>NC_064618.1:181589547-184089547 GCF_023898315.1 Schistocerca nitens | reverse complement strand
ATTTCAGTACTGAAAAATTGCGAACATACCGACTTGTTCCTCAAACAAGGTTTGTTATTAAATTTTTCCAAACTAATGAACTGTAATATTAGTAAAGGTGGGGAACTATGGAAGGGCCATTGGGTGCACAACATTATCATGTCTGGTTCTCTTGGCCTGTAATTTGAATACTGATGGTTATATCTTTGATGTATTAAGACGAGTGGCTATATCCTGTTTTTAAAGACTCTGTAAAGTTTTGTTTAAATAAGACGACGCAATACAGCATTTTATCCATGCTGTGTTACCCACCTAGATTCAGAGCGTGTTCGACTGTCCCTGGCTAACACGATCTTCATATGTCTCATCCGCGGACCCGTTTAAAGTATCTAGTCGTGAGATGCTGAGAGACTATCACGCGTAGAGTTTAGGCAGTGTGGAGTGGTAGACCTGTATCTGTCATCCAAGCTGTTTTCGATTCGATGGCCAGTTAGGTTTGAGACAGTATTTGTACCACACCTACTTATCTTCGCACCTTGTACATCACCGAACCACCAAGAAATTGGCTAATGTGTTCTTACTGCTACACTATATGCACAGCACAAGTAAAATGCGTTACTTGCTATCTTTCCCAGTTTTGCACTTTTAAAGGCTAGAAATATAAATTAATTTGTAGTATAGTGACGGTTTAACATAAACAGTCGTGACTTTCAGTGCTGTGAAAATTTTTACTGTCTCATAGATGGAATAACGCTACTGCCCCTATCGGCGAGAAACTCAGCCTTACGATTAACGTCTGTTATAATTACTTTTCTAATTAATTAGAGAAATATTTATTAAATATTTGTGTTCTAATCCTTCTCACAAGGTATGATTTATCGTGAAATAAATGTAAAAATAGCAGAATCTCACAGATTCAGTGACAAAAGCTATAGCTCATTCATGAAGATATATTTTAGATATGTGTATAATTGCAGTCTACTCCACTCAAAGCAAGAGAATGTAAACAGATATTTCATACATCAGTTCTTATTACGACAGGCACTTTCTTTGCACGCAAAGATTCTGTGTGGAATGTAATGATTGTCACGTTTTTACACTTTAATCGACTTTCTAATATACGAATAATTTCATTCAAAGCGGAATGGTTTAAAAATTCTTGCCATTTGCGTCTCAGATGCTGTAACTGTTTCAGAATTAGTTTCTTCTGTGTTGGGAGTCATTGTTATTGATTTTGTCTTTCTACTGTCGCATCTGTGTGATTTTCTCTTCCGCTACAGTGGTGTTGGCCTACTTGGTTTTTTAAATAATGTAGGCATTGCCTTCTGTACATTTACTGATTTGATTGGAAATCTAGTGAAGAAAACTTCACTTTGTTAGTTGATATAGGACGTTCGTCCTGTAAAACATGAAGTCTTCTACTGTTTACTAGCCATTTTTTAATTCTGAAAAGAAAACATTCTTTAGTAAATGTCTGTACGTTACACGAAACCTCTAAATAAGCTATCATAAAAAGTATCGTTTTATATTTCCCAGGATTATTAAGAAAATAACGAAAGACAAATGAGGTTTTATTTTTTAGTTAGTTTACAGTTTTAAGGCCTAAATACGCTCCCTACTGTAAAAAAAAACATGCCACAAATCAATATAAAAGAAACTATTCGTGCGCATCCGATATCATATTCACAAGTGCAGCTTTATGTCAGCCTGGAATTTTGATGTTTCAGTCCATAGTAAAAATACTACGAGTGTCGTGACTCTATGTGATAGACTGTGGTGTAGTAGTGTCAGAAAACAGCGCAATTTCGTAATTTACGAGCTTCGCTTTTTTTAAAAAAATTTCTTACAATGAAAACTAGTACTGGTGTAGTACGAGCCGACATTTCCCACGCAAAGAAACGTGCTTAAAGTGTTCTTCAGATGTTGCGCATGCTACTCATTTATGATTTACGCACAAATGCTGGTACTAAACTTTTCTACAACCCATCATTTCTGTCGATCGTAATAGTTGTCGGCACTCGGAAACGGATAGCGTGAGCCTAACTGTAGGTCACTAGGGTGACGGTCATCCATCGCTTCACAAAGTAATCTTATTTAGTTACAACGACAAACTACATAAGCGTAAATCTTGTTTAAATTGTTATAATCTATTTCCTGAACTCCTATTAAGGTCGGCACTACCTAAAAAACACATTTTATTTATTAAAACAATCCGATGAATGGAACTGGTAATGTTCATAGAGCTAAGATTTAAGAATGCTGTTGCACTGGAAGACCTAAAATGACAAAGATCTGTTGCAGATTACACCGCCTTTTTCCATGACAATGCTTTCTGTTCAAAACGCTCTTTATTAAGAGGTTGATACACACTGACTGGTGGTGGCTCTTTAGCACTGGGTCAGCAATCTTGCTCTTTTCTTACACGAGACAGGTTTCGTTCGATTGTTGTCAAGCTTTCGCAAAGGGTCATGAAATATTTTATGCAACGACTAACGAGATGCTTAGAGAAGCAAATGTTAGAAATTACTGTAAAATAAACTGTTTATCTACACAACCACTCGAAGTAAATATTGTTACCTTCCAACTTCAGATTATGTATAATACCTTGATACCATTAAACAATTGACCAAATACTATCTAAATAACAATTTGAGTAGCCCAGTACTCTAAACCTCCTTCCAACCTTATGCGCAGTTCTAAATATTCCAGCTGTCTTTCTTCAAACTATTCCGAGTTTCATTTAGGTGATCATTTGTTTCCTCATGTACTTTCTTTTGCCATTTACCCATTTCGTTAGCAACCGTTTCGTTTTTCCCATTTCTATGATTTTAAGTAATAATTTTCTGCTTTTGTAAGCAGATATTCAAAAAATTGTATGGTTGAAATAAGAATTTATTATTGTTACAGGTATTTCATTAAAGAGTTTCTTCAAACTACATCGTCCCTTTTGAATTCTTCTCGTGATTCTGTCCTTTTTTATATACGTATTCCATCAAATTTCAAAAAAAAAAAAAGCCAGCAGATTATGCACGACTAAGGCTTCAGAAGTAAATAATTCCTCAATTTCATTCCCCGTAATTCGTACTTCGCTCTTGCAATTTTGAGAACGATAAGAAGATTCCGTACAATACACTTGGTAGCTGTCTAAATGCAACCAATATTACGACTGCCTCATCTCTACTGTTAAAATGTCTTGTGAAACGTTTTTCTTTTTTAATCTTGATGTAATTCACGTACCGAATCCGCACCAAAATAAACTGCAGTATCCAGAATATTCATTCCATTAGTTACGACTTGTTTCGAAATTTAACATTTTCAAATACACACCATGATAAATTTACCAAAACCAATAGTGTATGTCGGACACCCAAACACAAATCATTGTTATACATCTCGAAACCAGCCTTGCTCTAAGACAGGAATAACTCACCTAACAACAGACAGTGGATCGTAAATATGTTAATGATTCGGCGAAGTATGGTGCCAACGGGCTGTTTAGAGAAAATATCAACAGTAAAAATGAGGTACATTCTGTGCCAACACATAACTTAAAGCGTTACGTCAGAAACGACGTGGCGAGTAGTCGTAATGTGGATCTTCAGAACTGCTGTACACTGCTAGCGGTGTGCCTTTGTACAACGGACTAGCAGAATACAGTTTCCGTTTGAAATACGAGGTCTGTTCAAAAAATTCCGGAACTTTGTCCACAAAACCTTTGTACTCTTACATTTTACTTACTGCGCACGGTCTTCTTCGAAATACTCTCCTCCATAATTGATACACCACCGTTTCCACTTCCGGCAGCAGTACTGATAGGCTCTTGCTGGATCGTTCGAAGCGCTGTCTGCAAATTTTCTTTTATTTCGTGTATTGTTGCTACTCTTCGTCCTTTCAGCCAAGCTTTCAACATTGTAAATAGAAGAAATGCTGCAGGGGCCAGTCTGGGGAGTACAGAGGATAAGGCAGCACAGTGATTTCGGTTTTTGTGCAATAGTCAACACCAACAGTGATAATGTCCGGGTGCTTTATCATCAGGCAAGAGCCATGAATTGTCTCGCCGCATTTCAGACCATTTCCTTTTCAAATTTTCTCGCAGGTGTCGCAACACGTCCCGGTAGTACCATCGATTAACAGTTTGTCCCTGCCGCACGAATTCATGATGAACTAATCGCTCAAAATCAAAACTAACAGCATGGCTTTGACATTTGACCTGACCTGACGAACTTTTTTTGGTCTTTGAGAATCTTTCCCGACCCATTGTAAAGACTGAACTCACATCTCATCACCAGCTATGATTCTATTAAGGAACCTGTTCTCATTTGCACTATGCAAAAGCTTTTCACATACTGCGAGGCGTAAGTCGTTGTGGTCTTGATTCATGAGCCGTGTGACGAACTTGGCGGCAACACGATGCATTTCAAGATGCTATGTCAGGATTTCATGACATTATCCAACTGAAATGCTGCATTTTTCTTTAATCTCTCAGACAGTCAGCCTTCTACTGCCACGCACAATTTCGTAGACGTTCCTGACTGGGGTGTCGTCGGTAGACGTGGAAGGGTGTCCTGAAAGAATATCATTTTAATATCTGTTCTGCCATTTTTAAAACAGGGGAACCTTTCCTAACACCGAGTACGGCTTAAGCACTCATCACTGTAGGCTTTCTGCATCAGCTGGTGCTTCTGTATGAAGGTTTTCTTGAGTTTCACGCAAAATTTAATGCAGACGCGTTGCTCCTCTAACTGCCCTCTCGAAATTCGCGAACTCTGCGGCACAACGTACTACACAATACAGCGCTGAACAATATCTTACAATAACATACAACAATGAAACATTCGAAAGTTACACATTATACACAGGCGTATGCAGGGACGTGAATCGGATTTCGCTCCAACACACCATAGGGGCGAAATGACGAATTTTCCGGAATTTTTTAAACAAACCTCATACCAGCAACGCATTTAAGCAGCAAATTGTTTGAAAGGTTACTTCTTTTGATGTATTACTCTAGGGGAAGAAACTTGAGAGTGTGTTTTCACGAATTACACCTCACAGTTATCTTCTGGAATAATTCATTAGCTGAAATTTTTTAAATTTTTAATTTGTGTTATGTAAGCAAGTTTACGTCTAGAAATAACCTAACCTTCGTTAAATCCAATTGCAACATATGTTTCGATACACACCATAGGTACGTGAGATGAAAAAAGCGAGGTGAATCAAATGAAAGGAAGAAAAGTACCTCTAAAATTATAAAATATATGAAGACTATAGAAAACTTAACATGGCTTTCCTAAGAGACTGTTTATTGAAATCAGTGATCAATTTGGTAGAATGACACCATTAGAGTGGCAAAAGTAATACTATCTTATTATTTCAAATTTCGTGCTTTTTTACTTCATTTGGAGTGTCTGATAATGAGTGCCCGTTCAATTGTGTCCTGTAACTGGTAGTAAATAAGTTAGTCTAGTCCAAAATTGGAATAACAAATGCCAGTGTGAAAGCTAAGTGATGCGTGGAATTGTTTTCCTTTGCTAAAAAATATTTTTTGTAGAACTTTATCCTCTTGTGTACAATGTACCTGAAACATTTTTTTTAATTGTGGAAGAGTTTTTAAAAACAGTAGAAAACTCCATATAAAAAGGTATGAAAATCGGGGTTTTTCCAGATCATGTTTTACGTTTGTTGATTTCAGATATAAAATCTGAGATTCGAAACCGAAAATTAGTTTCATTTTGCTTGATAATCTACTAACGGTGCTGATGCAGGTGAAGTTGCTGATGCTCATGCTACAACAAGAAAGACACGAAGCTCATGGTCGGACGGTTGTCTCCTACACACAGAGAAACAAAATCTTCACAAACAGACAAACGTATCAATTCGGTACTACTCTGAAGAAAACAAGATCATCTAACGGATATTGCTGAAAGCAAGTGTACGTATAGCCATCAGTGGACAGCTGAGGTTAATATGTATTGAATGTTCACGCACACAGCTGTCATTGGAACAAGATAAAACAAATTTCACTCTTACATCTGACCAAAAATAGCGCTTACTGCATGGTGTTGAAGAAGGTCCAGATATCAGGTAACGTCACTTCGCTGTAGCTAGTTATGGGGCTCAATGTGCCGTACTGAAATTAGTTCACTGGCCGGTTATGCATATGTGAACTCTTTAGTGCGCGTTAGGCCTTTCATATCCCGACTAGCGACCACTTGAAAATATTCTGTTGGTGTCATTCGTACCGTGTTCCGTGAAACGAGTCAGTTTATACATTAATAGGCGGAAGAAGCCACTGAAAGCTACTTCTGTGTATTATCGGCAAGATATGAGAAACGCTAATGTTATGGGAATTACTGCAAACTTACCTATATTAGAAAATGACAGCAAAATGGAAACAGGTACTTTCTAATTCTTCTTGTTTGGCATTCACATCACGATCTGAAGACGATATTCTTTTCGCTTAGTGTAAGGTTTAGTAACACCGAAGCTACTTATCAGAAAACTCTTGTTTTTATTAAGTCCAGAAGATCATCTTCTCCATTACGAATGTGACCTTGGTACACTTCAGTAACTGCCGAACACTTTGATATGGTGCAACAAGGACTGGAGTGAACATTTGTAGCAATTTCTGCGAGAGCTTTGACTTGAGCCCCACTCCACTCGGCGAGGCAGCTCGCTACTCCAGTTATTAAGAGCGGGAAAGGCACCGCCGTATATTCTCCGCTCACATAACAGCGGATCCGCTGCAGATGGCGCCTGCAGCAGCTGGGGCGTAGCACTCCCAGCTCTCCTCCTCCCGCCATATTGACTTCGACGTAGCTTCTCGACGATAAGGCCGCTCTTCGCGATGGTTATGCCGGTGGTGGTGAAAAACGGCGCTGAACAGCTCACGTTCATCGACATTCATCGGTTTTCGGTTGCTGTCGAACTTAGGTAGTAGTATACTGTACATGGTAGAACTACATATTTTGTCATTGTTTGCTTACCCTTTATTTTCTCGTGGATTAACTTCAGATTTTAAAACGAGAGAATACACCATTCCTCAGTTATCTGCTCTTCTGTCGGGACTTGTAATTCCCATCCCACTGGACACCAACCCCATCTCAAACTCCCCACCCCCCTCTCACACAATGACAGTAGATATTTGTGGCTCAGAGAGTAGATATACGTACACCAAATATGTCCAATAGACACATTTCCGATAACGTCCTTAGTAAAATTACTATACCCATCATCTGTGGCACTATTCGTCATATCGTTCGACATACACTGAAGAGCCAAAGAAACTTTTTTTTTTTTTTTGGAGGGAGGGCGGGGTGGGGGGTGGGGGGTGTCATCAGTCTTATGACTGGTTTTATGCGGCCCGCCACAAATTCCTCTCCTGTGCCAACTTCCTCATCTCAGCGTAGCACTTGCAACCTGCATCCTCAATTATTTGCAGGGTGCTTTGCAATCTTTGTCTTCCTCTACAGTTCTTGTCCTCTATAGTTCCCTTTAGTAACGTGGAAGTCACACCAGCATGTATTAACAGGTGTCCTATCATCCTGTACCTTCTGCATATCAGTGTATTCCACATATTCCTTTCCTCTCCGATTCTGCACAGAACCTCCTCATTCCTTACCTTATCGGTTCACCTACTTATCAACATTCGCCTGTAGCACCACATCTCAAATGCTTCGAATCTGGTCTGTTCCGGTATACCCACAGTCCTTGTTTCTCTATAATACAATGCTATACTCCAGACGTACATTCTCAGAAATTTCTTCCTCAAACTAAGGCTGATATTTGTTACTAGTAGTAGACTTCACTTGGCCAGGAATGCCCTTTTTGCCATTTCAAGTCTTCTTTTGATGTCCTCCTTGCTACTCCAAACATTGGTTATTTTACAGCGTAGGTAGCTGAATTCCTTAAATCAATCTACTTCGTCACCATCAATCCTGATGTTAAGTTTCTCGCTATTCTCATTTCTGCTGCTTCTCATTACTTTATCCTTCCTTCGATTTACTTTCAATCCATATTCTGTGATCATTATATTGTGCATTCCGTTCAGTAGATCATATAATTCTTGTTCACTTTCACTGAGGATGGCAATGTCATCAGCGAATCGTACCATTGATATCCTTTCACCTTCCATTTTAATTCCACTCCTGAATCTTTTACTTCCATCACTGCTTATCCGATGTCCAGACTGAACAATAGGGGGGAGGGGGGGGGGAGAAATACTGCATCCCTGTCTTTCACACTTTTTAATCCGAGCACTTCGTACGTGGTCGTCCACTCTTATTATTCTCTCTTGACTCTTGCCCACATTGAATATTACCCGTCTCTCCCTAAAGCTTGACCCTATTTTTCTTTCAATTTCGAACATCTTGCATCATATGACAATCTTGTAGGCTTTTTCCAGGACTTCCGTCATCAATCGCAGCGTCAGAATTGCTTCTCTCGTGCCTTTAACTTTTCTAAAGCCAAACTGTTCGTCATCTAGCACATCCTCAGTTTTCTTTTCCGTTCTTCTGTATATTAATCTTGTCAGCAACTTGTTTGCATGAGCTGTTAAGCTGATTAGACGATAATTCTCGCACTTCTCAGTTTTTGAAGTTTTCGGAATGGTGTGGACGATATTTTTTTCGGGAAGTCAGATGATATGTCGCCGGACTCATACATTCTACACACCAAAATGCCACTTCCCCAATAATTTCAGAAATTCTGGTGCAATGTTATCTATCCCTTCTACCTTATTTGATGTTAAGTCCTCCAATTCTCTTTTAAATTTTGATTCTAATACTGGATCCCCTATCTGTTCTAAATGGTCTCCTGCTTCTTGTATCACATCAGACAAATCTTCCCCCACATGGAGGCCTTCAATGTACTCTTTCCACCTACCCACTGTCTCCTCTGCCATCTTAATGTTACCACCCTTGTTTTTAATGTCACAGAAGATCGTTTTGACTTCCCTGTATGCTGAGTATGTCCTTCCGACAATCATTTCTTTTACTGCCTGCCAGACTCGAACCCTGAGCCCCATTCGCTAAAGTCGTGCTCGTGGTCTCGGAACAGACCAACGCAAATACATGATTTTAGGTGGGATGGTTAGATGCGACAGATCGATAGGCCCCACCACTGCACGCCGGTACAAAACGTCATCTGGTCACGTCGAAATTGTGAGTGGTAACAAATGAATAATAAATATATTCTGAAATCACACCACAGGTTTTGTAAAAGTCCCTACATGAAACTCAGGCTGCTGAAAAGGCCGAAAATACTGACGGCTCTTCCTAAATTAAACCGTATATCCTGAACAGTTACGTACCATCGCAGTTAGTTCCTGTTCTGCATACGTCAAACGAAAGTTGAAATTCAGTATTGAGAGTCTAACTTTGCCACAGAAGACTTCAGACGCGTAATTTTGACTGAGTTAAGAGTTATCGAGGTGACTGCGTAAGTGTAGCTGTTACAGCCACGGAGCTACTTGTGCACGAATAATTGATGGTTGCTTCCACTGGGTGAAAAGCCAGCGCACAAGCGTATCGGGGTCTAAAGACAGCCATCCTTGCGGGTCAAGATGCATGTTTCGTAGGAAGACTGCCCCCTCTACGCCCCTCCCGTGAACCTGCCACCTCCTTGCTCTTTCAGATGTAGTCAGCCTCTTTTACAATGTCATTCACCCATGACGTCTTATTTTCACACATCACACTTACCCATACGTCTTTTTCACGTAAATAGGTCTATTAAGACTGTAGAGTCAGGTATCGGACACCAGTGAGTGGGACGGAAGTGAAACGTTTGCAGTGTAATATATTTTCAATTATAACTACAAAATTAATTATGCAACCAGAAAAAGTAAGTCACTCACATAGCATACAACTAAAATCACCATTTTTTCTCCTTCCCTGAGCATGCTGTGAGAGACTTGTGGTAAGCCGCACAGTTGAGTAGTGCGTTGTCGACGATATCGTCGTCACTTCTGCTGTTCAAAGTTGAAGGTAGTAGAACAACGAAAATGCTTATGAATGGCCAGTGCTTATTTAATTTGTGTGTAGTACATAAAGGAAAAACGGCTGTTACCGAATATCTAGACGGCGTTGTTTCCGACACACGACGACAATGATTTATGGCCCAAAACAAGCAGTTCTGAAAGAAGTTTCATTTCTTGCAACTAAAAGTAACAGTTATATGCTAAACAAAGATATTTCAATGCAAAAAGTGCGAAACACAACGAAAATGGACAAACAGTTAGTGCAATGAATTTTAGTTGCTTCACCTCTAAAATAAGATTTCACAGTTTTTTTAAAACCTAAACATTAAGAGCTATTGATTATGGCACCAACGCCTAGTGAAAAACAAGAGACGAAGAGAAAACTTACAAGAAGTTAGAGACAAAGCAGAAGAAAATTAAGTTAGATGACCGTCACAAGAATAAAAGCAATGTAATTGATATTACAGACAGTGCATAGTTTACTTATTTTTCTCTGTTCATTACAAGTTGATTCTCTCAGCGATACTCATACAGATATATTAGGAATTGTTAGGTCATCATATGCTGACATTTATCTTCGTTTATATACAGTTTGTCGCCAGTGTAGAGGCTTTCAAGCTGACGTAGGTAAATTTCATGGATTGTGTAGGGCCGGCCGGAGTGGCCGAGCGGTTCTAGGCGCTACATTCTGGAACAGCGCTACCGCTACGGTCGCAGGTTCGAGTCCTGCCTCGGGAATCGATGTGTGTGATTTCCTTAGGTTAGTTAGGTTTAAGTAGTTCTAAGTTTAGGGGACTGATGACATCAGAAGTTAAGTCCAATAGTGCTCAGAGCCTTTTGAACAATTTCTGATTGTGTAGGCGTGTGATAGAAACGGAGTTGTCAGCTCTGCCAGTACGAACCTTTGTTATTTTGACGCAGAGTTAGCAGAGCCAGCGCTTCCTCTTTCGTCTGTTTCACAATACCGTAGACAATTTCGATTAAGGGACCAGGTTTTATGAATGATTTGTATTTCCATCTTACTGTCACACCTTTTCGTTTATACAACACTTACATTTTCTTGTTTAATTCGTCCTTTTGAAACCATATTAAAAGCGTAGATAATGCCGACCACCAAAAGCCCGACGCCCTGGGTGGCGACATGGTACTCCCCCTCCCCCCTTTAATTCCACCACGCAAGGTGAACTGTAGGCCCGTGTAGAGTAGTGATGCCGATGTGACAGCCAGAAACTGAGATACCTGAGGGGAAGGTGACAGGTTTGCGGCACTGCACACAGATAGCGTTGATACATGTGAAACTCTGTTACTCTTATGTTGGTTCACGCTGATAACTAACATTCGCAAACTGCCTAAGTGATCTTCCCGTATCACTTATACGGTGTTTTAATGATGTCGTGCCACGCGGGATTAGCCGAGAGGTCTAGGGCGCTGCAGTCATGGACTGAGCGGCTGAACCAGGCGGAGGTTCGAGTCCTACCTCGGGCGTTGGTGCGTGTGTTTGTCCTTAGAATAATTTAGGTTCAGTAGTGTGTAAGCTTAGGGACTGATGACCTTAGCAGTTAAGTCCCATAAGATTTCACACACATTTGAACAATGATGTCGTGTTGTGTGTCATCATCAATGTCATCTTCTCGTGGGTAACGGAACCTAGTACGCTCCGGGTTAACGGCTCACCTGTTGCTGGATATCCCACCCTGCAAATTTCTTAGGAGAACCTGGAGCTCCCCACCACGCTCCACCACCTCGAACTTCACTTGGGTTGCGCTAAATGTCTAAGGCCGGACAACTTGTCTGGCGCAGCAGTAGTAAATTATTTACTCAAACTTTCCTTGTGAATCACGCTTTTAGTGAAAACGATGCTAAACTCCATATAGCAGTTTCTGAGATCAGCCGCCACATAAAAGGAATAGGCGGCACGGGAATTTAATAACGTATATAGATAACTAATGATGGTGGTTAAAATTCGCTACACTCTGCAGCGGAGATGGTCATTTACAAACAATTTTCCCACCATCTTCCATCATTGCCAAGCGATGTCACTCCAAAAGCCAGTTCGATATGAAACAAATAACAATATCAATATACCACACACTAATCGTCAGTATAATTATAAATTCTACAGACAAAAATTTCGTGAATCACTCTATTACTTAAAACAGTATCAAAATCCTTACTGTAACTTCTGAAATTAGCAGACAGATTAGTAATATCAGGGTGGTCCATTGATAGTGATCGGGCCAAACATCTCACGAAATAAGCACCAAACGAAAAAACTACAAAGAACGAAACTCGTCTACCTTGAAGAGGGAAACCAGATGGCGCTATGGTTGGCCTGCTAGATAGCGCTGCCATAGGTGAAACGGATATCAACTGCTTTTTTAAAAATAGGAATCACAATTTTTCATCACATGTTCGTGTAGTACGTAAGGAAATATGAATGTTTTAGTTGGACTACTTTTTTCGCTTTGTGATAGATGGCGCTGTAATAGTCACAAACGTATAAGTACGTGCTATCATGTAACATTCCGCCAGTGCGGACGATATTTGCTTCGTGATACATTACCCGTGTTAAAATGGACCGTTTACCAATTGCGGAAAAGGTCGATTTCGTGTTGATGTATGGCTATTGTGATCAAAATGCCCAAAGGGCGTGTGCTATATATGCTGTTCGGTATCCTGGACGACATCATCGAAGTGTCCGGACCGTTCGCCGGATAGTTACGTTATTTAAGGAAACAGGTAGTGTTCAGCCACATGTGAAACGTCAACCACGGCCTCCAACAAATGATGATGTCCAAGTAGGTGTTTTAGCTGCTGTCGCGGCTAACCCGCACATCAGTAGCAGACAAATTGCGCGAGAATCAGGAATCTCAAAAACGTCGGTGTTGATAATGCTTCATCAATATCGATTGCACCCGTACCATATTTTTATGCACAAGGAATTGAATGGCGAGGTCTTTGAACGTCGTGTACAGTTCTGCCACTGGGCACAAGAGAAATTACGGCACGATGACAGATTTCTTGCACGCGTTCTATTTAGGGACGAAGCGTCATTCACCAACAGCGGTAACGTAAACCGGCGTAATATGCACTATTGGGCAACGGAAAATCCACGATGGCTGCGACAAGTGGAATATCAGCGACCTTGTCGGGTTAGTGTATGGTGCGGCGTTATGGGAGAAAGGATAATTGAACCCCATTTTATCAAATGGTTCAAATGGCTCTGAGCACTATGGGACTTAACTTCTGAAGTCATCAGTCCCCTAGAACTTAGAATTACTTAAACCTAACTGACCTAAGGACATCACACACATCCATGCCCAAGGCAGGATTCGAACCTGCAACCGTAGCGGTCGTGCGGTTCCAGACTGTAGCGCCTATAACCTTTCGGTCACACTTGCCGGCTCCATTTTATCGATGGCATTCTAAACGGTGCAATGTATGCTGATTTCTTACGTAATGTTCTACCAATGTTACTACAAGATGTTTCACTGCATGACAGAATGGCGATGTACTTCCAACTCGGTGGATGTCCGGCACATAGCTCGCGTGCGGTTGAAGCGGTATTGAATAGCGTATTTCATGACAGGTGGATTGGTCGTTCTCCTGATCTGACGTCCCCGGATTTCTTTCTGTGTGGAAAGTTGAAGGATATTTGTTATCGTGATCCACCGACAACGAATGACATCATGCGTCAGCGCATTGTCAATGCATGTGCGAACATTATGGAAGGCGAACTACTCGCTGTTGAGAGGAATGTCGTTACGTATTGCCAAATGCATTGAGGTTGATGGACATCAGTTTGAGAATTTATTGCATTAATGTGGTATTTATAGGTAATCACGCTGTAACTGCATGCGTTCTAAGAAATGATAAGTTCACAAAGGTACATGTATCACATTGGAACAACCGAAATAAAATGTTCAAACATACCTACCTTCTGTATTTTAATTCAAAAAACTTTCCTGTTACCAGCTGTTCGTCTAAAATTGTGAGCCATATGTTTGTGACTATTACAATGCCATCTATCACAAAGCGGAAAAAGTGGTCCAACTGAAACATTCATATTTCTTTACGTACTACACGAATATGTAATAAAAAATGGGGGTTACTATTTGAAAAAACGCAGTGTATATCCGTTTGACCTATGGAAGCGCCATCTAGGGGGCCAACTATAGCGCCATCTGGTTTCCCCTTTCAAGCTAGACAAGTTTTGGTCTTTGTAGTTTCTTCGTTTGGCGTTTATTTAGTGATATATTTGGCCCGGTCACGATCAATGGACCACCCTGTATATAGATACGAGAACGAAGTCTTTCACTGCGGTACTGTTACATAAAACATTATCGAAATTCTTGCGATGGCAATTTAGGGTAAAATCTAGAGTTTTCGTCGATTTCCACCATCGACTTCGTCAGGAGCGACTGACCGACAAAACTGCTGCTGTAGTGGCCATATCTCTGACTGTTCCCTGCATCGAGATCTCGCTTCCACGCATCAATAAGATTACCAGGTGCAGAAGTATGAAACCGGAATTTCCTTGCAGATCACGCTAGCCATCAGTGTAGAGACCATGAGACAGCGTCTGCAGTGCCATCTGCTTCCTGTAAATATGACGACGTACGTCAACGCACAGTAACCCAGGTTCCATGCATCGCTATCTGAATCAAAACCGTCAACATGTCGAGTTGTATGCCTAGGAACAACGAATTGAGGACAGCATTGGTTTTCTGTTAGCATTTGAAGAAAACTGCTGCAGAATCGCATCGAATGCTCGTCAAAAGTTTTGGCGAACTTGCTCTTGGGAAAAAACAGTGTGTTGTTCAAAAAATTCAAGTGGTGATTTGACGTGAGAAACAACGAGTGTAGGAAGCCACCGAAAAAGTTCGAAGACAACGAATTGCAGACCTTAATGGATGAAGGTGACAAGCAAACTCAACAGGAACTCGCGGAACAACTGAATGTGACGCAGAAAGACGTTTTATTTGGTTGAAAGGTATGGGAAAGGTGTAGAAAGTGCGAAAGTACGTTCCGCATGTTCTGAATGAGAGACAGCAAGCAAATTCACTTGTGAAATGTTGCTCGCCAGGTACAAAAAATAGTCGATTCTCCATCAAATAGCGATAGGTGATGAAAAATTGATCTAGTCTGAGATTCCTAGGCGTCGTAAATCATGGGTGACTCCTGGCAAACTATCGACATCTACTGCAAGGCCAAACCACTTTAGAAAGAAGACAATGCTCTGTGTTTGGTGGTATCAGAAGGGTGTCATCTATTATGAGCTGCTAAAACCTGGGGAAACCGTTAACGCTGATCGCTACCAAAAGCAAACGATCGGTTTAAATCGAGCATTACGTGAAAAACGACCGCAATATGGGAAAAGGCAATATGAAGTCATATTGCTCCATGATAACGCCCCATTACACACAGCAAATCGGGTCAGGGAAACGATCGAGGAGTTCAATTGGGAATTACTAGGGTATGCGGCTTATTCTCCAGATATGGCTCCGTCCGATTATGATGTGTTCGCATCAATGGGACACGCTCTCGCTGAACAACGCTTCAATTCGTATGAAAATGCACGAAAATGGCTCGCTGACCAGTTCGCTTCGAAAGAAGACCTGGGTTTTTGGCGTGGCATTCATAGCCGCCGGTGAGGTGGGAGAAATGTATAAATAGCAATGGATAATATTTTAAATAAAATATTTGTCAGTTTCAGACAACAGACGTGTAATTATTGCAAGCAAATTCCGGTTTCATACTTCAACACCTGTTATATGTGCCGTTATGGTTGAAGGTCTTTTCACGCATCCTTATTTCTACTGCCTCTATGTGGGAACCTCCTCACGGGACACCGCCTTAATGTCCGTGAGGGCGAGGTTTGCGTGCTCCGGATCCGGAGGGCTATGCCGGCGTTAGCGTAGCTACCAACAGAATCACCCAAGCCGGAGAGGCCGAAGGGTAGGAGCCAAACCAATTGTGTCCCACAACGACCTATCGAAACTTGTCTCCTTTCCTTTTCCTAACCCTAGCCCATCCTTCTTCCTTTCCTTTCCATTTCCCCCTTTAACCGTTACTGGCGGTTAAACTACGTATAGGGGTGCGGAGGAAATGCCAAGCCCATTTGCCGAACATCTGGTAACTCGTCAGTGCCTGGGCGATAAGTTGGCAGCCCCACTAAGGCAATCGGAAGCGGTGGGCCAATCACCCGCCCTTCTTAAATAACCTGATTACTGAAACCGAGACGAGAATACAAAACCGGATAGATAAACTAGTGACGACCTTTGGCTTGGAAAGGAGAACGAAAAATGGCTTTTGAAACACACGAACCTTGAGGGAGACTACCAAGGAACAAGTGACCCGGGAAATAAATAATATAAGCCTGATAGCCTGGGATTGAGTGAAGTGAGATGGCCAGAGTTTGGTGAAATGCAGACATCGGATGGAATTACATTTTTATACTCAGGATGTGAAGAGGAAGAGAAACGCCGGGATTGAGTTGGGCTATTGTTGACCAAGGCAACAAAGAAGAGCCTTCTAGAATGGAGACGTGTGTCCAGTAGGATCATGACTGCCAGATTTAAGACGGAGGTCCGAAACGTGACGCTCATCCAATGCTATGCCCCCATAGAGACATCAGGGATTGAGAAGAAGGGGTTCTGTTACTTGCTACGAGAGACTGTAAGGAAAGTGAGCAAGAAAGATATCTTCATTGTTATGGGAGGCATAAATACCAATGGGAGATGGAACAGATAATAGGGGTACATGGCTTGGGTGAAGTGAATGGTAATGGGGAAAGAGTTAGTGACTTATTCGCTAGCCATGACCTTGTAATAGGAGGGACTTTGTTTCCTCATCGGAGATGTCATAAGATAACATGGGTATCCCCAGATCATATTACAGAAAATCAAACAGACATCACACTATCCAGGAACTTCAGAAGGAGCCTGGAGGACGTGCGGAATAGAAGAGGAGCATACGTTAGTGGTGACCACCATCTACATCTACATCTACACCTACATCCACACTCCGCAAGCCACCTGACGGTGTGTGGCGGAGGGTACCCTGAGTACCTCTAACGGTTCTCCCTTCTATTCCGGTCTCGTATTGTTCGTGGAAAGAAGGATTGTCGGTATGTTTCTGTGTGGGCTCTAATCTCTCTGATTTTATCCTCATCGTCTCTTCGCGAGATATACGTGGGAGGGAGCAATATACTGCTTGACTCTTCGGTGAAGGTATGTTCTCGAAACTTTAACAAAAGCCCGTACCGAGCTACTGAGCGTCTCTCCTGCAGAGTCTTCCACTGGAGTTTATCTATCATCTCCGTAACGCTTTCGGGATTACTAAATGATCCTGTAACGAAGCGCGCTGCTCTCCATTGGATCTTCTCTATCTCTTCTATCAACCCTATCTGGTACGGATCCCACACTGCTGAGCACTATTCAAGCAGTGGGCGAACAAGCGTACTGTAACCTACTTCCTTTGTTTTCGGATGGCAATTCCTTAGAATTCTTCCAATGAATATCAGTCTGGCATCTGCTTTACCGACGATCAACTTTATATGATCATTCCATTTTAAATCACTCCTAATGCGTACTCCCTGATAATTTATGGAATTAACTGCTTCCAGTTGCTGACCTGCTATTTTGTAGCTAAATGATAAGGGATCTATCTTTCTATGTATTCGCAGCACATTACACTTGTCCACATTGAGATTCAATTGCCATTCCCTGCACCATGCGTCAATTCGCTGCAGATCCTCCTGCATTTCAGTACAATTTTCCATTGTTACAACCTCTCGATACACCACAGCATCATCTGCAAAAAGCCTCAGTGAACTTCCGAGCTCATGCACAAGGTCATTTATGTATATTGTGAATAGCAACGGTCATATGACACTCCCCTGCGGCACACCTGAAATCACTCTTACTTCGGAAGACTTCTCTCCATTGAGAATGACATGCTGGGTTCTGTTATCTAGGAACTCTTCAATCCAATCACACAATTGGTCTGATAGTCCATATGCTCTTACTTTGTTCATTAAACGACTGTGAGGAACTGTATCGAACGCCTTGCGGAAGTCAAGAAACACGGCATCTACCTGTGAACCCGTGTCTATGGCCCTCTGAGTCCCGTGGACGAATAGCGCGAGCTGTGTTTCACACGACCGTCTTTTTCCAAACCCATGCTGATTCCTACAGAGTAGATTTCTAGTCTCCAGAAAAGTCATTATACCCGAACATAATACGTGTTCCAAAATTCTACAACTGATCGACGTTAGAGATGTAGGTCTATAGTTCTGCACATCTGTTCGACGTCCCTTCTTGAAAACAGGGATGACCTGTGCCCTTTTCGAATCCTTTGGAACGCTACGCTCTTCTAGAGACCTACGGTACACCGCTGCAAGAAGGGGGGCAAGTTCCTTCGCATACTCTGTGTAAAATCGAACTGGTATCCCATCAGGTCCAGCGGCCTTTCCTCTTTTGAGCGATTTTAATTGTTTCTCTATCCCTCTGTCGTCTATTTCGATATCTACCATTTTGTCATCTAGAGAAGGAACTACAGTGCAGTCTTCCTCTGTGAAACAGCTTTGGAAAAAAACATTTAGTATTTCAGCCTTTAGTCTGTCATCCTCTGTTGCAGTACCATTTTGGTCACAGAGTGTCTGGACATTTTGTTTTGATCCACCTACCGCTTTGACATACGACCAGAATTTCTTAGGATTTTCTGCCAAGTCAGTACAGAGAACTTTACTTTCAAATTCATTGAACGCCTCTCGCATAGCCATCCTCACACTACATTTCGCTTCGCGTAATTTTTGTTTGTCTGCAAGGTTTTGGCTATGTTTATGTTTGCTGTGAAGTTCCCTTTGCTTCCGCAGCAGTTTTCTAACTCGGTTGTTGTACCACGGTGGCTCTTTTCCATATCTTACGATCTTGCTTGCCACATACTCACCTAACGCATATTGAACGATGATTTTGAACTTTGTCCACTGATCCTCAACACTATCTGCACTTGAGACAAAACTTTTGTGTTGTGCCGTCAGGTACTCTGTAATCTGCTTTTTGATGAAGGTTTCTCGGGTCTCCAGCCGGGTGGTAGCGTTGATATCTCGCGACGTTTCGGGAAGTGTCATACTACCCATCTTCTGACTTCGCCAGAAGATGGGTAGTATGACACTTCCCGAAACGTCGCGAGATATCAACGCTACCACCCGGCTGGAGACCCGAGAAATCTTCATCAATAGTTTACGCCGGGAGAGCCTACAGTCACAAATCTGCTTTTTGTCACTTTTGCTAAACAGAAAAATCTTCCTGCCCTTTTTAATATTTCTATTTACAGCTGAAATCATCGATGCCGTAACCGCTTTATAATCGCTGATTCCCTGTTCTGTGTTAACTGTTTCAAATAGTTCGGGTCTGTTTGTCACCAGAAGGTCTAATTTGTTATCGTCACGAGTCGGTTCTCTGTTTAACTGCTCAAGGTTGTTTTCAGATAAAGCACTTAAAAAATTTTAACTGGATTCTTTGTCCCTGCCACCCGTTATGAATGTTTGAGTCTCCCAGTCTAAATCCGGCAAATTAAAAACTCCCCTCAGAACTATAACATGGTGGGGAAATCTAATCGAAATATTTTCCAAATTATCCTTCAGGTGCTCAGCCACAACAGCTTCTGAGCCAGGGGGCCTATAGAGACATCCAATTACCATGTCTGAGCCTGCTTTAACTGTGACCTTCACCCAAATCATTTCACATTTCCGATCTCCGTCAACTTCCTTCGATACTATTGCACTTCTTATCGCTATAAACACGCCTCCCCCTTCACTGTCCTGCCTGTCTCTGTGGTATACATTCCAGTCTGAGTTTAGGATTTCATTACTGTTTACGTCTGGTTTCAGCCAACTTTCTGTCCCTAGTGTTATATGGGCGTTGTGACCATTTATTAATGAGAGCAGTTCTGGGACCATTCTATAGACGCTCCTACAGTTTACTATTAGCACATTAATATTGTTATTCCCTGTTGCATTTTGACTACTCCTACCTTGCCACGTCTCAGGAGGCGTCTTGTCGGGCCTAGGGAGGGAATTCTCTAACCTAAAAAACCCCCATGTGCACTCCACACGTACACCGCTACTTGTAGCCGCTTCCGGCGTGTAGTGCACGCCTGACCTATTCAGGGGGACCCTACATTTCTCCACCCGACAGAGAAATTTGCACCCCAGATCTCCGCAGAATCGTCTGAGCCTATGGTTTAAGCTTTCCACTCGGCTCCAAACCAGAGGACCGCGATCGGTTCTGGGAACGATACTACAAATAATTAGCTCTGATTCCGCCCCGCGAGCGAGGCTTTCCGCCTTAACCAATTCCGCCAACCGCCTGTACGAACTGAGGATGACCTCTGAACCCAGACGTCAGGAGTTATTGGTGCCGACATGAGCAACAATTTGCAGTCGGGTGCACCCAGTGCTCTCTATCGCCGCCGGCAGGGCCTCCTCCACATCTCGGATGAGACCCCCCGGCAAGCAGACAGAGTGAACACTGGCCTTCTTCCCCGACCTTTCCGCTATTTCCCTAAGGGGCTCCATCACCCGCCTAACGTTGGAGCTCCCCCCGTGTGCCTGCTCGGACCTTGCTGAAGGAGCAGCCACATGTCTACTCACAGGCAGAGCGGGCGATGCCACACGGCCAGCCTCCACATTTACCCTCCGCCTCGTGCGCCGCGAGCGCCGCTGAACCCGCCACTCCCCTTGGGGAGAGGGTCGCCCAACCGCGCCCGGTACCCGCGAAGATGTCTCAACAGCAGGGACAGTGGGTGAAGCATGTAACACCTGGGGTGTACCATGCCGCTACATTCCGAGGCAGCAGCCTGAAGACGGCTGATCGTGGCTATCAACAAGCTCAGCTGTTCGCGAACAGTGGCCAGCTCCTCCTGCGTCCGTACACAGCGGTCACACATCCTATCATCCTAAGGAATCAATTTACTGTAGAGAGTTAATCAACTTTTAACTAGACTGCTAATTCACTAAAGGCGGCTGATTGTTGACTAAACTGTGATTGCTAGCCACTTCTTGTAGAAAACAATGAAAATAGCACTACTTGTCTCTGGACTGTATTGAAAACAAACACTAGCACTACTGCCAATATGGTTGACTAAAGGGACTCTCTCTGACTGTATTCAAAACAAACACGAAATCTATGGAACACTATTACTAGCACTCGACAATTAAAGCTTCCTAAAAGCATAAACACACGGAAGAAGAAGTGACAGTGAGAGGCACCCACTTGCCTTACTCATACTGTGGCATCAAGCAGTCAGGCCTGCAAGATGAGTGGATTGCCAAGCGAGTGGATTCTTCCTTAATTTATCGAGTAACATGAAATCTCGTATCTTACTATTTAGTTACAAATTATCCTCCTGTGTGAATAGCACGCAACGGAAACACGCATCTGACTATCAGTGATTTATAGAACTCTGACTGCACACTACGCATTGGCAATACCACATTTACTTTTTGTCTTTGATTTAACGGCTTTTATATAAATTCGGGATATTATGACAACATACAATTTAATGAAAAAGGCCACCAATCTCTTTCTTTTCACTATTTGATTTATTCCTAAACACACAAATTCTACAACCTACAACAATATAACATGAGAAATTCCGCCCAGTGGGCATGGCTTTACATTAGTGAATCTCGATACTATGGTCTCGTAATCTATTTACCGCAACAGTGCACTTCCTGGACAGGATGGTGGATCTTTTATTATATCTCACGCTTCGACTCTCACAATCATCCTCACGAAACTTTCCTCCAGATCGAGCGATACAGAAGGAACAAGCATAACACACAAATCTTTCGAAACTACCTTGCTACTCCCATGCAAAACACACATACCCAAATTACATGACATACACAACACAACAATATGAAATATTACACAAAGAACGGTTACAACTTCATCACTTTCCGCTTTCCCACTTCAATCAATATTTATCCCAGTTTCACACGACACTGCCCCACTTTGTAATTCTACTTTCCTACTGTGAACTCTGGAGATAAACGCACGTCTTCCTGTGCAATGCAAGCCAAGTGGCGTTGCTGGAAAGACGGCCGAGTCACCTTGATTCTCTCTCAGAGTTTAAATTTAGCGTCACACGGAATGATATTTCTTAAATATTTCAACTTATGATACACACGCTATTTCTTAAATATTTCAGCTTATTGTACACACGCTATTTATTCAGCTTATATAAGCACACGGTGGTATCTCAACTTATAACTACACGTGGGGTCATTGTGACCGTTGGTTTACTACAATCCCTTTAAAATTACCTGCCTCACAATTAATTCTCCCCACAAAAGTTCCTGAGGAAGAGAAATTATTAATTCTAACTACTCTTAAATATTCCACATCCATACCATGCCTCCACTCTTTCATTACGGAGCACAACAAAAAACAGGTCTTTACAGCAGAAGGTCCAGCGGCAGAGTGCTGAAACATGGCCGTATTCCGGTTCTCTCGCACCTCTGTCAAAGTGGGAGAAGCACCTTGCTACCTTATTGGTCAGTCACATTTCAGACGCTCAAAGCTCTGGTAACTTCCATCTCTTTGGTCCCACCAAAGGTGGCGAAAGGATCGACTCAAAGATGATCATATATTCCCATTCACTATCTGTGGTTAGCAGACGACCATACATTCATTCATTTCACAGATCTCACCAAACTGGATGTAGGGATTTATTTTGAGGGAGTGCACATGTGATCAATTAAATAAATAAATTGTCATTCTTTCCCACATTGGTATCCGGCTTCGCTGTATTAATTGAAATTGAGTTACTTTACAAAAAAAATGTGTTGTTCTGACAAAAATATCGAAGTATTTCGTACCTATTTTCAATGTCGGGCGGTACTGTACCCTTTCACCACCGGCTACCCATGCAGAAAAAAATGGCACGGTACTATCCTTGCAATGCGAGGGTAGTTCCTAACATTTTTTTAAGAAAACTGTATTAGAACAAACATAGCAAGTCATCAAAACACCCAGGAGGAGACTTTAGCCCCTGGTGATCTCAAACAGACGACCAAATATTGTTACTCTACCAAATTATTGACAGTTGTTGCATTATTGTACTCTCCACAATCCGGAGTAACGTACACATACAAATTTACAACAATCCACATGACAAATAAAACATTATATCATACAAATAAAAAAATAATGTTGAGATAAAAATTTGCTTTAGTTACTGGGATCTTCGTTATTTTTATGAGTAATCCAAATTTCAATAATTCTAAAACAAATAAAAAAATACTAATTGTACTCATGAAATTTTAAATAGCTCACCGTCCAAACACAGAGCAAGTAATCTGACATTCATAAATTGCGCTGTAAAAACCTTTACACAGCAAAGTCTAAATACAAAACAAAATCAACAAAAGAAAAACATTGCGTACACTAGTTACACGTAGAATGTCAGGCTCCATACCATTACTCTAAAATATACCTCAAACCTACACAGAAATAAAACTGAGAAGAAAAACAATGAAATATACCACAAGTTGCATACTGGTTACGTACTATAGTTCGTCTAAGACATCATGTCATACCTCATTAACTATCATCACCTAAGCAATTGCCACAACTACTCGACAGTGAGTTTAACCTTATCCTTATCCATCAGTACAAATACCTGCTGCTGAGCTAGTCAGTCCATCAACTTTGATTAATACACGCAGTAAATAGTTTAGCAATAAGTGCTTGAATCCGCCAGTAGCTCTCGTTTCTTACTCTACTGTTCGTTTCTCTGTTGTCACACATTTAGACGGCAAGAACTTGCATTTCGACTAGCCTTCGTTACACTTTAATGTGAAAAATCACCACTGTGATAATGAAAATAAGTGGCTTCAGTCAAAACACCAACAAGATTATTACTATGCACGACATCAAAAAGCATCAGTTAATTCCGATATTTGTTGTGCAATGCAAACTCTTGTCCCCTGTGACAACCTTACTGATCAAAGCTACAAGAGCCGCTACGTTAGTATCACGCCACTGGCTAATAATTAAAGCATTTCTAATAAACATGCTACGTGAATTTGATAACCCGGAACAAACAAAAAACAAACACTAACTATTCTAAACACAAATGTTAATGAAATACAATTACACTTGCTGTCCCTTCAGGAATGAAACATATAAAAACAATTTACACAATTACAAGTACAAATACATTATTCCCTATCTTGCGAGTCACACGGAAACATTTCATTCTGTGATTTTCTTGAGGTCAAAAAGTTGCTGATAGTTTTCCTAGAAACACTGTCTCGGTGTCAAAGCTCTCCCATGGTTACCCGGACGAAAGTCTTTGAGTCACTCAAATCGGCATTTCGAACACGCACTGACCAGTAAACTGTATCTCTCATTAAACACAAATGTCATAGTCACTCTCAGAGTACCATCTACACGAATCTGTTCGTCCAAAAAATGGCCCTACAACTACTATTACCCACGGTTCTGTCCTTTCAGTTCATGGTGTAATTAAAAGTTGTAAGTTTCAACAAACAGCACTTATTCCCGCACCAATTCAAGAAATGTCTCCTACTACAGACGCAAATGTCAATGTCCCACTCTAGTTTCTTGCCTTCATACAATAATTGTTCACCAAACGACAACTGTCCTCTAAGTATACCAAGTGTCCAACATGCAATTTACAAAGCCCACTTAACAAGTCACTGTCAAAAGTTTATGGATCCCACCATTCAGTGGTCAAGACAAAACAAAACAATCGTCCTGTCTGCTAAAGACAAAATCTTTTCCACCACTCACAACGTGGAAACACCAGTCCTTCACTTTCCACCTTATGGAGACATACGAGCAGTCATCTTGTTTCACGGCTCCACAGTCCAGTACTAGTTAATAGTTGCTGGTAACAAATGCTCGCCAGGCTCTGCCGCGCCTCGTCCATTCTGCAGTAGCGCCGCTGCACGCGCCGTTGAGCAGAAGAAACCACCCGCTGTTGCCTCCGCGGGATACCTTCCCCAGTCGTAGGGGTGGCGGAACTTATGAATGGCCAGTGGTACGCGCGTGTCGCCCCAGGCCGTTGACCTGCTGTAGCAGGCGCGTGGAGTGTACCTCGTCCGACAGTGGAGTGGGGAGTGCCGCGGCTGTGTCGCCCGTCGCCAAGGCAACGTCATCTCGGCCCGCTAGCGGTATGGGCGTTACGACAGCCAATCAGTCAGAGCCTTCCGTGCATCTCACAACATTACAGACAAAACGATATTCTTACATTATTTAAATACTCATTGATTACATGTATGATCTATTAGATACATTGGTAATAAAAGAATCTTTGTTCTAAAAAACATAAAATTATACACCCTAGTTTTCTACACATACAACATCAACATTTATCTCTTTTCTATAGACAGCCCACACTTGTGCTATTCATTGTACCTGTTGTCCCTCATACAAAACATGAAAGTGTAAAATAAAACAAAAGGAATAATAAGCAATCTATACTGCTCATAATTACAATATCAAATAGTAGGCTACTCTAACATTCTATCACAGCGAAAATATTAGAAATAGTTTATTCTAAACTACAATATACAGTGAACCTTTGTGCTTGTGACAGACTGAAAATTAATACCCCTTGAAAGTGATGTAACAAAAAAAAATAAGAAATAATCTACACAGCTCTCACTTGCCTACCACATGTTATTAAATAATAAACTACTTTAACATCCTAATACAACAAACATTTTAGAAACTGATGACTCTAAATCTACAACATACAATGCACCTTTGTGCTTGTGACAGACTGAAATTAGTATCTTTCTATATATTTCACCTTTTTATTATATATAACAACATTTCTAGGACACGTATGAACCATCCACATGATGTCAGATCCTGACCTGCCATCGAGGTTCATCCCAATCAAACAATACATAATAATGTTTTAGTTACAGATCGGTAGCATCCCTTTTACAGGAGTGTGCGCATTGATCACACTACACTACGACTCTCACTCACCAGACATCACATTTTCCTTCCCATTCAATCCATTAATACACTAACAGAATAGGTATAGAAGTCAGCTAACCTTAAGACCACCACACTCACGACAACATACCATACCTTTGCTCCCATATACTCAACCACATAACACATGAAGCTGCTTCGGAGATAGCTTTCCAGTCTCCGAATTCGCCCTTTCACTCTGGCACCTCTCTCCATCGGCTTACCTCCGCATTCGCTTTACCCATTAATCATTCTGCTAAACACCAACTTACGAGGGCGGTTCAGAAAGTAACCTCCGATTGGTCACAGTGCGGGTTGTGGGGGGAGTAGCGACGCCATCTGTGCGTTCACGCACTCAACAGGTCAGTCGGCATCAAGCCGTGGTCGAGTGAACGTCGTACCTGCGCTAGTTTAGTTTTTGTGGCAGTTTGAAATGTGTGCTGCAATAGAAAACCCCGCCAAATGTGAAGTGCGTGCTGTCATAAGGTTTTTTACAGCCAAAGGATATTCTGCAGCAGCTATTCATCGTGAGCTTTGTGCCGTGTACGGACCAAGAGTTATGAGTGAAGGAGTTGTCCGTGAATGGGTACGTTTATTTAAAAGTGGACGAGAAAACGTTCATGATGAAGAGAGGAGTGGTAGACCATCATTGGTGACTGACGAACTCGTTCAGACAGTTGATGCAAAAGTTCGTGAAAATCGACGTTTCTCAATGTCGGAGTTGTCTACTGGTTTTCCACAGATTTCTAAGACTCTCTTGTACGAGATAGTGACAGCACGATTGGGTTACCGTAAGTTCTGTGCACGATGGGTGCCCAAAATTCTTACCGACCACCACAAAACTCAAAGAATGGCCTCTGCATTAGACTTCCTGTCACGTTATGAGGACGAAGGAGAACCATTGTTAAACAGAATCGTGACCGGTGACGAAACCTGGATTAAGTACGTGAACCCTGAGACAAAAGAACAATCAAAGATGTGGGCACATTCAAATTCGCCTACCAAACCAAGAAAAGCCTCGCAAGATTTTTCTGCCAGAAAACTGATGGCAACGGTGTTTTGGGATGCCAAAGGGGTGTTGTTGGTTGAATTCATGGAACGTGGTACGACCATTAATCAAGACGTGTACTGTGAAACAATAAAAAAGTTACGACGGGCTATACAGAACAAACGCCGTGGTATGCTGACTTCCGGTATCGTTTTTTTGCACGATAACGCCCGTCCTCACTCTGCTCGCAGAACAACGGCCCTTCTTGAGTCCTTCAAGTGGGACGTTATCAACCATCCACCTTACAGCCCAGACCTGGCGCCAAGTGATTATCACCTCTTCATGCATTTGAAGAAATGGCTCGGGTCACAGCGGTTTGATGACGACGAAGAGCTCAAAGATGCGGTCACAGACTGGCTCCAGGCACAAGCGGGTGATTTTTATGCAGAAGGAATTTCAAAGCTTGTGAAGAGATACGATAAGTGCCTCAATCGCTATGGAGACTATGTAGAAAAATAGTGCAAAGATGTAGTTGTAAGATGTATATATTAAAATACTTTTATTTAACTTGGTGTATTTTTTTAAATCAACCGGAGGTTACTTTCTGAACGGCCCTCGTAGAATTGCGACATTTCATCTAAGAACAAAAAATACACAAATTAATCAACCTGCAAAATAACTGTACACATTCTTGGAACCGTTTTGATTAGTTATACTGGCACCAGGCTTCAACAACAACAAAAAATATTATTTTTGCCAAATTCGCAAATGTTATGCTAAGAATTAGATCTACACTTATATTACATCTTACGTCAGTATTCCACAACGTTCACCATCTGGGTCTCATACTCCCTTTACGTCCTTTCACATTGTGCAGTTGTCCTCATCTCTTCATTCGTATTTTGGCTCTCCGTCCGTCCATTACTCCATCATTTCCTGGTCTTCCTTCGCCATTGGCATCAATCTCTATTGCAGCATACACAGGCCTCTCTGTAACATACATCTAAGACATCTCCACATTATTAATTCTACTCACCTTTATTTACCACTGTTTCATCACGTCGAATCTCTCTTTATTAATCACACTGCTTCACGTCACTTTTCTCCTCACACATCACCTTTATCCACTACTATTTATCACGTCGCTTCTCTATCTACCATATTTATTCACTCATTAATCATCACGTCGTTTCTGCTTGATCCTTATTCATATGACAAAAAATACGTACATACACCACTCTGTCGACTCCTGTTCATGACTCATTTGACCAGTCTGTTCTGTCATACTTCCTGACATCCCGCCTGAAAATTCTTATGTTCGATTTGACCCTGCACAACGTTACACACCACAAATAATTACACTGACTATCTACCATAAATTGCCTACTTTAGATCTATCCTTAACTTTTCCATAATTTGATGTTAGAAATGTGATGAAGCCCACGAGATTGTTTTCCCTTGATCGTCTCAATCAGTACAGCATTTTCATGGACAATCCGCCTCACTCTAAATGGTTAACCATACACAGTAAAGAATTTCCTAGTTTGGAATCTGTGCTTACATGAAAATTAAATGCGTGCAGAGAATATACTAGCTGGGAGAAATGGGCAGCCCAAGTGTTAGAAACTTAGGTGCTAGTGGCCTCTTTCACTAACACCAGATTCCGAACAACCATACACAGCGCTTCATTATAACTGTCACCACCACAATGACATCAGATGGCATCTAATTTAAAAACTTCGACCACAATGTTTACCTCTTACATTACGTGTTTAGCACCTGCCATAGTCAAATCGCACTAATTAAACTGGACTCATTGGCATTATTACATAACATTTCTTTTAATTTACTGTTCGAAATAAAAATTTGCAAATTTTACTGAGATACCAGCCTAACAGATTCCATTACTGCCGTTTTATTCTCTGATCAGAAGTATGGTATTTTCATTCCTACATATTAGTTGAGTTTGTCTGCTACATAGACAATTTTCAGTGCCAGCTGCATGTGTTTTAAGAGCAAGATATTGAGGGCTGATATGTTGGATTAGTTTACACAAATTCTTCAATCTACTACGACAAGAAAGAAATACCAGGATTCCACGCTCTCCTGTCATTCTGATAGTTTCTGCCGTTCCTATCCTCGACACTAACTGACTTATGAGTCGTGTCTCCGTTCACGATATTGTTCTCATTACCCAATCCTTGTAACAAGTGCTGAAATGACGCGGAATCGTCTAAGCCTCTGCCTGCCATCACTATACCTCTGCGCAATTTCACTGGCAACTTCGTTATACGGATCCTAATGAACTCCCCAGGTTCGTATGTCACATCCAAATACCTGTTTCGTCTAAACATCTCCTGATAGCATGACACTGAATCCCTTATACCACATTCGTTACGATTTGGCATCATCAATATGCTTTGCGTAACCTGGTCCTCCTTACTTTTCGACCAGAATTCATTTAAATAGCTACAACAGTCTTTAAGGTCTTCCTCCATTTTCGCTCTTGCCTCGTCCCTCAAATAGTTATACACAAACTTCGTTTTGAGGAGCAGTCCCCACGATGAAGGTAATGAATCGTGAAATTGAGACAGCCTTGGTCTATACCCAGTTGAGTCTGCCACCTGTTTTATCCGACACAACCGTTCTTCTGACTCTGTGAATTCGTCTTTCTCTTTCTGCCTATTTTCGCTTTTTGAGTTTATCTCACTCTCCCTCTGCAATCCACCTGGTGGTGTGTCACGTTCGCTACTGCACGCTAATTGCAACTGTGCTAGTTCACTATGTTTCCTACTTATTTCTAATTGTGCCTCTTTAAACTGTAATGGTGGTTGTATCTCCTCCTGATTGGCACAAACCTCTCGCTGCGTACTGTCAGAACCTGTCTCGCCTCTTGTACTGATCTTTTCTGCATCTGTACTAATCGTATTCATTCTCGCCACTACCTCTTTGATTCGCTCATCTGGCAACACGTCCCTACGTTCAGTATCACTCTCTATTGCAAATACTTGTACCTCCAAATTATTATCTTTTTCTTTCACTGCATCACATACTTCCTTCAACGCACCCAGATCCTTCTCCCCCTCATCTAACCGATTATTAACTGCGGGCAGACGCTCTTCGATAACTGTGTGTAGCTTCTTCATTGCCTCTTTATTTCCCTTATCCAATGCCTCCATACTTTCCTCACTATCTTTATCCATCGCTTCCCTTCTTTCCTTATTACCTCTACTCATCGCTTCCAATCTTTCCTTATTATCTCTACTCATCGCGTCCAATGTTTCCATAAATTCCCTATGCATCTTCTGTAAAAACTGCAGTATTGCTTCTTTCGACACGCTCTCCTCGTTCGCCTGAGAAACCGTAGCTTCGCTAAGAGTAGCTGCACTTTCACCGCACACCTGGCCCAGTCTCGGCTCGCCCGCGTCGTCGGGAAAAGCCCCCGATTGTGAACAAAGCCCGCCGCACAAAGGATCCCCTTGCAGCGGTCCACTGAACAATACAGCCTCTTCGGAGTGTCTGCCCTCCCCGCTCATTAACCCATGGTCAACAGCTACTTCCTGCTGCACTGCTACGTTCACGCCAGAATCGCTATTCTCCATTGTGGCTACGTTTTTCGACTGCGACCTAGTTACTACGGACATTACGCAAAAAAAATTATGAAACGATCTTCCAGCCTTGTGCGATATAGCAATTAATTACATAAAATAAAATAAAAGATCCTCACCAATCCAGAAAGAAATTGCCAACAAAAAAAAATTTTTACTCTTAGCTCTATCACAATACATTCCATAAAAAAAAATCTTAACACCAAGCCCTAACAGCAGAATCCTGGCAAAATATCCTGGCAAAATATATCCTGGCCAAATCATCCTGGCAACAAAATATCCTGGTAACAAAATTATTGTGGCAAAAAACGGAATCCTGGCAACAAAATATCCTAACAAGATAAATAATCCTGGCAGGGTCGAAATTATGAGAGGCACCCACTTGCCTTACTCATACTGTGGCATCAAGCAGTCAGGCCTGCAAGATGAGTGGATTGCCAAGCGAGTGGATTCTTCCTTAATTTATCGAGTAACATGACATCTCGTATCTAACTATTTAGTTACAAATTATCCTCCTGTGTGAATAACACGCAACGGAAACACGCATCTGACTATCAGTGATTTATAGAACTCTGACTGCACACTACGCATTGGCAATACCACATTTACTTTTTGTCTTTGATTTAAAGGCTTTTATATAAATTCGGGATATTATGACAACATACAATTTAATGAAAAAGGCCACCAATCTCTTTCTTTTCAGTATTTGATTTATTCCTAAACACACAAATTCTACAACCTACAACAATATAACATGAGAAATTCCGCCCAGTGGGCATGGCTTTACATTAGTGAATCTCGATACTATGGTCTCGTAATCTATTTACCGCAACAGTGCACTTCCTGGACAGGATGGTGGATCTTTTATTATATCTCACGCTTCGACTCTCACAATCATCCTCACGAAACTTTCCTCCAGATCGAGCGATACAGAAGGAACAAGCATAACACACAAATCTTTCGAAACTACCTTGCTACTCCCATGCAAAACACACATACCCAAATTACATGACATACACAACACAACAATATGAAATATTACACAAAGAACGGTTACAACTTCATCACTTTCCGCTTTCCCACTTCAATCAATATTTATCCCAGTTTCACACGACACTGCCCCACTTTGTAATCCTACTTTCCTACTGTGAACTCTGGAGATAAACGCACGTCTTTCTGTGCAATGCAAGCCAAGTGGCGTTGCTGGAAAGACGGCCGAGTCACCTTGATTCTCTCTCAGAGTTTAAATTTAGCGTCACACGGAATGATATTTCTTAAATATTTCAACTTATGATACACACGCTATTTCTTAAATATTTCAGCTTATTGTACACACGCTATTTATTCAGCTTATATAAGCACACGGTGGTATCTCAACTTATAACTACACGTGGGGTCATTGTGACCGTTGGTTTACTACAATCCCTTTAAAATTACCTGCCTCACAATTAATTCTCCCCACAAAAGTTCCTGAGGAAGAGAAATTATTAATTCTAACTACTCTTAAATATTCCACATCCATACCATGCCTCCACTCTTTCATTATGGAGCACAACAAAAAACAGGTCTTTACAGCAGAAGGTCCAGCGGCAGAGTGCTGAAACATGGCCGTATTCCGGTTCTCTCGCACCTCTGTCGAAGTGGGAGAAGCACCTTGCTACCTTATTGGTCAGCCACATTTCAGACGCTCAAAGCTCTAGTAACTTCCATCTCTTTGGTCCCACCAAAGGTGGCGAAAGGATCGACTCAAAGATGATCATATATTCCCATTCACTATCTGTGGTTAGCAGACGACCATACATTCATTCATGTCACAGATCTCACCTAACTGGATGTAGGGATTTATTTTGAGGGAGTGCACATGTGATCAATTAAATAAATAAATTGTCATTCTTTCCCACATTGGTATCCGGCTTCGCTGTATTAATTGAAATTGAGTTACTTTACAAAAAAAAATGTGTTGTTCTGACAAAAATATCGAAGTATTTCGTACCTATTTTCAATGTCGGGCGGTACTGTACCCTTTCAACAGGTAAGAAAAATATAGGTGATACTTAAATTAATGTAGCTCGCTGCACAGCAGACGTGAAGCAGGCGGCAGTTACGACGACACTCCACACACCATGTTGTTACTGCCAGTTTCCGAATGAAGATTGTGGCTTCCAGAAAGAAATTCGAGCCAAGGAATAAAATATTTGACATAGGTAAACTGAAAGATGCGCAGGTAACTGAAGGGTTTCAGCTGGAACTCTGGAATAGATTCCAGGCGCTTGAACTGGAGATGTCTGAGAATACGGACATGGAGGAAATGTGGACAGACGTTAAGAACACTTTCGTGCAAGTGAGTGAGAGATAATTTGGCTTTAAAAATCGCATGTGGAGGGATTGGATGTCCGAACATACATAGAGAAAGATCACCCATAGAAAGGAGGCCATGGGAAGAGTAAACCAGAGCAGGACCAGGCAACAGAAAGCACAGGGACTGGCTGATTATAGAGCTGCAGATAACGAAGTGAAAAGAAGTACTGGAAGAGACCACAGAAGATGGATAGATGAACAGGCTGACGGAGCAGAACAGGTAGCTCGGAGGGGGAGGGGGATGTGAAAGAACTATATGATATCACCAAGATGCTCTCAAAGAAAAGCTTCCAGAGGAACCGACCAGTAAGTAATAAGAAAGGGGAGATACTAACTACACATGAAGAAGAATCACGTAGTTGGAAGGAACACTTTAACGGAGTTCTAAATAGAGACCTTGGCGGTGAGGTAGAAGAACAAGAACAAGCGGAATAAAATGATCCTAGTCCCAGAATTCGTGTAAATGCACCCATGAAAGCAGAAATTCGGGTAGCGCTGAAGCAGATCGAGAATGGGAAGGCAACAGGACCAGCTAATATAACAATTTGAGATGCTGAAAACAGACTTTGACACCATTGTCGAGTAATTGTACATCCTCTTAGTGAAGATACGGAGAGAGGATAAACTGTCAACATATTGGAAACGAGTTGTTATTGTGAAAATACCCAAAAAAGAAGATGTTACTACCTGTAACAACTGGCGGGATATTACCCTATTGTCAGCATCAAGTAAGGTACTTTCGAGGACCGTTTGAAACCGCATTAAGGATACTGTGGAAGCACAATTGAGGAGAGAGCAGGTGGGTTTTAGTAAACATCGAAGCTGTGTGGACCTTAACAATACTCGCAGAATTATTCTGGAACTAAGTGCGGACAGGCGACACACCATCTACTTTACCTTAATTGAAAAGGCTTTCGACCCTGTCAATCGAAGACTCACGTGGGATACACTTGCAAAATATGGCATTCCAACGAAGATTATTAACATCACCAAGTAAATGTATAAGGACTATAAATACCATGTACTACATAATGGAGAACTAACAGAGCCTTTTCAAGTTAATTCGGGAGTACGACAAAGATGTATTCTTGCGCCAACACCATGTGATGAAGAGAGTGATAGGGAGATGGAAGACAGGTGTGTCATGGGGAATGCGGGATACGCTCGAAGATCTAGATTTCTCAGACGAGATCTGCTTAATGGCACATCGATATCGAGACATCGAAGAGAAACTGGCCAGGCGGAAGTTGCATGCCTCAAGATAAAGTTTCGCAAAACCAAAGAAATGAGGATAAATTCGGCCATCACGACTATGCTGGCCATTAATGGAGAGAACGTAGAACAGGTCCAATCTTTCCTCTATCTCGGAAGTATAGTCACGACTGCAGGAGGCGCTGAGGAGGACGTCCGTAGTCGCATCCGCAAAACAAATGGAGCGTTTGTACAACTGTACCCTGTCAGGAGGAATAGGAACATCTCAATGAAGACCAAACTCCGGCTTTTCAATAGCAATGTGAAGGCTGTTCAGTTGTATGGTTGTGAAACTTGGAAGGTTTTATCAACCGCTGTCTCCGGCGTATTTTAAATGTGAGATGGCCAGATATAATAACAAATGAAGATCTTTGGAGGGAGACAAATCAGCAACCAATCGATGTACACATCAAGCAAAGAAAATTGAACTGGATTGGGCATACATTGAGAAAACCAGATGGAACCGTTCAAAGGGTGGCGTTGGACTGGAACCTTCAAAGAGTTAGAAAACGTGGTAGTCTTAACCAGACCTGGAAAGGACAATCGATTGAGAAGCTGCAGAGGATGGGAAAACCTGGAGTGAAGTGAAGAGACTTGCTAGAAATAGTACCAGGTGGAGGAATTCCGTCATAGCCCTACGTTCCAGAAGGAACGACAAGAACTATGTTGGTCAGTCAGTCAGTCAGTATGTGGGAGCCTGGGACTTTTGTTTCCTCTAACAGTATTTTCTGTTTGTCTGTGAGATTGTGCTCGGCAACTGCAGAAGATTTTTCTAGGTCGCGATTTTCAGTATGCGTTGATGTTCTGCATAGTGATCGGAAACGGTACAGATCGACTGACCATTGTAATTGCTTCCGCCCTCATATATAATGTTGTAAATCGCAGGAATCCTAAGGCCGATACTGAACAGGGCGTAAAATCTGTTTTATCTTCTTTTGAGGTAGGGAAGTAAATCTGATACCTGTCTTCCCAGGACTTCGCCTATTTTTCTGCATGTACACTCCTGGAAATTGAAATAAGAACACCGTGAATTCATTGTCCCAGGAAGGGGAAACTTTATTGACACATTCCTGGGGTCAGATACATCACATGATCACACTGACAGAACCACAGGCACATAGACACAGGCAACAGAGCATGCACAATGTCGGCACTAGTATAGTGTATATCCACCTTTCGCAGCAATGCAGGCTGCTACTCTCCCATGGAGACGATCGTAGAGATGCTGGATGTAGTCCTGTGGAACGGCTTGCCATGCCATTTCCACCTGGCGCCTCAGTTGGACCAGCGTTCGTGCTGGACGTGCAGACCGCGTGAGACGACGCTTCATCCAGTCCCAAACATGCTCAATGGGGGACAGATCCGGAGATCTTGCTGGCCAGGGTAGTTGACTTACACCTTCTAGAGCACGTTGGGTGGCACGGGATACATGCGGACGTGCATTGTCCTGTTGGAACAGCAAGTTCCCTTGCCGGTCTAGGAATGGTAGAACGATGGGTTCGATGACGGTTTGGATGTACCGTGCACTATTCAGTGTCCCCTCTACGATCACCAGTGGTGTACGGCCAGTGTAGGAGATCGCTCCCCACACCATGATGCCGGGTGTTGGCCCTGTGTGCCTCGGTCGTATGCAGTCCTGATTGTGGCGCTCACCTGCACGGCGCCAAACACGCATACGACCATCATTGGCACCAAGGCAGAAGCGACTCTCATCGCTGAAGACGACACGTCTCCATTCGTCCCTCCATTCACGCCTGTCGCGACACCACTGGAGGCGGGCTGCACGATGTTGGGGCGTGAGCGGAAGACGGCCTAACGGTGTGCGGGACCGTAGCCCAGCTTCATGGAGACGGTTGCGAATGGTCCTCGCCGATACCCCAGGAGCAACAGTGTCCCTAATTTGCTGGGAAGTGGCGGTGCGGTCCCCTACGGCACTGTGTCGGATCCTACGGTCTTGGCGTGCATCCGTGCGTCGCTGCGGTCCGGTCCCAGGTCGACGGGCACGTGCACCTTCCGCCGACCACTGGCGACAACATCGATGTACTGTGGAGACCTCACGCCCCACGTGTTGAGCAATTCGGCGGTACGTCCACCCGCCCTCCCGCATGCCCACTATACGCCCTCGCTCAAAGTCCGTCAGCTGCACATACGGTTCACTTCCACGCTGTCGCGGCATGCTACCAGTGTTAAAGACTGCGATGGAGCTCCGTATGCCACGGCAAACTGGCTGACACTGACGGCGGCGGTGCACAAATGCTGCGCAGCTAGCGCCATTCGACGGCCAACACCGCGGTTCCTGGTGTGTCCGCTGTGCCGTGCGTGTGATCATTGCTTGTACAGCCCTCTCGCAGTGTCCGGAGCAAGTATGGTGGGTCTGACACACCGGTGTCAATGTGTTCTTTATTCCATTTCCAGGAGTGTAGTACCGCAGAAGGGAAGGAATGCTTTCGAATGTTCAACACCCTCTCTTATCCTTTTTCCAGTTTCTCGTTTTCTTTTTCTGACTTGACATATGACCAACAGCCGTTCTTTCGGAACAGATACTTTCGGTGATCAATTTCGGAATCCAAGTTGTCCTCTGTGTAGCAGTGTATTTAAAGCTGCCCTCTTCTGGACTGGATGGTGAAAAATCTGGACGCTGGGACTTAGTATGCGTCGCCTTGTGGTGCACTTGCGCGGCCGAGATGTCCATCCGATTTTCGTTGTACCTGAACATCTACAAACGGCGATCCTCCCTTTCTCTGCCTTGACGGTGAACTAGATGTTTGGGTGCATGCTGCTCATATGTTCCTCGAAATGTTGTATAGCTTCTACGTCATGTGGCCTGACAACAAACGTGTCGTCCACATAACGATAAAATGAATATGGACGAAGGCCAGCAGAATTTAATGCCTGTTTCTCAAAAGATTCCGAAAAAAGGTGACCATTGCTGGAGACAATGGAGAACTCATAGCTATTCCGTCCGCCATTTCATAAAATTTAGAGCTGAGTGAGATGAAGTGATCCTCATAACCTGTCGGAACAACTTTGTCGTTTCAGGAGGAAAATACTCTTCCAATAGTTTCAATGTGTCCTCTGTGAGAACTTTTCCAAATAGTGAGACTACATTTCTGCATCGCTGTCGGAATAAAGCCAAATCTAAAATCATGAGTGCACAGAGAGAGAGAGAGAGACAGAGAGAGACAGAGAGAGACAGAGACAGACAGACAGAGAGAGAGAGAGAGAAAGAGGCTTCCTGCATTGTGAAAAGATGAAGATCTTGTGGTAGTTCTTGCTGACAAGAGAAGTAGATTTTTGTAATTTACTTTTATCTTAATACAGTATGTGATATGTGATGCAACAAATGTACCAGACGCCACCTCTCGGTAATAGTTTTATAATTACTATAAATGACATGCATTCTGCCAACCAGTTTTAAGTGACGCAGCATGTGAAGGTGGCTGAGTATGGACGGGCTACTTCTGTAATTGAAATTGCAGGTACGTTCTGGAACATTTGATGTTGATGGGATAGGATGAAAAAGGTTTTGCATTTGTGAAATAGTAAATTAGTATCATCATCGTTTCATATCTGAAGATGGTTCTAGAGGAACCGAAACCGTTCATGTCAATAAGCATTTTTCGTAATCAAGACGGATTATAAATGACATTGGGAAAACCTATGATTGCGATTATCCCATCAGACAATATGTCTGTTTTTGCAAAATTCACAAAAGTACCTGTAGATGACACACTGAAACTGTTACCAGAGCATTTTCCTCCTGAAACGATAAAGTTGTTCCGACATGTTATGAGGACCATTACTTCTCTTAGGGCAGTAAATTTTGTGAAACGAAGGACGGATTGGCTATGCGTTCGCCGTTGTCTCCAACAATGGCCAATTTTCTTATGGAACCTTTTGAGGAGCGTGGATTAAATTCGGCTCCCCCTCGTAAATTTTCTTTTCACCATTACGCCACATGGCGTACAACTGTAGAGCACTTCCAGGAACGCATAAACGGCATGCACCCAAACATCAAGTTCACTGTCGAGACAGTGAAAGTGGGATGGCTGCAGTTTTTAGTTGCTCTGTTACAATGAAAGTCGGATGGATGTTTCGGCCACTCAGTGTAACTCAAGCCGATGCACACTGAGTTATATCTCAGCACACAGATTTTTCACCATCCAGTTCAGAAGAGAACAGCTTTAAAGACACTGGTACACGGAGGACCACTTGGGCTCCGAAACTAATCACCTGAGGCGTCTGTACCGAAAGAACGTCTTTGGGTCATATTGTATCAAGTCATCGTTCTTCAAGAAAAAGAAACGTCAAAATGCCGAACAGTCGCGTGAAGAGCCCCAGAGTGCATTAACACTCTGCGGCTACACTTGCAGAAAATAGCCAGAATCCTGGGAAGACGAGGTATCAGATGTATTTTACACTCTCCTATGAAGGTAAAGCAAACGCTGAGCACAGCCTCACAAACAAACATAAAATACAGTTTGACGAAACAAAATTTTGTCCCATGCTGCACGTACTGGGGCTCCATTATTAAAGAGGCTGTAGAAACAAGAATGCGTGGGAAAACCTTCAACCGTGATGGCGGCTATAATCTTAGTGGTGCTAGGAGCTGAGCTCTCGATGTAGAGGAGAGCCAGAGATATTCATAGCACTGTATACGCAGAGGCGAGAGCGGTGGCGCCACTAGCACGGAAGTTGACACCATCTGCCGTAATTACCGACAAATCAGAAGCCGTTGTGGGCTATATAAGGTCACCATAGCATCAATTTTGACAGTTGCTGCTGACGAAAACGATGGTGGAAAGCTTCGAATGCCCGAGGTTTTACCCTGAATTGGCCCGACAAGAAGTCTGAGAGTGTTTTATACATTATGTATAGATACATAGATAAAGCAGAAATAATGTTGGGATAAGATTTTCATTCATCGTCGATGCTCGTTTCAGAATTTCATTTTGACATTCTTTTTTTTATTATTCTAACGTGTTATATGCTTAGTTCTTTTCTCGAATCATAATTGCTTGTTGGAGCACCCGTTAACGTTACATCTTTCCTGATGTATGAACACGTGATTAACGTGTCCGTTTTAGAAGCTATGTCTCCCTTCCAAACACCGGAACTGAGGTAGCCATAGATTCGCAGTATTTTATTTTTACTGCTCTTCAATACATTCCCAGCGAACTACGCCATTAGTCACAGAAAAAAAGTCACAACGTTGTCTTAAATGTCCCGGGCATAAGTGTGCTTGAAATTACACTTACGGTATTTGAAGTGACTGACCAGTACTAATATCACATCGCCGACACCAAACCCTTATCGACTGAGTCTCTCCCTCTTAAGGTGTACTCTACTTTTTTGTCGGATTTTTGCAATTTTTGTTTAGTTGGTGAATTGATTTCACCTGGTCACCTTCTGAGGCTGTTGAAACTGCCTAGGATATTCACGGTGTTATGCCGACCATGCTCCTAAGAATGACGATTGTAAGTAAGTTTACATGGCAACAAAACGTATTTATTCAGTGAAAATTGTGCTTAGATAAGTGATGTTATTCGGTTGGAGATGGAAGGCAGTTGAACGTCAACTTTCATTAATAACTCGAAAAACTAAGTATTTTCGGGTATATGTTTATATGTTTTTTCTTATTTTGGTGTAAGGAAACTGTCCCCAAAGTTGTTAAAAGTATTTTGAAACACTTTGTATAAAACAATACTCGTGACGCAGTGCTGTCTTGTCCGGCTCCTCCGTTTATCAACATAGATTTGTTAATAATGTCAATAGTTTCACAGGTGACACCCAATGAGTAGTCCACATTCGAAGTCACTGAGCTTCCCTGACGTATTCTGATGTCGCTGGTTCTATCTTGATAACATAATCTTTTATACTGTGGGGAGACAACTTCTCGTGACATCTAATGGTCAATTCCTCATTACAGTGGTGGTGTCCGGATACTTTTGATCTAATTTTGTACATACTCACTCTGCAGAAACATTGTGAATAGTTTGTCAGAGTAGACTTCGCATCCAAATTAAGCTAACATTTGTCATTCATGCAGACACTGACTAGACGTTAGAAATCTCTGTGCACTGTAGTTACAGTGACAAATATTCAAAGTTTCAGCTGTACCTAGGTGCAAAATGCATGGAAGGGTTTTTCAAACGTTTACCGTATGTAATTTCCGAGAAAATTTATATGTAAAATCAAAAGATGGACAAAATTCCCTAGAAAAATTAGGCTTTAGTTCAGCTGAGGCGTTTTTCCTGAGAAAAGATTGAGAAAATGGATGTTAAACACAATCACTGACACGTTACTTGTGCATATCCAAGCTGCTGGATATGCCAGTTGCGTCATGAAGTATAGGCCTCATTTTACAGTCCCAGTTTCATTGCGCTGTGGAGTTTCTGGGATACTTCGACCTTCAAGCGTCTGCTGAAGCTTATCACCCCCCCTCCCCCCCCCCCCAATCTCGATGAAAAAAGCCAAATCCCACTTTAATGACGTCACATTGCCAAGAAAGTTTACAAAATTCAAGCTGTAATGGCGGGAAATTTTAAAACTCAACATGATTCGGATTGATAATTTTAGAAAGACTGTTGGCATTCATTAAAACGAAATGGCAGTCTCATAGCACAGTATTCTGGCAGGGACCATTAAAACAAAACAAACAGTAAATAAATAGCTGATATGTTCAGATAATGTGCAGATAATTTCCGTTTCTAGATAATCTTCAAAGGGATTCACAATATTACAGTATCTTTGAAAGTAATCGACGAGAATTACATAAATTGGTGTGTCATTCACAAGTGTATCTGATTGATGTGAATTATGAGCCAAAAGTAACGTGAGCGTACATGCACATGCGCGTGCTCACACACACACACACACACACACACACACACACACACACACACGCACACAGACACACATATATAGACGTATATATTACTTTACTATTCCAGCAGTATATTTCGTTGCTTCCATGATCTTTAACGCTTTACTCTTTCATTACTTTCAATGAGAACCAATGTGTGTGTGTGTGTGTGTGTGTGTGTGTGTGTGTGTGTGTGTCTAGCATTACGTCACACCTGTTAACTGAATTATTACAGAATGATGATTTTTATCAACATTACATTCTGTCAGATTAATAGGATCTTTTAGATGAAATAAATAAAATGTGATGTAATACACGTTTTTTCTTTCGTTTTGCGAAGTTACAAATCACATTTAATTTATTTCTACATTTTCGCACATACGCTAAAATTACTTTTAATTTAACTTTGCAGTACATAACGTCTGTCATCTTCTACTGGAAATAATAACTTTTGCTGCCACACAATGGGGACTGCACGATGAAATAATATAATAAAAATTAATTTAACATAACAGTTTAGAGAACATTCTTATTCGTCTCCAACATTTTTAGCATAACATCCATCAAGCAGTAGGTTATTGTAATTTGTGTAAATAAGTTAAACAATTCCAGTATCTCAAACCACTAAAGCTACCATTTATCATTTATGTAGACATGAAATTGTTGCTGAAACTGGGAGTTATCAACAAAATTCATGTGCACAAACAACACCGTCTTACCTTCTAAGTGCACTGCAGGTACAGAAACGAATATTTAGATTTTCAGCTGTACGTAAGTGCAGGTTGCTTGAAGTGGTTCACTGAACAGCTGTATGCATTTGCTGAAACTATGAACGAGGTTGTTCTGCAAAATAAAAAGCTGGGCGTAGTTGTGAGGAAGAATTAGCATTTCGCTCAGCAGAAGTCTGTCGTATTTGCCAAGAACGGTTGAAGGATGGTGATGTTGAACACAGAGACAACTGCCATTTTACTTGTGAATGTTGAGAAGCTGCTCATGCCAGCTGCAACCTCATGTGCAGTACTGGCTTCACAGTCCCAGAGTACTTCAGAATCTGAAAAATTACGGTAATCATTTCTTGATTACAAACATAGCCCTATATAAACAAAAGCAAGAGATCATGACAGAATGTTCAGCTGAAACCGAATAAAACCGAATATGGAGAAATATGCATCATTGATTAAGAGGATTGCACTAATGCACCAAAAGGGGAGACACATTACATACTTTCGATTTAAAGATTGGCTTTTTTTTTAAATATTCCCCCAAAAAATATCCATCGTAATAGAAATCAGATGGAGTCAAGATAATGACAGTTTTCCTGACGATTGCGTGTTTAATTTTATCAGTCAGGAAGGCATTGTTCTGTACAAGTAAGTAATGAGTCTTTTTAGTGAGTTCAAAAGTTTATTAAAGGTGAAAGTAAAACAGAAGGCAAGTACCAAAGAGCTTGCAGAATAGGACTTCATTCAAGTGTAAGGTAATAGGACAGTTTTCATTCCCTGGCCTGCGTCTTAAAAAATATGAACTGGGTCCTGTTCGTAACGATGTTGTAAAAACAGGTTCATTTGATTCTTAAGACTCTCCTACCATATTTCATGACGAAATAGATTGAGGGTGAATACCTTGATGTCAGTATAGTTGTCAGGTAAACGGCTGGATTGACTGTTGACGTCATCCAGACGTTCACCTGGGAACAAGTTCATGGATTGTTAAGGTGATACAATTGATGAATCTTATATTGTGTATCTTGTAATGCATGTCCTTTACAGCTGAGTAATAGTGAAACATATTCCCTTGTTCTATTTTATATAGCTTTATCCAGAATGTGTTGAAATTCTGATACAAAAATTTTCCATATCATTCTAAAACACGTTACGTTTTGGTAGCGGATCTTGAATATCCTCAACGTTCTTGTCGTTCAGCCTAGCGAAATCTGTTCAGGTTTTAGAAATTCATGTTGGTCCTTGGTGAGGTATTTTGGCAATCTTTCGTATAGAAAATACAAAGGATTACCGGTGCTCCGAATTTCATCAAAAATAGTTAAAAAAAGTGAAAAAAATTAACTATCATAAAAAATCACAACCTCTTTCATTCATGAGAGATTTTTGCATTATTTTCCATTTCTCCTTTACTGTCCGAAACAATACATCCTCTTTACTGACCTCGACTTCAACGAAACTTTTCAACCTGTTGTTCTTCGCTTTCTTCTTTCGTACATACCGCTAACAATCCTCTTAATGAAGAGGTATACGGAGAAGTTATCACCTTGCACTGCTACACGCACTTTCGCATGCCACGCAGCACAAGAAAGTTTTCTCAGGCGTACCAGCCCGTATATTGCAGAAAACAATTTCATGAAAGTGAGAAGTATTAACTTCACAGAAATTCCGCTCATGATGGCAGAGAACTTTTACTTCTTTTTTATGAAAGTCTTTAGGCCACCGTTTCTCTGTTTACTCGTAATTAAATTCCTTTGCCCATTAGGCAGTAATATGAGACTGGCTACATTCGGTGAAATACGTCGGTGCCTACACTAAGTCCATTTTAGCAACCATTATTAATTCCTTTTACTTTATTTCCCTCTCATTTCCAGACACACACACACACACACACACACACACACACACATGAACTCAAACACACAAATTAATGTGCTTCACAAAGAAACCCTTTTTTTACTCATCTCGCGTGTCATTTCACTTCATACTGTGTAACAAAGGTGTTTGTGTATTAGAATAGATTTAAAACTTGTACACAAACTGCCATATGGCGTAACCTTTAACAACATTTTACTGCAAAGAACAAGACTATTTGTTTTTAGTACGTACTAATTTAACGAGATAATAGGAGGAAAAGGACCGTTTAGAAACAATGTGCTACTTGGTTATGTAGTACTTGTGAACACTTTTCGCAGTCCACAGTTCCTTGTTGTCAAGAACTGTAGACAAATGAAACTTTTCCCGGCGAAAAAAAGTCAGCAGCAAGTAGCGTCAAATATATTCAGTGACTGGCATCACAAAACAAAATATCTTCATTCACCATTACAGTAATCTACGTTGGCCAAAATCCACGTCTTTTTACGTTTATAAGACTGCAGTAAACTGGCAACGCAGTCCTTTTTACAGCTGAAAAAACTTTATATTCCTGAAGTTTTGCGTGTGTCCGTTCTAACGCTCTGCTAATAGCTATAGAGTGCAACCGTGATTATTGGTTACATTGACCCGTATAGAACTCACAATGCCTTATCTCACCAACTATTACGATACGCTGCAGAACTACGGATCTCCATTAACCAGATCAGTAGGATCTCAAGTAGTCTCCCAAGACGTTGGGATCACGGATTTACTTCAAACCTTGTACACCTTCATTAGGGTATTGAAACAACATAATTCGAACGTCGGAACGTGCACTACTCTGGCAATCCTGGAAAATCGCAAGCGAAGTTTTTCGCGTCCCCTCTGTACCCCATGTACAGGGTGGTCTGTTGATCGTGACCGGGCCAAAATTCTCACGAAATAAGCATCAAACGAAAAAACTAAGAAAGCACGAAACTCGTCTACCTTGAATAGGGAAACGAGATGGCACTATGGTTGGTCCGCTAGATGGTGCTGCCATAGGTCAAACGGATTACAACCCTTTTTTTCAATAGGAAAGCCCATTTTTATTACATATTCATGTAGTACGTAAAGAAATATGAATGATTTAGTTGGACTACTTTTTTCGCTTTGTGACAGATGGCGCGGTAATAGTCACAAACGTGTAAGTACGCGGTATCACGTAACATTCCGCCAGTGCGGACGGTATTTGCTTCGTGATACATTACCCATGTTAAAATGGACCGTTTACCAATTGCGGAAAAGGTCGATTTCGTGTTGATGTATGGCTATTGTGATCAAAATGCCCAAAGGGCGTGTGCTATATATGCTGCTCGGTATCCTGGACGACATCATCCAAGTGTCCGGACCGTTCGCCGGATAGTTACGTTATTTAAGGAAACAGGTAGTGTTCAGCCACATGTGAAACGTCAACCACGGCCTCCAACAAATGATAAGTTCACAAAAGCACATTTATCATATTGGAACAACCGAATTAAAATGTTCAAACGTACCTACATTCTGTATTTTAATTGAAAAAAACCTACCTGTTACCAACTGTTCGTCTAAAATTGTAAGCCATTTGTTTGTGACTATTACAGCGCCATCTATCACAAAGCGAAAAATGTGGTCCAACTAAAACATTCATATTTCTTTACGAACTACACGAATATGTAATAAAAAAATGGGGGTACCTATTAAAAAAAAACGCAGTTGATATCAGTTTGACCTATGGCAGCGCCATCTAGCGGGACAACCATAGCGCCATCTGGTTTCCCCCTTCAAGCTAGACGAGATTCGTTCTTTGTAGTTTTTTCGTTTGACGCTTATTTCGTGAGATATTTGGTCCGGTCACGATCAATGGACCACCCTGTATATGTGCAATGGTACCACCTGCAACAATTCATGGAGATGATGTGGCTAGCGTCCGCGCAAGAGGATTGTGGACGAGGCGACGGTTCTAATCCCGCGAGCATTTGTTTTGTAATCTATATTTGTTTCATCACTGTTCTTATTAATTAATTTATATGACATTTGAGATGTAATATAATGCGAAAACAGGTGCGTTTTCATGAAGTATTTGCATGAAATTTCAATTTATAATTTCTATTTCAGTATGAAAAATAACATACTGTAACATGTGATGTCGAGAGCGCATCCGGCAAGTAATACCTCATTACTCTTTTGGTCTATCACACTGTTACTATATTACTGGTTGTGAATAACGCCATTCACATTACTATTTATAGAAGTTTGACTGGGGCTTTCCACGCCTGTACCTCGTCCTGAAAACTTAATTACAAGTAGTAAATAGTTAAATAACGTATGAAATTCACTACAACTTCATGAAAAAGCATGTGGTTTTTTTCGTTATATTACCCGTCAGATGTTATGCAAATTAAATAATCAGACCAGGGATGTAAAAAATTTTATTAAAAAAAGTAAGTATCACTTGGATTTCGAATCGTCGCCTGGCATACGACACTGCTGTCATGCGGTAACCCTAACCACAGGGCCACAGTGTACTCTTGCAAACAGTGCCTTTTCACAGATACACGATGTTCCTAACAGACACGTAAAACTTCTCTTGTTATTTTCTCGAAACTGCCAGAGTATTTCTCCTTATTAGTTTCACATTGTGTCGTTTTAATGGCCTACGAAGGGTGCACAAAATGTGAAGTAAATCTGTCATCCCATGGTCCTGGCCTCCTCTTGTCAGCTTCGGCTTATCAACGTATTACAGCGACATAGACCGAATGAGGTCTGCTGCTTGGCCGAGTCTTTGTAGTCATTGATGTTTTCAGTGCATACCGCAAGACACAAAAAGAAAGTGAAGTACCCAGAAGACAAGATCGAATGTGAGAATAACTGTGTTCATCTAAGACTATCGTTGAGTATGTAAATGATTGCAGCTGCAATTCCCTGTGACGGATTACGTTACTGTTCTTCGCTTTTAGATTAGATTAGATTCAGCTTTCTTTCCATAGACACAAAAATGAAGATTGTGTTGCGTGTGGAACAAGTCAAACAAGTATAACATAAAGAAAACACATAGCATTTGAATACAATACTCACTTCCCTCATCCTTTGTGAACATATGGTAAAAATATGTGAATACATTACAGTAAACTGGAACCGCTAATATTTACACATTTAGTACGGTGTCGAAATGAAACATAGTTATGCACTGTTAATAAAGTTATTGTACACAAAGCATCTAATGTCGACTCTTGCCACAAAGTGGTGTCAAAATTAAAATCTAACAGTCATTTTTACTTAAGCTGATCAACAGTCCTTGTTGAGATATTCATCTATAGAGTGGAAGGTGGTGCCCCTCAAAAAGTGTTTCAAACTGTGTTTAGACTGTACTTTATCTGAAACTAAGTTTTAACAATTTTTGGCAATTTATTGAAAATGTGTCTTCCTGAGTACTGGATCACTTTTGGACCAAGGTAAGTGATTTCAGGTCTTAATGTAGGTTGTTCTTATTCCTGGTATTGATGATAATTATTGAGCTATTGCTTGGAAGTGGAGACTTATTACACTGAAGCGCCAAAGAAACTGGTACAATCCGGCCACTGTGGCCGAGTGATTCTAGGCTCTTCTGTCGGGAACCGCGCTGCTGCTACAATCGCAGGTTCGAATCCTGTCTCGCGCATGGATGTGTGTGATGTCCTTAGGTTAGTTATGTTTAAGTAGTTCCTAGTCCCTGGGAGTGATGACGTCTGATGTTGAGTTCCGTAGTGCTTAGAGCCATTTGAACCATCTGAAACTGTTATAGGCAAGGGTATTCAATTGTAAACAGGCAGAACACGGCACTGCGGTCGGCAACGCCTATATAAGACGACAAGTGTTTGGCGCAGTTTTTCTATCGGTTACTGCTGAAACACTGGCAGGTTATCATGATTTAAGTAAGTTTGAACGTCGTAATATAGTCGGCGCACGAATGATGGGACACAGCATCTCCGAGGTACCAGTGAAGTGGGGATTTTCCCGTACGGTCATTTCACGAGTATACCGCGAATATCAGGACTCCAGTAAAACATCAAATCTCCGACATCGCTACGGCCGTAAAGAGATCCTGCAAGAGCGGCACCAACGACGACTGAAGAGAATCGCATCATCAATATCGGCTTTCGGAGCCGAAGACCTACTCGTGTACACTTGATGACTGCACGATACAAAGCTTGACGCCTCTCCTGAGACCGTCAACATCGACATTGGACTGTTGATGACTGGAAACATGTTGCCTGGTCGGATGAGTCTCGACTGAAATTGCATCGAGACAAGCTCATGAATCCATTTTAGCAGGGGACTGTTCAAGTTGGTGGCGGCTCTGTAATGGTGTGGGGCTCTGCATTAGGAGTGATATGGGACTCCTCATACGTCTTGATACGACTCTGACAGGTGACAACTACTTAAGCATCCTGCCTGATCACCTGCATCCATTCACGTCCATTGTGCATTCCGACGGACTTGAGTAATTTCCGCAGGACAGTGCGATACCGCGCACGTCCAGAATTGCTACCGAGTGACTCCAGAAACACTCTTATGAGTTTAACCACTTCCGATTGCCACCAAATTCGCCAGACATGAACGATGATTGAGCTTATCTGGGATGCCTGGCCACGCGATGTTCAGAAGAGATCTCCACCCCCTCGAACTCTTACGGATTTCTGGACAGCCCTGCAGGATTCATGGTTTCAGTTTCATCCAGCACTACTTCAGACATTAGTCGAGTCCATGCCACGTCGTGTTGCGGCACTTCTGCGTGATCGCGGCGGCCTTACACGATATTAGGCAGGTGTACCACTTTCTTTGGCTCTTCAGTGTACTTACAATAAATTTCATTAAGGAATAAATATGCTGAGAAGCAGTGTTTAGAATACATAGTTCTTTGAAAATATTTCTACATGATGTTCTTGAATTTACAACACAAATGAATCTTATTACATGCTATTGCACTCTAAAATCTTTTGCTCGGTTTGACAAGTTTCCCCAGAATATGATCCTATATGACATAATACAATGGAAGTAAGCATACTGTGCAATTCTTAACATGTTTATATCTTCTATTCTGACATCATTCGTACTGAAAATAGACTTATTTAGGCCCTTAGTGTTTCTCCCAGGCCTGGTGAGGTATGTAAGTACCGTGGACAGAGGCAAATAATGACTGGTCACTGTGGAAGACGTGGAGGTGTCGCACACTCGTGTGAGACACGTTTCTCACCGTCTGATAGTTCGAAAGGGGCCTTATTGTGTGCTTATTTATCTGGTGGATCGAACCGCCCATTTTTGGGCATTCGGATGTGACACTGACTCGCAGTTGGACCGCATAGGAACGTGAGCCAGGCACACATATCGTAGTGTTCCCGTCGACCAAGTCTGGACATCAAAATGGAGGATCTATGTACTATGCACCAAAGACATCCAAACTCCTTTATCTCCGCGCCTTCCACCCGAGAGCTTCCCTGCAACATTTTTTGTCATTGTTCACCATCAGTTGGAGTATAGCAGCAGCCAGACTAGCGAATTACAGACCCATGTATTGGCTGCCGTTAACAGGACAAGACAAATAATGGTTTCGCTGTTGGACCAATGGATGAGATTTGACATCCAATGCACTGTCACGTCACCAGCTGACAAAACGCCCTATGTTAACTCTTTTGACGCTTGTAAACAGGTTTAACGCTGCGTGGCGCTTCCGTCATTGGCATGTGCATGCTCATGGACATATTTTCTACTCGGTGTTGGTTCCTCATTCAGCAAACAATACGCTCCTCGCATCTCTTCATCGACGACATCATATACACTCCTGGAAATTGAAATAAGAACACCGTGAATTCATTGTCCCAGGAAGGGGAAACTTTATTGACACATTCCTGGGGTCAGATACATCACATGGTCGCACTGACAGAACCACAGGCACATAGACACAGGCAACAGAACATGCACAATGTCGGCACTAGTACAGTGTATATCCACCTTTCGCAGCAATGCAGGCTGCTATTCTCCCATGGAGACGATCGTAGAGATGCTGGATGTAGTCCTGTGGAACGGCTTGCCATGCCATTTCCACCTGGCGCCTCAGTTGGACCAGCGTTCGTGCTGGACGTGCAGACCGCGTGAGACGACGCTTCATCCAGTCCCAAACATGCTCAATGGGGGACAGATCCGGAGATCTTGCTGGCCAGGGTAGTTGACTTACACCTTCTAGAGCACGTTGGGAGGCACGGGATACATGCGGACGTGCATTGTCCTGTTGGAACAGCAAGTTCCCTTGCCGGTCTAGGAATGGTAGAACGATGGGTTCGATGACGGTTTGGATGTACCGTGCACTATTCAGTGTCCCCTCGACGATCACCAGTGGTGTACGGCCAGTGTAGGAGATCGCTCCCCACACCATGATGCCGGGTGTTGGCCCTGTGTGCCTCGGTCGTACGCAGTCCTGATTGTGGCGCTCACCTGCACGGCGCCAAACACGCATACGACCATCATTGGCACCAAGGCAGAAGCGACTCTCATCGCTGAAGACGACACGTCTCCATTCGTCCCTCCATTCACGCCTGTCGCCACACCACTGGAGGCGGGCTGCACGATGTTGGGGCGTGAGCGGAAGACGGCCTAACGGTGTGCGGGACCGTAGCCCAGCTTCATGGAGACGGTTGCGAATGGTCCTCGCCGATACCCCAGGAGCAACAGTGTCCCTAATTTGCTGGGAAGTGGCGGTGCGGTCCCCTACGGCACTGCGTCGGATCCTACGGTCTTGGCGTGCATCCGTGCGTCGCTGCGGTCCGGTCCCAGGTCGACGGGCACGTGCACCTTCCGCCGACCACTGGCGACAACATCGATGTACTGTGGAGACCTCACGCCCCACGTGTTGAGCAATTCGGCGGTACGTCCACCCGGCCTCTCGCATGCCCACTATACGCCCTCGCTCAAAGTCCGTCAACTGCACATACGGTTCACGTCCACGCTGTCGCGGCATGCTACCAGTGTTAAAGACTGCGATGGAGCTCCGTATGCCACGGCAAACTGGCTGACACTGACGGCGGCGGTGCACAAATGCTGCGCAGCTAGCGCCATTCGACGGCCAACACCGCGGTTCCTGGTGTGTCCGCTGTGCCGTGCGTGTGATCATTGCTTGTACAGCCCTCTCGCAGTGTCCGGAGCAAGTATGGTGGGACTGACACACCGGTGTCAATGTGTTCTTTTTTCCATTTCCAGGAGTGTAGAACGTGAAATACCAACTGAAACGCGATATCTCGTATTTTCGATGTCTCAATCGTTTGTGCCTTATTTATATTTAAAGAATCACAGTTTTTGTCGCACGACTTCAATCGCAGCTCTGTGTGCCCTGGCGAAGGAGAAGACGAACGGTACAATCGGCTTCATAAGAAAGAGTAAGCAACGGGGAGCAGACCTGATCGATTAACACCGAACCGTGGCCCACAACTGACGGAAATTGGTCAGAGGACCCCTCTTATTAATGGTGCTACAGATATACTGAAATGAAATGGAGCCAGATGACCTTGCGGACAGGTTAGAGGTGTTTGGAGATGATAATAGGAGGATTTCTGTGTTCTGAAGGGATTACGAAACTTTTATCATTCAAGTATAATGCAGTACTGTATTGGAACCGCGTAGGTCGCTTCAATACGTCATTTAGCTGGAGACAAATGACTGTCTTACTCACATTGCTCTTTTGACACGTTTCGAATTTAGTTCCATTGTCAGACATGCAAGTGCACAGATGGACAGATGACACCAGCGTTACTAGACATGTATGTAACGTATGCTGACGGAGCTCTGCAGTCTGTCAACTTACGTTATATGTCCGTCTGTTATCATTTCATTTCGCATTGTCCGCCCCTGGTAGCTGAGTGGTCAGCGCGACGTAATGCCGTACCTAACGGCCCGGGACGTACATTTTCTCCGCCCAGGGACTGAGTGTTGTCCTTATCACCATCAGTTCATCACCACCGACATGCAAGTCGCCGAAGTGGCGTCATCTCGGAAGACCTTCATCAGGCGAACGGTCTACCCGACGGAAGGCCCTAGCCTCAAGGCATTTCCATTTCATTTCGCATTAATTAAATGGATTATGTGAGAAGTCGTCGATCTGATGATGTCATGAGCCAAAGAAAAATACTGTTTAATTTGAAGAAGCCAAGTAAAATTAATGAAAGGAGATGTGGTATCTTGCACTTGGTAGTTTTATCGAGCAAACGGGGAAACGCTATAAAAGACAGGCTATTATGTCTTCCTGCAGTTTATGACCATTTTTATAACTTCTAATATTTTCCGCTGCTCTCTATTTTTATTTCCGCTCGTAACCACCTAACGAGTTACAACGCTCTGCTGTTATAGCTGACGATGTGATTTTATGGCATAAAATCTCCAAGATCACATTGAACATCCGTCACACCCAGTTCACCTGCCACCGCACAAATAACATCACACTGGAATCAAATAATATGTTCTGCTGTTCTTCCTCCTTTAATTTCAACGAAAACGGTTTTCAGCACATGTTGTTGGACTCGGGAAAGTCCCTAATGAAAGGGTACATCGGTTTTAGACCTAGTATCTGTCATGAATTTATCTGACACCCTTCAAAACAATGAACTAGAAATTCAGTTACTACTAAATGAAACAAGAATCACAATTAATTAGGTAAATTGTTTTAAAGTGTCTCGTAAATCAACTGAAAATTGTAACACTAAAGTGCAAACTTGGCACATCTCAATGGATGTTCTGGAGTAAGATTCTAATAATGTCGTATAAAAATGAAACAATTGTGGTCGCGGAGTTGTGTCGTGACTGTCACGATGTTAGTATAAAATGCAGATACTAATAAGGAAGGACCCGCATTGCATCTGTGGCCAGAGCTGGAAGCAAACTGGTCATTCGAACCTGAAAGCGTGTCTTCATAGAGGAGCTTGAGGTTATAGATATTCTATAAAAATGATTTTACTATCGCTATAGATCGTCTTTCTGTCGCAGCTCGTTCTCACCATGTCTGTTAGTGGAGACTGAAGCGCCTTCAGAATCGTTCATTGCCGGTGCTGCAACGACCCGCTCCTGTGGCTAAGTTGGAGTTATCCCAGTGTAAGACGTGTGTATTTCTATTGTCTGTTGTCAAACCACAATTTATGAAAGATGTTTATATTTTATTAATAGGATTAAGTAGGAACAATTAATATTTGTCATGTTGGAAATAATTGTGGTAGCAGGGAATGTCTGCACGAAAGTATTTTTGGCAAGAGAAACTGCAAATTGAAATAATTTTAAAAAGGGCGGGAGGGACCGCGTATGGATACATTTTAAGAAAAGAGCGGGAAAGACCGCGCATTGATACATTTTGTAATGGTAGCAGGGATTGTCTGCACCATAAAGCATTGTTGGCAGGAGAGACGGCACTTTAGCATTCGTAGGAAGTCAGTAGTAAGCGAGATTTGAAGCGAGTTGGTAGCAGGTCTGAAGCGAGAGTTTGAGAGGAGCAGTGTGCCTGCCAGCCACCAGCTATGATTTACAAGAGATTATAAACGGATGTACAGAGTCATCAACTAACTATTATCATAAGAGCAACGAATATTATTGAATTATTTTCTTTCGAAACTCAAGACTACTGAAGGTATGTTTGCGCAATGCTAGTTGTAAGATTACGGTAAAAAGTAAGTCCCATTTGAACGTTTGTAAAATCATTTCATTACCAGCAGTAAATATTTGAAGCGTTTTCAGAATATAATTAATTTTTGCCAGCAATGTTGCATTACTGATTGTAATACATCCCAAAAACCATCAACGTAAAACTTCGCAAAAATTTTATTGTTGTCAGAAAAAGTGTAACTATGAATGACGTAACTTCAGTCAAATTAATTAAATAAAAACGTGAGGTTTGCTATTAAAGAATAACGTGAGCTTTGGTAATAAATACAGCCACTTATTATGACAGCCCACCAGCAGCTAATAAAGTATAGTAGATATTCATGTCGCAGTACGATGTAGCAGTCAGATGGCGATTCAGTAACAGTAAAAAAGGTAAGAAACAGTTTTGGGTTATTGCAGATAACGACTGAGGGCCACGACGACTACACATTCTATGTTTCGTCGAAATAATCAGAAAATCACTTTGAATAAGTAGCAATTAAATTTGTATGCGAAGATTGAGGAAGAGAATAAATTTCAAAGGGGAGATTTGATTTGTTATTATTATGCAAGAGATAGAAATCCTAATGAAGTGTTTCATAGGTTATTTTAAAAGGGAAGGTTGCGTAACAAAAGAGATATAGAGGAGATGGTTATTCCGTCACAAAAGAGTTATATAGGAGACGCGAAGGTTTCACCAGGAGCTTTCTAAGTCCATCAGCTCACATTCTTAAACGTAGCAGGCCGGCAGAGGAGAACTACGACGGTGATAGCTGCCGGAAATTAAGAAATTGAAGAATCGAACGCTGAAAAGTCGAATGACTTTTACCGATTGATTCTTAAAAGGTTAACATATAATTCTGTGTTCTGTGTTTTTCAGTCTTTGTGGATAGTCAGTGTGAGTCGTGCGTGGCTCGTGTTAGTGCCATATCATATTTGACCTTCTGTTTTTACTGTACTATCACCTCGTTATGTTAATTTCAATTACTGGTGTTACTGAGTTGCCACCTTGCCTGCCCGAGAGCGGCAGCAGCGGCGCTTATCGATATAAGCCCTGGCGTATTATCTTTGCTGACTGCTATTACTTCCCCATTGTCGTGTGTTGGCAGGGAGCTCGGATCTGCCAGGAAGTGGGAACGCGCCTGTAGTGCCGTTCGGAACTGGCAGTCGTAATGTTGGGACGCGGCGGAAGTCGGTCGGGTTGGAGCAGCAGTGAGGCTTCGATAGCCATAACTTTCCCGATCGTTGTCGGCAAACATGGCTTGAACCGGGGACGGTCTTGGTTGATCGTCGGTTGGTCGTCTTACCGGACGACGTGTATTTGCTCACTGGTCGCTTATGGGTTGGCGGCGTGTGTCTCAACTCGTGGTTCGGCCGTGTCATTGCTCGGTCACCGCTTTTAGACTTGGCTGCGTTCTTCGTCCTAGTGTTTGTGAAATTGTGTGTACCTTGCGATGTCAACAGCTCAGTTATTTTAGTGTGGTCTCCGTGCTGGTGTGCAAGGAGTCGTTCGGTTGGCGTGGAGCAGCGAGGAAATCTCTGCAGGGCATAGTTTGACCGGGCCCGCTGGTGGTCTCTGTGCAGTGTCGGAGTATGTGGGGCTGTTTTCATGGTTACGAGGTCTGTGGCTCACCGACCCTGGACACGAAACTTGAGTTTGGATTTAATTTACCAGCAAGTCAAGATTGTTCACATTTTGCCCTTTGGTTCTCGTTGATGGCTTTTGGGTCATTCACGCGAACAACAATGTGTGTCTTCGAGTAGGCGAAGGTTTAGCCACCGTCGAGTGGAGTCTAACTCTATTTCGTTATTTGCAATTGAAGTGCACCAGCGGAATTTTCTGCCTTGTGGCCGTTAATGTTCCGGTTAGCTGTCGTGGGTGTTGACGTAAACTCAGGCAGTGTTCTTTCCTCAACGTGTTGTCGCTGTCGACACTGTGTGCATTTTGACAGCTTAATGCATGCTTGGTTGTGGGCGTCCGTGCCGTTTTACGTTTCCCATTGAACTCCCGGTTGTGTGCTGGTCGAGTGGAGTGCAAGGTATCTTGTCAGTGGGTCCGCTGACTGCCTGTTGGTTGGGTTGTCGTCGGATCGAAAATGGTCTCATCAAAGTGATCGTTAGTTTTTCAAGTGATGGCCGACCCCCGAAACTTCTGAGTGCCGTTAGCTCCACTGCCTTTCTTATTTTCTGTTGTGTGTATTTGTATGGGTCATAGCCGATGGTTTCGAGTTAAAATTGAATTGTTTCTGATGGTGTTTTAAATCATGGGCCTTCAGCTGCTTTAAAATTAAAATTCCTTGCTTGTCAAGTGTTAGATTCTTCGGGCCTTCAGCTTAATTAATATATTGTTTAAAGGCAAAGCCTTGGGCCATCTGCTTACTAAAAATTATTTTAGTTGTGTTTTAAGTCATGGGCCCTCAGCCGTTTTAAAATTAAAGTTCCTTGCTTGTCACGATTTAGATTGTTTGGCACCTTCAGCCTAATTTAAGATAAGGCTTTGTTGTTTAAATTTATTTTGTCTTGAGCTTTAAGTCATGGGGCCTTCAGCCGTTTTTAAATTAGGGATATTTGTCTTTCAGGCCTCAGACTGTTTGGCCTCAGACTGATATTGAAGATAAGGCCTTCTGCCTTGTGTTTTTTTTTTTTTTTTGCTTAATTTTCCCTTCAGTCTTAAATCATGGGCCTTTAGCCGTCTTTAAATTAAGGGCATTGCTTTTCAAGTTAGATTTTTGGTCCTTCAGCGAAATTATAGAACTTACTTAACGTGAGGCCTTCTGCCTTCTAAATATTCTCTTTGGCGTCTGAATTTTGAGTTAATGGCTTTTGGTTGAAATGGCTCTGAGCACTATGGGACTTAACATCTATGGTCATCAGTCCCCTAGAACTTAGAACTACTTAAACCTAACTAACCTAAGGACATCACACAACACCCAGCCATCACGAGGCAGAGAAAATCCCTGACCCCGCCGGGAATCGAACCCGGGAACCCGGGCGTGGGAAGCGAGAACGCTACCGCACGACCACGAGATGCGGGCTAATGGCTTTTGGCCGGATTTTTTTTATTAAAGTGGTTGTGCCCTTAAGGCATGAGATAGTGTGGCGTCTTCAGCAGATAACTAAGTTGAAGGATTTGTACCGTAATGTTTCATCAAATAAAGTTATATGTGTTCGAGAGCAACTGACAGCCGCTTATTTTGGCCCCTTTCCACAATTCCAACTACCTGTCCTGTCCTGCCGGTTTAGCAGGGCGTTTCACTGGGTTACAGATATTCTGAGGGTCAACCAATAAAAAGATACCTTAGAAGTATGCTGCTCCCGTTCCCTGAATTTTCTTCTGGTGGTTAACGGTAATACACTTACTGCCGTTTGGTGCTCAAAAGGCATCTGTCTCTTTCTGTGACCAATGAAGTGAGACCTCAGGAGTATGGTTGAGATCCTGTCTCTAACTGCCAATCACACCAGTTCTTAGAGTGCTTAAATATTTCGCGTTTGTGGACCTAACTTTCGGCAACAGCCTACACCTAGAAAGAGGGCCGTCCGGAATGGCAGAGCGGTTCTAGGCGCTACAGTCTGGAACCGCGCGACCGCTACGGTCGCACGTTCGAATCCTGCCTCGGGCATGGATGCGTGTGATGTCCTTAGGTTAGCTAGGTTTAAGTAGTTCTAAGTTCTAGGGGATTGATGACCTCAGAAGTTAAGCCCCATAGTGCTCAGAGCCATTGGAACCTAGAAAGTGGACCCAAACCGAGGACGCTCAATCCATTTTCTAGATTTGTGGCATTTGGAGCATCCCAAAGGAGCACAGCTTTCTACATGTTGTTCAAGGTAGTGTGTTTCTGGAACTTACTAGAAACAGTATTTTGACTTTATCCACCTTTGAGTCATAAAATATTCACTGAAGGCAGGAAATCGCATCTATATTGCCTGTGGGACGCCCGGTATCCAGCTGCGGCAACTCAGAGGGAAACTGTTGTCAAGAGAGTGGAACTGACCTGTGCATATCCGGGATGCCCTTCTGGGTATTCACCAACGGCTGCTCCCTCTATCCAGCTATGGAGCCTGGCTGCTCGGCCAAGGGCAGGTAGCTCGTCCCAATGGGTTTCCAAGAGGCTTCATACTTATGTACACCATGAAGATGTGAATTTCTAATTTTATATTATTTATAGTACTGTTCTGGAGAAAGGAACAGTCATACAAAGGCATGCCTTCCTGGTGTTTTTAAAATATATACCAATGCAGTTGTGTTCAAAAGAGGCTAAAACACAACTGCGTTAAAGAAGCTTATGGCCTGTATAGTATCGGAATTACATACCGAGTTAAGACAAGACTGATAATGATTTGGATATTTCCAAGGTTACTGATATTACATTTTATAGTTGAATTCCTAGATAGTCTACCAAACTATCATACTTTCATTCTTCTCTTTTACTGCCGTAAGTTTAACTTCACAAGGTGTGAGATGGTCGCAAATGGAACAGTGATCTAGAAAGGACCTGAGGAGCTAAATGTAGGTACTAGTCTCTGTGTATGTTATATTGTGAAATCTGTCGTTTGGAGTCGTTATATAGATTTTTTATTTTGTTGGTTACTTGATGACGACTATAAACTCGAAATTGACTTCAAATAAAGAAATTTATTCTAAATTTAACTAGTTGTTTATTAACCATGACAGCACTGTTACTGTACTATCATATACTTATCCTCTCTTCTTTAAAACTGACCTTACAAAAGTTGTCTTCTGCTAACACACAATATTTGTGAACAGTATGGAATGACATTACTTTCTCACACATGAATGGGTTTAACACTTTCATCCATTCCAGCTACTAAAAATCGTCTGATTCCCATTCGTACTCCAAACAATTTTTGATATTTACCACATTCACACTCTTGTAATATATATATAAGATACAGCTGCATGTCGAAACACACAAATTTTAGATCACATAGTAAGAGGGATAATATTAGACACACAAAAGTTAACGCACACACAGTAACGTAAAATAATTCAAAATCCAAACACATACATGGTACAATACTGATATAATACAGAATATATGGAATAACAATCTCACATCGAATATTGTCAACTCATGCACGACTACCAGTTTCATATTTCTATGTACAAGTTACACCTGTGTCACTGCATATACAATGGAGTATTAAGTCTGTAAGCAATATTTTAAATGGTGTGTTCAGATTTAACTTGTTAAGGATTAGGTTATAGTCTGGTGAATTTGAATATCTCCACAAGTGGATTCTGCACAAAAGATACGTTTACTTAAGGAAAAACTTTCTCAGGCTCACAATTCATTGATAGTGTTCATTCATAAGACCTAGAGGTCAGTCTCAACTCCACAAAAGCACAAAATACACAAGGTATAAAAAGTATCCTCCCTGAAAAAGAAGCACACAAAAACTGACGTCAGTTCGAGGCACAATGTGTTGGTCACACGAGAGTGCCAATGTCACAGTCTTGGCACAAGTACTAGTTAATGTCGACGATTGCTGTTCAGGGAAGCACATTTACTTAATTGCAGCGGGCTGCCCATAGTCAAACTGACTGCGATGCAAGATCGACCACAGTATAATGTTTTATTCTTACTATCTTTGTTGCACACACACACACACACACACACACACACACACACACACACACACACACACACACTCAAAACCGAGCGAGGTGGCGCAGTGGTTAGCACACTGGACTCGTATTCGGGAGGACGACGGTTCAATCCCGTCTCCGGCCATCCTGATTTAGGTTTTCCGTTATTTCCCTAAATCGCTTCAGGCAAATGCCGGGATGGATCCTTTGAAAGGGCACGGCCGATTTCCTTCCCCATCCTTCCCTAACCTGAGCTTGCGCTCCGTCTCTAATGACCTCGTTGTCGACGGGACGATAAACACTAAATCTCCTCCTCCTCCTCCACACTCAAACATGCACATACGGGATTTGAAATTCGATTGCTCACAGTTTTGGTGACCTTAATCTGTTACTCTGTGTACGTAAGTCTGAGTCTAGGATCAGATCACAACTGTGCAGCTGTAGTAATAAGTTGAATCATTGTCTCTTAATATTCGAGATTTATTTTCCTTCTACGCTTAATAAAGTGGATTTTTGCCTGTGTTAGAGTAAGGAAATGAACAGATATCTGTTCTTACCAACAACAGTTTATAAAATCATTCGATATGAAATCACACTTTAATGGATTCCTAAGCATGGAAACGCAGTCTTGAATTGTCTGGGTATCACGCAGTACTGAGTACTATGGGACTAAACTTTTGAGGGCATCAGTTCCCTAGAACTTAGAACTACTTAAACCTAACTAAGTTAAGGACATCACACACATCCATGCCCGAGGCAGGATTCGAACCTGCGACCGTAGCGGTCGCGCGGTTCCAAACTGTAGCGCCAGAACCGCTCGGCCACTCTGGCCGGCCGCAATGGTTTGCCGACAAGCTATGTGACGTTCCCCCTTAACATCATAAGCAGTGGATATGCAAATAGCGCTGCTGGCACTTGCTTGTGTAAGTAGTGCGTGCTGAGTGTTTAGGTTTAACTTGTTCAGGATTAGGTCATAGTCTGGTGAAGTTGAACATTTCCACAAGTAGGTTCTCCACAAAAGATCACGTTTACTTAAGAAAAAACTTTCTCAGGTGCACAATTCATTGATAGTGTTCATTCGTAATACCTAGAGGTCAGTCTCTGCTCCACAAAAGTACAAAATACACAAGGTATAAAAAGCATCCTCCGTGAAAAAGAAGAACACAAAAACTTACGTCAACAGTGATCTAATATCTCGCAGTCCACTTGTTGTGGTGGCTTGCTTCGCAATTCTTTGCTTGTTGACAGGTAAGACACGAGCATGCAGGAGGAAGCTATAGGAAGCGGTTTCCAGTGATTGGCAGCGACCTCAGCCATTTGTCTCGGATGTACAGCGAACTGTCCCGGGTTTCTATGTTCTCTATCTGTGGGTGACAGATGCTCCGCCGTAGTTCAACGTACATCCATTTTCTCGTTGCACCTCCCATCTACATTTCTCCTTTAATTTTGTCACTTGTATGATTCTTGGGACATCAAAGAAGTATAAGAAACATTAATTAACAACACATTCACATAAATACAATCTATTGGTACGGATCTTTCGCAGTTGTATTTTACAATGGCTACACATCAATATGTCACTATTCCACTCAATGGATTTGCGCGAATATTAATTTAATATATATCAGGTTATATCATTATTACTTTCAATGAGATTACTCAAACATTTATTTATAGTTCATTATTGTAGCTGTCAATAATTATAAGCTCTTATCTCTCTACTACTTCGCTTTTACAAAACTAAATCATATCCGTAGTACATCCTAATGACTAGCTGTTCCCAGCTATAAAATTTCTTATGACGAAGCATTGTCTCTTTGAAAGTTTTTCCTTAACACTGCATAGAATTCTTTTGTTTGGGAGTTCAGGTGAGGTTATGTTATATTTAGTTGTTCACGCAGTTATCTCTCGATTTCCTGCATTACAAGTTACGTCCATCTGTAATATCATCTAATAGCTTGCCCCATTGTAGATCACACACACACACACACACCCACACACCCACCCACACACACACACACACACACACACACACACACACACACACACACACAGACAGACCCACACACATATACAGGGTGAGTCACCTAACGTTACCGCTGGATATATTTCGTTAACCACATCAAATACTGACGAACCGATTCCACAGACCGAACTTGAGGAGAGGGGCTAGTGTAATTGTTTAATACAAACCATACAAAAATGCACGGAAGTATGTTTTTTAACACAAACCTACGTTTTTTTAAATGGAACCATGTTAGTTTTGTTAGCACATCTGAACATATAAACAAATACGTAATCAGTGCCGTTTGTTGTATTGTAAAATGTTAATTACATCCGGAGATATTGTAACCTAAAGTTGACGCTTGAAACCTCCGACGTTCAGTTGCGTGTTGTAACAAACACGGGCCGCGGTCGGCGAGCAGCATCTGCAGGGACATGTTTACGATGTCGACTGTGTTTACGAGTGTGGCTGTAGTGCACTGTTGTGGTTTGGTCTAGCTGTCGCAGTGTCCGTATGTAGCGCTTGCTGCTATTGTTATTCTGCATTCGTCTCCGCACGCAGACCAGCTGTAGTACACCGTGTTACCAGACGTCTCTGATAGTGTAGTGTTGTAGGAACTGTGACCACGGTGTATTCGAACTCTGAAGAGGCGGAGATGATACTCATCTATGGCGAGTGTCGACGAAATGCAGCTGAAGCCTGCAGGGTGTATGCAGAACGGTACCCGGACAGAGAGCATCCAACGTGCTGCACATTGCAAAACATCTACCGCCAACTGTATGCAACAGGTATGGTCGTAGCACGCAAACGGGTCCGTAACAGGCCCGTCACAGGAGAAGCGGGTGCAGTTGGTGTGTTAGCTGCTGTTGCCATGAACCCACACATGAGTACACGGGACATTGCGAGAGCCGGTGGACTGGGTCAAAGTAGTGTCATGCGCATACTGCATCGTCACCGCTTTCACCCGTTTCATGTGTCGCTACATCAGCGATTACATGGAGATAACTTTATTCATCGAGTGCAATTCTGTCAATGGGCATAGAATGCGTTGCAGTTCTACCTGTTTACCGATGAAGCGGGTTTCACAAACCACGGGGCAGTGAATCTACGGAACATGCATTACTGGTCCGTGGACAATCCTCGCTGGCTCAGACAGGTAGAGCGACAGCGACTGTAAATGTATGGTGCGGAATCATTGGCGACCACCTCATTGGTCCTCACTTCATTGCAGGGGCCCAAACAGCTGCAACATACATCGCGTTTCTACAGAATGATCTGCCAACGTTGCTCGAAAATGTCCCACTGGAAACGCGTCGACGTATGTGGTATCAGTATGATGGTGCACCTGCACATTCCGCAATTAACACTAGGCTGACCCTTGACAGGATGTTCGACGGGCGTTTCATAGGACGTGGAGGACGCATAAATTGGCCAGCCCGTTCTCCTGATCTTACACCTCTGGACTTCTTTCTGTGGCGTACGTTAAAGGAGAATGTGTACCGAGATGTGCCTACAACCCCAGAGGATATGAAACAACGTATTGAGGCAGCCTGCGGCGACATTACCCCAGATGTACTGCGGCGTGTACGACATTCATTACGCCAGAGATTGCAATTGTGTGCAGCAAATGATGGCCACCACATTGAACATCTATTGGCCTGACATGTCGGGACACACTCTATTCTACTCCGTAATTGAAAACGGAAGCCACGTGTGTACGTGTACCTCACCCCTCATGGTAATGTACATGTGCGTCAGTGAAAAAGACCAATAAAAAGGTGTTAGCATGTGGACGTAATGTGCTGTTCCAGTCTCTTCTGTACCTAAGGTCCATCACCGTTCCCTTTGGATCCCTACGTAATTCGGTGCTCTCCGATACACACGATCGAACAGCGGAGGAGTGGTACTCAAGCGTCAACTGTAGGTTACAGTATCTCCGGATGTAATTAACATTTTACAATGCAACAAACGGCACTGCCTACGTATTTGTTTATATGTTCAGATGTGCTAACAAAACTAACGGGGTTCCATTTAAAAAACGTAGGTTTGTGTTAAAAAACGTACTTCCGTGCATTTTTGTATGGTTTGTATTAACCAGTTACACTAGCCCCTCTCCTCACGTTCGGTCTGTCGAATCGATTCGCCAGTATTTGATGTGGTTTACGAAATATATCCAGCGGTAATGTTATCATTCGTTGTCTGTCTCTCTGTTCTGTGGTAAATCGAAAAATTTTAAATGTCCTTCCTTCAACATTTGTCGTAACTTTTTTTCTGCTTTTCCCTTTGACATGGCTACTCTAAACAGTTCAGCTCTCTGTCCTATGAACAGTTCAAAGATACATCATGTCATTGCATCATATGCTCCTCAACTCGCAAAATACTTATCTAAAGCAGCATATTAAATCTCTTACTCATCATTCATACATGCTAGCCTTCCTTCACATCTGCTAAACCCTAAATTTGCATCGTTCATTCTCATCTGCTAATAAATGTTTAAGCTCCGTTGCTTCCTGCTCAGTGCAATATCGCATCTGGTGTACCTACAAAAATTAAACCTCCGTTAATACGAATCATTTCATCTGGACAACTACAGACAATGATTTGTTTAATGTTACTTTTCTCACGTACTGCACCATCTTCTTGACTGCTTCTGATGATGACTCCAATTTTTCCTTGCAAAATTCCGTCCTTCAACTAAATAGCTCTTATATTTCATTGCATCACCTCAAGTTTTCAAAGAAAGGCAGCACGTTTTTTAGTATCGCGAAATATGGGAGAGAGAAATGACACGGGATTTGTGCTGGAAATCATTAAAAGAAAGGCGTTCTTCATTGCGACGGAATCTTCTCACGAAATTCCAGTCATCAACTTTCTCCTTCGAATGCGAAAATATTTTGGTGACACCGGCCGACATAGGGAGGAACGATCACCACGATTACATAAGGGAAATCAGAGATCGTTCGGAAAGATATAGGTGTTCACTCTTTCCGTGCGCTATACGAGATTGGAATAATAGAGAGTTGTGAAGGTGATTCGATGAACCCTCTGCCCGGCACTTAAATGTGATTTGCAGAGTATCCATATAGATGTAGATGTAGATGTTACTAAACATCTTTTCACGACAGACTGGAGACTAGATATTGCGTCTCTTTTTATTTTTCCGATACTTCTCGTTCCCTAAATGCTATGATGTGCGAAATGTGGTCGTTACCGATCGACTTACGACTTCACTGTGTTCCCAGTTCTGCTGCATTATGATGGACAAATATTCGTGCACAGTAATGGCTACAAAATATGGAAAAAGGTTGCTGTTTAAATACTGATTCATTTATGACCTCTTCCTTGACCATAGTAATAATTTATCTTCTACGGCGAATTCTCTTTTCTTTAATACACGTGGATCGCCGACAATTTGCTTCCCTCGTACTCATTACAGAACATCTTGTCTGGTGTGACCACATTGTGCTCTCCCCTCGCTAATGTTCCCAATTCATGTTTTGCTGTTACACTACTGGCCATTAAAATTGCTACACCAAGAAGGGATGCAGATGATAAATGGGTTTTCATTGGACAAATATATTATACTACAACTGACATGTGATTATATTTTCGCGCAACTTGAGTACATAGATCCTGAAAAATCAGTACCCTGAACAACCACCTCTGGCCGTAATAACGGCCTTGATACGCCTGGGCATTGAGTCAAGCAGACCTTGGATGGCGTGTACACGTACAACTGCCCATGCAGCTTAAACACGATACCACAGTTCATCAAGAGTAGTGACTGGCGTATGGTGACGAGCCAGTTGCTCTGCCACCATTGACCAGACGTTTTCAATTGGTGAGAGATCTGGAGAATGTGCTGGCCAGGACAGCAGTCTAACGTTTTCTGTATCCAAAAAGGCCCGTACAGGACCTGCAACATGCGTCGTGCATTATCCTGCTGAAATGTAGGGTTTCGCAGGGATCGAATGAAGGGTAGAGCCGGCCGGGGTGGCCGAGTGGTTCTAGGCGCTACATCTGGAACCGCGCGACCGCTACGGTCGCAGGTTCGAATCCTGCCTCGGGCATGGATGTGTGTGATGTCCTTAGGTTAGTTAGGTTTAAGTAGTTCTAAGTTATAGGGGACTGATGACCTTAGCAGTTAAGTCCCATAGTGCTCAAAGCCATTTGAACAATTTGAAGGGTAGGGCCACGGGTCGTAACACATCTGAAATGTAACGTCCACTGTTCAAAGTGCCGTCAATCCGAACAAGAGGTGTCCTATCGTGTAACCAATGGCACCCCATACCATCACGCCGGGTGATACGCCAGTATGGTGATGACGAATACACGCTTCCAATGTGCGTTCACCGCGATGTCGCCAAACACGGATGCGACCATCATGATACTGTAAACAGAACCTGGATTCATCCGAAAAAATGACGTTTTGCCATCCGTGCACCCACGTTCGTCGTTGAGAACATCATCGCAGGCGCTCCTGTCTGTGATACAGCGTCAAGGGTAACCGCAGCCGTGGTCTCCGAGATCATAGTCCATGCTGCTGCAAAACGTTTTCGAACTGCTCGTGCAGGTGGTTGTTGTCTGCAAACGCCCCATCTGTTGACTCAGGGATTGAGACGTGGCTGCACCATCCGTTACAGCCATGCGGATAAGATGCCTGTCATCTCGACTGCTAGTGATACGAGGCCGTTGGGATCCAGCACCGCGTTCCGTGTTACCGTCCTGAACCCACCGACTCAACATTCTGCTAACAGTCATTGGATCTCGAGCCAACGCGAGCAGCAACGTCGCGATACGATAAACTGCAATCGCGATAGGCTACAATCCGACCATTGGTGGGCGGCGCCTTTCCGTCCATTTGTGATTATTGATAAGTTATTTTTCCGGTGGAAAGGTGGTCTGTATAAAATGTTTCGGTCCTACCGCTTTCGCACCCCTGTTTCGCCCCAGCAGATTCTGGAATCCGGGAACATCATGAATGTTTCTGTCAGCGATCAAATTTCATTCTGAATTTGATGTGAGAGTTCCGTGGTTTTGTCTCAGAACTGGCTCCTCCCTACCATATCTACATTTACATCCACGTGATCACTCAGCTATTCACAATTAAGTGTCTGGAAAAGGGTTCAAGGAACCACCTTAAAGCTGTCTCTCTACCGTTTCACTCTCGAAATGCGCGCGGGAAAAACGAGCACTTAAATTTTTCTATGCGAGTCCTGATTTCTTTTATTTTATCGTGATGATCATTTCTCCCTATGTAGGTGGGGGCCAGCAGAATGTTTTCGCCAGTCCACTTCACGTATCATGTCTGTGGCACTGTTTCCCATATTTCGCGATAATACAAAATGAGCCGCCCTTCTTTGTACTTTTTCGATGTCATCCGTCAGTCCCACCTGACGCGGAACACACACCGCACAGCAATACTCCAGAGTGTGTCGGAGAAGCGAGGTATAAGCAGACTCTTTAGTGGACCTTCTAAGTTTTCTGCCAATGAATCGCAGTCTTTGATTTGCTCTACCCACAACATTATCTATGTCGTCATTCCAATTTAGGTTATTTGTAATTGTAATCCGTACGTATTTAGTTGAATTTACAGCCTTCAGATTTGTGTGACTTAACGCGTAATCGAAATTTAGTGGATTTCTTTTAGTAGTCATGTGAATAACTTCACACTTCTTTATTGAGGGCCAATTGCCACTTTTCGCACCGTACATATATCTTATGTAAATCATTTTTCAATCGTTTTCGTCATCTGATGACTTTACAACTACAACATCATCTGGAAACAATCTAAGAGGGCTACTCGGATGGTCTCCTACGTCGTTAATATAGATTGGAAACAATAGAGGGCCTATAACACTTCCATGGGGAAAGGCTGGTATTATTTCTGTTTTACTCGATGACTTTCCGTCTATTAGTACGAACTGTGACGAATCCAGTCGCACAAATGACGCGATATTCCATAGGCTGACATTTTGGATAGAAGACTCTTGTGAGGAATGTTGTCGAAAGCCTGATGGAAATCTAAAAATATGGAATCTATTTTGGCATCCTCAATCGATAGCACTCATTACTTATTGAGTACAATGAGCTAGGTTTGTTTCACAAGAACGATATTTCTGAATCCTTGTTGACTGCGTGTCAATAAATCGTTTTCTTCGAGGTAATTCATAATGTTCGAACACAGTATATGTTCCAAAACCCTACTATAAATAGACGTTAGTGATATGGGCGTTTAATTCAGCGGATTACTCCTGTTTCCCTTATGGGGGATTGGTAAGAGTTGAGCAATTTTCCAGTCTTTAGTAAAGGATCATTCTGTGAGCGAGAGGTTGTATATAATTGCTAAATATGAAGCTATTGTATCAGCATACTCTGAAAGAAACCTAACTGGTAGACAATCTGGACCGGAGGCCTTGCCTTTATTAAGTGATTTAAGCTGCTTTGCTACACCAAGGACATCTACTTCTATGTTTCTCATTTTGGCAGTTTCTTGAACGTGTGGCCGTGATCTCGGTGATGGTTCACGGAATTCTTTAACTCATATTTGCGGCTGTAGGCGATTCGCGGCGTGGGGAAGTAATGAGAACGTCAAAACTGTTCCCTGATTTCTTCCCCGTGCTTGTCACATGACACATTTTCTATAACAGCGAAGTTAATTACTCATGGAATTGAACGCTGCCGCACTCTCCCGATACGGCATAATCTTTCGGTGAGCGCTCGCATGTCTTCTTCTTCTGCACTTTGAATACTTACGTTATCTCTTCTGTTTTTAGTCGTCGAAAACCTGCTATTCTTCTTTTCTTTGATGAGCGCGTCTAACATCTCGATAGGTTACGATGGATGGCGTCTTGCAGTTCCTTATAATGCAATAAATCTCTTACCTTAAAACGTCCACTCATCTCATTATTGTCGTGTGAGGAATATCACAAGTTACACTCACGCCACCGCTGTTTCAGCAGTTTCACATTTAATTCACCAATTATTGCTTCCTTTGTCGGCACACATTTTCGACTGGAGCCCAGGACGAGAAGGATAACCTTTGTTCTCAGTATTATGTATTATATCATGTATAGCATATTCCAACAACAAGACTTTAACCCACTTGCTCTAACCACTTCACGTAGACATTCGACTCGTGAGGAATAACTGCGTGTTTAGTACCCAACGCAGTCTCAAATGGCACACCAAATGAGCCCAAACTGTAAAGTGGTAATCTTCCATCAACCATTTTGTAGAAGTTACTGCATCCAGTGGGGCACCATCCATTGTCGAATGAAATGATCAGAAACAAACATGCTACTTTGAGCACCACCCAGCAACCGAAATGAAAAGTTCCTTTGTAACAAATCGATTGTCTGTGGTGCAGAATCCTTTGAAATCAAAGAAGACGTGGTACATGGTTCCGGAAGAAAAGTAAAAGAAAACACAGCCATGAGCAACTTCACACGAAATCAACCTCCTTCCCAAGCGTGAGACAGGAGTTTTTCATCTCGTTACCTGGAGTAAGATCTCTGCCTGCTATGCAGTCACCGGCGAGCTGACAGTGGCTTCCAGATGTGACCACAGTGGAGTAGTATCTTATCAGTGTTCTCCTCGGCAATAAAACAGCTTTTGGATAAAATACACAATAAAGAACAGTATTATGCAATTCAAACTCTCTTATCAGAGAAATTTTTTCTTCTCTCCTTACCTGGGCACTACGGTGGTCAACAGAATACTGGTCAGTTGTGTGAAGACTACGTGCCAACACTTCCGATCGCGTGGTGAAGACGTCGAAAAAATTGCGAGGCTCCCTTCCCATAGGCACAGAATTAAAATCTGTGATATACAGGCACGCCTCGTAATACTCTTCGTTGAAGGCCTCCTATCTATGACACATTCATTAATAAGGAGAAGGTACACTATCGTATTGTTTGGCAACGGTTTTCTTGTTTGAATTTGAGTTCTCATATCAATGAGAGACGCTTTCAGTATTCCTTCACATTGGCGTGAACAGTCGATGAAATGTATAGAGCACTTCTGGAACTCTGTACGAATTATGAGTTGATTGAACCTCAGTCCTCTGTCCACTTAATACAGTTCAAATGGTACTATTAGTACACTCCATTTAAACCACATTAAAGAGTCACTAGATTGATTGTCGTGAAACTCCGTGGCATAACAAGAATTTTGATTGTCGTGAAACTCTGTGGCATAACAAGAATTTTTCTGTTTTAATAGTAATAAAATTTGGACATGAGAATAGGCTCATTATTGTTTTATTGTAATATGTCACACTTCCAATTTCCTGTCTACACTCATAGACGATTGTGTCTTTGCATGTTGTTTGAATGTGATGGGATAGAGAAAGTCGAGGGACTACCAAAAGGTAGAGTGTAGTGGGTTTGTCGAAGTATAACCTGTGGGAAAGCAAAGCAAAGAGATTGCCTGGAGGCTTCGGAGAACGTCAGGGAACCAAGGGAGAGGAGCCAGGAGACTGCAGCCAATGGGAGAGGTTCCCCTCAGGGCAGTTCGTACAACGAGACGTCTCTGGTAACCGCCATGCTTGGCAACTGTTAGACGAACTGGCCTGAGGTGCGGACGCTTTTGTGGAGCTCTTGCTGATATGGGAATAAAAGGTATAAAAACGAGTTACATCGTCGTTGATAACGTTCGCAGTGTGTCACTCAGAGTGTATGAGCCGTGAGGCTCGCGTTCTTTTCGTTCATACTTGGCGTCTTGTAATAGCGGTAGTGGCATCTCGTTTCCTTCTTGTGTTAATGGCGCCACTGAGTTTGCTAGTATTGTTTGTCCGCAAGTGGCAGCAGCAGGGGTTATCGATAGCCAGTACTGTGCTACTATCTATGGTGCGACCGCTGATATTTCCGGGTCGACGTGTCTGTCGGTCAGTTCGGACGGAGCAGCGAGGAGGTCAGCAGCGCCAGGGCAGGCCGGAAACGCTGACGGAGTGACGGCACTGTCGGATCGAGGGGCTGAATCCGACGACCGAACCCTGGATGTAGGAAATTGAGTGAACCTTATCCAGTAGTGAAACCTCCACTCTTTGAGATCTCGCTGTTGTTCGTGAGTTGCTGCTCCCGGGGTCGGTGAGACCAGCTGTAACAAGTGGAGTCTGTCAGGTTGGCGGAAGCTATTAGCCACCTCCTACTGCTCGATATTAGTTTGAATTTGGTGTTGTTATTGGTGAAGTGCAACCAACGATATCTTACTACCTAGTGGCCGCTAATGCCCCAGTTACCTGCCCTGGAAGTTAGCATAATTTGCGGCAGTGTACTTTTCCTCGTCTTGCCGATGCAATCTGGCATGGCGTGTAATTTGACATATTACTTGACTGGGGTATGGATAACTGGTTTCATTGTCTACCTTGGTTATAATGGTTACTTCTGCCTTTTGGTGTTTTAAACACCGGATTCTGGAGACGCAATGCTGTCTTTCACTTCGCCCTCGACTGAATTATTCCATCGTTTTCCTGGTTATCTGGCGTTAGGTTGATTTGATAAGAGAGTTGATTGGCGTTTAAAGCGTCCCTAGTTTGAGTTTCCCTCCTTAGGTGAACATTACTCTTCGCTGCCAGTTTCACCGTTTGCACAGCTGTAGTGACCTACCTCAGGTCGATCCGTGGAGCACTGTCCGTGGGTCACTCCATCTTACTTGGTCAAGTTGTCATAATTGTTTAAAATTTATCTTAATGTTTTAACATTTAATTGCTGTCCTCACTTGTAATTTAGGCCTTCAGCCGTTGAGTATTCTGAAATTGCTTGTGGCCTTCAGCTGACAAATAATTTTGAATTCTTTCTCAGTAAGGCCTTCAGCTGTCAGCGTAGTAAATTTCTTTAAAATGATTGTTGAAAATTATTTCCTCAAATAAAGTGTATGTGTTTACTGTAGCTAACGATAGCTGATTACGGCCACATCCACAATCGTTGCTTTATCCTGCCTCTCCCTGACTACCAGGTCTCAGTGTAGTCAGGAAGGTATGAGAAGGAGGTTTAACTATCATAATTTTGATGGTATAAATTAACAGCTAAATTGAACTAGTGACCATTGAGTATGAGTGTTGCCCACCAGATTATTTTCATTCACTTAGTTTATAAAATATAGGCAGTTTCTTTGTGACCAGTATTGGAGCTACAGCGCCCGCCACGTGTATCTGTTCTGAGTCCACCTAAGGTGTCAGACTGTGTTAAAGTATCATAATGTTTTCTAAAAGTGATTCTAAGAAATTTGATACCCTTTTTGCGAGAATTTTCGTAAGGTTATGAATTGCTGCTTTGTAAGTGAAGTCTAGCTATGTGTGTGGTAGTAGTTCACCGAGTACCTACATCGAGAATGATTCAGACGTTCTTTAATTTCTTGCATAATTTCTTACATAATAATTCGGGAATTTTCGGTGATCTACCACTGTGAGTGCTGACGTACTCCTGTGTTCGCGTCACTGTATGCTCGTTACACCCTTAATAAGACAGTTGTTTTTTTCCACTCTCTAGGTGTGGAATTATAGCTCATCAAAACTAAATCCATCAATTATCTAAAAATTTTAAACTTCGATGTATATTTTTTCAGTCAGTCCACACTAGCTTGCTTTGCTAAACGATTATCAGATTTAATGCCTATCTTGATAAGTTATAACATAATCTCCGTTTCGCTTCGTTTTCCGACAGTGAGACCTGGAGCAGTTAGTTAGAATATCAACCACACGCACTCCACTTTCCTGTAGTTCTTACGTGTTCTTGTTGGAATGTTGAGTTGCATGCTGCTGCGTTCAAAGCCACTGAAATTAATGCGTGACCCCAACCAGTAGTGTGACAGAAGTTCGTTTTGTTGGTATGAAACGAAACGAATTAAAATTCTTAACTTCAGTAATTAAATGAAACGTGATTACCATGTCCAGAATCAGTGTTACGTATATGTAACTTCATATTGGAAACAGTGTTTCAAAAAAGAAATGTAGATAGTTATAAGGAACTACTTTCTGAGATCGATATAACAAGATTACCACTCCCTTTCCTTAGTATGTGGAGATTCACGCTGCAAACACTGGTTTGAAATACGAAGTAAATAACTGCAGGAAGCTTTAAAGGAATAGAAGACAATAGCAGATAATTCATGGTCATGATAAAGCAAACGGTTACAGTCCTTTGTACTGAATATGTCAGTCAGAGGCAGAGTTTGAGCTAGCCGTTACGTTTATCGGATCGATCAGATTTCAGGTGTCATGTAGAATCAGAAATGTACAATTAAAGTAGGCAATTGTCGCTAGTTAAAATCAATTTACCAAGAACCTCAGCATACAGTAAAATATTGAAATGTGCGTAAGAATTGCAGAGTGTAGATTCAGGTATACACTGATAAGCCAAACATTATGACCTGTACCCACCGCGACACTGGATGTCGCCTGGTGTCGTTTCGGGCACGTGGCGCGTTAACAAAATATGTGAGCGGAACAGACACGGACCTAGCGAAGACATGGGTTGCTGAGGGGGAAATCCATTGAGGTGAGCGACTTTGAGAAAGGACAGATTATTATTACGTTGCCGCGCGGGATTAGCCGAGCGGTCTCAGGTGCTGCAGTCATGGACTGTGCGGCTGGTCCCGGCGGAGGTTCGAGTCCTCCCTCGGCCATGGGTGTGTGTGTTTGTTCTTAGGATAATTATTGTGTAAGCTTAGGGACTGATGACCTTAGCATGTCCCATAAGATTTCACACTCACACACTTTACGCAGAGTCTATAAACGAGCGTCTCGAAAACGGCGAAGCTGGTGCAATTTTCATGTGCTTCTATTGAGAGCATCTACGGAGAGAGGTACAAGAACAGTGAAACTACCACTGGACGCTAAATGGTAGGACGTCCACGACCCTTCACAGAACAAGTGGTTCGGAGGCCTTTCTGCATAGATGGTGATTTGTGGTGTCTTTGCTGAAAGTGCACAACACTGTTGCACTTACAAATGTTTCGGGAGATCGTTCGTTGTACATTGCTGAACATGGAGCTCAGCAACAGACCACCTCTCCGGGTTCAAATGTTGACCCAACGACATTGTCAATGACGATCGCTATAGGAACTGGACCATCGGGATGCGACCGTGGATCAATGGGAATGTGTCAAAAAATGGCTCTCAAATGGCTCTGAGCACTATGGGACGTAACATCTGTGGTCATCAGTCCCCTAGAACTTAGAACTACTTAAACTGAACTAACCTAAGGACATCACACACATCCACGCCCGAGGCGGGATTCGAACCTGTGACCGTAGCAGTCGCCCGGTTCCGGACTGAGCGCCTAGAACCGCTAGACCACCGCGGCCGGCGGGAATGTGTCAGATCTTTAGGTGAATCATATTTCTGTTACACTAGGTCTATGGTTGTCGCCACGAACGCAGTCATAGAGATGAATGGCGGCTCGAAGCATGCAGCGTGCCACGGACGCAGATTGGTGGGAGCAGTATTATGCTACGGGAGACATTCTCTTGCGCTTGCATCGGACCTGCGGTAGTCATCGCAGACACGCTGCCAGCTGCGAATCACCTGCATTTCTTCACACTTGAGGTCTTCTCCGACGGCGATGTCATCTTTCAGCAGTATAATTGTACGTGTCTCGGACCCAGAAAAGTGCTACAGTGGTTTGAGAAGCATTTCAGTGAACTCACGTTGATATCTCGGCGACAAAATTCGCCTAAAGTAAATCCTAGGAAATCCATCTGGTCCGCTACCTGGTGCCAATACGGCGTATGGAAATCAGCGATCAGTTATTTACGCGAATACTTGACCTATCCGTAATTCTAATGCCACATACTTCCTCAAACCTTCGAATCTCTGATACGCAAAATCAGTCGTGTATTTCTTTCCTAAGACGGAGAAACAAGATATTAAACAGGTGGGAATAATGTTTTAGCTGATCACTGTAAGCCAAATGCACGAATACAGAGCAAAATATCACAGAGCACGAGAGTATTTGCAATTTATGTGACACCGTTATATTACATCCCAGCCTCGTTAATACTGCACAGTACTGAAAATTGCCGTACATTTCATAAGCTCAAGCAATATTCTTTGTGCTACAATCGACTGAAATTTTATAGCCGGCCGGTGTGGCCGTGCGATTCTAGGCGCTTTAGTTTGGAACCGCTCTGATGCTACGGTCGCAAGTTCGAATCCTGCCTCGGGCATGGATGTGTGTGCTGTCAAATGGTTCAAATGGCTCTGAGCGCTATGGGACTTAACTTCTGAGATCATCAGTCCCCTAGAACTTAGAACTACTTCAACCTAACTAACCTAAGGACATCACACACATCCATGCCAGAGGCAGGATTCGAATCTGTGACCGTAGTGGTCGCGCGGCTCCAGACTGCAGCGCCTAGAACCGCTCGGCCACCCCGGCCGGCTGTGTGCTGTCCTTAGGTTAGTTAGGTTTAAGTAGCTCTAAGTTCTAGGGGACTGATGACCACAGATCTTAAGCCGAATAGTGCTCAGAGCCATTTGAACCATTTGAACCAATGTTTTATATAAAACTCTGTTTTGTCCATCGCATGGAAAACACTGCACTCATTGGAAACTAAATTATTGTTAGTCTGAAAATTTAAAATTATGTATCTTGCCGTTTAAAGTGCTGAACTGAATTTAGCTTGCCACGTCCCTGTACTTATTTCTGGAACTACACATTCAATCAATTAAAAAATGCTATGGTCAGATAAGAAACTTACTCTTTCTCGGACACTCGTATTACTAACATTTCCCAGTAAATTTCTTTGATTATAGTCCCCGACTTAATGTCTGCGTTATCTGAGATAATACATTTAATGTCGCTTCTGCTGCGAACCAGTACAAGTTTCCCCCAACAGTATACTGAAATGCGAATGCGTCATTTGTTGTAAAGGCGAAAAAAATGATTATCTTTTAATTAGCATTGTTCTTCCCAGACATAGCATATGATCAATAATTTAATTACTCCAACGACAGTGTATCTCCGAACTCAAATGAAGTGAACAATCTTGATTTAAGTCGCTGTCAGTAGCTTCCTGGACTCCACTGTCATCGGTAAGTACTCTTTGATTATAAAAATTACTTTCTGAATAAATTGTAGAACAAAAGCAAGCGGGTGCTTTTCATCTATTTCATTTTTTTCTACCAAGAACCGATGGAAGATTCTGTTAACTCCTTCATTATACTGGCGACTCGCTCACGGTACTAGGTAATTGTTTCCATTTTGTATCATAATTTATATGGAACAATGACTGATATCTTGTAGACCAAATGGTTTGAACTTAGGACATTCGAAGCGCATAATGGAGTCCTCAATGACAATTTTTTCTCTCACACTTACTGCTTAACTCATCTTATTCTTCATATTCTTTCTCTTCTTCGTCTTCTCCATCTCCCAGCTCTATGTCGAGCGGGACCTCACAGAGACTGCAGTCGTATTTATCGTACTGTCTATCCAAGAGCTAACAGTATCTCTCGACTGTAAAGTTTCATTTTCCACCTTCTTATTCATTTTCAGCCTCATCGTCTTCCTCGTATGCTTTTTTACCTCTTCAGGCGCAATACGCTGCCTGAATATTACACCTATTGCGTTAAGTGTAATCAAACAATTACTTCCTCTCCGTCGAAATTCGCAAAATGTCCGCCTTGATGTCTAATTGATACACTTCAATCTGAAACGTATCTTACCACGACTGGCAAGTAAATCAGCAAAAAAAAAAGTTCAAATTTGTGTAATGTATTATGGGACTTAACTGCCAAGGTTATCAGTCCCTAAGCTTACACACTACTTAACCTAAATTATCCTAAGGACAAACACACACACCCATGCCCGAGGGAGGACTCGAACCTCCGCCGGGGCCAGCCGCACAGTCCATGACTGCAGCGCCTTAGACCGCTCGACTAATGAGCAGATTTGGTGTTTCCACAATCTTATATCCAAGCGGTACTGCGAATCAGAACTGATGTAACAGGTCTGCAGGAGAAACGTTATGGAATGAACACGCAGAAGTGTTACTCCAAGTGCATAGGATGTTAACGTTCTGAATATTCGCTGGATGTTCTGCTGTCTTTCAAGTTTCTTAATTACATTTCTCTCAGAATCTGGGCTGAGCTTACTTTATCATCCAGTTTAAAACAAACCTGTGAATTTCTTCCCATCATATGAGCACAATCTTCTTCTCGTCATTACTGCTACGACATCTACCTCATGATGTTAATTTCTGAAACGCATTCTATTGGAATAATAATGTTAGGTTCCATTCAGTCAATGCCTTTTTACTCAGCGACCTGTTAAAGATTTTTCAGACTACATCTAAGCATTTCCAAGTTACCATATCTACTTTTTCTAGTCTCTCTCGGATAAAACTGGTGTCTTACCTTGCTGAAGTCTATGACGTGTTTTTGGGAGATAAATGTTTCCAGGAATGTTTATGGTGCCGTCCCTGATTCCACACATGAGATACGAAACTACTGCTGATTGAGCAGGGAAACATGGAATAAATGTTGGAAGAACTTCCTTAGATGCTATCAGTTGATCCTAAAAGTTTGGAGAGTCAAAACTGCAGTCCCAGGCTTTGGAAAAAATTAAGTAAAAAGAAGAATGTTGTAACAATCTTGAGTTACGTATTTTCCTTATCAATTTCTTGGTATAACATCTGGCACCAGCGATTCAGCACTACAGAAATTGAAGAGTCTGGAACCACAACACACACCGTAACATTGTGAACATTGTAGAAAGGAGTATGCCATTCGATACTGATTGCAAAATGAGTCACTATCGAATTTGGAGCAACAGTAATGGTGTATGTGAATGACAGTATGGGCGGTGGGTTGATTATTAAAAAGCTTCGTCGTTTATAAGAGCCTGAAAACTGCTTTTGCGGTCAGCCAGAAAGCGGTAGAAAACATACTGACCAAATTTCCAGTCTGCAAGTCCACATTATTCTTGTGCTCACTAAAGGAAAGTGTTCCTACTTGCTATTTACTTAGCGAGGGAACTATGTCTATAAATAAAAGTTTTCGCTACTAATAGGTTAATATATTCAGTAAAAGTCCACCTGCAGAAACATAATAACATTCCTGATGAAAATAATAATAATGTCTCTGTCAGAAACAGCACCATTAGCAGTTCAGAGGCGACTTCTTTTAATCATCAGATATAATTACTCGCCATAAATGTGGAAAATAATCTCACCACGTGCCACGCAGTTTTGTCAGCATCACAGGCAGCACACAAATAGTTACTTATGTGATATTTTAGCGATTCATGATGATGTCCGTGATGCGTTCACTTGCTACTATTACCGAAAACGAGTTTGATAGGTGCCTAGCTCTGACGTCATCCGTGGCGAAGCGTATTCTGGCGCTTCATTGACGCGGACAGATTGATAGCTCGGTGCGAAGTGTCTCTCTCCCTCTCTGACCGTATTTATATATGGGCGCAGCTGACCGCCAAATAGAGCATCTGTCAACCGCTGTAAGCCCTGATAGCAGCATCTAAATGGCTCCTAACTCGAGCACGTATTAATTACTATCTCTGTTGTGTAGCAATTTACAATCTTCATAATTTTTGTATAAATGAAGTTAAGTTGGTTTTAGTTACTGAAAAAGTCTTAGCTCGACTGCCTTTAACTTTGCAGGATAGAGTTTTTGTAATGGAACCGGCGGTAGAACATGACCTCTGAATCCCCCTTTAAGAGTCCTGTTATTGATTGTTATACACACCAAAGTCTTGAAACTAGGTAGAGGTGTATTATTTAATGAATGTAATCAAATGCTGTAATTAGAACTTTCTATCATAAACACAAATTATACTTAATCCAACACGAATAGGGACGTTTTCGTTCCAATTTTAGTTTTTAGTGATTAACTTCAAAACTAATAGAGTTACCTTAATGGAGTAGCGTAGTTTAGTATTTATATAAAACTGAGGCTACATACGAGTTTTCAACTTTCTGATTCTAAGATTTATCGGCTTCAAATTTTCATAAAAACACAGATTTTGACCAAAATATTGCTCTGATCATATGGAAACTTTTACTTTTGATTGTGACATACATTTTCACATTCTGAAAAATTTTTAGCTTCTAGCTTCATTATTTAGCATAATTTATTTTTTATTAAAACAGTATATTTACCAAAACTTATTCATGTAATCATCCTGACACTGAACAATTTTAACGTTAATGTAATAAAGCATACATTGCCAAAGTTTGGAAAAGTTATTTTAATTTTTAATTTCATTCGTAAGTTACGGCGCGATACTTTTTATGCTACGTGCAGGCGAGTTATGATAACGCAGCGCTAGTAGTAGTGAACTTGGGTAAGTTCCGGAACATTCGCTCGCATGTGTATCTCTCACGAGGTACAGTACTTGTTCCGCTACAGCTTCGAGATATATAATGCCCGATTTTGAAGACACGGCCTTTCTGAAATCAAAATAAAACAAATAGACTTTTTTTAGCAATTTTATTTTATGTGAAAGCCTGTACTTTAATATACTTTCAATATTGAGGCACTTCCCGTAATATACAACCAGCTTTGAACTCCATCCTCATAAAAATCTGCCACCTGAGTATAATTTTCGGTAGATTAAACTTTCTGTAACAGTTGAGGAAATTTATTACTCACTGTTGAAATAGTAAGTCATCTGTTCTCACCCACTTTTTCATCAACATTCTGCACAAATCATCAATAATGATTGAAGGTATCCAACTTCATTCCTCATCATGCACATTGCTATGACTATCTTTAACAACCCTCACCCATTTCTGTACCATTACATTGTTCATAAGTGGCAGGATATGTGCTTTATACAGTTGATACAGAACATTTAAATTTTCAAGAGCCATGGTAGATGGAAAATTTCTATGAGGATGAAATTCAAAACTGGATGTATGACATAACAAGCGCATTAATATTGGTTTGAAATATGTAGAAATTATGGTTTAGACCTTCATGTAAAAATAAAATTGCTAAGAAACGACTTCTTATTTTATTTTATTTCCAAACAATGCTTGCTTACAAAACACATATCGTGTCTACACCACCAAGATTGTCGACTATAAGTCCCACTGAATTCGACTTCCCCAACAATAGTAAATTGTACATAATATATTGTGGAAGAGAAAATAGCACAGAAACAGTCGATTTTCAAATTATTGATACATAATTGTTTCTGTATATAAATATGTCAGTTTCTTTCGACAAAGGATCCTGCAGTGGAAGATTAAGAGATGTTGATATTAGATCTCTAAAAGAAGACACCTGTGACTCTTTCTTTTCACAAGAGGGCTTAGCTCCCTCAAATACAGCCATTGGTGATCTAAAAGCTTTTACGGAAGTCAGTGAGCGAATCATCAGTTGTTTCAAAGAAAGTACTTTACTGATTCTGAATACTTCGTGGTTTTTGAAGCAGGTGGTAGGTACGATTGAATATACTATGCAGAACTGCTTCTGTTCCAGTATGAGAATCTTGTCGATAGCTATATAAATGATATACTATTCGTAATGTACTCAGTTTGCTCACAACAAATTATTCACCCTCATTTCGATTTCATTAATGCAGATACAATCTTGGTGAAGTCTCTGTTTCACAACTACACAAGTTGTAAGAAACTACTGTTTCCAATAGACAAAACTGTAAAAAGGATGTAGGCTGATGTAGAATGTTTATTAACTCCCTATTTCCACTATATGTGACAACATAGAATGTGATAGTTCCCTCTGAAAGCTTTATGCAATAAAATTACTATTTTTGTATCTCGTTTATTTTTCTTTTCATTTCTTGGTAATATATTAAAACAACAGGATAATTTTGAGACATTTGTGTGTGACACAAGGGATGATTACTATACAAGACAGGTGAGTACAGTATTCATGGTGGAAGAAATATTGAGATATTTGTGTACTTCAATCATGGGTAGACTTTTGACCTTGATATCCTTTTTTCCAAATTATGCCAGAGGTATGTATGTGCATCACTTTGACTACGAATCACTTTAATATTACATCAGAGATATGTGCGTATAGAAATAAAGAAAAACGACAGAATTTTATGACAGAACTAGTACATATCTTTGACTTTTTATTACATACATGGGATTTCATGTAAATTAATTGGCTGTAAAGAGGAAGGGGTGAGTGTGTAAAGTACACGCAGTTGGTCTGTTTGGATCATCTGTTGGATTTTTTTAATACTATGTTACATTTCGCTGGAGATAAACAAGTGGAGATGACTGGACTTGTGTGTACGTCAGAAATAATATAATTAAACAATTTTAAACAATTCATTATAATACTATGCACTGATAGGTTGGAGAGGGTGATTGGTTGGTGACAGAGGGGTAGGAGTGGTTAATTAATTTTCCCGTGATGAAAGTGGGCTGTTTCCTCCAGCTCTGAGGTTTTTGCACCATGATTGGCGGTAGATAAGGAGTGATGCAGTGTCAGATTGGGTGGAGCTAGGGGGATGGGCGGAGGGGAGGATTTTTTAATTTACAACACAATGGGACAATTTCCGCTATATAGGATTTTAATTCTGTGATATGAGTGGTTAGAGGTAGGGGGAGGGAAAACGGGAGGGTAAGTGGATGTGCCTTTCAGTTCTAATTACTGACTGATTGATGGCTGGTTCTTTGATCTTATAGACTGATGGTGTCATGAGCTGATGGTCATTGATGACATCATGCATTACCTTGGAAAGAGATCAATGGGCGAGTTCCTGGTCAGGTAGTGTGTCTGTAAGTATTGTACAAAGACTAGAATGCTCATACTTACATTACTGCCATGCTCAGTGCAGTTCAATTGAAGATGTCGTTGGGTCAACATGGGAGGATGTAGGACCGCAACATTGTGTGCTGAATGGTCTGTTCTATAATATTACTGCAACAGCAATGCACTCTGTTCTCAGATCTCGCACAGATCGCCATCTATCCTGCTTTGTAGAGTGAGTAAGTCATTGACCCTGTGACAAGGCTTCGACGTCCAACATCGTGTAGCCAATTTGTTGTTTCACCTTTCTTCAGTCACCTTCCACGCATGCTTGTGAGACTACCACGCGAACAAATGACCGTCGATTGCAAGAGGCGTCAGGCCATAAGACTCTGCCCTTTGTCAAAGCCGCTTATGTCCAATGTGCGGCCCGTATCGTCTGCAGTATTATTCCCTATTCGTCTCTGCTTCGTTGGTGTACTTTCCTTACCGCACTACGTGCACGCATCACCTCAAGATGGCATTTACTCCCACGATGAGAAATTATCAGAATCTTCAGTTGAAACTTCCGGGCTGAGAGGCCGTGGTCGATGTATAAAATTTCCACCTGACGTTTCATCTCCATCTGCGGGAGACATCTTCTGAGGTCGTCCGGCTACTGCCACTGAGGCTCCATGTACTCTCGCATTTATAGAGCGCAAAGAGGGCACCACCATTTGTCACGTGATGCCGACGGTATGCCTATCTTTGGAAGGCGTCATCATTCTTGATTAAGAGTAATCGTTTGTCATTCCGCTGGCGCAACGTCGTCATCCATATTTTGTCCAACTTTAACACTTCCTCTTTTCTATTAAAATTATTATGGTGTTTGTGTATTTCTATTGCTTCTCTATACATGCGCGCATGATAATGGGATGCTCGTGCTAGAACGCTTGTCTCATTAATCACGTGACGAATGGTGGTGCCCTCTATGCGCTCTATAAATGCGAGAGTACATGGAGCCTCAGTGGCAGTAGCCGGACGACCTCAGAAGATGTCTCCCGCAGATGGAGAAGAAACGTCAGGTGGAAATTTTATACATCGACCACGGCCTCTCACCCCGGATGTTTCAACTGAAGACAACACCGGCCGTGAAAGCCTACATTGTATAATTATCAGTATGATTTTGCTCTTCATTCTAAGTCTACTGGTGCAGCTAGTAAGTGGTGGTCCTATTTCTACGTCAGACACACTGCGAACTGTTCAGCGGTAAAGTAAAAGCAGGCGAGTAATAACACTGAGTCCACGTCGCGTAAATAGCATCACCACGTTGCCTGCCGCGAACCTGTCTCGTATCTCATAATTCTAAATATTTACTCTGAGTGAGTAAAGAACGCTTAAATTAAGCAGTTAATGAAAGCAAACCACTGGTCGCTTATTAATCAAAGTAAACAGTGCACTTCCCTAACCTGCCTGTTTCTGTGTTCACTCGACAGGAACACTCTCTATTTCACACAGCAATTAATCATTTCTCGAATATGTATTCTGTTCCCGTTAAACAGTTTGTAAGTCCGGGTCACCATATCGTAAAATGGTATTCTATTACTAGATCGAAATTAAAGCAAACTCGCTGTATGAATGCTGAGATTATTATGCGCTGTTGTCGAAACGTGTGATCAGTTTAACACAAAATGTTTCTGGAGTACATTATCACATTACGAAATTCTATGAAACAAGGAAACACATAACATTACTTAGCCTTAGTACACATACAAACTCACATGTAAATTTACGATGCCCTCTAGCATTACTTGCCTCAGGGATAATATGCCATTAGGCACAGTAAAAATAATAAGCAGGTGGCAAATATACATTGTCAAAAATATAAGACTCTTTCTTGTGCATAACAAAGCTTAGTCTGTTAACTAAAGTCAGCTGCCTAATAAAATAAATATTGTACTGTGGTGTTACATATAGACAATAGCCACGAACGATGCTGCTATATAAATGTTCAAGGTTATATGTCCGTAACGAGAGAACTTTTCAGAGTTAGGAGAATGTGGAAATAAAATATTTTCCATTATACATGGAGTAATACGTCAATTTGTTGACGCGAAATTTGACCAACGTCGTTTTGTTATGCCACTACATTGCTATACATTTATGATTGGCTGGGGTGTAAAGCTTAGGGCATCATTTATGACTTTATGCACAGATGTCCGACGTTGTGTTTAGGAAACCTGTAATAACTTAACCAAACACACACTAACTATAAATATAATATGTACAACCGTCCGCTATATTTAGTCCCAAGGGTGACGTGGAACTAAACTCTTACGGAAGAGGTTAATTATTAGTTAGTAGTGGGTTCAAGACGCCTATGCGTGTAAATAGTTTATGCCACCCTAATTGTCAAAATACACACTCCAGTCTATCAGATAATACCTATTTAGGATATTCCCTATAAGCCTATTAACTATTTGGGATGAAGATTATTGTGAGCGTGGTGAAATTCTCACATATACTACCAAGACATAAGGACCTAGCATTTAAAGTAGGATGCGTCAGGGCGTACAACGCCACTGCCAACGCACTTATATACTATTGACCGACAAAGATCAATCTAAGAATATCAATCTTAGTTGTATTCTTCCGTTTTGAAGTGGACATTAATTAATTAAGGATATGGTCTAATAGTGTGCAAAGTATAAGTGTCTCACATAGGTTAATAGCATAAATCAGAACCTAATATTTGAAGTAGGGCGTCATCACACTTACGTACTATTGACTGACATAGATCAAGCATTTAACAAAATATGCGAAACCATACAACATAGCGGTGATCGTATGTGGTTTTTTATATAACAAGCTTAACTTAACGTCTAAGTAAATTTCTTATCAGTGTATAAGGTCTCGGTTTACATTTAACGCTCATCCAGATTCTATCTACTTAGCGCCTTGTTCTTTCACTAAGTTACGATATAACATTGTAGGTAATTTCCCAGTACATAACATAAAGACAGCCAATGGCAGGCACCTTTGACTTTCCGTGCGTACATGCGCGTGATCCGCCGTCTTGCTCGGTACATATCCGCGTGCCAGAGTCAGTTCCAATGTAGCGTCCGCGGCTAACCGACCGCTTTCCACGAAGTGGGGCCGGGGCTGTTCCTCAGCTAAGTAACGTAGCTTGACATGGTACCACGGTACTTTGGCTTTTTATGTTTGACCGTGCATTATTCTTGCATGTTAGTTTATTTTATGCTTCTGAAGAAGGCTAGATTACTCTAGCCGAAACCTGGGAAAGACCAGTAACATTTCACTACTGAAGGGATTTTTGACATATTAATTTATCACAGCTGCAGGCAGGACTGCAACATGTTAAAAATTCTAAGGCTTGATTGTCGGTATCTAGCTGAAATTATGTTCGAGATAAAACTGGTACTTATTCAGCACGAACAAGACGGCCGATGCCTCACATTCGTAAACAGAATATTTAAGATCGGCGCTGCTTAACCTGACGAACGCGTATGCTATTGGCTGCCTTTGACCCTCGAACTCTTGGAGCAGGACTGCCGAAATTCCCACATTAGATGCGTCGGTTTAGACAATAAATTTGTTATTAAAATCAGGCACTCCGAGAACCGGCGGATTGGCTGTAGGCGCCTTAATGTGCTCAAACGTGGCCTCGTGAGCAGGCCCCCACTCAAAATGCAGCCCTTTTCGTGGCAGTTCATTTAAAGGAGCCACCAGCTGAGCAAAATTAGGGACAAAACGCCTAAAATAATTCGCCATCATTATGCACTTGGCAATCCCTCGCTTATCAGTGGGCGGCGGAAGGGCTCTCAAGCCCATAGTCCACTCCTGATCGATGCGAATACTCTCACCTGATGCTAGGTGACCTAAGAAGGATACCTGCTGCCTGGATAATGTCACCTTATTGGGTTCAACAGTCAAACCGGCCCCCCTTCAACCTAGCAAAAACTTACTTGTTATGCTCATGAAACGAACGAATATAAATTACCAAATCGTCCAGGTAATAGTAAACACAGACTAATTTCAAGTCTCCAAGAATATTATCCAGCAAACGAGTAAGGACGGCTGCGCCAAACCAAACGGAACCCTATTAAATTCAAACAGATTCCAATCGGTACAAAATGCTGTAACGTGTTTTCATTCTTCGGATAAGGGAAACTGATAATAGGCTTGATTCAGGTCAACCAAAGTAAATCAATTATCCCTGGTAAACCAAGTAAAAGAGTTATGAAGGTCAGGTAAAGGAGCCTATTCGAGGACAACCTTCTTATTCAGGCGACGGTTATCAACAATGACCGAAATTCCCGCGCCTGATCCTTAGGGACGAGAAATATAATGGAGGCATAAGTGGATGTAGAAGGCCTAATATCCCCCTGCTCAAGTATTTTGGAGATCTTTCCCCTTAGTATCTTCATCTTAGGCGGTGAGGGATGATACGGGGACTGCCTGACGTCTGCCACAGAGAAGCTCTGGGAACCTCTCCAACAAACCCCCTAGTTGAGAGGCCTGCTAGGAAGAAAGATGGATGAGATCAAAGTCACTAACCTGAGAATCAACAACCAGCATTCCCGCAACTCGATGCACCTAACATTCAGTGCACTCACACAGCCAAAATTTCTGATCAGAAGCAAACTTAAGGAAAAAGGTGTACGCCGATTAATCCAAGTGAAGACCAGTTTTACCAATAAAATCACATCCCAAAATTAAATCGACCGGCAGCTGCTTGACCAAGGCCAAAGACAAGGGCCACAAGAAATCACCATGCATGCAGAGGCAACACCTGCCCGTTGGCACCTAAGAAGGGACCGGCCTAAGTTTCGCAAGATGATCAAATTGAAGAAACCATTCCAAACTCAACAATGGAAAAGTGCTACAGGAATCCAAAAGGGCACAAATAGGTTTGCCACCAGTCGAGAACAAATATAAATCGGGGGGGGGGGGGGGTGAGTGATGATCGAGCAGTGACACGAGCACATCATGGTTTAAAGGCTCGTCCCCAGGGTCCCTGGCCAGCCGGGAGTCATTTATTGACTCTGGATGTCCGCGGCTGAACGCAAGTACGAACTAAATGCCTTGTTCGACCGCAACTGAAACATCGCCCCGATTCCCCTTTAGCAGACTCAGCCGATGTAGGTAATGCGGAGTTCCCCTCAGTGACGCCCACGGGTTGAACCCTAACTTCACAGTGACTATCGTCCGAGAGCGGCAGCGCGGATATCAGTGTTTTGCTCAAAGCGAACCAACAACCATAACAACTTTTCAGTTCGCTCGAGTCGATCTACAGCTAATTCTGTGATGTCTCGAAACAGATGCACCAGGGGATTAGTCAATTTAGCAAACGCCCCGGCTAACTCCTCAGAGGATGTAAGGGCTCGCTAGCCCACGAAGATAACAAATCCTGCTCCCTCGTCCTCTTCCCTTCAAGCAATAAACACGTAACCTTAAACTGCAATTTATTAACCAAGGATCCCAATTCAGCGCTTAATCCCTTATCATGATCCTCTAACTTAATGACCTTAAATCCGATTGGCTAAATGTATCAACAGTGCCCACATCCTGTCTAACTGACTGCCACTGGGTTGAGTACCCTCTAAAAAGCCGATATTGACCTCAAGACTCTTAACAGCTTTAAACAAAAACTAAATGGCTGCCTTTGTCTCACCCACAACATCCGGCGTGACGTAAACCGGCTGAAGAACGGTAGCACACAAGCGGGCTGCTATATCCGGAACACTACCCTCAATAGGCTGGCGTCTTAAGGCCAGCTCATAAGTGAGGTGGTCCTTCCTCAATAATCCGATCCCGGGGCACTGCCTGACCGCCATTACAGAGTTGATCACCTAAAACAGAACACAGTACCGAAGGCAGATATCGTAAATCGCTAAGAGAGATTAATAAATAAAAACCACCAGTAACTGAAATGGCGATATTTCAATTGTAACCACGCTCTGCTAACATTTGAAACCCGGTTTAAAAAGATAGGCAGGATTCGATTATGATTGTGGACAGGGTCGTAATCAGTTACTATTGGTTGCCTTTTTCAGTTACACACATTTTTTTTTTAAACAGTAATTCCAGACTCAACAATAAATAAAAAATACCACACGTTATTAAACAAGAACTAAAAAACTGTGTAAATAATAGTTCTTTGAGTGCGTTACAATTTACCAAATCACCATAAAATACAGATACAAAGCCACTGTGATAACGACTGAAGGGCTTAGACGCAATAATATTTTCAAAAATTGGAAACTTTTTTCAAAGCAGCAAATAGAATATCTAAAGTTAATTTAAAAAAAAGAAAAAAAAGGAAAAAATAAAACAAATAATCCAAACGGTGCACCAGAAATCGACCTCTGAGTAGGTCAGCCAACAAAAACTTTCGCGAGTGATGAGATAAGGAGCCAAGAGTTGAAATCTCTTCACAAGATGGTAACTCAGAGTAGTGGCAGTCCAACGAATGACTAATGATAACTTGTTGAAGCTACGTAACGTCCGACAAACCAAATACAACGATGGAACAATATGTCAAAGTCGGAACTGGCCGTCTGCACTACGCCCCGAGAATATAGCGTTTAGAACGCCTGGAACGAGAAAGGAATCACTACCATCAAGGTAGAAAAAAATCACCAACCGGCCTACAATCAACAAAGCTGTCAAAACTATATGCCTTAGCGGACAGCAGCGGCAAGGCGAGGAAAGTACACTGCCGTTACATACACCAACCCCCAGGGTAGGTAACTGGGGCGTTAGCGGCAGAAAAAAAATCGATCGTTGAACTTAACAAATTGTAACAAGCTGAAAGCAGTGTATAGTAATAAGAAGTCGAGGAAAGCTAATCAGATCCGCCTTCCCCAAGCGCTCCACTCGCTGCTCTTCGCCTCGGTGACACTACGAGCAGCAACACGAACCCAAGTCACTGGAGAATCGCGAGATATCACAATGGTGGAGGTCTCTCTCTCTACTTGGATTGAAATGCACTCATTTTATAGCCTACAGAATCCGGTTTACGACGAGGTCGTGCACTCTCGTGACCACAGCCCTTCCATCAGGCAGTGGTCCCGGCGTGTTTATTCGCACTGCGCGGGACTGGTTCCTCCTGAGTCCCCAACCGAACTGCCACACTCACACGACACGGAAAAACAACGACGTTGCCCCAAAGATAGGGCAACAGTTACCACATATCGGTAACCACCGCTGCTGCCACTAGACGACAGGCAATGACTGTGAAACGAGTGGCACCAGTCAAAACGAAAAGAAGACAAACAGCGTCAACCATGCCAGCTAAACGATACGGTCTGGCCTCCAACAAAGGGCGGAAACCTACCATCATCACCAACGTGAGCTGCTGCACGGCTCAACACATATTTAAACTACTAAGTATTTTGGCAACTATATGAAGGCACGTGACAAATAACTGGCCGAGGGGCGCTCATGTATTTATCATTATATGTCAGCACTGTCAACATGGAATATCTACCGTTACAGTAATTAGACTACTATCTCATTTTTTATGTGTACATATAGCACTGACAGCAGCACATTACAAGAATGATACGTCTCGTGATTAACACAAATTCGTGGACAAATATACATATCACAGATAAAATATTATAATAACACATCATGGTCCCATACAGCAAAGACATTTATGAGAGATTATATTATTGATAAAAGAAAGGTAAACTATAGTATAGTTGCACTGTTATTATATGAAGTGCTATTGTTGGAATATATTCGTGTTTCATAATGCTTTCCTTGATATGAAGAATAATTAATCAAATGTACAACCTGTTGAGAAATTCATAATGATCTATAAGTTATTGCACTTTCTGAAGCAAGAATTGTTGTGACACTGATGGAGAACTTGCAACTTGATTATCATCTCGTCCAATGTTGTTTTTGATACGACTGTCACTCTAAGACAATGAATATTGGGTACAAATTACCTTCTGACTTTTGATCGCACCAACGAATTGGTGAATCTCTCATACTTACTCTACAGTGATGACTGGGAAAATTTCAGTATTTGAAAGGCGTCTCTACTATCCATAAACGACAGTCTTCCGGGTAGGGGGATAGGGAGGGTTACAAACTAAGCACATGCGGTTTCACTGTCGTTATAATTCTTTCCGCTCTTCTTTCCATGCATTATATTCCTTAACGTCAAGCTGAAAGACCTATACGGGTCCGTAGAAATTGGAACAACTACAGTAAATGTTTGTTCAATAATGTGTCCTTTGCAAGCAGATCTGAACATTCATTTTGATGGTTCCTTGGTGCAATAGAATCCAGGGATAGTTATCCGAGATTCAGATAGTACCGTGGCTTAATATTACACAAACCAGGAATCATAGGCTCACCTTTACGATTCAGAAACAAAACAGTGCTGCGAGCAATGGAATCATCGTGCCACACCTCCATAACACATAGAAAGTATGCAAATGACGTGCAGGGAAATGACGCCGAATACAGTGAATCATCCTCACAGAATATTTTAAAAAGGAATTGAGCCTTGTCGTGCATGATTACCGACACTTGGCCGGCCGGTGTGGCCGTGCGGTTAAAGGCGCTTCAGTCTGGAACCGCGTGACCGCTACGGTCGCAGGTTCGAATCCTGCCTCGGGCATGGATGTGTGTGATGTCCTTAGGTTAGTTAGGTTTAATTAGTTCTAAGTTCTAGGCGACTGATGACCTCAGAAGTTGAGTCGCATAGTGCTCAGAGCCATTTGAACCATTTTTGATTACCGACACTTCTTCGTTTTCATTTTCTAGTCGAAAGACCAAGGAAATCAACGTAGTCTCCTCTTCCAACTTACGATGCACAATCCGTCCACGATTTACTGATGCTGACTCTGATCACTTGGTCATATGGCAACTAACTAACGGTACTCTAATTATTTTTGATTTTCAGTAGTGTATCTCACCATAAAAATTGCGTCATCGTGGAGTATAACGGTCTAGCGAAACATAACTCCCTATTTTATTCTACTTACAGTAATCATGTTTCATTCCAAATTTCGCCTACTGACAAAATTTTCACTGCATTTCTAACAACACAGTTCTGCACTCGTCTGAATAAAGAAACAATTATTCCATGAAACTGTAACCAATCGGCAATGTTGGGTTCAATAAAATAAAACTTGATTTTGTACGCAATTTCAGGCACGTCACATTTTTAATGCTACCTTTTATGAGGAAAAGGAGGAGCACATCAAATGTTTTTGAACAATAAGAACCTACTGTAAAAAGAACGGTTACATTATCTTCATGCCCACTGCAGTGAAAATGGCTAACAATCATACAGAAACGGACTGTTCTTCAGTCCGGAAGTTGCAATTACTATGAGACGCAGAACAAATTGCTGCGATCAGTAATATGTCCCTAGTAAAGTTTAAAGCCGTTTAAGTGCAGTACATTCTGAGGTGTAGTTAAGTCTGCATTGTTTGACTGCAGCTACAACTAGTCTAGAAATAAAATGTTATTCGAAAGCGGAAGCCCTTAATAACGCACCACAAGACGTCATTCATCATCACATGCCTGTGGAGCATAGTTTAACAACATTTCCTATTATTCTAGTATCATATCATTATTGTAACAAGCCCGGCTACTGATAAATGTTGGCTGATAAGAAACAGGGGAATCACGACGTACTACTGCCGAAGTTAGCTACAAAGGCGGATTTCAGACCTTTTTAGTTACGCTCCACAACGCCATTGAATAACCCAAGAAGTTACAAACTCTGTTTCGGTTATAATCACTCAATTATTACATGTTATCTCAAACGACAAAATGCTGCCGCACTGCTATTCCAGCCTCCATCCTCTGTATTGGAGCACCGTTCAATCTTTCCATTAGATAATACTATCCACAGACGATTCGATACAAGAGATCTGTTCTAGCTGACTGATGCCCCAATAGTACACAAGTCTCAGGAACACGCTGTAGTGCTACAAGGCAGGTAGGTATGTGTGTCGCTTTGGCTTAATGAGTTCGAGGTCCCTAAAAGTACTTACTAGCATTTCTAAGTTTAATAAACTCATGCTCTCAAATCTACAGGGTATGCAGTATTATAGTACACCAACAGCTGTATAATAGAGATCTCCCTAGAAAAGAAGCTACGTTTGCCTCTCTTCTCGATTTTCGGTATTGGATGCTCTGTCCACACATGCTCGTCTATAGGCTTAGACCACATGTGAGAGTCACAAAACATGGTGTCATTACACAGAAACCAACGTAACGATCATATTACAGGTGGTCACCACTTGGAAGCGTCTTACGAGCTACTATCTCTTTATTGTGGTGAATTCAGTCAGAAAATTTCATTATAGAATGGTAAATACTTGGTCAGTATTTTACAGGATCAGTTCACTGAAATGTACGCTAGAACCAAGGAGTGATTCAATTACCTAGCAGATGCGAATAGACTTCCACTTAAGTCTCTTTATTTCTGATGTAACTCTTCAGGTTTTCCCGGCGAAATCTTGAAATGTGAAGTAATCGGGTCTACTGGCTGATGTTTGTGTCGCTCTGGTACACTATTTCGGCCACGTAACTCGTTGCCTTCTTACTTCTTTATTTATGATTATATATCCATATCATAAATTATGTGACAAGTTTTTCTGCCACTGTCAATATTACCAATTTAGTAATTTCTCTGTGCGTAACCGTCAACAAAAATTACGGTTCTCTTGTTGACGAACAACGGGGAAATTCTTGTACCCATGCCTGCAAGATGAATTTCAGGGTTAGGGACCACATAATGCTACGACGGAGACCTTTGTATCCTAGCGGTTTTGATACTGGCTAATTAAATTTGGAATCAGACTAATGGAAGGAGTAGTGTCATCAGTTTTTAACGATGCTCCAAGCGTAAAGTTAAAAGAAATTCAGGTAAGTGTACAAAACTTACGATATGCATCAAACAGTGAAACGTGAGTGTTGCAAAAACATCGACCCCCTTCACAACCCTCCTATATTTCTTACTGATGTACTTATACCAGTAGGGAAAACTCAACTGGAAACGAGCTACTGAGATTATTTCCTAATTCCTTCCTTGATCTCCAGTGACAAATAAAAAACGTAATTATAGCTCGTGGAAAACGGGAAACTTTATTTTAAGAACGTCATTGAACAGAGAATTAAATCCCATGGAATAATTGAGTGTTTTGTATTTTTCGTTACTAACTTCTGTATAGAAAGTCTGCTGACAGGCGGTAAGTTCCCAAACCGATAAATCGATGCAACGTATTTCCATTTATATTGCTCAACTTCAGAAAATACTTCGTAAAAGCGCAGGACACATTCCAATTTACGTCATATGAAATTCCAAACAGTCTTTTGTGGTACTTTGGTAACAGCTACCGGAAAGGAGTAGCTTCCGTAGGCACTGCGTAGTTGTCTCTTCACATTTTTGTACTGCCTTACCCTTAGTTTTCGATCAGAGCAATTAATAAACAGCTCCTGGCTCCAGTGGTCGTAGTAACGCAGTTATCAAGTGCTGAAGAGTTACTTCTATTAGTTAACCAGCGAACGATGAAACTAATCAGCAAAAAAATGGCTCTGAGCACTATGGGACTCAACTGCTGTGGTCATCAGTCCCCTAGAACTTAGAACTACTTAAACCTAACTAACCTAAGGACATCACACACATCCATGCCCGAGGCAGGATTCGAACCTGCGACCGTAGCAGTCGCACGGTTCCGGACTGCGCGCCTAGAACCGCGAGACCACCGCGACCGGCAACTAATCAGCAAGGAAAGCTATTAGCAAACAATGTATAATACTTTATATATCAAGATAAATTAAATAAAGACCTTAATAGTATCAGTGCTAATTTATAAATAAGTTATAGATGCATATGAGTTACATGCTAATGGAAATCACTGCTGCGTCATTTTTTGGTCCCTGCTTATGCTGACGACATGGTCTTCCGGAATCCGTACAGCAATGCTCACCTCCCCAACTGAAATTGTGTATATTACAACTCGCTTTTAATTGGTTGTGGGTCGAAGCACAGGCAGTAGGGACTATTACTGAAATGATTCCTACGACACACAAAGAAAACATTCTTATTAATTACAGGTATACACTGATTACGTCTCAGACAGGATGGAACTATAGTTCGTTACTCCCGTCAATGGATAAATAATCAAAGTTTATCCGTTTATTTACCTAGTTCCGTGGAACCATGCGAAAATTCATAAACGAAAGACATAAGGAATTAATAAACACTAAAAAAGTGACTTATTGAACGAACACATAGCAGAGACAAGTTGTCACCTACTACAAGGAATTTCTGATTATAAGAGCGCCACAAGGAAACTTTTTAATCTGCATTTATCCCTCTTTATTATTATTTCTTAAATGTTTTGGTGGAAGCCTTCTGAAATGGAACCATGCGAAAATTTATAAACGAAAGACATAAGGAATTAATAAACACTAAAAAAGTGACTTATTGAACGAACACATAGCAAAGACAAGTTGTCACCTACTACAAGGAATTTCTGATTATAAGAGCGCCACAAGGAAACTTTTTAATCTGCATTTATCCCTCTTTAATATTATTTTTTAAATGTTTTGGTGGAAGCCTACTGAAAATGAAATCTGCTGAAAAGTGGTCATTCCTCTGTACAATGTCAAGGAAATGTTAACAAAGATAGGGTAATCACAGATTCAAGAAAAATCAAAACTTAGCTGACCAATAAAAGCTGAACGAGGCGAAAATGAGCGACAGGAGAGCAATAAGGAAAGCGCTTAGTGGCTTTGGAGGTAAAAGTTTGAGTTAAGACTCCAAGAGGTTTCCGTTTTACGTAAAAACAGTGAGCGTTTAGAAATTTTCTTTTCATTCATTCAGTGAAATCACAGGCACTGAAACGGAAGATGACAAAGAGAAAATAAAAATACTGAAATCGTTTCACCGCGGAAGACCGCAACACGGTCCATCGTTTCAGCCATCGTGCGAAAATCAAAATGGCAGATAATGAGATAACCTATCGTGGAATAGAAAAGCAACTACAGTCACTTAGTAGTGGAAAGGCCTCAGGACCAGACGGGATATCTAGAAGATTCTACATATATTATGCGAAAGAACTGGCTCCTCATCTAGCAGCAGTTTATCATAGATCGCTGGAACAAACAAGGGCACCTAGCGACTGGAAAGAAAGCACAAGTCATAACCCGTCAAGTAAGGTCGTGGGACGGATGCACTTAATTTCAGGCCCATATCGTTAACGTCAATCTCTTGTGGAATTATGGAACACGTATGAATTATGATGTAGTTGGAGAACGAAAATCTCCACTATAAACGTCAACATGAATCTCGCAAACAGAGATCTTTCGAAACTCAGCTCGCTCTGTTCCTCCACCTACATCTACTTACATACTCCGCAAGCCAGAACATGGTGCTTGGAGGAGGGTACCATTTACTACTACAAGTCACTTCTTTTTCTGTTCCACCCGCAACTTGAGCGAGGGAAAAGCGACTGTCTGCAAGCCTCCGTATGAGTCCTAATCTCTCTAATCTTATCTTCATGGACTTTACGCGAAATGTGTGTTGGCGACAGTAGAACTGTTCCATAGTCAGCGTCATTTGCCGGTTGTCTAAATTTTCTTAATAGTTCTCCTCGTAAAGTACGTCGCCTTCCATCCATTGGGTTCCCATATGAGTCCCAGAAGCATCTACGTAATACTTCCGAATTGTACGAACCTACCAGTAACAAATCTAGCAGCCCGATTCTGAATTGCTTCGACATATGCATTTAATCCGACCTGGTGAACAGTACTTAGGAATGGGTCGCACTACTATTCTATTTGTGGTCTCCTTTAGAGATGAACCACACTTTCCTAAAATTCCTCCAATAAACCGATGTTGACTATTAGCCCTCTGTGCTACAGTTCCCAAATACTCCATGTGTTCAGTAGCGCTGTAGACAACGGCGCATGGGTAGATGCTGTGTTTGTTGACCTCGGGAAAGCATTTAACACTGTCTCGTAGTCCCGTTTAGTGAAAGAAAATAGGAGCTTATCAAGTATCAGACAAGATTTGTGACTGGATTCAACGTAGAACACAACACGTCGCTCGTCAGATGTGAAGCTGATTTCCGTAGTACTCACAGGATGTTCGATAGGACTGTTACTGTTAACAGTGTATGCAAAGATCTAGTAGAATGTGTCAGAATCTCTTTCAGACTGTTCACAGAGAATGTGTTTGTCTGTAGGGAAGCAGCAACAGCATAAGACAGTATACATTTGTAGAATAGCCTGTAGATGATTGAATAATGTTGGAGGCTCTGGCAACTAACTGTGAACGTAAATAAATGTAACATATAGAACACGGATGCACAACTACATTACTGATGACAAACTGCTGGAAACAGTAACTACCGTGAAATACCTAGAAGTAACTCTCCAGAGCGACCGTAAGAGGTTGACCACGTGAAACATATTATAGGAAAAGCAGGTGCCAGACTGAAACTCATAAGAATAATCTTAAGAAAATGTAACTCATCCACAAAGGGAGTGCCCCAAGGCGCTTGTTCATCAGTATAGGACTGTTACTAGGCAGGTATGACGCAACAGAAGGTCCAGCGTAGGGTGACGCTGTTCGTCACGGGATCGCTTAGCCTGCGCGAGAGCGTTACAAAGATGCTCAACAAACACATGGCAGATGTTCGAAGACAGGCTTTGTGCTTCACGTAGAGGTTTACTATCGAAATATCGAATGAGCACTTTCCAGGAAGAGTCGGGTAACATATTACTTCTTCCCTCAAACATATCACGAAATGACTACGACGAGAAAACTCGAGAAACTGGAGCCAATGAACAGGCTTTACGACAATAATTCTTCCCATCCGCCGTTGGCGAGTGGAACAGAGAAGGAGGAATCAGTTAGTGATACCAGAAGTACCCTCAGCTACATATCGTTAGGTATCTTGCAGTATAATGTAGATGTAGACGTAGATCCGTTTCCCCTTCAGTCGTCAACTGAATGAATGGTGCAGTTTCGGCTGTACGAGTCAGTATTGTCCGCAACAGATACCGTGATAGAATGTACGTCCACCTACGCCAGTGTTACAATTTAGAGACAAGTGATCAAAGGGATGTATGAAATTCGTGTTGTGACACAGCAGTTCAGTCTTGCAGACCTTTTCTGGATCGAAAACGTTCCTTATCAGTGCACCAGATTGCTCCAAAATGTAGCACCATACGAGATAATAAGAGTGTAAGGAAGTAAACAAGCCCTGGGTTTCAGTGTCAGAGACAATAGAAATAATACTTATAGTTACGGTACCAGCATTCGCTTTGTGCACGAGATGCTGAACATGATACTTCACAGAAAGCCTTACATCTACCCTTGGTCCCAAATATTTAAAATGAGGGACTTCACTGACTACTGACCACCTTCAGAGATAAGATTCCAATTTTTCAAGAATTGTTACAGTTCAGCGTTAACCTATTCTCTGAAAGAGACGGGCTGATGTTCCTGCAAGTGACGAGAAGTCATTAATTAAAACAGATGTAATATCTGTCTTTGCACAAGTAAGTGTTATAAGTCCTCAGCTGTTCCTGATCTACATAAACGACTGAGAAGACAATCTGAGTAGCACACTAAGATTGTTTGCGAACGATACTGTCATTTACATTCTTATAAAGTCATTAGATGATCAAAACAAATAACAAAATGATTTAGACAAGATATTTGTATGGTGCAAAAAATAGCAACCGGCTCTAAATAATGAAAAGTGTGAAGTCATCGGTATTAGTACCAAAAGGAATCCGCTAAATATCTGTCACACAAACTACAGGCTGTAAATTCAGTTGAATACTTAGGGATTACAATTACGAATAAGACAGATTCGTTTTGTGCCACGGATATCATACACGACTTGGGTGGCAGTCATTAAAACAAAGGCGTTTCTAGTTGCGGGAGGATCACCTCAGGAAATTTCAATCACCTGCTTTCTGCTCAGAGTGTGAAAATATTTTGTTGGCATCCACATGTGTGGGGGACAATTATCATCATAATAAAATAAGAGCAATCAGAACTTGCACAAAAGATGTAAGTGTCCGTGAGAGTGGAACGTAAAAGAAATATAGTCCGAAGGTAATTATGTGTACCCACTGTTGGGCTCTTAATTGTGAATTTCATTTAATTGTGAATTCCAGATTAATCATGTATGTGTAGATGAACATGTGGATGTACTGGATACCCAGTTAGTTACATCATTTTAGTTCGGTTCCACGTCTTTCATAACACTTGTGTCATCTGCAAAGAGAAAAATTTTTGTATCATATCTCATGTTTAGTGGCAGGCCATTGCTACACATATCAAGAAAAATAATGGATGCAGAACAGATTCAATTTTCTTCTGTGTTTGTGACACCACGTATTTTACAGATATTGAGTGAATCGTTGTTGAGTGTTTCCCTTAATGCCACAACGTTCCAACTTTTTAGCAAATACGCAAGGCTCACGCAGTCAAATGATTTTCTTAAATCTGTGAAATAACTACTGTTCTCAACCTAACATTTAATGCCTCACAGACAAGGGAGTGAAAGTTGTCAAGGGTGTGAAACAAATGCATGCGTTCAAATATTAGCAAAGAATGTTGTCACTTAAGCTGAAATAGGATAATTTTGAAAGCCCTTACCTTCTAAAGGAGTGTCGTTGTTGGTGAATGATAATTTTTGAATTAACTGCAAAACTTAGTTTCTCCAGTGTATCAAATTTTCATATTATGCCGAATGATGGATGCCTTCATTCTCAAGTATACATCTAGATCACGACACGAATACATGGAGAACATTATGTTGACTGTAACAGGCTTATTTTTTTACAAATAACATGCATTACCAAACACATCACTTACACACAAAAAAAACATTTCAGGATAGTAGTTTGATTAAACTTTCATGGTGTGATCGTTTCTCAGAAAATTCCACACCATTCCTGAGTCTACGACAGGGGCCAGGCAGTAGTACCACTACAGATTTTTGGAAGAATATTCTGCGTATTCTATACTTTCCTTTGCAGGTACTATCCCAGCACGTTAGCTTACCCTGAAGTTTTCATAGTTAACCTTTTTTTCTTGAAGAGCTGATAGTTTTCCTTTTCTTAAACTGAATTCCAGTACCTTTGTATCTGGCATTCATCAGTAGTCTTATAAGTAATTTCGGTGGATTAGTAGAATTCTTTACTGATTTCCACATTTCCTAATTGTTCAACTCTATACAATCACCATTGTCGACTACTATGAGCGTCTACTACCAATTCAAATTTTTGTCCACTCCTGTTGATTCTCGTCCTACTCCTCTACAAATTCACAGGGTTATTAGATCATACCTTAAGAAATAACTAACTATTTCTCCTTGCGATGGTTTCAGTAAACTGGTTTCTAAGTTTTGTTAATGCCTGCGTTTTCTCACCGTAAGGCAACTGACCACAAAAAATTTTTTCTGTTTTATGAGACATTCCAGACGCTTCTTGTCAGTAATGACCGAAAAATATTTTAACCAAGAAAAGCACCCAATTTACACTCTAAATAGAGTTGAAAAGTTATAATTGGAGGTATTTTTCATATCTCTTCACATCTGTGTATTCCGTACGTAATATGGAAATATATCCTGCGCTGTACTTCCATTGCTTGGTATTACGAAGTAAAAAGGTTTTTGACCTCAACTGCAATGCCCTAAAACTCTTAGCTGGACTGCAAAAGAAGATTACATTTTTTGAGAAATGCCTAAGTATATAAGCAACATTACACATGATACAGTACCATCTAGGATCCTAGAACGGAGATGGTAAGAAAATTTTCAGTGCACGAACTGCAGTAGCAAACGTGCAGTATACGGTAGTTGACCTAAATGTCCAAACCGGTTTCGTAGACGTTTAGACCGGCAAAATGCTGGTATAGACGAACACGGAATATGATATATGTAAATTGTTGGTTTATGACGCAAATTATTTAATTTTCTACATCGTACTCAAAAACTGAGAATTCGTTCATCGTATTAGAGTGTCCTTACAAGGACTGATTCTAATGATGGCATTCCTAGAACTGCTGTTTTGTACAATAAGTTTGATAATTGTCCGAACGTAGCCAGACGTACATGTATCTTATCTGATAATACATACTTTCAAATCGAAACTCACGTTTTAAGCAAGAGACTGCACTATGCATCAGATCCAAGAACGCACCGAAATTGATATTCTTTTCGGTTCATGTTCACCGAGTGAGTGAAGCAACAATAAAAGCGTTGTTTCAGAATATACTGATAAAATTGACGAGAATGTTATGGACAGGAATTTACGTAACACAGAAACTGCATTTCCATCACTCTCTAGAGAGGTTCCCAAGTGAATACTGATGGAGATGTGTCTCGGAAGTAAGCACTGAATAAATTGTGTTGGCATCGGAGGTGACACGGGCTAGTATATATTTTACGATATCGGATTTTAAAGTGCAACATTCTTGTGATATTACTAATTTTTAAATATGTGGAGATGGATGATCGATGAAATACTACTTCACAAAATATGGCCGGTGTTCATAATTAATGTTCCCGTATCAAGACGCTTTAGAAAGAGAACCACTGCTCAGAATGCCGTAGAATTTTAACAGCATATTATTCTCGGAGACGTAAACGTCATGGAACAAAAAAAAATGTAGCAACTGATCACAATGCGGGCGTCTTACCATAAATGTTGTCGGGTACAAATCACAGGTGAATCGCAATACGAAGGTATGGTTGGTTTTGTACATTACAACATCCGTATTGTTCAATGTGTATGGCTGCACAAATTCGGCAGTCAAAAGTTGTGGTACTATTTGCTGTGAGCCCATCCACCGCGGCAAGATTGGACCACATCGGAAGGAAAAAAATCGATTTATATCTCTCCTGAGACTAAAAACCGCATAAAAAGCAACAAAAGCATGGTTTATTAACTCTCATGAGACTGGCTCATGACATTCTCATTATTCTCTCCACCGTTTTGTGCCACAAGGTGAAATCGAGAAACAGCATGTTCCACTACAGGTTGACGTGTCTCGGGAGTCACGTTCAGAATGCGTTGCATAGTGCGTGCTTTCAGCTACATTCGTCATTGGAGCACTTAACATCTTCTAGGTAACCCCACAGCCAAAAGTCACGTGGATGAAGATTAGGTGAACTGGACGGCCAGGGAATGACAGCTGATAGTTCTAGCTCAAACGAAATGCCTATGCAGCAGCCGCTTCACTGGGTGTGCAATGTGCAGAGGAGCACCGTCTTGCGTAGAAATGACCCTACCCATTCGTCCAGGCTGCTGAATGGTTGGAATGACGTTGCTGCGCAAAAGACTTCAAAAGTGTTTGCCAGTGATGGAGCAGTGAGGCTTCGCAGAATGAAGTACACTACTGGCCATTAAAATTGCTACACCAAGAAGAAATGCAGATGATAAACGGGTATTCATTGAGCGTACACACTATACATGAACTGACATGTGATTACATTTTCACGCAATTTGGGTGCATAGATCCTGAGAAATCAGTACACAGAACAACCACCTCTGGCCGTAATAACGGCCTTGATACGCCTGGGCATTGAGTCAAACAGAGCTTGGACGGCGTGTACAGGTACATACAGCTGCCCATGGAGCTTACACTCGATACCACAGTTCATCAAGAGTAGTGACTGGCGTACTGTGACGAGCGAGTTGCTAAGCCACTATTGACCAGACGTTTCCAATTGGTGAGAGATCTGGAGAATGTGCTGGCCAGGGCAGCAGTCGAACATTTTCTGTATCCAGAAAGGCCCGTACAGGACCTGCAACACGCGGTCGTGCATTATCCTGCTGAAATGTGCGGTTTCGCAGGGATCGAATGAAGGGTAGAGCCACGGGTCGTAACACATCTGAAATGTAACGTCCACTGTTCAAAGTGCCGTCAAAGCGAACAAGAGGTGACCGAAACGTGTAACCAATGGCACCCCATACCATCACGCCGGGTGATACGCCAGTATGGCGATGACGAATACACACTTCCAATGTGCGTTCTCCCACGCCCGGGTTCCCGGGTTCGATTCCCGGCGGGGTCAGGGATTTTCTCTGCCTCGTGATGGCTGGGTGTTGTGTGCTGTCCTTAGTTAGGTTTAAGTAGTGCTAAGTTCTAGGGGACTTATGACCACAGCAGTTGAGTCCCATAGTGCTCAGAGCCATTTGAACCAATGTGCGTTCACCGCGATGTCACCAAACACGGATGCGACCATCATGATGCTGTAAACAGAACCTGGATTCATCCGAAAAAATGACGTTTTGCCATTCGTGCACCTAGGCTCGTCGTTGAGTACACCATCGCAGGCGCTCCTGTCTGTGTTGCAGCGTCAAGGGTAACCGCAGCCATGGTCTCCGAGCTGATGGTCAATGCTGCTGCAAAAAACGTCGTCGAACTGTTCGTGCAGATGGTTGTTGTCTTGCAAACGTCACCATCTGTTGACTCAGGGATCGAGGCGGGGCTGCACGATCAGTTACCGCCATGCTGATAAGATGCCTGTCATCTCGACTGCTAGTGATACGAGGCCATTGGGATCCAGCACGGCGTTCGGTATTACCCTCCTGAACCCACCGCTTCCATATTCTGCTAATGGTCACTGGATCTCGACCAACGCGAGCAGCAATGTCGCGATACCATAAACCGCAATCGCGATAGGCTACAATCCAACCCTTTTATCAAAGACGGAAACGTGATGGTACCCATTTCTCTTCCTTACACGAGCCATCACAACAACGTTACACCAGGCAACGCCGGTCAACTGCAATTTGTGTATGAGAAATCAGTTGGAAACTTTCCTCATGTCAGCATGTTGTAGGTGTCGCCACCTTGTGTGAATGCTCTGAAAAGCTTATCATTTGCCTATCACAGCATCTTCTTCCCGTCGCTTAAATTTAACGTCTGTAGCACGTCATCTTCGTGGTGTAGCAATTTTAATGGGCAGTAGTATAGTATCGATCGATGTGTGTCCGAGTTTTCCGTTGCCCATATTCTGTAATTCTACGTATTGACGTGTCCTTTGAGATGGAAATAGGTATCATCTGTCCACTGAATGTTCCATGGCCATTCTTTGTTAACCTGTACGAGAGAAAGGAATGCCAACGCGGACGTTTGTTTTGCTGGCAGGTCAGCAGGAAGTAACTAATGAACATTGGTGATTTTGTGTGGATAGCAATTCAGGATTTTTCGTAGGATTTTATGCACCGTGTTGGCAGACCTGTCCAACATTCGGTTAAATCCTTAGGCATTGCATATATGCACACCTTCGCTCGATCTCTCCTGCAATGCTGTCACATCTTCGACAGACGTAGGATCAACCGCTTTCCTCCCTCTGCCCCACACTGTACATCGAAAGAAGGTGTCTCTTCGAATGTTGTAACCATTTTCTCCAGACATTTAGCAGACATCGGCATAATGTCTTTTCCTGTTCCAGGATAGAACATTAACAAAGCGAAGTTTTTTGAAAATTGGAGCGTATGTGATAAACAAGCACAGTGTAAAATTGAACACTAATATTACTTTTGAAGATAGTCAAGTCTTGCCGCTTCGTTTGAAAGGAAACCTTGGGAAGTTAAAATTGCCGCAACATTTACCCATACAGAAATTGGCAGTTCCTTGGAGCTGACAAACTTATAAGGTTCTGAGGGACGAGTAAGAATATCACCTCACTAGTTTGGTACGATTCTGTATTGTTTTTTACTATAACCTTCATACTCATGTAATTAGTTTGCTCCGTGATTTAATATGTACTATACATTTAATTGACTGTATGTGTTCTGTCAGACAATTATATAACGGTAACCAAATCACTTATGGGTGACAACAACCGCCGATGTTTCGATAGGTGCACATCCTGTCATTTTGAAGTCAAAACGGCAGGGTACGCATTTTTCAAAGGTTTTCGACGTTATTTGAACATTGTATATGGCGGGAGAAATTCAGGTCCCAAACTAAATAACAGCTTAGGGACCAACACCGTACATTTCTGTGCCGCGTATTGTTTTAAGTCGAAAGTCTGGATTTAATCAGGTCTCCACACAATGTGTCCTGTCCATCTGTCTTCATCCTTGAATCACTGCAACCTCAAAAATTTGAACTTGTTGACTGTAGTCAAATCTTCTTTGCCTTTGGGACCATACCACGGGCATGGCGAGATGGGTCCCCGCTAAGGGGGCAGGCTCAGAGAGGACACAAAAACTGACAGAAAAAAGATTCACTTTTAAGAACCAAGCTGGGAAGGTACATTAGTTCCTCTACCTCTCGTTTTCCTATGTTTTACGTCGAAGAAGAAACCTCTTCCTCGGTCTTCGACTGTAACGCACGCTCTTGTCACAGTGCCGTTTCCGCAGTGTCATTTCATCCACGTAATATCCTATGGGAACGACTACTATCTAACAGGTACCTATCCCTAAAGTGGTTTACATGGCAACATGTACATGGTTCACAGAGCTGCCGCATACACATCCCACTCATGTTCAATGGTGGAGCTCTTGCCGATTTTTAGGTACGGTATTGTAGGGTCTCAACGCTTGTCGAGTGGATGTTGGCACAAATGTGCTGTTTGAGCGAAGACTTAAGATTTATGTTGGTATCTGACGATTTAGAACTAGGCGACTTAGCTGGTGTGCTTCAGTTTAGGAGAATGGAATAGACATCTTTTGTCTGACTTTAATCTCGTGTTAGGAAACGGCCTAAATGAAAGGTCGTATGTAACTCCATAACATGTGCAGGCACCTGATATTGATGCCACGTACAGTAGACGTATTGATGCACAGGAGCTAGTTAATGATGTAGTAGCGTTCAAAGGCCATGTGACAGAGTTGATGAAGAGCGTTTGCCATGATTCCCATTCTGGACGTTCTAAAGTATTTTGTTTTCAAAATATGGGTTAATGTATGCTTATCCAAACATAGAAATAGCTTTGTGTATATTTGTCACAATGCCAGTGACTGTCGCATCTTGTGAATACAGAAACGTAAAATTAAATTTGATGTAAAAACACTTATTGTCAAGAGTGAGTGAAAGCAAGGTGTTCACAGAATACGACCAAGATGCTGAAACTGACTTCAGAGACGTGATCAAGTACTTTGCTACGCTCAAAGGCAGGGGGCACGCAGTAAAGTTATAGTAAAGCAGTTCCTGGAAATCAATATTTTCTCATTAATTATAGGTCCCTTTCTTCTGTTTCTATGCAGTAATTTATGAGGAATCAATAAAATCTTATCTTCATTACATATCATACTAAAACCAAAGTACCATAACTCCCATAAACAAGAGAATAGAGTGTTTCTTTTAGTTTTTCTAGGTATTTTCTTCAGTTTCTGATTTTTACTTCAGTGATAGTTTTTCTTTGTTGTGTGGAATATTTTATGTCAATAGAGATCGTATAAGTCAAATCGTCCTACTTCGCGTGTTTTCGCTGATTGGAAGTAACTGGATTGTTCTTACACTTTCTTGTTTCTAATTGTAAATACAAGAAGATAGACGGTCTTTTCAGACAACCAATTAAGTTTTCATTGCTCCTCCAGAGCATCCGTGGTGAAGATTTAATTCTTGCAAGATGTGACGGATGTAGCTAGGTTTAAGATAACAGACGCTGAAAAAGTGCAAAGTATTAACATACAAACATTGCCGACATGTACTGCTGGCGACAAGCTCTCGTATTTTCAGAAAAAGGGATATGTTTCGATACACGATAATGTTTTTGAATAATCTCTTTTCGCAATGAATATTAACTGTATTATACCGGCCGAAACGTGGAAGTATTTTTCACTATCCAGGCGGATACAAAAGAGAGTTTGCCTAACTACTCGTATTTAGCCTTTCATTTCAACAATGCTTTTTCGTGTTAATGTCTGCCGTGATTACTTTGAAAACAAACGTGGAAGTAACTGTTGTCACTAAACAGTACGACTTTTGTACAGCTATGTATTTCTATGTAAAACATTAAGTTAAAAGTTATTAAGTGTAAAAGCTTCAACAGTTTTTTTCAGCTTAGAGCAGACACGGAAACAGAATTCCTAGTGGAACGCAGCGTTACGTCCGTGTAGCGTCCTGCCTATTCACAGCGATAAAGAGCGAACAGAGGCGCGTACCAGTAATCGGATTACGTACCCACACGGCCGTGTCCGGTGTTCCCACTGCTGTTCGTCTGCACACCTCCAGCCCACCCCAGTCGTTGCCCTCCATCCACTGCCCTAAGCCACTATAGGCCTTCCTCCATCTTTGGGTTTTGTGAGCAATGTCGTGCTTTTCCAGGATACATCTAACATTTTTCCTGAGTTTTACAGAATGACAAAGCTTTCCGCTCTGTTCACAAACACTATAACGCCAGAGCGTCGTTCTCGCAGACTGCCAGAGATTTGACAAAAAATACACGAGTTGGGTATACCAGTTCTAGGCACCACACGAATCAGAGAGCCTCCCCTAACAGTCCAGAGGATTTTTTTTACCGATCCAAGTTCCGCTGATCATTCGCGGAACTGCATCGAACACCTCAAAGGAACGGAGCTCCCATCAAATAAGCAGAACACTGCGAAAAGTATTACCTATCTTGATTACGTTTTTATGTAATAATTTATGAACCAGAATTAAAAAATCTGTCAACCTGAAAACAGAAAAGGAAATGTAATCATACGTTGTGACATGAAATGGGATATCAGCAGCTGTGCCCAGCACTACATGTTAAAACGTATGGTCTTTACACCCTGTTTGTGTAAAGCATGTGAGCTCAGTGTGCGGGAGTGGTGTTTTGTCCATGGCATGATTTGTATTTGCCACGAATTATTTCTGTATGTAATTATGACTACTTTATCCGTTGCGTGCTGAATGCTGTAAGTTGCACATCACATAGCAATAATATAAGTTAGTTTTAATTTTACAAGACAATGCCAGTGTGTGTGACAATTACCCATTCCCTATTTCCATGCAATTCTTGGAGATTTCTGCAGCGTTATTCTATACAGGGTGTTCTTTTTTTTCCACCGTGTACACACTCTAGGGATTGATCGATGGAAGGAAACGGAAGAAAAAGGTCTAATAAACTTATATCCGGAAATGCATGGTTTCCATTCTAGAAACCGTTTATTCAATCATAATTTGTTACAGAAGCTGCTGTCTAATACGCGCTGTACCATGCAGCCACAGTTTGCACGGTTCCCGCCTAGAGGGTGGTACTGTTCCTCATGCGTCATACTCTAGTGCCCTCTCCTCTCATAGTGTCCGATTCACTTCTCTTGCTGACTCACCTTGTAGTGGATGTGATACAGTGTTCTACACAGTGGTTCCATATTTGAATCGAAAGCATGCCAACATGGTTACGGAAAGGCAAATGGCAACGGGCGGCGGGCAGCAAGGAGACCTATCCCCGCCGACAACAACTACAGCATTCGATGTTTACAACAGTGTCTCGCCGTTTGTCTGAGACATAGTCGTTTCAGAAAGCAGGAAATCATGAAGGACATACCCGAAATGTTCGCACACCAAGCCGGGATTAATGTGATTAACACTGTGGAAGGCAACGGACGTGTCAGTACCAGCATTTGGCCCGCCAGTAAAGGGTAAGCCAGATGACCATGCGGAACATTCTTCATGACAACTGCTACAATACTTATCACTTACAGCGTTTGCAGGGCTTACCAGCGACAGACTTTCTACAGCAGCAGTAGCTTCGTCACTGATTTCTTCAGCAGGCAACAACGATTCCGAGATTTGTGTCATCCATCCTATTCACAGATGATATCTTCATCTTTCATAACAGTCATTTATGGAAAGCATGCAGAATTCCCATGAAATGGTGACAGTGAAGCATCAACCTCGGTGAAGCGGGAATGCGTGGGCCGGGATAGCTGACCACCATATTTTGGGGTCAGTCTTCGTTCCATGTCGCCTAATAGGTCGGAACTGTCGCCATTTCTTGCGGGTGACGTTGCCTCCCCTGCTGGAAGAAGTGCAATTGATGATTCGAAGGATTGGGTGGCTGTTACATGATGGTGATCCAGCACGCTTGGCTGTTATCGTCCGGACCCAACTCAATCGTGTCTCCCCTGATCGATGGATCAGACGAGGGGTGCAGTTGTATGGTCTGCTCGTTCACCGTACCTGAACTTCTGATTTCTGGTTATGAGACCATCTCATTAGTTTCGTGTATGCAGAGCGCATTCCAGATGTGGAAGCATTGGAGCAGCGTATTCATGTTCTTGCTCGGATGCAGCTTCGCTGATATGAACGTGTGAGACGGAATATGCTATGACGCATAAACGCTTGGGTTGAGGCACATGGAAAACATTTTCAGCACATAATGTAACGGTGGCTGCACTCTGTAGCGTATATTAGATCGCAGTCTCTCTAACACTTGTGATTGAATAAACGGTGTCTAGCACGGAAACCATGCATTTCTAGACATACGTTCATTAGATCTTTTTGTTTCGTATCCTCTCACCGATCAGTCCGTAGAGTTTGTACACGCTGGAAAAAATCACCCACTATACTGAACTTAAAGTTAGTAAGTAAATATTTTGTAGAAGATTTATAGAACTATGGCTTTTATTTTGAAGCACTTTGATAACAACAAAAATTAAACTATTTCATTTCCTTTCAAAGAGCATGTATAAATTAGCTGTGGAATCCCTACAGAATTTTCCAGGTTTCCTCTAGGAAAGATGTAATAAAACACCTTGATTTAATGTGATCTGGATTCAGCACGCAGATTTATAATGATATGTGAAAGGCCAATTGGGACATATCGTTAATAAAATACCCAATAACATATTCAAAGTGATACGCATTCATAGTTGAGTACATGATACACTGCAATTTTAGTTACATCATAATTCTTCATTTATGTTCTCTTGTTTCTGATATATTAATCATTAACATCATTGGAAGTAATTTGATTAACTGCAGCAAGGGAAGTTTATCATGTCATCAATCCCGCGTCCGGCCATCGTGATTTAGGTTTTCCGTGATTTCCCTAAATCGCTCCAGGCAAATGCCGGGATGGTTCCTTTCAAAGGACACGGCCGACTTCCTTCCCCGACCTTCCCTAATCCGATGAGACCGATGACCTCGCTGTCTGGTCTCCTTCCCCAAAACAACCAACCTTTATCATGTCAGAAACTTCATGTAGACATGTTTCTCTTTAGTAAGATCAGTAGTTTAAATTACAGGAAGGCAGAATTTTGTTCATGTGATACATTTCTCTTTTTCCGTGTAGATTTACACAGAATTATGATGTGTAAGTATCCAGCAAACATTTCCAACATCATAGTCAGTCGTTTAAAATGTAAATAGTTCAAACATTTGTAAGCTTTAACGCTATTTTAAGAGGTTTTAATGTATAAAGCCGTAATAACCAGATGCTGTAAATGGTTGTAACAAAACTGGTTATTTATTTTTTTCACAACTTTTATGTGTCTTGCAGCGTTCTCCACAATTAAATCATACGGAATTATATATAGCAATATTTCCTGTTTAACATAAATATCTTACATGTGCCATTCGTTTATGCAGAATATGTTGACATACTTAAAAACTGAAACGTAAATTCCTCACAGAATATCAGGAACCTTGTAGCAACGTAACCTAGCTGGTGATTGTTGCTGATTTATACCGTATACGTTTAAGGCGAAGCGAAGCTAATTGTTGTTGAATGTACATACTTTCATAAGATTTTAAGTCGGTATCAGTAGTGTGGCAGATTATAAATCTCTTACTGCCTTCGCGTGTAAGTTTATAAATTTTGTTTTGTGTTACTTTGTATTTTAAAAACATTAAAAGTGCTGATCCTTCACTCTACACTTCAATAAATCCTCCACTTCATCATAGTGACTGCGCAATGTGGTGGCGAGTACACTATGGTAGGTGAGTTTACTGTTGGAAGTGGTATGTTCTGTCATATTCTTGGTAGCGACGTCCCTCCGATTTTTAAGACAATTTCCAGTAACAGAGCATAATAATTAATCCATCCATCCACCCGAGGCTTTGGCGTAGTGTAAACTGGCACATAAAGCCTCTCTCGGCACCCGCACCATGCGCTATTTGATCATTAGCTGCCAGCGGTTCGGTAGCTAGTCCCGACTGTCTACCTTGTCCCCCTTTTCACCTGCACCAACCACATTTTGCGCGCGCTACATAATTTCCGTTCCAGAGGGGAACCAAAACACCTTTTCATACACAAAGAACTAAGAAACCTGGGTGAGGATCAGCAGTTACAGAGTAGCAAACAAACATTTTAAAGAAAACATATCATTTACTCACATCGACAGGTCAACATAAAATTATTTAAACAAAACTATTCATCACGAAATACCACCAAAGAGATTGTGTAAGAAAGACAAAACATATCACAGCACATAACATATCATATATTACAGAGATTAAACTTCATATCAAATATAATTAATAAGAAGAAAATTATTTATCATATTGCCATAGTGTTACAAGTTTACCACAGTTTTCGACACAGTTAAATTTAACTAACATGGGAAACTGATTTTTATGCTCTACTTTGATTTGTGACGTACCTTTCGTCGAACTAAGACAACGAATAACGTATGACACACAGGTGTCAAGACAACAAATACTTTGGGCAGAGCATTCGCAGTACACTCAGCTAACACAAAAAGCTTCCATCCGCGTATGTGTCTCCCTAAAGTTGCTCGTAACGTCGTTTGCAGAATTAACAGGAAGAAATAGAGTAATAGACTCTATCTTCCAGTTAACGTGCAAGTCTTAAGAGCATTAAGACTGAAGCACTCGAGGCGGCCATGATTTCTCAGTCTCCACTTGTAATGTGAGATGTATTTGCAGTTACGTCGGTGCTATGTTAAGCGTCAGCTCTGTTAATTCTGTAGCTTCAAAAACATTACGATATATTCGATATGAAATTTACCCGGCGTATTTCCAATTTGAACAGTTCTCGAGTATGCGACCGGATAGCGTCGTAATTTCTCCACAATATTTCGGCAGACGTACACGCTGACATCTTCTGGTGGTTCCTGACGAATGCTGTGCTGTTCCTCTCAGCGCCCTATATATACTAGCCGTTACCCCCTCCCCCGTTCCTCTCCTGGAGTCTTTGGTGCGGCCGGCGCGGCGGCTACAGGAGGTGGTGGGGGAAGCGGCGCCTGGGTCTGAACTGGGCTCTGCAGTCTCCCCGCTGCCGCCGTCGGGGGCGGTCCTAGATTGCTGGGACCGCTTCTCTCTCTCCAGGCTGAGCGCAGGGTTCCAAGCCTGACTAAGTCGAAGGCTTCTATCTCTATTATTTGAATCGTCCTGTAGTCGGATTCCGATGGCCTCTTTAGTAACGCAGTCTTAGTAGTAGGAGCATTGACAGAGTATTTTTGTTTTTTTTCATAGTCCATAGTATTGCCAGTCTCTATACAATGGTCAGCCACGGCTGATTTAGTAGCCTGGTGTGATTCAGTATGGCGCTTGTGTTCGCGGCACCTCTCGTCTACAGTGCGGACTGTCTCCCCAATGTACGATGTTCCGCACTGACAGGGAATCTGATAAACGCCTGGTTTTCGAAGGCCTTTCTTTCACTGAACCCAGTAGAGTCAAGGTTTTTGCAGGGGGTCGGAATACACATTTCACATTGTGTTTCCCCAGGATTCTGCCGATTTTTCTTGAGGTGTTTCCGACGAACTGAATGCACGTCAACGACTTGTGTTCTTCCGTTTCTTCTTCTTGTTCTCTTGGCGCAGTCTGTCTGAGTGCGTGTCTTATTTGCTTCTGGTTGTACCCAATTTTCCAAACTGTTGTCTCTAGGTGCTGCAGTTCTGCTGGAAGGCTCTCCTGATCGCAGATCGATCATGCCCTGTGAACAAGTGTGCGCAAAACGCCTTCACGCTGGGAGCTGTGGTGGCAACTGAAGGCATTTAGGTACAAATCGGTGTATGTAGTTTTTCTGTATACACTGTGTCCCAGCTTGCCGTCAGGTTTCCGTTTCACCAAGACGTCAAGAAACGGTTGGGCACCATCCTGCTCCACCTCCATTGTGAACTGTATGTTGGGGTGCAGCGAGTTGAGGTGTTCGAAAAATTCATTTAAGCTGTCCCGTCCATGTGGCCAAACAACGAACGTGTCATCTACGTAGCGGAAGAAACAAGTTGGTTTTTGTTTGGTTTGTTCTAGTGCATTCTCCTCGAAATTCTCCATAAAAAAGTTGGCCACAACCGGTGAAAGCGGGCATCCCATGGCGACGCCATCTGTCTCTTCATAATAATTTCCGTCGAACAGGAAGTATGTTGAGGTGAGCACGAACTCGAAGAGCCATGTTAGGTTGTTGTCGAATTTCTTGCTTATCAGATCGACGGAGCCTTTCAGTGGTACCTTAGTGAAGAGGGACACTACGTCGAAGCTCACTAACAAGTTGCTATCCTGGAGCCGAAGTTCTTGTATACGTTGCACAAAGTGGATGGAATTGCAGATGTGGTGTTCGCATTTTCCCACAAATGGGCTAAGGAGACCCGTCAGGTGTTGGGCCAGTTCATAGGTTGCTGCTCCTATGTTGCTGACTATTGGACGCATAGGTGTCCCATCCTTGTGGACCTTTGGTAGCCCATACAGTCGTGGCGGTGCAGCCGCTCGTGGTCGAAGATTCTCGACAGTTTTTCCATCAAAGGTACTGCGAAGAAGTTCAACGGTTCTTCTTTGAAGGCGACTTTACGGGTCTCCTTCTATCCTTCTGTACGCTGCGTCATCGAGAAGTTCCTACATTTTTCTCTTATATTCTGAGTGCAGGAGCAGTACTGTAGCACTGCCTTTGTCAGCAGGCAAGACCACCAACTCAGCATCGCTGCGTAACTCGCAGATGGCCGCTCTCTCCTCCTTCGAGACGTTCTGTTCCAGTGGTGCAGCCCTGGTGAGCGCAGGGCACGTTTCACGACGTATTTCTTCTGCTTCATTGGCTGGCAGAGTGTAGCTGGCCTGCTCCACACTGCTTATAATGTCCACAATCGGTAGAGATGTCGGGGTTGAGGCGAAGTTGAGCCCTTTCACGAGCAACGACATTGCTGCGTCACTGATCGTTCTTCCAGTAAGGTTGATGACAGTATGCTTAGGTGGTTCTTGCGTAGTATTCTGTCGTGCTACAAGGCGTTCAAACTTCGATGTCTGTTTACTCGTAGCTTTTCTTCGTACGCCGTCTGCTAGTGTCCAGGTGGTAGTGTCAGCCCATTCCCATGATATGGGAGATAGAAGACATCCTGAGATGGACATGCAGCAGTTTCTTCGAAGTGTCATCCAGGCAGCGGCGAGTATAATGCTCTCTTACCAGCGCTAAGCTAGCTCGTCTCATGATGCGCCTGGCCGCTGCAGTGCTTATGTGGTGAGTTACCTTGGCGAAAGGCGGCACGACAGTACCGTCTCGGCATCTAAGCAGGAACGCAAGTGAGCGCAGCAGTCGCTCCTTCTTGTTCCGCAGCTTGTCCAGCATCTTCATCTGTTGAAGCATTTCCTCCCCGTAGAGGTACTTGATATGCGATCTGTAGTTTTCCCGGCGTATTTCCAATTTGAACAGTTGTTGGGTATCCGACCGGGTAGCGTCGTAATTTCTCCACAATTTTTCTGCAGAAGTACACGCTGCCATCTTCAGGTGGTTCCTGACGAATTCTGTGCTGTTCCTCTCGGCGCCCTATATATGCTAGCCGTTACCCCTTCCACCGTTCCTCTCCTGGTGTCTTTGGTGCGGCCGGCGCGGGTACAACCAGTAGCAAATAAGACACGCACTCAGACTGGCTGCCCGAAGAGAACAAGAAGAAGAAACAGACGAACACAAGTCGTTGGCGTGCATTCCGTTTGTCGGAAACACCTCAAGAAAAATCGGCAGAATCCTGGGGAAAGACAATGTGAAATGTGTATTCCGACCCCCTGCAAAAACCTTGACTCTACTGGGTTCAGTGAAAGATCACCTAGGCCTTCGACAACCAGGCTTTTATCAAATTCCCTGTCAGTGCGGAAAATCATACATTGGGGAGACAGTCATTACAAAAGGAAACCGACCGAAACAGGGAGGTTCCAATGGCCAACGTGTCAGACGATTAACATTTATCATTTATAGAGTAATTATTGTTTGTAGTTGTTTCATTCAGTAAATACTTTTTTCCTTTATAGAGATCACCCTATACAAAAACTATGTACAAGATTTAGAAAGTTATTTCATGGAAGCACCAAAAACTGTTATTATGTATAGTTACTCACAGACAACCAGTGCCCGTCAAGTGATCACCTTCAACTCTCGGATTAGCGCTACACCAAGGTGAAGGAAGGTTCCCTGACGCCAATTACAAAACTGGTTCCTGTTATAGTATGTGTCATATATACGTATATCTCCTGACAAAAGAAGTGACACATCCAGAAGGGGAGGAGAACGAATAGTAAAAACACTTCAAGGCTTCAGGGGCTATGTGATGTTGTTTAGTGATTATAAGTTGGAGTTAACTTTACAAATAATTTGTCACTTCGAGCCCACTTATTAGCAGGACGTTGCACCCCGTCTGGTACGGCAGCGGACACTGAATCGGTTGCGATGCGTGTCATGAGGTAGTTGTATCCTCTCGTAGAGCTAGCTGCCACACAGCTGCTGTAACTTTTACTTGACGTGCTGGATACTGGCACCGGGACGTAGATGATATCCGAGATGGTGCAACACATGGGCTATCAGGGACTAATATGGGGACCTTGCTGGCCGCGGGAAGACAGACGTGAAAAACCTGCAATTTGAAGACAAGCACTGTCCTGTTGAAAAACGCTCCACGATACGGTCGCACATGACGTAACAAAGGAGGATGTACGATGTCCTTTACGTGCCATTGTTTCGTCAGACGTCCCTCAGTCACTGCCGGCAATGACCTGAAGTGATATCCAACTGCTATCCACACCACGACACACGGAGTAACACCGCTATGCCTCTTGCAAACATTGGAAGAACGGCAAATACCCACAGCTCTCCGTCTTTCTCGCTGAAGGTCGCCATCTGGTTCAAAAATGGCTCTGAGCACTATGGGACTCAACTGCTGAGGTCATTAGTCCCCTAGAACTTAGAACTAGTTAAACCTAACTAACCTAAGGACATCACAAACATCCATGCCCGAGGCAGGATTCGAACCTGCGACCGTAGCGGTCTTGCGGTTCCAGACTGCAGCGCCTTTAACCGCACGGCCACTTCGGCCGGCTCGCCATCTGGGCTAGTGCAGAAGCGTGATTCATCGATGAACCAAAGCTGTTCATCCCTGTGACGGCACCGTTCCAAGAGCAGCAGTTTGTGTTTTGGAGTTAAAGGCAACCTACAAATCGGATGATAATTACCTTGACTGCCTACTGCTAGATTCCACCAATGTTGCGGGATAACACAGAACATTGCAGGGAGTCCATTGGTTGTCTCGAATGTCGGTGCAGATGTGAAGGCATTACAACGTACTTGGTGCAGAATATGGTGATCATTTCATGTGATGGCCAGACGTTTTCGACCGGAACCTTAACTGCCAGATCCGAAGCCCCACTAGTCTATATATTGCACTATTAGATGAGCCAGCTAAATGGAGACTAATGAAGCCACTTTAAATCTCAGGTGTTGATAGAACCATCACAAACGAGTACCCATTCTGTCCCTGTCTGGCATAGTCGCCTTTCACAACCTAATGCTGTTTACGACCCTTATATACTCTTTTTTTTTTAAGCCATCATTCTTCCGACTGGTTTGATACCGCCCCCCATAAATTCCTCTCCTGTGCCAACCTCTTCATCCCAGAGTAGCATTTGCAACTTACGTCCTCAATTGTTTGCTGAATATATTACAATCTTTATCTTCCTCTACAGTTTTTGCCTTCTACTTCTGTGTCTAGTACAACAGAAGTCATTCCCTGATGTCTTAACAGATGTCTTATAATCCTGTCTCTTCTCCTTGTCAGTATTTTCCACCTATTCCTTTCCTCTCCGATTCTGCGCACAACCTCCTCATTCGTCACATTATCAGTCCACCTAATTTTCAACATTTCACTGTAGTACCCATATCTCAAATGCTTCGAATCTCTTCTGTTCCCGTTTTCCCACAGTTCAGGTTTCAAACGTACGTTTTCAGAAATTTCTTCCGCAAGTTAAGGCCTATGTTTGGTACCAGTAGCCTTCTCTTGATGAGGAATACCCTTTTTGCCAGTGCTACTCTGCTTTTCAAGTACTCCTTAATCCGTCCGTAATTTGTCAGTTTTCTAGGTAGTAGAATTCCTTAACTTCATCTACTTCTTAACCACTTATCCTACCAGGCGTAATCACAAAATAAATAAACGATTTCTCTTTGGTAGTCGTGCTACCTGTCACTGAGAACTGCAACTTCAATCATTTGCACGCCCGGCGATGGTGTGTATTTGTACGAACTTAGTCTAACATCCGACCGTATCTGCGGGTGCTTAACTTTCTCTGTCAGGCAGTGATATATGAGATAGTTGATGCACAAATATGTAAACTAAAAACAATTATTTATTTGATGTAAAGGAAACTGGCCTCAATTTGATCTACTGCTAAACTGCAATCCAAAGATGATCGCTTCGGCGAAATTCATGGTCTGTTAGTAAATATAACTAGGGATACTCTGAACACCGTGTGCAGAAGATATTTTGGTTTGGTCAATATTTTAAAATAGTTGATCACCGAAGGTTTCAAGCGAGTGGCTCGTACGGACTGATTATTTGCTCTCTCCAAGGAAATTTTGAAATAAACTGCTATCAGTTATAACGCAGTGTTACATAGTATTTCAGACTGTCAATTAATTATACCCAATTAATATCCGAATCAGACGTTGCAATGTTTAAAATAGTTTCTCAATAGTGGCGTACGGTATGTATCCACTCACAACTTTATGTTACTGGGACGTACATTTGAGTCTTCGATATGTCGAATCACTGTTGAATTCCGTTTAACCTCCGTTTTTAGCGGGTCTGTATGCCACACTAAGAATATTTCCTGTAAATGCCATGGCTTAGGTTGAACGTTATTTAGTATGTTGTACTACGTCAGATTCCCCTAAACTAGAGTAAAACAATTTTCATTAAGACCGGAATTTGACACATTTCTTTTCCTGTCCCTGTCTTTCCCATGTCTTAGCTCATAGTGGCTGCTGGATCAGAATGATGTCTGGTCTTTAGGACATGGCCGAAAGTACAGCCATCATAAATATACAGGGTGATTCAAAAAGAATACCACAACTTTAGGAATTTAAAACTCTGCAACGACAAAAGGCAGAGCTAAGCACTATCTGTCGGCGAATTAAGGGAGCTATAAAGTTTCATTTAGTTGTACATTTGTTCGCTTGAGGCGCTGTTGACTAGGCGTCAGCGTCAGTTGATGCTAAGATGGCGACCGCTCAACAGAAAGCTTTTTGTGTTATTGAGTACGGCAGAAGTGAATCGACGACAGTTGTTCAGCGTGCATTTCGAACGAAGTATGGTGTTAAACCTCCTGATAGGTGGTGTATTAAACGTTGGTATAAACAGTTTACAGAGAATGGGTGTTTGTGCAAAGGGAAAAGTTCTGGACGGCCGTGAACGAGTGATGAAAATGTAGCACGTTAGAGAATTGGTTTTTCCCTCAGCTCGAACAAGAAGCACAAGAATTCATATTTCAGCAAGATGGAGCGCCACCACATTGGCACTTATCTGTCCGTAACTACCTGAACGTCAACTACCCGAGGCGATGGATCGGCCGCCAGGCAGCCCGTGACAGAGCACTTCATCACTGGCCTCCAAGAAGCCCTGATCTTACCCCGGCGATTTTTTCTTTTGCGGTATGTTAAGGATATGGTGTTTCGGCCACCTCTCCCAGCCACCATTGATGATTTTAAACGAGAAATAACAGCAGCTATCCAAACTGTTACGCCTGATATGCTACAGAGAGTGTGGAACGAGTTGGAGTATCGGGTTGATATTGCTCGTGTGTCTGGAGGGGGCCATATTGAACATCTCTGAACTTGTTTTTGAGTGAAAAAAAACCTTTTTAAATACTCTTTGTAATGATGTATAACAGAAGGTTATATTATGTGACAGCCAGAGCGAGAGCACCAGCGGCAGCGAGTACTGTTTGTATAAAGCGTTTATTTTGCATTTTGTTTACGACCTTCCACTAAGGAAGGGATTCTATTAGTGTTTATCTGCTCTGCATAGTAACTAACAGTTCTTGATAAAACTTTACGTAGTTTTCGTGTTAGATTTCTTAGTGTTTTCTTGATCGTTTAGAACAGAAAGCGCCCTAAAACCGTCTTTTGTTTGTTTCGCGGCCGTTAGCCACTAGTCACTTGAATCAGCAGTTGTCTTGTGACAGCCAGAGCGAGAGCACCAGCAGCAGCGAGTACTGTTTGTATAAAGCGTTTATTTTGCATTTTGTTTACGACCTTCCACTAAGGAAGGGATTCTATTAGTGTTTATCTGCTCTGCATAGTAACTAACAGTTCTTGATAAAACTTTACGTAGTTTTCGTGTTAGATTTCTTAGTGTTTTCTTGATCGTTTAGAACAGAAAGCGCCCTAAAACCGTCTTTTGTTTGTTTCGCGGCCGTTAGCCACTAGTCACTTGAATCAGTAGTTGTCTTGTGACAGCCAGAGCGAGAGCACCAGCAGCAGCGAGTACTGTTTGTATAAAGCGTTTATTTTGCATTTTGTTTACGACCTTCCACTAAGGAAGGGATTCTATTTGTGTTTATCTGCTCTGCATAGAAACTAACAGTTCTTGATCGTTAGGAGAGAAATTTATTTTGTACTTATTTGCTGCGCTTAGCTTTTAAATAGTTTTTCTGGGAAAACCTAGCGTAGTTTTCGCGTCTCGTATTTCAGTGAGTGTTTCTTGATTATCAGAGTAGCTCATCAGAAGATTATCTTGGGAATTTGTCACCGTATAGAGTAGGGTAAACATAGTCATGTGTAGGGACTGTGGTTGTTGTGAGCGGACGCAAGGAGAATTGGCCACTCTTCGGGGGCAGGTGGAGGCTTTGTCTGTTAGGCTCATCGAGCTCGATGCGCAGGCGTCGGCTCGTAGTGGCGTTGGGGCAACTGTGGTGAGACCTATGCCTACTTCGGTGGCCCTGGAATCACATGGAACCCCTGATGTCGCTGCGTCTTCCGGCAGTGAGCATCTTACCGGTCAGCCATCACTCCAGGGTGAATGGCGGACAGTGGTGGGCTCGCGCGTGCCTGGCCGAAAGGCGAAGGTGGGATCTGGCCGCGTGGCAGCTGCCTTACCCCTTTCCAACAGGTACGGGGTGCTTCCTAGTGGTGATGACATCGTTTCCGAGCCACCACAGGATGCCTCGCCTGTTGGGCCAGTGGCCGATTCTCCGGCAAGGTCCCGACAGTCACAGAGGGCGGGCCTATTAGTTATAGTTAGCTCCAACGTTAGGCGGGTTATGGAGCCCCTCAGGAAAATAGCGGGTAGGTCGGGGAAGAATGCCAGTGTGCACTCGGTGTGCTTGCCTGGGGGTCTCGTCCGTAATGTGGAGGAGGCCCTTCCGGCAGCTATTGAACGCACTGGGTGTGACCGGCTGCAGATAGTAGCACATGTCGGAACGAATGACGCCTGCCGCTTGGGTTCTGAGGCCATCCTTGGTTCCTTCCGGCGGCTGGCTGATTTGGTGAAGACAACCAGCATCGCACGCGGAGTGCAAGCTGAGCTTCATATCTGCAGCATAGTGCCCAGAGTCGATCGCGGTCCTCTGGTTTGGAGCCGTGTGGAGGGTCTAAACCAGAGGCTCAGACGACTCTGCGACTATAATGGTTGCAAATTCATCGACCTCCGTTATTGGGTGGAGAACTGTAGGGCCCCCCTAGACCGGTCAGGCGTGCACTACACACCGGAAGCAGCTACTAGGGTAGCAGAGTACGTGTGGCGTGCACACGGGGGTTTTTTAGGTTAGAGGGACCCCCCCCCCCCCCTTGGGCGAAACGATAAAATACCTGACGGCTTACCAGAGAGAACATCAGCATCTTTGATAAAGAACGTCCGTCCTCAGAGACGAAAAACAGGAAAAGTTAACGTAATATTGGTAAACTGCAGGAGTATCCAGGGCAAGGTTCCTGAATTAGTATCGCTTATTGAAGGAAATAGTGCGCATATAGTATTAGGAAAGGAAAGTTGGTTAAAACCGGAAGTGAACAGTAACGAAATCCTAGACACAGAATGGAATATATACCGCAAGGATAGGATAAACGCCAATGGTGGAGGAGTATTTATAGCAGTAAAGAATTCAATAATATCCAGTGAAGTTATTAGCGAATGCGAATGTGAAATAATCTGGGTTAAGTATCAAAGGTGGGTCAGATATGATAGTCGGATGCTTCTATAGACCACCTGCATCAGCAACTGTAGTAGTTGAGCGCCTCAGAGAGAACCTGCAGAACGTCGTGAAGAAGTTTCGTGATCATACTATTGTAATAGGGGGAGACTTCAATCTACCAGGTATAGAATGGGATAGTCACACAATCAGAACTGGAGCCAGGGACAGAGACTCTTGTGACATTATCCTGACTGCCTTGTCCGAGAATTACTTCGAGCAGATAGTTAGAGAACCAACTCGTGAAGCTAACGTTTTAGACCTCATAGCAACAAATAGACCGGAACTTTTCGACTCCGTGAATGTAGAAGAGGGTATCAGTGATCATAAGTCAGTGGTTGCATCAATGACTACAAGTGTAATAAGAAATGCCAAGAAAGGAAGGAAAATATATTTGCTTAACAAGAGTGATAGGGCACAAATCGCAGAATATCTGAGTGACCACCATCAAACGTTCATTTCTGAGGAAGAGGATGTGGAACAAAAATGGAAAAAATTCAGAAACATCGTCCAGTACGCCTTAGATAAGTTCGTACCGACTAAGGTCCAAAGCGAGGGGAAAGATCCACCGTGGTATAACAATCATGTACGAAAGGTACTACGGAAACAAAGAAAGCTTCATCATAGGTTTAAGAGTAGTCGAATCATAGCTGATAAGGAAAAGCTGAACGAAGCGAAAAAGAGCGTAAAGAGAGCAATGAGAGAAGCATTCAACGAATTCGAACATAAAACATTGGCAAACAATCTAAACAAGAACCCTAAAAAGTTTTGGTCATATGTAAAATCGGTAAGCGGATCTAAATCCCCTATTCAGTCACTCGTTGACCACAGTGGCACCGAAACAGAGGACGACCGAAGAAAGGCAGAAATACTGAATTCAGTGTTCCGAAACTGTTTCACTGCGGAAAATCGTAACACGGTCCCTGACTTCAGCCGTCGCACGGACGCCAAAATGGAAAATATTGAAATAAACGATATCGGAATTGAAAAACAACTGCTATCACTTAGTAGCGGAAAGGCATCCGGACCAGACGAGATACCCGTAAGATTCTACAGTGATTATGCTAAAGAACTTGCCCCCTTTCTATCAGCAATTTATCGTAGATCTCTGGAAGAACGTAAAGTACCTAGCGACTGGAAGAAAGCGCAGGTCGTTCCCATTTTCAAGAAGGGTCATAAATCAGATGCGAATAATTATAGGCCTATTTCGCTTACGTCAATCTGTTGTAGAATAATGGAACATGTTTTATGTTCTCGTATTATGACGTTCTTAGATAATACAAATCTCCTTCATCATAACCAACATGGATTCCGCAAACAGAGATCATGTGAAACTCAGCTCGCCTTATTTGTCCAAGAAATTCACAGTGCCGTAGACACTGGCGAGCAGATTGATGCCGTATTCCTGGACTTCAGGAAGGCATTTGATACGGTTCCGCACTTACGTTTAGTGAAAAAAATACGAGCTTACGGAATATCGGACCAGGTTTGTGATTGGATTCAGGATTTCCTAGAAGAAAGAACACAACATGTCATTCTTAACGGTTCAAAATCTGCAGATGTAGAGGTAATTTCGGGAGTACCGCAAGGAAGCGTGATAGGACCTTTATTGTTTACAATATACATAAATGACTTAGTTGACAACATCGGTAGCTCCGTGAGGCTATTTGCAGATGACACGGTTGTCTACAAGAAAGTAGCAACATCAGAAGACTCGTACGTACTCCAGGAAGACCTGCAGAGGATTAATGAATGGTGCGACAGCTGGCAGCTTTCCCTAAGCGTAGATAAATGTAATATAATGCGCATACATAGGGGCAGAAATCCATTCCAGTACGATTATGCCATAGGTGGTAAATCATTGGAAGCGGTAACGACCGTAAAATACTTAGGAGTTACTATCCGGAGCGATCTGAAGTGGAATGATCACATAAAACAAATAGTGGGAAAAGCAGGCGCCAGGTTGTGATTCATAGGAAGAATTCTAAGAAAATGTGACTCATCGACGAAAGAAGTAGCTTACAAAACGCTTGTTCGTCCGATTCTTGAGTATTGCTCATTAGTATGGGACCCTTACCAGGTTGGATTAATAGAAGAGATAGACATGATCCAGCGAAAAGCAGCGCGATTCGTCATGGGGACATTTAGTCAGCGCGAGAGCGTTACGGAGATGCTGAACAAGCTCCAGTGGCGGACACTTCAAGAAAGGCGTTACGCAATACGGAGAGGTTTATTATCGAAATTACGAGAGAGCACATTCCGGGAAGAGATGGGCAACATATTACTACCGCCCACATATATCTTGCGTAATGATCACAACGAAAAGATCCGAGAAATTAGAGCAAATACGGAGACTTACAAGCAGTCGTTCTTCCCACGCACAATTCGTGAATGGAACAGGGAAGGGGGATCAGATAGTGGTACAATAAGTACCCTCCGCCACACACCGTAAGGTGTCTCGCGGAGTATAGATGTAGATGTAGATGTAGATGTAGAATTACACATTTTTAAAGTTGTGGTATTCTTTTTGAATCACCCTGTATAATTCAGGCGAGACCAGCTAATGATCTCTTCAGTGGGATGCACACCAGGCCCGAACCCGTACTGGAATCGACGAAATGCCGTGTTTAATGAGAATAATGGGCAAGGGGCACTACATTTGTAATGTGTGGATAAGAATCTGAGTCCGACTGGGAGAGATGGCTTACTGGTCACTCTGATTTCCCTTCAAACGAATCAATCTTGCGCCTTTTACTTAAGATTTACATGGAGTGGGACACTAAATGGGTCTATAATAAATTTGTCATAGTAATCTGTTCTTGTGGAGCCTTAATAAAAGATAGAGAGAGAGAGAGAGAGAGAGAGAAAAGTGGTCAGAGGATCTGCCTAATGAGCAGGAGACCTGGGTTCGAATCGCAGTCAGACAAAAATTTTCAGCTTTCCCCGTTAATTGAATTCAGTGCCATATCGCAGCTATTGTCTGTAATTCTTTTATGTATTAATTCGTAGTGGCTCCTGGGTCAAATATGTGTCTGTTCTTTCGGACTATAGAAGATTAGCTTCCTCGTCCTCAAAGTTATTGTAATACCGTCTACGTGTGGAGAGATTCCGTTTTGTGTCAGATTACGTGCTCACCGTCTTATTTGATATAACCCGTAAATTTTTGCACTATCTTTAAGTGCTTCATTGCAATTTTCCTTTCTGGCCCAGTTCTGTTATTATGAAGTACACATTACCGAATATCTCTCTACGGTACTATAGTGTCGTGGTTTTAAGTTGAAAGGGGGGGGGGGAGGGGGAGAAGGGATTTAAACTTATAAATATTACTACAAAGTTGGTAGGCATTCTACAGTTTGGTCCGTCTACCCTTCATGCAAGGTCTTGATTGGATTTCGGGGTTATTTTGTCTCCGAAATAATTGAAGGAGTCTTGTATACTAACGCGTACGTTAATGGGATTGCGTTAGGTTCATATTTTATATCTGTAATTGATAGGTGTTAATTCTTCAATTCGGAGCTATAACTGGACCTTTCCGAAGGTTATCATTATATTCATCATCCAGTGGAAGTCAGTCTGGGGTTAGAGTACCTGATGTCTAAAGCGTGGCTTGTGAATGTGTCCCAGACTCCATACAGCAGACAAGCGCTGCACTGGATGTAGAAGGAACATCATATACAGGTGTCTTGAAAAACCAGGTACAGCGGAACATAGCGATACGGAAGGGCACAAGGTCAACTTTCAGAAAATGGAGTTCCTCTCCCACGCATCGACTTATGGGATTCTGTAACAGCGAAAGAAATTTACATGTGTAGTAACAATTTTAACAGAACGGAGATTATGGTCTGAGTTAATAAGAGCGGTGGAGACGAAGCATCTTCAAATACATACAACAAAAATCGTAACTCTTGGAGAACTGGTGATGGTCGTGGTGGTCTCCAATTCTCTTCCGGCCCATTATCACGGCGCGGTGGGGAGGGGGAAAAGTAGAGGGGCAACAGTCACATTGCTTATTTACAGCAATTGAGCATGCGAATCTCACCTTCCTGGTAACGTCGTACCGCCAATAGAAGATAACAATCCAAGCGACTTCATGCGACCTATGTTGAGCAAGAAACCCACTTCAAAAACAGCAGATTTCTCACCCGGCAGACGTCTCGAGACAAAGATGATTCTAACACTCGAAAAAGAGAGTATTAGCTACGGTTGATGCGGTCTGGTCACGCAGATTTGGTACAAGCATGGCACTGCAGAAAACGTACAAGTGATTGTCCTGCTTACGGCTGTTATCAGTCCAAATTTAGTTGCTATGTGGTTAAGTTTCTAAGTTGCTGTGTGGTTAAGCTTCTTCTAAAATGGATTCTTAAAGTGATAGGTGATCTGCCACCTACCACCTACTAACATGAACATTTTACAATCGAGTCTCAGACTAGAGTCATCTGTGTCATCAACCCATCTTTAGTTACATCTGTGTTGTCGGGAGTTCTTCCGGATATCAGCGTCGTACTTGCACGATATTTCGGTAACGTAACCTCCATCAGGCGGGACCTGAGACTGCTCCTCGAGTGGTCCTGGAGGTTCCATCTTCAGTCCGCTGGGCCTGGCACTCTGTCTGGTGATCGTTTCCCATATCCATGCCTTCAGTTCTTCTATTCGTGGAATGCTGCGAGCGTCCCCATTACTCCTGAAAAACTGAATTACTGAAGAACTTTTTTTATCTTACCAAATACTCTTTCAATCACTTCATCCTCTGCTGAAGTGATTGGCATACAAACTTATAATAATGTGGCGGATGTTAGCTTCGTGTCCACCTTGGGTACAATGACGAATCGTCTCTGATGTTCGTACTAACTTAACCACATTCTTATTATGTTATTCATTATTGGACTTATTCCTGCATTAGATTTCTCTTATAAAAGGGTACTCACCTGACCTCAACTCTTGTTCATAGTGCCACTGAACTTCACTAATTTCAAATACATCTAACTCATCCCATAGACTTCCCTTTTTAAATTCTCTTATCCATAATCGTAGTGAGCCATGAAACATTCCAATCTCTGACCCGCAGATTCCCAGTTTTGTGGTTCCTGATGATGACCGCCACATGAGCAGTCCCTCTCAAGGGTATGAAAATGGGAACTGTACTACCTCTGTAATATTTTACGCAAGAGGATACAAACAGCATTAATTAATCATACAGCAGAGCCGTATCCTCTAGAGCAAAATAAAGGCTTTAGTTTCCCCTTCCTCTCAGCCTTTCGCAATACCAGTATAACGAGGGCACATTGGCTAATATTACAGGACCACGTCAATCCTTAATACAGATTGTTGCCCTAACATGTACTGAAAAGGGTGCCGCCCCTCGGAATCATATATTAGTCTGATCTTTCCTCAGACACCTATTTGCCGTGGTTGTACCTATGATTCCAGGTATTGCGCCATGTGAATCGTCAACGCATGCAAGCCACGGCAACTCGACAGGGTTCATGGGTTTTCGGGGGTAGCGTCTATTATTAATCAAATTAACATGTTATTAAGGAAAATGAATTACGGTTTACTTAAGGTCAGTCGTCTGTTAATCCTCTTCAACAAATTGTTTTTTTTAAATCAAAGTTTAAAAGTTTTTGAACAGAGTAGTAGCTAAACGAATTGGATTGGAAATTGGGAAGTTGTTTATATACTGAAGAGCAAAAAAAACTGGTACACCTGCCTCATATCGTGTAGGGGTCCCGCGACCACGCAAAAGTGCCGCAACACGAAATGGCATGGACTCGACTAATGTCTGAAATAGTGATAGCGGGAATTGACACCATGAATTCTGTAGGGTCGTACATAAATCCGTTAGAGTACGAGGTGGTCGTGATCTCTTCTGAACAGCACGTTGCAAGGCATCACAGATAGTCTCAATAATGTTCATATCTGGGGAGTTTGGTGGACAGCGTAAGTGTTTAAACTCAGAAGAATGTTCCTGGAGTCACTCTGCAGCACTTCTGGAAATGTAGGGTGTCGCACTGTCCTGTTGGAATTGCCCAAGTCCGTCGTAATGCGGAGTGGACATTTATTTTTATTTATTTATTTAGCGTATGGCTAATACAGACATATCATGAAATTAAATTACCTATACATATGTACATATTGACACACAAGAAACTTAAGTTTCTCTTTACAACTGAATATCCAGTCCTTCAATCCAGCGCACTGCATCTGGAGTTGCTAGCAGGAAGTCCTCTTTGGCGCCGTGATAGGCTCGATCCTGCATTCACTGACAATGTGGTGAACAGTCTGGTATGGAGCCCCGCAGTCACAAGCTGCATCAGGCAGCTTCTTCCACTTAAAGAGAGCATCCCTGCACCGCCAATGGCCGGTACGGATTCTGTTGAGAGTAGACCAGGTCTTGCGTGGTAAGTCGAATCCACTTGGAAGTTTAGCACCTGAGGAGATGTTATGCAGGTGCACATCTGTCACTGCTTCCCAACGACCTTTCCATTCTTCAAGAGGTTTGAAATTCTTAGCAACCATGTCAGCAGCATCGCACAGAGTTGGATAGCGTGATTTCAGTCTCTTGCGATTTAAAAGTGTCAGGTCGCTATGGACGGGTAGGTTAGAATTCCTGGAGATCTTGTGGAATTCTCTCATAAGGGCAGTACATCTGCGTAGATCAGGAGGCATTATACCAGTTAACAGTGGAAGCCAATAAACTGGAGTAGATCTGATTGTGCGAGATATTATGCGCATTGTTGTATTCAGCTGGGTATCAACAAGCCTTGTGTGATGACTGTTCATCCAAAGAGGTGCACAATACTCAGCGCTTGAGTACACCAAGCCCAGAGCTGAAGATCGCAGGGTGGTTGCTGAAGATCCCCAGGTAGTTCAGCATAGCTTATGCAGGATGTTGTTTCGAGTCCTCAGCTTTTGAGCTAAGTTAAGAAGGTGTTGTTTAAAGCATAGTGTACGATCCAGGATGACACCAAGATATTTTTGGGTTCCAATTATGACGAAGAATTCTGCCTCTGAAACTTACTTCCAGTTTTACGTTCGCCAACTGGTTATTTAGATGGAAGCATCACACTTCTGTTTTACTCACACTGGGTTGGAGTCTCCAGATTTTGAAGTAATTATCTAATGCAGACAGGTCATTGGCTAGAAACACTTCTGTTGTCTTCATTTCCTGGTGTTTTACGGCTAGAGCCAGGTCACCGGCGTAGCAGTATTTTCTGGACGAAGTGTCAGGTAGATCAGATAGATATAGGTTGAGCAGTAAGGGTGAGAGAACTGATCCTTGAGGCAATCCGTTGTTCAGCTTCCTCTCCTTACTTATGTTGCTTCCAGTGATTACCTGGAACTTCCGATCACTTAGCATGCTGTTAGTCAATCCAGCCATTGTTCTGCAGGGTATGATGCGGAGAAATTTGTAGATAAGGCCTTCCCTCCACACAGTGTCGTAGGCGGCAGTTAGAGCAACAAATGCCACAGATGTTTTCTGCTTCATTTGGTATCCTGACTCTGTGAAGGATGTGAGAGACAATACTTGGTCGCAGCAGCTACGCCCTGGTCTGAAGCCCTCCTGATCAACTGGAACGTTCTCTAAGATAGCGCTACTTATTCTGTTAGATGTTAGTCATTCAAAACGCTTGTAGCAGCAGCAGAGTAGGAAAATGGGGCGATAGTTTTCTACCTTGGTTGTTTCAGAACAGATATTATCTTCGCCTTTTCAAACTCCGATGGAACTTGACGGTCAGCAGGATGTCAGTGAAGAATTCTGCCAGCCATTTCTTAGCTTTTCCTCCCATATGGATCAGGAATTCTGGATGGATACCATCGAATCCAGGTGCCTTAAGAGGTTTGAGGTCCTTCAGTCGAGAGTCAATGTCTGAAACTGTGAAGGGATGGGTATACTCAGATGAGGGAGATGCCTTCTTTTTCAGGTCACGAAGCTGTCATCTGATACGTCTTGTACGTTTCTTGTCAGGAGGTACTCTTGAGGTAGTAATGATGTGGGAATCAATTTGGTCTGGTGTTACTTCGGAATTTTTTCTGCATGCTGGAGCACTTCCTCCCAGTTTTCTCAGAAGACTCCATGCTTTCCTGCTCGTGTGGGTAAAGTCCATAGTTTCGACTGTTTCTGCCCATTTCTGCCTCCGAGACATTTCCAAGATGGACAATAGTTCCGTAGCTATCTCTGGGTCACCACTTTGCTGGAAGTGTTGGTACAGTGAATCACATTCATCATTCCATCCTGGAACATATTCGTTTCGGTATCCTCTTGGAATATACTTTTTAGCTGTTGCTGTTACTGCACCAATGAAGCGTTGAGAGTTATTATGTGATGGAGGTATCCATCGAATGGTCTTATCCAGTTCCGTTGCAAACTTCATCCAGTCAGGTTTCTGGAAAATCCTTCGAGCATGCGGAGTTCATCGTATGACAGGAACAGTGCAACCAATTTGTATTATTACAGGTCTGTGTTGGCTGTGAGGAAAGGCATCTATCACTTTCCTTGTGGTGTTGATGGGAAAGCCAGTTTCGTTGCAGCTAACAAAGCGTGAGTCAGAATTTGAATCCATGTCCCAAGCAGCTGACCTGAACGTGCCTTGATCTTTGGCATCAAACACTAGATGAAGATTATTCTCTTCGATCCATTCTGCAAGCATGCTCCCATTTTCATCATTTTGAGAGTACTTCCAAAGTTCGTGGTGACTTTTGAAGTCTCCTATGTAAATTGCAGGATGTTCTGCTGTGTGTAGGACAAAATCGGGCCATTTTGTTTTGGGTGGTTTGTAAACATTTGTAATAGTAATGCCGTGGAATTGTATGACAAATGTATGTATATCTGCCTCCACACTTACAGAAATCAGTGAAGCTTCGTTTATGTTGTTACGGACATACGTAGCAGTTCCATACACCTCGTGGTAATTTACACCAAGTGCAGTATATCCAGGAATTCGACCTCGGATTCGGAATATTTCTTCGCTGGAAACACGAGTTTCTTGAATGGCGACGACATCGACATTGTCGTCCAGCAAATATGTTGACAGGTAGTCACACTTTGCCCTGCTTATGCATTCGATATTCAGTTGAAGGAGTCTGATAATTGGTCCAATGTTTCTTGTTAATGAGCTCTGAAAAGAACTGTTTCTGCTATTTAGTTGATCTGTCATTGCCAGGAGATCCTACGGATAGTCTGGCTGCCTGCAATCACTGTTGCTCAATTAGCACCACCCAGGAGGCACGTGTAGGGTATTTTAGGGTTAAACCTACGGACGTGAGCAACGCTACCTCCCAGAGTGGACATTGATGGATGCTTACGTACGTGTCACCTGTCAGAGTCATATCCAGACGTGTCAGGGGTCCCATATCACTCCAACTGCACACGCCGCAAATCATTACAGAGCCTCCACCTGTTTTAAAAATCCCCCGCTGACATGCAGGGTTAATGGATTCATGAGATTGTCTCCATACTCGTACACGTCCAACGGCTCGACACAATTTGAAACGAGGCTCGTCGGACCAGACAACATGTTTCCAGTCATAAACAGAGCAATGTCGTTGTTGACGGGCCCAGGCGAGGCGAAAAGCTTTGTATCGCACGGTCATCAGGAGCGGGGCTTGGACTCCGAAAGTTCATACGAGGTGTGGCTACAAAAAAACCGGACTAGTACTGGTGAAACAATAAAACGAATGCAATAAGGCTGAAAGTCGCGTGGCCTGTCACGTGACTCTCGCTCCGCCTACTGCTCGAGTTTCATCTGCCTCCTGCACTCAGTCTGCCCGTGGCGTCTGTTTTAAGTAGTTGACGTTTTGTCTGTGCGTCGGAAAATGTTGAGTGTACAGAAAGAACAGCGTGTTAACATCAAATTTTGTTTCAAACTAGGAAAATCTGCAAGTGAAACGTTTGTAATGTTACAACAAGTGTACGGCGATGATTGATTATCGTGAACACAAGTGTTTGAGTGGTTTAAACGATTTAAAGATGGCCGCGAAGACACCAGTGATGACACTCGCACTGGCAGACCATTGTCAGCAAAAACTGATGCAAACATTGAAAAAATCGGTAAACTTGTTCGACAAGATCGCCGTTTAACAATCAGAGCAGTGTCTGAGTTAACAGGAGTTGACAAGGAAAGTGTCGAACAAGTTTACCGATTTTTTTAATGTTTGCATCAGTTTTTGCTGAAAATGGTCTGCCAGTGCGAGTGTCATCACTGGTGTCTTCGCGGCCATCTTTAAATCGTTTAAACCACTCAAACACTTGTGTTCGCGATAAACAATCATCGCCGTACACTTGTTGTAACATTACAAACGTTTCACTTGCAGATTTTCCTAGTTTGAAACAAAATTTGATGTTAACACGCTGTTCTTTCTGTACACTCAACATTTTCCGACGCACAGACAAAACGTCAACTACTTAAAACAGACGCCACGGGCAGACTGAGTGCAGGAGGCAGATGAAACTCGAGCAGTAGGCGGAGCGAGAGTCACGTGACAGGCCACGCGACTTTCAGCGTTATTGCATTCGTTTTATTGTTTCACCAGTACTAGTCCGGTTTTTTTCCAGCCACACCTCGTATCTATGATGTTTCGTTGAATGTTCGCCAGCTGATACTTATTGATGGTTCAAATGGTTCTTAGCACTATGGGACATCTGAGGTCATCAGTCCCGTAGCACTTAGAACTACTTAAACCTAACTAACCTAAGGCTATGACACACATCCATGTCCGAGGCAGGATTCGAACCTGCGCCTGAAGCACCTAGAACCCCTCGGCCACGCCGGCCGGCACTTATTGATGGCCCAGCACCGAAATTACAGTGATTTGCCTATGGGTTGCCCTTCTGTCATGTTCAACGGTTCTCTTCAGTCGTCATTCGTCCCGTTCTTGCAGAATCTTTTTCAGGTCGCAGCGATGTCGGAGATTTGATGTTTTACGGAATTCCTGATATTCACGGTAGACTCTCGAAATGGTCGTACGCGAAAATCCCCACTTCATCGCCACCTCGCAGATGCTGTGTGCTATCGCTTGTACGCCGACTATAACCAGGTTCAAACTCGATAACTTGCCATTGTAGCAGCAATAACCTATCTAAAAATGCGTCAAACACTTGTCTGCGTTGCCGACTGCAGGGCCGTATTCTGCCTGTTGACATATCTCTGTATTTGAATAGGCATGCCTATATGAGTTTCTTTGGCGCTTTAGTCTAAATCAGCTAAAAAGTCCCTCCTGTGTGTGGCTACACCCATGTTCCTATACTTTTACACGACAATTGTCGTCATTAGACTTCCATTGGAGATAGATCAGGGGTGGCCAAGATTTCGTCTCACGGGCCGTGCTCAGGCACTAGTGCCAAAGCGCTCAGCCTCACTTCACTTTTCTTCCACAGCCACGCTACTCTCCCTGAGCGCGAGATAGTGGAAGAGGGGAAAACTGCGAACGCGCTGCATTTACATTACAGTACAGTCGCACTGCATACTGCTTGGTTTTATATTTTACGTTTCTCAACAACAGAGGACAAAAAAAAACGAATTTTTAGTATTATTTAATTAAATTTGACGCACTGAAGACACAATATAATTTTCATCTGGTACAAACTGTCGGCATACGGAGAGAAGCAGACTGTTCCACAGCGTTTCGCACTCAAGTTGCCAAGTAATCAGGGCTTATGTACTTTCATAATCGAAAAAAGATCTTTGACACATATGTCGATCGAAACATTGTAGCACTTTTGCTACCTCATTATGGAGACGTGGAAACTCTACGTGGGGATAACAATGTAGACATTCTCGAAAGTTTTAACGTAAAAAAATTGTCACTAAAACTGGAATGACCTAACAGGTCAATCAGTAACATCTACACATGCATACTGGCACACTCAAGTAAAATGGCAAATGTTCTCGAAAACAGCTAGGGAACAGGTGTAAGATTGACAGTGCCCTCAAAATCGTTGTCAATTCTTCAAACCTCGCATTTCTTTTTAACGCCAGTGAGCTTATGGAACTGGACGTCTTTGTCAGAATGTATCCTTTCTACACCGCTATTTTCTTTTTAAATACATCCCCATCAAATTGTAAAGAAGTTACGTTGCAATGTTTTACTGTAAGCAATGTGCAATCAAATCCACTTAAAAGGAGAATTCTACACTCGATGCCATGTGTCCTAATTTTCGTTCTTACACGCCTTTGTCCTTGATAAATTCAACAGTAGTGAGCTTTAAATCGAAAAATCGTTCCAGGTGTGCCCCTTGACTTACCCAACAACTTTGCAGTAGTATATGAAATATCCACACTTTTAGTTCAGTTCCACTGAAAACTGTTGCAACTGACAATGGAATAAGTTACTACGTGCGACTTCAGAAATTTAACTATTCGTGCCACCAATTTCTTCACGTGCTCCAGGCCATGAGAAGGTATCAAAGTGATATAGGAGCTTTGAGGAAAACAGTTTAAGCTAACTCCTTCCATAAAACTTCTACATATGAACTCGACAGCATGGGATTTGCAAAGTGGTTACACTCATAGTGTGGATACAGGAAAGCGCTTCCAGCTGATAGAGTTTGTGCTCACCATTACTCAGAAGCAGTTGAGCCCGTATACAGGGATCTAAGTGACAGTATACTCATGTCACCCTGTTTACATGGGAAGACACAAAATGTGCACAAACTTTTTATCCATTTGATTTGGAAATGCCTGCCAAAAAGAACATTTCCCTGACTAAAATTATAACATCAGGTATATTGGGTGCTATATTTTGCTTTAGTAATTGGACAGTTAGCACGAATGAAGTTCTGGAGTTACTAGGAATAGGCAACTAATTCTATGAGAGTGGCGCAAGTTACAAAGTGGGTGTATGAAACAACTAAAGAGATCAGAATAACAACGAAAAAAACAAAAAGAAAGAGAGTAGGTGAAGAACATGTAAACCACGAAGTTTCTACAAGTAGAATGTAGTAGGATCGACAGAGGTGATTCATAGACCAGATATATCCTTGAGCTAAGTTTCCTAAGAATTAAATTTCCCGACATGTCTATTTTACACATTAAAACGCTATTAGAGACAAAGGTCGGAAACCTTTTAGGATGTTTCAGGAGACTATTTGGATTAAAGTAGAATACATACGCTAACGTACTATTAACAGGACGAAAAATACATACTGTTTGGACATAATTTTGTTTAGTAGGTGTAGATATGGCTAGGAAAAAAACTTGTAACTGAAATGACGTCATTGTAATTTTTTTAGATAGACATGTTGTTACTGTGTATTTAAAGTGAAAATAACCTGATTTAGATAATTAGTCAGGGCATAGAGTCTAAGTAACGAATAGAAAATAAGAAATGTAATTTACTTATCTTCACAGATACATTGCAATATAAGAACTAATGTGATTAAATGTATATCAAAATATTCAGCAGCAAACGCTTCTATTGCCCTGCAAATGTTGATCCTTCTAAGAGCTCACTTTTTTTTTTTTTTTTTTTTTAGTTAGGGCCAGGTAAAATTAATGAAAATTTTTTGCTTTTTTTCTAGGCATTCAAAGGCACGTTAGCTTAACGTTTATGTTCTGAGACTGACAGATTATGGTTGTAATTCGAAAATCCTGTTGTGATTAGGTACAGCACGTGTTAACTCGAATTTTGATTCATATTTAACATGTGACTGCTTCTGGAAACAACTTCCGTACATAAGAACGTCGCTGAAAATTATGTCTTCGTAACTCCCCGTTATCCATTTCTCATCTGTTTGCAGCATGAAATAGTTTATGCATTTGGGTGACAATTTACAAGTGAACTGCGTTAGAAGGCGTTTTGTTTGTATACTCACATCTGTTGTTGATTTTTCTGTTCCCCAGATTGTAGATGTTAAACACTGTTACCTCAAAAGCCCCACGAGTTTTTAGCAACTTTAGTTCAACTGTGGTGCCATCTTAATTTTAGCGAGAATCTGTATGCCGGGGCAGGTAAGATAACAGCAAAATCTCTCTCTCTCTCTGTATGTTTGCGTTTGCGAGGGCACACGCGAGAACGTGTTGTGTGTGCATGGGTGTGTGCGTGGTCGTGTTTAAATGTGGTGCAAGATATATGAGACAGGCCGAAAGTGCTCAGATTTCCGCGAAAGTATAATAATTCCAATTATAAGTAAAGCTAGTGATTATTGTCGAACTATCAGTTTAATGAGCCATACTTGTAACATACTGACACGAATTGTTTACAGTAGTATTGTGGGTTCAAGGAAAATGAAGTCACACAAGAGGCATTATCAAACCTACGATATAAAAGAGAGGCAAACCCACGTTTATAGCATTTGTAGATTTAGAGAAAGCATTTGAAAATATGGACTGGAATACACTCTTTAAAATTCTGCAGGTAGCAGGAATGAAATACATAGAACGAAGGGTTATTTACAAATTGTACAGGAACCAGACTGCAGTCTTAAAAGTCGGAGGATGCGAGAGGTAAGCAGCGGTTGAGAAGTGAGTGATGTAGGTTTTTAGCCTCTCCCCAGCATTTCCGAGTCTGAGTACTAAATACTAAGGGTAGGGAAAGAGAAATCTGGAGACATTGTTAAAGTTCTGGGAGAAGAAACAAAAAATTTGCCGTTCTAGCTGACGTACACCTGCCTTCGACAGGGAAGGATTTGGAAGCGTAGTAGGATGGAGGACGCAATATCTTGAATAGAGGTTTTAAGACCATTAACAAAAGTAAGATAGTTGTAATGGAATGTAGTCGATTTAAATGAGACGATAATGTGAGGATTAAGTAGTAAAATGAAATACTGACGGCTGGTTCCGGCGGAGGTTCGAGTCCTCCCTCGGGCATGGGTGTGTCTGTTTGTCCTTAAGATAATTTAGGTTAAGTAGTGTGTAAGCTTAGGGAGTGACGACCTTAGCAGTTGAGTCCCATAAGATTAAAAAAAAAATACTGAATGCGCTCGATGAGTTTTGTTATTTGGGCAGCAAAATAATGTATTGTGGAGAGCATATACAGTGTAGATTGGATAGAGATCAAACAGCATTTCTGAGGAAGAGGAATTTGTTAGCGCCTAACATAAAATTGACTGTTAGGAAGTCTTTTCTGAAAGTATTTGTATGGAGCGTCGCCTTATAGGGATGTGAGGCGTGGAAGATAGCTACTCAGATAAGAAAAGAATAAAACCTACTGAAATGTGACGCTACCAAAGAACGCTGAAGTTTAGATAGGTAATCTGAGAAAAAAAGCAATTAATTGCGCAAATTGAATAAAATAAGGCATCGGATCACAGGACACGTCCTGAGCCATGAAGGAATCATCAGATAGGTAATTTTAGGGAGCGGGGGCAGTAAAAAATGTAGAGGGAGACCAAGCGATGAAAGCAGTAAGCAAATTGTAATAGATGTAGTTATTTGCAGATAAAGAGGCTTGCAGAGGATACAGTAACTCGGTGAGTTCCATCAAACCATTGACACTAAAGACCACAACAGCAGCAATAGAAGGTGGTCCTGCAACAGCTGATACGCTGTTTGTAGAACGGACAACGTATCATTAAAGTAATGACATGTCGGTGTTTCAAAAAGTGATTACATTGAACGTTGGCTACAACTGACTGCAAACATGTTCCGTTACATAATGACTTACATTTCATGTGTCATAGACTATAGGAAAAACGGCTGATAACGGGGAGCTTTCGTGGAAGTAATTTAGGGAGAAGTCTCAAGAGTAACAAATCCGACATTGAATATTCCGCAGATCTAAACGTACAATATATACATACATATATATATATATATATATATATATATATATATATATATATATATATATATATTTTTTTTTTCTCTAATTTACAAAGCGAAAAATGAGAGCACTTCGGAAGAAAAGTATACTTCGAACAGTGTTCGAGCTTACAACGTCATCGCACGCGGGCGAACCCCCAGTCGGCACTGCCAGAGAGTTTGCTTATCACGCCTGGGCGTGTCTCGGCGCTGGAATAATGGTTCATTAAATTACAAGCTCATGCGGTAGGGAACAACAAATTATTCTGGCAAAATTAGCGATGGAGCACTGAGCCCGGGGCTATGAACTCGAGCTGAGAGTGGAGGGCGAAGAGAAATTAGTGCTGCTGGAACTCATCCATATTCAAAGAGGCCGCACGTTCTCGCTAAACATTATCTACTCGAAATACTGAAGCGTGAGGATGCTATTCGTATTAGCGTGTTTGATAAATAGAAGTACTGCGACTGTCCGTAAGATATCGGTCTATGGAAGAAACAGACGTACTACAAGAGTAAAATTTTTCAAATGTATATTATCTTCGTTTTGATAAAATCAGAGAACGTCTTTCCACGGAATAAGTGACGAATGAGTTGAACTGTAATTAGCAGCAACTGCTGCGTGTCCATGATCGATAGCAAACAGACGCCTAGACGCCTGCTGTGCCGTGCTAGATGGCATGTCACGGGCAACAAAGCCTCCCCGTAGTGTGTCCATATGGTCAACGCAATTGTTTCCAGGAGGGCATAGCTCATCACACGGCTTCAGCATGTGGAGTGATCAACCAGTGCTGAGGACCAAACCGAAACTGTCACGCGACTTCAATACAACGGTCTTCATTTACATTTTGCACTAATAACTAAACTTTATTATTGCAATATTGTTTTCCCTGATTTTGCATTTTTTAATACCAACAGAAGTGGCGAATAAGTGTTGGTACTATGACTGTAAATGGAAGTATATCTAAGGAGGATAAGTTAGTTTCCATAGGTAAGTACCAAAAAGTTTTAATTACTGTTACCATGCATGTAACATGTACGTCTTAAATATTGAGAAAAAGTGCAATATGGAGTTAATATCATTGGGCTAATTTATGTTACTACATTTACGAGGTAACGGTAAATCGGCAGTGGAGGAGTGTGTTGCCGATCAATCCATTGAATTAATACAGAGTCAGAACTCTTTTCACCTGCAGATAAGAGTTATATATGACAATCTTCGTCATTTCCTCCGGATTATGTAAATATTCAAACCTTTTTGCTTATTTTATGGTACTCACAAGAAGAACCGCAGTTCTAGTAAACAGTGTGGACAAGAGCGGTTAATACTTTACTTTCGCTATGGATGAATGGAGATTAAACATATGGCGCCAGGAATTTAAAATAAACGAATTTCAGTGAGACAAATAGCTGATACTGTGCGTGTTATACATCCGTATTAGATGTTTTTCGACCAATTTTCATTTAGGAGTACTAGCAAGCCATTTTGTAATGATGCTGCAGTATTTGTCATAAAATTAATTTATTATAACGGAAAATCAACAACACAATGAAATATCATATAAAAACAAAAATATCTATGACAATCCTCTCTTTTACAGGCAGCAAATAATGGCGACATCTTAGCTGTTTCACTTGTCGAACACAAGTGAAATGCCCTTGCGTTTATCACTTTCAAGTTTTAACCGAATGGAATCAGAATATCGTACTCAAATTACTTTGTTACCTAAGAAAAGCGAGTAGAAAGTTCAAGATACTTTTAAACAGAATTTGGCAGCACAACCGATACAATGACATTCAAATTTGGTAAACCTCACACCGGTCTACAACCACGTGACCCGAGACTGTATTTGACAACATATATTCTTTGATACAATAACCACAAAGGAAGGATGTAAAATAGTTTACTGGTACAGATTTTTGGAAGATGTAATCCATATCGTAGATGAATCAATAGATACAACATTCAAAATGTGAAGATTAGAAATCAGTTTATCTGGGAATGACAAACATAAATTTCAAAAATAGTTAAAAAGAAGACACAAGAAGCTGGAAATATGAAATTCGCTGCTCTGCCTTTGTTGCACAACTAATAGATCATAGACATAAGCCATCTTACCTGGAACAGGACATGCAAATTGTTAGGATGAACAATCACATCAGAACACTCCCAATATTATAGGAAACCTTTCACATACAAAGAACCCTTTCAATAAGCAAGAAAGTAACAAATGAGTAAATGAGCATAAGTAATAATTCATTGATCATGATTACTATTGACAGAATAAGAAAAGGCGATGTACAATATTCACAGAAAAAATAGACACCACACGTGCGCACACATGCATATACATATACACATACACACGCACACACACACACACACACACACACACACACACACACACACACACACACACACACACACACACACAAACACGCTACAAACATATGGATATTTTACTCCGTACAGATACAGCAACACAACAAAATACGAATGAGAAACAAAGTGCGACAGTTGGCAGCACTACGTAAAGTAAACAAACCAAACGAAATCAGAGCGATTAGTGGAAGTGCGTGTTAAGTCAAATAGCGTTCGTAAAACGCCGAAAATCGTACATCCTGGGTCCATAAGCGACAGTAAATCTCCAGGTTCGGAACATCATTAATCGCAAGTAGACACAATTATTAATTTAAGATCACGAAACTTTTGCTGCAAACCTAACAATATAATAAGAAAGGAATAACAAAACACTGTAATGCAGTAACAATTCTATAATTGTAGTACAACACGAATATTATGTACGGAAAGAAACTGTATTACAGGCCACTAAAGTTACTTCGTAAATAAAAAGAAGCACAGCGAAACCAATTTTTCACTTCATACATTAGACGAACCACATGCCCAAAAACACAGAAGCAACTAAGGAAAGACGGAAAAGGTAATGAATGTAATAATATTCTGTCCTCCGCTTCTAGATGTTTCGGTAGACATTCGTATTTCATGTGAGCGACGCGGCGGCAGAGAGCCGTCGTATACTATGAGCAGTGTGCTGACTCTTATAGCGTCGTATATGCTGTCAGGAAGTTTGGCTGATAATTTGTATCGCATCCTGTGTTTGAGATCTGGTCAGGATTGCAATTTTCTGCCCACAACAGCTTAAAGTCTACTTCCTTTGGGTGTTAATTGCATTTTATTTGCATATTTATTTGTTGGCCTCAAAGTGAACAGACAGTATTTGAACAACGCCTGACAATTAAACGTAAAGTATATCATTTCTTGAATGCTATATACTCATTGAAGCAAAAGATTTCACAGATTTGTTGAAACGTGTTGTTATACTGCCAGTGTCAATCTGTCGAACCCTTTACATTGAGCTTTAGAAGTGTCAGATCATTCATTAAACCTTCAAACAAGGTCTACCTGAACCAAATAGTGACTGAAGTTCTGGAAATAGATTAATTGATTCCACTTGGTAAAACAGATAAAGTGGGTGATCGACCACTTATTTCCGTAAGCTGCTTGTATAATTCTGCTTCTTAATTCCTGTAAAGACAGAGCCAGAGCCGAAGTGATGTGTTTCAGATCGCCTATTTAAAATCTTGCTCAGTACAATTCAGACACTACCCGTGTATTTTGCAGTGCCTTATGTTACATTTAGTAAACAGTTTTCAGAAGTTCAATTTAAAAATCCGCCAAATATCATGAGACGACCGCGCCAGCCTATGTAGACCATTTCTTTTGAGCGCGTTTATTCATTAAGGGAGTGAAATCAGTATACGGTTTAGCAAAACCTTCGAAGCGGCTTTTTCTAATGCTATCCTGCAAAAGGTATCCGCTATTTCACTGCCTTTTGTCCCATAACCCGCCGCTGTCGTATTTTAATTGACACTCTGAAGGTTGTCTTGGGTGTTCAGTGTTTCATATAAAATTAGGTGACCACCCGGCGTTACCCCAGCATTTAATTATTCAAATCTTCCATTAGTCCATTTCCAGCTTCCCCTTCTCTCTGTCTATATTATCCTTCAACCCCTCTCTGTCCGTCTCCTACATCGCCTTCCCTGTCCACCTCTTTGGCGATCCCAACCTCTATCTATCTCTTCTCCCTCTCTCTGTCCGTTTCCTTCTTCCTCTCTCTCTATCCATCTGCTCCTCCCCTCTCTGTCCATCTGCTCCTCGTCTCACTGCCCATCCCCTGCTCCCTCTTCTCTTTATCTCTTCCTTCCCCTCTCTCCGTCCATCTCTTCCTCTTTCATTTCTCTGTCTATCTGCTGCCCTCCTCGGTCTGTATCCACCCCCGTTTTCCCTCCTCCCCAACCCTGCCCCCTCGCTGCACCACACCATCACGCTCATTGCACCTGGGTGGTTCTTCCCAGATGGTAACTGATATGGGTACCAAATTTGATTTAAATAGTTACATGGGTTCGGGATGAGTTTTTACCCATGTATTTGCATATGTGCACATGACAAATATATTTCGCACATATTTAACGTCTTTTTGACGTATTTCTACAAATATCAAGCCTGTACCTCTAACGGCTTCGCCCAGCAGTTTGATTTTCACTCAGTTCAACGTTTATGGCGTCGTATGTCTTGAACTTTGTGCTGTACAATGATATACTTTTGCTAGTACATCGTGTGGTATATGTCGCTACTATATGCGAAATGTGTTGTGAACAGATTTAGTTTCAAGGAAGTAACAAATTGAAACGTCATGCATGATGCGGCAATTTTGAACGGAGCTCAGTGTTGGTGACGTAATACCCCTGAATTGTGCGTCGTACAATGATGGGTACGTGCAGCGGAATATGTGGATACTGTCTGCGAAATGTGTTGGGCATAATGTTAAAGAGGTAACAGAGTAAAACGTCTTTCATGATGCGGCAGTTTTTCACACGTCTCAGTGTTTATGACGTCATGTCTGCTGTCGTACAAAGATATACTTTTGCTGTTACATTCGGCGGTATATGTGAATACTGTCTGCAAGGTGTATCACGAACAGTGTTAGTGGTAAAGAAGTAATCAAGTATAACGTCATGCCTCATGCGGCAGTTTTAGTATAGCGAAAATGTAGACAGCGATAAACTTTCTTCGTTTCATGGTCTTGCGTCAGTTGTTGGCTAGAAAAAAATTTTCGTAAAGGTTTTGAAATTATGGATAAGATTTGTTGCAAGACACTAAATGACCCCATTCTCAAATCCTTGATGATTGAAGTACTAGTACTCCAGCCTGACGGACTTAACTACGTTTTCACCCACACTCTTTTGATAGGTAAGTTGTTAGCCCCCCACCCCCACGCCCCACGGATCTCTTTACAGACATTACGTGATATGTGTACCGAGTATGGTTGAAGTAGGTCCAGTGGTTTAGTAAGAGGTGTGAAACATGCAAAGATACATATGCAGAGTGTACGCATCCATTTCTAAAAGAGGTATGAATACCTGTTACGTATTCATTGGCTTTTCTCCTATTTATGTGAGATACAGATGGCCGTACCGTAGGTGCAACCACAACGGAGGGGTATCTGTTGAGAGGCCAGACAAACATGTGGTTCCTGAAGAGGGGCAGCAGCCTTTTCAGTAGTTGCAGGGGCAACAGTCTGGATGATTGACTGATCTGGCCTTGTAACATTAACCAAAACGGCCTTGCTGTGCTGGTACTGCGAACGGCTGAAAGCAAGGGGAAACTACAGCCGTAATTTTTCCCGAGGACATGCAGCTCTACTGTATGATTAAATGATGATGGCGTCCTCTTGGGTAAAATATTCCGGAGGTAAAATAGTCCCCCATTCGGATCTCCGGGCGGGGACTACTCAAGAGGACGTCGTTATCAGGAGAAAGAAAACTGGCGTTCTACGGATCGGAGCGTGGAATGTCAGATCACTTAATCGGGCAGGTAGGTTAGAAAATTTAAAAAGGGAAATGGATAGGTTAAAGTTAGATATAGTGGGAATTAGTGAAGTTCGGTGGCAGGAGGAACAAGACTTTTGGTCAGGTGATTACAGGGTTATAAATACAAAATCAAATAGGGGTAATGCAGGAGTAGGTTTAATAATGAATAAAAAAATAGGAGTGCGGGTTAGCTACTACAAACAGCATAGTGAACGCATTATTGTGGCCAAGATAGACACAAAGCCCATGCCTACTACACTAGTACAAGTTTATATGCCAACTAGCTCTGCAGATGATGAAGAAATAGATGAAATGTATGACGAGATAAAAGAAACTATTCAGGTAGTGAAGGGAGACGAAAATTTAATAGTCATGGGTGACTGGAATTCGTCAGTAGGAAAAGGGAGAGAAGGAAACATAGTAGGTGAATATGGATTGGGGGGAAGGAATGAAAGAGGAAGCCGCCTTGTAGAATTTTGCACAGAGCATAACTTAATCATAGCTAACACTTGGTTCAAGAATCATGAAAGGAGGCTGTATACATGGAAGAAGCCAGGAGATACTGACAGGTTTCAGATAGATTATATAATGGTAAGACAGAGATTTAGGAACCAGGTTTTAAATTGTAAGACATTTCCTGGGGCAGATGTGGATTCTGACCACAATCTATTGGTTATGAACTGCAGATTGAAACTGAAGAAACTGCAAAAAGGTGGGAATTTAAGGAGATGGGACCTGGATAAACTGAAAGAACCAGAGGTTGTAGAGAGTTTCAGGGAGAGCATAAGGGAACAATTGACAGGAATGGGGGAAAGAAATACAGTAGAAGAAGAATGGGTAGCTCTGAGGGATGAAGTAGTGAAGGCAGCAGACGATCAAGTAGGTAAAAAGACGAGGGCTAATAGAAATCCTTGGGTAACAGAAGAAATATTGAATTTAATTGATGAAAGGAGAAAATATAAAAATGCAGTAAATGAAGCAGGCAAAAAGGAATACAAACGTCTCAAAAATGAGATCGACAGGAAGTGCAAAATGGCTAAGCACGGATGGCTAGAGGACAAATGTAAGGATGTAGAGGCTTGTCTAGCCGGCCGAAGTGGCCGTGCGGTTAAAGGCGCTGCAGTCTGGAACCGCAAGACCGCTACGGTCGCAGGTTCGAATCCTGCCTCGGGCATGGATGTTTGTGATGTCCTTAGGTTAGTTAGGTTTAACTAGTTCTAAGTTCTAGGGGACTAATGACCTCAGCAGTTGAGTCCCATAGTGCTCAGAGCCATTTTTTTAGAGGCTTGTCTCACTAGGGGTAAGATAGATACTGCCTACAGGAAAATTAAAGAGACCTTTGGAGAGAAGAGAACCACTTCTATGAATATCAAGAGCTCAGATGGAAACCCAGTTCTAAGCAAAGAAGGGAAGGTAGAAAGGTGGAAGGAGTATATAGAGGGTTTATACAAGGGAGATGTACTTGAGGACAATATTATGGAAATGGAAGAGGATGTAGATGAAGACGAAATGGGAGATAAGATACTGCGTGCAGAGTTTGACAGAGCACTGAAAGACCTGAGTCGAAACAAGGCCCCGGGAGTAGACAACATTCCACTAGAACTACTGATGGTCTCGGGAGAGCCAGTCATGACATAACTCTACTATCTGGTGAGCACGATGTATGAGACAGGCGAAATACCCTCAGACTTCAAGAAGAATATAATAATACCAATCCCAAAGAAAGCAGGTGTTGACAGATGTGAAAATTACCGAACTATCAGTTTAATAAGTCACAGCTGCAAAATACTAACGCGAATTCTTTACAGACGAATGGAAAAACTGGTAGAAGCTGACCTCGGGGAAGATCAGTTTGGATTCCGTAGGAATGTTGGAACACGTGAGGCAATACTAACCTTACGACTTATCTTGGAAGAAAGATTAAGAAAAGGCAAACCTACGTTTCTAGCATTTGTAGACTTAGAGAAAGCTTTTGACAATGTTGACTGGAATACTCTCTTTCAAATTCTGAAGGTGGCAGGGGTAAAATACAGGGAGCGAAAGGCTATTTACAATTTGTACAGAAACCAGATGGCAGTTATAAGAGTCGAGGGGCATGAAAGGGAAGCAGTGGTTGGGAAAGGAGTGAGACAGGGTTGTAGCCTCTCCCCGATGTTATTCAATCTGTATATTGAGCAAGCAGTAAAGGAAACAAAAGAAAAATTCGGAGTAGGCATTAAAATTCATGGAGAAGAAGTAAAAACTTTGAGGTTCGCCGATGACATTGTAATTCTGTCAGAGACAGCAAAGGACTTGGAAGAGCAGTTGAACGGAATGGACAGTGTCTTGACAGGAGGATATAAGATGAACATCAACAAAAGCAAAACGAGGATAATGGAATGTAGTCAAATTAAGTCGGGTGATGCTGAGGGAATTAGATTAGGAAATGAGACACTTAAAGTAGTAAAGGAGTTTTGCTATTTAGGGAGTAAAATAACCGATGATGGTCGAAGTAGAGAGGATATAAAATGTAGACTGGCAATGGCAAGGAAAGCGTTTCTCAAGAAGAGAAATTTGTTAACATCGAGTATAGATTTAGGTGTCAGGAAGTCGTTTCTGAAAGTATTTGTATGGAGTGTAGCCATGTATGGAAGTGAGACATGGACGATAACTAGTTTGGACAAGAAGAGAATAGAAGCTTTCGAAATGTGGTGCTACAGAAGAATGCTGAAGATAAGGTGGGTAGATCACGTAACTAATGAGGAGGTATTGAATAGGATTGGAGAGAAGAGAAGTTTGTGGCACAACTTGACTAGAAGAAGGGATCGGTTGGTAGGACATGTTTTGAGGCATCAAGGGATCACAAATTTAGCATTGGAGGGCAGCGTGGAGGGCAAAAATCGTAGAGGGAGACCAAGAGATCAATACACTAAGCAGATTCAGAAGGATGTAGGTTGCAGTAGGTACTGGGAGATGAAGAAGCTTGCACAGGATAGAGTAGCATGGAGAGCTGCATCAAACCAGTCTCAGGACTGAAGACCACAACAACAACAATGTGAGATATTGGCTTTCTGTTGCTTTAGCACTATGTTAGTATATAGGATCCCACTTCTGGTCACCAATGTTAATGTATACGGGCACAGGGAAGCGAGGAGAAGGTTGTTACATATTCCTCGTGACGACAGTGTTCTGGAGGTCGAGAGGTCAGGGTTTGAGAGTGGGCATCCAGGGCTGCCGTTAAATGACCAAAGAGACAATTAAGTACAATAAAGGGGATGTATTTCGATATACGGAGTACAAAATGCCGGTCTAGGGTCGGAAGTTAGCAGGTTTAGGTCTGTCTAGGAGGTCGAAAAATTAATTGAAATGGGTAACGGAAGGGGAAGCGGTTCATGCAAGCTTATGTTGGTGGCCGGTCGTGAAAAGCACAGCCAGAGGCTCTGCCTTCCGAAAAGAACTGTTCTGCTCGAGGTCTGGATTACAAGAGAGAGAGGCGACTGTGTTCCACATCGCAGAACACTCCAGCGTCCACACACGTGATCGGTATCCCGTGCACGCTATTAACTAAAACCAATTGCGTGAATTCGCTAGCAGTTTCAGCAGAGGTCTCAGGGCGTCTCCTGTCAGCAGCTTTAACTGGACAGAACTGCCTCAGTTTTGAAAGACAGGTGACTTGTGTCACGTAGATACAGCGTAAGTTACTCTGGGAGAAAACTTGTAAAGATTTCACTGGGCGTTTGAAATATACACTCCTGGAAATGGAAAAAAGAACACATTGACACCGGTGTGTCAGACCCACCATACTTGCTCCGGACACTGCGAGAGGGCTGTACAAGCAATGATCACACGCACGGCACAGCGGACACACCAGGAACCGCGGTGTTGGCCGTCGAATGGCGCTAGCTGCGCAGCATTTGTGCACCGCCGCCGTCAGTGTCAGCCAGTTTGCCGTGGCATACGGAGCTCCATCGCAGTCTTTAACACTGGTGGCATGCCGCGACAGCGTGGACGTGAACCGTATGTGCAGTTGACGGACTTTGAGCGAGGGCGTATAGTGGGCATGCGGGAGGCCGGGTGGACGTACCGCCGAATTGCTCAGCACGTGGGGCGTGAGGTCTCCACAGTACATCGATGTTGTCGCCAGTGGTCGGCGGAAGGTGCACGTGCCCGTCGACCTGGGACCGGACCGCAGTGACGCACGGATGCACGCCAAGACCGTAGGATCCTACGCAGTGCCTTAGGGGACCGCACCGCCACTTCCCAGCAAATTAGGGACACTGTTGCTCCTGGGGTATCGGCGAGGACCATTCGCAACCGTCTCCATGAAGCTGGGCTACGGTCCCGCACACCGTTAGGCCGTCTTCCGCTCACGCCCCAACATCGTGCAGGCCGGCTCCAGTGGTGTCGCGACAGGCGTGAATGGAGGGACGAATGGAGACGTGTCGTCTTCAGCGATGAGAGTCGCTTCTGCCTTGGTGCCAATGATGGTCGTATGCGTGTTTGGCGCTGTGCAGGTGAGCGCCACAATCAGGACTGCATACGACCGAGGCACACAGAGCCAACACCCGGCATCATGGTGTGGGGAGCGATCTCCTACACTGGCCGTACACCACTGGTGATCGTCGAGGGGACACTGAATAGTGCACGGTACATCCAAACCGTCATCAAACCCATCGTTCTACCATTCCTAGACCGGCAAGGGAACTTGCTGTTCCAACAGGACAATGCACGTCCGCATGTATCCCGTGCCACCCAACATGCTCTAGAAGGTGTAAGTCAACTACCCTGGCCAGCAAGATCTCCGGATCTGTCCCCCATTGAGCATGTTTGGGACTGGATGAAGCGTCGTCTCACGCGGTCTGCACGTCCAGCACGAACGCTGGTCCAACTGAGGCGCCAGGTGGAAATTGCATGGCAAGCCGTTCCACAGGACTACATCCAGCATGTCTACGATCGTCTCCATGGGAGAATAGGAGCCTGCATTGCTGCGAAAGGTGGATATACACTGTACTAGTGCCGACATTGTGCATGCTGTGTTGCCTGTGTCTATGTGCCTGTGGTTCTGTCAGTGTGATCATGTGATGTATCTGACCCCAGGAATGTGTCAATAAAGTTTCCCCTTCCTGGGACAATGAATTCACGGTGTTCTTATTTCAATTTCCAGGAGTGTATTTTTCAATCAATTCCCATAAAATATTCCTTGACTGGCTGCCACCCTGTACAACTAAAAGGTTTTAAAAATAATGGTGATCTGTATTTTGTAACTACCATAGTCGTCAGGATCTGATCTGCGTATATGGAGGCTATCTTAGAAGGAGTTTCAACAAAAGTACCATAGAAGTAATATCTGTCTAGATCCATCGTTATAACTTTGACCATGTGAAAATCGTAACTGTGCAGTTGGGTATATTGCTCAATACAAAGTCTTGATAATATATTTCACTTTTTAAGAGCTGCCTGTATAGTTATGCTGAAAATCTTGACGACTGTAATCGACTAAACTATGTAGACATAAATCATGCCCATATCTGTCCCATTTGAAGATCTGTAGTGTATGACGTCGAATCTTACGTATAAACGCGGTCTATCACTGTACTATAGATGCGATAGCTGAGCAGTCTGTTGCAGATGGATGCGTGTGGATGACATGGAGGCACGTCTATAAGATAACAGATAGGAGCGATAATAGCATGCAGGTTTTGCAGGTGGACCTAGTTCGCCGGAACGTAGCGTGTCGGAGCCATCACATTATAGTAGACCACACCTGAGTCTCGGCTACTGGGTGGGCCACTGTGGCCGAGCTGTTCTAGGCTCTTCAGTCTGGAACTGCGCGACCGCTACGGTCGCAGGTTCGAATCCTGCCTCGGGCATGGATGTGTGTGATGTCCTTAGGTTAGTTAGGTTTAAGTAGCTCTAAGTCTAGGGGACTGATGACCTCTGATGTTAAGTCCATAATGCTTAGAGCTGACCACGATTCAAACCGCAGCAGTCTAGAGTGCAGCTCGTAAACTGAAGGGCTACTCTGTGTGGTTTTCCCCGGCAAGGAGCCTTAGAAAGGCTGTGGGACCTGGTATGGAGGAAAGTGAAAGGCCACTAACTACTTCAGTGCCGCCGGAGAAGAAAAACTAGTCAAAATAAAACTATGTATCAGACAAAGGCACAAACTCAAAGACAAAGATGTGAGGTGAAGAAGCACATTTAAAAAAAAAAGTTCTGCAATTGGAGTTACAGAAGATGGAATGAGTAAAAATATCTCTTTACTGTAATAAGTAATAACTACAAAATGTGTAAGTATTATACTGAGGTGACAAAAGCAATGGGACAACGACATACACATATGCAAATGACGGTACTGTCACGTTCACGTTGTACTCGTATAAAACGGCAGTGCATTAGCGGAGCTGTCATTTGTACTAAACTGATTCATGTGAAAAGGTCATGGCCGAAAGACGCGAGTTAACAAACTTCGAACGCCGAATGGTAATTGGAGTTAGACGCAAGGGACATTCCATTTCTGAAATCGTTAGGGAATTCAATATTCTGAGATCGATATTGTCAAGAGTGTGCTGGGAATATTAAATTTCGGGCATTACCTCTCACCACAGGCAACGTAGTGGCCGATGGCTTTCACTTAACGACCAAGGCCGGTGGGGTATGCGTAGAGTTGTCAGTCATTACCGACAAGCAACAGTTCGTCAAATAAGGACAGAAATCAATGTTGGAACTACGATGCACTATGCGTTAGGACAGTACAGCGAAATTTAGGATTAATGGGCAATGGCAGCAAGAGACCGACTGGAATGCCTTTTCCAACAGCACGACATCGCCTGCAGTGCCTCTCCTGGGCTCGTGACCAAATCGGTTGGACCCTAGACGGGTGGAAAACCGTGGCTTGTTCAGATTTGAGTTGGTAAGAGCTGACGGTAAGGTTCGAGTGAGTTGCAAACCCCGCGAACCGCCGGCCGGTGTGGCCGAGCGGTTCTAGGCGATTCAGTCTGGAACCGCGCGACCGTTACTGTCGCAGCTTCGAATCCTGCCTCGGGCATGGCTGTGTGTGATGTCCTTAGGTTAGTTAGGCTTAAGTCGTTCTAAGGTCTAGGGGACTGATGACCTCAGATGTTAAGTCCCATAGTGCTCAGAGCCATTTGAACCATTTTTGAACACCGCGAACCCAAGTTGTCAACAAAGCACTGTGCAAGTTGACAGCGGCTCCATAATGGTGTGAGCTGTGTTTACTTGAATGGAATGGATAATCTGGTCCAACTGAGCCTTCATTAACTGGATATTGTTATGATCGGTTAGTTGGAGATCATTTGCACCCGTTCGTAGACTTCATGTAACCAAACAACGATGGAATTGTCACTGGGCCACAGCTGTTTGTGGTTGATTTAAAGAACATTATAGACAACTCGATCAAGTGATTTTGCCACACAGACATGAGACACAATCGAGAGGTCGGTTTTGTGCACAACACCCTGCGCCGGCAACGCTTTCACGATTATGGGCAGCTATAGAGGCAGCATGGCTCAATATTTCTGCAGGGGCTTCCGACAGGATTTCAGGATGTACTTCATGACTTTTGTCAACTCAGTGTGAGCAGTCATAACAAAGAAAATATTTACTAAAGCAACCAGCCACTATTAATACTGCTATTTACCTAAATAAATAGCAGTATTAATAGTGGCTGGGTGCTGTTATCTTCTCTGTAAGAATTAACCTACATTAAAATATTTACTGCTGACGCATGACCAGTACTATCTACAATCAGTATGAGATTCTTTGCAGATTCAATACAATGAGTAAAACTGTGTATTTCATTTAACAATGCAGTGCTATCTATATATGCGCATTAACTGCGGACACTACTCTGGAGACCTGTAAAACTCATTTATCAAAATAATTAAAATCACTATTCCAGAGGCATAAATTCATGTTTTATTGCCATGAAATTATTTTTTACAATCCTGTTAAGGGTGAAATCATTTTTCACCTGAAATCATTTTTCACCTGATAATCCGGGCGTAAGGTTTCTGTGTCTACTGGAAATTAGTGTCGTAGGTTTATCACTGTCATTCTTCAAATGGTTCAAAGGGCTCTAAGCCCTATAGGACTTGACATCTGAAGTCATCAGTCCCATAGACTTAGAAATACTTAAACCTAACCAACCTAAGGACATTACACACATCCATGCCCGAGGCAGGAATCCAACCTGCGAACGTAGCAGCAGCGCGGTTTCGGACTGAAGCGTCTGGGACCTCTATGCCACAGGCGGCCTCCTGTCATTCTTCTTGGAACAAACATTACCCAATCATGCTCTAATCATATACTTTCTTAGGATGTTTTTTAGGGGTTGAAATTGACGTTTTTCACACAATATCACTTTACCATGGTCTGTAATGTTGGTCATCAATGCACTTATCTGCGGGTGTCCATTGCGTCCATATTTGTCTCCTCTTTCAAATCACGTTATACTTACACCAAATCATCTGAAAAATTTCCACGTTAGGTAATTTTTCCTCCACCATTTTCAGCAGATCTCATTGATAAAATGAAAGGAATTCTTATTCACCTCTAGGAACTGGTTAATTTATATTAATTTATTAGATCTTCTATTATTATTATTATTACTGTTATTATTATTGTTATTGATATTGTTATTTTAATTATTGAAAGACTATCACCATTTCATATCGCTACAAATAAACATCATATGAACGGAAATGTGGAATGTATTTCTTTTTTCACACACTTGTACAATGGTGATCTAACAATACTGGCAATGAAAAACACAACTGCTTCAAACAGGTTGCACCTGTTACTGGATAGGTTTCTTCCTCACAAAAGATTAGATCGAATATCAAACAACAAAGTAATACAGTCCCTTATAAATATTTAAAAGAAAAAATGAGTGTGGAATACACTACATTTGTATTCCATCGTTACATCAAAAAGAATCTGAAAAGAAATAGATGCAGCTTCAGTACGGGACAAGAGTTAGAATAATTTTCTGTCCATGTATACGATGGAAATGATAGCTTTACTATAGTTAATATTCCTTGAAATGTCAAAGTGTGACCAGTGACAGACATTATGCAAAATTTTGCTAAAAGAAGCAATAAAATTTACGTTTTAAGACATATAGCAGCAAATGGTACATTTTGATGTACAGTTTTTGTAACAGGCTAATATCCACAACAAAAACACGGGTTCTGAAACGTCTGACTGATGATTATGTAAGGGCATCATTGCAGTATTGGTTAGTGGCACTTAGATACATGGGATTGCAGAAGCAAAACTTTTCCAGGTACACATCACGGCAGTCGCTATTAGTAGTGTTCGAAAGTTTTGGTGAGACAGGTCTATGGAGTTGTCAAATTTTGGAATGAGCTCATGGACTTAAAAAAGTTTTCACAGTATATAGGTGGACTCTAAATGGTGACGTGGTGTTCAAAACATACCTAATTCTCGAATGAGCTGCTGGATGAAAAAGTCGTAGCGCTTATCATATTTAAATATGTGAAATAAACAATGTAGCATTAATTTTTAGCCACACTGAGTTGAGTGCGTTTCATCCCATCAGCCGCATCCTACCTGAGATTCATTCAATTTCCAGGAAACAGCAGAACATTAACTGTGAAATGCGACTGATATTCAGCATCTCGCAGAACATCGAACTATATGCTGTAATTCAATGTCAGTCACACAGTTTTAAGAAACATTTTCAAAATCAGAAGCCGCTTCTTACTATATGCCATGGCCGCAATGCGGGAAATGCGACTCCTCCTTTTCATAGTTCCTTGTATAATTCTTATTCCTTTTCCTTGCAATCTTTGCAAGCCATAGCGATCTATCTGGGAACGTTCCTCAGTTCAACAATGATTGTGGACGTTTCTAGGCACATCCTAATGATCCACGTAATATGCCGTTTTGTTGAGATTCATTCAAAAAATACTTATTTAAATAAAAACATTTTAATATAACACATTTTTAAAACTGACACAAAGACAAAACAATTTCTTCTAGCCCTATACAAATACCTAACCACATCAGGATAGTCCTGAAAATTTGCGCTTGTCTGTTTTTAATAGTTGTAGCAATACCTGTACAATTTAAAACGAAAATCGTGAGGTGCATACAATAGATAACTTACGCATGAGTAGTTCACCTGTCCCCAAAAGTTTATTGCACTGCAAATGACATGAACTATTGTGTAATTTTTCTCAACGACAAATGCTCTTTACACTCTGCACAATTATTTGTTTCATGCACACCACGTTTCTCGATTTAAATTTTACAAGTATCGTCATAGGTATCAAAAACACGACTACAAACTTTAAGGGGATACGGAATCACCTATCCCCGCAATGTTAATATATGCCTACTATAGGGAACATTTTCTCACAAACTACTGGAGACAGAGAGGTAAAAATTTTACTGTATGTGCATTCATATGTTAAAACAATACTGAAACAACAGTTTATTGTCAAAGTATTTTCTTACAGAGATATTGTACATTTATTTTTAAGTAAATTTTTTCCATCGCTTTTTACTAGACTATCACCCCTAAGTCTTTTGTAAATCAAGTAATTAAAAAATCGTTGTTTCAGTATGTAATAGGGACCTATGTCACTACGTCATAAAAATTTCAGACTTCTAGGTTGACCAGTACCTGAGATAATGTTCCTAGATGAAGTAAAAAGTAAACTTACGGGAAACGGAGAAAGAAGATTAAAACATTCCTGATCCGTAGCTAATACCCCCTTCACAGTCTTCATAATCATCTTCAAGTCTTCTTTTGGCACCCCTCTGCACCTGTCTTGCTTTTTTCACTAATGTCTTGATTATATTATCAGCATGCCTTAGTCTGTGCTGATCTAAAAAGAACATAGCACGTACCGTACGGGAACCAACACACATACCCAACTTTTGAAGGACCTGGCATTTAGTTATATTTCCAAGATTGAAGGTTGCCACAGCATCATACACACCAAAATGTAGTGTATTAATTCCGACAAACACTGTTTTTGGGAGACGATGCCATATCACACTATTCAAGCACTCGTTGGGGTTCTGCGTTTTTCCGTGAAGACATTTCATCAGAAGACTTCTGTCAGCCAGATCTCTGAAAATGGGCTTTATTTCTGCCATGATGGCTGATGGTAGACTGTGGTGGTGAATGTATTTCTCTCCTGTTGTTAGTCCCCTATTGTATTTACACCAGCTGTTTTCACCTTTGGGGCACAAACCATGTTGTGGATGCTCATCCGTGGATGCGGTGTGGAAATATAAAGCCCATATAGCTCTCCTCATTTCTTCAAGATTGCCTGTATTTTGCCTGATTGCAAGGCCATAGCAGTTCTGAATGTGGTCTATTATGGAATCAGTCAATCTTCCTCTGCCATCCAAGGTTTTCCCATCATCTAGTTTTTTCCCTTTCATAACTGATTTTAACCTTCTCAGCCTGGCACCCATTCTCTTCTGCACATGTCCTATACATTCAAGTTTGCTTATATTTACACTGTTCCCATATGGTTTGCTTTCCAAAACTTCTTTGAATGCTTTAGAGTCACCATCTCCCAGATATTTGACATAGCGAACATTATACCACTGTGAAGAGCGCAATACCCGATCTCACAAATATATAAAAATAAAATAGTTATAATTGTAGTAGAGCTATGTATGATACGTCATTTTAAAGAGGAAACATGGCAGAATATAATACGCCAATAAAAAAAAATTCGATTTTTTAACCCAAAATCCGATTCCGTATCCCCTTAAGTACTATCTGCATGGGGTTAGAAATTTGTATATGTCTAAGAGAAATCATTTTATACTTCTCGGCCGAGAAATTATTTTATACTTCTAGGCCAGTTTTAAAAACATGTTATGTTACGAAAGTTTATCAGTTTAAATAATCATTTTCTGCTGGTTTGCATTCTGTGTGTGAAATTTTTCTGTCAATTTCAAAAATTTCAAGACATTGCAACAGACAAATGGTAAATTTCAGGTGTATTTCAGTTTCTATAGACTTGAGTCAAACAATATATCGCTTCCTCCTATTTATATCTCGCGAAAAGATCGAAAAGTTAAAAATGGGAGACAATCGAGTTCAAATTAAGGCTTATCAGCAATCCTTCTTACTGCCAAACATTCGCGACTGAGAAAGTTTCATGTTTGTAGCTCATTGGCGAGTTAATTTACAATGAACTGCACAATTTGTATGAGGCAGACAGTCAGGCAGAGAAACAAAGTACCCTCTGCCGCTCACCAGACACGGATGTAGGTTAACCATTATGTCTTACCGATATATCTTTAGAATATATTGCTTTTTATTTTGCTTCCAATAGTGTGATAAGGATGTAGATTGCAGTAGGTACTGGGAGATGAAGAAGCTTTCACAGGATAGAGTAGCATGGAGAGCTGCATCAAATCAGTCTCTGGACTGAAGACCACAACAACAACAGTTGGATAACTTCTATTGAATTCAAGTTATTGCATAATAAGCCTACATTATTGAGAGGAACTGTTATTTTTATTAATGAGCATACAAACAAGGGGATTTTTCTTATATTTTAATTATATATTGTCACAAATGCAACTCATTGTTTTTTATATCCTCTCTATGTTTATTAACTGCTTATTAGTATCTTTTTACTCTGGTGCAGGAAAAGATTCATACAATAATACTGCAAGCAATTAATTTGCCATTATTGGCCTACGTTATTGTTTAGCAACTGTAAAGCCAAACTACCTATTTTTAGTTCACTGGGAGGAAACAGTATCGTCTACTGGCCCGGCTGTAATTAAAGCAGCACAATAATAGCATTCAGTTTTAGTACCGCTAGTGTAGTTGTTGAGTGGAGTTTACATTATTCAGTGTAGCACAATGAAGTAGAGAATACGCAAGCTAACTGTCTCTTAGTGTTCAAAGAAAATACAGTGGTTGAAGTTTTAGGCATTATAAGTAATGATGATTTTAAAGGACTGATTGATGAAGACAATGAAAATGTTGAGGTAGATACGGTTCCTCTGGATAGTGATGCACTCTGACAGTTGAAGTAGATGATAATTCAACAAGTACTGTGAATTTTCTGGATGTTCCTGTGTCGGTGGAAGTTCATTTTCCGAGTAATGAAATTACATATTTGTGGAATGTGCTGAAGATAGTCTAAATTGAAGAAAACAGAAGAAACTTTGCAGCTACCTGCCGACTAACAGTAAAATGAAACCAATATACAGTGGTCAACGGCGGAAGTAAAACCGCGGCGTGCATGACGTGTTTACAACACCTCTGCGCTGCTCACTCTGCCCGATACTCGCCGTGTGGACAGCTGCTAACGGCCACGTCGCAGTGTTACTACATTACCATGGAAAATTTCACAAACGAGGAATACGCCGACATCCACCTCACCTACGGGCTTGCACATGGAAGAGCTGACGTTGCAAGGGAACTGTGTCCTAGCCGACGTCTTCCATCTGCAAAAACGTTTTACTCTGTGGACAGGCGCTTGAGGGCGTATGGTGCGTGTGTAGCACCTCCAGGATTTAGTGGTCGTGGCCGACCGTCGACGTACAGTGCGGATGACGAAGAAAAAGAATTACAAACTGTTGCGGAGGACCGAACAATAAGCACAAGGTCTCTCGCCACTGCGGTCGGAATGTCCCAATCTATTGTTATACGTATACTCCATAGAAACCATTACCATCCCTTTCGCATGCAGAAGATTCAGTCATTATTGCCGGAAGACTACCAGAGGACGCTGGACTTCTGCAGCTTTATCCTACGGCGTCAGACCCACGGCCAGCATTTTTAACGAACAATACTGTTCACCGACGAAGCCTATTGCACGAAGGAGGAAATACTGAATTCGCATAATTGGCACGAGTGGGCGGAAGAGACCCCCACAGCAGTCATACGAGGATACCAACAACGATGAGGTGTCACTATCTGGTGTGGTATTAGTGATCAACATCTCATAGGGCCACATACGCTACCAAAAAGGCTTACAGGAGAGCAGTATCTGCCTTTCCTGGATGCTGCATTACCGGAATTGTTGGAAGGCGTTAGTTTGGCCTCTCGTATGAACCTGTGGAGCATGCATAATGGCGGCCGCGCTCACTTCAGCGGGACAGTGCGACGCCACCTGGACAATGCCTTACCTTCGAAATGGATCGGTCGTGGTGGCCCTGCTTGCCGGTGTGCCCGAGCGATTCTAGGCGCTTCAGTCTGGAACTGCGCGACCGATACGGTCACAAGTTCAAATCCTGCCTCGGGCATGGATATATGTGATGTCCTTAGTTTAGTTAGGTTTAAGTAGTTGTATGTTCTACGGGACTGATGACCTCAGATGCTAAGTTGTATAGTGCTCAGAGCCATTTGAACCATTTTGTAGCATGGCCAGCAAGGTCGCCGGACCTGAATCCAATGGATTTCTTTTTGTGAGGCCATCTGAAAAATGGTTCAAATGGCTCTGAGCACTATGGGACTCAACTGCTGAGGTTATTAGTCCCCTAGAACTTAGAACTAGTTAAACCTAACTAACCTAAGGACATCACAAACATCCATGCCCGAGGCAGGATTCGAACCTGCGACCGTAGCGGTCTTGCGGTTCCAGACTGCAGCGCCTTTAACCGCACGGCCACTTCGGCCGGCAGGCCATCTGAAATCCGTGATTTATGAAGGAGAGTTTATTGATGTCAACACCCTTGAACGCACAATACAACATGCCTGTGGTATTACGCAAAGAGATACAGACATGTTGGATCATGTTCAGCAATCCTTCCTGCAAAGAGTTCAACTTTGCCACCCACATCGTGGTCGCCATTTCGAACAGTACTTACAAACCGCCACTGCAGCTTCTGGTCATGTGTTTCTATGTTAGTTTCGATTTGTACAGCTGTAATGTATTCGTTTGTATTAACTGCTGTATACCTGCGTAGTTGTACAGGGTGATTCAAAAAGAATACCACAACTTTAAAAATGTGTATTTAATGAAAGAAACATAATATAACCTTCTGTTATACATCATTACAAAGAGTATTTAAAAAGGTTTTTTTTTCACTCAAAAACAAGTTCAGAGATGTTCAATATGGCCCCCTCCAGACACACGAGCAATATCAACCCGATACTCCAACTCGTTCCACACTCTCTGTAGCATATCAGGCGTAACAGTTTGGATAGCTGCTGTTATTTCTCGTTTCAAATCATCAATGGTGGCTGGGAGAGGTGGCCAAAACACCATATCCTTAACATACCCCCATAAGAAAAAATCGCAGGGGGTAAGATCAGGGCTTTTTGGAGGCCAGTGATGAAGTGCTCTGTCACGGGCTGCCTGGCGGCCGATCCATCGCCTCGGGTAGTTGACGTTCAGGTTTCATAACTAACCTTTTTCGTCGGACTCTCCATACAGTTGATTGTGGAATTTGCAGCTCTCTGCTAGCTCTGTGAGTCGATTTTCCTGGGCTGCGAACAAATGCTTGCTGGATGCGTGCTACATTTTCATCACTCGTTCTCGGCCGTCCAGAACTTTTCCCTTTGCACGAACACCCATTCTCTGTAAACTGTTTATACCAACGTTTAATACACCACCTATCAGGAGGTTTAACACCATACTTCGTTCGAAATGCACGCTGAACAACTGTCGTCGATTCACTTCTGCCGTACTCAATAACACAAAAAGCTTTCTGTTGAGCGGTCGCCATCTTAGCGTCAACTGACGCTGATGCCTAGTCAACAGCGCCTCAAGCGAACAAATGTACAACTAACTGAAACTTTCTAGCTCCCTTAATTCGCCGACAGATAGTGCTTAGCACTGCCTTTTGTCGTTGCAGAGTTTTAAATTCCTAAAGTTGTGGTATTCTTTTTGAATCACCCTGTATTTTGTATATTGCATCTATGGACTCGTTTATTATACCTAAGTCTGGGACACAATAACAAAATTATAAAACAGGCATGTACAGTAGTGCTGCCCCTCCTCACGTTCCTTTCCCTATGCCAACTAGCCACGATACATAATACCGGCCAGCGTAACCGGTACAAGATAGATGTAGGCGCTGTCATTGCTGGCAGTGTCACGCAGACCGCCGCTTGACGCCGCACGCCTCGCCTTCTCGTGAGCGACTAGACTACATACAACACTCGCATATTGTGCCGTGTTGGCGATCTGTCCCCTTGGCGAATGTCGGCGCACAGTAACATCCAAAAGTACACTTCATACACTCCTGGAAATGGAAAAATGAACACATTGACACCGGTGTGTCAGACCCACCATACTTGCTCCGGACACTGCGAGAGGGCTGTACAAGCAATGATCACACGCACGGCACAGCGGACACACCAGGAACCGCAGTGTTGGCCGTCGAATGGCGCTAGCTGCGCAGCATTTGTGCACCGCCGCCGTCAGTGTCAGCCAGTTTGCCGTGGCATACGGAGCTCCATCGCAGTCTTTAACACTGGTAGCATGCCGCGACAGCGTGGACGTGAACCGTATGTGCAGTTGACGGACTTTGAGAGAGGGCGTATAGTGGGCATGCGGGAGGCCGGGTGGACGTACCGCCGAATTGCTCAACACGTGGGGCGTGAGGTCTCCACAGTACATCGATGTTGTCGCCAGTGGTCGGCGGAAGGTGCACGTGCCCGTCGACCTGGGACCGGACCACAGCGACGCACGGATGCACGCCAAGACCGTAGGATCCTACGCAGTGCCGTAGGGGACCGCACCGCCACTTCCCAGCAAATTAGGGACACTGTTGCTCCTGGGGTATCGGCGAGGACCATTCGCAACCGTCTCCATGAAGCTGGGCTACGGTCCCGCACACCGTTTGGCCGTCTTCCGCTCACGCCCCAACATCGTGCAGCCCGCCTCCAGTGGTGTCGCGACAGGCGTGAATGGAGGGACGAATGCAGACGTGTCGTCTTCAGCGATGAGAGTCGCTTCTGCCTTGGTGCCAATGATGGTCGTATGCGTGTTTGGCGCCGTGCAGGTGAGCGCCACAATCAGGACTGCATACGACCGAGGCACACAGGGCCAACACCCGGCAGCATGGTGTGGGGAGCGATCTCCTACACTGGCCGTACACCATTGGTGATCGTCGAGGGGACACTGAATAGTGCACGGTACATCCAAACCGTCATCGAACCCATCGTTCTACCATTCCTAGACCGGCAAAGGAACTTGCTGTTCCAACAGGACAATGCACGTCCGCATGTATCCCGTGCCACCCAACGTGCTCTAGAAGGTGTAAGTCAACTACCCTGGCCAGCAAGATCTCCGGATCTGTCCCCCATTGAGCATGTTTGGGACTGGATGAAGCGTCGTCTCACGCGGTCTGCACGTCCAGCACGAACGCTGGTCCAACTGAGGCGCCAGGTGGAAATGGCATGGCAAGCCGTTCCACAGGACTACATCCAGCATCTCTACGATCGTGTCCATGGGAGAATAGCAGCCTGCATTGCTGCGAAAGGTGGATATACACTGTACTAGTGCCGACATTGTGCATGCTCTGTTGCCTGTGTCTATGTGCCTGTGGTTCTGTCAGTGTGATCATGTGATGTATCTGACCCCAGGAATGTGTCAATAAAGTTTCCCCTTCCTGGCACAATGAATTCACGGTGTTCTTATTTCAATTTCCAGGAGTGTATTTCCAGATTTTTACCATTCAATTGCATTGTCATTTATTGACACAGGAACATGCGGAAAACGAATTTATGTTTTTAGTTCAGTGTGTGACAATTTGCAAGACATATCTTTCCTAATTTATGACTCACCCTGTATACTGCAACTGTTAAAGTGACGTTTCAGCTAATGGTCTCTGGAGGAAATGAAAAACAAAATAAAGCACCTTAAGCAATTTGAAGTTGCAGAAAATCTTTAGAATTTCAATAATACATTTGATAATATTGTGAGAGAATGAATGCGGTATGCTGGTTGTTCTAAAGGCATGTATGATTTGTCTTTCGATGTGGAAGAGCTGAGAGTGTTCCTATCACACACTAAAACATGCAAGACAATCCAATTCGATTTGACTATGAACTATGAGCGCTGTGTGATTATAATGGTTACGGTTTAAATTTTTATTTTTACTGTGGTAATGAAGTGACATACAAAAATATTGACCTTGGTGTTGGATCTAGGGTAGTGTTAAATATGCTTGAATGTATTTGAAGCCCCAAGGGTCTTACTATATACTTCGACAACCATTTCACTAGTCAAGATCTCTTTCTACATCTGTGAAACATTGGATTTGGGGCAAAGGGTACAGCACGAGGAAAAACAACTGAAAACTCACCTTTTCAGGGAACAAAGTACGAGGGCAGTTCAATAAGTAATGCATCACATTTTTTTTTTCTCGGCAAATTTTGGTTGAAAAAACCGGAAGTTTCTTGTGGAATATTTTCAGACATTCCCGCTTCGTCTCGTATTGTTTCATTGACTTTCGACAGGTGGCAGCCCTGTATGGAGCTGTTAAAATGGCGTCTGTAACGGATGTGCGTTGCAAACAACGGGCAGTGATCTAGTTTCTTTTGGCGGAAAACCAGGGCATCTCAGATATTCATAGGCGCTTGCAAAATGTCTACGGTGATCTGGCAGTGGACAAAAGCATGGTGAGTCGTTGGGCAAAGCGTGTGTCATCATCGCCGCAAGGTCAAGCAAGACTGTCTGATCTCCCCCGTGCGGGCCGGCCGTGCACAGCTGTGACTCCTGCAATGGCGGAGCGTGCGAACACACTCGTTCGAGATGATCGACGGATCACCATCAAACAACTCAGTGCTCAACTTGACATCTCTGTTGGTAGTCCTGTCACAATTGTTCACCGATTGGGATATTCAAATGTTTGTTCCTGCTGGGTCCCTCGTTGTCTAACCGAACACCATAAAGAGCAAAGGAGAACCATCTGTGCGGAATTGCTTGCTCGTCATGTGGCTGAGGGTGACAATTTCTTCTCAAAGATTGTTACAGGCGATGAAACATGGGTTCATCACTTCGAACCTGAAACAAAACGGCAATCAATGGAGTGGCGCCACACCCACTCCCCTACCAAGAAAAAGTTTAAAGCCATACCCTCAGCCGGTAAAGTCATGGTTACAGTCTTCTGGGGCGCTGAAGGGGTTATTCTGTTCGATGTCTTTCCCCATGGTCAAACGATCAACTCTGAAGTGTATTGTGCTACTCTTCAGAAATTGAAGAAACGACTTCAGCGTGTTCGTAGGCACAAAAATCAGAACGAACTCCTTCTTCATGACAACGCAAGACCTCACACAAGTCTTCGCACCCGAGAGGAGCTCACAAAACTTCAGTGGACTGTTCTTCCTCTTGCACCCTACAGCTCCGATCTCGCACCGTCAGATTTCCATATGTTTGGCCCAATGAAGGACGCAATCCGTGGGAGGCACTACGCGGATGATGAAGAAGTTATTCATGCAGTACGACGTTGGCTCCGACATCGACCAGTGGAATGGTACCGTGCAGGCACACAGGCCCTCATTTCAAGGTGGCGTAAGGCCGTAGCATTGAATGGAGATTACGTTGAAAAATAGTGTTGTGTAGCTAAACGATTGGGGAATAACCTGGTGTATTTCAATGCTGAATAAAACAACCCCTGTTTCAGAAAAAAAAGTGTTGCATTACTTATTGAACTGCCCTCGTACATGGAAAAATGGCCTCGGGTCACTAATGACTTTACATTTGATGCAAGTGGTGAAATCCTGTTTGTCAAATGGAATGATATTAAATGCGTCCACATTGTCAGCAATTTTGATACTGTGGAGCCATATACTTCTTTAAGTAGATGGAATAGAATAGCTATTAGAAAACCAACATTGAACAGCCACTGCTTGCAAAGAATTACAATATAAACTTTTGAGAAGTAGACCATTATGACTGGCTTGTTTGGAGATATGAGACCTCTTCATGCAGCAAGATATGGTATTGGGCTCTCTTTACAACAGTGACTGATGTAGATGTTCTGAACAGCGGAACATATACCGCGTGGTACATCTCTGAATTCACTCGAGTTTGGCGATGTCTTGCTGTCCAGTATCTGAAAGTGGCTTCTAGTTGGAGAGTGCAATGTCATTTATCAGCACCAAGAGGAGCATTCTGTAGAGTGACACATGATTGAGAGGACCACTGTATGGTAACACGCAATTCCCAAGGACGTTATTAGTTTGCTTGTTGCAAAAAAAGACCGCTGACATTTTGTAAGAAATGTAACATTGCCCTTTGTCGCGACTGCTTTAGGCCTTACCACATAAAATAAGATGAAACAATGAAAAAGCGTAAATAGATGGTCAGAACCAAAGATCATTCATTGGTTTTTACAATTATGGGTGTATGTAAAGTAAGTTTTAAAAAGAATTAAGTTTTTCATCTAAAACAGAAAAATGTAATAACAATGAATAATATGATTTTATGATGAGTGTATGTAATTCTGCGTAGTACATGTAATTTACCTTTACAGATAATAATAAAGCTGTAATACTTTACTGCTCAGGCAATCCTGTTCAGCTGAGTACTTTATGTTGTGTATTGCCACTTGTCTAATATAGGGTGCCGAAGAAACCTGCTTTCTCGGATCGCTGGACAACAATCCAAGCAAATCGTGTTAATGAGATACTATTGCAGTAAGATAATTGACAAGACTTAACTTTGAAAAATGTACAATGAGATGTCACAAGAGAAATGCGACATGAAACGTACGCAATCTCTTCAGTGTATACAACTCCTAATACAAGTGAAAGAATACATTTTCTAAGTCACTGATGTAGAGCTCATAGGTCGGATAGACCAGCTCGCGAACTGGGCCGCGGGCAGGCGGTGCGGCTCTTATGATCTCTTCGTATAGAGGGCGCCGCCGTCTCGTTTTCGTCCTGGAGAGGTGTCGGTCAGAATACAATTGGCTGACTTCGTCTCACAGCCCTTTCTGCTGTAACGTTCCTGGCAGACCTGCCGGCGCTTGACGTTGCTCCGGAACATTCCTCCTCTACCCCCCCCCTCCCCCCCAAAGCGAAGAACCGTCGTTGTATATGCAGCTCGACAACAGCGGGGGAGGCAGGAGTGTGGATGCTGCGCTGGACTGAAAGCTGTGGCTGCAGAGGATGTCAGGCTTCCGATCGTACCCCGGCATCCGGACTTCTTTCTGGAAGAAACGACCCCCGGAAAACGACCAGAAGTGTACGCGTCCACCTCCTGAGGCCCATTGCTAGCTGTCGAAGGCGTCGGCTGCTGCGGCGTGGGCGGGTCCACCTCCATCGTTAGGACGAGAGGAGGTGGAAGAAGCGAAGGCTTCGTCTCCATGGGGTTGTACCGCAGTGTCGTAATGACACCCTTTGGCGGCTGCTGTGGCCGCGGTGTCCTCGGGATCCGTCAATCTTGGGGGAGAGATACAGAAGGATCACCGCGCACATGACTGTTATGTGGTCGCTGCAATCCGTCGAGGCCTGAAATGAGATTCAGGAATGCGGCAAGTCGACGAACGATCTCGTCACGAGCCCACCGCCTGCTGCCGCTAGAAACCCTGTAAAACAAAATATCGTGCGGCGCGAAGTGGTACTTGCGACCTTCCTTCGGCGGCGGATACTGAGGAGACTGGAAAAGGTTGAGAAGTGTTCGATGACGGTGGCGTGAAGCAATTCCGCCGCCGATGGTCCATCTTGTCCAAGCGACAGATGGGAGGCGAGAAACAATTGCAGTGCTTGATCCCTGGTGTGGGCGGTGCGAAGTTTGGCCATCTGCTGCTTGAAGGTTCTGACTAAACGTTCCGCTTCGCCGTTTGACTGTGGATGGAACGGAGCATTAGTTACATGCTGTATGCCATTACGTCCAAAGAATGTTTCGAATTCATTTGACGTGAACTGAGGGCCGTTGTGCGACACTATGACTTCAGGTAAACATTCGAGGCAAAAAATAGAGTACAACGCCTGACTTGTGCTTCGTGACGTTTTCGAGTTCATTGGCACAGCAAAATGAAACTTGCTATACTAGTCGACCACAATCAACCAATGAGTGCTCCAAAAAGAACCCTCAAATTCTATGTGCACACGTTGCCATGACGATTGTGACTTAGGCCAAGCAGCGAATTTTATGGCGAAGCGGACTGATATTCCACAAATGCGTGACACTGTGTCGCCATACCCTGCCAAGTACAGTGTCGACGCGCTAACCGTTTCGTACGAACAATTCCTCAGTGTCCTTGGTGAAGCAACTGCTACAGCTCTTTTTGCAAAGCTTTAAGGATCAACAAACGCGACCGTTCACTGTCATTTAGAACAACAACCACACTTTTCTGCATAGCGAGGCTATGCCCACGTGCAAAGTATCGGCGAACTACAGAGTTCGTTATGCTATGCAATGAGTGAGGCCAAGACGTGCGAATGTATTTTTCGAAAATGTTCAAATCTGAATCAGCTTCCCTGGCCTGTGCAATTTTCCGATAGTTCTGACGAAAATACTAAAGCAATTCAGAATCCTGAGCATAGATGTGACAACGAGATGCAACAGAAGCTTCAAAGTCTGTATCAGGGCCAATCGGAAGACGTGAAAGTGCGTCCGCATCAACATGTAGAACTGTTGTACCATGTTGAACAGAGACGCAATCTGATGCGTCTGAAACAGAATCTGTGTTAGCTGTGTTGCATCTATCGCTTGCAGCTGTGGCGCCTAAGCGGCGGTGGGATAGGAGGTGTGGGCATGTTGGAAGAGACAAATGCGAAAAACAAGACAAGCAAGAAAAATAAGTACAAAAGCAAAGAAAATTTCCCGATCGGCCACCTGAAAAGACCGATTAGCAAAGACACTGTAAGAGACTATTGAAACAAGTAAACACACACGCAAAGAAAAGGCAAGAGCGAATTAAGACGCCAACAAAACTCAAAAGAAAATTTCTGGCAGCTAGACTCTGGTTTGTTCCTATGGAATCCGTGGATCTCCTCGTCACCAATGTTGTGTTCTGCCCACTCTAATATAGGGTGCCTAGGAAACCTGTTTTCTCGAATCGATAGACAACAATTCAACCAAATTGTTTTAATGAGATTTTATTACAGTAAGGTAACTGACAATACTTGAGTTTGAGTAATGTACAATGAGCTGTCGCAAGCAGAAGGTGACATGAAACATAAGCAATCTCTTCACTGTGTACAACTAATGCAAGTGAAAGAATGGGTTATTCACACTAAAATAATGGAAGTATCAAAAGATGTATTGAAACTCCTGAACTTGTTGGAAGTAGAAGGTGCTTTTACTGCACAAAAGATTCGTGGAGAATACCTGTCATTCTCTGATTTCATACCCACAGCATCCACACTTCACTTACATTCAAAGCAAGTAAAAGCTTTGCGATAACCTAAAACAGATGTACAACAATACTTGGTATTTTTCAAAGCTCGCACTCACTGGCCGAAGACTGAAATGCTGCGGAATGTAGCCTTACGATGGATCCGAAATGACCCCAATCGATGGCTGTCCGTTGTATCAAACAGTTTTAGCGAAATACACTCCTGGAAATTGAAATAAGAACACCGTGAATTCATCGTCCCAGGAAGGGGAAACTTTATTGACACATTCCTGGGGTCAGATACATCACATGATCACACTGACAGAACCACAGGCACATAGACACAGGCAACACAGCATGCACAATGTCGGCACTAGTACAGTGTATATCCACCTTTCGCAGCAATGCAGGCTACTATTCTCCCATGGAGACGATCGTAGAGATGCTGGATGTAGTCCTGTGGAACGGCTTGCCATGCCATTTCCACCTGGCGCCTCAGTTGGACCAGCGTTCGTGCTGGACGTGCAGACCGCGTGAGACGACGCTTCATCCAGTCCCAAACATGCTCAATGGGGGACAGATCCGGAGATCTTGCTGGCCAGGGTAGTTGACTTACACCTTCTAGAGCACGTTGGGTGGCACGGGATACATGCGGACGTGTCCCCTCGACGATCACCAGTGGTGTACGGCCAGTGTAGGAGATCGCTCCCCACACCATGATGCCGGGTGTTGGCCCTGTGTGCCTCGGTCGTATGCTGTCCTGATTGTGGCGCTCACCTGCACGGCGCCAAACACGCATACGACCATCATTGGCACCAAGGCAGAAGCGACTCTCATCGCTGAAGACGACACGTCTCCATTCGTCCCTCCATTCACGCCTGTCGCGACACCACTGGAGGCGGGCTGCACGATGTTGGGGCGTGAGCGGAAGACGGCCTAACGGTGTGCGGGACCGTAGCCCAGCTTCATGGAGACGGTTGCGAATGGTCCTCGCCGATACCCCAGGAGCAACAGTGTCCCTAATTTGCTGAGAAGTGGCGGTGCGGTCCCCTACTGCACTGCGTAGGATCCTACGGTCTTGGCGTGCATCCGTGCGTCGCTGCGGTCCGGTCCCAGGTCGACGGGCACGTGCACCTTCCGCCGACCACTGGCGACAACATCGATGTACTGTGGAGACCTCACGCCCCACATGTTGAGCAATTCGGCGGTACGTCCACCCGGCCTCCCGCATGCCCACTATACGCCCTCGCTCAAAGTCCGTCAGCTGCACATACGGTTTACGTCCACGCTGTCGCGGCATGCTACCAGTGTTAAAGACTGCGATGGAGCTCCGTATGCCACGGCAAACTGGCTGACACTGACGGCGGCGGTGCACAAATGCTGCGCAGCTAGCGCCATTCGACGGCCAACACCGCGGTTCCTGGTGTGTCCGCTGTGTCGTGCGTGTGATCATTGCTTGTACAGCCCTCTCGCAGTGTCCGGAGCATGTATGGTGGGTCTGACACACCGGTGTCAATGTGTTCTTTTTTCCATTTCCAGGAGTGTACAAACATTAACCCTGGCAATACAAACGGATTTTGCACAACATGGAATACCACTGTAGTAGTGTGGCGGGGGGAGTGATAGAGGGAAAATTGACAAAAAAACATTTCGTTAGTTGTTAACTTTCATGACAACGAACTTTTTAGATAGTATTGATGTATAAGGAGGATACAGAACCTGAAAATATCTTTGAGCGGAATCTTAGCAAAATCATCGCATTTTCTATAACGTGTACACCGAGAAGAGCGGCATTTTGCGATCACAAAAAATTTAAGACTGCAAATTTCGTTAATCATCGTTTATTTTAATAGAAACATACTTTTTAAGCTTTACATCAGTGTTAACGTAATTTGCAGACTAATGATTATTGCCCCTGTAAATCGTACGTTTTCAAGTTGGTTAGTACCTCCAAGTACATGTGGCAGAAGCAAGTCACTAATGCTTATTTCTCCCTGGTGTTGAAGTGTTGACTCGCCGACGTAAAATGGGTAGTCTATCCTGACACAAGTGGTCCACTCAGTGGTGCAGTGTGGCTGTGCAGAAAATTTCAAGTCGTAGAGTCTGTGGCAAGTTTATGGGAAGGCAGTTCGACGAAGAAAAAAAACAGCCAGCATACTAATGTGTGAATATTTTAAGGCATGTAAACATGTTAAGGTACTACATACAAAAATATCTGCACTTACATCCGCTCTAACCTACATAGTTGTGTGAGGCAGGTCCTTAATCTGAAAATATGATAATGACATTTTTGTAAAATGGCACATTCACGACTAACATTTAAATTTTTCCCTTACCACAGTTACGGAAAATAGTGTATGAAGCCACTGAAGAAAATAAATACATTTTGTTTGGATTTGAAAATGTAAAGTACACAAAGAGGTGACAAAAGTCATGGTATACCTTCTTGTGTCGGTCCTCCTTTTGCCAGGCATACTGCAGCAACTCACCGTGGTATGGAGTCAAAAAAGTCATTGTAATTCCACTGCAGAAATACTGAGCCCTGCTGATTCTATAGCTGTCAATAATTTCGAAAGTGTTACCGGTGCAGGATTTTGTACACGAATTTACCTCTTCTCTGTGTCCCATAAATGTTCTACGGAATTCATTTCGGGAGACCTGGGTGGCCAGGATGTTCTTCAAACCAATTGCGAACAATTGTACTCCGGACATGGCGGATTCTCATCCATAAAGATTTCATCGCAGCACAGAATGGCTGAAAATAGTCTCCAAGTAGCCGAACATTATCATATCCCATCAATGGTATGTTCAGTTAGGCCAGAGGACCCACCCCATTCCATGTAAACATAGCCCACACTATTATGGAGCCACCATTAGCATCCACAGAGCCCTATTGGCAACTTCGATCCATGTCCCCGTCAGGTCTGTGTCACATTCGAACCATACCATCAGTTCTTACCAACTGAAATCGGAACTCATCTGACCAGTAAACGATTTCCCAGTCTTCTAGGGTCCTCCAGATATTGTGACGAGCCTAAGTGGGGCACTGAAGGCGACGTCGTGCTATTAGCAGAGGCACTTGCGTCAGTCGTATGATGCCATAGCCCATTAACGCAAAATTTCGCCGCATTGGCCTGAGGGATATGCTCGTCGTACGTCCCACATTTATTTATGCGTCTATTTCACGCTGTCTTTCAGCACTGACAACTCAAAGCAAAAGCCTCTGCCATATTCTTTAAGTGAAGACCGTCGGCCACTGTGTTGCCCGTGGTGAGAGGTAATGCCTGAAAGTTGGCGTTCTCGCCACACTCTTAACACAGTTCATCTCGGAATATTGAGTTCCCTAACGATTTCCGGAAATGGGATGTCCCTTTCTTCTAGCTCCAACTACCTATCTGCGCTCAAAGTCTGTTAATTCCCATCGTGCAGCCAAAATGACGTCGGAAACCTTTCCACTATATTACAATACTTTCAAAGACGGACATAAAGTTTGTGTTGGTCCGGAGACGCGGCACGAGCATTTCGGAAACTGCACGACTTGTCGGGTGTTCGAGGACTGCTTTGATGAGTGTCTGCAGCCCGTGGCGAAACCAAGGAGAAACCACGTCCAGTCCTCATGGTGTTGGGCGGCCACATTCCATTACAGTGTGTAAACTTTTAGATGGCAGACCTCTCCCTAGTCCTGAATCGGTAGAAGTCGGTAAACGTCGGCAGGCTTCGGTAGGCACGCAGTTTCAACTGCTGCCAACATTACGTAGCTGACTGTGTTGTACAAGGTAGCCATTGTCGTCTGCTTCGTTATTGTATTGCGTTGTACTGTTCTGCGTGTTTTTATTGTGCAGGTGTGCTAAACATTATCAAAATGAGTGAAGAGGCAGTTGCTATCCCATCTCGGGAGTCGCCAACAACCCCTAGCGGTAGGCCTACGGTTAGAAGGAAACCAGTATTACGTAGCGATGCTCGCAAAATTATCGGATGAATAGTTTGTGAGCGCATAGTAGACAAACATGCATACATATATATATATATATATATATATATATATATATATATATATATATATATATATATATATATATATATATATATATAATGTACATGACGATTTCAGTTTCGTTTACGAACAACATTTAAAGCGAGTTTTACTTCCAAGCCTTTCGTCTGCTTTCGTGTAAGCATGACGCGCAATTTGTAGTGCCAGCACTGCAACTGGTAGGCGTGCCTTGTCCCGCCCCCCTCCCACCAAAGGCTCCTATCCCCTCGCCAGACAATGCTTGCTTCCTCCTCTCCCCGCACTCCCTTCACAACTCTGCCATCTTACAGTTAACACACTGTACAGATATCGGTCGTCGAAGGCTGGGCAGACTGGTAAAAAAGGACAGCCGGCGAACTGTGGTGGAAATAACATCAGACTTTATATCTGGGCAGATTTCTAGTGTGTCTGAACACGCAGTGCACTCCTCACGATTAGCCTCCTTAGCAGACGACCAATGCATGTGCCAATGTAAACACCACGGCATAGGCAACTACAACTTAACTGGGTACATGACAATCGGTACTGGACGTTGGCGCAGTAGCAAAGCGTTGCATGGTCTGACGAATCCCGATACCGTTTTCATCAGGCCAGTGTTAGCGCGCGAATCCGTCGTCTTCCTGTGGACCGGTTCGTTGAAACCTGTACTGCACGACGGATGCTAGCTGGTGGCGGCTCCATTATGTTCTGGGGAACATTCACGTGGATATCCATGGGTCCAGTGGAGTTTGTGCAAGGCACCATGACGGTCAAACAGTATTGTACACTTGTTGCAGACCACTTAAAGCCCTTCGTGACGATGATGTTTCCCGATGGCAGTGGCATTTTACGACAAGATAATGCGCCATTTCACAGGGATAGGAGTGTGATGGAGTGGTTCGTACAACACAGTGGCGAGTTCCAATTGATGTGCCGGCCGTACAACTCGCCATATCTGAACCTAATCGAACACATCTGGGATGTTATTGAACGTGGCGTCAGTGCTCATCGACCCCTCCCGGATTTACGGGAATTAGGTGACTTGCATGTGTAGATGTGGCACTAGCTCCCTCAAGCGACCTACCAAGGCCGCATTGCTTCCACGCCACGCCATACGCGTCGCTGCTGTTATGTGGACATAACAGCTAATAGGTAGGTGGTCAGAAAGATCTAGCTCATCAGTTTATGGTTCCATGGGCGTGACTGCTTAGCAAAGAGCTGAACACTTGGGCACCTTCTATACAGACAAAAGATCATTCCCTACCAGAAAAGAAAAAAATATTAACAGAACAAGACTTCATGCCAGAAACGATAATTCTTATTGTAACAGCCACACAGTGTAGTAAATGCTATAAACTACAAACACTCCTAGTGTGGGTACTTCACTTTAAGCGGCAGTTAAGAAGAGGAAGTAAGACTTCAGGAAAAGTGACAGCGGCAGACTTGCACCGAAACACGCGTTTACTGGATTCTATTTCTGCTCACATTGTGATGTACAGCTGAGAGCTCTGCTCAACGCAAACATCTGCCACGAAATTCTAAGATAGCTCGTTTCATTCCGTTCTTGTATGATAGTCTTATTCGTCTCGGTGGACGTCTGCGGTTCGCGGAATTGCCCAGTGATCAACGCTAACCAATTCTTCTCAATGGACAACATCATTTCACCCGTTCACTGATCCAGCAGACTTACATTCGCCTGTACCACCTTGGAGTAAACACAGTATTATTTGAACTGTAAACAGAATTATTGATTCTTAATCAATGTTCTACAACGCTGCGGAATGGGGAAAGTTCGCTTTGTTCAACAAACTGAAACTTCATTACCGGATGAACGCGTTTAAACACTGAAGCGATTTGAAGTGACAGGCATTAACAAGAACCTGTTGCGAAGTCGTATATGGTTCTATGCACATGTGCAACAACAGGAGCCCTATATGCCGGGAATTATGCGCAGATGTGTCAGCTAACATGTCTTTAAGCTCTATAAAGGGTTGTGGGAAGGCGAGGAGCACATAATACGATTCCTGCTGACTTCACTACTACCTTCCATGCCATGCACACAGAGCTGAACAAGAACCGACAGGCAGTCATGGCGAGCAAGATGCAAAGATATTTCGCCAAGAATACCACCACACAGAAATTCATCGCCACACGAAACTTGACTGGGAGGATTCTCTGAACTGGTGGTAGAACCTCTCTGAGAAAGGTTTTACAAGAACGGAGTTAGTCCTTGTCAGCATAAAAGAAGACTTAATTCAGTACAAATTAGACAAGGAGGAAAGGAATCTGAACCATTTACCCCTGCTCACGACACCATGCATTGCTCCAGAATGACCACAGAAATAATTTATCCAAGGAATTTATATTACAGCAGGAAGTGGCAGAACACATCTGGAACAGGGGGGGAGAAAGAGTACCTCATGCTGCAGAGGAACTTCCATATCAAGGATGGAGGGTTTCAGGAAGACTCCAACTGGGTGACGTTCTTATCACGAGGATGTTCGTCCACGCCACATGTGGAGGAAAGTGCGGAATAGACGATTTCCATAAGTAAATGGACGGGCAGCTGAACACTGTAAACTTACAGGCTTCGGAAGAGTCCATAATCTCATGTCCCGTACAACTAGTCATTCCTATAGAACCAGGGTGGTGAGGGTCCTGCCGGTTGATACTTGCGTGTACAGAAAATCTGACAATATTCTTCGTCCCTAACTTGATCTGTTGCGTATTCCGCCGTGTACGATACTTTGTCATACATAAATCAACGATACAGTGGAATCGCACAAGATGGATTCACATTCATAAGAGTTGTAAAAATTTTTGGTACTATAAAAAATACAAAACTGCCAAATGACGTTCTAAGAGAGTATCAGATTAAAAAGTTACTGCGGGAATAAACCAGCCCATTCCTACAACGTGATGAAGTTGTCAATGGGGAATGTTAAAAGTAGTATACAGGGAAGTAAGTACAGAGACGATAAGCAGTAACGTACAAGAAATGCATACTCCTTAATGATTCAAGTAGTACATCTTACGCCCCAAAATTATTTTATAAATTATATATGCAGTGAGAAAGCTCATTTCCTAAATCAAAATGATGTTCTTCCTTGGCTTCTCAGAAATGTTGTAGTACAGAGCAGTGCATCATTTAAACTCTGACCATCTAAATAATAAAAGTAGACATTCAATTTTCAAAGTATCTTTTATGCCACTTCAAATTACTAGCGACACTAAAAGTGGAAAAAGAAAATCTGTGTGCAGATAAAAGAAACTGCAGTAGTTGTCTGAACAAACAAACTTAATTTCTATTTCTAATAGTAGTTGATGAAACTTAAAGTTCTAAATGTCTAAACTTGCAGGTACTCGTATCTTATTCTCTTCTTTTGTTTTTCATGCTGAATATGAGAATGAAATTCACTGCTAATCTTACAAAGTATTTTGCACTCAGTAACTTTTCTTCTGCACAAAATTATAGAGTAAAACTTGCTACTTCCACGAGCTTCTTTACAGTTGATGATACTTCTCAATGCCGACAGCCAAAACAGTTCAGACTTTACCAAAATAATGAAAGGTTCCCCACTGCGTATGGCTAAACTATCATATGCACTATCACATTCATAGTTCCTGAAACAGCTGTACTGTTTCGTTATTATCTAGTACATTGATACAACCAGTTAAAAAGGCAGAAAACTTTTTGCATTTGTAAAACTAAGATTTTTTCTCATATTGTAGCCGCATACATATCTCCGACTGTTTCGTCCTCCCAAGTCTATTGGTTTGGCAGTAATGTGGGATGCCACAAAGTTGCAGTATAGAGGTACAAGCTCAACACGTAAACTATTTTCCCCCAGTCTATTCGTTCAAAATTAGTTTTGTTTGATGAACAATCATCAGCACACACAGCGTAGCGTTATAAAATGTGAGACTGAATTGGTACTGGACTGTTCCATTGTCCTGTAGCTACTGTAACGTCTGCCACCTGTCTTGGTCGACTGTCTTCATTGTTAGATTTATTTCATATCCCACCACAAGTTCATCTACCAATAGCTGCAGTGTAGATATGTTCATTGGAGAACCAATTTTGCAGTTGATACCACCGGTATAACCTTTACCATTTGCTTTCACTCTTAATAAAACAGTCTAATGGTCAGACTTATTTGTGATACCGTTCTTCCAAACTACAGGTCCTCTGAAATGGCAACAGTAAAAACTATCAGGGGATTCATTTATTTTCAGAACTCTACAATGCCATAAGCAGTAGCAGTTATAAAATCGCAAGATACAAGAACGTCAATAGCAGCTGGTATTGTTTGACTGATCACACATCCAGCAGTTCAGATTTCCATTACTGTGAATGGTGGCAGCTCTCTCCCTTTCTTAGTCAACTTGGCAGCTAATTTCAAATCACTATTACTGTCATTGTCACAAAAAAATGATATGGATTTCGGACAAGCTGTACGAAAGCTACCACTTTCATTTTAAGCAAAATAGTGTGTTTGATATTTGATATGGTGCAGGTACTTGTATTTCTTAGTTATGGATTTTTATTCTCTTTATTTTTATTAAATTTGCTTTATGATGGTTTTTCGCAACAGTTTGGTAACGATAAGTTAGTATATTTAGGTTGATAAAGATTCTTAGGCTTGTCTACAATTTTTTTTATTTTCCTTCAGTTTTTGAATATTTCATTAAACTAACTTATATAGTAAAATATTCTGATGAACCACGATGTTAATACAACAGGTAAACATACAGTTTCATGTTTTCCAAACATATGCTGTTCCTGAGGTAAGTAAGTATAGTTTAAATCGTTATTCCTTACTTAAATAAACTTGTGCATTTCAATGTGAACATTAATTAGGACCTTGATAAAATAAATGTCAAGTCTTATCATGTTATAATACTAGGTTGTTTTACTGGCTTTTCCCCAGTCGAGCCAATAAGTCTACCATACTTCAAAATATATTAAATTTATTGTTTCAAAAAAGTGTGTTTTTGTGAAATGGTTGTTGTTGTTGTTGTTGTGGTCTTCAGTCCTGAGACTGGTTTGATGCAGCTCTCCATGCTACTCTATCCTGTGCAAGCTTCTTCATCTCCCAGTACCTACTGCAACCTACATACTTCTGAATCTGCTTAGTGTATTCATCTCTTGGTCTCCCTCTACGATTTTTACCCTCCACGCTGCCCTCCAATGCTAAATTTGTGATCCCTTGATGCCTCAAAACATGTCCTACCAACCGATGCCTTCTTCTAGTCAAGTTGTGCCACAAACTTCTCTTCTCCCCAATCCTATTCAATACCTCCTCATTAGTTACGTGATCTACCCACCTTATCTTCAGCATTCTTCTGTAGCACCACATTTCAAAAGCTTCTATTCTCTTCTTGTCCAAACTGGTTATCGTTCATGTTTCACTTCCATACATGGCTACACTCCATACAAATACTTTCAGACGACTTCCTGACACTTAAATCTATACTCGATGTTAACAAATTTCTCTTCTTCAGAAACGATTTCCTTGCCATTGCCAGTCTACATTTTATATCCTCTCTACTTCGACCATCATCAGTTATTTTACTCCCTAAATAGCAAAACTCCTTTACTACTTTAAGTGTCTCATTTCCTAATCTAATCCCCTCAGCATCACCCGATTTAATTTGACTACATTCCATTATCCTCGTTTTGCTTTTGTTGATGTTCATCTTATATCCTCCTTTCAAGACACTGTCCATTCCGTTCAACTGCTCTTCCAAGTCCTTTGCTGTCTCGGACAGAATTACAATGTCATCGGCGAACCTCAAAGTTTTTACTTCTTCTCCATGAATTTTAATGGTAACTGGGTATAATCATTAAAATGCTAGGAAACAGATATAAAGCAACCTTATTTAGGACTGACCATAAAAAGGCGGCCGTTGTGGCCGATCGGTTCTAGGCGCTTCAGTCTGGAACCACATGACCGCTACGTCGCAGGTTCGAATCCTGCTTCGGGCATGGGTGTGTGTGATGTCCTTAGGTTAGTTAGGTTTAGGGGACTGATGACCTCAGATGTTAAGTCCCATAGTGCTCAGAGCCATTTGAACCATTTTGATCATAAAATTGTGAACGTAGATAAGAAATATCATTCAGTATGAACGTGTAATGTAGTTTCAAGAGGATTTGCTGGCACAAAATTATCCAGAGCTCCTAACAGATGAGGTAAATTCAACATAATATATTATGCGATTATTAAGACATGTGTAATCGAATTCTTAAATGTAAAGTAGGGGTGAAATCGGTCTTCTTCAGTATCTCCATTTAGCCTTAATGTGGCGTTTAAATATATGCTCAACTTGAAGAGTACCTCCCAAATTCAGCAGTAATTTTTAACAACTAGAGTGACATGTGTGAGAGGATTATGGCAGCCGTTCACAGCATTCGATTTTAATGTTTGGATGTATATGCCTGTTTGGCTAATATAGAATATAATTAAGTCTGATTCTATTGTATCTCAATTTTTTCATAACAGTATTTATGAATCAGGGGTAAACGAAATAAAAGCAACAAATTTTTAAGATCAGTCTCTCAACCCTCGGATCGCACTAAGGATTTGAAATGGTACAACAGGAATGCCATCGTATTATGTCTATCTTCATTTTTTAATAATATTGTTGCAGGTTTAGTCATTAAGATGTGTTTTGCGTGTTATTCTCCAACCCTGTCTTGCACCCAAAATAAGTACATCAGTTGTTTGGAACTACTATACATTATGTAGACAAATCAGTGGTTACGAACTGGTGGGCCTTCCATATTACATGTTTCCATTTTTTCCTGGCAACGTTTATTCCCCGCAATTTTGACGTGATGAAACGTTTTCTTTTATATGCATAGTTGCTATATTAGTCACTCTACCATTCGTACAAAGACGAGAAGTAGCTATGGTAATTTCGAAATGCAACAATGATTATCTGAACTTTCTGTTTTTTGTGCCGTCATTATTAATGATTCTGCCGTTAATACTCATGTAATTGATACCTTGTAACTAGTGATTTTTATTTGCAGGTTCAACGCCGAGCGGGTGCTTTGTGGGAATCTCTAGGTTCGTGTAATTTAAAGCACAAAGAGAATCGAGTCGATATTATCACGGGTATATGGAAAAACGTAAAGAATTCATAGGAATCGGGAGGGACGGAGCTCCCAGAATGATATGGTTTCATATTCAAGGCGCGTTTGTAACAAGAATAAAAACGTCTGGCATTCATAAGATACCACTACATTTTTCAACAGGGGAATCTCTATGCAAAATCTTCCGGGGCTGCTAATGTAATATTTATGTGACTCCGGATTTGAATCAGTAGCATTTCCCAACTTTTCTGAAAACAGAATGCGTAACGAGTCACAGAAATGACGTCTGTTTTTCTGCTGTGGCCGCTTCATAAAGAAGTTATTGGATTTATAATTAGTCTCAACGGTTTTATCAGCTGATTGAAACCATAGTTCAGGCAGATAACTATTTCAAAGCTTATGAGAACTTGTGCGAAAGTGTAAACACATCATTGTAAGTTATATAAACATGTATGCATAGCTGAGGCTATCTTCTATACATATAGTAAAACAGGTGGATAGCCATTTCCGGCACATTAAAGAAATGCTTCCATTTTAATAGTTCTGCTGTTCAATGAACCCACATATCGTGCGACATCTAATATCCTCACTAATAATTATGATATCTCTGCTGATGCAGTGACTGGAGAGAAAAGTTCCTTTTTACCCCAAAAAGTGACGATTTTTGCTGAAATGGACATCTATGTACACATATATACTCCTGGAATACGCTTAAAATGAGGAGCGGAGAGTAGCTCTTATACTAAAGCATATTTAACTTTCTTCCGATTACATTGGCATACTGAGTGCGGGAACACTTACTGTCTGAATGCCCCTGTGCGCACTGAGACATCTTCATATCTTGTTCCAGAGAAATATGATTATGCGTTTAATAGTGCGATTACATTTAATTACTTCACCAACAGAGTTAAGAAAATGAATTGTTTTCAGAAATTACTGGCTAGACTTTCTAAAAACGGATGTGTCGTATACGACTATGGCGTTGAAGACAAACTACAACATTCAGATGGTTAATGTACTGATTTTATATTTTGTAAACTTGTAATGAACGTGAAACTGATATATGGGAATTATTTAATTACATCATGTTTCTTGTAAAAATAGTTACACCGCAATGTAGAGGATATTCAGAGCACTGTAAGATAGCAATATACGAGGTGTGGCTAGAAAAAAACCGGACTAGTACTGGTGAAACAATAAAACGAATGCAATAAGGCTGAAAGTCGCGTGGCCTGTCACGTGACTCTCGCTCCGCCTACTGCTCGAGTGTCATCTGCCTCCTACACTCAGTCTGCCCGTGGCGTCTGTTTTAAGTAGTTGACGTTTTGTCTGTGCGTCGGAAAATGTTGAGTGTACAGCAAGAACAGCGTGTTAACATCAAATTTTGTTTCAAACTAGGAAAATCTGCAAGTGAAACGTTTTTAATGTTACAACAAGTGTACGGTGATGATTGTTTATCGCGAACACAAGTGTTTGAGTGGTTTAAACGATTTAAAGATGGCCGCGAAGACACCAGTGATGACACTCGCACTGGCAGACCATTGTCAGCAAAAACTGATGCAAACATTGAAAAAATCCGCAAACTTGTTCGACACTTTCCTTGTCAACTCCTGTTAACTCAGACACAGTTCTGATTGTTAAACGGCGATCTTGTCGAACAAGTTTACCGATTTTTTCAATGTTTGCATCAGTTTTTGCTGACAATGGTCTGCCAGTGCGAGTGTCATCACTGGTGTCTTCGCGGCCATCTTTAAATCGTTTAAACCACTCAAACACTTGTGTTCGCGATAAACAATCATCGCCGTACACTTGTTGTAACATTACAAATGTTTCACTTGCAGATTTTCCTAGTTTGAAACAAAATTTGATGTTGACACGCTGTTCTTTCTGTACACTCAACATTTTCCGACGCACAGACAAAACGTCAACTACTTAAGACAGACGCCACGGGCAGACTGAGTGCAGGAGGCAGATGAAACTCGAGCAGTAGGCGGAGCGAGAGTCACGTGACAGGCCACGCGACTTTCAGCCTTATTGCATTCGTTTTATTGTTTCACCAGTACTAGTCCGGTTTTTTTTCTAGCCACACCTCGTATATCTTCATAGATACTACTAAACACGCCTTTATTTCTTCAGCAGTTGAGTCCAGTAACCTGCCTGTACATGTGAATGATACGTGGTTTGTACATATGGAGATGAAAATCTCTGCTGCTATGTATTTTATGAGGTTCTGGTGTGGTTGATCACCTATTCTTTCCAAACTCCTTCTTTAAAAACTGGAGCAGGTGGCAAGGTCTTAGACAAGTCTGTATGTCACCAAGGAGGACTACTTCGTCGTTGTGGCAGAAGTAACTGTGCATCCGTCTCGTCTGAATCGTCATCAGACCACAAAACTGCAGGTCCTATGTCAGTAGATGGGACAAATGGGTCATCACCCTCATCATCGCTTGAAACATCATCTTCTGATAGGTTACCAACAAAGCAATGCATTGAAAGTCTGTTGACCATTAAAAAGAATCGGTTGAAGACATTTAGGAGGCGAATAAGTAAAAATACATACTTACAGAATGTCGACATAGCTATTATTTTCTTAACGTCCGCAGGTGAAGAAGCTAACTCACCACTTAGAGTGCTGAAATGTGTTGTAGTAGCTCGTGGTATATTGCAGAAGATGACCAGACTATTGGCATATGTATCTTTGGTGTTAATTGGTTGTGCGACGCAGGAAAAATTTACTAGTTCCATGTGTTGTGTATGACAAGCGGGATGCGAAGAGATTAATTAATTTAGTCGTGTCTTCGAGGTTGTAACGTATCAAAATTAATTCTGAACTTTTGAACAGTTTAGTGTCGTTACGTGAATAATTAGGTCATTTCAGCCTGCACTGTAGAGCCAAACCAATGTAGAGCCTCCAAAAGCTTGAACAGTCACCTGCTGACATGCAGTGTCCATAGATTCACGATGTTGGCTCCACACCTGCACTCGTCCATTCGCTCGATACAATTTGAAACGACACTCGTCCGACCAGTGAACATGTTTCCAGTCATCAACAGCTCAACATCGATGTTTACGTGCCCAGGCGAGGCGTAAAGCTTTGTGTAGTGCACTCATCAAGGGTACACGAGTGGGTCTTCGGCTCCAAAAGCCCACATCGATGATGTTCCTTTCAATGGTTCGCACGCTGACACTTTCTGATGGCCCAGCACTGAAATCGGCAGCAATTTGAGGAAGGGTTGCACTTCTATCAAGTCGAAAAATTCTCTTCAGTCGTCGTTGTTCTCGTTCTAATGGGATATTTTTCCGGCCGCAACGATGTCGTAGATTTGATGTTTCACCAGATTCGTGATATTCACAGCACACTCGTCAAATGGTCGTACGGAAAAATCCCCATTTCATCGCTGCCAGCAGTAACAGATCTAACTACTGAGCCAGACACTTATTGTCCTATACAGGCATTGCTTACCGTAACGCCGTATTCTACCCGTTTACACATCTCTATATTTGAATACGGATGCCTATACATACGAGTTTCTTCGGCGCTTCACTGTATTATGGCAGCAGCAAAATGTCATAAATCAGATAAAGGGTGTAAAAATGCTTTATTTCTTGCAATTAAAGTCAGCGTGTGTGGTTATGTTCTATTAAAACCTGTATTGTAAACAACTGTACTGCGCGTAGGTGTTTTTGTTTTTTTTTTTTTTTTCCTGTCTCTTCCAGGGTGAGAATTAGATTTGTGATCACTCGATCACATCACCGTTTGCCTGTGTCAAGATCTAATTCACTTTAAAGAGCTAAAACAAACTCTGGTTCGTTAAAATTAAAACCAAGTTCCCAAATTCTCATTTTACCCATTGTTGTAAATGAAGTGAAAGGGAATAACCTAGCGTTAAACTGTGAAGAGGGAAGCAAAGAAAAAGAAAAAAAAATAAAGTTAGAAAGTTTAGTTATCTGACTTATAACAAACACAGCAAGCACGCTCAGTCCAGCTTCATAATATACATAAAGGCGTAACGAATCTTTAAAAAGAAAGCAGAGAAGTATTTTATCAAAGTTTAACGACGCCGGTTTACTCTTTACGTAATTTCTTGAGAGGTAGCTTTGGAGTAACGGTTTAAAAAAAATTGTTGAGAGTTATAAATCAATACGCAACGATTTAATTGCGAAAGAATTCTGATTTATAACAAAAGACTATTTTTAAACTTTCTCAGCAGAACTATAGCTCACTTGGGGATCTCAGTAACTGTTATTTACTTCGATACTAAGAAATACATCTTTGGCCTGAGACGTCAATTGCTTTATAAAAACAATTAAACGCGGAACATTTTTATTCATTTTGCAATGCGTAAGTGCTGTAATTAAGGACTGGGATTAATTAACTTAAATAATTCCATTCTAAGTGCAACGTTGTTATTATCTGGGTAACGACTTAATAGGTGTCAATATTACGTACTAGATTACGGCTGCAAAGCATAATTTTCGTTAATAGTAATTTGTACTATTCACTCGACTGTGATTTGTTGATGATCTCTATAATTATTTAAGAACTTAAATGTATAAAGATCGACCAATGACCTCAGCAGTTTGGTCCCACAGAACATTACCTTATCTAAACAGACCCGTGGGATCGTTATATTATACTGTTAGAAAGCGTATTCACCAATTCTATCAGGTACACGAGTGGTGATTGTTTTACCAGAATTACAGAGACAGCGTTTCAAACAACCTGTTATCTTCTGGGAAGTTAGATTGAGATCTATTGCGCCTCTCCACGAATTACTAGCAATTTCTTGTGTCTACATTTTTCTCGATTTTCTCTTGTACGGTGTTCGGGTTACGTCTGAATGTTTTCCAGGGCTAGATACGTGCAATTCCGGTACAATGCGAGGTCCTTACGGGGTGAGCTCTGGGTTCTTTAAAATCTGTAAGTAGTATTTCACGGCATAGTTCGCCTTTACCTTCAGCAGGTTAACCAGTTCTGGTTTTTTAGCATTTCCGTGACGTTACGCCGTAAGTAAGAGTACTCTTTATCATTTGTGCTGTACTTCGTAGAACGCGGTAAACGGTTCCTGTAGGTTTTGTATGATGTAGATCTCAGACACATGAGTAGTACTGTGGGATGGCTTGTCCAAGTATTTTGAAGCAATCTCCTTTGTTAAAATACCAATCAACTCAGGTTTGGCACCTGCTTTACCTGTGACGGAGGCTACGTGATCTTCCCATTTCTATTAAGAACATATGGCTGCACCCCGGTAGGTATATGAATTATATGATTCCATTTGTAACTCCATCTTTCCGTATTATCTGAAGTACTCAACTACACATTTCTGAATAACTGTAATGTTGTTGTTGTTGTGGTCTTCAGTCCTGAGACTGGTTTGATGCAGCTCTCCATGCTACTCTATCCTGTGCAAGCTTCTTCATCTCCCAGTACCTACTGCAACCTACATCCTTCTGAATCTGCTTAGTGTATTCATCTCTTGGTCTCCCTCTACGATTTTTACCCTCCACGCTGCCCTCCAATGCATCGATTGATGCCTCAAAACATGTCCTACCAACCGATCCCTTCTTCTAGTCAAGTTGTGCCACAAACCTCTCTTCTCCCCAATCCTATTCAATACCTCCTCATTAATTACGTGATCTACCCACCTTATCTTCAGCATTCTTCTGTAGCACCACATTTCGAAAGCTTCTATTCTCTTCTTGTCCAAACTAGTTATCGTCCATGTTTCACTTCCATACATGGCTACACTCCATACAAATACTTTCAGAAACGACTTCCTGACACTTAAATCTATACTCGACGTTAACAAATTTCTCTTCTTCAGAAACGGCACAAAAAATACACTTTCTAGGTATTATTACAGTATGTTTATTGACTAATAATACGAGCCCCTGACTACCAATCCCTTCTCTGAAAACCATACATCAACAGCACTTTACATTTCCGCAATATATGCTTCACCCATGCCACCATTTTAATTATCGTATTAGCAATTGTGCCTGCTCCAACGTTTCATCAATTCTCAATCTATTTGTTAATTTCTCAGAAAAGTGACAACTAAAGCTGGCCTAAAATGAGTCTTCTTTAACGTTTAGAGAGCTCTGTCATTTTCCATGAAACCAAATAATGTTGAAACGATTCCCTTGCCATTGCCAGTCTACATTTTATATCCTCTCTACTTCGACCATCATCAACGGCAAGGTCCATGGTTCATGGAGGGACAACTGTAATAAGATGCCTAATTTTGAACCAGTTTAATATTCTTGTGTTCTGAGTGGGTATTTGTGCAGCTCGTAAATGTAATCAAAAAGTACCGCCATTTATGTCAGATATTTCGATACTCGCAAACACTTATCAAAATGTATCCGGGGTACTTCCCGTTGACATAGAATCAGAAAATTTGGCGAGAAGCTAGATTTCACAGAAAAAAAATCCGAAAATTGTTAATTTGTACCTTTATCACACGAAAATATATTTGCTTATTACGTTCATTCGCGGTGTGTCAGTCTGGCCGTCTGTTAAGTCCCCTCATGCTCTGATAAATCCAGACGTATTAAGCTGAAATCTAGGCCACAAGTCACATATTAGGTTCTACCATTTCTTGGTGGTGTAAAACATGTAAGCTTTGCAGTCAGCACAGTGAAAAGATACAACAACTTATGTTACATATTTTGATACTCGTAAACTCACTCATCAAACCTACAGGGTACTCCCATGCTGACCTAGAATCTTGAAATTTGGCACAAAGCAAGATTTCACAGCACAAGTGAGGGGAAAAATCTGAAAATGGTTTATTTGCACATAATTAAGTTTGTACGGAACCCCGCAGAACGTGAGTTTTACTTTGAACAATGAGAGTGGTCTTGTGTTTGGTCCTGTGCTCTACGCCACGGGTTGAATGTCAAATTGTTCTGTAATCATGATTCTAGGTTTTATATGCAGTAATAAGATTATATATTTCTCTTCATATTCGTTAGTATGAATGCGTAAGGTTGTGGAAACGGGATTTTACATACGTTCACTGGATTTTGATGTTTTGCAATAAGGTCTCAATCCTGCGCGAAATAATATATCACAAATGTTACTAGAGCCTGTGAGAAGTTTTAGTCACCTTTCAGATAGTATGTCTTTCTTTCATGTCAAGCAGCTGTCCACGTTGGATGTCACTGACATCAACGTCTGTATGTATACTCTGCACTTATTTGCTTGGCGGAGGATTCCTATGTGTATGTAGATACTTCATCCATCTTGGGAATCGAGAATATCGATGATTTTTGCATCTTATTGATACCGACACTGGCATGATATCGGCACCTGGAATTCCAAGTCTATCGAGAATGTTCTAATTTTAAGTTTAAATATTTTGTCTAATTTCTCCTTTACTATTGTAATACCTGAGAAAAAGGAGTCTAAACAGGTTGTCGTTCGGATGACAAATGATAAAAAAGTTTCTTCAGTGTGATTTACCGTTAAGACCCATATTTCTCAGGGACGAGTGGACGTACCAAGGTGAAAGTTATGTCACAAAATTAAGTCTGCGGTTCCTCTGTAGTGTGGAAAAGGTCAAGCTTCTAAGTACGAGCCTTCGTCAGGTGAAACGTCGGCGTCCATGGACAGTATACGTTTGGTGTGGTGCAGTGAATCATCAGCCCATATGCCTGCTTTTCAAAGACGGAACACTGTTCGCGCACAAGAGCCGCAGCCTCCTAACAGATCATATCCTTCGTACGGTATACGACGGCCATCTACAGTCTAGGAGGAATCTCTGGTATCAACATGAACGCTGTCGAGCCCTTAGTGCAAGAATTGATTCCAAATCGTTAGACTGAACTCTGAAGACCTTTATCTTCGCCGACCCATTCTAAGTATTTACTAAAGGACATTAGTGTGACTGTTTTCTGTGGGAAAGCTGAAAGACGCTATCTACAAGGACTTATCAACTACATCTGATGATATGCAACTATGTATTACTGGAGCCTGCTAGGACATCTCCGCTGAAATGCTAACACGTGGTAGCAGTCATTCCATACTATATATAAAGTGTGTATTGCCGCTGTCGGTGATTATTTTGAACGCAACCTGAGACGATCAGTTGTCTCGTTACCGGCCAGTGAACATAACTAGTGTATTCACTTTACTGTGTGCTACCAAAGGGATTTTACAAGAGTCATTGTGGAATCTTTTCAAAATACGATCTCTCATAAACGACCCGAAATAGAATCCTGGAACAAACACTACTGACATTCTAATTTACCCCACTTTTAGTTTCCTAATTTCCTTTTGTAAAAATGTATGTTTGTGCAAAAATACACACATTATTACTATATGCTGATTGCCTAAAACTACGTACCCCTGACTACCAGTCCATTCTGTGAAAACCGCACATCATTAGCAGTTTCCATTTCAGCAATATTTGGTTTCTTTATGTGGTTCACTTCTGAGTAAATCACGGATACACATAAGGGAGAGGGATCGCAGCCAGTGGCGATAACACGGCTCCGCTGCAAACTTTACTCGTACAGGATCCACTCCCTATACCGCTTACGTAACATTCATATTAGCCAGGCCTCCCATCGACGTGGCGTAGCAGGTAACGAGGTGTTTGGCGTGTGGAAAGGATCCATGACCACTTACTCGGTGTTATCACTTCTGTATTCAGGCAGGTCACAAGTACGTGTGGCTATTGATTGTCGATGCCGAAGCGCAGAGAGCTCTGTGTCACTGTTGTTCTTTAGTAGAAGCCACGGAGTGGAAACCAGTGGTCCTGATCGAAAGACAACGGTTACGTGTGTCGTTGCTTGCCGTAGGCATACCCTCAGCAGCCGCCATAATTTCAGTGATTAACAAGAAACATGTATACGTCATTTTTCCGCTTTCCGTCATTCCCGAGTTACTTTGCAGTTTGTTTTTTGTCAAAAAAAAACGGTGGCTGACAGTCTCGTATTTGTGTTTCTAAGGAACATAATTGACTCTTGTAAACAATAGATTTCAGCTATCAGTCGTCCTTTAGAAATTTTATTGGCAGATCTAGATTTCAGCTAGAAACTAGCCATTCTCAATGCACTATCATTTTTTATCAATGCATGTAATGCCTGTTGGTCGGGCTTCATCCACAGTTCATTGACTACTACTCACTACTCAGTACTCACAAGGGAACCTCCCCATCGCACCCCCCTCAGATTTAGTTATAATGTGGTACAGTGGATAGGCCTTGAAAAACTGAACACAGATCAATCGAGAAAACAGGAAGAAGTTGTGTGGAACTATGAAAAAATAAGTAAAATATACAAACTGAGTAGTCCGTGGGCAACATAGGCAATATCAAGGGTAGTGTGGACACAGGAGCGCCGTGGTCCCGTGGTTAGCGTGATCAGCTACGGAACTAGAGGTCCTTGGTTGAAGTCTTCCCTCCAGTAAAAAGTTTTAATTTTTATTTTCAGACAATTATCAGAGTTCAGGCACTCACACATAATCAATTTCGCTCTCCAAAATTCCAGGACGTGTTCAGATTTGCTTGGACATATGCAGGATTTGACGGTCTACACAGGGAAAAATTTGAAAACGTTAAAAACTTATGTTTTGACAGAGCTCAGAGAAAACTGTGCGACTGTGAAACTGTTGCATTCATTTGTTGTAGTTTGTGACACACTCTTATGTTTTCAACACTTTTTTGGGAGTGATTATCACATCCACAAGAAAACCTAAATCGGGCAAGGTAGAAGAATCTTTTTACCCATTCGCCAAGTATGCAAGTTAGGTGGGTCGACAACATATTCCGGTCATGTGACGCGCATGCCGTCACCAATGTTGTATAGAATATATCAGACGTGTTTTCCTGGATCAAATGTTTTCGGTTCCCATTGGAGAGGCACGTCCTTTCGTCTACTAATCGCACGGTTTTGCGGTGCGGTCGCAAAACACAGGCCCTAAGCTTATTACAGTGAACAAAGACGTCAATGAACGAGCGGACAGATCATAATTTGCAAAACAAAGTAAGTAAACTTTTCGCTCAAGGGTAGACTTGAACCAAGGACCTTTCACCCCGCAGCTGCTCTCCCTAACCACGGGACCACGGCGCTCCTGTGCTCAGATATGCCTTGATGTTGCATATGTTGCCCATGGACTACTCAGTTTGTATATTTTGCTTATTTTTTCATAGTTCCACACAACTTCTTCCTGTTTTCTCGACTGATCTGTGTACAGTTTTTCAAGGCCTATCCACTGTGCCAAATTATAACTAAATCCGAAGGGGGTGCGATGGGGAGGTTCCCTTGTCAGTAGTATTCAATGAACTGTGGATGAAGCCCGACCAACAGGCATTACAAGCATTGATCAAACATGGTAGTGCATTGAGAAAGGCTAGTTCCTAGTTGAAATCTAGATCTGCCAATAAAATCTGAAAAGGACGACTGATAGCTGAAATCTATTATTTACAAGTCAATATAACAGTCGCTGAGTGCAACAGACTTCTGAATGGAAGGTAACCTCAAGGAGGTGTCCCGAAATTGGTTACCTCAAGAATGAGTTCTTGCAGTATGAATTGAGGATTCATGAACAACCTGTAACCGGCAGCATGCTGGAGTTGGCAGCTAGGTTGCGTGCGGCCTTGGATCTACCGAAATCCTTCAGGCTGGGTATGATTGGAGAGGTGACGCCTTGCAATTTATTTTGAGTGCCGTTGATGATTTAGACCGGAACCTTGCCTTTTTAGAGGATAGCCAACCAGTAAATAGGCAAATATCTCGTTAGAGTCCCACTTAGTTCATTTGGGGAACCGCTTAAGCGATTTTGATTGCGTGGAAGTTAAAGATGCTGAGAGGCAGGAAATAAACGGGTTACGAGTCGTGTGCGGGATTTGCAAACCAGAAACGCGGCCTTAAGTTTAAATATGGAAGGCGCTAGTTCGGAAGAAGGAAACGCTGGTAGTAAGGGTCTTAGCGGCACTCAGATTTTTGACGTAAAGAATTGCGGTCAGGCAGCCTTTGACAGGTTTACTAAATTGCCAATCCTATTATGTGTTTATTTACTGGATTGTCGGAATTATCTGTCGATAATTTGAGTCAGGTTCAAGAGCTTTTGTAGTTATTAGCCAAGTTGGAGGTTCAGGATGATACCTTACGTGTCCTGCACAAGGTAATTCTCTCGCTACTGTATCCCTTAACTAAAGGAGTGTTAAATGTATTAGTTTCAGAAGTTTGGATGCGAAAGTAGTCCATTAAATATCAGAAGACTTTAATTATAGCTATGAAATTGTCAGCACGAAAGCAAATCGAACATGAGTGCAAGTTTTTCGGGCAAGTGTAGGGCACTGCCGAAACATTAGAACAATACGTGGAGAGAGTCCGTAACACAATGTTGGCTCTGGATATGTCTATCTCTCAGTCTGATGTCGTATCTAACATTCTTGAGGGGATGCCCCCTGATAATCGGTCACGGCTAGTTTTTGCTAGCCCGCCGGCTAGCTTTTCGGATTTTGACCAAGTAATGTAGTCAATTCAGGCTCTCACGTTCGTTGATTCCCAGTGTAATACTAATTATAGCACACGGACAGTATCTTTAGTTCCCGGGAATATCAAGTTACGCGCGGAGGCTGTGTGCAGGCTAGGTAGCATTGTTTTCGCTGTGGCGACACTAATCACTCAATACACAATTGCCCTATTCCTAAGATATCGCAGGCAAACACCTGACGCCATAGGAACGGAGGGGGTAAGAATCGTAAGTTACCCTTCCGATGGGCACACATCTGTGCTACCAGAAGGCCCAGCCTCCCCTACGTTTGTACTCGCTTGGGAACAGAGTCCCTTTGTGGACTGATTCCGGAAGTTCGGTGTCCTTGATTGACCATAAATGGTATTTGGAGTTTTGTCGATTGAATAGGTTATCTGTTGTGAGGCCTGCCTGGTAGAATTGTCGCGTTGCGAATGGAGAAGAATTTCTGGTGTGGGGGAAATGCAGGATAGCCTAATTAATCTGTGATTTTAAGAGGACAGTTACCTTGTTGGTATTTACGGGTTTAGGCGTACCCTTACTCCTGGGCTGCGATTTCATTCAGCACACTGGATTGGTGTTAGACTACGTTAGTCGTACATTAAGCTTTAAGTTCAGAGCGGAGGAAAAGAAAGCGCTGTGTGCGGGTGATCGTTCTAGCTTGGTCAGTATGGTCGGCAATAAAGCCAACAGCCTTGGGGCTAGTCAGCTTCCTGATGATCGCACATCTCAGTTAACAGAATTGTTTCCTGACGCGCTTTCTGAGAAACTTGGTGTAACTAGTCTTATTGAATATCACATTCATTTGTATGATGACCTTCCGGTTCGGCAGTCACCTTTTAGACTTTCCCCTCCCAAAATGAGAATCATAAAGGAAAGAAAGGACACTATGTTGCAGAATGGCGTTATCAGACCGTCAATCTCGTCTTTACGCTTCACCAATATTTATTGTTCCTAAAGCCGGTGGTAAGGAACATAGACCTGTAGTAGATTACCGGTTATTGAATAAGAAGGTTATGTTAGAATCCTTTCCCTTACCCGATATTCATAATTGTTTTACGTGCACTTCCGGGGTAAGATGGTTCACTGTTCTTGACGTTAATCAAGCTTATAATCAGATTACCCTTAGTGAGGAATCAAAACATGTTACCGCTTTCTGCACGCACTGGAATTTCTTTGAATTTAACTGAGTTCGATTTGGTTTGGCTACTGGGGCAGCAGTATTATCGTGCTTGTTGTTCCGTGCTTTGGGAGACTTAAAACTTAAGTGTGTGTACAACTATGTGGATGATGTTGTGGTGTATAGCCGAACCTTCGATGAACACCTTTCCCATCTTGAGCACGTGTTTCATAGATTTCGTTGCCCTGGATTGACCGTTAAGCCGGCCAAGATTACTCTTGCTAGACACCAAATTTCCTTTTTCAGCCATCTTGTCTCAGGGGACGGAGTTAGAATTGATCAAGAGCAGACCAGTGGGATTAAGAAATCTCCGCCCCAAAGGACAAAGAAGCATGGCGAATTATTATCACAGGTCCGTCCCTAATTTCGCACAGTTGGCTGTCTCTCTCAATGACTTGCGAGAGAAAGGCCAAGAGTTTACCTGGGGAGACAGCGAATAAAGTGCTTTGGAGGCGTAAAGATCGCCATTACGAACCCTCCCGTTTTGGCAGTTCCCCATTTCCAGAAACGTTTTGTAGTCCAAACCGATGCTTCCAATGCCAGGATAGCAGCCATGCTTTTTCAAGATGATCAGGGCGTGTAGCGCCCCGTTGCATTAGCTTCAAGGAAGTTCACCGCCCATAGCTGTTACGGTTTGCTTACCACTTGATTTAGTTTCACTTTTCTTTCAGTATTTCCATAATTCTGCACTAGGAGGGCACCTCGGCCTCTATAAAACCTTGGCCAAGGTATGGGGTCATGTGATGTGGCCGTTTCGGTACCATGATGTGCGGCGGCAGGAGTAAGGCTAGTTCTCACGCCCCTTTGGGTCTACTTCAATTCAAAGAGAGCAGCGACCGATGGATTAGATGGTTATCGACTTTGTAGGATCTATGCCTAGGACTAAGGGAGGGTAACATATCTTCATCGCCGTGGGTGGCTTTTCACGTTTTGTATGGATCCTGCCCAGTACCGGCGTCACTGCGAGTGTAACCATATGTCACCTCACCCGTGATTTTTCAAGGTTTGGCCCCCGAAACAACACTTTAGCGATAATTCGCCTGCCTTTGTATCAAGAGAATTTTACTAAATTGTAATGTGTTTGGTTTCTTAACGAATTGGTGTGCGTGTCTTAAATCACTTCATATTGCAAATTATTGCTCTTTTAAAAAAGTTATCAGTGACAGATTTCGTTAAATCACATTCTGATTGTTGTTTATTGTTCCTTTAAGTATTGAAATCTCTGTGGCTCACCTCTTTAAGTCAGTTTTCGTAATTGTAATTTGCTGGCTTCCTTGAGAAGCAAGCTATCTGTGATATTTTAGTATTGTCTTAAAGATGGCCACGTGTTGACTGTCTCTTAGCTGTTTTATAAATATTGTCTGAATAAATTGTAAACTTATTGATTTGGTAAGTCATTGTTTTTAAGGAGTGACATTATAGGGACCATGACCTTCCATGCTGAGTGTATCCCTCATCCCGACTTCCTCAGTCACAGGCGTAACTCCAACATTCGTTTTCATGATGTATCATATTTAATAGCAAAAACTAACAAGTATGAAAAGATTCAAACATTCCCCTAAATGTGGATCCTGAAATGTGTGGTTACGAAACCCGTGACATCAGCATAAGATATATATGCCCAGTTAGTACAATGGAATGCAAAATTAAGGGACGAAAGTAATATTCGAATGAGGTGCCACTGCCAAACACCATAGCTAGATGAAACTTGGGCGATACAGTGATACATGTATTAAAGTATAGTACAGAAGGAAACTGAAGGAAACAGGCATTGAGACGAACAGCAATGACACTTTTATTCGAAGATAATATTTACATTAGAGACACCACAATTTATGACGGTCCGCTGGACGTTACAAAAACTGGGAAATAATCTTAATAGGGTGCATGGTAACCAGAAACAGCAGCGCATGTTCTGCAACGTTCTCGCATGGCGCCCACAAGGTTGGTAAGGAGTTCTTGTGCCAAGGCGTTTCATCCTCCATCAGTGCCGTTGGCAACTGCTGGATGACGTTTGTGGACGTGATGAGCTGCAATACGTCTGCATGATGCATCCCACGCGTGCTCGATGCCATACGACGGTGGAGTGAGTAGGTCAGTCCATTCGTCAAATATTCTCCAGCTGCAATAAGTCAGGACTTCTTGAAACCAGCGCTGTTCGAAGCGGTCGAGCATTGTCATCCGCAAGAAGAGGATAAGTGCTCTCAGGGCTGCGTACGAGGTTAAGGCGACCTTCTCATCCAAAATCCCCAAAAATTCGGATTTTTATTGCATTCTCTGAAAGGCATATGTGCCTAGAATGGCGGAACAAAAAGTATTTTTCACTCGTACGTTATAAATACGAGTATTTCTACACCCTATTGTTGGAAGCAGTGTGATGGCCACCGTGGGGCGCTCTCAGCCGGAGACGCCCGGCTCGTGTAGAAAACTGGTCGTGCCGTGATGCACGATCACAAAATGATCTATACTGCAGTATGCATGCAGACATATCAGCTGAAAAATCTGGAAAACAACGGTTGCAAGCTGCAAAAAAGCAGCATATCCAGATCAGCCAAATAGGCTGTTGTCTCCACGTTCTCTCCAATAAATATGCTACGTTTTCAAGTAGGGTTGGGTACTGGTCGGAGGGCGATATTCCAGCGGTGCCTCGGCACTACATGCTTTCGAAATGAGTATGAGCAGTCAATGAATCAACGGACGGTGACCTTTGCTGTTCAAGATACTCAAAACTGAGTCTTCACTAAATTTCAGTTTTTTCACTATCACATCATCCACACAGGTCTCCGGATACCATGGCGTCCAGTTCTCTCGTGATTCCAGATTCGTCACAGGCAAATGCTGTGCCACTATGTTGTTCGTGATTCGGATATGTCTGCCCCTACTGGAAACTTCTGTATCACCTAACCACAGTGTTATAAGATGGTTCACTATTGCCGTATATTTCCACCAGCTCAGCACAGATTGTTGGAACGTTGTACTCATCCAAATACAGAAAACGTACAATATTACACTTTGTCAACGAGCACCGAAGTTTTTTTGTGGCTCTTCTAGCCAGGTGCTACAGTTCTGCAGAAGTGTACTCCAAACAAAAAGAAAAGAATTACCTAACTTGATTTGTTCGCGATAATAGTTAAGACTTTATAGCTACCCCTCTCGTAATTACTTAATGTCAAGTTCTATGTGAGACATTACTTCCCTCCGTCACTCAAAAATTTCCTCCTTAGTACGAATTCAGTCATTTACTTCACATATCCTCACGATAACGTAGGACAATAGGTCTTTTCTATTATCGAAATAATGCAACCACAGTGGTACGATGCTGGTAAGTAGGTTTCGTTTTTCCATGTTTTGCGATGAAAGAGGCGGCGTACTATGGCTAAGTTATCTTTTTCGTAGATATTATATTCATGCTATTTAAGGACAGACGTGCTGTAATAAACATTCCCTGTGCGGTGAAGCCTGAACAAAACGTAGAACCTTAGAATAGTTTTGCAATAATATCCAAAATACTGCACAAGTTTGTTTTAAATTTGTGGTATGATTTATGCTCGAAAGATAAGCAGATTCTGGAACGCAAAAGAACTGTTATGTGTATTTATGGTGTGGCTATTGGTACCACAGATAATTTTCACTGACGGAAAAAAAACACAGCATCAAGAAGAGGTTGTGCGACATAGACGACAGTTGGTAGGCGTGTTTCTACACTAGAAAGATGTGTAATCTGATTTCGTGACAGTCGCATAAAAGTAGCGCTAGTAGTGCCATTATGAGGACGCAAATCAGGTTTTTGCTTAAATACACACTGCAAAGGTCTTGATCGTTAAGTACCGTTGAGATTGGACGTGGTGAGTTGATTTTAGTCAAGAAGCCGAATTTGAACGACGTCGAGTAACAGGGCTACTTGAACCTGAATTAATATTCCGCGATATTGCAGGAATGCTTGACAGGAATGTAGCTGGCAGCGGTGATGTACGGTGGTAAGAGGATCGGCCTCCAGACGGTGACGTGACGCTATCGAGAGAGTTGATCATTGTGTTCGGCGTATGACTCTGGAGCATCTGCAGCAGCAGTCTCAGTAGCAGGTGACGTGACAGTGATATAAGGAACTGTTTCAAATCGATTACTTCAGGGACAGCTAAGAGATAGACGTTCAGTTGCGAGCACTCCACTGACCTCAAGCCATCGCCATTTGTCGCTACAGTCTGGAACCTCGCGACCGCTGCGGTCGCAGGTTCGAATCCTGCCTCGGGCATGGATGTGTGTGATGTCCTTAGGTTAGTTAGGTTTAAGTAGTTCTAAGTTCTAGGGGACTGATGACCACAGCAGTTAAGTCCCATAGTGCTCAGAGCCATTTGAACCATCGCCATTTGTGACTTCAGCAGCGTCAAGTGAGAGGTCATTGAAGAGCAGGGTTGATTTCTATTGTCTTTATGACGAAAGTAGGTTCTGCATCGGTGGCAGTGAAGGAGGGCAGTTGAGTGCATGCAACCAACCAGTCTGCTGCCTAGACACACTGGTCCTACGCCTGGAGTAATAATCTGGGGTTTCGTATGACAGCTGAAGCACTGTCATGTTTATCCCACGCACACCGACTGCCAATTTGTATGTTAGTCTGGTGAATCGATCTGTTGTGCCGCCATTTATGAGCAGCATTCCACCGACTCTTTTCCAATAGGATAATGCTGGCCCTTATACCGTATTTGTTACCCAATATATCCTACAGAGTGCCGACATGTTGCCTTGGTTTCCTCGATCATCTGATCTGTCTCTAGCCATCCAGCGTCACCCACAAACCTTGGCTGTATTGACCGACAAAGGAGAAAATCCCTGGAACTCCATCCCACAAACTGACATCCGGCACGTTTTCAACACAATGCATGCACGTTAGCATGCTTGTAATCAACATTGTCTCTGATACACCGGTCATTAATGTTCTAGAAGTTCACATTTGCAATGGCTTATCTTGCACTTACATTATCCTGCAATCTTGTAATATTAAATATGTGATGTTCATAAATGTACTTCCCAAGATTTCATTACTCTACGTTAATTACTTTTCCGTGCAGTGTACATAAAGGATGGTAACTCAACCAGTGCGGTGTGGTTACGTCGTTAAATACATTAAGATCTAACATAAATTTTCTGAAACTGATAGCCTCTAAATAAAGAATCTGTGATGGGTGGCACATATTGGCCTCGAAGGGCTACATTTTTCGCCTTTCCATACTTCTTAGTTCTTTGTCCTAAACGGAGCATGCATTCGGAAGACATTACTCACTATTAAATTATTTTGATACTGAGAATCATCTTTCGCACACCAACACACACACACACACATACACACACAAGCACACGCACGCACACACACGCACACGCACGCACGCACGCACATGCACACACACATATACAAAGAGTTGCAGCTCTTACTAGAGGTACGGTTCCCCATGAACTATGGACCTTGGCATTGGTGGGGAGGCTTGCGTGCCTCAGCGATACAGATAGCCATACCGTAGGTGCAACCATAGCGGATGAGTATCTGTGGAGAGGCCAGACAAACGTGTGGTTCCTGAAGAGGGGCAGCAGCCTTTTCAGTAGTTGTAGGGGCAATAGTGTGGAGGATTGACTGAGCTGGCCTTGTAACACTACCCAAAACGGCCTCGCTGTGCTGGTACTGCGAACGGCTGAAAGCAAGGGGAAACTACAGCTGTAATTTTTCCCGAGGGCATGCAGCTTTACTGTATGATTAAATGATGATGGCGTCCTCTTGGTTAAAATATTCCGGAGGTAAAATACTCCCCCATTCGGATCTCCAGGCGCGGAATACTCAGGAGGACGTTGTTATCAGGAGAAAGAAAACTGGCGTTCTACGGTTCGGAGCGTGTAATGTCATATGCCTTATCGGGCAGGTAGGTTACAAAATTTAAAAAGAGAAATGGATAGGTTAAAGTTAGATATAGTGCGAATTAGTGACGTTAGGTGGCAGGAGGAACAAGACTTCTGCCAGGTGACTACAGGGTTATAAACACAAAATCAAATAGGAGTAATGCAGGAGTAGGTTTAATAATGAATAGAAAAATAGCAATGCTGGTAAGCTACTACAAACAGCATAGTGAACGCATTATTATGGCCAAGTTTATATGCCAACTAGCTCCGCAAATGACGAAGAGATTGATGAAATGCCGACCCTGCGACGTATCTTACAAAACAGATTAAGGAAAGGCAAACCTATGTTCCTAGCATTTGTAGACTTAGAGAAAGCTTTTGAAAATGTTCACTGCAACACTCTCTTTCAAATTCTGAAGGTGGCAGGGGTAAAGTACAAGGAGTGAAAGACTATTTACAATTAGTACAAAAACCAAATAGCAGTTATAAGAGTCGAGGGACATGAAAGGGAAGCAGTGGTTGGGAAGGGAGTGAGACAGGGTTGTAGCCTATCACCGATGTTATTCAATTTGTATGTTGAGCAAGCAGTAAAGAAAACTGAACAAATATTTGGAGTAGGAATTAAAATCCATGGAGAATAAATAGAAACTTTGAGGTTCGCCGACAACATAGTAATTCTCTCAGAGACAGCAAAGGACCTGGAAGAGCAGCTAAACGGAGTGGACAGTCTCTTGAAAGAGGGATATAAGACGAACATCAACAGAAGCAAAACGAGGATAATGGAATGTAGTCGAATTTAATCGGGTGATGATGCGGCAATTAGATTAGGAAATGAGAGGCTTAAAGTAGTAAAGGAGTTTCGCTATTTGGGGTGCAAAATAAGCGATGAAGGTCGAAGTAGAGAGGATATAAAATGTAGACTCTCAATGGCAAGGAAAGCGTTTCTGAATAAGAGAAATTTGTTAACATCGAGTATAGATTTAAGTGTCAGGAAGTCATCTGAAAGTATTTGTATGGAGTGTAGCCATGTATGGAAGTGAAACGTGGGCGATAAATAGTTTGGACAAGAAGAGAATAGAAGCTTTCGAAATGTGGTGCTACAGAAGAATGCTGAATATTAGATGGGTAGTTCACATAACTAATGAGGAGATATTGAATAGAATTGGAGAGAAGAGAAATTTGTGGTATAACTTGACTGGGAGAAGGGATCGGTTGGTGGGGCATAATCTGAGGCATCAAGGGATCACCAATTTAGTATTGGAGGGCAGCGTGGAGGGTAAAAATCGTAGAGGGAGACCAAGAGATGAATACACTAAGCAGGTTCATAAGGATGTAAGTTGCAGTAGGTACTGCGAGATGAAGAAGCTTGCACAGGATAGGGTAGCATGGAGAGCTGCATCAAACCAGTCTTATGACTGAAAACCACAACAACAACGGTGAAACGCATCTAAAATAATTATACGAGAAAAATGCAACCGCCATAATAAGAGGTTGATTAAATAGAAGAAAACTTTATCAAGAACGATCAACTACCGCGTTTTTTACCAGACCCTCAGAGCGTATGCTTCCGACGACCTGATGGATCCCTGGAAAGTAATACGAAGAATAATTGTGAAATTCTAGCCAAATAATTCAGTACAGTTCTCAAATGCGAAGAGCCATCTGAACAACTCCGGTATGCAAAACAAGCACCAAATCCTAATTCGCTTCCACTTCAACACAAAGAATTCGTGAAAATAATCACGTTATTAAAAAAACAGTATTGCACTTGGCGAAGATGTAATTATTACACAATTATGGAAATTAAACTTCAAAGACATAACGCCTAGATATACCCCCTCCACAAGAAAGGAGACAAAATAGATGCGAACAATTACACAAAACTTTGATGAACCGTCTTGAGCGGCAAGCGTACCCAGATATTGGCGAGTATCAGGAGGGAATCAGGCAAGGGAGATCCTGTGGCGGATAGATCCGGAACCTCAGATCAATACTACACGACAGACAATGTCGGACCACAACAGTCACATCTTTCGACTTCAAAAAAGCCTCCTATTTTGTTGACAGCCAAACGTTGTTTAACAGTCTACGAGAAATAGGGCTCGATAGAAAGACCAGAGCCATTATCCAGGAAATTATTTCATAAACCACCTCAAAAAGGGGGAGAAATGTCAGACTCATCCGAAATTCACACACTGATCCGACAATGAGACGGCTTGCCGCTACCCTTGATCAACATCGTACTGGAAAAGATAACCAGAAAATGAAAAAAAAAAAATAAGTTGAAAGTATCCAAATTGGAAAGGAAGAAGGCTGTATGAAATGCCTGGCCTTGGCTGATGACCTGACAATATTAACAAACAATAAATATGGAGCCAAACTATCACCAGGTAAACTACATATAATCTCCTGTGAAACAGGACTCCTAATTTCCTATGAAAAGACTCAGTATATGGTCACCCGATTAACTGAAACATAGTACGGAAAAATCTCACAGGTCAGTCACTTCACGTTCTTAAGAGAAACCATCCAACCCTCAGGACTGAACATAGAAAGAGCGTTCAAATTGGAAAAAGTGTGGAAACTGACATGGAATCACTTACAACAGAAGAGCATTAACTCGAAATCCGAAACTAGGGCATCATGTGGCACAAACCACAGTTGTTAACGAATAACAATTATACATGACATAAAGAAATAAGAGCTAAAATTCTTAGAAAAATCAACGGCGCTGATCCTCAAAAGAAGCCTACGAACATACAGACAACATCAAAGATAAATTTAGGAAAATACCTCTACAGTTGTTTGCACACCTTTGTAGTATAAATGAAAACAGACTCACATAGAAAATTTTTAGTATCGTTAATTCAAGTAAATTATACACCAATTGAAAAAATAAACTGGAAGACCTGCAAGAACTGAAAATTTCAGAAGAGGGAGTTGGGCACAGAGAGTATTTCAAGAATAAAATGGAAATCAAGAAAATTGAACGAATCCCAACGGAAGAAAGAACAGGAAAGAAATGAATAAACGAAAGGAAGAAAAGAAGCATTGAGTTAATGAAGACTTTTGGGAAGGAAAAGAAAATAAGAAAACGAAATGAAGCTCTGGTTGGCTCAAGTTCACACTCTTTTTTTCTAAAGCGGAATGATCGATAATACCAATAATATGTATATAAAGATGCCAAACAGAAGAACATAACTGAAATACAATTAACAGTCACATCAAACGAAACTGTCACCTACGTATATTCTCAGAATTTGCGCATTTCACTTATTCCCTTGTTTGTCATCTTTTAAATGCTAATGTGGTCTCAGTTCAGTTAAAATATAAGAAAAAAGCCAATTTTGCGGTATATTTCATGTGGTCGAAGAAAACGTGACGTAGGATGAGTGTCGCCGGCAATGTATTACATCGATTGTATATTAATAATTCTACTCATAATGCAGTTTCCAACGACTCCCGTCGCATTCATCTCGTGAGAAACCCATATTATCTGTGCGTGTCGTACAGGTGGTCTATTCTTCTCATTTAAATATTTCATTGCAGGTCACAAGGTCGGTTGTAACAGACAAACTTCCGAAAACGCCCGTTCACTAAGAAGCCGTCAGCACTGTCACCGATGAAAATGCTGGTTTCAAAAGAACTGTGGTTCGTGACACACAGGAATATTTTATGTCAAAATGGCAAAAAAGCAGTTTCTCAACAGACGTATAGCAATACGAGTCTCTTTAGTTATTCGTGAAACGACTCAAAATACACTCTGGCCGCTGAACAAAGATGTATGAAATTCCGTGTGTTCCGCAATTTCTAGAACTTATTACTCTGAATTGTTACACATAAAAGAATGGAGAGCGAAGTCTCCTTTCATTTTGTGATTGTCTGTAGTAGGACGCAGTAACTGAGGGCAAATCAAGAGAAGCAACCGCAGGTGAGTCTACAAATATGACAGTGCAATCGTACATCTTACTAATCCTATCAATTTACCAGTTACGAATATAAGCTGTATTCCTCGTTTTGCTACCTCGTAAATTTTTATTTATTTTCCTAGAAGTCTGTACTTTTAAACCTTTACATAGATTTTCGATGTGGTGTTCAGAAATGAAACTTAAATTACTTACAATTTCAACTCTTCCACGTTAGATCACGCAAGAAACAAAGCTCAATATGGTTCAAATGGCTCTAAGCACTATGGGACTTAACATCTGAGGTCATCAGTCACCTAAACTGACAAACCAAAGGACATTACACACTTCCATGCCCGACGCAGTAATCGAACCTGCGACCGTAGCAGCAGCACGGTTCCGGACTGAAGCATCTAGAGCCACTCGGCCACAGCGGCCGGCCAAGAAAAAATTTTCACGCGACTGTTTACCACTCACAGGGAAACATCACGAACTCGACCTTACATTTCAAGGAAGAAGAAGAACACTTGCAAGAGTACAGCTCCGGCAATCGATCCTGAGCCGAAATTTTGGCTGTAATTGTTGGGTTATTAAGTTGATAGAACGCAGTTATGACATTCTGAACATTCACGCATGTCTTTTATCACTAACTTTATCCCACTGCAGCTGCCTAATGACCGAGTGCGAAGCGCTATACAGGAGGACAACATTCGGTGTCCCGCTATTTGCGGGATGTTGAAGGCGAGGTAAAAAAAAAAAAAAAAGATAGTGGGTGGGGATCACATCTGCCCAATGCTGTAAAGACACTTTAGGGGAAAGGAGATACGTAATATAAGTAGTTGATGGGTCAACTTCACTTACGTATATATGTACAAACTCAACATTATTTTATTCTCGTACTGACACTCTGCAGCAATTTTGTATGTAAGGGGTGTCCATAATTAAAGTTCCAATTGCAAAACACGATAGAAACAAAACCATTGCTCAGAATGACGTACATCTGAACACTATAAAATTGACGCTGGGAAAAGGTCGCAAAAAAGTTAATAAATAAATAAAACCGAATATTTTTACCAATAGATGGCGCTGTGAGCGTCTTAACGTAAGTGGGGTCGGCTACAAATCACACATGAGTCGCAATACGAGGGCTATAGTTTGAGTTGCACATTACACAATCCGTTCTATTTACTGCGCATGACTGCAAAATTTTGACAGTCAACAGTTGTGACACTGTTGGGTAAATCCATCTGTCATGACAAAGACTTACCACATCGGATAACGCCAAAAACAGCATAAAAAAACAAAATGACGTTGGTTTATATTTGTGCTGGGCCGAAAGACCGCAGAAAAAGCAAAATGGCATCGGTTTCTAAATTTTCAGTACGCTGTCCATCGTTTTCTGCCAGAAGTTGAAATAGAGAAACAGTATGTTCCACCAAAGATGGAGGGGTTTCGGGGATCGTGGTCAGAATGCATTGCCTTCCACTCAACTACGTTCGTAAACAGAGCACTGAACACATCTTCCTCATAACACGACAGCCGGAAGTCACATGGATTAAGATCTAGTGATCAGGACAGCCAGGCTGTAGGGAGGTGACGGCTGATAATTCTAGCATTTCCTAATTGCCTCTGAAGCAGCCACTCCGCTGGCTGTGCGATGTGTGGTGGAGTACCATCTTGCATTAAAATGATCCTCCCCATACAGCCACGCTGTTGAAGAGCTATAATGACATAGGTGGGCTAAAGGCTCTCATAGCGTTTGCCAGTGACGGTGCAAGTAATAGGACTCGGTAGACTCATCTTCTCGAAAAAATACGGCCCTGCGTCAACTCGCACCGAACAGTGATCTTTGCACAGTGAAATGGTACCGGTTGATGTGCGTGCATATGTTCCGTTTTTCGTATTCTGCTATTGTGCGCAATGACATGCCCTTGCAGGTAGAATTAGGCTTTGTCTGTCTACAAAATGTGAGATGTCTATTAATTGTCCACTTCAACGCGAGCAAGAAATTCCAGATCGAAGGTTTCTCTTGCTGACAGCTCAGCACGAACCAACTCCTGAACTTGGCTGATTTTGTACGGATAGAAATGCAGGATATTTCGTTCGATTTTATGCATCGTGCTCACAACACGTCCAAGTTTCGGGCAGTTCCCCTCCTACTTCTTGTTAGCACATCAAGGCTCTACACCTCCTGCAATGCTGTGGTCACATCTTCGGCAGACGTCGGATAATTGCGTTCCTCCCTCTGTCTCACTACTCTCCAAGAGAACCTGTCTCTTCAAATTTTGTTATCATATGCTCCAGACCCTTAGCACATGTCATCCCATTGTCTTTTTTCATTCCCCTGAGTTTCCGAAACTTTTGCAGGGAAGTTGCGCACAGTCATCGTTCTTGTACGAGAACGCTACCAAGCAGGACGCGACCGTTCATAGAGACACTCATGGTGGGCGTATTGGAGGCAAATGTGCTGCGCGTCTGTTGGCATGCATATTAGTCTCTGGAAGTTGGTCTGTTTCATGACGTTCCCCCTGCGCCAATAGTATGTTGTTCAATCTTGAATTTATTTAAACCTAAGAAACTGAAGAATTATTACGAAATGAAGTACATAATTTTCGATTTACAATTTAATCATTCCGAACTCACTGAAGAATGGCGTAATGCAGAAAATGCGTCTCACCTGAAATGTGTGCTTCACAATCCAAAGAAAATGCTGCACAACAGTGATTTTAATATTTAAATAAAGTTATGCTATTTCTTTAATGACACAACCACTCATTCCAGTCATTTACACTGGTTTTGTAATTCGCAATATAAAAAATATTCAGAGCAAAGAGATTTGTGGAAACAGCTACAAGCCAAAAACTGCACACTTTGACGCAATGAAAAAACCACGTTAGCAGTGTCAAAACAGAATTACACTGAATGTTTCAACTGATCTGGCCGGCTGCCGATGTATCCGCTACTATTCCAAGACTGTCCAAAATACTGGTGCACGTAACTGCCTGTAAGGAAGAGGGGTCGTTTGAAGGATGTTGTTACGTTGGCTGAAGTTCACACCGACGCCCAGAAGACGTGCCGAGTTGATAAAATTTCGGAATAATTGCTTCAATACGCGGAAGCTAAATACATCCAGCGGTTGACAATAAACTGAGGTGACAAAAGCCATGGATACAATGTATATGCACGTATACAGATGGTGGTGGTATAGCGTACACAAGCTATAAAAAGGCAGTGGATTGGTGGAGCTGCCATTAGTATTCAGGAGATGGGCCAGGAGAGGTGTCCGACGAGATTACGGAAGCGAGGTGGGACACAAGAGACATTTAACGCGGGGTTGTGGATGGAGCTAGACGCTTGGGATATTCCAATTCAAAAATAGTTGGGGAAATCAATATTCCGAAATCCACAGGGTCAAGAAGTGCCCAGAATACCAAATTTTAGGCATTACTTCTCACCATGGGCAACACAATGGCTGGCGCCCTTCCTCCCCCCCCCCCTCCTCCAATAAGGGTTAGGCGCATCGGCGTTTGCGTAGATTTGACAATGCTAACAGACAAGCAACAATGCTGACAGACAAGCAACAATGGGTAAAACAGCCGCAGAAATCAGAGTGGGACCTGCGACGAACATATTCGATAGGACACGTACGAAGAAATATGACGTTAATGAGCTATAACAGCAGATGACCAATTCAAGTGGATTTGCTAACAGCACGACATTGCCTGCAGCACCGCACCTGGACTCCTAACAATAAGGGGGGACCCTAGTAGACTAGAAAACAGTGGCCTGCTCAGATTAATCCAGATTTTCGTTGATAAAAACAAATGGTACGGTTTCAGTGAGGCACAGACCCCACGAAGCTACGGATCCGTCATCAGGGCACTGCAGAAGTTGGCGGTGGTTCCGTAATATGTAGGCTATGGTTACATGGGATGGACAGGCTCCTTTGGTCCCACTCAAACGATCGTTAACTGGAAATGGTTATGTTCGGCTACTTGGATACAGACTGCAGCCATTCATGCACTTCTTCTTTCAAAACAACGATGGGATTTTTATGATTGAAAATGCGCCATATCATCGTGCCACAATATTCACGATTTGTTTGAAAAACATTCTGCACAACTCGAGCGCGTGATTTGGCCACCCAGGTCGCCCAACATAAATCCCATCGAACATTTACGGTTTGTGCACGAAGTCCTGCACTGGCAACACTTCCCCAGTTATAGACGGTTACACAGAGGCTCAATATGTCTGCATCAACATGTTGAATCCATGCCACTGTGAGTTAGTGCATTACGCCAGGTAAAAAGAGGTGTCTCAAAACTTTTATCACCTCAGTGTATATCCCAGTCCATCTGCTGATTTCGGCAATAAAGAAACTACAACGACTTCTCCTCCGTTCTCTTCATCAGTGACAAGATTTTGTGGCTGGAAAACGACCTTATTGCTGAAGCTGTTCTGCTATCACACGGTACGACTTTAAAAAACAGAACTACACTCCTGGAAATGGAAAAAAGAACACATTGACACCGGTGTGTCAGACCCACCATACTTGCTCCGGACACTGCGAGAGGGCTGTACAAGCAATGATCACACACACGCCACAGCGGACACACCAGGAACCGCGGTGTTGGCCGTCGAATGGCGCTAGCTGCGCAGCATTTGTGCACCGCCGCCGTCAGTGTCAGCCAGTTTGCCGTGGCATACGGAGCTCCATCGCAGTCTTTAACACTGGTAGCATGCCGCGACAGCGTGGACGTGAACCGTATGTGCAGTTGACGGACTTTGAGCGAGGGCGTATAGTGGGCATGCGGGAGGCCGGGTGGACGTACCGCCGAATTGCTCAACACGTGGTGCGTGAGGTCTCCACAGTATATCGATGTTGTCGCCAGTCGTCGGCGGAAGGTGCACGTGCCCGTCGACCTGGGACCGGACCGCAGCGACGCACGGATGCACGCCAAGACCGTAGGATCCTACGCAGTGCCGTAGGGGACCGCACCGCCACTTCCCAGCAAGTTAGGGACACTGTTGCTCCTGGGGTATCGGCGAGGACCATTCGCAACCGTCTCCATGAAGCTGGGCTACGGTCCCGCACACCGTTAGGCCGTCTTCCGCTCACGCCCCAACATCGTGCAGCCCGCCTCCAGTGGTGTCGCGACAGGCGTGAATGGAGGGACGAATGGAGACGTGTCGTCTTCAGCGATGAGAGTCGCTTCTGCCTTGGTGCCAATGATGGTCGTATGCGTGTTTGGCGCCGTGCAGGTGAGCGCCACAATCAGGACTGCATACGACCGAGGCACACAGGGCCAACACCCGGCATCATGGTGTGGGGAGCGATCTCCTACACTGGCCGTACACCACTGGTGATCGTCGAGGGGACACTGAATAGTGCACGGTACATCCAAATCGTCATCGAACCCATCGTTCTACCATTCCTAGACCGGCAAGGGAACTTGCTGTTCCAACAGGACAATGCACATCCGCATGTATCCCGTGCCACCCAACGTGCTCTAGAAGGTGTAAGTCAACTACCCTGGCCAGCAAGATCTCCGGATCTGTCCCCCATTGAGCATGTTTGGGACTGGATGAAGCGTCGTCTCACGCGGTCTGCACGTCCAGCACGAACGCTGGTCCAACTGAGGCGCCAGGTGGAAATGGCATGGCAAGTCGTTCCACAGGACTACATCCAGCATCTCTACGATCGTCTCCATGGGAGAAAGCAGCCTGCATTGCTGCGAAAGGTGGATATACACTGTACTAGTGCCGACATTGTGCATGCTCTGTTGCCTGTGTCTATGTGCCTGTGGTTCTGTCAGTGTGATCATGTGATGTATCTGACCCCAGGAATGTGTCAATAAAGTTTCCCCTTCCTGGGACAATGAATTCACGGTGTTCTTATTTCTATTTCCAGGAGTGTATTTGGCTTTCTGTAATTGCTTTTTCTCCGTTTTTTATGATTGTCACAGCAAATGTAGTAACTATATTGCCATTCTTAAACAAATCCTTAAAACCAGTCATAATGAGGCACGAAATTCAGTCGTAATGATCGACATATTATCTCACAAATTTCTCAGTTTATTGCCACATCGCACTTAAGAAACGTAGTTGGACACAGTACCTAATCTCATTTGAACAATATGATTTCCTATCACATTATCTCTCTTAATCCAGCACTGTGACCTCTGCTTTTGATTTTGCAACTATCGATATGCAGGCCACTATTCAGGAGCATGTAAGTCTCACCGGTGTGAAATCAAGAGCTCATTCATACTAACGACTATAAAATTAAGGTGGTATTTAATTTTTAAGTTTTTAGTTTTAATAATTATTTTTTAATGGAAGATTCTCCTCTACGCTGTGTCAGTGTATTGGCCTATGACTTGAGCACCTCGTGTGACTGACTACACAGTTTTCTCCGCATAATATCATTTGCTTTTTTTACGCTAGTATTAGTTCATACTAATGATAAACTGTAACTTGCAGCGCCAGGTATTTCTTAGTTTCTTGGGGTTTTGATGCATTTTGTGCTATTTCTGGTTATATTGCTTGTAACGTTAGACTTTGTAATTTCCTTTTAGTCCCTTTACCTTTTGCTGTTAGATCTGAAGATGATGTGCAGTGCAGATCGAACAAGTAGTCGACAATAAAGGAAACTGTGATTCAGACAGTTTTTCTTCATGTATTGCTGCGCTGACGATGGTTCAAATGGTTCTAAGCACTATGGGACTTGCCGGCCGGTGTGGCCGTGCGGTTCTAGGCACTTCAGTCTGGAACCGCGTGACCGCTACGGTCGCAGGTTCGAATCCTGCCTCGGGCATGGATGTGTGTGATGTCCTTAGGTTAGTTAGGTTTAAGTAGTTCTAAGTTCTAGGGGACTGATGACCTAAGATGTTAAGTCCCATAGTGCTCAGAGCCACTATGGGACTTACCATCTGAGGTCGTCAGTCCCCTGGAACGTAGCTGGTTCAAATGGCTCTGAGCACTATGGGACTCAACATCTGAGGTCATCAGTCCCCTAGAACTTAGAGCTACTTAAACCTTACTAACCTAAGGACATCACACACATCCGTGCCCGAGGCAGGATTCGAACCTGCGACCGTAGTGGTCGCGCGGTTCCAGACTGTAGCTCCTAGAACCGCTCGGCCACAGCGGCTGGCTATACAGGGTGTCCCAAGATGAATGGACAACATGTAGGTTTCAATAACAGGTTACATCTTTTCTATATCTACGAAACATAGGCTACAATTTCAGTATATTACACTCAACTGCACATTCATCCACAACCATTGTTAAGTTACTATCTCAATTTTAAATCACCTCCCGTAGTGCACACGCTTGCTGACTGACTAGCCCTGCCTTCTCGAAAATAGCCCCAAGTTACAGTCATAAACTTATTATCGAGTATGCCGCTAGTGCCAGTTTCCATTGCTTTATAGTGGAAATTGTGAGGTGCCTCCGATCGAATTATAGGAAAAGCGTTCAGTAAATAATGGAACACTTTTTCCTTTCTCGGCCAATTTCGGTGGAAAAATGCGAAATTTGTTGTGGGATATCGTCGAATATTCTCGTTTCAGTCCCTATAGTTTCATGAATTTCCGACAAAGGAAGGCGCTATACGCAGACTTCGAAATGTCATCTGAACTGGCGTTCGTTCCAAGCACAGAGCTGTCGGTGGTATTTGCGTGCACGCCAAACAAACGTCCTGCTCGCCGGCCGCGGTGGTCTCGCGGTTCTAGGCGCGCAGTCCGGAACCGTGCGACTGCTACGGTCGCAGGTTCGAATCCTGCCTCGGGCATGGATGTGTGTGATGTCCTTAGGTTAGTTAGGTTTAAGTAGTTCTAAGTTCTAGGGGACTGATGACCACAGCAGTTGAGTCCCATAGTGCTCAGAGCCATTTGAACCATTAGACGTCCTGCTCGGTGCGGCTAATATGGTGTTTATTTTGTAAGCGTGGTCCTCTTTTGTACTTCTACGCTTGAGTCAGCTGGTGTGTTCAAGGTATGTCTTGCACTTCACATGCTTTTATGATGGATTGGTTACATAACCAGTTACTGTTGAGTCCATTTTCATTTATATGGCTCGATGATGGATGAGTTTTTATCCAGGTACTGATATTTTATTACTTAATCGTACCACGCTTACACACCATACCTTAAGTACCATAAAAGAGGAAGTGCGATTGAATCATGGTTGGTAGTCACAATTTATAATTAAGACATCTTAACGACATTACCCCTTAAAAGCAGACAATTACAAATAGTGGACGAGAAACGAGATAAAACTTTGCAAATTCAGTACTCAGTACTCTAACAAACAGTTCCAGATTAAGAAAACAATTAAGCGACACAAACTTAAGAAATTCACACTCCCACACAGGACTTCCCTCAAAACAGATATAATGAAACAATTACAGGTAAAGGGTGACTTAATAACACTTGAACACTAGTGCCAGGCTAACATGCCATTACATAACACAATAGAATCACTTAAATAAAAAAAACTACAACAGAGACACTGATCTTAATAAAATAAATGTGCTCATACGTGTTAACAAAAATTTACAAGAAAAAGCTGCACAAGGGACTCAGCAGATATGCAGTTTAGTGTTTAGCCAGTTACCAGTCCATAATATTTAAGAAAACAAGTTCACATACAGGCAGGTTACATACAATATATATATATATATATATATATATATATATATATATATATATATATATATATATATATATATATACTAACTTAATCCGCCTTGACGGAAGGAAGATAAACACTAAACTTCGGAACGCGATATGTGAACAACTTCGGTAGTGGCAGGTTCTTAAACACCAAAAGTTTCTGCCCGAATCACAAAGACATTGCAATAACTCTGAAAGATACAAACACTCGGGAGAACCTTTGACTCACTTACAGATGGACAACTGTATTAATAGAGTGCAGGCTTTAAAAACGGCAACATAAAATAATTTAATTGCAAGATACACAAAGCACTAGTAAAACTTGTGAGAAAATTTTCAAATAACGGCCACCATTTAACTAGGCCAACTGAACGCTTCCACACCGTCTTAAGGTTCGACTATGAAAGTCTCACCATAATAATAACGTTTAAAATCTGTCAGTGCTTCGGTGAACAAACCATTACGACGACTTTCTCCGTTTGAGGTACTCAATACGAGGGAGCGAGTTCGACAGCTTGACCGCTTCCCGTCAAATTTTCTTCCCAGTGAAGTCACAGAACTTGTATCCCCAAGCTGCCCATGTCGGCAAATCGCCAAACCAATTTCACACCACAACGTGTAACGGTCATCACGCTCGTTCGGCAGCCGTTAACACTCGTCTCCCCCGCGAATGTCACGAGATCTCGAGGTTTACCCGTCGAAGGCTAACAACCAAATCGCTTCGCCTGCCAAGCCGCAAGATAAGACACGCGAAAAGCAAAGATAGCTTACCTCAACCACAATCGATCTAAACGATACGTAAACAAAATAAGACTGGCACCAGCTCGCCAGCTCGCTTTCACAATCTCATGATGCCACAAAATGGTAAACCGCGTCATTGATATTAGAAAATTTGGGAACCAAGACTGTTTTTATTTTGATTTTTTCCCCTATGCCACTGTTCTCAGATGACTGCAGGGAAACTATTGGTTAAAAATATTTGATTGTTTCATGTTAGTCTGACATCATACTCTGATGACGTAGTTGATACCTCTTCGTGACTAGTCATACTTATTACGCTGTCTCAAAGTTTAGTAACTCACTGCCCGTTGTTCTAAGAACTTGCCGCGAATTAAGAGTGGAAATTTCGAGGGATGCAGGAACTGGCAGTCTGAAACTGTAGTGTTATTTCGGAATGCGTCCGTGAACTATATCGGTTCATATGTATTCATCAGCAAGAAATAACCGAATCCCATTCAAATAGTTCGAGCCTACGTCTATAAGGTCTAAATCTCTCTCTCACCAGTATATATCCATTTGCCAGTCTTCGCTATAATTTGAAAGTGTTACGGCGTAAAGTCAAGCGTCGGAATGGCAGTCGGGAATGTTAGAGAAGAGATGGCTGTCAGAAGAAGTAAGCCAATCGCCCTTCCATGTCGACAACGAGACAGCAGCGGCCCCTATGGGAAGAGGACATAAGCGCCGCGACCGACTGGTGACGCCCCAGTTCAATAGCAGCTTCAAGATTAGCGACTCTGATAGCGGCGACCACGTTTCGGCTCTTCAATAACAGTTGAGGAGAGACTTTTGTCAGTTAAAGATCAGCAGTCCCTGCAAAGACTGGTTATTTCGTATGTCGCCCTTTGTTTGCGATACATCTGTGTAATTGCCGAAGTATTGTAACTTTCTTATCGTAATAGAACTCATTAATACGACTTGTTTGATTGTTTGTCCAGCGAACTGAGTATGCACTCTTCCTAGACAGTACAGAAACTTCCAAAATAAACCACATATTTCACCCCATCACGCAGAGGAACGTGTTCGCATCTATGTTTGACTCAGTATGATGTTTCGGTACCAAAATGTGTGAGAAGTGCCGTGAAGTGTGGAAGAGAGCCTGGATTAATGCAGGGGTGAAATTGAGAACTTTTGGTGAAGTTTAAAATAATTAACTTCCACGAAGCATGTTACTTAGTCGAGAATGTGAACATTGTACTACTCGATATTGTTCATGGCTATATCTGAGGGAGCTATTCCAAAACAAACAATCCGTTTGTAGACTTCCTCTGAAGGATAGTTTATAATTACCATAAACAGGGTACGTTGTGTGCGTGCGGACTTTCCAGACTGTGTACAGCTTTGTCAAAGCCTTGGTAGTGACAGGTGTACGCAAGCTTACCGTAATAGAGCGAAATTCTTCGCACATAAATATTTCCATTTAACCATTCCTTCCAGAGACAGAACAGTTTTAGTGCGACTTGTAACTATGATGTGTACAGCTGTTTCTCCTACAGCTTTAGCCGGTTAAGGACTGCATGTCAGTAGCTTCAAGAAGTCGTACGTGTAAGAAGAGATTCACCACCAGGTGAGTGGAACTTAGCACAACGAAGCGACGCCGCAGAGGCAGGAATGTTCCATATAAAATTGGCGTTTGGAGTGACATCTGATAACAATGATGGGAGCACATCGTGATGTAAGTAATATATTTACAATGTATATACAGCATGCGAACCACGCTTGTGTGTGTGTGTGTGTGTGTGTGTGTGTGTGTGTGTGTGTACGTGTGTGTGTGTGTGTGTGTGTACGTGTGTGTGTGTGTGTGTGTGTACGTGTGTGTGTGTGTGTGTGTGTGTGTGTGTACGTGTGTGTGTGTGTGTGTGTGTACGTGTGTGTGTGTGTACGTGTGTGTGTGTGTGTGTGTGTGTGTGTGTGTGTGTGCGATTCAATATCTATCGGAGGCTGACTGATACGGAATAAATAAAAGGAAAAGCAAAAATGAAAAATGTTGTGGCGTAACAAGACAGCCACGCCACTCGGAAGTAGCCGAAAGGCACGCGTTAACTCACGCAGGCTAGTAGATAGGTCTGAAACAGGATACGTAATGAATGCTATAAAGAAAAGTACGTAGCTCCTGGAATACTTAACTTTAATCCATCCTTGTGGTACATCGCTCTTGACGATACAAGTGAGACTCTTTAGATACAAGCTATGTAATGCTAATGGCGCCTTGATAGATCGTAGCCATTGACTTAGCTGAAGGCTGTTCTATCGGCTCTGCAAATGAGCGAGGCATCGTCAGTGTGCATCGCTAGCTATGTCGTCCGTACAACTGGGGCGAGTGCTAGTCCGTCTCTCGAGACCTGCCGTGTGGTGGCGCTCGGTCTGCGATCACTGACAGTGGCGACACGCGGGTCCGACATGTATCAGTGGACCGCGGCCGATTTAAAGCTACCACCTAGCAAGTGCGGTGACACCACATTCCTCCCCCACAAATCGGCGGACGGTCGTGTTATAAGGCTTCCGCCCGCCGTGGGGAGGACCCCATGTTGACGTAAGCGATGAGGTGGGGAGCCTACCCTGCCATTCGGTCCGAGGGGAGCTAGGAAACGCCTGAAAACCTAGTCCAGGGTGCACGTCAACATGCGGCGTATGCGCCCATAGAGAGACAGGAGGGGCCGAAAGGTCGACATCCATTGCGTCGGGGTACCCGACGCGCGAAGACGACATCTGGCCCGGAGCCGGCAAGAGTTCCGAGGACAGCTGGTCACGGGAAGCGATCGGCGGCGCGTGACCCAGGGAGGCGCCCGGCGGCAGCAGCGAAGCGCCCACTGCGGGCGGCGGCGGCGGCGGCGGCGGGAGGACCGGCGGCGGCGGTGGCGCGTCGCCATGGGGCAAAATGGAAGGCAGCGTCGGTAACACCTGGGGATGAGGCGAGCCAGTAGATGGGCCCCAGGGCGCTGACCGGACGGCACCGTCGCTGAAAGCAGACGGGGAGCGGCAGAACCCAGGCGACGACAGAGGCGCAGCTGATTGAGATGCCGACGCACCTCACCAGAGGCCCCCAAAACCAGATACATAGGGGTGGCCGAGGCAGCGAAGAATGCGCCCTGCGAGCCAACGCCGTGAACCGCGATAGTTGCGATAGTTGCGATAGGTTACAACGTCGCCTGGAGCAAAAGCAGGAGTCTGCCGCTGCACAGGAACCTGATGCGGCGGATGCAGCAAAGACATCAAGGTTCGATGAGGACGACCGTGGAGCAACTCAACCGGCGAGCGACCATCTCGGGGCTGAGAGCGATACGAAGACAAAACGAGCAATAACGCGTCCTCCCGCGAATGCGACTCTTTCAACGTCAACATCTGTGACTTGAAAGTCCGGACCAATCGTTCAGCGGCACCGTTTGAGTGAGGCGAAGACGGCGCGGATGTCAGATGGCGAATACCATTGGCCTTGCAGAATGACTGAAATTCTGCAGACATGAATTGTGGGCCATTGTAGCAACAAAACGCAAAACAGTAGCAAGGACAGGGTCAGCAGCTGTGGCTGTAGCTACACGACGAAAATCAATCGGAAACGATTCGACCACATCATCGGTTTCCGCATCAATGAACATGCAAGCAAGTTCGGAAGAATCGAATGCTTTATCCTCAGCAACAGGCAAACGGGACAACGCATCGGCGTTGCCATGCTTAGCAGTGGACCGATACAAGATATCGTAGCAGTACTGCGAGAGGAAAATTGACCAGCAAATGAATTTCTGCGCTGTACGTGGAGGTACAGGCTTGTTAGGACGAAAAAGCGATGTCAAAGGATTGTGGCCTGTGATGATGGTAAAGTGACGACCATACAAGAAATCGTGAAACTTTGTAACACCAAACACGAGAGCCAAAGCTTCTTTCTCGATGTGTGAATAATTTCTTTGCGCTGACGAGAGCAATTTGGACGCAAAGGCAATAGGGCGATCATGCGATCCATCTTTTTCGCATCTGCTAGGTCCAATTTCGAAAAGTATTTACCCGGGCACAGTTTATCAAAAAGATCTTCCGGGCGGTGTAAAGGAAAAGTTGCAATCACTAGTTGTGGATTCACTGTTGCCTAGAAGTCCACACAAAGTCTCAGTTTTCCGGAAGGTTTTGGCAAAATTACAAAGGGTGAGGACCAGAGGGACGCCTGCACACGTTCAATTACACCTTGTGATTCGAAATCGTATAATGTTCTTGCGACCTCATCACGCAATGCGTGGGGAACATTGCGCGCTCTGAAAAATTTCGGTTGCGCATTTACTTTCAGTTCCAAATGTGCTTCATAGTTCTTAGCGCAACCAAGGCCCAGTGCAAAAATGTCTGCAAATTCTTCACATAGACTAGAAACACTGGCGGAAGGCACAGTCTGATTCACTGATAGGACCTGATTGACTATAGACAAGTTAAACAACTGAAATAAATTTAAACCAAACAAGTTCACTGCAGTAGAAGAACGAAGAACGTAAAATGACACAAGTTTTGTTTGTCCCTTGTATGTGGCAAGAAGGCTGCACTGTCCTAACACAGGGATATGCTGTCCTGAATAACTAGTGAGCTGAACATTTGCGGCACGCAACGGAGGTTTGCCCAGTTGTTTGTATGTGTCGTGATTGATCAACGAAACTGCAGCTCCGGTATCGAGCTGGAATGGGATCACGTTGCCTTCAAGGTCCAAGTCTACAAAAAGTTTATTGTCCTGCTGACGACAAGAGCGACTGTCTCGTGCAATTTGAACTGATACAGGTACAGAAGCACTTGCGACCTGACGAGATTTCCGGCGACGTCGACGCACACTTTTTGTGGGACGAACACAGTCACTGTTAGAGAAAGTGGCGCTGGACGGAGTGGAATTAACTACATGAATGTCCATGGGCGAAGGTTCACGAGCCTGATTGTCCATGGTTCGATTCCGGCGCGAAGCAAAGGGCCTGGAATGGTTGTGATTGTCTGATCTGAGCTTTTTCTGGCAAACACTTTGAACATGTCCTTTCTTATGACAGTAAAAGCAAATAGCTTGGCGTGACAGGCAATTGTCACGCGAATGTCTAGTTGCACACCGCGGGCATGATTTCACTGCATTTGCTCGCTTACGCAGCACACGTGGAGAGCTAGGCGGCAGCTGCGCGGACGAGCGCGAGTGCTGTTTATCGTTCCGGGCAGCGCGCCCGGCGGGCCGGTTAATGTGACACACGGCTGGCGAAGTTGCAAATGTGTCCTGAGCAAAGTCAAGTGTGTCTTGCCTATCCAATATGTCTATCACTTGTTGAAGGGAGGGATTAACTAGCTTCAAAATCTGTTCCCGTACACGAACATCAGAAACGTTCTGTGCAATTGCATCACGTACCATTGTATCTGAATAAGGGAGTCCACATTCACACTCAAAAGCAGAATCCCTAGTAAGGCCTTGCAATGTTGCAACCCACTCCCTATGAGTCTGACCGGCCGTACGTATTGTACAAAAGAACGTATACCTTTTTGCAACGACATTTACTGTGTCTTTGAAATAGGCATCTAATGCAGACAAAATTTCTTTGTAGCACAGAGTTGCGACGTCGCGTCGGGGAAACAATTTCACTATCACACGGTAGGTGGACACACCTACACAGGCCAATAAAAAAGGCTGCCGCTCGTTACCTTGAATTCTGTAGGCGGCGAGATGAAATCCAAATTGGCGTGACCACTCCGTCCAGGATTCCATAGCGGGGTCAAATGGCCGGAACGGGGTTGCAACAGCATCTTGTTGCTGCGGCAGTGGTGAAGCGGCGGCGGCCGCATCGTTTTGCATTGCACGTTGACCCTGGACGAGCTGTCCAAGGGCATCCAATAACGCCTGCGTCTGCTGATTCTGCAAGCGATAAAATTCGGACAGTACATCTGGAGATTGTGGCGAAGCCATGACACAAGCAAATTAATACAAACTCTATTGTCTCGTCGCCAACTGTTGTGGCGTAACAAGACAGCCACGCCACTCGGAAGTAGCTGAAAGGCACGCGTTAACTCACGCAGGCTAGTAGATAGGTCTGAAACAGGATACATAATGAATGCTATAAAGAAAAGTACGTAGCTCCTGGAATACTTAACTTTAATCCATCCTTGTGGTACATCGCTCTTGACGATACAAGTGAGACTCTTTAGATACAAGCTATGTAATGCTAATGGCGCCTTGCTAGGTCGTAGCCATTGACTTAGCTGAAGGCTATTCTAACTATCGGCTCTGCAAATGAGCGAGGCTTCGTCAGTGTGCATCGCTAGCTACGTCGTCCGTACAACTGGGGCGAGTGCTAGTCCGTCTCTCGAGACCTGCCGTGTGGTGGCGCTCGGTTTGCGATCACTGACAGTGGCGACACGCGGGACCAACATGTACTAATGGACCGCGGCCGATTTAAAGCTACCACCTAGCAAGTGTGGTGTCTGGCGGTGACACCACAAAAAACATTCATAATCTACATGTTTAGCTCGTGTTGCAGCACTCCTCTTGTGAAGTTTAGCACGCGCTGTGGTGCACTGTTGAAACTCGTTGCCACAATTTTTTGTCGAGGACTTTAGTAGACCTCTGTACCAAGTCACGCGAAGAACCGTACCCTTATCTAACTTTGATTCAAGGAAAGTAGACAGCTGAAATTTGAAGCATCTGTTGCGCTGCTAAGAGAATATACTGTATGTAAACAAGGCAAAGTTGCTGAAGTGGGTTTTAGGAAAACGTTTTACTTGTAGCATAAAAAATTAAACACAGCATATTTAGACTACGAATGTTTTTTCGCTGTGCAGTAGTTCTCAAACGACTGCATGAAAACTATTAGTTAAAACATTTGATTGCTTCAAATTTCCTCTCAGCATGGGTGTGTGTGTTTGTCCTCAGGATAATTTAGGCCAAGTAGTGTGTAAGCTTAGGGACTGATGACCTTAGCTGTTAAGCCCCATAAGATTTCACACACAGTTGAACAGTTTCCTCTCATCATGGCTTGATGATGTGGTTATCTTTTCGCTATTGGTCATATTTATTGCGATACTTCAAAGTTGACTAACTCACTGCCCATCGTTGGAAGAATTTGTAATGAATTAAGTAAGCGAATTGCTATTGCTAATCTGAGAGAAGTAGGACTCGGCAGTCAAAAATTGTCGTCAATTTCCGAAATGTGTCCCTCAACCATCTGTAGAAGTAAATCTCGTCCATTCTTCTGCTAGAAATTTCTGACTTCTATTCAAGAATATCGTGTGCATGTGTTTATGAACTTCAAAAGACCACTGGCCAGTGGAGATCTGTTTACCAAACTTCTGTGTAATTTGAAAGTTTACAAACAAATAATATCTTTTGCTCAACCACACAAAGGATCGAGTACGGGTGTTTGCTTTTATATCTGACCAAAGGAAAACGGAAAGGTAAAAGTTTAGTCACCTGCTGCAAAACTCCACCCATGCTGAAGTAGATTTTCGGTAGATTTACGCTTAGAGATTTGTAAACAAGACGTTTTGGATTCGCGTGTTTCGCTCTGCAGTCGTTCTGAAACGCTTCAAATCAACTGGATCTCACTCAGGCAACTTTTGTGTTCCTAACCAGTTATCCAGAAGTGAATCATCTGGGCTCTAATCGTACAACCTCTCGGTTTCTAGCTTCACGTTCTAGTGCACTACACTAAAGAGTCAAGGAAAGTGATACACCTGCCTAATATCACGTAGGGCTCCCGCGAGCACGCAGAAGTGCTGCAACACGACGTTACATGGCCTTTACTATGTCTGAAGTAGCGCTTTGGGGACCTGACACCATGAGTCCTGCAGGGCTGTCCATACATCCGTAAGAGTACGAGGGGTGGAGATCTCTTCTGAGCATCATGTTGCAAGCTATCTCACAATGCTCAATAATGTTCATGTCTGGGGAGTTTGGCGGTCAGCGGAAAAATCTTGTCACACGTGCTGCAGTTTCGAGTCACTGCTGATGTTTCGAGTTAGGCCGGGCGTTATATAGGTGGCTGTGGCATCGTTTTCACAACTTAAATTTAATTCATCTTAGTGCAAACAATTTGTACGACGTATTTATAAATTGTATACTCAAACCTCAATCGTGGATCAGCGTATCTGTTATCAGAAACCGGATCAAAATCCCTGTAGCATTTCCTGTCACTGCGCTGCATATACTAACGGACGCGGAAAATAATTCATGTGTAGAGAGAGATATAAAAATAGCAATTCCTGCAGCTATGAGTTTATCAAAACAAGTTACTGAATTCAATAGCAACAAATTTTTGTAAAATAATCATTTTGCTATACCCTTGGTCTTCGCAGCCAGCTTCACATCGCTCTTTTTTTGCACATTCAGCATCCTTTTGCAATAAACAAAATCAATCATTCGTTTGATATAATTCCTGTCGAACTCACTTTTTTCCAGTCGCACATTTTTCAGCATTAATTTCGAGACGTGATTTTTTTCAGAGAGCATAGCGCCATGATAATTTCTGAAGAATCTGGCTTAGAATAAGTTTATTGTTGAGATACAGCTCAAAATTTCTGTTACAAATTACCTAGTCTTTTCTGTATGATGTGAAAATCAGATTCTCAGGAACTGCATACTGTTTGTTGCTTGGTGGTGGTGCCATTTCGTCAGAGAATAACGGAATTAGAGTAAAATTAAAGGATATTTTCTGAATGCTAAAGATCTACTACTTAAATGTTAACCATTTCTGAATCATCTATGTTCATTAAATCAAAAATGTTCACACAGCAATGCAGAAAAAGACAGTGCTAGGTATTGCTCTATTGCCCAGCTGTAGGGACCCTTAACACTGAGGTAGATGTTTCCGTTGTAGTCAGCCAAGAATTTAGTATCAGCAACATGTCAATGGAAACAGTGAATAATACTACCTCTGACTCCGTAGTCAAAAAATTGTATTTGCTCTACGTCGATAACAAGCTGCCGCTTTATGTTAATGGTTTTCATTAAACCGTCCCTTGTTAGACCAGGTGAAGTAACATACTGCACTGGATTCAGTTAGTACCTTGCGTCAGGAAACGCAGAAAACTTCAAAGACATCTCCCGATTACTACAAATCGGTTTTCAAGTCTGAGTAATCTCGTAATATCTTGAATTTCAATAAACGGCACATCCTATATGATCTTTGGTATTCATACCTTTTGAACGTTGTTTTACCAGTCAGGAGGCTTTTGAACGCTTCAGTCGATAGTAACTGTTCATCGAACAAACCGGATGCTCACTGAGGAAACAAGCCTTTTTACCAAGCAAGTTAAACAGCTCACAGTGCGGGAAATATTTTCTTGTTATTTTGAAGTCATACGGTTTTAAATACGAAACACATATTTCTAGAGGGCATGCAAAAAAATTGAAGTAACGTATCAATCGAAATATCACGTTGCAATGATGTTCCACTGTGACCGTTTCGATAAATATTTTGTGTTTTTCTATGCTTGTTGCAATGACAGAAATATATTCTGGATTTGCTTTCACCGTTTTATGCCCAGTTGCTTCCATTTTCTCGCAAAGGTTCATAAATATGAAGTGAGGGCCGTAATTCGTCGGATTGTGAAACATTACTGACACTGTATTTCATACGCACTTCCTCAAAATCGGCGTATAAAATGACAAGGTCGGTGTCTTTCACATCAGTTTGGTCGAAGTGTTCCTTACACGAATGGCAAAATTCTGCTGCTCGAGACACTACTTGTTCCTCAAGGCTCACAAGCATCTGTTCGTTTTGCAACAATAACATTTTTATGCATTCAACCATTAGATCCAGCTGTTTGCTGAACATTACTACTGCAACTATAATATGCAAAAAAAAAAAAAAAAAAACAATACTATAGTGTTTGTGAACTCGAATTTCGTTACTAACACATAGATACTGTTAGTGTGTACTGTGCGTGGCCCTGCTGACTGGTTTGCAAAAAAAAAAAAAAAAAAAAAAAAAAAAACTACTTAAACCTAACTAACCTAAGGACATCACACACATCCATGCCCCAGGCAGGATTCGAACCTGCGACCGGAGCGGTCGCGCGGTTCCAGAACTGAAGCGCCTAGAACTGCTCGGCCACACTGGCCGGCTGACTGGTTTTCACTGCGAACACTAAACTTAATATACAACTAAATTCACTTTACATTGAAATTAGCGTGAATAGTGCTCACATATTATGTATATAACATAGTGATGAGACGGAGTAATGCCACTATCTGCTAGCCATCCCAGGTCTTTTCTTTGTGTAACAAAATCTACGTGTTTTCGATTGACAGCATTGATTAATACGTTTCTCATAATTACGAAAAGTGAAGATATACAACTGAAAAAATCTCCTCTAATCATCCACTTGTGTTGAGAGTACCGAATACTACCCATATTGACATGCTTCAGATTATTGAGGTGTTAAATTTTTGCGAAGCTTAATCTATCTGAATATACATGATAATTATGGATGTAATTACATTTTCGCATTCTGGCTACAAACCTTTTATAACTCAGCATTTGAAACTATAATAATAACTGTCGTTCTTTGCGTCAACACTTAGCATGGTATGTTTGTTTACAATCACATTTGCTGATTTTCTGTGTTTTTATGCATAAAACCCCTACTTATGAACACATTAACGCAAAGTTTTCAAGATGTATTTAAAGTCCAGTCGAAATTGTGAGCTTGGAAACTACCCAGATTTTTAAAGTCAGTTCCTGACATTCGTTGAATAATATTCTGTGATTCAGAAGACGACAGAGATGCCTTTTCGTGGCCATATACATTTCTTTAATCTCGAATGAACTTGTCTTTGGGAAACTTAAGCCCATCATCGTTGACTATTACGCTAGTGCATATTTAACTTCATGAGCAGAAGCCACGTAAACCCATTCCAAAATATCATCACTGATTTCAATATACTTCGCTGACCGTTCAACCATTATATATTAATATATGCTAATGAGCTATCAGAAATAGTTCCTGTTATTCATCTACAGTTTGCAAATGGAGATATCACGGTGTTATGGAATGTCGTGGTAATGTTTCTACCTACAAGAAGAGGTTCAAGAAACATCATGATAAAAAATGTGCACAGGATAAGCCACTGTGTCAACAACAGCATCAATGTCTTACTACTTGTAGTGACTGCCTTGCTTTTGATATATATCTTCCTGCTTTCTCAGGAAGGTCTCAGACAAGTTCTGAGTTGTCGATGTCTGCAAATGCTCATTCAAGAAATAGTTCACGGAGTCTTCAAGCAATCGACTTAAATGCATATGCGAGAAGCGTTGCCTCGTCACCTGTAGTCTGTGCAACAAATATGTTTCGCCGTTGGTATGAAAATTCCGATTCCTTCAATGTTTGCATAAATTTTTGACATTTTTCAGTAGTTTTAAATATTTTTCGATACTTTCCAGAATGTTTTATGGCTATGACAAGCAGTTTTTAAGAACATCAACTGATTTTATGGCAATAACTACTGGTTTTGTAGAAAAATCAATGGAAGCTGCTCTGTAAAAATACCTTCTTTAGGAATAATAATGCGAGATTATACAGTAATATCAGCTTATTCTTTCCACACAATGACATTCTTTAACCTCCTGAAACCAATCTGTATTCCGCTATTTGTACAAGAAATTCTAATAGCAGCGAACTAGAATTGTCAATATGTAACATCGAGTTTTGCGAAAAATCATTCATATACTAAAACTATACGCCCATAAAGTTCTGATTCATAGTTGCTTACAGAATTTTTGGCGAGATGTGTGTAGTTTACAAATGGCGACTTCAACACGTAAAAATTTGATTCCAATAAATTTCCTGAATTTTGGGTGAGATGTGTGTAGCTCGTAAGTGGTGAAATACAATTCACGTCTCTAGTAGCATTACATTTGTTTCATTTGGCGATGTTATTATCTCACTGTCGGTTCCTTCGCCACTGGAGACGATCTTTGCGTACTTTTGCCCTTGCAGATGATCTTAAGAAGGGAATGAGGAAGGCAGAAAGATTAGGGCTTAATATCCCATTGACATCTAGCCCATTAGAAATGGTGCACACTTCCTCGAAGTAAGTTAGCTATAATCTTTGAAAGCAACTATCCCAAAATTAGCTTTAAGCAGATTAGTGAAATCTTGGAAAACCTGAATGAGGACTACAGTGCGGTGTTAGGGGGCTGGATTTAGAACAGCTGTCCAGAAGAATACGAGTACGAATATTTTACACTGCTACACTTGACTTGGTCTATCAAGAAAGTCGCCCTACATATTCTAACAATAGACTGCTGAAACTGTTTTCCACTACACCGCTTCCGGTCCTCCCATGTCACTGGACGTTATGATGAGGACGATTTATCCTTTCGTGTCTGTTCCAACCGTAGTTACTGACTGTATCTGTTCCAATACAGGGTGATAAAAATCGGAAACCTAACCTCCACAGAAGTGCACCAGTCTCTCTTTAAATGTGACAGATACGCCCTGTGTACGATTACGATATATGTCACATGATGTCTGGCGTTGGCATATTTGATTCCCAACCGCTTCCTCGTTGTTGGGTGACATGTTTACGCTAGTAGTTCTTTACTCTCTGTCAGCCTTCTGTACCTGTAAGCAACAGGCGGCACCAACGTAGTCTACGTGTCGCACGGTCGTATCTAGTAGATTAATTCGAAGCACCGCGCGCAATATATCCGCTGGCATGATCCCCACGTCTACCGATTAGTAAGGAATGAAGCTCTGTTCTGTGTTGCAGACAGCGTCATGGTGGGACGCGCCCTCAGTACGAAGACGGTGCAGTTTCCCAGTGCCAGACCACTGTGAGTCCTGGGATCCTGGACCACACAAGAGTAGAACACCCGTCGCGTAGATCGCGTCCTTACTGGCAGTATATCGCTGGAACTCCAGTTTGAAGTGGTGACTATGTCTATCCTCATGCTATTGATGGACCGTCCACGAGAACTCGAGGAGCTAGGCGCATGCATTTTCATCGCAACAATGCTCAGTTAAACTTTTTACAAGGTAAGGAGTTTCAGTCCTCGTTTAAGTAGTATTGTACAGTCACTTACTTACCATTTCGTTCACCTGCTCTACCAAGCCGTTTGACCGTCTCTGACTAAATTGCAATGTCATCGCCAAACATTTAGATTTTTATTTTTTCTTCTTGAACTTTAATTCCTATTCCACATTCTGCTTGTTTTCTTTCACAGTCTGTTCAAAGTACATATCGAATTACATCTAGGATAGCATATGGTCCCGTCTTACTCCTTTCTCAACTACGGCTTCCACGTCATGTCTTTCGATTCTCACACGAGCACTCAGGTTTCTACACATCTTTTAAGTAATCTTTCGCTCCTTGTATTTTATACTTGCTACTTGCCAAATTTCAAAGAATGTAGTGCACTCAACACTGTCAAGAGGTGTCTTCAAATCTACGAATGCTATAAACGTAAGTTCGCCTTTTTATAATCTATTTTCTCCGAAATGATGTAGAGTCTCTGTTTCCTCGCGTGCTCCGACAATCTGCAGAATCCAAACTGATATTCTCCAACGTCGGCTTCTAGCAAATTTTCCACTCTTTTGTAAATTGGCTTAGACATAAACATGACATCGATCATCTAACAATAAAAATCGAATTTATTGGGATCCGTAGACCTTACCATTCGCAAGCCAGGGATGTTTCTACGGTACAATGTGTCTACGGATATGCAGATTATTATTTTTTAATCGACGTCTTATAATATTCTGTTCTGTCAATGCTATGAGATTTGTTGTTAATTGAATAAGTACATTTTTTTGAGTCAGTAGTCTTCTAACTGGTTTGATGCGGCCCGCCACGATTTTCTTTCCTGTGCCAACCTCTTTATCTCAGGGTAGAACTTGCAACCTACGTCCTCAATTACTTGCTGGATGTATTCCAATCTTTGTCTTGCCTACAGTTTTTGCCCTCTGCAGGTCCCTCTAGCACCATGGAAGGGATCCCCGTAATGTCTTATTAGATGCCTTATCATCTTTTCCCTTGTTCTCATCAATGTTTTCTAAATATTCCTCTCCGGTTCTGCGCAGATCCTCCTGATTCCTTACCTTATCAGTCTACCTAATTTTCAATATTCATCTGTAGCACCACATCTCAAATGTTTCAGTTACGGTTTTCCCACAGTCCATGTTTCACTACCTCGTACATTCCAAACGTACATTCTGAGAAATGTCTTCCTCAAATTGAGGCCTATGTTTGATGCTAGTAGATTTCTCTTGGCCAGGGAATGATCTTTTTGCCAGTGCTAGTCTGCTTTTGATGTCCTCTTTGCTTCGTCCATCTTGGAATATTTTGCTGCCTAGGTAGCAGAATTTCTTAACTTCATGTGCTTCATGACCACCAATCTCGAAGTTAGGTTTCTCAATGTTCTCGTTTCTGCTACTTATCATTACTTTTGTCTTTCTTCGATTTACTCTCAATCCACACTCTGCACTCATTACACTGTTCATTCCATTCAACATGTGCAATTATTGTCCACTTTCACTGAGGATGGCAATGTCATCAGCGAATCATATCATTAATATCCTTTCATCTTGAATTTATTTCCACTCCTGAACCTTTCCTTTATTAATATCATTGCTTTTTCGACGTATATATTTAACAGTAGAGGCAAAAGACCATAACCACGTCTTACTACTTTATTCAGCTGACCACTTCTTCCTGGTCATCCACTCTTATTATGCCTTCTTGGCTCTTTCACATATTGTATATTACCCATCTCTCTCTATAGCTTACCCATACTTTTCTCTAAATTTCGAACATCTTGCACCATTTTACACTGTCGAAACGTTTTTCCAGGTCAACACATCCTATGAACGTGTCTTGATTTTTCTTTAGTTTTGCTTCAATTATCAACTGCAACGTTAGAATTGCCTCTCTGGTTGGTTTACCTTTCCTAATGCCATCAACTGATCATCACCTAACACATCCTCAACTTTCTTTTCCCTTTTTCTCTATATTGTTCTTGTAAGTAAGTTTGAAGCAGGAGCTCTTAAACTGATTGTGCGATAATTCTCGCACTTGTGTGTGATCTCGCAGTCTTTGGAACTGTATGGATCATATTTTACCTAAAATCATATGGTATGTCGCCACACTCATACATTCTACACATCAACGTGACTAGTCGTTTTGTTGACACTTCCCCTAACGATTTTAGAAATTCTGATGGAACGTTATCGATCCTTCCCACCTTGTTTGATGTTAAGTCCTTCAAAGCTCTCTTAAATTCTGATTCTAGCACAGGATTCCCTACATCTTCTGACTCGACTCCTGTTTCTCCTTACACCACATCAGGCAAATTTTCCCCCTCAATGTACTCTTTCGACCTATCCGCTCCCCCCCCCCCCCCTGCATTTAACAGTGGAATTCTCATTGCACTCTTAGTGTTGCCACTTTCCTTTTAATTTCACAAAAGGTTGTTCTGATTTTCCTATACTCCATGTCAGTCCTCCCGACAATTCTTTCTTTTTCGATTTCTTCACATTTTTCACACAGCCGTATCGTCTTAGCTTCCCTACACTTCCTATTTATTTCATTCCTCAGCGACTTGTACTTCTGTATTCCTGAATGTCCCTGAACCTTGTCAAAACTTATCAAGTAGAGCCTGTCGTAGCCACAGAGACATCCAGACATAATTCTACATCTACATCTATACTCTGCAAACAGCTGTGAAGCGCTCGATAGAGGTTTGCATGTGTGAAAATTAAAATCGTTGCAAAAATATTTACCATTTTGAACAAGTTCTGCTGCTATATCACTACGTGCTTCGGCTTTCTGCAGAATAGTCTTATAATCAGCGTCGACTGTACCGTACAAGAAGTTGTACTTCCTCACCTGTTAGATAAGTTTTTTAGTATATTCCTAGAGTCATAATTTGAAGCTGATTCTTGAAACTTTGTAAGTAGGCTTTCTCAGGCTAATTTACATATATCTTCAAGTAACTGCCAGTTCAGTTCTTTCAGCATCTCAGTAACACTCTCCCGCAGTTCAAACAAACCTGTGACCATTCGTGCTACTCATATCTGTATATGTTCAATACCGTTGTCAGTCCTGTTTGGTATGGGTCCCACACACATAAGTAATATTCTAAGATGGGTCAGATGAATGACTTGTAAGCAATCGCCTTTGTAAACTGATTGCATTTCCCCAGTACTCTACCAATAAACCGAAGTCTGATACCTGCCCTGCCCATGACTGGGCCTATATGATCGTACCATTTCATATCCCTACAAAGTGTTATAACCAGGTAGTTGTACAACTTGGCTGATTCCAACAACGACTCGTTGTTACTGCAGCCATAGGATACTTCGTTTTCCGTTTTGGGAAGGGAACATTTTAAGCTAGTTACTGTTCTGTGCAACACACTGGTATTTTAGCGATACCGCAATGAATACTTACGCAGCTTCTTTCAGAGATCACTTCACAACAGATAATTACATCACCTGCAAAAAATCTGAGGCTGCAATTATTATTATCCCTAACGTAATAAATACACTACATGAAGAGCAAGGATCTCAACACACTTCCGCTGGTACACCGAATTTTTATCTCTTGATGACAATCTATCCAAGGTAGCTTGCTGCATCTTTGCTAGCAGAAGCTCCTCGCTTCAGTCAGAAATTTCACTTGATACCCCATGCCATCATACTTTTGAAAAGATGCATAGGTGTGATTTTGAGTCAAAAGTTTTTCGGAAATCGAGAAATGCACCTACCGGACTGCCTTTATTTGTGGCTTTCAGTAATTCATGTGAGAAATGTGTGATTTAGGTTTCACATGATCAGTGTTTTCGGAATCCGTGCTGGTTGGAAAGGAGTGGGTCATTCTCGTCGAAATACCTCTTCATTCTCGTCGAGATACCTCTTTATGTTGGTTCCAATTTACCTGAAGGATATTGGACGGTATTTTTGTGGATCACTTCTGCTACCCTCCTTGTAGATGGATGTGGCCTACGCTTCTTTACAATTACTGTGCACCGTTTATTGTTAGAGAAATCTACGACAGATTATAGTTAACGAGGAGGTAACTCAGCTGCAATATAAAATTTTATAGGGATTCCATCGTGCCCGGTGACCTTGTTCCATTTTAACGAGTAGGTAAAGTCTTTACTGATTGCAAATGGTAACCATACAATTTCTCGTAAGATAGGAGGTATTGCTTTAAATTGTATTGTAAAACAAGTGTACAGAATAACATCTTCGGTTGTTGCGTTAGAAAAAAGCATGAAAATAATTCGTTTTGACATCAGGATTACTATGTGAGGATAAATAGCTAATTTGCGTTTGAATGCGACACGTAATTGTCTTAAATGAAGTTCGATTTTCTACGTTTTGCTTTCCGTTTTGATCGCACGGTTGCTTATATACTTGCTGTAATATCTTTCAGTTACTTTAAGATGTAATATACACTAAGGGATTTCCAATACTGTACTCTAATTCATTTTATGTAACTTATTGCATGTGTGAAAATCAAAATTTTTGCAAAAATATTTACCATTTTGAACAAGTTTAGCTGCCATATTGCTACGTGCTTCGGCCTTCTGAAGAATAGTCTTATAACAGCATCGACTGTACCGTACCAGAAGTTGTACTACCTCACCTGTTAGATAAGTTTTTTTCTGCTTTTATGATTTCCACTGACTTCACTGCACGCTCATCGAATCAACAGATCTACGTGATGCCGCTGCTGGCTCATCCGTCGGTGTGAGAACACGGCGAATAATGCGGCTGCTGGCGCACACACCTGTATTGTGAGACAAACTGGCACTCTCTGCGGCTGCTGGCCGGTTGCCACGGCGGCAAATCCGCCCTCTGTGTGGCCGACACGAGACACGATGCAACAACACGCATTTCAACGACGCTGATTTCCCGTTGACAGACCGCGCGCACAGACCACGTTCTGTGTGGCCAGGCCTTTAGTGAGGCGTCGTACGACCAGGTATTTTGGAAATTTGTGGTAAGGACTACGGGACCAAAAGGCTGAGATCATGGGTCCCTAGGCTTACAGACAACTTAATCTACCTTAAACTAACTTACGCTAAGGACGACACACACACACCCATGCCCGAGGGAGGACTCGAACCTCAGACGGAGGGTGCCGCGCGAACCGAGACAAGGCGACTCAGGCCGCGACACTACCCCGCGCGGCCTACGACCAGGTGAGCGCTCCGCTATGATTGTGTTTATCAATTGTCTTTTTATAATCTGAAGCTATTCCAGTTACATGTTGGGTTCTGCGTGCTCAACGCTTACGAACAAAGTGAAAAAAAGTCTAAGAATTGCAATATATTGTTCGCTCAGGGTTTAACAGAGTTGTGAAGACTGCAAGGCAGTTGTAAAAACTTGCGCTGTGTGTGTAGCAAGCGCTTTCGGGCAAATCATGCCATTACAGGATTTTATTCTCTGAGGAAATGTCGTTCGTTCTGTCATGACTCATTTTGTACATTCAGAAAGTCTCGATAACTGACGATAGTGACGAACCGCGACCATTTAACCGTAGTACCCCATTTCCTTTCAGTAGACAACAGTCAGTAGTCGGCTGAAGGAGTACAACCGACTCTAACTGAAAGCAAGGAAAATCAAAGGGGTGACTATTACTGAATTTTAGCTTGAACGTTATCATCTCGCTCAATGAGAATTCCTATACAGTATTGTTGCATGTGTCCACTTACAACGTCATTATATTAACTTCTTAAGATGAAACTGTAATTATGTCAGAGACAGCAAACGACCTGGAAGAACAGTTGAACGGAATGGTCAGTGTCTTGAAAGGAGGATATAATATGAACATCAACAAAAGCAAAACGAGGGTAATGGAATGTAGTCGAATTGAATCGGGTGATGCTGAGGAAATTAGATTAGGAAATGAGAAACTTAAAGTAGTAAATCAGTTTTGCTATTTACGTAGCAAAATAACAGATGATGGGCGAAGTAGAGAGGGCATAAAATGTAGACTGGCAATGCCTAGCAATGCGTTTCTGAAGAAGAGAAGTTCCTTAACATCGAGTATAGATTTAAGTGTCAGGAAGTATTTGTATGGAGTGTAGCCATGTATGGAAGTGAAACGTGAATGATTAATAGAATGGACAAGAAGAGAATAGAAGCTTTCGAAATGGGTGCTACAGAAGAATGCTGAAGATTAGATGGGTAGATCACATGACTCTAGGTGTAGTGGTCTTCAGTGCAAAGACGATTTTTACCTTCCGTGCTGCCCCCCGAAACTAAATTGGTGATCCCTTGATGCTTCAGAATATGTCCTACAAACCGATCCCTTCTTCTAGTCAAGTTGTGCCACAAATTTCTCTTCTCTCCAATTCTATTCAGTACCTCCTCATTAGTCATGTGATCCACCCATCTAACCTTCAGCATTCCTCTGTAGCACCACTTTTCGAAAGCTTCTATTCTCTTTTTTTCTAAACTATTTACCGCCCACGTTTCACTTCCATACATGTCTACACTCCATACTAATTCTTTCAGAAACGACTTCCTGACACTTAAATTTATAGTCGATGTTAACAAATTTCTCTTCTTCAGGAACGCTTTCCTTGCCATTGCCAGTCTACATTTTATATCATCTCTACTTTGACCATCATCAGTTATTTTGCTCTGCAAATAGCAAAACTCCTTTACTACTTTAAGCCTCTCATTTCCTAATCTAATTCCCCCATTATCACCCGACTTAATTCGACTACATTCCATTATCCTCGTTTTGCTTTTGTTGATGTTCATCTTATATCCTCCCTTCAAGACACCATCCATTCCGTTCAGCTGCTCTTCCAGGTCTTTTGCTGTCTCTGACAGAACTACAATGTCATCAGCGAACCTCAATTTTTTTAATTCTTCTCCATGGATTTTAATTCCTACTCCAAATTTTCCTTTTTTTTCCTTTACTGCTTGCTCAGTATACAGATTGAACAACATCGGGGAGAGGCTACAGCCCTGTCTCACTCCCTTCCCTACCACTGCTTCCCTTTCGTGCCCCTCGACTCATAATTGCCATTTGGTTTCTGTACAAATTGTAAATAGCCTTTCGCTTCCTGTATTTTACCCCAGCCAATTTCAGAATTTGAAAGAGAGTTTTCCAGTCATCATTGTCAAAAGCTTTCTCTAAGTCAACAAATGCTAGAAGCGTAGGTTGGCCTTTCCTTAATCTATTTTCGAAGATAAGTCGTAGGGTCAGTATTGCCTCAAGTGTTCCAACATTTCTAGGGAATCCAAACGGATCTTACCCGAGGTCGGCTTCTACCAGTTCGTCTGTAAACAATTCGTGTTAGTATTTTGCAGCCGTGGCTTATTAAACTGATAGTTCGGTAATTTTCACATCTGTCAACCTCTGCTTTTTTCGGGATTGGAATTAATATATTCTTTTTGAAGTCTGAGGGCACTTCGCCTGTCTCATACATCCTGCTCGCCAGATGGTAGAGTATTGTCAGGGCTGGCTCTCTCGAGGCTGTCAGTAGTTCTAATGGAATGCTGTCTACTCCCGGGGCCTTGTTTCGACTTAGGTCTTTCAGCGCTCTGTCAAACACTTCACGCAATATCATATCTCCCATTTCATCTTCATCTACATCCTCTTCCATTTCCATAATATTGTCCTCAAGAACATCGCCCTTGTATAGACCACCTATATATTCCTTCCACCTTTCTGCTTTCCCTTCTTTGCTTAGAACTGGGTTTCCATCTGAGCTCTTGATATTCATGCAAGTGGTTCTCTTGCCTCCAAAGGTCTCTTTAATTTTTCTGTAGGCAGTATCTATCTTACCCCCAGTGATATACTCCTCTATATCCTTACATTTGTCCTCTAGACACCCCTGCATAGCTATTTTGCACTTCCTGTCGATCTCATTTTTGAGACGTTTGTATTCCTTTTTGCCGGCTTCATTTATTGCGTTTTTGTATTTTCTCCTTTTATCAATTAAATTCAGTATCTCTTCTGTTACCCAAGGATTTCTATTAGCCCTCGTCTTTTTTCCTGCTTGATCCTCTGCTGCCTTCACTATTTCACCTCTCAAAGCTACCCATTCTTCTTCTACTGATTTCTTTCCCCCATTCTTGTCTATCGTTCCCTAATGCTCTCCCTGGAACTCTCTACAACCTGTGTCAGTTTATCCAGGTCCCATCTTCTCAAATTCCCATCTTTTTGCAGCATCTTTAGTTTTAATCTACAGCTTGTAAGCAATAGATTGTGGTCAGAGTCCACATCTGCTCCTGGAAACCTTCTAGTATCTCCAGCCGTCTTCCATGTATACAGACTTCTTTTATGATTCTTGAACCAAGTATCAGCTATGATTAAGTTATGCTCTGTGCAAAGTTCTACCAGGCGGCTTCCTCTATCATTTCTTACCCCATTCTATATTCACCTACTACCTTTCCTTCTCTTGCTTTCCTACTATCGAATTCCAGTCACTATTAAATTTTCGTCTCCCTTCACTATCTGAATAATTTCTTTTATCTCATCATACATTTCATCAATCTCTTCATCATCTGCGGAGCTAGTCGGCATATAAACTTGTACTACTGTGGTAGGTGTGGGTTTCGTATCAATCTTGGTCACAATAATGCGTTCACTATGCTGTTTGTAGTAGCTTACCCACATTCCTATTTTTTATTCATTATTAAACCTACTCCTGCATTACCCCTATTTGATTTTGTACTTATAATCCTGTATTCACCGGACCAGAAGTCTGGTTCCTCCTGCCAACGAACTTCACTAATTCCCACTATATCTAACTTTAACTTATCCATTTCCCTTTTTAAATTTTCTAACCTACCTGCCGGATTAAGGAATCTGACATTCCACGCTCCGACCCGTAGAACGCCATTTGTCTTTCTCCTGGTAACAACGCCCTCCTGAATAGCCCCTCCGCAGATCCGAATGGGGGCTATTTTACCTCCGGAATATTTTACCCAAGAGAACGCCATCATCATTTAATCGTACAGTAAAGCTGCATGCCCTCGGGAAAAATTACGGCCGTAGTTTCCCCTTGCTTTCAGCCGTTCGCAGTACCAGCACAGCAAGGTCGTTTTGGTTAGTGTTACAAGGCCAGATCAGTCAATCATCCTGACTGCTGCCCCTGCAACTACTGGAAAGACTGCTGCCCCTCTTCAGGAACCACACGTTTGTCTGGCCTCTCAACGCATACCCCTCCGTTGTGGTTGCACCTACGATACGGCTATCTGTATCGTATAAGGACGCAAGCCTCCCCATCAACGGCAAGGTCCATGGTTCATGGGGAGGTCTCCCCAATTCTATTCAATACCTCCTCATTAGTTAGTTATCACATGACTAATGAGGAGGTATTGAATAGAATTGGGGAGAAGAAAAATTTGTGGCACAACTTGACTAGAAGAAAGGATCGGTTGTTAGGACATGTTCTGAGGCATCAGGGTATCACCAGTTTACTACTGGAGGGCAGCGTGTAGGGTAAAAATCATAGAGGGAGACCAAGAGATGAATACACTAAGCAGATTCGGAAGGATGTAGGATGCAGTATGTACTGGGAGATGAAGAAGCTTGCACAGGATAGAGTAGCATGAGAGCTGCATCAAACCAGTCTCTGGACTGCAGAACACAACAACAACAACAACAAGAGGAAATTAATGGTTTAACTGATAAGAAAGACATCTCCTCGAGTAAAGATCAGTTTGGACATAATATTTTGCAGTTGATCCCTCAATAATGATGTAGTCCACTACCTCCCCATGGTCGTGCCTATCGCAGCTGGTGTTTGTTGCCAACAATTAGGATATGTAATATAGCTTAGCATGGTAAGCTTATGACTAAAGTCTACTTTAAGAAAAAAGAAAGTGCTGTAACACGAACGTTCCTATAACATCACGAATGATTAAGACATTACTCATCGTGGACCTCGAAACGGTCTGTGTTTATTTTCTATCCCATGTCAAACTGAAACAGTGTGCTAATTTGGCATTTCGTAGTGATAATTTATTTATTGATTTTTGATCTGACTGCCTTTAGCTCTGTCACGAAACAGATAAAAAATGTGGCTTTCAGCGAGACTGGGACCGTGACCCAAAGCAGCCCTCACTACACAAGCAAACACGTTACTTCAGTGCCACTGAATCGCTGCTGTGATTGTCTTTTCTTTATTGTCCTAGTGTCGGCTACAACTGATGAAATGCAATGTAAAATACGAAACTAGTTTCAACTTCTCCTTCGAATGACCTCCCTGGACGCAAAAGCACACAGGAAATAACTGAGATTATTCAGTCAAGCTGACGAGGAAATGGCAAGCGAATTTGTCAACAAATTTATACGTTATCTAGGAAGTAACTCGGCGGTCACACCATTTCCAAACATGTCCTATGATGACATAAAAGTTTTCTGAGTATGGTACCGTGCCATAATGCACGAAACTATAGCTGGAGAAAACCAACGTTTTGGCTACGGTTACAGCGGCCAACTTCTTACTGGCGAGTTTTAGCTACTGCAGTGCCAGTTATATTTTGGCATTATTGTTCACTGTGCACGACATTACGTCCAATTTAAAACGTTTGATGATTACTTTATTTTTGAGTCATCAGTTTTCTGACTGGTCATGTTGTCCGCCACGAGAATGTCTCATGCGCCAATCTCTTCATCTCAGAGTATTTGCTGCATGTATTCTAATCTCTGTCTTCCTCTACAGGTTTTGCCCTCTACAACTCCCTCTAGTACCTTGGAAGTCATTCCCTGATGTCTTAACGGATGTCCTATCATCCTGGCCCTTCTTTTTTTCAGTGTTTTCCACATATTCACCTCCTCTGCGATTCTGCGCAGAACCTCCTCATTCCTTGCCTTATCACACCGCCTAACTTTCAACATTCGCCTGTAGCATCACATCTCAAATGATTTGATTCTCTTCTGTTCCGGTTTTCCCACAGTCCATGTTTCACTGCCAGACAATGCTTTGCTCCAAACGTACATCCTCAGAAATTTCTTCCTCAAATTAAGGCCTATGGTTAATACTAGTAGACATCTGTTGGCCAGGACCTCCCTTTTTTCCGGTGCTAGTCTGCTTTTTATATCCTGCTTGCTCCGATCGTCATTGGTTGTTGTGCTGCCTACGTAGTAGAATTCCTTAACTTCATCTACTTTGTGACCATCGATCGTGATGTTAAGTATCTTCTTATTTTCATTTCTGCTACTTCTCACTACTTTCACCTTTCTTCGATTTAGTCTCTGTCAGTATTCTGTACCTATTAGAGCGTCAATTCCATTCAGCAGGTCATTTCATTCTGTTCCACTATGATTATGGACAGCAATGTCACCAGCGAATCTCAACGTGATGTCATTTCACCTTGCATTTTAATACCAGTCTTGAACTTTTCTTTTCTTTCCGTCATTGCTTCCTCTAAGTTTAGATTAAACATTGGGAGCGAAAGGCTACTTCCTCGTCTTATACCTCTTTTATTCCGAGCACTTCGTTCTTACAAGGGGAGGCCACCAATTGTGAAATTCAGATTCGATTCATATTGCGCATAATAAAAGCTCACAGCCAGAGGTGTAATGTGGCAAAGCACCAAGATGCACTTCTCAGCCGTTGTCGAGAAAGCGACAGTTAAAAGAAACCGTTGACGTCAAATACTCTCTACGATTTGTAACTTCCTCCAGCGTCGTGGCGCAGCGGTAAGCGCTCGGGTTCGTAATCCGAAGGTCGCCGGATCGAATCTCGCGCCATGCAACTTTTTTTTTAGTATTTGTTATTTGTAATATATATATATATATATATATATATATATAATTCCCGGCAATTAGTTGCAACAATTATGCATATAATAAGTTGTTGAAAGTTGTTTGTCGTGGAAAAACTGGCGACAACGAACATGATTATGTTTTCTGCAAGCAAAGTTGTATTTCACAAATGTGATTAATTGTCTTCATAATGTTTACACGTGTAGTTAACGGAAGACGTAGAAACGATATTCCGAAACGAATACGTATAGTGTAAGTCAAACGTTCGAATTAGAGACCCCATGATATATATATATATATATATATATATATATATATATATATATATATATATATATATACTCCTGGAAATTGAAATAAGAACACCGTGAATTCATTGTCCCAGGAAGGGGAAACTTTATTGAAACATTCCTGGGGTCAGATACATCACATGATCACACTGACAGAACCACAGGCACATAGACACAGGCAACAAAGCATGCACAATGTCGGCACTAGTACAGTGTATATCCACCTTTCGCAGCAATGCAGGCTGCTATTCTCCCATGGAGACGATCGTAGAGATGCTGGATGTAGTCCTGTGGAACAGCTTGCCATGCCATTTCCACCTGGCGCCTCAGTTGGACCAGCGTTCGTGCTGGACGTGCAGACCGCGTGAGACGACGCTTCATCCAGTCCCAAACATGCTCAATGGGGGACAGATCCGGAGATCTTGCTGGCCAGGGTAGTTGACTTACACCTTCTAGAGCACGTTGGGTGGCACGGGATACATGCGGATGTGCATTGTCCTGTTGGAACAGCAAGTTCCCTTGCCGGTCTAGGAATGGTAGAACGATGGGTTCGATGACGGTTTGGATGTACCGTGCACTATTCAGTGTCCCCTCGACGATCACCAGTGGTGTACGGCCAGTGTAGGAGATCGCTCCCCACACCATGATGCCGGGTGTTGGCCCTGTGTGCCTCGGTCGTATGCAGTCCTGATTGTGGCGCTCACCTGCACGGCGCCAAACACGCATACGACCATCATTGGCACCAAGGCAGAAGCGACTCTCATCGCTGAAGACGACAGGTCTCCATTCGTCCCTCCATTCACGCCTGTCGCGACACCACTGGAGGCGGGCTGCACGATGTTGGGGCGTGAGCGGAAGACGGCCTAACGGTGTGCGGGACCGTAGCCCAGCTTCATGGAGACGGTTGCGAATGGTCCTCGCCGATACCCCAGGAGCAACAGTGTCCCTAATTTGCTGGGAAGTGGCGGTGCGGTCCCCTACGGCACTGCGTAGTATCCTACGGTCTTGACGTGCATCCGTGCGTCGCTGCGGTCCGGTCCCAGGTCGACGGGCACGTGCACCTTCCGCCGACCACTGGCGACAACATCGATGTACTGTGGAGACCTCACGCCCCACGTGTTGAGCAATTCGGCGGTACGTCCACCCGGCCTCCCGCATGCCCACTATACGCCCTCGCTCAAAGTCCGTCAACTGCACATACGGTTCACGTCCACGCTGTCGCGGCATGCTACCAGTGTTAAAGACTGCGATGGAGCTCCGTATGCCACGGCAAACTGGCTGACACTGACGGCGGCGGTGCACAAATGCTGCGCAGCTAGCGCCATTCGACGGCCAACACCGCGGTTCCTGGTGTGTCCGCTGTGCCGTGCGTGTGATCATTGCTTGTACAGCCCTCTCGCAGTGTCCGGAGCAAGTATGGTGGGTCTGACACACCGGTGTCAATGTGTTCTTTTTCCCATTTCCAGGACGGTTTCTATTAACTGTCGATTTTCTCGACAACGGCTGAGAAGTGCATCTTGGTGCTTTGCCACTTTACACCTCTGGCCATGAGCTTTTATTATGCGCAGTATGAATCGAATCTGAATTTCACAATTGGCGGCCTCCCCTTGTTAGTCTAGCACTCTTATTGTTCCCTCTTAATTCTTCAACATATTGTATATTACCCGTCATTTCGATAGCTTACGCCCTTTTTCTCATAAATTCGAGCATCTTGTACCATTTCACATTGTCAAACGCTTTTTTCCTAATCGACAAATCCTATGAAAGTGTCTTGATTTTTCTTGGGTCTTCCTTCTGTTATCAATCTCAACGGCAGAATTCCCTGTGTGATGCCTCTACCTTTCCTAAAGCCAAACTGATTGCCATGTAACACATCCTCAGTTTTCTTTACCTTTCTTCTGTATATTAGTGTTGTTAGCAGCTGGGATGCATGACCTGTTAAGCTGTTTGTGCGATAATTCTCGCACGTGTCAACTCTTGCTGTCTTCGGAATAGTGTGGATGATATTTTTCCAAAAGTCAGATAGAATATCGCCAGACTCATACATTCCACAGACCAACTTGAATTGTAATTTCGTTGCCACCTCCCCAGATGATTTTAGAAATTATGATGGAATGTTATGCACCGCGCTTGCCATAAATTGTCTGTTAAAGAAGAAGGAGACGGAACTTCATTTTAATAGGTCACTGCTACGGAGGAAGTGTGTACCTTTTGTTGGCGATTAGCTCTTTCATCACGTGGTGGTCAACGGCGAATGAGAAGCTGGCTCTTGTTTGCCAGCTGATGGACGCCGACCGGCGGCAGTTACTCGCCAGTAGTGCTCACGCCTCTTGTTGACAAGGGGACTGATGGCCTCTGATGTTAAGTCTCATAGTGCTCAGAGCAACTTGAACCATTTTTCTTGTTGACAATCCAGCCTGTTTGATTCTGATTGCTGGCAGCCAAGACGTGGCAAGCCTGAGTCCATCCGCTCTGTCCATGTTGTAAGGGTGTTCACGAATTTCGATGGCCCCTCTGATCTTGCGTTTTATCATACCCCGTTGCTTGCCCAGCTCATAGGCTTCGTTGAATTTTGTTTCATTTCTGCAGTCTACCTGATGTTCTGGCGCTGCAGGTTTGTTGCGTTTGAAATCTGGGTTCGCCGGACAGAGCGGACCAGGTTGTGGATAGGGGCCAATGTCAATTACTGTTAGTTATACAAGAACACCCACAACTTTACTCCTCGAACAAATGTACAGTTTTCTCTTTAAATTCACGGCTGAGGGCCCAAGTAACTTCTCTAGAACAAGTATAAATGATTGCTTTTAAAATGGTTCAAATGGCTCTGAGCACTATGGGACTCAACTGCTGAGGTCATTAGTCCCCTAGAACTTAGAACTAGTTAAACCTAACTAACCTAAGGACATCACAAACATACATGCCCGAGGCAGGATTCGAACCTGCGACCGTAGCGGTCTTGCGGTTCCAGACTGCAGCGCCTTTAACCGCACGGCCACTTCGACCGGCGATTGCTTTTAAAACACCAGGATTTAGATTAACGCCTGACTTACGTAAAATTACAATATCTTCTCAGCTAAAGGCCGAAACAATATTTCAGATCAGCTAAGGAAATTCTTTAAAAGCCAAGCATTTACAAATTCCTGTTAAAGACCATATTAAGGAAAATTCAAGTTAATTCTTCGGTGGAAAGCCAAATTAAAAAAAATTCTTTATATAATGAAAGAGAGACTTTAAAGATAAGCCTTTACACAGTGGAGTGTAATGTCGGACAGAGCACTTATCGATAAGCGCTGCTGCTGCCACTCACCGGCAGGTAAGGCAGGAAGATAGTCAAGCCAGTAAATGGAATAAGAAAACGAGGCAGCAGTACGGTAAGAGAAGATGACAATAAACAGAATGAACACGAGCCGCGCAGGGATCAGTTGTGCCCTAGACTAATACAGCCCTGGTGTAAACAGCAGCCACTACTCATTTCGCCGTCGACCACCAATCACGACATGTGATACAAGAGCTAATAGACAACCGAAGATACGCCTGCTGGAACTAGGAAACTGGACTGTCTTCATGGGACTTCAATTCGTTCTGAGTGGAAATGTACGAAACGTTAACTTTGGACTGTCAAGGAAGGACGTAAGCTTTTGCTTGCGTGGCGCATAGTGGATTTACTAGTTATGGATATTTTCAAAAAAATGGTTCAAATGGCTCTGAGCACTATGGGACTCAACTGCTGAGGTCATTAGTCCCCTAGAACTTAGAACTAGTTAAACCTAACTAACCTAAGGACATCACAAACATCCATGCCCGAGGCAGGATTCGAACCTGCGACCGTAGCGGTCTTGCGGTTCCAGACTGCAGCGCCCTTAACCGCACGGCCACTTCGGCCGGCTCTATGGATATTTTCTAGCATTGTTTGTTTTCTTGCTAAAGATCTTCGGGCAATAATGATGCTAATTCTTTTATCCAGGGAGTCACTGTTTCGGCCAGGCCTTGGCCCTCTTTATAAATATTCCTGTTATTTCATTAGCTGAGAAGAGACTTACTTCCAGTAATGTTTATTTCACTTTCAAGAATAAACTGCCTTTCTGCATTGCCTAATTTTTACGTCGTACTTAGCAAACGTCGAAGTAAACGTGCTTATTCTAATTCCTGTTATGAACTTATCATCTTCTTGTTACTGTTATTTCCTATAATTGCATGGACTAAAGCTATTTTGGGAAGTTATTTAGAAATATTCAAATGTTCAAATGTGTGTGAAATCTCATGTGACTTAACTGATAAGGTCATCAGTCCCTAAGCTTACACACTACTTAACCTAAATTATCCTAAGGACAAACACACACATCCATGCCCGAGAGAGGACTCGAACCTCCGCCGGGACCAACCGCACAGTCCATGACGGCAGCGCCTAAGACCGCTCGGCTAATCCCGCGCGGCTGGAAATATTCTCTCATTCTGTTGTATTTTTGAATTGTAATGAAGTTCCTTTCTACTTGTAGTATGTCATATTTCTTGTCACTGATATCTGACAGAGACTGTGGGTACGATTGATTATAATCATATACATGTTGTATTTGTGCTCTGGCAAGTTTGCAGTCAACTCAATTTTAAATCTGGTAAGCATTTTTAAGATATTTTCATTTCGTGAGCTGCCCCCATATAATTTTATAATGCTATTGGTTCTTAAATTTATGGTTGGTGTCTTGGGGCCTGTTACCTGATTTTAGATTTTAATTAATTGTAATGGCACTTACATTTTGCCCTGGTTAAAATGGCATTAGTTTGTTACTGTATATTTGATGTTAATCAGCCTATTGTTGAAATTTAAAATATTGCTCTTATTTTTTAAATATTTGCTGTAATATAAAATGTCTACCATTCTTTTAAATAAAAGTTTTCAAATTATAATCATTAGCGACTCAAACCGGCGCTACCACTTTCTGTTTCGTCGTACTTAACATTCGGATCATATTCAAGTGGATGTGAAATTACCACTGTTAATGCTTAAAATAATGGACACACAATATTGTACGTAATAGAACACGAGAAACTAATTTTAATGACGATCAAACACGAGAAATTAAGTTTAAGGACGATCAAAGTGTTTCCGTTCAATAGCACTACAGTCCAGAGTCGTTATGCCAATCAGGCAAAAGTAACCGTGACCCACACCACACCAGGTGGAAGAACCCGTTACATAGTATACCACGTCCTAAAGCCTGAAAAAGTTCGTCACTGCATGATGCTCATCCTTGACCGTCCGCCTCTTGTGAAGTGGTGTATGCGTGATAATGGTATGGGAAATTTATCAAGCCGCGCGGGATTAGCCGAGCGGTCTGAGGCGCTGTAGTCATGGACTGTGCGGCTGATCCCGGCGGAGGTTCGAGTCCTCCCTCGGGCATGGGTGTGTGTGTGTTTATGTCCTTAGGATAATTTAGGTTAAGTAGTGTGTTAGCTTAGGGACTGGTAACGTTAGTAGTTAAGTCCCACATATATCACATACATTTGAACATTTGAAATTTATCAAGACCATAGGAAGGGCGCTCGAGTGTCTCCCATTCCAGCTGGCGTTACTTCTGCGTTAGATATGTACAATTTGCGGATATGCGTTATCATGAAGCAGGAGCGAGCAGTCGACAACGGTGATTTTTGACAGACATGCTGCCCCATACAGGTTCTTCATTCTCCGATAGATATCTACCGGTGTTGGTCCTTCGGCAGCCAAGAAAAGAATAACAGCCCGTTGGACCCGTTTGGTTGCATACGATGACAGTGGCGCTATAGTTCAGTTTCCCACATTTACCACACGCGCTTCGTAAAGAGACATGGATGCCACACTAATCCCTTGGCTGAATGTCGGTGCTTATATACGTGCATCAGATTCACGTTATGTGGCATATGCACTTCAGAAACTCAAAGGAAACTTTTTGATCGCCCCTTATATAAATAAGCGATGCCGTCTCTCCTCCAGATGACTGCCTTACGTGGGTCAAACAGTTTCATCTTCGGTCAGCAGCATCATCAGCAACCTGGTTGTCAACAAGCTGCCACTAGCCCTATTGGTTCTACATCTCAGGCAGGTGTCACTAAGGGACGACAGTAACAAGTCTTCATCCGCACACCGGAGGTCGCCAAGGCTGCCGCTCCAGCGCCGGGCACCTGCGGGCTGGACCTGTTGTTCCCGGCCACAGTGGCCTATGTAAGCCCTTTGGCCGCCTCGCCTGCCTTACATCAGCACAGCCGGCATGCTGAGGCAACACTGCTACCATGTGTACACACGAACTACCGCAAGCCGAGCGCACAGCTGCGAGTTACGCCAGGATAGCCACCATGCCCTGTGTAAACACCCGCTCTAGTGACAAGCCGTCATTTACTTCTGTCCGGAGGACTTGCAAAATAAAGAATACTACCACTGATAGCGCACTCCTGATTCCACCTCACTGTGCCCCCAGTAGAACGCAGCCCACTGCCTCTGAAAATGTCAAGCTGGTGCAGAAGTGACCGTACTGGCCCATAATGGTGTCCGCTATACTCTATACTACTATACTACCATGCTACTATACTACTATATTCTAAATTGTGCTGCAAAGAATGCGCAAAGCTTTTTAAAACCCAAAGCTTTTTAAATAAAGCAGACTTTACTACCATTCTACATCTTTATGATGTACCATTCTGGCGATATAACATCTGACTTTCGGAAAAACATCATCCACTCAGTTCCAAAAGTTGCAAGGGACGACAAGGGTGTGAACTGTCCCACAATCAGCTTAACAGTTCATGCATCCATGTTGCTGGCAAGAATAATAAACAGGAAAATGGAAAAGGAAGTTGAGGATGTGTTAGATGACGATCAGTTCGGTTATAGGAGATGTAAAGACACCAGATAGGCAATTCTATCGTTGCTGTTACTAATGGAAGCAAGGTTAAAGAAATATCAAGACACGTTCATAAGATTTGTCGATCTGGAATAGAGCGTTCGACAACGTAAAATGGTTCAAATGGTGCAAATGGTTCTGAGCATCATGGTACTTAACTTCTGAGGTCATCAGTTCCCTAGAACTAAGAACTGCTTAAACCTAACCAACCTACGGAAATCACACACATCCATGCCCGAGGGAGGATTCGAACGTGCGACCGTAGCGGTCATGCGGTTCCAGACTGTAGCGCCTAGAACCGCTCGGCCACCCCGTCCGGTAACGTAAAATGGTTCAAGGTGCTCGAAATCCCAAGAAAAATAGGCATAAGTTATAGGTAAAGGCGGGTAATACACAATACGTACAAGAACCAAGAGGGTACAATAAGAGTGCAAGAAGAGCGATGTGCTAGGAAAAAAGGGTGTAAGCCAGGGATGTAGCCTTTCACTCTCACTGCCCAATCTTTACATGGATGAAGCAATGACGGATAAAAAACAAACGTTCAAGACTGGGACTAAAATTCAAGGCGAAAGGATATAACGTTCAGAACCTCAGTCAAAGTGAAAAAGAATTACAGGCTCTTCTGAATGGAATATACAGTCTGACGAGATTTGAAAGTTAATAGAAAGTAAATCGAAAGTAATGAGAAGCAGCAGAAATGAGACCAACTAGAAACTTAGTCCGCAGCTCGTGGTTGTGCGGTAGCATTCTCGCTTCCCACGCCAGGGTTCCCGGTTTCGATTCCCGGCGGGGTCAGGGATTTTCTCTGCCTCGTGAAGACTGGGTGTTGTGTGCTGTCCTTAGGTTAGTTAGGTTTAAGTAATTCTAAGTTCTAGGGGACTGATGACCATAGATGTTAAGTCCCATAGTGCTCAGAGCCATTTGAACCATTTTGAACTAGAAACTTAACATCAGAATTAGTGATCACGAAGTAGACGAAGTTAAGGAATACTGCAACCTAGGCAGCAAAGTAACCATCGACGGACGGAACAAAGAGGACATGAAAAGCAGACTAGCACTGGCGAAAAGGTCCTTCATGCCCAAAAGAATTCTCCTAGTACCAAACATAGGTCTTAATGTGAGGGAGAAATTTCTGAGAATGTTCGTTTGGAGCATAGAATTGTATAGTAGTAAAATACGTACTGTGGGAAAACCAGAAAAGAAGAGAGAGTCGTAGCATATCGTATATGATACTACAGAAAAAAAATTGAAAATTATGTGGACCGATAAGATAAGGAATGGGGAGGTTCTCCACAGAATCGGCCAGGAAAGGAATATGTGAAAAAACACAGACAAAAAGTCTGGACAGGATGATAGGACATCTGTTAAGACATTGGGGAATAATTTCCATGGTAGTAGGGGGAGTTGTAGGGGGTAAAAGCTATAGAGGAAGACCGAGATTGGAAAGCATCCAGCAAGTAATAGAGGACGTAGGTTTGCAAGTGCTACTCTGACGTGAAGAGGTTGGGACACGACAGCAATTTGTGGCCGGCGGCGTCAAACCATGAGACGTCTGATGGGAAAAGGAAACATTACTCTTCATTTCTACATATTTATTTCCAAACTTAGTCACCTTGGCGAGGAACACATTTTTTTCAAACGGGAGACCGGATTGCTGGCAAAGTCATTGTTGATTGTTTGTTTTTGTTGACGGAATCACAACCGCACCCCTGCTTGACCCACTTCATCACTACCAAAGTGATGTGCACGGAGGTGTTCTTTAAGTTTCAGAAAAAGACGAAATTCGTATGGGACGACCTCAGGTGTTTATTCAGCGTGATCCATGACAGTGAACCCAAGGCATCTGATTGTTGCAGTCATCGTAGCACCCGTGTGTGTTCTGGCACTGCCAAGCTCAAGGAGAGGGCGTTCCACGTATGAACGAACGCTTCGAATTTGTGCTCTCAATATTCTGAGGATGTCTCAGGCACCGACGTAGTTCATTACACCCCGCCATGTTACGCTCTACAAGTCTACAAGTCGACCGAGTATTATACTAGACATGTAATATGTCAACTGATACTGAGAACAGAATACAAGAATTCGGTGACATTACTTTTCAGTACGCTCTCGTGTATCTCACATTATGCTCTGGTAGAACAACGTGTAGTGAAGCAGGAAGTGTAAGTCTGAGAGATGAAACAGTGATTTTCCCAACAATACTGCAAGAAAAATGAGCACTTCATGATCATAAAAATCCCTGTTTAGATACATTAAAAGTATTTGTATGCTTTAGCTTTAAAAAGGTGTTATATTATGATGTGCTTCAAATTTTACATTCCATACTTTACCATGGAAAAGCTAAAAATAGTTTTATTTTGATTTAATAAAATTCTGTAGTATTTCAGCAGATGGTGAATGCAGAAGAAAAACTGCGTCCTCCAGTGTAAGTGAGCAACGAATGTGAACTGTAGGGAACTCATTCGTGTATTGGACGCAACGTGGACTGCACTAACATCGACATACAGCTTCAAACTTGCAGAGCACCTTTGGAGGATGTTGGCAATAATGGGGCAGCATATACCTAGGAAACTGCAGTTTCTTAGTGTCGTGGTCCATTGTCGCTTTTCTCTGGGTTTTTGAGGTGGGCAAGGATATATCTTTCTTCGCATTTGTCCAGAAAGTACCCTTTCTATAAAGAATTAACGAGGTTGTTTTCGCTACTGTGCACCGTATGACTATCTTTTGTGAGGGGAGATGCGAAAATAGATCTATTTCTATGTTATTTATTTTTAATTCTGTCAGTTCATCCCCCTGAGTTCTAAGGTTTTTTTCCCGTTTGTTGGATGTAGTTAACCTTACTGTCAGAGCAGAAATTGTTGTACATGTCATCCTTTTGGTATAAGTCTCTCATTGAGATATTGTCGTGCATTAAAAATAAGTAACAGTGAATGTTACACTTTTTACGCATCGTGTACAATAAATAGTTTAAAACATTTTGAATCTATGTGATATCTGTCCATAGAATGGAGTCGATACAATTTTTTTGTGCTGTTCATTATTTTGTGGTAATAGCCACTATTCTGGGCTGTATTTCGTAACTAGTTAAATCCCTTGTTTTAGCCTTGTTTTACTTCACCAGCATGTAGTGACAATTTACGACAGATGGCTTTCATATATTCCGCAAGATAACATTATGTGTCAGGAACAATGATGTAGCGAGATATAAGTTTATGATAAATTCTAAAAACATGTCTATGTTGATTCATGGGAATTATAACATCTAAAGCATTCGCTATTCGCTATAGAACACCACCTGGTGAAGGGGAGGCGCGGAGGGGGGGGGGGGGGCGGGGGCGAGTGAGAGGGAGAGGTGTACTTTGCGACCATCTTTTGTAAATACTGCAATGCAGTCACGTCAAGATTTTAAAATTTTGAAAAAAAAAGTTTGTTGTACGTAGTAGTTTCTTGTAACAGATTCCATAATTTTTGTGAGGTTTTCCCAGGTTCTGGATTCTACTTACACATCGGCATTTTTTTTTTTTTTTGTCATGAAGTAAGTACTCCGCCTTACTTCAAGTACACGTTACTAAAACTGCGTCAGTATTGTTGAGGTCAATACTTTTACCCGCGCGTGAAAGTATTATCACTGTACATTTTGTTGAAGGTCTTTGCAAATTATTCGATATCTTGCGAGCAACGGAAAAATCCGACAGCATAAATATATCGTTTGCAGTACACTACAAAGACATTTATTTTAGGGTAGTCATCCAAGAACATATTTTTCAATGTGTTGACGAAAATATTTGCCCTGTACATGCCAACAGAGATACCAAACCAATCCATCTTTTTGAAGGTAGTTCGTATTTTGTAAAATATAGTAACTGTAATTAGTACTCCTCCCAGTAACTCGTTATTGTCTGTTTTACCCAGGGGAGAAGTGTCAAACGAGTTAGCAAATTGTTTTTATTTAGTATTATAGTTCCATTTATAGGAAGAACTAGTGTACATCTTTGCTATATCTAGCTATGCGAACCTCCCATTGGCAGGGATTACAGGTACGTATATTTATTTCCACAAGTTCGTAACTATTTTTCTTTTTACAGTCTAATTGATTTGAAGGGTATGATGATGTCTAGGTAGTTTATTATGATTCTTTCTCCAGGAAATAGCTACGTTTACGTATAAAGTTAGATGTGGCCTGGGAGCATAATCCCACTTCCGTCTCTGTTTGGCGTGCTTTGTGAATAGACGTGAGCAGCCCAAGAACCCAGCAGAGGACGAACTTTGTAACGTACAAGTTGCTGTTCAAGACGCTGGAAGATAATCCGTGAATGATTTTCAGTTTTTTCACTATTGTCTCGACTGTGATGCTTTATAGGTGGATGCTCTGCCAGTTCCGTCTTCGTGATCCAGACACGTTTGCCCGCAATGGAAGAGTCTGCCCAGCCTAACCATTGTGTCACCAGATGGTACACAATTGTCGTACACTTCCACTAAAGCAGCATGTCTTGGTGGAACGTTGTACCCGTTCCAGTGGAGAAAAAATCGCAAATTTTCCACTTTATTAATGGGTTTTTCCATTTTGTGGTGGCTCTTGTTGTGACTTGCTATAGTGCTGTGTGTCAGAAATGCAGAAATGTATCTCGAAAACGACAGAAAATACGTAGTAACTTAATTTCTCCGAGGTGCGACTAACCTACTTGTAATTATTTAAGTCATGTTCAATGCCTGGCACCACTTCATCCTGTCACCCAGCGGAATGCTTTGTATTATGATGTTAGACGTTAGGTTCCACTTACACAAGACTATGATAGTGACGCAAATTTCAGGCAATGTAGTCTTTATTGTTATCGAATTAATGCTACCAAAATGTTTCGTCCCTTATAAGTACATTTTATCCTCCAACATTCGACGGTCTTTGGCGTGACGTCACGTGTGCTAGATTGCTGTTGAAATTGCTCGTCAATATTTTATAAAGTTTTAGTCTTCAATTACTTATTTTAAAGTTTATTTCCGTTAATATTTGTTGTAAAAGTAGCTTATTAGTGGATTTTCATTAATCTCAGTCTTCCTTCCTGTGTTATTGACTCGAGTGGTCTGTTATTCATGACTGTGCTTACAACGTTCGTCCAAGCCTCACATCTCAGTAGTGTGTTTACATTTTTCTACGTGCAGTTGCAGCTGTAGCGGTTATTAAACTAAGTACTGACGGAGTCATTTGTGCACTGTCATACTGTTATTGAATTTAATAGTTTTCAGTGGTGTTTCATGCTGTTTGTGGCGAAGTAACGATTTAATAAACTTTTGGAAACGTTCGCTTGCTGTGTTTCCTAGAGTTTTCTGTGCGTTGAAGTCGTTTAGTAACTTTCGTGCTTTAGTTTTCAGCTGACGTTTCTTTTTGTTTCTAGTGAAATATTTCAGCACAATTTTCATTCGGTGTTTTAATTTAGTTGAGTGTTCCAGTGGGCGCTTAAATTTTTTTCTTTTAGCTACTAATTTTGTGAAGTTTTGTTGGTATTGGTATTAGCTGCGGTGTAGTACTATTAATAAAAGTAGTAGCTTTCTTAGTAGACAGAGAATTTCGAGAGCGCTATTGTTAGTTCTATAAATAGTTCTACTGGTGTAACTGAACTTAGGTAACAGAAGTATAGTTTTTTTCTGTAAATGTAAAATTTTACCATGACAGAGAAGTTTGGGCTCTGTCGTAGGTTTGTGAGTAGTGGGTTACGGTGTGGGCTTTGTTCACAGTATTTTCTTTGGGGAGAATGCTGTGGGGAAGCCAGTGAGCATTATAGCGAGATTCTCTTCTGGGAACGCAGAATCTGTAGTAGAAATAAGTTGATACAGGAGCAGGAGCGTAAGATTTGTGCCCTTTAGGTGCAGTTACAACGCGCAAAGGAGGAACTAGATAGGTTGAGGAGGGTAAAGTGTGGTGCAGAATGGGGACTGGCAGTTGGCAAGAAGGCAGCTGGGAGGAAGAGGTATTCATATAGTTATACTCTGCATATATGCAATAAATTTGACCAAGTGTCAGCGTTGAGTGGAGCCGACCAGTTCTCAACAGTTAGGAGGCCTAGGTCAGTTGTGAACTCTAACAGAAAGAAGGAGGTTCTGTTGTTAGGTAGTTCACACGGTAGAGGTGTCGGCCAGCAGTTGCAGGGAGTGTCGGGGAGTGGGCACCAGTTCACCAGTATTGTGAAGCCTAGTGGAGGGTTAGGAATGTTACAAGGGAGGGTCAGGCAGTGATGGTGGATGGAGCAGGGAACCGTCTTGATAGGACGGGGAATATGATATAGCTGGTGACCCGGTAAAAACAGCTACTCACACTGGGGCACTGATGTGCCTTCCGTGCAACTGTTTCAGCGTCATGATGGGCCTCATCTCAATGCGGCTGTTAGGCGCGTTAACATGCGGCTGGAGATGGCGTTGATGGCAGAGGGCATGGTGGATCACATTTCAGTGATGTCTGTTGGGTCTATCAGTAGATCGGGTTTCACTAGGCATGGCCTGCACACCAATAGTTATGGGAAGGGGAGGCTGGCAAAGCTTACAGGTGACAGTGTAGTGGGTGGTGGTGGGATCGCTCATGCAAAAGTTCCTCTAGTAGTTGGTGTTAGAGCTGCACCTTTTTTAGATTGAAGTCAGCTGATAGGTATACCTGTTTAAAGGAAGTCCCTCTAACTAAGGGCTCACCTTCAGAGGAAGCCATATTCCCAAGTAGAGAATGAATTAGCATATTTCATCAAAATAAAAGAGGTATTACAGATATAGTGAACTGCTTACAGATGTAGACTCCTAAATTATTGTTACATCGGAGTACCACTTAAATAATTTGACAATTCAGAGGCTTCCTTTACCAAGATAAAGATTAACTGGCTGTTTTTCAAGGAGTTCCTTACGGGGTGGAGGAGTGGCTGTGTACGTAAAAAACAGTATTTCATTAGAGTCCAGAGGCGTATCACGGTGGTGCACTGACAGATATTTTATTTTAATGTTATGCAGGGGCAGCGAAACTTATTGAAGCTAAAATTCTAGTTGTTGTTGTTTATAGGTCCCCAAACTCTGACTACAGAGCATTTCTGCTGAAGCTAGAGAGGGTTCGTCATTTACTTTGTAGGAAGTACCAGAAATTACTCATATGTGGTGACATCAATATAAATTTTGTATATGATGGTGCAAGTAAACGTATGTTGGCAGATCCCCTAAATTCATATGATCTGTGTTTTTCCAACCAGAGTGCAGGGGCACAGTGGCACAACCATAGAAAATATTTTTATTCATTCTTGATTACTAGACGGGCGTTCAGTTAGTAAAAGGGTGAATGGCCTTTCAGACCATGTGCACAGATTTTAACGCTAAAAGGCTTCTTTATAAAAACAACTGTCACATACAATTACAAAATATGTAGGAAAGTTAATCCAACAGCAATAGAGAGTTCTTTAAACCTTGTCAAGGAACAAGAGTGACAGGATGTTTATAGTGCTGATAACATAGATGATGCTTTCCTTAACACATTTCCCATGCTCTTTGAGAGTTGCTTTCCATTAGAAAATTCTAAAGGGGGTATTAGCAGTGAAAAAGGAAGCTCGGATGGCTGACTAGTGGGGTAAGAATATCACGTAGAACAAATCGGGAATTATACGAAAATGTTCGAAGTAGTCACAATGAAGCTACAGCACCCCATTACAAACAGTATTGCAAAACGCTTAAAAATGTTATTAGGAAGGCAAAGAGTATGTGGTACGCAAACAGAGAGGCCAATTCACAGGATAAAATTAAAACCATATAGTCAGTTGTGAAGGAAGTGCCTGGTCAGCAGCACAAGGTCGACGATATAAAGTCAGTTCAGAATAAAAAATTTCTGTTACTGATAAATCAGATATATGTACAGTAATTAAGAATCATTTTCTGAGCATTGCTGGTAAATTAAATAAAAATTTAGTTTCTACAGGGAATCATGTAACTCTCTTGTCAAATGCATTTCCGAGAGTGATGTCTGAAATACTCCTCTGTGATACAGACAAGGGGGAGATTGAGCAAATAATTAATCACTATGGACTCTCATGGATATGATGAAGTGCCTAGCAGAATATTAAAGTACTGTGCTGCGCATTTTAGCCCTGTTTTTAACCATATTTGTAATTTTTCCTTTAGAAATTGTCAGTTTCCTGAACGCTTAAAGTACTCAGTAGTAAAGCAGTATTATAAGGATAATGTAGACAATTTTAGCCCTAGTCCTATACCACCAGTGTTTGCTAAAGTTATGGAAAAGGCTGTGTACGTAAGGATAATTGATAATTTTACATCACACGATTTGTTATCAAATGTACAGTTTGGCTTTAGAAGTCATTTAACAACTGAAATAGCTATATTCTCTTTTCTCTGTGAGGCACTGGATGGGTTAAACAATAGGTTTTGAACGCTAGGCATATTTTTTGATTTAACTAAGGTGTTTGATTGTGTTGATCACAAAAAGGTGTTCCAGAAGTTGGACCATTATGGAATACGGGGAGTAGCTCACAGTTGGTTCACCTATTACTTTAGCAACAGACAGCGAAAGGTCATTATTCACAATGTTGAGAATGGCTGTGATGTGGGGTCTGAGTGAGGTACAGTCAAGTGGGGGGTGCACCAAGGATCAGTGTTGGGGACAGTTCTGTTCGTTATTTATAAAAATGATATGCCCTGTAGTATTACGGGTAACTATAAAATGTTTCTATTTGCTAACAACACTAGCTTGGTAGTAAACGATGTTGTGTGCAATATTGGCCCAGTTTCGAATAGTGCAGTTCGTGACATAAGTTCGTGGCATGTAGAAAATAAACTAACGCTAAATCACAGTAAGACCGAGTTTTTACAGTTTCTAACACAAAAATCGACAAAACCTGACGTTTTAATTTCACAGAATAGGCATATGATTACTGAAACTGAACAGTTTAAATTTCTAGGTGTTCAGGTAGCTAGCAAGAAATCTGAAGGCACATATACTACGACTGAGGAAATTTCTTAAAAAAATTCTGTGCTCCACATCTTAAAATTAGCACAGAAAAGTGCCATAATGCTCTCGAAGAATCAAGTTATTTGGGACATGTGATTAGTGATGGAGTGGTAGAAACAGACCCAAATTTGGTGTAGCATGTGAGATTTTCCGTCTCCTTGGGCAAGTAAGGAGCTAACGTCATTCTTGATGTTAGCCAATTGCAACAGAAAAATCGTGAAAGGGTTTATAGATACTGTTAGAGCTTATGCAATTATTAAAGAAGGGTGCAAAATTACAGTGTCCAATGAAGTGTCAGCTACATTTCAAAAGTTGAAAGTGGCTTTGATGTCGAGTCTGGTGTTGATTTTTCTGTATTCTGAATGGGAGCTTATACTTTCAAGTGATGCTTCCAGTCTGAAGCTGGGGTGTATTTTAAGTCACATAGTACATGTTGAGAAACATTCTGTGGCTTACACTTCATGGCAGATGAACAAAGCAAAGGGAAATGACACCTCAATAGAGAAGGTGTTAAGTGTCACATATGGTGTAACGTAATTAAAATTGTTATTTGTACAGGACGCATCGTTGCCACTGCAAATGGTGCTGACGATTGAAAGTTCCTCTGACCAAGTGCCGTGTGTATTCCCTATGTGTTTCAGGCTGTGTGAATGAGTTAGTGTACTGTAAGCAGGAAACTGGTCCGGTATTCACGTCGGGAACACTCGGAGATTGTCTGCAAACGTAGGCTTCCGCGGCCGTTGTCACAGTCAATAAAGTTCTTCTGTGTTTGAGGCCGCATTGTCATCTGTAAAATTCCGACGTTTCGGATACTGTTGCAAGCCGCCTTCCTCAGGGTGTATTGCCAACAGCAGTTACGTATGACAATGCGGCCTCAAACCAAAACGAATTTTTTCTGTAGCGGAAATGGTGTTTGTGTACTGCCAAGCAGATGGAAACGGTAGAGTGGCACCACAGATACACCGAACAAGTACCAAATCACACAATACATTGTTGCGACACATCGCTCGCCGCACGTAAGACGCTGCCACAGTGTGCTAATGCTCGAGTGGCAGCAGCGCGCTATACTTCAAAGCACTCACAGTGGGGACACCAGAACCGATGCAGCAGTCATACCGGTGGAGCCAATCACAATGCAGCCCCACATGATTAAGTCGTGTCCCGGAAGGGGACTCGTCTGGTGGTCTTCCTGGAATGCGACGCTGTTGCTGTGATAGTATTTACGCAAGATGAAATTTGGCTACGGACAAGGACACGAGTGGTTATGTTTCAATATGTTATCAGAATAAATCTTTTGAGTTGTAATTAATTCCGACTTTTAATTTAGTAGTTCGTACCAGGTACACAACAAATTTCATGCTAGGTTTGGCGTTTGTGTGATCATGAGTCCTTTCGGCCAAACACCCAAAAGGAGCGGAAAATTTTAAGTATTGGCTCTGAGCACTATGGGACTCAACTTCTGAGGTCATTAGTCCCCTAGAACTTAGAACTAGTTAAACCTAATTAACATAAGGACATCACAGACATCCATGCCCCAGGCAGGATTCGAACCTGCGACCGTAGCCGGCTCGCGGTTCCAGACTGCAGCGCCTAGAGCCGCTCGGCCACTTCGGCCGGCTTTAAGAATTAAATGATACATTATTCAAGGTCATGGCAAGGGTCAATGAAGGTCAAGTAAGTAAATAAGTTTCCAATTATAATGTGGATTAACTCGGAGGAGACGAGAGATAAGCAAAATACAATCTTAGATGCAAACTGGAAGAAGCATAAGGGGTCACATTTGGGACCAATAACCATGATTTCAAAGGTAGTTATAGAAGGTAATCCGAAGGTCGATTTTGTTTCATGTAAATCACTACTTTTGGCGTCTGATTTTGAAAAAAGCTAAGACAAATTTTAGTTTTAAGTTTTGACTAAAGCGTTTATTGAGAAAAGTAAGTACAACACAACGTATACATGTTGTTTGACATTTGCAAGGCAGAACAAACATAAATAAAACGTAGATCACTGACTTACAAACCACTGAGCGAGTCCCCTCACCTCTCATTCCTTGGGATGTCCATTCTAGTTTGTATATAACATTGCATTTTGCTTTATCCATCATCTAATCCGAGTTAATCCCTGCTAGAACTAAAAACGTATTTGCTTATTTGACCTTCAATGAATTTTTCCATGACCTTGAATACTGTAACATTTTGTACGTAAAGTTTGCCGCTCTTTTCAAATCTTAAAACATTAGGGGTCCCATTTTAAGGAATCGTTTTAACCTCCAAGTCACCTTGAAAAACGCGTTCAAGGTCACCGCCATTAGTAGCAATGCGTGATCCTCTTTACTACCTACAACTTTTTTATCTAAAACACTTTGCTGTATTTCATATCTATCCCCAGTTACTTCCCATTACGAGTAAAATGATATATGATCTCCCAAGGAAACAAGCCTTAGGGACAGGTTTCTTACACAAAAATAAGAGAAAATATCATGAAAACAAGGACTCTAAAATGCATATGGTTAGAGCTGTAAGCACTTGTTCGTCTTCTATACCAACGAAACATATCTCTTCCACTGCAAGGACTTTGTTTTCCGTGTTTTAGAAGGACTTTCTATGGACGAAGCCAAGGAAAGTCCTGTAAACAAGGAGTCTGGAACACATACCTTAAGAGCTTGCAGCGCTTGTTCGTCTTCGCTAGTGTGAAACACATTTCTACTGAGCAAGTGCTCATGGCTCTTAACATATGCGTTTTAGAGCACAGGTTGACTATACTTTTTTTTTTGTTCTTGCTACCTCCTAAAATATGAAAGTCCCTGCAGTAGAAGGCATCTGTTTCATAATATTGAATGAGCAAGCGCTCATAGATCTTAAGGTATGAATTTTAGAGCCCATTTTTTTCTCGTTTCGGTGTAAGGAATCTGCCCATAAAGTCTGCCTGTGTTTTTGGGAACACCCTATATATCATTATTATCTTCCGTTAGTCATATTCTCAGTGTTAATATGGCATTAAAACAGCAATGTATAAGAAAAAGCGTGTTTGATCAAAAGCGCATTTTTGTAGCATATTTGGTGACATTGCACAACAAATGTCATAGAACGAACGCCGCAAGCAGTGAATTAGATCGATTGTGTATTAATAATTCTAGTCGGAATGGTGTCACCAACAACTTTCCTTCTCTGAGAGCTCCTTATTGCCTTTAATGTCGTACTTGATGTATATTCATCTCATTTAAATATTTGATTTGAGGTCACATTGTCGCTAGTAACAGACATACTAGTTAACAACTTATATGTTGCACACTAATATGATGTGAATAGTGTTGATGACGAGAATGTTAGTTTCAAAACTGGAAACTTTGTTTCATAGCAAACGTGAATATTTTATGCAGAAGGTATTTCAGCATGGTAGAAAATCGTTTTCTCAGAAGACAGGTAGCCACACCAGTCTCTTGAGTTATACGCGAAAGGTCTCAGAAAATACTCTGCCGGCGAGAAAAACGGTTTATGAAATTCCGTGTATTCCGCAACTTTGAGTAGTTGTTACAGAAAATCGTCAAACATAAAGTAGTGAACGCGTGGAGCCTCTTCGCATTTTGTGGTTGTATGCAGAGGAACGCAATAACTGAAGGCAAATCTAGCGCACCAAACAGGTGGGTCCACATTTAGAGAGTGAAATCGCACTGTTTCGCTGTGAAACCAAATATCTTAGTAATGGAAATAATTTACCATTTTACTGATGCAAATGAATGAAAATATAACTTCTAGTTCCGTCATGCAAGTTCTTAAATTATCATTTACTCTCCAAGAAGTTACTGCTTCTCAAAATTCCTTAAATTTCTGGTTAAGTGAAAATGAAAATATGTGGTATTAATAATCGAAACTTCAGACTGCTTATTACTTTAATTCTCCCTCGTTACTTGAAAACATCATCGAGAGATTAATACCACTTGATTTTCTACTGCTCAGCTCGTCTGGTACGAAAAGCATCCCCTGTGCTCCTACATCTGATTGGCGAGATAATGTTCAGATCACGTTGGCAACTCGGTGGACACCATCAATGATTTGTAAACCATAATTCTAAACCTCACATTTTTTAAAGGGCATAACTCGCTGAGTCTTCGGCACTAACTGGTAACAAATTTTCGGCTGACGTATCAGCCCTATTATAGCACTATCTGCCCTGTACGTTCGCTACATGCTACAAGGAATTTTTCAACAGGCTGACAATGCAACCATAGGAAAGGCTCCACCTTCATCGGCGATCAGATATTTTAAGAAGGATTTTCAGCAGAGAAATCTGGAATCATCACCCCTAGACCAGTTCAAGTTGAAAACAAGTTATTGGAATTTCTTCACCACCTGTTTCATCAAGTTTGCCGTGGAAAGACAAAAAAGTTAGTTGTTTGCCGTTATGGGTCTCGTGGTTACTTGGAACAGGGCTGGCTCTCTGCTTCATTAAGTTTACTGGAAGATCACTCACTCGGGGGACTGTACGCCAGCAAAACCCAAAGCTTCTCTTCCGTAAGTTAGAAGTGTAAGTTTAAGATAGACGGGTTCCTCCGCAATTTTCGCATTAAAATAACTTCCCGCCACCTGAATATATTCTACCTACACTACTCTTATAATAAATAAGCCAAATAAAATGAATGCTCTTCCTCTCGACTTTGCTGAAATAGGAACAGAGTAGTTCGGTCGTTAGACTACACTCAGTGCACTTGGTTTTCGTAGCGACATGGGGAAAAGTACAACTCACCATGTGATCCAGAGAGTGTTTCTTCATTTATTGCAACAACTGACATCATGCTTTCTCTGACGAGGCATTAGTTATTAAATACATGTCTAAAAATCAACTAAACTCCGTCCGAACAGGCTCGGTTGGTGGAAACTCAAGAAAAACGGAAGAAAAAACAATGGTGGGCCAGGAACTGGATACTTCTAAGAACATCGAGGGCACATAATTTGGTTGACATGGAACTAAGAAACCATTACTCTGAAGATTTCAAAAACTTATTACGAATGTCTCGTGCGCAGTTTGACTACCTTTTGGAACGCGTTTCACCTCTGATTTCAAAATCAGATACTAATATGAGACAAGCAGTAAAAGCAAATATTAAACTTCAAGTAACTTTACGCTATTTAGCCACAGGGGACTCTTTTAAAAGTCTGGAATATTTATTTCGTGTTCCAAAAAACACAATTAGTAAATTTATACCTGAAACCTGCGAAGCGGTCCACAAGCCACTTATGGAATACATACAGGTAATTACAATAACATGTAGTATACAACTTTTTCGTTTATTATATTTGAATTTTCAGCATAGTAATGTACGAGTATTCTATGTCTAAGTATTTAAGGAATAGAAAGAAACAATAATACGAAAATGGTTGATCAGCATAATAATATTGATCATTAAAAATGTTACCAGCATAGAAAGAAAGTAATCGTTTGAGTAATAAAATAAGATCGACCTACAAATTTGTAAATAAATAGTCATCTGAGAAATCAGCGCTCATATTTGATTCTCTCTCACTTCGTAGTGTTGATTGGTAGGAGGGAGTTGGTGGCGGGCACATCGCATTTGTTATTTGTAATTGACTCTTGAAGCCTCATGGCAATTGGAGGCCCAATACTGCGTAGCACTGACGCAACATGCTTTCCGAAATAGTCGAAAAAAAACACGGAGTTGTGCAGAGCTTTTCCGCCGATTTTTCATGATGAAGGCTGCGATGGAGTTGAAGGCACTATTCGTCTTAGTACTGCCCTGGGTGTCTCAGTTTCTGCTGGAATCTGTGATGTGCTTGGCGTGGTGTCGTTGAGATCGTCAACAGAAGTCAAATCTACAGATAGGGATTGTGGCTTCTACAGTTGTGATTGTTCATTTGTATACTCCTGGAAATGGAAAAAAGAACACATTGACACCGGTGTGTCAGACCCACCATACTTGCTCCGGACACTGCGAGAGGGCTGTACAAGCAATGATCACACGCACGGCACAGCGGACACACCAGGAACCGCGGTGTTGGCCGTCGAATGGCGCTAGCTGCGCAGCATTTGTGCACCGCCGCCGTCAGTGTCAGCCAGTTTGCCGTGGCATACGGAGCTCCATCGCAGTCTTTAACACTGGTAGCATGCCGCGACAGCGTGGACGTGAACCGTATGTGCAGTTGACGGACTTTGAGCGAGGGCGTATAGTGGGCATGCGGTAGGCCGGGTGGACGTACCGCCGAATTGCTCAACACGTGGGGCGTGAGGTCTCCACAGTACATCGATGTTGTCGCCAGTGGTCGGCGGAAGGTGCACGTGCGCGTCGACCTGGGACCGGACCGCAGCGACGCACGGATGCACGCAAAGACCGTAGGATCCTACGCACTGCCGTAGGGGACCGCACCGCCACTTCCCAGCAAATTAGGGACACTGTTGCTCCTGGGGTATCGGCGAGGACCATTCGCAACCGTCTCCATGAAGCTGGGCTACGGTCCCGCACACCGTTAGGCCGTCTTCCGCTCACGCCCCAACATCGTGCAGCCCGCCTCCAGTGGTGTCGCGACAGGCGTGAATGGAGGGACGAATGGAGACGTGTCGTCTTCAGCGATGAGAGTCGCTTCTGCCTTGGTGCCAATGATGGTCGTATGCGTGTTTGGCGCCGTGCAGGTGAGCGCCACAATCAGGACTGCATACGACCGAGGCAGACAGGGCCAACACCCGGCATCATGGTGTGAGGAGCGATCTCCTACACTGGCCGTACACCACTGGTGATCGTCGAGGGGACACTGAATAGTGCACGGTACATCCAAACCGTCATCGAACCCATCGTTCGACCATTCCTAGACCGGCAAGGGAACTTGCTGTTCCAACAGGACAATGCACGTCCGCATGTATCCCGTGCCACCCAACGTGCTCTAGAAGGTGTAAGTCAACTACCCTGGCCAGCAAGATCTCCGGATCTGTCCCCCATTGAGCATGTTTGGGACTGGATGAAGCGTCGTCTCACGCGGTCTGCACGTCCAGCACGATCGCTGGTCCAACTGAGGCGCCAGGTGGAAATGGCATGGCAAGCCGTTCCACAGGACTACATCCAGCATCTCTACGATCGTCTCCATGGGAGAATAGTAGCCTACATTGCTGCGAAAGGTGGATATATACTGTACTAGTGCCGACATTGTGCATGCTCTGTTGCCTGTGTCTATGTGCCTGTGGTTCTGTCAGTGTGATCATGTGATGTATCTGACCCCAGGAATGTGTCAATAAAGTTTCCCCTGCCTGGGACAATGAATTCACGGTGTTCTTATTTCAATTTCCAGGAGTGTATTTATTGGTGACACCTGCAATCAGAACATTAATTTTGTTTCAGGCGCCGACAACTTCAGATGAATGGAAAAATATAGAATATGGGTTTAGAGAAAGATGGAACTTTCGAGGCTATGTAGGAGCTCTGGACGGAAAACACAGTAGCCGGCCGAAGTGGCCGTGCGGTTAAAGGCGCTGCAGTCTGGAACCGCAAGACCGCTACGGTCGCAGGTTCGAATCCTACCTCGGGCATGGATGTTTGTGATGTCCTTAGGTTAGTTAGGTTTAACTAGTTCTAAGTTCTAGGGGACTAATGACCTCAGCAGTTGAGTCCCATAGTGCTCAGAGCCATTTGAACGGAAAACACAGTCATTCGTGCCCCTCCCGCTACTGGATCTGATTATTACAATTACGAAAGTAATTTCAGTATTGTTTTGCTGGCTTTAGCTGATTCCGATTATTGTTTCCTGTATGTTGATGTAGGAGCTAAAAGAAGAAATTCTGATGGTGGTATATTTCAAAACAGCTCATTGTACAACGCTTTGGAGACAAATTTCCTTGCAATGCCAAGTGATTTTTTTATTGTAGGAGATGATGCGTTTAAGCTAAAGACTTATCTGATGAAACCTTACAGTCGGTGTAACATGTCTCGACAAGAAAGAATCTACAACTATCGAGTTTCAAGGGCTCGAAGAGTTGTAGAAAATACTTTCGGCATACTTGTGAGTAATCTTAGAGTATTTGAAAAACCAATATCTTTAAAAATACAGTCGGTGGACAAAGTAGTACTGGCCTGCTGCTCGTTGCACAGCTGGCTGCGGAAAACTAATCCCGATTACATCTCACGAGGTTTAATTGACTTCGAGGATGAAAACCATTGTATTTTCCCTGGATCGTGGTGTCAAGAGGAAACTACTGGCCTACAGAACCTTCCGCAAACTCCTAACAGACATCCACATCGACAGGCACAACAAATTCGGGATAAGTACCGTGATTACTTTAATAATGAAAGTGCTCTACCCTGGTAAAATGTACTACTCGGCGACGTTCCAAATACAGCACCGTAAAGCACATCGGTGTCAATATTGTGCTCAGTTATTTTGTACAAGTTTGTCTTCAATTGGTATGTGTCACAAAGTAAATGCATTGCTAGCTGTATTTTATCACAAGAATGTATTGTTACAGTGCTAGATATTGTTGTATTAAAAGAAGCTGGTACAGTTCCTATGATATACCTACTATTCTGTATAATCATTATAAAATCTGTCGTAATAATGTAAATGTAAGTAACAGTTTTAAAAATGTATAAAATTTCAAATACGGAAAGAAACTTTTATTTCACTTACCAGATTTGATAGTGTGGGTCGTTGCTGAACGAATGGGCGATTGAAAGAATTCATCTTGTCAAACCAGAAGATTTTTGGTTTATAAACCTCGTCAGTGCCAGTTCCAGACAGTTCGCTTTCGATTATTTTCTTCAGTTCCTGACAATACGAACTCCTCAAGTTTTTAAATTTCGCAATTACTTCTTTCTGTCCGAATCCTGGAATTTGGAGCGCATCGCTAATTCTTTTGGCAGCAGCCATTCTTGCATCTCGGTCTCTGTATTATTCTCTCCTTACATCATACAAGACCTGCTCAGTAGCGTAAAGTTCCAGAACTTCAAAAGTTTCACTGTATTGTAACTTGATCACACGACCTTTAATGGCACTGGTTGCCATCTTGTTGTGCGTGGCACTAGATGTTGTAATCTGACACAGCCACAGACGAGGCAAACTCACGACTGAAAATCAAACACGTTTGATATGAAGCGTGAGCCCTCACGCCTGCCCGTGCCGTCACAGTCAAGCTCACGTCTCTTCGTCCACACGGGAAGTGTTCCACGACAGCATGTCTGATGCTAGCGTGTCAGGCCCCGTGGGAACCCGGCTTAAGTTAGTTTAAATTAGTTCAAGTAGTATGTAAGCCTTGGGACCGATGACTTCAGCAGTTTAACCCCATCGGAACTTATCACAAACTTCCAAAAAAAAAAAGAAAGATAACTCGAAGTTAAAAAATATTTGTTTGCTATACGACGTATGATCCGTTAACCATGGACCTTGGATCTTGGACCTTGGGTCTTGACGTAGTTGGGGAGGCTTGCGTGCCTCAGTGAGACAGGTAGCCGTAACGTGGGTGCAACCACAACGGAGGGGTATCGGTTGAGAGGTCGGACAAATGTGTGGTTCCTGAAGAAGGGCAGCAGCCTTTTCAGTTGTTGCAGGGGCAACAGTCTGGATCATTGACTGATCTGGTCTTGTAACACTAACCGAAACGTCCTTGTTGTGCAGGTACAGCGAACGGCTGAAAGCAGGGGGAAACTACAGCCATAAATTTTTCCGAGGGCATGCAGCTTTACTGTATGGTTAAATGATGATGGCGTCCTCTTGGCGGAGGTAAAATAGTCACCCATTCGGATCAATTGGCGGGGACTACTCAGGAGGACATCGTTTTCAGGATAAAGAAAACTGGCGTTCTACGGATCGGAGCGTGGAATGTCAGATCCCTTAATTGGGCAGGTAGATTAAAAAATTTAAAAATCGAAAATAGTTAGGGTAAAGTTAGATATACTAGGAATTAGTGAAGGAGGAAGAAGACTTCTGTTCAGTTGAATACAGGGTTATAAATGCAAAATCAAATACGGATAATGCAGGAGCAGGTTTAATAAAGAATAAAAAAATTGGAGTACGGGTAAGCTACTACGAACAGCATAGTGAACGCATTATTGTGGCCAAGATAGACACGAAGCCCAAGCTTAACACAGTAATACAAGTTTGTATGCCAACTAGCTCCGCAGATGACTAAGGGATTAATGAAATATATGATGAGAGAACAGTAATTATTCACATAACGAAGGGGGACGAAAATTTAATAGTCATTGGTGACTGGAATTCAAGAGAAGGAAAAGGGAGAGAAGGAAACATATTTGGTGAATATGGATTGAGTGTAAGAAATAACTGAATCATAGCTAACACTCGGTTCAAGAATCATTAAAGAAGGTTGTATACATTGAAGAATGCTGTAAATACTAGAAGGTATCAGATAGATTGTATGGTGGTAAGATAGAGATTTAGGAACCAGGTTTTAAACTTGTGTAACTCATGACATTGGACGGGTTTTGCTACATGCCAAAAATCTATATACAGATTTACCAATTAAAGAAACCATTCTGATAATTAAAAGAAGCTTACTAGAGTATGGAAAAGTAGTTTAGGTTACCAACGATTAGACAAAATGCTAAAACAAAATGCTGATCAATTCAGTAAGTAGCCTGATCAGTTACGGAGAATTGATTTATTTGTTGCACGATTTCCGTCATTTCAGTTGAAGTGTCCACACTCTGTTTCAGTGAATAATACTTGTAATTCAGTGTACTATCTGTGGTACCTACAATTACTTAACGTCATAACTGTCGACTAATATTTCTACGTATAGTAAAGATATAAAGCTGGTTCACAACCTATAATTCCAGCCACGTTTGAAAGTACGCAGCAAGCCAAAACTAGTGGAATGTGAAGCAGTTTAAATAACAGTAGCACTCAATCTAGTCTGACAGTGACCACAAAATTTCTACAGCAATCAGAATTTCTGCAGGACAGAAATGTATCGTAAATCGACAAACTACACACTCTGCAAATTTTCGTACCACAATAAGTTATTACTTTTTTAAGAATTTCCATCTTTACCAGAAGGCGTAATAGTCGGAGAATCCGGAATGTATTGCATATTTTATCAAACTTTCTCGATTGAGTCAACACTGAAATACGAAATATTGAAACTGCGTTGTAATTCAGAATTTCATAACATACTCTATTTGGAAAATTGTAAACACCATACTTCTTTTGGATTTTTGCACCATTAAAATAACACACATCGCCTAAAACACCTCTCAGCGAGAAAAGCTGCTTTAAAATGTAAATACGCCTACAGTCTTGCAGAACAACTGTCAGTTTCAAATTACCAGTACTACTGAATACAGAAAACTATGAACTATCAGTCCACATAAAATCATTATTACAGCAATCATCACCATCTGAAACGTTTTTAACATAAATATTGTCTTCTATCAATCGCCTGTCTGAGGATGTCAAAATGTAATAATTTGGTTGTTACTGGTAGTAATTCCGTCTTTTTGACAAATTTCGACTGGACTAGACGCACAGTATTGGTGAACACAAGAATTTTTAAGGAAATCTTGTGGTTAAACTGTTGCACAGTAGAAACACTGATTGTGCAGTTTGATGATAAAATGTGTAGATGTTAACATGCCAGTGAAGAAACGGCCCTGTGGATTAACATTTTATGCCCAGCGCTTTCATTTCAAGTAAAGTACAAGGGTCATTCAATGAGGAAGCTAACGCATTTTTTCTCGGCCGTTTTCGGTTTAAAAAATTCAAAATTTATTGTGGGACATAGAGGAATAATCCCGTTTTAGTCTCTATGGTTTCACAAAGTTCGGTTAGTTTGCGCGGTATCCGTAGCCTTCAAAATAACTTCTGTAATGGAAGTGTGTTCCATGCGAAGAGCTGTCACTTAGTTTGATCTAGAGGACAACCAGAGTATCGCAGACATTCATAGGCGCTTCAAGAATGTGTACTGAGACCTAGTAGTGAACGAAAGCACGGCGAGTCGTTGTATGGGGCGTCTGCCATCATCTCGACAAGGTGGTGCAAACCTGTCCGATCTCCAACATGCAGGCGGGCTGCAATGTTGGAAGGTGTGGACACTTATTCGAGGTGATCAGTCAAATAAACGTCCCTCTTTGTGGTACTGACACACTCGTCCACCACCTGGGATACTAGGTTTCCTCGCCGCCTAACAGAAGACCATAAACAGCAATGGAGGACCATCTGTGCTGACTTGTTTAGCGTTACGAGGCTGATCGAGGCAGTTTTTTGTCTAACATCGTCACAGGCGATGAAACATGGGTTCATCACTTCGAAACAGAAAGAAAAAGACAATCCATGGAATGGCACCACACTACCTCACCTACGAAGAAAAAGTTCAAAGTCGGTAACGTCATTACGATAGTCATTTGGGACTCTGAAGGGGTTATTCTGTTCGATTTTCTCCCTCATGGTGCACCGATCAGTTCAGAAGTATACAGGGTGTCCCAGCTATCTTGTCAACCCAAAATATTTCTGGAACAATAACAGCTATTGGAAAACGACTTTCACCGGTATCAATGTAGGGCTGGGGCCCATGAATGTACATATTTGGAAACATTCTAAAACGAAAGCATATATGTTTTTAACATAAACTTACGTTTTTTTTAAATGGAACTCCTATATTTTTTCTTCAGCAATCCATAGCATGACAAAGCACATACACAATGGCGTTGATTGCATCGCAATATTCCCATTACATCCCGAGATATTGAGACACGAAGTTGACGCTTGAAACACCCGACATGCGCTGCTAGCGCACGTCCAGAGGCTCAGGCGTGAACCCCATGCTGCCCGTAATCGCGATGTGATTGACATGTGTAATCACACCTCCATACTTATCAAGAGGTCCGAAACGAGTAATACGGTCATCGAGATTACGGGCAGCATGGGGTTGAATTTTTTTGAAAATTTTAGTTTGCTATTGGGGTCATACAGAAGATGCTACTACTCTAAAGTATGTTGTGTCGGCAATTACAAGTTGTGCTCATAATTGCGATAGTAGGGGTGTTCAGTATCATTTAAATACTGAACAAAACTCGCGCTGTTAAAAAAACATATTTCTGTGGGAAAAATTAAAATAAATATTGAAAAATATGGATGAGTTTAGGGAAAGTAACATGTAACCAGTTCTTTTGGGAAAAATTGCAGCAATAAGTGAAATGTTGTATTTGTAATGTTGGAAGAAGTCAGTAATCTTGACCTTACTTCAATGAAAATAGAGGATGGTTTTGAAAAAGGTACTGATGTGTTGATAAATAAGAAGTGAACATAAAATTAAATAAAAGAGTAACTAATGTCGTAATATACAAGAAACTATTAGCCTCGATTGCGGTAATGAAACCGCAATCGAGGCTGATAGTTTCTTACATATTAGATTACCACGATTGCTGACTGGGCTGCAATATTGAAATTATTATAATGTCATTATAGTAAAGATATTGAACATCCTGCTGAAAACACACATTGTAAGTTAGTAGGAAATCTTTTTTTCAATATAAAGCTTTGACGCATAGGAAGGAAGGTACTTCAAAGACTCAAGAAGTCAGATCTCTGCGATATCATAAGTGCGCAGTAGAGTGCTTTGGAAAGTGTCAAACTTCACTTAAATCTCAATGATTTACGCAATGGTCAGAGAAGTGAGTTGTAAACATAGCAACCAAATTAAGAACGAAGTCTTCATAACTTCAGAACTTCCTGGAGCAGTGTTTAGTCACGAATTTCTTGTGAAACCTTCACTTAGGAACATGGCATTTTAGGAATTTTAGGCAATGGGCTCTACAGAAAGTAAATTAATGAACCATTTATGAGTGCTCCATATTTAAGTGACGTTTGGAGAAAAAACTTCAATTCGAAATGCAACCAAATCCGTCAGAATAATTTTGTCAAAATAAAAGAAGCCTTATGAAATTGTAGCAATTGTCTACACATAATTCTGTATTTATGGAAGGCCTCCAGCGGTTTTGGATTGGGGGCTTATTTATTACACTACTGTCCATTAAACTTACTACACCAAGAAGAAATGCAGATGATAAACGGGTATTCATTGGACAAATATATTATACTAGAACTGACATGTGATTACATTTTCACGAAATTTGGGTGCATAGATCCTGAGAAATCAGTACCCAGAACAACCACCTCTGGCCATAATAACGGTCTTGATGCGCCTGAGCATTGAGTCGAACAGATGTTGGATGGCGTGTACAAGTACAGCTGCCCATGCACCTTCAACACGATACCACAATTCATCAAGAGTAGTGACTGGCGTATTGTGACGAGCCAGTTGCTCAGCCACCATTGACCAGACGTTTTCAGTTGGTGAGAGATCTGGAGAATGTGCTGCCCAGGGCAGCGGTCGAACATTTTCTGTATCCAGAAAGGCCCGTACAGGATCTGAAACATGCGGTCGTGCTTTATCCTGCTGCAATGTAGGGTTTCGCAGGATTCGAATGCAGGGTAGAGCCACGAGTCGTAACACATCTGAAATATAATGTCCACTGTGCAAAGTGCCGTCAATACGAACAAGAGGTGACCGAGACGTGTAACCAATGACACCCTATACCATCACTCTGGGAGATACGAATACACGCTTCCAATGTGCGTTCAACGCGATGTCGCCAAAAACGGATGCGACCATCATGATGCTGTAAACAGAGACTGGATACACCCGCAAAAATTACGTTTTCCAATTCGTGCACCCAGGTTCGTCGTTGAGTGCACCATCGCAGGCGCTCCTGTCTGTGATGCAGCGTCAAGAGCTGATAGTCCATGCTGCTGGAAACGTTGTCGAACTGTTCATGTAGATGGTTGTTGCCTTGCAAACGTCCCCATCTGTTGACTCTGGGATCAAGACGTGGCTGCACGACCCGTTACAGCCATGCGGATAAGATGCCTGTCATCTCGATTGCTAGTGATACGAGGCCGTTGGGATCCAGCACGGCGTTCCTTATTACCTTCCTGAACCCACCGATTCCAATTTCTGCTAACAGTCATTGGATCTCGACCAACGCGAGCATCATTGTCGCGATACGATAAACCTTAATCGCGATAGGCTACAATCCGATTTGCTATCAAGTCGGAAACGTGATGGTACGCATTTCTCCTCCTTACACGAGGCATCAAAACAACGTTTCACCAGCCAACGCCGGTCAAATGCTGTTTTTGTATGAGAAATCGGTTGGAAACTTTCCTCATGTCAGCACGTTGTAGGTGTCGCCACCGGCGCCAACATTGTGTGTATGGTCTGAAAAGCTTATCACCTGCATATCACAACATCTTCTTCCTGTCGGTTAAATTTCGCGTCTGTAGCACGTCATCTTCGTTGTGCAGCAATTTTAATGGCCAGTAGTGTAAAATTAAGTTTAGATAATGGGTAACCAAAACCTCATATTATTGCTTTTGCCAGTGGAAATGTACTAAAACTTGAGCAGAGGTGCACTATCAAAGAAAAAGAATTACTTGGTGTAAATTACGCTTTTAGTAAGTTCAAAAATTACTTAAGACTGCATTAGATCATAGCATGCTCTGACAATAAGGCATTAATTTGTCTGCAAGAACACAGACTTTGCCATAACTGGCTAACAAGATTGGCTAAGTTCAACTATGAAATAAATATACAAAAGGATCTGGAAATTAAGAAGATGATAAGCTCTCCCGATAGCCATTGCTGGCATACCACAGATAACATGAAACTGGAGATGAAAATGAACTTAAACTTTTATATATCAAAGAGAATCGTACGACCAGGCAACTTGTTTCCAGTCATCAACTGTGTAGGTGTTGACGGGTCCAGGCGATGTGTAGAGCTTTGTGTCGTGCAGTCATCAAGGGTAGACAAGGGGGCCTTCAGCTCCGAAAGCCCATATCGATGATGTTTCGTTTAATGGTTCGTACGCTGACACTTGTTGATGGCCCAGCATTGAAATCTACAGCAATCTGAGGAAGAGTTGCACTTCTGTCACGTTGAATGATTCTCTTTAGTCGTCATTGGTCCCGTTCTTGCAGGATCTTTTTCCGGCCGCAGCGATGTCAGAGATTTGATGTTTTACTGGATTCCTGATATTCACCGTATACTCGTGAAATGCTCGTACGGGAAAATTGCCACTTTATCCTTGCCTCGGAGATGCTGTGTCCCATAGGTCGTGTGCTGTCTATAACACCACGTTCAAACTCAGTTCAATCAGTTGCTGACCGTAGTGCCGTATTCTACCTGTTTGCAAATCTCTGTGTTTGAATACGCACGCCTATACCAGTTTATTTGGCGCTTCAGTGTAGTTCCAACTACCAGTCTGCTTTCAAAGTCTGTTAGTTTCCATCGTGTGGCCATACTCAATCCAGAAATTGTTTCACATGAGTAGACAATAAGAAATTCATCCTTCAGTTGCAAGGTAAAATTTTTAGTTTACCTATGTTGCAATGCCAATAGTGGTATCGTCTGCCGAACAAAACTTAAATTATTTTGAGGGCCAAATTTTGGCCATGTCACAAAATAAAACTAAGAAAGAATAGAGACGCATAAACATAAGATTATGTCTGTCAATACTAACAACAATAAGAGAAACGTAGACGGAGCTATGCCGGGCCAGGAATAATGGTCACACGTTGCGGCATTTTTATACCACGCTCTCAGTGCACATTACTCTTGACCTAAAATGCGGAGGAATTTGTGGCTTTTTACGAACAACAAATGACATTAACTCAAGCTTTGAAAGGAAATTTATTGAAATATCTGTTATAGTTTAAGAATTACAGTATTCTGCCTAATAGATGTTTTTATAATACAAGTTCCCATTCCGGTAACATTTTCTGGTCCATCATCAGTCTAAGAGCAGGGTGCTGTTAACATTCATAGGAACACATTATGCCTCTCGTTTTGTAGTTTGGAGTATATCTGAGGAAATAGGTAAACTCTTAATATAACACATTACTATTTTGTCTAAAAAATACTCCTAAAATTATATACAGAATGACAAACATAGATGACTTCTGCGATGTATTAGGCTTAATATAAAGATACTATCCTATCCTTCACTTGAGACAAATTTGGTGAACATGGATAAAACCATTGTGAAGTTACATGTACCTAATGTTCTGAAAATGTAGTTTCGATAAAATGAGAAAAGTGTGTTCATAGTGTTTTTGACTCGCCGTATGCCTCTTTCAGACCATTGCAGCAAGGTAATCTTGTTGGACAGCTGCTTCTTTATCCTCTGTAGACTTCTTCAGGAGCCTTTTCTTTACTCTGGACTCTTTAGTGGTAGCTTCCACAGCCCTTTCAGCTTCAACTACTCGCTAACGATCTATGGCTGTCAGAGCACCTATCATAATATTTCCTGGCTGGATGCCTAATTTGCCCATTCCTTTTGTCCTGCTGATTACCCCTTCATTGAAACGTGTGAGAGCATCCATCACACTCATTTTGAGTACTTTCTAACCAACAAACACTGTTTCTGGTACTCGTTGCCACACGCAGCTGTTGAAACACTCATTAGGGTTTTGTGTACAGCCATGTAGACATTTGCTAAGTAATTTTGTATCTGCAAGGTCCCTGTGTATTGGCTTTATTGTTTCGATAACTTTAATGGGCAAGAAATGTTGATGGAGATATTCCTTGCCTGTTGCATGAGCGTGGCTGGTTTGCAGACATTTGTTCGAAGAGCGTTGAAGACCAAATCTACATCTGAAAACTAGATAAAAAATATATTTGTTTGAAACGGGATAAAATTGTCTTTCAGTAGGTGACAAAAAATTGTTTTCGAAAATTTCAGTCATTTCACTTCCAGGTCCCCTTAATAGTGGAATTCCCAGTGCACAAATGCACTCCTAATGCTACCATCCCTGCTTTTAATTTCACCGAATATTGTTTTGACTTTTCTGTACGCTTAAACAGTGACCTCTACGATCATTTCTTTTCCAGTTTCTTCACATATTTCCTGCATACATTTCGCCTTTGCTGCCATGGATCCACTATTTATTTCATTCCGTAAGTGATTTACATTGACTTATTCCTGTCATTCCTGTCATTCCAGCAGCTATTCACTTGTACAGAGGAGGCTGTTTCCCTGCAATTCAATGATAATTTGCAGTCTCATTACTATTATGAATCCTTCCCATACAAGCAATTGGCTAGACTGGCTGGAGAAACTCTCTAGAGCTAGACTAATAACGAAAATATCATCTCTACATTCAGTAGTTCCTGACAAGACTAGACAGAGCTACTGTCTGCTCGGTCAATGGCAACTACGCCACCTCAACGCAGGCATGGTGAGAAACCTTATTAAAAATGGCAGCGGTTAACACATAGGTAACATACGGTATACCATTATTTCTGCTACTTCTTCTCAATGATTAGGGCAGAGTACGAGTATACAGCAACTGATGAGATTTAATTTCTGCTATATTGGTTCCTGACGTCTGGTAGAATATTCGTACACTCAAGTGACTAAATTCATGGTACGGCTCCTAATATTTTGTCGGACCTCCTTTTGATTTGCATAGTGCAGCAACTCGACGTGACATGGAGTCAACAAGTCACCGAAAATCTCCTGCAGAAATATGAGCCACACTAATAATTGCGAAACTGTTTCGGATGTAGGATTTTGTGTACGAAGTGATCTCTCGGATATTTCCCATAAATGTTTGATGGGATCTGGGTGGCCAGTTCACTCACTCGAATAGTCCACAATGTTCTTGAAACCAGTGACATGCACTTTTATCCATAAAAACTCCATCGATGTTTAAATGAAGTCAATCAATGGTTACAAATGGTCTCCAAGTAGCCGAACATAGCTATTTCCTTTTGATATCCTCCATGAAGACAGCCCACACCATTATGGAGCCACCATTGGCTCGCATAACGCGATATTGAAAATTTGGGCCTTCGCTTCGTGGGGTCTGCGCCACACTCGAACCATTCCATCAGCCCTTTTGTTTCTTTCTTTCTTTTTCTCTTTATCTGACTGGTTTGATGCGGCCCGCCAAGAATTCCTCTCCTGTGCTAATCTCTTCTCCTCAAGGTAGCACTTGCAACCTATGATCTCAATTATTTGCTCGATGTATTCCAATCTCTGTCTTCCTCTGCAGTTTTTGCCCTCTACATCTTCCTCTAGTACCGTGGAAGTCATTCCCTCATGTCTTAACAGATCTTCTATCATCCTGTCCCTTCTCCTTATCAGTGTTTTCCTTATATTTCTTTCCTCTCCGATTCTGTGCAGAACCCCCTCATTCCTTACCTTGTCAGTCCACCTAATTTTCAACATTCGTCTGTAGCACCACATCTCGAATGCTTCGATTGTTTTCTGTTCCATTTTGCCACAGTCCATGTTTCACTGCCATACAATGCCGTGTTCCAAATGTACGTTATCAGAAATTTCTTCCTCAAATTAAGGCAAGTATTTGCTATAAGTAGACTTCTCTTAGCCAGAAATGCCCTTTTTGCCATTGTTAGCCTGCTTTTGATATCCACCTTGTTCCGTCCTTCATTGGTTATTTTACTGCCTAGACAGTACATTTCCTTAACTTCATCTACATCGTCACCGTCAATCCATATGTTAAGTTTATCGCTGTCGCCATTCATACATTTCTCATTACCTTCTTCTTTCTTCGATTTACTCGCGGTATATACTTCTTACCCACTTCGTTCAGCAGATCATGTAATTGTTCTTCACTTTCACTCAGGATATCAATGTCATCAGCGAATTGTATCATTGATATCCTTTCACATTGAATTTTAGTTCCACTCCTGAACCTTTCTTTTGTTCCCACCATTGGTTGCTCGATGTACAGAGTGAACAGTAGGGGCAAAAGGCTACATCCTTGTCGTACATCCTCTTTAATAGGAGCACTTCGTCCTTGGTCGTCCACTCTTATTATTCCTTCTTGGCTGTTGTACATATTGTACATGACCCGTTTCTCCCTACAGCTTACCCCCATTTTTTACAGAATTTCGAACATCTTGCACCATTTTTACATTGTCGAACGCTTTTTCCAGATTGACATATCCTATGAAACTGTCTCGATTTTTCTTCAGTCTTGCTTCCATTATCAACCACACCGTCAGAATTGCCTCTCTCGTGCCTTTACCTTTCCTAATGCAAAACTGATCGTCATTTAGCGCATCCTCAATTTTCTTTTCCATTCTCCTGCATATTATTCTTGTTTGCAACTTGGATGCATGTGTTGCTAAGCTGATTGTGCGGTAATTCTCGCACTTGTCAGCTATTGCCGTCTTCGGAATTCTGTGGATGATGCTTTTCCGAAAGTCAGATGATATGTGACCAGACCCATACATTCTACACACCAACGTTAACAGTCGTTTTGTTTCCACTTCCCCCAGTGATTTTAAAAATTCTGATGGGATGTTATCTATCACTTCTGCCTTATTTGAACTTAATTCCTCCAAAGCTTTTTTAAATTCTGATTCTGATACTAGATCCCTTATCTCATCTAAATCGATTCCTATTTCTTCTTCTATCACATCAGACAAATCTTCCCCCTAGTAGAAGCTTTCAACGTACTCTTTCCACCTATCCGCTCTCTCTACTGCATTTAACAGTGGAATTCCCGTTGCACTCTTAATGTTATCACCCTTGCTTTTAACGTCCCCGAAGGTTGTTTTGACTTTCCTGTATGCTGATTCTGTCCTCTCAACAATCATTTGTTTTTCGATGTCTTCACATTTTTCCTGCAGCCATTTCGTCCTAACTTCCCAGCACTTCCTACTTATTTCATCCCTCAGCAACTTGTATTACTGTATGCCTTAGTTTCCTAGACCATTTTTGTACTTCCTCCTTTCATCTATTAATTGAAGTATTTTTTTCTGTTACCCATGGTTTCTTGGCAGTTACCTTCTTTGTAACTATGTTTTCCTTTCCAACTTCTATTATGGTCCCTTTTAGAGATGTCCATTCCTCTTCCACTGTACTGCCTACTGAGCTATTCCTTATAGTTGTATCTACAGTCTTAGAGAACTTCAAGCGTATCTGGCTATTCTTTATTACTTCCGTATCCCACTTCTTTGTGTATTGATTCTTCCTGACTAATGTCTTAAACTTCAGCCTGCTCTTCATTATCTGAGTCCAAGTCTGCTCCTGGGTACACCTTACAAACCCGTATCTGATTTCGGAATCTCTGTCTAAGTATGATGTAATCTAACTGAAATCTTCCCGTATCACCCGGCCATTTCCAAATATACCCCCTCTTGTGATACTTGAACAGGTTATTCGCTATTATTAGCTGAAACTTGTTACAGAACTCAATTAGTCTTTCTTCTCTCTCAGTCCTTGTCGTAAGCCCATATTCTCCTGTAACCTTTTTTTCTACTTCTTCCCCTACAACTGCATTCCAGCCTACCACGACTATTAGATTTTTATCTCCCTTTACATACTGTATTATCCTTTCAATATCCTCATACACTTTGTCTATCTTTTCATCTTCAGTTGGCGACGTCGGCATGTATACCTGAACTGTCGTTTTCGGTGTTGGTTTGCTGTCGATTCTGCTAAGAACAACCCTATCACTGAACTGTTCACAGTACAACACTCTCTGCCCTACCTCCCTATTCATAACGAATCCTACTCCCGTTACACCATTTTCTGCAGCGTTGATATTACCCTATACTCATCCGACATAAAATTCTTGTCTTCTTTCCACATCACTTCACTGACACCTACTATATCTAGATTGAGCCTCTGCATTTCCCTTTTCAGATTTTCTAGTTTCCCTACTATGTTTGAGCTTTTGACATTCCACACCCCGACTTGTAGAGCGTTGTCCTTCCATTGACTATTCAATTGTTTTCTTACGGTAACCTCCCCCTTGGCAGTCCCCTGTCATCCCTCAGCTCTTACCAACTGAAATTAGTACTCTTGTGACCGGGCCACGGTTTTCCCATAGTGTAAGGTCCAACTCATATGGTCAAGAACCCAGGGGAGACACCGTAGGTGATGTCGTTCTGAAATCAGAAGTAATCACGATGGTCGTCTGCTGCCGTAGTCCATTAACGAAAAAAATTCTCTGTCCTAATGGATACGCTCGTCGTACGTCTCACACTGCTTTATTCGGTTGTTTTAAACTGTGTTCCTTACCTGTTAGCACTGACAGCTCTAAGCAAACGCCGCTGCTCTCAGCAGTTAACTGAGTTGTCATTAGTGAGAGGTAATGCCTGAAATTTGGTATTCTCGGCACACTCCTGACACTATCGATCTCACTGAATTCAATTAGAATTAATCATCGTGTGGTGCAGTTCTTCTTGTTGTCTCCGTGCTTGCTAAGAAAATGGGATGAGAAGTTCCGCCTTATGCAACACACCTTTTTTCTTTTGTTTCACCCATACATGTTTCAGCACTTTTGTGCTATCATCAGTGGGTTCTATTTTTATTTTTAACTGTAAATTTGTTGTTAACATATTAACATTTGCGTCGTTTACATCATTATGTAAAAATTGCATTTATAACTTAATTGGCGAAAAGTAACATACCTTACATTATGTTATTGTCCTCTCGTTTTGGTAGCTGTTATGCTATACAATATATAACATGTCATCTGGCAAACAGCAAAACGTAATTTATTTTCTATTTGTTATGTATTTACGAACGGAAATAAGACTGTATAAGGTTTTCTTTCTGTAACTTACAGTTTTGAAGTTGTAGTACGTTTTCCTGTTGTGTTGGCGAAGTAAATAGGCTTACTTCTTTGCCTGTGTTCGCGTGGGAATGCGGTTTTTCGATTACTCAAAACATAGGCGGAGTTTTCGCTGCCATTACGTGTTGTTGTGGCTGTGTGGCGTTCATTTGTTTAGTAGCGTGTTCTGCTGGGTGAGGCGCGCGAGTTTGTATTTGGTGTTAGTGGTGTGTGGTTTATGTTGGTTTGCGTGTGTGTGATGAGTACTGGGGCAGAGAGCGAGTGTGTGTGTGTGTGTGTGTGTGTGTGTGAGAGAGAGAGAGAGAGAGAGAGAGAGAGAGAGAGAGAGAGAGAGAGACTGAAAGAAAGAAAGGAAAGAGAGAGGATTTGTGTGTCTGTGTGTGTTTTACTTGTATAGTTCTTCTATTGTAGCGAAGAGAGTTTTGTTGCACAGTGATGTGTATTCATTGAGTACTTTCTTTCCTTGGGCTATTGATTTTTGGATGTGGTAGTTTTCTTCTATAGTTAATTTTTGATATAGGCTGCTGCTAGTTTTTAGGATGTGAAGGTCAGTTTCAAATGTTTGTTGGGTGGTGGTTATGTGCTACCAGGTGGTCTGCAAATGTTGAGTGTGTGCTGTTGCTATTCAGTGCTCTGATGCGTTCATTATATCTGGTTCTAGAGGTCCTGCATGTTTGGCCCACATAAACAGATTGACAGCAGTTGCAAATAAGTTGGTAGATGCCAGACTGGCTGTATTTGTCAGTGTTGGTGGTAATTCTTCGAGTCTGCTCTGTACTGTGTTGTTGGTTCTGTATGCTATGTTGAATCTTTGTTTCTTTAGTATATTACCCACCCTGTGTGTGACTTTGTTGTTGTAAGTCATTATGTGCCATTTGTTGCTTACTGTCTGCTGATTTGTTGTGTGATGAGTTGTGTTTGTACGTGTGTGTGATTCATGGATATGTGCTGCCTGTTTTTGTATTTTGTGGTTTATTTTGTCTACTCTCTTTGCGTCATACACATTCTCCTGTGCAATTTGTTTTGTTGTGTTCAGTTCTTGTGTGTAGTCATGCTTATTCATGGGTATTTTGTTCAGCCTGTGAAGTAAATATCTGAAGGTGGCTTCTTTGTGGGTTATGGGGTGATTAGATTGGTTATGAATAATGGTGCTGGTGAGTGTGGGTTTTCTGTAGATTGTGAATTCATGTTTGTTGTTTCTCATGTGTGTAGTGAGATCTAAGAAATTAAGTTTTTCATCTGTTTGTGTTTCTATGGTGAATTGTATTTGTGGGTGGATGGAGTTTATGTTATCATGAAGTTCTTTTATGCGGGACAGTGGTTCATCTACACTCCTGGAAATTGAAATAAGAACACCGTGAATTCATTGTCCCAGGAAGGGGAAACTTTATTGACACATTCCTTGAGTCAGATACATCACATGATCACACTGACAGAACCACAGGCACATAGACACAGGCAACAGAGCATGCACAATGTCGGCACTAGTACAGTGTACATCCACCTTTCGCAGCAATGCAGGCTGCTATTGTCCCATGGAGACGATCGTAGAGATGCTGGATGTAGTCCTGTGGAACGGCTTGCCATGCCATTTCCACCTGGCGCCTCAGTTGGACCAGCGTTCGTGCTGGACGTGCAGACCGCGTGAGACGACGCTTCATCCAGTCCCAAACATGCTCAATGGGGGACAGATCCGGAGATCTTGCTGGCCAGGGTAGTTGACTTACACCTTCTAGAGCACGTTGGGTGGCACGGGATACATGCGGACGTGCATTGTCCTGTTGGAACAGCAAGTTCCCTTGCCGGTCTAGGAATGGTAGAACGATGGGTTCGATGACGGTTTGGATGTACCGTGCACTATTCAGTGTCGCCTCGACGATCACCAGTGGTGTACGGCCAGTGTAGGAGATCGCTCCCCACACCATGATGCCGGGTGTTGGCCCTGTGTGCCTCGGTCGTATGCAGTCCTCATTGTGGCGCTCACCTGCACGGCGCCAAACACGCATACGACCATCATTGGTACCAAGGCAGAAGCGACTCTCATCGCTGAAGACGACACGTCTCTATTCGTCTCTCCATTCACGCCTGTCGCGACACCACTGGAGGCGGGCTGCACGATGTTGGGGCGTGAGCGGAAGACGGCCTAACGGTGTGCGGGACCGTAGCCCAGCTTCATGGAGACGGTTGCGAATGGTCCTCGCCGATACCCCAGGAGCAACAGTGTCCCTAATTTGCTGGGAAGTGGCGGTGCGGTCCCCTACGGCACTGTGTAGGATCCTACGGTCTTGGCGTGCATCCGTGCGTCGCTGCGGTCCGGTCCCAGGTCGACGGGCACGTGCACCTTCCGCCGACCACTGGCGACAACATCGATGTACTGTGGAGACCTCACGCCCCACGTGTTGAGCAATTCGGCGGTACGTCCACCCGGCCTCCCGCATGCCCACTATACGCCCTCGCTCAAAGTCCGTCAACTGCACATACGGTTCACGTCCACGCTGTCGCGGCATGCTACCAGTGTTAAAGACTGCGATGGAGCTCCGTATGCCACGGCAAACTGGCTGACACTGACGGTGGTGGTGCACAAATGCTGCGCAGCCAACACCGCGGTTCCTGGTGTGTCCGCTGTGCCGTGCGTGTGATCATTGCTTGTACAGCCCTCTCGCAGTGTCCGGAGCAAGTATGGTGGGTCTGACACACCGGTGTCAATGTGTTCTTTTTTCCATTTCCAGGAGTGTATTAAGCAAATTATGTCATCTATGTATCTGTACCAATATATTATTTTGTACTGTTTTGGTATTACTATTTTGTCAAAGATTTGTTTTTCTATCTGGTTGAGGAAAATGTCATCTAGGAGGCCACTGATTGGGGATCCCATGGGTAGTCCATCTTGTTGAGAGTAAAATCTGTTGTTGAATGTGAAGTAGCTCTGTTCTATGATGAGCCTGAGTATGGCTAATATTTCTTGTATGTTTGTTGTGGGTATGTTTCCTTGCAGTTGTAGGTTTCTTTCTATTATGTTGATGGTTTCTTCTGTTGGGATGTGTGTGTACATTGAAATTATATCAAATGAAACAAATGTTGCTGTGTTTGGTATGTTTTCATTCTTTATTTTTTCTATTAAGTCACTTGAGTTCTTTGGACTTCTGTTGTCAGTGTATTTGTATAATGTCTGTAGCAGAGTGTGTGTGTGTTTGGCTAAGTGGTATGTTGGTGCTTTGGTGAAGTTAATGAATGGACGTATGGGTATTCCGGGTTTGTGAATTTTAGGCAATGATTTTAGGGTGGGGGCATTGGGATTTTTCTGTATCATTTTTTTTAATCTGTGTTTCTGTGAAAATTGTTTCTATGTTTCTCAGGGTTTTCTGTAACTTACTTTGGTATTGGTTTGTTGGGTCACTTGTTAATTCTGTGATGTTGTTGCTTTGGATGACTTCCAATGTTTTGTGAATGTATTCCTGTTTGTTTATGACTACTATTGAATTACCTTTGTCAGATTTTGTGATGATGGCATTTTCTTGTGTTAATTTATTCTGTAGGTTTTTTCTTCAGGAGTCCTAGTGTTTTCTTTTATGGAGGCTTTGTTCTCTTTGATTATATTTCTTTTTACTCAGCATCTAGTTCTCTTGTTAGGTTTGCATTAAATTCAGGTGTGTTTAGTTTTTCTTGTTGCTTTATGATGTTTTCAGTTTCTGTTATGACATTTTCTACTGTCCTATGTGTCACGATTGTGTTAATGTTATGTTTGGGACCCTTTTCAAGTAGGCTGCTTTCTTGTTCAGATAATTTTATGTCCGTTAGATTAATCACTCTTTTGTGAAAGGTGTGTTTGTTGCATTGGTGGGTGTTTGTGTGGTGTAACATTTTTGTGAGTTCCTTTTGTTGGATTGTCTCTTTTCTGCCTATTATGGTCTCAGTGTATGTTCTAACCCTGTATATTAGTTCGTCAAAAATGGTGGGTATGTTATGTGATTAGCTAATTCTAAATGCAATCTGTATAATTCAATATTCAGAGTTTGTTTTTTGGAATACAAAGACCGGATTTCTTGATTTATCCACATGATTTCTGCCTTACGTTTTGTCTGCTGTGCTGCCGGTGACATGTTGTTTACAGTTATTGTTACATAGTTAGGTACAATTTTATATGCCAAACATAGTTTATTGAACTTAATGTTGCGTATGGTTTTATGAAGTCTGATAGTTGTGTTCTGATATTTGTTGAAGAGCTGCGATGGAAATACCTGGCTTGGTGTGGAAATAATCATCTTGTGGTGCAGTTCTTCTTGTTGTCTCCGTGCTTGCTAAGAAAATGGGATGAGAAGTTCCGCCTTATACAAGACACCTTTTTGTTTTGTTTCACCCATACATGTTTCAGCACTTTTGTGCTATCATCAGTGGGTTCTATTTTTATTTTTAACTGTAAATTTGTTGTTAACATATTAACATTTGCGTCGTTTACAACATTATGTAAAAGTGGCATTTATAACTTAATTGGCGAAAAGTAACATACCTAACATTACGTTATTGTCCTCTTGTTTTGGTAGCTGTTATGCTACACAATATAATGTTACAGAAAGATATAATGTTACAGAAAGAAAACGTGATACAGTCTTATTTTCGTTCGTAAATACATAACAAATAGAAAATAAATTACGTTTTTCTGTTTGTCAGATGACATGTTGTATATTGTGTAGCATAACAGCTACCAAAACAAGAGGACAATAACATAATGTAAGGTATGTTACTTTTCGCCAATTAAGTTATAAATGCAACTTTTACATAATGTTGTAAACGACGCAAATGTTAATATGTTAACAACAAATTTACAGTTAAAAATAAAAATAGAGCCCACTGATGATAGCACAAAAGTGCTGAAACATGTATGGGTGAAAACAAAAGAAAAAAGGTGTGTTGCATAAGGCGTAACTTCTCATCCCATTTTCAATAAGAATTTCCGAAATGGTGTCCATGCGTCTAACTCCTACTACTACTCTGCTTTCTATGTCTGTCAATTCCTGTCGTGGAGCTGTAATCACGTCGAAATCCTTTTCACATGAATCACCTGAGTACAAATGACAGTTCCACCAATGCATTGCCCTTTGCCACCTTGTGTATTTGATGTTATCGGCTTCTGTGTATGTCCATATCGCTATCCCATGACTTTTCTCAAATAGCTAAAATTACCTGCTGATTGGGTGAAATAAGTCGTTTCTTGGAAATTGTAACTCGTTTGTACAAACGTGTTGTTGGGATTTTAAATCATTTTAGGTATAATGGACCTTCTATTTTAAATATACATGTTTTGGCACTGCTAGTACTAAATATGAATCCACAGATGAAACTTCCACTTAATGACAATTATCACAAAAAATGGATTTAGAGTTGTGATATTCAAGTACTACTACCACTACTTGAATGTATAGCCCTTGGAAGACATTGGCCTAAACGACCATATCTTACCATTATATCCGGTCCATGACTTTCCGTCCTCAACCTCTGACATCCAGCTTTTTCATGTATTCTTCAATTCTGTCCACGCATCTCTTTCTGGGACGTCCCTTACGTCGTATCCTCCAGCCTTGTTATCAAAAATCTTTTCACGTGTTCTATCTTCCTCCATTCTGACCACGTGTCCTTGCCATCACAGTCCTCTTACTTTAATAGTAGTGACAATGCCAGGTTCTTCAAAAAGTTGTTCTAATTCTGCATTTGTACGGATGCGCCAACCTTCTTCATCGTATATTGGGAAGTTAATTTTACGCAGAACCTTTCTCTCCCAAAAGCTCAGGCTCCAATCCTCATTTGCAGTTATGCTCCATGTCTCAGCACCATACATAACAACTGGACTCATAACTGAATGAAATTTTCACTCTACAGCGTAGTGTGCACTGATATGAAACTTCCTGGCAGATTAAAACTATGTGCCGGACCAAGACTCGAGCTCGGGGCCTATCCTTTTCGCGGGCTAGTGCTCTACGAACTGAACTACCAAAGCACGACTCCCACCCCGTCCTCACAGCTTTAATTCCTCCAGTACCTCGTCTCCTACCTTCCAAACTTCACAGAAGCTCTCCTGCGAACCTTTCAGAACTAGCACTCCTGGAAGAAAGGATATTTCGGAGACATTTTATTTCCCTGGTTCGCTCCACATCTGGAGGACGTTCCTCTATCCGCCACTCGGGGAGGTGCCCGATGGGGGACCAGCAACCCCACATGGGGATATTCAAGTACACGTACCAGCAATGTAGTGATCTTTGCCTTTAAATTTTTGAAAATCAATTTAAATCTAAAGAAACACACAAAACAGAAGAACAAAGCAAAAATTTAGCTTTCTTAGTAAAGTACAGTGCGATACAATTTGAAACATGGAGAAATGCATAGTCCAACACTACACACATTGACTCATAAACCACTGCCCTACTTGGTGATTAAATTCGTGGTGATTACGTAAGGATTCACGTCTGACTGTAAAAATTATTTCACATCAATTTTACTCTACACATGTTTCATACGTCTCAGACAAATCTTTGGGCTATATCCTCCTGGTCCATGGGATTTGATAGGGTAGACAGAAACTGAACTCCCTTCTATACACCAGAACGAAAATTAACATCACATAATAGAACCCATTAATCTTGTATACACACACAAAATTAAAAGAAACAAATGAGGTCAAGAAAATATTTACAAATACGAATACATGTTGTTCCCTTCAAGAGTACCTCGATACAGAGATTCCCTTTGCAAGATGTATCTTAATTACAGATCATGATCTATGTTCTGTTGCATGGATAAAAGCACAACAGAAAATTTGCTTAAAACTGATAACAAATTTCTTGAAATCCCGTTAATATTAAAAAGGGGAACACTTCCTAGCGTTCTGCAAAGTTATATTTATTTGGTCACGAACCGGCTTTCGGTTTCTCAGGCCATCTTCAGGTGGCAACTGAATGTCACACACATAGATAAACATGATGTGTGACTTAGACAAATATCATTTGTACAGAAGATACAAAAAATGTCGAAGTGTTTACATAGGAGAACATTGAAATAATTACAGTAACTTAAAAAAGGGCAAAGAAAGCTTTTCTGTCGAGATACATTTAACAGATGATGACAAATAGGAGACATTTACAGAATGAATGTAGTATTTTCAGCGAAAACTTAATTTAGGAAAGGGGAAAATAGAAACTATGCCTGATCATTTAATATCAGCTTAAGACAGCTTAAGAAGAAAATAATTTCCAAACATGTCATGGCTACCAAAGCCTATAAATCACACAGTTTAGTTCTTATGAACGAAGACGATTAGGTTACAGAAGGGAACCAGTTCCTTGGTCGTCACGACGTCCAACATATACAAAAGACCCGACTCTAGCTTTCAATGAAGAAATGAAAACCACCATCAAATCATGTGTTATATGTGAAACAAACAGCCATATTTTGGTTAACTTTCCCGCCACAAGAATATCAGGACACATGTCACAAATCCGTGTCGTGTACGACTTTCAATAAAAACTGTTTTTCCCCTTATAGTTGAGGTTCAGGAGGTTTACATAATAACACACACTACTGCATACTAGCACTGTTTCCTCTTCAAACGAAAACAACAACACGAGTCGAATCCAACACCGCCTTGTGGTAGGCAATTTAATATGAATCCCAAGGCTCCTATATAATATATTTGCCCCCAGTAACATAAGGATGGTGTTCCAAAATGCCTAGTAGTGTCATAAATCTCTACCTCTTGTTACCTAGTAGCGAAAGAGCTTGATAATAATATATAAATTCCACCCAGTTCTAAACTGATATTGTTCGATGTCACTAGCTATTTACAAATGTTCCTATTGATAATTTTATAAACATATTAACAGATCTTTTTCAGAAATCCTAAGTAAATCCTGTAGAATTGAATGACATAATCGAAGCTACTCAAATGTGTGTAAAACAGAATTAGATCCAGTTTCAAAACAAGTACTATAGCCTGCCCAATTGCCTAGCTATTGATTCACCTTTTAGTCCGCTACTGTCTCAAACTTTCATGAACATTTTCGAAGAAATTTCCAAGACCCATTGCATTGTAAAATTAAATACTGGTTCAGATACGTCGACAATGTACTGTGTTTGTGGACTGGTACCACTACACAATTAGATACATTATTACACCATTTAAAATTACAACATAAGAAAATTCAGTTCATAATGGAGCTGGGAGGCTCTTCTATAAAATTCTTCGATCTTAATACAGATATTAGTACAAGAAAACACGTATTTAGCATTTACAGGAAAATCGTAGGTAATGATATGGTAATCCCTGCAAGATCCCAGCATCCACACAGCCACAAACTCGCAACTTTCCATTCAATGGTGCATCGTTTCATACCTGATCCTTCATGAAAATCTGCCTTTCGAGCAGAATTAGAAATCTTCAAACAAATCGCTTCCAGCAATGAATGTAGCTTTTCCCTGCTTCATAATTTTCTACGAAATAAGAAAAAGAATAAAATCACACAACTTCTGTACGCTGGTCAATAGCAGTCACTCAATTGTTACAAAGCCAGGGGCAGATTTCCCTATACTGACAACACTTTAGACAGTCTTGGAAGCAGTTAAAGTGTCGCAAATATAGATCTGCAGTTTATAATAGCAGTAACATATTAAGAATTTTATGCAATGGTAAAGATAATATATAAACCGTGACACAGAGTGGCGTTCATAAAATCACTTGCTAGCATTTTGGAGAAGTGTATATTGGTCAGTCAGGCAGAACCGTTGCAGTTAGGTTACATGTATATTGGTCAGTCAGGCAGAGCCGTCGCTGTTAGGTTACGTGAACATGAGAGAGGCTGGCAATTAAGTAAGATCGATTCTGCCTTTCCTGATCAGATTTTAGTAGGAAACCATTCATCTGATGTAGAATGTGAAGTTTTACATTCTTTCAAGAAAAGCAAAAAGATGATCTTACTGGAAATAGTGGAAATAACAAACACTAAACACGGAATTCCATTCAAGTATTAACTGATGAGAAACAATTTCCATTAATGATGACTCATTTTCCTGTTTCCCTTTGTTACATTAAATTTTCGTTATCAAAATACATTTAAACTGTAAATTCATCTTATTTGTCACCATTTGCATCTCCTTATGAAAACTTTGGTTACCCGTTTTTTAGTTAATGTAATATGCAATATTTTCCTGTGCAAACACTTTTTCACTTTTGTATGTTCTGTACAAATAATATATGTGTAAGTCGCAATAATGTTTGTCTGTGATTGCGACATTCAGTTATCACCTGGAGATGGCCTGAGAAGCCGAAAGTAGGTTCGCGACCATATGTATGGTTTGGCAAAACTGTAGGAAGCGTTTTCCTTTCTAATATTATCGTCAGGTTCAACCAAACACTGGCAGAAAACTCACTTAAAGAAATGCAGTTGTATGTGCATCCAATCTCACAAGCAATGCCTTGAGTGCAACGTCGAAAGTGTAATCTTCAGTAAGGCTCATTTGGAAGTGTTGTGTTAACAATAACGACAGGAAAAATATTAACTGCTAATGACTCACAATGTGCATCAGGAGGGTGGCAGAGAATCGGTGAGCGCGAGGTGCAGGGCTCAACGTTCTACATCTACATCTACATCTTCATGGTTACTCTGCAATTCACACTTAAGTGCTTGGCAGAGGGTTCATCGAACCATTTTCACACTACTTCTCCACCATTCCACTCTCGAATGGTATGTGGGAAAAAGGAACACCTAAATCCTTCCGTTCTAGCTCTGATTTCTCTTACTTTACTATGATGATCATTTCTTCCTACGTAGGTGAGTGTCTACAAAATATCTTCGTATTCGGAAGAGAAAGTTGGTGATTGAAATTTCGTAAGTACATCTCGCCTCAAAGAAAACCGCCTTTGTTTCAGTGACTGCCACCCCAACTCCCGTATCATATCAGTGACACTCTGACACCTATTGTCCCATAATACGAAACGAGCTGCCCTTCTTTGCACTTTTTCAATGTCCTCCGTGAATCCTATCTGGTAGGTAAGGATCCCACACCGTGCAGCAGTACTGCAGCAGAGGACGGACAAGTGTAATGTAGGCTGTCTCTTTAGTGAGTTTGTCGCATCTTCTAAGTGTTCTGCCAACAAAGCGGAGTCTTTGTTTCGCCTTCCCCACAATATTCTCTATGTGGTCTTTCCGATTTTAGACGGCCGCAGTGGCCGAGTGGTTCTAGGAGCTTCAGTCCGGAACCGCGCGGCTGCTACGATCGCAGGTTTGTGATGTCCTTAGGTTAGTTAGGTTTAAGTAGTTCTAAGTTCTAGGGGACTGATGACCTCAGACGTTAAGTCCCATAGTGATAAGAGCCATTTGAACCATTTTTCCGATTTTAGTTGCTGGTAATTGTAATTCTTAGCCCTTATATTTGTGCGATTCATCGTATACCCAAAATCTATCGGATTTCTTTCAGTACACATGTGGGTGACCTCGCACTTTTCTTTGTTTAGTGCCAGTTGCCACTTTTCGCACCATACAGAAATTCTCTCTAGATCATTTTGTAATTGGAATTGATCGTCTGATGATTTTACTAGACGGTAAATTACAGAGTAATCTGCAAACAATCTAAGGGGGCTGCTCAGATTATCACCTAGATCATTTATGTAAATCAGGAACAGCAGAGGTCCTATGACACTACCTTGCCGAACGGCAGATATTACTTCTGTTCTACTCAATGATTTAGCGTCTATCACTGCGAACTGTGACCTCTCTGAATCACGAATCCAATCACACAACTGAGACGATACTCCACATGCACGAAATTTGATTAATAGTCGCTTGTGAGGAACGGTATTAAAAGCCTTCTTTAAATCTAGGAATATGGAATCGATCTGAGATCCCTTGTCGACAGCACTCATTACTTCATGGGAATAAAGAGCTAGATGTGTTGCACAAGAACGATTTTTTCTGAATCCGTATTGTTTATGTATCAATAAGTCATTTTCTTCAAGGTGATTCGTAATTTGCGAGTACAGTATATGTTCCATATCCTACTGCAAATTGAGGTCAGTGATATGGATCTGTAATTCGATGCTTACTCTTATTTCCTTTCTTTAATATTGGTGGGACCTGGTGCTACTTTACAGTCTTTAGGAACAGACCTTTCGTCAAGTGAGCGGTTGCAGGTGATTGCTAAGAAAGACGCTATTATGTCTGCATACTCTGAAAGGAACCTGATTGGTATACCATCTGGACCGGAAGATTAGCTTTTCTTAAGTGATTTGAGTTGTTTCGCAACACCTAAGATATCTATTTTCATGTCACTCATGCTAACAGCTGTTCTGGTTTCGAATCCTGGAATATTTATTTCTTCTTATTTTGTGAAGGAATTACGGAAAACTGTATTTAGTAACTCCACTTTAGTGACACCATCAATGGTAACATTTCCATCGCTATCGAGCAGTGACGGTATTGACTGTATTTTACCACTGGTGTACTATACGTACGACCAGAATCTCTTTGGGATTTCTACCATATTTCGAGACAATGTTTCATTGTGAAAACTATTAAAGGCAATTCGCGTTGAGGTCTGCACTAAATTTCGAGCTTCCGTGAAACTTAGCCAGTCCCGGGGGTTTTGCGTTCTTCTGAATTTGGCATGCTTTTTTTGTTGGTTTTGCAACAGTCTTCTGACGTGTTTTGTGTACCATGGTGGATCATTCCCCTCTCTTATTAACTTATGCGGTATGAATCTATCTATTGCTGTTGATACTGTATCTTTGCATTTGAGCCCTATCTGGTATACACTTACATAATTTGCTGTGAAGGAATGGAGAATCTCTCTTAGGAAAGCATCAAGCAAATTTTTGTCTGCTGTTTTAAATAGAAATATATTTTGCGTTTAATTTTAGTGGTTTTAGTTGATATAGTTTTAAGCCTCGCTACGTCTTCCACCATGTATCATTGTTTGATGTTACGCAAACATCCACTACTTCCCTTGAAATCACTGTAATCTATGTCGCGCAATTTGATACGGATAACCTAGCAGGTCACTATCATAGACAACCCGTAAATTGTGTCAAGCGTCCTTGGAACATGCAAAGACCCGTTTTGTAAGAAGTGCGCCTTGTCCTCCCTTGAATAATGTAGTTTTTGTTTTACACTATACGATCGTATTGCTGCGGACTTATTCGAAATGTGTTCATATTTTTTTTCTATGCTGCGGATCATATTTCATGTACGTAATTATGTTAAGTATCCGCTCCTTGGGCAACGATTATCCTTTACTACGTTTCACTGGAGACAGTATTTGTGGCTCCTTTTTCGACAAGACTGATGAACTACACGGCTCGACATCTGTTTCGGTATCACTTTTACTTCTTAAGCAGATCTCACCATCATTATACTCCTGAAGTACATTATCCGTACAGTCGATCGTATACGACACCACAAATTCTACCGACTCATCTTGGTGAAACGTCAATATTTGTTACTTTATCAGTCTGTGATTTCCTTGGGTTCCTTTCTGATGAGATGTCACCTTCAGCAACTGTTGTCGTAGAGGTAATGCAGTGTTTACTTAATTTGTCGTTGCTAGTGATTTGCTTTGGATCAACTGTTTGAACTACTCGTCGCCTAAGCAGTTCCACTACATTACGTTGCCTCACACTGTAATCAACATAGAGTACATTCAGTCCCCCCGCTGGATAACGCCCCTGTCTAGTAAGCAGGATATCCGGGTTCGATTCCAGGCCTTGGCACAAATTTTTACTCGCCCCTTCAGTCTACATTCACAAAATCATATCTGTAGGAGAACAGTGAAGTCTCTAAAACTGTGTCATTTCATTTGTGTCTCCAGCTTTCTTTAACATGGATATCCCATACATTGGACAGTCTGGTGAAGCATCACTCCGGCTTGGTCCGAATGTAGAGTGGTTGGAAAAGCTTGACTCCCAGTGCAGTGTTGCAGGTAGCGTCATGGTGGGGCGAGCCCGCGATGCAGAGTCGGTCCTGGGCTCCAGTGCCACCCCGCTACGAATGCTGGGTCTCTGGACCCCACAAGAGGAGGATGCCTGTCGTGTTGATCGAGTCCTCACCGGCGGTGTAACGCTGGCACTCACGTTTGGGTTTATGGTTACGTCTGCTCTCAAACTAGTGATGGACCGCCCACGAGAACTCGAGGAACTATGCGCTTGTATCTTCTCTGTGACAATGCTCTGCGAAGTTTTTTTCAAGGTAAGGAGTTTCAGTTTTTATTTAAGCGCTACTGTACATTTTTTCATTCACGTACCCTCTCGTTCCTACTTCATAAGAGAGCAAAGACTTGTTGTCAGACATACACGTGTCTTGTAAGGATGACGAACAATTATTTGCGCATACCTCCACAAAATATGAGGTAGAGTGCGCTACCAATTGCAACGGCTTTTGTTATCGAAGATATTTCGATGACCCTGATATTGTTCAAATGGCTCTGAGCACTATGGCACTCAACTGCTGAGGTCAATAGTCCCCTAGAACTTAGAACTAGTTAAACCTAACTAACCTAAGGACATCACAAACATCCATGCCCGAGGCAGGATTCGAACCTGCGACCGTAGCGGTCTTGCGGTTCCAGACTGCAGCGCCTTTAACCGCACGGCCACTTCGGCCGGCCCTGATATTGTTGTTGAGAAGAAACATCTGAAACATAAAACTGTTAATTAGTTGAATCCACCCACTTCCATAGGTATATCTGTACTATTATCAGTTGTTATTGTTAAATTAAGTGTAAGAACAGGGAGCTTTTCGTCATGTTACAACCGTAATAGTGAGTCATAGATCCAATTTTTCTTTTGTTTCGTACATGTTTCTGGGTACTGTTTTTCTTTTTCCTTTATATTAAGATGTATTTGGTATCAAGCTCTCCAGATACTGGTAGTTCCGATATGTGAACCGAGATGTAAGAAAGAGAGAATCTCCATCGTTGTTAAGCTGCCGAAATAACTAGAGGTGACATAATTCAGTAATGACGGATGTAGCCCAAACTAAGGGCACATGTCCCTAAGCAGGCTGTGTGACTGCCAGAGATGGAAACAGCATGAGGTCTGTAGCTCTTGTGTGATATGGTGGCTGCGAGGCGTGACTGGGTGTAATCAGCCGGCCAAAAATTTCCCATATGAATACTTTCCAAAGACGGGTCAGATCTGGGGACGTATCAGTGGCAATGAAGTCCTCCGGCAGAGTCAGTTAGCTTACGCTGACCACTAGACGATGAGCACACATCCTCACTAACCATCCTGACAGTCACAGACCCCAAACAAGATAGTAAATATAAAATTCTTCATTGCATGACACTAGTAACACACATTCAATGGGAGGAGGATATCTATACGGCTCCAAATATTGACAGTATTGAGTTCAAATTTTGAAGACGCGCGCTCAAACAAAAACGAAAACTGTTGAACTGCTAGAAATTAACAAAATAGGGACTCCAAGTTAAGTTGTGAGAGCAGAAGATAGTAAGAAAATTAAGAAATAACCGGATGCTATCACATTAAGTTGTAGAGTCTGAGCTGAATGGAGAAAGACAGGATGTGAAAACCAGTACTCCATTGGAAGGAAGAACTCACAGGGAGAAACACAAATATCAACAGCCAGATGAACACGTGTAGGTATTTCATTCCACTTCAGTTAGTAATTTTCGGAAACACTGAAATGGATGACTTATGAAGAAAAAAAGACACTTGTTTTAACCGAAGGGTATCTTGTATAATGGCATTCGCTTTAATGTAGGAGTTCAAGGGTGATACTCAGCTGTCACTGTAATAAAAAATCAGAGTTAAGTGGAGAAATAGTAGTGACATTTGATTAAAAGGAGAACAGTGTAAAGTATCTTATTTAAGCTTTAATTGTTAAGCAGTAATCTATGGGAATATTAGTTGCTTATATTGTCTTATATGTTACTGCCATGAAACTCTTGGAGCACAAGACTCTCATGACCTATTTACATGAAGTTCGAGGTTATTAATGATGAAATAACTATAAATATAATGCTTCCAGGTGCTGCAAAGATGTTGCACTTGTAAGGAAATACAGATGGCGGAGAATTTTTGCTAATTAGTAGGATAGTGGAAGAAGAAAGACAAGCACTACCGTACTATATCAAATAAAATGTGTAAGTCAACATTTGCAAAGTATCTAAAAACTTCAGGTACGGAAAAATCACTATCGGACAACCGCTATAAAATTTCATACAGCTGGTACTATACAGAAGTACATGGCCAATTACTGGAGAAAGGAGAAAGTCGGTGGCACTGGTTCTGGTTGCACAGGCGCAAGCCGCCAGAAACGTTGTTCGTAGCCACAGTTGCGAATACAGACAGACCATGACATGCAATCACTGCGTAGCGCTGATGAAACAACCGAGAAAAACGTGAGCTGACCAGATTATGAACACATTCACAACTCAGAGGTGAAAATTATATGCTGCAACCAAAATACAATGTTTCTGGGTTAAACATACAATAATATAAAATGTAATAGATAGAAGAACGATTAAGATATTTATTGACAGTATGTTTCTATATGTATGGTAACTCAAAGTGGTTTTGTACACACCTAATACAGTCCGCTATCCGCACCACTAGTACTGCTACAGACATCTCACCCGGATTCCACTTCTCTCCAAGTGTTTTGGAGCACTGCAGGAGTATAATTTGCGATGGCTGCAGGAATGCGATGGCGCAGATCTTGTAGATCACGAACTGGTGAACACCCAAAAAACTCCACACACTTTTCGAAAAATGGCATGCTACGCCATCTTGTTGAAAGATCACGTCACGGGGAAGTTGTGTCACAACATACAGATGCCACATGTGTACATATGTTGTTGCAGCAACTGTGCGCTTTTCGAAGAAGATTGACCTAAAACCCTGTCATTCAACAATCAACACCACACACTCACTTTCGTAGTGTCACGTTTCCATACACATACAACACGCCTACATACATTGTTACGTTAATCCTAGGCTCTGCGAAGAAGAATGACCTAAAACTCTGCCCTTAAACAATCCACACCACACACTCACTTGCAGTTTTTAACTACCTCGTGGGGGGGAGGGTGGGCGGGGGGGGAGCATGTGCATTTAAGTTCCCTATGTGGGACTATTGTGTGTTTATTGAGCCACAATTGCTTTCCGCCAGAGTTGCCCCCGCGAATGCCTTCTGTCTCGGTCAGTCCTCAGGTCTGATTTTGTGAAGAAGATGTAGTTTGTACTACCAAAGGCACAAACGTTTATGAAAGACATCGTGTGCTGTCGAGAGCTGTAACAGAATCTAATTGCTCTGGAACTGAGTGCTTGCCGTGATGGCCCAACATCGAATGGAAACTGCTAGTTCCCCGAAGTAGCTTGTCCCATTCCTTGAGTGTTCGTAAGTGGGAACATCGTCACATGGTCGCAGTCCATACTCCCGCCAAACACAACGTTAGACCAGTGTAATGAGTTTAGCACCGCGATAGAGAGCCTACAGAATACTCTCCGTTGTGGAGTCCATGTAGCTACTGACGCGCGTTTTCGTGAATGTGTACGTGCACGCGTTACTAACTGCCAGAATCAAACACGGAAAACATTTTGAGTTACCATACTACCGCTAGTAAATACACTATGTTATCAAAACATCCGGCCATCCGCAAAAAACATACTGTTTTCATATAAGGTGCATTGTGCTGCCACCTACTGCCAGGTACTCCACATCAGCGACCTCAGTAGTCGTTAGAGTGCAGAATGGGGCGCTCCGAGTCACTCACGGATTTCGAACGTGGGTGTCATTTGTGTCATACGCCTATATGCGAGATTTCAACACACCTAAAATTGCCTAGGTCTACTAGCCGGCCGTTGTGGCCGAGCGGTTGTAGGCGCTTCAGTCCGGAACAGAGCTGCTGCTACGGTCGCAGGTTCGAATCCTGCCTCGGACACGGGTGTGTGTGAAATCCTTACGTTAGTTGGGTTTGAGTAGTTCTAAGTCTAGGGGACTGGTGACCCAAGATGTTAAGTCCCATAATTCACAGAGCCATTTGAACCTAGGTCAACTGTTTCCGATGTGTTAGTGAAGTGGAAACGTAAAGGGACACGCACAGAGCAAAGGCGTAGAGGCCGACCACGTGTGTTGACTGCCAGAGACCGCCGACAGTTGTAGAGGGTCGTAAAATGTAGTTGGCAGACCTCTACCCAGACAATCACACAGGAATTCCAAACTGCATCAGGATCCACTGCAAGTACTATGACAGATAGGCAGAAGGTGAGAAAACTTGGATTTCATGGTCGAGTGGCTGCTCATAAGCCCTACATCAGCCGGTAAATGCCAAACGACGCCTCGCTTGGTGTAAGGAGCGTAAACAATGGAAAATTGAGCAGTGTAGAAACGTTCTGTGGAGTGACTAATCACGGCACAAATATGGCGATCCGATGGCAGGGTGTGGGTATGGCGAATGCTTAGTGAACGTCATCTGCCAGCGTGTGTAGTACAAACAGTAAAATTCTGAGACGGTGGTGTTATGGGTGGTCATGTTTTTCATGTAGGGGGCATGTACCCCTTGTTGTTTTGCGTGGCACTATCACAGCACAGGTCTACACTGATGTTTTAAGCACCTTCTTGCTTCCCACCGTTGAAGAGTAATTCGCGGACGGCGATAGCATATTTCAACACCATCGAACACCTGTTCATAATGAACGACCTATGGCGGAGTGGTTACACGAAATAACATCCATGTAATGGACAGGCCTGTCAAGAGTCCTGACCTGAATCCTACAGAACACCTTTGGAATATTTTGGAACGCCATGCCAAGTCTCACTGTCCGACATCGATACCTCTCCTCAGTGCAGTGCTCGTAAAGAAAAGGCAGTCAATCCCCAAGAAGCTTTCCAGCACGTGATTGAACGTATGCCTGCGAGAGTGGAAGCTGTCATCAAGGTTAAGAGTGGGCCAACATCATACTGAAATCAAGCATTACCGACGGAGAGCGCCACGAATTATAAGTCATTTTCAGCCAAGTGTCCGCATATTTTTGATCACGTAGTGTACCTCCATTAAGCCTCAAACTGTTACATTTTATAGAAGTGTATGTTTAACCTGCCTATGGTAAAATACTGGTGGAATTATAAGCTGCAAAATGCGATCTGATGAGCGAATTAATTCTCTGAGGAATTTATCAATTTAGAGTGATCAAATATTGTAAAGCTTGGAGAACAAGATAATGTGGATCATCGACGATGCTGCTCCACCCATCATTTGATGGACGGAAAGCGATTAGCAGTAATTACGAGATATGAAGACCTGAAAACGGAACTTTACTAACGGTAATATAAACCTGTAAAAGTCGTCCCAGATCTTCTTTATGTACCATTGGTCACTGCTGCTGTGGTCTTTAGTCCGGAGACTGCTTTGATGCATGCGTGGGCAGCTCGCATCTTACAGCTTGCTATGCGTGGACCACCTACGCAGCATGACTTATCTGAGAGGCATGTTAGTTCCACTAACATATTTGTCTACCCTTACAGATGGTCTGCTTTTTTCTACAAGGATCCACGCTGCGCCAGCTAGTCCAGCTGCTCTCCGAGATCAGGGCGGACGACAGCGCTGGAGAACGCAACGACGAAATCAGGCGACGATACCAAAGGCTCGTAGACCGAACTTTTCTGTTTATTATGGTAAGGAGGACAACAGTTTCACGAGGAATTCCCAGTAGATTTTATACCGAACTTTTCTGTTTATAATGGTAAGGAGGACAATAGTTTTACGAGTAATTCCCAGTAGATATTATACTTTACATGCATAGCCATCCCAAATCCAACTCACATATCGCGATGATCAGCAAAAACGGAATGCCAAATTAGTAAGAAAAAAAGTAAGAATGGGCTATGTAGGTAGCCAGCTGGACTTTCGAAGCAAATTTTTAAAACTCTTCCATGCGAGACCTTGATCTTACGTGTAAACGATGGTTTTACGTTAACAGTCCACAATATTAGTGATTTACACTATAATTACTGTAAATGCCCCTAGTAATTTCTGTCGTACAGGGCGTTCAGGAGGAACAGTATTGTTTTAAGTAGTGTTAAAGACTAGTTCGAAGATAATCCAGGTCCTGGTAAACTGTATGAAATTTTTATTGCGTTCACCGTTGCATACGATAGTTATAAAGACAATTTTTAATTTCATATCCTTTAAAACATTAGGGAATCGTGTGCATCTCTAATTATAGATGAGCTATGTTACTGCTGAAGTTATGAGCTACAGAAACAAAAATTGCAATTTAACCACAGCTACTCAAAGGAGATAGGAAGCTAGGGATATTTTCTGATGGCCAAACTAGTGGTTGGAGCACAATTTTAGTTTCAACTAAAGAACAAATTACATTGTTACAGAATTACGGAATCAGAATAACAATATAAAAGTTTAATTTGGACCTTTGTCCCATTAAGAACAACTGTCTTTAGCCATCTTCCCCCTCCCTCTTTTTACGATACAAATGGGATTACTAAAAATCAAGTCCTTAAATTTCGGACGATTGTCCTTCACCAAACATAGAAAAAACTATGTGATTAGATCATGAATTCATATAACAAACAGTATTTTAAAGATAATAATTAGATCTGATTGCTAAAGGATCACAGACAGTCACCACCATAAGCACACTTTAAAGTTCATTGCTTATGTAGCCAAAATTTAAACAACTCTAATGATTCACCCCCCCACCCCCCCCCCCCCCACCCCACCACCCCCCCATGAACCATGGACCTTGCCGTTGGTGGGGAGGCTTGCGTGCCTCAACGATACAGATAGCCGTACCGTAGGTGCAACCACCACGGAGGGGTATCTGTTGAGAGACCAGACAAACGTGTGGTTCCTGAAGAGGGGCAGCAGCCTTTTCAGTAGCTGCAGGGGCAACAGTCCGGATGATTGACTGATCTGGCCTTGTAACACTAACTAAAATGGCCTTGCTGTTCTGGTACTGCGAACGGCTGAAAGCTGTAATTTTTCCCGAGGGCATGCAGCTTTACTGTATGATTAAATGATGATGGCGTCCTCTTGGGTAAAATATTCCGGAGGTAAAATAGTCCCCCATTCGGATCTGCGGGCGGGGATTACTCAAGAGGACGTCATTATCAGGAGAAAGAAAACTGGCGTTTTATAGATCGGAGCGTGGAATGTCAGATCCCTTAATCGGGCAGGTAGGTTAGAAAATTTAAAAAGGGAGATGGATAGGTTAAAGTTAGATATAGTGGGAATTAGTGAAGTTCGGTGGCAGGAGGAACAAGACTTCTGGTCAGGTGAATACAGGGTTATAAATACAAAATCAAATAGGGGTAGTGCAGGAGTAGGTTTAATAATGAATAAAAAAATAGGAGTACGGGTAAGCTACTACAAACAGCATAGAGAACGCATTATAGTGGCCAAGATAGACACGAAGCCCACGCCTACTACAGTAGTACAAGTTTATATGCCAACTACCTCCGCAGATGACGAAGAAATTGATGAAATGTATGATGAGATAAAAGAAATTATTCAGGTAATGAAGGGAGACGAAAATTTGATAGTCATGGGTGACTGGAATTCGGGAGTAGGAAAAGGGAGAGAAGGAAACATAGTCGGTGAATATGGATTGGGGGTAAGAAATGAAAGAGGGAGCCGCCTGGTAGAATTTTGCGCAGAACATAATCATAGCTAACACTTGGTTCAAGAATCATGAAAGAAGGTTGTATACATGGAAGAACCCTGGAGATACTAAAAGGTATCAGATAGATTACATAATGGTAAGACAGAGATTTAGGAACCAGGTTTTAAATTGAAAGACATTTCCAGGGGCAGATGTGGACTCTGACCACATTCTATTGGTTATGAGCTGTAGATTAAAACCAAAGAAACTGCAAAAAGGTGGGAATTTAAGGAGATGGGACCTGGATAAACTGACTAAACCAGAGGTTGTACAGAGTTTCAGGGAGAGGATAAGGGAACTATTGACAGGAATGGGGGAAAGAAATACAGTAGAAGAAGAATGGGTAGCTTTGAGGGATGCAATAGCAAAGGCAGCAGAGGATCAAATAGGTAAAAAGACGGGGGCAAGTAAAAACCCTTGGGTAACAGAAGAAATATTAAATTTAATTGATGAAAGGAGAAAATATGAAAATACAATAAATGAAGCAGGCAAAAAGGAATACAAACGTCTCAAAAATGAGATTGACAGGAAGTGCAAAATGGCTAAGCAGGCATGGCTAGAGGACAAATGTAAGGATGTAGAGGCTTGTCTTACGAGGGGTAAGATAGATACTGCCTACAGGAAAATTAAAGAGACCTTTGGAGAAACGAGAACCACTTGCATGAATATCAAGAGCTTTGATGGACACAGAAAGCTGGAAGGCGTATATAGAGGGTCTATACAAGGGCTATGTACTTGAGGACAATATTATGGAAGTGGAAGAGGATGTAGATGAAATGGGAGATATGATACTGCGTGAAGAATTTGACATAGCACTGAAAGACCTGAGTCGAAACAAGGCCCCCAGGAGTAGACAACATTCCATTAGAACTACTGACAGCCTTGGGAGAGCCAGTCGTGACAAAACTCTACCATCTGGTGAGCAAGATGTATGAGACAGGCGAAATACTCAGACTTCAAGAAGAATATAATAATTCCAATCCCAAAGAAAGCAGATGTTGACAGATGTGAAAATTACCGAACTATCAGTTTAATAAGTCACAGCTGCAAAATACTTACGCGAATATTTTACAGTCGAATGGAAAAACTGATAGAAGTCGACCTCGGGGAAGATCAGTTTGGATTCCGTAGAAATGTTGGAACACGTGAGGCAATACTGACCCTAGAAGAAAGATTCAGGAAAGGCAAACATACGTTTCTAGCATTTGTAGACTTAGAGAAAGCATTTGACAATGTTGATTGGAATACTCTCTTTCAAATTCTGAAGGTGGCAGGGGTAAAATACAGCGAGCGAAAGGCTATTTACAATTTGTACAGAAATCAAATGGCAGTCATACGAATCGAGGGGTATCAAAGGGAAGCAGTGGTTGGGAATTGAGTGAAACAGGGTTTTAGCCTATCCCCGATGTTATTCAATCTGTATATTGAGCAAGCAATAAAGGAAACAAAGGAAAAGTTCGGAGTAGGTATTAAAATCCACGAAGAAGAAATGAAGCCGGCCGAAGTGGCCGTGCGGTTAAAGGCGCTGGAGTCTGGAACCGCAAGACCACTACGGTCGCAGGTTCGAATCCTGCCTCGGGCATGGATGTGTGTGATGTCCTTAGGTTAGTTAGGTTTAAGTAGTTCTAAGTTCTAGGGGACTAATGACCTCAGCAGTTGAGTCCCATAGTGCTCAGAGCCATTTTTTGAAGAAGAAATAAAAACTTTGAGGTTCGCCGATGACACTGTAATTCTGCCAGAGAGAGCAAAGGACTTGGAAGAGCAGTTGAACGGAATGGACAGTGTCTTGAAAGGAAGGTATAAGATGAGCATCAACAAAAGCAAAACGAGGATAATGGAATGTAGTTGAGTTACGTTGGGTGATGCAGAGGGAATTAGATTTGGAAATGAGGCACTTAAAGTAGTAAAGGAGTTTTGCCGTTTGGGAAACAAAATAACTGATGATGGTCGAAGTAGAGAGGATATAAAATGTAGACTGGCAATGGTAAGGAAAGCGTTTCTGAAGAAGAAAAATTTGTTATAATCGAATATAGATTTAAGTGTCAGGAAGTCGTTTCTGAAAGTATTTGTATGGAGTGTAGCCATGTATGGAAGTGAAACGCGGGCGATAAATAGTTTAGACAAGAAGAGAATAGATGCTTTCGAAATGTGGTGCTACAGAAGAATGCTGAAGATTAGACGGGTAGATCACATAACTAATGAGCAGGTATTGAATAGAATTGGGGAGAAGAGGAGCTTGTGGCACAACTTGACTAGAAGAAGGGATCGGTTGGTAGGACATGTTCTGAGACATCGAGGGATCACCAATTTGGTATTGGATGGCAGCGTGGAGGGTAAAAATCGTAGAGGGAGACCAAGAGATGAATACACTCAGCAGATTCAGAAGGATGTAGGCTGCAGTAGGTACTGGGAGATGAAGAAGCTTGCACAGGATAGAGTAGCATGGAGAGCTGCATCGAACCAGTCTCAGGACTGAAGACCACAACAACAACAATAACATAATGATTCACGTTGAGTTATTTATGAAAAGATCTCGTACGTCCCTGCGGACAGGCCGGGTATTTAACTAAAAAATATCTACGGAATGGTCTCTGAGTTTCACCGTCACTGAAGCAAGCTGAAAATTGATATTCACATACCACCGATCGGCGTCTGCTCAGTGGCCCTTCATTATGCAATGCAGATACTTACAAGGTGATGAAAAAGCAGCACTGATGAAAGCAGCACCTAATATCTACAATTACCGAGGCGGCGTAATTCTCGTTATGATTATTCCTGTTAATATTCATAATAAATTTTCGGGTGGAAAACGGAGTCCTGATCTTCATTGAAAGTTCAGAAATCTGGAAAAAGTAGGTTTTATTTTCTTTGCTTAAACATGTGTCATCTGCCGACATTTAGTATGCAAAACTGCTCTTATAAGTTCCCAGTTTATGGCACACGTAAAGCAGCCAGAATTCTCCTAAGTACAATCCGAGAATAATCACGCGAATAAACAGTCACTTTCTACACATAACGTTGATTTCTTACGTAAGTCATTCAAAGGATTTTTTCACAAAGATTGCTAATCAAAGATATTCTGTAGTAGAACACAGAACATCGCCACGCGGAATTTTCTAAGTCCAACAAGTCATACGCATATATCTCACGAACAAAACATCCCACGACTTTCAAACTTTTAAAAATGTTTGTAGTAACAAAACCTACCATTAAAAATCCATCTGAATGCGAAAGACCGAACATTTCTTCATCTTACACATTTTATGGACGGACACATTTAACACGACTTTCGCGTCCAAAAAGGTTTTAGTATGAAAATCTCAATGCCGTTGCTCACAGCGCATATACTACGTGATAGAGCATGGGAAAGACTTCACTCTGCTTGGTTGATCAAATGAACAGCCAATGAGGTCAATCTTTCAAGATCATATTCGTGACTAAACTGTTCTGAGCCAATCACCACATCAGATTAATTGGCATCATTTCGACATGTAAATTATTACTATAATGTTTATTAATAGAAACTAAATGAAAATCGTTAGCTAACTTTGGGAAAACATTACTCTACAAATAACTATTCTGGCTGCATTTTTACGAAAACAAGTACGCTTGGACATATGCAATGTGGGTATAAACATTTTTCCCATGCTATGACTGTGTGATGCATTACATAAAATTTATCTTGAAATTTAGCTTATGTCCTACATGCACACTCTCACTCAGTCTCATTTACTCCCACAACGACATAAGACACAAATAATAATTTTACCTGATTTTTATATTACGAAAATGAAATTTAGCGTTTTAATATGAAACTCTCAATTAATTAATTCTCCACACTGACAGTTCTTTTTATGTTTTCAAATAATACTAAAAGAACATTAACTTCGTTTCATCTTTTGATGACGTCCAATATTTTACTCAAAATAAAGTTGATGCATCATGTCGATTATAACTAACACATTAAAATTTTGACACATTGGGGGCTGTTCATTTCAAAGGAAAATATTTACTCTTGCTTCACAAAATAGCTCGTCACTGGCATACATCATCCAACTCGGTCTGAACTTTGGGTTCTCTCTCAGTCTTGTATCAGGTTTGTTACAATTTTTGTACCTGTAAAATACAGTGCATCTCGGAGTCCATTCTCCAACTTTACATCCTAACCTAACGCACATATTAATTATAGTAAACAGTTATGTCTCAAATTCAAAAGTTAAAAGCAAAACATTTTCGAAAAAAACTTTTCATTAATTTTGTTTATTTTTATCCACATTTTACTCAAAATTCTTTTTCAGGCAACTTATATTCTTTATTTATCCAACATTTCCTTACATTTAGTATTAGTGAACTCAGGGAAAAATGAATTAACTGTTTCTAGAAAATTCAGTTTACCCAAAATTGGCACTATGAGGGAAAACTTTTTTCAAAACCTATTAGTGATTAAGGAAGTTACTGTTACAGAATTGGCTGATTCCAAATTTGCTCTTTCTTAACCCTCTTTCAGAAAAATTTATTGCTGGACTTTACACAAATAATCTATTATACACCAAAAAATACAACATCATTAAATATACTGCAAAATTATTTCTGCCACCCTCTGTGGTTCTCAAAAACATCATTACACGTTACGTAAAGAAATACAAAATTATTGGACACTGAAGAACATCCAGGCCACCTCATGCAGTTTTCCAACACCTCATATATACATTATATACAAAGAGGAAAACAGTTTTATAAAATCACTGAAATTACTCATGCCCACCTCAATAGCTCAGAGGCACATCTTACCTACTACTATTTACAGGGAATACATATTCTACAAAGTGTCCTTATACAATTACTGCCAGCTTCTGCGGCTTTAGAAAAACACATTAGACACATCATTTATAAAGAGCATACATTCTTATTGGCAAAGAATACCAAAAGGGTGTTATGGAGAATACTGAAACTTACTCCAGCCAACTTAACTTCAGTGGCTCTTCACCTCTCATACATAATATTCAAGAAAATACAAAAAATCTTTATAGAAAAACACTAAGCATGACATGCCAACTCTCTGTGGCTCTCCAGCACATCTCATATACTATATTCAAGAGTAATATACCTCACTAAAATTATTAAGTACACTTATGTCCACCTCTATGGTTTTCAAAAGACATCAATTACAAAACTTCCTTTCACTCGTTTTGCAGGCAGTCCTCTCTTGCTTCTGGACACATTACTTTTACATCAACATTTCTACAAGTGACAGACTTTGGAAAATTAGATACATCAAGCTCACCTCTGTGGCTTGCAAAACACTTCAAACGCTAAGCTTTACGTACTTAGTAGGCAATTCTCTCTTGCCATTAATGTGTAGTCACATTAAAGTATTACTTTCCTTTCATTTCCATTCCTGTTTCATCCTGATTACTTACTTCTTAGCCATCTTATTTACTCCAACTACGCTCAAAAACTGTCTTCCCTGTGCCTTTACTATACTCACTACACAATTCCGTTTCTATTCTTGTACTACACTAGTACACTATTTATTGATAGGGAAGAAGGAAAGATGATAACCAAAATTCTGATTGTTGAAGAGGAAGTTCTACAACATGAAAAGAAAGGGAAGTAGTATTGTCAATAACTCGGGACACCTGGTGATCGTCAACCACCTGACAATGTAAGGAATGTGTGCCCCCTGAGGCTTCTTAGTTACTGATATTAAATGGTTCCTTCAGTATGTATTTCTTTAAATCAATTATGTTTCTCAAGGCAAGTAAATTATGTGACTTAGCATATTCTAATCGGTAGGCATTAGCATAAGGTTGGCTATAATTCTGAAAGGTCCCACGTATTCATCTGTATTTTTTTTTAGTTTCAGACATAAGTTTTTTATACTTTTCTTAGGGTTTTACCAGCACCAGGTCACCACTCTGAAAACTCATGGGACTCGCTCTCGCATCGTGCCTTATTTTCCTTTCCAAAGCCTTTTTTTCTAATATTGGTGGGTGCTATCTTCTTCTTTTCTTTTCGTAGCCAATTCTGTAATTTTAGGGAATTCTACTAAATGAAATAGGATGTTGTTAGGCCTAATCCCTCCCATTAATTCTACAGGAGCAAAACCTGTGGCATTGTGTTTTAAATTATTAATTACTACCTCAAAGTACCCCAAGTAATTAGTCCATGCAGAGTGCTTCTTCTGACAATATGTCCTACAGAGATGAACTGGAATTTCACTTGGATCATTGTTTATATCTCATCTTTTTCCAATAAATTGAATAATTACAGTTTTTCTTTATTCTTATAATTATATCATTAGTACTAAAATGAACCCATGCTTCATATTTATGCAGGAAATTAGCACTTACCAACATTCCCACACTAAGCCCATTAATTGTTAAAAAATTCATTTCAGTTTGTACACCACTTATAGTAACTGGTAACAATATTTCCTGCTTAACCACCTTTTTACTTTTACCTGTGGCCACTTCAATTTTTACTCCACTGTCAGGCATTATAACTATTTGTTTACTCTTTGGGAGAGCATTTACAACATTCTATGATACAGCACACACTTCCGAACCAGTATCAATTAGACAAGGAACCTTTTCTCCGAAAACAATTACTTCAATAATCGGTTGGCCCACATGCTCTCTTCTAACTACAGATTCAGGTTAGTTTTAGCAAATCTTGCACTACTTCTCGTCTGTCAAATCCTACCTGTTCAGTTAGCTTAACTGAAACACTTATTACTTCATTTAATGTGGTGGCATTTACTATCCGATGCACTATAGACAAATCAAAACACTTCTGTAACATTTCACCCTGCGTTACCATCCCTGTTTCTGCAAACCTGTTCTAGGTGTTGTCAAAATTACTTAAATTACCCCTTTCTGCTCCTTCTGATTCTTCTTCCTCACTTTCTGTAATTTTTGAGTCAGTCTATTCACCACTTCCTCATGTGTTTTCTTACAAGGGAACCTCCCCATCGCACCCCCCTCAGATTTAGTTACAAGTTGCCACAGTGGATAGGCCTTGAAAACCTGAACACAGATCAATTGAGAAAACAGGAAGAAGTTGTGTGGAACTGTGAAAAAATAAGCAAAATATACAAACTGAGTAGTCCGTGGGACACATAAGCAACACCATGGAGTACGTGAGCGCAGGAGCGCGGTGGTCCCGTGGTAGCATGATCAGCTGTGGAACGAGAGGTCCTTGGTTCAAGTCCTCCCTCAAGTGAAAATTTTACTTTCTTCATTTTTGCATAGTTATTATCTGTCCGTTCGTTCATTGACGTATCTGTTCACTGTAATGAGTTTAGTGTCTGTGTTTTGCGACCGCATCGCAAAACCGTGCGATTAGTAAGACGAAAGGACGTGCCTCTCCAATGGGAACCGAAAACATTTGATCGCAAGGTCATAGGTCAACCGATTCCTCCACAGGAAAACACATCTGATATGTTCTATACGACACTGGTGACGGCATGTGCGTCACATGACGGGAATATGTTGTCGACCCACCCAACTTGTACACTTGGCGAATGGGTAAAAATATTCTTCTACCTTACCCGATTTAGGTTTTCTTGTGGATGTGATAATCACTCCCAAAAAAGTGATGAAAACATAAGAGTTTGTCACATAAATTAAAAATAAAAAATTAAATTTTTCACTCGATGGAAGATTTGAACCATGGACCTTTCGTTCCGCAGCTGCTCACGTTACCACGAGACCACAGCGCTCCTGCATTTCTAGTGTCCATGATGTTGCCTATCTTCCCACGAACTACTCAGTTTGTATATTTTGCTTATTTTTTCACAGTTCCACACAACTTCTTCCTGTTTTCTCAATTGATCTGTGTTCAGTTTCTCAAGGCCTATCCACTGTGCCAACTTATAACTAAATCTGAGGGGGGTGCGATGGGGAGGTTCGCTTGTTAGTATTACTTCCACCGTTTACAGGTAGCTTCTCTTTTGTTTCGTAGCGTTGATTCACCCCCACCTCCTGATATGAGTCTTCACTCACAGTACTTAGTTCCCCTTTAAGATGGTTCCGTATTTCCTTACTATTACTCTCCTGTGCCCTCCTGAATACGTGGCCATTACTTTCTAAACACTGTTTAACATGAGATTTCTTTACAAATGGATTAGCCAGCGGGTGTAATTGGTAATGCTTCTGTCTGCGAACTCCAGCGTCCTCGCAGACTCTTAACAGTTTTCCTGCCGTGTGTTGTTTTTGCGTCTGACATTCCTTCCATCTGATAGGTGACGCTCATCTGTTACGTAATCGGCTCGCAGTTGACTGCAATCAAAATACTGTATTTTGTCAGTGTACCTGCATCCAGCATTACCCCCTCTTCCTCTGTACCTACCCCGGTAACCAGTACCTCTTTGCATACTTATTCTGTTTACATTGACGTCCGTCCTACTGTCATTATGTCTTTTGGGAGTTTTATATTCTCTTCTGTTATTTTCTTCCTCTTTCATAATGTTTTCGAACCTCTCAAGATAGTGAACAATTCTGTCAATGTCATTCCTGGGTGCAGAAATGATTTTCTTCGACCAGTACAATGGCAACTTATTTTCAATGCCCATGATCATCTGTTCTATCTCAACTCTTGAATTTAATTACGACAGTGTAGTCACCCACTTTTGCACAAACCTTTTAATGCTATCTTTCTTAGGATCGTATTTTTCCCCCAACCAAAACTAATTCAAAACGTCTATTTGCTTTCTCTTACCACAATATTCTTCAAACAATGCCTGCTTAAATTCCACTAGACTGTCATATTTATCTGAAGCTAAGTTACCCCAAATTCTAACTTACCCTACTAGATTAGAAGTAATGAAACTGATTTCTTGTTTATCGTTCCACACTTTAGGTAACACATCTTCAAAGTCACTCAACACATTTTCAAAGTCACTCCATAACTCTTTCGGATGAACATTCTTCTTTGGATCAAATTTCAGAATTCTGCGATGCGTTACATAGGCAATTTCCATGGATTCCACAACACCATTAGACGTGACACACACATTACATCTGTTACCATTCTGTTCAACTTTTGTTAGTCTACTCTCGTGGTTGCCTAATTGTTCATTCATCCTAGTACTAAAGTGACCAATGTTAAGTTTTTAGGTTAGTGAGTTAACTAGGCACTTGTGCTCCAGAATTTGTACACATGTCTTTTCCTTCTTTAATTTTACTTTCTAAGACAGCTTGGTTAACCTCACAGTAATTTTCTATACTTTGTACATGTTCATGAATATTACCCACTTCTAAATTTACACATTCTTTGAACTGTTCGCTATTCTCAGCAACCTGCTTAATCTGGGAAGTTAGTTCACTTTCCACTGTTACAGTTAGAGCATTACATTCTTGCCTGACCTGATCAATATCACTCTTAACATTATTGCCAAACAGAGTCAGGTCATTTTTGCACGAGTCGTTCACATTCGAAATTTTATTTTCCATTTTGGATTCCATTTCGGTAGACTCACTGTGTAACTCATTTATATCCAAACCTACTTTATTCATTGTAGTATCCGTGTCAGAACTTATTCAAGATTTAATTTCTAAACCCATTTGACTCACTTTGGAATCCATACGACTAATTTTTGCGTCAGTATTTGATATCATTTCTTTCATATGCTGGAGAATATTCGCAAGCATATCTGAAACACTGCTTTTTGGTTCATGAGCAATTGACACTGTCTCCAGTTTTGTTTTGGGAATAGCAACCGGTAGATATATAACACCGGTTTCTACCATGCTCAAATCATTTTCTTGGCCAGAATTAGAATGTAATGACTCAGGCAAACAACTGTCATTTGCTTGTGATACATCAAAATGAAGTTACCTATCATGGAACTATCTAAATAGTCTACTTCAGCTAAATCTACCTTAAGTTTTTCACCCACTAGATTCTGATTACTTTCTGCCATAATGCAAAGATTTTTGAAACACTCACAATCAGTGATGTAGAGCACTTATCTTTGATCTTGTCTGGTTAACTGCTCAGCGAGACGAATCTGCGGGTCCCAACTCAGGCTCAGCATACTGGAACAGAATACGCGTCCCCACTTCCGCCAGGTCTCCTACGCTGCGTCCGTCTTGTATACTGTAGTAGCGTTGGGCCGGTCGATCTTCCGTTGTCAGCACATTGTCTGCTAAACACACCGTCCATTGTTCTCGATGCTGTTGCCGAAGTCTGCCGACTCATTCCACCCGTTGCCGTATTTTCGATGCACATTCAAATGCACACGTGTCTACTGTCCTACAGTCAATTGCTATTTTCACACGCGTGTGACTTCCTCACGGTACAAGTTCCAATACACTGCTGCTTTTTACTAACTTCCGATCTGTACTAACATTAATACTTTCCGATCTTCCCGGCCGATCAGCACCAATTGCGACGGAACTATCTCTGAGTTTCACTGTCATTGATATTCACCTACCTCAGACCGGCGTCTGCTCAGTGTCCCTTCACTCTGCAACATAGATACTTACAAGGTGATGAAAAATCAGCGTTGATGAAAACAGCACCTAATATCTACAATTACTGAGGCCACGTAAATCGCGTTATGATTGTTCCTGTAAATATTCATAATAAATTTTCGGGTGTAAAACGGAGTCTTGATCTTCATTGAAAGTCCAGAAATCTGGTAACAGTAGGTTTTCTTTTCTTTGTTTCAATATGTGTCATCAGCCCATATTTAGTATGCAAAACTGGTATTATAAGTCCCCAGTTTATGTCACACATAAAGCAGCCAGAATTCACCTACGTGCATTCCGAGAATAATCACTCAAATATACAGTGACTTCATACACATAACGTTGATTTCTTACATAAGTCATTCAGTGGATGTCTTTCACAAATGTTGCTGGCCAAAGATATTCTGTAGTAGAACACAGAACATCACCACGCAGAATTTTCTAAGTCCAACAAGTCACATGCGTATATCTCTCGAACGAAATATTCCACGACTCTCAAACTCTTAAAAAATGTTCGTAGCAACAAATCCATTAAAAATCCATCTGAATGCGAACGACCGAACATTTCTTCATCTTACACATTTTACGGACAGACACATTTAACATGACCTTCCCGTCTCAAAACTAGTCCAAGACTCTCTCAGTGCCGTTGCTCACAGCGCATATACTACTTGATAGCGGTCGGGAAAGACTTCATTCTGATTGGTTGATCAAATGAACAGCCAATCAGATCAGTCTTTCGAGATCATATTCGCGCCTAAACTGTTCTGAGCGAATGACTACATCAGATTCATTGGCGTCACTTTGACAAGCAAATTATTACTATAATCCAGAATGAGATATTCACTCTGTAGCGGAGTGTGCGCTGATAGGAAACTTCCTGTCAGATTAAAACTGTGTACCGGATCGAGACCTTTACCTTCCGCGAGCAAGTGTAGAGCACATCAGAATTGATTCTCTGGTGTATTTCCCTCTCCGAAAACCAAAATAATCGTCATCCGACGCACCATCGATTTTATTTACATTTATCTGTATATTATTCTTGTCAGCAACTTGGATGCATGAGCTGTTAAGTTGACGGTGCGGTAATTTTTTAACTTTTCAACTCTTGCAATCTTTAAATTGTGGGAATGATATTTCTTCGAAAGTCTGATGGCACAGCGCCACACTCATACGTTTTACAAATGAGCATGATTGTCGTTTTGTTGCCACTTACCCCAATGATTTTAGATTTGCTGGTGGAATGTTTATTATCCTTCTGCCTCATCTAAATTTGTCTTGCAAAGCTCTTTTAAATTTTTATTCTAGTACTGGATCCGCTATATCTTCCTTGACGACTCATCTTTATTTTTTTATCACGTCATCAGATGAATCGTCCCCGTCATAGAGGCCCTCAATGTACTTTTCCACCTATCTTAACTCCCCTCTGCATTTAGCAATGGAATTCCCAATGCCCTCTTAATGTTACCACCCATGCTTTTAATATCACTCAGAGTTGTTTTGACTTTTTTATATGCTGAGTCAGTTCTTCCGACAATCATATCGTTCTCGATTTCTTCACATTTGTCAGTTCCATTTCACCTAGGGCTCCCTTCATTTACTATTTACTTCAGTCCTTGTATTTCTGTATTCCTGAACTTTTCGGAACATATTTGCTCTTCACTCTTTCGACGATCAAGTATTTCTTGTCTTACCCATGGTTCCCTCAAATTCATTATACCTATGGTTTTTCTTTCTATCTTCTGACATTGTCCTTTTTAGAGATTATTCCGCTTCAACTGAAGTTTGTACTGAGCAAGCTCTTGTCGCAGCATGTATTCCTATAGAACATTTCGAGCATATTTCTTCATTCCCTAGTACTTTATTCCTGTTGGCGCATTGATTCTTCCCACCTAATCTCTTGAAATTAATCCTACTCTTCATCACTACCAAATTGTGATCCGAGTGCCAGAGTACGCCTTACAATGAAGTATCTGATTTCGGAATTTCTGCCTGACCATAATGTAATCTAATTGTAATCTTCCTGTATGTCTCTACTTCTTCCTAGTATACATCCTGCTCTTGTGATCCTTGAGGAGAGTAATCGCTGTTACTGCCGGAAATTTATTGCAGAACTCAATCAGACTTTCCCCTCTCTCATTCCTAGTACCAAGACCATATTCTCCCGCAACTATTTTTTCTACTGTTTTTCCTACTACCGCATGACTATTCGAGCTTAATCTTACTTTACGTACTGATTTACCAGCTCGATATTCTCACTTACTTTCTCCATCTCTTCATCTTCGGCTTGCAACGTCTCCATGGTACTGAACTATCGTTGTCGGTGTTTGTTTTCTGTCGATTATAAATAGAACAATACTATCACTGAACTATTCACAGCAAGTTCCTCCCTGTCCTGCCTTGCTATTCGTAACGAATTCTATTTCTCTTATACCATTTTCTGCTGCTGTTGGTATTACCCCATAATCACTTGACAAGAAATCGTCGTCTTTCCATTTCACTTCACTGACGCCATTCTATCGAGAATAAACCTTCGCATTTCCTATTTCAGATCTTCTAGTATCCATACCACGTGTAAACGTCTGACATTCCACGGCCCGACAAGTAGAGCGTTACCGTTTCGCTGGTTATTCAATCTTCTTCTCTTGGTCAAGTGGATACACATTGTCTTTAATGCAGTGGTTTCCATTGCCCTTCATCGTTGCTGAATCTTTTACCTTTAGGGATAGTTTCCCACCCCAAGGGCAAGAAAGTGCCCTGAACCTCTGTCCGCTTCTCTACCCTATGTTAGAAGGCAGTCTTCAGTCGCCAGTGCTGATCATTTTTACCTTTAGGGATAGTTTCCCACCCCAAGGGCAAGAAAGTGCCCTGAACCTCTGTCCGCTTCTCTACCCTCTGTTACAAGGCAGTCTTCAGTCGCCAGTGCTGATCATTTTTATTCAGAATTCGAGCGGTGGTAGGATTCGAACTTGGAACCAAAAACGTTCTGATCACTAATCAGAGACGCTGCCACTACACCACAGATATAGAATCTAAATGCAAAAAGACAACGAAATCAGATTATATTCTAAATCGCAAACCAAGCCTTCCGCCTAGAGAAAGATTCCAATATGATAGCAAGGATTATATTTGCTCATGTGTATACATACTTCATCTATGCACATTATAAAATAAAACTGGAGCGATACTGAGAGAAAACACAAAACAAAACGCGCAGGAAAAGTAGGAGAGAACAATCCGAAGCAAAATACACTCCTGGAAATTGAAATAATAACACCGTGAATTCATTGTCCCAGGAAGGGGAAACTTTATTGACACATTCCTGGGGTCAGATACATCACATGATCACACTGACAGAACCACAGGCACATAGACACAGGCAACAGAGCATGCACAATGTCGGCACTAGTACAGTGTATATCCACCTATCGCAGCAATGCAGGCTGCTATTCTCCCATGGAGACGATCGTAGAGATGCTGGATGTAGTCCTGTGGAACGGCTTGCCATGCCGTAAGGGAGGCCAAGTGTGTCGCAATCCTAGACTAGTTTGCCATATGACCTATACAAGTAAAGCGATGTAGTTTCGTATTTATACACGTACAACGACTACATAAATCCGTGTCGCTAAGCCCAATACGGAAAAATCGCTCGTTCGTTGGAATCATGTTATTTACTACCTTATACCACTAAGACGCTACGCGCATCTGCAAACTGGAAAGACAGATATTGAAATAAACTGTCGTCTAGCTCGTTTGCGGCGATTCTCTTTCAACGAGATACGGGCAAGAGATTCCTTCAAAACGAGTCTTTAGAAATTTCATGGTTAGGACGCGTCTCCATAAAATGTCAGCCCCTGAATAGCTCACTGCAAGACAGAAGTCACGAATATCTTTTCGCTTATAATTTATGTGACAAACATCGATATGGGGTTCAAGAGTGGCAGGACGGACACTGTGAAATAAACAAGACGTGAATGTGTGAGATCAAAAAATGGTTCAAATGGCTCTGAGCACTATGGGACTTAACTGCTGAGGTCATCAGTCCCCTAGAACTTAGAACTACTTAAACCTAACTAACCTAAGGACATCACACACATCCATGCCCGAGGCAGGATTCGAACCTGCGACCGTTGCACAGAAAAGTATCAAATCTAGCCTGAGCCTCGGTTTTGTCAATTGTGTCCACCAGTCAAGGATGGAAGAGTACTTCTCAGTAGACCGCAGAGTACGCACCCGCACGGCTCGTGTCACGTCATTGAGAGACGCGGTCAGCTGAATGAACGATGTTTCAAATTCACGGAGTGCGAAACAATTTGATTAGTTGCCGTACAAGATTGAGAGTTGTAGTCGCAGCTCAGTGATCCGTAAAGGAAGCTGGGATGATTTCAACATTACTGTCGCGCAGGCAGTCTGATAGGTGGAACCTATCTAAGCTGCTACAAGAAGTCGCAGTACAGTCGGTAAATTTAACTGACTTCAGGTATTTACATATCCAGACGTCTTCCAGAAGTAAGGAGTGCACCAATTCATGTATTTCACAAGAGAAATTAAAATTGGGAGCTAGATCTGCAGGACGCAACACGCAGTTGAAATCCCTATCCAACACAATACCCGGAGGCCCCTCACGCAACAGATAAACAATTTCCTGTGTATCAAAACGCGGAAGATCCATTGTGCATCCAGTGCCAGATGCGGCATATAAAAGAACCAAGGTAAGATTAAAAAGTTAACAACCTATGCCCCTTCCAGAATCCAACATTTCCACCTCAGCAACAGGAATGCCTTCGTGAAAGCGTAAGGCGGTCCGTATAGAATATTCGGTTTCGGCATCAAAGAACATACCAAAACCAGGTAAGAAGAAATGCTTAAACAACACCTCCTGTAAGAATACCACTGCCGCATATGAATAGTACATGAATGGACGCAGCGAAGCCAATCGCAATTTTGTTTACACACGATTAACATTTAAGGAAAGGAACGTTTACGCTTGGGTTATTGACCACAGCTGTACAGGGATGTACGGAATGTACCAAGCAGAATTACGTAGACAGCTGAACGTCAAGGAACAATGCGGAATCCACAGATGAATCAGATTTCGGAAGACCAGAGCCACCATCAACGGAAGCTTACGTGCCACCGCACGGTCAGTTTGTATACGTCGTTTCTGTCGGCTGCGTGGCATTGCGGTCTCTGCAGACGGAGGTGTGGGAGGGTCCACAGGCACAGCTTCCAGACCCTCAGAACAAGGGTCATGTAATGCAGGTCCAGTCACTAAAGCGGAAGCACTCTGTGGAACCACCAATGAAACAAGAGATACTTTGTCGCTAATTTTATTCTCCTCTGGAATTGCTGTAGGTTGGAAATTCAGGAAACCGTCGGTGGCTAAAGATGAAGGAGCAGGAGGACATTGACACGTCTCAGACTATAACGGGGGACGCAAAGACGAGACGACGTGGGGAGGGGGTGGGAGGGGCGAGCAGCTCAGAAGGAGACACTTCGTGAGCAGGAGGGATGATGGAGATAACTTCTTCACCACTTCCCCTACCACGGAAAAGGAGGTATCGTTTCATCGAGAGGAGCAGTGGACATAATCGATACGGAGGAGGTTGGGGCAGAAGAGGGCACAGCGAAATCCTCACTCTCAGCACCGTGAGTGCGACGTCACTTGTTTGTCACTGTTACAGGTTCTATCCTGCCGACAATGGGACTCTGTCCTGTCGCAGAGGTAAAGGCGGAAATTCATTGACACGGTTACCAGAACTGTCTCTTCGTTCATTATGATCCGAAGCAGAAGTAGATCTGACATCGGGAGTGGCAGGAACAGGATCAGCAACTGTTAATTTGCGACGCTACACTGATGACGACTTTAATGCAAGAACCCTCCGCTGGCAATTACACCGAACGTGCCCACTTTCATTACGTAGGAGGTAGGTTCCCTCTTAACCAGTATACATGAAACGAACACGGTAACGACACACTTGTAAATGTGACAGAATATTACATTTGACATGCATTTCTATGGAACTAATTCCACTATAACAGTGTAATCTGTAATATCTCATTTCAGTACTATGCAGTAGTTCTAATGTAATATTTTCCTTCCATTTTGCCAAATCTTTGTCTTATTCCCCATAAAATGCACTAATTTTTATTAGTTCTTATATTGTTTAATGTTAATACAGAATGTACTGAGTTTTCATTTTGGTTATCATGCTAACACATGTTTTAGGATTCGGACATGTATCATGTCACAGGTAATATGAATTGTATCGACGACAGTGTGGACGTGGACGTAAAATTCTGTGAATATATTTATAAAAACTATAAGATAAATATTGGTCCATGCATTTCTAACCTTGTAATGAAAGAGTACTTTGTCTGGAGGCAATGATGTGTGACGTTTCGTCGGCGTCGGTAAGTTTATGTAGAATTAGCCTCAGCATTGCCATCATTCACACATGTTTCTCCCACTTACCAGTGGCCATGCAATATTTTGTAGCATGCGACGTATTTAAATGCAGATTCTCCCGCCAATGCGAGGCTCTACTTCCTTGGAGCTGGAGGTACAGTACTTCAGCAGGGACGTGTATGGTCTGATGGCTAACGACTGGACTGCTGCAATGTTGTCAGTGTTTCCTCTGGCGTGCTATTACCTCCATAACGTAGAGTGTCTTTTACTGTTATTTACTGATTAGTAAGATAAACATTATCCTTATAATTCTACCTATCAATCCTATACGTGGGGCAGTTAGTTAAACAATATTTTTCAGTTTGCGGATACGCGTTTACACAAGTGGACCATAAGCACAAAGTTGCAGGTCAACATAAATGTCAACACGTTATGCGCAAAATACAGATAAAGCATTAATTATAAGCAACTCAGAAGTATGAGCGACGTGAGATCTTGGCGTGTCAGACTGAATACGCAAAGTAAGTTAAAATCGATGCAGGACACAATAATTACATTGATATGAAAAGTGATGAAATAAGTTAATTTTTTAAAAGAGCATTAAAATCTTATAAAAACCTTTTGATAGCCACATCAACTGTTAGCAGTTCCTTTATTACAGGATTATGCACAACCGTTTTCGCGATTACTTAATGGCATCCTCAGCTGCACATATTTATGAGAAAATATTATCTGAATTAGAAGGTAAAATAATGACAAAATTAAGGTATTTAACCGGAAGAACAATTTAATATTACTCGTGTGGTACCACAGGACGTTTTAGTTCAGTTAGACATCCTGCCCACTTACGTATTTGTACCACCCATGTCTAGTATTATTTTATGATTATTTTTACTATTACTTGTCTCTAGTTAATATGTCCCTCTAATGGGTTTTGCTGCATTGTAGCAATTTTTATAGGTCACTCTTATTTAGACTACTAATATTTTATCATAGGCAGTTTCTACGGTACTTTAGTACGGTAGTGGTTTTTAATTGTAATTTTTTTTTTTTTTTTGTATCCAAGCTGTGGATGCCCAAGCGGTAAAAACATATGTTATGAAAAGTGTTGCGCAAGAGAGATTATAATGGAGAGCAGCATCAAAACTGTCTTCGGACTCAAGGCTGCTACAACAGAAAGACTAGAGAGCAGAAACTTACAAACGCTTTGCTTTCCAGGTAATGGCGATAGCAACTGAGGCCACCTGGGCGGCTTTTCCGCTGGTTCAGCAGCTTTTTAGCAGCAATGGTGAGGTCGCACGCCTGCTGCCACTGCCCTTCTGGCTCCCGCTGGACATCTATGCATCCCCCACCTATGAAGTGATTTATGTGGTACAAGTCTTGCTTATACCACTTTCGACCACATCTCTGTTCTCTGATTTCGTTTTCGTCGACCTGATGATGAGGATAGCAGCTGAATTGGAGATTTTGAACTACAGCATTTCCAGTTTGCATAATATTCAAAAGAGTGATTCAACGAAGTCCAAGAATGACTACAAAACAGTCGACAGAGTCTCACGTGACAAGATAAAACTACAGCTTGTGAAAAACGTGAAACATCACCAACAAATCCTTCGGTTAGTATAATCTATAATTTGCTTAAGTTTTATGGGTTTTCCGTGTTACTTTTCTCTAATTACAGCGAGAGTGTGGCTTGGTGGCTCCGTGGCTCAGCCTATAGTTCCAAAATTTCGGCCCAAAATAATCTTTCGGTTACTGATTTTTTTTCACTCATTGGTGACCTGTGGTGTAAGGGGTTGCCGGAACGGTAAATCAGCGTGTTCTGTCAGACGGACTAGCTGCTCTCTGCAATAAAAAATATGAGCAAAGTATTCAACGTTTAACATGAAAAGGTGTCACGTGATATCCTCCCAAACCAAATAAAGAAAAAAATAGCGGGATATGGTTGCGTCTTCCACTAGTAATCAAAACGTTTGGTGTCCAGGGGTAAAACCTATTCACAGCTTAAATTTTCAATCAGCAATGGCGGTCGAAGACTTCCAGCACAGTAACTCATCTTAGTTCGGCGAACGGCCTTGTCAAAGAGGGCGGAGGGGTCTACAGAAGTTCAAGGCAGTCTCTTGTCCCTGAGTGGGAATCTGCCATAAAAACGGGAGAATCAGTAATGATCAAGGCACGATGATACAGAAGACAAAGGAAATTACTACATTAAAGACAAAATATATCCGCAGAACATATGGGCCTAAGCATGGAATGACGAAAATTCTAACGTGCTAGGGAAGCTAGAAATTGTGAAAAGGAAAATACTAAGGTTCAATCTAGATACTGCGAGGATCAATGAAGTGAGACGGAAAGAAGACAAGGATTTCTGGTAAGTATAGCGAAATGTTAACAACAGCAGAAAATAGTGTAACAAAAGTAGTATTCTTTATGAATATGAAGATAGGGCAGAGAGTGAGTTCTTGTGCATATTGAAGTGATTTGGTTGTTCATTTCAGAATCGTCAACAAACCAACACTGACAACTAATATTAAGGTATACATACCACGAAGAAGAAGAAAAGTACATGAGAATATCCAAAGGGTAATTCAGTGCGTAAAGGGGTATGAAAATCTAATAGTCACAGGGTGGGAGGACTGGTGTGCATTTGTAGAACAAATGGCTAATGTGGTTCGTAGTGGGAATGTGAGAGGATAAAATACTAATTAAGATCTGCAATAAATTTCAGGTAGTACTGGCAAATACTCTGCTCAGAAATCACAAGTAAAGAAGGTATACGAGTACTTGGGAAAAGCCAGGAAATACAGAAAGAAAGCAGTTACAATAAATGAAGGTCTGGCAGATAATCCGAAACCAGATTTGGGATTGCAAGGTGTACCCATGTACTCAGATCGCATGTAAATGGAGTTAAAAAGTAGGCTGTAGTTTAAGAGACTAGTCAGGAAAAATCAGTGCAGAAATAAGTTGGATACAGAAATAACAAAGAATGAGAGGGATAGGTACTGTGGTAGTAAATAATTCAGTAGGCAGTCCAGTTGAAGAGGAAAGGGCATTTCAAAAATGGACAGTCGCAGGAGCTGGAAAATAAACTAGGTACAACTTAGGTAACTGCAGAGCAACCAAGGATAACAAAAGACATATTTCAGGTCATAGACGGAATAAGGAAGTACAAAAATATTCAGAGCTACTCAGGCACTTTTTTTTATTTTTTGTTTATATATATATATATATATATATATATATATATATATATATATATATATATATATATATATATATATATATTGATTTTATGACATGGGGAAGAGAAATAATGCAAAATCAATTCAATTAAAACTCTTTTAGTGTGTTGCTACGGTACATCATACCATTACTGCTACAAAAAGAGTTCGTTACGGCGCCCAGCAGTGTCCAAAAGAATCTGAAAGCACAGGATTACATTCTGCACAACAGAACGGAGAATGGCCGTAGGTATGCTGCCTACCTCTGTTGATATGCTGCGCTTCAGATCAGCATATGTGTGAATATTCCCCTGTCGTTCAGGTAGCCCCACAAGCAGAAATCACAGGGAGCGAGATCAGGTGACCGTGCCGGTCAAGCATTTGGAAACGATTGGCTGATAATTCGATCGTTTCCAAATGTGTTTCGGAGAAGCAGGTGAACTTCGCGAACGACATGCGGTGGGGTCCCATCTTGCAATGAAACTGTTGAGTTCAATGCGTCTCTCTCCTGTGGGGCGGGTATGAAACGCTGGCGAAGCATATCGCAGTAACGCTGGCCAGTCACATTGCATGTGATTGGTCCTTGAGCGCCAACCGGTTCAAAAGAGAATGGGCCAGTTATGAGCGTAGCCCTGAAGCCACACCGTATGGTGGAACTTCATGCACAGTGACTGGAGGTGAAGATCCCCACACACGGCAGTTCCATGTGTTCACCTCACCCGTCAGAGAAAAATGAGCTTCGTCTGTCCATAGGATGATCCCGGGCCTGTACTCGTCAACTACAATCCTTGTGAGAGAGTGGAGAGAGAATTCACGACGTCTTTGTGCATCCTGTGGTGCAAGCTGCTGTTCGATATGGATCGTGTACGGATACCATTTGAAAATTGTTCGAAGCACCTTCCGTACAGTATACCACGGAATTTTCAACTGTCTTGATACAGCATGTTCACTGCCTGCCGATCGGGAATTGCACGCGGCGTTTTCTGCCATAGCAACAGCGATTACATCAACCACCTGTGGTGCAACCGGTCGTCGACCTCTTCCCGGAGCAACGTCTAGTTGTAACAAGGGAACCTCCCCATCGCACCCCCCCCCCCTCGGATTTAGTTATAAGTTGGCACAGGGGATAGGCCTTGAAAAACTGAACAGATATCAATCGAGAAAACAGGAAGAAGTTGTGTGGAACTATGAAAAAATAAGCAAAATATACTGAGTAGTCCATGCTAAAGATATGCAACATCAAAGATAATACGCTCAGGAGCGCCGTGGACCTGTGGTTAGCGTGAGCAGCTCTGGAATGAGAGGTCCTTGGTTCAAGCCTTGCGTCGAGTGATAATTTTAATTTTTTATTTTCAGTTTATGTGACAAACTCTTATGTTTTCATCACTTTTTTTGGGAGTGGTTATCACATCCACAAGAAAACCTAAATCGGGCAAGGCAGAAGAATCTTTTTACCCATTCGCCAAGTGTACAAGTTAGGTGGGTCGACAACATATTCCTATCGCGTGATGCACATGCTGTCACCAGTGTCGTATAGAATATATCAGACGTGTTTTCCTGTGGAGGAATCGGTTGACCCATGACCTTGTGATCAAATGTTTTCGGTTCCCATTGGAGAGGCACGTCCTTTCGTCCTTTCGTACTTTCGGTTTTGCGGTGCGGTCGCAAAGCACAGACACTAAACTTATTACAGTGAACAGAGACATCAATGAACGAACGGACAGATCATAACTTTGCGAAAATAAAGGAAGTAAATTTTTCACTCAAGGGAACATTTGAACCAAGGAGCTCTCATTGCGCAGCTGCTCACGCTAACCACGGGACCATGGTGCCCCTATGGATTCAATATCCTTGATATTGCCTAGCTTGCTCATGGACTACTCAGTTTGTATATTTTGCTTATTTTTTCATAGTTCCACACAACTTCTTCCTGTTTTCGCGATTGATCTGTGTTCAGTTTCTCAAGGCCTACCCACTGTGCCAACTTATAACTAAATCTGAGGGGGGTGCGATGTAAGTTGATTCAAACTTCTTCATGCTTTGCACAGCAGGTGAAGAAAGAGGAACTTCCGTAATACTTTCAGCCGGCGATATTCTTTAAGTGCAACTGCAGCGTTACTGTTATTTTGATAACAGAGTTCACCAATACTGTCCAGCTCCTATTGTCCAAACCCACGTTGACATGTCAACGAGTGTACTGAGACAGGTCGTGTGTGTGAGACTATGAATCACGATGACTGATCACGGCACCTGGTATAAATGGTTTGAACTGGACGGTGGTGCTTGGAAATCATGCTTTCCACACTCTGAACATTAATGCTGCCAAGTTTGTTACTCGTATGGTAATTAGTTTCCATGTTATAGCGTGTCAAATAGGGAAAGTTGAATTATAACCACCCGGTATTTCTCTCAGGATGCCGAACATCTTGCCTCATTTTACACCGTCAAACGCATTTTTAAGGTCGAAAAATCCAGTGAACATGTCTTTATTTTCCTTCTCTTGCTTTCATTATCAACTGTAACATCATAATTGCGTCTTTGGTGCCTTCACCTATCCTAGAGTCAAAACCAATCGTCATCTAGCAGGTCCTCATTTTTCTTTTGCATTTTTCTCTAAATCATTCTTGTCATCAACTTGGGCGCGTGAGCTGTTAAGGTGAAAGTGCTCTTGCTAGCTTCGGAATTGTGTGGTAGATGTTTTTCCGAAAGTCTGGTGGTTTATCGCCAGTCTCACACATTCTACACACAAAGGTGAATAGTTGTTTGTTGACATCTCACCGAAAGATTTTAGAAATTCCGATGGAATTTTATCCATCCTTTCTGACATATTTGATCTAATGTCTTCCAACCCTCTTTTAAATTCTGATCCTACAACTGCATCCCCTATATCTTCCTTATCGAATCCTGTTTCTTGTTCCATCACATTATCAGACAAATCCTTCGCCTGATGCAAGACCTCGCAGATGTTCATTCCTTTTCAGCTGAACAGCCTACTTAGGTATCAGTATCGCAGTATCTGTAGTTTCAGTGAGCTTAAAGTGTATCTCTTCATTCCTTAGTACTTCCTTATCCCACTTCTTTGCCCACTGGCAAAGCAGACTAGCACTCGCGAAAAGTGAATTCTCGGCCAAGAGAAGTTTACTAAGATCAAAAACAGGCCCTAACTTGAGGAAGAAACGTCTAAGAATGTACATTTAGAGCACAGAATTGTACGTTAGTGAAATGTGGACTGTGGGAAAACCAGAGCTGACGCGGATCGAAGCATCTGAGATGTGATGCTACACAAGAATGATTAAAATTACCGTAGGGAATGAGGAGGTTCTCAGCATAGTCAGCGACGAAATGAATGTATGGGAAATACTAACAAGAAGAAGAGAGAGGATGATAAGACATCTACTAAGACATCAGGGAATAACTTCCATGGTACTAGAGATAGCTGCAGGCTATAAAAATTGTAAACGAAGATTAAAACTGAAACACATCGGCAAATAATTGAGGATGCATGTTGGTTGTCTGTCAGTTGTGACGAATGTGCATTGTTGGAGTGGTGAGAGGGGACTGTGTCGTATCTTGAGCAAGAGTATGGACGCGAGGAGCGTTTCCACGTTAAGGATATGAAAGTGGATATAACAGAGTTAATTAACAGCGGAGAGATGAAACAATATGCGAGTAAATTAAGAACAATGTTTATTAGGTTGAGTTATAAATTGTAGCGTCCGACATTTGGTTGGAAATTCAAAGCTGTCGTCGAACTGCAACTGTAATTATTCAGTATTTTCTAGTCATTAATCGTACATACTCCTTATAATGAATAACTGTGATCGTACACGATCTGATCAAAAGTATAGGACATCCCCATATAATGCGGAACTGACCATTAGATGTCATGAGATGTGGGCCCACCAGTATAAAATTAGGAAACGAAACGGGGCGAGTTGTGTTGCCCGAAGAGAAGCAGTAACAGGAGAATGTTGACTAATCGCTGGACGTCTCTTCAGTAAAATATCCATCACGGACATCCCAACCGTTCTAAGGCTGGCCATATGAACTGTTAGGGATATGATTGTGAAACAGAAACGTGAGTGAACGATCACAAGCAAGGCATGGCATACCTCAAGTATTTATTGACAGGGAATGTTAAGCATAGCGTACGGTGTTCTCAAAAATAGTATGATATCAGCTTGAGGAAGCACTCGTGGGTTTCATAGCCCCAGCAGCAGTCTAGCTAGGAGTACAGAGATAAAAAGATGAGGTACAATGGCCGTTCATCTTCTCATAAGCCACATATTTTATTGTCAATGCTAAGCTATGTGTGAAGAGGTATAAAGAGTGCCACTAGCGGACATCGTTTGACTGAAAATAAATTGTTTGGAGTGCTGAGTCACTTTATTCCTTGTAATAACCCGACGGAAGGGTTTGGGTTTGGCGAAAGCTTGGAGAACGTTCCTCGCCTCTACGTGTAGCTCCTACAGTGAAGTGTGGAAGAGGTCGTTGTACAGTACGGATGTATTTCTTGCTGTTAGTGTGTGGGGCCCTTACTGCCTTTAAGGAAACGCTAGATACGGAAGTATGCAAACACATTTTATCGCACTATACTCGTATACTGCATACAATGGAGGAATAGTTCGGAGACGATGATTGCTTCTATCAGCATGACAGTTCATCCCATCACTAAGCAGCATCTCTGAGGCAATGGTTTGCGTGCAGTCACATTCCTCAAATGGACATCTTTTTGGTGAGTTACAATGTCGATTTCGCTCCAGACCCAAGCGTCCAGCATCACTACCTTCCCTGGTGTGAGCTCTGGCGGGAGAGTATGTCAACAATTCGGCCACTCAATGAAGAACAAAAAACTTCCAATAGAGAAAAACATTCGTGTAGTCGCAAGTTTATGTACAGTGGAAGTTCCATGAACCACATACTAGATATGTTGAACAGAGCGTTTCAGCACGAAGAGGAGGCCGACTTCTTGTTCTCTGTCATTATGGTACACATTTTCAGTTGACTTTAAACTAACTTCCCGGTGAGCTAGAGACTTGAAATTTTTAAACATATGTAAGAAATGGATGAGAGTGTGAGTAGGGGTAATAATCACGTTCTTGCAGTAGGGTAGGGCGTGGAGGTGAAAAATTGAGTGACAAAGGAGCATAACGAAGAGGACTGCCAGTCCAGTTGGAGTTCCTGCACGATAGCTATGCTTAGCAGACTGCATCAGAGCCCCTGCAGGAGCATTGTGCGTGAATTACCTGCTATAGGAGGACTGTGACAACTCATTCGATTTATAGTTGCACATATCTAATGCCTGAAGCAATTTATACCGAAATGTATGTATCACTTGCTGCCAGCAAAAGAATTACTGTGGCGTTAAGATACCACTGGCTCATCTACAGCTAGGGTTCGGTCTGAAAAGTGGTGATATAAAAGCATGACGTAGGGATGCCTGGACCAGTTTGAATCAAATTTGCTGTAGGGATGACTCATTTTACAAATATTTAATTCACTCGTTCTACTGTCTATCTGTGTCTGTTCGGTACAGCTTTTGGGATTTGGTTGAAACTAACTTCTTTATAAGGTACAGACATGAAAATTTCAAAGTAGCTCGGAAGTGGAAATAATGAAATATTAAGTCGCTTTCTTGTCTGGTGTGTGGCGGAGGATACTGTTCGCCGGAAGAACTCTTGCTGGTAAGCCTCTGTAAGAACTCGAATCCCTCTTACTGACAACTTCACTGTCTTTTCGGGATATATATTTCAGAGAAAGCAATTTTTCATTGATTTACGTGAAAAGAAACTGAAATAAACCTAAAGTTTATGACATGTTGCTGCTGTAATCTCATCAAGAAGTTTGAAATTTTGAAATCGATTGAAAAAGTCACAGTCACATACACAAAACAAAAACAACATAAAAACAAATATTTAAACTGTAGTAAAATTTTCATGATCCTAAACCAACGGGAAGTTCAATACACTTTTGACGACTTAGTTTGCGAGTATCAAAATATGTGAGATATTTTGCCATAGCTTTTTAGTGCATTAACTTAAAAGCTTACGTTTATTATGCCACCAAAGCACCATAGACAGTACGTGACAGATTTCAGCTCGATACGTCTATCACCCCTTGGGAAAAAGGGCATTTATCAGACGGACGGCCAGACAGACAGTCAACAAATGACAAAAAATTATTTTTCGTGTTATATTATCAACCATTTCCAATTTTTTTCCTTCGATTGTGGTGTGAAATCTTCCTTCTTGACAAATTTCATGATTTAATGTCAACAAGAAGTACCCTATAGGTTTTGATGAGTGAATTTGAGAGTATAAAGTATGTGATAAATATGGCCTTATCTTTTGACTGCACTGTCTTAGAACCCCACTTTCTTGTATAGTCTAGAGGCTGTAGACCGTAATGGATACTTCGACACCGTCCTGAGAAACAGACAGACAACAAAGCGATCCTATAAAGATTTTGTTTTTACCGGCGGAGGTACAGAATACTAAAAATGTGGGTTACAAGCATTGCATAATTGACGCATTGACAGCTCACCTCCTAACTATTATCTATTGTGTGTGCCCCACGGTTTTCTTTATAAATGTTGCAAGTATTGTATATTGCTCGCCCCACGTTTTCCTTTATATATATTGCAAGTGTTGTTAAGCTATCATAGCTCAGCAACTCAGATATTCAGGATAAATTGGGATTCCGTTTGGTGCTAAGATAAATTATCGTATACTCTATACTTTTTACTCCAATATACAGATATTTTATATTAAAAATTTATTTTTATCCAAATAATCACTTCTTGAAGAAATCGTAAACTGTGGCTTCTAACGAAAATATTTCGCAGTACAAACTTAAAGTTCATTAAATTTTCTATACAACTGTGCTGTTCCGTTTCCTCTAAAACTAACAGCTTTAGAACTGCAGGGGAAGAAAATATCGGGGGTTATTAAAATTAGAGTTTAATGTTCATTGTTCAATGAAGTGGTTTAAGAAAAAGTAATAAATGAGTATACCACATCTAATTGCAGTAGAGTCGTGATAAAGATTAAATTGAATTCGGGCGGCGATGATTGGTGAAGGGGAGATACGTGGGGAAAGGCATGTCTTCAGGTTGTGGTCTTTCCATCCTTCGTAAGTCTGTAAACTGAAGAGCGAGCAGGTACCTCCCCACTTTCCCTATCCGACTACATAAGAGACAACTACAGGGGTTCAACAATGTAATACCGACCCCTCTGCAGCTCTCCTTACGTATCACTGGCGGCACAGTGCACAGAAATTCTCATGTGGTGTTTATTTTCAACAAAGTGCATGAACACAATATGGTATTCTTATAGGAGTCACTACTACGAAAGAAATGCATGTGGACAAGTTATATGTATATCACTGCACATTGTCCTACACTGCTAGACGGGAAACTGACTCTTAGTCATCTTGTACATCAGTTACAGCATTCTTCCGGGAAAGGCGCCTTCATTCACCACGAACACTGCTCACTTTTCAGTTTACAGATAGACAATACTTCCCATCGTACTATGACCAACTCTCTTACGTGAGTAAACATAGCAACTTGTCTGAGCTCGCTTTGATGTAGTACAGTTATTTCCAATTTGTTTCGTCAATATATATTTGCAGCTGTTAAGTAAACTTTCACGTAATATATTTCACTACCAACTATGGCTGAGAAGTATTTAACTTGTAGACGTGATGTTATCAGTCTCCCGTGTAATGCTGTGGGAAAGTGATTGGATAGGTAAATGTGGTACCTTGTATCTGTCAGTCGTTGACATGTTACTGGAAAGCTGTGTAATCATGCTACGGTCACTTATGGTGAATTAATAAGTTACCAGTAAGAAGTGCACTTTTATCACCATTAAATTTTTTTCTGGTATACAGAACACATCTCTTCCATTCACGAATTGCTGGTGCTTGTAGAGGGGCCTGCACAGAGTGGAGCCACATACCACACATCCACAGTAAGACTTGCAAGGTGGATGTCATTATGTCTGTTGGAATGGGACTGATTACGTTCAGATCTACGCCTGTAATCTCCTGTGATGCATTGCTTCATTTATACTGACATATATTCTATAACACCTAGATGGGCTACATCTGTAGCAGAAAGAGCCACTTCAAGCCCCTGGGCCGCCTCAGATGTGGGGAGAATGAGGCTGTGGTAATGCCTTTGTTACTCCACATGCTGTGAAATGTGACAGCGAAGACTATGAAATCGTAATGATCGTATATATATACTGGCAGCAGTTTACACATGGGACAGTCTCTTCAGTGTGGTAGATATATGACAGCTCCAGCTGTTGAGCAGATTCGCACTACAGCTACAGCAAACAATTATTCACTTAATAAACTGAAAATAACTCACTACATAAATACGATCTCAGTAAAGCTATATTTTCTACTCACATTATACAACTGTCTACCAGAAAATCAATTTACCCTGTATTGTTGTATAATAGTATGCAGAGATGTATGTATATTCTGTTCATAAGCGTTTCTGGCATTAGCTTTACTAAGTTATTAATATATGCATATGAAAACGCACCACAGCTGAAATTGGCCAAACGCACAGGTAAGAAATTGTATACAGCCTTCTTGGCCACACTGCCTTTTGCAAAACAGTTAGTACTATTATTAAGCCAAATCTGCATATCATGCAGTGTTGACGCACTTCCTAAAAAAAAGCCCCCTCCTGGAGTCCTTCCACCATACGCTGCCCTTTGTGACTAGGCACAAATGTGGTAAAAATGTCAAAGTACTCTCGTTGATGAGTGGGAGGTAGAAAGAGCAAGAGACGGACGGCTTTCTCCCTTTTAATTGCCACCAACATACAGGGCTGTGACCGTCTGCTTCATTTAATCGTTGGTAAAATACTGAGTTGTAGAAGAAAGGGTTATGTGAGAATATGGGCTTGGTCTTAGGAATGACAGACGAAGGAGTAATTGAGTTTTGTAATAAAATCCAGGTACTGATACAGAATGTTCAAGATTTACAAGAGGTGAAGGTATATGTGGATTAGGTCGGGAGATACGGGAATATGTCAGTTTGATTACATCATGATAAAGTTATTATACTGTAAGGCATGCTCAGGAGCAGGGAAGATAAGGTGAAATGGCTGCGTGAGAAACGCGAAGAAAAGGAAAGCCAAAGCGACATTCTGTGAAATTAAAAGCAAGGCTAATAACATTAAGAGTGCAATGGGAATTCCACTGTTAAATGCAGAGGCGAGATCTGTTAGTGAAAGAATGCATTGAAGGCGTCTATGAGAAGAATACCGACATGATAGAAAAAGACTGACATGATAGAAAAAGAGACAGGAGTCGGTATATGAGATATAGATGATACAGTACTAGAAGCAGAATTTGAAAGAGATTTGGAAGACGTAAGATAGAATAAGACAGAGGGAACAGATACTACATCAGAATATCCAAAATAATTGCGGGAAGTGGCAAAAAACGACTATCCTTGTTGGTTTGTAGAGTCTTTGAGTCTGGCGATATACCATCTGACTTCCGGAAGATATCAAGAGCCGACAAGTGTGAAAATTATCGCACTATTAACTGAACGGCTCATGTATCCAAGATTCTGACAAGGATAATATACAGAAGAATGGAAAAGTAAACTGAAGATGTTGTCTGCTTGGTTTTAAGAAAGTTAAAGGTTTCAGAGAGGCAGTTCTGAATTGCGGTTGATAATGGAAGCAACAGTAAATAAAGAACAAGCTACTTCATAGAGTTTTCGGTCTGGAAAAAGCGGTGCACAATGTCAAAAGATGCAAGATGTTCGATATTCTGAGAAAAATAGGGCTAAGCTATAGAGAAAGATTGGTAATATACGATGTGTACAAGAACCAACAGGGAAAAATAAGAGTGGAAGACAAAGAAAGAACTGCTCGGATTAAAAAGGGTGTAAAACAGGGATGTTGTCTTTAGCTACTACTGTTCAGTCTGACATCGACCGAACAGTGACGGCTACAAAAATTCAAGGGTAGGATTAATATTCAAAGTGAAAGGATATCAATGATAACATTCGCTGATGACGTTGATATCCTGAGTGAAAGTGAAGAAGATTTACTGAATCTGCTGAATCGGTTGAACTCCATAATGAATTGGGAATGTGGATAGAGAGTAAATCGAATAAAGAAAATATTGAGAAATAGCTGAAATGAGAACAGCGAGAAAGTTCACATCATAATTGGTGATCTAGAATAGGTGAAGGGTTTCTGCTACATTATCAACAAAATAAGCCGTTTCGGACGGAGCAGGGAGGACATAAAAACAGACTAGCACTGGCCAAATGGCATTCCTTGTCAAGAGAAGTCTACTAGTATCCAAATTAGGCCTTAATCTCAGGAAGTAATTTCTGAGAATGTACTTTTGGAGAATAACACTGCATGGAAGTGAGATATGGACTGTGGGAAAACGAAAAGAAGAGAATGGAATCATTTGGAATGTGGTGCTACAGAAGAATGTTAAGAATTTCTTTGACTGATAAGGTAAGGAATGAGGAGATTCTCCGGAAGCTGAGCGAGGAATGGAACATATGGAAAGCAATGACAAGGAAACGGGACAACATAGACTATTAGCTTCTGTCAGACGTATTCTCCAGTTACACAGTAACGCTTTCCAATAACCCACAAAGTCCTAGAATTTATAGTTCACATTTTCTATCCATTTACATTTTCTGCCTAGAGCCTCATATTCTTAAAACTTAAAATAGAATTCACCATTGAATTTCACTGTTGAGTTCAAACACTGCAATGTGTGAGACTAATTGCAACTTGTCTCAGTCATGTAAGAACAATATCATTACACTATTATGATTTTTGTAGCCTTAATGAAGTTTGATCTAACAAAACTACAGTATATCTTGATCAAATTGTGAACTAAATGTTAAGATTGATCACTCTCATTTGTTTTGTTCCTACTGCCATTAATGTGAAGTATGCACTGTATGAGTTCTTATAAATGTTAGTCAACTACAAAACAAATAATTTTGAATTATGACAATGAGCTAATGAAACATATTTCCTTTGCGTCCAGGTGCGTCGTCTTGCTAGAGGAAGCAATGAACACAGGAGTCTTTATTCTGTTCCTGGCTACGACGGTCGCATTATCCAGCAATATCTTCGCTGCCACGGCAGTAAGTTGATTTTGACAGTCCTGGTTATTCCTACATATACTATGGTTTATTTTCAGTCCTGAGTTCTTCTGCTGATGTAATGTCAGCGTTAATTTATGTCTTGTGCTAATCATTACATGCATGGCGACAGGACTAGTAACATTGCTAATCAGTTTATATATTCCACATTTCTCCATCTTTTCCTACTTGTATTACTTCCAGCGTCCAATGAAATATTCTTCAATGTCTCCACAAATTTTCACTAACCTATACGTTCTTCTGCTGAAGATTTTTCTCATATATTCTTCACAGCACCACTTCATTCTGTACATTATTTGTTCATTATATTATTAACACACTTCTATAGTACCACTTTTCCAATGCTTCCCGTTTCCTCTTTTCCTGCTGCTAACAACAGTCCGTTGTGATTTTTCTTTTTAAAGTAACAATTATTTCATTTCGTTTCAGCTTCCCTCATCGTACCTTCCCTCAATTTTTATATTAAACGTTTCCTGTCTACTGTTTCTAACTTTTGTCTTGAATTTATTGCTTTTTGAACCATATATTGTGATAGGTGTGATGCTAATTCCATTCACCAGATCTGCTAAAACTATCATATTTGTGATTCCGTTTTGATTATTAAAAGAATTAGTGACTGCCTTGCGAGTAATTTAACATTTTAGATCATGCGATCGCTGCAAATATCTCTTCTTACGTTTTTATACAGTTACGTTATGTTACAGTTTTGATATCATACTTACCATGTAAAAGCATAAGAAATTTACTGTAGCAAATTGGTAGTGACGTGAATAAAACAGGAAATTTGCTTGAAACAAGGCTATTGATCTTATGGGGAGGAAAATATGTAATGACACCATCGAAATGTATGATACTCAGCTTCAGAAAGAAATATTCTGCCCTCAAATAAAGCATTTAATAAGCAATTTCCATTTAAAATCTATATACATTTAAAATATGTTTGCTACATTCCCCTGGTGATACGTAAGAAGAAAAAACTCAAACAGTGTTTTTTCCCTTATAGGTGATGAAACGACGACTGAAGTTTAACTTTAAGTATTATTAAAAATAAAATGTAAAATAAATGGTGTGTTTTGTGTCATCAGTTTTCTGTCCTATTTGAGCTGCCTAGGACAGCCACTTTACCTCAGAGCAGCATTTGCAACCAACTTCTTAGATCATTTGTTGGATATCTGACAATCTCTGACTTACCCTACACTTTTTACCCTCTACAGCTCCCTCTAGTATTCCGGAAGTTGTTCCCCGATGTCTTAGAAAATGTTCTGACGTCCTCTACCTTCTTCATACAGTGACCTCCACATGTTCATTTTCCCGCAGATTCTGCATAGCCCATCCACATTTGTTATCCCATAAGCCCACATAATTTTCAATATATTTCTACAGCACCAAATTTCAAATGCTTGGATTCTATTCTGTACGGATTTTCCCACACTCTATGAATCACTTCTATATAATACTGTGCTCCAAAGGTATATTCTCATAAATTTTCCCCAAAATTAGGTCCGCATCTCGTGGCCGTGCGGTAGCGTTCTCGCTTTCCACGCCCGGGTCCCCGGGTTCGATTCCCGGCGGGGTCAGGGATTTTCTCTGCCTCGTGATGACTGGGTGTTGTGTGCTGTCCTTAGGTTAGTTAGGTTTAAGTAGTTCTAAGTTCTAGGGGACTGATGACCATAGATGTTAAGTCCCATAGTGCTCAGAGCCAGCCCAAAATTAGGGTCGATGTTTTATACTAGTAGATTTCTTTCTGACCAGAGTGAGCCCATCGCTTTTCTTAGTGTGATTTTCGGGTTCTCCTTGCTCATTCTTCATGAGCTATTTCACTTCTCTGATACCAGAAATCCTTCACTTAACATCAGAATTGATGACAAGTAGTTAAATGAAGTTTCTCACTAGTACCATTTCTGTTACTCCACACTGCTTTCCCGTTTCTTCTGTTTACTCTCAGTCCATACTCTCTACTAATGAGACTGACATATCCTACTCCTCATTAGAGACAGGTATCTTTCCTGATCAGCTAAAAATATCAAAAGTTATTCCTATATTCAAAGCTGGTGACAAAGACAAAGTGATAAACTACTGCCTTCTGACAAAAATATCCTACTTTTCAAAAGTATTGAACAAAATTATGTACAACAAGTTAATAAGTTTATAAGCATAAGCCAGTACTCAACGTGGTTTCTGAAGTAAGAAATCAAATGCAACAGCAATGTATGGGCGCATAAACATTTTCTGAATGGCTTTCATGGTAAAAAGCAACAGTATTTATATTTTTAGACTTACATAAAGCTTTTGACATGGTAGACCACATAACTATTCTATACAAGCTCGAGTATTATGGGATTCAGCGATTGTCGAATGATTTTCTTCATTCATTTCTCAGCGATCGCAAGTAAAATGTGTATATTAGTCATGTTGACGAAAAAGCACAAATAGCCTCAGAATACCTATCAGAAGAACATCAGATCTCATATGGTGTATCTCAAGTGTATGTAAAAGACTTATTCGTTTCCTGATATACAGGGCGTTAGGAGTATTAGTGCAGATATTTCTGCTGTTGACTAGTAACAGCGCTCTGGACATTGACCGTGACCACAATTAAAAAGTATATATTAGGCATGTCGATGAAAAAGCACAAATAGTCTCAGAATACCTATGAGAGAAACGCCCGATCACATATGGGGTACCTCAAGGTTACATAATGGGACTTTTTTTCTGATATACCAGGTCATATGAGTATGAGTGCAGATATTACATTGGTATTGACTTCATTTTCAGAGTAATAATTATAGCTATTACAAGCAATAGTCCACTTCGTGGCTCAGTTACAACCATTCATAAAACACCTGATAGTAAATTGTGTTTGCAGGAAGATTGTTTGATGCATTAAAAGAGAAATTGGCACAGTGTAGTGGATACATGTTAAGGCACCAATGATCACACTACCTGTCACTACACCCCTAACACACTATATTTCATTGATATGGATTGGGAGGTTGAATTTCACAAAATAACTGTGTTTGCTCATGACACAACACTATCAGGTAAAGTAGCAATAAATGATGAAATGCTACACAGGGTAAACTCCATTACAAATCAACTAAGTAAATAACCAGCAATGTAACTAGTAATAAACAACAGGAAAACCGTAGCATTAAATTTCCACAAATAACAAAAGAACATTATCCAGATATCACTACCAACCATAAATCAACTATGAATAAAAAGGCAACTAAATTTCCTGTCATTAGGGCTCAAACTGATCTTAAATGGGATAAACATACTGAACACACTGGTTCCTAGCTGAGTACAGGCTGCTATCATTTAAGGCCTCTGAAAGGATCCATAAATACACAGGCACTAATGCATGCCTGCTATACACAATTCAGTGCACACATAAAACATGGGGAGATTCACTGGCAGCTATGGGGACTTTCAGAAAATGAGAGAGAGCCATTAGAATTATTACAAGAAAAAGAGATACAGTCATGGAAACCGACATTCAAAAAAGAGAAAGTGGAACCACAACCAAGCTTGTTCATTCTTGACACACATAAGGATATTAATAAGTGTAGTTACTACTCTGAGATGGAAAAGGTGTTATAGGAGGTGAATTCGTGGTAGGTCGCACCAAAGTAGTCAGAAGACTGGTACCTCAGAAAAAGGTATTAGTAAAAACTGTGACACAAATAAACAGAACACTACATTAAGAGTTAACTTGCATTTACTTCCAGTCAATTGAAGTTTGTATCAGAAATGTACATACCTTATGGGAATGAAGCTAGTCAATAAACTGCCAAATTATATAAAATATATAGTAAATATTAAAAGTTAACATTTATTAAGGAATAACTACAGTACCACTGCTTCCATTTACAAAGTGAGAACTTGAACTACAATAAACGTATAGATCTGTAACCTTGTAACTTGTAATGTGTGCAACTACATACAATCTTGAAAACTGTTCTCTGTACTGACCAGAGCTAAGTCCAGTATGCGTTGTACTACATATGAGCAAAGGACTAAATAAATAAGTAAACGTATGATAACTTAGGAATATTCAACAGAACAGTGTGAGAACTGGCTCAGTTAAATTTTGCGAATTATACCAATATCACTAAGGCAAGCATTGGCTCGAATCTCCTTCTCAGTCAACACAACAAAGACCTTTGTAATCGCCCATTTCTTAACAGGATTTTACGTGTAAATAAAAAACGAAAATAAAAAATTATGTCGACCATCTTTTGCCATCGTGCTGTGGAGGACAATTCCTGCGTCTCGTCTGTTGCTGTCTTAGCTTGGCCTATATACATTGCTGGGTATTTGTAATTTCCCTTTTTGTATTTTCATTTTTTTAGCTACACACTGTTGCTGGCTACGTGTTAAATATCACGTTGTTGATGACACTCAGGTAAAACGTTATTATTACTGTATTGTAGTTTACTAATATAATGAAAATAAATTTTCTTTCTGTAAAGTGATTAATATGGTTAAAAAGGATCTTCCCTTGGTATTTAACTAGATGATAAATTTTGGTATGTTTACAAAAAAACTGCAATACATGACCGTAAAAATAATGAAAACTGCGAAATAGTAATTTCGGTTAATGTATAATACTTCTTAAAACGTTTGTTCCAAATTAAGGCAAATGAATATACACTCCTGGAAATTGAAATAAGAACACCGTGAATTCATTGTCCCAGGAAGGGGAAACTTTATTGACACATTCCTGGGGTCAGATACATCACATGATCACACTGACAGAACCACAGGCACATACACACAGGCAACAGAGCATGCACAATGTCGGCACTAGTACAGTGTATATCCACCTTTCGCAGCAATGCAGGCTGCTATTCTCCCATGGAGACGATCGTAGAGATGCTGGATGTAGTCCTGTGGAACGGCTTGCCATGCCATTTCCACCTGGCGCCTCAGTTGGACCAGCGTTCGTGCTGGACGTGCAGACCGCGTGAGACGACGCTTCATCCAGTCCCAAACATGCTCAATGGGGGACAGATCCGGAGATCTTGCTGGCCAGGGTAGTTGACTTACACCTTCTAGAGCACGTTGGGTGGCACGGGATACATGCGGACGTGCATTGTCCTGTTGGAACAGCAAGTTCCCTTGCCGGTCTAGGAATGGTAGAACGATGGGTTCGATGACGGTTTGGATGTACCGTGCACTATTCAGTGTCCCCTCGACGATCACCAGTGGTGTACGGCCAGTGTAGGAGATCGCTCCCCACACCATGATGCCGGGTGTTGGCCCTGTGTGCCTCGGTCGTATGCAGTCCTGATTGTGGCGCTCACCTGCACGGCGCCAAACACGCATACGACCATCATTGGCACCAAGGCAGAAGCGACTCTCGTCGCTGAAGACGACACGTCTCCATTCGTCCCTCCATTCACGCCTGTCGCGACACCACTGGAGGCGGGCTGCACGATGTTGGGGCGTGAGCGGAAGACGGCCTAACGGTGTGCGGGACCGTAGCCCAGCTTCATGGAGACGGTTGCGAATGGTCCTCGCCGATACCCCAGGAGCAACAGTGTCCCTAATTTGCTGGGAAGTGGCGGTGCGGTCCCCTACGGCACTGCGTAGGATCCTACGGTCTTGGCGTGCATCCGTGCGTCGCTGCGGTCCGGTCCCAGGTCGACGGGCACGTGCACCTTCCGCCGACCACTGGCGACAACATCGATGTACTGTGGAGACCTCACGCCCCACGTGTTGAGCAATTCGGCGGTACGTCCACCCGGCCTCCCGCATGCCCACTATACGCCCTCGCTCAAAGTCCCTCAACTGCACATACGGTTCACGTCCACGCTGTCGCGGCATGCTACCAGTGTTAAAGACTGCGATGGAACTCCGTATGCCACGGCAAACTGGCTGACACTGACGGCGGCGGTGCACAAATGCTGCGCAGCTAGCGCCATTCGACGGCCAACACCGCGGTTCCTGGTGTGTCCGCTGTGCCGTGCGTGTGATCATTGCTTGTACAGCCCTCTCGCAGTGTCCGGAGCAAGTATGGTGGGTCTGACACACCGGTGTCAATGTGTTCTTTTTTCCATTTCCAGGAGTGTATTTACTTAAGGGATCTGAGTCTTATCGTGTCTGAATGTACCAATACACTGCGTATTGATCTGCTATTTCATTAAATAGTCATTTATTGCATGTGCAAAACATATTTGTCTCTTTAAGTCCATGGTAATAGGAGATGACTAGATTTTCTCATATCTTTATTCCCCTCTTGCTCTTCGTCACCTTTCTTTACCTCAAATTCTCGATTTCTTATGATAGTGTTTGCTCTCTCAGGGATACTGAGATTATATTTTCGACAGTATATACATCGAATAAATAATATCACATTTCCTTGGACATTTCTCTTACATTCTTAACTCCGGCGTGCAAATTATTTGCAGCAAAAAAATAAATAAATAAATAAATAAATGTGGAATGTTTTTAACTCAATTCAAGTTTAGGAAATACAAGGAATTATTCTAGAGTTATTTAAGCAGACATTAGTGTCGTAACAACAACAAAACACTATTAACATTACGAGAGGGCAGAGAAAATGGTACTGACTATCACTTTTTCACAGGCATATGAAACTTTGGTGCAGTGACACTACATACAGTGAATGATACATCACAGTAGGTATCATTTTAAAGAATTGAACTCAACTTTCTGTTCGTTTTATATGGCAGAAGTGGAATCAAAAACCAGCTTAAGCCACAACACTACTCTTTCATTTCTCAAGCCGTGATCGAATGCTCGGAGAGTAATGGCTCTCGAGACATACCGAGTATTCTGAAAATTACAATTTGAAGTGTTTCCTTTGCAGACTGTATAGATTAAGCTACAGTCAGTCCTCATATGAAACACTGTGAACCATCTGAACCCATACAGCTTGGATGGAGGTATTATATACTGAAAATAAAAGCCATTAGCATGTGCTGTTTAGCGCCAGTTCTGCGCTCATAGGCAGCACACCGCGCCAGGTACACGCGGCGCTCAGGGACCACAGCACAGCTACGACACCTGAGGATGGGTTTATAACAGTCCGAAACGGACCCTTTGAAAATAAAGTAACTTACAGCTGAAGCGGTATTTTCAACTTCTGCTACTTTCTATTAGTTCAACTGCAAGTAGAAGACAGCTAGTTTAATGCAAGTAACACAATGAATAATTTGTTCAGGCGTTCATAAAAGGCAATTAGTAAGTGTATTTACACATCTGCAAGACGATGTCCGTTCAGATTTCGTGCCAGTCACATTATAGTTGCGCTAATAACGCCGCTACGAGGTTGGAAATCAGATTTCCTTTAAATACACGTTGTAACGGATGTGAGCTTTATTTACCTTTGAGACTGGACTGATGAGTTTATGTTAGTCAAGAATGCCTTCAAAATTTGTAGTACTGAATTTTTCTGTACGAAGGAAAAGCTTTAATGGTTTCACGCGATTTTTTGTGATTGTAGAAGCAAGATTTATACAAAAATATGTATCCGATTTCAAAATCGTATTTTGTACAGTTGGCTTCTTTTTATGTTTTTATGGACGAAAATACGAAATTCTGAAACCCTCAAGGTTGTAATAAATGAACTGGTCATTCAGTAACTATCACTCAAAATAACAACAGCAATATTCAATTATAAACTTGACTATAATTAACTAACCATTTTCCTGTACTCTGGTGGTCACAAGCTGCTGCGCTCTGCGACATTGACATGTTGATATTTGTGTGGTAATGTTCAACAAAATGGTTCAAATGGCTCTGAGCACTATGGGACTTAACATCTGAGGTCACCAGTACCCTAGACGTAGGACTACTTAAACCTAACAAACCTAAGGACATCACACACATACATCATACATGCCCGAGGCAGGATTCGAACCTGCGACCGTAGCAGTGGCGCGGTTCCGGACTGAAGTAATGTTCAACTGCTGGCAGGAACTGTGCATGATGAAAAGATTGGACATTCAGTTCCATTGGGAAAAAGTATTACCGTTGCAGCTAAGAGACACTAAAAGATAATGTATACAATTGTGACCAGAAGTTCTGAATCGGTTACAGGAACCTCGAAGCCATTATCAACACCTCACATAGTTTGGACGAGGTCGCGTAATAAGGCTACCAGAAGCTGGATGTTCCTTCAGCGATATTGCAGAAATACTTGGCAGGAACGTTGCTGCTGCATATGATTCCTGACGATGGTGGCTATGGTAATGAACAATCGCAAAAAGAGTGGGCTCCAGACAGCTACGTAACACTACCAAGAGGGAAGACAGTCGTGTTCAGCGTATTGCTATGACACATTGTACTGAATCTGCAACAGTAGTATAAGCAGCAGTTAGCACCACAGTGACACAATGAATTGTTACAAATCGGTAACTTCAATAACAGTTTCGAACCCGACGCCCTGTAGATTGCATTACATTGATACCAAACAATCACGATCTGCAACTTCGTTGGCGTCAAGCGAGAACTCTCTGGAGGCCAGGATGGAGGTCTGTTCTGTTTTCTGATGAAAGCTGGTTCCACCTCGGTGCCAGTCATGGCCCTGTGTTGGCTAGAAGGAGGCCTCTAGAGGGCCTGCATCCAACCTGTCTACTTGTTAGACAAATTGGACTTACACCGTGAGTAATGGTCTGAGTTGCGATTTCGTTGACAGCAGGAGCACTCTCGTGGTTATTCCATGCATCCTGACTACAAGTTTGTACGTCAGTCTGGTTGTTCTTCCTGTTGTGCTACTATTCATGAACAGCATTCCAGCGGGTGTTTTCCAACAGGATATCGCTTGCCAACATACCGCTGTTGTAACCCAGCGTGCTCTACAGATTGTTGGCATGTTGTCTTGAATGTTCAGTCACCCTGTCTTCCTCCAGTAGAGCGCATATGGACGACAACTCCACCATCATCCACGATCAGCATTAACCACCCTTGTATTGACCCCAAAGTGCAACAGGAATGGAACTCCATCCTACAAACTGATATTTGGCAACTGTGCAGCACAATGCATGCATATTTGTATGCTCGCATCCGATATTCCGACGGTTACTTCAGTTATTAATGTACCAGTATTTCACATTTGCTTTGGCTTATTTCGTGCTTACATTAACGTGACATTTTGCAGTGTGAAATATGTTACCTAAACAGACCTATATCCGAAATTAGTTATTTTTTGGTGTTGCGATTTTTTCCGTCAGTTTACATGGTACAAAGGGTTCCTGAAGAATATTATGATTAGTTTCTTTTAGGAATTTGAGAGGCACGGAGCTTGTGTCGTTTCTCATGCTGAAAAAGTTGTGCTATGTGCTATAGTCTGTACCATGGCTTTAACAGTGAACTATAATGCCTACGCAGTTCATGACGTGAGATAGCACTGTCAGTTCACGTGTGATAATTTGCAGTTTTAGTTAATCGTTATTTTGATTTAAATGAATTGGCATGATAAGAATAATGAGGGATATCTCTCATACTTGTTCTTGTTATACACAGATATATGAAACACAGCAATCTGCATATTTAGAAAACGATATTGACAATATTTACTCTAATATACTCTTAGAACTTTTGATTTTAGGTGGGATAAAATGCAAGGAGCAAAGGTTTCCCTGCAACTTGAACAGAATCCAGACTACAGTAATATGAGTGGAAGGCCCTGAAAGGGAGATATCCGCTGAGGAGAGTGTGTATCCTGTACGCAATGTTACATAAATTGTACGTTGAGCATGCAACTACGGAGAAATTTGAAAAAGAGGCCAGTTTAGGGAGAAGGAATAGCTTTTGAGCTTTGTGTAATGTAGTGTAAGAGGCAAAGAGTTTGGAACGTCACATGAGGAGGCTGGTGTGGCCGAGCGGTTCTAGGCGCTTCAATCTGGCACTGCGCGGCCGCTACGGTCGCAGGCTCGAATCCTGCCTCGGGCATGGATGTGTGTGACGTCCTTAAGTTATTTAGGTTTAAGTAGTTCTAAGTTCTAGGGGACTGATGACCTCTGATGTTAAGTCCCATAGTGCTCAGAGCCATTTGAACCATTTGAACGTCAAGTGAAAGGAACAGATAATTTACTGAAAAGAGAATGTGAGAATTACAATCATCACATTCTTCTTCGAAAAGCTATTCCTCGTCGTTGCAGTGACTCTTCATTGTTTAAGGCAGTTTTCGTCATATGTTGACAATTTCAACACTTATTCTTCTGTAACAAAATTTTCCGGTTTTGTACAGCTGTCAAAAATTTTGTCTCAAAGTAAATCTCTAAAAAGGTTTCCCTTTTCTTGAAAAGTTTCGATGAGGTTTTTTTAACCATTGATCTGTTTCAACATGTATTCACTGTCTTTCATTTCTGCCCTGGTGATCCTTCTTATCTTCCTACGCAGCGGCGCTTGTAGACACTTTTCGTCTATCATCAAGAATGTCTGGCGTTCACAGTCATACAGAAACGTACTCCAGATGAGCGTCTGGACAAATTAATTCTTTTTCTTACTTTCATTAAACGACTTATTCACTAAAAGCTACCATCTGCTTAGAGTTTATCTAATAAGTAGTATATACTAATGGCTTATGTGATGAAGGGAGCAAATGCACATACCCCTTTTTACTTACATTATCCTACAACATCATATTCATAAGTAAATAACACAAGATATAATGTATGTTTTTCAATCTCCATATGAGTTTAAACCTTGGAACAATAATATGTAACAGGATTTATAATAATAAAATCCAAATTAATTTATAAAAATTGTGCACATTCAGCTTTTGCAGACTGTCGGAGGCACTACGAAAGCACTGAAGATCATAAGCGCAATGCCTCACGTCCTGTTTGAGGTCGGGTTATACTCCGTCATCGGGCAGATGGTAACGGCACAGGTAAGTTTGCAGACCTCAGCGCTTGCGCCAGCCTAAACTACCCAAATGGGAAGAAAAGACAATCGAGTTGTTTGAGAAAGTTACTAGTACATTGTCCCTTTATCATCAGTTCTCCCTAGGTTCTTTTCCGGGATATTTGAGATTAGCACTTCAATGGGGAGCCCATTTACCCTACCATGAGGTAGTGCTATTGACAAGGAACTGAGTGCAATTAACAAGGGATTTCCAATTCATTCCGTATTTCTAGATATCCAGAAGCTTTTGACACTGGACCACACAAGCAGCTTGTAGTGCAGTTGCGTGCTTCTCAAATATCGTGTCACGTGACTTGATTCGTAATTTCCTGTCGGAGAGGATACAGTTGGCAGTAACTCACGGAAAGTCATAGAGTAAAACAGAAATGGTTTCTGGCGTCCCCCAATGTAGTTATAGGGCCTTTGCAGTTCATCTATATAAACGATTTCGGAGACAATCTAAGCAGCCGTCTTAGGTTGCTTGCAAATGATGTTGTCGTTTATCGACTAGTAAAGTCAAATTGCAAAACGATTTAAAAAAGATATCTATATGTGCAAAAATTGGCAGTTGGCCCTAACTAATGAAAAATATGAGGTCATCCACTTGAGCGCTCAAAAGGAATCCGTCAAACATCGGTTACACGATAAATCAGTCAAATCTAAAGGCCGTAAATTCAACTAAATACCTAGGAATTACAAGTACGAACAACTTAAACTGGAAGGAACACACCGAAAATGTTGTGGCCAGGGCTAACCAAAGACTGTATATTATTGGCAGGACACTTACAAAATGTAATAGATGTACTAAAGAGACTGCCTACACTACACTTGTCCATCCTCTGTTAGAATACTATTGCGCGGTTGGGGATCCTTGCCAGATAGGATTGACGGAGTACATCGAGAAAGTAGACAGAGGGGCAGCAGGTTTTGTTTTATCGCGAAATAGGGGAGAGAGTACACTGAAATGATACGGGACTTGGGATGGACATCATTAAAACAAGGGCGTTTTTCGTTGCGACAGAATCTTCTCATGAAATTTCAAGCATTATTTTTCTGCTTCGACGGCGAAAATATTTTTTTGGCGCCGACCTAATAGGGAGGAACGATCATCACAATAAAATGAAGGAAATCAGAACTCGCACGGGAAGATAAAGGTGTTCGTCTTTTTTCTGGGCTATGTTCGAGATTGGAGTAATAGAGAATTAATGTGAAGGTGGTTCGATGAAGCCTCTGCCAGGCACTTTAATATGATTTGCAGAGTACCCATGTAGATGTAGATGTTGATGCGGATATCAAATGAATAAAATTCACTGAAGTGAAACGAGGGACTGCCAGACTTGGTGGTCGTGGTGCCGTCCTGGACGGTTCTGCTGCTAAAACGACTAGCCATGCGAGGCAAGGTTTTGGTTTCGAGTTCCGGCTTGGTACACATGTTGGTGTTTTGGCTTTTGCATGAGGCAGTGCACTCGTGTCGTAATATATTTAGCGATTGTTGCCCTTGCTGCCGAGTAGGATCTTTTATATGAGATCTGGTCACAACTGTCGCTACTCTTATCTACGCTGTCGTTGATGCTTTCACAGAAATGGTTCAAACTCTGCTGCTCTTCTCACACGTTCTAACCCACACTGGTTACGCTTGGTTCTGACTAACTACTTCATCCTCGATAATCTTGTCTTGAACATCAGTGGAGCTGTAGCTTTCTGTGATTGTAGGTTCGAAATTACTCTGCATACTGTTAATTTGAACAACCAGTTCTTGACATTAATCGACGGTTTTATCAAGATTTTCTACCCAACTCATTGAAACATTCTTTTCAACAGATTGTGTTGTGATTTCATATTTGTAACTACTGAATCCATGAGTATTTGGCCCAAGCCTGTCAATTCTTTTTTTTTTTTTTAATCTAACTATTTACTTCATCCGACATTTAATTTTGTTCCTCAGATTAAGGTTGACTCTCCTCTTTCTGTTCATGAAATTCTTTCTTCAGTTCCTTAACTCCCTTGTCAGTGCCCTCGAACATCCATCAAGTATGCGTGAGTAACTTAAGCAGAAGATGTGTCGTGTTAGCCCTTGTCTCCGCTATGTCAAAGCAAGCCGAGGACGTCATCCTGACAGTTTACACACTATCTCTACATACGCATTTACGCATTCCGATTCTACTAACGAGCCTGACAAACTGAGTCCAGCTGGAACAGCTTTATCCTGGGTAATGGCAGGAATACCTGATACTCAAGTTACCGTTTATCCTGCCTCTCTATTCAACTGAAGGTCAACTTCCTCTGCCACAGCGGGCTGGCAAACCTGTACTTTTACCTCAGACACTGCGTATTCTGAACTATCTATCAGGACTACCAGATAGTAACATTCATTTCTTCTACTATCTGGCACATTTCTGGTTGCTCATGCACACCGACCGCCACAAAACACTGAGTAAAGAAAATGTTCGATACTGCTACTGAATACTCAATCAGAACATAATAGACCTTTCAGACATGGTTCACGTGGATATATACACACAAATGAATTCCTCCCCGTCCCCCCAAAAAAGACGAAGTATAACACTGCTGACAAAGTGGAAGCAACGCGGAAGGTCAGTGTTGAATCAATGATAAAAACAAAACTGTGTAAGCTCTGAAAGAAAATTATAACTGAGGATGTGGCGATCGTCGACATTGCTCGTCAGATGAAGGGTAGGGGTATGTTTTTAGTGGGCCAAATATAATTATATTTAGTACCATGATCGTCAAAAGAGATGTATGATATGAAGAGAAAGCTCTTGTCAGACTACACCTATCATGCCTCCATGGCATACTCTTGTTTGTTAACAGACTGCATGTGCCAAACTTCTATTCATAGACTGTGGTGGTTATTACACACATCTACCTGTTTCCCATTCGTGAACCATTATTCTCGCACTGATGGGTGAATTTATATTAACGAATATGGCCTTAAACAACACTGATCATGTTTTTTTTACAACGGATAACTTGTACACAGGAAAACATGTTGTGAAAAATTCAAATAGGGTAAAGCCTTGCAGGGTGGTTATTGAATCAAGAATGTATCTTTTATTCTACAGCAGAGAGTGAGCTGTTTTGGAACCTCATACCAGATTAAAACTGTGTGTCAGACTGTTACTAGAACTCTGAATGTGACTTTTCTTACCACTCAGTTCTCATAGCACGATTAACGAGCCGATCTCTTCTGCACAATATCTTTTCTTCCAGGTGTGCCGCTAGTACTGGTATGCAGGAAAAATTATGTGGTGTTTGGAGAGCTAGCAGACGCTATGGCACCAAACCAGGCAGCTTGACGTCCTAAGAAGTCATGTTGAGCTCCGTTAAAAAAAAAAAAAAAGGAATACCACAGCCACTTCTGAATAAAAAACTGTCTTAACTGAAGAGTTTCGGAAACCTAACTACAGAAATTATTTATTTCAAAGGAAATTGCGTACTTCCAGCACATTTCAATAAGTACCCGTACTCAATGATAAGTACTTATTCTCTTAAGAAAGGTCCAGATGACTGTCTTAGACATATAATAGTATTTGCAAGCGCTAACTCAGCTTTGTTTACGAGCACTTTAATGTATCAATGAAAATCACGAAACATTATTATCTATTAGTTGAAGCATACTGGTTTGTGTCAGCTGCTGTTTGTGCTTATAAGTACCGATATGTGCATTACAGAGTGACAAACTGCTGCACTCGGCATTCAGCTGTGGATGGGTGGACTGCGACACTCGGTTCAGGCGCAACCTGATTATTTTCTCTATGGCGGCCAGACGACCTCTGGAATTCACTGTGGGAAAAACGTACAAGCTGTCCAAGGAGACGTTCTTGCAGGTGAGATGAAGAAAGTTCTGCCTTATGCCGCAGTGCTCTGTACATGCTTCGCGTATCAGTAGGGACAACGCACATGTAGGTCAGGTCATCAGACTTGCCAAGATAAACAAGCTCTATGCTTGCAAATTTTGGGTTGGAAAGATTTGTCTTAGCAATACTGTGTGATTGGTTTAACCTCCTAAGTCCAGTAAAGCTTTTGTGGGGCTCCCTTGACTCTAAAAAGACGTAGGAATAGGATTTCCCAAAAGTTCCAAATTTGGTACTATTCTACTACAACAACGCCTGATATTTGGCAGTAAAGAGCTGGTTCTTCAGTGAGTGGTATGTCGAATAGCTAAAACGGTCGGAGAATCCACTAATTTCTTCAGGTATGCCATATTCAACTTCAGTCACTCACCGTGCATTAGATTTCGTAGAGCTACCTAACAAGGGATTTTGACTGCTGTGTTTCATTCACAGTTCCAAATAGTCACACAGCGTTTCTGTGGGATTAAGGTAAGATAACTTAACGGCCATATGTAGGCAGGCCTTTGTACATGGCCAATGTTTTCTTGGATGACTGGAAAGTTCATAGTATATTCATTACAAAGGTACATAAAAAGAACAACACTTGTTAGCCGGCCGTTGTGGCCGAGCGGTTCTAGTCGCTTCAGTCTGGAACCAAGCGATCGCCACGGTCGCAGGTTCGAATCCTGCCTTGGGCATGAATGTGTGTGATGTCCTTAGGTTAGTTAGGTTTAAGTACTTCTAAGTTCTAGGGGACTGATGACCTCAGATGTTAAGTCCCATAGTGCTCAGAGCCATTTGAACCATTTTTGAACACCTGTTAATCGAGAATACTAAATAAAACATCAATGTTCGTGTTAGGGATAACGTGAACGAGTGAGCGCAAGCCATGATATGAAAATCTTTTTCATAATATCACAACACGATCTCCAGCCTGAAATAGAACTTCAGAGCAGTAGACTTCTCCATGAATGCCATTTTTGCCAGTGCTACTCTGCTTTTGCTCCGTCCGTCATTCATTATTTTGCTGCCTAGCTAGTAGAATTCAGTAACTTCATTTACTTGTAATCATAATTGCTAATGTTAAATTTCTCGCTGTTCGCATTTCTGCTATATCCCGTTATTTCCGTCCTTGTTCGATTTACTCTCAGTCCATATTCTGTACTCATTAGGCTAATCATTCCATTCAAGAGATCCCGTATTGTTCTACAATTTACTGAAGATAGCGATGTCATCAGCGAATCTTGTCATTGACATTCTTTCACTTTGAACTTTTCTTTTAGTCTACGCATATTTGTTGACACTGATCACTAGAACATTGCGATCACTATCGACACAGACAGTGATGGCCACCTGGTGGCGTTAAGAGCATGCAGTGTAGTTAGTAAAGTAAATAGTTGGAGCTGAATCGGACAGGGAATCAGTCTAGGAAGATACAAGTTGGATATATAGTGACCTGAGGGACTTTGACAAAGGGTACATTGTCGTGGCTTTGCACCAGGAACAAGAATGTTGGAAACGGTGAAGCTGGTCGGTTATTCGACTGGTACTATCGTAATCACCTATGAAAATTGTTTGAAGGTTGGTGAAAACATGGGCAGTCAAGAAAGTGTTAGAGAATCACGTCTCATTAGAGTCATATAGAATTGTTACTTTACGCCTGACTGTTTTGTTATCTTTGTAGAATTCATGGCATCCAGATACCGATGGTTCCAGTTTGCATATGGAGCCTGGAGATGGCATGTAGAAATGCCAAAACTTTTTGTCAAAATAAAACAAAGGAATCAACAAATTTGAATGTGCCAACAGGTTTTAATACAAAAAATTTATCTTCACACAGTTAATACACTTTAAAATTCTTTCACTTATATTTATTTTTTAACATCACTCTCTCCTTTCTTTTCATTGTCCTTTTTTTACTTTTCTTCCTCTCCTTCCTATTTATTGCGTGCAGCCTGTATTTTCATTCGCTTAATGTTTAATGAAACTGTGGAGTTTCACACTGTCAAATTTTTTGGTACACCTCCAAATTCTTCAGACTGATGAGTGGTAGGATGCCATGGAATACTTTGTTCTTCAGCTTATCTCTTTGCTTCAATAGCTTTCAGAACATTTTCATCTAATCCTTCAATTCCTTGTTTTATCTACACATTTACTCTAGTGACAGGCTGATTTCCTTCTTATATTTTTCGTATTCTGTTCTTGATTGTTGACTCCAAAGCTTGAATCCTTTCCTCCAATTCTTAAATTTTTTCCATTTAGTTTAGCATTTTTAACAACTTCTGTCTCATATTTCGCCAACATTTACTATAGTCAAAAACATCTTAATAAACCAGCTTTTACATTTAACATTCATTTGTTGTAAAAAATCTATAATTTGATATCTGTATTTTCTTCCATTAGGTTTCCTAACTATGTATATCATTAAAAAAATCCGAACGGATTTTCATTCCAGCCTTTACGACAATATTCATTAAAATCATCAACCATTAAATCAGAATCAACAAACTCATGGTACATATGATTTAAATTTGTATCACCTTGTCTAAATATATTTAGAAAATTAGATTATTTCTCACTAATTGTTTTGGTATTTTTGAATATGTCTGAGCTCTCCCACAGCTAGAGGATAATTGTCAACCATTAATGTTGTTGTTTTCATATCCACTTGGCCCTATCATTCCTCATAAATTAGAATTAAGCATGAGTTTCTCAAACTTATGTTTTCATTTCTTCTCTGGAATTTTTATTTTAGGTTCTCTATCAGTTTTCATTTGATTAATAATATTTTCATTATTAGTAAATTAGTAGTAAGCCATCTGCTCTTATAAAAAAGATTGAGATGGAGACAGCTACAGTGATGTCACATCAGTTGGTTCTATTTTTAACACAATATATTATGTCCAAAAATAATAAATTGTTTTGCGGTGGAGAGGCAATAGAAATTCCTGGTGGCCAATATACTTTGAAAAGCTTAGAGAAAGCTATTCATTTAAAAAAGCCAGGTACTCACATTAAGGCAGATAATATTTTAAATAAGGTTACTTTTGAAAGTGATGTAAAACTGCATATGGATCTGAAGAAAAGCATTGAATGTGTGCTTCGAGTTAGTGGCCAAACAATTCTTGCTAATGAAAAGACTTGCTAATGATATTACTAAAATTATCCATTCGAATTAATCAACATACATTATGTGATCAAAGGTATCCAGACACCCCCAAAAGCATACGTTTCTCATTTTAGGTGCATTCTGCTGCTACCTACTGCCAAGTACCCCATGTCAGCGACCTCAATAGTCATTAGACATCATGAGAGAGCAGAATGCGGCGCTCCGCGTAACTCACGGACTTCGAACGTGGTCAGGTGATTGGTTTTCGCTTGTGGTGGTGGTGGTTAGTGTTTAACGTCCCGTCGACAACGAGGTCATTAGAGACGGAGCGCAAGCTCGGGTTAGGGAAGGATTGGGAAGGAAATCGGCCGTGCCCTTTCAAAGGAACCATCCCGGCATTTGCCTGAAACGATTTAGGGAAATCACGGAAAACCTAAATCAGGATGGCTGGAGACGGGATTGAACCGTCGTCCTCCCGAATGCGAGTCCAGTGTGCTAACCACTGCGCCACCTCGCTCGGTTTTCGCTTGTGTCTGTACTCGAGATTTTCCACACACTTAAACATCCCTAGGTTCAATGTTTCGGATGTGATAGTGAAGTGGATACGTACAGCACAAAAGAGTAAAGGCCGACCTCGTCTGATGACTGACAGAGACCGCCGACAGTTGAAGACGGTCGTAATGTGTAATAGGCAGACATCTGTCCAGACCATCACACAGGAATTCCAAACTACATCACGATCCAGTGCAAGTACTATGACAGTTGGGCAAGAGGTGAGAAAACTTGGATTTCATGGTCAAGCGGTTGCTCATAAACCACACGTCACGCCGCTAAATGCCAAACGACGCCTCGATTTCTGTAAGGAGCGTAAACATTAGACGATTGAACAATGGAAAAACGTTGTGTGGAGTGACGAATCACGGTACACAATGTGGTGATCCGATGTCCGGGTGCGGGTATGGCGAATGCCCAGTGAACGTCACCTGCCAGCGTGTGTAGCGCCAACAATAAAATTCGGAGGCTGTGGTGTTATCGTGTGGTCGTGTTTTTCATGGAGGGAGCTTGGACCCCTTGTTGTTTAGCGTAGCAATATCACAGCACAGGCCTACATTGATGTTTTAAGCACCTTCTTGCTTCGCACTGTTGAAGAGCAATTTGGAGATGGCGATTGCATCGCTTAGCATGGTCCAGCACTTGTTCCTAATGCCCGAACTGTGGTAGTGTTGTTACACGACCATAACGTCCCTGTAATGTACTGAACGGCACGGAGTCCTGACCTGAATCGTATGGCACTCCTTCGGGATGTTTTGTGACGCTTGCTTCGTGGCAGGCCTCACCGACCGACATCGATACCTCTCCTCAGTGCGGCACTCCGTGAAGAATGGGCTGCCATTCCCCAAGAAACCTTCCAGCACCTGAATGAACGTATGCCTGCGAGAGTGGAAGCTGTCATCAAGGCTGATGGTGGGCCAGCACCAAACTGATTTCCAGCATTACTGATGGAAGGCGGCACGAACTTGTAGGTCATTTTCAGACAGTTGCTGGATAATTTTGATTACATAGTGTAAATTTCAGTCAGCTAATGGAATGTTTGTGAAGCATACAGATCACTTTCAGTGAGAAACTTAATTATTGCTTCATTCAAACCTAATTCTGAATTTGGTGGAGGAATAAATCATGAACCACATTATCGTGTATATATTCGCCTTTTTCTCCTATTCAGGATTTCGAAATGACTGAAACTTATGAAAATAAGAATTTAACTAACTCCAAACTTTAGAAATGGCTTTGTAAAATTTTGTCCATATTAAATGAGCAAAGAGTATCAATTTTTCTCACTCCCTGTTAATGAGAAAAGTAAATATAGCTTAAATGTTTCTACTAAGGCTACCGAAACTAAAATCTATATTGGTCATGGTTGGGTTCATCCTAATGTTACTCAGAGTAGGATATTTAATACTGATGGATTATATTACCTAAAATATGACAGAAAATCTAATAAAATATTTATTGATAAATGTGTTGAAAAGCTATTCGATTTTATAACCATAAGGAAAGAAAATAATATTTTATATAGAGAAAATAATATTTTATATAGAACCGAACGTCCTTTTATTTCATCATCAGTTTGTTGGATTTGGCTTCGTCTCTTACTCATAAAATAGCCGTGGAAGATGATATGCTTAACAATGGAAAAATAATGAGGAAGAAATGTGAGGTGCTTAGTCCATCTGTAATGCCTGGTGGATTTTGCAGAGATTATAAAGAGGTTATTTGGGAGGGGGATCTTTCTGTAATATTTACATAGACCTCAAGAGCTGCATGTGCTATTCTTAAATGGGCTGTTTACAATGGTCCTAAAATTGAAATGAAAGACACTCTTCCAAATGATGGTAGACTTGTAGAACGTATGGAAATTTGTGTACCTATAGCTAAAGAGGAATCTAGTTCTGAGCTTGAACAATGAGAAAATATTTTGAAAATTTCAAAAATTCCAATATCATTTTAAGAACTACAAACTGTGGAATCTGCTGCATTGACCGGGAAGAAGTTTGAGGTATATATTACGAACTCCTATAGCTCAGCAGAATTTGATATGCCTCACTCCATATTCATCACATTTCAAACGAATCGAAAAAATAATCAGTTTATTGTTTCATCACTATTTGATGATGTAAAGCTGAGCATACTCTATGTGAAGCATGGAAGAAATGCTGATTTCCTGCAAGAAATGTGGAATTTAGATCTGGAAAATAATTAATTGAAGGTTTACGATCTTTTTTAGATTTTAAATGAGTTTCACTACTGAGAGGTGATTCTGATATAAATATAATATTATTTCATAACTAATTATCCAATCGGTATCATAGATATAACTAGTAGAAACAACGTGATTGCCAGTCAGAGGACAAGGCTGAAAGTCAGCTTGATGCGTCCGCTGACCACTGATTAAATATAAATTAAAACTATGTAGAAAACGTAACCCACAACCTACAAAAGGATTCTACGTTTCATCGAGTCATTCACCTCAATCCTAGGAAAAATAAGTAAGTAAATGAGAAGGGAAATGACCAATTTTAGGATTTTCTACATGCACACACACACACACACACACATATATATATATATATATATATATATATATATATATGTGTGTGTGTGTTCTCTTTTACTTATCTATTTTTCTCAGGACTGAGATGAATGAGGTGAATGACTCAAAAGAATGTATAATCCTTTTGTAGCTTCTGGGTTACTTTTTCTACAGAAAAAGAAACATAGATTACAAAACTATGACGTAATTCGTAGGATTTTGTGATTTATGGAGATTTTCTTTTTTGTTTTTTTTTACGGAATAAAAAGAGCTATAACCTACACAAGTATTCTATTCAGGGTACGTGGAAGACAGTGCAGTCGTTGTCATAATGTGGAAGTGGAGCAGTTTATCTAACGTCCAAAAGGGCGTAATAATTGTATTTTAGGCCAAGGGTGGAAGCATTTCCGAATTGACTAAGCGCAACTATAATTAAAGCATAATGTGCATTACAAAATGACGCTATCCAGAACCAGCGCCAAGGCAAGTGTGGTGCACTAAGGGCCATAGAGGACGGTGCTGAGCTATATGTGTGGAGATGTGCACTGGCGAATAGATGTGCAGACTGTTGAGGAACTGACCACACAGATGAATCAATGGGCTACTAACAGTGTCTCCTCAATGATCGTTCAGTGAATGTTGCTTCATGTGGGCATCCACAACTGGCGCCTGTTCCATTTACCAATGCTGACTGTTATTTTCAGTGACTAAGGCTACAGTTTGCACAACAGTATCGCAAATGGACGTCCAGATTCAGATGAATCATGTTTTATGCTCCATCGGACAAATAGCCATTTTCCTGTATGGTGTGAAACATCTGAAGGCAAACGACCTCTGACCATCATCAGAAAGGTCCAGGATGGACGGCATCACCTTCAAGAGTTTAGTTTTCTGGAAGGCACAATGGATCAACACAAGTATGCTTTTACCCTTGGGGGCCGTGTCCAGCCATAAATGTAGTTTGTTTTATCTTGGCACGGCCGGCCGCGGTGGTCTAGCTGTTCTAGGCGCGCAGTCCGGAACCGCGCGACTGCTACGGTCGCAGGTTCGAATCCTGCCTCGGGCGTGGATGTGTGTGATGTCCTTAGCTTAGTTAGGTTTATGTAGTTCTAAGTTCTAGGGGACTGATGACCACAGATGTTAAGTCCCATAGTGCTCAGAGCCATTTGAACCCATTTGATATCTTGGCACGATGGAATCTACTAGCATGACAATGCAACATGTCACACAGTTCTTATTGTACATCATGGTTCGAACAGCACCAGGATGGCTTTACCATATTTCCATGGCCACCTAAATGCCCGGATTTAAACCCGTCGAAAATCTGTGGGACCACCTCCATAGGATTGTTCACGTCATGGGTCCTCAACAAGGAATATCGCATCTGGAAACGCCACTGAAGTCGGCGTGGCTCCATATACTAGTCGTTATCTTCCAGAACCTCAACAATCCTCTTCCTGTTTCTATCGCAGCGGCCTGCGCTGCAAAACATGGTAATTCGGGCTTTTGACAGGTGATCACATCAATGTGACTTGACATTGCATAAGCCTACCGTAACAATGGTCTTTTGGGTGGAATGAGATTCTCACTCTGCAGCGGAGTATCCGCTGATGTGAAACTTCCTGGCAGATCAAAACTGTGTGCCGGACCGAGACTAGAAATCGGGAACTTTGCCTTTCGCGGGCAAGTGCTCTACCAGCTGGACTACCCACGCACGACTCACGCCCCGTCCTCACAGCTTTACTTCTGCCAGTAACTCGTCTCCTACCTTCGAAACTTTACAGAAGCTCTCCTGCGAACCTTGCAGAACTAGCACTCCTGAAAGAAAGGATATTGCGGAGACATGGCGTAGCCACAGCCTGGAGAGCCGGAGAGCTTCTGTAAAGTTTGGAAGGTAGAAGACGAGGTACTGGCAGAAGTAAGGCTGTGAGGACGGAGCGTGAGTCGTGCTTGGGTAGCTCAGTTGGTAGAGCACTTGCCCGCGAAAGGCAAAGGTCCCGAGTTCGAGTCTCGGTCCGGTATACAGTTTTAATCTGCCAGGAAGTGTCTTTAAGTGGTTTTTGTGGACAGATTTAAGTGATTACCACAAAATCACTTCACAAGACATTACTGAATGGAAATCGTGAAAATATGGTTACGTACCGAAATTAAAAATACTTCATCCTTTTGGCGGAAAACAAAGACTATAAATATTGTTAAAAGTTTGATAACGTCGATGAACAAAATTTTAATACTTCCCTCTTTTTCGTACATTAATTTGAATATTAATTTCTTCGGACGGTAAATCTCAGGGTACAAAATTCGATTAGTGTATAGACATGTGATTTCTACAAAAGCGAGTTATCGTCATTCACAGAAGGATATCTGCTTTTTATGTCGCTGATACATCACCCTCATTTGAAAACAAAAAATTAATTTCGTTATCAGCAACAAAAGTTAGAGTTCCTCGTTATCTAAATAAATCAGTTAATCGTTGCCTTGTCCTAGTAAGAATCTCATGTGCTATCAAGAAAATTAGATGAAACATAAGCGAATTTTGTTGAATACTCGCTGCAAATTCCACCAGTATAGATAATGGAACACCTCTCTCTTAGTAATAATTATCACTAGCGTTTGTCTCAACTCATGCCAAAATATTCCGTTCTGCTAAACCCACTGTAAACAGAGTAAAAACTGTAAATAGGGGCACAGTTTACTCGTCAATTTTTTCCGTTAAAATACAGAGGTGAAGCTATGTGACAAGGATTCTTTGGAATATAGATGTGAAGGAATGTGTCAAACGACAGCTGAAGGAGACTATTCATTTGGAAAATGTGCAAGTTTTTACGTCAGTGTGTTGGTTATGCCAGCTAACATTCTACATTAAACATTTATTAAAAGTTGTTTACGCTTTTAATAATGATTTGTCTATTTTGAATCAAAATATTGATTAAAAATTTCTGCTATTATCATCGTTATACAATTTGGTAGTAATAATTTATGTTCAAAATTCTAAGCACTTGATAAAATTTTGATGCGAATGTCTTTTTCAGGTTTTGAATGGATCGTACGCGATGTTCAACATGCTTTACACATTGCAAAGTAATAGGTAATGCCCCAGTGGCCAACATCGCCATGAAACTTAGCGGTCCCGATATCAAGTAATAAACCATTAAGCTTACTTTTTAGAGCTACTCTTTGGGTCTTTTTGTTTGAGAATAGAAAGGAAACAAACTGTATTTAAAAGTAATGACACAGATTTCTCATAAGCTTAAACTACATGGAAACTTTGGATACACCCTTTCTTTTATGAAAAACTAGTAATAACTTGTCAATAGTCGACCATACAAAACCTACTAGCAATAAAAAAATTATTGTAACATACTTGTCTACAATGTCAGTAGCAATGCACAATTGTTATTACATATAATGTATCACTGAGAAATAAATACTCTTATATAATGGTCTGCGAGTTAAGACATGCTTGTCATGATACTTTACCGGCGTCCATTGCAACTATTGTTAGCGCTACAAGAGAGATGATAAGATGCGAAATTACTGTTAACATCAGTGCACTGAAATATTTTCTGTTAGTAAACCACAGATTAAACTTTTTAATGGTTTGTTGTTTCCGGTGTCTTACCGCCAAATGCGTTACCGTCTTGTCTAGAAGCGGTACCGCTTCGTATACGATGGCGTGTTTTTCAGTTACTGTAGAAACACATGTTGTATATCATAAAGGTATTATTTCGAACAACAATATAACTCCAAAAAAATGCGTTGTACCTTATTCTAAGATTTTATTTAAGACTTTACGACATTTTACAATGGTACCACCATCAGTTCCGACACAAAATTCATACAAAAATATTGTAATTTGCAGGAAGTGTTTGTACCAAACTGACAACTGACTACACAGAGCTCTTTTCTATTTTTGGTTGAACCTGTTCTAGAATAGAGGTGAGCTACAATGTGACCCATTAGAAAGGTTTACATCAGTGATTTTCTTTCAGAGATTTAAATAATGTGGTGTTACAGAATGATAAATAGTTTTATATTTGTACAAGAGTCATAAGATGTTTAAAAAGTTAAGAATTTACGTACGGGAAAATATTTTACAAAGTATATGTAAACCAGGTTCTCCCCCTGAGACTGTGAAGCAATGTTGACACATGAGTTGTGTATAAAATCTATTAAATCTGAAAAAAAATCAATAATATTATAAATTTGGGCAAAGAATTACAATTTTTACACATATGTTCCTTAAAGGCATTCTTTTTTTTTTCAAAATCAGCCATTTATTGACACAAATAAGTGCGTGTTCAATGAAAAGCCACACCAATAATATGCAGTTTAGATATACCGACAATCCAGGAACGTAATTGTGGAGCATGGGACATATTATCACATCACAGATGTATTTAAAACTGCTCTTCCAACACATGTTAAAGTCCAAAATGGAACTTGCCGAAGTTACGCCAAAAGCGTTCCGTCCAAGGACGACACTGACACTGTACAATTTCTTCGCCGTTCAAGAGCAGCTCTCGACGCAGCTGCCTCAAGATACCAGCTCAGTTGGGAGTGACCTGAAGGGACATCCCCGACTGTTACCTTGGATAACCCACGGACAAGTTGCTCCTACAGTTAGCAAGTTAGAATCTCTGCGGCCTGATAAAGTCGCGAATCGTTACATAATTATAAACAGTTCGGCTGGCTGAGCTTCTTTGAGGGTGTAATGGATATTTTATTTACGGCTTCCGACTTAAAAAATCCCTACCTGGTATATATTGTCGGTGCGCACCGACCGCCTTGTAACCTTCAGCTGTTAGGCGCCACTGGATGCCGATATGGAGGGGCATGTTGTTAGTTTTTGTTACCGGAGCCGATACTTGTCGATCAGGTAGTCGTCAATAGGTCTCAACAGGTCTTGACAACAGCGCTCGGCTGATCATGACGGTCACCCAGCCAAGTGTTACCCAAGCCTGACAGCGCTTAACTTTTGTGATCTGTCGAAAACCGGTGTTAACACTGCGGCAAGGCCGTTGGCAAGCCTGAAGTATTGCTTATTTTAAATTTTGTTTTTAGTGCTATGATACCCTTTAAGAAAGACTGTGCAGACAACACATGTCAGCATGTCGCGTCGCCACTAAACACGCGACTACGTCTCTCACGCGAATATTGTGGGTGCACTTTCTTTTGTTACCCTATCATACTGAGAACATTATTGATTAACTGCCATATAAGGTATGTAACTGAACAAGCTGAAACATGTAAGGTATGGTTATTTTACATATACCTACCGATTTAAAAAAATCCCTACGTGGTATTTATCGTTTGTATACAAATTACTTACGTGACGATATCGTTGAAGTTGTAATTTGACCACAATAGTTCTTTCGGTCTTTCCTGATCAGTAAATAAAAAAAAATGGAAATGAGCGTAAGGCATCGTTGGCCGGGTGGCCGCTATTCGGCGAAGTTCGGCCGCCAAGTGCAAGTCTTATTGCATTCGACGCCACATTGGGCGACTTGCGCGCCGGTGGTGAGGATGAAACGATGATGAGGAAAACACAACACCCAGTCCCCGAGCGGGCAAAACCTCCAACCCGGCCAGGAATCGAACCCGGGCCCACTTGCATGGGAGGCGAACACGTTACCACCCAGCTAAGCAGGCGGACTGATCAGTAAATACTGTTGCGGGACATCCTATCGGATCGTTGCTCTAAATGTATCTACGTATGATGACGAATTATGACTTTTATTTCACTCTCCATATGGATGTACCAGCTTATGGCGATTAACGCTTGAGAAGTAAACGCAGAGTATAGAGGAGAAACGAATTGATCGATTGTTTAGCGTTCGGATCTTTTCCACGATTGCCAGTTTCTTGTGATGTGCAAGTACTCGACGATGATGAATGTGTATTTACTTTGACAAATTCCTTATGGTACTCGTCAGGCAGTGAAAATGCTTACGCGCACGTCCTGTTACGGAAATTTAAATAAAACAAGTTCACGAAACGCAGACTTCTTAGCAGTATCCGGAAATACGGGTGAGAAGGTGAAAGCTGGGGGAGGATTCTGCTTAAGGGAGTGTTGCTGTGCGGTGTAGTTTTCTGAAGAGAACGGCATTAAATATCATTCGTCCTTCAAACAATCAACTCCAGATTGTGTGCTTACTTGCAGGAGGGATACGTGTCCTGCACATTTTACAAACACATACTGTTGTGTATTACTATGCGAGGATTTACAGAGAGGCCATAGAAATTCGAAAGTACAAAAACAACTTTAACAGAAAAGAAAAAGAATGAAAATTAGAAAAGTTCCAGGTCTTAGTATCAAATAAAAAAAGCGACACTAACCCCTACAAGCTCCATAACATATTTCGGTTCGACTCTCTGCGGCCTGATAACGCCAGGCATCGTCACATAATTATAAACAGTTGCTGAGCTTCTTTGAGAGTGTAATTGAGTTTTCCGGCACTAAAACGTCTGATGATGTCCCCAGCACTGGAAGACGAAATGTTATACGAAGAATTACGTCTTGGACCAAGCTCTTGTGCCCATAAAACAAATAACATCAATAGTGGATATTTTGTATATTGTGTCTCGCAAGGGATAAGTTAACTGCTTGCTGACAAGGTCATTCAATACAAAAAAAAAAAAAATTACAACAAAATAACAAATAAAAGTAGTTTTTTGATGCTTTTAGCAGTGCGGGCGTACTTGAAACTGACATACCAAAACCATTTCCGTTATGTTAAAATAAGAACCTCTCTGTGGCCAAAGGGAAACTTGAAGCCAAACTGGATACAGGCGCGCGCACACACGCACAGATTCTACAGAAAAGATAGAACCAACACATTCCTCTTCCACAGCTAGTAGCCCCAAGAAGTAGCTTAAAAAAGGCTGTAAGCAAAGTAAGTAATGACAAGGTCTCGCCTCATGGAGAAACTGCTTACGTGTTGGCCCTGCGCCGTTGACCAAAATGAACTGAGAGCAGCTGCCCTAATGATCACTCAACAACCTTTGCGTTCAAATTTGTCTGTTGAGCAGCTCTCCCTTCAACTGGCGCAAGATAGCAATACATTTTAGAGTGACCAGAAGGTACCATCCCCGACTGTTACCTCGCATAAGCCAAGAGCAAGCAGCTCCTGCAGTTAGCAAGACGCGACCACATTGTCCCAGAAGCAGAGGACTCGGCTTGGCGCAGAGTAGTTAAGAGTTCAGTGCACCCCTTCCCAACTAAATGCTACAACTGGTGCCGTCTTTCTCATAGTCAGATTTTTATAGCAGCTTTCCAGCATGTCTTTGCATAATAACTGTTGAATGAAATAATTTTCCATTGATGTCACACTGATTAGGAGCAAAGTACAAAAAAAATGGCTCTGAGCACTATGGGACTCAACTGCTGTGGTCATAAGTCCCCTAGAACTTAGAACTACTTAAACCTAACTAACCTAAGGTCAGCACACACATCCATGCCCGAGGCAGGATTCGAACCTGCGACCGTAGCGGTCGTGCGGTTCCAGACTGTAGCGCCTTTAACCGCTCGGCCACTCCGGCCGGCAGCAAAGTACACGTGAGCGGCTGTTTAGGAAAGGGACTACCTGCTATTGGAAATTGGAATTATTACATGAAACTGGCCGATTACATTTTAGTACTCTAAGGATATCAGACCGTTAATCAACTATTTGACCTGAACGGATTCATCATACGCAATCCTTTCAGTCGTACAATCATATTTACGTTAAGAGTACTTGCGGACAGTCAAACACGTTTTGTAAAGGAAGTGCTTTAAATACACTGATCAAATCACAGCTCTGTTGGGTACGTATTGACTGACACGGGTTAATACATTCGACCACTTCCACCATCCTGATACTGCCGTAGCACGCCTATTGACCGGGCTTAACGCAAGACCGCTAACAACATTTCACTACGACGTAGCTATATCGTATAGCTGTGCTTCCGAAGCGAATTCAGGGGACACGACGGGTTTACTACTTCTCGGAAAAACCAGTCAGGCTTAAAACTGCAGTAGCTGGAAACAACTGCGAGCTGAAAATGGGAATTAACCGAATGTAGCGGGCGTACAAATCGTTGCTATACATCGTTGTTAGCAAATACATACACTGAAGCGCCAAAGAAACTGGTATAGGCATGCGTATTCAAATACAGAGATATGTAAATAGACAAAATACCGAGCTGCGGTCGGCAACGCCTGTCTAAGACAACAAGTGTCTGCCGCAGTTGTTAGATGGGTTACTGCTGCTACACTGGCGCATTATCAGGATTTAAATGACTTTGAACGTAGTGTTATAGTAGGCGCACGAACGAAGGGACACAGCATCTTCGATGTAGCAATGAAGTGGGGATTTTCCCGTACAACCATTTCCCGAGTGTACCGTGAATATCGGGAATCCGCTGAAACATCACATCTCCGACATCGCTGCTGCCGGAAAAAGATCCTGCAAGAACGGGACCAACAACAACTGAAGAGAATCGTTCAACTTGACACAAGTGCAACCTTTCCGCAAACTGCTGTAGATTTCAATGCAGGGCCATCAAGAAATGTCAGCGTGCGAACCATTCAAAGAAATGTCATCGATATAGGCTTTCGGAATCGAAGGCCCACCCGTGTGGCGTTGATGACTGCAGGACACAAAGCTTTACTACTCGCCAGGGCCCGCCCACACCGACATTGGACAGTTGATGACTGGAAACATGTTGCCTAGTCGGATGAGTTTCGTTTCAAATTGTAACGAGCGGGTAGACGTGTCCTGGTATGCAGACAACGTCATGGATCCATGGGCGCTGTATGTCAGCAGGGGACCCCTCGTCCCTGACATGTCTAGATACGATTCTCACCGGTGACACGTATGTAAGCATCCTGTCTGATCACCTGCTTCCATTCAAGCCCATTGTGCATTCCGACGGACTTGGGCAATTCCAGGAGGAGAATGCACCATCCCACACCTCCATAATTGCTACAGAGTGGCTCCAGGAACACTCTTCTGAATTTAAACACATTCGCTGGCCACATAACTCCCCAGAAATGAACATTATTGGACATATCTGGGACGTCTTACAATGTGCTGTTGAGAAGAGATCTCCATCCCTCGTACTCTTACTGATTTATGGACAGCCTTGCAGGATTCATGGTGTCGTTTCGCTCCAGCAGTACTTCAGATATTAGCCGGATCCATGGCACGTCATGTTGGAGCACTTCTGCGTGCTCGCTGGGGGCCCTACTCGATTTTGTGCAGGTCTACCAGCTTCTTTGGCTCTTCAATGAATGTCATTTCGATACGCTTCCGAAGCGAATTCGGGGATCACGACGGATTCACTACTTTTCCGTAAAAACCAATCAGGCTTAAAGCTGCACAAGCTGGATACAATTGTGAGCTGAAAATTGTTGTTACCTGAATGCAGTGCACCTAAAAATCGTTACTATACATCGTTGTTTGCAACTACATATACATCAGGGAATGAAAGAGCTCACAGGTCCTGTAGAAAATCAGGTAATAATATTTTGTTGTAAAGTCGAAACAAACAAGCAAACAAATGTTCGACCTTGCCATGGAGCATGCAACTTTTAACATATTACCTACAGAAATATGTAGCACAGTTACTAGTCGCATCACTGTAGACTACGTGAGTCTATCCTTTTGCGTGATCGTTCGTTCTGTGTCCTTCTATAAAGGGAATTAGTTTTAGTGATAAGATGAATAGATGAAAAGAAAAATCTGGCAAACATTGACAAAAGAAAGGACAGAATGAGGGGCCATTGGGGGATGGATAAAGATGTGGAAATACCACAAACACAAAACATTGCCATGCCTAAAACGGTGTAGGAAAACCGTTGGCATTCCAAACAGCTTCCAGTCAGAATGGATAAATACTTGCCTGTGCGTTTTCAATTGAATCTTCCTGCAAAACAGTGGCACGTTCAAACAATATCTATGGCAAGTAATCGTAAGTTCAGAGAACGATGATGGAGGTTATAGCGGTCAGTCAGAATTCGCCTCAAAGTAGACCACAAAGGCTCAATAAAGGATGGTGATAGGGAAAGGAGATGCGACTAATTATTTTTATGCTCACAAAACCAGTCCTGGATGATGCGAGTTAAATCAACAGGCACCCTACCGCCGTGCAACGTAGCTACACCGTTGGGAGACGAACTTGGTACCACGGGATGGACGTGATCACCCAAAACGGTCACGTAATCCTTGATCATAATGTGACCTTACGGAGTAACATGGAGCCTAAATCAACAACTACCTACCCGCCAAGTTTCACTGTTGGAACTTAAACTCGGCCAGAATTTGGAAACAGAAAAGACCAAATGATGTTCCTTCACTGCCCTCTAGTCCAGGTATTATGGCTTCCGCGTTACATTTTCAGTTATGGACATTTGCATCACTGATGAGTGGGTATGTAATTCCAGCTTGCCCTCCAATTCCCTGCTTATGGAGCTCCTTTCGTGTTCTTTTAGTACTGACATGTTTTCATGTGCAACATTGAGTTCTGCAGCGACTTTTGCTGCTATCGTCGTCTTATTTTTTGTCACAATCCGCTTATGTGACCTTGCGTCACGATCACTTTCGTCAGATTTGTGAATTAGTGGATGATTTCTGCCCACTTTCCCCGTATGCTGTATAAATATTCGATATAGTTCCTTGGAAAACACCAAAAACTTCGGCTCCGTTGCTTACGCAAGCAGTCATATGAGCACCAGCAATTTCGCCACGTTCTAATTCACTTAGCTCAAACAAAATGCATGAACCTGGGTTTCCAGATTTTTGTCCGTCCCCAGTATGTTAAGATATCAGATAATATTTTCCATGCTGCTGGAAGAAGCTTTAGAGAGTTGAAACTGTAGGGAAATTCAGAGATTAGTATATATCATACACATAATTAATGACGTTTGGTGCAAGTGATTCCCTTAGATGAAGAGTTTAACTAAGGAGAGTAATTCCTGATGGGCCACATCGAACCAGACAGAAGACCGATGGCCACAAATTACTACTGCAAATGATTACGGAGCAGAGCAACACTGTGGTAAGACACTGGACTGGCATTTGAGAAAACGACGGTTGGAATCTACGTCACAGTCATCTTTAGGTGTATCATGGATGAGGTTGCTGATTTCATTTCGCATCCACCCTCAATCCGAGCTTGTGCTCCATCTTTAACGATTTTGTCGTCGTCGGCACGTTAGTAAATAATCTTTTATAGAGAATAATTTTTCGAGCTAATGCAACGTAAGAAAAAACTACAAATAGTTACGTTTAGTGCACATGAAACAGTCATTTGTAAATAGTGCAACTTGGTTAAAAAAATGGTTCAAATGGCTCTGAGAACTATGGGACTTAACATCTTAGGCCATCAGTCCCCTAGAACTTCGAACTACTTAAACCTAACTAACCGAAGGACATCACACACATCCATGCCCGAGGCAGGATTCGAACCTGCGACCGTAGCAGTCGCGTGGTTCAGGACTGAAGCGCGTAGAACCGCTCGGCCACCGCGGCTGGCCAAATAGTGAAACTTCTAAATTTTTACTTGGACTGAAATAACTGAGAAGGTAAAACTTCTACGTTTTTACTTAAATTGCTCAATGAAATTGGACCTTATAAAAATGCCGAGTGAAACTGAACGTACTGTCACTTTGTTTGTCTTCATCGTTTCAACACTGACCTACAGAATTTCCCCCGACAAATACTACTGAGACTTATTTTATTCATTTGTGACCCACAATATACAAATGCAACGCAATCTATTAATTAACACAAAAGAATGGCACTGAATTACAAGAAATCCTAACAATAACTCATACATTTCACAAGTCACTTACCTCACAGAAAGTCTTCATGCCACGAACAACAACAAATACAGCAAGTACACAGCCGGCTACGTAAATAGATGTAGGCTCTAACTACTAATAGGCATGTGGTTAGCAAAGGATGGATTTCTTTGCAGAGCAAACAATGTATTTGGCAGATTTTTATCTTAATCATGTGACATCCAGCTCCAAAAATTATATAATCGTCAATAATTCCATTACCCACATTTTACAATCCATGGGCATCCAATATTAAATCTCCATGAGGGACACTCGTCCAGACCGTCCGTTCGCAACAACACCTCGACCTCCATCACTGCTAACTATTAACTTCTAATTGCGAGTCCTTCCAGCCACAGAGTCTCTTATCAAGGGCGTCCAGCGCTGTCAATGTTATTAATGCAGTCTAAAGCGCTGCCAACATACAAACATATAAACAGGCTACTTAGAATAGAAATGAAACAGTACTATGGCACCTCTCTACAAACGATGTTAAACAGTAATTGGAACCGTTAGTCTTTGCTTGTGGAACAGTTCTCCTGACAATTATTTCTGCTCCACATCACCATGAAGACAATCAAAAAACACCAGTACAACATTTTAAAGAGGACAATTCAGGTAATAAAATGTAAAGAGACTACTTCTTAGTACTGAGTAACGTTAAAGCGTTTCTCGAGCTGCTTTGTTAATACCGTAAAGAAAACATATGTCTTGAATCCATTGATTCTTTTGAAAGCGATAGTGCTCTCGTTAGCAAGGCTCTTCATCAAATGAAACAACAAGTGTACTATTACCAGTCTTAGTTTGTTTGTTACCACAATGAGTTTCGAAGGTTTTTGGAGTAATCTGTGGCATTGTCTCCTTTAGTGTTTACAGAGTGTGATGGTTAATGTGATGTAACATGAAAGAAAAATACAGCCTGTGGGAACTGAACACAGTGCCACTGTTTACCCAAACTCGTAATACAACACATACGTGTGAAATTAATCCACTAAACTACACATGGTGAGGTGAAAAGCTTCGAAACGCGTTGTGAATATAAGTAACCAGTGACCGATTACAATAAACGTGTTTCATTCGATATCAACTACAGTCGCGGTAAAGCCTAACCACAATTGTTTCCTTTTAAAGTAAATGGCTATTCATGTCTGATCAGGATGCAAGAGCTTTATTTGGTGGTCTTTGTATTATAACCTATAAACAATAAAAACATGCTTTCTCAAGAAAACGGAACTTTGAAGATATTATGACAAAAAACTTCGTTCTCAAACGATTTAGTTTTTACTTACAAAATGTTGGGAAATATTACGTCAGAGGTTGAAAGTACAACCATACTTCCAAGTAAGCGCACCAGACAAAACCTTAAATACCCTAAGGAAATATGAAACATATTCGAGCTTCATAATAATATATAGATTTATGCACATTGTATTTGTTTGCATCTGAAATCTTTCAGCTCGTTGTTTGTTCTAAGGTGTACGTCAACAGCTTTGCCTCAGGATTTGATTTTGTTAATTTGCCTTGCTGGCAATGAAAGAAACAAATGAGGAACATTGGGTAGTATACTGTATGTTTCGCACCTGAAAGTGAAGCATTTGCTAATCAGATTTAAAATGAAAATAGAAGGGAAAGAAAGAAACAAAAATTACGAACTTTTACCAAAGTGAAAATTACATTGAAAGTCACTGTTATGCATATTAAACGACATCATTCGTCATGGCATATGTTAACCTAGAACACGATTGCGTTCAAGAAACGTGTCTGAAAACTGATCTATTCATTTTAATGTTGTAATTAATTCCTGTTAATTATAACACAGCGTAACAGAAACGTGTCATACTACAAGTATTTCCAAACAAAATAACAGTAGCAAGCTTAATAACATACGCAAATAAATAAAAATAACCCCCAAAAGAAAAATTAAAGCCATGTGTACACTTATAAAAACAGTTCAGTACCATGAAATAAGATTTGTTTGCTTTAGATCATGGCACCCAACAAAACCAATTCTTTTTACGGCATGTGTGGCTCTAACTGTTCAGTGTTAGCATTGTTAGACGTAATTTCTAAATAGCAAACCAACAGAGAAAAGTTAAACCATATGACAACTCTACGATTACATACATGTAAAACAGTTGCTACACAAATACTAGAAATGAAAGTTCAATTTTATGTTGCAATCGAATGTGATTAATGAGTTAAATCACACCATCTCTGAGTGTGTGGAAATTTAGATCAGGAAACAAAGAGCTTTCGGTCAGAAGCATTCGACAGAATATTGATCGCATATTTCCTCTGTAACTTTGAATGCTGAAAGCGGTATCTTCGTGAATCTGTCAATGATTTTTTCTTATCCAAGAATGGTAGACATTTCCGTAGCATTACACGATCAAAATACGAAAATACGAAAACTCCTCCCAAATACCTTACCTAGGCATTACTAGTGGTAGTAGGTCTCTCCTGGAATAATGACGTATGACCCCTATGTAAGCTAACTGCACCTGTCACTTTGAACGTCCCCCATCCCCCAGTCCTCCCTTCTCAACCCCTCCCATCAGTATTTCTCCCCTTTTCCCTTTATCTGTATACTACATTGAATGTTACCTTACGTCAGTTTAAGCTATATTACTATAATCTATTACCCAGTTTATTACCCTTATTGCTATAACTTATGACACACTATGTCTGACTTAATAATACATGACTGCAGCTATATTTGCATCATTATTTTTATCACTATAATTTATGACTCAACATGGTTGACAGATGTTTCGTTATATTTATTAATATAATTTAGAACTACTAGGGACAATCCACTATGATGTCACAAACGAACGTGGTTACCTAAGATGAGTCCACCTCTGAGACGTCACAGTGGACAAACCTGTGTAAAAAGAGTGGGAAATTTTGAATAACCCACTTAACCTATGTGTTAAATGACGGGAAGCCCTGTGGCGTAATCCAGATAGTTGTCAGAACTGGACAACTTGATCAAAGCTTAAAACTTAATAGTTCACTGATTCACTGGCGTAACCTGCGTAGTTCTCCAATAACTGCCACTGGAGTGTGTAGTAATACAGGAATTTTTGGAGATACGCACTTGCGTTTAATTAGTTTAAACATTGCTACCCACTTCTGGTCTTCTCACAGTACACGCACCACACCACGCAATCACCCACCTCCCCCTCCCTCATCTGTCCATCTGTCCACCAAGGCTATCATCAAACTGCCAACAGGCCTCTGAGACCATCCATACGCCACGAGTAGCACCATCGTACCAGGCCACTACAGCGGCGGCCAAGATCCACTGGCACTGGATGGAGACGTGTGTTGACAGACTTCTTGCTAGCACTGCTAAATGTATATTAAACTCACAGCCAGATGACAGCTTCAGCCCCTAGCTCATGTCCAGATGCGTACTGACATGGCATGTTCTTTATTCTACCTCCTGCTGTGAGGTGGTAGAACTATACAAAGGTACTTTAGGACTACAGAAAGATTTAATTGTTTGATAAAATCATTGTTCCTTTTTTGCCAAGTGCTATACATGGGTTACCCCGCAGTGTACATCTTCTCTCTTAGTTACCTGTAGTGTGGTGTGTGGTCAACACTGGGATATACTACCTGATGAAATGTATCTGGAGAGCTACTAGTGAACATTAAAGTGGAATGTGCTACTGGTCTAATCACACACCTTATTTAAAGTAAATCATGAGTGGAAGTAGAAAATAAGTTCTTTTATAAACAAAACCATCACGTATATTTCATTCCTAAGAGGGAGAGAAGTCTCATTGGTTAACAAATTGCAGGTGAAAGTCTATAGTACGCATCCAAACCATCATGAGTTATGCACAACAGTGATTTCTCCTGTTACGTGTTTCACAAACCTTCCCTGGCACGATTCTAATGTCCATAAGAAGACTGTAAAAAAAATCACATGGATAACACATGCATGTCACCGGTGGTGCGTGGTGAGTGGAAGTACTATGAATCTCAGCGTGGCATCTGCTTTGATTCCATTGTGATTTATGTAGTCATTACAGTTTAGGTCACTCTGGAAGGTTGCTCCTAGGTATTTTATGGTTTGCAGCGACTTGTCAGCAATAGTGTAATGGTACAGGACTCTATTTTTTTCATCTCCTGTGTATGTACAGTGCGTTACATTTACTTGCATTCAGGTCCAGCTCCCAATCCATGTACTAATTATCAGTCCTCTGGAGATCTTCCCGCAGTTCACTAGAATGTTCCAGAATTTCTGCGTTCTTATACACAACCGCATCATCAGCGATCAGCGTCAACGAGCTTCCGACATTATCCACAGAATCATTTATATTGCTGTAACTGTTTTGTAGGTCAGTCATAATCAATCAATGACGTAACGAGGCTTTAACCAGTAGTAGGGTAAATATGTGAACACAATGAACGCTGATGAACCAAAACATTACGAGGACCTGGAAAATAACTTGTTTGTCCGTCTTTGGAACGAAATACATTAATAATATCAGGGATCCGACAGTAGGTTTGTGGTGGTATGTGGCATTACGTGTCTACGCACAGGTCAAGTAATTAGCATAACTAACGTGCAGATGATTTGTGTAAGTGGTGATGGCGACCGATAGCGACCCAGATGATTTCTATAGGATTTAAAACAGGCGAATTTGGTCTCCGAGACATCAACGTGAGTTCACTGTAATGCTCCTCAAACCATTGTAGCCTGGTTCTGGCTCCGAAACATGGACAATTGCACAGCTGAAACACGACATGGCCATCGCCGAAGACATCAAGCATGAAGAAATGCAGGTGGTTCGCAGCTGTCAGCGTGTCTTCGATTACTACTACAGGTCCCATGTTAGCGCAGGAGAATATCTGCCAAAGCATAGTACTATTCCCACCAGTGTGCGTCCCTGGCGCGCTGCACGTTTCGAGCCGACGTTCACTTAGATGACGGGGTTTGTGGAGACGACCATTGCACTAGTCTAGCAAAAATGTGATTCACCAGAAGAGCTGACACTTTTCCATTGGTCGACGGTCGAATCTCAATGATCCCATGCCCACTGCAATCGAAACTGACGATGGCGTTGGGTCAACATGTGAACAAGTAGGAGTGGTCATCTCCGGAGCTCCATGTTCAACAATGTACGATGAATGTTGTGCTCTGAAAGACTTGTGCGTGCACCACCATTGTGCTCTTTCGGCAGAGATACCGCGGATCACCATCTATCCCACTTTACCTAGCAGACAAAGCTCAGAACCTCCTGCGAAGAGTCGTGGACGTCCAACCATTTAGCGCCTAGTGGTAGTTTCACTGTCCTACCTTGCTGAAGATGCTCACGACGGCAACGCGTGAACATTCGACCATCTTCGCCGTTTTCGAGATGCTCGTCCACAGGCTCTATGTAATAGTAATATACTCTTTGTCAAAGTCGCTTATCTCAATGGGTTTCCCCATTTGCCGCCCATATTTTCTCTAGGGTGATGCCCCGCCCCTGTCTGTCCCGCTTACATACTTTTGTTAGCGGGTCACATGCTTGCAACGTTGCCAAGCGGCATCCAAAGTCGGAGTGGGCAGTGGTCACATTATTTCGGCTTATCAGTGTGATTTCTTACTTCTACAGAACAAAAACGTTACGACGGCACCACCGCATATGCTTTGTTCACGAATTATTATGTAGTTAGATACAATATTACTGTGATACAAGACTAATATTTTTATTTTATTTTACGATCAGAGTTCTATAATCGTACTTGCATACTACAATAAGCAACATGTGTGTGATTTACACACATACCGTTCTCTTGACTTCCAAAAACCTACTTAGAGAAGAAATGTAGCGATGTATACTTATTAAAGTGACAGTTATCTTACATCCGTGCACAGTAAAGCGATACACAATGCAGAGGCCCAACCTGTTGGCTACGTTTTCGATGATTGTGGCCCCATACGAAAATCACTAATTAACTGCCAAAGTGCCCCAGTTACAAAACAAATGCTGTGTGCAGTTCTAGATAACAATGTTCTTGACCATGTACCATATTTAGTTGCAAGAATTTTAGAAAGCCTGCCTCAACTTTATAATTTGCAGAGAATTTATAAATTATGGAGTGCAACAACCAGTCGTCCTTTTTTAGATTTTATTACGCAAACCCACATTTCGGCTAGTAGGTAGTCATTCTCAATGCACTATGTTCTATTCTCGAAGCATGTAAGTCCCTGTTGTTCGGATGTCCATCACAGATCTTTGAATATTATTAGTATAGTATTAGTATTAGTGTAGTATAGTATTCAAAGAACTGTGACGGATGCCCGTACATCAGGGACTTACAAGCATTGAGAACAGAAAATAGTGCATTGAGAATGGCTGGCTACTAGCCGAAATCTGGATTTGCGTAATAAAATCTAAAAAAAGACGACTCATTGCTGCACTTCATAATTTATAAGTCACATAACAGTCGCTGAGTGTACCCACTTTCCGAATGCAAGGTAATCTGTTGCAGAGAATTGCGCCTTCCCATTGATATCTCTGCTCCATTTTTTAAGAAAGTACGTTATACTGATTTATTTCTTTTTTTCTAATCTTGTATACGATACAGAGAACGGTAATATAATTGTAATTTGCAATGGGCTTAGTATTCTACAACGTAAACACAAGGCATTCCAAATTTTCTGCTGGCAGAGTAGTTTGCAACCATTCGTCAGAGAAGTCAAACTGTTACCTAGCTTTAAAAACACCCATGTGCACCTCACAAGTAAGCCTACTTTTATAGCTGAGTAAGTCCTTCCTTTCTGTAGTGCACCTCTAACCTATCAAGGGAAGTCTTACAACTCGCCACTCTATAGCGTTGGTCCAGATATCTGGAGCCATCTTCATTACAGAATCGACAGATTTTCTGGTTGAGACCCTCCACGCAGCTCCAAACAATAGGATCCAATCTAATCTGGGTATGACGTTGCAAATTGTGAGCTGTGCTTGCACTCTATGAGCGATGCCAGTAGCCTTCAGCACTTCTGCCACCAACACTTAGGAACTGAAGATATCTTCAGATCGCAAGCGACAGGCGTCATTGCTGTCGACATGAGCAACAACTTACACGACAACTCTCACATTCTCGACTGCCGTAGACAGAGCCGCCTCCACATGTCGTATGGCCACACAAAGACACGCCGCGTGCACATCGATATTATTCCTGGCCCTTAGTGCTATATATCTAAGGAGCCCCATAACGCGCTTAACACTGTAGCTCCCGATAACCAGTAAACCCCGACCCCCACGTGCCTCCTCGGACCACAATGATCCTCCGCCTCGAGCGACACGACCCCGGAACAACCAGCCACTCACTCTGCAGTGAGCGCGGATCCCCCGAGTCTGATGTGCTGGAAGGTGCCCAGACAGCAGAGCTCGTGGGCGAAACGAGTGACGCCTGAGGTGTCCCACGCGTTGTGCTACATCCTGAGGCAGCAGCCTGCAGACGGCTGACCTTGCCCATAAGCTTCTTCAGCTGTTCGCGAACTGCGGCTACGTAGATAGCACGCACCTACCTAACCATCCGAATAACTTAATAGTTAAACTATGAAAACAAACATAAAAACCTAAATATGTAACTTGCTAGTCACTTGGTGCTTCATGAACAGAGGCTGGCAACGGAATGAGCTGTGGTCAATGGTCACTGGCCACCCAAAACAGACAAATTACAGCTGCGCTAGAGGCTGCGCGGTACTACGTCTTTCAAATACAAAAATAAGTAACGAATTTAAGAATTAAAATCTGCAAGTACACAAACACTCAAAAATTAAAGAATTAAACTATGAAAACAAACAGAAAAACTAATTATGTGACTTGCTAGTCTCTTGGTGCTTCACCAACGGCTGGTGGATGATTTCTGTTAGTCTGTCCATATCTCTAATGGCTACAGTCCACGTTTCGCTTCTGCACTGAAGAGCCAAACAAACTTCCACACCTGCGTAATACCGTGTAGGCCCCCACAAGCAGGCAGAAGTGCCGCAACACGACGTGGCATGGACTCCACTAATATCTGAGGTACTGCTGGAGGGAACTGACATAATGAATCCTGCAGGACTGTTCCTACAACCGTAAGAATACGACGGGGTGGAGATCTCTTTTGAGCAGCACGTTGAAAGGCCTTACAGATATGCTCAATAATGTTCATGTATGGGGAGTTTGGTGGCCGGCGAAAGTTTTTAAACTCAGAAGAGTGTTCCTGGAGCCACTGTGTACCAACACGGGACATGTGGGGTGTCGCTTTGTCCTTCCGGAATTGCCCAAGTTCGTCGGAATGCACAATGGAAATGAATGGATGCAGGTGATCAGACAGGTGCGTGCGTACGTGTCACCTGTCAGAGTCCTATCTAGACGTATCAGGAGTTCCCTATCGCTCCAGCTGTACACGCCCCACACCATTACAGAGCCTCCACCAGCTGGAACAGTCCCCTGCTGATATGCAGGGTCCATGAATTCATAAGGTTTTCGCCATACCCATACACATTCATCCGCTCGGTACAATTTGAAACGAGACTCTTTCGACGAGGCAACGTGTTTCCAGTCATCAGCAGTCCAATGTCGGTGTTTACAGGTCCAGACGAGACGTAAAGCTTTGTGTCGTGCAGTCACCAAGGGCCCGAAAGCTCATATAGATGATGATTCGCTGAATAGCTCGCACGCTGACACTTCTCCATGGCTCAGCTTTAAAATCTGTAGCAATTTGCGGAAGAGTTGCATTTATGCCGCATAGAACGATTCTCGTTCTTGGTTCCATTGTTGCAGGATATTTTTCCGGCCGCAGATTTTACCAGATTCCTGATATTCTTACAGGAAAATTCCCACTTCATCGCTAATTCGGAGGTGCTATGTCCCATCGATGGTGCGTCGACTATAACACCACGTTCAAACTCACATAAATCTAGATAATCTGCCATTGTAGCAGCGGTAACCGATCTGACAGCTGGACCAGACAATTTTGTCTCATATAGGCGTTGCCGACCGCTGTGCCGTATTCTGCCTTTTTACATATCTATGCATTTGGATATGCATGCCCATGCTAGTTTCTTTGGGGCTTCAGTGTATATAACGCTATGCAGCAGGAAATACTTCCAAAATAGGGTATCTGACACTCACAGTCACACCTGATTGTAGTATACTTTTTTCAGTAATTCTTAACATGCTACTGGTAGTCCTCTTCACGTGGGACAATATTACTTATGTTGCTCTCTACATAGCAAGGCATGTGTACGACATTCATGGTTATTTTTGTGGTGTAACTGTCATGGCACTAGCTGTCTTAATTCCAATGCACCCGATTCCCATTGTTTTACTTTTATTGATGTTCTTCACGTGATCTATTACCAAGAGGCAACGCATTCGGTCCCATTGATACGCTAAGTTATTTGTATGCTCTGCCTTACTTATAATGTTGATGGCAAATCTTAATGTTATATTTCTGTTTCTTCCAGCGCAAACTTAATCCTTCTTCAAAATTACTTTTTGGTTTACATTTCTAAAACTGTGTATCCGCCCTGTTAGATGGTATCAGTGCAGCTAAGATGGATCATCATGGAGACGTGACAGCGTGCAAAAAAAGAAGCTATCGTATTTGGTGGACGTGTCGAGAATTGGTGTACCACTAGTAGCCATTTAACATGGGAGAAGAACTGCAGTCGTAGAAAGATCGGAAGCAGCAGAGACGGGAGATTCTGTGATGCCTCGTCGCTGACAATAGATTTCAAACCTGATACGAAATGCCCCTATCAATAAATACGGTTGCATCTCAAACAATCGTTGATTGGAAATTGCGAAGGTTACTGAATAAAATTAACATTCGGAATAGGGTACCTCGGAAAAGACCATTGTTCATAGTGACACATAAAGATGAATGACTTAATTCGGCGAAACGACGAAGAAACTGGATAAATCTGACTGGAGGCGTATAGTGTGGTCAGACAGTCGTGATTTTGCCTCTTCTCACGTTACGCAAGGCGTAGACTGTACCGAGGGCTCAATGAAGCATTTAGCAGACACTGTACTGGGGCTGTAGTTCAGGCTGGAGACGGTTTCGTGGTATTCTGTGGTTCTGTGGTTGTTTGTCGTGCTGAACTCGGGCCCACTCATGCGGGATAACCTGAACACTATGTTTATTTCAACATTCTTGGTGACTAAGTCTTACAATTTCTTCTACAACTTCTACAGCGACATCTACTCGTATGTTTCGCAAACCACCTTACGGTACAGTGTCAATCTTCGGAAATTTGTGTAAGGTCTTGCTGAGGTGATCGATCCCTAGGCTTACACACTACTTATACTAACTTACGCTGAGGACAACACACACGCCCATGCTCCAGGGGGGACTCCAAACTCCGACGGGGGAGCCGCGCGAACCGTGACAAGACGCTCAAACCACGCGACTACACCGCGCGGCACAAGTGTCATTTCCCTGTTTTAACGAAACGAGCTACTTTTTCTTTGATCTTGCCTATTTCTTCTATAAGTCCTGTCTGTAACTGATCCTATACCAACTAGCAATTTTGAAATATTCGTCGGACGAGTGATTTGTAAACTTCTTCGGTTACTGATAGTCTACGTTTCCTGACGAGTCTTCCAATGAATCTCATTCTGCCATCTATGTTATTCGCGGTTAATTTTATGTGGTCTTTCCACTTCAAATCGGTCTGTACTCGTACTCCCAGACATTTTATGAGCGTAACTCCTTCTAGTGACTGCTCTGCAGATAAGTAATCGTACGAAAAAGCGTCTTTTTGTCTATGTGTTGTCTGTAAGAACTTTAAGGTCACTGAGACCCTGTTCTAAGCAGAATCGTTTTCGGGTCCGTTTGTCTCTAGCGGGTGAATTTTCTGTACTGCTCGCAAGATGAAAAGAAGAGTTTTCACAAGGTTGAACACATAGGTTTCTTCGTTGACGAAGTGTTGAGTGCACTGTCACACTCCAAGTGACACACTAAATCACCCAAACCTAACCTTATAAATAGTATCTGGAACAGCAGATGACACATAGCAGTTTACACATCCCCTCACTCCCTCCCCCCCTCCACAGTCTGGTAGCTCTACAGCCTCTATACGTTAATGAGTACCTTTAGCTTGCATGGCATAACTGAGGAAACGTACATCCTCTCTTTCTCGCTGAATTATGGCCATTACCAAGGGTAAAAGCGATGTTAAACGATTTTTGCATTATGTCTTTTGAGGATGATCCATTTTTTTTGTCACGTGTCCTTATTCGACTTTTGTACAGGGTGATTAAAGCGTGCCAGTAATGTATTGCCTCCGTTTCATGCGGTTCTACTGCTTTGGTAAAATTCGTTGTCAAGTGCGAACCCGGTAGCGGAAGTCGAAACCTCCGGTTAGCAACTTACGATGCAGTTTCCGTGAGACGACTACGGACGGCTGGGGAAGCTCTCGTGCGGTCGTTGGGGCGGTCTATTTAGCTTCCTTCTCCCGAGCCCACGGCTGTTTGCAGGCGGCGGGCACACCAAACACTGCGCCCGCCTTCTTGTAATTGCCCCTGCGAGACACGCCTTCCCGGCTGCCACACACAAGGCTCAGTCGCTTCCGGCTTCTCCCGTACAAACAGACGCAACGCGCGTGACGCAACTATACACCTCCTTTCAGTAACCTACTCGCGTACCCCTGTACAGTGTTGCACTCGACCTAGTTTCCGGAAACATCGCAAGCAGAATCTTCTATACATAATACCTATTGCGTGTTATTCTTCTTCTATCTTTTGGATGTGATCAACTACAGTTTCCTATTCTTAACCAAGCACTTTCTCACAGAGTAGCCCTTAACCAGACGTCCTCAATAGCTTGTCTACCCCCAATGACTTCTGACCTCTGTGGTTCCCTAAGTTAACACCGACGTCTGCACTTAAGTCCTCAATTATTTGCTGGATGTATTTCAATCACTTTTCAGCTTTTACCCTCTACAGCTCCCTCTAGTACTGTGGAAGTTATTCCCAGATGTCTTAATAGAAGTCCTATCATCCTGACCATTCTTCTTGTCAGTGTTTTCCATACATTCCTTTCCTCTCCGATTCTCCGGAGAACCCCTCAGTCTTAACCATACTAGCCCAAATAATTTTCAACATTCAACCACAAATGCTTCGATTGTCTTGTTTTCCGGTTTTCCCACAGTCCATTTTTCACAGCCATACAATGCTGCGTGCTCCAGACTTTTTCCTCAAATTAAGACTTGTGTTTGATACCAGTAGACTTCTCCTGATCAGGAATGCCCTTTCTGCCAGTGTTCTTCATGTCCTCCTTGCTCCTTTCGTCATGGGCTTTTTGCTCTCTACGTAGCAGAATTCTTTAACTTCACCTACTTTGTGACCATTAATTCTGGTGTTAAGCTTCTAGGTGTTCCAGTTTCCGCTACTTCTCATTACTTTCATCTTTCTTCGATTTAATCTCAGTCGATATACTGTACTCATTTGTCCGTTCATTCCATTCACTAGATCCCGTAATTCTTGTTCACATTCACTAAGGAAGGCAACTTCATCTGCGAACCTTATCACTGGTATCCTTTCATTTTCGATTTCAGTTCCTCACTTGAATTTTGCTTTTAAGCCCGTCGTTACTTCTTCGTTATACAGATTGAAGAATAAGGGCCAAAGACCCACTTTAAACCGAGCAATTCGTTCTTGGTGTTCCTCTCTTATTGTTACCTAAACCCAGTCGTAACCACGACTGATAGCTCATTGTGGGGAATAATCGAGTTCCATGTGATTCGAAATCTGTTGGAGAATAATGAAGAATTGCGTGATAGTATTGAGGAAGCATTCGAAGTTGTCGTTACTTCAGTTGAGATATTGCCGAACGAGGCTCCGTCCAATGGCCTCAATATATCTCACCTGCAACTAATGCAGATGAAGAGCAAATTATGCTGGAGCTTCATCCTGTTGTAACGACACAAGATTCATGTTCCTTTGTTTCGAGCTTATGTATTAAACACTATTGTATCATTTTCAAACAATAGTTTTAATTTACGTACGCTTCAGAAAAATCTGGCTTGACCAGTACCCGTAACCTGGTTCATACCATAATATGATGCAGGTTCCTTTCCAGCTTTCGCACAGCTTGTAGATTGTCCTTATACCGTACAACCTCTTTCCTCGATTGTGAACCGTGATGTATCAGACAAAAACACTTTTCCCGAGACATGGCGTTTGGAAATTGTGCCCACAAGGTAAAACAGGCTGCCCCTCACTGTTTCATGTGACCGTCCGAACATCTGTTCACAGAAAGCAGTTTAAAACTTAATTGGTGACTCCATGGAGTGCTGTGTGCACAACGACCATGTATGTTAAATTAAAAGGAAGGTGAGCGTTGGCCGTAATATTGATGTTTTATTGATGACAAAATCGATTTTCAATCACATAGTGATTATCTTCTGTGCGTTGGTGTACAAATTAAACTCATAGACACTGGTATCTAGTTATCAGTAACCAAAGCTGAGAAGCGATCACAATAACTGTGATCACAATAACTGTGATCGCTTCTCAGCTTTGGTTACTGATAACTAGATACCAGTGTCTATGAGTTTAATTTGTACACCACAGCACTGAAGATGATCACTATGTGATTGAAAATCGATTTTGCCATCAATAAAAGATCAATATTACGGCCAACGCTGACCTTCCTTTTAGTTTAAGACTTTTTTATTTTCAAGCAGTTTGAATATCGTCTTACTGTTCTGCGACTGAATTTGATTGGTGAATGCCTAATTGATTGACGGTGGCACCTCTTGCATTTCCTTACGGCAACTACACACCCTGTCTTCGACTCTACCTGATGTACGTGGTCCAGTAACATTAATGTGATTGAGCCATGGCGTTCAGTGCGAGTCGACGCTTCCATTCGGCAAGAAGATCTTTGCGAGGTTTGGAGAGGTCGAGTAGAGTAATTGGGAGTGACAGTTCGGGAGTTACGCCGAGAACGGGAAGACGAGTGTGGACGGCGGTCATGAGAGAGATTTTGGAGGAGTGCCCTGGGCCAGGACGGGGCATGGAGGCCGACCCTTAATGACTCGGTTGCTACTACCTTTCTTCAACTGTGATTGTAATTCGGTGAGGTGGCCTTGGAGCTCTGAAATGGTGGCCTCGTGTCTATTGATACCATTGTGTACGCTGCCTGATGGGACCAGTTTCGGCGATTTAAAACGGTGAGCCTTGGTGAGCTTCCGACAAATCTGAGTGTAACGAATGTTCGTAAAGTGCGAGTTGTATACATTCTGGTTGTGAATGATTCTTACGAATCGAGTTTAATGTTTGAAACTATGTACGTTGGTTAAAAATGTCAAAAGTGCAGCGGGCTCAAGTATATGTTTGCATGAGACTTTGTGGTAAAGCTTGGTCATCTGAATTACATGAGCTAGTCTGTTAACTGTAAACGCTCCCTTGCCGTGTCGTGCTTATTGTAAAGTCATACACTGAAAATTGTTAATCTACACTGGCAGTAACATGGTGGTACAGCTTGGTCAGCTGAATTACATGAGCTAGACTGTTAGCTGTAAATGCTTCCTTGCTGTGTCGTGCTTTTTGTAATGACAGGCACTCAAGCTAATTAGTGCAGACTGGCAGTAACTTTGTGGTATAGTTTGGGCAGCTCAATTAGACGGGCTAATCTGTTAACTGTAAACGCTTTCTTGCCGTGCCATGCTTGCTGTAATGACATACACTGAACGTTTTTAGTGCAGACTGGCAGTAACTTTGTACATTCAGGTTTCATTCGTGTCAGATAGCGAAGTTTAATTTGTGTCAGTGCTCATATGCTAAGCACCCCTTTAGGCAATATTGATCCTTAGTAATGTTATAAACTTAGTCTCTTTTAGTGCACTATTCCTCGGGTCCTGTAATTGGTCGACTTTTCTCCATGTTGCTAGGGAAGCAATTTAAATTGTTTATGGAGGTCCATATGGTCTGAGCCGATCAGTTGGTGGAGGAAGCGAGCTGCTCAATGCACTATTCGTATTTGTAATATTGCCGTGACAAAGGAGAACGGTTTGGCACCTTGGCTTTGGATTATGGATTAAGTTATGTACACGACAGTTGTGTAAAGGCTATAATGTATAAACGGCTCTGTTGAAGTGCCTCACTACATCTACATCTAAATTTGCTTGTCACTTGCCAATGTGTTTAACTGTGTGGCTAGGAATATTACCTTACACTGTGAGCGAGTGCATGAATTCATTTAATCACGTTTTAATCTCTGTAAATTTTTTAACTAGCCAGTTATTGAATGTTGGTTTTATGATCTTAGCCAATTGTATGTCTTGAGAAATAATCGTTTATGAAATGAAGTTACTTACTATTTTATTTGTGATGGTATTCTCGATGTTATAAATTTAATCAGTCATTTTCTTGTCGTCAGTATCTTTATCCTTAAGTTTTGGAACGAACTGCCAGTAGTTCAACGTGCTGATTGCATTAATAATTGTTAAATATGTAAAGCAAACATATTACTAAAAGAGCCATTATTCTATTCTTGGGATTTGTTAGAGCTATTTATGGTACAGTGTTTTTAAGAAAAATTTTATCTCCTTTTAGGAAATCACTATTTTCACCCTTTTTTAAGAGATCATTATTTTAAATATATCTCACATTGTTCAAGTTGATTGACATAAAAAAAAGTTCTGCTTAGTATTTCACTATCATAAATACATGCAAGTAGTTAAGGTTGCTATATCAAATTAGGTTAGACAGATGTTAAATAAATTTTCTGTTAAAAGTTTTTAAAAGTGAGTGGTGACGATATTGTGCTATCCTTGGGTTCCTCTCCCGCACCACAGCCTTTATCCTTCCCCTGGTTAAACTCTTTTCAGAGATCACAGTCTATGTTCGACGTCAACGTGCAGTAAACATATACGGCGGATGGCAGCACTAGCAGTGGAGGTTATATAAAATGTGTTGAGGACATGCGGATGCCAGTACGGTCGTTGTCGTAAATCAGAAACGGTGTGATTCATCTGACATTCAAAACGGCACCATCATCGGGTTTCTGGTCGAGGGCGTAAGCATTTTACAAGCGGCTCAGCATGTAAACTGTTCACGTACCGCAGTGGTTAAAGTATAACTGCGTTATCCAAAAATTGCCCCTAGCTAACTGTGGTGCACTGTGCGAACGACGGCTGTGGAGACCTGTACGGGCGAAGAGACGTGCAATCTTCGAGCAGCTGATCGCCCAGGTGAACCAAGGGGCTACCAGCAGTGTCTCCACAACGACCGTTCAGAGAACGTTGCTGCAAATGGGCCTCTCCAGTAGGCGTCCACTTCATGCACCCATGCTGACTTCTGCTCATTGTCGACGATGGCTGGAATTGGCACGCCACTACTGGAAATTAGTGACCACTAAGTGATTACAGCTAGCCTTTTCAGATGAGTTTTATGCTCCGTCGTACAGACGGCTGGCACCATGAACGGCGTGAAACGTGTGAGCAAACGCCCTGCATGTGATATTGTCTGGGCATTTTTTTGGGAGATGTCGTCATTCTGGAAGGCATAAACGATCCACACAAATCTACCCTTGAGAACCATGAGACTGTTGTGATTTCTTTATGTTTTATATTTGTATCTACCGCTAGTTACAACCTTGTAGAGTCGCGCTTGAAAGTGCAACGCCTGGCATCGAACAAATGTACCCTCGTCAATAGTTACAATGAAAACGTTGTGTATTTTACTACGTAAATTCTTTACGTGACATTTATCTTGTGTAACCTGTTACCACTGCTACGGTACTGTACACTGCGTATATTCTTTTGGTTTAATGTGTTTGTAAGTCATTATTAATAAAAGCGGTAAATCTGTAGATCGCGACCCCCACTTTTGCAACATCATCTGGTGTTCAAAATTAGTATCCTCGTATAATGGTCATATATAGTGTATCAGTCTGCTGATGTCTGTTACCTCTATAATATTTAACTATTACGGCCACAGCTTACTTGCAGTTCCAACGTACGGGTCTTCTTACGACTGTAAAGTCTTTTGTTGTCTGTCTATGTTCGTTTTGTAATCCTTTTTTTTCAATAAATAATTCCGTTATTTCTTCTATTTACACGAATGTATGATGATAGAAAACGCAGAAACGCGTAATACTGGACTAATAAAGTCTTTTGCATTCAGTCAATGACCTTTGCCTCAGCGACAAAGTCACTTTGCAGACTACGTATATTTTTAACATGCCTCCTTCGTTACTCTCTGTCACGGTTGTTCAGTATAAATGCCCGTAAGTGTTAAGTTGTGTTTACTGCATAGTTGTTAATGTTACTCACCACGCACACTCACTCGCGCGCACACACACACACACACACACACACACACACACACACACACACACACACACACACACGTACACGGGGATAGAGGGAGGTGTGGTGACGAGGGATAGAGTGCGCGTGTGCGGGAGAGGGACTCGGAAAGAGGAAGGGCGGAAGGGAAAGACGGAGGAGGGGAAGGAGGGACATTGAGACTAACGTTTTTATTCCATGATACTGGAGTTCACAAAACAGATAACTATAATAACGATTTGAAGGTTAACGTATATAAATTTCTGACAACAGCTGATAGTCTGTATAATGACGACTGCCATTTACCTCTTTCGATAAAGAAAACGTAGATGCTTTTCGTTCCGAAATTTTTCATCTTTGAAATCATTTGCCAGATTGGTCCGTGTGCATTAACCAAGTGTCGATGTAGAGAAACATTTGCAATTCCCTTGTATAAGACAAAGTATTTGATCCCCAATGATTAACCGAAAATGTGTCTAGTACGGACAGGAAATAAGTTTCTAAACATAAACTAGCTATTAAAATGAATGTTACAGAAAAGGGAAAAAACTGAAATTATTTCGTAGTATTTTAAATTTTCTCGATATTTTTAGATATTTCCAGAAGGTGTAGAGGTAAAGGTGGATAAATGGGCCCCCATTCTGGTTTTTTTTTATATGACACCTTTTATTTTTAGTATAATCACCTGAAATTAACATAAAACATTTCTCTAGTATGTCCTGCAGTAGTTACGACATGTTTTGGTCCAACTTTTTAATATTTAAAACAAAATTTTATTTTTTTCCTGATACTCTGCATTTTGTTGCGTCAAGAATTTGTGCTGGCAATATGGGCCCCAAGGTAGTTTGAAATATAAAGAAACAAAAATTTGAAAAATATAATTTTATTTAATTTTTCTGTATAATGAAAGAAAGATTCACTCTGAACATTGTTAATTAGTCTCTGGTGGGATGATTTTCACAGCCTACGCCTAGCCTATTTACAATAGTCACACACATAAGCTTCTTTTTCGCATCCAGCGCATTCGTTTTGAGCCCACATCTCACAGGCTATACAGTGGACCCAAAGTTCACCTTTTGTGTCCTTTGAAAAAATCCCGTCACAAAATAGACATACAGCGTCGTCAACATCAGGGACAGAAACACCAACTTTTTATTTCTTGTGCAAAGCTAGTAGGCCATGCGCCTGACGGCATTTCTGGTAAGGCCGTAGAATTTGGATTCCATAATGAGAAGATATTTAACCAGTTCGTCCTCAAGTCCCTGTGGTAAAACCGGTGGAAAGCCTTTGGAGCGTAGAACGAGTGACAGAGTAAACTTTACCGCTTTTTTCAACCCCATTTTTTCTCTTTAATAGCTACTATAGCATTTGCCATATTTGCTTTGCCCACGATTATCGTTTCGATTTTTTTGGGGGTACAAGATGTGTTCGAGGCATCTGAAACATAAAGAGTAGCAATATCTGATTGATTTTACGGGGCCCATAATACCAGCAGCAAAAGGGGCCCATATATCCACCCTCGCCATCTTGGGAAAAACGATCTTGCCTACGGTTAGTTTGGTTCGCAACCGACGTTAATTAACGTAAAACGGTATCCCAACAGCAAGCCAAATACGTACCTTACCTTAGTTCTACTAATAACATGTTAGAAATTTGAGTTTTATTCAAGTAAACACTAACCTTTCAAACTTTTGATGACAGCCAAAAAATTCACAGCACAACTACTCACAAACCATGACAGCTACTACGTCTGCGCACTGTACAGTGAAGTTTGGCAACTAGTTTTAGTAGTTCATGTGTTCTCCGCTACAATTCGTGGCCTGTACTTCCAAATATGTAGGGGGCCCATAATACCAGCAGGGGCCCATTTTTCCAACTTTGCCTCTATATCATACAATGACAAAAAGAACTCTATAGGCCAGAAAGTAGTTAACGTAGAGTAATGAAATTTCAGGGTATATATTCATCAAGCTAACATACTTAAGTGATTAACGTCACAAGATTACATGTCGATGTAAGCGCGAGATAGGCCACTGCAATGTGAAATGACTGGACATAAATAACCGGTGTAGCCACCAGACTGTGCAATGTAAGCATATAGACGTCCATGCATTGTGTTGTACAGGTGCCGGATGTCAGTTTGTACCGGCCGTTTTGGCCGAACGGTTCTAGGCGCTTCAGTCCAGTACCGCGCTGCTACGGTGGCAGGTTCGAATCCTGCCTCGGGCATGGATGTGTTTGATGTCCTTAGCACAGTTAGGTTTAAGTAGTTCTAAGTTGTAGGGGACTGGTGACCTCAGATGTTAAGTCCCATAGTGCTTAGAGACATTGTTTTGTCAGTTTGTGGGATGGAGTTAAATGCCTGTTTTACTCAGTCGTTCACTACAGCGTGGGTTAATGCTGTTGTGGATGACGGTGGAGTAGTCAACCGATGATGCACTATATGTGCTCGATTGGGGACATATGGTGATCGAGCTGGTCAAGGCAACATGTCGATACTCTGTAAAGCGTGCTGGGTTACAACAGTGGTATGTGGGTGAGCGTTATCCAGTGGAAAACACCGCCTGAAATTCCGTTCATGAGTAGCAGCGCAAAAGGTCGAATCACCAGATTGATGTGCAAATTTGGAGTGAGGGTACGTGGGATAACCTATGGAGTGCTCCTACTGTCATACGAAATCGCACTCCAGACCATAACTCCAGGTGTAGGTCCAGCTTGTCTCACTCCCAGACAGGTTGGGCGATGGCCCTCAACCGGCCTACTTCTAACCGAGACACAAACACAACCGTCATTGGCAACGAGGTAGAATCAGCTGTCATCAGATAACACAACAGACCTCCACACAGCCCTTCGATGAACTCTCGCTCGACATCACTGAAGTTGCCAATGGCGGTGGTTTGGTGTCAGTGGAATGAACGCTACGGGGCCTCTGGCTCGGACCTGTCGTTGAGGTAGCCGTTCTGTGTCTGTGGCGCCAACTACTGCTCAGATTACTGCTGCAGATGCAGTACAATGTGTCAGAGCCATAGGCATAACACTATGGGCTTCCCTCTCAGTAGTGACACATGATCATACGGAGCCCGATCTTCTTGCGACCGTACATTCCCTTGACCAACGCTGCCAGCAATTTTGTACAGTGGCTATAGTCCTGCCGTCTTTCCACATTATCTCAGAAGGAACATCCAGATTCTTGTATCCCTACTACATGACCTCGTTTAAACTCAGTGAGGTGTTTATACACTCCTGGAAATGGAAAAAAGAACACATTGACACCGGTGTGTCAGACCCACCATACTTGCTCCGGACACTGCGAGAGGGCTGTACAAGCAATGATCACACGCACGGTACAGCGGACACACCAGGAACCGCGGTGTTGGCCGTCGAATGGCGCTAGCTGCGCAGCATTTGTGCACCGCCGCCGTCAGTGTCAGCCAGTTTGCCGTGGCATACGGAGCTCCATCGCAGTCTTTAACACTGGTAGCATGCCGCGACAGCGTGGACGTGAACCGTATGTGCAGTTGACGGACTTTGAGCGAGGGCGTATAGTGGGCATGCGGGAGGCCGGGTGGACGTACCGCCGAATTGCTCAACACGTGGGGCGTGAGGTCTCCACAGTACATCGATGTTGTCGCCAGTGGTCGGCGGAAGGTGCACGTGCCCGTCGACCTGGGACCGGACCGCAGCGACGCACGGATGCACGCCAAGACCGTAGGATCCTACGCAGTGCCGTAGGGGACCGCACCGCCAATTCCCAGCAAATTAGGGACACTGTTGCTCCTGGGGTATCGGCGAGGACCATTCGCAACCGTCTCCATGAAGCTGGGCTATGGTCCCGCACACCGTTAGGCCGTCTTCCGCTCACGCCCCAACATCGTGCAGCCCGCCTCCAGTGGTGTCGCGACAGGCGTGAATGGAGGGACGAATGGAGACGTGTCGTCTTCAGCGATGAGAGTCGCTTCTGCCTTGGTGCCAATGATGGTCGTATGCGTGTTTGGCGCCGTGCAGATGAGCGCCACAATCAGGACTGCATACGACCGAGGCACACAGGGCCAACACCCGGCATCATGGTGTGGGGAGCGATCTCCTACACTGGCCGTAAACCACTGGTGATCGTCGAGGGGACACTGAATAGCACGGTACATCCAAACCGTCATCGAACCCATCGTTCTACCATTCCTAGACCGGCAAGGGAACTTGCTGTTCCAACAGGACAATGCACGTCCGCATGTATCCCGTGCCACCCAACGTGCTCTAGAAGGTGTAAATCAACTACCCTGGCCAGCAAGATCTCCGGATCTGTCCCCCATTGAGCATGTTTGGGACTGGATGAAGCGTCGTCTCACGCGGTCTGCACGTCCAGCACGAACGCTGGTCCAACTGAGGCGCCAGGTGGAAATGGCATGGCAAGCCGTTCCACAGGACTACATCCAGCATCTCTACGATCGTCTCCATGGAGAATAGCAGCCTGCATTGCTGCGAAAGGTGGATATACACTGTACTAGTGCCGACATTGTGCATGCTCTGTTGCCTGTGTCTATGTGCCTGTGGTTCTGTCAGTGTGATCATGTGATGTATCTGACCCCAGGAATGTGTCAATAAAGTTTCCCCTTCCTGGGACAATGAATTCGCGGTGTTCTTATTTCAATTTCCAGGAGTGTATTCGCGTCTTTGTCATTCTTGTCTGACACGAACTCAACACGTCCAATCTCAAAGGTAACCAACGCTCACTACCGTTACAGCAAGCATTTAAAGCATACCTTATTTGCATCCTCATATTGGCGCTACTAGTGCCACTCTTACGCGAATCTCACGAAATTTTCATACAGATCATGTTTCAGATGTAGAATGACTGCTGCCAACTTTCGTTTATGTCTCACAACTTCTTCTTGGTGGTGCTTTCATTTTGTCAGTTTATTGTATTGCCAATATGCAACTTCATCCGGATTTTCTCGTATAGATCAACGGATTCACTGCAGACTGTTAAATTTACTTGCATTTTTACGGTTCTGTACGTTTCTCAGTAAAAACTGAACTATTGTATGATTACTTTATTGTCCATCTGTCTTTCTGCCTCTCTGTCAGACTATTAAGACCTGTTTTTCTCAGGATCTGGTGGAATTATAAAGTTAAAACTGATGTCACATACTAAGGTCTCCACCGCCTGGTGGTTTAAAAAAATTAAACTTCTAAGTTAATGCAATCGAAAAATACAGCCATCTGTAAGTACCCTTTTTTCTCAGGAGCGGTTTGGGTATCAAGTAAATATTTGTCAAATACTAGGCCGTACTGCCCTTTGGCGGTGTAAAATATTTCAGCTACAAATCAGTGCAATTAAAAACTACGGCATATGTGTCACATATTTTGATATCCGCAAACTTACTTATCAGAACCTATAGATGAACTGTCTGTAAAGTCGGGATTGGTCCTCTAACTGAAAACCGAATTAATCTTGGTCGGATCATGGATTTCTCAGTCGCTAGTAACAAGACGTGCAACGGATTCAAGGTTAAACTGTAGGTTCCCATTTCCTGGTTGGATAGCTGGGATTGATTAGAGACACGCAAGTCGCCGAAGTAGCATCCAATAAGAAGACTATCACCTTGCTATTGAGCTGCACTAACTTATTATTTACCTATGCACATAATTGGGTTTGTACGACACTCTGACTGCGTGAATCCTACTTACGCCTGTCCGGTTTTTAACATACAGGACATGCAACTCCTAAAGAGAAACAGCTATCGTGACCAGCGTTAGGACAATGGATAATTCACTGGTGTGCTTTGTAACATTAGCCAGCATGACCATCCTATGTGATACTGCAACACGATGAAAGCAACAGGATACCACTGCTGTTATATTTGTTGAGTTAAGCAACTTTACTATATCGCTTAACCATGGTGCCATCCTCTTTGGTAAAACATATCCGAGCAAAAATGCCTACTTATTCGGATCTCCTGTCAGTATCAAGAAAAGCAAATATTACGTTGTACTGCTCGACGCGTGGACCATTAAATCTCCTAATGATGCAGGTAAATTAGACAACTCAGACAGAGAAATGGTTAGGCTGAAATTAGAGATAGTGAAAATTAATTACTTGTGGTGGAAGGAAGAATAGTGTTTATGGTAGGTGAACAAAGAGTTATAAGCGGAAAACAGAAGTTATGTAAGAGCATTAATGAACAAAAAATTAGGAATATGGATGAACTACTAAGAACTGTTGTTGTTGCTGTTATTTGTCGGGTTTAGAGCGCTCGACATCGATGTTATCAGCGCCACGAACAGCAGGCTGAAAGGATTATCGTAGCCAAGGTAGTCAAGCCTTGACTCACCGCAGTAGTACACGTATACATACACAGTAGCATCGCAGATAACGAGAGACTGAATAATTGTATTACGATATTCAGTATCTTAATGGGGACGCAAACTTTATTGTTATGGGGCAGGAAATCATGAAAGAAAAGGAAAGGAGGATAAAGCAATAGGAGAACAAGAACCGGACGATAACAAATTGAAAGGAGAAGCTCCACAGGATATAGTTAGTTCACTGCGAACACTTGATTAAAATATCGTGAAGGATGATTTGAATCAGGAGCTGTAATGAGAAACAACGGGGGTATTAAGCAACGGCTGACTGAAATACGTGAAACAGAAGATGAATGGTCGTTAGCTTTGAGATATGTATCAGTGAAAACGGCAGAGTGACAACTGGACAAAGAAGCAAGGCCCAGTAAAAATTATTAGGTATCACAGGAACTGACGAAGGTAGAAAATGTAAAAATGTTACAAATGAAGCAGGGAAAAGTTATTATACATATTTGAAAAAATTAAGTTGGTGCAATATAGCAAACCTGATATGGTAAGAGAAGCAATTAAAGCTAATAAACCATGCACCAGTACAGAACAGTTCTATGTCGCCTATAAGAAAAGTACAGAGAAATCTTCGGCGAACGGAGAAGCAATTGCGTGGAAATAGTGAGCTCAGAAAGTTAGCTGGAACTAAACAAGGAAGGAAATACCAAAATTTTAAATAAGGATAGAAAAAAGTATAATATAATGAAAAGGAAATACAAAGTATATGAAGATGAGATATGATATTGTGAAAAGAAGTTTAGAGAAGACTATAAGTCTAAACCAGGAATTTGTGGTAGGTGACATTCAGCCTGAATTATTAAGATCTTTGGGGAATGAAACTACGACAACTCTTCCACGCAATATGTGGGATGTATGATAATGGCGAAATATCACCAAATACAGGAATGTGATGACCCCAACATCAAACATGGGGGATGTTATCGAACCGTCAGTTTATAAGTCACGGTTGTAAAATACTGAGTGCAGTTAGCTACAGAAGGAAGGTTGCAATAGACTAACACGAATTATTTACAGAATAACTGACGGATTTGTTGGTTGGCGATCTCGGGTAAGATCAGTTTAGGTTTCAGAGCACTGTTGGAACACTCGAGGCCCTAATGTCCGCATAGTTCACGCTATCAGGTAGACTGAAAAAAAAGGCAAACTTACATTTAAAATAATCGTGCGTTTAGAGAAAGTTTTGTGAAGATTGTTGACTGGAACAAAAGCTTCAAATTGTGATTGTAGCGGGGACGTAATACAGGGACCGAAAGGTTGTCTACAGGTTGTGCGAAAAGCCGACTGCTGTTATAAGAGGAAGTATGTCAATAGGAGGAATGTTCTTCAATTTGTACACTGAGAAACAAGTGAAGGAAACCAAAGAGTAATTTGGAAAGCTGTTTCTGTTCGGGATAAGAAATAAAATCTTAAGACTTGCCGGGGAGATTGCCGTTCTCTAAGAGACAGGTATGGCTTAGAAGATTAGTTAAACTCAATCAATAATGTCTTGAAAAGTGGCTATAAGAAGAACATCAACGAAAACAAAACAAGAATATTAGAATGTATTCGAATTAAATCAGATGATCCTGAGAGAGTTTGGTTAGGTGATGAGAACTGAAAGTAGTGGACCGATGAAGCCAATTAGATATTCTCTGACGAAGAGAAACATTTTAATAACTAACAAAAATTTAAGTGTTGGGAAGTACTTCCTGGAAGAATTGCGTGGAGACTTAAAGAAATGAGACGTGGACAACACGTCTTGTAATTTACCGCTGCAAAAACGTCAAATATTGAAGTAATGAGAGCTTATTACCTATCAATATGTCTTTTAGCTGTTTTGTTCTTAACTGTGAAAGTGATAACTCGTTTACTTTAGGCTGCTTCAGTGGTGCAACAGTATATAAAGAGGTATTCTTTTAACTAACAAATGTATCGTTAAAGGTATGAAATCACACAGTAAATATAATTACTTCTCTATGGATCAGTTACGTATTTTGATTGAAGTATTAATTAAATGTAAAGGCTGAAAGCAGAGTTCACGCCTAATAAACGTCTCGAAATTTCGGTCAGGCAATTTCGTTGCAAATTTACAAGAATGGTCACAACTTGCTCATTGTGTTCATCGTTGTGTTTACGTTCTCAGTAACGTTTTGACAAACTGCAACGTGAGTTTTTCATGCAAATATCTTTTATATGTCTTAGATTTTTGCATTACGTGTTGTTTATTTGTGGACTGGGAGAGGGATGAGAAATTTTAGCGGTTGAGAAGCTATTATATTTGTGATGTAGGCGGCGATTGTTACAAAATAAGCAATGTGTGTGATTCTTACATTTAAAAAGTTTCACCAATGAATTAATGCAAGTGTACTTCTGCCGACATTACTTATTTTCATTTTCCGTAACTTTCTTACGGATTTGGTATCATATAATCTACCCACCCTTACTAATAACATGCTCAAATATGGAGAAAAGGTATCTCTACAACGCTAAAGATTTGAAAAGACAATATTCCGATAGTGAGGTAAAGAAAACAAGAAACTAGAGTACAGGAAACAGTAATTTCATGTTGTGAATGCAGCTTGTATATTAATTTTCGTACGTTTCCAATACGGTCGTTGAAGTATCTCCTTTGAGAATTTGAGAACATATGATGTTCATAACACTGAAAGACGCGCAGTATTCTAGGTAGCAGAAAATATCTGCCTTTAAACACTTTTACCTCTTGGACTTAGCGAACCACAATCTAAATTCTTTTATAAGGTATTGTGTTGCACATTAAACACTGATCTAAAGCTGCGTAGTAAACGCTAGTCACAGCCACGCAACCAAATGGGTTGCCTGCCACTTTGTTTGTGTTAACGCCTGTCAATATGGCCAATACGCGCGTTGCGCTTGCGTCATACCGCTATATTTGTTTGTTTGCACCTGGTACCCCAATTCCCGATTCGACAGAGTGAGCAGAATGTAGACCAGTTATGTGACATTCCCACAGTCGTGCCACAAAAGGAATAAGAAACTAAAACTAGCTCTTTGCATATCGAAGTAAGTCCGACATTTTACAAGCATCACCGGACGCTGTTGGTTGAATACATTGCCCTTGACTCCGGACTATGGCTGGAGTCCATTTTTGGTCAATAGCTTCTGTTTGTGTAACTGTGAACTTACATGTGATGGTACAGAATATGTGCCTGTAATGTTGTCTATTAGTCCGCAGAATAAATATGAACTACAGATGTAAATATTAAGATTTTTCCATCTAAAATTCAGAACTATGTTTTTGATAACAGAAAGCGCCTTTCGGCGAAAAGCACTGTCTTTGTTTGAGCTAGTCTACTCTTAACTTTTGTAGATCGTAAAGAATGCGTTATTTTGTATCAAAGGTAGCAGAATTAATTCACCTCGGTTGATAAGTGGTTCTAAATTTGCACAGTAAATCTGCTGTCAATCAAACGTCTTTACTCATTTTTATGTATTAATAGTGGACTACGTGAAATGCATTCACTGTTGTCAATACGAAGAGACATCAGCCGTATAATGAATTACGCCAATGAAAATTTGTGTCGCACTGGGACTTGAACAATGATTTCCTGCTTTACGAGAGTGGTTGCCTTAACCGCCTTGGCTATCCAAGCACAACCCAGAACGACTCCCAGACTTCCATATGTCGTCGCTTCTGCGCTACAGCCTGTACTCGTACACACATTATGTAATTCCCGTACAGTCACTGCGGCGACTAAAGCCGTTATGAAACACATGAAGTGTATTCGAAGTTGCGAATTGTAATAACCATCAGCTACATGAGTGAATGACGAACGGACATTGCACCGTTCTTCTTAACAACACAGGCACTACTGTATCGTGTTAGTGGTGGTATTCGAACTACTCGGGTTAAAAGAGATGCAGACTTTCGCCGCTACTGTTCAATCTATACATCGAAGACGCAAATACGGACGTAAAAGAAAGGTTCTAGAGTGGAACTAAAATTCGAGGTGAAAAGACATCACTTATAAGATTCGCCGATGACGTTGCTACCCTCTCTGAAAGTGAAGAAGAATTACAGGATCTACTGAGTGGAATAAACTGTCTACTGAACACAGAATATGGATTGAGAGTCAATAGAAGGAACACGAAAGTAATGAGAAGTAATAGAAATGAGAACAGCGAGAAACTTAACATCAAGATTGATGGTCACGAAGTAGATGAAGTTAAGGAATTCTGCTACCTATGCAGCAAAATAAGCAATGGCGGACGAAGCAAGGAGCACATCACCTTTAACAAAGGGCATTCCTGGCCAAGAGAAGACTACTGGTACCAAACATAAGTCTTAATTTGAGGAATAAATATATTAGAATGTACTTTTGGAGCACAGAAATACATGAAAGTAAAACATGGACTGTTGAAAAACAGTAACAGAATACAATCGATGCAGTTGAGATGTAGTGCTACAGACGAATGTTGAAAATTAGGTGAACTGAAGAGGGAAAGGAATGTTGAGGTTCTGCCCAGAATCAGAGAGGAAAGGAATATATGGAAAACAATGCGAGAAGAAGGGACAGGATGACAGGACAGCTGTTAAGACATACAGAAGTAACTTCCAGGACAGAAGGAGCTGTAGAGGGTAAATACTGTAGAGGAAGACAGAGATTGGAATACATCAAGCAAATAACTGAGGACGTAGGTTGCAAGTGCTACTCTGTGATGAAAAGGTTGTCAGAGGAGAGGAATTCGTGGCTTGCAGCATCAAACCAGTCAGACGACTGACGATTCAAAAACAAAAAGAAATTCAGAGCTGAATCTGACGTTTACTAGCAGAGAATTTCAGATAAAATACACAGCAGTTACCGGTGACTACCTATTGCGAATTTTAGTACGCATAACTAAATATCGTGTCCGACGTTTGGAAGACGTCATGAGTCTACTCAAGAACTTTATTTTCCACCCAACTGATAACCTTTTGCATCACTCTTATGACTTGCTTGGTCTGAGTTCTTTTTCGGAAATCTCTTCCTAAGGTCTCTTTCCCAAACAGAATAACTCTGTGAAGAGCTTCCCATCTACTGGTGGCGACAGTAAACCTACAATGTCAGTGCAGTTCAGAAGGGTTCGCTCTTTCCATTTCAGAACGGAACAGTAGGCGTTGTTTACACTGTTCAGTCTGTCAGCAGGCATCGGATATTTCAAGTCTTTGTGACAATATCACTTTATGATATGTGGGATTGTCAGTAAGGGGAACTGCCCTGCTATATTGGCTTATTCCACAACGACGTATTTCCAACATTCATTTGCTACAGTGGAACACGTACTACTGAAGATCTAGTTCGTAGTCGACAACCGCGCGCATCACTACCTAGTGATGACTGTTACATACAAATCATAGCTCTTGGATACCCCAAGCAGAACGAGAGCTGCGCACTAACTTTTCGGCAGCAAATGGGAGCGATATGCGGTAATAAACTTCTCAAAAAATCAAATGAAACTTCCATTACCTGCTTATCTGGGAATGTGAATGTACTAATCTTCAAGACTGTATGCAACCGTCGGTGTGGTCTCTAGGTGTCCATTACGAACAACAGCACATTTTTCCCACTCCACGGTGACAGTCGCAAACTCGGCTAGCGTTCCGTGCAACTGTCAGCAACGCAGCCTTCAGACTGATGGACCAGTCATGTTTCGCACCAAGAATGTCGGAAGCCTCTCTCTGCTATCGAGGGTAATTTGAGGGATGTGCAGTGCGGGACAGGACAATCCAGTCTATTAATCTTCTTGCTTTCTTAGTGCTTGAAAAAATTGGGCTGTCAGGATTCCTTATTGACGCTAATAATAGTCTATATTGTCAAACCGTAAAAATTTCAACTATAAATTTTTCTTCCAAAACAAAAGTTGTCGAGCACATTACGTCCACCTCATGAACATTCTCCTTCGGGAGGCGGGAAACAACCGAATGTAGTGACCTGTGGTATTTTCTAAAGTGAAATGAGTGAGCACGCCTGCAACCACTCGAAACTGGCAGTGCGTCGTCAGGTGAGCCTCCTCGTACACTGTGTGACCCTGAGGAGGACCACAGGTGAGTGGGACAAGATTTAGTAAGAACTCAGTATCTCGATTACCTTTTGGAACTACACAGGTCTGAATGTTTCTCTGCAGCAGATTTTGGTTTTAGAGATATATAGATATGAGGAATTTTGTGACGACTGCATTTACTTTCATTATTTTTTGGTTTCTAATAAGACATATTTTTTTATTCGCTACTCTCCTTAAAGCTTGGTACATTAACATTCACAGATTAGAAGGTGATGGAAATTTTATTTTATTTTTTAACCAGTTTATTACTGAGTTTCGAGGTAATTTATCATTACGATCGTCTGCCTCAACTGGATCCATGGTAAACTAGCTCAACTGGGACAGGGTCTCAAGCATCTCCTCAAACCACTTCGAACTAATTTTTCGTTTTATGTCTTCCACATTTACTAAACTTTGTATCTAAGACTCCTAGGATGAAGCTCATAATCAACGCTACTGAATCTCGTGAGTTTTATTTTTAGTTCTTTTTTACGTAGGTGATTGAAATTTTTCTGGTGTGGAGAAATGGGGTTGCAGTGCTAGATTCTTCCTTGTAACATCTAAAATCAGCCGTCATCAGATTTGTTTCATCGTTGAAGCGCAGATAAATAACGGAATTCCGCAACTATATGTATTGGTTCATAAAACGCTAACATTTTTCGTTAAAGTGTGCATCGCAAAGAAATACATCCTGAGATTTTCTAGCGACCAACTGCCACCAGACAAATCGCCGCAGCAGTATACTAAGGCCACCCCTCCATAGAGCAAAGGCTTTACTACATTCTAATACCTCGTCAGTAGACTGTCGAATTTGCGGTTTTGTGATTTCTTCACTTTATCTATATATTAAGGTCACTGGTCTCGTTTGAATGTTAAAACGTTTATTTCCTGTCAGCAGAGCTTTGTCAGTGTCGGTCTGTATCGCTTTAGGTTACGCATTCAGACAAGCAGAAATGTCCTTCATTTTCATTGGTTCCCACTGAACATTGTGATAAGCCAGCAAGAGAACGAATAGGGATAGAATTTCATCGGAAATAGTACATAATTCCTCCTCCGAAAATTATGTTGAACAATTAATTTGCGAGTCCACAAAAAGTATAAACGGTTGCTATAACACAGTATATCTCTCAGTGACACACAAACCTGAGCAAAGTTCTAAAGGTCGCCAACAGCGCGTTCACATATCAGCGGCCCGTTATTTACAGGAATTACGCGACTTGCGCATAGACATCTAATGCCACACACGTCCACAAACATACCAACAAATCGTCTGATCCTTGATAAGCAGAATCAGTGACGCATTCCGTTGAAAAGACTGACAAACAAGCTGTTAAGATGGTGGTCAATATGTTTTGGCTCATCGGTGTAGATTTTATATCAATTCACTTGTTTTTGGCCCCATTTGTTGGGTTGCGGTGGGCTAGGGCACACATTATAATCTGTAATATTATTGCCTCTCTGGTACGTACATGAGTCGAGTTAGCTTTCACTGCAATTGATGCTAGTCTTTGAGTTCTCGGACCTGACAACAACGGTAATAATCTCTCAGAATCTGACCTTGAGCCCGTCCGATCGGTGTACTCTCTTATGTTGCGGTTATATGACTCACCCGCTTGCATTTCATATTTGGCGTTTGCCTACCAAGGACCAGATGGGTGTGTATGTAGCACTGGCAAGTCGCAACCCTTTACTCCCGGGTCACATTGTTGGTGCACAGGTCGTGTACCCCCTTTTTTTGTTCGTTTCAGTGTTTGAAAGACTGTCTATGTGCCTCTCCGTGTTTGGCACACCCAACACCTTTGTTAGATTTGGGGTATATGGGATATTGGATCGGCAATAGTTTATAATTTTATTTTATTTACGGTGGTGCCGCTTTTTTTTTTCATTTGAGTACCCTTTTCTTTGTATTTAGCTCCTGTTGTGAGAGAGGCTTTTCAGCAGGTGTAGGAATTGAGAGGGCCTCCCGTTTTATGCCGTGTACCAGCGATGCCCTATTTTGACATAATTTAAACTGTGTTGTTCGTCTTTTAAGAAATCACATTTTATGTACGTACAAGGGATTTTTTTCTTAAGATTTTTAGTGTAAGTTCTATTTATCTTTTTTAATGTTAACAATCTGGATTGACGTCTTTACTTATTTATAACTTTGCAGATGCACCTATGATGGGACACAGAAACCAGACTGAGCTTCGTTTTAGGAAACAAAAGTTTTGTAACTGTAGGGAATCCTATCGTTGATGATCAGGACAATCACTTGTCACTTCGTGATAACAATTAATTCACTTGTGTGATTACTAGTATTGTGAATACTAGTGATTAATAGTATCTTCCCCTCATCCCCCATATGAGATATGCCAAGGTTTAATTATATTGATGTGTCCTCCGTGTATCAATTGTTTTGTAAATAATTTTTTCGGAATAAATTAAATTAATTTCGATTTGTGTCATATTTAGTAGTCATATGTTTCCGCATCCGTTAGTGTGGAGAGTACCCTGATTGTAGCAACGCCGCCAGACCTACAATTCATTCATTGATGAAGGGTGGCTGAATACTCGCCAGCGAGTGACAAGAATGACAAACACTGTTGTCATACCTTTCATGAGCATATTCCAGAAAGTATAATTCAAGACACCAAAAAACCTAGAGGAGCCTATGGATTTTCGAGGGGCCTACCTCGTCCTCCGACTAATCATTCATACAACATGTCTGGGATGGAGTGAGAGTGCGTATAGTTTTACTCCAGGCTCCACCCAAAAGTCTTCTCGAACAGACATGGTGAGTAAGAAGCTCGTGTCTGCTTGCACGACAAAACTAATGCAAGACACATTCCTCCCCGTGGTGATCACTTCAAGCTGATGTTGAAATGAAAAATCTGTTTCCAGTGGAGTGAAAATTTAATCATTTAATACATTTATTGTCATCAGCATTTCCAAGGTTTTTTATAAGTATCGGAATGATATGTAATGGTGTAAAGCTTTCCATTTATGTTAGCATATTTGGCTGTGCTAGACCTTTCTCATTAAACAGGTGAGTTTTGGAAACCGTGGTAGCAAATTCACTTACTATGAGGTGTACATATGTAAAATTATAACTGCACAGCTCACGCTTATAACGCACTATAATTCTCGATGTTGGCCTGGGGAATGTTCAATTTTGTGCTTACATATTTTATAATGTTGTGTAACTCGGACACCTGAGGTCAGTATTTATTACTGAAAAAAATAATTGGATCAGTTCGAATAGGACCCGCGCACTAAGGGTACCATACAAATAGTCACCCTAGTATGGTGTCGGAAAAGTAACGATTAGTGATTGGAAAAAAGTCGCGTTAAAATTGAGCAATTTTGTTCTGTTTCAAGTGAAAAATAACTGTTGAGAAGCGCCAAAATAGCGATTGTGTCTTCACATGAAAAACGTGACTGTTTGGTTCGCTCAGTAAAGACAGAAAAGAATCCAAATTTCTGGTCCTTTAACACAAGAAAAGGCCCTTCAACAGAACGAGTTTGTGGATGGTGACCCATCATTTTCAATTAGCTGTTGGTTTTTTGGATCGTTGGAAGAAAAGATACGCAATCAGACAACTCACAATTGCTGGAGGGAAGCTGTCAGTGTCTCTTCTCAAAACTGCTCACCGCAGCAAGTTTACAAGACTGATGAAACCGCATTGAATTTTAAGGCTTTGCGTAGCAAAATTCTTGCTTCACAAGAAGAAAAATTTGCCCCAGGATTTAAAATGGACGAACAACGTCAGACCGTCTTAGCTTGCAGCATCTCCTCGGTTGATGATAATAGGCAAATCGGTGAAACCACGAGTGATCGGAAACATTAACATCACCTCACTTTCTGCGTATTATAAGACTCAAAAACATGCTTGGATGCAGCGCGACTTGTTCAAGGAATGGTCGAGCACCAATTTCTCCCTAAACTGACTGCGTTCAGTAGAGAGAAATAGAATTCTGCTGTTTATAGGCAATACATCGTCCTACGGAGAACAAATGAAACTTGTTTGTGAAGACATAAAAGCAGTGTTTCTGCCACCGAGTGTAACTTCAATTGTTCAGCTAATGTACCAGGGTGTGTTGCAGGCTATTAAACAAAATTACAGAAAAATGCTCCTTCGCACCTTACTTCAAGAGAGTGAAAACTAAATCACAATCTTTTAAAAACTTAAGAAAATTACAATAAAAGATGTCATTTACTGATTGGTTCAAGTTTGGTGTAAAAGCGCATTATAAAAATCATGGTAAAATGTCTGGCCTACATTGGAATTTGTTGGAATAACTTTCACACTCGTAAAGACTGGACGCTCTTCGACTAGTCAAGCAAATTCCTGGCTGCGCAGACACGGAAGAAAGCTGTATTGACGAGTGGAGAGCCACCACGACTACGGAGACGAAGACATCGTAACAATGGAGCATGGCTCATTAGCTCAGATCGACTCGGAGGAAAGAGAGGAGTAGGTGAACCCTCAGACTGACGCGGCAAATGTACGTCGATCAACACTGATCATCAACACCAAATCACGTAATTTTCATGCAGCGTTAGTGGAACATTGCACCCTCAAGTCAAATGGTTCAAATGGCTCTGAGCACTATGAGACTCAACTTCTAAGGTCATCAGTCCCCTAGAACTTAGAACTACTTAAACCTAACTAACCTAAGGACATCACACACATCTATGACCGAGGCAGGATTCGAACCTACGACCGTAGTGGTCTCGCGGTTCCAGACTATAGCGCCTAGAACCGCTCGGCCACCCCGGCCGGCGCACCCTCAAGTCAGTTCAGTGCTCTTTATAATAAATAAATGACTGACTTTGCTTCTTAAGTGTGTGTAAATTGGTTATTTTTGTGTTTACGGTACTCTATGAATGGAATCGACATGTACAGTATCTACTGTACCATAAATAACCAGCTTTCATTAGAGTGTAGTTTCAGCCTTTTTAATCAAGCTTTGGCTCTATGTATGTCTCCATATAACTTGTTTGTATAGTTATAAATGTACATCTTTTTCACGAAAGTTTTTTTAATTTCTCCTGTTCTTAAGTTAAATAATCTGTTTTCTTTTCTGGTCTCTCTTCGGAATAGGGGGATTTTCTAAACAGCGGGGTTGGAATAGCGAGTCTCTACTTTCTAGTTCACCAGTCCTGAGAATCGAGAATGTCAACAATTTTTGTCTGTTATCGATAGTATTGGTCCCGTGAATTCCGAAATCGTATCATAAGTTCTGCAGTAGTTCCTCAGACTAGCACGGACATACAAAAAGAAGCGAGCAGGCGACTTTATATATGTATAGAAATAAGATTAAACTAAACATTTTTTATTTACTTAATAAAACATTACTACAGCTTACATTTTATGTTTGAATGTAGTAATATTCGTCTATTATGCTTTTGACGGATGTTTCACACAATGTATGTTCAAATGGCGAAAGATATTTTTTATGTTATATAAGTATAATTTTCAACATTTTCTACTTGATTTGTACTGAGAAACTTGCTTTTTGACGAATTTCATGTTTCTAAGTCAACGGGAAGTGCCCTGTAAGTTTTAATGAGTGACAATGCGACTTTCGAAATATGTGACGTAAATGACCGAATCTTTCGACTGCACTGACTTCGAAGCTTACAATCTTCACACGGTGAAGGGATCATAGATCTTTGTGTGTGACACACGTCTGAACTCGATGCGCCAAAATCTTCCATAGTAAAAGGGAAGACGAATAAAATAAATACAAAAAAAAATTTTCGTGTGACTTAATTATAAGTTCTCAGAGTTCGGATTTTTCCAATTCTTGTAAGTGAAACCTTACTTATTGGAAAATTTCATCACCCTACGACAACGGCGAAGGCCCTATAGTTTTGAAGAGTGAGTTTTCAAGTGACAAAATACACTACTGGCCATTAAAATTGCTACATCAAGAAGAAATGCAGATGATAAACGGGTATTCATTGGACAATATATTATACTACAACTGACATGTGATTACATTTTCACGCAGTTTGAGTGCAAAGATCCTGAGAAATCAGTACCCAGAACAACCACCTCTGGCCGTAGTAATGGCCTTGATACGCATGGGCATGGAGTCAAAAAGAGCTTGGATGGCGTGTACAGATACAGATGTCCATGCAGCTTCAACATGATACCACAGTTCATCACGAGTAGTGACTGGCGATTGTGACGAGCCAGTTGCTCGGCAACCATTGACCATACGTTTTCAATCGGTGAGAGATCTGGAGAATGTGCCGGCCAGGGCAGCAGTCGAACATATTCTGTAACCAGAAAGGTCCTTACAGGACATGCGGTAGTGCGTTATCCTGCTGAAATGTAGGGTTTCGCAGGGATCGAATGAAGGGTACAGCCACGGGTCGTAACACATCTGAAATGTAACGTCCACTGTTCAAAGTGCCGTCAGTGCGAACAAGAGGTGACCGAGACGTGTAACCAACGGCACCCCATACCATCACGCCGGGTGATACGCCAGTATGGCGATAACGAATACTCGCTAGCAATGTGCGTTCACCGCGATGTTGCCAAACACGGATGCGACCATCATGATGCTGTAAACAGAACCTGGATTCATACGAAAAAATGACGTTTCGACATTCGTGCACCCAGGTTCGTCGTTGAGTACACCATCGCAGGCGCTCCTGTTGTGATGCAGCGTCAAGGGTAACCGCAGCCATGGTCTCCGAGCTGATAGCCCATGCTACTGCTAACGTCTTCGAACTGTTTGTGCAGATGGTTGTGTCTTGCAAAGGGCCCTATCTGTTGGCTCAGGGATCGAGACGTGGCTGCACGATCCGTTACAGCCATGCGGGTAAGATGACTGTCATCTCGACTGCTAGTGATACGGGGCCGTTGGGATCCAGCACGGCGTTCCGTATTACACTCCTGGACCCACCGATTCCATATTCTGCTAACAGTCATTGGATCTCGACCAACGCGAGCAGCAATGTAACGATAAGATAAACCGCAATCGCGATAGGCTACAATCCGACCGTTATCAAAGTCGGAAACTTGATGGTACGAAATTCTCCTCCTTACACGAGGTCTAGGGGTAGCGTCTCTGACTCATAATCAAAACGTGTTCGGTCCCCCTATTGGCAAAAGATTCCGGAATAGTCCCACATTCGGATCTCCGGCACGGGACTGCCAAGGGGGAGGTTGCCATGAGAAAAAGATTGAATAATCAACGAAAGGATAACGTTCTACGAGTCGGGGCGTGGAATGTCAGAAGCTTGAACGTGGTAGGGAAACTAGTAAATCTGAAAAGGGAAATGGAAAGGCTCAATCTAGATATAGTAGGGGTCAGTGAAGTGAAGTGGAAGGAAGACAAGGATTTCTGGTCAGATGAGTATCGGGTAATATCAACAGCAGCAGAAAATGGTATAACAGGTGTAGGATTCGTTATGAATAGGAAGGTAGGGCAGAGGGTGTGTTACTGTGAACAGTTCAGTGACCGGGTTATTCTAATCAGAATCGACAGCAGACCAACACCGACAACGATAGTTCAGGTATACATGCCGACGTCCCAAGCTGAAGATGAACAGATAGAGTACGTGTATTAGGATATTGAAAGGGTAATGCAGTATGTAAAGGGGGACGAAAATCTAATAGTCATGGGTGACTGGAATGCAGTTGTAGGGGAAGGAGTAGAAGAAAAGGTTACAGGAGAATATGGGCTTGGGACGAGGAATGAAAGAGGAGAAAGACTAATTGAGTTCTGTAACAAGTTTCAGCTAGTAATAGCGAATACCCTGTTCAAGAATCACAAGAGGAGGAGGTATACTTGGAAAAGGCCTGGAGGTACGGGAAGATTTCAATTAGATTACATCATGGTCAGACAGAGATTCCGAAATCAGACACTGGATTGTAAGGCGTACCCAGGAGCAGATATAGACTCAGATCACAATATAGTAGTGATGAAGAGTAGGCTGAAGTTCAAGACATTAGTCAGGAAGAACAATACGCAAAGAAGTGGGATACGGAAGTACTAAGGAATGACGAGATACGTTTGAAGTTCTCTAACGCTATAGATACAGCAATAAGGAATAGCGCAGTAGGCAGTACAGTTGAAGAGGAATGGATATCTCTAAAAAGGGCCATCACAGAAGTTGGGAAGGAAAACATAAGTACAAAGAAGGTAGCTGCGAAGAAACCATGGGTAACAGAAGGAATACTTCAGTTGATTGATGAAAGGAGGAAGTACAAACATGTCCCGGGAAAATCAGGAATACAGAAATACAAGTCGCTGAGGAATGAAATAAATAGGAAGTGCAGGGAAGCTAAGACGAAATGGCTGCAGGAAAAATGTGAAGACATCGAAAAAGATATGATTGTCGGAAGGACAGACTCAACATACAGGAAAGTCAAAACAACCTTTGGTGACATTAAAAGCAACGGTGGTAACATTAAGAGTGCAACGGGAATTCCACTGTTAAATGCAGAGAAGAGAGCAGATAGGTGGAAAGAATACATTGAAAGCGTCTATGAGGGTGATGATTTGTCTGATGTGATAGACGAAGAAACAGGAGTCGATTTAGAAGAGATAGGGGATCCAGTATTAGAATCGGAATTTAAAAGAGCTTTGGAGGACTTACGGTCAAATAAGGCAGAGGGAATAGATAACATTCCATCAGAATTTCTAAAATCATTGGGGGAAGTGGCAACAAAACGACTATTCACGTTGGTCTGTAGAAAATATGAGTCTGGCGACATACCATCTGACTTTCGGAGAAGCATCATCCACACAATTCCGAAGACGGCAAGAGCTGACAAGTGCGAGAATTATCGCACAATCAGCTTAACAGCTCATGCATCGAAGCTGCTTACAAGAATAATATACAGAAGAACGGAAAAGAAAATTGATAATGCGCTAGGTGACGATCAGTTTGGCTGGAAAAGAAAATTGATAATGCGCTAGGTGACGATCAGTTTGGCTTTAGGAAAAGTAAAGGGACGAGAGAGGCAATTCTGACGTTACGGCTAATAATGGAAGCAAGGCTAAAGAAAAATCAAGACACTTTCATAGGATTTGTCGACCTGGAAAAAGCGTTCGACAATATAAAATGGTGCAAGCTGTTCGAGATTCTGAAAAAAGTAGGGGTAAGTTATAGGGAGAGACGGCTCATATACAATATGTACAACAACCAAGAGGGAATAATAAGAGTGGACGATCAAGAACGAAGTGCTCGTATTAAGAAGGGTGTAAGACAAAACTGTAGCTTTTCGTCCCTACTCTTCAATCTGTACATCGAGGAAGCAATGATGGAAATAAAAGAAAGGTTCAGGAGTGGAATTAAAATACAAGGTGAAAGGATATCAATGATACGATTCGCTGATGACATTGCTATCCTGAGTGAAAGTGAAGAAGAATTATATGATCTGCTGAACGGAATGAACAGTCTAATGAGTACACAGTATGGTTTGAGAGTAAATCGGAGAAAGACGAAGGTAATGATAAGTAGTAGAAATGAGAACAGCGAGAAACTTAACATCAGGATTGATGGTCACGAAGTCAATGAAGTTAAGGAATTCTGCTACCTAGGCAGTAAAATAACCAATGACGGACGGAGTAAGGAGGACATCAAAAGCAGACTCGCTATGGCAAAAAAGGCATTTCTGGCCAAGAGAAGTCTACTAATATCAAATACCGGCCTTAATTTGAGGAAGAAATTTCTGAGGATGTACGTCTGGAGTACAGCATTGTATGGTAGTGAAACATGGACTGTGGGAAAACCGGAACAGAAGAGAATCGAAGCATTTGAGATGTGGTGCTATAGACAAATGTTGAAAATTAGGTGGACTGATGAGGTAAGGAATGAGGAGGTTCTACGCAGAATCGGAGAGGAAAGGAATATGTGGAAAACACTGATAAGGAGAAGGGACAGGATGATAGGACATCTGCTAAGACATGAGGGAATGACTTCCATGGTACTAGAGGGAGCTGTAGAGGGCAAAAAACTGTAGAGGAAGACAGAGACTGGAATACGTCAAGCAAATAATTGAGGACGTAAGTTGCAAGTGCAACTCTGAGATGAAGATGTTAGCACAGGAATGGAATTCGTGGCGGGCCGCATCAAACCAGTCAGTAGACTGATGACCAAAATAAAAAACACGAGGCATCACAACAACGTGTCACCAGGCAACGCCGGTCAACTGCTGTTTGTGTATGACAAATCGGATGGAAACTTTACTCACGTTAGCAAGTTGTAGGTGTCGCCAACGGCGCCAATCTTGTGGAATGCTGTGTAAAGCTAATCATTTGCATATCACTGCATCTTGTTCCTGTCGGTTAAATTTCGCGTCTGTATCAGGTCACCTTCGTGATGTAGCAATTTTAATGGCCATTAGTGTATGTGGCATAAAGGGCGGTATCGTTTGACTGAATTACGCATAAAATTTTAACACCTGCAAGGCACCCTAGTCCTTAATATGTGACACAAAAGTGGAGGTGATATGTCCACCTATTCCTGAGAAAATAGATTCTTGACAGTCGCGCAGACAGACAGACAGACGGACAGTAAATCAATCTTATAATAATATTTTTCTAATTTCTGCTACCAGTCACTTTCTTATTTTATGTTTAATCTAACGTAATACAATGCGTTTCGAGCATGTTCTGTTATCTTCAGGCGTTTATACATACATAGATAGATACATACATACAGATAAATGTTACTTAAAAATAAACAGTCTTAAACTAGATTAATCTAGATCTCTTTGTTTATTGTTTGCTACTGTAGCTGCTGGTGTGGCATTTGGGGGGGAGGAGGGGGGCAGTGGATTACTAGAAATCGTAATCAGTGATGTCTCCTGCTGGTTTTCTTCCTTGTGGTTGACTATGTACGATATCACTGCCTGTATAGGATGCAAATAGGTTTGCATCAGCGATGCAAATCTATCTGCATCCTATCAGAAATAATCGCACACAGTCACGTTTCACAAAGATAGCCATTATGGCCGAGAGTAATCAAGGTTATAATGTTACAGATTGAGGCATAGTTACTTTAGTCAATATATTATGACTGAAGCAGAACTTAAAACTGCTATGTCTTTAATTTGAATGTGTCGTTACTACTACGAGTGACATGCTGAACAATGCAAAACGTCGAAGCGGCAGTGGCACTGTCTTCGTAGTGACAGCTGCGACAACTGCGGATAAACTGCTAAGAACACTAGACTCCAGTCTCAAGGGGGAGGAGGCAGTGTCTTCGGGCGTCTCGAAGGAGAAGGCAGCATTGACTTCGGTGCGGTTCCAACAAGTTCGTAAAGTTGTTCTGAAGGCAGTCGGCAAACTTGTATTAGGGGCAACCCCAGCCCCCAAAGAGAGAAAAGAGAGGCATCGGACTTCGTGACTGTAGATGCAGTTATCATTAGGAGATGAGTTATAACGAAATACATCTGCATTATTTGTCTAATTAATTGTAAGCAAGGAGTAGCGTCGAGGTGGCCAATATGAGAAACTATCGATCTCATACGGAGGTAGAGGTTTTAGAGTGACTTAGTTCAGCGGAACAGTGTTCTATATTCTGTGTTGTGAGGGGCAGCCGGATTTGTTTGATTCAAAGGGATAAACTCAGTTCGGGTATTTGTACAGTAAATTGGCTATAGGGGTTTACACATAGCAGACAGGTGGAGCTGATGACCAATCTACTTTCCCATTTCGCACAATTAAGAATTATATTAGACTAAATCTGTTTGATCCTTAGAGGAGACGGGTGACTAAAACACGTAAATAAAATTTCTCTAGTTTGTCCATGCCGAGACATAACAGCTAACGTTACTACATCCTCACGTTATCTTATATTTCACTGCCGTCGTCGTCGTCTTTCAGACAGGGTAAAGCATATGTCTTTTCAATCATGGAGTATCCTTGGTCGACTTAAGTCTCCCATTCTTTTCGGCTTATAGTTCAGGCTTTGTCTTGGAAGGTCTTTTACCTTGTGATCTATTGACATTATATCCATGTTTAATAGCATGTACATTCAACAAATTTCTACAATTCCTTACTAATTCTGCTCGTGTGTTTCCCTTTAAGGTTCTCATGAAACCCATCTCTGCTACATGGACACTGGTTTACAAAAGTTACGGTTGTAAATAACTGTAGTATGATGTGTGACTGCTACGTTATGTAGCTCGGTGAAACATGGACTATACTGCTACAGTATAGTACAGAATATACCTGAAAGAAATACGCAGTGTGACGAAAAGAAATGATACTTTTATTCGAAGACAATACTTACAAAGAAGCTACAGCAATTTACAGGGTGTTTCAAAAAGGACTTTTCAATTTCGAAGATCCATATAAATTAATTCATACTACCTACTAGAGGATTGCAGTGTCAATTTGCAGGGAAATACATCAAGTTTTGTCTCGTGTAGTTTGCTAGTGCGGAATCGACCCGTAAGGAACGCTAGCGGCAGTTGCGTTACAGATGGCTGCCTTCACTGGACTCGAGCATGCTAGTCGTGTGTTTTGGTTTCAAGAATCGAAGTCGGCGACAACAGCTCAGCGTAATTTCGCTACCAGGTAGGCTAAAGACTCTCCTAGTGGGCCTATAGTTTATGAGTGGCATAAATGTTCTGTTGAAACAGGGTGCTCGTAGGACATGGTTATAATCAGGTCGTCCTAGCACATCTGACGACGTATATTGTACCTGGATATGTCACAAGAATTTTTGATACCACAAATCGGTGAGGATGATCAAGAACGAAATGCTTATTTCGTGCAATATGGTGCACCGACCCACTACCGTGATTTTCTCAGTGACCGCTTTCCAGGTCAATGGATTGGTTGTGATACGCCAATTGTATGAACCCCACGTTCCCCAGACCTGAGACCACTCGATTTTTTATGGTTTTCATCAAGGATTTAGCTTCTCTAACTGAACTTAGAGCAAGAATTTACGCCACCACTGAGCAAGTTATACCTGCATGCTACAGCGACTTTGGGAAGTAATTGACTTCCAATGGGACGTGTGCAGGATAACCAGCGGAAGCCACATACATTTCAGTTAAAGGTAAGGAGATACTTGATGTGTTTCCCTACAAAATAACGCTAAACCCAGCACTGTACCTCCTTTTAATAAATTTATATTAATGTTTAAATTTGTAAAGTCCTTTGTGAAACACCCTGTATAATGTTTCCCTGAACATTACAAACGTTACAGTTTTCTGAGTAGTGTGTTTGGTCACCACGGACTGCAGTGCATGCTCTACAACGTGCTACCATGCTGTCCACAAGGTTATCAACGAATTCTTGTTGCAGGGTGTTCCATTCCTCCACCAGTACGGTTGATAACTGCTTGATGGTGGTTGGGGCATGTAAGCGTGCTGAAATAAATCTGCCCAACACATTCCACATATGATCGTTGCGACTGAAGTCTGGGAACGGGCAGGCCAGCCCATTTCCTGATATCGTTTCGTTCTGGGAACTCCATCCGCGCCATTCGGTGCTGTTGTGCCCATAAAAATGAAATCAGAGCACAATACAGCTCTGGAAAGACGGAAATGGGGGAATTTTACAATATCACAATAAATCTGACCAATGAGTGTTCAAAAATCTGGAATTCAATCGGCCCATGCAACATTATGTCTCCCTACACCGTAACTCCTAAACCACAAAAATATCATGTTCGACAATACTCCTGGTTGCGGTGCGTGTTCCCACAACTCGCCACGTGACAGTACGTCCAGAATTACTACACAAACTGACTCAGCTCTCATCCGAGAACGCGATCCACCCCTCGCTAGTCCATTCCCTATGCTCCTGGTACCATCGCAAACGGTGCCGAGATTGTGCGGCTGTCAACGGCTCACGACCACTGGTCGTCGGACAATGAGACCACCCCCGCGCCATTGCCGTCAATGTTCAGTGTGAGATTGGGTGCCTTGCAGTCCTGTTAAACATGTTTGCAATTCCACCCACTGACGTGGGTCCCTTCTTGGCTGTTGCACAATGTTGTGACCACCTGATGCTGAAGTTGACTCTGGTCGATCATCACCCCTCCTTCGGGTAGCAGTGCCTCTGGTTCGGAACGCTCCCCACGCACGTGAAATTATGCCGCGAGCAACACCAAACCCCTGGGCTACACTCGTCATACTACACGCATCATCCAGTTTCACGTGTGGAGTTACCCAGATGTTGTCTCCGAGCTATGTTGTAACGAAGAACATCACAAAAATGCAGAGTAATTGCTCCCTGGTTGCCACACACACACACACACACACACACACACACACACACACACACACACACACTCATGGTCTTTGCCAGCTTCTTCAGCTGCCTCGTGTTGCGGGACAGTGGCATTTGGAACAATAGTGAAGCTCGCCTCACGCAATGTGACATCCAGCTTTCTGTGCACCACTGCGAGACCTCTGGCAGCATGCCCCTGCACTCTCATTTATTTTGGTTAAAACTACAGCCGAGATCGCAATAACATTGCGAGTGTACTGTCACGTGAAAAGCCGAGGAGCCGCCAGCACGAGCCACAGGAGGCCCAAAAAATCTGGGAATGGCTTCAACATAAGCAGAAGCAGGTCCTAATATACAAATGTTCGTACGACCTCGAATATTAAACTTTCTGGCACATTAAAGCTGTGTTCTCTACCAACTGAGATACCCAAGCACGACTCACGCACCATCCTCACAGCTTTACTTCCGCCAGTATCTCGTCTCCTACTTTCCAAACTTCACAGAAGCTCTCCTGCGAAAGGCAAAGGTCCCGAGTTCGAGTCTCGTCCCGGCGCACAGTTTTAATCTGCCAGGAAGTTTCATATCAGCGCACACTCCGCTCCAGTGAAAATCTCATTCTGGAGACCTCGTATATCGTTTTAGCCAAAGTATAGCACCAGATCGCTGTGCTCCACGGACAACGATGTCTACATATATGGACTCTCTATTTTTTCCACCTACTACGCGAGGCTTCAATAAGCAATGTAACACATTTTTTTCTCAGCTAATTTCGGATGAAAAATGCGGATTTTGTTGTGGGACACCGCGGAATATTCCCGCTTCAACTCCTAGAGTTTCATGAAGTTCCGGTAGGTGGCGGCGACACTGTAGGAAACATGCAGAATGGAGTCTGTAACGGAGATACGGACCAGTCAGAGAGCTGTGTTTGACGTTCTTTTGGCCGGAAACCAGAGCGTCCCAGATATTCATAGGCGCTTGCAGGAAGCTATCACTAAACAAAAGCACGGCGAGTTGTTGGTCGAGGCGTCTGTTATCATAGCAACAAAATGGCTCTGAGCACTATGGGTCTTATCATCTGAGGTCATCAGTCGCCTAGAACTTAGAACTACTTAAAGCTAACTTACCTAAGGACATCACATACATCCACGCCCGAGGCTGGACTCGAACCTGCGACCGTAGCGGTCACGCGGTTCCAGAGTGTAGCGCTTAGAACCGCTCGGCCACCCCGGCCGGCTCATAGCAACAACGTCACGTAATCCTGTCCTATCTCCCGCGTGCTGGCCGGCCGCATACAGCTGTGACTCATGCAATTTTGTAACGATCGGATACTCTCATTCAGCGTGATGCAAACGAACTGCTCCATAACTATGAGAAGGCCTCACACAAGTCTACGCACCAGAGAAGAGCTCACAAAGCTTCAGTGGGTTGTCCTCCTTCTAACAAATAACTCGGATCTCGCACCTTCCGATTTCTGGATGCAGCCAGCAGAAAGCACTACACAGATGATGGGAACGGTATTGATGCAACAGGTCGATGGCTACTACATCGACCAGTACAGTGGTACCATGCGGCCATACAGGCCCTCCCAGTAATGTAAGGCCGTCACATTAAACGAAGATTGTGTTGAAAAGTGCGGTTTGAAGCCAAAAGAGTGGGGAAAAATATGGTGTATTGGAGTCCTGAATAAGGCCAACTTGTTTTCAGAAAAAATTATTTGCGTTCCTTATTGAACACCCTTCGCAGTTAACATGTTAAGTTACTTTACCTATCTCGTCCTTAAGTTTTGCAAAACAGTGTAATTCGCTGTGTTTTTACCTACACAACTCTCGCTACCACGTGTATTAATCTTGCCTTTGGTTGCATAATGTTATATTTGTTATCAAGTCTAATTACTAAATATTCAATTACAAAATATATTTAAGTAATCCTTCTACGTTTACCACAGGTGCCAAGTTTTGTTACTTGAATCAGTTATTTACGTATTGTGCATCTAGTTAACTGGTGCTGTTTAGGACTATGCTTACTGTATCCTTACCAGGAAAATTTGCTTCCTTGTTTTCTTGTCTCTACAGTCAATTTATGATTAAATTAGTTTTATCTCTTGTAGACCCGATGATGCTTCTAAACCCAGTCACGAGTATTTATTTCAATAAATTAAAATGTGACCAGGACCGTGAAGAGTTCAGACTGAAAAAATGGTTGTCGCATTCAAAATGATCGACGTCAGGAACTTCCGAAAGTCTTACCACACATTAAGATATTTAAAAAATGCACTACTTTTTGTAGGCAGTGCGTAAATACGCAACCCAGCTCGCAGCATCTCAAGAAGACGACAGCGTCGGTCTTCGAAACATTGATTATAAAATTCAATTATCAGCACATCTGAATACGCTAAAGCACACCATTAATCAATCACGGCGAGAAAACCTCGGAAACCATCAGAAGTGAACCATTCACTGATGCATCAGGATGTTCCTGTCAACCCAACATTTTTTATAATCAAGTTTTACCATAAACCTGTTTCCTCTCCAATTCACTTAGTACCTGTTCATTGCTTATTCAGCCCACCAACCTAATCTTCAGCAATGTCCTTCAAACTCACATTTCAAAAGATTTTATCTCAATTGTGGTACTGTCCATGTTTCACTTCCTTATTAGATTATACTCCAAACGGCGTTAAAAGGAACTTACTATCACGTTTATATTCGACATGAACATTTTTTACAGGCATGCTTTTCTAGTTATTATTGTTCTGAAGTTAATAAATTCTTTAATCCCATTATCACATATTTGCTCGAGTAACAAAAGTCGCCTACTACTTTTAGTGTCTCATTTCCTATTCCAGTTCTCTCAGCATTACCTTCACACCAGTACCCTACTACTACATTTTAGAAACTACTTTCGAGACAAGGCCATTGATGTCCCCTAGACAGTCACAACGGCGTCCATAAAGTATTTATTTCTATCATTCGTTTTCCAAATTTCTTCTTTGTTTATTTCACTTTCCCAGTGAATTGACAGAACAATATAGGGGACAGTGTTCTTGTCTCATTTCCTTCATCGTTACCACCCTTTTATGACCTTCGACTCCTAAAACTCTTTTCTGGTGTTCGTACAAGTTGTCTCATTCTTTCTCAGGCAGTCTCTCTCTACTAAATAAGTAGGGTATATAACTTTTATTTAAATATAATTAAATGTTTTCATGTTGTAAAAATTTATTAACCCCATAGTCAACATTCAAAGCACATTGCGGCGGGCGGGTTCATTTTTCGTACCTCCAGCAGTTCATTCTACCTACCTCGGGAAGCTCCTCGATGTCTGCCCCCTTTCTGTTGCGTTGGTAGATTATGATTAAGACGACAAAAGCATCGCTGAAGAAACCTCGACTAAATGTCTACGAATCAGAGACTGCATAACTCAAGATTGGATATCTGTAAGTTCGTAAAAATTTCGGGCGTACGGGATTGTAAAGAATTTGCGCGTAAAGATTTAAAGTTCAATGAGTTAGATTTTACTGCCTAAAAAACAAGTAATGAATGGCTATCAAGTCCGTATTCGTTGTGAAAACTGTTAGTGGTGCTAGTTATTTTCTACTTTCATTATAAGATTCAGACGAAAGCAGGAAAAAGTTCACCACTCCAACATGAATGATTTTCACTTTTTATACACTGACCCACAGTTATTCGGTAGTTCCTACATCAAGTCGTTCAGTGGTCTTCTGGGAAAGAAGTATTCCAAAAATGTTCCGAGATGTTCACGAAACACGCTACGCGGATTTCAGTATGACCAGAAAGTTAACACGTAGATCACTTCCAAACATAGGTACTTAAAATTTCCAAACTATCACTCAAATGTTTAAAATTGTAGCCGCTTCGCAATTACGATAAAGGATTGACAAAACGCAAGATTTTCTTTATCTTAACAGAAATTTTATGGGTGCGGCTTCGCACTCAGCGGTGAAGTAAAAAGAATCCCCAGCGATACAGATGCATCACATAGCTCTACGCTTGACTCCTACTGGCTGATGATTTAGGCAGCCAATCAGATAAGCTCCACCACTCCAATATGCGCGGTAATCCCTAAATCATGCAAAAGAACACTGAAAGCAATTTAAAGAAACTCTGAATGTAGAAAACCAAAATAAATTTAAATGAAATAAACAGCGATTTATCGCCATAAATGTACCAACTGCTTTAACACCTAACTTTTCTTCTGTCTGCCTTTATACAAAAGCATGCGTACTATAAACACGTCACATTTGTCACACGACTTATGATAGCACAAAAAATTTCCCACACGTATATTATAAATATTTTTTAACAAAATGAAACACACAAACTTTACGTATGTCCTCCACACATTCTCTCAGTCTCTTGACAATACTCAACAAATCGTAATTACATGATTTCAAAATGATTACTATTGCGTCAGCAAACCACTGTAACAAAATCAAAGAAAATTCTAGGAAATCTATATGAGCTGATCTTTTTGTTATGTTTTCAGATGATATTATAAGTGAAGTAGTGCAAGAGAAGTTGTTATGGTTTTTAGGAAAAAAAATTATCTCCGAAAGTACTGATTTTTACAGTTCCATTGTAGTGTCAATAAAAGCCTATATACGGAGCATGAAATAGACCGAATATACTTTTATTGCCTTTTCTTTAGATCCGTAGAAAGTATGCATAACATCCTCATTCCAGAGGTTAGATTAGTGAATGAAAAATTTATATTGTTTTTCAGTGCGTTGTACTTCGACAAAATAAGACTCGAAACTGACATTAAAAACTGGTGCAATTCATAAAAGAATTAGATGGCTTCAAATGGCTCTGAGCACTATGGGACTTAACATCTGAGGTCATCGGTCCCCTAGAACTTAGAACTACTTAAACCTAAATAACGTAAGGACATCACACACATCCATGCCAGAGACAGGATTCGAATCTGCGAACGTAGCGGTCGCGTGGTTCCAGACTGTACCGCCTAGAACCGCTCGGCCACAAAGGTCCAGCAAAGAATTACAACAAGTTCAAAGTGAATACTATTTATGTTAGTAAATAATTATAATACGTGCAATATCCAGAAAATTCAATAAAAAACCTAAAAGTTTTGGGAAAAGCGTCACTGGAATGTGAAAATATAACAATTTGCAAATGTCCCAGTGGTGCACTGGAAACAATACATTGCTGTACTGTTATAAACACTCACTTATTCGATAGTATAGGGTATTAGCAGAGTCTAAAAGCATTCTAGTACAAAATTACTAAAAGTAAACAGAAATTAATTTACGTTTCGAAGACATGCTGACTTGGCAACGAACACCCTTTTTAAGCATATGGCGCAGCAACCTACTGCCAGCTTGCAGAGACGGCAAAAACGAGATACAATGAAAGCACATGGTGTGCAGTATATGTCAATTAGACACAGCAAGTTTGGTTTATTCCCTGACCTATAAAAAAAAAAAGAAAATTTCGGTGTAGCACATTTGCGACATAGTGCCTGAAAAGGATAACGTATCACTGGCCGGTGTGGCCGAGCAGTTCTAGGCGCTTCAGTTTGCAACCGCGAGGCCGCTCAGATCGTAGGTTCGAATCCTGCATCGGGCATGGATGTGTGTGATGTCCTTAGTTATGTTTAAGTTGTTCTAAGTTCTAGGGAACTGATGACCTCAGATGTTAAGTCCCATAGTGCTCAGAGTCATTTGAATCACTTGAGGATAACGGATCATACGTGCCTCAACCTAGGCCACGCTGCCCCAACGGCCAATGACAGCTGTGCCGATGTCAGGACAATAACAACTGCTCTCTCTCTCTCTCTCTCTCTCTCTCTCTCTGGCTACACGGCAAGTGGCGTCCTAAGGTCCCTTACATTATTATAAACTAAGATGTACAGACACGGAATAATTTGCTACATTAGAGTATGAGGCTGTTGTGTGATCGATCGTTGACTTTCTTTGCTAAATAAATGTCGTGTGACTAGGGCCTCCCGTCGGGTAGACCGGGCGCAAGTCTTTCGATTTGACGCCACTTCGGTGACTTGCGCATCGACGGGGATGAAATGATGATCATTAGGACAACACAACACCCAGCCCCTGAGCGGAGAATATCTCCGAACCAGTCGGGAATCGAACCCGGTCCCTTAGGATTGACATTCTGTCGCACTGACCACTCAGCTACCGGGGGCGCGGACACTTTCTTTGCTGCAGGTGTACAAAAAAAAAAAAGATTGTAATTGATAGACGGTTGTACTGATGGGAAAGCACCCACTAAAAATTGTTCAGCAGGGGGTACGTTGGCAGGTGCGGGAGACGATAGGAAGGAAGGCTTATCTATGTCGTGGAAGTAAGTGTCAATTAATATTTCGCTGGAACGGATTCGAAGACAAAGGTGTGAAGTTAGTGGTATAAATTGTAGAACACCCTCAACTGAGTGGAAGATGTATGTGAATGTTTACTTGGATAAACTCTGGCTGGTTTCAGAAAAGTAAAGGAGTGTACCGAAAATACTGGCTTTCATAAATTCAGTAAATTTGTGGTAAGATCTTATAAGACCAAACTGCTTAGGTCATCGGTCCCTAAGCTTACACACTACTTAATCTAACTTAAACCAACACCCACACCCATGCCCGAGTGAGGACTGGAACTCCCGACGGGGAAGGCCGCGTGGACCGTGACAAAACGCCTCTAACTGCGCTGCTTACTCGAATTTTGAGGAACTCGTATACATAACAGAGTGTCTTTCCAAATGTTTTGTAAAGGTAAATAATCGTTGATGTCATAGTCTTAAACAATGCAAGCTGGCCGTTAGGCATGACAGTAGCACAAACATAGCAATGGCAGTTTACTCCACTAAGTACTGTCCCTCTTAATCATGTCTGTTATTGACAGTTTGTGGTGGTAAGTAGTTATTGTAGGGACTGGTAGTTGAGGCTTTTACAAACTGTAGAAAAAGCAAAACAACCTTCGGCGAAACTAAGAGCAAGGGTGCCAGCATAATCAACGCAATGGGAGTTCTATAATTAAGGCAGAGGAGAGCGCGGACTGGTGGGAAAAGCACTTCGAAGGCCTCTATGAAGGGTGGCGGGAGGGGGGGGGGGGGGGATTGTGTGATGTTGTGATAGAAGAAGAAACAAGAGTCGACAGGGAAGCGATAGGGGATCGAATACTACAATCAGAAATTAAAAGAGTTTTCGACAACTTATGACGAAATACGGCGGGAGGGATGGATAACATTACATCAGAAAAGTTCCGCGAGACTTGGTTAAAGAATAATTATTCACTTGGCGTGTTGAACGTATGAGGCTGTTAATATACCACAATACTTTCGGAGAAACATCATCCACATAATTACGAAGAATGCAGGAGCTGACAAGAATGACCGAACACTCAGATTAAAAGCTCATTTATCCACGTTGCTGCAAAGAATGACAATAAATGGAAGAGAAAATCTGGTATCTTCTAGCTAAGGATTACTTTGGCTTTAGGAGAGTTAAAGATTCCAGAGAGACAGTTAGCACACTGCGGTTGAAAATGGAAGCGAGACCAAAGAAAAATCGGCCGGTCGGAGTGGCCGTGCGGTTCTGGGCGCTACAGTCTGGAACCGCGAGACCGCTACGGTCGCAGGTTCGAATCCTGCCTCGGGCATGGATGTGTGTGATGTCCTTAGGTTAGTTAGGTTTAAGTAGTTCTAAGTTCTAGGGGACTGATGACCTCAGAAGTTAAGTCCCATAGTGCTCAGAGCTATTTGAACCATTTTTGTATCTTCACAGGGAGTGGGAAACAAAAGAATACGCGGTATTACAGTAAAAAAGAAAAAGTCTTTCCTGCGAAGTATAGACTAAATAACAACAATAATGAACTCGCCATGTTCTAAATATAATTTTTTACATGCCTTTGAAAACTAAATCTGCTCCTGGGTAACACTAAATACCTACTTGCTCCACACCGTGTCTGTGACATACGTAGCTCCTCCTTAGCACGCTGTCCATAGACGAGACGTTGGTGTTCGCTGCCATGTGTGGCGGTCTCCAGAGGTTATACAGTGTATAAAGAGGGTTCTTGCGACCGAGCCAGGCGTGCTCAGTCAGCATCATATCAGCAAATACCGCAGGCCATTCCATTCAATCGATTTTTGTCTGCTTTAAAAAAGGAAACACGAGATGATCGTGGTTTTGCTTGTGCACTGAAGCTGCTAAATCTACAGAGCAAGAACCAACTCGTTTTGTTAACTTTCTTATTAAGGAAACTACAATAAACCACCAACAGTAACATGCTATTCAAAACCAAATACCAATAGGGATCCCTTCTGCAGATCAAGCAAACAGCAACTAATTCCTATAATCAGAGTTCTCTTCAACTCTAAACCCATACAACTGTTCCACGTCGAAGTCGGCTTGTAGCAGCTGGTTCAAATGGTTCAAATGGCTGAGCACTATGGGATTCAACTGCTGTGGTCATTAGTCCCCTAGAACTTAGAACTACTTAAACCTAACTAACCTAAGGACATTACACACATCCATGCCCGGGGCAGGATTCGAACCTGCGACCGTAGCAGTCGCACGGTTCCTGACTGCGCGCCTAGAACCGCGAGACCACCACGGCCGGCTAGCAGCTGGTACATAACCTTACACGACGCAAGTGATGTATGACGTTGCGGAAGAGAGGATGGTCGAGGTGGCACGCCGCTGTACAGACCGATATTATTCGCACTCGGCGAGTCGAGAACTGCCTGGTGAACGACCGGGCGCCGGCTTATCTAGCCCCGGGCGGAAGGATACTTCTGGGACTATTTACACACGTGTGATCGACAGGAAATAATTCGCCGATCGCCGCGCCCCCTTCCTCTGCTGCTGGTTGATGCCCTCTGATGGACGTTGGCCGCACCTACGTGTTTGCTGTCAACTGTGGTACTTGCTTCTAAACACTCTTGCGTCGGCCAGACTTCGCAGCGGATTCGGCAACCCGCATCTCTGGTCTGTCAGCGGTGTTGCCGTTGCAGTAGGGATCTGTGGTGACTGCAGCAGAAAAACTAGTATGTCTCAACGAATTGTTGACTATAGGATTGGTTGGAATACTTTCCCCCTAATGCGTACCTCTTTAATTTCTTTCGATTTTAATGCGAGTTGGCCTACAACCTAATGTACCACTTTGCGTAAGTGTGCTTTTAATGCAGATCGGGGATTATTTATGTTAAGGTATTCCTGAAGGGCGCATCATCACAAGTCCTTCAGAAAATTTAAAAATACATCATAGAAAAGAAGTACGCCATATTTTGAAATATTAGAGGAAGTAGAAATTCTTAGATATAAAAAAGAAAATGCACAGTTCATGGTGAATAACAAATTACAATTACAGCTAATTTTGATTCCTTGTATGGTTAAGTATTAGTACGTAATAAAATTCTGGGTTACTATCCCTTGTAAAGGCAGCGCCCAGGGCTCCTGGTCATGTCTATATGACGTCACACTGTCCACAGTATGTGCAGGTCACCTTTACTTTGCCCTGCCGCCTCACCGGTAAGACACTGTCACCTGATACATTCCACGTAGTAATTTTCGTGGTGCCATGATTAATCATATAAGCAGTGACAGTTTGTTAACACCAATACGCTCTCTCTAAAAACTTTTAGCGTCCTCCCAGTATAAAATATTTTCCTTTTCTTTTTAAATGCAGAGAAATTTTAAAAAATGCTTCTGTAATCGCAAGTTTCACCTACCAGCAATTTGTCCTAAATGCATGGAATACGTCTTCGTTATCTTTCGCTCGAGATAGAATTGTCAATAAATCACTGAGCAGAAAATTTGGAGTGAGAGCGGTGGGTATGCCTACGATCTCTAAATGTTGTGAGTATATTTTAGTTATTCCTTTATTAATTTTAATATCCACAAAATATGGAGTCACTGCAGTTTGCTTTTTACCATGTAGATTGCACATCATGAGGAGGTTTTATGTGCTGAAAACGGTTGTGCTTTAAAAACAAAAATTTTACCAGCTGTTAGCAGAATTATCTCTAACATCATTAAAGGTGGTGTTCGAATTTAGACTGTTAGTAACAAAGTGTGAAAGGAAACTGGGATTTAAAAACCATCATGATTCCCTTCCAAGACCTGCTGACAAAAATTAATTTATTATTCAACCAATTTCGGCCCACACACACTCATTAGGTATCATAAAATATTTACAACTGCTTACAAAGCAATATAAAATCAATGGCGTCAGGCAATAGAAAGTCCATGATTCGCCACTGTTAAGCAACACCAGTACAAATTGCATCGTTAATACCAAATAATACTATAAATTACTATTCAACATCAGACACGAATCATGAGTTCTGCACTGCTGTGTAAGCTACTTAAATGTTTTGGATACCTGGTGATGGTCTGTGGACCGAAACTGGTTGCATAAAACAGTAATTTTCATCATCAGCTCTTGGTGTGAATTACGGCTTTTTAAAATATTTACGAACACGTCAATTCTACATCCTGCCACGAACAGACCCGAACTATTTGAAACAGTTAACGCAGAAGAGGGAATCAGTGATCATAAAGCGGTTACTGCATCGATGATTTCAGCCGTAAATAGAATTATTAAAAAAGGTAGGAATATTTTTCTGTTTAGCGAAAGTGGCGAAAAGCAGATTTCAGAGTACTTGACAGTTCAACACAAAAGTTTTGTCTCAAGTACAGATAGTTTTGAGGATCAGTGGACAAAGTTCAAAACCATCGTACAATATGCACTAGATGAATATGTGCCAAGCAAGGTCGTAAGAGGTGGAAAAGGGTCCCGTGGTACAACAACCGAGTCAGAAAACTCCTACGGAAGCAAAGGGCAAATCACAGCAAACACAAACATAGCCAAAGCCTTGCCGACAAACAAAAATTACGCAAAGTGAAATGTAGTGTGAGGAGGGCTATGCGAGAGGCGTGCAATTAATTCGAAAGTAAAGTTCTATGTACTGACTTGGCAGAAAATCGTAAGAAATTTTCGTCTAAAGTCAAAGCGGTAGGTGGATCAAAAGAAAATGTCCAGACACTCTGTCACAAAATGGTACTGAAACAGAGGATGTCTTTTTCCAAAGCTGTTACACAGAGGAAGACTGCACTGTAGTTCCTTCTCTCGATTGTCGCACAGATGACAAAATGGTAGAAATCGAAATAGATGACAGAGGGAAAGAAAAACAATTAAAATCGCTTAAAACAGGAAAGGCCGCTGGACCTGATGGGATGCAAGTTCGATTTTACACAGAGTACGCGAAGGAACTTGCCCCCTTCTTGCAGCGGTGTACCGTAGGTCTCTAAAAGAGCGTAGCGTTCCAAAAGATCGGAAAAGGGCACAGGTCATCCCCGTTTTCAAGAAGGGACGTCGAACAGATGTGGAGAACTATAGACCTATATAGAATGAGATTTTCACTCTGCAGCGGAGTGTGCGCTGACATGAAACTTCCTGGCAGATTTGCCCGCGAAAGGCAAAGGTCCCGAGTTCGAGTCTCGGTCGGGCACACAGTTTTAATCTGCCAGGAAGTTTTATAGACCTATATGTCTAACGTCGATCAGTTGTAGAATTTTGGAACACGTATTATGTTCGAGTATAATGACTTTTCTGGAGACTAGAAATCTACTCTGTAGGAATCAGCATGTGTTTCGAAAAGATCATGTGAAACCCAGCTCGCGCTATTCGTCCACTAGATTCAGAGGGCCATAGACACGGGTTCCCTAGTAGATGCCGCGTTTCTTGACTTCCGAAAGGCGTTCGATACAGTTCTCCACAGTCGTTTAATGAACAAAGTAAGAGCATATGGACTACCAGACCAATTGTGTGACTGGATTGAAGAGTTCCTAGAGAACAGAACGCAGCATGCCATTCTCAATGGAGAGTAGTCTTCCGAAGTAAGAGTGATTTCAGGTGGGCCGCAGGGGAGTGTCATGGGACCGTTGCTATTCACAATATACATAAATGACCCTGTGGATGACATCGGAAGTTCACTGAGGCTTTTTGCGGATGATGCTGTAGTAACAATGGGAAATTGTACTGAAATGCAGGAGGATCTGCAACGTATTGACACATGGTACAGGGAATGGCAATTGAATCGAAATGTAGACAAGTGTATTGTGCTGCGAATACAGAGAAAGAAAGATCCTTTATCATTTAGCTGCAATATAGTAGGTCAGCAACTGGAAGCAGTTAATTCCATAAATTACCTGGGAGTAGGCATTAGGAGTGATTTAAAATGGAATGACCATATAAACTTAATCGTCAGTAAAGCAGTTGCTAGACTGAGATTTGTTGGAAGTATCCTAAGGAAATGCAATCCAAAAACAAAGGAAGGAGGTTACAGTACACTTGTTCGCCCACTGCTTGAATACTGCTCAGCAGTGTGGGATCCGTACCAGATATGGTTGATAGAAAAGATAGAGAAGATCCAACGGAGAGCAGCGCGCTTCGTTACAGAATCATTTAGTAATCGCGAAAGCGTTAAGTAGATGATAGATAGACTCCAGTGGAAGACTATGCAAGAGAGACGCTCGGTAGCTCGGTACGGGAATTTGCTGAAGTTTCGAGAACGTACCTTCACCGAGGAGTCAAGCAGGATACTGCTTCCTCCTACGTATATCTCTCGAAGAGACCACGAGGATAAAATCAGGGAGATTAGAGCCGACACAGAGGCATACCGATAATCTTTCTTTCCACGAACAATACGAGACTGGAATAGAAGGGAGAACCGATAGAGGTACTCAAGGTACCCTCCGCCACACACCGTCAGGTGGCTTGCGGAGTATGGGTAGATGTAGATATAGATGTAGACACCCACAAATCCATGCCGCCCAAAACTCATATCAATTTATTTTAAGAAGTTTGTTTTGGGTGGTAAGGACTTGTGGGTGTCATGGCAGGATGTGGGAATTGACGGGGAAGTGGACCCAAGGCCAAAATGTTTGAAAGAGAGGAAGAGAGTGTGGAAGAACCCTGACAAACGGATAAAGATGAGTATTCTGTTAAAACTTGAGGGATGGATAGATCCGCTGCCGGATGTCATGTTCAGTTTGGGGGACGTGGTTGCAGCCTAGTTACGATGGGGTGTGAATGTAGACGATGACGGTAATGAGGATGATATAATATGTAAGGCCAAAAATTGAAAATACATTCATGATTAGTAAGGAAAGTCGATAAGAGAATCAGAGACGAATGGTGAAACGTAGTGACGATACGGTCGGCTGAACAGAGAAAACGACCGACACAAGCGACTTTGATAAAACTTAGGGTGACATGACTCGACTCCGGGGGACAAACATATCGGAAACGGCGAAGCTGGCAGTTGTTCAGTTGTTACTGTCTTCATCTACTGTATCTACGGAAAGTACTTGAAGGACGGTGAAACCATAAGTAGGCTCAATATGTTGGGACGTCCACGCCTCACTACTGTACACTGGAGGCTTGCCTGCCCTGAGAAGCAGTCTTGACGGCATCTGTGCCAGCCCAATGTTGGTGCAGACACAATGCTTTCGGAGTCTACCGTTTGGCGCATTTTATTGAACATGGTGCTCCGCAGGCGACCATGATTTGATGACTTTGTCAACAATGATTGCTGTGAGGAGGAGTTAATCCACTCTGAGTCGTGGATCAGTGGAAAAGCGTGGAATAGCCTGACCTATCACGTTTCTTGAGATCCCAGCTAATTGGTCCTGGACGGAGAACTCGTTATCCAGGTGAACCTTTGCTCGTAACACGTATCACACCGCGGACAGAGAGAAATGAGGACTTTGGTACGACCTGGACCTCCAAACGACTTGTTGTATTGAAGGAAAGCGCAATAAGAGCCGTGGACTACGTGGACGCCTTTAACGAGCAACTGTATTGCTTCATACTATCTTCCCCGAAACAATGGCTTCGTTTTGCACAATAACTATCAGAGGCACAAGGCTATAGTAATTTGAGGCACTTGAGAGTGATCCATAAACTACCGGCCAGTAAATGTTGGGAATATTGTGTTTTGTGGGCAGACATCTCGTGCTACATACTGGGAAAACGTAACAAGGACCTGACGAATCCATACCACGCTGTATCACTGTTTTATTGCGTTTCAAAGACGGGCCAATACGCTATTATACAGGCGCTCATAATTTTTGAACTGATAATCCAAATCCTTATGACCAGTACACACAGTAACATTCAATGACGCCCAGTGGCTTTGCAGCCACGTGACGGGGTAACAAAAGTATGTAAGCGGAGCAGACACGGACGGAGGATCACCATGGCGAAGATACAGGCTGCAAATGGGCAACTCCAGTGAGATAAACGACTTTTACAAAAGGCAGATTTTTATTAGGCAGAGCCTGTGAACGACTATCTCATAAACGGCGAAGCAGGTCGAGTGTTGACGTGCTACTGCCGCGAGTTTCTATGGAAGGAGATAGAAGGACAGCGAAACTACCACTAGGTGTCCAATGGTTTGAATACGACTCTCCACAGAACGCGTGGTTCGGAGGTTCATCTGCTCTGTAGAGCATATATGACTGTCTGTGGCATCTCTGTCGAGAGAGTACAGTACTGTTGCACGCACAATTTTTTCAGAGGACACCGTTCATCGTACATCGTTGAACATGGAGCTCCACAGCAGATCACCCCTACGTATTCACATGTTGGCCATAAGGAATCGTCCATTCGGTTGCAATAGACACGGGACCATCGAGATTCCGCCATCGATCAAGGGAAATGTGTCAGCTCTTCGGGTAAATCACATTTTAGCTCCACTAGGTCGATGCTCATCCCCACAAACGCAATCATCGAGGTGAGCGGCGGCTCGAAACGTGCAGTGCGCCACGGACGCAGGCAGGTGGGAGCAGTATTCTGGTATGAGAGACACCCTACTGGGACCTGTAGTAGTAATCGAAGACACCCTGCCTGCTGCGAACCACCTGGATCTCCTCATTCTTGATGTATTCCCCGACGGTGATGTCATCTTTCAGCAGTGTAATTTCCCGTTTCTCTGAGCCAGAATCGTGCAACAGTGATTTGAGGAGTATTATAGTGAACGCATGACCACATTAGCCAGGTGTAAATCATATGTAACTCACCCGGGTTGCTTCCAGGCGCCATCACCACGTACGGAAATCAGCAGACCGTTATTTAGGCGAATTACATGACCTGAGCTAGATATCTAATGCCACTTTCTTCGACAAACCTACCAGCAAATTTTCGGATTCCTAATACGGTGAATTAAGTTCCAAAGACGGAAAAACAATGTATTAAGCAGCTGGTCGTTACGTTTTGGCACGTCTCAGACCACGATGCACATATTTTAGCACTAAAAGGTTTTTGCACTCAAACAATGTTTATACATAATTACAAAATACATAGAAAAGTTAATCCAACGGCAATAGAGAGTTTTTAAATGTCCTTAAGGAGCCATAGCGTCAGGATGTTTATAATACCGGTAATATAGATGACAAGTATAATGCTTTTTTAAACACATTGTTCTTTGAAATTTCCATTAGAAGGTTTTAAACAGCGTACTAGCAGTAAGAAGCAGCCTGTATGGCTGACTAATGGGATAAGGATATCATGTAGAACAAAGTGGGAATTATATAAAAATGTTAAAAGTAGTCACAATCGAGTTACAATAGCCCATTACAAACAGTGTTGTAAGGTGCTTGAAATATTATTAGGAACGCATAGATTATGTGGAGCAGGAACAAAATAGCTTATTCAAAGGATACAATTAAAAACGTGTGGTCAATCGTGAAGTAAGTATGTAGTCAGCAGCATAAGGTCGACAATATAAAGTCAATAGATAGAAAAAGTTTTTCTGCTACTCATAAGTCAGATATATGTACAGTATTTAACAATCACTATCTGAGCATTGCTGATGAATTAAATAAAAACTTAATTGCTACAGGGAATCATATAACTCTCTTGGAAAATGCCTTTCCGAGACTGATGTCTGAAATACTGACAAGTGAGAGACTTAGTCAGTAATTAAATCACTGAATACTAAGGACTCTCATGGATATGATGCAGTCACTAGCAGAATCTTAAAGTACTTTGCTGCACATATTTGCCCTGTAATTACTCATATTTCTAATTTTCACTTTCAGATGGTCAGCTTCCTGCACTATTAAAGTAATCAGTAGTACATTCGGTTTTTAAAAAGGGAGAAAGGGATAATGTAGACAGTTTTAGACCTGTTTCTACGCCGTTAGTGTTTGCTAAAGTTTTTGAAAAGGCTGTGCATGTGAGGATAATTTATCATTTTATTTCAATAACGCGCTATCAAATGTACAATTCGGTTTTAGAAGCGATTTAAAATGCTATAGTATCTTTTCTCTGTGAGGTACTGGACGGATTAAACAAAAGATTTCAAACGCTAGGCATCTTTTTTGATTAACTAAGCCGTTGGATTGTGTTGATCACAAAATATTGCTCCAGAAGTTGGACCATTATGGAATACGGGGAATACCTCACAATTGGTTCACCTCTTACTTCAACAGCGTACAGCAAAAGGTCTGTGCTGGGGCCACTCCTGTTCCTTATGTTTATAAATGATAATACGCCCTCGAGTATTACAGGTGATTCTAAAATATTTCTGTTTGTTGTTGACACTAGCTTGGTAGTAAAGGATTTTGTGTCCAGCGTGGACACTGTTTCAGATACTGCAGTTCAATGCTTGTAGAAAATCAGCTAACGCTAAATCACGCCTAAGACTCAGTTTATACAGTTCCTAACACGCAAGTTAACAAAACCTGACGTTTTAATTTCAAAGAACGGGCTTATGATTAGTGAAACTGAACTGTTCAGATTTCTAGGCCTTCAGTTACAGAGTAAACTGTCGTGTAAAGCCCAAGATTAGGATCTAGTTCATGGGACTTAATGCTGCCATTTTTACTATTCTAGCGCTATCTCAAGTAAGTGATAGTCACACCAAAAGTAGTCTACTTTGTTTTCATTCGCTTATGACGTATGGTACTATATTTTGGGGTAACTCTCCCCATTATCGAAGTATACTTTTGGCTCGGAAACGGGCGGTTCGTGCAGTAAGTGGTGTAAGTTCGTGAACCTCTTGTCGACCCCTGTTCACTAGTCTTGGTATTCTGATATTGACCTCTCAATATATACATTCTTTACTGTCGTTTCTTGTTAACAATATTAGCTTATTCCGAAGAGTTAGCAGCTTTCACTCAGTTAATAGTAGGTAGAAATCCAGTCTGCATTTGGATCGGACTTCCCTGACTCTTGTGCAGAATTGCGTGGAGTTTACTGCTGCATCCCTTTCGAATAGGCTACCACAAAAATTGAAAAATCTTAGCAGTGATGCATGCGCTTTCACATCCAAAATGGAGAGTTTCCTCATGAGTGATTCCTATTCGGTCGAGGTGTTCCTTGAAAAATTAAGATGATTCGTATGTTATATTGTTGCGTTTACACAAACTTATGGCTTGCTTCTGTTTAGGTTCTATTTTTATGTTGTAATAGCATGTACTGACACGTTCCGTGAGCTTGGAGATTTGCTCCTCAATTAGTTCCTACGGTACTAAAGGCATAAAATAAAAAAGTCTCAATATAAGTGAAATTGAGTGATACCAACGTCATCATTGACCCAAGGCACGATTTATTCACTGCCCAATTTTTCGTCATAGATTTTCGGAAAGGAAAAAGCGCTGAGACTGCTGCAACGTGGTGAAAGCATTAAGGGCGACAGGTACATGGGAGGAAAGCCCCGGGGATGAAGCAAGCAGACGAGGGGCTTCCCGGTGCTTTGATACCAGCCCTCGCAGCGAGTTTTTATTGCCTCCTCGGTATTCTGCCCGGCGGCTGCAGGCGTCGTGAGTGTTGCCGGCCATCCGGGCGCTACTTCGGTCGGCCCGCCGCTGACCCGCCGCCCCCGCGAGGGCGGGTTTAGTCGGCCGCGGCGCGCCTCCAGGGTGCCGTATTTCGTACACCAGTGGCCCGGCGTGCGCTGCATGTGTAACCGCTCCGAGCTCTTCCCGGCAACTGCGAATGCGCCAACGGCTCACCGTTCATCCGGCGAGCCGCCACGGTGAGATCGACCGGCGCAATCTCCCAGCAGCTTAACAGCGCTCTCGCCGCTCTAACGAAAAAAACAACCACGGCGGTAGTAAAAATTCACGGTTTGCCGCTGGATACCGAAAATCGCGCCGTAGTGGCAATCGTATCGTTTACTTTGTGTTACCGCATCCAGTTTTCCTCTTTCTGTAACTGTATACATCGCGTCCTACATCTCGTAGAATAAACTGCTCATAATATTTCACAACCTGTTGATAGTAAGGGAATTGTTGCATCTAGGAAGTAAAAGTACCATGTAGTCAGAGAAATGTGCATAGTACTACACTACAAGAAAATAGTGGTCAGAACTGGACTACAATACTGCTGTCGTTTGTGTCAATAAGGAACTTATTGTCAGTTACAGTGATTTCGAAAAGATTCCATAGGCTGAAATATTGCTGCATATAAAGCATTCACATTAAGGAAGCCAGTATGTAGGCATTCGAGTTCTCGAAGAGAGCCTATTGTTTTCGTAAGAACTTTGTTTATTCGTACTCGTCGTATACGTAAATTAAGTCCTGACAGTTTAACGTGTAAGCCCTGTTTGGCTTAAAGCTCATAACAGAATTTACAGTTGTTGACCATTGTACAGTTGACAATTGTACAGAGTATACTAGGTTTTCATAAATAAAAACCAATGATGAAAAAATGAACAAAAGAAGAGAAGCGATTTATTCTTTTGAGACCACCACGGGTTCGCAGAACAGCACCCTGATCCCTGTGGCTTCCTCTAGTTTCTGAGGAAGTCGTCCCAGCGATTGCGTAGTTGGCATAATGCCCTGTAGCAGACGATTACGCAACAGGGCTATGGGCTCCAACGGTTACTGAGCGTCTATTGTGCGGAATGCATTGCGCATTAAGAATCTAATGAGCACAGAACATGGAAAAAAGAAAGTAATGAGGAGTATCGAGAAGAAGAAGAGAAGAGAAGACCTTAACATCAGCAATGGGTCCACGAACTAGATTAAGCTACGAAATTCTGCCACCGTGGCAACAAGTAACCAATGGCGGACGAAGACTCTGCCTTGTTACTATGTATGGCTGCACATGTCGGGTTCCATGATGGCATTGTGCTTCGCTTGCAGACATGACTGTTCGATCGTCTCCCCCCCCCTCCCCCCCCCCCCCAACCACCGTGTTGTGGTAGCTTCAGAGTTTGCTGCTCTCTCCACATTTCTACATTTACCCCTAACTGGTAGTGTACTAGTCATTGACACGGGTAATCTGCCTTCAGGGAGCTGTCAAGGTAGAACATAGAACATGGACGAATTCTGATGGCCCACTGCGGATACTGTCCTGGGGTGTAACAGGCGTGTTGCCATTCTAATGAGGAGGCCATTTTGCATGTATACAGAATGAAGCTGAACTTCAGCAATAAAATTTTGGCGGTTGTCCAGGGATACTTTCCTATAATTTTGGAATAACAGGATCGTGGTTTTCATTGGTTCGTCGCAGAGTAATTATATTTAGTTTTATTTGTCACACCTTGTATCGGTAAAGCATTGGAAACATATACACCACAGTGAACATGTCGACGATAAGCGCTGTTTTTCTTGATTTGAAAGAAACTTGTTCCAGTCACTCACGGTACCTGCTGTTGATAACAGTGAGACCTACTTTACTCTTGGTTCTCAAAGCTTGCATTCTTTACGGCTTGTTCCGGTCACCGGTTGATTGATTCAGCAGTGTTTGTTGTACGTTAACCATAATATACACAACATTATGGATAGATTTATTGATGTAAAATCGGCCGATATGCATCGCGTCTATGCATTCACTGAATGCAATGGAAAAACGGCAGGACAACGATACGCTCAGCTGTTCCTGCACCGATGGAAACCCTATAACAGTAGGTTTTGCATTTGTACATAGGCGCTTACAAATAACCAGATCCTTTCGTGTCGTTACCTTTCGGTGATTGAGTATCACGGCCTTATATGTAAACTGAAGGGGGTCACTGCTGTCAGCTATAGCAGGACATTACACGGAATCAGTGGCGACGAATAAAAATGTGTACCGAATCGCGATCTGAACCTGGGATTTCCTGCTTACTGGGCAGGTGTGTCATCCACAGCGCCATCCGGGACACAGCGTCATCGAAACAGCACGGACCATCTCAGCACGTCTTACGGCCGATCCACATTCCCTCCGCTTGCCACCTAACCACAGTCCCTGTTCATTTACTCCACGCTCGCTATTCTGCGATTCCCACTGGAGATCGGACGTAATTGTGCATCCAGACTGAAATATCCATTGCGTAGCTAGGCATATCAGTTATGTGAATGCATGCTGTCTGTTCTTTCGGACACGTCCGAAAGAACAAACAGCACGCATAATACGCCTAGGTCTTCTGGATGTAAGATAAATCGTTCCGTGTCCGCAGTATAACGACAGCACTGTTTTCCGCGTCCCCGACGTTCCTTATATAGCCTCCCTTGCTAGTGCCATTTCTATTCTTTTTCTTCTACCTTTGATAAAAAATATGATCCTTTACCTGGATTACGTATTCACCTTCCAAGTGTTACAGGATTGGTCCTGAACCATCATCTCTCTCCTCTGCTGTTAAACTACTTTCGCCGCTTTTTCTTAAACCAGTGATTATCAGCTCAGAGAATTTCCACTTCCAAATGTTACACTCAAATATAATACGTCATAAGTTTCACTATTCTCTCTGCTAATAAAAATAGGTAGTTTTCATTACTAATTTTAAATGAAACCAACGGAAAGTATCAATAAAGGGCAACATGTAAGTAAATTAGAAAGAAAATTGCTATGGGGAAATGTAATGCTACTCTGTCAATGCGAAGATAAAACACTGGTCGTGTTAGATGTGACCATGTGAACGTATTTGGAGAAACCTTAATTTTCTGGGGTAATTTTTTTTAATTTCAGGATAAGTGAATATTACCATTTAAACATAGATTATTGAAGCACACGGTCCAGTCTCATTAATGTGACAGCGACCTACGTCAGACGTCAGCGTGGAATAACCGCTCACAGGCAGCAGGTGGAATGTGGCAGCACTGGCAGTGGAGGGTATAAAATGTGTGTCGGGGGAATGCAGCAACAGTTGTCACAATGCGAAAACAGAGCCATTTATCTGACGTCCAAAGGGGCATAATCATTGCCCTTTGGACGGAGTTTGGAAGCATTTCCGAAACAGCTAAGCCTGTAATCTCTTCGTGTGCCGACCAAAGTTCAAGTGTACCATGCAGGGCAAATACCTCTGTTCAGGACCGGCGCCAAGGCGTGTGTGGTGTTCCACGGCAATAGATGACAGGGGTGCACTAAGGCTGTAAATAGACGTACGGTCGAAAATACATGCAACTGACCACCCAGATGAGCAACGGGGCTACTAATAATCTCTCCTCAACCACCATTCAGCGAACGTAGCTGAATAAGGGCCTCCGCAGCAGGCACCCATACTGACTGCTGTTCATCAACCTGATATAGGTTCGCACATTACGCAAATCTGAGTTACTTGAAATAACACGATCTAGGAGCACATAGTTCAGAATTCCTCCATTATTTGGATAAAATAAATTATTTATCTAACGCAATAACATAATTAATTTATTACTTATATCTAATTTTAAGCATAAGGTTTAATAATTGACTCATTTGCATGATATAGAAAATATTCAAACATTGAGTAGCAGATCACATTCCCTAGATATTCAGAAAGCATATGGGACTTCAGTGCATTACCTGCTGAACTCCTCACATTAATAGTTTAGTTATCAAACAAGCAAATCAATGACCCAATCATGTAATTATCCTAGTTCCACAATTAATGCCTGTGAATTACATTGTATCATTTCTGGCATTCTGTTCAGAATTTAGGAATTGCTCTCTTGTCATTGAGTCACACTAATAATCACACACTACAGTGCAAGTCCTCCACTTACTTATAGGTTTATTAACATACTTTCATTAGATGAAGGTGCTGTCAGATGATTCAGTAATCCCCCACACTGTGTCCACCAAAGCTCCTTTTAATCATGGAACGACATAGAAAGTATGATATAAATTTTTATGTGCCGTAATATTCTCGCAGTGGTAGGCAAGGATGGCTCGAAGTTTTTCTCGAATAAGTTTGTACACCCAGTTAGCAGGTTTAGTAGTTGAGATGACTGGCTTCCCGTTAAACAGCCTGCCTCTGCGACTGTGATTGTATGCATTCCAGTGTAAAGGAAGGATATAACTTGTAGGCCGTTGTGAGTGTCTCTCTTGTCGTCAGACTTGTGTGCTTTGGCAGAAACTGCCGTAGACACTGTCAGTGTTCAGTAGTCCACTGCAACTTGTACGGCATGTAATGAAAAATAGCATTTTCCTAAACAGATGTTTGTGTATTTTTCTCACAGTAGTTTCATACCTCTTATGGAGTCTGCCACTGAAACATCAACAGCAGTGAACGTTCCCCTTGTCGCTACATTTCCAAGTATCACTTATAGATCTGCCTGCACTACAACATTATATGATACTGTGATTGCATGTCCCAGGATTCGACAGCTGCTAACAGGCAACATAGGCCTTGATTCTCACTCGTATATTCTCTTAATCAAATCTGAGGACACAACATTGACAGAGGAACCTGTTTCAAAAATGGCCATAACAAGTATCTTGACAATTCCTGCGATAATTGCGGAATGTGTAACAAGACAGAAGAAATCATTTCTAAAATGACCGTAAATGGTACGTGGCTGTCCATGCATTAATCGTGCAGTGTGAAAGAGCTGAACACTGACTGCTGCAGTTATATCTGAGCATAATTTTAGCTTTGTGGCTATACCACTGTAGAATATCAGAAGGTTTACCTTCCTATTACAGCTCCTGTTCCCATCTACGACTGATACTCCGGGGCTACATGTAGTTGTTATTAGTTTTCCAAGTGTTTAATTAGTGATTGTTGTCGCCTACCTCAATGATGATGGGTTGTTGGTTCCTCCAGTCTTGGTTGTTCAGAGTGTTGTGTTGGTTATTGCTTTGATGATATTGGTTGTTGTTCTGTGTTTTATAACCACAGTTATTCCTTATTTGTTTTACGGTTACTTCAGCTACTGTCATGATTTTTATTATTATATCGATTAGTCTTTTATTCACCAGAATAATTTTGTGGATTATCGGGACGACCTGACATTGCTTGTGCTGGGAACAGACAGCTGATTTTAATTCAAGTTTGCCCTATGTTTAACACTTTTATATACTATAGCAGTTGAATCTAGAACCGATTTTAAATCATCAACGTTCGATTCAGTGACATGTATTCACTTACGTTCCAATTAGTTGCTTTAAGAATTTGCAAAATGACTGTCTGCAGTATTTGCTCATTCCAGTACCTCATCTTGTTAAAGCATTTTTCGAAGGGCTATTTCGAGTTCCTTTTTCGAAGTTAAACAGTTCAGTGTTACAACCGTCTTTCCTTAGGCTCTTTGGAGCTGCTCAACCAATATTTGGCCAAGGAAGCGCTCCCACGTTTACTATAATTCTTACGATGTTCTCGGCTTCTGTTGCACAGAGTGCGGTGTTCCTCTGCATTTACCGTCTTACGGAAATTATTTTTTGAGTACCATTCCTCATTCTTGGCAAGTCACCAAGAAAAGCTCTTAAGAATACAATTAGCTGTACATTTTTCTTGTTTGGCGAAAATGCACGGAACTGCCGGTGTTTTTTGAGGTTTTCTCCCATGAGCATGTAGGTGCGTCTGTGCATGGTCCGTCTCACGTAATGCGGTTGTATTAACAATTGCGTATCTGGCTCAGTTTGCTTGTGCTGACTTAGTACTAGATCTGACTCGAGGATTACCATCGGCTTGTGCATCGTCGGGTGATTGTCTTGCAGCACTTCTTTAAACTCATCTGGTTGTTTACTCTCATCAGCTTTTCTCTTTTGGTGTCACACCATTGCGAGAAGTCTTGATCTAATTGCTTTTTGATGTCTTGCAGTGCAACTGTTACCACCTCATTTGAGCCATCATATAGAGTGTTAGCGTGCTCTGTCGCTGTCTGAAGTCTATTATCAGTATCTTCCGTAAGCTTTTTGCCTTCGCCTGGCATCCAACTAGAAAATTCAACTTTAGAATGATTCCTTTGTAATGGAAACTGCACGTTAATTATCTTCTCTTGTTCCAGAGATAATTCATAATCACATTCAGACAACTTTTGAATGGTTTCTGACGAACACTAATGCGCAGTTCATATTTCAGCTACCTTACCTGTTAATTTACCTATCGCTTTAGGGCAGCCATCCTAAGTCTGTCTTAACTAATGAATGTCATTAGTAATCTCCTTCGATAGGTTATTCTGTGAATCATAAATTTTCTACATTAACGCGACCTGTGTTAGAGAGATTATCTCTTTTGTAGGCAGCGCCCAAACCTGATTCCTTACGGCAGCCATGGTCCTGCTAACGCATCCATTTTCCAAAATTTGTCTACTCGTGGATCTGTGAATTCACTGATCCGTCCTGCTTGCTTTACATTCTTAGCACGTAGCTGAACATCATCAAGTTCAGTCATATCCATTTTAGGTGGATTTGATATTTTGATCGTAACTGTCAAAATTCCCCAAAAAGTAATATGTTGGAATAATAATGATCAACATTATTAGACTAATACAGATGCTCGAAATTAGCAGAATAAAGCTTCGATACTAAAATGATAAGAAAGTGATGGTACCTTACTCTAACAGCCACAAAATGTTCAACTACTACGAACAATATCCTATTTCTACAGCACAAAAGAAAAGACCTGGAACTAAGAATTGAACCTGAAGTTTTCTTTATAAAACATTTCAAGTACAACTGCACCCAGGTACAAACAATTCATATACGCACTGAATCCTTGACTTGTTCAAACTAAAGTACTTGCAAGAAAACTGTACATTAGTTGTAACAAAAATACATAATATGGGTAAATTATTTCTTCTATTACATTTATCACCGATAAATTAGTCCTAAAAATATGTTTGCCATTTTAAACTTGCACCTGCGACTCAAATCTAGCTTGCTTAGCTTTCATGTAAATATTTTACCATTTGACTAACGGAAGCCACAGGAAAGATTAACATCATGTAAATTGAACCGCGCGGGGTATCCGCGTTGCCGTAGACGCCTTGGTACCGTTCGCCTCCCCCCCCCCTCCCCGTCTAAGGTTAGAGTTCTCCCTCGAGCATGACTGTGTGTGTGTGTGTGTGTGTGTGTGTGTGTGTGTGTGTGTGTGTTTTCCTTAGCGTAAGGACCGATGACTTCAGCAGTTTGGTCCCATAGGAACTTACCAACACCATGTAAATTTAAAAATATTGATTCTCTTTCCGTTTGAAAGTTAATTATTGTGGCAGAATGTAGTTTAACTATAGTTGTATACATAATATTACGAAGTTTATTTGGTGATTGGTTTGAAACGAGCTGTGTTAGGTACACGAGGGTACTGAAAAGTAACGCCTCCTGAGGTATGACGTGTCCTGCATGTTACTCGGGATGACTTTCCCACTTCGCTGATGCACTAGAGGGCTCCGAATTGTAATGTGTAATGTGGCTGCGTGTAACAAAACTAAAGACGTAATTTTAAAGAGTTCGTCTACACATGGAGCACCCTCTCGTTCAGCACGACAACGCCAGACGACGCACGAGCACCGTGGCATCTGCAACAATCCGACGCCTTGGAATCACAGTCATCCATCATTCTACTTGAAGTCCCGACTTGGCCCATCCGAGTGTCATCTGTTTCCGGAACAAAGTACACCTTCGAGGACTTCACTCTGATAATAACCAAGCGGCGCAAACAGAGGTGGGGTTGTGGCTCTGTCCGTAATGTCAAACATTCTTCAGTGACTGGTCTGTTATTGGGAGAAATGTGTTCATCGCAAGGGTGACCATTTACAGCAGTAAATATGTAGACATGAAGAATATAGATATAGTACGTTAATGAAGTTAATTTTGTTTAAAAACTTTTGAGTATTGACAAAAGGAATTCGCAGGCATTACCTTTCAGGACACCTGTAAATTCGCTAGCTCTTAGTGACACATAAAGAATTGTGCCATACATGGACTCGACTGTGGATTTCCTGCTTGTAGAGTGTCTGCCTTATCCAGTTTGGGCATCCATACACGCTCCCTGGACTGATCCAGTTCTCCAAATGCCTTGCTGTCTATACTAGAGATGGGTCGTTCGCGAACTAAAGGGTCCTAAGGAACGGTTCACCAAGATGAATGAGCGAGGAACGAATTCTAAAGAATGGTCTTTCATAGTTCACTTCTGTCGCGGCTTTCTACTTATAGCTCCCGGGAACGGGAAACGGTAGGGCTCGTTCCCTCGACGACAGGTCGGCCGGTCTCATTCCAACATCGGTCCAGAGCGCTATACTGCTCATTGTCGCCCACTAATCGTCATCTGTTGTTTCGAAGTTGTTGTTTGCATTAGCTTATTTGTTATTTCTTCACTGTCTAATTATTACATGTTTATCTATTCTGCTCGTAGCGGTCAACAAATCGTGCGTAATTGGCGAGCAATCTGTAGTCGTGGCCGGTTTTTTGTGCACCACCTTATATTATTTCACTGCAATCGGCCACATAAGACTACAGTTGGCTAAAAGAGAGCTTTTGCAGAATCACGAAAATTACAAGTGTGTGAGAGATCTGTTATGAATAAAAACACTGTACTCCAGGGGGGAGGCAAGTGCCCCCTCTTCGTGCCTTCCATCTTCAGTCACATATGCCACTAATCTTCAATTTTTCATAAGAACCATAAATCCAAGCACAAATGAACGGTAAACGAATAAAAATGAACGGTTCCCAAGAAAGAGCGATCACCAGTGAACTAGTTCACAAGGATGAACGAGTTTGCCCATCTCTATACCTTCTAATACCCTTCACATTACACGGATTCTCGCCTTAGGGAGAATAGTACATGTCTAATGTTATTATCGCCTTTGCCCGTGTAGGCTTACAATAATTACATGCAAGCGTGACTGAAGGAATAGACATTAATGACGATCCACATCTGTGCTAAATATTGCTGGTTGCGAATTCATTGAATCAGCTGTATTAGGTTGTTTTACGTATAGTTTACTATATATAGTGGCGCTTGAAAATTTGTGCCGGAACAGGACTTGAACCCAGATTTCCCACTTATCATGAACAGCCGCCTTGCCCGTTCGGATATCCTTACACATTTACCAGGCCGACCCAAACTTCCTTACGTCTTAGTGTCTATGTCCCGTAGTGATCACACACCGTTTGTGTGATTCGTAGAGAGGGAGAGATAGTAGTTTTCTCGTCAGCTTGTGTCGTTTTGGCATTATTTAAAGTTATTGAAGTGTTTGTATTCGACGTCTGTTGTTCGATACAAATGACCTTCAGATATTCATGCATTTCTGAAAGAACAGATACTGCTGTCGGTCTATACCTGTATTAAATTATAAAAGGTATTCAAAAACTGAGGCTATACATGCATCAGCTGTACGGTTTACTACAGAAGCATTGAAATTTGAGTCGGAAATTCACTCGGACCAAGGTTTCCTGCTGACTGTGAGCTGTTGCCTTAACCACTTCGCGTATCCGCGCACGCCTCCCAGGCCACCACAAACTTCCTTACGTCGTAGTGTCTGCGGCCTTTAGCAGTCGCTCACCCTTCATATCATTTCCGGATGGGAACAGACATTGTAAAGTAAGTATTGTAATCATGGACGGGGGAAAGTCAATAGTAACGTTGGACACGTACACTCCTTCTCCCTGCTTCGGGAATCCAAGTAATGTTGTTAGCGTCAGGGGATATAGTCAGTGTGGCATGTGGAGGCTTCGATTGGTCCGAGGGAACGTGCACGGATAACTAAAATGGTTATGGTGATCTCTTGCGATAAGCACGAAATCCGGCCTCGAGTCCAAATCCGGCAATAGTTTTCATGTGTCACTAATAGGTAGTATATATTCAAGTCCTACAGCTAATGTCATAGAATTCGCAATCAGCGAATAAATTCGTAATTTTTTGTATAGCTGCAGATAGTTCGAAGTATCTGTTCTTTCTGACCTGCGTGAATGCCTGAAGAAAAGACATTGTAGACTAAGTACGTAAATATTGTCCGTAAGAACCATAACGTAACTTTTCAATCAGAAATGCAATCGTAATATACTGTTCGCTTCTTCCTCCTTCACATTTTCCTTGATCATCGTGACTAGTAAAATATCACGCGTGTTACATTGCGCGATAATGTTGCTAGGCTAATGATAATCGACAGTTATTTCATTTTCAAGAAACAGTAGGAAGTTGAATCAAGCTTTCGACATTTCGTTGTATTTCTGTACTAGTTGGCGTCGCAATCATCTATTATCTATATAAGTAATTCAGTAATCCTGATGAGTCTCGCCGATTACGATATATTATTATTTCAATGTCCAGAAAATATCACACAAAGAAAGTTAATCGCAGTTGCGCCATTACACTCAATAATACAGTATACAATATAGCTGAGAGAGGTGGGAATGAGTGCAAGAGCGTCGTTTTGTAGGTTTCATTCTCACTGTGTGGAATAATTTTAGCGATTTCATCCACATCGTTCCCTTTGAAATGTGTCAGGTTGCTGATAACGTCTCGCTTAACAGACAGTGGCAGAATAATATTATGTATTTATACACTTTCTTGAGAATTTTCCGAACAAAAGAATTGCAGCAGCGATAACAAATTGCGCACAACCTCTGTATGATAGTATTTTTCCGGGTTCTTCCAAATAGGAGACGAAGTCCACCACAAGTAGGATGCAGCTACAAGGGGAGTAGGGGCTGTACGGAGGGGACGGGGGATTTTTTAGGTTAGTGTCTCGGGATAGTGCAGAAAGGGCTTCAGTTTCACAGGGTGCAGGACGCAGGACGAACATAGGAAGAGGGTAGCTATTGGAAGGTAGTTGTGAATTTTCACACTTGTATTGCAAAACAACCACAGATGCAAGAGCTAATGGAAAGCACTGAATCTAGGTATTCAAGTGCAATGAACATTTACAGTGCACACAAATTGCAAATTTTTGACATCTTCGAAAATACTATTTTAGGGTATGTTATGTGATTTGAAAATGGATCTCGGCTCGAAAATAGTTACAGAATGAATAGAATGTAAAAAAATAGCAATTTTATACTTTTTTCGTTCTAGTGATTAACAGAATTTGATGGACCAAGCTACTCCAGCATGCAGGAATTCTTAAATATTCAAGTGCCGAGCCAGCACAAAAGAGCTTCTAAAAGGCGAAGCTGCGTGTCTGAAGTTCTTAGAGGAGCTGACAGCAAGGGAAAAACAGGATACATAATGTCCTTCCTATCCTCAACGCTGTAGAGCGCGCGGAAAGAGACAACATAAACCTACCCTTCTTAACAAATGTCTCATCGCAGATTGATGAGTGGTACTTTCCAACTACCCATTGCATCATTTCAGCCCTTGTGTCAATGCCAGCTATCCAGTGAGAGGGGAGGTTGGTGAGGTCGACCCTATCCTTGGTATGCCTAGCTGTCTTCGATAGTGTATCGAATCGTGAGACTGACTGGAGGGACGCTGCTGCAGCCAGCTATACGGCCAACATTCGAAATGGCACCGATGGGGTCTCACAAGATGCGACATAGTCGCGAATACAGTGATCAAGATACTGTCAAATGTTTTTTATTCCGGTCGTTGATCACAAAATAAAGTCCTTGGACGATGACCGTTTCCAGTCAGTAATGACCATCTTCAGATCTGTTCCACACTATGTCCTAATGTGATGGAGCCGTGATGGCGTAGTCAAAACATATCAATACACTCAGTCCAATGTGATGGAGCCTTAATGGCACCGTCAAAACATGTAAATACACTCAGTGACGATGCTTTGCTGAGTGTATTTATATGTTTTGACGGTGCCATTACGGCTTCATCACATTATCACATGGTGTGGAACAGATCAGAAGATTGTCATTACTGACTGAAACCGGTTATCGCAGAAGGACTTTGTATTGTGATAGAAGACTGGAATAAAAGACATTCGACAGATGGGGTCCGTAGGCCACAGTTATTCTGCAAGCCTACAGGCTTGACCATTGTGGCCTGTTCAGCATCCACCTTCGAGTGGGTGGGCACTGCTGCTGCTCGTCCTGTTCCTGTGGCAGACACTGATTTTGGTGCCTCCCCTTTCCAAAATGGAGTTTGAGAGGCCATCCCTGTGATGGACCTGGTGGATCTGGATCGAGACTCCTGAGCGCCAATCTACAGCATCCACGAGAGCCCTTTGGAGATTGATATGCACTGCTGGAGGCCTCTATATTCTGTGGGTAGAGGGCCACCTCTGTGGTCGCAGCCTCCACCCAATACTTCACAGCACCAGCGATGCTGCAAGTCGATCACACACTGTTATTCCACTGCTGGCGAGTTGCTACACTCCTGGCCCAGCTATCGTGTGGCGCTTTGGAGTACAGTCCTGTATTACTGCCCAATCAATGTATCATTGTCAATGATGCTTTCTTAGCGTTCTTAAGCGTAATTAAGTCCTCAGCACCACATCCTACACTGCTCTCTCCTGACGACTGTAAGAGTCTAGGACTGGACCGGTTTACATATTGTGCATATTGCATATACCATACGGTGATCCAGTAGAAGATTTACGATTTCTAAAATCCAAAAACACGCCATATAAGCCATCTATTTACAGCCTGGTGCACTCACTGACATTTCCGGCTGTTTATGAAAATGTTTGGAAGGTTCCCGACCGGAGGGCATCCCTGGGTGATCTCCTCATTCTAGAAGGCACAGTAGATCAACATCAACTGCAGCGTGAAAGCATCTACCAGAACCACCATGAAATGTGTCACACAGCTCGCAGTCTATGATTTAAAGAACACTGATTGATTTTACGGTACTCCCCAGGCCACCAAACTCCCAGCTGTGGAACTACATTGATCGATCTGTTCACGGTGTGGATCCACAATCGAGAACCATAGCGAACGGCGCTAGAGTCAGCATAACTCGACATCCTTGATATTACCTTCCAGAACGTTACTGACTCTCTCCCTACACGTCTTGCAATGGTCTGTGCTGTAAAAGATGGTCACAGTAATGTGACCGGGCAGTATATATGTAAAAGGACGTACTTTACAGTCCCATACATGGATCCTAAGTTTTCATAGAAAATCATTATGATTTCAGTCATGGCTCAAACAGCAGTTCAGTACCTAATGTTTCCGTGGCACTGTCGAACTCGCACTGAGCTGGACTGTGCTGAAGTCGCTCCACTATTCGTCAGTCCTCTCACGAGACGAGGTAGCACTGGAACTTATAATCCGAATAAACGCCATATATAATTTTTCTTTCTAGGAGGTGCTTCTGTTTCTTCTTTCGTTCTTTATATTTGTTTATCTTTTTATTAAATTTCAAATCTCTCCCTAAGGACTGATGGAATGCGGTCTGTTGATCATTGGCCTGTTGGACCAAGCTCTTCATTCGGTCAGTTCCACTGAAACTGATCACTTGTAAATAAACCACAATTTTCATATATGTCGAAACCAGGCAGGAGACACTTTACCCCATTACCTTCCATTTAATCGGATATTGGCACTCCGCAGGCAGTTCCAAGAACTACGAGCCCAGCTTGGCTGCACCTAGCGTATTATCAAAAACAGTTACTTATTGTGTATACTCAGTATTCGATCGTAATCGATGCTCTACTTAATTCACTGTAGGTTCTGGCAACTTTACTGGAAATTAGCCCCGATACCTTAGGATTTTTAGTCTTTTTTCTTTCTCTTCAGTGTAATTTTGCACATTTAACCATTAGACCAACTACTTTCTTTTTGAGATTTAGATTGCGTATACAATACTTTAATTTGTGCAGCTCACTTATCTCGCTTAATTGTTATTTTGTACACAGTGTAGCATTGCCGTGGTGCTCATAACTAACTGACAGAACCACAGTTAAATACGAGATATAACATGATTAATAAAAAGTAACACGTTATATGTCGTGCAGTAAATCGGCACGTGGGACAAATTATTTTGCCAACCTTTCTCCTGGTCCACGGCATTTGGAGAGAGAGTCGTGTACATAATTAAACGGTGATGTTTGCTAGCTTGTTTGTTCGTTATCCAATATACATAATGGTTCCGCCAGAGTAGTCAACGCGTTATGTGCAAACGTTTGCACTGAATCCCAGTTACTGTGAATGACACCCATCAACTCTATCGAGGTTGGTGCAAAGACATCATACGTTGCCGTATGTGAAAATTGCTGAGCTCCGAAATAGTGACCCAAATGAAAGTTTACAATAGTGTAACACCGGGGAAGTGATCATGATTTTGTGGAAATATGACGAAGAAATAAGTCTCATGGAGCCTTCTCTTCCGTGACTGGACATTTTCTCTCACTTAGAGCATTCTTCGATAATGGTGAAGGGTGAATGTGACAAACATATTAATATGGTTGTAATCAATAATGATATATTTCTGTAGCACACATAGTAAGCTTAATGTGCGTCAGTTGTCTCACGAAATTATTCCGGTAAATGCCTCTTTCTTAATTCGAATAGTAGTACATTTCTTTGCACAGCTTTGGTACAGCCATTAACTGCAGGGGGTGTTGTGATATCCCCTCTGCCTACAATTAGACGTCTTCTATCTCTAAGTGTAGTGGTGGCAGGAATCTCCATCTCATCATTGTCCTCTGAGCCGAAATCACAAAAAGTAAACAGCAGTTGAGAGCACTGTTATCAGTGTACAGCGTAGCAAAATTTAGGATCTGCATTCGAATTTTGATGCATAATGCACAAGTAATAAGTGTGGAACCCGACTGGTGTAACTTGGAATGTCGTACTGATATCTAAATACGGTCTACCATTCAATCGATCCCCCATTAGTTTAAGGGACTTGAAACCTAGAATTATGGATAAAGGGTGTAAGGTGTAAGACGAAAGGTTAGGTGCCATGTACCATCGTCTGTCATTTCCTGTTACTACCTTATTGACATAAAGTACAACACAGATTGAGTAAGTTATCAGATCTCAATAAGAATGCAAAAATAATAACAGCTTGAAATGTTGCTTTGTGAATAATTAATAGAAAATGCCTCAATCGTTTACTTAAGGCTTAAATACATTAAGGACAAGCTTTCTCTTTGTAAATAAATCTGTAAAGTAAGGAGAAAAGGTCACGATTTAATGTAAGGAATGTATTTTATTTTTTCTGTTGCGATAAATAATATTCTAGAGGAATGTTTATATATCTGAACTGTAAAGCAATTTGAAGGCAGTCACCGTAATTTGTTTTTGGATTAAATAAAATGAGGATCTGTAAGCTCTCTCGATCTCCCTCTCGTTTGTTTTCAATGGCTGCTTCACAAAATGTAATAATGGCTCTCGTATCTAAAACTTTTGGCTAAATAATTACGCTAATTTAATTACAATAGCCGTGTTTGAATTAAGAACCTACTTAACTCTTACATTAATGCCAATTTTAATTGATTATGTTGAATTTTGAAAGTTTTTCAGGCTGCAGTGAAGGAGGGTTGCCGAGGAATTATTTGGTGGCCACAGCCGAACGCTACTAGTGTTCAATAGGCATTTACTTTATGAAACTTTTATTTCGGCGTCCCTGAGATCTCTTTTACCGTTCTTTTCTATCAGTATCCTGGCAAAGTAATTAAGCAAACTGCGTAATTTTGGGATCGGTCACTGGCCTCTAACCAATGCCGTCGGTCAACATTCTCTCCTGTCTCAAGGGAATGTGTTGCTGGTTGACGAAATATAATTTCATTATCAAAAAGTAAAAATTTTTTATTCACCACTTTACCATTTCAGAAGCTCTGCCACCAGCAAAAGTGAAAAATATATTATTAGATTATTTTTTAATACCAGTAATATTATAAGCTCAGTCAAGCAAAATTCAAAGTAGAAAACAAACAGGCAGGCCTTGTTTAATAAGAACTTTAGTTAAGTAAAATTACTAAACAGAAAACAAGCAGACCTTCTTTAGTAACAGCTTCAATAAGGTAAAATTACTAAATACCAACAGGCAGGCCTTCTTTAATAACAGCTTCAGTTAAGAAAAATTATCACACAGAAAACAGACAGGCCTTCAATGATAAAAGCTTCAGCTAAGTAAGATTACAAAATGGAAAAGAGGCAGGCCTTCAGTGATATCAGCTTCAGTTAAGTAAAATTAACGAATACCACTTAAGACCTCAAAACACAAAAGTTAACTGAACTTTATGAATCGAAGCTGAAGCTTGCCAGTTCCAAAGGTGTCCAGAATTCAGCACAGTGAAACTGGCTTCAACTCTCTCATTGGTGAGCCACGTCCTAGTGATGGCTGGCCAGGCTACGCACTAAGACGGCACTCGAAATCAGCCACAGATTCAAATCGGCCCAAGAATATGTCCAGCAACCACTCGCCGGACTCCGTGCCCAACTGCTGAGGTCATCGGTCCCTAAGCTTACACACTACTTAACCTAACTTAAACTAACTTACGACACACATGCCCATGCCAGAGGGAGGACTCGAACCTCCGACAGAGGGGGCACGCGAACCATGAAAAGGCGCCCCAGGCCGCGCGGCTACCCCGCGCTGCTCAAGTGGAAACTGGGACTTTAACAAGTGAAGAGCTTAAGCGAGTGATTCAGGACAGTTTTACGTTTGTTGTTGGAGAAAGCAGACCTTTCCAGAGATCTTAATGAGAGCCAGAGTAGGACTCTAACTTAATCCTCTAGTATCATGGAACTGAGGAGAGACAGGGTTTAAGTCATACTTTTTATAACAATGGATAATTTGCGTATTCTCATGTTGAACTCTGAACTGTTTTGACCTCGTGAATATTTCTTGTATTGCGATTACGAAATGGACTTAATCTTGAGTATTTTTCATTACAATTTAGTTTGCGGATTTTGCTACCATTCTCGTAACACACTCAGCATAACTTTACTTCATTTGATAAAGTATTTTCTGTCTATATTTTAATTGAATATCGTAGGATCACTTCTATTTATCTGAGATGTCCTTTCTTGAACAAATACTAATCAACATAAATCTCCTTCGTCTACATCAATTACAGACGATAGAATAGAACCCTTGTTATTAAATAAATCATTTATCTTTCATTTTATATATCTATGTAATTCATTAATTCGCAGTTCTAGCCAGTGCATAGACTGTTTGACTGCAATCACACCTACAGATAATGATTTGCAGCGAATTAGCTTTGGGGCATGAAAGCAGATGTGTGGGACTCAAACCAATGACTAAATCGTGCTACGATTTTTAAACAGAGCTGTGTCTAGCACAAATATCTGAAGTAAGCTTAACGACAAGTAAAGACGCAAGTGATTTGCTTAGAAAAATTTCTTCTCACATGGTAAGGAACCAACGGCTGTCAGTCTGCGTGGCATCTACAATGACGACTTACGACACCGTATAGCGGCTTGCGAGTACGGGGTAGTGAAGCCCGCCCGGCTAGCCGTGCAGTCTAATGCAATGCTTCCCTAGCAGGAATGCGTGCCAGTCGCCGGCACGAATCCGCCCGGTCGATTAGTGTCGAGGTCTGGTGTGCCAGCCAGCCTGTGGATGGTTTTTAAGGCGGTTTTCTACCTGCCTCGGCGAATGCGGGCTGGTTCCCCATATTCCACCTCAATTGAACTATGTCGGCGGCTGCTGCCCAAACACTGTCTCCACGTATACATACACCATAATTACTCTCCCCACGCAAAAACTGAGATTACACTCGTCTGGAATAAGACGTTCCCGAGGGGGAGGGGGAGGGGGGAAGTGGGGAGGGGGGGTTCGGTGGAGGCCGAACCGCAATAACACTGGGTTCGGTGTGGGGTGGCAGTGGGGTGAGTGGATGTTATATCCTAGCCAGTAATGCCACCCGAGCCCGCTGCCAAAAGGTTGGCAGCATCAAAGTCCGGACGCCGTCTGCATAAGCAGCGCCAGCGAGACAGGAAATCGCCGCAAGTCTGCGCGCGCCACCGCTGGCTTCTGGTTTCTTAAGCGCTGGAGTCGCGAGCGCTAGGACAGTTCTGTATTCGCCGCTCAGTTGTATACTCGCCACCGAATTGTGTACTTGCTAGTCAGTTGTGTGTTCATCGCAGCAGATTTGTTGTTTGTCGTCAGCCGACGCTGACCTAGCCGCTCCGACTCGAACTAGACAGATTTCTGTAGACACGGAGTTCACTACTGTGTTTCTGTATCTTCGTTAATAAAGATAAGTACCGACTTTTATTTAATCAGAGTGTTTGGGTTTTCATCTTTCTGTTCACTGTTCCAGCGGACCGGTCGGCCCGCTATTAAAAGTGTGGCGGTGACTTCGTAAGCCGTTTCTACAGCGAATTGTTTGTCGCTACGAACGCCGCCACAAAACTGGCGACGAGGGCTTCCGAACTCGTGTGCAGGGCTGGTTCAACTTGTTTCTGGTTATACTAATTATAGCGATAAAATTTTGGGTGCTGGTTTAATTTGTGTTCACTATGTCTGCGAATTACAACAGTTGATCTTGTTACAGAGTCAGCAAATACAAAGTCTGGTGGAAGCAATCGCCAAACAAGCGGCTAATCCTCCAACACAAAAGGAACAAGCACAGGCAGCACCGCCTTTCCGTGCTTTTGATGCATCAAGAGAAGAATGGCGAGAATATTTCGCGCAGTTGCAGGCGCACATGACAGTCTACAAAATCACGGGTACTGAGCGGCAGCTTTATTTAATTTCCACTGCAGGCGTGGAAGTCTATCGACTACTTTGTAAGTTGTTCCCGGAATCCAAGCCAGAAGCTTTAGACTATGACGCCGTTTTTTTCAGAGTTTATCACGGTCACCGTCGTTGGGAACGTGGTACCGTGATAAGTGTCCAGGGTCGCGGTTTTTATACTGTTCAAGGTGCTACTGGGGTGCACAGGAGGCATCAGAACCAGTTGCGCCGCGCTGGCCGCCCGGATTCTGCCGCTCGTTCTTTGTCCACAGATTTGGTCCGCGGCGGGTTCCAGCCGCGCCTTCCGACTTCGCTGCCGCCCCCAGGGCAGCAGCAGCAGCCGTCGCCGCTACCACGCCGACAGCCCGTCCCGTTGATGCCTCCCGCGCAGCTTCATCCGGGAGCGCCCCAGGTGGTCGCTCCGGCGCCTGCGGTCCCTCTCCAGTCGCCACCGCCTTCGGAGCTGATGGACGTCGACCCCTCAGCCGGGCCGCCTTCCCAAGCGGTGGCTGTGCAGCCTGTCCTGCAGCCGCTTTCCTTGGGCACCCCCAAGGAGTCTGACACCGCAGCGCCTTGTCCGGCGCCCACTCGGCAGCCGTCGCCGCAGCGTCAGGAGACGCTGCCTCTCTTCGTGGGTCCCGACGCCCCGTCGCGTCCAGTACCAGAAGCTGCGCCCGTGGTCACAGGCGTGCACCCTGACCTCGGTTTTCAGTCGGTGTTTCCCGAGGCCCCGCGCAGCCAATGCTGGGGTGCAGACCGGGGACTGCCACCGACAACAGTCTCCGCCCCGGTCTCTTCTGCTACGCCTGCGGCCAGACCCCTCCCCCGCCGTCGACGCTCGGCACGTCATTATACAACGACGGTGCGGCGATTTGGGGGGGAGGAGTGTTATATCCTAGCCAGTAATGCCACCCGAGCCCGCTGCCAAAAGGTTGGCAGCATCAAAGTCCGGACGCCGTCTGCATAAGCAGCGCCAGCGAGACAGGAAATCGCCGTAATTCTGCGCGCGCCACCGCTGGCTTCTGGTTTCTTAAGCGCTGGAGTCGCGAGCGCTAGGACAGTTCTGTATTCGCCGCTCAGTTGTATACTCGCCACCGAATTGTGTACTTGCTAGTCAGTTGTGTGTTCATCGCAGCAGATTTGTTGTTTGTCGTCAGCCGATGCTGACCTAGCCGCTCCGACTCGAACTAGACAGATTTCTGTAGACACAGAGTTCACTACTGTGTTTCTGTATCTTCGTTAATAAAGATAAGTACCGACTTTTATTTAATCAGAGTGTTTGGGTTTTCATCTTTCTGTTCACTGTTCCAGCGGACCGGTCGGCCCGCTATTAAAAGTGTGGCGGTGACTTCGTAAGCCGTTTCTACAGCGAATTGTTTGTCGCTACGAACGCCGCCACAAAAGTGGACTGCTGTATCCTGTTGTGGGGTTGTGTACCACTGAGGGCTATGGCGGGGACGAAGCCTCTCCGTCGTTTCTAGGTCCCCAGTTCCATACATACATTCATGGATCAGTGAAGACAACACTCAAATAAGAACAATCGACTCAATCCGTTGCATTTTTACGTATCATCATCCATTCCTTTGAGAGAACCCAGTGATTAGGATGAACAGGTTTTAAACAATCAGTTTAGAAGGTTGTAGTTTTATGTATCAGTTGAATTATTGTTTCATCATCTCTGTCGAATGAAACCAGTCTATGGGAGCAACCGAATGAAAAGAGACTATATTGTCCGTTGCAGTTTTGCACATTGACTGAACTGTTCGTTCATTCTTTTCAAGTGAAACCAGTCTGTTGTTTACCTGCCAACTGCACCATGCATTCGTTGTTTCTGCCGCAATTACTCTTTACTGTTTCAGTTGACAGCTATTAACTCATTCTTCCGAGTAAAACCAATATGTAAAATTTTCATTGGTTACGCCGAAGCAGTGTTGTAGTACTGGGATACGAAAACCACACCAGGGTACTTCTAGACTCGGGGTATATCAAAGTTGTAATAAGCATTACGTGCAAGGGAACCAAGGCGAAATGGCTGCATGAAAACTGTGAAGATATCAAAAAAGAAATGATTGTTGCAAGGACTGACTCAGCATATAGAAAATGCAAAAGTAACTTTAGCAAAATTAGAAGCAATGAGGGTAACATAAAGAGTGCAATGGGAATCCCACAGTTAAATGCAGAGGAGGGAGCGGACAGGTAGAAGTAGTACACTGAAGGCCTCTATGATGGGGAAGGCTTGTCTAATGACGTGACAGAGGAAGAGACAGGAGTCGAAAGGGAAGTCTTAGAATTATAATTTAAGGCTGAAGGTAGAAGGGATTGATAACATTCCATTCGAATTTTTAAAATCATTAACGGAAGTGGCTACAAAACTACTACTCACTTTGGCGATTAGAATGTATGACACTGGTGATATACCATCTGACATTCTGGTATACTTCATCCACAGAATTACGAAGATTCCGAGAGCCGGCAAATGCGAGAATTATCGCACAATCAGTGTAATAGCTCGTGCGCCTAAATTTCTAACAAGATATTCAAAGATATATGGGAGACAAAACTGGCGATCTGTCAGATGACGATGGCTTTCGCTTCATCAAAAGCAAAGTTAACAGAGAGGCTGTTCTAACGTTCTGGTTGATAATGGAAGCAAGACTGTAGAAAAATCAAAACACGTTCGTAGAACATGTCGACAAGGAAAAAGCATTCGGCAGTATAAGGCGGTGTAAGATGTTCGCATTTATCAGAAAAATAGGGTTAAGCTATAGGGGAGGACAGGTAATTACGATATGTACAAGAACCAAGAGAGAACAACAAGCTGTACCACCACGAACGAATTTCTCGGATTAAAAAAGATGTAAGCCAGGCATGTAGTCTTTTGCCCCCAATGTTCAAGTTATGCATCGAAGAAGCAAATGACGAAAGTAAAAGAAAGGTTCAAGAGTGGTGTTAAAATTCAGAATGAAAGAACAGCAGTGATAAGATTAACTTATCTCCAGTGAAAGTGAAGAAGAATTACAGGACCTGTTGAAAGGAATGAACATAATTTGATTTGAGAGTAAATCGAAGACATACCAAAGTAATGAGAAGTAGCGGAAGTGAGAACAGCTAGAAACTTAACATCGGGATTGGTGAATACGAATTAGATAAAATTATGGAATGCTGCTACCTAGGCAGAAAAATAACGAATGGCAGAAGAAGCAAGAAGGACATCAAAAGTAGACTAACACTGGTAAAAAGGGCATTCTGTCCAAGAGAAGTGTACTAGTGTAAGACATACGCCTTATTTGATGGATAAATTTCTGAGTAATTGCATTTGTAGCACCGCATCGTATGGTACTGAAACATTGACTGTGATAAAAGTGGAAGAGAAGAGGATCCAAACAGTTGAGGTCTGCTGTCACACAAGAATGTTGGAAATTATGTGGATTGATAAGGTAAGGAATTAGGAGGTTCTGTGAAGAATCGGTGAGGGGAGGAATATATGGAAAATTCTGACAAGAAGAAGGAACGGGTTGATAGGGCATCTGTTAAGACATCAGGGAATAACTTGCATGATTCTAGAGGGAGCTGTAGAGGGTACAAAACTGTAGAGGAAGACAGAGGTTGGAGTATATGCAGCAAATAATGGAGGATGTAGGTAGCAAGTGCTGCTCTTAAGATGAAATGACTGCACAGGAGATGAATTTATTGCAGGCTGCATCAAAACAGTCAGAGGACTGATGACTCAAAAAAGAAAAGAAAAAAAATACTGCATACCTTCATGTTGCGCCGGTCGCCTAGCAGCTAGAACACTATACCAGTTCTCCGCAACTGGTGACGAAGTAAAGGATGTGGCGTGAACATTTAAATACTTTCGTAATTTTTTAAATATCGTTAACTTAAATGTAATTTATTGCCTTCGATTTTAAATAGGAAGGTGCTTGTTTGTTCCTTAACTATTTAATTTATTCTCATATATAATTTAAATATAATTTACTTACTCAATCTCGCTGATATACTTTGCTTACTTCACGTTAATTGTATTCTCACCTGTGACGCTGCATGGGATATGCAGCTAGGTTTAGAGTAGTTTGTGACACTGCATATTATATGTGCTTTTCCCTAAACTTCCAGGGATTATCAAAAAATTCTCGTTCCTACCATTTTCATTGGCTTTTATTCGATATTTTTTTATAGTTTGTAGCAGCTCCTTACACTTGGTTGTTCGTTTGGTTAGCCGCCAAGGGACCGACACATTGTCAGACGACAGAACAGTATTTCCGTGCGACAGTACTGTTGTTATTCCACCTCACATTTTTCGATGATTATTTCAGTTCAGTTTTATCACAGTTGTGCTCTGCAGTAGTGAGAATACTGTGATTGCTACAGCAGTATTTTCTATTACAGACTTATTAAACGTTTTTTTCGATGTGAGTAAGTTCATTGTACGTAGTAGTTACTCCTTGAGTGCATCCTTGAGTGCGTGCAGTGAAACCATCGAGCTCAAAAAAGAGAAACAGAAATAAGCTCAAAGGCAATATAGAGACAATTATTTACGTTCTTTTAGTGCGGTGACAAAATATGCCAAATCCCCAAGTGTGTTGTGTGTGGTGAAGACTCACTAATGGTGCTGTTGTTCTAGTTAATTAAAATGGCAGTTGTCAAAAAACATCCTTCACTGTTACGTAAATATGTGAACTATTTTCGTCGGTTGTTGTAACAAAATAGAAAACAAGTAAGTTCGTGATTATGTCGGTACGTGTTTCGTAAAGTTTACATGACGCTACATATAAGGCAGCTGAACTTGGCATAAGGGCCTAAAACCACAAGCAACAGCAGACTTGTGGTTAATGCCCACATGTAAAGTAGTGCCAATTACAGTGACTGGTTGAGAGCCCGCTACTGAAATTTAAAAAACTCCTTTCTCTGTTTATACAAGCAGCCACCGAGTGTAATGTTACGAGTATGTGGGCGAGTTATTCGTCCACCTAGGCCTGGTATTGAGGAGAGATGAATTTTTTGTATGGCTGAACACTAGCGGGCCCGTGTCACAGGGCGAGCCGCGGCCAGCCTGGCTAGTTCATGTTTTCCATTCAGCCACGGACAGAGGCGAGCAGCATCTCCGAAAACAGGTAAATCCCAACTCTGGGAATCTGGACGGCATGGCCATTGTACAACAGATACTGCTCCAGGAAATCGAGAAGTGTCAAACAGTTTTAAAGATGGCTAAGATGCACCTCTCTGAACTTCGACAATAAATCGCACTTTCATATTAAAGCGAATCTGAATACATCTGTGAACTCAGAAAAATTATGCACATCCAATAACATAAAAATATTTTAATATCTTAAAAACTCCAGAAGTTAATATTTTACAGTGAATAAACATTTGTACGGCATGGCAGCCAGTCAAGGAATATTTTAGGGAATTAGTTAAAAATTTTATTTCAAAGGCCCAGTGGAATATTGACAAGTTTTCTCCCAGAGTAAATCACGCCGTGTCTACGTGACACAAGTCGCTTGCCTTTCAAAACCGAGGCAGTTCTGTCCAGTTAAAGCTGCTGACAGGAGACGCCCTGAGCCCTGCGCTGCAACTGCTAGCGAATTCAAGCCATTGATTTTAGCCAATAGCGCGAGCGGGATACCGATCACGTGTTTGGTCACCGGGGCGTCCTGCGGAAAGGAGCGCATTTGCTTCTTTCTCTTGTAATCCAGACCTCGAGCAGAACAGACGTCTTTTTGGAAGGCAGAGCCTTTGTCTCTGCTTTTCACGACCGGCCACCAACGGAAGTTAACATGAACCGCTTCCCCTTCCGTTGCCCATTTCAATTAATTGTTCAACCTCCTAGACTGGCCTAAACCTGATAACTTCCGACCTTAGGCGCGTCCCTTGTACACAGTACATTGAATTATATTCTCGTTATTGTACTTAATTTCCTGTTTTGTCATTTAACGGCAGCCCTGGAAGCTCACTTTCTAATCCTGACCGCCGGCCGGAGTGGCCGTGCGGTTCTGGGCGCTACAGTCTGGAACCGAGCGACCGCTACGGTCGCAGGTTCGAATCCTGCCTCGGGCATGAATGGGTCTGATGTCCTTAGGTTAGTTAGGTTTAATTAGTTCTAGGTTCTAGGGGACTGATGACCTCAGAAGTTAAGTCGCATAATGCTCAGAGCCAATTGAACCATTTGAACCATTAATCCTGACCACTCGACGTCCTGCAACCTGTCGTCACGAGGCATATGTAACAATCGCCTCCCCCATTTCCCAAAGCCTGTATACACTTACAATCGCTGCCAGAAGTTTCTCTCCCCAACCGCAAACCACGTACTCTTTTACACATTTATACAATGAACTTCTGAATCAGCAACTGTTAGTCGCTTCATGTGATTTCCACAAACGATATCTCAGATGAGAGCTTGGCACTATAGCTAACATTCCTGAGAGCTAAGTATCTGAATCTATTTTATTTATCGACGTCATTCGTATCTTTTTCGTTATGCAGATGTTTGCCAGAACATTGTATTCTCGACGTTTACACAGTAAATGAACAGAGCATCAATCCCACATATTATGTCATACTTGTGTTCTTATTTAATTAACATTTTACTATTTTGCCTGTAACGTTATTTAAATGTTGACTGCAAGTGCTATGTGGTCAATCGCATGTGTTAGTGAACACTGCAACTGTAAAGAGAACCAAAAGATGCTACTGTCACGTAGACATTTTTAAGTAATATTTAACAAAAATCTGTTACCATTTATCTTGAGCACACTTGCAAAAGAATGCTGGTTTATTTACTTATTTAAGAACTAACAATTACTTACATTTATCGTAAATTATCTGTGCGTAACCGAATGCTTATGGAAATAGAAATGAAGTCCCACGCTTCTTGACAGAGCGTAGAGGAACGATGCGGGAGACACGCACCGCCGTACTAGGCAAGGTCCTAATGGAAGTGGTTTGCGGTTGCCTTCCTCCGTCCGTAATGGGGACAGATGACGATGATGAAGACGACACAGCAACATCCAGTCATCTGGGGGCAGGTGAAAATCCCTGACCCCGCAGGGAATCGAACCCGGGACCCCGTGCTCGGAAAGTGAGAACGCAACCGCGAGATCACGAGCTGCTGACAGAATGCTTATGACATTTTATTACTTAAATATTGTTGTAATATATTAGTTTAGCCCAAGAAGTGGTCAACTTGAATCACATCATGTCTGTAGAGCTTCAGGATCATGTAGTTTTTGTGGGTACGGCCTTCAGCCAATGGAGAAGCAGACGCCAGGTGAACACTGCGGGAGTGAAGTTGGATACTGGAACTGTTCGAGTGACGAGCCTTTGTGGACACTTTTACGTTTGTGCTTGAAGGAGGCAGATCATGTGGTAACGAATGGTGTTTGGACTTATAGGTAACAGATTCTGGGCATTAAGCAGCCACTATGGTACATTAACATGTTCTGTCGAGTTATTGAAGAACAGAGACCTGCTTATGGTAGTGTTCCAAATTCAGTCACGGAGGTGTTTGATTCTGGGTGTTGAACGGCCGCTATCAGACTTCTGGAGGGACTTTGTATTTCGAGAGGTCTCAGTGTGCTCCAGAATAATACACTAAGCTATACCACTTGTGTAAAGCAACTCAGGCTAATGTATGACTTACTGTTCTTTGTGTCGCATGTGCTAATTTGTCAATCGTCACGTTGAATCCTGAACTGTTTTGAGCTCATGAATATTTCGTGTTTTGTGACTGAGAAATTGGCTTATCTTCGATGACTACTTAGTCTGGGGAATTTGCTCTCAGCGTAATATTACCGCATTTGATAAGAGTATTTTCTGTTTTTTAATTGAATATCACATGACCAGTTCCCGTTTGTCTGATATGTCCTGTCTTGATTGAACATTATTCAACATATTTCTCTGTTGCTGCATCAGTTACAGACGCTATAATAGAACTATTTTTGTTACATTATTCAGTCAAATTTATTTAGTATTCCTGTGTATTAATAAAATACACAGAAATACTAAATAAATTTGACTGAATAATGTAACAAATCTAGCCAATGCATAGATTATTTGATTGCTGGATCAGAGCTACAGATTATTACTTGCAGCGAGATACCTGCGCGACATGAAAGCAGACGTGCGCGGCTCGACTGTATTACTACATCGAGCTATTCTTTTCAGACAGAGCTGTGCCCAAAGAACGAGTAACCGCTGGCAAAGACGCAACAGATTTGCTCTCTTTGGACTGATGTATAGAAGAACAACTACTTATCAATACCCGTTAGGTACAGTCGCACGAGCTAGTGATCTGTACAGGGATTTAGAAAACATTTTGAATGTGAAAATCAAGCGCAGTTCTCATTGCACATCGACGAGTCAACCGAAAATGGCGATTACGCACATTTCTTCTCCTATATAATGTATGTTGATGGGGATGTAATTGCCCCCCTCCACATGACCATGGATCTTGCCATTGGTGAGATGGTTAGTAGCTCAACGATATAGATAGCCGTACTGTACCTGCAACGACATTCGAGAGGTATCTGTTGAGAGGCAAGGCAAACATATGTTTCCTGGAGAGGGGCATCAAACTTGTCAGTAGTTGCAGGGGCATCAATCTGATGACTGACTGATCTGGCCTTGTAACATCAATCAAACCAGCCAAAAGCAAGGGGAAAATACAACTGCAATTTTTCTCGAGGACATATAGCATTACTGTACGGTTAAATGATGATGGAATCCTCTTGGGTACGTTATTCTTGTGTAAAATAGACCCCCATTCGAATCTCCTGGTGGTAACTACTCAGGAGGAGGTCATTGTCAGGAGAAACAAAACTGGCATTCTACGTATCGGAGCTTGGAATGTTAGACCCCTTAATAGGGAGGGTTGGTTATCAGGCTTAAAAAGGGGAACGGATGGATTGAAGTTAGATATAGCGAGAATAGTAAAGTTCGGTGGCAGCAGGAACAATATTTCTAGTCGGGTGAATACAGGGTTATAAACAAAAAATCAAATAGAGAAAATGCAGGAGTAGGTTTAATAATGAATAAGAAGGTGGAATGCGAGTAAACTACTACTGACAGAATAGTGAATGCCTTATGGTAGCCAAGATAGACACGAAGCGTACACCCAACACAGTAGTACAAGTTTATATGCGAGCTGTATCTGCAGGTGATGAACAGGCTGAAGAAATGTATGATGAGATCAAAAATATTATTCAGTTAGCTAAGGGAGACGAAAATTTAATTATGATTGGGGCTGGAATTCGATAGTAGGAAAATAAATAGAACGAGACAAAGTATGTGAACATGGACTAGGGGAAAGGAATGGAAGAGAAAGCCGCCTGATAGAATTTTGTTCAGAACATAATTTAATCGTTGCTCACACGTGGTTTAAGAATCACGAAAGATGACATATTCGTGGAAGAAATCTGGAGACACTGGAAGGTTTCTGATAATAAAACAGAGGTCCCGTAACCGGATTTTGAATTGTAAGACATTTCCAAGACATATGTTGACTCTGGCTACAATTTATTGGTTATTAACTGTAGATTAACACCAAGGTAATTGTTAAAGATAGAAAACTAAGGAGATGGGACATGGACAGGTGGAAAGAAACAGAGGTTGCTGCGAGTTTCAGAGGGAGCATTGGGGAACGACTGAAAAGAGATAAAAATGTTGAAGGCAGCAGTGGAGCAATTAGATAAAAAGACAAGGTCTACTAGAAACCCTTGGATAATGGAGCAGATATTGAATTTAATTGCTGAAAACAAAAGAAATATAAAAATGCAGCAAATGAAAAAGGCGAAAGTAATATAAACGACTAATAATGAGATCAAGTGCAAAATGGCTAAGCAGGATTCGATAGAGGACAAATGTAAGGATACAGAAGCATATATTTCTAGGGTTCAAATGGTTCAAATGGCTCTGAGCACTATGGGACTCAACTGCTGTGGTCATAAGTCCCCTAGAACTTAGAACTACTTAAACCTAACTAACCTAAGGACAGCACACAACACCCAGCCATCACGAGGCAGAGAAAATCCCTGACCCCGCCGGGAATCGAACCCGGTAACCCGGGCGTGGGAAGCGAGAACGCTACCGCACGACCACGAGATGCGGGCATTTCTAGGGGAAAGGTAGATACTGCCTACAGGAATTAGTCATGATAGCCACACGGAAGTTACTACGATAGATACATGAACTGCGTCTCCACACAACTGCTGATAAAATGCAAATGTCAGCAATAGTATGCTATAACAATTTAAACTCAATGAGCGACTGGCATTGGTGATTAATCTTCGCAGATGCCAACAATATGGACTCAAGAATTACTTTCTCATGAAAACAGTTATGCATATCCCTCTGGCATGTAGAAATGAATCATGACTGATATTTTCACATTATGTGAATATTTAAGGGCCCCCCTCCCCCCCCCCCAACGGTCATACTGACACGAGAAACGCAATTGTAACAAATTAAGTTTTAGTAAGGGAGGGAGAGTATTTTTTTTTATTTGAGCTTTAAGATACTTAGAATGCTTAGAAAAACAAAGTCGTTAAGTTTGTCACGATACTGTTAATATTAAAAAGATGTGGAAGAAGAAATTCCTTTATGGATCATACTGACCCGACGGTAACAGCAGTATTAAGCCACCTGTGCAACTGGGTTCAGGTTTTCTTCCATATCACTGCAGATAGTGAGCAAAGCAGAATTATTGAAACATTACGAGGAAAAGTGTTGAACTTGCACTCCTAAGCAGAGGCTTACATTAGCTGCAGGTGTCGGAACACGGGGCTAATGTAATAAAGTCGACAGCGTGGCGATGTGCCGAACGGTGGGGATATGGAACGTGGCGCTGTATAATAAGCCCCACAACCCGATAGCTGTAACGATTCAAGGCATAGAGATTATTTTCTGTTACGTCCAGCGTCTAAATGTTGCAGTTTTTGTGGTTTTCTGTTATATTGCAGTATCAGACTGATGTCGTTCAATTTTGGCACTTTCTTATATTTCAAGTGATTTCGACCAAATTATCCATGAGAATGCGTCCTTGGAGGGATTGCGTAGGAAAATCTTTTATGAAAACCGTTATAGCAGGTGTAGAAACGAGATAAGTACCAAGTGTTATTTCAGAGTTCCGGGTTGCAACAGATGTTTTGCCCAATACAAAGTATGTAGAGGATATCCACAGGGCTGGAATCTCACTGCATTTACATAGTACTGCAAGTGACACACTTAACAATATTTTGTGAGGCATGCCCCTGAGAGCCGCTCCCAAGTGGTTTCCACGGAACTTGAACACATAGTAGCGACTCACTAAAGACGGAAAGAGTACTACAACTGGCCACGAATTAATAGCAGCAAATCCAGTGAATCTGAAGGCAGAAGGAAATCGCCAACGTCGTCTCTGTTCGAGAAATTGTTTTCCGTGTAATCGGTTGTGCCTCATGGCTGCCCTTTAATTGATTTTCGTTGACACACAAGTCATAGGCATATTTGTAAATTCCAACAACTGCTGTCACTTAACCATCAACGCTACGTCAAAAACGAGGAAAATTTGTGGCTGCTCGGTTAGAGGCGGTACAATGTGTAATATTAAGCAATGACCATTGCATTTAATTGTAACTATGGCTCTTTGTTCGTGCATTATTTTGCGCTGTGATTTTATAACAGAGACGCAATGTGTTTTCGTCTACGCTACAAAGAATTTACTTATTTAAATTTCGGCATGAGAAGAAGTAGCCACCGGCCTTGCGCCAGTGGTACCACTGTTTCCCATCAGATTACCGAAACTAAGCGCTGTCGGTCTTGGCTAGCATTTGGATGCATCACCATCCGGGTCTGCCGAGTGCTACTGGCCAGCGGCGTGCTCTCAAGTTTCTCAGGCCAATGAAGGACTACTTGGCTGAGCAGTGTAGCGGCACCGGTCACGAAAAGTGACAACGGCTGGGAGAGCGGTGCGCCCCATCGTATTCACACCCGGTAGCACCTAAGGGCCACTAAGGGCCAAGATGAAACGGCAGCCGGTTGGTACCGTTGGGCGTTCAATGCCTGTTCGGACGGTGTTTGTTTTTGTTTTTGTGAAAAGAAGTATTGGCTGTGCGAGCATAATCGTGCCCACGATATTAATGCAATGGAAGGGGTTGAAAATAAATGCCAACTGGACTATCTGAAGCTAAGGGAAGCTTAGAAGAACAATTGTTGCTGTGTCATACAGGATCGAATATGACAGTATCAGTTAACTCATCAGGTACCAGTACGTCAGTCACCTTACCGCCTACCTCCAGAAAAGACGAAACAGTTGAAGCAGATTACTAGTCAGTACCATTACTGGTTCTCCGCAACTACCTTACGTGGTTCGCTGGAGCCCTTTGTTTTATTTTATACGACAAAACTTGGCCTGTTAACAGGTATCTTTAATCGATAGGTCCTAGCCCCTTACAGATTTCTATATTGACTGGGTCATTTTATAATTCACCAGAGTCCCATTTTGCTTGCCAACAACAACAGCAGTGCTGTCCCACCTAGCGGATTCCATATTGTGAGATTTAAAACTTCAGTTTGTGTATAATTATTTGCATGACGCGGTAATTCAAAGTATAAGCAACACACAATCCAAGATTTGGAACTCGTAAAGGAGGCTGGTCTTAATGCCAAGCCTACCAAATTCAGTTTAGCAACTTCTGTAATTTGGTTTCATTTCAATGTAATAAAACTGATAACGAAAGGAGAAAGGCCATCCGTGATTATAAGACAGTAAAGTCAAAAATGGAAAAGACCACTTCATTGCAATGATCATCTTTTTTTTCGAAAATTTATCCGGAATTTGCGGAGTTGGCCACGCCGTTAATTCAACATCGTAAAAAAAGGCAGGGGGATTTGCTGTTCTGAGAGCCAACAGGCAGCGTTTAATGCACCAAGTTTTGGAATGAGTAATGCACCGGTCCTAGAAATTCCAATTGTTGCTAAAGAATTTCTGCTTCAAACGAACGGATCCAGCGTCATAGTATCAGAAGTTTGGTTTTAGGAGCAATACAGGGAACTTTAGCCTATTGCTTACATGTCCAGGCCCTTCCCCATCACTGAAATTAAATCATGTTATAAACTGGAGGCATTGACTGTGTTATTTTTTGTTTAGAGGAGTTTTACTTCTATGTCGTGCATAAATACTTAAAATAGGGAACCAGTTATCAAGCCCTGAGCTGCGCTTCGATGACATCCCCTTCTCTAGATTGTCGCACAGATGACAAAATGGTAGATATCGAAATAGACGACAGAGGGATAGAGAAACAATTAAAATCGCTCAAAAAAGAAAAGGCGGCTGGACCTGATGGGATACCAGTTCGATTTTACACAGAGTACGCGAAGGAACTTGCCCCCCTTCTTGCAGCAGTGTACCGTAGGTCTCTAGAAGAGCGTAGCTTTCCAGAGGATTGCAAGAGCACAGGTCATCCCCGTTTTCAAGAAGGGACGTCGAACAGATGAGTAGAACTATAGACCTATATGCCCAACGTCGATCAGTTGTAGAATTTTGAAACACGTATTACGTTCGAGTATAATGACTTTTCTGGAGACTAGAAATCTACTCTGTACGAATCAGCATATGTTTCGAAAAAGACGATCGTGTGAAACCCAGCACGCGCTATTCGTCCATTAGATTCAGAGGGCCATAGACACGGGTTCCCTAGTAGATGCCGTGTTTCTTGACTTCCGCTAGGCGTTCGATACAGTTCCCCACAGTCGTTTAATGAACAAAGTAAGAGCATATGGACTATCAGACCAATTGTGTGATTGGATTGAAGAGTTCCTAGATAACAGAACGCAGCATGTCATTCTCAACGGAGAGTAGTCTTCCGAAGTAGGAGTGATTTCTGGTGTGCCGCAGGGGAGTGTCGTAGGACCGTTGCTATTCACAATGTACGTAAATGACCCTGTGGATGACATCGGAAGTTCACTGAGGCTTTTTGCAGATGATGCTGTGATGTATCGAGAGGTTGTGACAATGGACATTTGTACTGAAATGCAGGAGGATCTGCAGCGAATTGTCGCATGGTGCAGGGGATGGCAATTGAATCTCAATGTAGACAAGTGTAATGTGCTGCGAATACATAGAAAGATAGATCCCTTATCATTTAGCTACAAAATAACAGGTCAGCAACTGGAAGCAGTTAATTCCATAAATTATCTGGGAATACGCATTAGGAGTGCTTTAAAATGGAATGATCATATAAAGTTGATCGTCGGTAAAGCAGATGCCAGACTGAGATTCATTGGAAGAATCCTAAAGAAATGCAATCCGAAAACAAAGGAAGTAGGTTACAGTACGCTTGTTCGCCCACTGCTTGAATACTGCTGAGCAGTGTGGGATCCGTACCAGATAGGGTTGATAGAAGAGATAGAGAAGATACAACGGAGAGCTGCGCGCTTCGTTACAGGATCATTTAGTAATCGCGAAAGCGTTACGGAGATGATAGATAAACTCCAGTGGAAGACTCTGCAGGAGAGACGCTTAGTAGCTCGGTACGGGCTTTTGTTAAAGTTTCGAGAACATACCTTCACCGAAGAGTCAAGCAGTATATTGATCCCTCCTACGTATATCTCGCGAAGAGACCATGAGGATAAAATCAGAGAGATTAGAGCCACACAGAAGCATACCGACAATCCTTCTTTCCACGAACTATACGAGACTGGAATAGAAGGGAAAACCGATAGAGGTACTCAAGGTACCCTCCGCCACACACCGTCGGGTGGCTTGCGGAGTATGGATGTAGATGTAGATGTAGAATAGCACATTGGCGAGACCACATGACTGCATTTCACTTTTCGCCAAAGCTTATAACAGGTTTCGATAACCAAGTGGGGGACATCTTCTGACGTATGTCTGAGATGAGGCAAACAGGCACTGACCGTATGAAATGGGCGAAAGTGTACTGTCAAATGCCGCAGTTCTTACTTTCATTCCATACTTATTCGAAAATTCACAATAAAAATCGGATGACGACTTGCATCTGGGACTATTAAAAGATAACTGATGCTATGTAAGTCACTTAACAGGTACTAGATGGACTGATGATTACAGTCATGACAGTAGCCCGAAAACTTATTTCCCGAAGGAGCTTGTGCTGCTGGTCTTTCAATACTTCCATCGATCATTGTGCGGAGGACACTTATTGACTTACAGAAAAATTGTAAAATTTAAGGATCATATAGTGTGGCTTACATTGAATTCCGGCGTAAAAGTTCTGACTCAGTTCCAGAATGTAAGTGTGCGGAGCCTAATCTAAATGCCGCTAGAAATTTTTTAAGTTCTAATCGTAAGCAGAAACCCATTGACAAGTCATTCATCGATTATTTTCGGCCTCTTTCTCGGACTATAAATGGGAATAGATATATTTTTTGCCGTGGTAGCCGCCTTTAGCCACTATGTGTGGTAATTCCTTGCTGGGGAAGACTTCTGTATTCATACCCAACATCTAGAACGCATTTTCCTCGCTTTGGTCCGCCAAAAGTGCTAGTCAGTGACACGGCAGATAAGACCACTTCAGCAAAATTAATAGTGGCATATTCACTAAATTAATTGGTAGCAAATTAATGAGACATCAGTGACTTATCGTTTGAGGAAATGGATCCTGAGGTGATTAAGCACAGTAGATCGAGGGCCTTAAAAATATTCTCCTTGCACAGCAGAGAGAGGCTAGGAGATACAAACGGGGAAGGCGTCCTACCTCACTAAATACTGAGGATTTGGCTTTCAACAAAACTTCCATGTCCAGAGTACGAAAGTGTAAAAGATTTCCGGAAAATTACTGCCTCATTCCGTCGGTCCCTATAAAATTTTGGAAGTCCATACGCCAGTCACTTTTCGGCTACAAAGCACGACCACGGGCAACGTAACAAGGATCCATTTGATTCAAACTAAGGATGTCAAAATATCGGGCCTATAAGAGTCTCACAGAGATCCTTCCCCCCGCTTCCACCCCAGTATCATCAGTCAGAAGCCGTGAGGTTGAGCCGTGTATCCGCTCGTATCGATAAGTTGTGAGTGCCCCAGAGACATTGCTACTCCGTCATTGCGTGACGGATTTTGCGGCTTCCCGAGGCAGGAGGCAAGTGAAAAGGCGCAGAAGCGACCTTGACGCCGAGCGTGCCTGCGCCGGATGAAGTGACATATCTCCCCTAGTGCAGCTTGCCGGTGTCTGGTAGCGTGCGATTTTTCGAGCTGTTACCATGACGAGAAGAAGAGAAGACAATTCTGTACTTCCTTTCACTAATTTATTGAAAGTTCATCAGTGCATCTCGAATTAGTCCATTGCCGCATTCAGTAAGACAGATGTGACCAGTGCTGCATGCAGAGAAATTTCATCAGAAATAAAAGACACAGGTAAGTCCATTATTTATTTATTTATTACGTAAAAGACAAGTACGTAATTAAATTGTGTGGCGAGTACGATGCAATATTGAATGTAACCGTAAACGTTCCATGTGGATGCTGTGCGACCAACCGATGGAGGTTACCGCCGAGCATTTCTAAAACCCTTGGCCCTGAGTTACAAAGGCATCCACATGGGTGTTTGGCTGGCGATGCGGCGAAGTGAATTTTTTTCCCCTTAGGCAACATACAAATTTCACCAACAGCCTCGAATCCTATTAAATGCGATGACGCTGAATTTGATTAAGATTGAAATAGTTCTGAGTGACTCGCTAAAGATACATTTTCTTGTAATGTTCCTGGACACGGTTTGGCGCATTTAGAAATAAAATTAACTGAATGATGCGTTCCATAACCACAGGTGATGCATTGCCACTGAAATTCAGATTGAAGAAGTAATAGCGCTAGAGACCGTTAACTTGTTCTCACATTGCTATCTAATGTGTTGAGAGTAATCTTACTGTTTTTATAAGCTGTTTAAATTGTACTTCCTTAGAAGGTGATGAGTTTTCTTTAACAGCTGTGCACCAAGTGTCTCAATGATTTGATGGAAGGCTTAGCCCAGTAACAGCAACATCATTCACAGTTTGCGTTATGATACACATTTATTTATATAACTTTCATCAGTTACTATACTGACATTAATTAAGCAAATTACTTTCTTTTAAAATGAGTAAGAAACAACAAGAGGCGTTCAGACTTACACCTCACGATTTACGAAATTGGCCACAATACTTAGTTAAAATATTGATCTTTGAGCACCGGTTTAATCAAACGGAGAGCTACCATAATTATATTACTAACAGCAATCCTAAATAAGGTAACATATTTTCCAAAAGGCTACAACATGCATGGAATAATTGATTATTCAGCATAACTTAAAGCACATGAAATACTTCCAGAATTATTCAAATAAATTTGTGTTTGAGAGAAGCGTGTGACATCGACTACTAGATTATTAATTACCGAATATAGCTTAGTCAACATAAAGATATGTACAGCAATAAAAATCAAATTTGACTCCCTTTAAAGAATTGCGTTGCACGCTCACGAGAATTAAAAATTACTAAGGGCAGACTGCACAATATGAAGAGTTGGTGATAACAGTTTAAATAAAATAAGTGCTTAAGAAAAACGCGCCACCGTGTTCTTTAGAACTTTAACTGCTAACTGTAGCTTGGCCAACGTGGATATCTGCTCATAACAACTTAAGTGAAAATTGTCTTGAGGAAAAATGCGCCACAGTGCTGACTAGAATGGTTTGTTCACCACAGTTTAAATGAAAATAATATTTAACAAACATACGCCACAGCTCACAAGAATAATTTATTCATAACAGTTTAAATGGAAACTGTACTTAAGAAGAGCGCGTTACACCGAATACAAGATTAATTCGTTCATAAGATCTTAAATGGAATTTGTATTTAAGAAAAACTTGCCACGGTTCTCATTAGATCACTATCTAAGCGTGAACTGGCCAGTGTTAAATGAATCTCAAAATTCAATGCTGATAGCCATCCAAATAAAGTGAAATATGTTTGAGAAATAAGACACAGCATTAAACAAAATTACACTCAAGAGCCAAAGAAACTGGTACACTGCCTAATATAGCGCAGGCTCCATGCGGGCACACAGAAGTGCTGCAACACGACATGGCATAGACTCGACGTCTGAAATAGTGCAGGAGGGAATTGAAACCACGAATCCTGAAGGGCTGCCCATGAATCCGTAAGAGTATGATGGGAAGAAATCTCTTCTGAACAGCATGTTGCAAGGCATCCCAGATATGATCAATAATGTTCATGTCTGGGAAGTTTGGTGGCCACCGAAAGTGTTTAAACTCAGAAGAGTGTTCCTTGAGACACTCTGTAGGAATGTCTGAGTCGTCGTGTTGTCCTGCTGGAATTGCCCAAATCCGTCGGAATGCACAATGGATATGAATGGATGCAGGTGGTCTGACATTTTTAAGTACGTGTCACCTATCAGAGTCGTATCTAGACGTATCAGGGGTTCCATATCGCTCCAACTGCACTCACCTCACGCCAATACAGTGCCTCCACCAGCTTGAACGGTCCCCTGCTGACATTCAGGTTCCATGAGGTCGTCTCCAAAACCGTACACGTCCATGCGCTCGATACAATTTGGAAAGACTCGTCCGACCACGCAACATGTTTCCAGTCATCAACAGTCCAATATCGATGTTGGGAGGCCGAGTTGAGGCCTAAAGCTTTTTGTCTTGCAGTCACCAAGGGTACACTAGTGGGCCTTCAGCTCCAAAAGCCCATATCGATGTTACTTCGTTGAATGTTTCGCACGCTGAAACTATTTGATGGCCCAGCATTGAAATCTGCAGCAGTTTGCGGAAGGGTTGGACTTTGTCACTTTTTCAGTCGGTGTCGGTGCCGTTCTTGCGCATCTTTTTCCGGCCGCCGCGGTGTTGGATATTTGATGTTTTACCGGATTCCTGATATTCACGGAGCACTCGTGAAATGGTCGTACGCGAAAAACCCCATTTCATCGTCACCTCGGAGATGCTGTGTCCCATCGCTCTTGCGCCAACTTTGTAAGTAGCCTGTTTAAGTGTTTGTATGTTGGTAGCGCTGTGCAGTGCTGCAGACTATATTAAAACCTCTGACAGCGCTGTGCGCTCTCTGTAAGAGACTCTGTGGCTGGTTGGACTAGCAGTTGGAGGTGAACAGCAAGCAGTGATGGAAGTTGGATGTGAGTAGTTAGCATTCATGGAGATTAGAGGTTTCAAGTGTTAGCCGAGCAGGCGATCTGGACGTGTGTCCTTCATGGAAATGTAGTTTGTCGATGATTACATAATTTTTGGAACTGGATATCATGGACTATTATTAAGGTAAAAATACATTGTTTGATTTGCAACAAAATCTTTCCTTTGCTGACCACATGCCTATCATTAGTTAGAGCCTTCAGTAGTTAGAATCTTTTATTTAGCTAGCAGTATTGGTGCTTGCGGCATTGCTGTAGTTCGTGCAATGAAGATTTTTGTGAGGTAAGTGACTTATGAAATGTACAGGTTATTGTTAGGATTTCTACTTATTCAGGGCCATTCTTTTCAGTTAACCTGAAAGCAGTCAGATCGTGTTACCGTTGAATATTGTGGGTAATTAATGCATAGGAGAAGTTTGAGTTCTGTTAGTCAGGGAAAAGTCTGTAGGTCAGATATGAAGCGATAAAGTCAAGCAAAGTGACAGTACGTAAATTTCACTCAGCAGTTTAAAATCATTGAGTAAGCATTCAGCAGTTTCAGCAAAATCATATTTAGAAGTCTCACCTTCTCAGTTATTGCAAGTTAAGTAAAAATTTCATTAAGAAGTTTCAATTATAACGCCACGTTCAAACTCACTTTGGCTAAATCTCGATAACCTATCATTGTAGCAGTAGTAACCGATCTAACAACTGCATTGTTGTTGTTGTGGTCTTCAGTCCTGAGACTGGTTTGATGCAGCTCTCCATGCTACTCTATCCTGTGCAAACTTCTTCATCTCCCAGTACCTACTGCAACCTACATCCTTCTGAATCTGCTTAGTGTATTCATCTCTTGGTCTCCCTCTACGATTTTTAGCCTCCCTCCAGTACTAAATTGGTGATCCCTTGCTGCCTCAGAACATGTCCTACCAACCGATCCCTTCTTCTAGTCAATTTGTACCACAAACTCCTCTTCTCCCCAATTCTATTCAATACCTCCCCATTAGTTATGTGATCTACCCATCTAATCTTCAGCATTCTTCTGTAGCACCACATTTCGAAAGCTTCTATTCTCTTCTTGTCCAAACTATTTATCGTCCATGTTTCACTTCCATACATGGCTACAATCGATACAAATACTTTCAGAAACGACTTCCTGACACTTAAATCTATACTCGATGTTAACAAATTTCTCTTCTTCAGAAACGCTTTCCTTGTCATTGCCAGTCTACATTTTATATCTTCTCTACTTCGACCATCATCAGTTATTTTGCTCCCCAAATAGCAAAACTCCTTTACTGCTTTAACTGTCTCATTTCCTAATCTAAGTCCCTCAGCATCGCCCTACTCAATTCGACTACATTCCATTATCCTCGTTTTGCTTTTGTTGATGTTCATCTTATATCCTCCTTTCAAGACACTGTCCATTCCGTTCAACTGCTCTTCCAACTCCTTTGCTGTCCCTGACAGAATTACAATGTCATCAGCGAACCTCAAACTTTTTATTTCTTCTCCATGAATTTTGATACCTACTCCGAGCTGCAAAATACTAACGCGAATTCTTTACAGATGAATGGAAAAACTGGTAGAAGCCAACCTCGGGGAAGGTCAGTTTGGATCCCGTAGAAATGTTGGATCACGTGAGGCAATACTGACCTTACGACTTGCATGCTTATACCAATTTCTTTGACACTTTAGTGTAGTACGTATGAACAGCCTGTTTGGAAACTACACGTCTTTAGAATTAAAGCTATTAAATACGGAAAAATTCTAACCACAGATTATGTAATAAATTCGTTCCCGTGTATTAATGAAGACCACAAAACTTAGCTATGGTATAACAGGGTTGTACCGACACAGCAAGAGGTCTAACGGTCACGATCATATAAAATTTTCACTATAAATACTGTCTGGAACATTACCTGACTCAAAGGCTTATTACCCCACTACTAAATGTCTATATGCTTGTGCCAGGCTCCACTAGGTCTTCAAAGAGTAAAGGGCGGTGTCCTTTACACATGAACATGCTCTCATCAAAACTGGATATGGTCTCAGGATATCCCGTTAAGTCCTGGATGGAGAGGCAGAACCGGAAGGTTATCGCTCATTCGCTGGTAATATCTGCGTCCCAGCATCACCCTAGTCGACACGAAGGCCACAGCCGACTGACCATAGCACGGTGCCTTTCCTCGGCTCGGCGCCCGTCACCCGCCGCATCGGCTAACCGTCCGGGACAGGCTTCCGTTCACAGCTCCCACTTTATATCCCGAAGCCCCACCGGCCTCCCTACCACCCGTACCTCTCGCGCCCTCTCTCGAACTGCTCACATATCACGGCCAGCCGAACTCCACCCAAACATCCAGACAGTAAGCGATGTATCGAATCGAGCGGCACGGATCAGTGATTCTAAATTATCTGAAGTTTATTCATTAAGACTTAATTAACATGTTTAAGAGCTATACCTCTAAGAAGGAATTTTATATTTTGTGGCTTGCGCACACTGCTGCATGCATTGCTATCACTGCAAGCTAGGGCCACACAATATACCAATAGAGTTAACGATTTGTTTTTAGTAAAAGGGGGGGGGGGATGGTACGCATGCACAGCGAGGACAGGTATGATTATACATACACCAATTGTATACAAACACAAATTGTACTTACTGAAATACAGGGTGTTACAAAAAGGTACGGCTAAACTTTCAGGAAACATTCCTCACACACAAATAAAGAAAACATGTTATGTGGACATGTGTCCGGAAACGCTTACTTTCCATGTTAGAGCTCATTTTATTACTTCTCTTCAAATCACATTAATCATGGAATGGAAACACACAGCAACAGAACGTACCAGCGTGACTTCAAACACTTTGTTACAGGAGATGTTCAAAATGTCCTCCGTTAGCGAGGATACATGCATCCACCCTCCGTCGCATGGAATCCCTGATGCGCTGATGCAGCCCTGGAGAATGGCGTATTGTATCACAGCCGTCCACAATACGAGCACGAAGAGTCTCTACATTTGGTACCGGGGTTGCGTAGACAAGAGCTTTCAAATGTCCCCATCAATGAAAGTCAAGAGGGTTGAGGTCAGGAGAGCGTGGAGGCCATGGAATTGGTCCGCCTCTACCAATCCATCGGTCACCGAATCTGTTTTTGAGAAGCGTACGAATACTTCGACTGAAATGTGCAGGAGCTCCATCGTGCATGAACCACATGTTGTGTCGTACTTGTAAAGGCACATGTTCTAGCAGCACAGGTAGAGTATCCCGTATGTAATCATGATAACGTGCTCCATTGAGCGTAGGTGGAAGAACATGGGGCCTGATCAAGACATCACCAACAATGCCTGCCCAAACGTTCACAGAAAATCTGTGTTGATGACGTGACTGCACAATTGAGTACGGATTCTCGTCAGCACACACATGTTGATTGTGAACATTTACAATTTGATCACGTTGGAATGAAGCCTCATCCGCAAAGAGAACATTTGCACTGAAATGAGGATTGACACACCGTTGGATGAACCATTCGCAGAAGTGTACCCGTGGAGGCCAATCAGCTGCTGATAGTGCCTGCACACGCTGTACATGGTACGGAAACAACTGGTTCTCTCGTAGCACTCTCCATACAGTGACGTGGTCAACGTTACCTTGTACAGCAACAACTTCTCTGACGCTGACATTAGAGTTATCGTCAACTGCATGAAGAATTGCCTCGTCCATTGCAGGTGTCCTCGTCATTCTAGGTCTTCCCCAGTCGCAAGTCATAGACTGGAATGTTCCGTGCTCCCTAAGACGCCGATCAATTGCTTCGAACGTCTTCCTGTCGGGACACCTTCGTTCTGGAAATCTGTCTCGATACAAACGTACCGTGCTACGGCTATTGCCCCGTGCTAATCCATACATCAAATGGGCATCTGCTGGCTCCGCATTTGTAAACATTGCACTGACTGCAAAACCACGTTCGTGATGAACACTAACCTGTTGATGCTACGTACCGATGTGCTTGATGCTAGTACTGTAGAGCAATGAGTCGCATGTCAACACAAGCACCGAAGTCAACATTACCTTCCTTCAATTGGGCCAACTGAATCGAGGAAGTACAGTAGATACTGACGAAACTAAAATGAGCTCTAACATGGAAATTAAGCGTTTCCGGACACACGTTCATGTAACATCTTTTCTTTATTTGCGTGTGAGGAATGTTTCCTTAAAGTTTGGCCATACCTTTTTGTAACACCCTGTATAACTGCAAAAGTGTATTCAAATAGAAATACGAACTGGTGAGTAATGAAAACGTATACTTAAACGTCATTGGCCAGGATTCTGTAGGTATGATTTGCTTATATAACTGACACAATTATGTACAAATAATATTTCTGTTTGTCCTATCATCTAAATGTGTCAGTTTTATCGCCAGTGTTATCTTATTATAGTAGTTTTGATTTATAGTCATTTACACCCAATGAATATTATAGTCGCATCCCAAAGTCTAAGTTTAACGTTATTGGTAGGCTGAAGTCTTTGTTTCATGTCAGTTGTAACCTGAGCTCTACGTTGTACTACATGCACCCCTTTTTCATCTATAATCTACGTTTATTACTTAGCATAATTCCCCGATATCCTCAACAGTTTGTACAGTAATTAGCTTCTCGTATTACATAATAGTTTGACCTCAATGTTTTTGAGGACCCCATGTCTAAGATGCAAATAAATATTTTTTTTGTTTTCATGGCTATTGTGTACAGCCTCGTATCTCCATATTATGAGTAAGTTGACAAAAATTTGCTGTGATTATATATTTCGGTTGTTAACCTGTCACTGCATTTATGATAAAGATAAACTTGGTACTGTAATAATCATTTGTATCCCTGACATTTCGTCATTGAATGATAAGCTCAACTATCTTCTTCTTAAGTTGCCAATCCTAAGATTGATTTGCAGCAGCTCTCCATTCAGTGCGATTGTCGGCCAGCGTCTTCAATTCCGTGAAACTTCCGCATCATAGGTCCTGCATTATCTGGCTTATGTACTTTCTTCTAGGTCTGCCTCTTGCCCTTTTGCCCTCCACAAGGCCTTCCGTTATAGTGTGGAGAAGACTTTCCTGTCTCAGAATGTGTCCCATCCATATATCTCTCCTCTTCTTGACCGTCTTCAAAAACAACTGGAACTTCCTCCGCTCTCTGCAGGACTTCTTCATTTGTCATCCTGGCCGTCCATGGAATTTTTAACATCCTTCGCAGACACCACATTTCGAATCCTTCAATCCTTCTTCTTTCGTCCTCTCCAAGTGTCCAGGTTTCGCTGCCGTAGAGAAGCACACTCCCAACAAAGGTCTTTATTAACCGCTTCCTTAACGACAGACTTATCATATTTGATGTGAGGAGTCCTTTCCTTTTATAGAATGCAGTCTTTGCCTGATTTATTCTACTTATTACATCTTTCCTACTACGACCATCTGATGTTATTCTGCTTCCCAAGTAGACAAAGTCTTGTATTTCTTTCAGCTTCTCTCCATTCAGCCTTATATTCGTAATTGCTTGATTATTTTGTTTGCTTTCAACTAAGATTTTTGTTTTTGACTTATTAATTTTCATGTTGTACCGTGTAGCAAGAGTGTTTTCCATTTCCTCCAACACTACTTGTAATTCTTCCTCATTTTCCGCTAGGACAGCAATGTCATCCGCAAAACGCAGCATATCAACTATTTTTCCCTGGATCCTGATTCCATTAGCTTGTCCTAACTTTTCTCTGACCTCGTCCATTGCTTTCTGTATGTACATATTAAAGAGGACAGGGGAGAGTGCACATCCCTGTCTCACACCCTGTTTAATTTTTGCTTGTTGTTGATGTTCCCCACATCTCACTATTGCCACCTCTTCTTTGTATATGTTCCATATCGTTCTCCTGTCCTTGTACTTAGCTCCAGTTTCCCTCAATATCTGGAATAGTTTTTTTCCATTCAACCTTATCAAAGGCCTTTTCGAGGTCAACAAATGCTATTGACAAATGTCGTTTATAAAGGATTGTATTATATGATTACATGGCTTTTAAGAATCCTGTTTTCATATGTAAATTTTATTTGATTGACATGATCTACAAGTTACCGTCATTTAGCTTTTGTTTTCCTTAAGCTACACTCATGGGATGTTGTTTGTTGATAGTAACCGCATAATGCCAAATTTTAAATTAGTTTTGTTAACTAGTGTTCCCTCTGACTTCACTACCCATTGCCGTTACAGATCTTCTTACGTTTTTAGTCTGATATCTTAGACTCTTCAGTCATCTGAGGTTACGTAGGCCTGGAATGGCTATTACTTGCTAACTGTTAGGAGTGTATGTGCAACTTACCTAAGTTTTCCAAGATATTGTCAAAACCTGGTTGTGTTGGGTTTCACGTTTTCTCATTGTTACATTTAGTATACGACATTGTATTCTCCGAAAAATATGCATTTTCAAACCAACAGATGCTATAATAATACTTCAGAATGCATCACTAGCTTCATTAGATATCACCAATCTGTACACAAACATTCCCGTAAAAGAAACGATTGAGATCATTAAGAACAATCTTCTCACTCATGGTAAATTGGCACTGGGGGAAGTGAATGAACTAGTGGAAATGTTGGAACAAGTCTTGTCGTTCAATTATTTTACTTTCAATGGTAAAATTTATCAAGACTGGCTGGAAATGGGAATCAGTTTAGCTGGGACGCTGGCTGACATTTTTGTAAATCACTTAGAAAACAAATTCTTTGATGAAAATCCTAATATCGCTGAGAAAATTGTATATTACAGGAGATATGTTGACGACTCCATTTTATTATACAAAGGAGATAAAAATGATATCGAAAACTTGGCACAAAAAATGAGCTCTCAACACCCGAAAATTAGATTCACCATGGAATTTGAAGAAAACAACCGTATAGATTACTTAGATTTAACACTAATAAAGAAAGATGGGAAGCATGAATTTAGCATATTCAGAAAACTTACGTATGCAGCTCTAGTTATCAATGAGCGCTCTTGTCACCCACCGCGATACAAATGGGCATATTTTACTTCGATGGTATACAGGCTACTAAGATTGCCACTAAGCCAACAGGAAGTAGAAAAGGAGTTAAGTATTTTAAAACGAGTGACCGTAGCGAACGGATATACGTGTAAGCAGGTGATGAATATTTATAGGAAGATAAATAAGAGGCAAATGGAACAAATAAAAGGACGTCAAGCAGCAGTTAAGAGGAACAACAAGAAAAAATATGTAGCTCTCACTTACAATGGAAGAATTACAGACAAAATTGAAAGATGCTTTTGTAAATCCGACGTTAAAATAGGGTTCCGAACAAATAACACGTTAAAATTGAAGCTCCGGCATAGAATATGTAATAGTAGGAATAAATTTCAGGATTCAGGGGTATATAAGATCAAATGTAATGAGTGCTGTGTCCGCATCTCGTGGTCGTGCGGTAGCGTTCTCGCTTCCCACGCCCTGGTTCCCGGGTTCGATTCCCGGCGGGGTCAGGGATTTTCTCTGCCTCGTGATGGCTGGGTGTTGTGTGCTGTCCTTAGGTTAGTTAGGTTTAAGTAGTTCTAAGTTCTAGGGGACTTATAACCACAGCAGTTGAGTCCCATAGTGCTCAGAGCCATTAATGAGTGCTGTAAACAATATATAGGGCAGACTGGTAGGAACTTTGAAACCAGATTCAGGGAGCACACCTACTCTCAAAACAAAACAGCTTTTGGGGCGCATATGGCTGCGACAAAGCACTCAGTCACGAACATTGAACGCAATTTAGACATGCTGCATAGAGCTCATAAGGGACGGTTTCTTAACATTTTGGAAGAGATTGAAATATACACCCACAAAAATAAAGATCCGGATTTAATCCTCAACGAGCAAAGCGAATTCAATCATAACGCCTATTTTAGCATTTATGACGACCTACAAAGATGACAACTGTTGCGTGTGGAGATCCAGGCCGAGGGATGAGAGATGGTGCGCGGTGGAGAAGCCGGAAGACGCGTGCAGCGCCTGGCGTCGTTGACGGGGCCCTCCTGTGCGGCCCTCTTGCCCGCGGCGATGGACATCAGACGACTGAGAGGACCGCGGCACAACACCGAAATGGCGGGAACCACGGAAGCAGACCGTAGAGGAAAACAAGTTCACACCGGCACCATAGATATATAAATCGCCCTATGCTTTTTAGATCGTATAAAAATGATAATTTTACTGTTTTTTAATTCTGACAAGTACAGATTTTAACCTTGACATCTACATGTTTTAATTAAGTATTTTTAACATAAAAAAAGATCTACTGAATACAGTATGTGCAAATGGAATGTAACAAATGTACCAGACGCCACCTGTCGGTAATAGTGTTATAATTAGTATAAATGACGTGCACTCTGCCAACCAATTTTATGTGAGGTAGCATGTGAAAGTTGCTGGATTTGGACGGGTTACTCCTGTAACTGAAATATCAGGTACGTTCTGGTACATTTGATGTTGATTAGATAGGATGAAAAAGATTAGCTTCCGTGAAATAGTAAATTAGTATCATTATTTTTACAGATCTGAAGATGGTTCTGAATGAACCGAAACCGGTCATATGAATATAAAAAAATTTGCAATCAAGACGGATTTTAACTAACATTATTGCTTCTTGATTATTCTGAAAATGTAACAACAATCCCACGTATCACGCACACTGATGCTCCAAGACGTTATGATCACTGGCCAGAGCGACGTTTATTGTCACTTGGTGGCACTGCGGTCATGTGACGCTGTAACAGATGTATGTAACCGATACAGACACGGGTTAGGGATCATCCTAGCAGAGCTATGGGCTGCAAATGGTGAGGTCCATTGAGGTTAGCGATTTTCACAAAGGGCAGATTATTAATTAGCAGAGCCTTTGAACGAGTATCTCGAAAACAGCGGAGCTAGTTGAATGTTCAGGTACTACTGTCATGAGCGTCTACTGAAAGAGATAGAAGAACAATTAAACTACTAGTAGGCGCTAAAAGGTTGGAAGTTCACGACTGTTCATAGAACGTAGAGTTTGGAGGCTTGTCTGCTGTGTAACGTAGTATATATGGCGATCTGTAGTGTCTTAGCAGAAAGAGGGCAATGCTGATCCTCGCATTAGTGTTTCAGAGCGCACCGTTCATCCCATCTTGTTGAACATGGAGCTCCACAGCAGACGACCTCTACATGTTCACATGTTGACCCAACGATACCATCAACTACGACTGCAATCGGTATGAGACCATCGGGATTCTGCTGTCGGTTAATGGAAAACTGTCGGCTCTTCGGGTGAATCACTTTTTTGCCACTCTAGATCCGTGGTCTCTCCACAAAGCCATCATCGAGGTAAACGGCGGCTAGAAACGTGCAGCTCGCCACGATCGCAGGGTCGTAAGAGCCGTGTTACGGTAATGCAGAGTTTCCCCTACGCTTGCATCGGACCTGTGGCAGTAATCTAAGACACCGAAGGCGTTGTCGTCTTTCAGCAGTATCATAATCCGTGTCTCGTAACCCGAACCGTGTTGCACAAGTATGAGGAACATTATAGTCAAATCACACTGATGTTTCGGGGACCAAATTCGCCTGGTGTAATCCGTCTGGGTCGCTATCGGGCGCCATCACCGCGTACCCAAATCGGCAGCTTGTTATTTTCGAGAATTAAATGACCTGTTCGTAGACATCTAATGCCACATACCTCCACAAACCTACCAATAAACTGTCGGACAGGCTGAATCTGTGATCTATTTCGTTCCAGAGACGGACAAACACGTTATTAAGCACGTGGTCATATTGTTGTGGCTCATCAGTGAATGTTATTGTTGGGGATTCCAGTCCAGAAACTGGTTTGATGCAGGTGTCCATGCTATTCTATCCTGTGCAAGCTTCTCCATCTCAAGGTAACTACCACAGCCTACATCCTTCTGAATCTGCTTCGTGTATCCATTTCTTGGTCTCCCTCTACGATTCTTACCCTCCACGCTCCCCTCCAATACTAAATTGGTGATCCCTTGATGCCTCAGAACATGTCCTACCAACCGATCCCTTTTTCTGGTCAAGCTGTGTCTTCTCCCCAATTCTATTCAGTACCTCCTCATTAGTTACGTGATCTACGCATCTAATCTTTAGCATTCTTCTGTAGTACCACATGTGGAAATCTTCTATTTTCTTCTTGTCTAAACTATTTGTCGTCCATGTTTCACTTCCATACATGGCTACTTTCCATACCAAACTTTCAGAAAAGACTTCCTGACACTTAAATCTATACTCGGTGTTAACAAATTTCTCTTCTTCAGAAGCGCTTTCCTTGCCATTGCCTGTCTACATTATATATTGTCTCTACTTCGACCACCATCAGTTAATTTGCTTCGCAAATAGCAAAACTCATGTACCATTTTATGTGTCTCAGTTTCTAATCTAATTCCCTCAGCATCACCTGATTTAATTCTACCACATTCAATTATCCTCGTTTCCTTTTGTTGATGTTCATCTTATATCCTCCTTTCAAGACACTGTCCATTCCGTTCAACTGCTCTTCCAGGTTCTTTGCTGTCTCTGACAGAATTACAGTGTCATTAGGAAACCTCAAAGATTTTTTTTCTCCGTGGATTTTAATTCGTGCTCCCAATTTTTCTTTTGTTTCCTTTACTGCTTACAAATTGAATAACGTCGGGGATAGGCTACAATCATGTCTCATTCCCTTCCAAATCACTACTTCCTTTTCATGCCCCTCGACTCTTATATCTGTCATCTGGCATTGTAAATAGCCTTTCACTCCATGTATTTTACCCCTGCTACCTTCATAATTTGAAAGAAAGTATTCCAGTCAACATTGTTAAAAGCTTTCTCTAAGTCTACAAATTCGAGGAACGTAGGGTTCCCTTTCCTTAATCTGTCTTCTAAGATAAGTCGTAGGGTCAGTATTCCCTTACGTTTTCCAACATTTCTACGTAATCCAAACTGATTTTCCCCAAGGTCGTCTTCTACCAGTTTTTCCATTTGTCTGCAAATATTTCGTATTAGTATTTTGCAGCCGTGACTTATTATACTGACAGTTCGGTAAAAAATATGTGTGTGAAATCTTATGGGAGTTAACTGCTAAGGTCATCAGTCCCTAAGCCTACACACTACTTAACCTAAATTATCCTAAGGACAAACACACACACCCCTGCCCGAGGGAGGACTCGAACCTCCGCCGGGACCAGCCGCACAGATAGTTCGGTAATTTTCACATCTTTCAACACCTGCTTTCATCAGTGTATATGTATTATAATTATATATCACGTAAATGCATCGATTACTTCTTACAAATAGATCGCCCTTCATGACTACCCTGCATGGTGATAACAGGTTTCACTTCATCGATTCCCATTCATGTGGGCCAAATAGGTTACAGAATGATAAAGCTTGTATCATCGAATGCTGCAGTATTGACGATTTCGGTCATATTATCGGCCTAGCTGTGCATTCCAATGATAGCAAAAAAGTTTCAGTTAATGCCGTCAGTGTTGACGACAAAATTCTGTTTTGTCCGCTAGATGTGTAGCATTTTGAATCTGTACGGCCCTCTTCATTTGGACTCACGGGGCTGGAGCGGACCACTGGAGCAGGGTGCGGCGCCGCCCACTGCTGTGACGGCAGCCTGCGCTGTCGCAGCCCTGGTTACGGCCGGGATCCGCGCCGTGTCGCTGTCGGTCGCAAACCACGGCCGCCCGCTAACAAGCCGCTGCGGCTGCCCCTTGCTGGTCACCGAACGCAGGGCTGCGCTGCACCAGCTGCGCCCGACGGGCCCCGGCCGTCCCCAGGTCCGCAAATCTCACTCCCATCTGACGACGATATCGACCACGCGGCCGAAACAACGTTCCGAGTTCGCTGATATGCATAAATTTGTTGTGACAGAATGTGTATCGGCTGCGCTTATTGGCTGGCTATAAAGCACGTTGCGACACTGGTGGTAACACTTGTTCCGCAATAATCTTTTCTGTTCATAGCTTTCCGTAATTCAGACGGTAAAAACCAAATCAGCCCCGAGGAGTGTCCGCGCGATTAGAGGCGCCATGTCACTAATTGCGCGGCCCCTCCCGCCGGAGGTTCGAGTCCTACCTCGGACATGGGTGTGTGTGTTGTTCTTAGCATAAGTTGGTTTAAGTAGTGTGCAAGTCTAGGGACACATTTGAACATCTGAAAAACCAAATCGTTATACACTCCTGGAAATGGAAAAAAGAACACATTGACACCGGTGTGTCAGACCCACCATACTTGCTCCGGACACTGCGAGAGGGCTGTACAAGCAATGACCACACGCACGACACAGCGGACACACCAGGAACCGCGGTGTTGGCCGTCGAATGACGCTAGCTGCGCAGCATTTGTGCACCGCCGCCGTCAGTGTCAGCCAGTTTGCCGTGGCATACGGAGCTCCATCGCAGTCTTTAACACTGGTAGCATGCCGCGACAGCGTGGACGTGAACCGTATGTGCAGTTGACGGACTTTGAGCGAGGGCGTATAGTGGGCATGCGGGAGGCCGGGTGGACGTACCGCCGAATTGCTCAACACGTGGGGCATGAGGTCTCCACAGTACATCGATGTTGTCGCCAGTGGTCGGCGGAAGGTGCACGTGCCCGTCGACCTGGGACCGGACCGCAGCGACGCACGGATGCACGCCAAGACCGTAGGATCCTACGCAGTGCCGTAGGGGACCGCACCGCCACTTCCCAGCAAATTAGGGACACTGTTGCTCCTGGGGTATCGGCGAGGACCATTCGCAACCGTCTCCATGAAGCTGGGCTACGGTCCCGCACACCGTTAGGCCGTCTTCCGCTCACGCCCCAACATCGTGCAGCCCGCGTCCAGTGGTGTCGCGACAGGCGTGAATGGAGGGACGAATGGAGACGTGTCGTCTTCAGCGATGAGAGTCGCTTCTGCCTTGGTGCCAATGATGATCGTATGCGTGTTTGGCGCCGTGCAGGTGAGCGCCACAATCAGGACTGCATACGACCGAGGCACACAGGGCCAACACCCGGCATCATGGTGTGGGGAGCGATCTCCTACACTGGCCGTACACCACTGGTGATCGTTGAGGGGACACTGAATAGTGCACGGTACATGCAAACCGTCATCGAACCCATCGTTCTACCATTCCTAGACCGGCAAGGGAACTTGCTGTTCCAACAGGACAATGCACGTCCGCATGTATCCCGTGCCACCCAACGTGCTCTAGAAGGTGTAAGTCAACTACCCTGGCCAGCAAGATCTCCGGATCTGTCCCCCATTGAGCATGTTTGGGACTGGATGAAGCGTCGTCTCACGCGGTCTGCACGTCCAGCACGAACGCTGGTCCAACTGAGGCGCCAGGTGGAAATGGCATGGCAAGCCGTTCCACAGGACTACATCCAGCATCTCTACGATCGTCTCCATGGGAGAATAGCAGCCTGCATTGCTGCGAAAGGTGGATATACACTGTACTAGTGCCGACATTGTGCATGCTCTGATGCCTGTGTCTATGTGCCTGTGGTTCTGTCAGTGTGATCATGTGATGTATCTGACCCCAGGAATGTGTCAATAAAGTTTCCCCTTCCTGGGACAATGAATTCACGGTGTTCTTATTTCAATTTCCAGGAGTGTAGAATGTCTTTGTTGTCCGTCTGTCTGTCAGTAAGTTATGCCCTGTTTTTCTCAAAAGCGGGTAGAGCTGTGAAGTTGATATTTATGTCAATTACAGAAATGTATTATACAGGGTGACACACAAAAACGGGAATATTTCCACAATCCAAAGAAACTAGAAGTGATGAATGGAAGTAATTGGATTTATAGTAACTGAAACCTTACAACTTTGCCATTTACGAAACATTGATGGCAATTATCAGTTTTGAAAAATTACGCCCTTTAGATGGCGTACTCCTGTACGAATACGTTCGTGAAATCTGCTGTTGATATTCCTCACTGACCGCTGCAGCAACTCAGCTAGGATACTGTGAATTGGATCCCGAATTCTTTGTTTTAACTGGTCTAGGGTTCTTGGTCGAGACGCGTAGACTTTGCCATCGAGGTAGTCCCACAAGAAAAAATGTCAAACGGATAAATCTGGCGATCTAGGGGGAATGTTACCGAATCTTGAGATCACTCGGATGCCAAAAAATTCTGGCATATATGTCATTCATTTCCGTGCAGTGTGTTATGTCGCTCCGTTGTTTGAAATCGGGCTTCTTGAACCTTTGGAAAGTTGTTCAATGCAGGTGAAACGGAAGTTCGTAACATCTCTACGTAACGATCGGTATTGACAGTTATTGTGTTTCCCCGTTCCATCGCGAAAATATACGGTCTGATAATCCCATGTGATTGAACGGTGGTTCTGTATATTCACATAACCTGTGAGAAGAAAATGTGCCTCATCTGACATCCACAACATGTTTAGAAATTCATGGTCATTGTTTACTTTTGTTGTCATTTGTTGACACAATCCTAATCGTAACTGGTAATCGTTGTCCTTCAATTGTTGCACCATCTGTAGTTTGAACGGATGAAATTTTCAATCAAGATGAAGAATTCTGCGAACACTCTCGCGGGACATTCCAACCACTGCTGCTTTCTTACGAATTGAACGCCGTGGGCTCCGTAAGACAGATTCGCGTACAACATCAATGTGCGCTGGAGAACGCACACTTCTTGGTCGTCCTGTTGGTTTCTTCTTGAGGGCAGATCCAGTATCTTCAAAGTTATTAATTCAACATTTTATCAACTGTTTCGAAGGAACGGTATCATGACGTTCTAAATTAACTCCCTCTGAGCCGCTACCAAATTATCTTTGTTTTTACTTAAACATTTCTATGGCTAACGCACTCTGTTGTCCGTGCCAATGATGCATGATTACTGAAATGGCGGACTGTTTACCCGCTAACTGTCACGAACCCGCAGTGCTGCCACCTTCCCATGGTTGCCACTACTCATTTCAAACATTCTCCTTATTCTGTGTCACCCTGTAGAAATGAGTGTCGTGCTTTCGTTTCTTCTTACTCTTTAATGTATTGTTTGCATTGTTTTCGTGACACATTGAAAAGTTACACAAGGTCCTTGTATTTGTTCCTACTAGTGTTCTCCTACAAGGGAAACGAAATATTTGAAACGATAATGATATTTATGTTTTACAGATAAAAAGCCCGTGTGCATAAACAAGAACGTAAACAGATAAATATGTTTTAATGAAAATTATTACCGCAGTCAAAATGTCAGTATTATATGATGAGAAAATAATTGTTGATTTTATTTGGAACTTAGCGATAAAACAAGACACAGAAGATAAACCAAAAATGACTGCGGTCTAGGTGTTTTTTGATGTGTTGCTAGGTATATATTTTATCGACAAAATTAATTTAAATATTATAAAGTATTTGGATGACACTTCTCCTTTTCTTTCAGTTACTAGGTGTATAAATAATTTTTCACACGACCTATGACATCAGCTCCCAAATGAATACTGCTTTGGACCTTAAGAAGCTCTATTATCATACCTTGTTCCTACATTTTGCTCTTATTTTCCGATTTTTTCGTGGAACGAATGGTCCCTCGTAACGTCACTTTCACCGTTCAGATGAAAAACTGCACAGTAGACACAACACACGCAATTTTGACGGTGCCGTATAAATGAAACGGAAGAGATTCAGTACAGAAATAAAACGCCAGGGTCACTGCAGTAGACTTGTGTCTCGAGGAGTCAGCTGAGACAAGCTGTCGATTGTGTGAAAGGGACTTTAGTCCATGCTATAAAAATATACGGCCATTTACGTCACATATTTTGATGCTCCCAAATTCACTCAACACCCGTAGGATACTTCCCGTTGACCTAGAATCATGAATTTTGGCATGAATCAAGATTTCACGATACAAGTAAATGAAAAAAATCCCAATATTGTTAATTTGCCATCATGTCACATACAAAGTATATTTTGTAATATATTTCCTTCTCTTTCTTTCTCTCTCTCTCTCTCTCTCTCTCTCTCTCTCTCTCTGTCTGTTAAGACGACTCCTTCTCAGCAACGGGTAGACGCATTAAGTTGAAATTTATGTCTACAGTCCGCTGTGTTAAAATTTGAAGCTTCTATGTGAATGCAGTCAAAATATACAGACATTAATTCCATATCATTTGATAATTGCAAACTCGTTCATCAGTGCCCATAAATGTACTATCCATATACAAAATTAAGTTTGTACGGGCCCTCCGATGGCGATTCCTACACGCACTTGTCAAGCTTTTAACTTGGTTGGTGTATTCGCTGAAGTATGTTGGCTGTGTGTCTTTCAAATATTCAAAATTTATCCGAGGTCATTAGTATAACAGGATTCTTCCTTACAGGATTCATCCGTGTAATGCACATCTGAGTGCAACCTGAATATCACTAGCTGCATCAGAGAACATTCTGGGAATCATCCGTGGAGTGCTCACGAGAGCGCGAGCTGTGTAACGCGCTTACCTAAAGGAATGTGTATGCGAAAGCAAACAAAACATACGCACGCCGCTGACTGACAGTTAAAAGCTTGTGAAGAGAGGCTACTTGATCCTCAAACAAATAAACGCGCCTCACCTAGCCACTGAATCCGCTGCTCGTCGGCTTACCTCGTGGAGCTGAAAATTGCGAGTACTCAAAGTGGCAGGCCATGAAACATCTAGCATAGCAGGTTTGTGACCTAACGTTAGGTTGAAAACAGTAGTATGTCCGTAGCAACGTCTGTTGTAGGCTTATGAAAACAAGGGGCAAGCAGTAAATGAGGGAAACTAAAAGAAAAAGCCTCTGAGAAATTGCAATCGCATGGACGATATTTGTTTTAGTTTCGCTATAGTTAGTGTGATTTTACAAATAAGTCTGACGTCAAGTGATTAACATTTAACGCTTCCTAACCCCGACAATCGAATGCAAAAATATCAAGTCCGCTATCGATGGGGATCTTCATAGGTAATAAAGGACGGTTTTCGTGAAACAGTGTAAAGGACAATGAAATGCTTGGTATACGCAAGCTTCAGTTCCACAAACGACGATTATCAAAATATACCTACCTTGACACTCGAAGACAGTATTTGGCAAATACTAACACATGTAAATGATGGTAACATTGCTTATGTTTTTACAATAATTGCATTTACAACAGTACAATATTCTTCAGACATGGCTGTATGTACTGTAATACATGCTGTTACTGCATAAGCACAGACCCTGTCGTGATTAATGATGTAATCACGACTCGCGTGGCTAATATGACGATACAAAATAATATATGGTTCTCAATTCTTAGTTTCACAAATGTGCGAGCATTTGAAGTATTATTGTGTGACATGTGGTGGTTTGAAGCGGCACTGGGGGCGTGCTCAGTTACCCCAAGTGAATAAAAAAAAAAAAAAAAAGAAAACGAAAGTGGTTAAGGTGATCTCTCAAGACAATCTGAAAATCCATGTTCGAGTCCGGTACGGCACAAATTTCCATTTGTAAAAGTAAATAACGCGAATATGTATTCACAATACGTGAATCCATTTCATGACGTTTAAATGAACTTATAGCTGAGAGAGACTACATAAGCGTTATATAAGAACAAATGGTGACAGGTTGGATGGATATCATAGTACACATGGATACGAATCTCAGACCCTTTCTCTAAACACCAATGAATGGATCACGTGAGCCGTCAATTAAATGAATTACTTTACCATGCATGAAGAAAACATCAGAAAATGAGCAGTAAACACGTGCCTGGAAACCGCTTTGTCGCGGGATCGAAGCTCTGTGGGTCCACAGATTTTCCACTCTTCGTTTCAACCTAGCCTTCGTCTCTAACGACGTGAAGAGTCGCCAGAAACGTTCTGTGGTTCTGATCTCACTGTTATTTGCAGGTCCCCTTTTCTCCAGTTGGATAACTAAGGTGGGCTACGGACATGCAAGTTCCCAATTGAAAGACTTGCACCAAACTACCTAGCGTCACGAAATTATTGTTATTAATGCAGAAAACCCGAATACACAGTGGACACGCATTCGAGAGGACAACGGTTCAAACTTGCGTCCGGCCATCCTGAGTTAGGTTTTCCTTGATATCCCAAAATCGCTTCAGGAAAATGCTGAGATAGTTCCTTCCGAAGGGCACGGCCGAATTCCTTTCGTTTTCCGTTGAGATCGATGACCCCGCCGTTTGGTCACCTCCCCCAAATCAGCCAGCCCACCAAATCCTGAATACCTATGCGCTCCCTATAGGCAACAGCACCATTTAAGCTCAACAATGTAAGCAGCATGTAACCATCTACATTGGTGTCTGTCCAGCATCGAAGGTTGATTGCCAGTTTCAAAGCAAAAATCGACACTTTTTCTAACTCCGCGAGACATTTCCATCTTACTGTCACATGTCACTCCAAAGATAGCTGTCCAAGGTATACTCTTGGTCAAAAGATGCACACATCTTGGGAACTAATCGTCTATAGGCAACTTACGCTAAGCAATGAGACTAGGTGAAATGGCAGTCAAGTCCTACAGTAAATACAGGGTGAGCACAGAGTGTTGCCCTGATTATAACAATTTATTACAGAATAACCGTTCCAGAGAAAAAGTCAAGGTGCGTAATGTCGGGATCGGTGGATTGGAAGCAACGGTCCAACACCCTGGCCACCCCGCTCTCCAGACCTTACGCTCCTTCACTTTTTTTTCTGGGCTATATCAAGGACAGAGTCTTCGTCACACCAGTTGCTGATGTCCGCGAACTGAAGGCTAGGGTACAAGATGCTGTGGGTACTGTGACAGAACACATGTTACGAAACACTTGGCGGGAACTGGAATACCGCCTCGTCATTCTTCGGGCTACCAAGGGAACACACGTTGAAGTTTACTAACGTAAGTGGTCTTAAAAGAACTAGTAACATTAATCTATGTAACGGCATCAAATGTAACTTATTATTTTAAACGGTTATTCTGTTATAAATATTTATAAGCAGGGCAAGACATTGTGCTCACACTGTATTTCTGAATTGTTTTTAAGCCTATAAATACCTCTAAATCAAAATACTTTGATAAGCTTTACCTCACAGAGCTGGATACTAAATATTTCACTATAATAGAAGCTTGTTCTGAAGTCAAAGCGTCCGCATCAAAGATAGTGAATGGTTTCAAGTAACATCAGAATTCTGGAATATGTCAGGCAAGGATGAATATTATCTTCGGCACCAGTCAAAGTTTTTTCCAATGCTATTATCGGTAGAACAAAGAATCACAAAGGTACACATTTACATGACGTACCACTGCGATAGGTGCTGTTTAGCAACAAAGATCTTTAGCTTTCTCTAAAATAAAAATAAGCATCAACAGCAATGAAATACGGCTTATCATCACTTCGTTTAAAAAATAAATGTAGCATGGTTCAACGAGGAGTAGATTCTGCTACCTAACTGGGAAGCTTTCTCTTACATGCACACAACATCATGTTGCCTTCTCCAAAATTTGAAGTTGTGTCCAAAGTGTACCTGCTAAGTGTATTGACTGTATGTATACTGTTACGTCGTGTTTCTATTGCACGACAATGAAAGAAAGGAGAGGTTGAAACCTGGCGCTGACACAAGGTCTACTTCCCTCAAAGAGCTTCATTTTCCGATACGATGGACAGATCACTAGAAATAGTGTCACATGCAAAAATCTGTTAAGAAACTACGTAGAGATTTGGAATTGAATTCATGCTACCGGTGCAAGGTTTGGTAGTTGGGAACTGTACGCCTATGTCTGTGCTCCAGTTGCCGGTCAAATAAAAGAGAAAAAAATTTTGGCCACCATCAGGTTTCGGACACGCGATCTCCGAGCAGAGTGTCACCGCAAGAGTGTGTTAGCTATTTCAGCTATAGATATGGATAAAAAAAGTAGGAAGTAACAGAATTAACAATAATTCAATGTACAACGTGATTATAAATTTGGATTGATGCACACTGCCCAGAAACAGACAAAAATAAATAAACAAAGTTAGGAAGCAGGATAACAAAACAATGAGGTATTAAAAAGATCATGATGGACAGATAACAGTTGTAAATTGATCTGCTTGGGCATGATCTAAGTAAATCAAACATCCGAAATGTTACCATAATCTTCAATTTATCACACATCGGTACTTGTAGAGCAATATATGTTATCAGTACTGCTGTAAGAGGTAGAATCTTAGAAATCTGCCATTTTAGCTATGTCTTCAGAAATGTGCATGTATCACCACTTGCCAGGGATCTTATGGATAGCTTTTGTGACCAGTAACGAAATACTTGATGGTAACAATCAAATTCTTGAAGTTATAGCTGTCACCAAAACAAGAAAGCAGATATTAGCGCATTGATTTTATTTTTCCCCACCGATTGAGCACTCCAAACACGACTTTTGAACCACCTCTTGATTAAATCCATATAACGTCAGTATATTCTTATCCAGTATACATTTTTTTATTCCTACTTTCATTCTGAAATTTTATAGTTCGACGTGTTATTGCACCAACATTTTCGTTTTAAAACTAACTGAGTACCCCGAGTTGCTTGCTTATGAAGTTACTGCAGTTTTCTATAAGTGCAGCTCCTCCATACCCTCTCTCTCTCCACCTCCTCTGTCCTCCCCCCCCCCCTCTCTCTCTCTCTCTCTGACCATATCGTTCTGCATCTCTCTGCTCTCTGTTTCCTTCTGTTCCCTCTTTCTCTCTCTCTCCACGCTAACACTCCCACCCAAATGGGCTGGTGGTTCTTACTGCTACACCACTTCTTTCCAGAGTGCAACTTGTATGTGTAGTCATATCTGAAATCGTTCGAGGGGTTTAGAATCTTTTCACCCGTGACTTTTCCCATGTACGAACGTGACAAATTTGTTTCACATATATTTAAAATATTTCACAAGTATTTGTACATATTTGTCACATGTGCCTCTAGAGAATTTCACCCTGCAGCTTCATGCTCACGCTGTTCAACGCTTATGACGCATCTCCATAATTATCTGTCGTACAATAATACAGTTTTTCAAATACATCTAGTGGTATTTGTGTCTACTGTCTGCGAAATGTGCTGTGAGTAGACTTAGTACCAGGAAAAACTGAAATATCGTGCATGAATTTTTAATTTATTAATCAAAAATTCATGCATGATGCAACGGTTTTTCACGCATCTTAGTATTTGACTTCGCATCTATGAACTGTGTCTCCCACAATTTTATGTTTTTGTAGATAAATTCGGCGACATACGTTGATACTGTCTGCGAAATATGTCATGAATAGAGTTATTAGCAAAGAATAATAAATTTAAAGAGTCGACATGTTGCCGTAGTTTTCCACGCGTATCAGAGTTTATGACGTCATATTTCCTGAACTATGTGTCATACAGGGTGACACACGGGAGACGGATGGTTTTTAATGAAATAATACTCAGCCAAATTTAAAATTAATGCATGTTTATTTACACAAAATCAAAACTCATAATTTGCCATTTTAGTTAAAATAGTTATTTGTGAAAAATAATGTCGTCAAGGTGATGTCCATCATTTAGAATGCAGGACTCAAGTCTCTTCTCAAAATCCTCCATCACATGGACTAAAATCTCTGCAGCGATGGCAGCAATTTCTTGAATGATTGCATTCTTGAACTCGTCCAAATTTCGTGGTTTGTGGTTATAGACACAGTTCTTAAGCTACCCCTCACAGAAAAAAGTTACATAATGACAAGTCGGGAGACGTGGGAGGCCAAGGAACATTGCCGAAACGTGAGATAATCCGGCCAGGAAACATGCGTCTAAGAACTGTCATTGAAGTGTTTGCGGTGTGCGATGTGGCGCCGTCCTGCTGGAACCAAACGCGTTTTAAAGGGATTCGTCGTGTTCTTAGTTCTGGTTTCAAGAATGTTTCAAGCATACGAATGTAACGAACCGAATTAACAGTAACTGTGGTCCCGTTCTCTTCAAAAAATAAGGTACAATAATTCCATCAGAGCCAAGAGCACAGCATACTTACTTTTTATGAGTTTAGAGGACGCTGGTGGATAAGGTGTGGATGATCTGGAGCCCAGTAACGTAGGTTTTGCTTGTTCACGGTGCCGTTTAAATGAAAATGAGCTTCATCACTCATCAATAAAATTTCATTTTCATTCGATCCCAAAATCACTTGCATTCTATAAGCGAAGTCTTCTCATACAGCACAATCAGTTTCCTTAAGTTGTTGGACAATGAGCATTTTGTAGGGATGGAATTTTAATTATTTATGCAAAATTCGTCTCACCGATTCACGATAGATTTGTAACTCACTAGTATAACGTCTAGCTGACCGTCCTGGGCTTCTGACTGCCGCTTGCCTTACCCTTTCAACATTTTATGGTGTCGTTACTCTGCGTCTCGGGCCAGGATGCTTCTTATCCAGTATATTTCCAGTTGATCTGAAGTTTTCCACCCATCTGAGGATTGTGTTACGGCTCGGAACAGCTCCATGTCGACCGACATTAAACCGCGCACGAAACAATCGCTGCGTAGCAATAATAGACTCACCACTTTTCACGAAACAGTCACAGACAAACACTCGACGGTGCAAGTCCCACTGTTCCATAGTGAGTGAGTAAATGAAATGGCGCCTTCTGTGGATCAGAACTATCCCCACCACGACCACCTACCACCACCGCGCCCTCAGTACTACACAGTCAAAACCGTCCGCCTCCCGTGTGTCACCCTGTACAATGATACAATTTTGCTGGTACTCTCGGTGATATATGTGAATACCATCTGCACAATGTGTCCAAAATACAGTTCCTAGCAAAGAAGAAGTAAATTAAAACCACGTGCCTCATGCGGCTGTTTCACTGCATAAACAGTGAATAACGTATTATGCGGTAAATTTCTTTCCTTTCGCAATTTTGCGGGGGCTTTCATTCAGAAAAAGTTGAGTAATGGTTCGAAATTATGGGTAATGTTTGTTATAAATCACTAAGTGCTCCCGAAAGCAAATACTGGATGAATGAACTATGAGTATTTGTGTGTCGTGGGCTAACCTGCCATTTCATTCCCACTTGTTCGGTAGGTAGATGGTAGTTACTCCGACAGCAGTCCTTATCAGACAGCAAGTTTGGCTGAAGTTAGTCCAGTGGTACATACATACATACATACATAAATACACACATACATATGTAAGCCTGTTTTTACAACATGCACTGATGCTACAGATGTGTTTAATGACGTGTAATTAGATATTATGTCGTTTAACGTATAAGGTAAACTATATTTAAGCGAGTTATTAGGCAGCTGTATTTCTATCTATCATTGAATTTCAACCCGCCGATCTCTGTCAGAGAGCCTACTAATGAGAGGAGTGTAGAGCAGTTTTGCTATGCGAGCACCGTGGAAACGACTACGAGGATGTGCGAATGCCTGTGGTCTGCTGCCTAGCTGGAAATTTCTGCAGATGGAATTTATGTCTAAAAGTAGTAGACGATTTTGTTTGCAGACGTGTGTATGTTTCGGCAAATTTGAGACTGCCTTTCCGCCACCTTCCCCATCTCCCTTCCTCCATCTATGCGTAGGTTTGTTGGTGGGTAGGTGGGTGGATACATGGGTGGTTGGGTGTGGGTGGTCCCTCAGTAGCTTCAGTCCATCAACAACAGGTCCTGTATTGCTAAATACACACTTTTCTCCAAAATTAAGCCTCATGTTATACATATCCGTACTGTTTCCTAGTGGACTGCATTATTTCTTCACTCCTCCAGTTCCGAATTTCAGAAATTACGAACACAGATGTCAAGTAAAATGTATGCTCTGATTTTTCAACTTCTACATCTACTGTGGTGAACGGAGCAAAATGACGTAATGCCCACACACTTGAACTAACTTCATACCTTCATCCGGCCAACCAGGTTTAGATTTTCCGTACTTTCCATAAATAACTTATTGTAAATACTGAGATGTTTCCTTGAAATAGCTCTTCCTGTTCCCCCTCAGCGAAGACACAACATTAATATTCCGTTCGCAGCGGTAAGCGAAACAACTCTAAAACCAAGGATATTCTGTTGGTACATACGTACATTCGTCTGACAAACATCAAGCGATTTAGGCTTTCTCTCCTATTCACAAGGAGTAGAAAAATGTTCAGTTTCAAAATAACTCTTGAAGATGCAGATGTATGTTCTAAGAAAATACTGTTCCAAAGCACATTTGATGGCAACAGGTGTTACATTTTCAACCCTTTGGAAGAAGGTCTGCTGTAAATTCCAACTAGTAACAGTGAAAATACAACGGAAAAAGTACAGCAAGAGGCAGTATACTTGTAAAAAGGCTGGAGACGCGGCATGAGTCTAGCTGGGTTACGTCAGGCAGAGATTCCGGAATTAGGTATTGCATCGTAAGCTTTACCCAGGAGCAGATATGTACAGATTCCGAAATGATAATGCATTATAGGGCGTACCGAGGAACAGACATAGAATCAGATCACAAATTAGTAGTGATATACAGTAAACTGAATAAGAAAATTGTCCAGAAGAAGTTGTAGGTACTGCGATAATGATTCCGACGTTAGATAGGTCGGCTGAAGAGAAACAGACATCTCCAAAAAGGGTAATGTCAGAATTTTGACAGGTTGCTGAAAAGAAACCTTGGTTAACAGAAGATCGACGAAAGATCGGATTAACTATTCATATAGAAAAAAAACCTTCGGCGAGATTAAAATCAAAGCCGTCAAGAGGAGTAAGAATGTAACAGGAATACCGTTGTTAATCACAGAGAAGAGGGACGTGGAATGAGGACGTATGAAGAGCCTATGACGGAAGGAACTGTGTGACAACGTGATAGACGAAGAAGTGGGAATCGATATGGAAGGCATGGAGAGGGGGGGGGGTACAGTATTAGAGTAAAACAGAGCTTCGGAAGACTTGCGATCAAATCAGGTGGAAGACACAATGACATTTACCGGAATTTTTAAAATCATTGGGTGAAGCGCTAACGACACGTTGATTCAGGAAGACTTGTCGATTCTATGAGTCAGAAAACATATATCGGTCTGTGAGAAACATGTCATCCAGACAATCACGAAGATAGTAAAGACTTCTTTCTTGTTTTCCGCAGCGATTATCCAGCCAGGTACTGTGTCCGATGTTCCAGGAATTGACAAATTTTATTTATTTATCTAACTATGTGCCCTCTGCGCATTTTGACGCCACAGTTGTGAAGGTAACTTAAGGAAGGGAACTCCTGTGCGGTATCTGTATGTGAATTGCTTAAACGTTCTTCTGTGTGTTACTGAATTTCGATAGTTTCTGTATCGTATTCTCTGAGACGAAATTTGCGGTCCAGCCTAGCATTTGTCAAAATGAGCGTGGGGAACAGTCTACAATAGTCTTGTTGGCCGGTTGTTAGTACACAATGCGAATGTGGCACGGTTTGGGTTGTCCTCTCTGTGTCGTGAAGTTAGCGGGCTATTTGTTATACTACACTCATGTTCAGAAAACATGTACTTCAGTATTTACTTTACTATATTCTGCAGAAATTATTAGCATTTCAGTCACCTCAGTTCAGCATGTTTGCTGTTGCCTAGTACTAATAAGGTCCGCCATGGACCCTGATACCTTGGTCTATGCGTGATGGCATCGATGGGTATAAGGCGCAAATGGCGTTCTGTGGTATAGCCATTCATGCTGGATTCTCCTGGTTCCAAAGTTAATTTGTGGTGTTTGGTACTGGAACACAGCACTGCACCCGTCATTTCACTGTGTCCCATACATTTTCGATTGGCAACAGATCTGATGACCTGGCGTGCCAGGAAAAAAGGTTTACATTCTGTGACAGCAAGAGGGCACGTGTTCGTGCAGCAATATGTGGTCGTGCATTGTCTTGCTGAAAAGTGTCGTCTGGGGTGTTGTGCAGAAAGGGTTTGGCTACAGGTCGCAGGATGTCATTCACGTAGGTCGCACTGGTAACAGTGCTCTGCACGTGCGCCTACTGTGATTTGTGGTTTACCCAATAGCATTCCACACCATAACGCCTTTAGCTGGCGCTGTATGTCTTTTGTGAATGCAGCCACAGCGATGCCGCTCCCCCTTTCTGGGACGAACCTAAATGCGGCCATCATTTTCAAATAAAGAGAGCCTGGATTTGTCGGAAAAAAATATCTAATGCCATTCCTGCCCCCAGCGATGTCGTTCCATACACCATTGCCGTCTATTGTGTTTCTGCATATTCGTCAAAGGTAAGCGGAGAAGTGAACGAAAGACACGTGGCCCGTTCCGTAATAATCAGCGGCGGACTCTCACCCTCGATAGTGTACGATGTGTTACGCCATTCCACCGTTGCGCCAGAGCCGAGAAGGACGCAGATGTGTTCTACAATGCCATTCAGATGAGGTGTCGATCTCCTCTGGCGGTGGTCTGAGTGATGCGATCTAAACCATCTCGTCGTGTTCTACGGCCTTCCGTGAACCATTCTGCACACACCAGTTGCACTGCCAATACACTTCATCCCAAACGAGCAGCAGTTTCTCGGATGGATGCATCACATTCTGTCATGCCAGTGATGCGTCCTCTTTCAAACTAAGTGATTTGAAGGTAAGGTTCAGGCATACATCTGCGCTGCATCTTGCACGTCTGCTCAAGTCACACAGATCCATTACCTTCGGTTTATAGCAACAGCGAGAGCCGCAGCAACATTTCACCAACAAGTTGTGTAGCGCAACGATATCAAAGTTGACCTTAAACCAGCTGGCCGACATGGTTCAAATGCTAATCATTTCCACCATGGCAGAGGATCAAGGAAGTAGTTGACTCAGCCAAGAATCCAGTGGGACTATGCACACCTAGTATATAAGGCATATACCGTGGGTGTGGGCCGCTTTACACAGAACAGACATATCGCTAGAGTCAGCATTGCTTTATGTCGCACGTGACAATCTTCGAGTAAAGCCATAAGTTTTATTTTCAGCGAAAGAGAGTGTTGTTCTGGGACAGTGAATTTTGAGACACCATGATTAAGGAAGCCATCGAAATTAGAATAGTAAAGGCATCGTAAACACAGATGATAGCTACCAACTAAGCTCTGCTTGAGGCCCGTTGCTAGCAACGGTACGCTGCAAGCGCTCTCAGCCGAGAGACGCCCGTACCACGTGCCAGGTAATGTATGAATGACTGACCATGCCGGGAATCGATCGCGGCCCCTGCCTCGCCCTAGTCTCCCTGGCGCGAAAAGAAAGCATGGCCGCCGCACCTAAACGCCATTATAAGGGCGTCCTCTCAGGGAAGTGAAAACGTTCGTGGACGAAGAGTTGGTGACGACAGCGTCTGAATTTTTATGTTCCATTAAACTGCAAAGAGTGAAAAGAGGAACCTGCCGTATCATATCTTTGCTTCGTGGAGAAAAACACGCCAATGAAGTGCACATTTGGTTTTACGCCACAAGCAGAAATTAGGAGACACCATTTTGTACTAAGTGAAATGTAGGTGACCTTTGTATTTGGCCGTTTCCTATATTGTAACACACGCTGTACGAACATAAGCTGTTTCAAAGCACCAAGACACTAAGGATTTCTCCAAAACGCATCGTTTTTGGTGGGATTAGTTGCAATAAAATGATAGGAAATCGCATATTTGTAGTTAAAGACTCCTAGTATTTGATTGTTTCCCTATCATAACTTACATGTTTCATTAATATGTCATTTCAGTGCAACGGAACATTGATGATCTACGAAAAACACATTGTTTACGTACAATTTCTTCGTAGTTAAATATTATTATTACGACATCTGTGTTCACAGATTTTAGACATTTGCAGGAACTGTATACCAAGTAGCTTAGGCACCAGCGTTATAGCCACACAGGATTGTCGCTATGCAGTGACGAATAACAGGGTGTAACAGTTTGGTATCTCGCTACCAGAGAATTTCTCTCCCCTTACGTTTTCTGAAACAGTCTAGGACTTTTCCGTTAATTTAACATAAGTGTGATCTCCAGTACTCGATGTTATTTATTATAAATAATGTAATTTCTATAATTCCTGTTGCATACGACTTTACTGTTTCCCCAGCTGCCAGAAAACTTCATGTGACTACCGGTCCATCCTGGAAAGTTGCTGTTATGAAATTTTGTGTACAAGATATGCACCTTTCTCCAGCGTTTGTGGTCTGCTTCATGTTTGTATCTTGCCGGTAATTATTTTACTCAATAATGGTAAGTAGCTTCGAAAGAAAATCTCTTCTTTCATTCGAAAGAAATTACGAATCGAATTCCAATATCTGTCTGATTAAGTACGTTATCTCACGGTGATGGTAGCTGATACAACATCGAGAATATGCATATTAGGCGTGTGGAAGCTAACATTACTCACTATAGTTCAAACGAATTCAATTGAAACCGAAAAATATGATGTAGCTTCTAATGAGTTGTCGAACAGTCTCAATTAGTGCGTGTCTCAGATCGTTGTATAGCACATGTAGTGTTCCTCTACCAGCAGTTCTCTGTTCAAGCCATCGACGAGTCCGAAAAGTGTTTAGCGGTATTTTTCCGCTTTTCTTTCACGGTCGATAACGGAAATAAGGGAGTTGTTTTCGCGTGCCCAGTTTCATAAATACCGCGCCCGTTGCAGCCAACTACAGCTGCAGAACGCTGCGTTGGGAAACAAGACGAAAAGCATGTTCTTTGAGATGCAGCAGCTCGTTTAACAGCGTGCACCAACCACGACGGGTAACATGCGTGACGTGCTTCGTGATGATGGTTCAAATGGCTCTCAGCACTATGGGACTTAACTTCTGAGGTCACCAGTCCCCTAGAGCTTAGAACACCTAACTAACCTAAGGACATCACACACAACCATGCCCGAGGCAGGATTCGAATCCGCGACCGTAGCGGTCGCGCGGTTCCAGTCTGTAGCGCCTAGAACCGCTCGGCCTCTCCGGCCGGCGCTTCGTGATGAGTAACGCGTCAAGTTTGAGGACGTGTCAAGGATAACCAACACGCCATATTGACCCTACGAAAAGATGATGGGAATGACACTCTTCGAAACATGGATGTAAATTTCGCTTAGTTTTCAGATTAAACAGGATGTGCACACAGATGGAAAAAAAATCGTAACACCAAATATAATTAATATAGACTAATGAAATATCCGGAATACATTTTTCTAGGTAACGTATTTAAGTGATTAGCACTGCAAGATCAGAGGATAATGTAAATGCGAGATAACCCACTGCAAATGTGAAATTGTGGTACCTTAATAACCGGTATAAACGCCAGAATGTCGTTGCAAGCATGCATGCAAAAGTGCATGCATTGTGTCGTATGGGGTGCCAGATGTCAGTTTGTAGGATGGGCATCCACGCCTGTTTCAATTGGTCGGTCAAGACACGGACGATTAATGCTGGTTCTAGATGACTCTGAAGTTCTCGACCAATGATGTCACATCTGCTCCAATGGGGAAAGTTCTAGTATCGAGCACGACAAGGCACCATGTCGACACACTGTATCGTATGTTGCTTGCAATGGCGGAATGTAGGAAAGCGCTATCCTGTTGGAAAACACTTCTGGGATCTATTCTTGAATAGCAGCATAACAGATCGAATCACCATACTAAAGCCCTGCTGTGACGCGAAATTACAGCCGGGACCAGAACTCCAGCTGTAGGTCCAGTGTGTCTAGCACGTAGACAGCTTGGCTGCGGGCCCTCAACCGGCCTCCTACTAACCAAGGCACTGCCGAACATCGACGCAGAACCAGTTTTCATTAGAAAATACAACAGACCTACACTCCACCCTCGAATGAGTCTCGCTTGACACCACTGAAGTCGCAGATGGGGGTGGTTTGGGCTCAGTAGAAAGCGCGCTACAGGGCGTCTGGCTCGGAGATGTCCCTGAAGTAACCGATTTGTATGTGATCGTTGTGTCACTATAGTCCCAACTGCCGCTCATACTTCTGCTCTAAATGCAGTACGAAGTGCCAGTGTTATATGCCAAACACAATGGTCTTCCCCCCTCGGTAGTGCTATGTGACCGTCCGGAGCAGTCTTCTTGCGACCTTTCATTCCCCTGACTACCGCATCATCAGTACTCATGTAGAATTCCTTCGTATAAGGAACATCCAACTTCAACTCAGTGAGATGTTCGTTATGGCGTGTTTGTCACCCTAAAGGCATTCTTGGCTAACATAAACTCACCATTTCCACTCTCGAAGGCAACTAACGCTGACTACTGTCACTATCTGTATATAAAGCAAACATGATTTGCATCTTCTTTATGGCGCTGCTAGAGCCATTTTTATGCGACTGAAGCGAATAGTGGATAGACATCATCCATCAGTTGTAGAAACACACCAAAGAACTTCCGTTTATGTCACGCAATCTTTCTCGTGTTGTGATTTTCTTTCCGTCAGCGTACGAGAGTAGCTCTTACTAATTTCTGTAACTTTAAATCTGCGTAAATAGACCTACTTATGGTCCCCTCTCACGGGACGTGCTGCTGACGTCGAGGTGTGGGATTGCATGTTCCACTACGTTGCGAAGCGTGAAACGAATATTTTGCCAGGTCAGATTTTCGCCTTGTGAAGAGGAACGTGGTCGATGAGATGCAGCACCGGTTTTACGTCACAAGCAGGACTTGTAACTGGCTGTATTTACATTTTTCCGTAGCTCGTGTGAATATTTGCCGTTTCACAGCCCTAGCATATTGAGGATCTCTCGAAAATGTATCTTTTTCCATACGATTTGGTATAATAAAATGACAGGGAATTGCACACTGATTGTAAAACTTGTTCTGTATTATGTTTTTCCTATTACAACCTGCGAGCTATGAAAGTATACTGTTCCGCACTGCGGGACAGTGATTTATCAAAAGCGTATTGTTTTCGGCACTGCTGCAGTTAATCATTAAATAATGTCATCTGTCGTTACAGCCTATAACGTCTGAAAAAAATGCATACCTTGTACTTCGACGCTCTTGTGCTATTGAAATTATAGCATAATCCATTGCGTCTTAAACTACCTTCAATAACAATTTTAACAAGTTCTGGAACTTAGTTGTAAATTGAAGAGCAATGTATGCTGGAATAGCTCATGTTGTTTACTGTAAATTTTCTATGTTCCCCAGTTCGTAACGAAGCTGCCAGTCTGTATCAGGAAGTAAAAAACTATAGGCTGCATCATTTTGCTATTAAGAAACTTTGTGTGAAAAATATATACCATTCTCTTAGTTTTATGGAATGGCTTATGTTTGTATCACGCCAGTAAATATCTGAATAATAGTGAGTATTTTCGAAAAATCTACTCTGCTCTTCAAATGAAATTATGAAACAAATATTGATCTTGAAATCTTTGTGGTTGAAGACGTTATTTCAGAGGGATGGAATACCATAAATCATCTTGAATGTGGATATTAGGCACTCACAAAGTGAAGTAAGACGCTGCACTTTAAATATACCCAATTAATAACCGAATATATGAAGTAGATTCAATTGAGTTAACGAATAACCGCTACCAGACTGTATCTCATATCTCGTGCTACTTATTTAGCATTCTTCTGCCAGCAATTACGTGTTCAAGTCATCGACGAGTCCAGCACCTTCTTCGAGATTTTCTCCGCCGCTCTTTGACGATCGCTAACGGAGTTAACGCAACTATTTTACGCGTGTTGATTTTCGTATAAAAACTGCGTGATTTGCGCACGAGATGCAGCCGACAATATCGTTGAAGATTGTTGCAGCCTGAAATCACGATTAGGAGCACGTTCCGTGAGATGTAGCAGGTTGTTTAGGAGCGTGTAGCAACCATGACACATCCCACTGTTGACATGCTTAGCTGTAAGGAACATGCCCCGTGAGAGGACGGCTTTAGTTTGAAGTAATACATAAAAACAGCAGTCTAGTAGTGTAAGCATAGAAGGATTTTTTTTATGCTAAACTGGAAGAAATTTATATAACTGTCAGTGTGAGTAGACAATGTTAAGTGGAACTGTATGGCATGGTTGGCTAGCTAGAAACGGTGCTTGTGTTGTTTAGTCCTATGCCTGTGTTCTTCAAATGGTTCAAATGGCTCTGAGCACTATGGGACTTAACATCTGAGGTCATCAGTCCACTAGAACTTAGAACTACTTAAACCTAACTAACCTAAGGACATCAGACACATCCATGCCCGAGGCAGGTTTCGAACCTGCGACCGTAGCGGTCGCACGGTTCCACACTGTAGCGCCTAGAACCGCTCGGCCACTTCGGCCGGCGCCTGTGTTCTTGATGAACATGATAGTGCTGGGTGATGATACACTGAGGTGACAGAAGTCAAACGTTAGCGACATGCGCGTATACTTATGGCGGGAGTATCACCAGGTATGAAAGGGCAGTGCACTAGCGGAGCTGCCTTTCGTACCCGAGTGATTCACCTGGAAAGGTATCTGACTGTGTCCGCACTACTGGAATTTTGATCGGCGCACCGTAGTGGAACTGGAAGCCTCCGACATTCCTTTCGGAAATCGTTAGGGAATTCAACATTCCGGGGACATCACATTTCAACCATTGCCTCTCACCGCGAGAAAAACCGTGACCTTCATTTGACGACCGAGGGCAGCGGCGTTTGTGTACAGTTTTCATTGGTAACAATCAAGTAAAAAGGCATGAAATGAGCATAGAAATTAAATGTGGGGCGTGAGACGATCGTATCATTGGGACAGTGCTGAGAAATTTGGTGTTAATGGTCTATGGCAGCAGACGATCGACGCGAGTGCAATTGCTAACAGTACCACATCGCCTGCAGCTCCTCTCCTGGGCCCGCGACCGCGTCGGTTGGACACAAGACTGTGGTCTGGTCAGATGGGTCCCGGTTTCAGTTGATAACAGATGCTGGCAGGTTTCTAGTTTGGCACAGACCCCATGAAGCCGTGGACCCAAGTTGTCAACAAGGCACTGTGCAAGCTGGTGGTGGCTCCACAATTATATGAGTTGTGTTTGTATGGAATGGACTGGATTGTCTGGTCCGACTGAAACCATCATGTTCGGCTGCTTGGAGACCAATTGCAGCCATCTGAAATGGAATTTTCATGAATGACAATGCGCCGTGTCACCGGGTCACAATTGTTCACGATTGGCTTGGAGAAAACTTTGGACAATTCGAAGGAATGGTTTGATCACTCAGCACGACACGAATCCATTTGAACATTCATGGCACATAATCGAGGAGTCAATTCGTTCATACAACCTGCACAGGAAACACTTTCGCGATTATGGGCGGCTATAGAGCCATCACGAGTCCGTGTTTCTGCAGGGGACTTCCAACGACTTCCATGTCCAGCTGTCCCAGAACACCGGGCAAAAGGAAGTCCGAGACGTTATTAGGGTTTCCAATGACTTTTGTCACCTCAATGCATAACACACGTACAGCGACAGCCTACTGCTGGAGGACAGAACGAAAGGGGACGCAGAAGTGAAGGTCCCAACTGGTTGACAGATCATCATCAGCATCATCACGTACATTAGACCGCGGAGTGGTTTGGTAATCAGAGACCCCAATCATATACACGCCTTCCATCGGAGGCCAATTACGGGGAGTAATAATTTCATTCTCCATCACGATCCGAAACGACTAACTCAGTAATCTCGCCTGAGCGACTTTAGACACTGAGGCCAAGACTGTGATTAAATCAGCATCACTTACAGGTTTCCATCAGTATCTGTTATTGAAGTTATCTATAATAGTTACATCTTGTTGCTAATGTTTACATTAACTTCAAGATAATATTTACGAACACGGTCTCTTAATAAATGAATGTATGTATACGTCAACAAAAGCAGGAATCGATCGTGTTTTCAGCAGCTAAAACGGTGATGTTAACGTATCCAGAGTGGATACTATCACACAAGACAGCCATCACTTGACTCTCGTTTAGCTGAGCACTCCCTTTTCGAAAGCGTGGGAAACTTACTTCTAAGTAATCCTCGTGTATTATAATCACCATTGTTCGCAGCTGAAATCAGGTCCTAAGGGCAAATTAGATTATTGTATTGTAGGAGGTCTGAGAAGCGGTTACTAATGCCGATTTGCTTTCATTAAGGTGCAGCTAAGATTAAGGTGCGGCCACTCACAGAGGTTCGTTGTGGGCTATAATTATCGTATGGCAGAGATAGTCTGATGTGAAACTTCCTGGCAGATTAAAACTGTGTGCCCGACCGAGACTCGAACTCGGGACCTTTGCCTTTCGCGGGCAAGTGCTCTACCAACTGAGCTACCGAAGCACGACTCACGCCCGGTACTCACAGCTTTACTTCTGCCAGTACCTCGTCTCCTACCTTCCAAACTTTACAGAAGCTCTCCTGCGAACCATACAGAACTAGCACTCCTGAAAGAAAGGATATTGCGGAGACATGGCTTAGCCACAGCCTGGGGGATGTTTCCAGAATGAGATTTTCACTCTGCAGCGGAGTGTGCGCTGATATGAAACTTCCTGGCAGATTAAAACTGTGTGCCCGACCGAGACTCGAACTCGGGACCTTTGCCTTTCGCGGGCAAGTGCTCTACCAACTGAGCTACCGAAGCACGACTCACGCCCGGTACTCACAGCAAAGGTCCCGAGTCTCGGTCGGGCACACAGTTTTAATCTGCCAGGAAGTTTCATATCAGCGCACACTCCGCTGCAGAGTGAAAATCTCATTCTGGATAGTCTGATGTGTTTACGCAAAGAGAAACCTGGATCCAATTTCTGCCACCAGGCGCAAATCTGGCGCTGTGAATGCAAGAAAGACGATTAGAAATATTGCCATCTAATGAATTAGCAACTCGATGTGGGCAGTTAAGGTCAAACATGTGAGAAAGGCGTTATGATGCCGCTTACACAATTTGTTCAATATGAGCAGCTGAGACGTCGACGAGAGTTGTACAGCGCCAGATTTGAACCTGATGGCCAAAATTAGAACCAATTTATTTCCCGCATAAATCAGTTCCCCACTAACGCATTAGAAAGTCTACTAAGTTTCTCTGCCATACGATAACTATATCTCACTCTGGATCTCTGTAAGTAGCTGCACTTCAATTATAGTCACCCGGTGTAACAGCGTCCTTAAATAATTGCCCGCAAAATATGACTGCCTACATCACGCAATAAATTTATCACCCGACGGGACTACAGCGTTATCGCGAGTCTTAATGTCCTCAGTCTTCCCTGTCACAGCTTAATTTCCGTTCCGAAGTTCTGCCTCGTGTCTGGCGCACAGTTTTCTGAGAAAATTGCTTATACCGTAGGGGTGATAATCTGCAGTCCCTTTTAATAAAGAGGGATGCAGAAGCCTAGTGAAACTGCAGTATGCCGGGTAACCCCGAGAAATGTGATCTTTAATTTCATTATGGCGTCGGCGTGGAGGTTTCGCTCGAGGAAGAGGGGAGAGGGTGTGGGGGTGGAAGCCGCTATGCTATGTGGGCCTGGAGGAAATACGCCTTCTTTAATTTAAAAATGGGCTTGCTGCTTTTAATTATATGAAAACCAAGACGTGACCAAATACTTCGGCACTTTCAACTGGAAACTATCGTCGCTCAGATTACTGTAAATTAAATTATGAACTGAGTTTTTTGACCGCCATATATTTTTCCATGGCATAGACTGCTCAAAATTCATAAACAACATACAATATGCCCAAGATCTTGTGACCTCCACAAAATATTTTGACGTTTCTACACAACTAAGTGAAACGGTATACAATATGCGTAATAAAGGACACCTACGAGAACGTATACCACAGTTAAAGTTGTCTTACACCAAGGTTTTTTTTTTCGGTAGATTCCTACTGCAGTCAATACTGGCGTAAACGAACAAGCGCTGAGACTAAGTAAGGTTGTCGAAAAATTAAAGCGAGCTTCTCAAGTTGCTGTGATAGTGAAAAGTAAAAATTACTTTATTAAACCATAATAGTATATTCATCTATAATTTCCTCGTGCTTTACTTGTGCGTTCTGTCAATATTCTTTTGTTACTAATTTCCGGTTAACGATCATGGGAATTCCTCCTTTACTGCAAGAAGCGATTAATTAAGTAGCAAGCATATCCTGTACATAGATTGCTGGAACTGAGTAAGAATGGGAAATTAGATATGTTGTAAATGGACTACGTCAACATAAGCATCGTTATATAATTAATAACATTCTAACCCTGCGTTGCACAAGAAGCAACGGCAATACTTAACGGATTTGTCATGAGTAGCTTTATGGCGGTTTATATGTTCTTGTCACCTTAAATGTTATTGTTTTATTATGTCCATTATGTTTTGCATATTCATTTCACCTCGCATGTCATCATTTCTCTTTTTATCCATCAAAGTATCTCCAGCCACGTATCTAAGCAAATCCATTTCACATGCTTCTATTCTCTTTTCATCTCTCTTCTAATTCTGTTTTCGCGTTCATAGATCAGTGCCGGCATGGCACTATGGACTTTCTTTCCCGATGTTGTGCGTAAAGTTCCACAGAAACAGTTAAATAGGTCTAACTTATTTTGTATTTCATTGTTTGCCCTGTATGCAATATTGGATCTAAAATATTTAAATGTGTTAAATTGCTCTGTGATCTGCTTGTCAATTTCAATTTTCACTCGCACAGACTGGTGTCCTAAAAATGTCATCAATTTTGTAATTAAGACATTCAGACCGTATAGGGTACTTTTATCCATATAGTTATATTTGAAATGTCTCATTGTCTGTAACCAAGTTGTGGTTATATCGTCGATATACATATTTAAGAGAGTGGATCACGCGAAATACCCTTGTCCACATCTTGGTTTATTCCAGCCTTATTACGCCTGCTATCTGCTATTTTATTTGTATTTTGTTATTATATATAAACGCTGTACAGCTCTTATAAGATGAGATGGAATAACTCTGATTCTTAAAATTTCCCACGTTTTGTTTCGATTTACTTTTTCGAACGCCTCTTCGTAGTCAATGAACAAGAAAAGTCGGTAAATTGAATTCAGCAACGTTTTCCTATTAGTTGTGGTGAAGATAAAGTCCGAGCATGGTTTGCCTTTTAGAAAACCTTGTCGGTATCAGATAGTACAGTTTCGGCGATTGGCGATGGTCGTTTTATTAAAATTCTAGCATACAATTTATAATATGAATTCAAAAGGCAAAAACTTCTGCAAGTCTGACATCCATGTCCATTTTCTTTCTTATAAATTGGGCTTATCTGGGCTACATTACACTCTATAAACTGAAACTATCCGGACAATATTCCGCTCTTTAGGTATATGAACATATTCACAAAATCGAGAATCCTTATTTCTGCAATATTTGGTGCGTACTTTGTCAGTTCTGTATTAATTTTGTCACATCCTGTAGTCTTCCTTTTCTTGCTAGACGTTATTGCATCCTGTACCTCCTCAAAGGGTATAAAGTTTACATTCCTGTCTGGTTTACACAGAACCACCCGTGTACCTTTCACGTACGTGTAGAGTGCTTTATAGTACTGTAACCAATTTGATTCATATTATTTGGAGTTTTCTTATCTTCTTTGATGAACTGTTTATTTTGTATGCTTTGTCTTTTCTCCTCTTAAATCATGATGAGTACCTGTTACATAATTATCTCAACCAAGGTTTTAACTTGTCAGACTTTCCTTTTGATTAGAACTGATTTCTGTGTGTTTTATAGTCTGAGAGCGTCATCGCCTGGGGATTTCGATATTTTTAAGTGGGCATGTTTTCTTTCTTCGATCCAGTATCACAGGCCCCTTTTTTAAAAAAAAAAACTTTTCTGCCTTTTGCCAAGCGCTTCTGTTGCTGCTTTAATTAGTTCTTCCATCATATTATTCCACTCCTGGTTGATGTTATCCGCTTTTTTATTTAAACTTAAGCATTCTTCATGCCTTTTCTGGTATAGTAACTGGATATTCTCTTCTTTAACTAAATGTTGCATCAGCATTGTTTTGTTACTTTTAGTAAGATATCGTCCACCTTTTAAGAGTGTTGTTTTTGAGAACAGCAAGAAATGATCTGTCGAGACATATGGACCTCTGAAGACCCTTGTGTCTTGCACTAAAGACCAAGTCATATTTGTAGTTACGTAGTCTATAATCGTAGCAGAGTCTCTAGCTCGCCACATATATTTGTGAATCTGTTTATGCCTCTAGAATGCGTTTGTTATTCTTAGCTCATTATTTAATGTGAAAACCTTCAATCTGCACCCATTATTATTTATTACATTTTGCTCTTTTTAATCAGTAAAATTTTCCAGGTGGCTTACCAACCCAACCAATCTCCTGCTATTATCGGATAATCAATTTTGTTTATCTTATGTAGCGTTCGTTGCAAGATATTATAGAAGACTTTACGATTGTTGTCCCGTCCCTCTTCTGGGGCATATACTCCAACTACCGATAGATAATCCCTTGGCATCTTTAAACTGACCACTATTATCCATTCAATGATGAAGGTGTAAGAGTATATATTGTTAAAATCATCTTCCAGTGAACAAAACTCCAGCACAGGCGTCTTTCGAGGGACTACGTTGCAGATCATGTCATACCCGTTTCTTGTAGTGTAACCACTGGAGGTCTTTTTGGTTTCCGTTATGCTGGCCATGTCAATATTTTGTGAATTTAGTTGATTTTCTAGTTTTACTTTTTTAACTTTTGTACTGCCTAGTTTACAAGTAGCCAATCTGAAATACAATGTCTATTCCAAGTCGTTTGTTCCTGTTACACTGAAGATCCAGAAAAAGTGGTACGCCTGCCTAATACTCTGCAGGTCCACATCGAGCACACAGAAGTGCCGCAGTATGACGTGGCATGGACTCGACTAATGTCTGAAGTAGTGTTGGAAAAAAATGAAACCATGAACCGTGAATAGCTCGTTGCAAGGCACCCCGCTTATGCTCAATAATGTTCAAGTCTAGGAAATCTGGTGGCCAACGGAAGGGTTTAAACTCAGACGAGTGTTCCTGGAGACGCCCTCTAGCAATTATGATTGTGTGGGGTGTCTCACTCTCCTGTTGTAATTGGCCAAGTGCCTCAGAATGCAGAATGATCAGACACGATGCTTACGTATGTGTCATCTGTCAGAGTCGTATCTAGACGTAACAGGGGTCTCATATCACTCCAACTGCACACGACCCATACCATTACAGAGCCTCCACCAGCTTGAACAGTCTACTGCTGAAATGCAGGGTCCATGGATTCATAAGGTTGTCTCCATACCCGTAAACGTCTATCCACTCGACACAATTTGAGAAGAGACTCGTCCGACCAGGCAACTTGTTTCCACTCATGTCGGTGTTGACTTGCCCAACAGAGGCGTAAAGCTTTGTGTCGTGCCTTCATCAAGGATATACGAGTGGGCCTTCGGCTCCGAAATCCCATATCGACGATGTTTCGTTGAATGGCTCGCACGCTGACACTTTTTGATGGCCCAGCATTTAAATCTACAGCAATTTCCGGAAGGGTTGCACTTCTGTCCCGTTGAACTAATCTGTTCACTTGTCGTTAGTCCTGTTCGTGCAGGATCTTCTACTAGCCGCAACGATGTTGGAGATTCGATGTTTTACCGGATCCTCATATTCTAGGCACTCCCGTAAAATGGTAGTGCTGGAAAGTCCCTACTTCGTCACTACCTCGGCGTTACTGTGTACCATCGCTTGTGCGCCGACTATAACACCACAGTCCAACAGACCGAAATCCTTATAACCCTCCATTGTAGCTGCAGTAACCGATCTAACACAGCGCCAGACCCTTGTTGTCTTATATAGACGCCTTTAGGTATCCAGGTACACTTAGTTTTCTTTTGGGGTTGTTTCTCTTAGATGATTGGTTTCACTACAGCGATAGATCCATCTCTCTAGGTTTTGTAAGGCCCTTTCTGTTTTTCATAGACGTTGTCTCCTCCAGGACAGTTGGCTTCCCTATGCCTAGGAGCCCCTCCCTCTGCCCTCCTGTGTTTTGGGCTGCTCTTCATCTGATTCCCACCTACGAGACTTGTGTGGCTTGGATGACTCTGTACCTCCCACTTTGCCTTACCTTCCTACTTCCGTTATACCATTTTTCTGTTGCTGTTGATGTTGTCCCATACTCGTCTGACCAGAAATAACTGTATTCTTTCAATTTCACTTCACTGAAGCTCACTGTATTTAGACTGAACCTTAGAATTCTCCTTTCCAGAGTTTCTATCACGTTCAAGCTCCTAACATTCCACGCTCCCATTCGTGGAGCATTGTCATTTCGTTGGTAATTGAATCTTTTTCTAACGATCACCTTTCGCTTGTATTCACCTTCCGGAAATATGAGTCAGGGACTATTCCAGATTGTGTTGCCAATGGGGAGATCATCATGAAACATTTTCAATTATAAGTCTTATGTCATGTCGGTACGCGTTATGCGTCTTTAATGAAGTGGTTTCTATTGCCTTAAGCATCTTCATGCCTTTGATTATAACTTATTCTTCCGCCTTTTATGGGTAGATTCCCACCCCAAGGGAAAGATGGTTTCCTGAACTTCAATCCGCCCCTCCAACCACTTCGACAAGGCCGTTGACAGGACGAAGATGACTTATTATGCCAGACGTCTTCTGCCGTCATTGCTGATGATTTTTATTCGGAATTTAAGCAGTGGTGTGGTTTCAATCCGAGACTCAGGACGTTTTGATTACTAGTCAAAGACGCTACCACTAGGTCCAACGTTTCACAATATCAAAAGAGCAGACGACTGCAATGGACAGGTTACGTACTCCACATTCCAGAACCGACTTCCTAAGCAATCTTTCACTGTCGACTTACAACAACAAAAACCCTCGATAAGCCAAGAAACGGATGAGAAGACGGCGTAAAGAGAAATGCAGTACTCTTGAATGCAATCAGTAAGTAGGAATCTGCAACATACAAAATTTGTAGAGGCAGATTGTTGACGTTGTGGATGATTCTGGTGATATGCATATGCTACTCGTATTTTGTTTTTGTGCATGTGTGTCACTGTACATAATGGTGTTTCGTGTGATGTTTTCTCTGATCTTTCATTCTCACCTCTGAACCCAGAGAGTAGGCTGAAGAGGGAGATTATGTTCTTAATTTTTTATTTTGGCACCATTTATTTTTAAATGCGGAGGGAGAAGAATTTAATATCTATTGTCTTGTTTTTCTATATCTGGTCTAGTTCTCGTTTGAGACAGCAAATGATGATACTCTGCATTCAACTTAAAGATGAGGGATTTGCAATGAACACCTTACCAGAATCACTAAAGCCATAAAACAATATAAACCAAGAGGCAAAAATCTGTAAGAGGACTAATGAGGAGATGACTTGACCAATTTTGAAGCAGACAGAATAGACTATAAGGTCCAAACCTTGATTCAGATGATGACGATGTAGAAGAACCGACAGCGAACCTACAACGACAACAACAGTTCAGTTGTACATGCAGACGTCGCAAGCGGAAGATGAAGAGATAGAGAAAGTATACGAGGGTATCCAACGGGTAATTCAGTTCGCAAAGGCAGATGAAAATAAAGAGTGAAGAAAGTGTTATGAGAAAAAGTTATCGATGGTGTTGAGCCACAGTCATGGACCATTTTTTGAGAGGATAAACCGCCATTTGACTGTGTATTATTGCGCCTTAGCAGATCGGACATGTCAACGGTCTAAGAACTTTTAGCAAATGCTTAAAAGCCGAAATCTAGAGAACACGGAAGATAAGTACAGTAACACTCCGTCAAATGACGGCTTATTCTCTAAAAGAAATGTTACGGGACAATATGGGCTAAGAATTAGGAATGAGAGAGAAGAAAGACTGAATGAAATGGAACGGACAGTCACAGAAGTTGGAAAGGAAAACATAGTTACAAGGACGGCAAGACCGAGGAAACCATGGCTAATACATCAAATTTTCAGTTAATTGGCGGAAGTAAGAAAAGTGTTTAGGGAAATTCAGGAACACGGAAATACAAGTCACATAGGAATCAAACACACAGGAAGTGCAGTGAAGCTAAGGCTGCTTGAAAAGTGTGAAGAAATCGAAAAGGAAACGATTGTCGGAAACACTACCTCAGCTTACAGAAATGAGAAAACCACCTTCGGGGAAAATAAAAACAAGGGCCGTAACTTTAAGAGTACAGAGGGAATTCCACTAGTAAATGCGGAGGAGAGAGCATATAGGAGGGAAGAGTACATTCAAGGCATTTATAAGGCGTGGACTTGTCAGATGACGCGAAGAAGAAAGAGTTTATAGGGAAGAGATAGTGGATCCAGTATTTTAATCAGAATTTGAAAGAGGTTTGGAAGATTTAGAATCTGTCCACCTGAAAAAATAACAATATAAAAAGGTGGAAGACAATGGAAATTTAGAGAAAAATCGGCGTAAGTTGTAGGGAAATCGAATATGCGATATTTCCCAGAGCCAAGATGGAACAATAAGGGTAGAAGACCAAGAACAAAGTACTGAGAATTAAAAAGGGTATAACATAGAAAGAAGTCTATTGCACTTAATATTCAATCCATATATCGAAGAAGCAATGACTAATATAGAAAGAAGGTTAATGAGTTGGGTTAAAATTCAAGGTGAATAGATACCAGTGATAAGATTTGCTGATGACATTGCTATCTTCAGTGAAAGTGAAAAACTATTACAGGGTCTGTTGAATGGAATGTACAGTCTAATGAGTATAGAACATGGATTGAGAGTAAATCAAAGGAAGACGAAACTAATGAGAAGTTGGAGAAATGAGAAAAGCGAGAAACTTGACATCAGGATTGGTGATCACGAAGAACATGAAGTTAAGGAATTCTGCTAGCTATGCACCAAAATAACCCATGACGGAAGAAGCAAGGAGGCTATAAAAAGCAGTCTGACACAGGTAAAAATTGGATTCCTGCCCAAGATAAATGTACTAGTATCAATCATAGGCCGTAATTTGAGGAAGAAATTTCTGAGAAGGTACGTTAAGAGCACAGCATTGTATGGTAGTGAAACATGGACTGCAGGAAATTCGGAAGACAATCGAGGCATCTGAGATGTTCTACAGAAGAATATTGGGAATTAGGTTGACTGACAAGGTAAGGAAGAAGGTGACAAGGTAAGGAAGAAGGAGGTTCTCCGCTCCGAGGAAAGGAATATACAGAACACACTGGCAAGAAGAATGGACAGGTTGATACACATCTGTTAAGACGTCAGGGAATAACTTTCATTTACTAGACGAAGCTGTACAGGTTAGAAACTGTAATGGAAGACGGAGATTCGAATACATCCTGTAAATACTTGACGACGTATGTTGCAATTGCTACTTTGAGATGAAAAAATTGGCACAGGATAGGAATTCGTGGGTTATTCCATCTTTTTGTCATGATCTGCTTGGCAGTCCATTCTCGAAGATCCGAATGGGGGATTAATTCGTAATCTTTTGACAATGGAGAGATCATCTTGACACTTTTTTCAGTTACCTGCTACAACACTGTAAATACACATTGTGTGACTTTAATGTAGTGGTCTCCATAGTCTTCTACATCTCCACTTCGTGGATCGTAGCTGGTTCTAACGCCTTTTAGGGGTAGTTTTCCACCATAAGCGCAAGAGAGGGTCCTGAACTGGCTTTTAATGCGGCAAGTCTTGTGCTGCCTTTGCTGATGATGTTAATTCAGAATTTAAGCAGTGATTGGGATCGAGGATTTTTTTGATCAGCAGTTGAAAAAAATGGTTCAAATGGCTCTGAGCACTATGGGACTCAACATCTTAGGTCATAAGTCCCCTAGAACTTAGAACTACTTAAACCTAACTAACCTAAGGACATCACACACACCTATGCCCGAGGCAGGATTCGAACCTGCGACCGTAGCAGTCCCGCGGTTCCGGACTGCAGCGCCAGAACCGCTAGACCACCGCGGCCGGCTCAGCAGTTGAATAGAGTACCCTAGACTACGTGTGAACTGGGGCTGTTGCCGTAAGATGACAACACGGTATGTGATGTCTACATTTTCCTTTTCAGTGTCTATTTCGGAGAGTTGTTCTATGTTCTTCCCGCAACCACATCAGATTATTTTATTTTTCTCTTCGTTCCGTGCTTTATCAGGATTTCGACCACAATATCTCTCGTGTGGTCTTACTAAAACTTTTCGTACGATATTTCAGTGCCCGCGCTGTTGAGAAGACGATGCAGTATTCCTTTGGATATGTACGCATGTCCGAAGGAACATGCACTGCGGCAGCTACAGCCGTTATGGTTATGAAATATATGAAACGTATTTTCAACTGCAACTATACTTCATAAAAAACTTTTAATTTCTGGAACTGAAGCCGAGTCCTCTCGCGATAAGTGTTCAAACAATCAAGTATTACCAATAACTGTACTGAACGCGTTGTTTATAACAAAGAAGACTAGTTTTTACGTAATTCGAAATTAGTGATACGTTTAAAATAAATCCTTCGCCCCACACCTAGTTAATAAATTGCAAGTTCTAAATGATCCAGCTGAGAGAAGGGTGACGCTCTTTGTGGAACATAAAAAATTATTAAACAAAAAAATGATAAACAGAACAAATACGTTCTTCAGAATTATTGTCATAAGACTGCAGAGGAGTTAAAAAAATTATTTACCCAAAACAAGGATCTTTAACTGCAATGTGGTTTTATAGCTTTTTTCGCAAATTTACATAGCAACGTTATACACCATATTGTGAAATTTTATACAGCAGTATTAATAATTACTTTGAGTCATTGGCCACTCAGCTATTTTTGTACGATGGTTTAGAGGAATAGTGATATCGTTTGCAAAACTGGTTCTTTTTCTTTTTTTCGAGTGTAGGCGCTAATGTGTATACATCCCCTTCTCCTTCGCACAGCGGAATCAAACGGGAGAGGGTTGTATGGGATAGTATACTGAATTGTGTGAAAGGAGGTGATAGAGACAGCATCGTAGATGCCTTCAACTCAACAGGTCGTTGTGTATGTATGGAAGAGAGCTTACACTTTGCTGGTGTACCCTGTGGTAGCTTCAGCATTATCCGTTGCTAGCCAGCCACCATTTTCGGGGGCTGTCTCCGCTTGGCTGTCTGCTGTGGGTCTGCTGTACAGCTTTACCTTGCTCTCAGCTGGTCGCCGAGTGAGAGCAGAAATACTCGAGGTGACGTGTGTCGTCGTGTCGCGCCCCTTCCCTTTCCTCCAGCTCATAGCCCTCTGGAGTCTGGAGTCAAGTGCCGTGCTGTGAAGAGGCACACAGCCCTGGGGCCCCTGTATCCATCTGCTTCACTTTTCTCGTTTCGGCACATCTCTGAAGGAACCAAGGCTCTTCTTGTTTCAGGCGCAGCCGATATCGCGACTGCTGTGAAAGAAGTCCCATATGCGAAGTCACATCCTTTTTGAAATAGGTTACCAGTGATGTCACCTGATACTAAATTGAGTGGTGTTCGTGGCGTACATCTGTGTCACTATACGGCTAACTGGGCACACGAAAGCACAATTCCAGTTACAGCTAGTTGGAAGTTGCCTCTCTAACGGCTTTCAGGGGCGATTAACGTATGATTATCGATATTTCATACACTTACTAACTCATTATTAGACATAATCTTGCGTCGAATCTTCGACACAATAAGTCGAGTATTAACGTTCAATAAGTAATGCAACACATTGCAACACTTTTTTTCTGAAAGAACGTTTCAGGATTACAATACGCTGTATTGTTCCCCACTCTTTCGTCTCATTTTTTGTTTTTGCGTCATTAGTCTTCTTACTGGTTTGATGCGGTCCGCCATCAATTTTTCTCGTGTGCCAATCTCTTCATCACAGAGTATCACTTGGAATCTGCGTCCTCAGTTATTTGCTGGCTGTATTCGAATTTCAGTCTTCAACATTTCTTACCCTTTACGGCTCCCTCTTATACCGTGAAAGCTCTCTCGTCATGTCGACTTATGACTTCTTCCAAACTTCGGATACAATATTCAGTAATGCGTACTAAAAATCGCAATAGATATTCACCGGTAACTGCTGTGTATTTTATCTGAAATTCTCTACTAGCAAACGCCAGATTCAGCGCTGAATTTCTTTTTGTTTTTGAATCGTCAGTCGTCTGACTGGTTTGATGCTGCAAGCCACGAATTCCTCTGTGCCAACCTTTTTATCTCAGAGTAGCACTTGCAACCTACGTCCTCTATTATTTGCTGAATGTATTCCAATTTCTGTCTTCCTCTACAGTTTTTGCCCTCTACAGCTCCTTCTGTCATGGAAGTTACTTCCTTATATCTTAACAGCTGCCCTACCATCCTGCCCCTTCTTCCTGTCAGTGTTTTCCAAATATTTCTTTCCTCGCCGATTCTCCACGGAACCTCCACATTCGTTATCTCATCAGTCCACCTAATTTTCAAAATTCTTCTGTAGCACTACATCTCAAGTATCTCAAGTGCCCCGATTCTCTTTTTTCCGGCTTCCCTACTGTCCATATTACCCCACCATACGCGGCTGTCTTCAGATATTTCTTCGTCGTCTTAAGGAGTATGACACTAGTAGACTTATCTTGGTCAGGAATGCACTTTTTGTCAGTACTAACTCTCTTTTAGTGTCATCTTTTCTTCTTCCGTCATGGGTTATTTTGCTACCTAGGTAGCAGGATTCCTTAGCGTCATCTACTTTGTGATCACCAATCCTGATGTTTTCTCGCCGTTCTCATTTTTTTCTGCTTCTCACTACTTTCGTTCTTCGGTTTGTTATCAGTCTATATTCTATAATCATCCGGCTGTTCATTCCAGTCAACATCTCCTATAATCCTTTTTCACTCTCACTGAGGATAGCAATGAAATCAGCGAATATTATCATTGATATCCTTTCACCTTGAATTTTTATTCCATTCTTGAAAGTTTCGTTTATTTCCGTCATTATTTCTCGAAAGTATAAACTGAACAGTAGAGTTATCACAATCATTTTTAATCACAGCAATAGGTTCTTCGTCTTCCACTCTTATTGTTCCCTCTTGGCTCTTAAACATACTGAATATTACCGGTCTTTCCCAATAGCTTACCACAATTTTTCTCAGAATTTCGAGCAACTTGCAGAGTTAGACATTGTCGAATGCTTCTTCCAGGTCCTAGTCGATACACTCTATGAAAGTATCTTGATTTTTCTTTAGTCTTGCTTAAAATATCAACCGCAACATCAGAATTACTTCTGATACCTTTACACTTCTAAAGCTAAAATGATCATCACCAAACACATAGCTTTATTTTCCTTTCTACTGTATATTACTCGTGCCAGTAACCTGGACGCATGATCTGTTAAGCTGACTGTGCAATAATTATCGCACAGGTTGGCCCTTGTGATCTTTAGAATTGTGTGGATTATGTTTTCTGAAAGCCAGATCGTATACCTCCAGACTCATACATACTACACATCAACGTGTACAATCATTCTGTTGCCACATCCTTAAATGATTTTAGATATTCTGTTGGAATGTTTTCTATCATTTCTGCCTTATTCAACCCTAAGTTTTTCAAACCTGTATCATCTCCTGTTTCTTCTTCTATAATGCCATCAGATAAGTCTTCACCCATAGAGACCTTCAGTGTACTCTTTCTATCCACCCGCTATGCCTTCACCATTTAAGAGTGGATATTCGTTGCACTTTTATGTTACCGCTGTTGCTTTTAGTTTCACCGAAGTTTATTTTAAGTTTTCCACAAGCCGAGATAGTCCTTCCAGGAATCATTTGTTTTTGGATTTCTTCACATTTTTCATGAAACAATTTCGCCTTTGATGATGTTCGACAAAGGTTGTCACGATCAGTATCATAACACGCAATCAATTCCGCACAGATGGTCCTTCGTTGGACTTTAATGTCTTCTATAATGCAGCGAAGAACCCACTGGGCATCCACATTTGGGTACCCCAAGTGGTGCACGAGTATGTCAGTACTAGCAACAGAGAAATCCAGTAGCGTAACGAGATGTTTGACTGTGATCCGTGTATGGCTTCGACTGAGAGGGTCCGCAAGTTTGAAAATTGCACGAGGCACAGCTGTAAGCGGATGCTTGGCACGCCGGAGATCGAACAGATCTGCGTGATTTTGTTGTGACGATTGCAAACGTCCTGCCCAGCGACTCACTGCTTTTGTACACTGCCAGCTCTCGGTGGACATCCGCAATCGCCTATGAATATCTGCGGTGCTGTGGTTTTCCTCCAAAAGGAACTCCACGGCAGCTCTGTGCTTGAAACTCACCACCGTTACAGGCGCAACATTGAAAACTATTTATAGCGCCGTCATCTGTCAGAACTTCGTGAAACCATGGGGGCTGAAGTGGGAATATTGCACGATCACACAAAACAAATTCAACATTTCTTCAGCCGGAATTGGCCAAGAAAAAGAATGTGATGCACTATCTTTTGAACGTCCTTCGTAGATGTGATTTGAAGCCGTGTAACTCACTGCGCCTTAAATGTCCCAGATTATCGTCAAGTGCTTAAGAATGGGAACACGTAGCGACTCCCAGCAAATTTCACAAACAATTTCAAACGTCTTGCTTAACACAGTTTCGCTGTTCGTGCCTTAAGGCGTCGGCCTCAGGCATGACTTTTTTACTTCCTTACTACTAACTTTGTTAGCAACATGTTTTGCAGACGGTATCCATGTATCGGCAATGGTTCTGCAAAATTATATCATTCTACGACACACAGTTCAGTTGTTGTTGTGGTCTTCAGTCCTGAGACTGGTTTGAAGCAGCTCTCCATGCTACTCTATCCTGTGCAAGCTTCTTCATCTCCCAGTACCTACTGCAGCCTACATCCTTCTGAATCTGCTTAGTGTACTCATCTCTTGGTCTCCCTCTACGATTTTTAGCCTCCACGCTGCCCTCCAGTACTAAATTGGTGATCCCTTGATGCCTCAGAACATGTCCTACCAACCGATCCCTTCTTCTAATCAAGTTGTGCCACAAACTCCTCTTCTCCCATATTCTATTTAATACTTCCTCATTAGTTATGTGATCTACCCATCTAAATTCACCATTCTTCTGTAGCACCACATTTCGAATGCTTCTATTCTCTTCTTGTCTAAACTATTTATCGTCCACGTTTCACCCCATACAAATACTTTAAGAAACGACTTCCTGACATTTAAATCTGTACTCGATGTTAACAAATTTTTCTTCTTCAGAAACGCTTTCCTTGCCATTGCCAGTCTACATTTTATATCCTCTCTACTTCGAGCATCATCAGTTATTTTGCTCCCCAAATAGCAAAACTCCTTTACTACTTCAAGTGTCTCATTTCCTAATCTATTTCCCTCAGCATCACCCGACTTAATTCAACTACATTCCATTATCCTTGTTTTCTTTTGTTGATGTTCATCTTATACCCTCCTTTCAAGACAGTTCAGTGTGAAAAACATACAGATCGGATTTCACTTTTTCGTTAGTCTGTGGGAGAATAATCCTAAACTAATAAACCAACATAATTAGGGTTTTTGTCTTCGGCTATAAAGGCACAATGAACGTAAGGTGAAATATTTGGGACATTAACTCATGTGTAAAGTAATCAGTACATGGGAGTCGATTCTTTAGGTTCAAAAAAATGGTTCAAATGGCTCCGAGCACTACGGGACTTAACATCTGAGGTCATCAGTCACCGAGAACTTAGAACTACTAAAACCTAACTAACCTAAGGACATCACACACATCCATGCCCGAGGCAGGATTCGAACCTGCGACCGTAGCGGTCGCGCGGTTCCAGACTGAAGCGCCTAGAACCGCTCGGCCACACCGGTCGGCGATTCTTTAGCGACTCGGCTATGGGGGAGGTGGTTGGTGGGGGAGATAATGGCAGTGTTAAAAGTTAGACTGGAGCAGATGACAGCAAGAGTTTCCACCCGTATTTTGGGTATTTCTTCCAGTAGGGATATAGAGAAATGCCAGAAGAGAGCTTATGTCTATTTCATGAGCTCCTCACCAGGACGTGAAGGCCCCAGTGATGTCTACCTCTTGCAGATTCCTGTGGGTGTGTTATGGAGGGGCATGAGATCAGCACACTGCTCTCACAGACGTTCTGAAGACTTTTCAGGCATCCCCTCAATTTTCATCACGAGGCTGATTACACACCGGACTAGTCCTCCCACCAAGGAAGAATCCTTGACAGTACCGAGAAGCGAAACAGGGTCCTCTGCATGGCAGCTATCTACGCCGACCACTCAGCTAAGGAGGCGGACTCACGTGTATTTAGATGTATTTATTCTTCCACATGTACTTATACATTCTGCAGATCACTTAATAGTGCTTTTTACTAACCTTCGTAATTTCTGTTACCTTCACAGACAGTGGAAAGGGCGTTTAATCTTTCATGAACGGAGGACATCTAGACATCTACCTCACAGCCTGTACCTGTACAATATGGCTTGCAATTTTATCAAGAAAACGATGTTTCTCAGATTCTATATTCCATTCCCTTACTTTTTGTGAACTGATAGCCTGCGACCTTTCTACCAAAGCGTAACAGACAAGCAGGAGTCCACGTACCATACCATCAGTGCTGACTCTGTGGTGTACTCTATACTAGCTTTCATATGCATCCACCTTTGACCAACGACTTCCTCGCAATTCGAATATGGGACTAATCTCTGTAGCAGACGTGCTATCTTGCTCAATCTCTGAGATGGTGGAAATATCAATGGCAGACGACTGTCAACCTGACTAAGATTCATTGATGCCTAACTTACTCTGAATCCTGATGCTTTCATTCCTTTTGTATTAAGTAACCATTGAGGATGATTTCAGAGGTCTTGAAGTCAATTTTTACTGTGAATTTTTAAAAAATTCCGTTGAGCTAATATTGCAAAGAGTTTCTGTCTTGCAGGCAGTCGTAGTTCACTTCTAAGCAAGATATTTCAACTGGGCTCTTGCCAGTCATCCTCAGGAGAGGACGTAGTGAATCGAACGACGACTTTGTGCAAGTCTTAAACTACGTTGGGTGTCAGACTACTTCCCTGTGTGTGAATTTCTCTGTCTGTATAATAATAAATAATATGTGGATACATTTAGATTCTTATTGAATTAAATGATCAGTTTATCGTTATGTTCACGTCTTAAGATTATTGAAACGTTCTCGTTCATCCAGTCGAGTTGCTTCATTGAAATTCCGCGACATTTCCACGGTGTCATTCAGATCATCCTCTGGCGAAGAATTCACGAGCAATATCCGCCGTGAAGGCCTAAGTTCTCATATATTAGGCTTGGCCATTCTGTGAGTAGCACGTCCTTACGTGCTTATAACATCGAAAATAGAATCCGTGGGATACCGAAACCTTTGAAATAACCAATCCATGACCTCTCAACCAACGCATATTGAGCAAATGTTGGTGGTGGGAGATGTGCTCAATACGTTTGACGTCAGTAAACTTAGGGAAGATGGCGCAGGAGTCGCATGAGTGCCAGAATAGTCTTCTTCACACCGTTCAGACACGATTTCGCAAAGTTGTAATGGTGCATTTTCTTGTTATGTAGTTCATGTGATAGTTGCTGCAATCCATTCACGACTAGCAATACGCCTCGACTTTTCGTTATTCTGAAATGCATAACATTACTGTCTGCTACACTTCATAACAGGCAAGGAGATACAATGCTACCAGCATATTACCAACAAATATGTGTCCCTACTGTATCTTCCAAGAAGAAAAAAGTGATATACCAGCGAGACCGAAGTTAACAGACGACGAATATCAATAAAAAGCGGTTTTAAATTAAAAAGTTCATTCTTTATACCATAAAACAAAAAAGGAAAATAGACATCTATGAGCATTACAGCCAGTAACAACAATATTCGTTGTGATGCGTGCATTTTAGAGTGACATCCTGTGGAATTTGTAGCCAGATTTGTTAACTGATCACCAGTTTTACTTTTCCCACATCTCTTCACATCTGACACATGCTTTCCTACATCTCTGTGAACATAGATTCAGTGAATGGAGACACCAGTAGGGCTTAAGATGCCACAGTTCGAATACATATTTTTGACAGAGGTTCGTTGGGTTCCTAAGGAGATGAAATCACAACTTCAAAAAAGAATGAGTCAAAACTCGTAAACATAATTGTTTACCTACACTAACACGATTTTATACCTATGTCTGAACCATCTTACTTCCTCACAGCTGCATTAAAATCCAGATTTTTTTTTTCTTTTGTTTCTCATTGTCAGTCACTTAGGTGAGAAGGAAACAGCTAACTATCGGGACTAGTGCAAATAGTAGGATAGTTGAAGGGATCCTGGATTATACTCTTTAATGCGAAGCTCTAGAAGCCGCTAACCGTTTTCGGAACATTCTCTTGAGCAGTTTTCACCCACTGGTACTGCCATATGCTAGTAAGGCGAAAACTTCTTGGAACGGCGGATTTTCTCAGAATTGAAGACTTTATTCTAATTGTCTTCTCTACTAGTTTCAACATATCAGGTATCCACAACTACAATATTAATTTAGATATAAGATAAATATAGGAGAGCTGTGATGTCATTGCTCACAAATTCCCGCATACTTACACTCACATTATTAATAAAGTAGCCTACTGGGCCTCGTGGATCTATCTGGAAACAATAGCTCTAAAGATACCAAAACGAAAAGAAACTTTCGCGTTTAAGTTTACAGAGGTTAATAGCTTTATGAATAACATGTCTACAGAGATCAGACTGTTGACAAACGAATTTAATAATTTCCAAAATGACAATGGCAAACTTAGTCCTGCTCCTCGTTTATAAACCACACTGTAAAATATGCGTTCCAGGAGGCATATGAGCAGATGGGCGTGGCTGACCAGAGAGAGGGGGTAGATTGAAACAAGACGAGAGGGCATGATGAGATGGACAGAGAAAGGAGGAGGTCGGGATAGATAACTAGAGCTCACAGTAGGGTATGGACAAAGAGAGAGGTAGGAGGAGGAGAGAAGGAAACAGAAGATCTGCAGGTAGGGTTTAAGGTTGAAATGGAAAGGAGAAAATGTACATAATGGAGGAGGAGATAGAGAATGAGAAGGAGGAGGTCAGAGAGCAGAGAAAGGGGGGGGGGGGGCAAAATGGAATGACAGAGCAATACAGACACAGGGGAGATGAGCACAGAGAAGGGGAGGAGGTATGATCAGGTTGAGGGTGGAAGAGGAGAGGAATGGTATAGAAAAACAGACGATGATATAGATAGATAGGTCAGACGGGGAGGTGCAGGAAGCAGGTTGAACACGCAGTGGATAGTGAGCAGGTAGAAAAGGAGGAGATGGACAGAGAGAGAGAGAGGGAGTAGGAGTAGGTTGGTTAGAGGTGGGAAGAAGAGATGGATGGACAGATTCACGAGGTGTAGATGGTTGGGGAGAGGAGGAGACTGACAGAGAGAGGTGGGATCAGCAGATGGCCAATGAGATGACAAAGGAAGGGAAACAGAGACGTAGGTGATGGAGATGGACTGAGGCAGGGAGGAGAGGATACGTGTCTAATATACACTGAGATGACAAAAATCAAGGGATGCCTTCCAATATCGTACCGGACCTTCTTTCGTCCAGTGTAGTGCAACAACTACCGTTTCGCGATCAAAGTCTGTTAATTGCGGTCGTGCGGCCATAATCACGTCGGCAACTTTGTCACCTGAATCACCTAAGTTCAAATGACAGCTCCACCAAACCATTGACCTTACGTACCTTGTGTATGCGATACTGCCGTCATACGCATATGTGCATTTCGCTGTCCCATGTCTTTTGTCACATCAATGTACGTGTCGTGCGCGTACGCAGTTGAAATTGTGGGTGAGAGAATGTTGTGATAAAAATTTTAGTATTAGAAAGCCATTCGAGAAAGTATTTGTCTGGCGTGTAGCGTGAGATGAAAATGAAGATTTCACGTAAAAAGGTGTTTAGTCCAAATTTAATTAAAATGAGTTACTGGCATCATTATGTAGTTCACCAGACATATTCTAAGTTGGGTCAACTTACTTCAAAGTAATAGGTTTAGTCTCAAAGTTTGAGCCAGATAAATATACGGTACAGACTGAGTAAACGCGGAAAGAAGGAATGAAGTCCATCAAGTGTTGATGATGATGATGATGATGTTTCATTTGTGGGGCACTCAACTGCGCGGTCATCAGCATCCGTACTAAGTCCCAATTTTTTGCACAGTCAAAGTTTTCACACTATCCGATCTACCCACGTCACGAATGATTATGATGAAATGATGAGGACAATACAAACACCCAGTCCCCGGGCAGAGAAATCTTTCAAGTGTGGATTACGGAGCTTTATTGATTGCTTTGTCTCGTTTTGTGAAAGGTTCACTGTTGACATGGTTAAATGCAATGTCACTGTTGATTTCTCTTCTGCATTGTCGAAGTTCTTGATTTCTGCTAATACAGAGCAGACTTGGAATTAGCTTCATAGCTTTATAGTGTCGTGGAATTGAATTTCGTGTAATATCCCGTGGCGGTCCGTGTTTTAATTGCTAATGAAATATCCATAATCAAGGAGTGAGGGTAAATGAAGAAAAACAGTTATGATACACAGTCTAACGTACATAAAAACCTAAGAAAAACAACACTCTAAATAGAAGAGCATTGAAACTACAAGAACAATTCTACTGGTATGCTAACTGATTCTGAAAAGACTAAACTCGTATCCAAATTTATTGTCATGAAACAATGGAATGAGCAAAGTTTTCACCTGACAGCATTCACTCCTACTGAGAATATTCAGTACCGAAGGCCTCGCAGAGGTGAGACAGTAGCTACTTTGCACGGTTGCTCATTCCATTGCAACGTAAGAATAATGAGGACTAACAATGTGAAAGAATTGACTGTTTCTCAAAACGCCTTTGTATCACCACATGAGCATTCAAATAAAAGATTAGAAACTATTATGACTCCTTAAAGCATTAAGTTATGTCACCCAGATGACAAACGAGGGAAATACGGAAACCAAGCTGACAAACTTGCGGTAGATACAGAACAAAACACCTATACTGACATAACTCATTTAAATTGAGGTCCAGTCATTACAGCATAAATAAAACACAGAAACTGTGTTTTCCTAAAGACCTAACCAAGACGAAGGTGTTTGAAATGTTTCAGGAGACACATCTACCTATTCTCCAACATATGATGTCCATGTAGTAGAAGAAAAGGTTACAGGAGAATATCGGCTTGGGACAAGGAATGAAAGAGGAGAAAGGCTAATTGAGTTCTGTAACAAGTTTCAGCTAGTAATAGCGAATACCCTGTACAAGAATCACAAGAGGAGGAGGTATACTTGGAAAATGCCGGGAGATACGGGAAGATTTCAATTAGATTACATGATGGTCAGACAGAGATTCCGAAATCAGATACTGGACTGTAAGGCGTACCCAGGAGCAGATATAGACTCAGATCACAATATAGTAGTGATGAAGAGTAGGCTGAAGTTCAAGACATTAGTCAGGAAGAACCAATAAGCAAAGACGTGGGATACGGAAGTACTAATGAATGACGAGATACGTTTGAAGTTCTCTAACGCTATAGATACAGCAATAAGGAATAGCGCAGTAGGCAGTACATTTGAAGAGGAATGGACATCTCTAAAAAGGGCCATCACAGAAGTTGGGAAGGAAAGCATAGGTACAAAGAAGGTATCTGCGAAGAAACCATGGGTAACAGAAGGAATACTTCAGTTGATTGATGAAAGGAGGAAGTACAAACATGTTCCGGGAAAATCAGGAATACAGAAATACAAGTCGCTGAGAAATGAAATAAATAGGAAGTGCAGGGAAGCTAAGACGAAATGGCTGCAGGAAAAATGTGAAGACATCGAAAAAGATATGATTGTCAGAAGGACAGACTCAGCATACAAGAAAGTCAAAACAACCTTTGGTGACATTAAAAGCAACGGTGGTAACATTAAGAGTGCAACGGGAATTCCAGTGTTAAATGCAGAGGAGAGAGCAGATAGGTGGAAAGAATACATTGAAAGCCTCTATGAGGGTGAAGATTTGTCTGATGTGATAGAAGAAGAAACAGGAGTCGATTTAGAAGAGATAGGGGATCCAGTATTAGAATCGGAATTTAAAAGAGCTTTGGAGGACTTACGGTCAAATAAGGCAGAAGGGATAGATAACATTCCATCAGAATTTCTAAAATCATTGGGGGAAGTGGCAACAAAACGACTATTCACGTTGGTGTGTAGAATATATGAGTCTGGCGACATACCATCTGACTTTCGGAAAAGCATCATCCACACAATTCCGAAGACGGCAAGAGCTGACAAGTGCGAGAATTATCGCACAATCAGCTTAACAGCTCATGCATCGAAGCTGCTTACAAGAATAATATACAGAAGAATGGAAAAGAAAATTGAGAATGTGCTAGGTGACGATCAGTTTGGCTTTAGGAAAAGTAAAGGGACGAGAGAGGCAATTCTAACGTTACGGCTAATAATGGAAGCAAGGCTAAAGAAAAATCAAGACACTTTCATAGGATTTGACGACCTGGAAAAAGCGTTCGACAATATAAAATGGTGCAAGCTGTTCGAGATTCTGAAAAAAGTAGGGGTAAGCTATAGGGAGAGACGGGTCATATACAATATGTACAACAACCAAGAGGGAATAATAAGAGTGGACGATCAAGAACGAAGTGCTCGTATTAAGAATGGTGTAAGACAAGGCTGGAGCCTTTCGCCGCTACTCTTCAATCTGTACATCGAGGAAGCAATGATGGAAATAAAAGAAAGGTTTACGAGTGGAATTAAATACAAGGTGAAAGGATATCAATGATACGATTCGCTGATGACATTGCTATCCTGAGTGAAAGTGGAGAAGAATTAAATGATCTGCTGAACGGAATGAACAGTCTAATGAGTACACAGTATGGTTTGAGAGTAAATCGGAGAAAGATGAAGGTAATGAGAAGTAGTAGAAATGAGAACAGCGAGAAACTTAACATCAGGACTGATGGTCACGAAGTTAAGGAATTCTGCTACCTAGGCAGTAAAATAACCAATGACGGACGGAGCAAGGAGGACATCAAAAGTAGACTCGCTATGGAAAAAAGGCATTTCTGGCCAAGAGAAGTCTACTAATATCAAATACCGGCCTTAATTTGAGGAAGAAATTTCTGAGGATGTACGTCTGGAGTACAGCATTGTATGGTAGTGAAACATGGACTGTGGGAAAACCGGAACAGAAAAGAATTGAAGCATTTGAGATGTGGTGCTATAGACGAATGTTGAAAATTAGGTGGACTGATAAGGTAAGGAATGAGGAGGTTCTATGCAGAATCGGAGAGGAAAGGAATATGTGGAAAACACTGATAAGGAGAAGGGACAGGATGATAGGACATCTGCTAAGACATGAGGGAATGACTTCCATGGTACTAGAGGGAGCTGCAGAGGACAAAAACTGTAGAGGAAGACAGAGATTGGAATACGTCAAGCAAATAATTGAAGACGTAGGTTGCAAGTGTTACTCTGAGATGAAGAGGTTAGCACAGGAAAGGAATTCGTGGCGGGCCGCATCAAACCAGTCAGTAGACTGATGACCAAAAACAAAATGATGTCCATCGTAAAATTTTAATAGAAAACTTAATATCTCGATCGGTTTCCCTCAAAGTGATATATGCAGTACTTACGATAACTATGGATGTTATTCCCTAATGTCTTATCGGAGGCTGTGTTATACTGTGCCTTTTTTTCCTCAGCGTTTACCACACCTTCCTTTCCTCTCCGATTCTGCGGAAAAACTCCTCGTTTCTTACCTTTTCAGTCCACCTAATTTTCAACATTCTTCTGTAGCACGACATCTCAAAGATTCGATTCCGACTTTCCCAAAGTTCATGTCTCACTACCATATAATTCTGTGCTCCAGGCGTACGTTCTCAGACATTTCTTCCTCAAATTAAGGCGTATGTTTGTTAATAGTAGATCTCTATTGCCCAGAAATGACCTTTTCTTCCAGGGCTAGTTTGACGCCCCATCCGTCATGGCTTATTTTGAGGTAGCAGAAGTCCTTAACTTCATCTACTTCGTGATCATTAATCCTGATGTTAAGTTTCCTTCTGTTTACATTTCTGCTACATCTCGTTATCTCCGCCTTTCTTCGATTTACTCTAAATTCATATTCTGTACTCATTACGCTGTTCATTCAATTCAGCAGATCCTGTAATTTTCCTTTACTTTCTCTGAGGATAAAAATGTTTTCAGAGAACCTTACCATTGATATCCATTCACTTTGAATTTTAATAACATTCTTCTTTTATTTCTATCGTTGCTTCTTCGTTGTATAGGTGGATTACAGTCCTATCCTATACTCTTTTTAATCCGAACACCTCGTTCTTGGTCTTCCTGTCTTATTATTCCCTATTGGCTCTTGTACATGATTTGTAATACCCGTCTCTCCCTACAGTTTACCCCTACTTTCCCCAGAATTTCGAACAACTTGCACCACTTGGCATAGTCGTACGATTTTTCCAGATCGACATTTCCTATGGAAGTGTCATAATTTTTCTTTGGTGTTGATTCCATGATCAACCGCACCGTCAGAACTGCTTCTCTGATCCCTTTACTTTTCCTAAAGCCAAATTGATTGTCACTTACATGGATATGGTGTATGTTAAGGAAACCATCAAGCCAAAACGTTTCAAATATTAAAACTGCTCTTCTTAACAATCTATAGAATATATTTAATCCTTTATTCCCGTGTACTCTTCAAATGTAGTATCGACAAGAAACATTTCAGGCAAGATGAAATAGAAACTTTTCAAATATGCTGCTACATGGGTCAGATCATAAGGAGGCAATAAAATAAACTGGATATAAAATAAATTTATGTCCCATCTTAACCAAAAGAAGGACTGGTATTGCAAACTGTAAGACAACAATGAATTGACGGTTTGATAATGCAAGGACTTGTAAAAACAAGAGGGTAAAAAATATTTGGGGAATTTTTCAACAGAGCGTGAAGAGATGCATTAAATCGTTCTGTGGACTGAAGACCACAACAACCACACCGACAAAACGAACATTCTCATGGTTCTTCCCTGAAGATTTTTTCCAATTAGTCTCCTGAATTTTTTGGTGCAGTTCTCCATGACTTCATCTATTGTTCCAGACTTTTTTAACTTAAAGTAACACCTTCACTCGACATTCTCAGTTACCTGATGCATGTATTGCATTTTCTAGCTTCCTCTACAATTTATGCCCTCTGTGATTCTGTCTAGTAGCATGGAATATTTTACTGATGACTTAAACATGTCCTATCATCCTCTTACTTCATCAAGTAAATAATTTCCACATATTCCTTTCGCTTCCGATTATACAGAGAATTTCCTCAGCTGTCATCTTATCATTCACAAAATTTTTTTCATCTTTTCGTAAAATCGCATATCAAACCGCTCAGTTTTCTTACTTTGTGGTACTGTATCAACAAAGTCGTGAAATGAGAACTCTTCTACATAAAAGTCTTTGAATGAGCCATTCCGACAGTACAGCATAATTTAGAGGGGTGTGTAGTATTACATAACGTTATGAAGCAGGCGGGAACTTGGTCTTCAGCCGCTGTTTTAATGTTTCCTAAGCGGTATGCTTCCCAAGTCATCTGTATATGGGACGGAGTTTGTAGAATTGTATTATATACTTGGGAACGTTCAGTGAAATTCAGAGGAGTGTACGGTGGGTGTCAATGAATTGATTATCTATTTGTAACATATAAAAGATGCATAGTGACCATCACTTCAGTTGCAGTTCAAATGATAAAATTTGTCTTTCAGATTATTTACGGAATTAAAACAATAACTGTAGTATGAAAAAAGACATGTGTGTAAGTGAATTTAACTGAACCAGATTTAATCATAGTACAAATACACCCTTGAGTCATAACGCTGAATTAATTAATACATACTGATAGATAATAATTATGAGATATTGTGGCCCTAGCAAATGACACTTAAGTTGTGGAATTTGCATTTTATCGTTAAGTTAAATATGGTAATAAAACAAAGTTTCAATTAACTCTTTATTTTACTTGGCAAAAAGCGTTAAAATGAAAAACAACTGAATCAATCTTGAAATCACCAAAGCTGCAAACATATAATTAACCATGAGGTTTATAAAAATGGATCTGTCTTTTGGCAAAGTTACCTGAAGCATTTGTAATAGCTGAGAATCACGCACCTGACGCGATGACAATTATCTCAACCTCCCTACATGTCAACTACATTGAATGTTCGACTGAATAGGAAACTGAAGAAGCCCATGCATCTGATAATGTGCTGACCAATGTGAGACAGTATAGTCTGTCATCAAACTGGAGTAAAAACTTGTGATTGTCCCAACATGTTGGAGCTGCTAATTAAGCTCGCCATAATCTTCCGTCTAAACCGAGCAGAGTAGTCCCACTATACCTGTATGTCATGAAGTGCAGCACTAGAGTCGTTCTTTTGAGGACCTGAACAATGGACCTCAGTCCAGTGCTCCAGTTGAGCCCGTGGAGAGTCGATGTATTGAGCGCCGAGCCCTTTGACAAACTCCCTTGTGAGGCAATAAGCAACTAACTACTCCATTCTTCCCAATAAGAAAAACTCCGCCACCAGTCCTCTTAAAATTTTTATCCTTCCACCAATGTCATAATTATTTCTTTAGCAAAATATCCTGCCAAGAAGAGGAGAAAAGTTAAAAAAACAATGAACTTAATTGCCTATGATCTTTCCTAAAATCTTCCTCATGATGTCACATCAGTATCACTAACAACCTTCCTCTCATTCAGCAATTACCCTCACATCACTGTGCTCAAGGCTAGCTATCAATTCTGTGGCTTGTTCTGAACCTACAGTATGTCAGATCCAGCCACGTCAATTCGAATAAAATCCCCGAGGTTTCGATGGCCATCTCCGCCATCGACGTCAGTAGTTCACTGACTGCCGGGGCTGTTACGGTCTCTCGCTTATATAGGCTTTATGACATCATCAGCAGCCAACCAGATCGATCCAATGTGGCGTGCACGCGCGTAAGTCGACACGGGCAGCTAGCGGAGCTATTGCCCGTGGCAGCACCGGTGACGTCAGGTGGCGCCAGAGGCAGGCGCCACGTTTGAAACTGCAGCTCCCGCGTCGCGCATCTGCCTCTGCTTTCTTTCGACGTCCATCTCCTGTCCCCATGCCCTGCTGCGTGTGTATCCCTGGTCTCTGTTGAAATTATTGTTGTTTAAGCGAATCTCGGCAGCTTCCTTTATAACAGAGTCCCAATATGTAGACGCTTGAGTCAATATGTAGACGCATGAACAAACACTTTTGTATTTTCGAACTGTATTTTATGTCCGTTTTCTAGGCAATGCTCCGCTATGGCTGACTTGTCAAGCTCCCTTTGTTGTGCTCAGTACAACGCTCCGCAACCATGCGACTTTTTTGTCCAATATACATGCTGCCACATTCACGGGTTACACCATACACAACGGACACTCGACGAGCAGTCTCGTCTTTAACAGGGCGCAACATATCTGGTCTCTCGTATCTTGGGGGCGGGCCGGAACATTGTTCTTAGCCCATGTTTCTGCAGCAGACGTCCTAAGTTACTGCTAGTTGCTCCACAATATGGCATGAATGCATTCCGTTTGGCCTCTTCTACTGATTCACCAGGTGTCTTTCGTCGGCGGCCCTTGCTGTATCCATTTTTCCCGGAAACATGTTTTAAGTTCTGCAATTCAGACTGTAGGTGGTCGTCGTCAGAGATAATCTTGACTCTATGAACCAAAGTGTTCAGGACAGCTTTCTTGTGTACAGGGTGGTGGAAACTATTGGCGTTCAAGTACCGATCACTGTGTGTTGGTTTCCGGTACAGTTAATGACCAAGCTGGCCTCCTGCTTCCGCTCAACCAAAACATCCAAGAATGGTAGCTTGCCGTGCTTCTCCATCGACAGTAATGTTGGGATGGACACCATTCATATGATGGACGAACTGTTGTAGTGTATCTTCACCATGAGGCCATATCGAGAAGGTGTCATCAACGTATCGTAGAAAGCAAGACGGCCGTAATGTCGCAGTTTGCAGACCCTGATCTTCAAAGTGCTCCATGAAGAAATTTGCAACTACTGGAGACAGTGATGATCCCATGGATGTGCCGTCAGTCATCTCATAATATACATCGCAGTACGAAAAGTACGTAGTCGTTAGGACGTCACGGAACAACTTAATCATTCCAGATGGAAAATGTTGGGCCAGAAGATCCAGTGTATTTTGTGTTGGCACCCTCATAAAAAGTGACACAACATCCAAGCAAACCATTAGGTCGTTTGGGCCTACTTCATCCTCGCTTTGTAGCACCACATTGGAACTGCTGCAGTTCACAGAATTGTGAACAGGACCAGTCTCGCCGTAGTGAGACAGCGGATACGACAGACAAGGTACGAGATTGATCATAATGCCATGAACCTACTTGACTGTCATCTGTCTTTGTCATCAACATTGCCACCATTCGCTTGGGAGTTGGTGGATGTAGCCACGGCAGCGCAACAACATGCAAGTTTATCCAAGGCAACGTCGAAGCAATGTGCCAAGTTTCCTTGTTTGTTTTGTTTTAGTTTTGTTAGGCCTCAGCCAGTAATGTGTTCTTCTGTTAAAGGTACCACACATCGTCACCAGTCACGTTATTCGATAGGTATGCTCGTTGAGGCATCTGATAGTCCCCAAGCAAAAATGTGAATATGGTCACTCATCGACTTTAGTTGCTTTAAATCAGAGCACGCAGTACTCCCACACCCTCGTTCAGCAGTGTGGTGGTGCAAATCACTGTCTGACCATACGGACTCAGATTACCGTGACTTCCCTAAACCGCTTTAGGAAATTACGAGAATGACCTCGTTGTCCATGGATATAAGCCCAAATCGCCATACATATATTTGTTACCTACTTTGGAACCTTGTTCCTTGAATACGGCGAATACCTGACGTCAAAATGAGACTGCTTGAAAGGGCACAAATGCTATTAGCATTATATGCAGCGTATATCAACACCATCCCCCTTCTCCACCTCCCCTTTCCGCATATCGATACAAAAAGCGAACAAAATATCGCAAGTGTTAAACTTATATCATTTCACGCATCGTATTTAACATATAATCAACACTCCTTATATCCTTCACAAATTCAGTACGTCACACGAACGAAAACAGAAGCTCATACGAAAATTACTGTTTTTGAAATACACTTTTGTCAGCGAACGTTACAGATCATCAAACAAAAACCTCGCGAACTTATAGACGGAATTATTTACACGCGCATCAAAAAAAGTTTTGCATCACCCCGGTTCCCAGAACTCCTGAAGACAGACGTTTACTGTGGATATTGTTTCATGGACACAGTCCCTTTGACTGTTCTGAGATGTCACTAAAGCCGCCCAAATATATAAACAACCACGCATGAGCAGTGCCTATTAGACGGCGGGGGTCCAGCAAATCAGTCCCTGTCAATCTACCGGGAAGGAGGTACACGGCTCGTGTTGTCTGTTGTTCAACCACGCTTAGACGGTCAATACCACGGTTCGATCGAGTGAACCAATGCGATGTTGTTCGGACATGGAGGAGATTCAGGAGACAGGAACTGTCGATGACATGTCTTGCTCGGGTCGCCCAAGGGCTACTACTGCAGTGGATGACAGCTACATATGGATTATAGCTCGGAGAAACCCTAACAGCGACGCCACCATGTTGAATAACGCTTTTCTTGCAGCCACAGGACGCCGTGTTACGACCCAAACTGTGCGCAATACGCTACATGATGCTCAACTTCACTCCCGACGTCCACTGGCGAGGTCCATCTTTTGCAACCACGACACCATGCAGCGCGGTACAGACGGACCCAACAAAATGCCGAATGGACCACTCAGGATTGGTATCACGTTCTCTTCGCCAATGAGTGCCGTATGGAGCTTCAATCGTCGGAGACGTGTTTGGAGGCAACCCGGTCAGGCTGAACACCTGAGACACACTGTCCAGCGAGTGCAGCAAGGTGGAGATTCCCTGATGTTTTAGGGTGGATGTGCGGCTGACGTACGCCGCTTGTGGTCATGGAAGGCGCCGTAACGGCTTTGCGATACGGGAATGCCATTCTCCAACCGATAGTGGAACTCTATCGGCAGCATATTGCTGAGGCATTAGTCTCCATGGACAATTCGTACACCATCGTGCACATCTTGTCAACTACTTCCTTCAGGATAACGACATTGCTCGACTAGACTGGCCAGCACGTTCTCCAGGCATGAACTCTATCGAACATGCCTGGTATAGATTGAAAAGGACTGTTTATAGACGACGTGACCCACCAACCACTCTGAGGGATCTACGCCGAATCGCCGTTGAGGATTAGGACAATCTGGACCAACAGTGCCTTGATGAATTTATGGATAGTATGCTACGACGAATATATGCATGCATCAGTGCGAGAGGACGTGCTACTGGGTAGTAGAGATACCGGTGTTTACCGCAGTCTGGATCAGCACCTCTGAAGGTGGGCTGAGTAATGCGAGTGTGGCGATCATCTTCAACGCTTTGTGTTGTATGACCAATATAGACTTTGCCACAGGCAAGGTATTCTGTTCTTTCCAGCCCTCCTAAATCCCAGATGGTCCTCTGCCGAACGGGGAAGAGCTCAAGTCCTTGTAGGTGGGCGCAAGATTACTTTAACATAATGTTTCCTTAATATTGTGCCTCATTTCGATGACATATTGCCGACTTACGGGAGGAACGTCCTGGAGTTGAACCACACATCTTCTTAGTTTGTGGGTGGTCATGTTTCTTCTTCCATAAAGCTGTGCTGATCTGAAGTGGAGAATATCTGTTACCTTTGAACACAGACTGAATGTGTTCCAGCTCCTTTGCAAGGCAGTGTCCATTGGAAACAACTTGGGCCCGATGTACCAAACTGACGGTGTTCCCACAGGTGATCCTCTCTCCCCTCTCGTACCAAACTTCTTAATGGAAAACTTTGAGGTGTGGACACTTCATTCGGCTTGAAACGTCCTCTTAGAGAAATTATACATCACTGTGCTTAAACTGACACACAATATTTTTAGCGCAACGCAGTCTGACTTTGAATAATCACTACAAATAATGGCCCTGACTAACATTAACCTATACCTTTCACAAATCACTTACCTCACAAATATCTTCGTTACTCAAACTACTGCAATACAGCGAGCGCCACTACTGCCAGCTAAATAAAAGATTCAAACTACTGAAGGCACTAACTACTGATAGGCATAGTTAGCAAATGAAAGATTTTGATAGAGAACAAACAATGTATTTACCTTTGTAATGTTCAAAAGTCATTATATATATAGCAGTTCATGACATCCAGTCTTACAAATTTACTGTCTCTGATGGACAGACGTCCAGATCATCCGCTCTCAAAACTCCGCCATTCCACCCCCCACATCCACCACTGCTGGCGGCTCACCTGCAACTGCGCAACGCTATGCGCTGTTAACATCCAGCTGCCCAACACTACAATAGCGAATATTACAACAATGCTAACCAGCCATAGACTGCACACAGCACAGACAGTGATTTTAATACAGAGCGCTACGTGGCATTACCAATATAAAAACCTAAACAGCCTACTTACATAGGCCCCATGCTCTCCACAAAAAATTTTACAAATTGTTTTTGGGCAGTGGCCAATAATGATTTGATAAAATTTTTCATAATTACAATAACAAAGATATCAAATGCACACACTTATTAAGACAATGTTGGCCAAAAGGTAAAATTTTCTCACAGTACATAAAGACAGTCCTGATCATTCATCACAGTATTAATTACAATTTTATGCACATAGTCTGAGCAGTAAAAGAAAATGCACATGGTAGTAGTGGATTTCCATGCAGTCTTGACGATGTAGTGTTGTCCTTCCAACGGAAAGGCATTTCTGGCTCTTGACACGCAGACAGGTAATGGGCCACAACAGAGCAAACCTACTGCAGAGTCAGTTGAAGTTTTGAAGAATATTGGTAGGTAGGTCATCACAGAGCAGACCCACTGTAGTCCTGGTAGAGATTACGGTACTGGTGGGCCATCAAAGGTGCAGACCCACTGCAGTCCCTGTAGAGACGGCCAGCAGCCATCTGTTGCGACTGTGCAGGTGCACAATCGCCATCGAAGAGTCTTGCGGATAATATAGCAAGTCCATAAACCACCACTTGTGCACTCACAATTTTTTTTTTTTTTGAAATGTCCTTAGAACCAGCAATGCTGCTAACCAGTCCCTTGCTGAATTATTAACACGTGCCAACACTAACAGTCCCAACTTCTCATCTAGTGTGCATATACTATGACCAACAGAAACGTGTGCAGTGAAATGTATGCTTACAAGTTACTTAATTCGATGAAATGGTGTCCATTACAATTTTATAACATGAGAAGACAATTATAAAGATACAGAAAACATCATTAAAACATAAGAATACAGATAACATTTGTAGTAATACAGGCTTTACAAAAGAATAGAAATAGACATATACATCAGTGTTACAGGAATTATGACATAAGTAAATATATAAAACAATAAAAATAGTTTTCGAAACATTAATTCCACACATAAGCATTAAAAAAGAACGAATAAATAGTATCTAAACATCTTTACAAAGTACATAACATATTCCAGAATAAGATTTTCACTCTGCAGCGGAGTGTGCGCTGATATGAAACTTCCTGCATATTGTTAATGCAAATTATATTTGAGGCTAACAGTATTCCTCATCATAGTGAATGTAGCTGAGTATTAGAAAAATTCTACAACGTAAGTCTTATCAGATAAACACATAAAGACAGGAAAAACACAAATACACAAAGGTACACAAACACATAGCGGAATAACAAAAAAGGTAAGGACAGGGTTTGTTTTAATGCAGCATTTTGCAAACAGAACTTTCTTTACTTCTTGGAGATCTCCCTTCATTCATCATTATTCGCAAAACTCCTATCTATACCTGTTGTCCCTAAACCCTACTGTTTTGTACGTATGCTCTTTTAAAATAAATATTTCTCATTGTACAATACTCATTTTTGCCCAAACCTTTTTCATATAACTTCTCAATGCATTCTTTCGCTATTCTTCATAGTTAGTTTCTTATATAATTTCCACCCTCTTAAGCTAACTTAAATCTACTGAGCTCAGATATATATACTAAGGGACAAGGCAATGCAGCAACACACAACTCTTAACACAAAGAGCAATGACAAAAAATGCAAATAGGCAAATCAAGCAGCAATAAATATAAATTAGCAAAGCAAATGCAAGATTACAACTAATATGAGCCAATGTGCAGCAACAAGAAAAATAAATCAGTAGTAAAACTGGCTTAACAGTGTAATACAAAGTGAAATTTAGTAGCACTATGCCTGGCAAACAGTAGCAGCAAATGCAATAACTTAAATCTAAACATGACAAAGCTCAAGCAAAACAAAAATATCACAGTAAAGATATGATAAGTCTAATACCTATGTCAGATCTTAACACTAGAGTGATGCATCACCTTAACTTACACAACTAAACAAGTTACCCAGTCATCGACAAAAATTTTGTACGCAATTCCTGTGAAGGGAAATGTCTTTTTGTGCTCCCTTGTTTTTTGGAAGTACATCATAAAATTATTATTAACTGGATCTGTAGGCATAAATTATCTATATTAGTACATCTATTAAATTTTATTTTAACTAATGCTGCAGTGCAGCTAGAAACTAGATATTAAACAAAATAGGCAAAGCAAGGTGTGAAACGTCATTCACTAGTCATATGGCGTTTCATAATGCAGTAAAAAAATCTCTCAACTAGAAAGACAGTAGTCATGGTTCAAAATGGTTCAAATGGCTCTGAGCACTATGGGACTCAACTGCTGAGGTCATTACTCCCCTAGAACTTAGAACTAGTTAAACCTAACTAACCTAAGGACATCACAAACATCCATGCCCGAGGCAGGATTCGAACCTGCGACCATAGCGGTCTTGCGGTTCCAGACTGCAGCGCCTTTAACAACACAGTAGTCATATTCAGGTGTATAGACATAAAATATTTCTCGTCATTTCATTAGGCATTTCAGTAAATATCATAATTTAAGAGCTCCACAGTGTAATCATATGCTTTCAAGTTTGAGCGTGTCGTATTTGCGATGCTTTCTACAAAGAAATGTCAATAGCAAGGATAATGGCCTCCTTATTTCTCCATCTGCACCTCTGAAAGGCACACACTAATGGCTTTCTATACAGGTGACTGTCGCTCAGATGGGACTCCACAGCACATTACGTCAAGGTCATCTACCTTCATTACTGAAATCTTTACGGCAGCAGTTTCCACTACAGTGACAGCCTCATATAAAATAAAAAAATTCGAAGGCTAGAAATTTACATTAGAAGTGTGTAGAAACAAAATGTCATATATAACAATGTCCAAAAAGTTTTGTCAGCATTGTGGTAACTAACATTCACGTATGTACACACATTTCATAACTCTTAAATTACGATTCTCGGTTTCCAACATCCTTTTCATAAATCAGAGTCCCTAACCACTACTCCTTATTCCTTACCTTATTACACATATACTTATTCATCAACATGTCTTCAATATTTCATCATAATAAATACATAGCATAATCAGATTCCTCATATAGCATCATCTCATTGATCATAAACATACCTCAACATCATAATACACATCATCATCGTAATAATAGCATCATAAAACCTCAGCCAAATCTCGAAATCGTCGTAGCTTTCTGCAATAATTTCAAAACCTAAAAGAAATTCTCTGCTCATTTCAATAGTGTCATCTACCTCAAACGTACTTTAAAAATCATGATCCCATCCCAAATACATCATTCAAAGCTCTTATTGTATCACAATGGTTCCAAAAAAATATGAACAGTTCACAAAGTACAGACTAAATACAATTTCTTAAGTGTGAAATTATTCAACTGTGTAATTACTAAACATATGTCACTGACATAGAAATAAATGTTTGTTTCTCTGTTAAATAAACAGATAGCTGTGTAATTCTATGTTAGAGAAATATGGTACCGATGTGTAAAGTTGTAAAAGCAAATACCGTATTAGCTAGGGCTCCTTGTGCTTGCCAAACACATGGTACACAAAGTAAGCGTGTAACCCCCTGAGGATTAATTTATTTATACCCTCAGGTGTTACAGATTATAGCAATGGAATGAAATGTAACACAGAAAACTTTCTATGTAATTCAAAAGTCTTTAAAAATAAATGTTTTAAGTACAAAATTAATCACTCAAATACGTGTACTGCCGCGCTAAATTGTGCGTCTTGTTGTAACATAATCTCTGTCATTACTTAAGGGTAAAAAAATGTGCCAAGTGTCGTAATTATCGTCGTCCGTAAGCAAAGTTCTGTGGAAGTCAATGTACTTACCTCGTAACAAACAAAAGCGAAATGCTATGTGCATAGATATCGTAGTTATTAGGTACAATTCCGTTATCAAAAAGCAGTACACTGTAACGTATTGTTGTGCTACAAAAAAGGCTGTCTCATTGTAGCTATACCACAAAAGTTACTACTAAAACATGTTTTACTTTCCAGAAGAATTCAGAAAAACTGTGCAGATATAAAGCAGATACAGCACAAAAGCAACAATGTAAATTGTGTCACACATTAGTAGCGTCGTGATATAATCGTGTAGCTGTCAAAGAAACCAAATACTAAGTCATGTTTAATCTCACAGAAAGTACTTCAAATAAAGAATGTCTTTTCAAGTAAACCAAAATGTTGCATTAAAATCTCATTAGCAGTATATGTTCTAACTATGTAAGCCTTATAGTCGTTACATAATTGTGCAACTAACAAGCAAGAATATACACACACAGTAACATTGTGTCCTCTGTTCACTATCACAATGCAGTGGTAATTACTCTCTAAATATGTTTCCTAGGTTCTAGATTGGATAGTTAGCTTCAAAACATTGTTGCATGATAACAGTTTCTAAGTGTGACAACGCATACTAGTAGCGTGAAGTGAAAAATTTTATGGCAAAGACTAAGTTAAAAAGCCGATTATCTTTCTATAAACGGTTTTACATTTGGAATACGGTGTAAACCTTTGCTCTTCCTAGTACGCAGAGTTTTAACTTCAGCGCAATTATCACGTGGCATACGTCGGTAAGGAATGCTGAAATTTTTCTCAAGGTTAGCGTCTACATTATTTTTCTCTGAGCCAGCAGGCGCACGTGTCTGCCTGCGGTGCGAGTCATTGTCTGTCTCTTTGCTGGCGCGCGTCGTTATTAGGCTTAAGAGACATAACTTCTCCAAATTCACCTTGTCGAGAGGGCCCTGCCCTGTTTGAATCCCGCCAGTTCTGATGAAATTCAAGTCTGTCGTTTTGTCGGTAGTTTACATAGTTTCCTTTTTGTCGGTCATGTGGTGGAGAATTTCTCCTGGAATCGTAACTGCGCGGTGGACCGTTGCATCTGACGCTATTGTGTCTCCCTTGATAATAATTATTTTGGTTCCCATATTGTCTGTTTCTCTGATTGTCTCTGTGATAGTCATTACCGCGGGGAGGTGATCTTTCCCTGTAATTATTACTACTCTGCCAACGGTTGTCATTCGGGTGGTGTCTGTTTTGGTCACGATTTACGTTGTAAGAATAGCCTTGTCATGTCCAGTTATTATTCCTGTCATCGCAGAACTGTGACGGATGTGACCTGTAATTGTTGGGTTCCTGTTTACGCGTTCCGCGATCGTCAGCGTCAATTTCCAATTCTTGTAACAGTCCCTGAAAAGCTTCAATGTCGTCTTTGCAACGTCCTGCCAAAACAATATGTCGTAAATGTTCAGGCAATTTGATTAAGCAAATGCGGATGAGTTCTGAGGGGCTGTATGGGTTTCAAAGATATTGTTTCTTATCTAACATGTCTTCGAAATATTTGACAGGACTGGAAAATTCAGATTGTTCGAAATGTTTCATCATTATGATGCTTTGTTTTACTCGCTCTTGTGTAGCTTGAGACCAATATGCTGAGAGGAAGGCATGATAAAATTCTTACAGCTGGTTCATTCTCTAAGTAGCCACACATAAATTCTAATCTGTGCTCTAATGACCAGTTGGGAGGAAAACAATGAGAGAATTGATGAAGCCACACTTTTGGATGAATGTCGTTGCCGGAATTCTTAAATGTTTTGAATTTACGTGTAGTAATAAACAGCTTATAGTCAAAATAATCACGTCGGCGAGTCGCATATCGGTCATTATTACGTCGTTTCGGCGGTTCCATCTCAAAATTCGGTGTACCTTGCCAATTTCTTTCATAATTTCCGAAGTACCCTGTTATTATTTTGTGGCTGTTCCGTATTTCTATGTACCTCTTCCCGTATTGGAGCGCGAGTGTCCTCTGAAATATGTAATTCTTGTACTACCTGTGTCAACTGATCTTGTACTTCCCGGATTTCTCTTTGGTGTTGCGTATTAATTTGATTCTGACTTTGTCTCAATTTCCTAATTTGTTCGTATTCTTCTGTATCATTAAAGACTACCGTTCTTATTTAGCTGATCCGAAAGGTCGACTACTTTCTCTGATAATGAGCTAATATCCTCCATGTGTCTTTCTGAACGAATTTTCAGAGTATCTACTGTGTCATTTAAGTTTTCCTGAATTTTTTGCAAGTAGCGTAACCGAATCAGTAGATGCAACTGAGTCAATTTTAGCCCGCAAAGTCTCATGATTTTCATGAACAATAGTTTGCAGTTCTTTTATGGCTGTTTCGTGATTCTGTAATGCATTTTCATGCCGCGAAAAAATAGGTTGAAAATGCTCAAAAATTTGTGTTTTTACGTCATTACAGACTTTTTGACATTTCGATTCGATGTTATGTATCTCAGTAGTTAAATCTTCATGTGTTTGTTCAAGCGTGGTGTCTAACTTTTGAAGATTTTGTTCCATTGTGTCTAACTGTTGCTGTGTTTGTCTCTGATTTTGTTTCATTTGTTGCATTAATTGCAATAATAATGTATTTGTGTCTGGAATCTGTTCTTCTATGCTTTTCGGCAGTGCATTTGCAACGCCAACATTGACGTATTTGAGAAAACGGTGAGGACCATAACCTGAATCTACAGTATTTGCGAGATTTTGTCCACTCATTTCGGATTCCTCAGGCGAGCTGTTGCCGATAGATCGATCGATAATACTTCCCTGTTCACAAATTGTTTCACTGTCTACGCCATTATTTGCCGACCGCTCCATTTCCCTATGCACAATTACCAAATTACCACTTTGAATGACTGTAAATTCATTACACAGTGGTACTCATGAGCTACGCTTGTCGCCACTATTATTTCTCAGTCTACTTTGGAGCCATTATTGTCACAATATTTCACACGATAACACAGAAAAGCACAATTTGAAGAGCAAAAATAAGAGAACACATTAACATAGCACTGAAAATAATATCTAGTTAATTGCAGCTGCGAAATACTTGGTGCAAATCTACATGCATGCCACAACTGTTTTACTGTACAACAATGAAAAACTACAACTACAAAGGAAATTCTCTCTATAATTAAACGCTATCAATAAACAAGAGCTACACTAATTACAGAAACTACAAGAAAAAAATCAGAAGTTTCCAGTGAGGTATCCTCGTCTAAGGGTGGACATATGAAACGTCCCCTTAGAAAAATTATACATGACTGTGCTTAAACTGACACGCAATATTTTTAGCGCAACGCAATCTGACTTTGAATAATCACTACAAATAATGGCCCTGACTAACATTAACCTATACTTTTCACAAATCACTTACCTCATAAACATCTTCGTTACTCAAACTACTGCAATACAGCGAGCGCCACTACTGCCAGCTAAATAAAAGATTCAAACTACTGAAGGCACTAACTACTGATAGGCATAGTTAGCAAATGAAAGATTTTGATAGAGAACAAACAATGTATTTACCTTTGTAATGTTCAAAAGTCATTATATATATAGCAGTTCATGACATCCAGTCTTACAAATTTACTGTCTCTGATGGACAGACGTCCAGATCGTCCGCTCTCGAAACTCCGCCACTTCACTCCCCACATCCACCACTGCTGGCGGCTCACCTCCAACTGCGCAAAGCTACGCGCTGTTAACATCCAACTGCCCAACACTACAATAGCGAATATTACAACAATGCTAACCAGCCACAGACTGCACATAGCACAGACAGTGATTTTCATACAGAGCGCTACGTGGCGTTACCAATATAAAAACCTAAACAGCCTACTTACAGGCTTAACATGAACCGAAAGATTTCTGTCGGTATGTGGGTGATACTTTTGTAGTGCGGTCCCACGCTTCTCGTAGCATCTGAATTCTATCCATGAGAATATCAAATTTACAATATAAGTGAAGAAGGGAGGTTGTCTGCCATTACTGGACGTTTGATCAGTCTGCTTGGCTCATTGGGGAATTCCGCTTGAGCCCACAGATAGAGACATGTATTTGTAGGTGTCGAGCTGCCACCAGACGTAAAAAACTATGAGCGTCCTTCAAACATTGTTGTGTCTGGGAGGACCATCCTTAGGAAAGAGCTGAATTAGATATCATCTGTTTTCAGATTAGCACAGTTTGAAGCACGCAGAAACGTGACCACCCTCAAGATAGAGAGAAGTCCAGGACGTTTCCTCTACATTGACAATATTTCGTCGACATTAGGCAGAATACTGAGGAAACATTATAGTAAAGAAATCTCCCACTCATCTACAAGGACTTGTGCTCTTCCCGGTTCGTCAAAGGACGATCTGGGGTTGAGAAGTCGTGGGATCTACACAACACCTTGCCCCTGTGGTAAAATGTACATGATCAGAAAAGACTCATAGGGCATGAAAGATGCGTTGAGCGTGACTGCCAGTCATAATTCGACTGCAATTCCAAAATTTAATGGACTATTCATGTTATTGGCGATGAAACTACAACTGTCTCAGTGATTCCTGCAGTGGCAGTTGTTCCGCATAACGTGTGCAAAGGCAAGCAAGCGGCCTGCAGCCTCTGGCAGCTGCCAGCACTGCGCGTCCAGCGAAACAATGACGTCAGCGACGGGGGGGGGGGGGGGCGGGAGGGAGGACGCCGACGTGAAATGCATGCATCACTTGGGTGGCCCAATGCAGAGACTGCACAGAGCCTCACAGGTCAGACATCAGGGCGCGTCTGTGCCCGCATAATATCGCCGTGGGTCCCTTAGAAGAAGACAGCTCCTCAGAAGTAGCGCCCCCATTGCAAGTGGAGGCATTTTTAGCGCCCCCATTGCAAGTGGAGGCAGACAGCAGTAGCATGCAAGCGGGATCAAAGGTGGCTTAGCGGCTGTCAGTTCCCAGTTATGACCGAAACTGCCGATTTCCCCGTTTTATCTCTCCTCTAAATTCTTATGAAACTGATCGCGTGGAATAGAAGCTTCACATTTTTCGCAATAGGACCATTCCGATTACGGAAGTATATGAGATGATCGGAGTTACTTGCAGTTGCAGCAGTGTTTAAATACAGTACAAAACGTCTGTCAACCACAGTCAAACTTGATTGCAAGTTGGCTGCTCGACCGAGGCTTTCTGTGCTGGGACGGGCCGCAGGTCATCTGAGGATGTGCAGTGACAAGAAACGCCTTCATGACGTACGCTGTTTCCAGCACCCCTAACGCTTTTGTTTATTCAGTATAGTATTGTTGTGCTCTTCACATACAGTGAATTTATTCTGAATAGTTTTAGGAAATAATGATCCTGTGGACCCTACTGACTTCTTTACCAGAACGTAATGAGGATAAAGGGTCTTATTTACAAATTTGAAGCACATAATAATTACACTTCTCTGCATTTCCTACCTGTGTGATGTTTCTTACAACTTGACCTTCTCTTCAGAACAGCAGAATGCTGTTGGCAGTACCAAAGGGAACTGGTATTACTTCACCACAGGATAATCCCTGTGCAAAGAGTGTTATTCTAAGACGATGTCGGTGTCAATTCTGAAAGAACAGTTTAACTTTGATGTTTTTAAAATAATTTACCTTTTTTTTAATATGAAGCTAGTTATCTTTTGTCAAATTGACGCTTTACTTGTAGACAAGACGGATGTGAACTGTGTTGACTTCGGCTTGGTACGCCGCTTTCACGAGAGACTGCCATCGCTACGTTTTCCTTGAAGATTGTCATAGTAACGTCGTGTCTATAAGTTTTGTATCTTCGTGTGGCCAGGTCACTGAAACTATATCTGAACATTTTGGGCTGTGTCTTAGTTAAATCGTCAGGTGTGCTGTAACGATTACAGACAGTTTATTTGCTTTTCTTATTTCAAAAATTTTATTGCATTCATCAGTTGCGTCAAGGATTTTAGTCAACTCACTTATTCTCGAATTCAACATTTATTATGGTAATTGTCAATTGAGTTTAAAAATTTTAGTCGGTTTCCCTGCCTTTAAATTTCAAATAATTTTATTTGCAGTTGTCTTGAAGATTTATGAGTGGATTTAAAATGACGATGGGTCGCACACCACTTATAAGCCGTAGGGTCAGAAGGCTTCAACGACCATGTCTTGGGGCAACCCGAAAGAGAGCTCAAACACCCAAACTGTTCAGAAACCGAAACCAGCGTGGTCTACCGTCGCCTACAGCCATTAGAATATCTTAATTTCAGTCTGTAAGCGTGTCATCAAACTAAGATGTCTCCATCATAGACAAAGCTGCCAGTGAATAGCTAACACTTCTTGCGGTTTTACGCATAGATCTTCGTGAATGAATTTGCGTGGACCACTCTGCAGTGGTACCTATGTATGGGACTGTACGCCTGTGGTGGCGCTTGTGTGGTGGTAAATGCTGTGGACAATTGAACAATAAAACTTTATTATATCTTCAACTATACATGAGGCAGGCATGCTTCTCCTCATGAGGTCTGAACGGTGCAGCCAGCATCAGCTGCTAGGATAGCGCCCAGCAGTGTTGCTCCAGCAACAAAGGCACGGTCACAGCCATTTGCAGCAGCGGCGCTTTCTGCTGGAGCGACACGACAGACGGTGGCCCCACTATTTTTTGCTCATAGTGGCGCAGGCCGCTGTGCACGGGTCCAATTCGTGCCCCTCAGGAGGTGGCAGTAGGCGGGTGGAGTCATGGATTCCTGGGACAGCGTCGGTTTTCAGGAAGCACGAACAGCAGGCCAATGGGGCTGTGGCACCAAGTCACATGAAGGACCCAGAACAGCAAAAGACGCAGGGTGGTCTCGAATGAGAGGCTGCTGACACTGCTCAGTTGTCTCACAGACCAGCAGTGCTCTGGGATCATAGTGCGGCTAATCAGTGAGACCATGGCCCCGAATCAAATGACGTCTTGTCCTCAAATGCACTCTCATTAACACACCATTACTGTCCGTTTGTTTCTCTAAAAGTTGTTGTCTAGTCACGTCGCTCATAACAAAGAGACTCGCTCGAGTGTGGTGGCAACGGCCACGACCCGCTTACTGTGTCGTTCTTTGCTGTGTGGGACTGTTTACTGCTGCACTCAGCTACCCTCGCTTTGCCACTCACTTACGCATCTGTTATTGTGTCCTACATGTCGACAAAGCGTGGATGACCGCCAGCACTGTTACCACAGTACTCCACAGTGGCCTACATTCTATTTTCAGTCACTTACGCTGAAGAATTAATATTTTCTAACATGTTGTTCTGTAGGACGGGCAACCACAGCCAAACGACATTTTTTCAAATAAAACTCCGAACTGGCTGTATGAATGATTTTTATTAAATCTGCGACCGGTTTCGCAACACTTATCGGTGTATCCTCAGGCAATATACGCTATTTATAACATAGTAACGTTGAACATTGCCCTGTAGCCACTCCCCACCATTCACATCCAATGTAGCGTCATCTGGTGAAATCGATACTTAAAATTTAAAAGTCTTTTTTAAAAATTATTTAAATGATGAGAGCGGCAATGACCGTGCAAGTTGAGAGGAGCCGCGTGGCAGCGGACACTGCCTGAGTGACTGGCCGAAACCCGCTTTCACCAGATGACGTTACATTGGACGGGGATGGTGGGGAGTGGCTACAGGGCAATATTCAACGTTAATATGTTATAAATAGAGTATATTGCCTGAGGATGCACCGCTAGGTGGTGCGAAACCGGTCGCAGATTTAATGAAAGTCATTCATACAGCCAGTGCGGAATTTTATTTGAAAAAATTAATATTTTCACCTAAAATACTGGTTAGTACCAACTACACTGCGTACCCCCATGGAGAAAACCAGATCCCTTTGGTCTCAGTCCAACCAATTTTTCTACTGTACTCTTTATCCCTACAGTTTCCCAAACTTGTCTGTTCGTAACTATTACATTAGCACTATATCCATCTGCCTGTTGTCTCTTGCCCTGCAAATCCAAACCCTGGATCGGCTTTCCTTACGCTACATCGCCTCAAACATAAGAAACTAGGCATAGCAAAATCAGAATCACCATGGTGCTAGGAACTGCAATACATAAAGTCACTGTTACTTGACGTCTCATACACCGATACTGCTCTACGTGCTGTAACATTTGTTGCACAGTTATCCACCCTTCTTGGGCTGCTACTATTTGAGTTAAGGAGTGTTCCACACCTGGATCCCAAGTATCGCTCAGAAAGTTAAGAATCTGTTTGGATAAAATTTCTATGGTTCATCTGGTCAGTACAGCTGTGGCTGTGTAACATGAACCAAACACAGTAACTCTGATCATAGCCGCTGGTAAATGAAACGTAGGTCCTACTATATCACACCTGCTCCCATTAATTAGTAGTCCACTGCCTCAAAACTCCAAATTTTTTGCCCCCATGAGTTTCCCTTGCTCGTATCATCTACCGGTACCTTCGTATCATTGTACACTGAGTAGACCCAGTGGAGCCCTGCTCTCCGAATATAAGATTTTGGTTCAATCATCTCTTTTGGGCAAAGTTGTTCTCCAGTTTTTGCCTAAAATAGTTGCAGGATGCATGTGTTCTTACTCATTATAACCTCACAAGTTGAGAATATTGTGACCTCCCCATTCTGACATTCGTGGAGCTCATCCACACTCATCTCCACATGTCGATCTCCGTCTTCTGCTAGTAGTAATACCCCTTCTTAATTGACTAGCATAAATATCTCAACTGCAGCTAGCTTCACCGGATAAGTGAATAAAATTTTTCGTGAGTGATAGTGCGGTGTTTGCCTACACAGTGAATCACATTATTCAACAATGTATTAAATATTTCAAGCTGGAATATGTCATATGTTCTTAAATTATTAGGAGAAAAAATTGACTTTTACAACGACAAATTGCTAAATATTACTTGTTTGCTTTTTCAACAAGTGAATAATTAAAAAATTAAGTTTGTTTCAACCGTTTAATTTGAATATTGCGGACGTTTAGTGCAACTAAAATAGAAATTGCCCGTGTTTGAGTACGTAAGATGAACATCAATATTCACTCCGTTATGTATTCAACAGTTTTTAAACTTTTTTTTCGTAGAGGTCACGACATACTAATTATTTGGTTAAAGTTTCCTTCCAATATCTACTAAAGTTTTTGAATTACTAAATTTCAGAATACCAGCAAAAACTACAGGTCATGGCATTCTAGTGCCCTTAACTGTTTCTGTACTTGTGAGGCAGACACCTTATGGGTAAGATGGAGGAGCTGCACCGTACTGTAGATTAAATGTTGTAGAATGAGGTACTTAGACCTTCAGTGTCGCTTTATGCCTGGTCCGTTTTTCTGGTGCCTAAGGCGGCCAGTGCAGGCTATCTGGTGGTTGATTATAGTGCTTTTAATCAGAAAGTTGTACTTGAATCGGTGCACATACCCGATATACATCATTGCTCTTTTTGGTTCTCTGTTGCTAAATTCTTTAGTGCTATTGATTTAAACCACGTTTACCATCAGATGAAGAATCCAAAGATGTTACCGCCTTTATGTATGTGTCCAATCGGGTACCCTTTGATCTAGCTACTGTGGTGTTGTCGAGATTGCTAGATTCGGTGTCTGGGGATCTCACGTTCAGCTGCGTATACAGGGTGCATCATAAGTAATGGAGTAAACGCTTACAGTTGAAAGTACACGAAACTAGAAGCAAAAGTACCTTAATAGCTACGAGCAATTTTTCATCTTCTATACTGTGAAAGAAATCTCTTCTACGGCAAGTTCTTTGCTTTCCAGACTTTGGGAAGTGGTAGTACCGACCAAAATAAGAAAAAAAAAGTCCGGAAAACATGTGCTCTAAAACGCATACCTTAAAAGTTACGAGCACTTGATCATTAGAAGAGTTGTGTTTCAAAGTAGAAAAATTGAACAATTGCTCATAGCTCTTAAGGAATGCATTTTAGAGCACATGTTTACTGGACTTTCTTACTTGTTTTGGTCTATACTGCCAGTTCCCAAAATATGGAAACCAAAGAATTTGCAGTAGAAGAGATTTGTTTCAAGGTATCGAAGGTGAAAAATTGCTCGTAGCTCGTAAGGTATGTGTTTTCGACCCTATATTTACTGAGACCTTTTCGCTTCTAGTGTCCTGTACTTTCAACTGTATGCGTTTACGCCATTAATTATAATACATCTTGTATAATTACTTAGATGAGGTAGTGATGTATAGTCAAACTTTGGATGAGCATTTGGATCATTTGCCTCAGGTTTGTGTAGGCTTATGGAGGCGGGACTGGCTATGAATCTGACGAAAGTGATTTTCGTTCACAGCCAGATTTCCTTTCTGGGACATATTTTACAGGAAAAATTCTCTGTTGAGGTGATAATCGTAATCGGCAATTTGGCCACAAAGGAATACATTCGAAAATTACGGATGAAAATTTAAAAGAAAAAATATCGAAATACATTCCTGAATCCCCGTAGTTTCGCTAGGTGACCTGCACGCAGGTGATGTGGCTTTGAAATGAAAAATCTACATCGCTAGGTATCATGTTTTGACTTTCGCTTCGGTTCAAAATTAGTTTATATTCTAGGACGGTATGAATCTAAAGCACGACTAGCTGAAAATTTGGCGTCTCGTTATAAAGTCGTTAGTTCTACAGGGTGTATCATAAGTAATGGCGTAAAATCGTACAGCTGAGTGTACACGATACTAGAACCAAAATGAGTCTCAGTAAACATGGACCATAACACGCATACCCTGCGAACTATGAGCACATCTGCATCTTTTATACTGCGAAGCAAATCTCTTCTACTGGAAGCGCTCTGATTTCCATATTTTTTACAGGCAGTAGTGCCGGCACGAAAAAAATGTCCAGTAAACATGGAGTCTAAAGTGTAACGTGAACAGCTATGAGCACTTCCTCAATAGAAGAGATGTGTTTAGCAGTAGCAAAGACGACCAAGTGCTCATAGCTTTTAAAGTATACAGATTAGAGCCCATGTAAAGCGGACATTTTTTCCCGTTTCGGTCCAAACTAGCACCTCTGAAACCACGGAAATCATGGAGCTTACAGTAGAAAAGATTTGTTTCACAGTACCATAGCTCTTAAAATATGAATTTTAAAGTCCATGTTTTCTAACAGTTTTGCTTCTAGCATCGTGTTCTTTTAATTCTATGCGTTTACGCCATTTGTTTACATCCTGTACATTGTGATGCCAGAAGCTCTCGATAATTGCACTCTTACGCTGCAAACCTCACTCACACAACGTTTACTCTGCCCGTTCGATCGTTTTACGTTGATGACACTCCGCTATGACGGGAGGGCTAATACGGAACAAGGTCCGTCCCATCACCAGCATCGTCACTACGTTGCTGGAAGCTGCAGCTCATCAATTAGTCTCCGTGATTAACGGTAATGGAACGAGTGGAGTTTCGTGTTCTTGTAAATAATTAATCTGCCGATCGCCAGTCCGGATTAGATGCGCTTCGGCGGTAAGCTAAATCCGATATCCTGCAATTGTATCTGTTCCAAAAAGTATCTCAGCGGATTCTGCTTCGCGAGAGAGCTTATCAGGAATCCCTCGCTTTCAGTTTCATGCTGCGAAAACGTATTTTATAATCTGACTGACCTCAGAGAAGTATTCTACTTCATATATCCAGCATACTAATTTCATTTCTGAATATTTGACGATGGTTATGAAAATTATGGGAGAATAGTTTTTAATCCACTGAAGGGGATACATAAAATCCTTTCCTTGAATAATACAGGACTACCAGAATTATTGCACTCGAAGTGAGGAGAATGATATGAAAAACGGCGTAAGAAACAAAAAAAAATATAATGATACATATTTACAACAATCGAAGCCCGAACTGGTTTGTCCTGTCAGAGCTATGATAAACAAAGACTGGAATTTTTGTACACTGAATTAGTATTAGAGCAAATTAACGATAAATGGCACTACGTAATGATCGCCATTGACAGTTTGTACCACTCATTAAAAAAAGCTCAGGTGCAATAAAACACTGTTTTGGGTGTTTACTGGGAATTTCTAGAACAAGAGCTCGCGAGCAATGAAAAATAAAAGTATTTGTTTCTAATGTTGTTCAATTGTTTCACACTGATAATTCTGCGAACGTTGAACATTTTTCACGCTAATGCAATTCTCAAAGCAAGACGACATGGAGCCACCCTCGTGTTGTTGTAGAAAGACCACTGTTGGCACGCTTCTCCTTGCTGTTTCAAGGTACGTGACGTGAACGTACGAACTTGCAAGACCGAGTGAAAAGTATGACTGGTGCCTCCGACACTAGCCGCTTGGAATCATTAATAACTTGAACTACAGATGGGAAAAACTGACCGGTTAAAACGATACCGGTATTTTAATTCCAAATAAACGGTATTTTTGGTATTTGTACAGTCTTAGTAACAACAGTGTTTTTTTTTATTTTCTACTAATAATTGGGTTAAAAGCGGTTAGTAATTTGGTGTAGAACTGACACTAAGGCTTTTGGTTTTAATATAAATCTTTAAAAGATGTAATGCTTACTCGTAAAATTTCCATTTCTTTTAAATGTTAGGTTGTTATAGAAAACCGTAGAAGCTATTAGCGTTGTATTAATAACAACATCGATATTCATGAATGAGCTATAAACTCCGAAGATTCAACACAACACTGATGACAGAATCGCGTACCTGTAGCTGTGTGGTGCGACCAATTGGACGATGCTTATGCTCGTAACAAGGGAACCTCCCCATCGCACCCCCCCTCAGATTTAGTTATAAATTGACACAGTGGATAGGCCTTGAAAAACTGAACACAGATCAATCGAGAAAACAGGAAGAAGTTGTGTGGAACTATGAAAAAATAAGCAAAATATACAAACTGAGTAGTCCACGTGGAAGATAGGCAACATAACGGACAACGTTAGCTGATGAGCGCAGTGGTCTCGTGGTTAGAGTGAGCCACTGCGGAACGAAAGGTCTGTGGTTCGAGTCCTCCCTCGACTGAAAATTTTATTTTCGCAAAGTTCATTCATTGACGTCTCTGTTCACTGTAATAAGTTTAGTGTCTGTGTTTTGCGACCGCACCGCAAAACCGTGCGATTAGTAGACGAAAGGACGTGCCTCTCCAATAGGAACCGAAAACATTTGATTGCAAGGTCATAGATCAACCGATTCCTCCACAGGAAAACACGTCTGATATATTCTTTACGACACTGGTGACGGTATGTGCGTCACATGACAGGAATATGTTGTCGACCCACCTAACTTGCACACTTGGCGAATGGGTAAAAAGATCCTTCTACCTTGTCCGATTTAGGTTTTCTTGTGGATGTGATAATCACTCCAAAAAAAGTGATGAAAACATAAGAGTTTGTCACATAAACTGCAACAAATGAATGCAACAGTTTCAGAGTCGCACAGTTTTCCCTGTGCTCTGTCAAAACATATGTTTTTTACGTTTTCAAATGTTTCCGTACGTAGACCGTCAAATTCTGTAAATGTCCAAGCAAATCTGAACATGTCCTGGAATTTTGGAGAGCGAAGTTGATTATGTATGAGTGCCTGAACTTTGATAATTATCTGAAAAATTCATTCGAGAGAAGGTTTGAACCAAGGACCTGTCGTTCCGCAGCTGCTCACGCTAACCACGGGACCACGGCGCTCGTAAGTTAACACGCTCCTTGATGTTGCCTACCTTGCGCATGGATTACTCAGTTTGTATATTTTGCTTATTTTTTTCATAGTTCCACACAACTTCTTCCTGTTTTCTCGATTGATCTGTGTTCACTTTTTCAAGGCCTATCCCTCTGCCAACTTGTAACTAAATCTGAGGGGGGTGCGATGGGGAGGTTCCCTTGTAAGAAACAGAAAACTTTAAAACGAAAAATATTGTGCAACATCAGTTTCCACCTTCTACCACTTGCTATTCATAATGCGCAAACAATGATATAATCATCTGTCACAAGAAGATTCTTGAGCAGAATTTAAAAATATAGGAGAAATCTGCTAAGTTGGTTTTGTATCTTTTTTTTAAAAAAAAAACAGTATAAATCGGTTCTTCATTGGGGTATTAGAACATGTACCAAGTTTTGTTGCTATACTATAGTTACAGCCTACAGTTGACTTCTGTGAATAGCTGAAATTTAATTATAATCTCTGCTATATAGCAATGGAAGTACTATCTGTGACAGTGCTGCCAAAGCAGAGGTTGTAAACACAGCCTTCCGAAATTCCATCAAAGAAGACGAAGAAAGTACTCCAGTATTCGAATCAAGAACAACTGCCAACATGATTAACTTAGAAGTAGATATCCTCGGAGAAGTGACGCAGCTTGAATCAGGTAAAAAAAATGCAAGTCTTCTGGTACAGACTGTATGCGACTAGAGCATGCTGATTCAATAGCTCTATACTTTACAGTCATATACAACCGCTCGCTGGACGAAATATCTATACCCAGAGACTGGAAAATTGCACAGGTCACACCAATATTCAAGAAACGTAGTAGAAGTGATCCAGTAAATTACAGGCCCATATATTAACGTCAGTATGTAGCAGGGGTGTGAAACATTTATTGTGTTCGAACATTATTAATTACCTCGAAGAGAACGGTATTGACACACAGTCAACACGGATGTAGAAAACATCGTCCTTGTGAAACTCAACTAGCTCTTTATCCACAGTAAGTCATCAGTGCCATTGGCAAGAAATTTCTAATTGAATCCATATTTCTAGATCTCCAGAAGCACCTTGTAGTGAAATTGAGTGCTTACGGAATATCGTCTCAGTTATCGGAATGGATTCGTGATTTCTCGTCAGAGAAGTCTTAGTTCGTATTAACTGACGGAAATTCATCGGGTAAAACAGAAGTGATTTCTGTCGTTCCCCAAGGAAGCTTCATAGGCCCTCTGCTGTTCCTTATCTATATAAACGATTTAGGAGACAATCTGAGCAGTCGCCTTGGGTTGTTTGCAGATGATGCAGTCGTTTATCGTCTAATAAAGTAATCAGAAGATCAAACCAAATTGCAAAACGAATTAGAAAAGGTATCTGATGGTGCGAAAATTGGCAATCGGCCCTAAATAATGAAAAGCGAGAAGTCATCCATATTAGTGCTAAAAAGAATTCGTTAAACTTCGATTACACGATAAATCAGTCAAATCTAAAGGCCGTAAATTCAACTTAATACCTAGGAATTATAGTTAGGGACAACTTAAAATGGAAGGAACACACAGAAAATGTTGCGGGGAAGGCTAATCAAAGACGGCATTTTATCGGCATGACACTTAAAAAATATAACAGATCTACTAAGGAGTCTGCCTACACTACGCTCGTTCGTCCTCTTTTAGAATACTGCTGAGTGATGTGGGATACTTACCAGATGGGATTGACGGAGTACGTCTAAAAAGCTTGAAAAAGGACAGGGCGTTTTGTATTATCGCGAAATAGGGGAGAGAGTGTAACTGAAATGATACAGGGCCGGCCGGAGTGGCCGAGCGGTTCTAGGCGCTACAGTCTGGAACCGCGCGACCGCTGCGGTGGCAGGTTCGAATCCTGCCTCGGGCATGGATGTGTGTGAAGTCCTTAGGTTAGTTAGGTTTAAGTAGTTCCAAGTTCTAGGGACCTCAGAAGTTAAGTCCCATAGTGCTCAGAGCTCAAATGATACAGGATTTGGTATGGACATCATTAATACAAAGGCGTTATTCGTTGCGGGGTAATCTTCTCACGAAATTTCAAACACCAACTTTCTCCTCCGAATGCGAAAATATTGTTCTGACGCCGATCTACATAGGGAGAAACGATCACCATTAAAAAATACGGGAAAAAGAGCACCATGTTTTGCATTATCGCGGAATAGGAAAGAAAGTGTCACTGACTTGATACAGGATTTGGGGTGGACATCATTAAAACTAAGGCGCTTTTCGTTGTCGTCGAATTTCCTCACGAAATTTCTATCAACAACTTTCACTTCCGAAAGCGAAAATATTTTACTAACGCAGATCTCCATACAGAGAAATGATCATCGTAATAAAATAAGGGAAATCAGAGATCACTCGGAAATATATAGGTGTTCGTATCTTCAGTGAGCTGTTCGAGGTTGGAACAATAGAGAGTTATTGTAAAGGTGGTTCGATGAACCCTCTGCCAGGCAGATGCGTACGCAAGAGGAGACGAGGCGGAAGTAAAGCAGTAAGGACGGTTCGTCAGTCGTACTTGGGTAGCGCATTTGGTACGCCATAAATGAATGTTCAGACAAGGGACACCTTGCCATCTGTAATAATAAAAATAAAAGAAAAAAGAAATGAGTAAAGGAATCAACGATCAACTTCAACTGATGTCACAGCCGGCACGGTAGCTCAGCGCGTTCGGCCGGATGGTTAGCTGCTGTCTGTAATAAAGAAACTGAGTCAGTGCGTCAATGAAGATCTTAACAACCTTCATGGGACGTCCACCACGAACAAACATTTCGAGTCTCGGTCCGGCACCAAGTTTTAATCTGCCATGAAGTTTGAACTAAATGTGGTTTGCACAGTATCCATGTAGATGTAGATCACCTGGAAGATCTGCTAAACGCATCCATAGAGAATGTCTTCCGGGTCCTCTCAGTCCACCACTTAACATTTTCGTCCGACTACAACAACGGCTGCTAGAAAAAGGTACGTCCATAACAAGCAGCGTTGACTGTTGTGCTCCACGGATTGGCACCTCATTTGCGGACGATGCGTATCAAAGCATCCTCCGCAGATAAATACAACGAACAGCGGTGTCACCACGTGGAACAGTTCCTGTAAACACACAGATCAGAAATCATTGCTTCCTTTGTGTGCGTACAGTGATTCGGAAGCTGAGAGTAATTCGATCTTCAAACAGGTTATATAATCAAACGATACACTTCCAGACATGGGTTCCCTGCTAGACTTTTATCTACTAAGTCTCCTCCATAAACTGTAAAATCATGTACTAGGAGCTGTGAAGCACCCTCTATACTGAACTTAGATAGGCTTACTTCTGTCTCAACAGTCTAATTCTGTTATCTTGCAGTTTACGAACACTGACGGAAAAGAAAGTAAATCCAAGTAGCAGTTGTGTGACACAAAAGAAATTTGGTAGGCATGTTTCTACATCTGAAAGACGCTGTATATTGAGATCTCACGCGAGTCGCGTAAGAGTGGCTTTACACTACTATGAGCATAAAAATCAGGTCTGCTTTACATACACGCTGTGACGTTCGTGAGCGTTGATGCAGTACACTTTGTTGTTAGTTTACTTATTTATTCCCGAAACTAGTTTCTGTGACAAATATCGCCATCGTCAGTGGGTTCTTTAAATCCAGAACATGCAGAAAATAGTATAGATACACAAACACCGTAACACAAGATTACATTTTTACTGTTCGTTCTCTGAAATATAGTTTTCTGTCGATAGCTTCGTACTACCTTATTTATTGTACGTTTTGGCTTGTTTTTAAGAATTGTTGTCGCTGTTTGCGGCATATTTTCTGTGCTTTTTCTGTTGCTGTTTTTCTCAGCGTATATCATATCTTCTGCAATTGTGTATTGCATCAAGGCGGGCGCACAATTTCCAAATTGTTGTTTTCTACGCAAATAAGGACCAAATAGAAGAGTTGCAAGATAAAGTTATTGCACGTTTGCATGCTTGCATTCGACATTCTTGAGGTTAACCGGTTATTAATGTACCAGCATTTAGCATCTGAAGAGGCTTACCTCGCGCTTAAATTAACCAATGATCTTGCAACGCCAGTCATTCAAATATGTTAAATGTTCAAAAGTGTGTGAAATCTTGTGGGACTTAACTGCTCAGGTCATCAGTCCCTAAGCTTACACACTTCTTAACCCAAATTATCCTAAAGACAAACACACACACATCCATGCCCGAGGGAGGACTCGAACCTCCGCCGGGACCAGCCGCACAGTCCATGACTGCAGCGCCCTAGACCGCTCGGCTAATCCCGCACGGCTCAAATACGTTATCTAGACAAATATATCCCCAGAATTTTATTACCCTAATTAGTTATTTCTTGGTGCTGCAATTTTTTCCTGCCATAGTAATGTACACAGATTAGTTCTGGGTGTGTAGCGTAAGGTAGATAGGGTCCAGATCATCTTTCCAAGACTCTTCCCCACCCCTCCCAGCCCATATCCTAATGGTAGTTCGGGAGAAGGCTCGACGGTACCATCTACTTAGGGTGTTCCAAAACTGCGTTCGATATTTGCAGAAGGTAGTTTAGGTCAAAAGTAGGAAACAGGACCAATAACGATTAACGACTTTCATTAATGGTTTGTTATTCGTTGTGTCTGTACTTATTTCTCTAATTGTGATACTACTGCGTGGCATGCCACTTGCACCTCTCTCTCTCTTACGTCAGTCATCCAAGCATAGTGTGCTGACATCAGAAAAAGTTCTGGTAGAAACTGAATTACTTAAAAAGTGAAATGGAGGCTCTGATGGAGCAAAGTCTCCCCCAGAATAGAGAACAAGTACTGTCACGTAACGCGTTGATTAACACGTAATTTGAAAGAAAAAAGGAAACAAAATTCTTCTGAACATTCAACAAAAGACTACCTTCTTCTTGAAGTGTCCAGCCCAGGTCCAAAGAATGATATTGGTCGTTTACTAGCACGAGACTCGAACAGCAGTTGTGGGAAAAATGGTAAAGTCACGACCCTGCCGCGTAATACACTCTTGGAAATGGGAAAAAGAACACATTGACACCGGTGTGTCAGACCCACCGTACTTGCTCCGGACACTGCGAGAGGGCTGTACAAGCAATGATCACACGCACGGCACAGCGGACACACCAGGAACCGCGGTGTTGGCCGTCGAATGGCGCTAGCTGCGCAGCATTTGTGCACCGCCGCCGTCAGTGTCAGCCAGTTTGCCGTGGCATACGGAGCTCCATCGCAGTCTTTAACACTGGTAGCATGCCGCGACAGCGTGGACGTGAACCGTATGTGCAGTTGACGGACTTTGAGCGAGGGCGTATAGTGGGCATGCGGGAGGCCGGGTGGACGTACCGCCGAATTGCTCAACACGTGGGGCGTGAGGTCTCCACAGTACATCGATGTTGTCGCCAGTGGTCGGCGGAAGGTGCACGTGCCCGTCGACCTGGGACCGGACCGCAGCGACGCACGGATGCACGCCAAGACCGTAGGATCCTACGCAGTGCCGTAGGGGACCGCACCGCCACTTCCCAGCAAATTAGGGACACTGTTGCTCCTGGGGTATCGGCGAGGACCATTCGCAACCGTCTCCATGAAGCTGGGCTACGGTCCCGCACACCGTTAGGCCGTCTTCCGCTCACGCCCCAACATCGTGCAGCCCGCCTCCAGTGGTGTCGCGACAGGCGTGAATGGAGGGACGAATGGAGACGTGTCGTCTTCAGCGATGAGAGTCGCTTCTGCCTTGGTGCCAATGATGGTCGTATGCGTGTTAGGCGCCGTGCAGGTGAGCGCCACAATCAGGACTGCATACGACCGAGGCACACAGGGCCAACACCCGGCATCATGGTGTGGGGAGCGATCTCCTACACTGACCGTACACCACTGGTGATCGTCGAGGGGACACTGAATAGTGCACGGTACATCCAAACCGTCATCGAACCCATCGTTCTACCATTCCTAGACCGGCAAGGGAACTTGCCGTTCCAACAGGACAGTGCACGTCCGCATGTATCCCGTGCCACCCAACGTGCTCTAGAAGGTGTAAGTCAACTACCCTGGCCAGCAAGATCTCCGGATCTGTCCCCCATTGAGCATGTTTAGGACTGGATGAAGCGTCGTCTCACGCGGTCTGCACGTCCAGCACGAACGCTGGTCCGAGGCGCCAGGTGGAAATGGCATGGCAAGCCGTTCCACAGGACTACATCCAGCATCTCTACGATCGTCTCCATGGGAGAATAGCAGCCTGCATTGCTGCGAAAAGTGGATATACACTGTACTAGTGCCGACATTGTGCATGCTCTGTTGCCTGTGTCTATGTGCCTGTGGTTCTGTCAGTGTGATCATGTGATGTATCTGACCCCAGGAATGTGTCAATAAGGTTTCCCCTTCCTGGGACAATGAATTCACGGTGTTCTTATTTCAATTTCCAGGAGTGTATTTTCTGCATTGCCTCTGAGTAAATTCCTGTGTCTAGATTCAATAGTTACCACTAAAAAGTTCTCGAAGTCGAAGATTGTCGTCCTCAGCAGAATCCATCCCCAGGAAATGTGACTGCGAAGGCGGATGGCAGCAGCGGCGAATCGAGGACAGAGCGGCAGTAGCGGCGGGGACTTCGGAGGTAAACAGTGGGTGGATGAGCTGCCGGTTGCAGTCAGAGCGCGGTCTTAAATCCTAGCCTCGCGGGTGACTACAACATTCTTATTGGCTGGTTCCCCTGTTGGCCCGTAGTCCGATCGGTGCGCGCCTCTGTCTTGTGAGTATGGAGTCGCTAGAGTTTAAATGCTGCGGCTCGCGGTCGGTCGGCTGTCGCCGCTTTATAGAGGGCGAGCCACAACTGATAGCTCACATGGTACTTTGCAACGTTTTGGGCAACGGTGATTATGGAGAGGCACACGTTACATAGGCCGAACGACAATCTCGATGTCAAATTTCATCTGAAAAAATAGCGGTTTGATCGGAAAACCTAAAGACAACTAATGACTCGCAACAAGAGAAGGGATTGTGATAGGGATAGGAGCCTGAAACAAGTATCTCCGCAACTGGATCCACTGAAGTCATTAACCCTGCTCTTGAGTGGTTAGCTTGAGCGATCGTTTGTTTTATCTGCATGAATTACATGCCACTGAACAACCTACCCAGATACAGTTCTGCTTACATCTTAGGAGATGGAGCATCTCGCTCATACGTATCAGTTTCAAAGGGAAGGAGATGTTCGAAATAATTTTAATAGCAGGACTGATGGTATATATAAATGGAAACCATAGCTTCTTTTGTTTAAAATTGTAGTGACTGATACTTCAGTGAAAACTTACGTAATCCCATGTGTGACACAGCAAAGAATAAAGCAGTAATTTAATTTATTGCCCAATTCCAAATCCCAAGAACTTGATTCATACACTTGTCACATCCTCTCGTTCAAACTACCACAAGAGCTCGGCACTTACTAAAACACAAAAAGAATAAAATTACGAAAATTTTATCCAGTGTCATTAAATTTAGTTTCCCACAGAGATTTCGCAAGTTCTAATAAATCGTGTTATTTCACAAAGCCACAAGTGCATAAACTTAAAAGTATTCACTGACTTCCGGAACATAAACAACTCGCGTAAAAACGTATTCAGAACAGAAGAAAACACATGTTTATCAACTGTGAAATATGATTGCGGCATCTCCATTCTATGAGGTCGGACTCAAGCCGCTAAATACAAGTTCTCATCCAAAAATGCTGTATCCTCATTTTAAGAATAGACATGCTGTTACCAATGCCGCCCTGCACTCGCAGTTTCTGGACTCAAAACGTATACTTGTACATATTTTGCGCTATTCGAGTCACTCGCATTACACATTCTCTCCCTAGTGAAGAACTCGTGACCTGCTGTCAGAAGAGTGACGAATTTTAGCAGTCAATAACTGCTCGAAAACTTCATACCATGGTTGTCAGATCAGTATACACGCACAATACTACAAAGTACACCAGTTACCTGAAGCTTCTGAAATACGACTGCGTAGCTTACTACGTGGAATTCATTAGCTCTTCATAAGACGGTCACAGTTTACTCTAATACTCCGGAAACTTACGGAAACGTCATTAACAACAGTTGCCAGCACTTCTTCAACGACAAATCGTTGGAGGGAAAGATAATTACAACACCTTTACGAATTTACTACAACACCGGGCAATAATTATTGGCGGTAATGAAACGCAGTCCAGACTCCTCGAGACGTACCACTGTATATCTCACCAGTTTAATGAACAAACAATCGATCTGCACTCTCATAGGCTGGAATACACGAGGAGCGATCAATAAGTAATGCAACACCTTTTTTTTTTAAAGCAGGATGGTTTTTTACCCTTTTGGATACAAAACCGTATTTTTCAACACAATCTCCGATCAATGCGGCGGCGTTACGGCATCTTACTGAAGGAACTGCATGCCCACATGGTGCACACTCTGCTGGTCGACGTCGGAGCCTATGTCTTGCTCTATCAGTAACTTCCCCATCAGCCGTGAGTGTTCTCTTCCCGCCGGCCGGAGGGGCCGAGCGGTTCTATGCGCTACAGTCTGGAACCGCGCGACAGCTACCGTCGCAGGTTTGAATCCTGCCTCGGGCCTGGATGTGTGTGATGTCCTTACGTTAGTTAGGTTTAAGTAGTTCTAAGTTCTACGGGACTGATGACCTCTGCAGTTATGTTCCATAGTGCTCAGAGCTTTTTTTTTTTTTTTTTTTTTTTTTTACTCTTTCCTCGGAGTTTATCCTTCGTTGCACCAAATAGATGGGAGTCGGAAGGTGCGAGATCTGGGCTATAGGGTGGACGAGGAACAAGTGAACAAGTGTCCAGTAATGGTTTGTGAACTCGTTTCGGGTGCGCAGACTTGTGTGAGGCATTGCGTTGTCATGGAGAAGGAGAAATTCATTTCATTTTTCAGGCGATGAGCATGCGTAAGTTGTTTCTTTAATTTTGTGAAGATAGCAAATACACTTTACAGTTAATCGTTGCACCAGGACGAAGGACATGAAATAGAATAACATCTTCAAAGTCCCAGAAGACGGCCGCCGTGACTTTACCTACTGAGGGTGCGGCCTTCAACTGTTTCTCTGAGGGAACGTGGTGTGGCGCCCCTCAATCGACTACCTTTTTGTTTTCGGTTTGAACTGATGCACTCGTGCTTTATCGCCTGTGACGATGTTCGACGAAAAATTGTCACGATTAGCCTCGTAGCGCGCAAACAGTTCCGTAAAGGTGGTCCTTCGTTGCTCTTTATGGATTTCTGATAGGCGGCGAGGAACACAGCGGGCACACACCTTTGAGTACCTTTCAGCTTTACAAATAGAGACGTCTAACTGAGCAGAGAAATGATTCATTGTCATTTGTCGGTCACCTGGAATGAGAATATCCGCACATTCCAGCGTTGAAGGACTCACAGTTGTGTGTAGCCGTCCAGCACGCGGAACATACGACGGGTGTGTGCGACATTGTTGCGATGTGACAGATGTCTCGCCCAACAACTTGCCGTGCTATTGTTCACTGCCAAGTCTCCATAGACATTCTGCAGGCGCCTATGAATTACTGTGATACTCTGGTTTTCCCCCGAAGGACACTTCCGTTGCAGACGCCATTTTGAAGGCTACGTATAGCATCGACACCAATCAGAAGTTAATGAAACTAGAGGGGGACTGATAAGGTAAGGAATGACAAGGTTGTGCGCAGTATCGGAGAGGACAGGAGTATGGGGAAAACATTAATAAGGGGGACATTATGATAAGACATCTGTTAAGACATGGGGGAATTACTGTAATGGTACTATAGGAAGCGTAGAGGGGAAAAACTGTAGAGGAAGATAGAGATTGGAGTACATCCAGCAAGTAATTGAGGGCGTAGGTTGCAAGTGCTACTCTGAGATGAAGAGCATGGCACAGCAGAGGAATTTGTGGCGGGCCGCATCAAACCAGTCAGAAGCTGATGAGCCGAAAAAGGGGGGGGGGGGGGGTGAAGTGGAAATAATCCACGTCTCACAAAAAATTTCGCATTTTCTTTCAACAAAAATTTGCTGAGGAACAACATTTTTTCATTACTTATTGAACACCTCTCGTAATTTAGCCACTCGGGTCACAGGTTTTCCAGGACATTTATTTCCCTCCTTCACCAATCCCAACTCTGAATTTCATATAATGTATTGCAGCTTATATTTTTTGAAAAGTAAATGAAGTTAAAAAAACAGCTCTGTTTATCTCTGAAGGACACAAGAAATAGTTGCTTACTGGAATCACATACCAGACTATGTTACAAAAACCAACATCAGTTTGGTAATTGTGAATCCGCCTTGATGCAAAAACACTTTTTGTTTATTTACGTGTTTATTCCCCAAACTTGTTTCAGCGACAAATGGCGCCATCATCAGTGGGTTTTTCAATTTTGTTGAGGAGCTTCACTGGGAATGCCTGGCCTGACGTAGAAACAATAAATTTATCTTGGAACTCTTCCATTTGGAAATTATTGTTTCTACGCCATGTCAGGTATTCCCAATAAAGCTCTACAACAAACTTAAAGAGCCCACTGATAATTGTGATATCCGTCGCTGTAACTAGTTTGGAGAAGAAATAAGTAAACAAATATCAAAAAGTGTTTTTGCATAAAGGTGGATTCACAGTTCCCATGTGCTTATTTTTCTATTCAAGCATGGGCCAAATGGAGGAGTCCCAGGATAAAGTTATTGTTACAATAACCATTTTACGCGATGTATGCGCGGGCTTTTATAATGTGATTCGCACAATAATTCATAATCGATTATTAAAACTTTTTAACTTTCGCCGGCAACTGTGATTGAGCGGTTCTAGGCGCTTCAGTCCGGAACCACGCGGCTGCTGCGGTCGTATGCTCGAATCCTGCCTCGGGCATAGATGTGTGTGATGTCCTTAGGTTAGTTAGGTTTACTTAGTTCTAACTCTAGGGGACTGATGACCTCAGATGGTTGGCTCTGAGCACTATGGGACTTAACATCTGTGGTCATCAGTCCCCTAGAACTTAGAACTACTTAAACCTAACTAACCTAAGGACATCACACACATCCATGCCCGAGGCAGAATTCGAACCTGCGACCGTAGCATGACCTCAGATATTAAGTCCCATAATGCTTAAAGCCATTTGTACCATTTTTTAACTTTTATACATACCCAATTCATCCCCTCACTCAACGGATAGTAGAATAAATGAAAACAATAATGTCGAACAACTAAAAATAATTATTACTATTTGAAAACAGAAAACATTCGCAGCGGACATGAACAAAGTACCGTTTAACTATTTAGTGACGAACTGTTAAGTTTAATTCGTTCTTTGATCCATTTGAAAAACATTTTGGCATGTCATTGTGTTCCTTGTAATGAGCAGTTACATAACTTAGGCTTTAGTAATTTTGAATATCACCTAAATCAGTGAGACAGAACTAAAACGCGCACGAAACATAATGTTTATTCTAAAAAGCTACACAAAGTGTCATATCTCATGCGGGAAATAACATGATAAAACGACACGTCATTTACACGGCGCATAAACTCTGATTTGAAAAGAATGCCCAATGACTGTTCATACGTACAGCAGAGACCGTTCTTAAAGCCTAGCGTTAGCTGCTCCGTATTCTCTGCAGATAATCAGGAATTGCATAGGATCAGTACAATCCACCGAAAACATCTTTAAGATATTGTTACTGGCAACCAGACAATCAATATTTTGACAATATTCGAAAGTGGAGGAATTTAAAAACACAATGGTTCAAAAAATGGCTCTGAGCACTATGGGACTTAACATCTTAGGTCATCAGTCCCCTAGAACTTAGAACTACTTAAACCTAACTAACCGAAGGACATCACACACATCCATGCCCGAGGCAGGATTCGAACTTGCGACCGTAGCAGTCCCACGGTTCCGGACTGCAGCGCCTAGAACCGCAAGACCACCGCGGCTGGCAAATCACAATGGTGCTGTTCACAAGACATGTCAGTATGCTGTGGTGTTGCAGCAATAAGACAACTTATCAGTGTGCCCAATGTTGTAGAAAAAATGGACAAGACAGTTATTTAGAATTCAAAATCTATTTAAAGAGACCTATAATCTCTCAGAAGAAGTCGAGGTAACAGTCACGGTACCGACGTCTGCACAATGAAATCTAAAGGCAAGAGTCCTGCTAGCAGCCCACTTTACAGACGAAACGTAGCCTCACGTATTTTTCATCACGTAAGAAACCATCTGTACAGGTAACAGAGCAAACAAATTTAAATAAATTGCTTCGCAGCACTGTTCTGCGGCCATGCGTAAATTGCAAATAACATGGTATGCTGGTGTACGTCAGATTTTATCAGTCATTGTTACCAGAACCTTCGTCTGCAGCTGGAGAATTTTCTATTCGGAAACAAAATTGGCTTAAAGGAAACTATTACGAGGAACCCAGTACGTACATCCAATAAATTGTCTCTCGTGTGATGATCAGGTTTCAATATTTTTTGCTGTTAGTATGCAGCTGGGAAGCTTGTAGTGAGCAGTTACTTAACTTAGGGTTTAGTAATTTTTAATATCACCCAAATTATCAGTGAGGCAGAACTAAAACCTCACGAAACATAATGTTTCCTCTAAAAAGCTACACAAAGTGTTACATCTCATGCGGGAAATAACCTAATAAAACGACACGTCATAATAAATCTGCTATGTTGTTCAGCTTGAGAAACCAATTACATTTACTGAATTTTAACTATTTATTAATTACTGTCAGTGTGGCATTTCCATTGCTTAAGATCAAACGAATTAATGTGCCAACAGCAAAAATTTGATTAGAGTGTATTATGCATATACGCAGACTGAGGCGACGAATGAAAATCTGTATCAAGCACAGTATTTGAAACCGGGTTTCCTGCTCAGTAACCATATAGGCTAAGCATTTCGCTATCCTGGCGCAATGGCTTTGCACTATCCAAAAATGCCTCCCTCTTCAATCCATTCACGTCTCGGCCAACTCGCTGTTTCCCCTAATCTCGAACACCTCTGCAGAGGCTCTCCGACAGTATTGGAAAAGCACCTCAGCATCGAACGAACCGGAGGGGGGTGGGGGGTGGGGGGAATCCTGTCTGGAACCCTGAAGGTGGAGGGGGGAGAAAGGAAAGGAAAGGCTCTGAGCACTATGGGACTCAACTGCTGAGGTCATTAGTCCCCTAGAACTTAGAACTAGTTAAACCTAACTAACCTAAGGACATCACAAACATCCATGCCCGAGGCAGGATTCGAACCTGCGACCGTAGCGGTCTTGCGGATCCAGACTGCAGCGCCTTTAACCGCACGGCCACTTCCGCCGGCCGGAAAGGAAAGGAAAAGAACTGTTGATGTCAGATGCATCGGGACTTCATACGGAATCAGGGGCGACAAGTGTAAATGTTTGCGAGACAGGGCTTCGAACACGCGATCTCCTGCTTACCAGGCTGTACCGTTAACCATTGCGCCACCCGCACGCTGTTTATCACAAGTGCGCGGACAATCTGGGTACACCTGTCGGCTGGCCCCTAGCATCACCTATTTGCATGTCCCGTCCACGTGCTCCATGCTGGCTACTTTGAGATTCCCGTAGAAGGTCGAACGTATTTGTGCATAAGCACGGATGGTGGTTGATTCATTGCCCACCGAAACAAGTCAATTACATGAATGCTTGGTGTCCATTCTTTTGGGCATATCCGAAAGAACAGACACCACACATTTGTATATGATTTATGCACTGAAGCGCCAAAGAAACTGGTATAAGCACGTGTGTTCAAATACAGAGATATGCAAACAGGAAGAATACGGTGCTGCGGTCGGCAACGCCTATATAAGACAAAAAGTGTCTAGCGCAGTTGTTACATAGGTTACTGCTACCACAATGGCAGGTTATCAAAATCTGAGTGAGTTTGAAAGCAGTGTTATAGTCGGCGCCTTGCAACGTACTGTTCAGAAGAGATCTCCACCCGTGTACGTTTATGGATTTTTGGCCAGCCCTGCAAGATTCATGGTGTAAGTTCCCTCCATCATTACATCACACATTAGTCGTGTCCATGCCACGTCGTGTTGCGGCACTTCTGCCTGCTCGCGGGGGCTCTACACGATATTAGGCAGGTGTACCAGTTTTCTTTTTTGGCCCTTCAGTGTATATTCGGATTCAGGCGACGAATGAAAATTTGTTCTGACGCTGGGATTTGAATCCAGGTCTCCTGCTCAATAGGCAGATGCATTAACAGCTACGCCATCCTGGCACAATGGTTTTGCACAACTGCATGTCTAAGCTGCACACCTCTCTCCCATCACAACTCAGCTCTCTTGATAGCATTGCAGAGTCTCTCCAGTTGTCTTGGAATAACACCTCAACAACGAGCGAAAAGGGGTAAACGTCCTGAAACACAGTCAGATGTGCTTTAACCAAATGAAGCTACATGGTTCCATAGACCTTTTCATGTCTCAAGCATCCATGATGTATATACGAATACGGAAGCGAGGAATGAAAATTTGTAACAAGGCCAGGATTTGAACCTGTCACTTCAGTCTGCATGTATACATCATAGATGTTTGAGACTTGGAGAGGTCTCCGAAACCATATAGATCTTTTGATTAAGGCACCTATACCTGGATTTCAGGAAGGTCTCCCCGTTTCGTCCGATGCTTAGGTATTATTCCAATACAACTAGAGAGTCTCTGCAATTCTGTTAGATTCTAGAGGGAATAATAAGTGGTTTGAGAAGTGAATGGGAATTTGGATTTAGGTAGTCTGTGCAGTTATGCAAAGCCACTGTGCCAGAGTGACGTAGTGATTATTGCATCTGCATAGCGAAAGCAAAACCTAACTTCACATCCAGGCCTCGGTAAAAAATTTCATTCAATACTTCAGTCTGCATATGTGTTTGAGACTTGAAAATACAGGGCTATTACAAATGTTGAAGCGATTTCATAAATTCACTGTAGCTCCATTCATTGACATATGGTCACGACACGCTACAGATACGTAGAAAAACTCATGAAGTTTTGTTCGGCTGAAGCCGCACTTCAGGTTTCTGCCGCCAGAGCGCTCGAGAGCACAGTGAGATAAAATGGCGACAGGAGCCGAGAAAGCGTATGTCGTGCTTGAAATGCACTCACATCAGTCAGTCATAACAGTGCAACGACACTTCAGGACGACGTTCAACAAAGATCCACCAACTGCTAACTCCATTCGGCGATGGTATGCGCAGTTTAAAGCTTCTGGATGCCTCTGTAAGGGGAAGTCAAGGGGTCGGCCTGCAGTGAGCGAAGAAACGGTTGAACGCGTGCGGGCAAGTTTCACGCGTAGCCCGCGGAAGTCGACGAATAAAGCAAGCAGGGAGCTAAACGTACCACAGCCGACGGTTTGGAAAATCTTACGGAAAAGGCTAAAGCAGAAGCCTTACCGTTTACAATTGCTACAAGCCCTGACACCCGATGACAAAGTCAAACGCTTTGAATTTTCGGCGCGGTTTCGACAGCTCATGGAAGAGGATGCGTTCAGTGCGAAACTTGTTTTCAGTGATGAAGCAACATTTTTTCTTAATGGTGAAGTGAACAGACACAATGTGCGAATCTGGGCGGTAGAGAATCCTCACGCACTCGTGCAGCAAATTCGGAATTCACCAAAAGTTAACGTGTTTTGTGCAATCTCACGGTTTAAAGTTTACGGCCCCTTTTTCTTCTGCGAAAAAAACGTTACAGGACACGTGTATCTGGACATGCTGGAAAATTGGCTCATGCCACAACTGGAGACCGACAGCGCCGACTTTATCTTTCAACAGGATAGTGCTCCACCGCACTTCCATCATGATGTTCGGCAATTCTTAAACAGGAGATTGGAAAACCGATGGATCGGTCGTGGTGGAGATCATGATCAGCAATTCATGTCACGGCCTCCACACTCTCCCGACTTAACCCCATGCGATTTCTTTCTGTGGGGTTATGTGAAAGATTCAGTGTTTAAACCTCCTCTACCAAGAAACGTGCCAGAACTGCGAGCTCGCATCAACGATGCTTTCGAACTCATTGATGGGGACATGCTGCGCCGAGTGTGGGAGGAACTTGATTATCGGCTTGATGTCTGCCGAATCACTAAAGGGGCACATATCAAACATTTGTGAATGCCTAAAAAAACTTTTTGAGTTTTTGTATGTGTGTGCAAAGCATTGTGAAAATATCTCAAATAATAAAGATATTGTAGAGCTGTGAAATAACTTCAATCATTTGTAATAACCCTGTATTTCTGGAGCCATTTAGTTTCATATGATTCAAGTATATTACAATTTCATTTACATACAAATAGTTTTTCTTCTTTGGATAATACCTCAATTTAATCAAAGTACCTTTTGCAAAGTTCTCAAACAATTAATTTATTTCCATTAGATAGAAAGTTTTAAAACGAGTTAGTAATACATTTGTCACATTAAAAATTAACACAGGGTCACTTACCTGGATGTTAGTACAACACTTTGAGACACGCGGAATAATGGTAGATGGACCTTTTCTTGATGATTTCATTAGGACACACTGTATGAGTGGTCAGTTGGCGTCAAGCGGAAGTTGGGCTTTACGTAAGTAAATGTGGTGGCAGACTGGTTTGCAGAAGAAATTTAGTATCAATATGTGAATATCATCATGAATGTTTAAGACAAAAGCCTTTCGCCATCTTCCAGCAGCCCCTAAAATACTTCGTCTCAGACCTAACACACAAAACTCGTAAACTATGACTACATTCCAGCTCATCAGTCCCCCGGTATTGTGCAAAATTTGTCCTTGGCGTATCCTATCCTTCGACTGGTCAATTTCGATGTTCATCTCACGAATCATATTGTCGACGGATAATTGTCGTAGCACTTAATTAATACTCTCTTTCTGCCATGCTGGAAAGGTTCGGCGGAAAAGGATAATTATTCTATGAAGGAGCCGCAGAAGCGTTGTATGAAATGCGCCTAGCTCTTATTTTCGGCATGATGACCGTGTCAGAATTTCGTGTTATGGGTTCCATAATATATACTCACTGGTCCAAGAGTTCTCATCTCCACCAGACATCACAGGTGTGTCAGAGGAAACTAATTATAAAATATCACCTATAATAAGCGTACAGTCTACCCAAACACCATTCTTCGTAGAAGTACTCTACAATTATCCTTAGTTTGTTGATAACTTCGTCAGAATCTGCACAGTCCGTCTGGGATACTTTATATGTTCCCCAGGCTCGTACATTGTGTGAGGGCGTGTTGAAAAGTAATTCCTCCTAGTTTTTTGTTCTGTTCTCAAGATCTGTTGAGGCATTACACGTCATACATATTACTTGGTCGACTTTCCCGCTTCACTGACGAGAGTCACAACTCTCTGACGCTAGAGGGCTGCGAATTGTTGCGTGTAATGTGACAATATGTAACGTAGCTATATCGGTGTTGGTTGAGACCCTCAGAAAACTGAAAATACGGATTGGAAGAGTTCGTCCACACAAGGAGCGACCTCTCCTTCAGCATGATAATGCCAGAACACATATGAGCGCTGAGACATCTGCAACAATCCGACGTCTTGGCTTCGCTGTCATCGCGAAGCATCCATACTGTCCCCACTTGGCCCCATCCGATTTTCGCCTGCAACCTAAACATAAAGAACATCATCGAGGACCTCACATTAACACAGACGAATCGGTGCAATCATAGGTGGTGTGGCTCCGTCGAAAAAGTGAAACATTTGTCAGTGACAGTATCAACAAATTGGTCTCTCGTTGGACGAAATGTGTTCCTTGCCAGGGTGACTATGTTGAGAAATCTATTTGAAAACATGAATAATAAAGATTTACAGCTTTAACAAAGTTGGTTTTATTCAAAACATTTTAAGAGCTTTCATATAAAAAGTTCTGAATAATTACTTTTGAAACGCCCCTTAGAAAAATTTTGTCTGCAGCAGAATTTATATTTTTAATAGCCAAATCAATTATGTCTTTGTGTCGAAGTTTGCGTGTATTCGGAAAAGGTATAAGCTCTCTGATTCTGTCCGGTGGTTCTTCATTCTTCAGTACAAGAATAGGTGGTAAAGCAGTGGAGTCATGAGGTATTTCATTCAGCACATTTTGAAATAAGCGTAAATATCTGTCCCAATGCTGATGCTTTCTGTGACAACAAAGTCTGCAAAGCTTATTGATTTCTTTCATAATCCGTTCAGACGGGTTACAATGTGGTGAGTACAATGAAATAAAAACCGGTTTGATTTTATGATTCTGAAGCATGTGTGACCAAACAGCAGATCTGAATTGCGGTCCGTTATCTGAAATGACTTCACGTAAGAAATTTTTAACCAAGGCGTTGGATACAGACCGTCCAGTGGCTTTACGTAACGGTGTGAAAGAAACAAATTTTGAAGTAAGTTCAACAGCTACTAGAACGTACGAATATCCATTCGATGTTCTGACAAGGGGTCCCAAGAGATCAACAGCAGCAAATTCTCTTAATTTAGAAGGAATGATAGGAAACAACGGAGCATGATGTGAGATGGTAGATGGTTTAGCTTTTTGACAAATTTTACAAATAGACAAGACTTCGAATTCTATTTTCCATATTGTTAAAATAACAAGTCGTCCGAAGAGTATGATAACATTTTCGTGGACCAAAATGTGCGTAGCTGAAATAAATGTGCCAGCCACTGGTGGCCGAGCGGTTCTAGACGCTACAGTCTGGAACCGTGCGATCGCTACGGTCGCAGGTTCAAATCCTGCCTCGGGCATGGATGTGTGTGATGTCCTTAGGTTAGTTAGGTTTAAGTAGTTCTAAGTTCTAGGGGACTAATGACCTAAGATGTTAAGTCCCATAGTGCTCAGAGTCATTTTTGAACCATTTTTGAAATTAATGTACCAAATGAGCTTATTAACAAAATCGTCTGGAATACAAAGTGCCCATAGCTTGTCATCAACAGCGCAGCGTTTGAAGACTATGTTGTTTCTAACCAGATAATAATGCCGAATCTGTGTGTGTGTGTCTTTTCATACCATTTACGTTTGATGTCTTTCCAAATCGGATCTGTATCTTGTTCACGAGCAATGTCCTTTAAAGACGTGGTGATGGAGTTTTCAAAGGCGACTTTCTGAACGTAAAGAATGATGAAATTTTTCTCGAGGTTGCCTTCTGTGTCACTTTTCTCAAGCCTAGCCGGTGCGCGTGACAGTCCGTCCACAACAATGTTCTCCTTGCCGGGAATGTAGACTATTGTGAAGTGGAATTCTTGCAGAAACAATGCCCAACGTTTTAACCTGTCATGATTTAATTTTGAAGACATAAGGAATTGTAATGCACGATTATCACTGTACACTTTTACGTGCTTACCAGAAAGAAAGAAACGGAACTTGTTAATTGCCCAAACGATAGCTAAAGGTTCTAATTCAGTAACGGAATAATTTTTTTCAGATTTTGTTAGCACTCGGTTAGCAAAAGCAATAGTTTTCTGAACAGTAGTGTCATTTTCTATGGCTTCTTGAAATAAATGGGCACCAAGACCGACTTTAGAAGAATCCATGCTAAGGCAGAAATCTTGTGACACATCTGGGTGAGCTAGTACTGGCGCATTAAGTAGCGCTTGTTTCAAAGAATTAAATTCCAACTGTGCCTGTTCGTCCTAGTTCCAAATAGTATTTTTTCCAGTATATATACTCCTGGAAATTGAAATAAGAACACCGTGAATTCATTGTCCCAGGAAGGGGAAACTTTATTGACACATTCCTGGGGTCAGATACATCACATGATCACACTGACAGAACCACAGGCACATAGACACAGGCAACAGAGCATGCACAATGTCGGCACTAGTACAGTGTATATCCACCTTTCGCAGCGATGCAGGCTGCTATTCTCCCATGGAGACGATCGTAGAGATGCTGGATGTAGTCCTGTGGAACGGCTTGCCATGCCATTTCCACCTGGCGCCTCAGTTGGACCAGCGTTCGTGCTGGACGTGCAGACCGCGTGAGACGACGCTTCATTCAGTCCCAAACATGCTCAATGGGGGACAGATCCGGAGATCTTGCTGGCCAGGGTAGTTGACTTACACCTTCTAGAGCACGTTGGGTGGCACGGGATACATGCGGACGTGCATTGTCCTGTTGGAACAGCAAGTTCCCTTGCCGGTCTAGGAATGGTAGAACGATGGGTTCGATGACGGTTTGGATGTACCGTGCACTATTCAGTGTCCCCTCGACGATCACCAGTGGTGTACGGCCAGTGTAGGAGATCGCTCCCCACACCATGATGCCGGGTGTTGGCCCTGTGTGCCTCGGTCGTATGCAGTCCTGATTGTGGCGCTCACCTGCACGGCGCCAAACACGCATACGACCATCATTGGCACCAAGGCAGAAGCGACTCTCATCGCTGAAGACGACACGTCTCCATTCACGCCTGTCGCGACACCACTGGAGGCGGGCTGCACGATGTTGGGGCGTGAGCGGAAGACGGCCTAACGGTGTGCGGGACCGTAGCCCAGCTTCATGGAGACGGTTGCGAATGGTCCTCGCCGATACCCCAGGAGCAACAGTGTCCCTAATTTGCTGGGAAGTGGCGGTGCGGTCCCCTACGGCACTGCGTAGGATCCTACGGTCTTGGCGTGCATCCGTGCGTCGCTGCGGTCCGGTCCCAGGTCGACGGGCACGTGCACCTTCCGCCGACCACTGGCGACAACATCGATGTACTGTGGAGACCTCACGCCCCACGTGTTGAGCAATTCGGCGGTACGTACACCCGGCCTCCCGCATGCCCACTATACGCCCTCGCTCAAAGTCCGTCAACTGCACATACGGTTCACGTCCACGCTGTCGCGGCATGCTACCAGTGTTAAAGACTGCGATGGAGCTCCGTATGCCACGGCAAACTGGCTGACACTGACGGCGGCGGTGCACAAATGCTGCGCAGCTAGCGCCATTCGACGGCCAACTCCGCGGTTCCTGGTGTGTCCGCTGTGCCGTGCGTGTGATCATTGCTTGTACAGCCCTCTCGCAGTGTCCGGAGCAAGTATGGTGGGTCTGACACACCGGTGTCAATGTGTTCTTTTTTCCATTTCCAGGAGTATATATATATATATATATATATATATATATATATATATATATATATATATATATATATATATATATATATCAGTTCACGGTATCCAGTATTACAAACTTACTCCTTCTGATGGACACACGTCCAGATCGTCCGCTCTCAAAATTCTGCCATATCTCTCCAAACATCCACCACTGCTGGCGGCTCACCTCCAACTGCGCAACGCTGCGTGCTGTTCACATCAAACTGCCCAACACTACAATAGCATATATTCCAACAATTCCACCCAGCCACTGACTTCACACAGCATAGTCAGTGATTTTCATCTAGAGCGCTACGTGGCGTTAGCAACATAAAAACCTAAACAACCTACTTATACTTTTAAGCACGTCCTAGCATAATATCGCTACCGACCTACAGACGAAATAAAAATGATCAGACATCATCCTCCACTTAGACGCTCTCCTGTCCATGACTATGGGCTCCCGCTGGGCAGACAGATTAGTGATTCACCACCTAGGACAAAGTCGACCTTGCATCCTTCTTTCCGCAGTAACCACTGCAGGATTCACCTTCATGGGTTTAGAGAAACGACTTAAACGTAACTCTGTATCACGAGACTTCAACATGAGCCCTGTTCCTTCCAAAACACATCAGTGAACCAGCTGGCTGATTAGAGAATTGAGCTCCTGCACATTCCTCCCACTAGATTACTGCTTGTGGTTTTGATCAAATACCTAATTCTAGAGCCAAAGGTGAAAATATAGGATCATTTATTTTAAATACCTGTGCATGCGATGAAGAACGATAGCCTATCACCATCATCAACAGTGCATTCTATTAGAGCTTTTATTTGTCTAATATTATCTGCAGGATCTGAAAAATGTTCATACTTTTTCTCCAAAGAAATGGCTCTGAGCACTATGCGACTTAACTTCTGAGGTCATCAGTCGCCTAGAACTTAGAACTAATTAAACCTAACTAACCTAAGGACATCACACACATCCATGCCCGAGGCAGGATTCGAACCTGCGACCGTAGCGGTCACGCGGTTCCAGACTGAATCGCCTAGAACCGTACGGCCACACCGGCCGGCCTTTTTCTCCAGAAAGACAGTTCTTGACGTTCTGTAAACAGATTCTTTGAATATGTACGTTGTCTTGCCTTGTCTGCCTAAAACCTTTTTGTGATATGCACTAGTCATTAGGTGAAGCCTGTGACCATTCACACCGCCGATTCTTGCATACACGCGATGTATCCTTTTAGTCTGACCAGACGTGGTTCCCATAGGTTGTTACACAGTAATCTCACGTGGGCAGTACTATGTTTTGTGTGGAATTGCATTTGTTAACCCACTAGTGATATCACTTTGGACTGCAAAAGGAGGAGTAGGCTAATTTTGATTTTCGTGTATGTTGTATGTATTTCCCCTCTCGCGAAAAATCCAAGTTTTTATATCTTCTACCGCTTGACCGTTATACACCATGTTGAAAAAACCTCCAGTAAATGACTTTTCTTTTTTTTGTTTCCTCACAGCATTCAGTGGGTTCTACGCAAAAATATGCCAGTATCAATTTCAAATCGCGTCAATGTCACTGCAAATTTCATGCACAGTGCGGAAGAGTTACCGAGATATGATAATGCATAATCTGCAGAATCTTTCAAGAGACTGCAAGAATTTAGATACGTCAATTGATTCATCTTTTACTGCAATTTTTTGCACAATGCATAACCGTCACTGTAGCAGAGGATTTGATTTCCTTCAAGATTCATACAAAATATTTCCAATTGCTCCCTTCACACTCCAAGAAACGTTTCATTAACAGTTATAGTGAAACTGGACGCGAAACTGAAAATTCCATCCTCAGTCAAAAATAGTATTCCTGACTGCAATATCATTTTTCAATCATTACAGTTATGAGGTTATTATTATTTCTGGGCAATAAATATTTTTGAAAACGAAAAATACAAATTTTCAACGCTTTTACATACATTTATGTTTCAACAAAATAAAGCTAAAATAGAGCTTAAATTTTATTTTAAAGATACAAAAAGATTTTAAATTAAAAATTCATCAATTTCTCTTGTTTTGGCTCAGATGTGATTGATGTATACAGTTTCATCACTTCGACCAACAGGCAGTGGATCATCTAACTCGTCTTCTTCGATGTTAAATTCAACCTCTGCTGCAAACTCCTGCTTTTTTGCAGCTGCGTTTGTTGCCACAAGTCTGTTTTCATTGGTATGAAATCATGTTCAGCATTACCTGTGGAGTGGGTTCTTTATTCACTGGCACTGGTCACACCACAAGTATCCTTCTTTCAGTCCCACTTGAGGGTGCCTGTTTAAAACCCATTCATATTTGAACTTTCAGATAACTTTTAAATGCATTATATTGAACTGCATCCCTTGTTGGAGGAAGGTGTGCCAAATCGAGTTTGGTATCTGTAGCAGCTTTAAAAAGCAAGATATCGCCACTCATATGTAGAAGTGTCCGAGACACCAACATAAGTTGACGCAAGGAAATTTTAGTTGCTTCCACGAAATCCTCTTTTGCTCCTGATGGATCTTTGAAAATAGAAGCACTTTTACATCACTCTAAAATGTGGCACAAAATTTAGTTTTTTTCATATCCTGGAATCGCAACCACTTATCGCATGAAGAAGAAGAAGAATGTTTTTCACAGCATCTTTATATTTGAAGGACGTTTTTGAACAGAGCATCTCCTATGTTATCTCTTCCAGATTTACCAAAAAGCACATTGTCTGCAAAATCATTGTCTTCTCCAGTAACAACAGAATCGTTCTCAGGAGACAACGAATTGGGAGTTTTCACAGTTAACACATCCGCGGCCTCTATTTCCTACTTGACGAATATTTGTACTCGCTGAAATTCCTTATGAAGCAATAAAATGAAGCGGGTTTTTTTCCATTCATTAACAATTTATCCTTTGTCATCTGCAAAAACATAGTACCATCAAACAGGCATGACTCTCACGAACTGCATGTATATACTTTGTACACAGATATTTCAAGATGAAATTACACTCAGGAACGCCACTTTTGACTGAGGATAGTATTTACAGTTTCGGGTCCACTTTCACTAAAACTATTAATGCAACGTTTCTAGGCGTGTGCAGGTAGTTGTTACAAATATTTTGTACGAATCTTGAAGGAAAATGAATCCTCTACATTAGTGGCAGTTCTGCATTTTGCACAAAACTTCACTAAAAGAGATACCAAGATAAAATGGCAGTCATATCTAACTGTTTTCCACTTCTTGACTTTTTGTAGGTTCTACATGCTCATATCTCAGTATCTGTTCCGAATTTCCCGACATGTTATAAATGAAAATTACATGAAATTTAAATTTGATACTGGTATATTTTTCTATAAAAAGCACTGGAAGAGAGTTACTGAGGAAAAACTGAAAATAGTGCCATTTCTTAGCAGCTTTTTGAAGATGGCGTTTAACTCACAAGAGTGGAGAAGGTCTAAAGCCTGAATTTTTTCTGAGAGGGGTAATACATACAACAAACTTGCAAATCAAAATTATTACATCTTTTGCAACCCAACCTTTTTTTAAAAGATATCCCTACTACTCTATGCAGGCCATACGCGCTTCTTAACATGACCTTAATGGATAGTAGCCTAATAATATCTTTACAAATAACACATTTTGTGCGATTGTAATCTGCTACTCTCCTATAGAGACCACATATACGCTGAGATCTTGTGTATGAGTACAATGTGCAGTTTAAAAAAAAATAAAAATAAAACAGTATCTTCTTCCATAAAATGTGACTTGTGATTTAAAAAGAGCATACAGCGTGCAACATAAAGAGGACAAACATTAGAGCGTTTTAGTAGCTACAGAACTCATTTGAGGAGATGTACGATATGAAAGCCATGACGACCATTGCAACTGGGCAAAAATTCAGCGGTATTTTATTCAATACCACTATTTTTAATTTAAAGAGAAGTTAAGCCTCTATCGTTGCAAATAAATTATTGTTTTTCAAACACAGAGACATCATAGATGGTTTCATTAGGTTAATATAACCTTCACTATAGTCAGACGTGCAAAACCAATACAACGAATACAGAAAATTATTACTTTTACCTAATTCCGTACAAGTACGTAGTAGATTAACAAACGTACGAGAGACGTGGATAGATTGGACTAATATTTTTCGTTTTTTCCTACTTCTGTTTTAAATGTTTCCATTGATCTCTCTGTGTTCAGCAACTTTAAGTATAAGAAATTAAGGATTCTCACTGTTCCCCTACTCATAAAAATATTTTCAGTGCAACAACACCAGTTGGGCAAAAGTACCCCACCCATTGGGTAAGTTGGCCCACCATCTGGGACAAGTTAGTTCATATGATTACATGATTTAATTTTATTATGACACTGTTAATTTAATTTTAAATATATCTACTTTAATAGACATAGTTGATTTTAATGCAAATTCCTACGGCTTCATGAAGAAAACACAATAATTAAATGCGTTATCATCGTTATATTAACAGTCTGACAGAAAAGTATTTCCAAAATTTGACCAGTTATTTTTAAAACATGACATATGTCCCCACCACTTATAGCTTGTGCATTCATTCCATTCATCAGCTGAACTGCTATCACAAAACAGTTCTAGATACAGGAGATACTGATCCTCGTCCTCCTTATCTTGGAGAACCTTCTTGGGAATTCCTGCTTTCTTTCTGCGCTTTACTTGAGGAGTTTTATCATGTAATTTCGCTTGATCCCTGCCACCTTTGCTAAAAAATAGACTGTTATGCAAAACATCTATATTTCTCTCTACACTTTTTCGTCTTCCTCTCTGTGTACTGTACACTTTTTCTTTATTAACACATGCTGCACTCTTTTTAAAATTCTCAGTCTCGCATAATCTAAAATGCTTTGGGTTCAAAGTTAGCAGCACTAATGTCTGTTAATGACGTATCGCGGTACAGTGTGGTACACCAGTTCTCTTCGTGTACTGAGGATGAGACCATTCCGATAATTGCAGAGAGAAGCTGTCTATGTTAGAATGTAAATGCCTTTACTGAGTAGACACCAACTTGCACGGAGCCCCCATCACTGCCTTTCTGTCAGCGCACTTATCTGCAGAGTTATTTAGCGCAAATTTTTGTACATGCGCAAGTCAGTGCGCGTCTTTGTCGAATTAGTTTACATTTGTCACCTCACTGTGGACGGTGTATGATCAATTAGTGAACAGCTGCTCAGCAAGAACAATGGAAAAACTGAACTGGCACGTCGGAAACGCAAATTTCAAGATCCTTTTGAGAGTGACTTTTGTGACATAAAGCGAATTAAAGACGACGACTGCAAGGCAAAATGTGTCACCTGCAATGTAATTTTGTCAAATCACAACAAGGGTAAGCACGATATTGAACAGCATTTTAATACGCCATTGCACAGCTTAAAAGTAAAACAAAGTTCGGCCTCCAAAACTAGGTTAGAAATGTTCTTGCGACCAAAGCAACTGTGTTCAGAGGAGCTGAAACTGCGTCGCATGCAACTCGTGTGGTCACATCACAATGTTGCACATAATCAATCGTTTGGAAGCATGGACTGTACAAGCACTCTTCTCAAAAAGTTATTGGATTTATGTTGCAAGAGCTAAATTAGAAGCTATTGTAACGAATGTTCTATATAACTGGCTTGAAGAAAGATTAAAAGAAGAGATTAAGTCAACAAATTTCGTCGTAGTGGCAAGTGATGCACCAAATAGGAAAGACAAGAAAATGCTTCCTATTCTGACTGGATTCTGCAAATTTTCCAGCGTACCTGACAATATTAATATAAATGTAAAGCAAGGCTGCTGCCAGTTTGAATTCTTCCAAACGAGACTGCTGAGACTCTTGCAGAATATGTTGAATCTGTGTTAAGGTGTTACATGCTAGAAGAAAGAATAACGCACCTGTCAATTTTGGCTCTCTGGCAAATACAGGTCATGGTAGTAACGTACACTCTATACTGAAAAAGACTTTGAAGAAGAAGATACAGACCGTAGGGTGTCCTACATATATTATTCATAATGCACTGGAATCTGTAATCTCAATCTGTGACTTCATTGGAATCCAATACCAGCAAGTGCTGCAGCATGGGAAGATTCGGTGGGTCTCTCTCTCTCCAATGGTGCAGCGTATCCTAAAATTGTTCGTACCATTGAAGAGCTATTTTTTTAAGTAACACGAACTCCCCAATAATTTTTAAAAAAAGTTCTTTGTACAGCAAGATAGTGAACTTGGTTCTGTTTATTCATGCACAACTTAATTTGTTCAGTGATTTTCTTACAAGAATTCAGAGGTAAGACATTACTGCAATTGAAGTAGCAGCAGGATATAAAAATCTACTTCATAAGTTAGAAGACAGGCAAGTGAATACATTTCTACCACAGGCACTAATGACACTGCAGAACACATTCGCAGAGAATGATCTTCTAAAGAAAACTCAGTTTCAGGAAACTGTCTGGACATTTTACTAAGAGTGTATCCTACACTTAAAAAATTGGTCTAAACGATTTATTAAAAATGTGTTTCAACTAATGAAGTTGCTATTAAATTCTGTTATAATATACGAAGAATTTAAATCATGCTTTGAACTGTACTAAAATATTACATCTCCGGACAATTATTTTTTATGTGTAAAGCGCCATAAAGCGAGTTACTGCAGAGTACTTGGAATCCTGGAGAATCAATAATGAGTGTATTAAAAAAAATGGGAGATTGTCCCAAAATGCCGTATTAAGGCTGGTTGTTGATTTAAATGAAGAATTTAAAAAGTTTGTGGAGTTCACTTTTGCTATTCTAGGAACCAATGCGGACTGTGAAGGGGTGTTCATTCTTATCTCAAACTATTGGTCGTCTGAAAAAAGTAAGCTTTCAGCAGAGACAATTTAAAGTATGATGAAAAACTAACCCTGACTACAACTACCAGCAGTTTTGGGATGCCACGAGAAAAGAGACCTCCATTCTCGAAAAAATGGGAACTTCAGAAAGACATAATAAGGAGGGATCAAGCTGCAGCGCACAGCAAACTCAAGTGTCCATATGTTATAATCATAGAACGCAATATTAAATGTATGTATTTTTAAATGAATAAATAAATATTACATCTCCGGACAATTCAACTGATACGTACTCTTTTCCAGTTGGAAATATATGGTCACCCTGGTTTTTTCTCTTTGTGGAGACTTGATGTTATTTGACTGCAATGTCTATCAGTATCGATAAAGTTCTTTTTTTCTTTATTTTCTGTCTTCTTTCTTGACTGCGATCTCTGAAATGGCCCGACTTCTTCAGGCGTTGGGAAGCACGTTTGGTCAAAAGATGTAACTTTTAACTGAAAAGGCGTTGTTACTGACATTAAAGGCCTACCAATGTCTTCTCAAGAGCCGGCTTTAGTAATTAAAGCACAACCAACAGTGTTAGATCAGGTCTATTTGTTATGTACAAAGGCGGAATGTCACTATCGGTCAAGATAGGACTGCAGATCATTTCGAGCCCCCTTTCTTTCACTTTATTTGCGCATGTTCTGTGGTCACTGACATTAAGAGAGAATGTTAACAGTGGCTGTAACGCTGTATTCTGTTGTAGCAGTCACTTGAGGTGGAAGGGATGAGCGCTTCCTTTCCACTGGGCAGCCACTGTGGCATGTGATGCCGAGAACCGCGAGTTCCGAGAAGAACAGGCCGCAGGTATGCAACTGGCAGCCAGCCGCACTTACACGCAGCAGTGGCCGTCACAAATGCAGTCCGAACCGCAGGGAGTCGCTGGGCACACAGAAGTGACAGAAGTGGAAAGGCAGCAGCAGGGACTCAGAGGTATTGTCCGTGCAGCCAGAGAGAAATGCGTAACAGTCCTACGATCATTTCTTCATATCTTTCGGGTAGCCATTTCGCCTAGACTGCCCTGTACTTCCTATTTATTTATTTCCTAGGCGATTTATAGTACCATATTCCTGTCTTTCCTTGAACATTTTTGTACTTCATTCTTTCGTCTTTCAGCTGAAAAATTTCTTCTGTTAGCCATAGTTTTTTCGGAGTTACCTTTCATGTACCTATGTTTGTCGTTAAAGGACCGGGGGGGGGGGGGGAGGGGAGGAATGAAAAAGGAAGCCGCCTGGTACTATTTTACATAGAGAATAATTTAATCATATCTAGCACTTGGTTTAAGAATCATGAAATAATGTTGTATCCGTGGAAGAGACCTGGAGTCATCGAAATATTTCCAATTGATTATGTAATGGTAAGACAGATATTTCGGAACCAGGTTTGCAATTGTAAGACATTTTCGAGGTCAGATGTGGACGTTGGTTACAATTAATAGCTTATGAACTGTAGATTAAAACTGAAGAAACTGCAAAAGAGTAGGAAGATAAGGAGATGGGGCCTGAATAACCTGAAAGAACCGGACGTTTCAGAGAGAGAATTAGGGAGCGATTAACCAGAACAGGGGAAAGAAATACAGTAGAAGAAGAATGGGTAGGTTTTAGACATGAAATACTGAAGGCAGCAGAGGCTCAAGTAAGTAAAAAGACCACAACTAGTAGATATCCATGGGTAACATAAGAGATATTGAATTTAATTGATGAAGGGAGAAAGCTGCAGTACATGAAGCAGGCGAAAGGGAATAAAACGTTTAAAAAATGAGATCGACAGGAAGTGAAAAACAGCTATGCAGGGATAGCTAGAGGACAAAAATAAGTATGGAGAAGCCTATATCGCTAGAGGGTAAGACAGCCGCCTAAAGGAAAATTAAAGAGACCTTTTGAGAAAAGAGAGCCACCTTCTCAGATGGAAAACCAGTCATAAGAAGCGAAAGCAAAAAGATGGAAATGACAGAGGACATTGATGAAGGTAAGATGCGATATATGATACTGCGTGAAGAATTTGGTAGAGCACTGAAAGACCTAATTCGAAAAAAGGCCCTAGAAGTATACGGTATTCCGTTGGAACTACTGATAGCCATGGGAGAGCGAGCCCTGACAAATTCTTCCATCTGGTGAGCAAGATGTTTGAGACAGGCGACATACCCTCAGACTTCAAGAATAATATAAGAATTACAATTTCAAAAGAAGCAGTTGCTGACAGCTGTGAAAATTACGGAACTATCACTTTAATAAGTCACGGTTGTAATATATTAACACGAATTCATTACAGAAGAATGGAAAAACAGGTAGAAGCGAACCCTAGGGAAGGTCCGTTTGGATTCCGGAGAAATGTAGGAGGACGCGAAGCAATACTGACCCAATGGCTCCTCATAGAAGATAGGTTAAGGATAGGCAAACCTACATTTATAAGATTCGTAAACTTAGAAAGAGCTTTTGACAATGTTGATTGGAATACTCTCTTGCAAATTCTAAAGGTGGCAGGAGTAAAATACAAGGAGCGGAAAGCAATTTACAATCAGTAAAGAAACCAAATGGCATTTATAAGGATCGAGGGACACGAACGGGGAGCAGTGATAGAGAAGGAAATGAAACTGTGTTGTAGCCATTAAGCAGATTCAGAAGAATGTAGGTTGCAGTAGTTGCTCGGAGATGAAGAGGTTTGCACAGGGTAGAGTAGCATGGAAAGCTGCATCAAACAAGTCTCTGGACTGAAAACAACAACAACAACATCATTACAGAATTTGAAACGCGTCTGATCATTCCGCAGTATTTCAGTGTAACATTTCCTTCCACACTGATTATTCCGCTCGATTGCGTTAACCTTCAGTTTACTGAAGGGTTTTCCCCCTACTCCAGTTAAACGTCGCAGTCCAGTGATTCCAGTTACACCTACATTCCAAAAGTCGCCACTGTCGGTTTTAATCTTGTCAAAACATATTTCAGGTGGTTAAGAAACAAGCCTGTGTTGTGCTTTTCGAAGCCAGTACATCGTATAAAGCTAGTTGACCGAGGATATCGAGTGGAAAGCAGCGGCTGTCGTTCCAGAAATACTGAAAACCAACCAGGTCCCGCCATTCCAAAGTCGGACCAATATTTGGGTGTTTTACTTCGATTGATATCTGCATGGGTGTCGGCAAACCGCCTAACCTATTTCGGTAAACGGTCAAACTTAATTCTACTAGCTTTGGTATGGTATTCTTCAAGCATGTTCTCCTGTTCACGTTCAAAAACTGGATAAATGAATTCGTCTTACCTATTTATTTAAATAATTCTTTAATAACTTAAGCTTTTAGAAATATAGTAGGCCAGTTGGTGTCCTGTTTGCATTTATATATTATTTTTGGAATTATTAATAATTTAGTGAAAATGTTAAGTGCAACACTGCAAAACAAAGATCATATTAATAACTTAAATTTTTTTGTGAATCCAAATCTATGTGAGAATTTCGTTGCCTTTTCAGAAGTTCCTAATTCATTGAATTTGTTCTAGTATTACTCTAAAGTTTGTCTAGGTTTTTTAAACTCTTTGGTCAATTCAGTAATCTATGTTTCATGCCGTTTTCCTTCGATAACTGCTAACATTGTAGGTGATTCGGAAACATTCACTCTTTCAGTTTCCTTTTATAATTTCGTACCATACTTAAGAAAGTAGTGGAACCGCGATGAGTAGAAACATTCGCAGATACACGTAGATATGATGCTTGAAAATGTATGTCCAAAAATGACGGATAACTAATAATTTCTAACTTACATTACAGTAGTTTTATTTGAATGCTTGTTCACAAGACGCGGATTGTGGCAGTAAAATCAAACATCGCATTGATGTTAGCAGTTTAAATTCAGTGCAAGTCGCAACCCTCTTACGTAAAAATTGCAAGGCCTATGAACTAGACTTTGCCTACATTGGATCTTTTGAAGTTAATAAGAGTACTTCCTTATAAAAAGATAACGTGACAGGTTGATCATGTGGCCGACATGCTCCAGTTTAAGTGGGTCATTGTACGACATCGTCATATTGGAATTACTTTAGTTAGTTTACGAAAAGGCTTTAAACATTTATCACTTTACACAGTGTCAAAGCAATCTTTAATCTATAGGCTGTAATCGTTGTACGTTGTAAGCGCGTTGTCTTTGAGTATACAACAGTCGTGAACAAGGAAATTGAACTTCGACTAACGAGAAAACATAAAGTATTTAATGAAATAATGTAGCAATTACACTACTTTATGAAATTTTATTACAACTGAAAACGTATGACGTACCTTCGTAAAGTGTGTCTATTAATTAAGTGGTTGAAAAAACACGTATTTAACTGGAAAGAGTAATAGCGACTAAAGAGCAGTTTCAAATATCGATGTGCCTTTTTGTAAGTTCGTAAGTGAAGAAATCGGTATGCTATAAGCACTAAACGTCTCATGACAGATTATGCAAAAATATCAATTCATGAAATTCTAAACTGATAAAATAGTCTGTTTCTTGCGATTTGTTGGGGGGTTGGTTACATATTACATTCAGAATAAAAAAATACTCACTCCCATAAATAAAATTGTTCACTGCTTCTGAATGCGCAGTATGATAAGTTCAAAACAATTAGCATCGAAGTGGTTGTGGGACGCCATTGCAACACATGGTAAGCAGATTCTACAACTAGGGGTTAGCTGATTACTTAGCTCCGAACAGTATAACGAAGCGAGCTCCCACATAAACTGTGAGTGCTGATGTGTGCAGCTATAAAAAGACAACTTTTATGGGAGGAGTTCCCTGGAGTAATCTGGAAAGTTTGGATGCAGACTGGATGATAGTGTACGCTAAGCGTGGAACTTTGTTTATATTTCCAAGTTACACTTCTACTGCCATGCTTGATAATGCTACCATCGATTCGGAGTTTTCTGTCCTCTTTTCGTATTGAGGATGCACTTTTCAGTGCCATTTGGTGTGAACTTGCCAAATTTTAGTTTTTGCTTGGGGGGTTTTGACTTCGCTTTGACTGTTTGTACAGTTATTATAGAAAAAGATTTGGAATATGTCCAGTTGCACTACAACAATTTCATGAACATCCCAGGTGACAAATTCTTATCTGTGAACTGGTAGTATTCACATGAGTGACAATAATAATCTTTAAGTGAAATGTAAAACCGTTTGTTGTGGATTTTAGTCACCATTGTGGTTCGGTATATCTCGATTCAAAAGTTATTCGAATTATTCGTTACAATATCTGGATACCATGAGACATTGTGTGAACAGCTTTAATGCTGGCCTGTTATGCAAATAATGAATAGTGAAGTGACAGTACATATAGTATCCATTTACTTTTGTACGTAGAATAATTGATAGATGTTGAAGAATTTCAAAAAGTGAGTATGAGAATATTTGAAAAGAACCTGAATGCTTGCGGAAAGGCTGTAATGGGTGCATCACAACGTTATGCACTGAATTATCTGAGGTAATTATTTAAATTCCATATTATACTTACGATTACTTTTTCTTAAATATCTTGAAAGCTGAATTGACTTAGATGCACAGCTTACTGTAACATCCTGCAACCTATGAAGCGAAGCTTCAATGGAAAATTCTGTTCCGCAATTATTAACTTTTATCTCGACCATTCGCCCCGAAAGAGTTTCATTTTTTGTTTGCCTGAAAATTTGGTCGTTAATATTCCAGCAAAAAGTTGAAAATATTCACAAAATTAACACTACATGGAGAACATCTTCAACTTTTGTGATCCTGTCTTCCTCAGTTGCGTGTAATATCACAGTATATTGATAATTTTTGCTTATGGACCATCTGACAGCAACTGAATAAAACACAATTTTAGTGCCATACGCGTTTCGCCTTTATTTTTTGCAGGGCATCAGCAGTGGCCTGGAATATGTACATATGTTAGCTATTTAATTTACATTTTTGTCACTGTGCCTATACGTTATAAACAGTTCTGTTGGTTGGTATTTCTTATTGAGTTGTAATGTTTGAACTGTACTTACTGGTTGTGTGGATAATTTCTTACATATTACGCTCCTGTTGAATTTTTGGTGTTGTTGTTCTTCTTATGAATGCCAATTTGCGGTTTTTATCCCACATTCCACAGCACTATGAACTGAACGCATGTTTCAATGTAATGTTTTGGTTTATGTTGCCGAATGTCAAATGTTTTTGCCAAAGATCGAATGTTGTTGCCAAACTTTCGAGTGTAATTATTGAAGTATTTGTGATCTGTTCGTGTATGCATTTGTGTGTGCGTTTGTGTGTGTGTGTGTGTGTGTGTGTGTGTGTGTGTGTGGGTGGGTGGGTGGGTGGGTGATAAAATTTTTTGTGCTGTGTGTGTGTGTGTGTGTGTGTGTGTGTGTTGTGGTGTGGTATTATTTTTTTGTTGCTCTGCTTATGTGCGTGCGCGCGCGCGCGCGCGCGCGCGTGTGTGTGTGTGTGTGTGTGTGTGTGTGTGTGTGTGTATGTGCGTGTGTATTTTGGTGTGGTATATATATTTGTGTGTGTGTGTGTGTGTGTGTGTGTGTGTGTGTGTGTGTGTGTGTCCAGATGGTTTGGGGAAGAGTTTTTTGTTTTATGTTAGCATTTCCTTTATTAAGTGTAGTAGGGAGCCAGTGCTGATGTGTGTTTGTTCATTTATCACATGATTGTTTTCTGCTATGGATTACTGGAAGTGGATGTTTCTTGCATTTGTATAAGATATGGTCATAGTTGCTTATTCTCATTATTTTCATTTCTTGTTCCATGTTTGTAGGATGATGGTTATGGTGTTTTAAAAGCTCTGCAAATGTGGAATGGTTTGCTTCATACTTCCAACATCTGATATGTTCTTTGTATCTTGTTCCAAAATTCCTGCATGTCATGCCTAGGTATACTGCATCACAACTTTGACACAACTTTGATCACAGATACTTCAGTAATTACACCCGAAACTTTGGCAATAACATTCGATCTTTGGCAAAAGCATTTGACAGTCGGCAAAAATATTGCAATGAAACAAGCGTTCAGTTCATAGTGCTGTGGAATGTGGGATAAAAACCGCAAATCGGCATTCATAAGAAGAACAACAACACCAAAAATTCAACAGGAGCGTAATATGTAAGAAATTGTCCACACAACCTGTAAGTATAGTTCAAAACATTACTACTTAATAGGAAATACCAACCACCAGTACTGTTTATAACGTAGCCTATAGGAACAGTGACAAAAATGTAAATTAAATAGCTAACATATATACATATTCCAGGCCACTCATGATTCCTTGCAGAAAATAAAGGCGAAACGCGTATGGCACTAAAAATTGTGTTTTATTCAGTTGCTGTCAGGCGGTCCATAAGTAAAAATTATCAATATACCGTGATCCTACATGGAGAAATTTAAACAGATAAACTCCTTAACTTAATTAGTAAGCAGCCATAATGCAAATGGGAATTTTTCCATACCAATAAGAACAAAGATGACATATCGACAAGACACATTTAGAAAAATTGCAAGGATTACTGTAAAAAAAGTAACAGGAAATGTTGAAAGAAAGCACTTGTCAAAAGTAGCTACATGTGACTCGCAAACAAGGACGTGAATGGAGAGGAAAAGTAAAAGGAAAGCTTTGAAATCTGTTTCCAGAGAAGAAAATAGAAAATTAGCTGGATATGCAGAACATACGATGAAACTTTTGGAACAGGAAATGGAAATAATTTCTCTTGAAGTATACGACCTTGAGAAGAGAGAATTCATTCACATCTTCCTAGCTAATGAAGTATCTCAAAATCTCGCAGACATTTCAAAGAGCCACTTATCACTTATAGGCAACCATTATCGTGTTGAAAAGTAGCACATCAGTATTGCCATATGAGAGGTAACACATGAGGACGCAATATGTCGTGGCGTACCTTTGTGCTGTTGTAGTTCACTCAGTCACTACCAGGAGTGGCCTAAGTCATTTCAGATGGAGTCCCACAATATGACACCCAGAATAACATCTTTGTGCATCAGCATAACATTGAAAGACTGGGATTCTCCCCATGTCGCCTCCATACTAACCGAAGATGGTCATTAGTGGTTGTGCAGAACCGTTATTAATCGCTAAATACAGCGCGAGGCGATCCATCAACTGTCCATGCTTGACACCCACAGCACCATTCCAGATGCAGCCATTTGTGCTGTGGTGATAACAACAGCTTACGCTGGAAGCATCGCTGCTTCCTCCACCCAATGGTATGGGATGACACAGAATGATGCATAGGGTCCATTGTACGTTTTAGAATGGTAGGTGCAGATGTAAAGGGATTACTATGTGCCTGGTGTAGAATACAGTGATCTTCCCTTGTGGTGATCAGGCGTGCTCGACCAGAACCTTTACAACAGGCACATATGCAATAATCTTCCCATGCAGTCCTGCACCTGGCCGCTATCACATCTGAAAGACCCAGAACTGTGGATACTGCACTATTCGGCCATCCAGCAAAATTAAGACTCTCAATAAGGGCTCTTTCCAACTCCACCAGGACCTGATAAAGCAGTCTCACACGAGTTTTTAGCATCTCCGTGCCCTTCACATTGATCACTCATACACTACTTATGTCCATCACAGGTAACTGTAGCATTAATCATTTACATACCAGCCGATGGTTGTATATGAGTGTAGCTATACTGACATCAAACCATGTTTTCTGGGTGTTCAGTTCTTTTGTCAGGCAGCGCATGTGTTGCTATATCTAGCCTTTCTGGATGTTGGTTGTAAAAGAATGGAATGTGGTGAATATTCCCTCCATATTTTGTAAAGTAAACATATAATGTGAGTCGTCAGTTGAGTTTTTAGATGACAAGTAGCAAAGAAATACTACTGACACACAGTTCACATGCTATATAAATAAAAGGTTAAGCTCTAAATGGCCAGCAACTATGGATTGTCCATCATGAAATTTTAAATACAACACTCTTCAGTTTATTTATAGCAAGAAGCTATTGTGGACATATATTAATACCCATTACTATTAATACACGTGAGCATTTGCATCCACCTCTTCAAGTAACATTAACAATTGGCTAGTGGTGTTTTCAGGATTTCCTTTTCTGCCTTAACATTCCTAGTACCACTGAGGTTAATATGACACCACAAGCACACTGGAAAATCGTTTTCAAAGCTCTTTTTCTTTTCAAAATACATGACTTTCTCTGCCTGGATCTATTTTATCCAATGATCTTTTGTTCAAGTTTATATTTAAAAAACATTAAAATTTCTTGATGGTGTTTTTGCGCTGAGTACACCTGGGATCAATGTGACCACAATGAAGGGTGCCAGATTTCTTCTTCGTCGAAATGAGACACTCCCGATTTCTTGGTTGTCATACCAGGACACAATAAAAAAACGCATCAAAAATTGTAACATAAAATACATTTATTAAGAAAAAAAGTTATACGTATACCAGGATACAATAAAAAACGCATCAAAAATTGTAACATTATATATATATATATATATATATATATATATATATATATATATATATATATGTGTGTGTGTGTGTGTGTGTGTGTGTGTGTGTGTGTGTGTGTGTGTGTGAATGTGTGATAATATGTGCCAAATATTCTAATATTTTTTAAACAACAATATCAGAGAAATAAACCTGAACTATTATTACATTTCTTTGTACTTTGTGTTTGAGTTGGCCCTTTTCAGTAGAGCCTTATTAGTTTATAAATAATAGTGTATTTTTTAACAATAAATGTCGTAACTTTCCAAGCATAGAAGACTACTTCCAATAGTATCGACTATATGTTTATTCCTCTCGTCCTTACACTGTATTTGCATCAAAGAAAATATTCTCTCAACGTTACCATTGCGCCCTGGTACACAAAAAACATACTCACACACACAACATAAATCTTTATATTACTCGAAAAATTTCGTTTCTAATTTGGAAAAACGACTATCTGTTTTTGAGATACTGTTATCTTTTTCTTATCGGGAGACTGTAATTCATAGGGAGAATGGTTTTTAGTTTGGTGATTCGATTAAACAAATATGTGTCATTTATATTAATATTTTTTATTTTCAAATGTTCCAACGATTTTACTACATTTGTCTTCAGAGGTATTTTGCCAGTCAACCACTGAAACACCAAGTATTTTAATAGTATTGTCAACAGTTTTAAATAATCAGTCACTGTTTTATAAAATTTGACTACTTCATCACGAGAGATTTCAATTTGTGTCTTTTTTGAAATGACTCCATTCTCTTGGCATTTACTTAAACATTGTTTTAACTTGAGAAAGTAAAAACTGAGTTTTCACCTTTTCCATTGCTGTGTTCTCAGTCGCTGTACAACATTTGAAACTTCTATAACAGACTGTTTTCTTTCTTCAATTTTTAATACTCAGAAATGAAGAGTGCATACTAGGTATGAAAAAACCAAAGATAAACTTCATTGAGAGAATTTCTGAAAAATCAAGTGAGATACTGGGTGCTTTTTCTTCTGACGAAAAAAAAAGGTTCTTAGACATCAAATAAATTTACAGAACGTTCAGTAACTGGTAACAATGGCATGTATCTCGTTTTAGAATGTTAAAGCAGAGTTTTAGATTCTACATTAACAAATTCACATAAATATTTTAGTCTTTCTAACCTGACAGTGTACATAGCAAAATAAATGTATATTTTTTTAATTATTTGATCAGTGCCACAAATAATTGGTCAGCTGCTGTTTGTAATGTTTTGTGTAATATAGGACCAAGGCCTCCAAATTATCAACATCTGCTCGAATTTCTATTTTTCGTTAATTGCATGCAATATTAGTACCATGTCTCTCTCGACCTCAAAAATTTTACGTTAGCTTTATTGCCTCCAAATCCAATGTATTTCTTAACAGCGATTTTAAAACCATTTGAAGCCTGCATAGAAAAATTGACCACGTTATCTAAGGTCTCCACCTCTTAAGCTTCCCAGGTTCAGTAATTTTATGCTTATGCCCGTCTTGGTAAAACACTGAATCAGAAGTTGAAAGATATCTTTTTTAAATTTTTATGGTTACTTGTGTCAGTGTTAAAGCTATAAAATAAACAACTTTGAAGTTCATTACGAATGAAATGAACTTTCTAGATGATGTATGTTGAGTGGCAGTTTTGGGGCATTACATATTTTCGGTAATAACTTAGTAAGGCAATCTGTAGAAGAGACAATTTGATGTTTTTTTGACCATATGGTATGCAAAACAAAAATGTGCTGTAGTAATTGTTTCTCCTTCTAAACTATCGTGTTACACAAACTAATTCATGAGAGTTTTAGTTTTACTTGGCGATGGTACGTGGAATTTATGTTTCTCTTTTCCTTTAGATCTGCAATTCCTTCATGACCCGTACTTAAATATGTATTACAGCATTTGCAGAAGGCTTCATGTTCTGTTCAGACTTTTTTTAATAAGGGGGCATTGCTCTCTGTATTGGTCGCAATCCCTCTTTGCAGAGATTCCTACCTCACCGTAATCACCGTCTTGGAGTTCAACACCACAGCCTGCCACTGACGCAGATGGGTGACCAGGAGGTCTCCCGTATCGTCCCGGATCAGGACACCAGCGTTACCGGTAATACGGCGGAGTAACGAGGGGGTACCTGAATGGCAGGCAAAGATCGCCATACTGCACAGCTACACTGCAACTGTCATAGCGGTTCAACAACTGAAGAAGAATGGTGGCGAGCGGGATGGAAACGAGTACCTGACAGACGAGCTTTTGTAAGTCCAATACATGCGCCGCCTTCACTCACTGCCACAACGGCATCGCGGTAGGGTAGCGCGGGTGATGAACCGCCATACCAGGAGCCTGCCAGGAAGGGAGAGTGAGGCATCAGCTGTTTTGAGCGGGCTGAAGGCCAATTACGATGCGAAACCTTGACGGGCATCGACAGCCGATGTCAAAAGAATAGAGAGTCATGACTTTCTTTTTTTTTTAGTCATGAGTCTTCTGACTGGTTTGAAATGGCCCGCCATGAATCTCTCTCCTGTGCCAACCTCTTGCAACTTACGCCCACAATTACTTGCTGTATATATTTCAATCTCTGTATTCCTCTACACTACACTTTTTGCCCTCTAAAGCTCCCTGTAGTCATTGGAAGTCATTCCCTGATTTCGTAACAGATTTCCTGTCACCATATCCCTTTTTCTTATCGTGTTTTCAAATACTCCTTTCCTCTTCGACTCTGCACAGAACCTCCTCATTCCTTACCTTATGACTCCACCTAATTTTCAGCATTCGCCTGTAGCGCCACATTTCAAATGCTTCGGTTCTATTCTGTTCCAGTCTTCCCATAGTCCATGTTTCACTGCAATACAATCCTGTACTCCAAACGTCTATTCGCAAAACTTTATTCCTCAAATGAAGACCTACGTCTGATACTAGTAGGCTTCTCCTGGCCAGAAATTCACTTTTTGCCATTGATAGCCTGCTTTTGCTGTCATCATCGCTCCGTCCGTCGATGATTATGTTGCTGCCTGTGTAGAAGAATTCCTTAATTTCATCTACTTCGCGACTATCAACGCTGAAGATAAGTTTCTCGCTGTTCTTATTTCTGCTTCTTCTCATTACTTTTGCCTTTCTTCGATTTCCTCTCTATCCATAAAAATGTTCAAATGTTTGTGAAAGCTTAGACAATGCCCGTCCGCATGTGGCGAATCAGACCAAAGATCTGATCACATCCTTTCGATGGCAAACTCTAGATCATCCTCCTTACACCCCCGATCTTGCGCCCGGTGACTACCACCTGTTCCTGCACTTGAAGAAACACCTGGACGGTCAGCGTCTTCAAGACGATGACGAAGTCAAAACAGTGGTGATGCAGTGGTTAACAAGTCAGGCGGCAGACTTCTATAAGGAGAGTATTCAAAAACTGGTACAACGTTATGAAAAGTGCCTCAATATTGACGGAAATTACGTAGAAAAGTAGGTTAGGTTAGAGGCTTTCATGTAAAAATAAAATTACTCAGATATCTTAGCACGTCATTTTTTAATTTCAAAACAGTACTTACTTAAAAAACACGCCTCGTATATTATTAATGTTTGTATGTGAAATAGTTTGTGACAACTATAGAAAGCTACAGACACACTATAAATTCATTCTATTCATGATCTATTAGGGCTTAAGATTTGGTATAAAATGAGCATGTGTGACGTACACGTAAAGAAATTGTTTATTTACTGTAAATATAAATATATTACAGGATTGCTGAGTGCCGAAACAGAGTGTTCTCCACAGCTACACGGAAAGATTATCCAGTGTCATCATTTATCAGGAGGCCAGTCAGCGACTCAATATCGCAAAATAGGACCGTTAACTCCGATAGAACAACACGCTTTCCTTTCCTGACGGTCTTCGTGTCCAGATGTTTAGTAACTGGTAGGTTTTCATTACCGTTTACTTTCTTTTACGTCTGGCGATTGTGTAATGTGTTTTCCATGTGGGTGCACCCTGTGGTATGAGAAATAATTCACATCAGTTAGTAAACTATATGGGGAAATACTAAACAGTTCCCCGTTACGAAGCCGCTGCTGAATAATTTTAATGCGTCAAAGTGTCTGAGGTAATTTATCAAGTTGGTGAACTTCGGGACACTTCAAGCGTAGCTAATTTTGCATCCCCTTTGACCCTTGTATCTGCACAAAGGCTACAGTGAGAGTAAATTACCTTGTAGCTTCTCGCCCTATACTCCAAGACGCTTTACCTCCAAGGCCAAAGTAGTGTGCAAGTAATTAAACACTTTAGGCCTGCTGTCACCGAATCGGTTAGATAAATGGTGCCAAACAAACCTCAAGCTTCGGTCTAAGTAAGCTGCGTCTCTTGCGCGTGATGGAAAAAGGTAATACGCATAGCGCCATGCAGCGTAGCATTAATACCGCTTAAATGCTTTTTAAACCTAGAACTTGATCACCATGACTTCAGGTCAGTAACTGAACAATAACCCAATTAAATTATTAGCGTCAAGCATTTTCTGCTTCACAACTAAAGAGCTGCCTCTTTATTAGCGCAATACTCAATTTTTTTAGTATCTTACACATAATTTTAATGTTAGTCTATTGCCTTATCATGGTGGTACAATAAGTAAAGTGGAGGACAACTGATTTCTAGCGTTGAAGATAGATGGTGTAATAAGATCGATCCTTAATATATCTTCCATCTGCGAGGTGCGAATGTTTATATTACAATGAATGAAATCCCTGAGACACCGTTCGAAACTAATAATGTGGTGTGCACACGAAGAGGATGGTCAAGTAAACTTTATCCAAAATATGGTACATAATGGACAAGGGGCCATCCAGAAATTACTTCAGACGTTAAGGGGAGGGAGTGTGACAGAGTGTGACATCGTGTGATAAGGGAGGAAAGGGGAGGGCGAGTCAAAAGCCTCGTGACGTTACATGTAAAAAGTTTTATTTTGATTTGTATTACAACTCTAAACTTCACCTCTATCAAAAAGCTTTAAAATATTATCAATTATATCATCATTATTATTTACTAACATTTAAATTTATTTGTGTCACTTTTGGCATGTGGCGGTCGCGCGATGTGCCTACGCTATCATTACTCAGCCAGTACCGCATTCGAGGCTTTGACAAAAACCGCCTCTGCCCTACTTTCGTCTATTTTGAACTATATATACCATTACTAACAAATTCAAAATGAGTAAAAATATGATTTAGGTATTGTTTACCGCAAACTTCAACGAAGATAAAGTGTAGGTTATGCTGATAGAAAAAAAATTATACCAGTCGAAGTTAACACCTTATGGCGAAGTTAGAAAAGCAGTGACCATGTTGAATGTGAAGTGGATTCGAAAATCAAAGAGCTCCAAACCAAACACGGAAAAGAAAGCGGCACTTATATATTATTTTCTAGTATATACCTTCGTCGTGGAAACCACCAAAGTAATTACAAGCGTTGGGCGTAAAAATAAATTTGAGTTTTCTAGTATCTTAGCATTTAGTTCTCCACCGCTAGAAATACATTCCTATTCAGAAGACACCCCAACACGTTGAACGACTAGAGACAGAACGATCATATTCACAGGACGTTAGTATGTATTTCAGTCACCTCAGTTCAACATGTGTCACGTTGCCTAGTTGGCACAGGTCCGTCATAGGCCGTGACATCCCATGCGCGATGGGGTTGATGCGCATAAGACGCGAAAGGCAGCTGTGGTACAGCCACCCAAGCTGCATCCACCTGGCTCCAGAGTTCACCTGTGGTGGTTGGCACTGGGTCACAGCGCTGCACCCATCCTTTCACCATATTCGAAAAATTTTAGATTGGTGACAAGTCCGGTGATCTGGTGGGCCAGGGCAAAAGTCTGACATGAGATGACACCAAGAAGACACGTGTTCGTGCAACAACATGTGGCTGTGCATTATCTTGCTGAAAAATGGCGGCTGGGCTGTTATGCAGAAAGGGTCACAGGGTGTCACTCGCGTAAGTCACACTGGTCACAGGACCTTGGAGCACACCAACTGTGATTTCTGGTTGTACTTCCGCTGTCTCTCTTTGCTTTGTTATTACTCGCGTAACAACTAATATATTGATAACTGTCTGAGATTAATATGTTGCTACGAAAAGAGCCCTGAAATACTTTTTAGGGATCCTGTGCTGTGACTTTCTTTGGATCATTAATTTTCAACAAAACAAAATATGTTATGTTCTTATTATTCTGGATCTGGCTTTCCATTAAAGTAACATTGCTTCGTTACTGTAAGTCGCAATAAAGTTCAACATATCTTCCTTACTTTACGATTATTGAAAAGGTTACTGAAAATTATTTCGTTATCAATACTGATGTTACAGTACGCAAAGTTTGTTCAACATTAAAATTTTGCAGTGGATTTTTGTTAACAGTAAAACACGAATAAGTACCACGACTAACACGAGATCTTGAGACTATTATCAGAGAAAAGGATGTTTTTACTATAATGTTTGCCGTACCACGACTAACAAGAGAACATGAGACTATTATCAGAGAAAAGGATGTTTTTACTATAATGTTTGCCAGACCAGAACTGCGCACAGCAAGATTTCTTTTATGTTATGTAGGTAAATTATCTTCTTGCACTGTTAATAATATATCATCCGCAGCCCGCGTCCACCTGTAAAACACATCATACAATCTGCTGCTCTGCCCTGCAATGCCGAAAACTGAAAGAAATAATTTTAGTTCACTGTTACCTGTCCGCTTCTTTACGGTATGATTGATTTCATTTAATGCAGTTTGAATGCGCCGCGGCAGCGGCTCGTTCGTTCGTAGCGCAGCTCTGCACCACGAATAATATTTAAATAGCTGAAAATGTCTCATAATGGAAGTTTTCACTAAGTAATTCTATTCAAAACATTTAGACAGATTAAATTCTTACACACCTTAACAAATCAATACCTAATGGCGTCCTTCTGTCAATCTTGACAAAAGAATTCTACACAAACGTACAATATAGCGTCACAGGCTCTTCCTACTCACGTAACTCCAAGAAGACGAGAGAGAAATTAATGCTCGGTCACTACTATTTATACTCGTTGTGACATATTCTCATCTTTGTTTGATATTTAATAAGTATCGTCTGTGGCGGTTCCAGTACTCGCCGACACAGATATTGTTTGTTGTTGTGGTCTTCAGTCCTGAGACTGGTTTGATGCAGCTCTCCATGCTACTCTATCCTGTGCAAGCTTCTTCATCTCCCAGTACCTACTGCAACCTACAACCTACACAGATATTATGTTTAAAAAAAATCGGTACATAACTCTAACAAGTATAAAACGTGGCACATAATGGTTTCTCTTTATTACATAAAGTTCACACAATCGTTGTCCACGCAATTACAATCATCCAGTTTAATTATTCTTTTCTCCTTTTATACCACATATAATTTGTGTTTTGCTAAGATAAGTTACAGTACCCAACAGCACCCCACACCATAAGGCCTTAAGCTCGGGCTGTATGACTCGTTTGAATGAAGTCACTGTGATGCCACTCACCCTCTCTGCTGTGAACCAAAATGCGGCCGTCATTTTCAAACAAAAAGAAACTGGATTCGTCCGAAAACACTATATGATGCCATTCCTGTCCCTAGTGACGTCGTTTCATACATCATTACCGTTTGGCACGTTTCTGCACATTCGTCAAAGATAGGCGGAGAAGTGGACGACGCACAAGTAACCCACGCCATAATAAACGGCGACGGACTGTAACCCCTGATAGTGTACAATGTGTTTACGGTGTTCGACCGTTGCACCAGAGCCGAGGATGACACAGGTCTGTCCTGCAATGTCATTCGGATGATCTCCTCAGGGAGTGGTCCGTGTTGTGTGACCTGAGCCATCTGGTCGTGTTCTACGCCCTTCCGTGAACAATGCTGCATACACCCCTTTGCACTGCCGAAACACTTCGTCCCACACGAGCAGCAATCACCCGGATGGCTGCATCACATTCTCTTATGACAATAATACGCCCTCTTTCAAACTCACTGATTTGACGGTACGGCTCGCGCATATATCTAAGGCGTCCTGCACCTGTGCTCAAGACACACTGATTCATTACGTTCGGTTTATATCCACAACGAGAGCCTCAACACATTTTACCGTTAGGTAGTGTCGAGCGCGATTTTTATGTTGACCTTGAACATGCCAGCCGACATAGTTGAAATGCTAATCATTGCTGCAGAACATAACGTGCATGTACTGTGAATATGTACGTCCTGTCTATCGTTGTTCAATGTGTTCTGTTTGTTTTCTGAACATGTGTGAGTATGTAGTGTGCTGTGGCAAACTGGAAAACGGTATAACCTAGTCAGTTACGTTCAGTTGTTATTCACTACTTATAATGAAGCGAAATTGGCAACCCCATCTTCCTGTCTGTCTGTTGGGGGTAGTCTCGGAAGATAGAGGCTCCATTTACAGGCTGTTATCACTGAAATGTAGCTGGGTTCTTCACGGTGATTTAGTATACATATTGTGTGACATGCATTCAACATTTTACATGCTCACTTTTAATTAAAGGAAGAGGACATACCAGAATACACTAAAGATATTAGTACGCGACTAATTGGAAACCAATTACCTCAACCAGTACCTAAATCAAAGCCTAGTCAAAACATTTCTAGGAATAAAATTATAGTACCGCAATCTACACTCAGTAGCTTGTTGTTATTTAAATGATCGTGTGGCATTAGCGACCTATATTTTTCATCATAAAAAGCCAGTAACTAACACATGCAATCACATAAGAGCCACAAAGAGGTTTTGCCCATTGCGAACGTTGTAACTCAAACAACTGCAGCTAGACGTGCCAGGGAAGTTCTTTGTTTGATAAACAATGACGATGCTATATGGAGAAGATGATGTGAACGTATCGTGTGTTCATAACATTGCAGAAACCGAGAACAAAGTGACTGCTATGCCAATCACAAATACACTCCTGGAAATGGAAAAAAGAACACATTGACACCGGTGTGTCAGACCCACCATACTTGCTCCGGACACTGCGAGAGGGCTGTACAAGCAATGATCACACGCACGGCACAGCGGACACACCAGGAACCGCGGTGCTGGCCGTCGAATGGCGCTAGCTGCGCAGCATATGTGCACCGCCGCCGTCAGTGTCAGCCAGTTTGCCGTGGCATACGGAGCTCCATCGCAGTCTTTAACACTGGTAGCATGCCGCGACAACGTGGACGTGAACCGTATGTGCATTTGACGGACTTTGAGCGAGGGCGTATAGTGGGCATGCGGGAGGCCGGGTGGACGTACCGCCGAATTGCTCAACACGTGGGGCGTGAGGTCTCCACAGTACATCGATGTTGTCGCCAGTGGTCGGCGGAAGGTGCACGTGCCCGTCGACCTGGGACCGGACCGCAGCGACGCACGGATGCACGCCAAGACCGTAGGATACTACGCAGTGCCGTAGGGGACCGCACCGCCACTTCCCAGCAAATTAGGGACACTGTTGCTCCTGGGGTATCGGCGAGGACCATTCGCAACCGTCTCCATGAAGCTGGGCTACGGTCCCGCACACCGTTAGGCCGTCTTCCGCTCACGCCCCAACATCGTGCAGCCCGCCTCCAGTGGTGTCACGACAGGCGTGAATGGAGGGACGAATGGAGACGTGTCGTCTTCAGCGATGAGAGTCGCTTCTACCTTGGTGTCAATGATGGTCGTATGCGTGTTTGGCGCCGTGCAGGTGAGCGCCACAATCAGGACTGCATACGACCGAGGCACACAGGGCCAACACCCGGCATCATGGTGTGGGGAGCGATCTCCTACACTGGCCGTACACCACTGGTGATCGTCGAGGGGACACTGAATAGTGCACGGTACATCCAAACCGTCATCGAACCCATCGTTCTACCATTCCTAGACCGGCAAGGGAACTTGCTGTTCCAACAGGACAATGCACGTCCGCATGTATCCAGTGCCACCCAACGTCCTCTAGAAGGTGTAAGTCAACTACCCTGGCCAGCAAGATCTCCGGATCTGTCCCCCATTGAGCATGTTTGGGACTGGATGAAGCGTCGTCTCACGCGGTCTGCACGTCCAGCACGAACGCTGGTCCAACTGAGGCGCCAGGTGGAAATGGCATGGCAAGCCGTTCCACAGGACTACATCCAGCATCTCTACGATCGTCTCCATGGGAGAATAGCAGCCTGCATTGCTGCGAAAGGTGGATATACACTGTACTAGTGCCGACATTGTGCATGCTCTGTTGCCTGTGTCTATGTGCCTGTGGTTCTGTCAGTGTGATCATGTGATGTATCTGACCCCAGGAATGTGTCAATAAAGTTTCCCCTTCCTGGGACAATGAATTCACGGTGTTCTTATTTCAATTTCCAGGAGTGCAATTTGAAAGAATGGATTCAAAGTCCTTGGACACAAAATGATTAAACTTTGTATCGTTCATTTCATTTGTTATGTTTTGTAATTTTGATTTGTTCTTGATTTTTTGAAAAATGGGTTTTTATGGAAATACATGAATATTTTTGGAAAAGTATGTTACATCACATCAGGGAAAAGGAGGGGTCACACAAATGCGACCTCCTGTGACAAGGAGAGGGGGGGGGGGGGGGGACTCTGTGTGACGTAATTTATGGATGGCCTTCAGACGCCGATTTGTGTCTGCAAGGGAGAAGCTACGCACTTCGTGATGCGCAAAGATTCTGTCTGGACTTGGTGAATAAGCAGTTAATATAATGAAATAACTCACCCCAGTGTTAATTATACAGCGAGGTACACGTGTACTGAATTTTGTGAGATGCTAATACATGGTATTGTTAAACGTCAGCCATCTTATGAATTTTCGAATTCTGAAAGTTGATAACGTTGATATAAGTTAAATACTAACGCTAATTCCTGCTGGACAAGAAATGTATAGCAAAATACATCATTGTTTGATCTGAAAAGAAAACTACGATATTAAGTGAAACAGTGTATATGAATCCCGACACGTTACACATCGGAATAGACATTCAAGAGGATAGATATTGATAGCAAATCCTCGAGTATGCGCAAGGTCAGAACTTTTCTGGGGGAATTATTATTAGCGGCAAAAGCGTTTTCCTCCGTTCTGAGGTTTTTCTTCGACCAGATTATACTATCAGATTCCACTCTAAAGTTGTCATTGCATAGACAACTTCCGAACGCTCTGTTACGAGCAGCCTAATTTCTTCTGCAGTTGTAGTCTACGACAAACATAGTAGCGGGAAGTCGGGCAGCAGACGACCAATTTCGTCGAGCTGCAGAAAGCAAATACCAGAAGACATTGCCACTTAACAAGCGTATTGATAATTACACAAAAATTACATAAACCATTAAGACACTATCTTTGATGTTGCAATAAAATTACAGATAACAACAAACAAGTAAACATAAATTTTTTGTGATATATTTAATTTGGAACTCTTGTATTGATAAAAACGAGCTTCGGTCTAAATGAGTGGTGTCTCTTGTGCGTAATGGAGAGAGCTAATACACACAGCGTAAGCCGAAATTAATAGCACATAAACACTTCCATTTTCCCGTTCTAGGTTTTAATTACCATGAATTCAGGCTAGTAACTGATCAATAAATCAAATAATACGTTAGAGGAGTCCATTTCCTACTTTACAACTAATGGGCTGTCTCTTTATTGATGCAAATCTCTAAATTGTTAGTTTCTTGTCCATAATTCTGTTATTAGTCGGTTTCCTTATAACGATGGCACAATAAATAAAGGGAAGGACATCTCATTTCTGAGGTCGAGGATAGATGAAAAGCTCTTATGTTGATGGTATGAGATCTAGTAGTAACTGAACGTAGCTAACTTTTTGATCAGAATAGCGTTTCGCTCCATATGTTTGTGACGAGCTTAAACTGATCTCCTTCCCATAGGTTAATTCTCTGATGTGATACGTAATCATTTGTTGTCTTGAAACGAACAAGTATTTGCTACTAAGATCTACAGTTGTTGCTTCAGAGACCACTTAAATATTTTGTTTAGCTTTAGCTACTAACTGATCCTGTGCCACGGACACGGAAATTATGTCATTTTAGAAAACGAGAGGAATCGCTGAAAGACAGTACATAATTTTAATATTCATACATGGATGAGATAAAGCTTTAGAACACTGCCCATAGCGAGACTGAGTGCCATCCGGGTGCGTTGGGGCACGTGGCTCGAGATGGAAGTTATACACTACTGGCCATTAAAAATGCTACACCAAGAAGAAATGCAGATGATAAACGGGTATTCATTGGAAAAATATATTATACTAGAATTGACATGTGATTACATTTTCACGTAATTTGGGTGCATAGATCCTTAGAAATCAGTACCCAGAACAACCACCTCTGGCCGTAATAACGGCCTTGATACGCCTGGCCATTGAATCAAACAGAGCTTGGATGGTGTGTACAGGTACAGCTGCCCATGCAGCTTCAACACGATACCATAGTTCATCAAGAGCAGTGACTGGCGTATTGTGACGAGCCAGATGCTCGGCCACCATTGACCAGACGATTTCAGTTGGTGAGAGATCTGAAGAATGTGCTGACCAGGGCATCAGGCTAACATTGTCTGTATCCAGAAAGGCCCGTACAGGACCTGCAACACGAGGTCGTGCATTATCCTGTTGAAATGTAGGGTTTCGCAGGGATCGAATGAAGGGTAGAGCCACGAGTCGTAACACATCTGAAATATAACGTCAACTGTTCAAAGTGCCGTCAATGCGAACAAGAGATAACCGACACGTGTAACCAATGGCACCCCATACCATCACACCAGGTGATACGCCAGTATGGCGATGACGAATACACGCTTCCAATGTGCGTTCACCGCGATGTCGCCAAACACGAATGCGACCATCATGATGCTGTAAACAGAGCCTGAATTCATCCGAAAAAATGACGTTTTGCCATTCGTTCACCCAGGTTCGTCGTTGAGTACACCATCGCAGGCGCTCCTGTCTGTGATGCAGCGTCATGGTTAACCGCTGCCACGGTCTCCGAGCTGATAGTCCATGCTGCTGCAAACGTCGTCGAACTGATCGTGCAGATGGTTGTTGTCTTGCAAACGTCCCCAGCTTTTGACTCAGGGATCTAGACGTGGCTGCAGCATCCGTTACAGCCATGCGGATAAGATGCCTGTCATCTCGACTGCTAGTGATACGAGGCCGTCGGGATCCAGCACGGCGTTCCGAGTTACCCTCCTGAACCCACCGATTCCATATTCTGCTAACAGTCATTGGATCTCGACCAACGCGAGGAGCATTGCCGCGATACGATAAACAGCAATCGTGATAGGCTACAATCCGACCTTTAACAAAGTCGGAAACGTGATGGTACGCATTTCTCCTCCTTACACGAGGCATCACAACGTTTCACCAGGCAACGCCGGTCAACTGCTGTTTGTGTATGAGAAATCGGTTGGAAACTTCCCTCATGTCAGCACGTTGTAGGTGTCGCCAACGGCGCCAACCATGTGTGAATGCTCTGAAAACTAATCATTTGCATATCACAGCATCTTCTTCCTGTCGGTTAAATTTCGCGTCTGTAGCACGTCATCTTCGTGGTGTAGTAATTTCAATTTCCAGTAGTGTATAAACGGAGCAGAGACGAATGGGGAATCGTTCTAGCGATGATAAGGTCTAGATGGCGGAATCTTCTGACATACGAGTGTGGGGAAAGTAATGAGTGCAATTTTTATCTACCAAGGTTTTTATTTATTCACTTTTTTTCTGAACAACAATATTGTCCCTTTAAAAGCAGTTTCTTTTGGTAGCTGTATGTCGGTGGAGTCGTTGTTCCCAGTCTTGGTGGCAGCGCTGGAACTTGTCAACTGGTAGCTCCCTTAACACGTTCACCAGAGTGACAGAATAATTTCCTTTTAAGACATTTTTCAATTTCTGGAAAAGAAAATCGTCACAGGGACACAGACCAGGTGAACAGGTGGGGTTGTGGAACAACAGAAATGCCTTTTGATGTCAAAAATTCAGTAATGGAAGTGGCCGTGGCCGTGTGACATGTGATGTTGTCATGATGCAGCGTCCACTTGTCTGCCATGTCTGGTCTCACTCGAATCATCCTTTTCTTGAGCCTTTCCAGGACATCTTTATAAAAAAACTTGGTAGTCAGTTTGTTCCGGAGGTACAAATTCCTTATGCGTGACACCCCTAGTGTTAAAAAAGCAAATCAGCACTGTTTTGATCTGGGATTTGCTCTTTCGAGTTTTTTAGGTCGATGTCTCAGTGTGCCACTCCTCGCGTTACCGCTTTGTCTCTGGATCGTACTCAAAAATCAAAGGTTCATCACATGTGATCACATTACCGAACCATTCGTGGTCAGTGATAATCACTTCTAGAAGATCAACGCAGACGTTCCTTCGATTGTTCGTCTGAACAGTTGTGACATTTTTCGCCACCATTTTGACACAAATCTTTCACATATCCAAAACTTCGGTCAAAATTTGATTTACAGTGCAAGTGGTTAAGTTTGACATGTCACCCATCACCCTTATTGTCGGTCTGATCTCTCAAGACCATGAACACGTTCGACATTTGTCGACCTTTGATGTTTATGATTTCGGTGAACGAGATTAATTTTCGAAGTGTTTTCGGCCATCCAAAAATTATTCATCAAAGCGGAAAACTTGTGCTCCTTATAAGGAATGTTCCCCATAGGTCTGTTTCAACATTTCAAACGTCACACTCGTGGATTCCCCAAGCTTAATGCAAAACTTGATGCGTTGTTCCATTTTCGTTACATGCAACAAAAACACGTGATGGGTGTACGGAGCTGACACTCGGTCTGAGCATCTGAAAGGGATAAACGCACAGCGTTGGCAGATCGCTCGCAATCTTGTCACACACTTCGTAAGCATCTTTAACAAAGACTAGATTGTTATGAACTGGTACTTGGGAGCGAACATCTCGGAAAGGGCGAAGTTGCTCGGCCGTTTGCTTGCTAGAGTCGTCAGCATGTGTGGAACATACTAGGGTTGAAACTTAAATAGGGGCAACTATTTATTCACAACCAATACAAAGGAGTTACATGTTTTCACCTGTTACTGTCCTTCAAAGTAGTCACCAGCGTTGTTTAGAACCCGTTGCCAGCGATGTGGAAGGCGTAGTATACCGTTAGCAGAGCCTGTCCTGTTGATGGTGCGACTGGAGCGGTCTACTGCCTGTCGAATCTCTGGAACAGTTCTGAACCGAATGTCACGTAGAGGTTCCTTCCTCTTCGGAATCAAATCAAAGTCAGAAGGACTTAAGTCCGTGGAGTACTTCCCAGTTCCATCGACCGAACAGAGCAGCCACAGCTTGCGCTGTTTGCGCCCACGCATTGTCGTGCAAAATGATGGGTAGGTCGCGCAGAAAGTGTCGCCGCTTCTTTCGCAAAGCTGGTCGCAAGTGATGCCCCAAAAACGAACAGTAGTACTGTCCATTGGCGTTCTGCCGATGAGAAACGCAATGCGTTGTGATAACACCATCACAGTCGTACACGAGAATCGGCATAACTTTCCCCATACTGGGGCTCTGATGCACTTTCGACTTTCGCGATTCGTTGGAATGGCGTTTCATTTTTGGATCGTACGATGCAGCCCATGTCTCATCCAGTGTTACGATACGGCGTAAGAAAGCCTCTCTTTCGCGCTCATAGCGCTCCAAGTGCGTCTGAACAGCGTCGTAACGCATCTATTTCTGCATTTCCGTCAGGTCATGCAGAACCCATTTTCCACATGTCCAGGCGTTCTTTCAGGATGCGAAGCACAGTCGTATGCGCTAATCCGGTTTCGTGGGCGAGCTCACGAATCGTTTGGCGTCGATCACTGTCCACTAACGCGGCAACAACATGCACTCCTTCTTCAGAGACGCTAGGACGACCTGCCCGATGCATGTCTGCCACAGTTTGGCTACCATTGTTGAAGGCTTTTACCCAAAGTGCCGGATCCCCGTAAGCCTCTTGAACACCTTGGTGACACTGTTGTGCTGTACGACCTCTGGCACATTCAATCTTAATCCAACTCCTTTGTTCCTGTTTACAAACATAGCGACACCGTTATGTTAGACCGCTCGCTCGCAAGTGACTGCGTTTCCCTCGATTGTGCGCACGCCTGTAAAGTGGGACGGGCGAGTCCATTTGCTCAGAGGTAAGGTAGATATGTCAACAACGTGTTCTATCACCGACAATAGAAGATTCCATTGCATAGTGTCCTCACAGCAGTGTTCCCACTATATAAGTTCCAACGTACGTATTTAATGGACTGTAGAACCACGACTAAGCGATAAGATGTTAGAGGGCCACCCCTCTCATCGCAGAAGATCGGTGGTTTAACCACTCTGTAAAGCAGGATAGGCGACTAAGCGAAGATCTGTGTCTGACGCCAGAGCACAATACTGGTGAAGGTAAAAGTACACTGCTTAAGAAAAAAAAAAGTTTGCTCCTTTCGCGAAACCCTGTAATTGTTCCCCATTGCCAATCATGACCTTCAAACTTGGCTCAAAAGGAATGATGCAAAAGCGTGGCTCCCTGCAACGTCATCATCGGGATGGGCAACACTTCAAGCAGCAAAGTGTTGAAACGTGTGAAAAAAGGACCAAACCTCAGAATTGGTGTGAGCTTGGTTAATGATGTCACATTGTACCAAATTTCGTCACAATTGAGACCAACGCCATCGTGGGCGATTTGAAGTTCGTTACATCTCTCTTACCCACATTTCACCCCTTCTTTTGAAGCCTCTGCCACGGAGGTCAAAAAAATGGTTCAAATGGCTCTGAGCACTATGGGACTCAACATCTATGGTCATCAGTCCCCTAGAACTTAGAACTACTTAAACCTAACTAACCTAAGGACATCACACAACACCCAGCCATCACGAGGCAGAGAAAATCCCTGACCCCGCCGGGAATCGAACCCGGGAACCCGGGCGTGGGAAGCGAGAACGCTACCGCACGACCACGAGCTGCGGGCATACGGAGGTCAAAACAGCGACATGCAGCCTAGGAATCACGTGAATTTCTTATGGGTGGCCGAAGAAAACACTTCAGACACGAAAAGCCGTCAGGAGGTGTCATAAAGTGTCATAAAGTGCGACAACCCCTTCCCTTGGGGCACTGATTCCCACACCTTTAGCGATCTGAAGCCGGAAAGGGTTTTATACTTTTCCAGCCACTCTGTTTGGCGCCCTCTAGAGGCGTCGTAAAGGAAGGCTGCAATATTGAGATGTTCATGAAAAAAAAAAAAAAAACAGCAAAGGGTCCCTCTAAGAACCACAAGTATCGCAGCACCCTCGATGACACACGCGCTCCTTTGTTGAGCATATTAAAAATTTACGTGTCACAGACTTCGACACTCATTAAGCTGAGTGGTGCCTCACATCTTCTCTTGCGTCAGAAGGGCATGCGCTAGAGATGCGGCGAGACACCTATCAGCTGAATGTGTATTGAAGTCTCTGACAGTTACATTTTAACGCGCTCAGCAAAGATGCATGAGTGAGACCGAACAGCCGAACGGGGGGTTCTTACAGGGATCCCCTGCCGTTTAATTCATTCACATCTCAATACTGCCTCTGGAATCCTGCCTCGGGCATCGATGTGTGTGATGTCCTTATGTTAGTCAGGTTTAAGTAGTTCTAAGTCCAGGGGACTGATTATCTCAGATGTTATGTCCCATAGTGCCTAGAGCCATTTGAACCATTTTTTTCCACCTCGAAATTTGTATCAATAACCTCCCAGGAGAAGGGGTGGTTTCCTTGCCACCCTTTGTGTCACTTTCTGAGGGCTTTTACTGTCGATTCTGAGCGGCGATATGCGTGAAATATTTTCGTCGGTCGTCCATCAGAAAATTGCGTGATTCCAACTTTCGGTGTCTCGGTTTCGACCTCCATCACAAGACGCCAAAAGAGGAAGTGAAATGTTGGCATTGGGTAGGATTGTGGTGAAATCTGGTGTCAATGTGACATCGTTAATACACCGTTAAGCTCACATAAGTTTCTGAGATTCTTTTTTTTTTCGAACCTGAGAGCAAACGGCACTTACGTGATTCCATGTTGACCCTGTGACATTGACAGTTACGATTTCAGTGCAAACGGGATCATCGATGTTGGACTGAAGATCGTTAGAGGCTTGACATATGGGCGGATGCATCGTACTTCTCGTCACATCAGGTAGCCGATCGACGTTATCCAGGAGAATGGCCGCTCGAAACTTGCACCACGCCATGGGCGTAAGTCAGAGGGGGCAGTATTATACTACAGGGGACAGTCACGTAGACTTGCATAGGACCAGTTTTACTAATCGAAGGCACTGTGGCAGCTATGGACTAGGCGAATATTATTGTTGATCACCTCCCTTCATCTTTGATTTTTTTCCCCGACACTGGTGGCTTCTTGCAGCTGGATTACTGTCAATATCACAAGATCAAAATTGAGCTAAAGCGGGTTTCGGAGCATGACAGTGAACCCACGTTGATATCTTGGCCACCCAATTACACTTGATCTGTGTCCGGTGGAACACAGCTGGGGCACTATCGGGTGCCGACACTGCGCTCGCAAAATACTAAAACTGCGTCACTTGTGCGTAGACATCTTATACTACGTAGCTAAGGAAAATTACGAGGAATTACTGGAATCCGTGCCATACAGAATCGCTGTTGTATAGCGTTCCAAATGTGGATCGTCACGTAATTAGCCAAGAGGTGATTATACTTTGGCTCGTCAGCGAATTTCTTTCAAATTACTATCGTAGTCCTATAAAAAAAGCATTATATGAGGGCTATTCGGAAATAGAGGAACGATAGGTCTCGGAAATGGAAACCACCGTGAAAATCAGAAGTGTTTTATTTGCAACAGTTAGTTACAACTTCCAGCTACTTATCTCCTTAGTCGCCAATCCGACTTAAACGCTTACCGTAGCGTTTTACTAACTTTCCAATACCCTCGTTATAGAAGGCAGCCGCCAGTGCGATCCGCCAATTCTCTACGCTGGCCTAAAGCTCGTTGTCAAATGGTTCAAATGGCTCTGAGCACTATGGGACTTAACGTCTATGGTCATCAGTCCCCTAGAACTTAGAACTAGTTAAACCTAACTAACCTAAGGACATCACACAACACCCAGCCATCAAGAGGCAGAGAAAATCCCTGACCCCGCCGGGAATCGAACCCGGGAACCCGGGCGTGGGAAGCGAGAACGCTACCGCACGACCACGAGATGCGGGCAGCTCGTTGTCTGTGCCAAACCGCGTGTACGTGCAGAGTGTAAGAATTGCCGCCACCTGATCTATACGTTAGTTTCCCGATGTCGTCGCCAGGCATCCGTTGGACTTGTAATGCCACTTCCTCGGACGAGAAATGAAAACCAAAAATTAGCTGCAAAATTCCCAAAGATTTCCCCAAAAGAAGTTCCAAATTCTATGAAAAATGAACAAGCAAACAAATTTCCAGTTAATACTATTATTTGGATATTAACCAGTAATTGAATCAGGAATCTAATACTTAGTAATTTATTAAAATACGAAAGAAAGATAGGATTCCAGTAAAATCAAATTCAAAATCATAGTAAATCGCAAAATTATTAAAATTAAAATTCGCAAAGTAGAACCATCATTAAAATTAAAATTCGCAAAGTAGAACCAACGTTCCCAAAGAATACTCCGTGTGAGTACTCTTTGAGATTCGTGAGTAATGGCTAAGGATAATTCAATGCATTGTCACTACGTTACGAGAGTTAGCCGAAGCAGGTCATACTTTTGAATGCTCGTATATGTAGGCGGAATTAGATTATTTTTTCAGAATTGATTATTGCGATCTACTATGAGGCAGTGAAACGATACTTGGACTTCAAATATTACGTTAATTAGAATTCAGATAGAGGACTTACATATATTAGACAGAAGTGACTTTTAATTAGATAACCTGAAGTTAACACTATTTAGGAAGTGAACACAGATAGACAATTTCTTTCGTAATAACTAATGGACTATGGAACTTGGCGATAGTTACGAAGCATATAATTTATAACTCCCTCCAACACCTGGGAAAGCTTCTTCCTCACGGCTCTGTTATGAAGTGACTAATATTGTGTAATAAACCAGCATATCGTGTCTATTCACGCATTTATCATTCAAGTTTTACAGCATTATTTACAGAGATAACTAGGCTGCGATATTATTTGACTGACGCGCTCGGCGCTTATACAGAAACTCCTCGACGTTAGGAATAAATAACACGGTTACGACTGATTATAGATTTGAGATTACAACCAGTCTATAGGGAATTTGGTGTCGCTGGAACTAATTTGAACTTATCATTAATATTTAAATAGCAACTGATAAACCATCGATTATAAACGATTTAATTGCGACATTTGGTGAATTAAATATCTCGCACAAGTCGCTGGTTAAGTTCATCAATGTTTTGTTTGTAACGTCGATACCGATACATAAGAAAGAACAATCTCATTGCTCTACCGCTGAGCGTTAGCCAAGACCGGAGATCCGAAGGACGTTACAAAAACATTGCCGCCCATAACGTGGGGCTAGATCACGAAGAAACCGTTACAATTGACGCACTAAACCCGAGGTTAGATGAAGAAGACACCTACAAGCGTGCGGTTACAAAAACCTGACGTCTGAAGCAGATTAAACTACAACGCAAGACAGGCGTAGGCGCTTATTTTGCACCACATTCTCCACCGACGCAGAACTTCGAGTCGACGTCGCTGGACGCAGCCCGCACCAACCTACAGCGACGCGCCGCCTTTGAGAGCGACGACGTGCGACGGCGTGAAGATCGTGGGGCGCTGAGGCTGCCTAAAGCTGACTGCGCGTCCGTCGTCTCGACTCAACCCACCTACAAACAGTAAAGTACTGTACAACTCAGATTAGTTAGTAGTAGATGAACTCTTGTTTTGTGTTTTCAGCGGTTTTAACAGTCAAACTGGCGTAGAAAAAATGATATAAACGCAAGCCGGTTGTTTCAGCGATAACCGTGATCCCTAACCTGAAGAGAGGCGGCCGAATTACATTGCCTTACCAGGGGCGAAAGATATAATTTGTGTTGCATTTCCTAAGGCACAAGAAACTTTTCGTTGCTAATTTTATTTTTCCCACCATGTATGAAAAGATCTCCGCCACTTTCCTTCCACGTTGTTCTTTCATCCGGGCATAAGTTCAACCGCCAATGACCTAGTCATCGACAGACTATGCTATTCCCTCTTTTCCATTTCATGACAAGCACTATGCTATTAGATGAGATGTCTATGACGGACCGTATGAATAACATGTGATGTGTTTCCACCATGAAGACGAAACTTCAAGGTCATGTACATGGGCAAATACATCGTCATGACTGTGGTAACCGCGGTCCAGAAACGTCTCATCCGAAAGTTATAGTCAAAAATCTCGAATTCACCATGGGCTTTTGATGTTAAAAAATTTTCAACTAAACACGCACAAGATCCTATATTCCTATAATGTAAGCAGGTGCCATACCTGCGGGGGCGGAATGACTAAGCACCAAATGCGTGTCTGCTGCTTACAAAGGCGTAACTAAATTACCAAGCTTGTCGCAGTTTACGGACAAGTAGTCTACGTAAAACACAATTACTTTTCTGACTATGCACTGCACAAAGTGTCGCTTTGCCGTCGTTTATCTGCTTGTGGTGCACGATGTGGAGGGATGGTGCAGGTAATCCCTCCTACTAAATCACTATTCTGGTGTGCACTTTCACTGGTAATCAAAACGTCCTCGTTTTGGCTTGGAACCAAGAAACAGCGTGAATTCTGAACCGAAATCGTCAGCAGTGGTGGCCCACGACTCCTGGTATAAGGAGTCATCCTCGTTCAGACGACGGCTTTATTAAAGAGTACGGAGGGGAGGATAGAGCTTCTGGGTCACCTTTTGCACTGAGGGCGAGGAGGGGGGGGGGGGAGGGAGGGGTGAGGGGAAGGAATCAGCATTAATCAAAGGCATGATCATGCAGAAGGTAATGAAAACCACTGCTCTATGGACACATAAGGTGTATCCACTACACATGTCCCTGTAAGAGAAAAATTTCCTTGATGATCTCTCCACTGGCAAAAGATTGCTGATAGTCCTCTGTTCAGTTCGCCGGGAAGGGATACAAATGGCTCAAATGGCTCTGAGCACTATGGGACTTAACTTCTGACGTCATCTGTCCCCTAGAATTTAGAACTACTCAAACCTAACTAACCTAAGGACATCACACACATCCATGCCCGAGGTAGGATTCGAACTTGTGACCGTAGCGGTCGCACGGTTCCAGACTGAAGTGCCTAGAACCCATCTGCCACAGCGGCCGGCGGGAAGGGACAGCCAAGGGGAAGGGACCATGAGAAAAAGACTGAATAACCACAATAAAGTTCTCTGAATAGGAACGTGGAATGTCAGAAGTTCTAACGTGGTAGGGAAGATAGAAAATCGAAGGGAAACGCAAAGGTTCTGTCTAGATGTAGTGTGGGTGAGTCAAGTAAAATGAAAAGAAGAGTTTACAGTCAGACGTATATACCGTAATACGAGCAGCAGCAGAATCTGGCATCAGAGTAGTTACCAATAGGAAAATATGGCAAAGAGTGAATTCTTGCGAACATTTCGGCGATACAGTTTTCCTCAACCCAATCGATAACAAACAAATGACAACAATAGTCCAGGTATGTACGTCGACGTAATAAGGAGAAGGTAAACAGAAATTATATGAGCATGTCGAACTGCTAATTCAGCATGCAGGAGGAGCTGATTATTGACCCATGGCAGTAGGAACGCGGTAGTACGGGAAGGAATAGACGAAATAGTTTCGAGAGATATGTGCTTGATAGTAGGAATGAGACAGGAGAAAGACTAACTAAGTTCTGTAATAAATTTCAGCTAATGGTAAGGAATACACTGTTAAAACAATCACGAGAGAATATACAGAAGTATATTTGAAAAAGGCTCGGAGAAGATTTCAGCATGATAACATCATGGTCAGACAGAGAGTCCGCTACCTATATTGAATTGCAAAGCGTACTCAGGTGCAGGTATACACGCATATCACAGTATAGTAATGATGAAGAAGCACTGAGATTTAAGATACTCATTAGGGAGAATCAGTTAAAACCGGGGATCCTAAATTTCTACTTTCATGAATTTAGTCTGGCGTGTCGGAACCAAAAATGTAAAGCGACGTTCAATTTCATGCACCGCATTACTACGAGGGCCGTTCAGAAAGTAACCTCCGGTTGATTTAAAAAAATACACCAAGTTAAATAAAAATATTTTAATATATACATCTTACAACTACATCTTTGCACTATTTTTCTACATAGTCTCCATAGCGATTGAGGCACTTATCGTATCTCTTCAAAAGCTTTGAAATTCCTTCTGCATAAAAATCACCCGCTTGTGCCTGGAGCCACCCTGTGACCGCATCTTTGAGCTCTTCGTCGTCATCAAACTGCTGTGACCCGAGCCATTTCTTCAAATGCATGAAGAGGTGATAATCACTTGGCGCCAGGTCTGGGCTGTAAGGTGGATGGTTGATAACGTCCCACTTGAAGGACTCAAGAAGGGCCGTTGTTCTGCGAGCAGAGTGAGGACGGGCGTTATCGTGCAAAAAAACGATACCGGAAGTCAGCATACCACGGCGTTTGTTCTGTATAGCCCGTCGTAACTTTTTTATTGTTTCACAGTACACGTCTTGATTAATGGTCGTACCATGTTCCATGAATTCAACCAACAACACCCCTTTGGTATCCCAAAACACCGTTGCCATCAGTTTTCTGGCAGAAAAATCTTGCGAGGCGTTTCTTGGTTTGGTAGGCGAATTTGAATGTGCCCACATCTTTGATTGTTCTTTTGTCTCAGGGTTCACGTACTTAATCCAGGTTTCGTCACCGGTCACGATTCTGTTTAACAATGGTTCTCCTTCGTCCTCATAACGTGACAGAAAGTCTAATGCAGAGGCCATTCTTTGAGTTTTGTGGTGGTCGGTAAGAATTTTGGGCACCCATCGTGCACAGAACTTACGGTAACCCAATCTTGCTGTCACTATCTCGTACAAGAGAGTCTTAGAAATCTGTGGAAAACCAGTAGACAACTCCGACATTGAGAAACGTCGATTCACGAACTTTTGCATCAACTGTCTGAACGAGTTCGTCAGTCACCAATGATGGTCTACCACTCCTCTCTTCATCATGAACGTTTTCTCGTCCACTTTTAAATAAACGTACCCATTCACGGACAACTCCTTCACTCATAACTCTTGGTCCGTACACGGCACAAAGCTCACGATGAATAGCTGCTGCAGAATATCCTTTGGCTGTAAAAAACCTTATGACAGCACGCACTTCACATTTGGCGGGGTTTTCTATTGCAGCACACATTTCAAACTGCCACAAAAACTAAACTAGCGCAGGTACGACGTTCACTCGACCACGGCTTGATGCCGACTGACCTGTTGAGTGCGTGAACGCACAGATGGCGTCGCTACTCCCCCCACAACCCGCACTGTGACCAATCGGAGGTTACTTTCTGAACCGCCCTCGTATTATAATTGTTGTTCATTCACTACACGTGAGTCAGACATGTCTGTGAGTGACCGAAGTCCTACGATTTCAGTAAATTTTCTCGAACAAAAATAAACGCAACGGAAGGCCTAATATCGGGGATGACCGTGTAGTGACGAATTTAGTTCAATAATTTCTGCACCTACGGGTCCACAGTCTTAATGGATCGTCTGTCTGGCGGCACCATTGTAGCCGCCGTAGGCTGTCGGGTTTATTCCTTTAACGCAACATGGATATAAATTACATTATTGATCAGTTTCGGCATTAGGCTATTATAAGATGCCTGCAGCATAATACCAAAAGTACAGTAAACAGGTGAGACATATTAGTGGAAAATATTACAATTGTTGTTTAAATTATTCACACGATATTGGTGATATGTCTAACAAAGGTTAAAATGTCTGTTTCTCGCTCTGTGGGAACTGTCACGTTCCCACAAAAACTCATGTCGAGTGTGACAGATGTGGTGTTGCACGTATCAATCAGCTTTCAACAACAACTTTCACAACACGCCATGTAGGCAGAAACCTTAGTAAAGGTAGCTTACTAGCTCTTAAGTTTTCGTTTAGAAGCATGCCGCGTACTTTTCCGCACGCATACATACACGTGACTGTTATAAATCGCGGGAGACGTGAATCAACCAAAGAGTATGCTAAGACTTGTCACTTGGCAAAGACAAAGTTTTCGCCAGAGGAAGATGCAGTCATGTGATCACTGTCCTGCGTATATGTCTTAAATTCTTAGAAACTTCTTACGTAACGGTCTTTAACAATACTTGTACCCATTACAGGCATACTAAAACTCCCGTTATTGGTGCATTGATGCTACGTGATCTTATTACATCTTTTTAAAAATGACTGAGTCTTATGTGCCATTGCTGAAAATAGTCTCTATGCTCTTTGTTGTTACACAAATCACAAGTCCTTACGTTTGATCACAGTCGCATGTCACATCGATCTCTGAAATTTAATAATTATTCACAAAACTGCTAAAATTGTTTAAAATACTGTAAAATACTAAAATGATTTCCATTCGCTATAGCTGAATAAAAATAAAAGTTTTCCTGGCTTTACTTTTTATTGAAGTGGTCTCAAGTGGTTGTTTTCGTAAAATAATGAATTAAAATTAATAATTTTCGTCATTAGTAAACAGACAAATCCACTTTTTTGCAGAAGATACAAATCTGCTCTGCAACAACCAAGCTGATTTCATGGCGATAAGAACAGTCATTCTTGTTAGCTAATTCATGTAATTTATATTCAAGGTGCATTAAAGGAATAAAACTGTCAGCATGTTTCGATTAAAATGGTTCCATCACTAGGACGAATTTACTTTTGTATGTATTCTTTGCAAGCCCACTTCTTAGACACTTTTGCTTCATAAGGGAATTGGATTCGAAATAATCTTAATGGACAAGCGAATTTGCGTTCAAGAACTTAGGTGGTCATCGACAAAGTTTAACACTGAACAGATCAATTTCAGCACATCTTATTATCAAATCGTAACAGCTATAATCTCATACTTAAAAACGATGTGAGGGAATGAAGTCAACTTGTATGACAATGAGTATTGGCAAGCCTCAGAAAACGTTTATGGTCTACTCAAGGATCATCATGCTACAGCGTTGTGCTATGATACTGACAGTGAAATGTAAAAGGGGATTAGAATTGATAGTAGAACTCTAGAAGCATTCGTTTAATACCAAATAATGCATCGCTATGGAGTTTGGTGGGGGGGGAGTCAGATCTCCCAGCCAAAATCGCTGCTAACTAAATAAAACTGTTGGACGACCACGTGCTATTCCATAACATTTTGAGAAATTAGATACACAGTCTCCACCTCCACATCTTAGTAGAACATCCATACGCAACGGCTTCTGGCAGAAGACTCACTTTTGAAGTCTTTCTCTCTTAGCAGCCGAGGAAATCCTTGGCGTCGTTCCTCTATGGAAGGGGCGTTCGTTTCCCTCAGTCATTTTGGAACATAGAAAGTTTCTGGAAGGTTCTGGAAGCTTCACCCTGTAGGCAATGGGACCAATAAAACAGATTGATTCTAAGAAAGGCTGGAAAGTTCTGCGCTGCCGATAAAGACGTGACTCCACCAACTAACTCTGAAATGAAAGCTACACGAAATCTCCTTGGTCTTCCCCGTTTCGCCTCCCATCTTCCAAAAAAGAAAGAGACCTTCATTGGGTAGCAGCTCCGCCACCATATTTCCTATTCGTGCAGGCTGTAACCCCAGGATTTAGTACAGAGTATAGGAGGAAGCATGAGGCTGTTGATCACAAAAGACTATAGAAAGAAATAAAAATAAAATATCCAACAGAACACTCCCCCCCCCCCCCCCCCAAGCGTCGGCAAGTTAAAGGAGGATGAATCGTATTAAACACCACTGATACAGGACACTGATAAGTCAGTAAAAGACAACATTATGGAAGAGGTACGAAGTTAATGTGTGTCTTTCACAATTTGCAACGAAGTGGGATTCGAGATGCGTTGGAAGTTGTCTGGAATTGTAGATGCCACGATAGTAAATACCACAATAGGCAGTTCATCTGAAGAAAAATGGACGTCTCTAAAAAGGGCAGTCGTAGAAGTAGAGGAGACAATCATAGGTAAAAGAAAGTATTGCGTAACAGTAGAAGTACCTGACGTGAATGACGAAAGAAGGAAAACAAAAAAGTTCGAGGAGTTTTAGGAACACAGAAATATGATTTAGGAATGAAGTTAATAGGAAGTGAGGAGAAGATTACAGCAAAAATGTGAAGAAATCGAAAACAACATGTTCGTTGGAAAAGGTGATTCAGGATACGGAAAATTCAAAATAAATTTCGATGGATTTAAAAGCAAGGCTGTCAACATTAAGACTGCAATGGGAATTCCACTGCTGAATTCAGAGCAGTCTAAGGAGCAAAGCATATGAACTGAGTGTAAGCTGAAGAAAGGCAAAGGTAATTAGGGACAGCAGAAATCAGATTGGCGATAAATTTAACATCAGAACATGGGACTTTGAAACAGACGAATTTAAAGAATTCTGCTACGTTGGACACAAAATAGTGTACGACTGACGAAGTAAGCCGGCCGGGGTGGCTGATCGGTTCTAGGCGCTACAGTCTCGAACCGCGCGACCGCTACCGTCGCAGGTTCGAATCCTGCCTCGGGAATGGATGTATGTGATGTCCTTAGGTTAGTTAGGTTTATGTAGTTCTAAGTTATAGGTGACTGATGACCTTAGAGGTTAAGTCCCACAGTGCTCAGAACCACTTTTTTGACGAAGTAAGGAACATTAAAAACATTAGCTCAGGAAAAGATGGCATTCCTGGCCAAGAGAAGTCTGTTAGTGTCAAACATCGGTGTCACTCTGATGCAGAAATATCTGAGAACAAATGTTTGGAATGGAGCTTTATATTGTAGTGAAACATGGATTGTATCAAAACCGGAAAAGAAAAGAATCGAAGAGATTAAAACTGTAGTGTAACAGAAGGGTCCTGAAAAAAAAAGTGAACTTACATGGTATGGAACGAGGAAATTCTTTACAAAATCGGTCAAAAAAGAAACAATACAAAACACTGACTAGGCAAAGCGACAGGGGCAACTTCCACGGTACCACAGGCAGATGTAGAGGGAAAGAGTTTGGACATAATCCAACAAATCCTTGTGAAGGTAAGGTGCAAGTGCTATTGTGAGATGAAGATGTTAGCACAATCATGTTACGATCAATAGTAACTTTAGTTATTCCACTGTGTTTTGTACTAGTAAAATCCATTATTACTTCTGTCAAAGCCGTATATGAGACGGCGGATTTTTAAATGAACAGAATTGCTTACTCGCACGGAGAGTTAAAAATAATGCTCAAAGCAAAATTAAGCGCTCGCTTTTGAAATTCTTAGATTATTATACTTCATTAAATATATCCCTTTCTGTAAATCTGCTTTATTGGTTTACCATACCCGAATGCCACCTAGACATCCGTCGAAGATTTCACAACTGCACTACAACTCTTGACACAGATAGTGCACTCACAGGCAATAACGCAATAGAAAGGCAGCAATATTACGCTAAATACTGCGATGTCACTTCTGGTGCATCTAAATGGATACAAGAATAGATACAACTCGCGATAACGTCTGATTAATTACACCTGGGCTCAGTAATTATCTTCCTAGTTGTCTGTTTAGAGTGTGCGTCGTTGTGGTAGCCGTTAAAGCCGAGTTTACTTATGAGGTCGGTCACGAACAATCAGTCCGAGAAAGCAATCGAATGGTCGGAAAGCAGTGCCGGTCGCGCGCCGGGCGAAGGGCAATAATAGCACAGAACACGAATTCGCAAATAAGGGATGTCATCTAAAAGTTGCACTTTTATTTGAATATCCTGCTATAATTTTTACTATAATTCAGAACTCGCATTCAGCGTTACTTTGCGTACATCTACCCCTGCCATTTTTCGAGCAGAAACTGGTTGAGACGGACTCGCATTCGCTGGCAGCAACAGTTCCTGACGGGTTAGAAAGTTTGTCATTTACATTACACCGTTCTCTGGTCTCTGTCAGTTAGGACCCATTCACGACTATTGTCGTTCAGCCATGTTACATGACTTCGAGTAGTGGGCTAGTGTACTTATTGGTCAATCTGGGTTGGTATCCAACAAAATCCGGCGACTTCTTTCACGATGCGGTCATAGGTGTGTCCATACATGATAGCTCCTTTATGTCACTATGCAACGTCTCCAAGTCGATCCATCTTTACTCCGTAAAATCAATTGTCACCTACACACCGGTTCACTCCCACGACGAGCGGTGGTGGGTGTAAGGTTTCTAATTTATTTCTGGTGTTCAAGGAAAGTGATGTAAGCGTTATACAATAAAAGAAAGAAATTCACATCACTAAAAACTAATTAATGTAGAGTAATTACATTTAAGTGATTGGATATGTGAAATGTTGGTACATTAATAATCGGTGTAACAGCCAGAATATTGAATGCAGGTATGCAAACGTGCATGCATTGTCCTGTACAGGTGCCAGATGTCATTTGTGGGATGGAGTTCCATGTCTGTTGCACTTGGTCGATCACTACAGGGACAGTTAAAGCTGTTCGTGGGTGGCACCGGAGTTGTCGTCCGATTATGTGCTCGACTGGAGACAGGTCTGGTTGTCGAGCAACCCAAGGCAACATGTCGGCACACTGTAGAGCACGTTGGGTTACAATAGCGGTATGTGAGTGAGCATTATCCTGTTGGAAAACGCACATGAATCATAACATGTAAACCGCTACGGTCGCAGGTTCGAATCCTGCCTCGGGCATGGATATGTGTGATGTCCTTAGGTAAGTTAGGTTTAATTAGTTCTAAGCTCTAGGTGACTGATGGCCTCTGAAGTTAAGTTGCATAGTGCTCAGAGCCATTTGAACCATAACATGTAAGCTTTCACGGCCGGCGTCTTCATTAATTAAAACTTCCGGGCTGAATTGCCGTGGTCCATATATAAAACTTCTTCTCCTTCCTGAAGTTTCGTTAACCGGGCAGATGGGACTTCAGGGCACAAGCTATATAGGAAAGACACACACACCGATCGATACCTACATAAGAATTCGTATCATCATCCTAGGCAGAAGAGAGGAGTCATAAAAACTGTTGTGGACAGTGCTAATAACATCTGTGAGCCAATTTACTTGCAAGATGAATTAAGCCATTTGCAAACAGCTTTCAAGAGAAATGGGTACACTGACAAGGACAAAGATCGAGCACTCCACCCTGGAAGAAAAGTGTCCGAAAATATACGACAACAACAACCATCGGCTGGAAAAGTTTTTCTTCCATTTATTCATAACATCACGGACCGTATTGGTTAAGTTTTGGCAAAGTTTCAAGTGGAGACAATCTTTCGACCTACCAAGAAAATTAGTGAAAGTTTAGGATCGGTGAAAGACATGGTGGCATGGTTTATATTGGAGCAACTAAAAGGAGTGTTAATACCCGCATAACGGAACATAAAAGGAACTGTAGATTGGAACAGATTGACAAATCAGCTGTAGCGGAACACGTTTTCAAAGGCGGTGATCACGAAATAAAATTTAGTGAGACAAACGTGATAGCTAGGACCTCACATTATTATATTCGTTTGTATAGAGAAGCTATAGAGATCTACAAGCACGGAAATAATTTTAATAGAAAAGAAGAAGGATTAAAACTAGACAAGATATGGCGGTAGGCTTTGTGCCAACGAAGTGACAATCGATTACCTGTAATCGAGAGAGATGGCACTAGCCAGAGATAGTTTTAAAGTCGAAAGCACGTGACGAGTGGTGGCGCCATCTAAGCGCTCTATATAAGCGGGACCACGAGCGCCTAGCAGCCAGTCGCTGACTCACCTCAGAAGATGTAGCCCGCAGTAGGCAACGACGTCAGGAAGGAGAAGCAGTTTTATACATGGACCACGGCAATTCAGCGCGGAAGTTATAATTAATAACCCACATGAGTGTTAGCACAAGAGTTCAGATCACCAAACAGACGTACAAATTTGACGTCAGTGTACGTGGGACAACTACGAGAGTGCTCCTGCTGTCATACGAAATCGTATCTCAGACCATAAATACAGGTGTAGTTCCAGTGTGTCTAGCTAGCAAGCAAGTCTGTTACATGCCCTCAATTGTCCTTCTAGGCAACACAGGTCATTACTGGCGCCAAGACAGACCGGTTATCATCAGAAAACACAAAAGAACTCCACCCTACCCGATTTGTAACAGTTAGTTGTGGTGTCACTGCCGCTTAAATTGCTGCTGGAGATGCAGTGCAATGCGCCAGAGCCACATGCCGAACGCAATGGTCTTCTTTCTCGGTAGAGCCACTTGGCCGTCCGGAGTCCGGTCTTCGTGCGACCGTACGTTCTCATGACCACCACTACCAGCAGTCAAGTACAGGGGTCACATTGCTGCAAAGTCTTTCTGCTGTATCGCAGAACGAACATCTAGCTTCTCATTACTCCATTACACGACCTCGTTCGAATTCAGTTGTATGTTGATAATGACTTCTTTATCGCCTTGAAGGCATTCTTGACTAACATTAAGTCATCATGGGCAACCTCAAAGGTAATTAACGCTCACAACCGTCAGAGGGTATATTTAAAGAGAACCTGATTTTCGTTCCCATAGTGGCACTACTAGCGGCACTCTTATCCGAAATGTGAATAGACATAATCTCTCAGATGTAGAAACATGCCTACCAACTTTTGGTTACGTAGCGCAAGTCATTTCTTTCCGTCAGTGTATTTCTGTTGGATATGTCGTATTTCACATTTTACGCTGAACATTTCTCTATCAGTATGTTTCGATAGTCGATATGTTGTGCCACAGAGGTGCTGAATAGAAGTAGTGTGATCTTTGGTGTTATAGTCGTTGCAGTAGGCATTCTAGCTCAGGCTAGTGAGAGAGTCGGATGTTAGCAAGCCGCTGACTGGACTGAGATAGCTTGCAGAATGCAAAGATACAGTGAAGGACGGAGTGTGAAATATGATGTGGTATAACGGAATCTCAGAAGTCAAGATTTCCGGGTAAAACTACCGCCGCATTGTTCAAAATGGTTCAAATGGCTCTAAGCACTATGGGACTTAACATCTGAGGTCATCAGTCCCCTAGACTTAGAACTACTTAAACCTAACTAACCTAAGGACATCACACACATCCATGCCCGAGGCACGATTCGAACCTGCGACCCCAGCGGCCGCACGGTTCCGAACTGATGCGCCTAGAACCGCATGGCCACTCCGGCCGGCTACCACCTTCTCCTCAAGAAATTATATAGTATTTTTGATTATGTGTGTCGCCGCACTACATTTTGCGGAACACAGTGAGTAAGACGTGAGCTGCTTAGAATGGTTGTATGTCCTTGCGTTGCACTGTGAAAGGGTTTTTCTTTCCTATTTTGCCTGCTTGCTGCTGCGCTGTATATTTTATATTCATCAGCTCGAGAATCACCGATTTTACCATCCTACAGGTGAACTAAGAATAATGGTTATGGTCAGTTTTACATTACAGTCAGGTTACGGTTGGATCATTCAGTTAGCTTTAATTTTCAGAACTCATTACCAGATCACTTTAGGCAAAATTCTGTTCAAATTTCATGTGCAGACAATTTTATTTGGTCACAGTGCGGTGTTAAATTCAAGTGAGTATTATTCAGCGCCTAGAAAAAAAATGGTTCAAATGGCTCTGAGCACTATGGGACTTAACTTCTGAGGTCATCAGTCCCCTAGAACTTAGAACTACTTAAACCTAACTAACCTAAGGACATCACGCACATCCATGCTCGAGGCAGGATTCGAACCTGTGACCGTAGCGGTCGCGCGGTTCCAGACTAGCGCCTAGTACCGCTCGGGCACTTCGGCCGGCCAGCGTCTAGAATTTTGTACGAATAACACTGGGCATTTTTAGAGGAACTTTTTGGCGATTCATTCTTTCAAAACTGAAATAGTAATTTTATGTTGCAGTTTCATCTGTTAACTTCCTGTGTGGGAATTGCAAATCACGTTTTATGACGTCAGACATTATAGCCCTTCACTGAACTGCACACTACAATTTCAAAGAACAGATTATTTAATAATCAGTTACAGTTTTTAACCACTTCGGCAACGCTAATTAAAAATACAGTTATACAGTTTCAAACAGTTTTCGTGGCTCATTTTAACCGACAGCATTTCACGATTCGACCACTTCAATTTTTAGGACAGCAACAGAGATACATGAGTTATATTGAATAGTAGTTCAGTTTATCCGAGTATCAGTCACTGGTTTAAACATTATAAATGTTACAAGGGCCACATTATCGCCTGATTACATCCCTGAACCAGTAAAGCACTACAAAGTCACCGGCGATCTCTTTTAACGCATGACTAAAATTTTGCCCGATGATTTCAACATACGCCTTCAGTCAGATTCTGTCCAAATTCTGTGTTGTACGGCACACTGAAGGCACACCAGCAGTTTTGGTAGGGCGAAACTCTATTAAAGACCAAATCCACAAACAGTCATCTGCAACATTCCTGGTGGAAATATGGAGAGGAGGCACGGCATGCTGTACACAGTAAACTGTCCGCATAGGATGCCTCCACGAGAAAAGAAAAGACGTTAACGCGGTACTTGATCTCTGTCGAGTGCGTAAATCGATTGTGCGATTGAAATCGTTACAAAAAATGCAAAAAGCTTCAGTACAAAACTGATCTTAAGGAGTAAAAAACCATTACAAGATTAATCTGAACGAATAAAAAGTAAATCGATTGTGCGATTGAAATCGTTACAAAAAATGCAAAAAGCTTCAGTACAAAACTGATCTTAAGGAGTAAAAAACCATTACAAGATTAATCTGAACGAATAAAAAGTAAATATGAAGAAAGGTCGACAAAATAATCATGCACAATAACAATGAGACAGATCACAGCGTTTACACTAAACTGCACCATCATTTGACAGATGTGACTCTAAGCGAATAATTCTGAAGTATAGTTACAAATGTATCAGGAACTGTAATTAAATTCTCACATAACGACGACAAACCAGGAAAAACGTTGTCATAAAAGACGCACAATCACTGAAAACGTGAAAGAACTAAAACACCGAAAAAAGTGGATTTCGTCGTATGTTGTTAGTAGAATTACAAACAAGCTGTGTTATACTTCCTGCTATTGGTACAGCTGGGGTTTCATTATCAACACACGACTGACATTATCCAGTTTAGTTATTTCAGCCTTGCACATGCTCAATGACAACACAAAGTACTGTGTTTACATCTTTACCTCTCTCATGGAGAAGCCTTTCTGGACAGTCTGCTCTCCATACTTACGCCAGGCGGGCAGCAGAGTTCTATCTCAATTTGGTCTTTAGCATTACATACATTGTGTACATTACATACTGCTCATTACTTCGTGAGGGTTTAGTGTAAGACGGTTGTCGCTGTGAAGTGCTTACTTTATTTTATTCGTTAATATGCAGTAGATGTAGCCCTATTTCTTCTTTTGGTTAACTGCCGGCAGCCTGAAGATGCTCTAAGGACGAAACCGTCGTAGCTCAATAAATCTGAACTAATACAGCTAACGTGGTTTCAATTTTTCATTCAGACTTTTATTAATGATTCGTGGAAAACGTTTATTGTATATGGCCGTCAAAGAAATTCCAAGCCGCTACACAGCATCGACTTCCGTGGAATGTGGAGGCACGGCGTCATGGCACTTCATCCAGGGCATGCCACTTCACGATAAACAGAGGACTAATTGAACACTGAATAGCCAGCCTTAGTGTTGTTTCCACTTCAGATCCACGCATCTGTATCTGTGCCTGGCTAGGGCTACTGCTGCCATCATTAACAATGATTTAAAGTCTGTTCTGTCGATACACAGCGCATCTAATTTTCTTTAAAGATCATCTGCAGTTATACCAGTGGTCAATCATTTCGTTTGAAAAAATAAAAACTGAATATAAAATATTCTAGTTTCGATTCTAATAACAAAATATACAGTGAAGTCTTCTTTTATTAACTGATCCGCAGAATTTTTTTATCCTCTAGTATTATCTGTAACTTAAGAAGTACATAGGAGCGGAATATTGTTAACGACAATGCGTTTTCGGGAGCCCTGTTTTCAGTTTTATGTTGACAAATTAATATTTTCATGTGGATTCCAATTTAGGCCACTCCTAACGGTGGTTCACTTAGGGCACAATACCAAAAAATCTCGAATTTTGGAGCTCAGGTAACGATTCATTTTCTTTTAACTTTTAATTTTAAGAGAGAGCCGCCACAGCCCTCTAAAGATACTTCAAAGACAATCCACCCTTCTACAGTTAATATACTAATGCCACTAATCCATCACCTAAAACAGTCTTTTGTTACGAATAGTTACAAATAGTAAAAAGTCAAAAACAGATCTTTCACAATATAATAAACATTAAGCTCCCTGTAGAATTTTGTACACAAGCATGCAAGAATTGGAAAAAAGTACACAAGATAACTTGTGATATTACAGATATTGCTCCAGCACAATACCCAGTACTGTGTTGCAGCGCTAAGGCCTCAAAAAGTCGTCCTATGGAGATATGAGCGATATCAGCCGTTCGCTGCTTGGATCCTAAAAGTTCAGTACGGTCCATGCAAAACTGTAAATGAGAAAGTCCAATAAGTTAAATGGAAATCTGTAGCAGAAAGACGACGTTTATCTCGCCAAAGTCTTTTGAAATATGGAACTCTGCATCGTACATACAGTTATACTGCTCTGCGGTATACCTCACGCTTGGATCAAGAAGAAAGTAAAGGATAAATCACGGGGCACGAGAAGGCATTCAAACAGCCACTTTACAAGTAGTTACGCGGAGTGCGCGCGGCCATGCACTACAATAGGCTTGCGGAATACGAAGAGGAAGAAGCACCGTCGGTGCCAAAGTGTCGGCAGAGTGACATGTGAAGTGTGTGTGCCTAACAGGCAAAATTACATAGCGTTATAGTGAGCGGCAGTGGGCCGGAAACAATTTAGCGGAAAGCTCTGCAGCCTCCAATAAACGTGTGTTGTTAGGCACACAAGCCTCTAATTACAGCGATCACTCAATGTGCCTATCGGCTCCTCTTATACGACACTAATTAATTTTGCACCGCTTTTACCCTGGAAAGAGAGCTTTTTTGTGTCAGCCTCTGTGAAGCAACGTGAAGAGAATTGAAAGTAATTAACCTTTTTTCTACCAGATTTTTAAACATAAAAACAAAGTAGGATGAATTTTGTAATTAGAGAAAAAGGTGATATTATGACTAAACATTATCGAAGGATGATATCTGATATTCTCACTTAACTGTTTCAGTCTTTTCTGGCATTCCGTATTACCAAATCTCCACAAACAAAATTGTACGGTGAAGAATGATAGAAAATCGTGCCTGAACTGAAAGTTCAGTTAAAGGACTGCCGGATTCATAGTCATTTACGACGATGCGCACATGTGGGCAGCTAATAAACCTTCTGAGGTATCAGGATCACCATTAGTGTGTACAAATTGTCGGTGACGGATACTCCTCCTGAACAGGTCACGAAGGCCCAACGGTACCGACCGGCCGCCGTGTCAACCTCAGCCTACAGACGTCCCTGGATGCGGATACGTAGGGGCATGTTGTCACCACACCGCTCTCCCGGCCGTATGTCTGTTTACGAGACCGGAGCCGCTACTTCTCAATCAAGTAGCTCCTCAGTTTGTCTCACAAGGGCTGAGTGCACCCGGCATGCCAGCTGCGCTTGGAAGACCGGATGGTCACCCACCCAAGGGCTAGTCCAACCCGACAGCGCTTAACTTCGGTGATATGAGTAAAACTGGTGTTACCACTGCGGCAAGGCCGTCGGCACAAAGGAGTCATAGGACCATGCAGTTTGCCAAACAGAGTGACTGTGGGCCGGCTATGTATCACCTATTTCTGGGCGCTGAATTTCCAGCGCCCTTGTATAGCGTTAGTGTTGTAGAAAGACAATGACTTTGGTTTAATGGACGACGACGGGGTTACCGCCTCATTTTCTACGGATAGTGCGATAGTACCTCAAAGCAACGTTTCCTAGGCGACGGCCAGCACATTCATCGGACATGAATCCGTTCGATTTCCAGTTATTGGTACACTTAAATACGTTAATATATGCCCATCCCGTCGACAATGTGACATTACATCAAAGTAACATTTACAGCTCAACTCAACACAAGTTTGTGTTTTATGACAATACACGTACAGCGTTAGTTCTTTATTTATTAAAAGTGATTTATTTGAGCAGGATGATCATTTTATATTAACTGAACATCTGTCGAGGGAAGTGGATTTGTGTGAAGTGAATGTGTTATTATATTTAGAAAATATCTTATTACATTATTCCCTTTACAGCGAATATGTTGAAAGGTTACCCTGATTTTACTGCGCCGGCAGCATATCAGAGCATAGAAATGTTGGTTGACCTCTGATTAAAAACTGAAGAAAACATATACCACTGGGAGGGACAGCTAAACAATTCAAAATGTTAATTGAAATGGAACAGTACAGAAATACAGAAACATATTCCGATGCATGAGTATTGTGAGAACTCTCTGAAAAATTACCATATGCAGCAGAGTGAACTCAGAAGTTTTCATAAGACACGTGAATGAATGAACGTTTTTGCGTTACCTGCGCTGAAAATATACTACCGGAAAATGGTAGTTTTTAAAAAATCTATTAGCAAACGTATGTTGTTACTTTGCGCATAAAGCGACGTCGTAGTTGTATTGTGGTGTTGAACCACAAGAGTTAGGACGGCAAGAACTACTAAACAATAACTGCCATATGAGGATGGTGGGAATTACAATATTACACTCACTCACCGATGTGTGTGACAGTATGCATAACATCAGTGCCAGCAAACCCAGTCACTCGCTAATCGTAAACTTACATAAGAGGTGTTGAGGCTCACATATTCGTCCTGCTCTCGTTACGAGCGTACTAATCATGCCTCTTTTCTGGCTCGGGTGGTGGTTTGACAGTTTGTGCAGGTATCGGTCCGTGTGTGTCGGTTTTCGATACACGCTGTGTCCCAGGTTCACCTCAAACGAGAAATGCAACACCTGGAAACTGTTCTGAGGAGCAATGGGTACTCCACAAATTACATTAGAAGTGTAACAGAGCCAAACACTCGGCGAAGTAAGGAACCAGAAAAAGAAATGTCGGGTACGGCCTTTCTGCCATACATCCCCAGAGTGACGGACAGAATCGGCCGTATATTGCGCAAACACAGCGTAAAGACGATTTTCAAACCGACAAGGAAGATCAAAGAGTGTCTTAGATCGGCGAAGGAGAAAAGAGACCCACTTGCAATGTCGGGAATATACCGTATACCTTGCACATGCGGAAAAGTTTATGTCGGAATGACTGGTCGATCCATTAACACCAGGATCAAAGAGCATAAGCGACATTGCAGGTTGGGGCAGGTGGAGAAATCGGCCGTGGCAGAGCACGCACTGAATGAGACCGACCACGTAATAAAATTCGCCGACACGGAAGTTCTGGCTGTAGAGAAGCACTATCACACGCGCTTGTTCAGAGAAGCTGTAGAAATCCAAAAACACGCGAACAGTTTCAACAAGAAAGAGGAAAGCCTTAAGGTAAACGGATCCTGGCTTCCCGTACTGCAGCGAACGACCGTCGCAGGTAGCAAGAGGAGAACCGCACCGGAAATGACCGCGGAGAAGCCCTCGGACGTTGGCGCGCCAGGTACATATAGTCTGCGGCCGCGAGCTCGCCTCCAGTTCACCACCGGCAATGGAGGGTGAAGCTTTGACAATGCCAGCCACTCGTGCTGGCGAAACGTCAGAAAAATCATTAGATGAACGTCGGCCGAAGAACCCGAGACAGAAGCCAATAGGCAGTTTGTCAACAAGTGGCCACGAAAGCCTTAACAATTTTGTATTACGCCTCTACGGGGAGGAGATTTGCAGATTGTACCGACGCCTTGACCAACGACGGAAGAAGAAAGCGCGACTGATGTCCTCTCTCGCCTTTCTGTCACGGTGCCGAGATGAATGTGCTACACCGAAGTTCTTGAGATGCAAGCGCCTATTCACCACCGCCCAAGCACATCGTATCTACGACAGAATGGAACGAGCTTTTCTTCGTGAGCGAATACATACAACACGGAGAGACTTGGCAAGAACGGATCAGGAACTTCTGGACATTTTCTATCAACTAAGTAGCAGAATGCATCGAGACGACTGGGACAAGATCGACAGCATCACTCACAGGAGCATGCAGAACGAACTCGAGCGCTGCACCGAGCGGCAAAAGAAAAAGTTTGAAAGATGCCGGAAGCAGACCGACAAGGCGATTCCCGACATGTCACACACAGTGGTCAACCTCACTGAACGACAATTGACCGAAGAGGAAGTGTCAGTCCTTCAAAAAGGAGGGAATTTCGCTATCATCCGGAGAACTATACCTATGGAGGACATCATTGCCAACACCGAAGCAGCCATTCGGACCCTTCCTTGTGAAAGGGCAGAGGAAATACGCACTGAAACAGCCAGGATACTGCGCCGAGCAAAACCACCAGCTTGCAACCTGAAGAAAGAAGAGGTACAAGCCATTAAGAATCTCAACGCCGACAAGAGTATATTGGTACTGCCTGCCGATAAGGGGAATGCGACCGTCGTAATGAAGACGGAAGATTATGAGCAAAAGATCCGAGACCTATTAGATACGACGACGTACCGAAAACTAAGCGCAGATCCGACGCAGCGTATCACTCGGAATACGAATCGATTAATCAAGGCGTCTTCTCTGCCGGCGGACATACAGAGAAACCTGCGCAACACAGAAGCCCTACCACCTCGGCTGTATGGATTACCCAAGATCCATAAGAACAACGTTCCACTGAGACCGATCGTTAGTGCTCCTGGCTCACCAACGTATAAACTGGCGAAACACTTGGCCTCTCTGCTCCAGCCACACGTGGGAAAGACCGACACATACATTAAGGACTCAGGACACTTCATTGAGAAGCTGAAGAAACTGAAACTTGCGCCAAACGACATCCTGGTCAGTTTTGATGTTGTTTCGTTATTTACGAAAGTGCCACTCAGCGACGCTCTGGAGCACATCGGTTCCATGTTCCCGCAAGACATCAAAAAGCTCTTCCATGCATGTCTCACCACGAGCTATTTCACGTGGAATGGCGATTTCTACGAACAGCTGGAAGGCGTCGCCATGGGTAGTCCTCTCAGTCCAGTGGTGGCCAACTTCTTCATGGAACAATTCGAAGCACAGGCACTGGACTCGGCGACTTGCAAACCTAAGGTGTGGTACAGGTACGTCGATGATACTTTCGTGGTGTGGAGCCATGGTGAAGAACAGCTCTGTGAATTCCTGAGACACTTGAACAGCCTCCATGCCAACATAACATTTACCATGGAGGTAGAAAAGGACAGGAAACTGTCATTTCTAGATGTGCTGGTCACAAGGGACGGCGAAAACCTGGGACACAGCGTGTATCGAAAACCGACACACACGGACCGATACCTGCTCAAACTGTCAAACCACCACCCGAGCCAGAAAAGAGGCATGATTAGTACGCTCGTAACGAGAGCAGGACGAATATGTGAGCCTCAACACCTCAAACGAGAAATGCAACACCTGGAAACTGTTCTGAGGAGCAATGGGTACTCCACAAATTACATTAGAAGTGTAACAGAGCCAAACACTCGGCGAAGTAAGGAACCAGAAAAAGAAATGTCGGGTACGGCCTTTCTGCCATACATCCCCAGAGTGACGGACAGAATCGGCCGTATATTGCGCAAACACAGCGTAAAGACGATTTTCAAACCGACAAGGAAGATCAAAGAGTGTCTTAGATCGGCGAAGGAGAAAAGAGACCCACTTGCAATGTCGGGAATATACCGTATACCTTGCACATGCGGAAAAGTTTATGTCGGAATGACTGGTCGATCCATTAACACCAGGATCAAAGAGCATAAGCGACATTGCAGGTTGGGGCAGGTGGAGAAATCGGCCGTGGCAGAGCACGCACTGAATGAGACCGACCACGTAATAAAATTCGCCGACACGGAAGTTCTGGCTGTAGAGAAGCACTATCACACGCGCTTGTTCAGAGAAGCTGTAGAAATCCAAAAACACGCGAACAGTTTCAACAAGAAAGAGGAAAGCCTTAAGGTAAACGGATCCTGGCTTCCCGTACTGCAGCGAACGACCGTCGCAGGTAGCAAGAGGAGAACCGCACCGGAAATGACCGCGGAGAAGCCCTCGGACGTTGGCGCGCCAGGTACATATAGTCTGCGGCCGCGAGCTCGCCTCCAGTTCACCACCGGCAATGGAGGGTGAAGCTCTGACAATGCCAGCCACTCGTGCTGGCGAAACGTCAGAAAAATCATTAGATGAACGTCGGCCGAAGAACCCGAGACAGAAGCCAATAGGCAGTTTGTCATGAGAGAGTTTCTCCAACCGCTGCATCTAAGAGGATGGTAGCTGCAGTGGCAGTATTTCGCTTGATTATAATGTGCAATCGGGTCAGATCACAAAGTTTCGGACAACTGAGCTTCCGTAGTAGTATTGTAAACATAATCCGATAACCCATAAATACGACATACCTGTTTACTTTTATGACAGACTTCGAGGAATAAAACGAATCAACACATTGTTGCATAAGTAAATTTCGTTCAGAGTTATATATAGGGACTGCGAATATATATTCAGAATAAACAAATTGTCTAATACTTCAAATACAATTATATGGTAGTTAAAATTGACTGTGAGAAAGAAAACTGACGAGAGGGTGGAGATCTCTTCTGAGCAGCACGTTGCAAGACATCCCAGTTACGCATAGTAATGTTCATTTCTGATGAGTTTCGTGGCCATCAAATGTGTTTAAACTCAGAAGAGTATTCCTGAAGAAACTCTGTAGCAATTCTGGACATGTGGGGTGTCGCACTGTCCTGCTGGAATTGCCCAATTCCTTCGGAATGCAGAATGGCCATGAATGGATACAGGTGATCAGACAGTATGCTTACGTACGTGTCACACGTCAGAGTTGTATCTAGACGTATCAGGGGTCCTATATAACTCCAGCTTCACACGCCCTACACCGTTACAGATCCTCCACCAACTTTAACAGTCCCCTGCTGACATGCAGGGTACATGGTTTCATGAGGTTATCTCCATGCCCGTATACGTCCATCTGTTCGATACAATCTGAAACGAGACCCGTCCTACCAGGCAACATGTTTCCAATCATCAACCGTCCAATGTCGGTGGTAACGAGCCCAGACGAGGCGTAAAGCTATGTGTCGTGCAGCCTTCAAGGGTTCTCGAATGGGCCTTCGGCTCCAAAAGCCCATATCGATGATCATTCGTTGAATGGTTCGCACGCTGACACTTGTTGATGGCCCAGTATTGAAATCTGCAGCAATGTGTGGTGTCGGATTCTTGATATTCACGGTACACACGGGAAAATTGCTACTTCATCGATACCTCGGAGATGCTGTGGCCCAGTACTCATGCGCCGACTATAACACCACGTCCAAACTCACTTACATCTTGATAATGTGTCATTGTAGCAGAAATATCCGATCTAAGAATTGTGCCAGCCACTTGTCGTCTTATAAAGACGTCGTCGACCGCAGCGCCGTGTTCTGCCTGTTTACATATCTCTGTATTCGAATACGCGTGTGTATACCAGTTTCTCTGGCGTCTCAGTGTAATACGTCCGGAATGGACAATAATTATGTACTAATGTGAGTATGAAATTTCAGAAAATATTCCCCAGGCAGAGCACAATGTGAGCGCCTCGGTCTCTGTCTCTCTCTCTCTCTCTCTCTCTTTCTCTCTCTCTCTGTCTCTCTCTTTCTCTCTCTCTCTCTCTCTGTGCCACGAATTTATTCTGCTTCAGTGTATATGCCTTTATATACTATACATATTTAAAAAATGTAGTCTATGGACTTCCAAATGTTATTAGAATATCGTGTGGAAATTTGAAGTAAACAGATAAAGAACTTTTCGAGATGTTTGCTAGCGTCGTTTCCTCCTAATATACTACATGTATAATTGGTTTATTATTTGTTACTGTTTTTGGTTGTAGCCTTTTATCTTGGTTGATTTTCCCTATTCGTATTTATATACAGTACATGTCTTAAAAATGCCTCTGTCCATCCGAACATTTACTAAAGTATCATATAAAAATTTGAAGTAAACTGTTCAAGAACTTTTCGAGGTTTTTGATAACAACGTTAAGCAATGCATTGTCTTATACAGTAGGATAGAGATAGCTACATATATTAAATATTACAACATATGACTGTCCAAATGTTTAGTTTTACACATATAAAATTAAAAATGTGTAGCTTATGTCTGTCGAAATATTTATTAGAGCATAGTGTAAAAACTTGAAGTAAATCGCCCAAGAACTTTTCGAGATTTTTGCCAACAACGTTTCACTTTTATGTAGTGCATGAATACAAAAGATATGTTTACATACGAAGTTTTAAAGACTATGTAGCATAGTTTATTAGACAATCAAGTAAAAATTTGAAGTAATTGGGTCAATAAATTTTCGATATTTTCTGTAACAACGTGAAACTACAACTTGAGATAATAGTAGCATAGGAAACGATTGTTCAGGAGTATACTCCTCCAACCGCATAGTAAACATTATAGAAAACTTTGTTTCGATATCTTTAAAAGGGAGGCTTCCGCACTTTATGAGAGACCGAATGCTAAAGTAAACGTGAATATTTAAAGAGCCTAAGATACTCTTGTTTAGTAACACGTGCGAGGTACGAGATACTTGTGTTGGACACAATCACTGATTTAACTTCTGAGTCACGTTACTTTGAAAGAAGTCAGATGATTCATAACATAAAGTACGTCCGTCGTGTGAGAGGAAATTCTTTTTACCCCCGACGTTTCGTATAAAACTTAAGGGACAGCAAATGTATTGATACCGAACGCCTGTCACGCATCGTGAAAAGTTAGGACCACACGGAGAGAGGCGCTTGGGAGATACGTCTAGCTACGTTACGCAGATGGGAGATCGATTCGTGGCATATTGGAGTGGCCGTGCCTTCCCGCAACGCCTGCCTAAGGCGTCCCTGGAATTTCCAGCAGCTTTGGATCACAGCCTCAAAGCCTACCTGCGGCCACCTGGCGAAGGCTGCTTGAGGCGCGCAGGGTAGCAGAATGCTTGACCGGTAAGGCGCTGCCTCACCTCAGAATTTATTTCAAGTATCCGAGCATTGCAGCCCACACGGGACAGTCATCTGTGGAGGCATGTACGAGGGGCGTTCGATAAGTAAAACAATATATTATGTTTTCGGTTGAAAATATGCAGAATTTGTTGTGAGACATAGTGGAATATTCCCCCAGCTGCAGACCCTATAGTTTCATGACGTTCTAATAGGTTGCAGCGCTACGTGGAACCTTCAAAGTGACCTATGTAACGGAGGTGCTTTCGAAGCAGAGAGCTTTCACTGAGTTTGTTTTGGTGGAAAACAGAGCATCGCAGATATTCATAGGCTCTAGCAGCGTGTCTACGGAGACCTGGCAGTGAACAAAAGCACGGTGGGTCGTTGGGCGACGCGTCTATCATAAGCGCATCAAGGTCGTGCGAGTCCTGTCCTTGCGGGCCGCACGCACACAGCTGTGACTCCTCGAATGTTTGAACGTGCGTACACTCACATTTGAAGTGATTGATGAATCAGAATCAAACACTTTGCTGCTCAGCTGGACGTCTCTGTTGGTAGTGCTGACGCACTGATCCACCAGTGGAGTACCATGTGCCGCTATGGTTGTAAAAGATATTACATTACAATAAATTACAATTAGAAGGCGATACTGACCTCAACCTATTCTGCCCTTTTCACAATCCTATTACCTGCTCTGCCCAGGCCGGCCGGAATGGCCGAGCGGTTCTAGGCGCTACAGTTTGGAACCGCGCGACCATTAAGTCGCAGGTTCGAATCCTGTCTCGGGCATGGATGTGTGTCATGTCCTTAGGTTAGTTAGGTTTAAGTAGTTCTAAGTTCTAGGGGACTGATGACCTCAGCAGTTAAGTCCCATAGTGCTCAGCGCCATTTGAACCATTTTGAACTTATCGAACGCTCCGGACTAGCCTACATTCGGACTTTGAATATCTGGATTCTAGACATCACACTACAGGAGATAGCAAATGAAATTTTTCTTTTTCCTCTCAATAGTTTAACAATAATTACGCTGTATTTTGGTTCCCTGGTGTTTACAATACACAGCAGTCCCAGGTTCAGACCTTCACTTTGATTCATCACCTAAAAAAAACACTTCATTTGATTAACATATACACTGACAGCAAAAAAATCGCATTACCAAAATGTAATTGACGTAGAGTAATGAAATGTTTGGAATGGATTACTATAGGTAATGTATTTAAGAGATAAGCCATTGCAAATGCCAAATTCTGGTACATTAATAACCCAAATGTTGAATGCTTACGTGCAAACGTGCATGCACTGTATTGTACAGGTCCCGGATGTCAGTTTGATGGATGGAATCATATGTCTGTTGCACTTGGTCGATCACTACATGATGATGGATGACGCTGGAGCTGTCGTCCGATTATGTCCGAAATGTTCTTATCTGGTAATGGAGCAGGGCAAGGCAACATGTCGAAACTCTGTAGAGCATGTTGGGTTACAACAGAAGTATGTGGGCGACCATTATCCTGTTGAAAAACACCACTTCATGAATGGCAACACAACAGGTCTAATCGCCTGACCCACGTACCTATTTGCAGTCACGGTGAGTGGGATAACCAAAAGGATGCTCCTGCTCTCATACAAAATCTCAGTCCAGACCTTAACTCCAGGTGTCTATACAGTGTGTCTAGCACGAACACAGGTCGGTTGTATGCCTGCAAATGGGCTCCTTCTAACCAACACACGGCCATCACTTGCACTTGCACTTGCACTGGCAAGTCTTTCATCACAACACACAACGCTACTCTACCATGTTCTCCGATGAGCTCGCGACACTAATGAAGTCGCAGATCGCGGTGGTTTGGGGACAGCGAAATGCACTCTTTAGGCCGTTTGGCTCGGAGCTGTACTTGTAATTGGTTTGTAACAGTTCGTTGTGTCACTGTCGTGCCAACTACTGCTCCAATTGCTGCTGCCCATGCAGTACCATGCGCCAGAACCATACGCCGAACACGATGGTCTTCCCTCTCGGCAGTGCGAAGTGGCCGTCCGGATCCCCGTCTTCTTACGACGTGACCACGGCTGCCAGCAATCAGGTACATTGGACATGAGACGCGCGCTAAACCCGCAGGGCAGAACAGGTGATTAGGATTGTGGAAAGGGCCAAATAAAATGTCCGTCAGGTTGACTCAAAATTGTAATTTATTATAATTTAATAACACCTTTAAACCAAAACGGCACATAGCCGAACCTTTAGAACTACGAGTTTCAAAAAGGCAATTATTTCACGGCTGAGGGCCTCCAAATAGGAATCTTAAAAGTCAACAAATAAAATTTGCAGTTAAAATAGCAAATAAAATAATTAAACTACATATGGTACCACCGCTAGGCTGGAAAGCCTCACGGCAAAAGGAGATAGAACAAACATATGCAACGTGCAGTAAAAGCGGCTGAGGGCCACAATTAAATTTGAAAGTTTTAAAATATATTACCCCAATCTTTTAACCAATAAGGCCGCAATGTTTTTGCTTAAAGTGTTATTTCAAGAATAAGGTTTTTAAGCGGCTTAAGGCCCACGAATGATTTTTAAAACTCAAAATACATAAAGTGCAATAAAAACAAGAATTTTTAAATGGTTGGCTATGATAGATTATTAACAGACAATTAAACACCGGTGAGAAGGATAATAAAGAAAACGGCACTCAGAAGCCTCCAGGGAGGTCGATGTGCCCTCGTTTACTTAGGTGAGACATGTGGTGAGCCCAACTACACTTGATCCGTTGGAATCCAACCAGGGGACAGCCGCCGACCGACCGACACAACGACTTGCTTGTCACCAATCAGTATATTAGAACTCAAACACAAAAGGTTACGAACGTGATTATCCTATATGAAAAACGTATTAGCTGTCAAAACTACACACCATTTGGACAGTGACAACAGGTGAGGAAAGTTCGCTGCCTGAAATTACGTTAGTGGTCAGGGCAGGTAACCGGAACACTAACGGCCACAGGGCGGAAAATTACCCTGGTGCAGTAGAATTGTAGTCAACCAATATAGGTAAGTGCGCCGCATGGCGGCTAAATCTCAGGAATAGAAATACTCGGTGTTGCTCACAGGAAAACCTCCCCAACAGCGAACCACAGAAACGAACCGCAACATGAATGCACGTGGCTTGGGTAGTCGAAACCACTAGTCGACTTTGACGTCCTCAGTCGGTGAACCACGAAGATAATAGTGCCGGCCGGAGTGGCCAAGCGGTTCTAGGCGCTACAGTCCGGAACCGCGCGACCACCACGGTCGCGGGTTCGAATCCTGCCTCGGGCATGGATGTGTGTGATGTCCTTAGGTTAGTTAGGTTTAAGTAGTTCTAAGATCTAGGGGACTTATGACGTCAGCAGTTGAGTCCCATAGTGCTCAGAGTCATTTTGTGAAAATCGTAGCGATCAGACAGCTCCACACATGCTCCGACATTGCAGACCCATCCGACTGCACCGCGCGAAGATAACTTCCCTGGTCCGCAGTAACCGACCGACTCCCCTCAGAATGCCGACAACACCTAAATTTTCGTCAGTGGAAATAACGCCAACTACAGACACAAGCTGGAAAACACTTGCATGAAGACCTGGACGATACCCAAGAGTCACTAAGCACGCACGAAGACAAATCGGGAGTCGATTCACACACACACACAGCCGACTCATGAACGATCGGCAAGCCAAAACGTGTCGTCTGGTAGGACGACCGACAGACAATCCACCAAGACCGTGGCTGGGCTCAGGTGATGCCTGGCGGCAAACGTCGGGCGAGCCAAGTCGACGCAGACCTCACTGCTGCTACACCCGACTGTACTAGTGCCGCATTGCAACTCCCGGACCGGCAAGCCCGGACTGCGCTCCAGATGCGTTCCAACTGACTGGCAGCCCGAAGTCGCGACCCGAACTCGCAACACGAACTGGCTTACTACAGACCACGACCGGGAAGTAATAGCAGTCGATCAAAGATACTACGAGAGGGGCTATATCGGTACGTGCTGCTAGCACCGGTCAGACAAAGCAGCAACGCAGTGACAGTGGTAATTTAAATTAACGTAATGAGGTGGAAGTGAAACGTCCCCCTTTTGAACAATTATACATGACTGTGCTTATCCTGACACACAATATTTCTTAGCGCAACGCAATCTGACTCAAAAATCTCTACAAAAGAATGGCCCTGACTAACATTAATCTATACGTTTCACAAATCACTTACCTCACAAAAATCTTGGTTACTCGAACTACTGCAATACAGCGAGCGCCACTACTGCCAGCTAAATAAAAGATTGAAACTACGGAAGGCACTAACTACTGATTGGCATAGTTAGCAAATGAAAGATTTTAATAGAGAACAAACAATGTATTTACCTTAATAGTCATAATATATATAGCAGTTCATGACATCCAGTCTTACAAATTTCAAAACTCCGCCATTTCTCTCCCCACATCCACCACTGCTGGCGGCTCACCTCCAACTGCCCAACGCTATGCGCTGTTAACATCCAGCTGCCCAACACTACAATGGGAGACAACAATGCAAACTAGCCACAGACTGCATACAGCACAGCTAGTGATTTTCATACAGAAAAACCTAAACAGCCTACTTACAGAAGTACGTTGAAAACAGGGTGTAAAATACATGATGGCGGGAACACGAGCCACTCACGACTCAGGCTACATTTCTGGCAAGTCTTTCCGCAATATCGCAAATAGAACATCCTCTTTCTCGTAGCGCTATTACGCGGCCATGTTCAAGCTGTCCCCTCGTACTCCTACAGATTTATGGAAAGCCCTGCAGGATTCATGATGTCAGTTCCCTCCAGTACTATTTCAGACGTTAGTCGACTTCATGCTCCGTCGTGCTGCGGCACTTGATAATGGCGTCTTAGCCTTAGAGGTATCCTTGATAAACATCACCTCACCACATTCAGTCTAAAAGCTGACTCACGTTCACGGCCGTCACAACGTGTATTTAAAGCAAGCCTGATCTGCAGCCTCATAGCGGCGCTATTGCGCCACTCTTAAGAGACTCGCGTGAAAACAATATATATTATATTTCAGAGATGTAGAAACACACCTACCAACTTTCTTTTATGTCGCGCAACTCGTCCTTGGTGTTGCTATTCTTTTCCGTCGATATATGTGAGCCTGCATGAGACATTTATCTTTCCATCTTTCAAATAGACAGAGTACTGGAGGCATAGATGGTTAAAAACATGAAATACTGGCGCTTGGACAGCTATATACTATAAACGGAGGTGTATCGAAATACAAAGTAATTACAATTAAACTTTCGCTACTTAAGAGTGCCTCCATGACATACTAGAGATCGATGGCTAATGAAACTTTGTGTGAGCTTTTGCAATGACACGTGGAAGAGAAATAACGAATGAACCACTGCGAGAAACACATTTTAACTTCCACATGGGGGTAAAATTCGTTAACTGTATACCATGTTTGCGTTCCAGAATACAAATAGTGTGACATGTTCCATCCGGTGTGGGTCTTTTAAAATGTTTTCGAATCAGAAGTAAAATGTTCCGTTACACCACATTGACGTCAGCAAGCGAAAAACAAAATCGTGATAACGTAAGCTTTAGAATTAATGAGTTGTAGTAAAATTCTCCTGCTTCGTCTCATTTCTTGAATTGTTTAAAAACCGGTCATCTTTATGAAACTGAATCATCAGGCACAGAAATCTTTCGTAAGCAGAATGTATTGGTGAAGCAAGACAGAGTTCTTTGTTAGGTTTCAAGCCAAGGAATGACTCGAAACTTAACAGTAATAATGATCGGACTTCATTGCCACGATTAACTGCAGCCACGAATGATGTACGTTTCAATTTCGAAAAGATGGCACATTGTCGTTGTGCCAGCAAACCAATCACTTCCAACTAATTAAATACATATACGTTTTGGGTTTAGTGGAGCATGATGCTGATTACACTACTTTAAACAAACTATAATGTATTTCTGAAGCATTTAGTTATTATTTAATTAGTAATCGCGGTAACAACATATAAAGAACCTTCTCGTCTGGAAGCTACAAACGAAAGAAAACCAGGAGTGAATTGCAAACAGATTTTGCATTTAAAGACAGTAGCAGAACGAAAATTTCCGAGAGCTGAATATGCACAAAAGGTAAATTTCTTATCGAATCTGTCTTTGACATGGAGACATAATTGCTTCTTATATCGCTCCCTTGAATGGAAGAGAGAATATCTGTCACAGATTTTGGAAGCACCATTCAATCATGTTTCAGTAAGGTGCTCATCGTTGAAATACAATAATTGTAATATCGCAGTTACAGGTCAAGGAATGTGAATTTACTTGGCTAAACATGTGTTTGGTTGTAGGTAAACAAAAAATTATTTATTTCTTTGCAAACAGTTTCAGATAATTAATAAGAGAGAATGGGCTTCCTTGTCATGACATTCAGGTATGCCGTTTGATCATACCAGACTGCTCAAGGTATCAGAATTCGTGACTTAGTCTAAATTTTAGCTGTACTCGGGACTATTTAAGTAAATGTTTTCCCTCCTATTTGGGCGTAGTCAGCAAGAAACGTGATAAAACTTCGACGTAGCTATCAAAACTGTTTCAAATGGCTCTGAGCACTATGGGACTTAACATCTGAGGCCATCAGTCCCCTAGAACTTAGAACTACTTAAGCCTAACTAACCTAATGACATCACACACATCCATGCCCGAGGCAGGATTCGAACCTGCTACCGTAGCGGTCGCGCGGTGTCAGACTGTAGCGCCTAGAACAACTCGGCCACACCGGCCTGCCGTTGCTATCAGACATTAATAATCTAAAGAGTTAGAGATGTTATCAAGCGATGAGCAGTGATAGCGGTGCAGAATAGATTACGGATACTAATACTGTTAAGTATTGTTACTGATAAAGCAATTTCATAACGTAGTGCTCAACAGGATGGTCGTTTCATACGCGTTTTCCGGTCTCTCTTTACACATCTTAAATTCGTTAGAAAAACTTTCAGTTATTGTGATTAATATGTATACGTACATAAACTTTCGGCTAATATCCTCATTACTATTTTCCTTTTTCGTTGATTCTTACAGATAACATCTTATGAACGACATATAATACCTAGAATACGTGCAGTGAAATGACTGTTACTGTTTGCGTTTTGTTATAATAGGTGTCCGATATCAGGAGATGCTGAATGGTGTTGATAACTGAATGGTTTTTTTGTAGAGGATTACAAGGTACGATGGACCCAAGGGCATGGTGTAGGCGATCTTGGGAATTCATCTCTGTAGCCAGGATCCGGACAGAGGTTGATGGCCGGATACAGGTCGCTCACACAGTCGTACCTCAGGTTTTGCCTCCTGATGCCGTCAGATGGTCCACAGTTATCACATTACGTGCAACGATTTTACAACAGAATTACTACTAAGTAAAGCACGACCTGCATCCGTAGTACTGAAAAAAGGCTTCTGCTAACACGCAAGTAAAATTTTCACACAATTAGAAGAGACAAAGAATAAATTAAATACACTAAATGGAGCAGTGCTTTATTTTCCTCTGTATGGCAAGTTTTCATTGTTTTGAAAATACAGTTCAAATCAATAACGACGGCATGCACAGTACTTCACAGCTATAATCACGTCAGGCACATGGCGCTCACAACGGTTAATCTCATCACTGTGCCACTGTGTTGGTTGTGCATCGAGCATCCGAGTTCCTTTGCGTGTGCGAAAGTGTGTGTAAAACCGTCCCACGTCACATCAAGAAAACTGCATCTTCTTGCACTACGCCGCAAGTGGAAAGCAAGTTGATGATTTCATATTAGGTAAAAGTAAATTTCTTCATAGAGCTGGTGTTGGCGTTTTTGCTTTTGTTGTCAACTTCAGCACATCCTAACACAGCTTGATCCTGCAATTTTCACCATATAAGTTCATCAGTGTTCCATACCTACATCGCGCACTCACTAACACAATAACCTTTTGGAAACTGATCCACTAATATCACAGTTTGTCAGTACATATTGTTTACAGTATGTGCTTTTGTGTCACCCTCATTGACCGCAACATTTTTAATAAAGTGAAACACAGATAAACTGCTTATAAACAATTTATATGCATCTATCTGTAGGAATTATATCTATAATCCAATACAAAAATAAACTTGTAATCAACAAAGTAGTATCTTTTACTGCTTTGACCTAATTTCGTGAAACTTCTGGTGCTTAATGAATCAACGTTTAAGTAGGTCAGGACAACATTGTCTGTTCATTGGATAAAATCACCCTCTGTAAAAGAATGCTGCAGTCAACCCATTTATAGTTAGAAATGTGCATATTATCGTTTCATTTCCTATTACGTCACTCACTTTCCTCTGCATTTTGACGTTTCTCGATCTGACACCAACACTGAAATAATCTTACAGTTATGTATACGTGGTGTTGGTATCCTAGTGATCTCATGAATCTTACAAAACTGTCTCATGTAACATTCAGCACAGCACCCACATCCGGAACAACTGTGTTCAGTACATTCCTATAATATCATGAACAGTTGTTTGAACAAATTATTTTCTATGATCACATATCTGTATTGGACAGTAGTTACTCTGCCTATAACGTCGGTATCATTGTTGTATCAGAATATATTCACTGAATTACGTACTTTGCCCCTACGCGACCCCACTGCCTACAGTTAGCAATTTTAGTTTGCTGAACGTATCTTTGTGGGGCGAGGCTGTTCCAGCACCTCATTAATGTTCAGTGTGGTGTTTGGCAGTTTATATCAACTAATACGGTTTAATATGTGATTATCTTGCGTCTGCGTATTTCTTAGGTTTAACGGACTGTGGTTTCCATGGTGGAAATCCCACTGATTGTCATTGTCACAGGTTTGCCATTGTCCTGCATCACAATAATAGTAACAGTATTGGTATCTCTCCCTCTAAAATTTACTGTACCACATTCAGCACGCGGCGCATTTGGTAAGGGATGTGTGGCCGGCTGTGTCACAGGATTGTTAGGACAGTCTTTTGATATACCGTAACTAAAATCTCAGAGAAGAGTAAGTGTGCCACTGTTGTTATTGCCATTATTGTCAATCATATCCGCAGAGGAAACTTGAAACTATTAGTTGTTGAACGAGTATTCGCCTGATAAAATCGAATAAAGGTGCTGCTCCACTCCACAGGATATAAATGGAGTATAATTAATGGCGTAATCGCACTCAGTTGAAAGTACACGATACTAGAAGCAAAACAGTCTCAATAAACATAGTGTCGAAAATGCATACCATAAGGGCTACAAGCAATTTTTCATCTTCAAATGGTTCAAATGGCTCTGAGCACTATGGGACTTAACATATGATGTCATCAGTCCCCTAGAACTTAGAACTACTTAAACCTAATTAACCTAAGGACATCACACGCATCCATGCCCGAGGCAGGATTCGAACCTGCGACCGTAGCGGTCGTGCAGTTCCAGTCTGAAGCGCCTAGTACCGCTCGGCCACACTGGCCGGCTTTTCATCTTAGATACTGTGAAGCAAATCTCTTCTACTGCAAGCTCTTAGCTTTCCACATTTTGGGAAGTAATAGTATGGACCAAAACAAGAAAAATCTCCAGTAAACATTTGCTCTAAACTGCGTACCTTAAAAATTATGAGCAATAGTTCATTAGAAGCGTTGTGTTTCCAAGTAACGAAGATGAGCATATGCTCAGAGCTATTAAGGTATGCATTTTAGAGCACGTGTTTGCTGAACATTCTTTTCTTGTTTTGGTCCACATTACCATTTCCCAAAATATGGAAAGCAAAGAGCTTGCAGTAGAAGAGATTTGCTTCATAGTATCGAAGATGAAAAATTGATCGTAGCTCTTAAGGTATACACTTTCGACCCTATGTTTATTCAAACTTTTTTGCTTCTAGTATCGTGTACTTTCAACTGTATGTGTTTACGCCACCCTGTATACTTCTTTGACAGACCTGCCGGATTTTCCTCGTTTTTACAAATTTCAGCAGGTGGAGTAGGATTACTGATTCGAGCAACAAAGGGCAGCATATCACGTGTGATGTGACACTATCTAGTTACTCTCGTAAATCTTGACTTAACGCAGTTTCAAACGGGTTTACATCGGTCTCAACTACTTCTTCTGAAACGTCTTCCTAAGATAACGTCATAGTAGCTGAATGATGAACAACACGAGGTAGTTATGCGTCTGATCTTTCATTTACGTATGTTTCCGTACTTGAAACCACGCAGAAAAATCCCTGGGAAAACTTAATCTTTGTGCATCAAACCAAATTCTTTTCCTTAGTCTCCTGCTCACCAGTAAAATTATTTACTTTTGTATCTGGCTTAGACAAGACTCCTGTATTTGTACATTCGATTCTAGCTCTCGGTTTTCAGTTTCCATTTTTGTGGGCTACCCTAATGTTACCAAATCACGTAACCGAATTTAATATCAGCGGAGAGAGCACTATTACTGAGCATGAACGTTCCGGAAAAACGAATTTTTTTTTTTGAAACAGTAAAGAAGTACTTCATCTTTCTCGCGAGGCAAAGTGAGCCGTCTTGCACAGACCAAACTTTTTACTATTCTTAAAACTAATTAACTATAACAAACGCTTTAAAATACTCAAAGACCAAATAGAAATTGGCCACTGAGGGACTATAACTGTCCATCAGAACCTGCTGTATGCATGGGCAAAGTAAAATAAAAAAAATATTGCCCTTACGTTTTATATTAAGACGTAAAGTAGATTGCTGTAAATAATTTTTTGAAAAATTTGTTTTTACTCGTGAATATTTTGGAATTACAGTTGTTGATTTTAATTTCCTTTTTATAATTAGATAGTTCTTTAGCTGTTTTCCATTACTCATTAATTTTGAAGATCCATAAAGCAAACACAAGAAAATGATTAACAATGAAATGTATACAAATGAACATCAGGTGACAGTACAGTCACTGAGTCGCCAGTGTAATGTTGCTTCGTTTAAGGCCAGTGAGGGTTCTTTAAATGTTTTACAGTCAGAAATAAAACGTTCACGAGACAAGGTCATAGCACATTGTCGACATGAGGAGAATAATAAAATCATGAAAACGTAAGCTTTAGAATTTATGAGTCGAAGTAAAATTTTCCTGGTTCATCTGATATCTTCAACTGATTAAATGCCTGTTATCTTTATGAAACTGGGTCACCTGGCGCAGAAGTCGCTGGAAAGTGGTAAAACTTGGAGACGCAAGACCGAGTTTTATGTTAGGTTCCACTGCAAGGAATGGTTTGCAAGATTACAGTAATAATGATCGCACATCGTTAACATGATGAAAGGCAGGCTCGAGTGATGTACGTTGAAATGTGGAAACGATGGCAGGCTTATGGCACGTGATCATAGCGTGAGCAAACTATTCACTTCCAACTAATTACTAGGCTGAAAAATACATTAACATTTTTGAATTAGTGGAGCATGTTGCTCGTTACACTACTTTAATATAATATAATGCGTTTTTAGGTATGTAGTTATTGCTTCTTTACTAATTGTGACAGCAGAAAATACAGAAGCTTTTCGTATCGAAGCTCTAACATGAAGTGTGACAAGAGTGAAATGTACGTCGTGAGACTGGCGGTGTACACTGCAGAGAATTTACTGCTTGTGCGCTATGTCTGCCGCGCCGTTAGGTGGTGGGGGTAGCATGCACAGGTTTGAAGGGATCAGACACTGACCGTCTCGATGTTCGGACGGGAAAGTGAGACTGATGGAGCTCTGCTGGCAGATTGTTCAGTGATGGCCAAGAGATACTACGTGCAGCTTCATGTGTGCTATCTGTTCTGTCAGAGAACTTTCCTTCACTTGTTGCAGTGTGGTCTTCAGAGTAAGAAGAGCGTTAGCCTGCCGGTTTAGGGGCTGTGTATGAGTCGCTGTGCGGAAGTAAGCATTCTATTCCGCCGTGTGAGCTCCTGGTTTGTCATCGTGCTGTACTGCACCGGAGTCAGACTGACATAGGGGAGACAAGTCCTATGTTGTGATCTCACCACGGCTTCATGTTCGGTGGATAAAAAAAATGTGCTGAGTCATTAAAGCTAATCTTCGTTGCTCGATTCTTCATGGTCAGCCATTGCAGTCATAAAAATAAAGTGTGACATTTGTCCGTTCCAGTAACATTTCAACAGCTCCTCTTCTGGAGGTTTTCTTTTTTTCTTAGTATGATAAAACTGTAAACTTTAGCAAGATCAGCTATTTTTAAAGATTTTTCTCTGTCAGTAACTATTTTGTTACATTTATTTTTCTTTTTTTAATTATCAGGTTGGTGAAACAAATTCTCATTACTTAGAACATGTTCGAATATTTTATCATAGTGCGCAAGTTGGTTTCCGTTGCACGGACATTCCTGCAATGGTTTAAACAACGTTGCTGCTATGTTTCTAGTATCAGTTTAGTTACATTCTTTTCAATTACTTTAAGGTCCCTTTTAAGGATTCTGTTCTTTACCTGTTAGCAATAGAATTTTGTTTTGATTAATAAGACCGGCTGGATCGCTGAGTTGGGCTTTATTTAAAGGCTTCGAAAGAAAGTTATTGAAATGTGATGGTATAGGAGTAAGCCTTTGTTTTAGAAAACCAGCTGTTCTGAAAGTGTATCTTACGTTCCTGGCCTGAGGGCGGCTGCTCGGCTGCTGTTCGTACTATGTGCATGTGAGGGCTGGTTGCACTCGCTTTCCTGTGATCAAGAAGGATCAGAATTTAATTTTGTCATATCCTTGAATATTTTTCGATCATTATCTGTAATCAAGCATTTGTAATAAAGTGTGGATTTGTTAAGCTTATGGCCGCTGGGTTATGGTCATAGTGCTCCTGATTTCGAAAAGCTTTAAGTCTTAAAGATGTTCTTCAGAACCCTTTGGTTATGAAAGAGAGGGACTGTTCACATGGGTTTTGCAATCTAAAACAACGTAAAAACGAAAATTTCACAGATACCTCAATATGGACAAAACATAAGCTTGCTACAGTTCAGTTAGGTCTTCAACATTGAGTCATAATGATTTATTAATAAACGTTGCTCAATGTGAAGATCATCTGCATCCACGACAGCCCGGAATTTCAATATAAATTGCTCTACTGTTACGCAAAACAAAGGGGGTACATGGAATGCTCAGCTATCATGAGGCAGCTCGTGCACTGCTTACAGATCACACACTGCGTCTATTAGTCTCAGCCATGACAACAGTAATTTTTTCAACAATTTTTGGCACAATTTACCGTCGGCCTCTCCCAGGAACAATTCCCAAGTAACCGGTTAAATTGAACTTCAGAATGATGTTCTTCAACCCCTGCGTGTACTCCTGTAAAGCGACGATACTCGCCAAGAGCAGCATTAATAATACTGCTGATTTGGCAAAACAGCTTTCCCAGGAATGCCCTGCTCACCTTGTCAAAACCCATGTCGACTGTCTATAACCTTAATGCACTCTGATACTTACGTTTCAGTCCTACGTCCCTGTACCAGCACCGGCGCCTATCGGCAAATCTTGCCACTAACACTACGTACTAACAACGCAAATCCTGCTGCGCCCCGTCTCTGATTCCTACGGAGTTGGGTACCCGTAAAACTTTTTCCCCCTTCACCGGCTCAGGTAGCGAAACTATTGTTATAACTACTCAGTACATACTACACAACAAATACAGTACACAAATAACAATAAAGTTCGCAAGAACAGTGAACATTGCAGAGGAAATATGTTGCTATAAGCAATGTAGAACAATAGGATAGATATCTCGAAAATTGGAGAAGTAATCAAATCACTAGTGAACCTGAAGGTTGGTAATGGAGATACTTACCTTCAAGACAGGCAGTTATACGGCGATGTGTAGCTTCATGTGGACTTCTAACAGCAGAGTTGCAAAAAGTGATAAATGACATGAAAAACCCACAGCTGACTTAATTTGTATCCAGAGGATATGTGACTTGTAATTGTAAAAGTGTCGTAATGATCTCTCCATCGGCAAAAGATTCCGGAATAGTGCACCCTTCGTATCTCCTGAGGGAACTGCCGAGGGGGTCGTCACCACGAGAAAAAGACTAAATAACTAACGAAAGGATAACGTTCTACGAGTTCGGGCGTCGAATGTTAGAAATCTGGACGTGGTAGGGAAACTAGAAAATTTGAAAAAGGAAATGCAAAGGCTCAAACTACAGTAGGGTTCAGTGAAGTAAAATGGAAAGAAGACAAAGATTTCTGGTCAAAGTGTAGGGTAATATCAACAGCAGTACAGAAAGGTATAACTGGAGTTTTATGAGCAAGAACATAAGGCAGAGGGTGTATTACTGTCAACAGTTCAGGGATAGGATTTTTCTCATCAGAATCGAGAGCAAACCAACACCTACAACTATAATTCAGATAGTTCAGTTATACATAGTGTCGTCCCAAGCCAAAGATGAATAGATAGAGAAAGTACAAGAGGATATTGAACGGATAATTCAGAACGTAAAGAGAGATTAAAATCTAATAGTTATTTGGGACTAGAACACAGTTGTAGGGAAAGGAGTGGAAGAAAGGGTTACGGGAGAATATGTCCTTCGTAGTAGGAATTATAGAGGAGAAAGATTAATTCATTTCTGCAATAAATTTCAGCTAATAATAGCGAATACTGCTGAATAATCGCAAGAGGAGGAGTTATATTTGGAAAATGCGGAGACATGCGGAAAGACTTTAGTTGGACAAAATCTTGTAGGGGAAGGAGTGGAAGAAAGGGTTACGCGAGAATATGTCCTTCGTAGTAGGAATGATTGAGGAGAAAGATTAATTCATTTCTGCAATAAATTTCAGCTAATAATAGAGAATACTGTTGAATAATCACAAGAGGAGGAGTTATAGTTGGAAAAGGCGGAGACATGCGGAAAGACTTAAGTTGGGCAAAATCATGGTAAGGGAGTGATTCCGGAATCAGATATTCGATTGTAAGGAGTACCCAGGAGCAAATATAGATTCAGATCACAATTTAGTATTGATGAAGAAAAGGATGAAGTTTAAGAGACAAGTCAGAAAGAACTGGGATGCGGAAGTAGTAAGGAATAAAGAGATGCGCTTGAAGTTCTCTAAGGCTATAGAAACTGCAATAACAAATAGCTCAGCAGGCAGAGGAATGGAGAGGAATGGATATCTCTAAAAAGGGCAGTCACAGAAGATGGAAATAGAAACATAGGTACAAAGAAGGTAGGAGTGAAAAAACCGTGGATACATCAGCTGATCGTTGGTGGTACAAAAACGATCAGACAAATTAAGCGAAGAAATCGAGGAAGAAGTGATTCTCGGAAGGGATAACTCAGCATATAGAAAAGTAAAAACAACTTCAGTGAAATGAAAAGCAGGAGTGGTAGCATTAAGAGTGCAATCGAATTTGCACTGCTAAATATAGAGGAGAGAGAAGCTAGGTGGATGAGTACATTGAGGGCTTCTATCAAGGGAACGACTTACCTCACGACGTGATAGAAAAAGAAACAGGAGTCGATAGGGAAAACATAGCAGATCCAATATGACAATCAAAATTCAAGAGAGCTTTGGAAGATATACAAACAACTAAGGAAGCAGGGATTGATACATTCCAGCGGAATTTCTAAAATCATTGGGAGAACTACCAATAAAACGACCATTCACGTAGGTGAGTAGAATATATGAGCAGTACTATCGGCAAATTGAGTTCGCCATTATGCAAAACACCCTGTTATCCGTTTATTTCTTTATTCTCTCTAACTAGTTTCGGCGACAAATATCACCATCATCAGTGTTTTTTTTAATCTTATTTATTTTATGTTACAGCATCCTTTAAGAAATTATTGTCGCTGTTTGCGACTTATTTTCTGTGCCCTTTTTTTCTGTTGCCGACTTTTTACTCAGTGAACATCATGTCATGTTCGTTGAGTGGTATGTAGCTGCTTTTATACATAGAAAAACAAATCTTTCGCACTTTGATTCTGATCCAGAATGTTACGCCATCTCGCTGTTCTCGAGCAGAGATATCACTGAAAACTGTTATCAAGGCACTCTCAACAATTCTAACAGCAGTAAATGGCTCTATGGACATACATACCTTGACACTATTACTGTTCCAGATGTTTATCTCCTGCAGTAGTATCATGTGCTGACTACCATATAATAAGAGTTACATAGGATTTGCATCTATAACACTTAATACGACAAGAATGGTAACTGAATGCTGGTATTACATACCAGAAAATGAGTTACACAAGGAATAAAATGTTCCTTATATTCTTCTGGTGATAGAAGATGAAACAGGAGTCGATTTAGAAGAGATAGGGGATCCAGTATTAGAATCGGAATTTAAAAGAGCTTTGGAGGACTTACGGTCAAATAAGGCTGAAGGGATAGACAACATTCCATCAGAATTTCTAAAATCATTGGGGGAAGTGGCAACAAAAAGACTATTCACGTTGGTGTGTAGAATATATGAGTCTGGCGACATACCATCTGACTTTCGGAAAAGCATCATCCACACAATTCCGAAGCATCGAAGCTGCTTACAAGAATAATATACAGAAGAATGGAAAAGAAAATTGAGAATGCGCTAGGTGAAGATCAGTTTGGCTTTAGGAAAAGTAAAGGGACGAGAGAGGCAATTCTGACGTTACGGCTAATAATGGAAGCAAGGCTAAAGAAAAATCAAGACACTTTCATAGGATCTGTCGACCTGGAAAAAGCGTTCGACAATATAAAATGGTGCATGCTGTTCGAGATTCTGAAAAAAGTAGGGGTAAGCTATAGGGAGAGATGGGTCATATACAATATGTACAACAACCAAGAGGGAATAATAACAGTGGACGATCAACAACGAAGTGCTCGTATTAAGAAGGGTGTAAGACAAGGCTGTAGCCTTTCGCCCCTACTCTTCAATCTGTACATCGAGGAAGCAATGATGGAAATAAAAGAAAGGTTCAGGAGTGCAATTAAAATACAAGGTGAAAGGATATCAATGATACGATTCGCTGATGACATTGCTATCCTGAGTGAAAGTGAAGAAGAATTAAATGATCTGCTGAACGGAATGAAGAGTCTAATGAGTACACGGTATGGATTGAGAGTAAATCGGAGAAAGACGAAGGTAATGAGAAGTAGTAGAAATGAGAACAGCGAGAAACTTAACATCAGGATTGATGGTCACGAAGTCAATGAAGTTAAGGAATTCTGCTACCTAGGCAGTAAAATAACCAATGACGGACGGAGCAAGGAGGACATCAAAAGCAGACTCGCTATGGCAAAAAAGGCATTTCTGGCCAAGAGAAGTCTACTAATATCAAATACCGGCCTTAATTTGAGGAAGAAATTTCTGAGGATGTACGTCTGGAGTACAGCATTGTATGGTAGTGAAACATGGACTGTGGGAAAACCGGAACAGAAGAGAATCGAAGCATTTGAGATGTGGTGCTATAGACGAATGTTGAAAATTAGGTGGGCTGATAAGGTAAGGAATGAGGAGGTTCTACGCAGAATCGGAGAGGAAAGGAATATGTGGAAAACACTGATAAGGAGAAGGGACAGGATGATAGGACATCTGCTAAGACATGAGGGAATGACTTCCATGGTACTAGAGGGAGCTATAGAGGGCAAAAACTGTAGAGGAAGACAGAGATTGGAATACGTCAAGCAAATAATTGAAGACGTAGGTTGCAAGTGCTACTCTGAGATGAAGAGGTTAGCACAGGAAAGGAATTCGTGGCGGGCAGCATCAAACCAGTCAGTAGACTGATGACCAAAAAAAATGTATATATATATATATATATATATATATATATATATATATATATATATATATATATATATATATATTAATCATTTCTCAGATGTAGTATACTACGCGGTAATTAAGGGAAACTCATTTTCATCACATATGAATTCTTAATCTATTATTTATATTTTATGGGAAAATGCTGGCTTTCAATTCATTATTGAGAAATATAGTGTCTACTAATTCCAATATTCTGTTGCGAATGACATATAGCTTCAAATGAAATTTACCAGTGGGACTCGAGAGCTTATCCTTAACCGAATTTTAGGAAGTCGGTAATGCAAACATAGTTGACGAAATTTTCGGTTTTTTATGCAATTCAGAAACATTATCATAGAGGCAGTGTGGTGTAGGCGGATGGTGCTATCCTTCCCCTCCACTACCCTACCTTCACCACCCCCTCCATCCCCTCATATATAGCCAGATGCGATGATACTGATCATGATTCCTAGTATGGTCTTGGAGATAAGGATGTGCTGATGACGATAACATGATTCCTGGTCCCCAAATCCTCTCCCCTCTCCTCCTCGCTCTCCTTGGTTTTGGCATGTGGCCAGATGTCATGATTTTCAGATAGCCCCTCATATATAGCCAGATGCGATGATACTGATCATGATTCCTAGTATGGTCTTGGAGATAAGGATGTGCTGATGACGATAACATGATTCCTGGTCCCCAAATCCGCTCCCCTCTCCTCCTCGCTCTCCTTGGTTTTGGCATGTGGCCAGATGTCATGATTTTCAGATAGGCCTTGGAGATAATGAGGTACTGATGATGATATGACATGCCAATTGTATCAGCTGTAATATGACTCCGAAGGTAATTTGAAGGTAGTTGAAAGTGCTGACTTATGCTGCGTCAGCAGTTTGCTCGTTCTGTACTTGACCCACTAGTAATGTTATGTGAAAATGTTAGCAGAGTCATCGACCTTGCCTGTGTTCGCGTTCTTCGATTCGGATTGCTATCTGTACTGTTGGTGCTTGTTTATAATTGCTGTGTTCTGGAATTTGCTTCTGCATAGCCATTTACTTCGTGGACTCGGCCATAATTGGCCACAGAAACTGTCAGTTTTGTTCCACTGGTCTCTGCATCGCCGCCTGTAAAAATCATCGCAAACTGTGTTCTACCTATGCAGAATAGCGTCGAAAAGAGAGCCTTGGCAGTCCCTGCACCAAGCGTCGATCCTCTTAAGGCCTTCTTACAATTTCGCTAGAATTTTCCAGTTTTATAAACTCTTGATTTACAACTGCATCATCTGCATCCATCCTCACCGCATTAAAATCCTATCTTCGATTTTCCTGTGTGTTTGCGAACAACTTTAGTAAAAATACTGTAAGTTTTGGATGAGAATCCTTCAGCTTTTTTCTTCTCTTTTGTCTCTGTTCTTCTTGTCATTACTGGTACTTTCATTATGGTTCTAGTTTTGAAGTATTTTCTTTCATTATGGTTCTAGTTTTGATGTATATTCTTTCATTGCTGAATATTCTAAATTTTTAGCCTATCCATTTGGTCTCAACGGCAGCCTAACCTAATACAGACGGAAAACAAAATTCATAATGGTCTTGATTTGTAGCTAAAAAGGAAAATTACTTTATTTAATCAACTTCCACATTTCTTAATTTTTGAAACTGAAGATTTTTTTTTTTTTTTTTTTTAAGGAAGCCACTTCAACTACAGGACCTGCACAGGTATACCAAGCAGCCAGAACAACTCTGTACGGTGGCGACGTCTCCACACTGACATTAGAGAATAACGACATTAACGAAAGAAAAACGATAACAAATGCTACATCCTTATGAACAACTACAAATATAGTTCCAATAAGAGAGGACAGATCCCTCTCACACCTATTTTCGTATTCAAGGATTATATTTAATGTTGTTATTACACACTAGACATCATTTTTGTGAGACGACAGGAAGTTATCAACATGAGCTGGCATTGATGGGAGCATATACATTATTAATGCATGTGGGATCTTTGTGGGACCTGTCCTTCGAGTAGTATTTCCTGGATTTGAGAACAAGCAGACAGTTTGGTTATTTAACAGTAAATCTTGCAGTGGACACTTGGGCTTGGAAGCCACGTGCAGCTGTTAGGGAGAGGAACATCTCGAAGCACTTACCTGGGACAGAACGCTAGTCACCAGTGCAGATAATACTTTTGGCCGAAGAGGAGAAAACAATTGCCTACCTGGATGTATCTGTTAAGCGTTTCTGGTCACGGTAGGGACTGGGGCGCAGTAGAGAAGTGGACCGCCCAGCCAAAGCATTTCGATAGTGTTCGAAGTCCCCATTGAGTAAAGAGATGGCACCCATAAAAATCCGCAAGCTTCTTTGTTTACCTTGGACCAGATGCCATCGATGGAACCATAAGGTGGTGTTGGCCTTCCACCTATTGAGTTTTTGGGAAGCCTCAGGCGTCTGGGAGAATTTTAAGACGGAATGCAACATTCTGAAATGGTCTGTGTTCGGACACAAAAGCACTTTAGCAGTTTAGTTGAGGCCCATGGTCTGTCTTCCTGATAATGATCTGTGTGGTAAATGTGTTCACTTTAGGCGTAAACGAAAACACAAAACACGCTGCCTAAAGTGACTGTCAGACAAACAGTTCAGGAGTGGAACAGCCCTTCTCCTACCTGGGAGGGAATTTGTGAGATTGGCTGCTTCTCCTGTAGGGAAAAGAATAGTATTAATTTTGGTTAGAACTGGCCAGATGCTAGAGCAGATGAGCTAGAGGGAAGACTTGGTTCTCGTGGAGTCTTGAGACATGAAACTCTTGTGGGGGCAGATGCGTGGGTGCTCTTGTCGAGTTAACTGAGGTTGGATGGAAAGAGAACCCAGGCTGGAGAGGGTTCAGATTCAGACTCTGGACTCTAAAGGAAATTCTCATCTTTTGTTACGAGTGAGTTGTACTTGTGACACTTGTTCTTAGCATGACTTCACACTGTCACTGGTCTTGACTTGGGAGCCAGTGGTGAGTCTAAGCTGTACCGACAGTTTAGATCTCAGTCATCTTGGACAACTCGCTGTTCTGAGGACAATCTTATTCTTATCAGGTCTGCCGCCTTGACGTTTGAACTCATTTTGTGCACTTGGAGTCAATGTGGTCCATAGTATGACTGGTGAACGCATGTGTCCCACTCTGGAATCTGCCAAGATATCGGGGTTCCATCACGAAGTAATTATGACCCATTGAACACATCGCCAGCCCACGACTTTGCCTATTTTTTGCCCACGATAACGAATTATAGGCATCGCACCGCACTACCCTATACAGCTTGCATCGCATCTGGCACCTGAGACACCGCTAAACATTGAGAAAGCGGTAGAGTATTGCTGATCCGGCTTGTTGGGGCAAACAGAATAATAATCTCTCCATTTGTTCTCAGCTGCACCGACGTATTATAGCTTCTGTGTAGAATAAATCCATCAAAATCGATTCAGTGTTAGATAATTTCAGATTGAGTTATCCATGTTTTCAGCACTGCCAAATCGACTAATTGCCTACCAAAAGCCACCCATGTAGTTATTTTCTACTTCTATTTGTGTTGCAACATTTCGTGATTTGATTGTCACTGCGCTTAACTTGTACTGTTTGACACGTCTTATGGTCAATAACTTTTGCCATTTTTTTAAAGAGTGACTCGTTGTTGATATATTGATCACTCATCAATATTTGACTACAATAGTGACACAGCTACTGTTTCATTAAAATATTTCATCATTCAGGCTTTATGTAAGATTCTGACAAAAGTGATAATCTCTAATGCAGGTCAGCAAGAACAACCGCTGTCAGAGGACAAAATCAATTTAGCAGACGCATGGCCAGGCAGACAAATGGAAAGCTTACAAGTTAAAGTGATTGCTGTCAGAGTGTAAACTAACAGTCGTCTATAGCCTTTTAAATCAAATCACAGTGTAGTCATGCACCATTTTTAATCTTAATCTCTTGAATGCCAGCATGTTGCAAGTCCAGATAACCTGAGTGGCCGAAGGGCCCTCACACACACACACACACACACACACACACACACACACACACACGCACGTACACATATACATACACAGACCTGTGAAGGAAAGAACAGGAGAAAAAATATTACACCACATTGTTCATACATTGCCCGTCCTTTCAGGATATCCATTGTCCTAAGCTTAAAACAGCATCTAATATGAAGATCACACGGTTTTACTCGAAGGCAGATGAACCCTGCCATTATATCTGCAGTAACGATGACCTAAAGGTCATCTAAAGGTCAGCCATCTCAGACTCTCCATTCACTCCTTTTGTAATATTTTTACATCTCTCTCACATGAATGGCACGACAAGCCATATGACGTTTTTATTACTGGCGTTCTCTGTAGTAAACCGAAAATAATTCAATACCAGATGGTGTACGTATGCTTTTAAATCACCTAAGCTTATGATTAACTAAAATATCAAGATGTACAAGCTGACAGATGTGAATATTACCGAACTATCAGTATATTAAGTCAGAGTTGCAAAATACTAATACGAATTCCTTACAGAAGAATGGAAAATCTGGAAAAGGCGACCCTGGGGAAGACCAGTTTGCACTCCACAGGAATGTAGAAACATGCGAGGCAATAGTGACCCTACGACTTCTCTTCGAAGGCAAACCTACGTTTATAGAGCTTGTGGACTTAGAGAAAGATTTTCCAATGTTGACTGGAATACTCTCTTTCAAATTCTGAAGGTAGCAAGTGTAAAATGCAGTTACCGAAAGGCTATTTACAAAATCCTGACAGCAGTTATTGGGGTCGAGGGCCACGAAAGGGAAACGGTGGTTGAGAAAGGAGTGAGATAGTGTTGTAGCCTATCACCGATGTTATTGACTCTGTACATTGAGCAAGCAGAAAAGGAAACCGAAATGTGAAGTAGGAATTAAGCAACACGGAGAACAAATAAAAACTTTGATATTTGCCGATGACGCAGTAATTCTGTGACAGACACTGAAAGACTTGGAAAAGCAATAGAACGGAATGGATAGTGTCTTGAAAGGAGAATAAAAGATGAACATTAACTAAAGCAAAACAAGGATAATGCAATGTAGTCGAACCAAATCAAGTTATGCTGAGGGAACTATATTAGGGAACGAGGCATTAAAAGCAGTAAATGAGATTTGCTACTTGGGAAGTAAAATAACTAATGATGTGATATAAAATGTAGACTGGCAATGGCAAGAAAAGTAATTCTGAAGAAGAGAAATGTGTTAACATCGAGTATTGATTTAATTATCAGGAAGTCTTGTCTGAGAGAATTTGTATGGAGTGTAGACACGTAGGGAAGTGAAACATGGACGATAAACGATAGACACGAAGAGAATAGAAGCTTTTGAAATGTGGTGCTACAGAAGAATGCTGAAGATTAGAGGGGTATATCACGTAACTAGTGAGGAGGTACTGAATAGAATTAGACAGAAAAGAAATTTGTGGCCCAACCTGATTAGAAGAAGGGAATGGTTGATATGACACATTCTGACATCCAATGATCACCACTTTAGTGTTGGAGCGAAATGTGGAGGGTATAAGTCGTAGAGAGAGACCAAGAGATGAATATAGTAAACAGACTCAGAAGGATGTAAGTTACAGTAGTTATTCCGAGATGAAGAGGCTTGCACAGGATAGAGTAGCCTGGAGAGCTGCATCAAACCAGTCTTCGGACGGAAGACCACAAAAACAACACTCACGCAATTATACACTGAAGCGCCAAAGCAACTGGTGCAAGCACGCGTGTTCAAATACAGAAATATGTAAACAAGCAGAATACGGTGCTGCGGTCGGCAACACCTATATAGGACAACAAGTGTCTGGGGCATTTGTTAGATCGGTTACTGCTGCTACAATGGCCAGTTATTAGAATTTAAGTGGCTTTGAACGTGGTATTAGAGTCGACGCACGAGCGATGTGCCACAACAGGTCAGTGGTAGCGATGAAGTGGGGATTTTCCCGTAAAACCATTTCACGAGTGTACCTTGAATATCAGGAATCCGGTAAAACATCAAATCTCCTTCATCACTCTGGCCAGAAAAATATCCTGCAAGAACGGGACCAACGACGGCTGAAGAGAATCGTTCAACGTGATAGAAGGGCAACCCTTCCGCAAATTGCTGCAGATCTCAATGCTGCGCCATCAACATGTGTCAGCGCGAAAACCATTCGAGCCGAACGGATTGGCCGAGCAGTTCTAGGCGCTACAGTCTGGAACCGGGCGACCGCTACGGTCGCCGGTTCGAATCCTGCCTCGGGCATGGATGTGTTTGATGTCCTTAGGTTAATTAGGTTTAAGTAGTTCTAAGTTCTAGGGAACTGATGACCTCAAAAGTTAAGTCCCATGGTGCTCAGAGCCATTTTTGAATCATCCGACAAAACATCATCGATATAGGCTTTTGGAGCCGAAGGCCCACTCGTGTACCCTTCAAGACTGCACGACACAAAACGTTACGCCACGTCTGGGCCCGTCAACACCGACATTGAACTGTTGATGACTGAAAACATGTTGCATGCTCAGACGAGGCTCGTTTCAAATTGTATCGAGTGGATGGACGTGTTCGGGTATTGAGACAACCTCATGAATCCATGGGCCCTCCAAGACAGCAGGTGACTCCGTAATGGTGTGGGGCATGCTCAGCTGGAATGGTATGGGACCCCTGATGCGTCTAGATACGGCTCCGACAGGTGACACGTACGTAAGCATCCTGTCTGATCACCTCCATCCATTCATGTCCATTGTGGATTCCGACGGACATAGACAATTTCAACAGAACACACGTCCAGAATTGCTACAGAGTGGCTACAGAAACAATCTTCTGAGTTTAAACACTTCCGCTGGTCACCAAAGTCCCCAGACGTGAACATTATTTAGCACATCTGGGATGCTTCGTACTCTTACGGATTTGAGGACAGTCCTGCAGGATTTATGGTGTCAATGGCGTCCAGTACTATTTCAGACATTAGTCGAGTCCATGGTAAGACATGCTACGCCTCTCCTGCCTGCTCACAGGGGCCCTACACGTTATAAGGCAGGTGCAACGGTTTCTTTGGCTCTTCAGTGTGTAACCTGTTCATTTTATACGACACCGAGAGAAGATCACTCTAATTTTTGCATGCTCCATTGTCGCCGCTAAAATACAAGAGATAACACAAATCACGGAAGGTTGCGGAATGTTTATGTGTCTTAGTTTTCCACTTACAAGGTCGTCGTCAGATTATAACTGACCATGATCGTCAAACACCTTAGTATGTTGATGAACAACTTCAGGTTTTGTGATATAACGAAAGACATTAACGCTTTGTATTTGTCAGTGTGGTGTAGAGGGGAGAGGAACTCCACGCGGCTGAATAAAGTTCAATTATAGTTTAAAATTATGGTATAGTTAATCGAAATTTGTACAGTAACAGTTACCTACATGTTACAAGTAATAGGAATATTAACTTGTTTTATAAAAATATCTAGAACAGTACGTAACTGCAGTGAAAATGCACGTATGATAAAACTGCAGATTATGGAGCAATTTAGAAAATATTATAAATCATAGTACAATGAATAAGACAAATTTGTTAACATCGAGTATAGATTTAAGTGTCAGGAAGTCGTTTCTTAAAGTATTTGTATGGAGTGTAGCCATGTATGGAAGTGAAACATGCACGATAAATAGTTTGGACAAGAAGAGAACAGAAGCTTTCGAAATGCGGTGCTACAGAAGAATGCTGAAGATTAGATGGGTAGTTCACATAACCTGAGGAGGTATTGAAAAGAATTGGGGAGAAGAGGAGTTTGTGGCACAACTTGAGAAGAAGAAGGGACCGGTTGGTAGGACATGTTCTGAGGCATCAAGGGATCACAAATTTAGCATTGGAGGGCAGCGTGGGGGTTAAAAATCGTAGAGGGAGACCAAGAGATCAATACACTAAGCAGATTCAGAAGGATATAGGTTGCAGTAAGTACTGGGAGATGAAGAAGCTTGCACAGGGTAGAGTGCAAGGAGAGCTGCATAAAACCAGTCTCAGGACTGAAGACTACAACAACAACAACATTACAATGAATACCGTACAGCGTCCACATCTTCTGCCTCCTTCAATACAAAAAACATTTTTATTGATTGACAAATATAACTTTTATACAGGTGTATGAATATTTAAATTCATATTGAACCCAGCCCCATTTTATGTAGCAGTTTGATGATAAAAATCACCAGTAATAGAAGGGAATTATTTCGATGCGTGTTGTGATCATCAGCAGCTCTCATTAACGAGTACGGTGCAGTCGGTTTAAAGGCATATAGTGTAATGCAGGGACACTAAAGCACTGGAGGAAGCGCAAAGGTAGAGTGGCAACATAGCAGAGTAGGTGAGATAGTCGAGGGTCGTTGACGTAAGAATGAATGACGATGAATAATATTTCTAGCACATGAGCGGCGATAAATGACAAAGAGAATCTTCGTTACACGGTCGAATTAGAAAGAGTCCCGCTTCACGTAATGATATGGGCAGCGACGACATTACATCTGCTTGGACAGTACTTTTAAAAGGTACTGTGAATGGTGCAATTTTTTTTACACATTTTACAAAAAAGGTTAATACTCAGCTTGACGAAACGAGTCTCACAGAACACATGTGATTGCAGCAAGACGTAGTGCCTCGTCATTGCACTGTTGCAGCGCGCGAGTTCCTAAATCAACACTTTGCGGGACTGTGTACAGGTAGCACCCTTGAAGTGGCCGCCAAGAAGTCCTAACCTCACAGCACCTAACAATTCTTTATGGGGAGTAATTAAGGCACAAGTATCTGCACTCCGTTATGCTATAAAAGAAGTGCGTAATGCTGTTGAGAACGCATTTCGCACTATAACACGGAAATGTTCAACAATATGTCAAGAAGAACGTGTAGTGGTATGGAAATGATGGGGAACTTACTGCTGTATTTGACACTTAAAATCTATGTAGGTGCGTGTGCTAAGGCAAATCAAATAAAAGCAATTAGCATTCGGTACTAGGGGTTTCGGGACTTCTCGCCCACCCTGTAGTGAGAAATGTGGTGCAGTCAAGGATAGCGTTGCAATAGGTTTCCCACTTTATTTAATTATCATTTACCTACGAATCAACGCCATGAAAAGATCTATCGACTGAAGGAGAGCTCACCATAATTAAGAAGGTAAAACAGAGAATGTTATACACTTGCGCACCAGAATACTCCCTTCAATGCAGAATGTACATCAGAACACACTTTCCGAATAAAGATGTGGGAACTTCAATGGTCAGGATTATTCGGCATGTAGTAGAGTCTCCCATTATATTTTAATTGCATTCAGATTACGTCATAGGAACTGATATAAAAAATCCAACGCCCAAACAAAAGTTTAAAAATTAACACCGAAAGTTCAAGGAGAGAAATATTCAGAAGACGGCATGCTATGATACAGACAACAGACACCTACTATCGGTCACGAAGTGTGGGACAAGGATGCGAATTTAAAAGAGCTTTGAAAATTATAAGATCTAATAAGACAGAAGGTATAGATAAAATTCCAACAGAATTTCTAAAATCACTGGGTAAGTGTATCAAAACGATTACTGTCGCTGGTGTGTAGGACGTATGAATCTGTCGTTACCATCTGACTTTCGGAAAAATATCATCTACACAGTTCCGAAGACTGCAAGACCTGACATGTGCGAGAATTAATCAGCTTATTATCTCATGCATCCAAGCTAGTGACAAGAATAGTATACCGAAGAATGGATGATTTAAAGGGCGATTATTCTGGCTTTAAGAAAGTTAAGGTACGAGAGAGGCAATTCTGACGTTGCGGTTGATAGTGGAAGCAACACTAAAGCAAAATCAAGACACATTCATAGGATTTGTCGTCCTGGAAAAAAGCGTTCGACAATTTCAAATGGTGTAAGACGTTCGAAATTCTTACAAGGGAACCTCCCCATCGCACCCCCCTCAGATTTAGTTATAAGTTGGCACAGTGGATAGGCCTTGAAAAACCGAACACAGATCAATTGAGAAAACAGGAAGAAGTTGTGTGGAACTGTGAAAAAATTAGCAAAATATACAACCTGAGTAGTTCATGGCAAGATAGGCAATATCACGGACACAGAGACCACAGGAGCGCCGTGGTCTCGTGGTAACGTGAGCAGTTGCGGAGCGAAAGGTCCTTTGTTCAAATCTTACATCGAGTGAAAACTTTAATTTTTTATTTTCAGTTTATGTGACAAACTCTTATGTTTTCATCACTTTTTTGGGAGTGATTATCACATCCACAAGAAAACCTAAATCGGGCAAGGTAGAAGAATATTTTTACCCATTCGCCAAGTGTACAAGTTAGGTGGGTCGACAACATATTCCTGTCATGTGACGCACATGCCGTCACCAGTGTCGTATAGAATATATCAGATGTGTTTTCCTGTGGTGGAATCGGTTGACCTATGACCTTGCGATCAAATGTTTTCGCTTCCGATTGGAGAGGCACGTCCTTTCGTCTACTAATCGCACGGTTTTGCGATGCGGTCGCAAAACACAGACACTAAACTTATTACAGTGAACAGAGACGTCAATGAACGAACGGACAGATAATAACCATACAAAAATAAAGAAAGTAAAATTTTCACTCGTGGGAAGACTTGAATCAAGGACCTCTCTTTCTGCAGCTGCTCACGCTACCACGGGACCACGGGACTGCTCAGCTCACGTCCTCCTTGATGTTGCCTATGTGTCCCATGGACTACTCAGTTTGTATATTTTTTTCACAGTTCCACACAACTTCTTCCTGTTTTCTCAATTGATCTGTGTTCAGTTTATCAAGGCCTATCCACTGTGCCAAGTTATAACTAAATCTGAGGGGGGTGCGATGGGGAGGTTCCCTTAATAGTAACAAAGGGATAACTATAGGGAGAGACGGGTAATATAGAACATGAACAAGTGCTAAGAGGGAATAGTAGGAGTGGACGACCAAGAACGATGTAATGGGATTAAAATGTGTGTAAGACAAAGATGTAGTCTTTCACACCTACTTTTCAGTCTCTACATCGACGAAGCAACGACAATTATACAAGAAAGGTTCAGAAGTGGAATTAAAGCAAAAGATGAAAGGATATCAATGATACGATTTGCTGATGACATTGCTGTCCTAAGTGAAAGCGGAGAAGAATTACATTATCTGCTGAATGGAATGAACAATTTAATGAGTACGGAATATGGATTGACAGAAAATCGAAGCAAGACGAAAGTAATGAGAAATAGCAAAATTGAGGACAGCAAGTAACTTAACATCAGGATTGATGGTCAAGAAATAGAAGTTAAGGAAATTTGCTATCTAGGCAGCAAAATAACCAATGGCGGACAGAGCAAGTAGGACATCAAAAGGAGACTAGCAGTGTCATTGTGGGAATTCCTGGCCAAGAGAAGTCTAATAGTACAAAGCATAGGCCTTAATTTGAGGAATAAATATCTGAGAATATGTGTATGTAGCACAGCATTGTATGGTAGTGACTTCAGTCCGGAACCGCGCGACTGCTACGGCCGCAGGTTCGAATCCTGCTTCGGGCATGGATGTGTGTGATGTCCTTAGGTTAGTTAGGTTTAAGTAGTTCTAAGTTCTAGGGGACTGATGACCTCAGATGTTAAGTCCAATAGTGCTCAGAGCCATTTGAATCATTTTTTGTATGGTAGTGAAACATGGATTGTGGGAAAACCGGAACGGAAGAGAATCGAAACATTTGAAATGTGGTGCTACTCGCCAATGTCGAAAATCAGGTCGACTCATAAGGTAAGGAATGAGGAGGTTGTGCGCCGAATCGGAGAGGAAAGGAATATATGGAAAACACTGACAAGCAGAAAGGATACGACAGTAGGACATCCTTTAAGACATCAGGGAATGATTGCATGGTACTAGAGGGAGTTGTAGAGGGTAAATACTGTAGAGGAAAACAGATATTAGAAAACATCCAGCAAGTAATTGATGACGTAGGCTGCAAGTGCTACTCTGAGATGAAGAGGTTGGCACAGGAGAGGAATTCTTGGCGAGCCGCATCCAACCAGTCAGAAGACTGATGACACAAAAAAATCGAGTATCATCTTCGCGATCTGCGCACTTACGTCCAAATGCCCACACAACAAATTCTCAACGCTGCACAATTACACCAACCAGTGGTCGTTCAAGCATGCTCAGAGATTACTGAAATACACACATCAAAAATAGTTTTGCATCACCCCAGTTCCCAAAACTCCTGAAGATAGACGATGACTGTGGATATTGTATCACAGACACAGTCCCTTTGAATGTTCGCCCGCATCTCGTGGTCGTGCGCTAGCGTTCTCGCTTCCCACGCCCGGGTTCCCGGGTTCGATTCCCGGCGGGGTCAGGGATTTTCTCTGCCTCGTGATGGCTGGGTGTTGTGTGATGTCCTTAGGTTAGTTGGGTTTAAGTAGTTCTAAGTTCTAGGGGACTGATGACCATAGATGTTAAGTCCCATAGTGCTCAGAGCCATTTTTTTTTTTTGAATGTTCAGAGACGTCACTAAACCCGCCCAAAGATGTAAACAACCATGCATGAACAGCGCCTATTAAACGGAGAGGGTCCGACAGCCGATCAGACATTCGACCGGGAAAGAGACACACTGCTCGTTCTGTCTGTAGTTCAACCAGGCGTAGACGGTCAATACCGCGGTTCGATCGCGTTCGCATTGTTACTTTGTGCCAGGAAGAGCTCTCAACAAGTGAAGTGTCTAGCCGTCTCGGAATGAACCAAACCGATGTTGTTTGGACATGGAAGAGATACAGAGAGACAGGAACTGTCGATGACATGCCTCGTTCAGGCCGCCTAAGGGTTAGTACTGCAGTGGATGACCGCTACCCACGGATTACAGCTCGGAGGAATCCTGACAGCAACGCCACCATGTTGAATCATGCTTTTCGTGCAGACACAGGACGTCGTGTTACGACTCAAACTGTACGCAACCGGCTGCGTGATGCTCAACTTCACTCCCGTCGTCGATGGCGAGGTCAATCTTTGCAACCACGACATCATGCAGCGCGGTACACATGGGCCCAACAACATGCCGAATGGACGGCTCAGGATTGGCATCATGTTCTCTTCACCGATGAGTGTCGCATATGCCTTCAACCTGACAACCGTCGGAGACGGGTTTGGAGGCAACCCGGTCAGGCTGAACGCCTTAGACACACTGTCCAGCATGTGCATCCAGTGGAGGTTCCCTGCTGTTTTGCGATGGCATTATGTGGGGCCGACGTAGACTTCTGGTGTCATGGAAGGCGACGTAACGGCTGTATGATACATGAATGCCATCCTCCGACCAATAGTTCAACCATATTGGCAGCATACTGGCGAGGCATTCGTCTTCATGGACGACAATTCGGGTCCCCATTGTGCACACCTTGTGAATGACTTCATTTAGGATAACGGCATCGCTCGACTAGAGTGGCCAGCGTGTTCTCCAGACTTGATCCCTATCGAACATGGCTGGGATAGATTGGAAAGGGCTGTTTATGGACGACGTGACCCACCAACCACTCTGAAGGATATACGTCGATTCGCGGTTGAGGAGTGGGACGATCTGGAGCAACAGTGCCTTGATGAACTTATGGATAGTATGCCACGACGAATACAGGCCTGCATCAATGCAAGAGGACGTGTTACTGGATATTAGAGGTACCGGTGTGTGCAGCAATCTGGACCACCATCTCTGCAGGTCTCGCTGTGTGGTGGTACAACATGCAATGTGTGGCTTTCATGAGCAATAAAAATGGTGGAAATGATGTTAATGTTGACCTCTATTCCAACTTTCTGCACATGTTCCGGAACTCTCAGAGCCGAGGTATGCAGAACTTTTTTTGATGTGTGTAGTTTGATTACCGTGATTAGATCGCTGTTCTGAAACCTAGGCTCCAAAAACCCGTAGTCAGCATTTTATATCTGAGTTCCCAGAGGTGCTTGCTTGTTGAACATCCCAAGTATTTCGTGTAATTTGGATAGCATGTTGACATGGTGAACATTACCCACTGACATGTACAGTAGTAGTGTCTACACAGATCACCATACAAATGAGCGTTTTTACCCAATAGATATATATTATTTAATTAATTTTCTTGCCTTATTTTCCTGTAGCTACATCTGGAAGCTGTCCTGCAACATCATAATCTAACAGCCTCTCATGATCTCAGAAAATCGTTATTATTTGTGTTACATGCCTCTGGTTTACCAGTTAATATTTCCATTTCTCCACTGTACAAATATAGCTCTTTCGCCCGTCTCATTTCTTTCTCAAGAAGTTTATACTGCTTTACTGTCATCCTTACTGCTCCCTGTTATCTTCATGGAGTGATTGCTTAAGCCTGTCAGACTTCATTCTTCCCAGTGGTGTCTTTTGGGAAATTATGCATCTAAGCCCTACCCTTCCTTTTCATAATGACACATCTGTTTTCCCCTCATATGACGTTCTACTGCTATTTATTATTAAAATAAATTGCTTATTATAACAGCATTTGTGACATTTTAATGACAGAGTGCTTGCATTTGACGATCATCTGTATAAAACACTATTTTCACCTGCATCTCTAAATCTTCTTTTATGGCGGGGGGGGGGGGGGGGAGGGGGGGGTCGGGAATATGTTTCTGCCTTGATCCCTTGCAGTGTTAGCATTTATGCAATATTACTCAATTCCTCCTTCAATATTTCTCGTCTAAAGATAACTTACGTTGATTCTGTAAATAACTGTATTGATGTTCTCCTGTATTGTGATTACAAACTACGCTGTTTTGTATTTGGCTAATGAAATAACCTGACAAAATTGGTGTATTAATGACGTATGTATTCGCAACAGCAGTAGCAAATTATTTCCAGCATTCTTCTACTGAATGCTATGCATGTAAACAATGATATGCTACCAGATATAATGAGCTCTGGAACTAATTATGCATTATGTAAAGTTCCTTATGCACCACTTATATTACAATTTGGTGACAGTATGATGTGTACACAAAACACCAATTTAAAAAAAAAATATTAAATTTCATAGCTAAGTCCCATGAAATTTTGAATATCTTTGCACGAGAAAAAGTTGAACAATTAAAACACATTTTTTATATAACCACAGTAGGAATGCTGGAGACATGAATGAAACACAATGGGAACGACTTATCATCAGACGTTTAAGACTAACTGCTGGATGAAAACATCATCTTAGTTAACGAATTGTTTTTCCCTGTACTTACATATGTTTCCCTATATATTTTTTTATGCCATATGCATTCGATTAGGTGCTCCTCTCTGTCTTCGCTTCTCCCTGGAAGTCTGCAAGGAAATTATTGGGATGACCCACCATCCATCATAATTGCCACGTGATTTGGCTACAACCATTCCATTTCCATTGCAGTCATAATCCTGTCTTCCGTTCCATTCTCTTATTTAATCGACATCTGTGTGTCTCTGACTCTCCTTGTTATTCGAAACGGACAGCTTAGGTTTATGAATTGTTCTTGCATTAAAGTGACATGATGGTAAATATTTCTAAAAACTTTATTTGGAAAATCGTACCAAATTTCACAAAAGCGCTAATTGACTTTTTGTCTATAGCTCCAGTCATTGTCTTTCACTCACTACATGAAAAAAAATTTCCTATCTTTCGTGATATATTTTCCTTTGTATATGTTGGTTGTACATTAATTTAATAGTTGTGCTTTAATCCAAATGTTATACAGTGTGAGACGATACAACGGCCACTTTCGTTATCATCGTTTGAGCCTCATTGCTTCTTTTTGTAACGAGAGATCTTCAATGATTCACCTGTGATGTTTCTGCAATTGATGACGCAACTGTGAAACTGATATTCAAACTGACGTGGAGTATGTCCAGTGAGCATCTTAATTATCTCCGACGTCGTTTAAAAACAAGTGATTCACAAACCGCATCGATAATGTGCACATATCCAATAAAATGTTATATTTCATGTTACTTTCATGACAATTCTGAGTTTCATCTTTGACTATGGGGCGTTGAATTCTTCTTTCTTTTCGCACCGCTAACTTAGGCTCCTTAGAAACACCATGCAAGTCAAAAGGCAATGGTCAACGCACGACAGTGCATACGGTCTGCCAATGGTAAGAAATTTTCTTCAACCTTCAATGTTGAACGTTCATCACACTGCTTTGAATAACAACTTTCACGTGGTAAGCATACAGAGCTATTCGGAAATTCTGATTACAAACTTCTAGGACTTTACAGGGCACTGAGTACTCACTGTTATGAACAATGTCCCTAATTTACAATTTCTGCTCTACAGTCATTGTACCTGCACGCGGAGAGACACCACCACGCAGCCCAAAAGTATTCTGTTCTGCTTACGTTAACTGCCCGGGCCTACCGTATAAGCGATGAAAATAACATCAAAGAAGGATGAAAGGAGCTACAACACACGTTTCGTGCCAACGGCTATGATGAAAACATCATAAGAAGGGTAGCTGAAATCAAAGGAAGCAGAACACGAGAAGGCAAAGAAGAGAAACTTCCACTGGTACACTTACCATATGTAAAAGGCGTCAGTGAACAACTAGGCAACGTCCTCCACCGACGAGATTTCAAACCGATTTTTCGAAGCAGTCACAGGATCCACGAAATGGTAGGTTCCACCAAGGATGTATTCAACAATCTTAACAGTGCAGGTGTTTACGAAATACGGTGTGAATGCGGAGCTGCCTACATAGGCGAAACTAGGAGACCTGTCAGCTTACGAGTAGCAGAACACTAAAGCTACGTACGATTACAAAAACGTAAGGAATCGGCGATAGCGGAACACCACCGTGACTGTGGTTGGTTGGTTGTTTCGGGGAAGGAGACCAGACAGCGAGGTCATCGGTCTCATCGGATTAGGGAAGGACGGGGAAGGAAGTCGGCCGTGCCCTTTCAAAGGAACCATCCCGGCGTTTGCCTGGAGCGATTTAGGGAAATCACGGAAAACCTAAATCAGGATGGCCGGACGCGGGATTGAACCGTCGTCCTCCCGTGACTGTGGACAACCTATCACGTTACAGGAAGCCCGAGTACTGGCGAAAGAATACGGGAGGCGAAATTATTAAGCTGCCTGACAACATCAACAGAGAAGATGGCTACAAATTCCCTGCGTCCTGGCTGCCGGCCATCCCAGTCCAACGGGCCGCGAGCGGTCGCGGGGCAGAAGCTACACGGGACACGGACGTATCTGCAAAAACAGCTGTAGAGCAACTGTCAGTTCACTTCCGCGCACACCAGGAGGAAAACTTGCCGACCAGAGCTCGAACGCTGATTGGCGGACAGCTACCAATCGTTGACGACATGGACATCACCGATTAGCCTCTTTCCTTCTATCTTCCCTTACGTCATGACTAGCCAACCATATTAGAGGACCAATTAAAAGTTTTACAACAGTGACGTCAGACATCGATAGTCTCTAATAAAGAGAAGCACCTATCCCCATGCAAAACCAGTCGTGCCCTGAGGAAGGCCGTTGCAATTCGGTCGAAACGTCGGTTTTAGTTTATTATTGTTGTTTGATTTTAGCAATGACGAGGCATGATATCCAGATGAATTTTAATCACTAGAAGTGGAGGTGGCTGACTAGACAGCATAGCCTCTGGTTTTGAACACGAATAAAATTTTTTATTCTGTTCTGGTTTGCACCTTGTTCTACTCATGTGTGTGTCACGATGGCTACTTTGGGTTGTACTGAGAAGGAAGGAGGGAGAGTGATTAATGACGCAGCCAGGGTTTGTAGGTGTGAAATATACTGAGAAGATGAAATGCATGTCTCTGTGAACGATCATTGGAAACAAAGTAATTTTTGCTGCATAAAGTATGTTCTTCACGAACATTACTTTTTTTGCAATTCAGTTGATTTCACCAATACTTTTGAAACAAAGTCTTTGTCTACCATGACATACTTAACACCACATAACTCTTATAACACTTGAAATCACGAAAAGCGCAACAGCTCAGTCAAAATGATTTATCATGACTAGTTTCATGACATCAAACTCACGTCTTCAGGTAACAATATACCGAACTTTCAATATATAATGCACTCTTGTAGTATTTTTAAGTATATTATGTACTGAAAGTTCAACAGTTTGTTACCTGAAGATGTGACTACAATATCATGAAACTAATTATTATTAATACATGATTTTGACTCGGACATTGCAGTTTTCATCATTTGAAGTGTATGAACACAGTTTTGGATGCCTCACATATCAAGTACTTGATGAAAATTAATTGTATCTTTTGGGTTTCAACAATTACTTAGTGGTATTAAATCACTTGCACTTGTTCACTCACTGTTCCCTCATTACACTGAAAATATGTATTTATATGTTGGTTATTATCAAAGTGCTCTATGGCCATGGATTTATTCATTATTCAATAATGGAAACTTAGTGAGATGTTTTGCCTTCGACATGACTATCTCTTCAATGGGAATTTTGATTTTCAGAAGACACAAACGTTTAGATACAGTAAGTTTGCTTTCAACAGTTTTAGCAGATTTCTTTCAGCATCCAGAAGGTAAGTTTCTGTCAAGATCTTCTCACTAGCACTTACTATGCTGTTTCCACTCAGTATTCTACAAAACTGCGGTATTACTAGGTTCGTAATAGAAAAGTGTTCTGAATTACAGTCATGGGCCTTGCATGCTCAAAGCATCTATTTTGCCTATGGGATGGAACATAGGAAAATTTCATCTCATCAAGTGTTAACGCTTTTGATAGGAAACTTTTTCATTATACAGAATGAAATTATTTATATGTGCAGCTTAACTATTGTATGAAGTAAATTGGCCTCTGTTAAATTATTAATGAAATGAAGCCAGACTGGATAATGATACTATTTTTATGGGTTAGTATTCTTAGAGATGAGAGGACTGCACTAAATTCAACTCCTAAACACAGCCAACTTGGAAATTATATGAATGCAAGTTAACGTGGCCTAATCATGACAGGCCTCTTTTTATACTTTTTGTACTAGTGCTTTCAGAATATGTGTCAGCTGAGCCAATTTCAAATGATGTGTGCCTTATTAATATAATATTTAATTAACTAACTACTAAATCAAGTGATGCACTATACATATCTGATCACCATCTTCTTCTTCTTCTTTTTCTTCCAAGTGTTAGATAATCACCTGTTCCACTCTCTGTCATCCATCCATCCATCTTTTATGAGGTCTACCCATCTACCTAGTTCTCTATTTCCAGTCAGATGACAATTCATCCACTTTCTTGCGAATATGTTTTCTGTCATTCTATCAATATGATCCATTTCATTCTATTGTCTTATTATACCTTGACATTAAGTGAAAGGATTTTTAAATTTGATCTTATTGTCTCATTCCATACTTTATCCATTTTATTACACCCTATTATATGTCTGATGAACTTCGACCCTGTTGCCTGTAAACGACTATTTTTGTACTATCCATCATTTGAAATCATATACAAGAGCGGGTACACCAACAACTGTATAGACTTTCATTTGGGTTTCTTTTCTTGTTTTTTGTTTTTCTTCCCAGACTTCTTCCATTTGTTCCACAGATGTTATGTTATGGAGCTGGGGAACTAGAACGCCGGAGAGACTTCGCCCCGCCGTAGCCCTCAACAGTACACAACCCCACAACAGGCTACAGCAGTCCCCTCACCCCACCGTCGCCCCACACCGAACCCAGGGTTATCGTGCGGTTCGGCCTCAGTGGAACACCCCCGGGAACATCTCCCACCAGACTAGTGTAACCCCAATGTTTGCCTGGTAGAGTAATTGTAGGCATATGTGGAGAAAGCGTTTGCGCAGCAATCGCCGACGTTGTGTAAACGATGCGGAATGAGAGGAACCAGCCCGCATTCCCCGAGGCAGTTGGAAGACCGCCTTAAAAACCATCCATAGACTGTCCGCCACACCGAACCTTGACACTAATCCGCTGGGCGGATTCGTGCCGGGGACCGGCACGCCTTTCCGCCCGGAAAGCAGTGCATTAGACCGCACGGCTAACTGGGCGGTCTGTTCCACAGATACCATGATATTTATTGATCTTTTTCTCAATGTCTTTTTCATAGTTAGACTAATATCATGTTCTAGATAACTGAAGTGGGATAGTTGTTAAAAAATTTTGTCGTTTATTATTTTAGATTTTACTGGATTCTGTCCTTTGAAAGCCATAATCTCTGTCTGATTTGCACATATAGCTGGGCTGTAATATACTGCAATCTGGCTCAGCCTATATATTGCTCTTTGTAAACTGTCTTCTCCTTCCTGTATAATTATCTTGTCATCAGTGTTAATGGTACGCTACATTCTATTTTAATTCCTAACTGTATTTCATCTTTCCACTTCATAACTAGGTCGTCAGTATATAATATAAATAAAATCAAATAGATTGCCCTCTTGTAGAACTTTTTGATTTATTAAAATTTCATATGACATTTTTGTACCTAAACTCATAACCGTTTTTTTCTTTACGTATGAATTCCTTATGATATTAATAAGGTGTTTAGGAAAACTTTTTATTTGAAGAATTTTGCACAAAATGAGTCATTACATCTTATGAAAGACATGCATTCGTAACCCAAATTACAGACCTTTTTGAATAATTTGTCTCATTATTAATATATTATCAGGGCATCCGTTTCTGAAGCCTAGTTTTTCTTCTGAAATTACTGTATCAGCGATAGTTTGTAATCTTTGGTTAAGAGTTTTGCCATAAATTCTATATCAATCATTTAGTAAACTCTACAAATTCCTGTGTCTTTCCTACTATTTTTTAATACAGAAACAACTTCTACTGTGTTCCCATCTTCAGATACTGAACTGTTCTTCCAACACATCTTCAAAAAATGTTGGAAACAAAATTGTTAAGTGGTTCTTCACATTTGGTTAACTCAGCCTTAATGCCATCTAGGCCAGTATGTTTTTTGGGTTTTGTTAACTTTAAGGCTGTTTTTCATTCTCTTGTGTCTATTTAACCTACAGAGTTATTATAAATTTTTATAGAATAATTTTCTTCACTATCTTCATCGTAGCATACCATCTTCACCATACCACATTATATGTACAATACATATCTCATATTGGAAAGTACAAGGTTAGTATACCAGATGCCAATTCCATTGTGAGTGTACCTCTGGAAGAATCGTCAATCTGACACTTTAGCATAACTGTCTGCAATTAAAATACACTAAAATTTACGATGTGTATTAGTCAGAGATACATGACAATCAGTGATTATAGGTGACTCACTCAGCTTTCGTCTGACAACTTAACTGTAATTATTGCTTAAAGTATTTTGGATCTATTAATCTTAATAGATTATCTAATTCCTTAATGAAGAGAACTCTTACATACAAAACTGCTTCAAACATCTCATTACTCTACAAATGAGTCAATGTGTTACATGCTTGAGAGTAGAGAAGTGATCGAGGAAAAGTTTAGTAAATGTTTGAAGTTATGATTTTTGTTGAAAGTCCTATTGGATAAACATAGTCTGAGTAACTGGCACCTTATTTTCAGCTAAAGCTAGTTTTTTGTGCGTCTCAATGTTTATGACGTCATATCTCCAGAACCCCCCCCCCATGAACCATGGACCTTGCCGTTGGTGGGGAGGCTTGCGTGCCTCATCGATACAGATGGCCGTACCGTAGGTGCAACCACAACGGAGGGGTATCTGTTGAGAGGCCAGACAAACATGTGGTTCCTGAAGAGAGGCAGCAGCCTTTTCAGTAGTTGCAGGGGCAACAGTCTGGATGATTGACTGATCTGGCCTTGTAACATTAACCAAAACGGCCTTGCTGTGCTGGTACTGCGAACGGCTGAAAGCAAGGGGAAACTACGGCCGTAATTTTTCCCGAGGACATGCAGCTCTACTGTATGATTAAATGATGATGGCGTCCTCTTGGGTAAAATATTCCGGAGGTAAAATAGTCCCCCATTCGGATCTCCGGGCGGGGACTACTCAAGAGGACGTCGTTATCAGGAGAAAGAAAACTGGCGTTCTACGGATCGGAGCGTGGAATGTCAGATCACTTAATCGGGCAGGTAGGTTAGAAAATTTGAAAAGGGAAATGGATAGGTTAAAGTTAGATATAGTGGGAATTAGTGAAGTTCGGTGGCAGGAGGAACAAGACTTTTGGTCTGGTGATTACAGGGTTATAAATACAAAATCAAATAGGGGTAATGCAGGAGTAGGTTTAATAATGAATAAAAAAATAGGAGTGCGGGTTAGCTACTACAAACAGCATAGTGAACGCATTATTGTGGCCAAGATAGACACAAAGCCCATGCCTACTACAGTAGTACAAGTTTATATGCCAACTAGCTCTGCAGACGATGAAGAAATAGATGAAATGTATGACGAGATAAAAGAAATTATTCAGGTAGTGAAGGGAGACGAAAATTTAATAGTCATGGGTGACTGGAATTCATCAGTAGGAAAAGGGAGAGAAGGAAACATAGTAGGTGAATATGGATTGGGGGGAAGGAATGAAAGAGGAAGCCGCCTTGTAGAATTTTGCACAGAGCATAGCTTAATCATAGCTAACACTTGGTTCAAGAATCATGAAAGGAGGCTGTATACATGGAAGAAGCCTGGAGATACTAAAAGGTATCAGATAGATTATATAATGGTAAGACAGAGATTTAGGAACCAGGTTTTAAATTGTAACACATTTCCAGGAGCAGATGTGGATTCTGACCACAATCTATTGGTTATGAACTGCAGATTGAAACTGAAGAAACTGCAAAAAGGTGGGAATTTAAGAAGATGGGACCTGGATAAACTGAAAGAACCAGAGGTTGTAGAGAGTTTCAGGGAGAGCATAAGGGGACAATTGACAGGAATGGGGGAAAGAAATACAGTAGAAGAAGAATGGGTAGCTCTGAGGGATGAAGTGGTGAAGGCAGCAGACGATCAAGTAGGTAAAAAGACGAGGGCTAATAGAAATCCTTGGGTAACAGAAGAAATACTGAATTTAATTGATGAAAGGAGAAAATATAAAAATGCAGTAAATGAAGCAGGCAAAACGGAATACAAACGTCTCAAAAATGAAATCGACAGGAAGTGCAAAATGGCTAAGCAGGGATGGCTAGAGGACAAATGTAAGGATGTAGAGACTTGTCTCACTAGGGGTAAGATAGATACTGCCTACAGGAAAATTAAAGAGACCTTTGGAGAGAAGAGAACCACTTGTATGAATATCAAGAGCTCAGATGGCAACCCAGTTCTAAGCAAAGAAGGGAAGGCAGAAAGGTGGAAGGAGTATATAGAGGGTTTATACAAGGGAGACGTACTCGAGGACAATATTATGGAAATGGAAGAAGATGTAGATGAAGACGAAATGGGAGATAAGATACTGCGTGAAGAGTTTGGCAGAGCACTGAAAGACCTGAGTCGAAACAAGGCCCCGGGAGTAGACAACATTCCACTAGAACTACTGATAGCCTCGGGAGAGCCAGTCATGACAAAACTCTACCATCTGGTGAGCACGATGTATGAGACAGGCGAAATACCCTCAGACTTCAAGAAGAATATAATAATTCCAATCCCAAAGAAAGCAGGTGTTGACAGATGTGAAAATTACCGAACTATCAGTTTAATAAGTCACAGCTGCAAAATACTAACGCGAATTCTTTACAGACGAATGGAAAAACTGGTAGAAGCGGACCTCGGGGAAGATCAGTTTGGATTCCGTAGAAATGTTGGAACACGTGAGGCAATACTGACCTTACGACTTATCTTGGAAGAAAGATTAAGAAAAGGCAAACCTACGTTTCTAGCATTTGTAGACTTAGAGAAAGCTTTTGACAATGTTGACTGGAATACTCTCTTTCAAATTCTGAAGGTGGCAGGGGTAAAATACAGGGAGCGAAAGGCTATTTACAATTTGTACAGAAACCAGATGGCAGTTATAAGAGTCGAGGGGCATGAAAGGGAAGCAGTGGTTGGGAAAGGAGTGAGACAGGGTTGTAGCCTCTCCCCGATGTTATTCAATCTGTATATTGAGCAAGCAGTAAAGGAAACAAAAGAAAAATTCGGAGTAGGTATTAAAATTCATGGAGAAGAAGTAAAAACTTTGAGGTTCGCCGATGACATTGTAATTCTGTCAGAGACAGCAAAGGACTTGGAAGAGCAGTTGAACGGAATGGACAGTGTCTTGAAAGGAGGATATAAGATGAACATCAACAAAAGCAAAACAAGGATAATGGAATGTGGTCGAATTAAGTCGGGTGATGCTGAGGGAATTAGATTAGGAAATGAGACACTTAAAGTAGTAAAGGAGTTTTGCTATTTAGGGAGTAAAATAACCGATGATGGTCGAAGTAGAGAGGATATAAAATGTAGACTGGCAATGGCAAGGAAAGCGTTTCTCAAGAAGAGAAATTTGTTAACATCGAGTATAGATTTAGGTGTCAGGAAGTCGTTTCTGAAAGCATTTGTATGGAGTGTAGCCATGTATGGAAGTGAGACATGGACGATAACTAGTTTGGACAAGAAGAGAATAGAAGCTTTCGAAATGTGGTGCTACAGAAGAATGCTGAAGATAAGATGGGTAGATCACGTAACTAATGAGGAGGTATTGAATAAGATTGGGGAGAAGAGAAGTTTGTGGCACAACTTGACTAGAAGAAGGGATCGGTTGGTAGGACATGTTTTGAGGCATCAAGGGATCACAAATTTAGCATTGGAGGGCAGCGTGGAGGGTAAAAATCGTAGAGGGAGACCAAGAGATGAATACACTAAGCAGATTCAGAAGGATGTAGGTTGCAGTAGGTACTGGGAGATGAAGAAGCTTGCACAGGATAGAGTAGCATGGAGAGCTGCATCAAACCAGTCTCAGGACTGAAGACCACAACAACAACATCTCCAGAACTGCTGAATTTTCTCACTTTGAGAAATCGGAGGGTGTGATTTGTTTTACTCGGTAAAAACTTTCTAAAGCCAAGATGGCATAAATGTACCTTAATATACAACCACCTGTTTCGGTAGACTTTGCTGTATCTTCAGGCATGTAAACCAGTATTACATAGCTTTCCTTCAACGCCTGGCAGGGCACAATTTGATTAAATTTTCTAGTGTTATACTTGGTAAAAAGCATTGTAAAGCAAAGATGGCAGAAGTGGTTTTATTTTATTTTATTTTATTTATTTATTTATTTATTTATTTATTTTTTTGCAACATCCGGTTTCGACAGACTTTGCTGTCATCTTCAGTTCTGTAACAGGTTAACTGGTTGTTGTAAATAAAGATATATCTATACGATCTTGGATTTAGAAAGTATTTGTGCTAAACTATGTGTCGTACAGTGATATAATTTTGCAGCTGCATTCAGCGCTATATGTGGATCCTGTAGAAACTGTGTTGGAAATGTAGTCGCTGTTGAGGAAATAGATTAAAACGCAATGCCTGATGCTGGAGTCTGACTGCATGAACACCAAAAATGTAGTAAGCGATAAACATTTTTCCTTTCATCATTTTGTGGGGGAGGGGTGGAGGAGAAGGATACTAGTATTTAACGTCCCGTCAATAGAGACGGAGCACACGCTCGGATTAGGGAAGGATGAGGAAGGAACTCGGCCATGCTCTTTCAGAGGAACTATTCCGGCATTTGCCTGAAGCGATTTAGGGAAATCACAGAAAACCTAAATCAGGATGGCCGGAGACGGGTTTGAACCGTCGTCCTCCCGAATGCGAGTTTAGTGTGCTAACCACTGCGCCACGCTCTCCGTGGGGAGGGGCGGGAGATGACTGCGAGAATCGGTTTCATAAAGGTTAGAAGTTATGCATAGTGCACTGTCGTTCTCAAATAATGGATGAATATAATACGATATTTGCACGAAGCCAGCTACATTGCATCAAGACAGATAAATTTTGTAGCTGTACTACTTATCTCACTGCGTTACATTTTAGTATCAGACAATATCTCTTAATGAATAGCTTACGACAGCATTTTAAAGTTTTAAACTCAGTGGACAATTACGCAAAATATTCAAAATCAAATTTTTGTTACCTTTGCATATACACACCATAGACTGGAAAAGTTCTCTGGAACCAAATAATCATTTGATTAAAGCATCTATGCCTGGGTTTCAGGCAGAATGCCCCATTTCATTCTATGCTGAGGTGCTACTCCAATACGGCTGGTGAACCTCTGCGAGGCTGTTCGTGTTTCAAGGGAATACGAAATGCTCTGAGCCGTAAGTGGGAACTTTTTTTTTTAGCAGGGAGGCATGGTAGGATAGTCCGTGCAGTCGTGCAAAGCACTATGCCAAGGTGGAACAGTGGTTAGTACATCTGCCTAGTAAGGGACGAATCCCAAGCATGGTACATATTTTCATTCATCACTTCAGTCTGCATATCAACATCACAGATGTACGAGACTTGAAAAGGTATCTGCATTTATTTAGTTTCATCTGATTAAAGTACCTATGCCTGGGTTTGGGCAGCAACCCTGTTTCATTCTAAGCTGAAGTGCTATTCCACTCCACTTGGAGAGCCTCTGCAATGCTGTTCACATTTAGGGGGGTACCAAATCGCCTTCAGCATGAATGAGAATTTGGACTGAGATGTGAGGCATGCTGTAGTAACCCGTTGCGGGGAGGCGGGTGGAAAATAAAGTTATTTTATATTTCTTTTGTTTGTATTGCCGTTTTAAACACAGGCTCTCTAGCTACAATGTTGGCAACCAGAAAGTGATTAGAGAAAACGTGATGCCTGTAATTAGAGTTCGCTGTGCCCACTCTGATGGAGAATTAGAGTTATTGATTATTGAAGTTCATTACTCTGAGGATGTAGGATTATGCCTGGGATTAATAGAAAATGTAGTTTACTATAACAATTTTCACTATATTCTGAAAACGATAAACCATAAAATTCCAGACAAATAATTACCCATACCAGCTATTGTACTATCAGAGCTGTTCAGAGTCTATTGCGCGGATCCTATTATACTTAGATAACTAAACTGTTCAATAATCGTTATCGATGTAAATGTTCAATGTGAATGCTCTCCAAAATTTGATGTTAATACTCATCAAACGCCATACTAGTAATGGTAGAAAGACTGTCCTGCGGCGACACGTGAAAATACGGCATATGCAAACCGAGAATAAATCACTGGAGTCATTTCGTTATTAACACTTTACCCCAATGCGAACTCATTTTTAAGTGCATATCGAGTTACGTAATACGGCATCCAAGGTTGTTCTTTGCAACTGCACAAACGGGACGCGGCTTCCGACACGGAGAGTGCTGATACGAATCTAAACATACTAGCTTTATCTAATCACTTACTTAATCTATCTTCCTTCCGAACATAAAAACAGAAAATCATCAATTTCAACCAAAATATTACTTTGTGAGATCCAGCATGCTGTTTCCACTAAATTACAATGAAAAAGGAATGTGAATATAAATTTTGAAGTTTCTAGCTCCTTTCTCTTGCGCCTATGATTTTTAGGTAAAACATAAAAACTGTTGAAGTTACCAAACTAAAACTTAACACATTATTATCTTAGCATCACACCTGACATTCTATTAACTTTTCAGATTATTTATTTTATTTTTAAGGTATTGCGCAACAATCGTGATGTCATAACTAGTTACAGCGGACTAGGCAGGCATACAATGGTAAGCATATGAATTTTATATGGCGTGAGTAGGCTGCTTCCCTACACCATGCAGTTGTGTAAAGCCACTGGGAGGGTGGCGTGTTCGTTAGCACATCTGCCCAATGAGCTGGAGACCCAGGTTTGAATCGTTGTTTTGGTACAAATTTCCGGTAGAACATTCCTATGCCTTATTACTTAATTACGGAATTATCAGACCTAGCTATTTATCCTACAAGTTGCCTACATTGCCGCATTCAACACCTGGCGATACTCCAAAAGCCCTCTTCTTTCACAGTCCTCCCAAGCGACGCCTGAGCACACTTACTCGTACCTTCGTAGGCCGGTGACAGTCCGTCCCCGACAGATCACTTCTCGTGTTTACAAAACGCTCCCTCTGACGATTCGTTAATGGGTGTTGTCACGCGACCGGACCTCTAGACTTCGGTGTTAAATCCTGATCTGTCTGTGGTCGTGCTCGTAACGCCATGCCACAGGTATCTCGTGCTGCCACTATGTGTTTCACTCAGCGAGTCGTCTTTGGAGAGAGTGGCCAACGCAGCTGCTGTGCGCAGCTATGTTTCTGCCTAACTGCAGCGGCGCACACGAACGAACACACACCTCCGCCACACACCGTTGGGTGGCTTGCGGAGTATAAATGTAGATGTAGATGTAGAAGAGCAAACTCCGCTCTAATACCTCTGTCACTGAGGCAGAAGTATAAGATGAAACTGTGGAAAATATGCTAGCAACCGCATTCGAACTACTGTATATTTACTGGACCAATATTCGAACTACTGTATATTTACTGGACCAATATACTCTCTTTAAAATTCTGAATGTAGCATGTGTCAAACACAGGGAGCGAAAGGCTATTTACAATTTGTAGAGAAACCAGATGGCAATTATAATAGTCGAGGGACACGAAAGTGAATCACTGGTTGAGAAGGGAGTGAGAGAGGGTTGTAGCCTATTTCCGATGTTATTCAATCTGTATATTGATACGTTGAGCAAGCAGTAAAGAAAAGAAAAGAAAAAGTTGGAGTAAGAATTAAAATCCATGGAGAAGAAATAAAAACTCTGAGGTTTACCGATGACAATGTAATTCAGTCAGAGACAGAAAACGACCTGGAAGAGCAATTGAACGGAATGGACAGTGTCTTGAAAGGAGGATATAAGATGTACATCAACAAAAGCAAAACGAGGATAATGGAATCTAGTCGCATTAAATAAGGTGATGCCGAGGGAATTAGATTAGGAAATGAGACACTTAAAGTAGTAGATGAGTTTTGCTATTTTGGGAGAATAATAACTGATGATGGTCGAAGTAGAGAGGACATAAAATGTAGACTGGCAATGGCAAGGAAAGCGTTTCTGATGAAGAGAAATTTGTTAACATCGAGTATAGTTTAAGTGGTTCAAAAAATGGTTCAAATGGCTCTGAGCACTATGGGACTCAACTGCTGTGGTCATCAGTCCCCTAGAACTTAGAACTACTTAAACCTAACCAACCTAAGGACATTACACACATCCATACCCGAGGCAGGATTCGAACCTGCGACCGTAGCAGTCGCACGGTTCCGGACTGCGCGCCTAGAACCGCGAGACCACCGCGGCCTAGTTTAAGTGTCAGGAAGTCTTTTCTGAAAGTATTTGTATGGAGTGTAGCCATGTATGGAAGTGAAACATGGACAATAAATAGTTCAGACAAGAAGAAAATAGCTGCTTTCGAAACGTGGTGCTACAGAAGAATGCTGAAGATTAGATCGGTAGATCACGTAACTAATGAGGAGGTACTGAACTGAATTGGGAGAAGAGGAGTTTGTGGCACAACTTGACGAGAAGAAGGGATCCGTTGGTAGGACACGTTTTGAGGCATCACGCGATTATCAATTTAGTATTGGAGGGAAGAGTGGAGGATACAAATCGTAGAGGGAGACCAAGGTATGAATACAAGAAATAGATTCAGAAGGACGTAGGCTGCAGTAGTTACTCGGAGATGAAGAAGCTTGCACAGAACAGAGTAGCATGGAGAGCTGCATCAAACCAGTCTGTGGGCTGAAGAGCACAACAACAACTGGACGAATAATACATCTCCCTAGCGCTGTTTACGTTAACACTACATGGAGCTTAATACACACATTGTAAAAGATATTTGTACAGATCCATATTTCTGCTTTGAAGCTTTTTTAGGAGAAAAATCACTGAACTAACAATAAAGTAGACAAAAAATTTGGGTGTTTTAAGATTTTTTTTCCGTGTCATGTTCAGGAAGTTAAGCATGAATTCCGATAACGCCATGTACGTTGAAACAATACAATTAATATTAATGTCTTAATTGAGACAGTAAATCTGCATTTTTGCTATGTAGTTAGACTAGAAGTTTTAAAGTATTTTCAGTCAGATTTGTTCCGCAAGATATATTTAAGCTTACGCTTATTTACCATAAACAGTGCCACAACATTCAAATACAAACGTGAAGAGAAGACAGTAACCATGTGGCACATTCTAGCATGTAAAAATTCAAAAGCTGGACATTATCTACAGAAAGATATACTGGTCAACTGTGAATGAATTTTTTCCTGGATAATCTACATCTACTCTGCTTACAGCTAACAACCACTAATTCCATCTTCCTTCGATCGATGGAGAGACGACCATGCGAAATGCACCCGTATCATTGACGAAACTTCCTCGCAGATTAATCTGGTTTTCGTGTGACAGGAAGTTCCGTTTCAGCGGACTCTCTACTGTAGAAGCGAAAATTCATTCTGGATTATTATTGATGTATAGGTCATTTCACATGTCTGCATCAAATTTTGTTTCATGTGACCCATAACTGAAAAATAAATATTATTTTCAGTAGAACATTATAATTCAATATTTGTTTATTATGATTTCCACTTGACAAAAATATGGAATTTAAATAAATTTGAAAACAAATTGGGCTGTTCAGGAGATTCGGACCTGCGAAACTTCAATTATCAGACTTCAACACCATTCTTTCTTTGTATTTTTTCCTCATTTTGTTCGTAATTGTTGTTGTCGTTTGGTTTGAGTGGACGTCATATGACACCCGTTAAAACACATCACTGAATACTATACTGAGTTTTTATTACAGAGAGCTGCCAGTACCAGACCGAAAAAGCTGGGCTACCGTGCCGACACCAGCAACACATATCTGTTTCATAAAGCGCTATTTGTCTTTTTCGTCTTTTTCGTTTTCTTTAAAACTGTGTCGTACTCTTTAGGAAACTGATATCTGAACAAGGACTTGCAAACTCCGAAAATTGAACATAGCCGTTCCATAAGGTCCCCTAGTGAGGTAGAAAGCTCATAATATAAACACTCATACACGTAAAATCTATACAAGCTGCTGTCTGACCAGAGTACAAACATACACAGAGCGCGCAACGAATACTATAATAACACATATACATTGCAGTATGACTCGCTTGTTGTGATATCTACTGACAGCCTTGGATAGTGGGTGAGGTGACTTCACGACCGCATCCAGAGGAAGCTCAGGATTTAATGCAGTGTCTCTAGCAAGATCTGTTTGAGTTCCAAAGAAATCTAGGGAGACATGAAACAATGTTGGCCCCACGACTTTAATTAGAATGAAGAAAGGCAGTCTATGTTCACAGAATTTGCGGATTTGGAGAAAGCGTGCAACATTGTTGACTAGAATACAGTCTTCGAAGTTCTGGACATAGCAGGAATAGAATACAAGAAGTGAAATGCAAAAACAGGTGCAAGAACCAAACTTCTGTTATAATATTTCCAGGACATGAAAGGGAAGAAGCAGCAGTTCAGAAGAGAGCTAAGAATGTAACCTACCCCCATTGGTACTCTGTACATTGACAAGTAATAAAGAAAACGAAGAGAAATTTTGATGACATTGTAACTATGTCAAAACGACAAGAAACGTAGAAAACCAGTGTATTGGAGTGAGAAAAAATAAAAGAATCTGTTAGATAAATATCAACAAAACTAAAGTGAAGATACTCGAGTGTAGTGTGATTCAGCCACATGATGCTGAAGGTATGACAGTAGGTAATGATGATAAAGTATCAGAGTTTGACTATTTGGGCAATACAATAACTAAAGATCGCTGAAGTAGGATAAGTAGGATATAAAATGCAGACTGTGGACGGTAAGAAAACGTTCATGAAACAGCAAGTTGCTAACATCGTATATAAATTTGAATGTTTGCAAGTCTTTTCTGTAGGAGTTCGTCTGGAGTGTAGCACATGTGAAATGACACTAAACAGTTCAGGTAAGATGGCAATAAAAGCTTTGTAAATGTGGTACTACAGGAGAATGTCAGACTAGTTGGGCTGACGTGATAACAAATATAGAGGTGCTGAATAGAACTGGAGAGGAAAGAGATTTATGACACAAGTTGACTAAAAGGAATGCATGTTTGTTAGGACACATTCTTGAACATAAAGAAATCGTCTGTTTGGTAGTGAGGGCAATTCTGGAGGGAATATATGGGAGAGGAAGACAGAGGTTTAATTAGAGGAATAAGGTTCAAATGGAGGTGTGGTGAAATACCTATGCATGATGAATAGCCTCCCAGAGGGGACTAGCAAGGAGTGCTGCTTCAAACGTGTCTTCGGACAAGATTACGATGCCTCTCATAATCTAAAAGGGTAATCAATATTTGGTGCAGCTAAATCGTGAAAGACAGCAGTTATGATAAAACTCTCGTTTTTATCATTACTATTTATTTTATTTCTTTCATCCTTACGCGTTTGGGCATTAAGCTATTTGCAAAGGAGCAAAATCCTCTTTACGCAACGTATCTCGTCCAACTTTACCGTAAGAAGCAAGTTGGAACTTACATTTAATACATTTAAGTTGGACTCCATACTTCGTATCAATAGGATTTTTTTCTTTTGGAAATGGCGTAATACGGGGTGGTCAAGACGAGAGTTTTATTATAGATGTAGAGTATGACCACAGCTTCTCATCGTGCTTTTATTCAGTATGCAGGAAAGATAACATAGTGTCGACAAAATTAATCGAGACTGTAACCAGACGACATAAATCAATAAAGACAACATGAACGGTGAAAGTCAAAACATCGGCAAAAACTACACCGAAGAACAAGGGAATAACAAAGAGGGTAGTAGCATACTTTCGTAGTAGTCACACAAAATGCTATCTATTTTATCACCCTTCGACTGAAGCCATATAACAACTTTCCGGCCATAGCCTACTCCCGTGCCTGCCACATAAAAGGCAAGATTGGTCGTATCGCGGAAACGTCAGACCCCATAAAAATGGCAGACGCTTCACTGTCGCCAACAAATCCGTAAACACAATTCTCCGCTGGAGACCGCGTCCTATCGAGAGCTATTAACGCTCGTCAGTCGAATGATTGACTGATACGACCAGCCATCTTACTGGTTGATCCCTGTCGTACTAATTGCTTTGTTTTGACCAAAAAAAGCTATCATAGTAGTAATACTGGGTCCACTAACGTAGATATATCTGTAGAATTGTCACCCACTTACCTATGTTTCGGTTTCCAGAGATTTTCGTCACATTACATTCCAAATTTAATGTGATTTCCCAAGTGCACATCAGGATATGGTAAGTCGTTCACCTTTACGAAATTTCTGTCTGTGGGACTTAGAAATATCTAACAGAAAGAAAGTATTAATGACGAAGTGGCAATTTTTTGCGACTAACTGCACTAATGGAAACAGCAGCAGTTTAAAGTGAGAGACTATTTAACAAATCCGAAGCTACTAAGTTGTTTCTTTCTCTTCACACATTGCGATTGAATAACTCATTGACGCTACATAATCGTGTCGGTGTTTTTTCTGTGCTTTATCGCCATGGATATTTGTTTTAAGCGTTCTGCGAGAGACCTCCAAAGTACATTTCTTTTTTGGTAGTATGTTTCTCCTTTGCCACAATGGATTACGCAAAAATAAAGTGAAAATTCGTTACCAAAGGCACGCTTCCTTTCAATATAGTTGAAACGATTATAATTTTTGGGCGGAAGATGAGTCATAGCCTTATATCAATCTACGTTGAGGTCATTGTAGATGGAGCACCAGATCAGACTGGACAATAATAGTCAAAGACATCGACTGTAGTATTCTCAGAAAAAAGAACTTTGCGTTCACCTGATTAAAATGTTTATTTTTCAAGTTACTTAGATTTCGATGTCAGTATTATGCCAGTTTAAAGACAAAAAATTTGCGGATATTTGTAATGGCTATACTGCATCTCGAAGGAGAGATTTTTTTCATTGTTTGCCAGGTCAGAACTGAAAATACCGCTAATGCACATGTGTTACCAACAAATCTTTTTCCTAACTTCTAGCACTTGAATTCTCTCAGGCAGCTAAATGCGCTAATGTCCTTCCAAACAGGAAACCTGTTTTACATAGAATTCGCTATTATGAATGTGGACATTGTGATCGAAAGACAGCAGTAAATTTTAAACATTGATTTCTGTACTTGTAATCCCTCTAACGTGTATAGCTATTAGTGTAATTAGTACCTAATCAAGATACGCTCATAGCATTTGCCACTCTGGGAAAGCGTTGGTCACTCTACAATGGTGAAATTCTGGGAAAAATAGGAGTAAGAATTGGAGTGAGATGCACGGAAAGGCTGGTAATATACAGTTTATACAAATACCAAAAGGAACAGTAAGAATGGAGGAGTAAGAACGAAGAGCTCGTATGAAAAGAGGCGTGCAGTCTTTGGACCCAGCTGTTCCATCTATACACCGAAGAAGCTATGACGGAAATAAGTTTCAAGAGCGAGAAGTGAAAGGATATCGGTGATAACATTCGCTGACAACTTCGCTGTCCTCAGGAAAAGTGAAGAAGGATTGTAGAATATCAGTGACAAGATTCGCGAATGACATTGCCATCCTCAGCGAAACGAAAAATCAATTATAAGTAGTGTTAAATGGAATGAGCAGTCAGTCTAATGAGTACAGAATATGGACTGACAGTAGCCTGAAGAAGTAATGAGGAGTTGTATAAATTAGGTTAGTAATAAAATATCATCAAAATTGATGTCCACGTAGACGCACTGAAAGAATTCTGCTACTTTCGAAGCAAAATAATAGATCACGGTTAAAATAAGGACATAAAAATCAAATTAGCAAAAGAAAGGAGCGTTCCTGACCAAGAGAAGTCTACTAGTGTCAAAAATCGGCCTTAATCTGGGGAAGAAATTTCTTAATATACACTTTTTGAGCACAGTACTGAGACACAGTGTGACATGGACTGTGGTAAAACCGGAAGAGAAGATAATCGAAGCGTTTGAGATGTAGTGCTACAGAAGAACGTTGAAAATTGGGTGGGCCGATAAAGTAAAGAGTGAGGAGGTTCTCCGCAGAATCGGTGAGGAAAGGAATATACGGAAAACACTGACATGAAGAAGGGACAGGAAGATAGAACATGTGTCAATCCATCAGGGAATAACTTCCATTTTGCTAGGGGGGAAGCTATAGAGGGTAAGAACTGTAGTGGACGATCCTGGAACACACCTGACGAAGTAACTGAGGACGTATAATGCAAGTGAACTTTGATACAAAGAAGTTGGCACAGGGGAGAAATCGTAGCTGATATCCATCAAATCAGTCAGAGCACTGATTACTCCAAAAAACATTTCTCTGACCAATACAATCCATGGAAAATTGTGTTCAGAATAGTCTATGTTCTCCCACATATAATTATCTTATTTTAACCACTGCGTCATTTCGTTAGGGGATTGAGCTTAACATTTATGAACAGTTAAAAATGTTTCCAGAATCATAAAGTGCATTAATCATACAGCTGAGCAATCTGTGTGCGCAAGGGGAACAGACCCAAAGTAGCTACATATCACAAGCTGTTCCCCCTATGAACCATGGACCTTGCCGTTGGTGGGGAGGCTTGTTTGCCTCAGCGATACAGATGGCCGTACCGTAGGTGTAACCACAACGGAGGGGTATCTGTTGAGAGTCCATACAAACGTGTGGTTCCTGACGAGGGTCAGCAGCCTTTTCAGTAGTTGCAGGGGCAACAGTCTGGATGATTGACTGATCTGGCCTTGTAACACTCACCAAAACGGCCTTGCTGTGCTGGTACTGCGAACGGCTGAAAGCAAGGGGAAACTACAGCCGTAATTTTTCCCGAGGGCATGCAGCTTTACTGTATTGTTAAATGATGATGACGTCCTCTCGGGTAAAATATTCCAAAGGTAAAGTAGTCCCCCATTCGGATCTCCTGGTGGGGACTACTCAAGACGATGTCTTATCAGGAGAAAGAAAACTGGCGTTCTCCGGATCGGAACGTGGAATGTCAGATCCCCTAACCGGGCAGGTAGGTTAGAAAATTTAAAAAGGGAAATGGATAGGTTAAAGTTAGATATAGAGGGAATTAGTGAAGTTTGGTGGCAGGAGGAACAAGACTTTTGGTCTGGTGAATACAGGGTTATAAATACAAAACCAAATAGGGGTAATGCAGGAGTAGGTTTAATAATGAATAAAAAATAGGATTGCGGGTAAGCTACTACAAACAGCATAGTGAACGCATTATTGTGGCCAAGATAGACACGAAGCCCATGCCTTCTACAGTAGTACAAGTTTATATCCCAACTACTTCTGCTGATGATGAAGAAATTGATGAAATGTATGATGAGATAAAAGAAATTACTCAGGTAGTGAAGGGAGACGAAAATTTAATTGTCATGGTTGACTGGAATTCGAGAGCAGGAAAGGGAGAGAAGGAAACATACTAGGTGAATATGGATTGGGGGTAAGAAATAAAAGAGGAAGCCATCTGGTAGAATTTTGCACAGAGCATAACTTAATCGCATCTAACACTTGGTTCAAGAACCATAAAAGAAGGTTGTATACATGGAAGAAGCCTGGAGATACTGACAGGTTTCAGATAGATTATAGAATGGTAAGAGAAAGATTTAGGAACCAGGTTCTAAATTGCAAGACATTTCCACGGGCGGATGTGGACTCTGACCACAATCCATTGGTTATGACCTATAGATTAAAACTGAAGAAACTGCAAAAAGGTGTGAATTTAAGGAAATGGGACCTGGATAAACTTACTAAACCAGAGGTTGTACAGAGTTTCAGGGAGAGCATAAGGGAACAATTGTCACGAATGTGGGAAAGGAATACAGTAGAAGAAGAATGGGTAGCTTTGAGGGATGAAATAGTGAAGGCAGCAGAGGATCAGCTAGGTAAAAGGACGAGGGCAAGTAGAAATCCTTGGGTAACAGCAGAAATATTGAATTTAATTGATGAAAGGAGAAAATATAAAAATGCAGTAAATGAAGCAGGCATAAAGGAATACAAACGTCTCAAAAATGAGACCAACATGAAGTGAAAAATGGCTAAGCAGTGATGGCTAGAGCACAAATGTAAGGCTGTAGAGGCTTATCTCACTAGGGGGAAGATAGATACCGCCTACAGTAAAATTAAAGAGACCTTTGGAGACAAGAGAACCACTTGTATGACTATCTAGAGCTCAGATGGAAACCCAGTTCTAAGCAAAGAAGGGAAAGCAGAAAGGTGGAAGGAGTATATAGAGGGTCTATACAAGGGCGATGTACTTGAGGACAATATTATGGAAATGGAAGAGGATGTAGATGAAGATGAAATGGTAGATACGTTACTGCGTGAAGAATTTGACAGAGCACTGAAAGACCTGAGTCGAAACAAGGCCCCGGGAGAGCCGGTCCTGACAAAACTCTATCATCTGGTGAGTAAGATGTATGAGACAGGCGAAATACCCTCAGACTTCAAGAAGAATATAATAACTCCAATCCCAAAGAAAGTAGGTGTTGACAGATGTAAAAATTACCGGACTATCATTTTAATAAGTGACAGCTGCAAAATACTAATGCGAATTCCTTACAGACGAATGGGAAAACTGGCAGAAGCCGACATCGGGGAAGATCAGTTTGGATTCCATAGAAATATTGGAACACGTGAGGCGATGCTGACTCTACGATTTATCTTAGAAGAAAGATTAAGGAAAGGCAAACCTACGTTTCTAGCATTTGTAGACTTAGAGAAAGCTTTTGATAATGTTGACTGGAATACTCTCTTTCAAATTCTAAAGGTGGCACGGGTAAAGTACAGGGAGCGAAAGGCTATTTACAATCTGTACAGTAACATGAAAGGGAAGCAGTGGTTGGGAAGGGAGTGAGACAGGGTTGTAGCCTCTCCCCGATGTTATTCAATCTGTATATTGAGCAAGCACTACATGAAACAAAAGAAAAATTCGGAATAGGTATTAAAATCCATGGAGAAGAAATAAAAAATTTGAGGTTCGCCGATGACATTGTAATTCTGTCAGAGACAGCAAAGGACTTGAAGGAGCAGTTGAACAGAATGGACAGTGTCTTGAAAGGAGGATATAAGATGAACATCAACAAAACCAAAACGATGATAATGGGATGTAGTCGAATTAAGTCGGGTGATGCTGAGGGAATTAGATTAGGAAATGAGACACTTAAAGTAATAAAGGAGTTTTGCAATTTGGGAAGCAAAATAACTGATGATGGTCAAAGTAGAGAGGATGTAAAATGTAGACTGGTAATGATAAGGAAAGCGTTTCTGAAGAAGAGAGATTTTTTAACATCGAGTATAGATTTAAGTACCAGGAAGTCGTTTCTGAAAGTATTTGTATGGAGTGTAGTCATGTATGGAAGTGAAACATGGACGATAAACAGTTTCGACAAAAAGAGAATAGAAGCTTTCGAAATGTGGTGCTACAGAAGAATGTTGAAGATTAGATGGGTGGATCACATAACTAATGAGGAGGTATGGAATAGAATTGGGGCGGAGTTTGTGGCACAACTTGGCTAGAAGAAGGGACCAGTTGGCAGGACATGGTCTGAGGCATCAAGGGATCACAAATTTAGCATTGGAGGGCAGTGTGAATGGTAAAAATCGTGGAGGGAGACCAAGAGATGAATACACTAAGCAGATTCAGAAGGATGTAGGTTGCAGTAAGTACTGGGAGATAAAGAAGTTTGTACAGGATAGAATAGCATGGAGAGTTGCATCAAACCAGTCTCAGGACTGAATACCACAACAACAACATCACACGCTGCTCACTATATTTTTCGAAACTTCTAGATGCTGTATGTCGATGTTGTGAATTTGTACGTCTAAGAAATAGGTTACCTAAAGGTCCCCATATCACTTACTTATTAATGTACAGAACAAATATTCCGGACGCAGGGTTCTGTGCTATTTCAGTGTAAAACGGTACTACATCTCCGGAACAAGTTCTGGGGACACGGATATTCGATTGCCATTGTCGTGCTGATAGTAAGGGCTTTTCGATTTGACAGCACGTGTGTTTTTGGAACAGCTGAAAGTCGAGTGTAAGGTAATGAATAAGTAAGTTGTTTCGCAAGAGAAGGCAGTCAGAATCTTAGCAGTACAAAGTTATATTGAATAATGGTGAACATTAAAAATGAAATAAATAGAAATGGGAAGGAGGGGAAAAGTGCAGCAAAGGAAGAATAGTAATTAAGGAATCACGGGGAAAGATAGTGATAAGATTTTACCGACGTCCCGTTCTTGTTTAAGTATCTCCAGTTCCTAAGTAATTTTCACGAGTAATTTTCAAGAGTGGCCGTGACCTGAGTAAAGGGAGCTGCAAATAGTAATGACGTATGCGAGTGCATTCTGTTGTTTGCCTGAAACATTTACCGCAGATATAATTGAGTATAGTGATAAGTGTAATTCGTCAGAATGTGCACTCCGTCATTATGAAGCAGCAGTATAACCAGGTTGTGTTAAAATCGAATCAGTGGCTGGTGACTGTCACGGTCTGCGTAGTAACATCTCCTAACCTTCACTTGTTTTCCTGTATCTGAGTTCTCCACCCCCCCCTCACCACCACCACTCCTTCCACCTCTTCACTCTCCGTTCCAAAAGACAATATCAGATTGCTCTCTGCTAAATTAGCAACCGCTGATGACCATCGAAATTTACCGATAGGGGCTGCCAATTCACAAGTTGGAGACACCGAGTTTTGTTATACACATTTTGATGTAAAAATATTTCCTAATTTTCCTGTTTGTGTGTTGTTCAGAAGGATTAGAAACGCGCGTCCGTAATTTACTGCTGTCTCTTGGATAGAATGTCTAAATTCACAAAAATTAGTTCTACACTACTGGTAATTAAAATTGCTACCCCAAGAAGAAATGCAGATGATAAACTGGTATTCATTGGACAAATATATTCTACTAGAATTGACATGTGATAATATTTTCACGCAATTTGGGTGCATAGATCCAGAGAAATCAGTACCCATAACAACCACCTCTGGCCGTAATAACGGCCTTGATACGTCTGGGCATTGAGTCAAACAGAGCTTGGATGGCGTGTACAGGTACAGCTGCCCATGCAGATTCAACACGATACCACAGTTCATCAAGAGTAGTGACTGGCGTATTGTGACGAGCCAGTTACTCGGCCAGCATTGAGCAGCCGTTTTCAGTTGGTGAGAGATCTGGAGAATGTGCTGGCCAGGGCAGCAGTCGAACATTTTCTGTATCCAGAAAGGCCCGTACAGGACCTGCAACATGCAGTCGTGCATTATCCTGCTGAAATATAAGGTTTCGCAGGGATGGAATGAAGGGTAGAGGCCGGCCGGAGTGGCGCTACAGTGGCGCTACAGTCTGGAGCCGAGTGACCGCTACGGTCGCAGGTTCGAATCCTGCCTCGGGCTTGGATGTGTGTGATGTCCTTAGATTAGTTAGGTTTAATTAGTTCTACGTTCTAGGCGACTGATGGCCTCAGAAGTTAAGTCGCATAGTGCTCAGAGCCATTTGAACCATTTGATGGGTAGAGCCACGGGGCGTAACACATCTGAAATGTTACGTCCACTGTTCAAAGTACCGTCAATGTGAACAAGAGGTGACCGAGGCGTGTAACCAATGGCACCCCATACTTTCACGCAAGGTGATATGCCAGCATGGCGTTTACCGCGATGTCGCCAAACACGGATGCGACCATCACGTTGCTGTAAACACAGCCTGGATTCATCCGAAAAAATGACGTTTTGCCATTCGTGCACCCAGGTTCGTCGTTGAGTACACCATCGCAGGCGCTCCTGTCTGTGATGCAGCGTGAAGGTTAACCGCAGCCATGGTCTCCGAGCTGATAGTCCATGCTGCTGCAAACGTCGTCGAACTGTTCGTGCAGATGGTTGTTGTCTTGCAAACGTCCCCATCTGTTGACGCAGGGATCAAGACGTGGCTGCACGATCCGTTACAGCCATGCGGATAAGTTGCCTGTCATCTCGACTGCTAGTGATACGAGGCCGTTGGGATCCAGCACGGCGATCCGTATTACCCTCCTGAACCCACCGATTCCATATTCTGCTAACGGTCATTGGATCTCGACCAACGCGAGCAGCAATGTAGCGATACGATAAACCGCAATCGCGATAGGCTACAATCCGACCTTTATCAAAGTGGGAAACGTGATGGTAGGCATTTCTCCTCCTTACACGAGGTATCACAACAACGTTTCACCAGGCAACGGTGGCCAACTGCTGTTTGTGTATAAGAAATCGTTTGGAAACTTTCCTGATGTAAGCACGTTGTAGGTGTCGCCACCGGCGCCAACCTTTTGTGAATGCTCTGAAAAGCTAATCATTTGCATATCTCAGCTTTTAATGGCCAGTAGTGTATGAAAAACAGGTTACCTGATTGATAACTCACTGGCGCATTTCGTAAGAGATCCCAAATGCTACAAGTATGAGCCAATGTCTGCTGCTCCAGCTTTTTCTAGCTGCAGTATTATTAATTTTTGAGAGGAAAGTAGGAAAGACAATGTTCCATCAACATAGAGTATTATTCGCTGAATAAGCATATTAAGAACAGTGTGGATATTCTGAAAAAAACATTTTTCACTCAAAAGAAGAGTAGCTTTTGATCCTCTGCTTTTTGAATCAACACCCAAACATCTGATCTTCGATTTGGTGTACGAAATACACTCTAAAGAAAAAAAGAACAACGACGAAAACACGAAAACGACGCACTACGAAGGAATAATCCGAATGGAACGGAAATCGATAGATGTGATGTACAGCGAAATAAATGATAATTTCAGGAAAAATTGAATGACTTACTCAAGAGAAAGAGCTTAAATTGAGCAAGGCAATAACGCGTTAGTCCACCTCTGGAACTTATTCAAGCAGTTATTCGGCTTGGTATTGATTGATAGAATTGTTCAATGTCATCCTGCAAAATTCTGTTCAATTGTCGCCTTAGATCGTCAAAATCGCCGACCGCTATCCGAGGCGTCTCCAGACACGTCCATGTTGGTCATCATGGCTCATTTCAAAGCAAGACTGATCACTGGAGAAATTTCTACTCGAGTATGAATTGTCTGGAGACACTCCGGACGTGAGTGGGATACCAGCCTGACCGATAACCAGGAGTGATGGTCGAGGGGTGCCGTTTCTTTTCGTAGCAGGAACCCTCTGTTTTCATCCGCAGCACCCTTACAGCATAAATGTACGTTGACGATATTCTACGCCCAATTTTGTTGCCCTTCATGGCAAGCGTTCCTGGGTTTCCATTTCAGCAAGATAATGCACGTCCGCACATGACGCGCGTTTCTGGTGATTGTCTTTGTGCTTGCCAAAGGCTACGTTAGCCAGCAATGTCACCGGATCTCTCCCGAGGTGAGAACGTTCGGAGTATTATGGGCACGGCATTTCCACCAGCTCGGGATTTCGACGATCTAATGAGTCATTTGTACAGAATTTGGCACGATATCCCTCTGTAGGGCATCCAAAGACTCTATCAATCAATTCCAAAAAGAATAACTGCTTAGATAAGGGACAGAGGTTGACGAACGGTCTATTGATCTACACGTGCAAATCAAATCCACTGATTTTCATCCCATTCGGATTATTAGTCCGCGGTGTGTAGTTCTTTTTTTTTTTTTCTTCTTCTTCTTAGAGTGTATAATTAGTTTTCCTATTAGAAACGATATGGTATTCGCACACAAAGAGCTTCTCTACGTAGCTTCCGACTTGCTCATCATCTCCTAGTACAGTAGTGGAGATAACTGCTTGGAGAGCAATAGCCGGCCAGTTAACCCCATCCGCCGACCAGCTTACGTTATTATGAGGTGTGACATGCTCAGGATCCTCCAATGAGAAAACGCCGGACTTGCCTGACGTCAGCAGCATATTTGATGGGAAGGTCGTGGTTGGTAGCCACTCACTGGTTGACGTCGAGACGATAATAGTTCAGGTGGGCGTGAGTGCTTCCGCAGCTGACTAGAACATGGACGGGCTGGGATGGTCACACTAAGTGCGAGATGGCAGCGTCCTCCCACCCAGAATAATTAAAGCCGTGAAATGGAGAACGCAGCAGCGTCAACTGCTGTCTAGCGGCTTCTCACCATACATGGCGTAGGATACTTCGTGTAAAACTGTTCCCAGTGCATCAGCCACGCTACTATAGCAGCCATATGAATATTGCAAACAATCCTGTCGGACTTCACTTAAAACTTCCGGGCTGATAGGCAGTGGTCGAAGTATAAAACTGTCTACTGACGTTTCGTCTCCGACTGCGGGAGACACCGGGGGTATATAAAATTCCTTGTAGTTGTGGACAGGTTTACATCGGTACCACAAAGAGAAGTGTGAACACCCGTCTTGTCGAACATAAGAGGAATTGCCGCCTGGGTCACACGGATAAATCGGCCGTAGCGGAACATGTTTACCAGGAAGGTGATCATGAAATAAAATTCAGCGAGACGAGCGTCATATCAAAAACCTCACATTATTATGCACGCTTGTATAGAGAGGCTATCGAGATTGATAAACATCGTAATAATTTTAACAGGGAAGACGAAGGTGTTAAACTGGATAAAATTTGGATGTCAGCGTTGCACCGCAAGCGTGACGATCGATTACTTTCACTCGAGAATGTTGGCATTACCAGAGACAATCTCATAGCCGACGCCACGTGATCGATAGTGGCGCCCTCTGTACTGCCTATGTAATCAGCGCTTCCTCGAGTTCTCTTCGCAGTTCGCCGCCTTACCTCCGAGGATGTCTCCTGCAGTCGGAGACGAAACGTCAGTTTTATACTTCGACCACGGGCTATCAGCCCGGAAGTTTTAAGTGAAGACAATACCGGCCGTGAAAGTTTACATTGTGTAATCCTGTCGGAGCAACATCCACAACTGAGCATCATACCAGAGGTTGGAAATACCGCTACAGTTTAAGGTTCTTTTATTTAACACACGACCGGTTTCGGACTCTTACACGCCCATCATCAGGTGTCATTACTTGGTGCTGTGGCCCCAGGCACCGCGGTGGACGAGTACATGACGCGGCGTGCAACCAACCTCTGGCATAAGAAGATTACTTTGGAGGGAAACAGGCTTGGTTGCGAAAATTATTCTTTAAGATGTGTTTCATCTTTTTCCGGAATCATCAGATTTTCTCCAGCACAGAAGAATGGAATATATAAATAGCCAAGGGCATGACCCTATCATAGCTCGAAATAAAAATTTCAAACAACCATCTAAGAACCTACGTTTCTTGTTACGCTGTGAAATAAGTATATGTGGAGCTCATGCTAATCGGACGTGCACCTATACAACAAATAAGAGTTATAAGAAAATATTTAAGAACGAAGAAGGAGAAGTACAGCGGAGGCAAAATAAAAAGTGAAAACATTACCTTCGATGTATATGTGACAGCCGGGCCAGCGTTGCAGTGATAGGACCTCATTTACAGAATTGCAAATATGTATGTTCATTTACACACAGTAAAGGGAAATTTACCATCAAACCTGAAGACGTCAAGCATGGAAACAGAGATGTATTGAACTATGCGCCTCCTAGAAATTAGTGGTGGAAACTCTCCTAGAAATTAGTGGTGGGAACTCACACAGATGACGTACATGAGCAATTTTAAGATAAACATTTAAATGAAAGCATGTAATAGAAATTAAAATTAACCTACTGAGAAAGACAATGTAAAGAACGAATGCATTAAAATAATAAATAACTGCATGTAATAGGTTGTGCTATTTGAAACATTAGAAAACAACATTTCCACACAGCACCAGTAGGCAGTGTGTATTGTAGCCCTTAGCGGCATTTAATGGAGACCTCAACAAACATTGAGTACATCGTAGATAGTGTAAACTATGCGAATCTAAACGCATAAAATAAATGTATCGATAAAAAGTAAAGAAAAACTTCAACCAGAGACAAACTAAGTAAGTGTTTTGAAAATGGACGTAACGATGTTGATTTAATTCTCATTTTCACTTATCAGCTGATCAATAAGCTCTTGATCAATTATCGCGCATCTATGAATAAAAATTTCCTGTTCTTCGAGAAGATTAGTCTTCTCACCTTTATGAGCGTTTTGTATTTTTTTGAGATTGTCCAACGTATGGAGCTGGTGCCCCGTTACTTCCAAATGCTCAGCAAAGTCAGATTTTTTTTAGCGAGTGTTCATTAAATCTGCACTTGAACACCTTGCTTGTTTGCCTATGGAAAACATTTCACAGATGTTGCAGTCTAATCTATACGCCGCAGAAGTGGCATATTGATAAGACCGCCCATTATGAATATAAACGTACTGAGTTCTGTTTTCGGTCGTGTAAGCTTTTCAAGTATCAAAATTTTTGAATAATTTAGCCACTTCGTACGATACCACTCCCAAGCACGGAAGTTTAGTGTATGTCAGATTTGGACCGTTACATTTGTTAGCAAGTTGTTATTGGCATCTGAAATTTCTTTTCATGCACACAGCACCGAGTGGTATCTTTTTCGAAACCACGTAATTGTCTTCCATTGCGACGCGTGAGTTTGAAATTTGGCTCAAGGGCGCCTGAAATATTCGTCAGTAGAAACAAAAATACAACTTCTCATAGCCAAGATCGCTGTTGTACATCATTTATTGTGATGACGGGTTTCAGCGGACCACCTTTCTGTTATCAGATCTTGTGCAGCATATTTCACTAAATTTTGACTCGCGATCTGGACTGTTTGAAATTTTACTTCTGTCTCTATATTAATATAGATTGCACCCTAACTTGGCAATGTTAAGCACGTATCTTCCTCTGCGACTGAGGAAAAGTGTAGCACCCTACGATGTCATACTCGATCTAAACAGTGCTTCATATAGTAAGGTATCAAAACATGCGAAAATAGCTGCCAGGGCCCGGAAGTTCATTATCGTGGAAAATGTGTTAGTGATCACCATCAGCACCAAGTCTCACCGAAATTCTGCCCAGCGCCGTTGTGGACGTATCACACTATGGGAAGGTCTTCACACCTAGAGTTATCAACATTTCACTCGCCCTTTGGACACCTCTGCGATGGAGGACAGAACCGCGACGACCAGGGTCGGAGTTACGAGGTTTTCCGATGAGTGGTTGAGAAAAACATTTCAGACACACCGCCGCTCAGAATCGATAGGAAAAGATTTCATGGGGTGGCATAAAGGGCGTTGATGCCACCATATACCGCGATCGAGAACGACAGTTTGCAGTGCGATGAGCAACTGTAAGACGTTCTTGACCTTCTTTGATACTGCTGACATTTCCCTGATGCTTCAAACCTTTTCTAAGTACATAGTGGGCGAGCAACGGCATGGAACGTCACCCCACCTCTTTGGAGTGCAGAGCAGCCTCAACTTTTGTCTGTTGTACAAGCTGCGACTAATAGGGACCGTTCACCACCATTTGACGAAATTGGAACGTGATCTGAAGCAGCGAGGGGTTCTTATGCTTTTTCAGTACTGCTGTTTGGTGACCTTCTGCGGCGTAATCACGGAGGGTGCGGCATTAACACACGCGTCAGTGAAGCGGTAAAGGGTCTCGGACCGCACCCCCCCCCCCCCCAACCATCCCGAATTTGGCAATAACCTCAGTGGCACACTCACCCCCCCCCCTCCACCACATTTAATGAGAATTTTAAAAATCTTCCTTAGCAGAGAAAACCTTGAAAGTAGTGATTGGTGTCCGCATCTGTTCCCAGAAGGCAGCTGACAGTGTTGGTGTATCAAATGGTTGCCTACCTGCAGGTACCTAGTACTACTTCGAAGGTTTCCACTGCAAAAGCACATTTTTAAAATTCTTATTTTAGGAAAAGGGGATGGCCACCGAGGTTATTGCCGAACTGGGAGGCCCTACAGGGAACCATTGCCGCTTTATTCACGCATGTGTCGAAGTCGCACCCCATGGCGATCTCACACCCCAAAAGGGCATGAAACAGGAGGACTGAAAAATTATAAGAACTTTTTGCTACTTCGAATCAGATTTGGTCGAATGATCTTCAACGACCCCAGGTGGTTCCACACTGTGGTAGCACTGCCATCCAAAAGGGCAGATAACCTAGTCCACGATGTTCTTACAGAAGGGTTGAAGCGTCAGGAAGAGGTCATCATTTTAAATGATTGTCAAGAACTTCTTCCAATTGCTCACCGCACTGCGAAATGCCGTTTTCGACCACGAAACGTGCTGGAATCAACGTCCCAAGGAAAGGAGTGGTTTCATTAACACCCTCTGTGGCTTTTTGTGTCGATTCTGAGCGGCGATGTGTTTGTAATGTTTTCCTTGACCACTCATAAGGAAACCGCGTGATTCCAATACTGAGTGCGGCGGTTCTGACTTCCACAGCAGAGGCGCCAGAGGGTAAAATATGGATAAGAGGAGCTGTAACAACCTTCTTATCCTGTGACACGTCGACGGTGCCGATTAGCAGAACAGTGGTAAATTTTAGTGTCAGTGATATATCATTAACAAACTTTACACGAAACATGAACATCGGAGTTCTGATAGATTTTTCCCCATATGTCGGCACCTTGCTATTTGAAGCGTCATTGAGACCGAGGGTGACGTCGCGAATAGTCCCCGACTGTCACATTTTTATTTTTTTTTTTTTTATTTTTAAGGGAAATCTTCAGTAGCCGGGCCTCTCGCCAGATTTAGGCCCCTGCGAATTTTTCTTCTCGGGCTACACTATGTGATGAAAAGTATCCGGGCACCTGGCTGAAAATGACTTCGTGGCGTCCTCCATCGGTAATGCTGGAATTCAATGTGGTGTTGGAATTCAATACGGTGTGGCCCACCCTTAGCTTTGATGACAGCTTCCACTCTCGCAGGCATACGCTCAATCAGGTGCCAGAAGGTTTCTTGGGCAATGGCAGCCCATTCTTCACGGAGTGCTGCATTGAGGAGTGGTATCTATGTCGGTCGGTGAGGCCTGGCACGAAGTCGGCGTTCCAAAATATCCCAAAGGTGTTCTATAGAATTCAGACCAGGACTCTGTAATGGCCAGTCCATTACAGGGATGTTATTGTCGTGTAACCATTCCGCCACAGCCCGTGCATTGTGAACAGGTGCTCGATTGTGTTGAATGATGCAATCGCCAACGCCGAATTGCTCTTCAATACAGCGGGAAGCAAGAAGGCGCTTGAAACACAGTGCAGGCCTGTACTGTGATAGGGTGACGCAAAATACAAGAGGTGCAAGCCCCCTCCGTGAAAAACACGACGACACCATAACACCACCGCCTCCGAATTTTGCTTTTTACATTTCTCACGCTGGCAGATGAAGTTCACCGGACATTCGCCATACCCACACCCTGCCATCGGATCGCCACATTGTGTACCGTGATTCGTCACTCCACACAACGTTTTTCCACTGTTCAATCGTCCAATGTTTATTCTCCTTACATCAAGCGAGGCGTTGTTTAGCATTTACTGGCGTCATGTGTGGCTTATGAGCAGCCGCTCGACCACGAAATCCAAGTTTTCTCACCTCCCGCCTAACTGTCAGAGTACTTGCTGTGGATCCTGATGTAGTTTGGAATTCCTGTGTGATGGTCTGGATAGATGTCTGCTTGTTATACATTACGAGCCTCTCAACTGCTGGCGGTCTCTGTCAGTCAACAGACGAGGTCAGCCTGTACGCTTTTGTGCGGTATATGTTCCTGCACTTTCCCACTTCATCATATGTCGCTTACAGACGTATGATAAAAGTGACACCCAATCACCTGACCACGTTCGAAATCCGTGAGTTCCGCGGAGAGCCCCATTCTGCTCTCTCACAATGTCTAATGACTACTGAGGTCGCTGATATGGAGTACCTGGCAGTAGGTGGCAGCACAATGCACCTAATATGGAAAACGTATGTTTTTGGGGGTGTCAGGATACTTTTGGTCACATAGTATATCTTAAATTCTTGATGTATAACAATCGTCCACGGACCGTAGGTGAGCTGCTTTTGCCAACATAGACGGAGGCATGCTGGACAAAGTGGACCAAAATTTACGATTTACATTCCACAAATGCATCGAGCAGAACTGAGGCCACCTTCAATATATCATTTTCAGTACAAAATGAAATAAAACTTTAAGTTTACTTTTATGTACAGAAAAAGGAATATTATTGACAACTACAGGAATTTCCGTTTTATGGTTCTTTTAAATAAGGAAGTTCCAGCACAGCACCCTTGTATGACGTAATTTTGACACACTGATAGATTTGAGCGGGTTATAAGGTCTCGAAATGGCTGTATATTTCTGCCGTTACAGGCATCATATTTAGCTACAAGAAGCTCTTCTTAGAGCAGTTGAGAAGGCGGCAGTGGAAAGATGTAATATCGTGTGAGGTATCAGCGACAGATGATTTATTCGATACGTCTGTCGTGAGAAATACGGCCTAAATTGTAGTCCTTTTCCGCGATTGGCTACTGTATTCGGAAGTAGCGGGCTAAAATGATAAACATTTGTTATTAATATTGGAAAAACCGAACAGTGAAATTACTTGCATTTCATAATTTCGTATTAAAGCATCTCTCAATATCAGGCTGTCATTCATTATCTCAAAAGTGTTATTTACCAGCAGAATAATAAGTAATTCGAAAAGGAAAAGGTAAACGAAGCATTTAGGAGATCTTCGGGTACAAGCTAGCTTGGGTAGAGGGTGAGGTACTTTGGATTTCTGGTCATAGCTCGATCGGCCACCTCGCATGCTGTCTGCTGCGCTCTGTATCAATTAAGGTTTAATGAGCAGTCTCTCATTTGTAAATGTAAGAGCCCATTGGCAATCTCACACATTGTACCTGCCGCTGTCCTGATTTAGGAACGTCTCTTTTTTTTGTTTTTTTTTACGTATAATTGAGAACTAATTTGATAGTAATTACGTAAACACGCAGTTATTTTGTTCCTTCTCTGAGGAAATGTGAAGAATGGAAATGACTTGTGATTCATAAAGTGTACTATAATTATGCACGTATTCTGCTAGAAAAAGACGACTGACATCCCGTTTGAACGGACAAGTTCAAAATTTAATTATTTATACAATTGCAGTTCATCGCTAATAGCATATTTTAGCCGCAATATAAGGATTCGTGACCTACGATCTGTTTTCTGTGCAGGGGACAACATTTATGAAAGACTGTAGGTTGGTGAACGTTATTCCGAAGTTGCACATTCCACTCAGGACAGCAGAAGCAACTACGCACCACGCGTCTACAGCATTCTCAGTAGAAATGATATCAATGGCATGTCATGTAAGGTAACACAGAGGAGGTATGAAGGAAGGAAATTTTCGAGAAAAGGGCTTTATGTTACAAACGTGATCTCTCTATTCATCAATTTCTCTTTCAATTGTCGTAACTGGCGTCGACAGATGATTTTTTCAAGCTGTCTTAATTCAATCTTAGCCTAGTTCTCTTAATGTAATCATTGCTTACGTTTTAATAAATGGCCACTTTTTAAATTGTACAGCGTAAACTGAAGCTAGTCAATATAAATGTAAACGTATGCTTCCGCGACCGTTGTTACAGTCAATAAAATTCTTTTGGGTTTCAGGCCGCACTGTCATCTGTAAAATTCCGACGTCTCGGCGACTGTTAAAAGGGGCCTTCCTCAGAGTGTATTGCTAAGTGCTGCTACCAATACACCCTGAGGAAGACGCCTTTCAACAGTCGCCGAAACGTCGGAATTTTACAGATGACAGTGCGGCCACAGACCCAGAAAAATGTTATTGACTAGTCGGTCTAAGGATGAGGAGGAGGCGAGCATACTGAAAGTAGTCCCAGTTTTTCTCATTTGTAGCAGCACACGCTGTGAAGGTGGTAGTAGATGTTCGGCCTCGGAACAAACGAAGAGACCAGATGGCATTCGGATTTCTGTAATTTTTTATATTTATTGTGCGTGAAGTTCAGAAATCAGACATTAATACATCGAAACATTTCATTGCAAACCTCAAAAATAGTCTAGAAAATTAACTTTCAAGTTTTCCGACCGTCTTTAATACTCTAAATCAGGAGTGACCAACGTGTGGCCCATGAATTGAGCATCTATCAAACAACTGCGAAAAAAAGAGATTCCGTAAAATTATGTTAACGTGAAGATATGAGGAATTGAATATTTTCAAATTGAAACACCGCCACACGACACTATTCTCTCGTTGTTCCGTCCAGCTTTTTTTTCTGTTTTCCTCAGCAGTCATTGTTGGTAATATTAACTATGTTGTGTGCGGCCCAAATATACTCGTCTTGTTATAATGTGGCTCAGGTCAGCTAAAAGGTTGGGCACCCCTGATCTGAAGACTTCAGACAAGAGACTGCTTAAAAATATACTCCAAGCTCGATGTTCTCTTCAACAGCATTGTCCATTAGGGTTCAAAGAATCTTCTGTCTGGCATACTCCTTGAAGCTTCGGTTGGCAATGAGGTCTCTCAGCACTTGCTCTGACGTAACGACTTCAGCCACTGAGACCCAACGCCGCCCGTAGCCCAATGATTATCTCAAATAGAAGGTGTAAAAAGAGAAATTGCCTACGATATATGAGTGAAACATGAGTTTCCAGAATAAGATCATATAACAAGAAAGAATACAATTATAACGCGTTTGCTTATTGATATACACTGACGGAAAAGGTCGCAACACTCAGAAGGAATTGTGTGACATAAAACAAAGTTTGTAGGTGTATTTCTGCATCTGAAAGATTACGTCTGTTTTAGGTTTCCATCCGTCTCGATATATGGAAACCTTCACCGTTGTGGACCATCTTGTCCCGACATCGTGACAAGACCAATTTTGCTCCGATTTTGCAAAGTACTGTTGCGAGCTTGGCTTAAGTACTGAAGTAACCCCGTCTGTTAGTGTAGTGTGTGAATGCAGCCTCAGTTTTATTTATGTTAACAAGTTTATGTTGACAATGTCGTCTCACAGATGGTGTTGCATGCTGCATATCCAGTATCGACGATGCAAACACCTTCTAGATCTAGCGCCATCATTCGAGAAAATGCCAGATTTCTTCGGTAGTGAGGGGCTGGAACTATTTAAGCAGCAGCACGTGGAAGAATGGAGCAGTTTCCTTTTGAATAGCGATTCTTTCTAGACGTAAAACGGATAAATGACTTGCTGAAATAAGTGAACTCTTCCGAAAAGTATAGTGTACCCGCTATTTATGCCGCAAAAAGCACCATGTAATTATGTTCTAAATAAAAAGCAATTATATAAAATAAATGTTTTGCTTCATTTCTACACCTCCGTCTCAAAGTGTCCCGACGAGGTCCCAGCTAGATATGGCAACCCTAGTCTACTCAAATTTCGCACCAGTCGCACAAGAGAGGCACTAGTAGCGCCACTAAGAGGTTGTAAATCAGACTTGCTTTAAATACACTCTGCAACTGTCGTGAGTGTTAGTTACCCCAGAGATTCAATGTGGTGATTTGATGTAGTCAAGAATGCCTTTAAGGCGACAAAGACGCCATAATCTTCACCGAATCTGAACGAGATCGTGTGATAGCTAATAGGGCTACGAGAAGCTGGATATTCCTTTGAAGTATTGCTGAAAGATTGGGCAGGAATGTAGCCACTGTGTATGGTTGCTGAGACCGGTTGTCATGGGAACGTACGGTCCCAAAAAGACGGGGCTCCGGATGGCCACTCGGCACTGACGATAAGAACGACCATAGTGTTCGGCATGGAGCTCTGGTGCAAAGTACTGCATCTTCAGCGGCAGTACGAACAGCAGTTGGTATCACAGCACACAAGTAGCTGTTACAAAACGGTTACGTCAATGACATCTTTCGTGTGTATTCCACTGACCCCAGACCACCACCATTTGTGACTTCAGTGGTGTCAAGCGAGAGCTCAGTGGAGGGCAGAGTGAAAGTCTGCTGTGTTTTATGAACGCTGGTTCTGCCTCGGTGCGAGTGATGGCCGTCTGTAGGTTATAAGGAGACCATTAGATGTTCCGGGAAAATCAGCAATACAGAAGTACAAGTCGCTGAGGAATGAAATAAATAGGAAGTGCAGGGAAGCTAAGAAGAAATGGCTGCAGGAAAAATGTGAAGACATCGAAAAAGATATGATTGTCGGAAGGACAGACTCAGCATACAGGAAAGTCAAAACAGCCTTTGGTGACATTAAAAGGAACGGTGGTAACATTAAGAGTGCAACGGGAATTCCACTGTTAAATGCAGAGGAGAGAGCAGATAGGTGGAAAGAATACATTGAAAGCCTCTATGAGGGTGAAGATTTGTCTGTTGTGATAGAAGAAGAAACAGAAGTCGATTTAGAACAGATAGGGGACCCAGTATTAGAATCGGAATTTAAAAGAGCTTTGGAGGACTTACGGTCAAATAAGGCAGAAGGGATAGATAACAGTCCATCAGAATTTCTAAACTCATTAGGGGAAGTGGCAACAAAACGACTATTCACGTTGGTGTGTAGAATATATTAGTCTGGCGACATACCATCTGACTTTCGGAATAGCATCATCCACACAATTCCGAAGACGGAAAGAGCTGACAAGTGCGAGAATTATCGCACAATCAGCTTAACAGCTCATGCATCGAAGCTGCTTACAAGAATAATATACAGAAGAATGGAAAAGAAAATTGAGAATGCGCTAGGTGACGATCAGTTTGGCGTTAGGAAAAGTAAAGGGACGAGAGAGGCAATTCTGACGTTACGGCTAGTAATGGAAGCAAGGCTAAAGAAAAATCAAGACACTTTCATAGGATTTGTCGACCTGGAAAAAGCGTTCGACAATATAAAATGGTGCAAGCTGTTCGAGATTCTGAAAAAAGGAGGGGTAAGCTATAGGGAGAGACGGGTCATATACAATATGTACAACAACCAAGAGGGAATAATAAGAGTGGACGACCAGGAACGAAGTGCTCGTATTAAGAAGGGTATAAGATAAGGCTGTAGCCCTTCGCCCCTACTCTTCAATCTGTACATGGAGGAAGCAATGATGGAAATAAAAGAAAGGTTCAGGAGTGGAATTGAAGTACAAGGTGAAAGGATGTCAATGATACGATTCGCTGATGACATTGCTATCCTGAGTGAAAGTGAAGAAGAATTAAATGATCTGCTGAACGGAATGAACAGTCTAATGAGTACACAGTATGGTTTGAGAGTAAATCGGAGAAAGACGAAGGTAATGAGAAGTAGTAGAAATGAGAACAGCGAGAAACTTAACATCAGGATTGATGGTCACGAAGTCAATGAAGTTAAGGAATTCTGCTACCTAGGCAGTAAAATAACCAATGACGGACGGAGCAAGGAGGACATCAAAAGCAGACTTGCTATGGCAAAAAAGGCATTTCTGGCCAAGAGAAGTCTACTACTATCAAATACCGGCTTAATTTGAGGAAGAAATTTCTGAGGATGTACGTCTGGAGTACAGCACTGTATGGTAGTGAAACATGGACTGTGGGAAAACCGGAACAGAAGAGAATCGAAGCATTTGAGATGTGGTGCTATAGACGAATGTTGAAAGTTAGGTGCACTGATAAAGTAAGGAATGAGGAGGTTCTACGCAGAATCGGAGAGGAAAGGAATATGTGGAAAACACTGATAAGGAGAAGGGACAGGATGATAGGACATCTGCTAAGACATGAGGGAAATGACTTCCATGGTACTAGAGGGAGCTGTAGAGGGCAAAAACTGTAGAGGAAGACAGAGATTGGAATACGTCAAGCAAATAATTGAGGACGTAGGTTGCAAGTGCTACTCTGAGATGAAGAGGTTAGCACAGGAAAGGAATTCGTGGCGGGCCGCATCAAACCAGTCAGTAGACTGATGACCAAAAAGAAAAAAAAAAAAAAAAAAGCCAACGGATCTACGAACTAGACACACTGGACCATAGTTATGATGAAGGCTGCTATTCCGTATGACAGCGCGAGCACTCTCGTAGTTATTCCACGCACCTTGACTGCAGATTTGTGCGTCAGTCTGGTAATTCGACCCGTTGTGCTACCATTCAGAACAACATTTTAGGGGGTGTTTTCGAACAGGATAACGCTCACCGACATACCGCTGTTGTAACCCAGCATGCTCTACAGAGTGTCGACATATTGCCTTGGCCTCCAAAGTCACCAGATCTGTCTCCAATCGAGCACAAATGGGACATCATCGGACGACATCTCCAGCGTCATCCGTAAACAGCATTAACCGGCCCTGTATTGTCCGACCACGTGCAACAGACATGGAACTCCATACCACAAATTGACTTGTGGCACCTGCAAAACACAATGCATAAACGTTTGCATGCTTGCATTCAATATTCCGTCGGTTACGCTGGTTATTAATGTACCAGCATTTCACATTTCCAGTGGCTTTCACTAACCTCTGATCTTGCAGTTTTAATCTCTTTAATATGTTATCTAGAGAAATTTATTTGGAAAAGTTCATTACTCTGATTACTTTTTGGTCTTGCGATTTTTTCCCATCAGTGTATGTCATAAAAGGAACAAATTTTAGTGTGACAAATTCGAGAGTGTTTCAGGATTTTCAGCACTTAGTGACTTCCAGATAACTTTTGGCATAACTTCAAGCCTTCTCCAACTCTTCTCCCGCTTACATGCTTAAAGTCATTTATTTAACAGATTAACTCATTTGTAATTAGACGTTTAAAGCTGTTTTATGCAAAAGTTAGATTCTTTAAACAATCGTGTGTTTACTGGTTGTACAAGTTGTACACGGTCGCACGGGCGGTAGCTCTCTACATTATACTGCAGGGATGTATACACACACACACACACACACACACACACACGCGCGCGCGCGCGCGCGCGCACCGCGGCCCACTATTGGTCTGATGGGGCCGACCCCATATGCTCTCGTAATTTTTTTTTTACTCACCGTTACTTCCGTCCCGAGAGGGAGATGACGAGCCCCTGAATGACATAAGTAGAAAATTGGTTATAGCGGTATCGAAGGGACAGACGTTTACGGTCGCTATAGCCGATAGTTGCACAAACCGTCTTTTAGCTTTGCTTTTGATAAAATTTTCGTACCTGTAAATTTTAGCCTGCCAGAGTTAACGCTTCAAGAAGTTGCAGAAACGCAGTACACCTATAGTATTTACATTCCAGTCTTCGTGAGTATGTTTAAAACTTGCTGCAAGTACTTTATAGTACCAGAATAATAGTCATGAATGACACAATTTCGTTCCGCTTACTGCAGTACAAAATTAATCAAGAGCAAAAAAATGAACTCAGTATTTTACACAAATTGCACCAAGGCTTACATTTCCGCCTATGTTTCTCTTTGAAATGTTGTACACCTATAGTATTTACATTCCAGTCTTCGTGAGTATGTTTAAAACTTGCTGCAAGTACTTTATAGTACCAGAATAATAGTCATGAATGACACAATTTCGTTCCGCTTACTGCAGTACAAAATTAATCAAGAGCAAAAAAATGAACTCAGTATTCTACACACAAATTGCACCAAGGCTTACATTTCCGCCTATGTTTCTCTTTGAAATGTTGTACACCTATAGTATTTACATTCCAGTCTTCGTGAGTATGTTTAAAACTTGCTGCAAGTACTTTATAGTACCAGAATAATAGTCATGAATGACACAATTTCGTTCCGCTTACTGCAGTACAAAATTAATCAAGAGCAAAAAAATGAACTCAGTATTTTACACAAATTGCACCAAGGCTTACATTTCCGCCTATGTTTCTCTTTGAAATGTTGTACACCTATAGTATTTACATTCCCGTCTTCGTGAGTATGTTTAAAACTTGCTGCAAGTACTTTATAGTACCAGAATAATAGTCATGAATGACACAATTTCGTTCCGCTTACTGCAGTACAAAATTAATCAAGAGCAAAAAAATGAACTCAGTATTTTACACACAAATTGCACCAAGGCTTACATTTCCGCCTATGTTTCTCTTTGAAATGTTGTACACGTGTGATGTACTGTACGTAACACATTTGAAATATCTAATACTCATAATCACAAAAGATTAATAACCAATGCACCATTATTAAACTTACGTATTTTGAAGAAATTACATACATTGGAATTCAATTACCTATTTTTCTACCATCACAGCAAAAGCTGTCTTGTTTAGTTTCTTAACCATTTGATCTAACTTTAAAATGCAATGCAGTAACGTATACTATATTATACTGCCTTACTTAAAGTAATCTGTTATCTATGTCCGCTGTTTGCCTTTAAGATGTGCATACGCATTTTGCGTTAACGATGCATTCGTTTTAACGCCTGATTTGAAGCCAACAATCTGCAGAAAACAAGAGCTTAAAAATAAGCTTTACATTCGTATTCGTAATTCTGAAATACGTAGCGAAGAAAAATTAAATTGGAAGTTATAGCCGCTATATTTCTCTGGAAGTGTAATAAAGATACGTCGTTTCATAGGGTAAATCGCAATAAGCGATGTAGTACTAAGCGATTTTTTAAATATAGCCTTTACGTAGATTTCGCCGTTGTAGCCAACACCTTGTTAAAAGCAATGTCGCTATAAACTATCTCGAATGTATTTGTTTTGAGAATACACTATTGGAAATATTTTTTGTTTATTGAAGTGTATATTTGTCTAACAGATATCTTTTTCTCATCTTCAAACAAGCTGAAAGATACCAGCGACTGCGAGAGCGCCCTCCTCTCCCCCCCTCCGCCAACCCACAAAAACGCACACACACACAGACACACACACACACACACACACACAGGCGCGCGCGCTCGGGTGTGCGCGATGCTTAGCTGCTTCACATAAGTGCAAGTAGGAAATCGCACATATTTGTTACGGACGCATCGTGCTAATACAACAGCAAATGCTACAAAATTAAAGATTTTTAATGAAAAAGTCTTATGCGTTTGATAGTTAACTTCATTTTCGAAGTTTACAAATTGTTCCGTATCAGAAAGTCTGCTGTTTTAGTCTGCCTTACCCTTCAGTTATAATCAGTTTACTGTTAAAAAATATCTGATACTGAATGGAACAGTGTGTGGAAAAGAAAGCCTTACCGTCTGATAATTTACATAAGGAGTTTCGTTCAAATGGCTCTGAGCACTATTGGCCTTAACATCAGAGGTCATCAGTCCCCTAGAACTTAGAACTACTTAAACCTAACTAACCTAAGGACATCACACACATCCATGCCCAAGGCAGGATTACAACCTCCGACCGTAGCGGTCGCGCGGTTCCAGACTGTAGCGTCTAGAACAGTAAGGAGTTTCGTCATGAATCTAATACTCGTTAAACAAAATATTTCGGGAATTATCAAGGTGGACAGAAATATATAGGGCTTATGGTCATCGAATCGGCAAGCACTTTCTTATGATGTAGGTGTAATCGAAACGCGTTGAAAATCATATGTGATATAACCGTTACGGTGAATGGAAGTGAGGTACTAATTTTAAACGCTTTTATACTTAAAAATGTTTAGTGTTACTCTGCCCTATCCAATAGAATGTAGTTAGTGTCTGGTGGGGCAGGTGGGGCAGCGTCGCTTGCAAGCGCAGGGTGCAGGTAACGTTCGTAATATCTTCCACGGTCCCCCCTCCCTTCCCTGCCTTCCCCCCACCTACCACCCTCGACACGGCGCGCCAGCAACGGTGGTAACGGAAATTTAAGCGTTCCATGGCGCAGCCCGCAGCTGAGACGAATGTGCACGGCAGGAATGTGGCTTCAAATACAATGACCAGGTCTACAAAGGATAGTTTGCGTTGTTCTAAAACCAATTTCATGCCACTACGTAAAAATTGTAGCGGTGACTGAATCTCCTCACGTCCTCTTGCACTGAAACTTCCGAAATAATATCCGTCAAATTGTGCATGCAACTACTCAAATGTGTATTTCCATATTTCCATTACGTCACGCGTTTAGTTTCACTCACTTAAAACATAGCTAATGGTTTTTCCGTTTTTAGTGTGAATGTGATTTCTGCATTCAGGTTTCACATGAATTTTCCCCTTTCTCAGTGGAGCTCTGAATAAAAAAAAAGAAATTCTGAGGCCTGAGACCATAACTAATGACACACAATGCTTACATTCAAATATACTAACAAGGTACAATAATTTTCGTACGGCTAATGATTTGTGCCGCGCGGGAGGGAGGAAGAAGAGGAGCTGCTTCCTGTCTAATGCCCGCCACATACTCACGGCCTTCCTTCACAGCAGCTGCCTGCTCTCTCTCTCTCTCTCTCTCTCTCTCTCTCTCTCCCCCAGCTGCCTTCTCTCTCTCGCTCTTCTTAACGAAATAAAATCCAGCGGCAACACAGTGCAGTAGCCGCGTCTAGCGTGCAATAACAGAGTCCCTCGCCAGCAAAACTCAAACTAGTATGATGTTTGACACCACACTTACGAAAGCCTCAGAACTTAGCAACAATTTACGATTTTTTTTAAAAACGCCAACAGCCAACCACAGCAGATAAACGTAGTGTGGGAATTTGGACAAATTTGTGCGCAGTTTAGATGACTGACGGTCAATCGCGATTGAATGTTGATTTTTTTTTCCTGGTTGACTGAGCCACACGTTGTACATTTTTTCCAGAACTTACCCACTTGCACAACGTCTGCTTACTGTGAGATGCGTGGTCTGTTCAGAAAATGACATTCCCTTTATCGTCTGGCGATAGGGACGGTGAAAGAAAAATTATTGGCAAGAAGATAGAGTAAATAATGAGTGAGTCCTCGTTTTGAAAGCAGAACGTCCACGCTACAGAAACTGTTACCCGTTCTGTCAACAGTTAATAAATTACTTAGAGAACTTTTCCGAAAATGAGACCGGCGCACCAAAATCTGAAGTATATTTTAAATCTCAGTGAACAAGTAATATTTAGATTCGACCCAACACAGCTAATACATTTTCTGCGGAAGGGCAGTTGGTACTCGGGAATTTAGTCATTTTTGTCCCCATCATTCGCTACATCTACCACATGTAGATTTTTGTCCTAATGCATAGCAAATAAAATTTCTCAACAGTGGTCCAGATGACCAAAAATCGTTACACCAAGGACTATCGAATAGGAAGCAGCTGGGGTGTTTCTGTAACTCCGAGCTCACACAGCCATCTCTCGAAAAACAGCTGTTCTGAGTTCATATTCAAACTCGTCACCCACTGCACCCTATCCTGAGATTACCTCCAGTGTTCATCACTCACGCTGTTGTAGGCGTACCGTGGCCGAAACACCGAGCAACGAGCAACGCCTGCGATCTATCCAGCGAAGCAGTCGGCTTGATTGCTGCGAGGTACCTCTGCTGACCTTGAGCACCGCCAGTGACGTCAGAGTTTATTGGGTGGCCTGCCAAGATCTCTGCTCGGCTGGGGCGGATCGCGACAAGACAAGTTACTCACATATGACTGAAATATGCTTACGCGACAGATTACTAACATGATACTACAGAAATGTATACAGACCCTGGATGGAGTCCATACTACAGTCGCCCTGTAAACATCGTAGCATGGGGGCACATGATCGCAATAAGTTCTTCGGCAACGAGGCCAGTCACTGAGTGGCCAGCGCCTCAGCTATAGAAGTCGATGGATCGCAACGGTATGTGCGCGGAAAGTCGAAAAACCAAATGCTCTTGCACGTACCAAAATCAAAATATCTTTTGCGACTCTTCAAGCTTTCCTGGCACATATGTTGTAAACAGTCTTCACGGTTTTGCTGCCGGATCACGTTGTGCAGATTCCACAGTGTTTCCTCGGAGCAACTGTCCGACATCTTCATGTGGTTCAACCTTGCTGGTAGCTAGGTACGACTGACACTATCCGCAAGTCGACGCCCGATTTCTAGAGCACGCGCGCGAAGAATGCGCAGGCGCGGAAATCGCGCACGCGCACTGATTTGCAGATAGATGGTGCATATACAACCTCCCTTTGACGAAAATTGCAGAGCTGCTCTCCTGCGCGTGCGCTGTACGCTGCGTTTGCCAACAGTGCGGCCAGACGTTAATCACCAACGGTCGCACTAGACCAATGTTATGAGGGGTCTGTTATCGAAAAATCTTCATTGCAGGGTTCCAGGCTGTGCTCAGTTGAAGTCCCGTATCCTTGTTGATGAGATTATCGGCTGTACGGATATGTATTGCTTCCTTAATGTGGCAATCCCAGAAAAATGATGCCGGGGATAAAACGTCCGTCTTTTCATAAATCATGCGATGACCTGTACTCAGACAGCGTTCCGCAATTGCCGACTTTTGCGGTTGACGAAGGCGTGTATTACGCCGATGTTCATTGCAGCGTTCTTGTACTGCGCGGCATGGCTGGCCTATATATTCTGCCCCACACTGACGAGGAATCTTATACACACCACATTTTCTCAGGCCAAGGTCATCCTTAACCGAACGCAACAGTTTTGTCAGTTTCGCAGATGGCTGAAAAACACGCTTAATTTCATATCTTCCGATTCTTAGCGATCTGGTACCAAAATACGGCTTAAAGGCCAAAGTGGTGGGTGCCTTCATTCTGCTCAATAGATTGAACTCGCCTGGGCCTCAATGCATTACGTATCTGTCTCTCAGAATAAACGTTTTGTCGGAACACTGTCTTCAAATGCTGTATTTCCCTCGACGAGCTTTCAGGATCAGATAGATACCACATGTGCTCTATCATCTAATGTACGTAATGCACTACCCGATTGTGCAGGATGATGGCAGCTTGTAGCCTGCAGGTATAGATCTGTATGCGTCGGTTTGCGGTAGACGTTGTGTCCCAAGGTTCCATCTGCTTTCCGTTGTACGAAAACATCATGAAAAGGTACCGAAAACATCATGAAAAGGTAAAGTACGATCTTTTTCCACTTCCATTGTGAAGTTTATATTCGGATGGAGCGAATTCAGATGCTGAAGAAACGTAGGTAGAGTACCAATTCTGTGGTGTCACCGCCAGACACCACACTTGCTAGGTGGTAGCCTTTAAATCGGCCGCGGTCCGTTAGTATACGTCGGACCCGCGAGTCGCCACTATCAGTGATTGCAGACCGAGCGTCGCCACACGGAAGGTCAAGACAGACTCCCTAGCACTCGCCCCAGTTGTACAGCCGAATTTGCTAGCCATGGTTCACTGTCAAAATACGCTCTCATTTGCCGAGACGATAGTTAGCATAGCCTTCAGCTACGTCATTTGCTACGACCTACCAAGGCGCCATTACCAGTTATTATTGATGCTGTAAAACATGTACCGTCAAGAGCGATGTTCACCAATTATGGATTAAAGTTAAGTATTCCAGCAGCTACGTACGTCTTTTGCTAGTCTCATTTCCTTGACCTGTTCCAGACCTCAAGCCAGCCTGCGTGAGTTTAAACGCGTGCCTTTCGGCTTCCTCTCATAGTTGGTTGGCTCTCTTGCCAATCCACAACAAATTCCATGTGGCCAAACCACAAATGTATCCTCCACAGCCGGCCGAAGTGGCCGTGCGGTTAAAGGCGCTGCAGTCTGGAACCGCAAGACCGCTACGGTCGCAGGTTCGAATCCTGCCTCGGGCATGGATGTGTGTGATGTCTTTAGGTTGGTTAGGTTTAAGTAGTTCTAAGTTCTAGGGGACTAATGACCTCAGCAGTTGAGTCCCATAGTGCTCAGAGCCATTTGAACCATTTTTTTTATCCTCCACATACCGCAGAAAACAAGAGGGTTTGAGAGTGGTTGACAGTAGTGATTTTCTTTCAAAGTGCTCCATAAAATAATAGGCCACCACAGGAGATAGAGGGCTTCCCATGGCGACAACGTCCACTTGTTCAAAATATTGGTCATGAAATAAGAAGTGTGTTGAAGTAAGCACGTGTTTAAATAATGATACTAGGTCCTCCTCAAACTTGTTGCTAATGAGCTCCAAAGAGTCCTTCAAGGGGACCTTTGTAAATAAAGACACAACATCTAAACTTACTAAGAGATCTGACGATTGCAAGCTAAGAGTTTACAGGCGACCTATGAAATCTTCAGAGTTCCGAATCTGATGGTCGCACTTCCCTACGAGAGATACCAATAGTGATGTCAGATATTTGGCAACAAAATAAGTAGGTGCTCCTTTTACGGCTGCCCGGACGTGGCAACCATAATCTGGATATGGCGTAGGACGTGACCAGGTTGTGACTAAAATCTGGTGGCAGGAAAACAATTAGTGACAAATAGGCGCCAACTGTTAAAAAATATATCGGCTCAACCACTTGCTTATAGTGTAAAACACTATGATTGACGCGCTTCGGAAGTCAAGCTTCCATCATCAGAATAATAAAAAGTAAAAGAACCTGTTAAAACTAGCTAAAATGGAACATCTAGTTTTAACAGGTTCTTTTACTTTTCATTATTCTGATGATGGAAGCTTTACTTCCGAAACGCGTCAATCTTAGTGTTTCACACTATAAACAAGTGGTTGAGCCGACATATTTTTGAACATTGACATTCACAACCACGACCTCTCATCCAGTATGGATAAAATCAAAGCGCAAACTGGTATAAAACAGTTACTTAGCTTTTATTGACAGCGAAGAGTGTACCGTAGATACAGTTCCAATTAGTGTCCAAAAAATATTCCTGATTCGTGGCCTAAGTCGTTATACAATACTGAATCACACAGCGAGCTAGCTAACCAGACAACGAACGACGGCACTGACGACTGTAACGAGCTGTCTGCAATAGTGATGGGGAGCTCGTGAATGAGTCGTTCAAATGAACGTTTCACTCCAGTGAAGTGTGAACTAACCACTCAATTTCAATGAACTGGTACTTCAAACTCTTCACAGATAACCACACTATCTTCAAGTTCACTCACTCTCTTCCCCTCTCCCTCATCCTATTACATCGGCGTTACGCCACTCATTCTCCCTTCACTTCAGTCCCCCCTCTACTGTCTGTCGACGAATCGCGCGGCGTTTGTGGGAAACTATAGGTTTGCGAGGGGTTGGGGAGGTGAGGAGCGATGGGAAGGCAGCGTCAGCTGCTTCCTGCAGTGCTGACATCATTACCCGTGACTATTTGTGCAGTTCAGTTATACTTCGCGTCTACCGGTAGCCTACCGTTGGCAGCGCTTTCGGACAAATTAATATTGCAGATACAAACGAAGAGGCTGGCTGTGTGAGCACGCACAGCCAACACGAAAATAAAAGTTTTGTTAATAACACTTAAAGAGGGATTTTACCTGAAATCGTACAAATTACTACAGGTGACAGTTTACGTTTTGAATTTGGAGGGTTATATTATTCTCAACAAAATAAAATCTACAGGAAAACTTCTGAATAATTACTTAACGTAGATATATAGACTTTGTGACAGTGGTAAACATACTCACTCTATTTTGGATTAAATTTTAAAAGGAACATGAAATTGGACTGCATTTTGTTGGTAGCCCTAGTTTTTCAGTCCATGAATACAACAAATAATGTTTCACTTGGCTGATAAAGACTTTTTTGGGCGTTTCATGAGAAAATGTCGAGCAAGATTAAATGTAATACCTTCTTTATATGTGACAGGCTTCTCTGTTTATCTTTCCTTTGTCCCCTTCGACCACGCTCTATTTAAGTTAGCTGAGACGCTGTACGAGCGTAAAACGTTGCGTGCACGTTACTGCATAGTTGGCCATCTGTTGGTAAAATTATGAAGTATTACGAACCTTTATTGTACCAGCGAGGCGAAGCGAGCGTAGCCGCGGCTGAGCGGCGAACTGGGCAACTTCGCCAGGCTTCCGTACTTCATGAATGAACTACTTCATTTGAACGCTTCACGGCAAAGAGTGAAATGAATGAAGTAGTTCACGGGAATCAACGAGTTCGACCCATCTCTAGTCTACAAGACTCCCTGACTCGCGGCCAGCGCTCCTGTTATATCGTGTAGCCAGAGGCCGCTGTAGGCCCCAGCTCAGCAATGGCGCGACGTCTTCGGTCGACTGCAACGCCATGCGCCGCCGGCGGTCGCGACGGGAAACTGTGGCAAGCGATGCGACGGCAGACCGCGCGCGCTATTCGGTTGGGTCCGCGGATACAACAGCTCCTATGTTACAATGGGACGGAGAGGAAACCAATTCTTATGGATCTTGGGTAGACCGTAGAGTCTAGGAGGAACTGCAGCCCGTTGACGCAAACCCTTGGCGACTTTCGCTACAATCGAGCTCTCCCTGATGAGTTCCACAGTCTTTCTCTGGATCCTACACGTCGGATCACTTTTTAATTTACTATATGCACGATCGCAAAGCAATTTGTATATCTGGCTACTATACTTTGTGCGTGAGAGAAGCACAGTAACATTTAATTTCTCAGTAGGTAAGATGACGATGTTTTGGTCTTCTCTCAATTCTCGTAGAGCATTTCTTTCAGCTGAGTGATATTAAAGTTGTATCTCCTAGATCAGGGCTTAACAACTGGCCGGTTTTGAGCGCGAGGCGTCTGCTCAGGCACGTGCTCGCGAGCAGCTGCAAGGTCGTCGAGTAGGGAGGGAGGGGAGGGAGGGGAAATGCGCGTGCACGTTTGAATAGGGCCGCAGCGTGCTTATTGAATTCGCGCCGACTGTGTAACGTTTAAAGTACTACGATCAGCTCTTAACAGTCTCTTCCCTGGTTAAGAATCATGTGAAGTCGCCGTTGTGTAACCCCAACCATGCTTTCGCAGTTCAACCCCCATGGGGGGGAATTGTATCTGTTTACAGAAAAAGATGGTGTTGCAAAATGTTTAGTATGTCACAAAACGCTGAATTCTTTTACGAAATTTAATTTGCAGCGACATTATATGTCGTACCACACGAAAGACTACGGACGTGGAAAATGTGATTGACCAGATCGTGTACAGGAAGTTATTAAACTGAAAAGGAAGTTATCCGAAGAAGATCTGGACGACGAAGAAAAATCAACTGAGGCAGCTCTCAGAGTGGGTTACAAAATTGCTTTGCTTTTAGCAAAATCCCTGCGCCACTTAACTGATGGCGATTTAATAAAGGAATGTTCGGTAGTTGCAGCGGAACATTTGTGTCCATCTCAAGTTGAACAGTTTCGGATTGTGCCATTATCTAACATGACCAATATGTGTCGCATACAGGAGATGGCAGACGACGTCCAGAGCCAGCTTGCAAATATCTGTAAAGATTTTATGGCGTATACTCTAGCTCTGGACGAAAGTGTTGATATCACTGTATCAGCGCAGCTTTCCATATTTATTAGAGGTGTTAATAGAGATCTTCAGGTGAGGGAGGAGCTCCTCGATGTAGTAGCCATGAAGAACACTACAACCGGAGGTGATATTTTAAGTAGTGTTGAAGAAAGTGTTGAAAATATAGGATTGTCGTGGAATTCTTTAGTTTCAGTATCTACAGATAGTAGAGGCAAACACTAAGCTAATAAAATTATGTGGCACGTGTACATTCTCCTTTATTTGTTTCATTTGTTGCAGTAATAATTCGTGAGTTATATCCCTGCAGGTGGCCGCGGATTTACATCGACTGGCGGCAGCTGTTGTGTGCCCCACGTGACTCTCCCCACTCTCCGCTCTGGTCCGGTAGTGGGGGTAGCGTGCTCGCGCTGCTCCGTGCTCGCGCCTTGCTGCTGACAGCTTGCTCTGCGAGCACGTATGTTGTGAAGCCCTGTCCTAGATGAAGCTTGAGACAAGAAGTGGTATGTGACACGCCTAATCTCTTCGGCAGAATCCTTAGGAAGTTTCGAAACAGCCTGCTCTATTCCACTAAATACACCTCGGATGGGAATGTTCCTTGGTGTAGGTGCAAAATTTAGACCTTTCTCTAGCACCGAAACTGCAACATTGACCAAAGTCAATGTGAGGCAGCGCCTATAGGCCAGACGTGCCGCACAGTACAAGACCGCTGCGATGGACATCAGCGTCAGACACGCCTTCGTCAACCACAAAAGTCAGTAACTGCGGAATGCTGTCTGAATACAGGACATCGCATGATTTATGAAAAGACGGAAGTTTCATCCCCGGCATCCTCTTTCTGGGATTGCGTCATCAAGGAAGCAATACATATCCGTACAGCCGATAATGTCATCAGCAGCGATGCTGGATTTCAACTGAGCCCAGCCTGGAACCCCGCATTGGCTGTTATTAAATCATGACGCTAAAATCAAGATTTTTCGATAACAGACCCGTCATAACGTTGGTCTAGTACGGCCGTTGGTGAGTAACGTCTGGCCGCACTGTTAGCAAACGCAGCGTACAGCGCACGCGCAGGAGAGCCGCTGTGCGATTTTCGTCAAAGGGAGTTTATACAGGGTGTTTCAAAAATGACCGGTATATTTGAAACGGCAATAAAAACTAAACGAGCAGCGATAGAAATACACCGTTTGTTGCAATATGCTTGGGACAACAGTACATTTTCAGGCGGACAAACTTTCGAAATTACAGTAGTTACAATTTTCAACAACAGATGGCGCTGCAAGTGATGTGAAAGATATAGAAGACAACGCAGTCTGTGGGTGCGCCATTCTGTACGTCGTCTTTCTGCTGTAAGCGTGTGCTGTTCACAACGTGCAAGTGTGCTGTAGACAACATGGTTTATTCCTTAGAACAGAGGATTTTTCTGGTGTTGGAATTCCACCGCCTAGAACACAGTGTTGTTGCAACAAGACGAAGTTTTCAACGGAGGTTTAACGTAACCAAAGGACCGAAAAGCGATACAACAAAGGATCTGTTTGAAAAATTTCAACGGACTGGGAACGTGATGGATGAACGTGCTGGAAAGGTAGGGAGACCGCGTATGGCAACCACAGAGGGCAACGCGCAGCTAGTGCAGCAGGTGATCCAACAGCGGCCTCGGGTTTCCGTTCGCCGTGTTGCAGCTGCGGTCCAAATGACGCCAACGTCCACGTATCGTCTCATGCGCCAGAGTTTACACTATCCATACAAAATTCAAACGCGGCAACCCCTCAGCGCCGCTACCATTGCTGCACGAGAGACATTCGCTAACGATATAGTGCACAGGATTGATGACGGCGATATGCATGTGGGCAGCATTTGGTTTACTGACGAAGCTTATTTTTACCTGGACGGCTTCGTCAATAAACAGAACTGGCGCATATGGGGAACCGAAAAGCCCCATGTTGCAGTCCCATCGTCCCTGCATCCTCAAAAAGTACTGGTCTGGGCCGCCATTTCTTCCAAAGGAATCATTGGCCCATTTTTCAGATCCGAAACGATTACTGCATCACGCTATCTGGACATTCGTCGTGAATTTGTGGCGGTACAAACTGCCTTAGACGACACTGCGAACACCTCGTGGTTTATGCAAGATGGTGCCCGGCCACATCGCACGGCCGACGTCTTTAATTTCCTGAATGGATATTTCGATGATCGTGTGATTGCTTTGGGCTATCCGAAACATACAGGAGCGGCGTGGATTGGCCTCCCTATTCGCCAGACATGAACCCCTGTCACTTCTTTCTGTGGGGACACTTGAAAGACCAGGTGTACCGCCAGAATCCAGAAACAATTGAACAGCTGAAGCAGTACATCTCATCTGCATGTGAAGCCATTCCGCCAGACACGTTGTCAAAGGTTTCGGGTAATTTCATTCAGAGACTACGCCATATTATTGCTACGCATGGTGGATATGTGGAAAATATCGTACTATAGAGTTTCCCAGACCGCAGCGCCATCTGTTGTTGAAAATTGTAACTACTGTAATTTCGAAAGTTTGTCTGCCTGAAAATGTACTGTTGTCCCAAGTATATTGCAACAAACGGTGTATTTCTATCGCTGCTCGTTTAGTTTTTATTGCCGTTTCAAATATACCGGTCATTTTTGAAACACCATGTACATGCACCATCTATCTGCAAATCATTGCGCATGCGCGATTGCCGCGTCTGCGCGTTCTTCGCGAGCGTGTTATAGAAACGGGGCGTCGGTGTGCGGATTGCGGCAGTCGTACCTAGCCACCAGCAAGGTTGAGCCACCTGAAGATGTCGGACAGTGGCTGTGAGAAAGTATTGTGGTATTTGCACAATGTGATCCGGCGGCAAACCCGTGTAGACTATTTACTAAATATATTTTGCCATTACTACCAGCCTCTAGTCGTATCTACCTGGCAGTTCATCGGTTCTAATGGTTTTCTTAGCTGTTCGAGTTCTTCGAAATACGACGGTATTGTTAGGGACGGAAACTGTTTGAGAAAGTAGATATTCAATCTAAAAGACAAACATCTACTTATACGTGATTACTCCGCTATTCACAATAAAGTGCCTGGCACCGGGTTCAATGAACCACCTCCAAGCTGTCTCTCTACAGTTCCACTCTCGAACGGCACGAGGAAAAAACGAGCACTTATATTTTTCTGTCCGAGAACTGACTTCTCTTATTTTATCGTGATGATCTTTTCTCCCTATGTAGGTGGGTACCAACAGAATGTTTTCGCGATCGGAGGAGAAAACTAGTGACTGTTCAAAAATGTGTGTGAAATCTTAGCGGACTTAACTGCTAAGGTCATCAGATCCTAAGCTTACACACTACTTAACTTAAATTATCCTAAGGACAAACACACACACCCATGCCCAAGGGAGGACTCGAACCTCCGCCATGACCAGCCTCACAGTCCATGACTGCAGCGCCTCAGACCGCACGGCTAATGGTTCAAATGGTTCAAATGGCTCTGAGCACTATACGACTTAACTTCTGAGGTCATCAGTCGCCTAGAACTTAGAACTAATTAAACCTAACTAACCTGAGGACATCACACACATCCATGCCCGACGCAGGATTCGAACCTGCGACCGTAGCGGTCGCTCGGTTCCAGCCTGTAGCGCCTAGAACCGCACGGCCACTCTGGCCGGCCCGCACGGCTAATCCCGCGCGGCTTCTGGTGTGACACTATCTCCCTTATTTCGCGATAATATAAAGCGAACTGCCCTTCTTTGTATTTTCTCGATGTGTTCTGTCCGTCCCACCTGATGCGGATCCCACACCGCACAGCAACACTCCAGAAGAGGGCGGACAAGCGTGGTGTAAGCAGTCTCTTTAGTAGACCCCTTGCACCTTCAAGTGTTCTGCCAGTGAATCGCACTCTTTGGTTTGCTCTACACACAATATTATCTATGTGATCGTTCCAATTTAGGCTATTTGTAATTGCAATCCCTAAGTATTTAGCGGAATTTATAGCCTTCACATTTGTGTGACTTATCGCGTAATCGAAATTTAGCTGATTTCTTTTAGTACTCATGTGAATAACTTCACACTTTTCCTTATTCGGGGTCAATTGCCACTTTTCACACTATACAGATATCTTACATAAATCATTTTGCAAGTCGTTTTGATCATCTAATGACTTTACAAGACGGTAAATGACAGCATCATCTGCAAACAATCTAAGACGGCTACTCAGATTGTCTTCTATGTCGTTAATATAGATCAGGAACAATAGAGTGCCAATAACAATTCCTCGAGGAATGCCGGATATGACTTCTGTTTTACTCCATGACTTTCCGTCTATTACTACGAACTGTGACCTTTGGGACAGAAAATCACGAATCCAGTCGCACAACTGAGGCGATACTCCGTAGGCACGCAGTTTCGTTAGAAGACGTTTGTGAGGAACGGTGTCGAAGCCTTCTGGAAATCTAAAAATATGGAATCAATTTGACGTCCCCAGTCGATAGCACTTATTACTTCCTGAGTATAAAGAGCTAGTTGTGTTTTGCAAGAACGATATTTTCTGAAACTGTGCTGGCTATGTATCAGCAAATCGTTTTCTTTGAGGTACTTCATAAAGTTCGTGCTTTTACATTGAGAATAAATACAAGTAACTTCTCGAAGTATGGTTACAGAATGCCAGACGGAACAACTGCAATGTTGCTAACCTATTAACTCGACGCACGTGAGGAGGAAACGTAGCTGCGCAGTATATCAGCGCCTTAAGTACTGCAGATTTTCTCCCAACGGAGCTGTTCGTCTCGCAGCCACTTCTGAGCGGCACAGCCGCTAGTCTGCCACCTTTCTCTATTTCCCCTTCCACAGCTCTCTGCAGCCGCAGGTATAGGTCAGCCGTGGCGCGCGTCACAAGCCTGCAACACTGCAACACCACCAAAGCCACCAATGAAGAAACGGAGCCAGGGTTGCCAAACGTACGACGCTCCTCGTAAAAATACGAGATTTGTGGTCTGCTGTATGAGGTACGTGGACACGGTCAGGATCGCACAGTTATGGACGAGATTCCGACATAGGAAATTTTATAACATGAATTTATATTGTGGGTAACAATTTATAGCCTAAATTGGTCTTTAAACATTGGTTACGATGGATGTGCTACATGAAAAGTAGATTCATTGGGTATGTTCGCGGATTTTTTACATTTTAAAGTACCCTTTAAGGTTTTCCAAGTTTTCTTATACACTATGTCACCAAAAGTATACGGACAGCCACAAAAACATACGTTTTTCATATTAGGTGCTGCCACCTACTGCCAGGTACTCCACATCAGCGACCTCCGTAGTCATAAGACATCGTGAGAGAGCAGAATGGGGTGCTCCGTGGAACTCACGGACTTCAAACGTGGTTAGGTGGTAGGATGTCACTTGTGTCATACGTCTGTACAGGAGATTTCCACACTCCTGAACATCCCTACGTCCACTGTTTTCGATGTGAAAGTGAAGTGGAAACGTGAAGGGACACGTAAAGTACCAAAGCGTACAGGCTGACCTCGCCTGTTGACTGACATAGACCGCCAACAGTTGAAGAGGGTCGTAATGCTTAATAGGCAGAAAGCCAGCACACAGGAATTCCAATCTGCATCAGGATTCTCTGCAAGAACTATGACAGGCGGAGGTGAGAAAACTTGGATTTCGTGGTCGAGTGGCTGCTCATAAGCCACACATCAGGCTGGTAAATACCAAACGGCGCCTCGCTTGATGTAAGGAGCGTAAACAATGGCCGATTGAACAGTGGAAAAACGTTGTGTGCAGTGACGAATCACGGTACACCATGTGGCGATCAGATGTCAGGGTGGTGAAAGCCTGGTGAACGTCATATGCCAGCGTGTGTAGTGCCAACAGTAAAATTCGGAGGTGGTGGTGTTGTGGTGTGGTCGTGTTTTTCATGGAGGGGGTTTGCTCCCCTTGTTGTTTTGCGTGGTGCTATCACAGCACAGGCCTATATTGATGTTTTAAGCTCCTTCTTGCTTCCCACTGTTGAAGAGCAATTCTGGAATGACGATGGCATCTTTCAACACGATCGAGCACCTGTTCACAATGCACGGCCTGTGGCGGAGTGGTTAAACGACAATAACACCCCTGTAATCGACTGGCCTGCACAGTCCTGATCTGAATCCCTGTCCGGATATTTTTGATCACGTAATGTGGATCCCTCAGTTTTCCTCAGAGCTCGTCTGTAGAGTCCGGAACGTTCCATATCTGTACACGCTGCTGCCAACAAATAGGATTTGCAATGTGCGAGACTACAATGAACAGAAGTTCAATGTGTAGTGGTCGCGATACTGTTAATGATGATGATAGTGATAATGATGGTGATGACGATGATGAAACTGAAATCTAGGGTCCGGAAGAATGCAGTGCCTGCGACTGAGTTGTTAATGATTATATCTGTTCTGAGTATCAAAATAAATTTTTACATGGTTTTCAATGTAATTCACGTCGCAGTCATTGAATAACTGTGTCACATCATGTTTTACTTTTTTCAATATTTCATATTCATTGATTTAAAAAAGTACCGTAACTTAATATAAACTTGCACAAATATGCTCGTGCAGCAAATGTGTTTGTTTTCGTGCTGTTTACATCTCAATAAGCGAGAGCTGTTTGCTTTCATTCCTCTTTGGCGCGCTTTCCCCTCATCCTAGGAAACTAGAAAAACTTTAAATGGAATAGTGGCACATGCCCACGCATATTATAAGTTATACATGTATTTTGCATGGAAATGACACGTGAACAACAGATTGTTACTCAGCAATTCAAAAACTGTTAATTGTAATACTCAAGGAGAATAGATCTATTCTCAAAGGTAATACATTAGACCCGTTCATTTCCTAAATATGGCGCAATGGCGCTTCTGTTGGTAGACTTCTGTACTTTTCGGTTACAATTTAAATTTATAAAATTTTGACATAAACGCAACATGCCTGTGACCTGCCTATTACTAAAGAAATTAATTGTTTTATTGTAATGATGATATTAATCAATCTCTATTTATCTGCAATTCATAAAAAAATAATTAGTTGATAAAACCTATCTCTGGAATTCTTTTCTCTATTATTCCAATCTCGTATAGCGCGCGGGAAGAATGAACACCTACATCTTTCCGTACGAGCTCTGATTTCCCTTATTTTATTTTGGTGCTCGTTCTTCCGTATGTAGGTCGGTGTCAACAAAATATTTTCGCATTCGGAGAAGAAAGTTGGTGATTGGAATTTCGTGAGAAGATTTCGTCGCAACGAAAAACGCCTTTCTTTTAACGATTTCCAGCCCAAATCCTGTATCATTTCTGTGACACTCTCTCCCATATTTCGCGATAATACAAAACGTGCTGCCTTTCTTTTAACTTTTTCGATGTAGTCCGTCAGTCCTATCTGGTAAGGATCCCACATCGCTCAGCAGTATTCTAAAAGAGGATTGTCAAGCGCAGTGTAGGCAGTCTCCTTAGTAAGGTCTGTTGCATTTTCTGTGTGTTATGCCAATAAAACGCAGTCTTATGTTAGCCTTCTCCACAACATTTTCTATATGTTCCTTCCAGTTTAAGTTGTTCGTAATTGTAACACCTAGGTATTTAGATGAATTCACGGCTTTTAGATTAGACTCATTTATCGTGTAACCGAAGTTTAACGAGTTCCTTTTAGCACTCAAGTAGATGACAGCACACTTTTCGTTATTCTGGGTCAACTGCCACTTTTCGCACCATTCAGATATTTTTTCTAAATCGTTTTCCAGTTTGTTTTGATCTTCTGTTGACTTTATTAGTCGATAAACGGTAGCGTCATCTGCAAACAACAGAAGACGGCTGCTCAGATTGTCTCCCAAATCGTTTATATAGATAAGGAACAGCAAAGGGCCTATAACACTACCGAGGGGAACGCCAGAAATAACTTCTATTTTACTCGATGACTTTCCGTCAATTACTAGGAACTGTGACCTAGCTGACAGGAAATCACAAATCAAGTCACATAACTGAGACGATATTCCATAAGCACGCAATTCAGCTACGAGCTGCTTGTGTGGTAAAGTGTCAAAAGCCTTCCGGAAATCCAGAATTACGGAATCGAACTGAAATCCCTTGTCAATGGCAATCAACACTTCATGTGAATAAAGAGCTAGTTGAGTTTCACAGGAACAACGTTTTCTAAACCAATGTTGACTGTGTGTCAATAGACAGTTTTCTTCGAGGTAATTCATAATATTCGAACACAATATATGTTCTAAAATCCTGCTACATTTCGACGTTAACGATATGAGCCTGTAATTTAGTGGATTACTCATACTACCTTTTTTGAATATTGATGTGACCTGAGCAACTTTCTAGTCTTTGGGTAGGGATCTTTCGTCGAGCGAACGGTTGTCTATGATTGTTAAGTATGGAGCTAACGCATCAGCATACTCCGAAAGGAACCTAACTGGTATACCGTCTGGACCAGAAGTCTTGCTTTTGTTCAGTGATTTAAGTTGCTTCACTACTCAGAGGATACTTACTTCCACGTTACTCATGTTGGCAGATGTTCTTGATTCGGAAATGGAAATAAAATAATTTTTTTCCTCGTTGATATTAATTTTCGTTTCAGTGGCCTTCAGTCACACAAAAACTGACGTAACACTTGCAGTCGTATACTGAAAGTCTAGTCTAAGCTATCCCTGAATAAATATGTCATCATTTAAAAGAAAAAGCAGTTTGCTCTATGGTTAGTTATCCGGGAATCCGCGAGGAACAAATTCCCTTCTTCGTATTTGTCGTCTCTGACTACCACGAAAGCCAAATACTACTCGGGCTAGAATAGATGGCCGATTCCTCCGACGTTTACCGACAATTATCGAACTGAAATCGTAGCACTGCCAACATATGCAGTCTAACAATGTGTGGTGCGGTATTATTTCAGTAGGTATTTCCTAATGAAGTAGCATCACATTTGAACATGAACGCATATGCAACGTTCTTTAACGAAATCAGGCCATCGTTACGGCGCTTTGAGATCGCAGTGCATCTATAGTACAGCGCAGGTGTGTTACTGGCATTGACAGTAGCCCGCCTCGTCGTACGTATTATCTACTTTTCTCTGTTCCGTACGTGTAGTATTGTGCCTCTTGTGTAGTTGTTTGTGCTACCTATTTATCTACAATTATGAGTGATAGTGAGGAAGGCCGTGGCCGTTCGTGTACTCTTACTCCATCAAGAAAAATACCCAAAAAAGGCAGCTGGACAAGAAAAAAGGAAGGTAACACATCATCGCAGCATCATGCACAAAATTTTAGACATCAGTGGTTAAAGGATACGGCTTTTAAGGACTGTCTTTTGCCAGACACCAATGATTCAACTAAAGCTAACTGTGCATTTTGTCCCGGGAACATCTATGGTAGCTGAAATATCTAATTTGAAAACATACGCCACTACCAAAAACCATATAAAGAACAAACCTGGTTCTAGCGTGATATCGCAAACATTAACATCGCTTGGATTCCAAAAAAAGTATAACTCCACAAAATAAAGAAAAATCACGTGCAGAAATTAAACTTGCTACTTTCTTTGCAGAGCATAACATAGCACTTTCGGTTGCTGACCATTTGAAACCTTTATTAAAAGAAGTTATGACGGATTCTAAATTAATTAAGGAAATAGAGCTCAAACGAACTAAAGTAACAATAGTGCTGAAGAACGTTCTTGGAGAAGGTCATAAAGCAGAATTAGCCCAAAAACTACAAAAAAAATGAATTTTCGGTCATGACGGTCGAGACAACCAACATTTCAACAGTCAAAACTGCTTGCGTTGTGGTACGCTTTTTTGATCAAGAAGCTCAAAAAATATGTAGCACATTTTGGGAGTTGCACAAAGTTATTAAGGAAAGAACCGATGCCAGTACCAAGATTTTATACAGATCTCCTATTGAATCATTCATGTCCGATTGAAAAATGTTACAGGCTTTGGCTCAGATAGGTGAAACGTCATGATGGGTGAAAACGACTCCGTAAAAAGTATCTCACAACGTGATTTTAAAGGAATCACAATAGTGAAATGTGAATTAAAATCTCTCGGTGTACATGCCGCGTCAATTCATGAGAGCCTCGCTAGTTCACGACAGTCAGTTTCAGCCCTGACGACGACCATGGAGGTAGTGGTCGAAAGCTTGGAGTTTTACCCTGAATTGACGCGGCATGTACACCGAGAGATTTTTATTCAAGAAATACGTCGCGAAAGACTTCGTAGCCATAATAGTGAAATGTGTTTGTCACTCATCCCATTTGTGTGGCAGCGAAGCATGTAAACAGTCACCTGAAAGTGTACAGCAACTAGCTCGTGTTATTTATTACTTTTTAAACACAGTGATAAACCCCAGTTTTATTTCAGTAACTTCGAGTCATTTGTTGAAGTGGAGCCCCACAAAATTCTTAAGCCATCTCAGGCAAGATGGTTTTCATTGTCAGCAGTGGCTGAAAGAATATTAGAGCAGTGAGAATCCCTACGTCTGTTTTCTATCGATTTCACGACAAATCGAGCACATAAAGCCAAAGCCGATGTACGGAATCGGGCAGTATTTATTTCTGAAAAACACAGCAACCCTTTCTACAAACTTTATTTTTGTTTCATTGAATGGCCGCTCCCTTTATTTAATAAATTTAATCTGGAATTTCAAAGCGAGATATTAGTTATTCATAATCTACATGAGAAAATATGTGAAATGTATCAGGAATTCCTATTGCATTATTTACAACGCGAATATGTCATGAGGCCAAACCTAGCTGAAATAGACCCTGAAAGTCACCGACGTCAACTCCATAACATTGAACTGTATCTTGGCCTCAAAGTGCACGAGCTCTTAAAACATCCAGATGTGGCCAGACATCCTGTAGATATTCTTCCCATGTTGCAAAAAGTTCTACAAAGTTGCTGCCACAGAAATAAAACAACAATAAAACATGGATAACCCTGTCTAGTCAAATTTACAAGTTTTCAAACCAAAATCAGCACTCCCTCGCAATTTCTGGAGCCTTTACCCAACACTAATGCCTCTTATTGAAGTGGTTCCGCTTATAATTGCACCAGATGATCACGCAAAAAAAAAATAGACGATTAATGGAGACGGCTGCCAAACGCACAAGCTCGGTATCCTGAGGACTGAATGAAATTAGTGAGCCAGATAACTTTTGGCATCTTTCATTGAAAACTGAAGATTTTTCTGAGATGACTCTTTTTTCTCTAACTGCGCTGCCCGTACGTCATATAAATGCTGACTGCGAGCGAGTTTTCAGTAAGGCTAATCTGATAAAAACAGACATAATAAAGCGGCTACCTGTGGAAAGTATGAACGGGACACTCCTTGCTGCACAAAGCTTAATAGGACCAACACGTACTGAAAATTGGATCAATTTTGAACCGACATAAGACATGTATAGCCGTATGACTCGAGAAAAATTATACGGCAACACACATAAGAACGATGTCAGCGAGGCCGAGGTTGTACCTGATATTATATTTGGAGACATAAACTAAGACTAGTTGTATGCAAATGTAGGTTAGATGGTGCCACAGTTGAGAGGTCTGTGGCGGTGCCGTGGCCTAAGGCGGATCTCTAATGGCAGACCAGGAACCAAAAACGCTTCAATGTCACCAAACATTTGCCAGAGCAACGAAGTGGTTTTCCCGTCAATGAGAAGGGAATACACTCCTGGAAATTGTAATAAGAACACCGTGAATTCATTGTCCCAGGAAGGGGAAACTTTATTGACACATTCCTGGGGTCAGATACATCACATGATCACACTGACAGAACCACAGGCACATAGACACGCAACAGAGCATGCACAATGTCGGCACTAGTACAGTGTATATCCACCTTTCGCAGCAATGCAGGCTGCTATTCTCCCATGGAGACGATCGTAGAGATGCTGGATGTACTCCTGTGGAACGGCTTGCCATGCCATTTCCACCTGGCGCCTCAGTTGGACCAGCGTTCGTGCTGGACGTGCAGACCGCGTGAGACGACGCTTCATCCACTCCCAAACATGCTCAATGGGGGACAGATCCGGAGATCTTGCTGGCCAGGGTAGTTGACTTACACCTTCTAGAGCACGTTGGGTGGCACGGGATACATGCGGACGTGCATTGTCCTGTTGGAACAGCAAGTTCCCTTGCCGGTCTAGGAATGGTAGAACGATGCGTTCGATGACGGTTTGGATGTACCGTGCACTATTCAGTGTCCCCTCGACGATCACCAGTGGTGTACGGCCAGTGTAGGAGATCGCTCCCCACACCATGATGCCGGGTGTTGGCCCTGTGTGCCTCGGTCGTATGCAGTCCTGATTGTGGCGCTCACCTGCACGGCGCCAAACACGCATACGACCATCATTGGCACCAAGGCAGAAGCGACTCTCATCGCTAAAGACGACACGTCTCCATTCGTCCCTCCATTCACGCCTGTCGCGACACCACTGGAGGCGGGCTGCACGATGTTGGGGCGTGAGCGGAAGACGGCCTAACGGTGTGCGGGGCCGTAGCCCAGCTTCATGGAGACGGTTGCGAATGGTCCTCGCCGATACCCCAGGAGCAACAGTGTCCCTAATTTGCTGGGAAGTGGCGGTGCGGTCCCCTACGGCACTGCGTAGGATCCTACGGTCTTGGCGTGCATCCGTGCGTCGCTGCGGTCCGGTCCCAGGTCGACGGGCACGTGCACCTTCCGCCGACCACTGGCGACAACATCGATGTACTGTGGAGACCTCACGCCCCACGTGTTGAGCAATTCGGCGGTACGTCCACCCGGCCTCCCGCATGCCCACTATACGCCCTCGCTCAAAGTCCGTCAACTGCACATACGGTTCACGTCCACGCTGTCGCGGCATGCTACCAGTGTTAAAGACTGCGATGGAGCTCCGTATGCCACGGCAAACTGGCTGACACTGACGGCGGCGGTGCACAAATGCTGCGCAGCTAGCGCCATTCGACGGCCAACACCGCGGTTCCTGGTGTGTCCGCTGTGCCGTGCGTGTGATCATTGCTTGTACAGCCCTCTCGCAGTGTCCGGAGCAAGTATGGTGGGTCTGACACACCGGTGTCAATGTGTTCTTTTTTCCATTTCCAGGAGTGTATATTCCAGTCAGCTAACGACACAGTTCACTTAAGTGCCTTAAATATCGTCTAAATAACAATAATGGGCCACCGGCCTTGCCGCAGTGGTAACACCGGTTCCCGTCAGATCACTGATGTTAACTGCTGTCGGGCTGGGCTAGCACTTCATGGGTGACCATCCGGTCCGCCGAGCGTTGATGGCAAACGGGGTGCACTCAGCCCTTGTGAGGCAAACTGAGGAGCTACTTGATTGAGAAGTAGCGGCTCCAGCCTCGTAAATTGACGTACGGCCGTGAGATCGGTGTGCTGACCAAATGCCCCTCCATATCCGCATCCAGCACCCATCACATCAAACGCCAACATATACTATACAGATGCACAGCCTACGTAAGATACTTTCAAACTATCATTTCCTTTGCAGTCTTCCCAAATATTTTTGCTTCTACGATTTTGCGAAGCGTGACGTTAGTCCAGATAAACTAGTGGTCTTTTGTCCCCTGTGTGCTATAAATGCACAATGTGCAAAAATTGTACTTTTCGGGGAGACAATACCCCTTCATTCCACACATCCGCAGTTCCTTTTCCTGAAATTAAAACCGATGTAGTTCAGAAGACGAATAACGAACGTTTCTGAGCCCTCGTACTGATATTTGTGTTGCAGTTGCCTCCTCTACTGTTGTATTACAACATTGTACTGCTGACCACTACTTTATTAAAATCGTCCGTTTGAGTAAAGGTGCATTACAGTTTATATCTCTTTTGTGGCAAGTCGGCGACAACACTCACACCTACAGCTCCGGATATTATCATAATCCTAACAAGTTTCATTGTTCTTTTTGACACTCCAGATGCTTTTGTCATCAATTTTTTATGATTGGGCGAAGTAAATGTTCCGTCTTCCTTCATAATCACCAAGTTTGTTGAAATATTTTTGATATTAGATCTTACATATTTTTAGAGGAATGATTTCGTCCAACGATAAAAGCGACAGAAGATGGGCGATTTAGCGAGTCTGTAGGAATCATTTTTTCTGGTTAAGAAAATAATGATCTTATTTCCGAATTAAAGCGAAAAGGTCGTTTCAGAGCGAAATTTTGTTATTTCGCGATGAACACAATATTACAGCGAAATTTGTAGAGAATAATGAGCTTGAAATTTTTTTTCCAAGATTATATTTACGAAGAGAAAGGGAAAAGAGAACAAAGATATTTCAACACAACTGAAATACCTGTTACTATTAATGTTCCGGATAATATCTTTAAGGCATGACGCCAAAAGTAAAAGGGTTTGGGGAAGACCAGCTATTTTCTAAGTAATTCAGCACAAATCGTTCATTTGCTACGACGCCATAACTCGAATATCATGATTCTTCAGGAGACGCTTTTGAAATTTACAAATAGCTGTAACTTTTTGAAATTATAACGTCAAACCAACAAATTGCTACAGTTTGTTAAAGTAACATCTTGTTATGATGTAGACATAAATTACAAACTGAAATATATGCTCCGCAGTTTTCCATAATTTTTCAAAACTATTCACTTTCACTTATGACGCTGTTGTTGCTGAAATCAGTTTTTTTTGCTTGACATAAGTGGAATACTGACGTTACTGTTCATAACAAAAAGTGTGATTACGCAATGTTTACCACAAATTTGCTCTTATGACAGTATCATTTCTTCCCACAACTGATAATAAAAACAGAATAATGCCAAAAAGAAAAAAGAGATTAAAATAGTAATTATCACATTCATAGTATACTTTAATTATTTAAAACAAATTGTACAAAAATTACTTGAAACACAAAAATATAATTTACAGCTACTCATAGAATGGTGCATAAAATTTAGGAATGTGGTTTTTGGATTAGTTCAAGCAGGTCTTGTTTCTTGTTGGTTGCTATTTGAGGTTTTGTCTGAGAAGCTGGTGTCTATATACGTAACATGGCCCATCATCCTATTCTTTCTGACGATATTATTTACCACACTAAAATTCTCATAAGACGTTTTGAAGAAAAGGATAGTTGGTGATTAGCGTTCCACTCTGAGAAATTTCACTGTCGCTGTTTCCACCTGTGACATATTTAGAGGCCCCATTTCAGTTGCTACAGCTTTAATATCCAAAAAATCTTCAAAGCACAATTTCGTAACAGTGAATGATTTTCCATTTTTTTTAGCCACGAGGATAGCAGCAATGAATGACTCCGGTGTGTACGCTGTACCGCAGTCAGCTGTCGTTTCACTTGGCGCTCAATTAACGAGTGTGCAGAATCTCCCTCGTTTTGTTGTGACCTTTGATGAGGAATTTATGGCTTATGCTTTTCATGTTGAGACGAGATATACCATAGACATACAAAGCAACCATGAACTTATTTTTTTGCTGGCCCACACAATACTCAGAATAAAAAATGAAATCTCGATTGCCTTAAGCAGGTCTTTTATTCAAAAACCGAAGAACACTTGAACCCAATTCGTTAATTCCTTTGTGTCCATGGATTCATCCCAAACAAAACATTCACATTCATTAGTCTAGAGATCGTAAATTATAAAATTAAACACATTTCTAATAAAAGGACTGAGACATCGCCCTTGGGAATTTAAATAACCGCTTGTAAGTCATACTCCCTACAGCTGCATTCGATTCCTACTTCTTAAACTTTCAGCACATTTCTTTTTTTTTTTTCCAGTATATGATGTTCATAATATTCGTTTTTCTTCTCTTTTTTATCCCCCTCAGCATTATCATAGGCCCTGCACGTTTCACAAATGTAAGAATCTTCAGTAAATATCCGATAAAATATTCCATAGTTCACAAATGGATATTTTTTTCTTTGCAGTCGTCCATGTAGTCTCTGTGAATGTCCGCAATCTTTTCGCTTCCATCAATAAAATGTTTACTGATGTTGGCACGAGTATAATGACTTTCGATTTTTGGAATTTTATCGATAAAGTTTTCAACACCTTCCTTCAAATCTTCATCATCTTTCCTTTTTGCCATGTTTTCCCCGGCGATCCTCTTCGAGCTCAACATATGCCAGCTTATTTCGTTTTTCCTGTGCCGTCCTAATAGGGCGATCGTTCATATTTAACGTGTTCTTGAAAAACAGTTTGTACACGCTGACTTTCTGATTATTCAGACGGATACAGAAGGAGTTATTGTTAGCCCTTTGCTTCCTTGCACTACCAACACGAACATACCAGTATTTTGACTGAATGGGTTCCATATTATTGTGAATATACTGCCTTGTTCGTTTACATCGCCCAACGACCAATAGGATTTAAACATTTGCATCCGTTCCTCTTCCGTAAAGTTCACAGAATATTTCCACTTACACTTTTCCGTACATGATGGTTCCATTTTCCTCTCTTTTCGCATCTTGTTGCCCATTGTGTGCATTTTGTATGCCTTCTCACTGTTTCTTATGTTCTTATTAACATTCTTTATCCAGGCGTGCTCATTAACCTTAATTCCTTTCTTTGCCGGGCTCGTTAATATTATCGGAGTTTCGACTTGGGCGATATTAGAAACACAGTTCCCTCTTTCGAATTAGCTGCTCCGTCGCTATCACTGTCGCTCTCTCTGATAACGTTAGGTGGTACACACATGGCATGAGTAACATCATCATCATCTTTGGAAAGTGAACATGAACCTATTAAAGAAACTGATCTCGTTCCAAGAAATGAACTTGCGGCAGAATTACTCTTAACCTCCATGTTTGCAGCTAACGCGGTGGCTGCAGCTAATACAAACTCTTCAAAATTAAAAATGTGGTATTAGGGTGCAGAACTCATTGTCACAAAGTCAAAAGATGTGGGATATATTTTCGTTAAAAAAAACAACTTAAGTAATTAATAACATACTTCTTTCTTCTGAGCGTTCTTCTCTAGACACGGAATTGGTATTCAGATCTGCAGAAGGAGCTGATGAGGTAGACTTTACCTGCCGTTCCTCCACATTTCCTACTTGTTTCTTGTGAGCCATTAGCACCAATTTTGTTCCTTGACTATCTGATTGCATGATTTTCTGACTGGAAATAAAATTGTACTATCGAATAAATTGTCTGACTGATTATTAACCAAGTCCATTCGATGGTCATAAAATAATAAGTTACAGTAAATTATTACAACAATACTGACATAAATATCGATAATTCAAAGGAAAACGTGAGTATTGACGACGCCTTAGTCCAAGAGTGTCATAACAGCATATGATTCTAAAACCAGTGGTTAATAAAGGAATTCCTATAACTTGTAACAACGTATTGAAACAAAATAGTACCGCAATGAAAGTGATTCCTTTCTGCAATAATAAAGTCAAACGGAACTGATTCCAAGTTTTTCATACAGAATGTCATATCCTTAAATAAGGCATTATGCACTGCAAAGAAACAGGCAGAAAGCGCTCTTACCTTTCAGCTGCATTGTCACAGCACTAAATATGTCACTGTTCTAGATAACGTAACTACGTGTTACCCGCAACAGCTGACTGACAACGGGATACTGCATTGTTGCAACTAACATTCCGGTCGAAATGTACTTTCGGCAAAACGACACTACTGCCATTCTGCAACAAATTTTACAAGCTCAGCTATGACACTCAGGACATTTCAGTGCCATTGCACTTGTACTATTAACCCAAAAATCGTGTTTTTTGAGTTATGACGTTGTTGCAGCAAATGAGTGAAATGTTGCCGACTTTGACTCCAGGATTGCTGCGAAAAGAAATGTTTAGAATGTTATTCTCGGGGTGACTGTGAATCCCACCTCAGCCTGTCTCCTCGCTCTACAGAGCTAACATACTTGGAAATCCATAATAATGGATCCTGGCTGCACGGGTGACTGCACAAATGGTTGATGAATTTCGGTGTCCTGGTTCAGGTAAAATAAATGACGTGACCACCATCAGTACTGTCTGGTAATGATAACTTGGCACGTGGGCTTCATAGCTCCAGTCGGTAGCAGTCGACAACAGTTGGAAGACTTCGTGCAGTAATGGTTTATAGATGTTATTTGCTACAGCTACAGCTACATTTTCCTAGCTGCGGGGATTTCAAGCAACGTGCTGCGTAAAACGTGTGGGAGACAGCGCTCCCCACTCGCAGATGCAAAAATACAGACAGTTTTCCTAGAACGCAGACAACGCAATGCCGCTGCAGGATCTGCGAAACTCTTGCACATTGCAGCTGTTTGCGAGGTCGGAAGAGTGGGGCAAGTCTAACTAAGCAGCAGCGACTGCAAAGGCGACAGCTGCAGCATTTGTTTCGCGCGCACAGGCAGAAAATGCACTCCGTCTTCAGGCCACGAGTGGCCTACCGGGACCATCCGACCGCCGTGTCATCCTCGGTGGAGGATGCAGATAGGAGGAGCGTGGGGTCAGCACACCGTTCTCCCGGTCGTAAGATGGTATTCTTAAACGAAGCCGATACTATTCGGTCCAGAAGCTCCTCAATTGGCATCACGAGGCTGAGTGCACCCCGAAAAATGGCAACAGCGCACGGCGGCCTGGATAGTCACCCATCCAATTGCCGACCATTCCCGACAGCGCTTAACTTCGGTAATCTCACGGGAACCGGTGTATCCACTGCGTCAAGGCCGTTGACAGGCAGAAATAGAGTGGGTAATTTTTCCGATAGTTATGAAAACATTCACCAGAAATGTCGGCAGACTGTTTCTCTGCCTCAGAGGTTGAGCACCTTATCGATTGGAACAAATTTTGTGGAACATGGTTCACGCTGAGTTGAAAGACTAAATGCACAAGGAGTTAATATGGGCAGAAATCGGAATCAAAATAAATGAAACTTGTAAGAAGGAATGTCCAGTGTAATACAGTTGTAAATATGTTAGTACTGAGCCTTTAACTACAGTTATAATCAGTTGGACGTTGTTGTTATTGTGCTCAGTACTGTGAACGACCATTAAAATTCGGCCCATTGAGATAATTAGTGAATCCGCTCCTCACAGTGAATCCCTCAGCTTTGGCGTTACCGCCGATACCTACCACGGGTATCATGTTGTTCTTGGACAGTTCATTTATTTCTGACACGTCTGCGTTAGAACGCAGTGGGAACTGGAGTTCCTCTGCATCGTAGAGCAACCGTTTTGTTACTAAAATGTTATACGGTCCTTCTTTTTCACGATGTAAGAACATTTGTCTGACTACTTTGCGCTTCCTGAATACTTTTCCCAATAATATACAAATTTCCTCCTCTTCCCAAACTATCATGCACTTTCTGAGTGCCGAAATTAACATGTTTTTAGAGCGATCACTGTGCTGCATATTTTCCTTTGTTGCTACCCCTACTTCTGCCGCACCGCAATACACCGTGCCTAGCGAAATTTTCCTCGCAGCGTGCTGGAATTCGCGTAGCGCCTATGTACCCACATATTGCATATCCTACGGGAAACTGTAACACCCACAGACAAACTGTAAAAATAAATTAAAACCTTTCTGAAACTTTTTCTCGTTTTGACCCTCCTATAATAAAGGTAAAGGGAAAAAGTTTGTTCGTTTGCTAAAAATTCCGCGCCATACGTGACATTTTAATTTATTACTTCACTGATACTGGCCCTATTGGCCATAAAGTTTGCACACTTTATCGGCATGTACTACTGAAACCAAATACAAGACTATGTTATTGTATGACAGATAGATTAAGACATATGGCGAGATAAAGATTGAGTAGCGCAAAAACTGAACTTCTTTTACAAGCTTAAATATTTCTCTATTTCAATAGCACAAAATTTTCATTGAATTAAAAAATGGCACAACAAGGTAGTTCTAATTTAAGTCTAGCATACACAGTCGTCAAACTATAAAAAACACCAATTTCATTTTTTACGTTTTCACGTGCACCGTCCAACGCCTAGGAGAACTTTCCACGCAGAGCCCTGAGACCTGCTCCGGACGGTGGAAGACGCAAGCTTACTCCACAGCACGCTGCAATAAATTTCCGCATCTAGGAAAAAGTTGCTGTTCTGTGGAGCGTGACATTAGCTTTTCTGATTTTATTGCCGCCAGCTTAGTTGCTGCGCTGTAATGTCATTCTTTAAATATGTTTCGTTGCGCTATATCCATGGTAGTTTTTTTCGAATATGACTGATGCGGTAGCTGGAGCATTGCATGGTCATCTTCTACTCCAGTTCAGAAAAGGAAGCCGACTGTCATCAGCTCGTGGGAGCCCAAAGCATCAGTTTCTGTTGCCCGCACTTTATACTTACAGGAAATTGAGGCAGAGTTCGTTTCGCCCGCATCACACTTCCCCCGCAGCACACCCACACCACTCTCCCCTCTCTCCGCACTACACGCTCAAAAAGTTATTTATAGTTCTCGAGTAGTAGCGAAGACAAATGTTAATGGTACACAGCAGAGCTAAACCTTTTGCAAGTGAAGGCTTTTTTGTCTCGGAAAGAAATATTTTTATGTTTAAATTTTGTAATGTTTGTATCGAGTGAAAAAAAAGATACTGTCGCGAAACATTCTTTTAAAAATAAGGAACATTTAGAACAGGGGTGTCAAACCGCGGTCCGGGGGCTGCATGCTGCCCAAAGCAAGTAACAATGCGGCCGAATAAGTGAGCATTTATTACACAAACAGCATTTTTAAAAAATTATTTATGTGAAGTTACGATTAATTGAATAGTTTCAATCTGAAACTCCACCCAACACCATGCTGTCCTCTTTTTTTTTTTTTTTTCCTCAGCGGTAATTGTCAGTATTACTCATATTATGAGATGCCCAAATATACTCGTCCTCTTCCATTGTTGGCCTGGTAAGCTAAAAGGTTGGACACTCCTGCTCTTAAGCAAGGTCGATTCTCCTCGAGAGACTGCGTGGCTTTGTGATAGGATACTAGACTGCCACACGATGGAGTTAGGTTCGATTCCTGGCCAGTGCAGTTTTTTAAACTGAAGTGTGTGTTCTACTAGCATTTACATGAAGTCTAAAATTCATAAAATTGGAAAAACAGCAGTAGCACTTGAAACTGGTAACTGCTGATTCCTTTCTCTCATTATATTTCTCATTTTTCTAATTTTACTTCGAATACTAATGTCATTTATTTTGATCAAATATATTTCTATGAAAAATGCACGTCTTCTTATTTCTAATTAGATATCGCACACAAAAATCAGTCTTATAAAAGATTGCGTAAACAAAAAAAAACAATTTTTCATACTTACGTGTTTTACTCTTCACGGAAACATTCGCACAACATGAAGCTTTGGTTACCACAGCCGGGAACCTAACCCACGTTACTCACGTCGCAGTCGAGCATTCTGCTGCGACACAGCAGGGAGGGGAACTTGGAAATTTCAAAATTGAATTCCTAGAGAATATTTTAGAGTTGCGTCGAACTGCTTTGGTATGTTAATATTTGAGTTCTACATTTCACGTACCATAAATATAAGAAAATACAAAAATCGCTTTGCTGTGTGATCACCTTGTTAGTATGTTTCTGTGTCAGATACGCAGGAATTTATATTTCCCGCCAGTCCCGTAATTGGACTTAAGATTATCGAAAGTAATTTCTACGATATTTTTCCAGAGTGGTGGACTTCATGTAGCCAAGAGACTGGTGTTGCGTAGGATCTTGTTTCCTGAAGGAATCACTTGGACTTAAAATGGGACCGCGCCTACTCGTCATTACCGATTTCGCCAAATTCATACAGTGTGGGCTGTAGTTATCATATGACAACGAACCTTGGCAGATAGGCTACTGCGTAAGTGCGGAACCGATTTACGCTGAAAAAACTATTAATTAAAATGGTGGCCAGCAGGTGCAAAACTGGTGCTGTATACTGTACGACGGCCAAGCTGTATGGCTATCGAGAACAGAGACCGTACACTGTTTGTGAAACTGTGTTATGTAAATAGAAGCAATCACAGTTCTCACTGAGAGAGTATCGCCTGCTGAAGAGTCTGAGAAGAGGCCCAGTATCATTGAATGATTTAAAGAAGATGATAATGAAATTCGAAGTTCCGCGTGGCAAATGGAAGAGGAAGGCGTCGTATCGCGGTGGAAGTTATAACGAGGCTGCCGTTCCTCCAAGTGCCCAAGCACCAAGTGCTTGTGCCCGTGCAGTGTAACGATCATTGCCCATCCCACGGTCAACAGTACGAAAAGTTCAGAGGTGTATTCTATGGAGCGACGAGGCACATTTTCCGCTAGAGTGTGCAGTGAGTACACGGGTGTTGCAGGTACTGTTAGGTGTAGATTCACAAACACCATTATTCTCGTTCCGTTCTTCTTTGAAGATGATGCACCCAGAAGGCGTACCGTGACCTCTGCACATTATCGAGACCTCTTTGTACAGCATGTGATTCCTGATTTGGAAAAGTACAACTGACTGGAAACCACTATTTTCATGCAAGATGGGGCATACTTCATGTCGCTCGCCCAGTGAATGATCTCATTAATGCAACCTTCCACGATCGTATTATCTTCAGAGGTTTTTCCAGATGTATGGCCCGAAAGATCACCTGATCTGATCTTATTTGATTTTTGGTTTGGGAATATGTAAAGGAACTCGTTTACCAGGGACACGTCCAGTCTTTATCTGATCTCAAGACCAGAATATAGGAACATGTCATTTAGATGCCACTGGCAGCAGCTGTTAATCACGTCGTTTCATGGATGCACCATCTCGTCGATGCCTACATTGCTAATATTGCAGAAAGTGTTTAATCGACAGTTAATAATAAAATCAGTATTATTCCTTTCTCACTTTTTTTACCCTTTCTGCCGAAGTCCCGTTCCTAACACACTACATATGGAAACATTTTTATACGTCTTTCTTGCATTCACAGTGCCAGATTTGCTCCTAGTGACCAAAATTGGAACTAATTTTTTTCCAGAAGAAATCTGTTTCGATTTAACTCGTTAGGATATCTACCAGGTTTCACTGCTATACAATAGTTACAGCCTACAGTGGACTTCTCTAAGTAGCTGAACTGTAATTATAACCAGGGCGGCCAAATATGAAAGAGACAGAAGTGGGAACTCCAGACGACGAAACGCGTAGAAAAAATAGCAGCTTTGTCGCGGGTCGGGGAAGGCATGAGCCATTTATATTATTGTATCTCGTAGGGAGGGGTTGGCGCAGCGGAAAGAGTAGAGGACAGTAATCCGAAAGGCATGGTAACTTCTTTTATTTTTAATTTTTAAGTTACTGAAACTGAAAAGAATGAGAAATAATGCTCAGTGTATTGTATTTAATAATATTTTCATAAAAAGCATTAAAAGGAACGGCAATGGAAAATTTGGGATCGCTCATAGCATCTAGGAACGGATTGTAATGTTTGTGTGAGGATTTCGTGTACAGGGTGGTCAGAAGTAGTCTGAAAAGCTTTTATGAGGGTTGCAGGTTAGATTTTACAAAGAAATAAACGTTATGAATAAAAATCGATGTACTGCGTCGTTTAACCAGCACTGAGGTAAGCCAATCAGGCTGTTGTGCACGAAAATTCAGACAGATGCGGTTATTATCAGTTCAAATGGTTCTGAGCACTATGCGGATTAACTTCTGAGGTCATCAGTCGCCTAGAACTTAGAACTAATTAAACCTAACTAACCTAAGGACATCACACACATCCATGCCCGAGACAGGATTCGAACCTGCGACCGTAGCGGTCGCTCGGCTCCAGACTGTAGCGCCTAGAACCGCACGGCCACTCCGGCCGTCAGTATCAGTTCCCATAGCGTAGACGGTAGTACACGAGAATGCTCAGCATTTGGCTCTGATTTGATTCTTACTACCGTGCCATGTCCAATTTTTGTATCGTTCTCTTGTTAGGTATTACATCAAGGGAAGAACACGTGTGACGATGCCGTCTCTGGTGGGCCGCTTGAATTTTTCGCGCGCAACGGCCTAACTTCAACGATAATTTACTCCAGAAAAGGCGCATCAACAGAATTTTTTTCTTAACAGGTATTTCTCAACGCAACCTATCCAGCAACACCCTTACCAGCTTTTCAGACTGTTTCTGACTACCCTGAATAAAAGTATATCTTTTTATTATTTTGCAGTTGATAACTTACACATCCTGAAGCTATATTCACCGTAAAAACACGGGAAGCAGTAATTTTCTCAGCACCTTGCACGATTTACAAGGTTGTTTCGAAGCTTCTACAGAAGAACATAGTTTATATTCAGAAGTTGTTCACTCTCACAGCACAGTTTAACAGCAAATCATGTGTAATGCCGTTCGCAGATCAAAATAAAACTGAAGGAATATGTAGTCCTGTATGCTATAATTACAATCCCGTCCTGCACGCTGCAAGTACAATCCTTTCTTCGACATTTATTTTGTATCCCACTTATCCTTTACCTTTCTTTTACGCCTTTTATGAAAATACACTCCTGGAAATTGAAATAAGAACACCGTGAATTCATTGTCCCAGGAAGGGGAAACTTTATTGACACATTCCTGGGGTCAGATACATCACATGATCACACTGACAGAACCACAGGCACATCGACACAGGCAACAGAGCATGCAAAATGTCGGCACTAGTACAGTGTATACCCACCTTTCGCAGCAATGCAGGCTGCTATTCTCCCATGGAGACGATCGTAGAGATGCTGGATGTAGTCCTGTGGAACAGCTTGCCATGCCATTTCCACCTGGCGCCTCAGTTGGACCAGCGTTCGTGCTGGACGTGCAGACCGCGTGAGACGACGCTTCATCCAGTCCCAAACATGCTCAATGGGGGACAGATCCGGAGATCTTGCTGGCCAGGGTAGTTGACTTACACCTTCTAGAGCACGTTGGGTGGCACGGGATACATGCGGACGTGCATTGTCCTGTTGGAACAGCAAGTTCCCTTGCCGGTCTAGGAATGGTAGAACGATGGGTTCGATGACGGTTTGGATGTACCGTGCACTATTCAGTGTCCCCTCGACGATCACCAGTGGTGTACGGCCAGTGTAGGAGATCGCTCCCCACACCATGATGCCGGGTGTTGGCCCTGTGTGCCTCGGTCGTATATAGTCCTGATTGTGGCGCTCACCTGCACGGCGCCAAACACGCATACGACCATCACTGGCAACAAGGCAGAAGCGACTCTCATCGCTGAAGACGACACGTCTCCATTCGTCCCTCCATTCACGCCTGTCGCGACACCACTGGAGGCGGGCTGCACGATGTTGGGGCGTGAGCGGAAGACGGCCTAACGGTGTGCGGGACCGTAGCCCAGCTTCATGGAGACGGTTGCGAATGGTCCTCGCCGATACCCCAGGAGCAACAGTGTCCCTAATTTGCTGGGAAGTGGCGGTGCGGTCCCCTACGGCACTGCGTAGGATCCTACGGTCTTGGCGTGCATCCGTGCGTCGCTGCGGTCTGATGCCAGGTCGACGGGCACGTGCACCTTCCGCCGACCACTGGCGACAACATCGATGTGCTGTGGAGACCTCACGCCCCACGTGTTGAGCAAGTCGGCGGTACGTCCACCCGGCCTCCCGCATGCCCACTATACGCCCTCGCTCAAAGTCCGTCAACTGCACATACGGTTCACGTCCATGCTGTCGCGGCATGCTACCAGTGTTAAAGACTGCGATGGAGCTCCGTATGCCACGGCAAACTGGCTGACACTGACGGCGGCGGTGCACAAATGCTGCGCAGCTAGCGCCATTCGACGGCCAACACCGCGGTTCCTGGTGTGTCCGCTGTGCCGTGCGTGTGATCATTGCTTGTACAGCCCTCTCGTAGTGTCCGGAGCAAGTATGGTGGGTCTGACACACCGGTGTCAATGTGTTCTTTTTTCCATTTCCAGGAGTGTATTAATAAATACAACACTCCGAGCATCATTTCCGTCTGTTTGCAGCGTAAGTGAGCTGAAAATTTAAAATGTGTCCTCATATAAATCTAAGCATGTGCCCTGCTGATGACCATTCTGCAACTTTCCACAGTACAACTGCTGCGTTGGGAAATGCCCTAACATAAATGGCTAATGGTTCCCACAACTCGCGCCAAAAATGCTATTTCTTTGTAAACACTTGGCCATCTGGAGCTCAACTACTGTCACCTTCATTTTTACCGAACCCCTGCATATACCACAAATTCGGACGAAATCAGTAGGACTTGTAACCTTGTTACAGTCACATTTCGAAGAGGGGAACAAATACTGAAGTACAGTTTCTCCTGATACTGCACATTAAGCTCTGTTCTGTGATTACATCAGAAACTTTACACACGGTTACACGATTCATTAGGCATTTGAGAATCTGTTTGTGCAGTCGGAATGTGACAATCCAGTCAGATTAATACTCGAGGCCTTGGAACCAGGTGGAATTATAACATTAATGCGGCCAGCATTCTTTGGACTTACGTGATACGGTCGTCTTCGAAAATGTATAATCCGTACATATCATAAAATGGATGTAACACACTGATCATCCAGAACATTACGAGCACCTACCTAATAGCCGGTATGTCCACCTTTCGCTCGGATAAAAATTACGACGCACCATAGCATGAGGGCATTGACACCACATCTGCACATACATAGGGCACCCAATTCCCGTAAATTCCAGACAGGGGGACGATAAGCTCTGATGCCATGTTCAATCACATGTCAGATGTGTCGGATTGGGTTCAGATCTGGCAAGTTGCGGACAGGGAGGGCAGCACACCAATTGGAACTAGCCACTGCGTACCTTGAACCACTCCATCACACTCCTAGCCCTGTGACACGGCAAATTATCTTGTCGAAAAATGCCACTGTTGTTCAGAAACATGATCATCACTAATACGTCTACATCCAGTGTAAGGTACTCCTTTGCTGTCATGATATCTTGCTAGAGGTCCACTGAACCCCTGGATGCCCATATGAATGTTCCCCAGAGCATAACAGAGCCATCATCAGTTAGTATCCATCCCACAATGTAGGTGTCAACGAGATGTTATCCAGGACGACGACGAATTCGCTTCTTCCCATGGGCATGATAAAATTCAGTGGTCTGCTACTACGCCAACATCCAGTGTCGATAGTCATGTGCCCATTTCAGCCTTAGTTGCCGATGTCGTGATGTTAACATTGGCACACGCGTGGGTTGTCGGCTGCGGAGGCCCATCGCTAGGAGTGTTTGGTGCACTGTGTTTTCAGACACACTTGTACGGTACACAGCATTAAAGTCATGTTAGTTTCGCCACAGTTTGCCACCTGTCCAGTTTTATCAGTCTACCCAGCTGTCTGACGTCTATTAAGAGGGACGGCCATCAACGCCAAAACGTCTGGATGTGATTTCACCTTAAAATTCAAATGGCTCAAGCACTATGGGACTTAACATCAGAGGTCATCCGTCCCCTAGAACTTATAACTACTTAAACCTAACTAACCTAAGGACATCACACACATCCATGCCCGAGGCAGGATTCGAACCTGCGACCGTAGCAGTCGCGCGGTTCCGGACTGCAGCGCCTAGAACCGCGTGGCCACCACGGTCGGCGGTTTCACCTTAGCTTTGCCATGTGTTAAAGACACTCGCCACAGCACTCATCGAACACCACCAAGTCGTGCGGTTTCAGAAATGTTCCTGCCAGGCCTCCGGGTGTAACCGAACCGGCCAATTCTATATATCTTTGATTCGTCTTCGTATTTTAAATGTCCGAATCGAGTGTAATGGAACCAATTTTTTAACGTTATTTAGCAGAGAAAGGAATGCTTTTTAACTACAAAACCTGACAATATTTACCCACTATTATTGCTTAAAATGGAATTAATAAAACAGAGAATAATTTTTGTATCTCTCAGGAAGTGAAAATACGGCGTTGTCTGCGCAACGGATAGTGAACCCGGTTGCCGCTCGAATGTTCGAGCATGTATTACCTCACAAACAGGAACTTACGTTCCTCCCGGGCAGTATACGTGTCGCTTCTCAGAAAAATACAACTTTTAGTTCACCCAGTGCAGCATTTTCATTAAAACTGCACAACATTACACTGTTTTTACTAACATTTTTAGCAATCTCTAACAAAAATTTTGACTCCTATTACCTAACAGAATAGTATTATTAGCGAGGCAACTATTTATGATTTAAACTTTGCTCCAAAGTAAGGTGCGGATAATGAGACTCGATTTTCAGGACTGGTTACATCACACATATTATTACACACACAACACTTTATATTGTTGTATCCTACCTAGTTGTCAAAGACGGAGTGTCTAGAAACCTGATTCTCGGATCTCTAGACAACAATTCAAGCAAATATTATTAAAGAGTTTTATTAACAAATGAATCAATGACAAAACTTAGAAATACATTGATGTGTCACAAGCAAAGGGCGACATGCAATATAATCCATGTCTTCAGTATATCGATTGCAATGCAAGTGAAGAAATATAGTGGACCAGTCGACGCGGCGCTTATGTTCCCTTCGTATAGAGGCTGCTGCCGTCGTGCTGTCAGCCTGGAGAGGCGTCGGTCAGCATGCAATTGGCTGACGTCTTCTTCAGCCATCTCTGCTCTCGTTTCGGACTGGTGTTCCGGCGCTTGTCTTTATACCGGAACATTCCTTCCCCAAAGTGACGTACCGTCGTCTTAGTCGTCGTATAAGAAGCTCGACAACGGGGGAGGGGGGGGGAGGGGGGGAGGCAGGAACGTGGACATTCTGATGGATCGGAAGCTGTGGCTGCAGGGGACGGGCTTCCGGTTGTACCCCGCCGTCCAGCTTTCGCTCTGGCGAAAACGTCCCCCAGAAAACGACCAGAAGGGTACGAATCCTGAGCCCCATAAGATATAGAAGGCGTCAGCTGCTGCTGTGTGGGCGTGTCCAGCTCCGTCGGTGGGATGATAGCAGGCGGAGGAGTCGAAGGATCCGTCTCCATGGGGTCGTTCCGCGGTGTCGTGATGACACCCTCTGCCGGCTGTCCTCTGGATCCGTGAATCTGTGTGAGGAGACACAGAAGGATCACCATACACATGTCAGTGGCGAATTTGATTGTGATGTCGGCGCTGCAATCCGTCTGGGCCTAAAATGAGATACATGCATGCGACAAGTCGACGAAGGGTCTCGCCTCGCGCCCACCGTCTGCTGCCGCTAAAAACCCTGAAAAACACAATATCACGCGGCGCGAAGTGATACTTAAGGCCCCCCTTCGCCGCCGGATGCTGAGGAGAGTAGAGCAGGTTGAGAAGTGTCCGATGGCGGCTGCCGTGAAGCAGCTCCGCAGGCGATGGTCCATCACGTGGATGCGAACGACAGGAGATGAGAAACAGTTGCAATGCTTGATCTCTGGTGTGTGCGGTGCGAAGTTTAGCCATCTGCTGCTTGAATGTTCGGGCAAAACGTTCCGCATCGCCGTTTGACTGTGGATGGAACGGTGTACTAGTTAGGTGTTGTATGCCATTGTGTTCACAGAATGTTTGAAATTCATTTGACGTGAACTGAGGGCTATTGTAGGACACTATGACTTCAGGCAAACCCTCGAGGCAAAAATAGAGGATAACGTCTGAATTGTGCTACGTGACGTTGTCGAGTTCATTGGCACATTGTTCGTGCGAACAATCCCCCAGTGTTTTTGGTGAAGTAACTGCAACACTTCTTTTTGCAAAGCTTTTGGGATCAACACACATGATTGTCCACTGTCATTTTGAATAATAATCACCTGAACTGTTTATGACATGACCAAGCTAAGACAACTCAGGTTTTAAAAAGTCGCACTTGTTCAGCCTACACTTTAGTCCCACATCAGGTAACACACGAAACAAAGCACCCAAATTTGCAATTTTTTCTTCTGGTGTACGACCTGTACGACAATATCGTCCATATAATTTGAACAGTTTGGCACTTGTGCAGTCAGTTGATCCAAATACTGTTGGAAAATGGCGGGTTCTGGAGCACTGCCAAAAGGCCTCCGCGAATATTTAAACAAGCCCAAATGAGGATTCACTACACACACTTTTTGAGATTCTTCATCTAGTGGCATTTGAAGACATGCGTCGCGCAAATCAGTTTTTAAAAAGTAGCGACCAGTGCCTAATCTGTCGATAAAATCCTTTGGAGGTGGCAATGGATACGTATCAATCACAGTTTATGGGTTGATTGTAGATTTGAAGTCAACACAGAGGTGAATGCGACCTGAAGGTTTGGGAAGCAAAACCAGTGTACTTTCCCATTGAATAACTCGTTTGGGCGCAATAGCTCCCTTGTCTTGCAATTTTTTAAGTTCAGCCGCCACTTTTTCGCATAATGCAATGGGAACAGTTCTGGCCCAGCAAAATTTTGGCTGACCCGTTGTCTGTCATAGTAATATGTACAACAGAATTGTTAGCCTTGCCTAAACCTTCAGAAAAGAGTTCGGGGAATTCTTTCAGCACTCTAGATACACTGTCTTTGGTCTCGAATGCAGTCACTGACAACACATTGTCCTGAATTTGGAAGCCAAACAAATCAAATGAATCAAGGCCAAATATGTTCTCACGTTCGCGTGATTGTACCACAGTTCACATATGTGAGTGATGCACGGCAGGAAAAGTACATTTTCTGAGAATGGGAATGTCTTGTCTATTACAAGCCGTCAGATGTGTGTTGGTTTTAGACAGGCGTGGGGAGCCTAACAGTTCATATGTGCTGCAATTCAGCAATGTAACAGAACCACCCGCGCCCAACTGAAATTTCTCACGTTTTCCACTAATATGCAAATGAACAAAAGGTTTCTTAGACTGGTGTAGCACAGAAGGAACCGTTCGCTTACATGTTTTGCTAATGCCTGCAGAAGGCTTTGACTACACTCCATTGAATACGTGAGCCTTGTGACTAGACTTTTGTGAGTGGGCAGAATGCTTATGTTCGTTCCGTTGCAAACATATGGATTGTACGCGGCCGTTCTTGCCACAAGCATGACACTGCGATTGTCTGGACGGGCAGTCTTGGCGTCTGTGCCGTGAGTAGCACCACGGGCATGACTTAATTCTGTTCGCCTCTGTAGTCGACTGTTTACATGGTGTAGTGCGCGTGGGCTACTGGTTTTAGTTTGTTATCTGATACATACTCAGACACACTGATCTTGCCAAAAGAGGAGAAGCGATTCTTCTTGGTGTTTTAGCTCACTGGGGCACTCTGGGATGCTCCCTGGGGCACTGTCTTATTATTTCTGTTTCATATATTCATGTTTACAGTTCTTTTTATAATTAAAAATTTATTCTTTATTTTATTGATCAGTTTAAAGTTGCGAAGCATCCTTATCTATCTCGTGAGATTTTTGTTTTAAAAAAGACTAGTTCTAGTTTCACTTAAAATTCTTATCTTTTACATCTATTATTTAATTGTTTATTGATCATAATGTATCGATGGGTTGCAGGGGTTCCGACCCCTGGGGAGGTGGGTGGGTATTCATGCATGGCTGTGTTCATTTAGCCGCTGCCTAATGGGCCAGTCGCGAGGAAGGGGAGACTCAACCTGACTAATTGGTGGCTGCTCAAATTTATCGGCCGACACAGCACCTGAATCATACTGATCGAGTATTTGCCCTATGTGTTGAAATGATGGGTCTGGTCTCTAAGTCTGACATCAGTTAGACTGTACACGATCGCATTACTCAATATAAAGCTCCACAAGCACATTTGAACTTGTATTTACTCGTCATACCCTTCAAATCTGTTACCCACTCACAATAAGTTTGTTTTGACCGTTTTTTGCAATTAAACAATTGCTACCTAGCAGCTACTACATTCACCTGTTTATCACAATAGTTAGTTAGCGAATCTACAACCTGATCATAGGAAATTTCCCTGAGAGGAGAGTTTGGGAATAATATCTGAATGAGGCAGAACACTGCACTTCCTACTGTTGACAAAAAATAATGGAGTTTCACAGTACCTGGTACGATGTGAGCAATTACGTCAGCTTCAGACTGTTGCAACCACTCGAGCCACTCCTCTTGTTGTTCATGAAACTGGCGGGAAGGCGGCATGTTCAAATGTGTGTGAAATCTTATAGGATTTAACTGCTAAGGTCATCAGTCCCTAAGCTTACACACTACTTAACCTAAATTATCCTAAGGACAAACACACACACCCTTGCCCGAGGGAGGACTTGAACCTCCGCCGGGACCAGCCTCACAGTCCACGACTGCAGCGCCTCAGACTACTCGGCTAATCCCGCGCGGCAAAGGCGGCATGGCACTCGGAACTAGCGTAGGTGCCCGTTGAACTACACTCCTGGAAACTGAAATAAGAACACCGTGAATTCATTGTCCCAGGAAGGGGAAACTTTATTGACACATTCCTGGGGTCAGATACATCACATGATCACACTGACAGAACCACAGGCACATAGACACAGGCAACAGAGCATGCACAATGTCGGCACTAGTACAGTGTATATCCACCTTTCGCAGCAATGCAGGCTGCTATTCTCCCAATGGAGACGATCGTAGAGATGCTGGATGTAGTCCTGTGGAACGGCTTGCCATGCCATTTCCACCTGGCGCCTCAGTTGGACCAGCGTTCGTGCTGGACGTGCAGACCGCGTGAGACGACGCTTCATCCACTCCCAAACATGCTCAATGGGGGACAGATCCGGAGATCTTGCTGGCCAGGGTAGTTGACTTACACCTTCTAGAGCACGTTGGGTGGCACGGGATACATGCGGACGTGCATTGTCCTGTTGGAACAGCAAGTTCCCTTGCCGGTCTAGGAATGGTAGAACGATGCGTTCGATGACGGTTTGGATGTACCGTGCACTATTCAGTGTCCCCTCGACGATCACCAGTGGTGTACGGCCAGTGTAGGAGATCGCTCCCCACACCATGATGCCGGGTGTTGGCCCTGTGTGCCTCGGTCGTATGCAGTCCTGATTGTGGCGCTCACCTGCACGGCGCCAAACACGCATACGACCATCATTGGCACCAAGGCAGAAGCGACTCTCATCGCTGAAGACGACACGTCTCCATTCGTCCCTCCATTCACGCCTGTCGCGACACCACTGGAGGCGGGCTGCACGATGTTGGGGCGTGAGCGGAAGACGGCCTAACGGTGTGCGGGACCGTAGCCCAGCTTCATGGAGACGGTTGCGAATGGTCCTCGCCGATACCCCAGGAGCAACAGTGTCCCTAATTTGCTGGGAAGTGGCGGTGCGGTCCCCTGCGGCACTGCGTAGGATCCTACGGTCTTGGCGTGCATCCGTGCGTCGCTGCGGTCCGGTCCCAGGTCGACGGGCACGTGCACCTTCCGCCGACCACTGGCGACAACATCGATGTACTGTGGAGACCTCACGCCCCACGTGTTGAGCAATTCGGCGGTACGTCCACCCGGCCTCCCGCATGCCCACTATACGCCCTCGCTCAAAGTCCGTCAACTGCACATACGGTTCACGTCCACGCTGTGTTAAAGACTGCGATGGAGCTCCGTATGCCACGGCAAACTGGCTGACACTGACGGCGGCGGTGCACAAATGCTGCGCAGCTAGCGCCGTTCGACGGCCAACACCGCGGTTCCTGGTGTGTCCGCTGTGCCGTGCGTGTGATCATTGCTTGTACAGCCCTCTCGCAGTGTCCGGAGCAAGTATGGTGGGTCTGACACACCGGTGTCAATGTGTTCTTTTTTCCATTTCCAGGAGTGTATGTTAGTAGTTTGGTTCGCCCATACCTGCGATGCAAACTGTTGGCTCTGATACTGAAACATCTGTGTTAGCTGTGTCCCAACTAACGCTTGCACCTGAGGCGCCTAAGCAGAGGGTGGATGACTGGATTGCTAATTGTGATAAAAAGACAAAAATGGCTCTGAGCACTATGGGACCCAACTGCCGTGGTCATTAGTCCCCTAGAACTTAGAACTAGTTAAACCTAACTAACCGAAGGACAACACAAACATCCATGCCCGAGGCAGGATTCGAACCTGCGATAAAAAGACAATTCAAGCAGTAAAAATAAGCAGACAAGCAAAGAACATTTCTGCAACGCCCACCTGAAAAAACTGATTAGCAAAAACAAAGAGACACTATTAAAGTAAGTAAACACATTCATGCAATGAAACGACAACGTAGAATTAAGGCGCCCGCAAAACACAATAGCCCACGAAAAATCAAAATTTTGTGGCAGCCAGGCGCGGGGTTCTTTTGATAACTCGTCACAAATATTGTATTCTGCCTTGTTGTCAAAGATCGGATGTCTAGGAAACCTGCTTCTCAGACAGCTATACAACAATTCAAGCAAATCGTTTTAAAGAGTTTTATTACGAAATGAATCGATGACATTATTGACTTCGAGAAATACATAGACGTGTCGTAAGCAAAGGGCGCCATGCTATATAATCAATATCCTTCAGTATAACAATTCCGATGCAAGTGAAGGAATACAGTGAATACTCTATCGTCGCTGGTCTTGACGCTTTTGTACAACTGGCAGAACAGTCGACGCGGCGCTTATGTTCTCTTCGTTTAGAGTCTGCGTTGTCAACCTGGAGAGGGGTCAGTCATTGTGCAGTTCGTTGACGTCTTCTCGACAGCCCTCTCTTCTCTCGTTTCAGACTGGCGCCGGCCGCTGGTGGCCGAGCGGTTCTGGCGCTACAGTCTGGAACCGCGCGACCGCTACGGTCGCAGGTTCGAATCCTGCCTCGGGCATAGATGTGTGTGTTGTCCTTAGGTTAGTTAGGTTTAAGTAGTTCTAAGTTCTAGGGGACTTATGACCTCAGCAGTTGAGTCCCATAGTGCTCAGAGGCATTTGAACCATTTCAGACTGGCGTTCCGGAGCTTGACTTAACGCCGGAACATATGTGAACTACCTATCCACACCCCTGTAGCAAAAACCTTGCAGCTTTGTAGCCTTACCTTACGACAGATCCACTGAAGCCGGCCGCGGTGGTCTAGCGGTTCTATGCGCTCAGTCCGGAACCGCGGGACTGCTACGGTCGCAGGTTCGAATCCTGCCTCGGGCATGGATGTGTGTGATGTCCTTAGGTTAGTTAGGTTTAAGTAGTTCTAAGTTCTATGGGACTGATGACCTCACAAGTTAAGTCCCATAGTGCTCAGAGCCATTTGAACCATTTTTTCCCTCCCTTTTGCTGCTCGCGCCAAGTTCATCCAAAAGACTGGCGATTTAAAACCGTTTGTGGATTCCCTACTTTTATGATTTCAATTTCTTTAAAGCAATTACATCTTTAATCCCTTAGAATGTTACAGCCAGTATATTTATAAATTAATTCTTCTCCATATTTTACTTTCTACACAATTTTTAATGTTTTCACAGAATACACTCTCCTTCCAACGAACATTTATCACAGAAATAACACTTTTACATATTGACATAGCTACAGAGGCTTCCTTAATATAAACCTTTAGGATAAGATTGGCAATATTACTGAGTCGATTTTTATTAGATTCCCTTTGAATATAAAAGAATTAGGCATTTCAGTTTGAATTTAACTGTAGTATCACACAGGCCATCACAATCTACCTTCGGTGAAATTAAGATAGACAGCACACCATCCCTATTCTAAACACAGACAGCACACCCATTGATACTACATATACAGTGCATGTGTCTTGCCTAGTAATCGCTCCTCAGGTGACACGGCTATCACCTGGGTTTACATCGATAGTAGGTCGATAGTCATAACATTCTGGCTAATCACTATATACAGGGCGGTCCATTGATAGCGACTGGGCCAAATATCTCACAAAATAAGCATCAAACGAAAAAACTACAAAGAACGAAACTCATCTAGCTGGAAGGGGGAAACGAGATGGCGCTATGGTTGGACCACTAGATGGCGCTGCCATGGGTCAAACGCATAGCAACTGCGTTTTTTAAAAATAGGAATCCCCATTTTTTATTACATACTCGTGTAGTACATAAAGAAATACGAGGGTCACTCCAAAAGAAATGCACACTATTTCTGTAAAATTACAGTTTTCATTCTGCATGTGTGAAAGTTTTACAGTGTGTAGATACATCCTTCCCGCTTGTTATCAAACTTAATTCAACCTGTTCCCGTGAGTGGCGCCGTCACAGCATGTCTTCAAGATGGCTGCTACACTTGACGTTCGTCAGAAGCAACGTGCTGTCACCGAATTCCTGAGCTGCGAAGAGGGGACAGTGGGAAACATCCACAAGAGGTTGAAAAGGGTGTATGGAACTGCTGCTGTCGATCGCAGTACAGTTAGTCGGTGGGCAAGCATGTTACGTGATGAAAGCGGGCACGGCAATATTGAGGATTGTCCTCGCAGCGGCAGGCCTCGTACTCCTCACACTCCAGACAATGTCCAGAGAGTTAACGAATTGGTGACTGTTGTCAGACGCATCACAGTGAACGAACTGTCACGCTACATTGGGATAGGGAAAGGAAGTGTTTGCAGAATACTGAAAGTCTTGGCGTTAAAAAAGGTTTGTGCCACGTGGGTTCCCAGGATGTTGACAGTGGCTCACAAAGAAACAAGAAAAACGGTATGCAGCGAATATTTGGAACAGTACGAGAATGGTGGAGATGAATTTCTTGGAAGAATTGTGACAGGTGATGAAACATGGCTCCATCATTTTTCACCAGAGACGGAGAGGCAATCAGTGGAGTGGCATCACACAAATTCACCCAAGGAAAAAAAAAATCAAAGCAACACCTTCTGCTGGAAAAGTTATGGCTTTGGTGTTTTTCGATTTCGAAGGACTCTTGCTTGTGGAAGTCATGCCAAGAGGAACCACCATAAATTCTGATGCATATGTCACGACACTGAAGAAATTTCAAGCTCGCCTGAGTAATGTTCAACCACATCGGCAAAATCAGGATGTTTTGCTATCGCACGACAATGCACGGCCACGTGTCAGTCAAAAAACCATGGAAGCGATCACAAAACTCGGATGGGCAACGCTGAAACACCAGCCTTACAGTCCTGACCTGGCTCCAAGTGACTATCATCTCTTTGGGAAACTGAAAGACTCTCTTCGTGGAACAAGGTTTGAAGATCATGACTGCCTTGTGCACGCTGCCAAACAGTGGCTCCAACAGGTTGGTCCAGAATTTTACCATGCGGATATACAGGCGCTGGTTCCAAGATGGCAAAGGCAGTTGAGAGGGATGGAAATTATTCCTAAAGGGTGTATCTACACACCGTAAAACTTTCAAACATGTAGAATGAAAGATGGATTTTTTAAAAAAATAATGTGCATTTCTTTTGGTGTTACCCTCGTATGAATGTTTTATTTGGTCCATTTTTTTCGCTTTGTGATAGATGGCGCTGTAATAGGCACAAACGTTTAAGTAGTGGTATCACGGAACGTTCCGCCAGTGCGGACGGTATTTGCTTCGTGATACATTACCCGTGTTAAAATGGACCGTTTACCAATTGCGGAAAAAGTCGATATCGTGTTGATGTATGACTATTGTGATCAAAATGCCTAACGGGCGTGTGCTATGTATGCTGCTCAGTATCCTGGACGTCGTCATCTAAGTGTTCGGACCGTTCGCCAGATAGGTACGTTATTTAAGGAAACAGGAAGTGTTCATCCACATGTGAAACGTCAACCACAACCTGCAACAAATAATGATGCCCAAGTAGGTGTTTTAGCTGCTGTCGCGGCTAATCCGCACATCAGAAGTAGACAAATTGCACGAGAATCGGGAATCTCAGAAACGTCGGTGTTGAGAATGTTACATCAACATCGATTGCACCCGTACCATATTTCTATGCACCAGGAATTGCATGGCGACGACTTTGAACGTCGTCTACAGTTCTGCCACTGTACACAAGAGAAATTACGGGACGATGACAGATTTTTTGCACACGTTCTATTTAGCGACGAAGCGTCACTAACCAACAGCGGTAACGTAAACCGGCGTAATATGCACTACTGGGCAACGGAAAAAACACGATGGCTGCGACAAGTGGAACAACAACGACCTTGGCGAGTTGATGTATGGTTCGGCATTATGGGAGGAAGGGTAACTCTCCCCCATTTTATCGATGGCAGTCTAAATAGTGCAATGTAAGCTGATTTCCTACGTAATGTTCTACCGATGTTACTACAAGATGTTTCACTGCATGACAGAATGGTGATGTACTTGCAACATGATGGATGTCCGCCACATAGCTCACGTGCGGTGGAAGCTATATTCAATAGCATATTTCATGACAGGTGGATTAGTCGTCGAAGCACCGTACCATGGCCATCACGTTCACCGAATCAGACGTCCCCGGATTTCTTTCTGTGGGGAAAGCTGAACGATATTTGCTATCGTGATCCACCGACAATGCCTGACAGCATGTTCAAAATGGTTCAAATGGCTCTTAGCAGTATGGGACTTAACATCTTAGGTCATCAGTCCCCTAGAACTTAGAACTTCTTAAACCTTACTAACGTAAGGACATCACACACATCCATGCCCGAGGCAGGATTCGAACCTGCAACCGTAGCAGTCCCGTGGTTCCGGACTGAAGCGCCTAGAACCGCACGGCCACCGCGGCCGGCCTGACAGCATCTGTTAGCGCATTGTCAATGCATGTGCGATCATTACGGAAGGCGAACTACTCGCTATTGAGAGGAATGTCGTTACACGTATTGCCAAATTCATTGAGGTTGACGGACATCATTTTGAGCATTTATTGCATTAATGTGGTATTTACAGGTAATCACGCTGTAGCAGCGTGCGTTCCCAGAAATGATAAGTTCACAAAGGCACATGTATCACACTGGAACGACTGAAATAAAATGTTCAAACGTACCTACGTTCTGTATTTTAATTTAAAAAAGCTACCTGTTACCGACTGTTCGTCTAAAATTGTGAGCCATATGTTTGTGACTATTACAGAGCCATCTATCACAAAGCGAAAAAAGTGGTCCAACTGAAACATTCATATTTCTTTACATACTACACGAATGTGTAATAAAAAACGGGGGTTCCTATTTAAAGAAAACGCAGTTGATATCCGTTTGACTTTTGGTAGCGCCATCTATTGGGCCTAGCATAGCGCCATCTGGTTTCCCCCTCAGGCTAGACAAGTTTCGTTCTTTGTAGTTTCTTCGTTTGACGCTTATGTCGTGATATATATACAGGGTGTGTCACCTAAAATTACCACTGGATATATTTCGTAAACCACATCAAATACTGACGAATCGATTCCACAGATCGAACGTGAGGAGAGGGGCTAGTGTAACTGGTTAATACAAACCATAAAAAAATGCACGGAAGTATGTTTTTTAACACAAACCTACGAATTTTTAAATGAAACCCCGTTGGTTTTGTTAGCACATCTGAACATATAAACAAATACGTATTTTTGTATGGTTTTATTAAACAATTACACTAGCCCTTCTCCTCACGTTCGGTATGTGGAATCGGTTCGTCAGTTTACGAAATATATCCAGCGGTAACGTAAGGTGACTCATCCTATATATATATATATATATATATATATATATATATATATATATATATATGTGTGTGTGTGTGTGTGTGTGTGTGTGTGTGTGTGTATCAATGTGAGTTTCACATCTCCTATTAAACTACTGGACCTAATACGCCCAAACACGCTACACATATCATTTACTGCTTTTAATCGTCGCTATGGATGTAAGAACCTACGAATCAAGGGGTGGAATTTGGGGTGAAAACCAGTGTAGACTATGGCGCACACCCATAATGTAGTAATTCAATGTTTGGGAATGAGAGCACTTAGGGATTTACAACAAACTGTGCACATAGTTCCAGACATTTACAAATCTCCTTCTCGCTGAGACCCCAGCAAAATGATAAAAGGATGAATGTTTATCGCTTACTGCATTTTTGCTATTCCTATTGTAAATCTGTTGTGTAAAGCATGACGTTGAAATTTATTACTTGTTTACTACGAACTGTATTTGTGGCACAGTACGCAGACAGTATTCGCATACACCACTGAATGCATCAGAAAAATATCATTGTACGAGATATAGTTCAGGAAATATGATGTCCTAAACATCGAGATATGTGAAAACCTGCCACATAATGCATGACGTTTAAATTTGTTCTTCGTTGCTGCTAACCCTATTCGCAACATTTTTTGCAGATAGTATCCACATCTGCCGCTAAATATACCAACAATAACATATCGTTGTACAACACATAATTCAGGAGATACAGCGTCATAAACATTGACCTGCGTGAAAATGACACTGAAGGGCGAAATTCGCTACTGATACATGTGAAATACGTGTGAAATACATTAACCTATGTGCAATATATTTCACATGTGTGGAAACAGACAAAGCCACAGGTAAAACTGTGGGGTCCTGCCCACTCGTCTGTTATCGGGTGACTAAAGGATGCTGCTTTCTCGGATAGCTATACAACAATTCAAGCAAATCACATTAGTGGTTTTTATTACAATAAGGTAGCTATTGGCGACATGCAAATAACCAATGTCTTTCACTATATAGAATTATCATGCAAGTAATGGATATGGATCACAAGTAACAGCTCCTCTAATCCAGGTCTACTACTGTCCGTATTCTAGTGTCTGGCCGAGGCTGGCAGGAGCGGCGCTTATATAGTATTTTCGGATAGAGGCCGCTCCTGCCGTGGTGCAGTCCTAGTCAGCGGGCTATTGGCTGACGTCGTCTCACAGCCTTCTCTGATCGCGCGTTCTACGTCTTCGTGTTGGCGCTTGTCGTTACGCCGGAACAAAAAGCTCATCCTGAGCCCCTAGGATGATTGCAAGCAAATTTGGTACACACATTAGTTACAATCTGTAAAGAAATAGTCTGGGTGCAAAAACCACTAGCTTCCTATTAGAGTGAGAGTGATAACATGGAAAGATAAGGGGTAGGAGGGGATGGATAGATAGCGAAACGGAAGGAGGATATGGGCACGGACAGGGCGGAGGAGGAGATGGACAGAGAGAGGAGGTGGAGGAAGTGGACAGAGAGAGGGGAGAGAAGGGGATGGTTAGAGAAAGGAAAGAGGAGGAGATGGACAGAGAAAGATGGAGAAAGAGGTAGACAGGAGATAGGGAAGGAGCAGATGTACAGCCAGAGGAAATGGATGAGAAAGGAAACCAGAGGAGATGAACAGCGAGAGGGTGAAGGATGGGATGGAGAAGAGGAGATGGTATTAGAGGTAGGAGATGGCGAGAGGTAGAAGAGCAGAAACAAAGACAGGAAAGAGGAGGAAATGGACAAAGAGAAGGAGAAAGGAGATATGAATTAACAGAAGACTGGAATCGAAGCAACATTGGGTACTCAGCTAATTGCTTAACAAATTGCTCTATTCCTTCAAGCTGTTGATACTGTGACACCTCGGTTGGCAAGCTATGGGCTATTATTTATAGGGTAAATCTCGCGAACATTTACTTGCGGGCTGCGCAAACCTACTGATGAGAGGAGAAATAAATATATGTGACTAGGAAATTAGCAAGGAGCCTTAGCTATTCCGTTAAGGATCACTAGCCTAGAAGCAAGTAGGGTGACAACATACACCTTCAAGATTCATACACAGTTCAGACAGGGATGCAGGATGTCAAGTGCACTTTTTTCAGTTGCCATGTATTTGCTGATAGAGAAACTCGCTACAGTATCTAGAGAAATCATGGCTGGAGAAATACACGTAGTTTTCGAAGTCTACGCCTTCAGTTTACGAATTTTTGTAAACAGTCCGAGTGACATTGAGGTTATTCACCCGAGACATCAATTACTCGATTGTGTTGTTGTGCCAACTCTCAATACACAAAACGGCGCTGATATGGATTAATGCAAGACAAGTCGATTGTACAGTAAAGAATAACAGGACAGAGCAGAGAATTTGGCGTCTCAAAATTGGCAACTGGCACTCAATTCGCTCACGGAAGTAGCATGTAATATCAGTGAGCATGCTGTCCATGTACAGAGTAGGGAAGAGGCGTGATCTATCTTAGTTCGACTGAAGGCAGATTGTGTTGGCTTGTGTGATGCATGCCACAAGGAATTTTGCACTCATTCAGAGGTCTGACTGTATAAAAATTCGTTTGTAGTAGCACATATACATTTAAAATGAAAATTCCTTCTTGTATTTAACGGTTTTTTTCCTAAATCTATCCCATTCATCCAGAAATATGGTTTAAATAGTAGTTTGTCTGAAGAAAACTCTGCTTGTATTACATTCAAACAGAGCAGAGCACTAATATTCAAGTCTATAGCAACACACATACATACAGGGTGTTTCAAAAATGACCGGTATATTTGAAACGGCAATAAAAACTAAACGAGCAGCGATAGAAATACACCGTTTGTTGCAATATGCTTGGGACAACAGTACATTTTCAGGCGGAGAAACTTTCGAAATTACAGTAGTTACAATTTTCAACAACAGATGGCGCTGCAAGTGATGTGAAAGATATAGAAGACAACGCAGTCTGTGGGTGCGCCATTCTGTACGTCGTCTTTCTGCTGTAAGCGTGTGCTGTTCACAACGTGCAAGTGTGCTGTAGACAACATGGTTTATTCCTTAGAACAGAGGATTTTTCTGGTGTTGGAATTCCACCGCCTAGAACACAGTGTTGTTGCAATAAGACGACGTTTTCAACGGAGGTTTAATGTAACCAAAGGACCGAAAAGCGATACAATAAAGGATCTGTTTGAAAAATTTCAACGGACTGGGAACGTGACGGATGAACGTGCTGGAAAGGTAGGGCGACCGCGTACAGCAACCACAGAGGGCAACGCACAGCTAGTGCAGCAGGTGATCCAACAGCGGCCTTGTGTTTCCGTTCGCCGTGTTGCAGCTGCGGTCCAAATGACGCCTACGTCCACGTATCGTCTCATGCGCCAGAGTTTACACCTCTATCCATACAAAATTCAAACGCGGCAATCCCTCAGCGCCGCTACCATTGCTGCACGAGAGACATTCGCTAACGATATAGTGCACAGGATTGATGACGGCGATATGCATGTGGGCAGCATTTGGTTTACTGACGAAGCTTTTTTTTACCTGGACGGCTTCGTCAGTAAACAGAACTGGCGCATATGGGGAACTGAAAAGCCCCATGTTGCAGTCCCATCGTCCCTGCATCCTCAAAAAGTACTGGTCTGGGCCGCCATTTCTTCCAAAGGAATCATTGGCCCATTTTTCAGATCCGAAACGATTACTGCATCACGCTATCTGGACATTCTTCGTGAATTTGTGGCGGTACAAACTGCCTTAGACGACACTGCGAACACATCGTGGTTTATGCAAGATGGTGCCCGGCCACATCGCACTGCCGACGTCTTTAATTTCCTGAATGAATATTTCGATGATCGTGTGATTGCTTTGGGCTATCCGAAACATACAGGAGGCGGCGTGGATTGGTCTCCCTATTCGCCAGACATGAACCCCTGTGACTTCTTTCTGTGGGGAAACTTGAAAGACCAGGTGTACCGCCAGAATCCAGAAACAATTGAACAGCTGAAGCAGTACATCTCATCTGCATGTGAAGCCATTCCGCCAGACACGTTGTCAAAGGTTTCGGGTAATTTCAATCAGAGACTACGCCATATTATTGCTACGCATGGTGGATATGTGGAAAATATCGTACTATAGAGTTTCCCAGACCGCAGCGCCATCTGTTGTTGACAATTGTAACTACTGTAATTTCGAAAGTTTGTCTGCCTGAAAATGTACTGTTGTCCCAAGCATATTGCAACAAACGGTGTATTTCTATCGCTGCTCGTTTAGTTTTTATTACCGTTTCAAATATACCGGTCATTTTTGAAACACCCTGTATGTATATATGTACATATTTACACATTCGTCTGTTGATTCATCATAACGCGATACTTTTTGTTTGGCTACCCATATTGCACTTGACAAACTGCGCGAGTTTACAACACTTTATTGTTTCAAAAACACACAGTGTGCCAATTTTGCTGATGCTAACTTGAGTGCAGCATCATTGTTTGCGTTGATCATGGATGATGTATTGTTAAATATATTAATGATTGTATGAACTGAATCATACCCTGTTATTATCAAACCCTGGATGTATTCAGCTTGTTCTACAGACGGTTCCATTTCATCTCAGTGAACTGTACCATCATACCACCTTCAACCTTTACAGTGTCTATGGTCACATCTCAGTCTATATCAGCTGCTAAAATGTTAACTCGCTGCAACTACTATAAGTCAGACAATAAGCAGTACCAAATAGCATCCTGAAAAAAACTAGCTGTATGGCCTAACGGCAGGGTCTTATAAATACAAGTACAACTCCTCCCTGTTCGCAGTGAACATGGTGATTGTGATGGTGTTGGTGCTGGTAACCACTCGGCGGCATGGGAGGCGATAGCTGAAGTGTGAGGGTGGTCAGACCTGAGGTGTGTCGATTTTAAACATGGTGCCAATGCGTAAGACAAGTGACCACTTGTTCAAAAATTAAGTTTAAACAAGATGCCCCGCTAGTTGTGTGATGTATTAGCATAAGTACGAATCTCACAGTTTTTGAATTCTCCATCACCATACTTGCGTTTTAGAGTTTACCACCGTTTTCAACTTGGCAAAATTGGGCTTTTTCTGCCTTCTTCGATTTTTATTGTTTCCTATCCGGATCTCTGGGAGGGGACTGCCAAGGGGGAGCTTACCATGAGAAACAGATTGAATAATCAACGAAAGGATAACGTTCTACGTGGAATGTCAGAAGCTTGAACGTGGTAGGGAAACTAGAAAATCTGAAAAGGGAAATGCAAAGGCTCAATCTAGATATAGTAGGGGGCAGTGAAGTGAAGTCGAAGGAAGACAAGAATTTCTGGTCAGACGAGTATCGGGTAATATCAACAGCAGCAGAAAATGGTATAACAGGTGTAGGATTTGTTATGAATAGGAAGGTAGGGCAGAGGGTGTGTTACTGTGAACAGTTCAGTGACCGGGTTGTTCTAATCAGAATCGACAGCAGACCAACACCGACAACGATAGTTCAGGTATACATGCCGACGTCGCAAGCTGAAGATGAACAGATAGAGAAAGTGTATGAGGATATTGAAAGGGTAATGCAGTATGTAAATGGGGACGAAAATCTAATAGTCATGGGCGACTGGAATGCAGTTGTAAGGGAAGGAGTTGAAGAAAAGGTTACGGGAGAATATGGGCTTGGGACAAGGAATGAAAGAGAAGAAAGACTAATTGAGTTCTGTAACAAGTTTCAGCTAGTAATAGCGAATACCCTGTTCAAGAATGACAACAGGAGGAGGTATACTTGGAAAAGGCCGGGAGATACGGGAAGATTTCAATTAGATTACATCATGGTCAGACAGAGATTCCGAAATCAGATACTGGACTATAAGACGTACCCAGGAGCAGATATAGACTCAGATCACAATATAGTAGCGATGAAGAGTAGGCTGAAGTTCAAGACATTAGTCAGTAAGAATTAATACGCAAAGAAGTGGGATACGGAAGTACTAAGGAATGACGAGATCCGTTTGAAGTTCTCTAACGCTATAGATACAGCAATAAGGAATAGCGCAGTAGGCAGTACAGTTGAAGAGGAATGGACATCTCCAAAAAGGGCCATCACAGAAGTTGGGAAGGAAAACATAGGTACAATGAAGGTAGCTGAGAAGAAACCATGGGTAACAGAAGAAATACTTCAGTTGATTGATGAAAGGAGGAAGTACAAACATGTTCCGGGAAAATCAGGAATACAGAAATACAAGTCGCCGAGGAATGAAATAAATAGGAAGTGCAGGGAAGCTAAGACGAAATAGCTGCAGGAAAAATGTGAAGACATCGAAAAAGATATGATTGTCGGAAGGACAGACTCAGCATACAGGAAAGTCAAAACAACCTTTGGTGACATTAAAAGCAACGGTGGTAACATTAAGAGTGCAACGGGAATTCCACTGTTAAATGCAGAGGAGAGAGCAGATAGGTGGAAAGAATACATTGAAAGCCTCTGTGAGGGTGAAGATTTGTCTGATGTGATAGAAGAAGAAACAGTAGTCGATTTAGAAGAGATAGGGGATCCAGTATTAGAATCGGAATTTAAAAGAGCTTTGGAGGACTTACGGTCAAATAAGGCAGAAGGGATAGATAACATTCCATCAGAATTTCTAAAATCATTGGGGGAAGTGGCAACAAAACGACTATTCACGTTGGTGTGTAGAATATATGAGTCTGGCGATATACCATCTGACTTTCGGAAAAGCATCATCCACACAATTCCGAAGACGGCAAGATCTGACAAGTGCGAGAATTATCGCACAATCAGCTTAACAGCTCTTGCATCGAAGCTGCTTACAAGAATAATATACAGAAGAATGGAAAAGAAAATTGAGAATGCGCTAGGTGACGATCAGCTTGGCTTTAGGAAAAGTAAAGGGACGAGAGAGGCAATTCTGACGTTACGGCTAATAACGGAAGCAAGGCTAAAGAAAAATCAAGACACTTTCATAGGATTTGTCGACCTGGAAAAAGCGTTCGACAATATAAAATGGTGCAAGCTGTTCGAGATTCTGAAAAACGTAGGGGTAAGCTATAGGGAGAGACGGGTCATATACAATATGTACAACAACCAAGAGGGAATAATAAGAGTGGACGATCAAGAACGAAGTGCTCGTATTAAGAAGGGTGTAAGACAAGGCTGTAGCCTTTCGCCCCTACTCTTCAATCTGTACATCGAGGAAGCAATGATGGAAATAAAAGAAAGGTTCAGGAGTGGAATTAAAATACGAGGTGAAAGGATATCAATGATACGATTCGATGATGACATTGCTATCCTGAGTGAAATTGAAGAAGAATTAAATGATCTGCTGAACGGAATGAAGTCTAATGAGTACAGAGTATGGTTTGAGAGTAAATCGGAGAAAGACGAAGGTAATGAGAAGTGGTAGAAATGAGAACAGCGAGAAACTTAACATCAGGATTGATGGTCACGAAGTCAATGAAGTTAAGGAATTCTGCTACCTAGGCAGTAAAATAACCAATGACGGACGGAGCAAGGAGGACATCAAAAGCAGACTCGCTATGGCAAAAAAGGCATTTCTGGCCGAGAGAAGTCTACTAATATCAAATACCGGCCTTAATTTGAGGAAGAAATTTCTGAGGATGTACGTCTGGAGTACAGCATTGTATGGTAGTGAAACATGGACTGTGGGAAAACCGGAACAGAAGAGAATGGAAGCATTTGAGATGTGGTGCTACAGACGAATGTTGAAAATTAGGTGGACTGATAAGGTAAGTAATGAGGAGGTTCTATGCAGAATCGGAGAGGAAAGGAATATGTGGAAACACTGATAAGGAGAAGGGACAGGATGATAGGACATCTGCTAAGACATGAGGGAATGACTTCCATGGTACTAGAGGGAGCTGTAGAGGGCAAAAACTGTAGAGGAAGACAGAGATTGGAATACGTCAAGCAAATAATTGAGGACATAGGTTGCAAGTGCTACTCTGAGATGAAGAGGTTAGCACAGGAAAGGAATTCGTGGCGGGCCGCATCAAACCAGTCAGTAGACTGATGACCAAAAAAAAATCAGGACGAGTACACCGTCTTAGATTTGGCCATTTTATCTTAGCTCAAATGGGCTATGTTCACCATAGGGGACACCTTTTTCTTTAATTTCCCATCGTTTAAATTAGCACATCCAGACAAGTCCTGTCGTCTTGGATTGTTATGTCAGAGGAGTAGTGGAGGGGTGGGAGGGAAATCTAACAATCGTTTATGATGCCCTAGAGGTAGGGGAAAGGGAAATCGGGCAACAATGCAGGTTTCATAGGTTACTAGCATAACCAATGGGAACTCAGTATCCTTCCGAAAATATGTTAGCGTTCAGGACTCAGTTGGGATAAGGAACTGAGTCTGATCATCTTCTTGGGATTCTACCGTGACCAGCAGGGGCATACTGGCGCTCACCAGCTCAGCACTTTGTGGTCTACACCACACAGCTGTATTCCACGGGTACTAGACGATGGGTCTCTTGGATGACAAGTCAAGAACTTGTATTTCATTGAAGTTCCGTACTTACCATTATGCAATATGATTGTGGTACTGGATAATATAAACTACAAAACAACACTAACATTAATTTTAACCATTATTGTAAAGACACTTCACAGTGGAGTAGAAAGAGTGGCTCAATCGAACGTTCTTCACTCTGAAACTCATCCTCATCATCATTAAGACAGTCAAGACACGCTGTCAGTGTTTCTGAATGCATGAGTATCCATGAGTCTCATATCTGTCCAAATGTTAATCATTTAAAGTTTTAATAGAGGTGGTGTCTAGTCCTAATATTATATTCATGGCTTTCGAAGGTAAGGACAAATGTTATTACATAATATGAATCACGAGTGAAATTACCAAGTTTTCTTCATGAGGTCTCTGGACGATGACTTACAACTAGCATATGTTATAATTTTTGTGATACACTTTTGTATTCTGAAAGTACTATCCCTGTATATTATGTTTCCTGAGGTGTGTTTTCGTAAATTTTTAGTGAAGAAAATGAATACAACGAAACAATTTCTTCACGTTTAAGTCCACATTATCCGAAATCGTACGTACTGCCAATGTAACTAATTCCAAAGCGTCATTTATTCTAGAGTGTTGCGCTTTCGAGGTAAGGCTGTCGCTAATCTATAGTCCAAATATTAAGCACTATTTACTTTTTGTATTGCATTATTTGTGCTGATTATTTTGTATCTTGACGACTTAGATAATCAATACATGGTTATGTGTACTTGGTACTGCAAAATTAAAGGCACTCCAGTTGCCTTGAAGTACACATTCTTGTTCTCAATTATTCCAAAACCAGCCGGCCGGTGTGGCCGAGCGGTTCTGGGCGATACAGTCTGGAACCGTGCGACCGCTACGGTCGCAGGTCCAAATCTGCCTCGAGCATGGATGTGTGTGATGTCCTTGGGTTAGTTAGGTTTAAGTAGTTCTAAGTTCTAGGGGACTGATGACCTCAGATGTTAAGTCCCATAGTGCTCAGAGCCATTTGAACCAAAAACTACCTTTCCAGAAAGAGGACTAGTGGGCTTTTTTAATATTCCTATATTTGTGTCAGTTGTAGAAAACGTTAAAATTTGCATCTTCTCACAACAAAAGTGGGATGTCAGTTACGTATATCAGCAACAACAGAAGAGCCTTAACAGAGCCTTATGGTACATCGTGTCTGATTACTCAAAATACTGAGCACCTGTCGCTATGTGGTCGAAGTGGAACTGATATGCGTCTTTGAGCCATGCAGATAAGGCAGATAAGATATATGGACCCGTTGCGTCTATCATTCCACAATATTTCAAGTTTTATGTGAGGACGTCATGATTCACCTAATCAAAAGTGCCAGCTAATTTACAGAATTCAATGATAATAATTTATTATGCCTGCCGGAGTGGTCGAGCGGTTCTAGACGCTACAGTCTGGAACAGCGCGATCGATACGGTCGCAAGTTCGAATCCTGCCTCGGGCATGGATGTGTGTGATGTCCTAAGGTTAGTTAGGTTTAAGTAGTTCTAAGTTCTAGGGGACTGATGACCTCAGAAGTTAAGTCCCATAGTGCTCAGAACCAATAATAATTTATGATGTACTGAATACAGTATATCATATATTGAAGACTAATATGCCTGTTAAGCTGATAATTCTTTTTGAAATCCACATTGTTTGCTACTGAGAGTGTTCTCCCGCGTTAAGTGTTCACAATTTGTCGTATTTGATCTTCTCGAAATTTTTTGAAAATGCTGGTAGTAAAGAGACCGCTGTGTGGATGCAGACGATGAGTCACGAAAGACGGGTAATTATTTAGACGATAGAGGTTTCGTAATGAACAAATGCGAAAGAAAGACGTGCTGTGTATTTATTCAGAAGAACAGAGGGGTGAATTCGAGTCAGCTCTTTTTGCAGCTGTGTCTAAACTATTCCAGACACTGGACGCAGATTCGTGAGAGGGATTTGTTCGTAGGTTCCTCGCCGCTGGCGAGGGCTGCATTACGACCGGCGACCGAGAGGCCGCCATTAGGCGCGCCATTGCGGCTTGTTAACGGTCCGCGGGGCTTTGCAGTGCGGCGGCCAGCTGTCGGCCCCCGAGGCCAGTCCTGCTCCTCGCTTCGCTACGCCCCTACACACCACTCCTCGCCCTAACCGAATTTGCGCCGCGCTCGGCATAAATCCGGACTCGCCGGCCTGTTCGCTAACGCCGCCCTTCCACGCGCCATTCCGGGACCGAATTCCATTCAATTGTTATTCCGTTACGTCGGCCGCTCGCACAAACAGTTGACTGGCGCCTGCGCAGTAGCCGCGTTCGGTGCTCAATCAGCAGCTCCTCGCTCACGTACTGTTTTTATTTGCTCAATCAGAAATTTTGGAACGGTCAAATTACTTCTTTCGAACTACAACAGTAATAATACCCCGTGGGAGCTGCTGTGTAAGAGCACAAAAACTCTTGAATACCCATACTTGTGGCAATTCCCGTATTTATTGGTCACTTTTCTTTGAATGCTGTTGAATATAACATAGATGAGGTAACCTGAAATACACGGCACTAGATCTCCCGCGCCACGCTACGTTCCTACTCGTCTAAACTCCATGAAACTTGGCATGAGGTCTGCGAGCACCTCTGTTACTTGTGCACGTTTTACAGAGGTTTTGTCCTACGCAACTGGCGTCGGTGGCCCTTGTCCGCTGTTAGGACTGTTGATATTTTTATAAACATCGGTAACCCGAAATAAGGATATTTTTTAAAAAATCATTAGAGGCCCTCGTTATTTCGAAAAAATATACCGATGGAAAAGATATCGACGTACTGGCCTACAAAAATTTCAGCAGCACATTGGAAATAAACTGCCGTTTTTCGATCTGTATATTTAACTATCGATTTATTATTAGATATTCTGTACATCAACAAGCGAACATCCTGCTTAACGACCATAGAGTAAGAACTGAAAGGAAAACAGTGCACGTTCACGCTCGGCGATAACCACTTTGCTAACAATGGTAACTGCATGTAAGTGGAAAAAAAAAAATCTGTCCGATGGGTTTGACTTTCGGTTTAGTCACATACTGGGTTCGTCTGGAACATTTCAAGTCGCCTTCCCTGTTTTTCCATTTCTGAAGAGCCAGTGAACTAGCAGTCTTAGTGTCAAAATTGCTTGGTGAAGTTAAACGTTGCAGTTTCTGTTGGCAGCGCCGATTACGTCAGCGTTTCGGCATTTCCCCTCACACGTCTCTGCCCACTGCAAAGACCAGCCTTCTCATTTAGATTTTTATGCATAATTTCCAGCAACTGTTTTTAAAGACAGGCGATATTAAGAAATAGCGCAGTAGTTCCCTTAAGAACTGTTTTTTAATACAATGGTTTCCTATTTCTCCACACTGGACATCTTGTCATTACACCCACACTCCCCCCCCCCCCCCCCCTCCAGTGCAGTCGGACTACTTCGTTGTAACACCTGCACTTGTTTCCCACAGTCGAATAGAAAGACTGGACATGATGAAAGCTCAAACAGTAGCAAGACTCCTTCGCACAGTGAAAGTAAAATTATGTTCTACTACAATTTCAAAAGAACGATTTCCTATATTTACTGAAAATTGCGAAAAAAATTAAATATAAAATAAAAATATCGGCACTCTAAATTGTCATTCCGATATCGATATATCGATAAGAGTATTATCGCCGAAATTTATCGATATTTTATGTACAGCCATACCCGCAATAGCGCATTTGTCCACCCGCGATCTAGACGATAGCTAAATTCGTCATTAACTTTGCACATTATTTCTGGTTTTACAGAAGTTGGGGCAGCTGTTATTCTGCTCTACACTTCTTCTACGTCATGAGATAAAGGGGAGATGAGCACACTTTCCTTCACATATCCCCTCAAGAAAAAAACCGTATGGCTTCATGTCTGGGGATTTTGGAGGCCAAGAGTGCAGGGCCGTGTCTCTTTAGTCCCGTACGCGCTATCCAACGTCGAGGCAGAGTGTCACCGAGAAACTGACGTACGTTGTTGTGCCAGTGTGGTGGAGCTCCAACCTATTGGAAAATGAAATCGTCAGGGTCCTCTTGAGGTTGTGCAAAAAAGTCATTTCTGCAGCATTTGAAGATACCTCAAAGCTGGATAGGGCGCATGCGATCCCGAGAAACTGCCCTGTATTGTTGGTCTCCAAGATCGCCAGACATGACCCCATACGGTTTTTTTCTTGTGGAGATACGTGAAGGAAAGGATGAACAAACGGATGTTCATCTCTCGTTTACCGCGTGACATAGAAGTGAACAACAGAATAACAGCCGCTATAACTTCTGTGGGAGCAGATAAGTAAGTAAATCAGTTATTACTGCTTTCTCCGTCTTAAGCTTACTGCAATTTAAGTAAGCAGAATATTATACCAGACTCGTTTCAGTTTTATTTTAAAGTATCCTCTGTGTTTTTTGTGTTTCTGCCTCTTGTTTACATATTCTCCAAACCACTGTTTCTTCCCCCTTTGTTAGCAGAGGTTAATGTCGAATGATTTTATTTTGCATATACACTTGGCAGTTTTTACCTTTCTGTATTTTTTATCACGTCACATTTGTATTATTTACACTTCAGCTCACACTTGGAAACCGTGCTGAAGTTATGTGTATTCTGACTCACCACAGTATTACATTGTTTGTGTGTGTTTGTTTCCGTCCGTTTCGTTCATTACATGAAAACACCGAACAGATGAACATTTCAATGCTGTGCTGAGTGAGAGCACACATAACTTAAGATCAGTTTCCAAATGTGAGGTGAAGTTCAAATAACGTAAATGCGGTATAAGAAAAAGTGCAGAAAGGTAAAAATTGCAAAGTGTATACGCGAATGAAGGTCGTTCGACATCACCCTCTGCTAACAAAGAGCGGGGAACACAGTGGTTTGGGGACTATGTAAACAAGAGGCAGAAACACCAAATCCCACAGAAGACGCTTTACAAATACAAATGAAACGAGTCTGGTGTAAAATTCTCTTTAACGAAATCGCAGTAAACTTAAGACGGATAAACCAACAGTAACTGATTTTAACAGCTGTTGCAGAAGATGACTTGCAGACGAGAGTAATATTGTGTAAAGTTTATGACGAGTTTAGTATCATCTAAATGTTGTTCGTGTTGCTGCTGGTAGACACAGAGCATTTGCAACAGCTAAGTTAAAACTTCAAGATTTGGTGAGTATTTTGAAAGTCATCCCATTTCTGTAGCATGTTTTTAACATTAAATATACAGTTTTCATATAAGGTCATTTTCTTTGAAACACCCAGTAATATTTTCGAGACGTCTCAATCAAAAACTAAGATCAACTTACTGTAACTGGGGTTCACAATTATGTAAAATTTTGTAAATGATGTCATGGTGTTCTCCATTACATGCGAGAAAGTACAATATATGGATGTGAACAAGTAGGATATGAGCAGTAAACTTACAACGCATTTAACTCCAGCAGTGTTGTGATTGATAGGCACGATCAAATATCCCCAGAACGTGATGCGGTGAAACCAATTTCAGTTTATGTGACACAGAAAAATGGAATAATTTACACCACCCAGTACTACAGATGCGAGCAAAAATCAAGCAGAATACGAGCAATACATTCACAATGCAATTCAAAGAGTGCAAGATACTCAAGAAGTCATAAACAGGAACTGTTTGTTTACTACGAAACGAAAAATAATATGGAAGACTTTAAATCACCCAATAAGAAACCGAGATGATACATTAATAAACTTGCAACACATCACGTGGCCTGGCAGCGAACCAAGGTCATGCTACTGGAAGTCCCGAGTTTCAACACTGCCCCCCCTCCCCCCTCTACCGATGGAGAGGATTTCTTCGCTCTTCCGCCCTTGCCGTTCGTCCACACCGGTAGCACTGTCCACGATTACACTGATACTTTGCGCGCCCTCTGCAGCAGGGAGCAGACACCGCCAGGCTTGGCACCATTTGGCAAGCCGAGTCGGACTTGAACTGCGCTACAAAATCACGGCGCAAAGACTAAATTAAATAACTTTCTGTGCGACAACTCTCTCCAGTGAAGTGCCATCGCAGAAATTCTTAAAAGCAGTGGTTTAGGTTATTTTACAATTTTCCCATATTAGACCGTTCAGTTGTATTACACTTAAACAAAAACTACGTGTTTCACTTATATCTACATCTCAGAGCCCCTCTTCCCCGTATCTACGAAATACAATAAATATAATGTGAACTGGAATAAATAAGACATAAAAACGAGTGGCTATATGCAAACTGTACGACAGTAACTGAAACAGATGTTTGGAGAAACAGAAGCTGAGTGACCACTGAAATGTCTGTAATGATCTGTCACACACATCTGTAGATCTGATTTCATCAAATTTTCTGCTTTAAGGAATCTCTTGGAAACAGTACTTAGTCACTGTTTTTCCCATGGTGTGATTTCTACACACATCTCACTCATAGATGTTTCTAGGGTTGTTGGTAAAGACTGTATTTAACAAATGGAAAAATAAAAAAAAGTATTGACATCTCTCGAAAGAAGGGTGGCGTTGACAGTCCTTCCCATACCAAGGTTCAAGTTGATCCACGGATTTGGAACCGGGCGTACTTTCCTGAGAAATATTAAAATTAAAAATCGGAATGGTTGTGTGGGATTTGAATGTTGTTTTCCAGATATGTGTTCTATGCCACCCAACATGGTACATTTAATTTCATACTCATTGAAGTTCTATTCCACCCTGAATTTCTTTTTTATCTCCTGCCCCAAACCTCCTGCTATCCTTCACCCCCTCGCCCCCCCCCCCCCTCCCCCCCTCAACCACCACTGTTGCTCACGCCAAAAGGAAGTCACAAAACAGGGGTATTCAGCAACCATCAGCACCCACTGCTGCCTGGGATCACTTTCAAATTTCATCGAATAGTCGGTGGTTCCAACCTCTGCATGCGAGCAAAAATTTCGTCGCGCTGCGCTCCAAACTGGTACGATCACATTCGATGGTAATGCAGCCCAACGGTATTGATAGACAGGGTTTGAAACGACCGCGGATGTCAGCAGTACCAAAGGTTGTAAAGATAGTTTTGCTGTTGCTCACTGCACTGAGTACTGTCGTCTTCGACACCGAATTGTGTGGGAATCAGTGCCCAAAGGAAAAGGGTGGCTTCATTGACGACCTTTAGGCCGCTCCCTGCGGGCTATTCGTCTCGCATCTAAGCCGCGGAGTGGATTTTATTTTATTATTTTTTTATTTATATTTATTGATGCTTATTAATGAATCTTCTCCATCACTGTACAACATCACATCTAATAACTGTGCTGTCACCGCATATTATTAGTTCATAATCATTAGCAGTTCTATGTAAGATAACATTATTTCAGTGTGGATTATGCTTGTTCTAAAGCTTTCCGCTGACGGAACCCATCAGTTAAAAAAAGGAAAATTCCTCCACCGAGTTGACTTTGAGGACACAGTGATGGACCATGTGGCAGCTCTATCAGTAAACTGTCATCAGTTCACTGTATTGTTGTTAATAAACATGTATCGTTACAAGAGAAAGTACTGTCTGGGGTACCTCAGGGTTGTATGACAGGGCACCTACTGTTTACAGTAAGTACAGTGTGCTCAAAATGAAAATGGTCAAGAATAGTCCCCGCTCAGGGACTATGTAAGCTGAGTTGCCTATCTTCAGGTAAAAGACATATTCTCCAAGCTAGTGAACATGATGGCAGCCAGTCAAGGAATATTTTAGGGAATTGATTTAAAAAATTTATTTCAAAGGCCCATTCAAATCTTTACAAGTTTACTTCTAGAGCAACTTACGCTGTGACTACGTGGCACAAGTTGCATCTCTACCACAACTGCCTTTTATTGGCAGGACACTTAGAAAATGTAACAGACCTACTAAGGAGACTGCCTACACTACGCTTGTCCTTCCTCTTTTAGAATACTGTTGCGCGGTGTGGTATCCTTACCAGATAGGACTGACGGAGTACATCGAAAAAGTTCAAAGAAAGGCAGCACGTTTTGTATTATCGCGAAATATGGGAAAGAGTGTCACAGAAATGATACAGGATTTGGGATGGACATCATTAAAAGAAAGGCGTTCTTCGTTGCGACGGAAACTTCTCACGAAATTCCAATCACCAAGTTTCTCCTCCGAACGCGAAAATATTTTGTTGGCATCGACTTACATAGGGAGAAACGATCACCAAGATAAAATAAGGGAAATCAGAGCTCGTACGGGAAGATATAGGTGTTCATTCTTTCCGCGCGCTATACGAAATTGGAATAATAGAGAATTGTGAAGGTGGTTCAATGAACCCTCTGCCAGGCACTTAAATGTGATTTGCACAGTATCCATGTAGACGTAGATGTAGATGTAGAGACAATTCTGTCCAGTTAAAGCTGCTGACAAGAGACGTCCTCAGACCTCTGCTGAAACTGATAGCGAATTCACGCCATTGGTTTTAGCCAATAGCGTGCGTGGGATACAGATCACGTGTGTGGACGCTGGAGTGGTCTGCGGTGCGGAACACAGTTGCCTCTCTCTCTTGTAATCCAGACCTCGAGCAGAACAGACATTTTTTTTTCGAAGGCAGAGCCTCTGGCTCTTCTTTTCACTACCGGCCACCAACATTAGTTAACATGAATCGCTACCCCTTCCGTTGCCCATTTCAATTAATTGTTCGACCTCCTAGACTGGCCAAAACCTGGTAACTTACGACCCTAGGTGCGCCCTTTCTATGCCATACTCTGAAATATATGCTCTTTATTGTACCTAACTCCCTGTTCTGTCATTTAACGGCAGCCCTGGATGCCCATCTCAAGTATGATGGTTCAGTTCACTGAGATGAAATGGAACCGTCTGCACAACAAGCTGAAATACATCCAAGGTCTGATAATAACAGGGTATGATTCAGTTCATACAACCATTATCATATTTAACAATACATTATCCATCATCAACGCAAACAATGGTGCTGCACTCAAGTTAGCATCAGCCAAATTGGCACACTGTGTGTTTTTGAAACAATAAAGCAGTTGTGTACAGAAACTTATTTCCAAACATGGTCAGTGGAATGTGAAAATAATGGATCTAACACTACATATAAACAAAAGTTTTTAGACAACATAGTTGTATGGAGATAAACAGCGATTAATTTACTTATAACCAATTATTCAAAATGACAGTCACAATCGCATTATTGATTTTGCCGCCAACCGGTTTCAACCCACGATGGGGTCATCTTCAGGGCAATTTACACCATTTGGTCGCTCGCTGGAGCCGTCACCCTGCCTGTGCGCGGTTGGTAACCGTGCACAGGCAGGGTGACGACTCCAGCGAGCTACCAAATGGTGTAAATTGCACTGAAGATGACCCCATCGCAGGTTGAAACCGGTTGGCGGCAAAATCAGTAAATCGATTGAGACTGTCATTTTGAATAATTGGTTATAAACAAAAGTAGCATACTGTGAGTAAGGACGAGAAGAGATGCGATATTATTTGACTCCGGTATGGGCGATCAGTCGCTGGAATAGGTCGCTGTTTTCCGCAGTATCTAGGGGTTTATTTTCTAAATGATTAAGTGTGAAATACCGGTATGAGCGGATGGGAATTATTAAAACCTACAATCCATGCACGAAAGAGATAGCATAGAGAAACACTGTTCGACCAGTACTGCACGGAGACCTAAGCCCCTTCGCAGGTGGGAAGAGATTCAAGATTACGCGACTTTATTTTCAAGCAGAAAATTGTAGCTATATGACAAACCCTCATAGAATACATAGTTGGTTCCTAGTTTTTATCTTATTTGTATAACAGAAATTGATAGCTGCATGTAGATTTCATAACAAAGGGCACTCAGAATTTTTGGGCTACACATGTATTACACACTTGGTTATATCGCCAGTCCTCTTGTTTCTGATACTGATAAGACATCTTCTTGAATAGTCAGAAGAATTGAATTTTGTCCATTTTGCAGATGAGTCATATATGGGATTAAACGATTGCAGGGGAGAACATTGTACCTTCGAACACTTTTCTTACTTTCGCATTTAGCCATCCTGTAACACAAGTTTAACATATTTTCCTATTCCATTTTGAAATTATAGCAGTCTCTTTATGTGTGCTGCTGTCTTTTTCTGCAATTACAATAATTACCAAAGAGGAGTAACGTTTTTTCAAATCTGAAAAACTGTTCCGAGCTACAGCGCGTTTATATACCTAGAAACAAATATCCTACTCAACTTTAAAAGAGATGAGATTGGAAAAATATTGTCAATACTGTATTTAATACTTTCTGTATTACATTATAACTTTATTATAAACCAATAATAATTTAGTGAAACTAAGTGAAGTCTTATTATCAAAAATCCGTTACAAGTTGAAAACATCGTGAAATAGAATCTATTGACAATGAACACAAATTTCCACTTTCTAGAGAGGCAAAACAGTTAACACTTTAAATGAATTCTATTTATTTTCAACTATCACGTTTTCGTGGGTAGAAGATTGTCCGTTTCAAAGTACAAGATGGTGCGCGACTTGAAGAAGAACAGCTTAATTGTCTATACGTTATATAACTAGTTATAAAAATATGCAGAAATTTACTCATTATAAAATCTGTAACTGAAGAATTAAGACCCCCCCTCCTAATGACTCTTCTATACTACACAGCACTTAAATATTAGGACTTATAAAATTTAAAAACGCTGCGCAAAACGCATCCTCGTGCCCCACAACAACAAACACGGTAGAAAATATCGGAAACAGCTTATGGCAGTCTCTAGCGCACGTACGTTTATGTGATTTTATAAATAACTAGATTCACACAGCGACAAAGAAAGATCATGTATTCCTCGGTACACTAGCCTCTAGGTAGAAGACTCGGCCCTACTAACCCTCTAACTGAAAAGACAGGATATTTGAAAGCAACGACAGGTGGTTCAAGACAAATCTATTATCATTAAATTTTGAAAAGAGGCAGTACATGCAGTCCAGTACTTCCTACAGAACATCTCAGGCTATAAAATATTCAAGTGAGCTAGGTATAGTGGCAGTGCACCATTAGAAGATCTAAACAATGATGATGTGAATCCATTGTCAGGAGAATTGAGGACAGACTGGAGTTTTTAAGAACTTTTTGATAATGGCAAACAGTGATTTTTAACATTTGATGCTTCAAGTAGGATCTAAAATCTCTAAGGATGATAGCAATTGGCGATTGGCTCTATCCGTGAAAGAGAAACTGGCACTGACTCTATGGGTTTTAGCCAGTGGTGAGTCTTATGCAAATCTTAGTTATTTATGTCAAATCAAAAAAAGTGCCATTTCGAAGTTGGTCCCAGAAGTGTGTGAGGCGCTGATACAGGTGCTCAAGGACAACCTAAAAGTAAGTACTGTAGTTTGCATGTCATTTATTTATCTTGTAAATATTAAAGATCAATTTTGTTTTGTTGAATTACAAGATTTATATAGGTGGACGCCACCTATATTGAGCGTTTTCTTCGGTATCCTCAATATTTTCCAAAAAAAAAAAGTGTCCAGGATAGATACTGAATTGTTGTCAGTTTCATCTAGTGCACTTGAAAGAGTATGACTGCTTTAGATATTAGTCTGAGTTGTCTGAAACGAGGGAAAATTTGACATTTCCAGGTCAGATAGTGCCGCATTCAACCTTTGTTTTGCTAGAGCCATTTGCTGTGCATTTGTAGTTCAATGGTGATGTATTCACCAGACATCAAACGCGTCTTGTGGTTTGATGTTCTCCTCTGAACTTCTGATGACAGTAAGGTGCTTCATGGGCAAGAGGGTCACGCCCATAAATTCTTTAGTTTGTTTGTTGTTTTGATTGCCTCAGACCAATCACTTTGCTGATGTGCTTGGACGTCTCACAGCTTCCATATTAGTATTGCTTTTGTCAGCAGAAACATGTTGATCTCCATTGTCATCTACATTCAGGTTTATTGGCGAGCCTTCGGTTTCATTTATCGAGCCTCCAACTCCAATATTCTGTAAGCAAAACGGTTCAGTTAAAAACCGTAGGTTAACAAAGCACATTTGGTACATTACAAAAAGTTTTATTTTGTTCCTAACAATTATTAAAGACATTGTAAACAGTTGTAAACAACTGTAAGTAGATTTTAAAGCTACAAATGAATAGGATTTCAATGCGTTGGTTTTTAGGTGATTATGGAGTTCAAAAATACAATTTTTTTCAAATAGCATCATCAGAGGCAGAGTGATTACACATATCAGATCTGTACAACCAACAACTGAACTTCCCGAACTGCATTAGTAGCATGGACGGAAAACACATGATCATACAAGCTCTAATAGATTCAGGAAGAGATTACTCTAATTACAAAGGATCTTTTAGAATTGTTTTCTTTGCTGTTGTGGACTCACAGTACTGTTTTACGCATGTGTCTGTTGAGTGCGAAGGGCTGTTGTCTGATGGTGGAGTGTTTTAACATACCAGCCTCAATAAACTTCTTATTGAATCCAAGTTGGGCATTCGAAATCCTACTCCATTTCCTAGTAAATCAATGCCCGTACCGTACGTGCTATTAGCGGATGACGCTTTTCTCTTCAGACCCAGCATAATGGAACCATTTCCAGGGTTACACAACAAGGGCTGTCCCAAAAGAGTTTACAACTACGGCCATTGCCGTAGGCGCAGGGTAGTAGAAAACGTGTTACGTATAGTATCGGTAGTGTTCAGAGCACTAAGAAAGCCACTTTTGTTACAGCCACAAAATGCCGAAATACTGGACATCTCAGAAATCCTACACTCCACCTGGATCATTTGATCGTGAAGACACTGCGACAGGAGCGTCAGTACTGGGGAAATGTAGGGTTGATGGAATGCCCACTGGTACATTGCTGAGATTAAAGCGGATGCGAAAGAAGTGGTCTGACCTACCACAGGGAATTCGTGAACAGTTCACGGCTTACCTCAAGAATGCAGAAGGTGCAGTCACATGGCAGAATGATCAATGAGCAGGACTACGCTAAAGTAATTGCAAAGCCATAATACTGTGTGCCATTTTTAATATTTTCAACAACTTAACGTGAAACATAATAAAAAATAAATAATCGTTTTGTATATTTTCTTATCTCAGAAATACTGTCACAAGTATTTGCGCCTGCATTTTCACAACAACGAAGAGGAGTTGTAGAATCCTTGAAAAACATCAAGTGATCGAGAGCAAACCATTTCTTTTTATATGGATCAGCTCCAGAGTCACTCTTTGGCTTCTTCATCTCTTGCTTAAATGGAATTGTTAAATTACGCATCTTGTTCCTAACTTCCAGTTTTGAAGCATTCATTTCATCAGCTATCTCTTGCCAAGCATCATGTTTCTAATTATTATCTTTATACAAACGACTAGTGGCGTCCCAAAGAGCTGGCGTTTCCCTGTACACATATATTAGTTCCGCTGCGCTGTCCTTCGACAAAACAACTTCATCATTTCCGCCTTCTTTCACACCACATCACTACACACACAACACTAACACGTGGAGACTGCAGATGGACTGACAGACTAGACGGCGCGTGAGTAGTTCCAACAGCTGGCTACAACACCAGCTGGAACATTGAGAGCGATCGTACTGCCACGGAGAACGCTTTCAACTTTTAGTACACAATTTTGGTTTCAAACGAAGATCAAAGGAAGACTCAGTAATTTACCTTCAACTAGCGAAAACATGAAACGTGGTTTGAAACATGAGAATTTTGTGTCAAATTCCTTATGTTTGCAATAAATGTACAACTCGTATTTTTAAAAATTTCAAACTTTATTCAAAAGTTGCCAAAGTTTTAGTTGCAAATTTCAGTGTAAACCTGCCTTTAGTTAGCATGAGATTGACGAAGAAATACTGAACATACTGCAGTGGTAAACTTTGGAATAAGGACGTTGTAGAGTGTCTTATCCAAACAAAGCTCCAAGATGAAACGTGCCTGAAAAATATGGAAATTTGTGGTAAGGTCTTATGGGACCAAACTGCTGAGGTCATCTGTCCCTAAGCCTACACACTACTTAATCTAACTTAAACTAACTTACATTATGAACAACACACGCACACACACTCATGCCTGAGAGAGGACTCGAATATCCGACGGGGGAGGGGGGGGGGGCTGCCCCGTGCGGCCACGTTCCTGAATATGACGTCAATTTCTCCATCAAATCTGCTATAAAAACCAAATCACTGAAATTAGATAAATTCGAGCTCATCCAGAAAGCCAGCAACAAACTTTGTTCCCGCCTGCAGTTTAACTATCGCGAATGTAACTGGGAAAATGGGGGAGGGAGGGGGTAGGAGAGAAAAGGGAATGTTCTAAGAGGAAGTACTGCAGTAGTAGATGTAACTAAAAGAGTCATACGGCATCGTAGACAACAGAAGTGCAAACAAAGACAAAGACGCCCCTAGACACATCACTAATACTTGTGTAGTAGTTTGTTGTGAAATATATTCGCTTGTGGCGCTTATTTACAAAAATTTTGCTACAAGAGGTTAGCGAGCAGACAGGGCTACTAAGCAGACTGAACGAACCACGCGCCAGATGGTCACTTGGCGTGAGAACAACCGGGCGTGCAAGAGTCGTATCTTATTGGCGCAGAAAGATACAGTTGGGACTCACTAGCACACTGTTCGCCAAGAAGCGAATCTTTATTATTTATATTTACTGCTTCAACATTAACACACAGCTCCAGGCGTGCTGATGCTGTTACTCACACTGAAAACTATTTCAATGTCACTCGGTTAATCAGGATATGATAATTATGTATTTGTGCAATCTCATGTTTCTATGATAATGCGGAAATTTTTACTGTGTTTTTTGAGGTGTTCTGGAAATGATTACCATCTGGAGACTATGCCATTGGCCCTCAGATTGGCCCTCAGAATCTTTCTCCTGGTTTGTTGCTTCTATAAATATAAAATCGAGTGGCATCCCAATAGTCTGTAATTTCAATTTCTTTGATATTTGCCTTTCCTCTATGTTCTGTTTACTGCACGCACGTCAAAGCTGGCAAACAGCTGAGAAGAAGCCAATTGGAGTGACTGCTACGTCTTTAGAAGAGGAGAGGTAAGCAAGTTGCTTCCAGTTTTGCTAGGGATAATGAGTGCAGACATTATTTACTGAAAGTTTTTGTATGTCCTTCCTTTTGGCAGGAGGTCTCTGGGGCTATGGCCTTTTACTGTTGCCATAAAATAAAATACCCACAGCTGGCCTTATGACTTTATTTTATTTTGTTGCAACCAGTTTCAACGCTTCAATGCATCGTCTTCAGGCAGTTGTTGGTGCAGTATATATCTCAGTTGCCAACATTACTGGGTACTCATATAGTGTGTCAGCACTTCAACCATGAACAGCCAACTCAGTTGATTTCTTTTCCATTGCTTCATTATTCCTTTTCTGATCTTCAAATTCTGCATTTTTTTCTTGTTTATTACTGCATTTGCAATTGGTGCAGCTCCACCAGCAAGTGAACGAATAATTGCTAGATATGGTAACGCAGCTAATAGTAATGGAAGAAATCCACCTTCATGTTTTATTAATCCAGCGCCTTCTTTCTTTTTTGTTAGATATTCAATAATCATTTTCACAACAGAAATACCTAGTGTAACGAGTAAATTACCACCAGTTTTTTTCTCTTTCTTTCTTTTCTGAATATCAGTTAAAAATGGTTCAATAATATTTCATTGATATTATTGAGTTTAAATATAATTGATTTTGGTTTAGTTTTACCACTAGGTAGCAAAGTATAATCGATTGAAAAGTTATTCATTTATAAAGATTAAAATATTATTTATATTTTTCATAATCCCCAACCATTTTCATCCATATATAAGCCTAATCCTAATTTTCTCTTTCCATACATTATCCTTCTAAATGCAGCTGCAGCTGTTTTTTTTACCAGTTGAAACATCACATGCATCCATTCTTTCTTTTGCAGCTAATTGAAGTTCTCTATGAGCTTCATGTCCTTTTTCTAAATCTTCGTGATCACGGTAGGCAACGTCATGTTGTTTGCAAGCTTCATCTAATGGATTAATTTCTTGATCGCCTCCAGCTAATTTGCATTTAGTTTGGTCAATGGGCCACAAAATCGATAGCCTGAAAGATCAAATGATAATTTCTTAATTAATGTATTTACTGAACCTCTACCATATTCATTACGTTTCCAAAACGTGTGATGAAAATTATTCAAAAATCTTATTTAATATGGAATTTCTTTTGGACTACCGATTGTGAAATCACTGAATTTATATGTTAACATCTGTGATGTACCAACTTTTTAATTATGATAATTTTTGTTCCCTGCTATTTTTTCTTCATGAATTACCGCTAAGCTATCGATTAAATCTCGAACATCATTCGTCGAAATATATTTAACTGGTTTTTTCTGTATATTTCTTTATTAAATCCTTACCTTTTTTCTCAGGTGAATTTGTTGTGAATAATCTGAAGAATCTGGGAGATGGGGATAATCTGAAGAATCTGTAGTCAGTCTTCTTAAGTTTGGGAAACAGTGATCAACCATTTGTTTTATCAGTTATTTTATATATATGACTTTTACTTGATTTTATTTCATTTGGGTTGCTATCAGAATACAGTGCTCCTGAACTGAATAATATATCCACATAATTTAATAAATCTTCACCATCAAACTTTTTACCCATATCATGTATAGTTATCTGTTTTTCAGTCAAAAGGCTCATTAATCCATCAGTTCCTTTATGTGTCTTTCCACCAGTTGTTAATTTATCTCCATCATCAAATTTTAAAGGATTTTTGTAAACATATTTAAAAGCTCTAACTGGTTTCAATCCAAAAACTTTGTCTTCACTATGATTAATATACTTTAACATTCTTTCACTAGTAAAATTTGTCTTTTTAGCATCATCCTGACGATTGCTGACCTGCATTTCCTTTGTTTTCTTAGATTGTCTCTCTTCATCATATTTCTTCAAAAGGTTATGAATTTCTGATTGACTTAATGTATAGTCATAATTACCAGGAATATCGTCAGATGACCTTTCAATAGTTTTATTGGTAATAAATCTTCAAAATCTTCTTTATGATGATGATATGGTATCATCTGTTCTTCTACTTCTCTTCTTCTTCAATCGCTTTCAAAACAATAACTCCTAATCCTTCAATTTCTTGTTTCTCCTGTTCGATAGCATCAATAACTGGCTGATCTTCTCTTCATATTTTTCATATTCTGTTCTTGGTTCTTTTCTAAATCTTGACTTGTGATTTCAGTTTTTCAATTTTTTATTTTGCTTAGCTTTTTTTAACAACCTCCAGATCGTATTTTGTGAACAATTATTAAAGAATAAAAAACATTAATTAAACATTTCTAAGGTTTGTGTTGAAAATTTTATGTTTATGTTGAATATTTATGTTTAATGTTTACATTTATATAACTATATATGACGGTAGTATCTGTTCCCGAAAGAACAGTTACCGTCAATGACCATGCAGCTTTGCTAGAAATCAAATGATAATTAAATGGACACCCTAGCTGCAAGCAGGCGTTGATACACTTCATTGGGGACATGTTGAAAATGTGTGCCCCGACCGGGACTCGAACCCGGGATCTCCTGCTTACATGGCAGACGCTCTATCCATCTGAGCCACCGCTGGCGCAGAGGATAGTGCGTCTGCAGGGACTTATCCCTTGCACACTCCCCGTGAGATCCACATTCCCAACATGTCCACAACACTATTAGGCGCACTACGAATGTGAGATCCACATTCCCAACATGTCCACAACACTATTAGGCGCACTACGAATGTAGTGTTGTGGACATGTTGGGAATGTGGATCTCACGGGGAGCGTGCAAGGGATAAGTCCCTGCAGACGCACTATCCTCTGCGCCCGCGGTGGCTCAGATGGATAGAGCGTCTGCCATGTAAGCAAGAGATCCCGGGTCCGAGTCCCGGTCGGGGCACACATTTTCAACATGTCCCCAATGAAGTGTATCAACGCCTGCTTGCAGCTAGGGTGTCCATTTAATTATCATTTGTTTACATTTATGTTTAACATTCACATTTATGTTTTATGTTTACATTTATGTTTAACATTTACATTTATGTTTCATAGTTATGTTGTTATGAAATGTTTTATTTCATTTCTGAACTTCCCTTCATTTGGTTTTTTAGTCATATCAATTGTAAGAAATCCGAACTCATCATGCCAACATTTACTTCACTTTCCTTTAAGGTCATCAAACTTTAAATCACCTCCACTCGTGGTAAATGTGATTTGCGTCATCCTGTAGAAAAATATTTAAAGAATTGACAATATCTCTGAGTAATTGTTTCGTTATTTTTGAGTAAGTTTGAGCTAAGTAAAAACAGTCTATTCATTTATGTCTTCCTCTAGTAAAATATTCTCTAACTATATCCTGATTTTCAAGAATGAAGTCATCAAATACCACTACTGAATTTTCTTGGCATTCATCTAATGGAATAATTCCATCATTATTTTCAACAAAAGTAGCAATTTTCTCTTTATGCTATTCTTCAATTTTTTCACAACTGTCTATAAATTATAGATGTTTTGGTTGATCTAAACTTTTAGAATAGACATACAAATGATTAATCCTATCTCAGTTCAGCCGTACTGGAGCTAGAATACAATTTTCAACCATTAATGTAGTTTTTCCTCAAACACTTCCTCCTATGATTGCACATCAAAGGAATTTGGAAAAAGTTTACTGTGTATATGAGCAGATTATTTCAACTGAGTGACAAGTCATCTGTTCTCAAAAAGAGATTGACTGTACCTGTATGAGACAGCTTTAGTAATGAAACCTCCTGACAGATTAAAACTGTGTGCCCGACCGAGACTCGAACTCGGGACCTTTGCCTTTTGCGGACCAGTGCTCTACCATCTGAGCTACCGAAGCATGACTCCCGCCCGGTCCTCACAGCTCTACTTCTACCAGTATCTCGTCTCCTACCTTCCAAACTTTACAGAAGCTCTCCTGCGAACGAGATACTGGCAGAAGTACAGCTGTGATGACCGGGCGTAAGTCGTGATTCAGTAGCTCAGATGGTAGAGCACTTGCCCGCGAAAGGCAAAGGTCCCGAGTTCGAGTCTCGGCCGGGCACACAGTTTTAATCTGCCAGGAAGTTTCATATCAGCGCACACACCGCTGCAGAGTGAAAATCTCATTCTGGAAATATCCCCCAGGCTGTGGCTAAGCCATGTCTCCGCAGTAACCTTTCTTTCAAGAGTGCTAGTTCTGCAACGTTCGCAGAAGTGCTTCTGTAAAGTTTGGAAGGTAGGAGACGAGATACTGGCAGAAGTAAAGCTGTGAGTACCGGGCGTGAGTCGAGCTTCGGTAGCTCGAATGGTAGAGCACTTGCCCGCGAAAGGCAAAGGTCCCGAGTTCGAGTCTCGGTCGGGCACACAGTTTTAATCTGCCAGGAAATTTTCATATCAGCGCACACTCCGCTGCAGAGTGAAAATCTCATTCTGGAATCTTTAGTAATATTGCACTGGTTGGTTTTTATTAAACTTTTTTAACTCTGAATATTACGTTGAAAAATGATAAACTATATTGTGTTGGAGAAACAATAGAAATTCCAACTGATCAGTAGAGTTTGTAAAACTTGGAAAAATTTATTCTTTCAAAAAAGCCTAATATTCGTATTGAAGCAGCTGAAATTTTAAACAGAGTTGCTATTGAGAGTGATGTAAAATTGTATATGGATTTAAAAGATAGTATTGGAAGTGTGCTTTGTTCTAGTAACCAAATTGTTGAGGCTAATTAGAAGGCTGTTGCTAACGATGTTGTTGAAATTATTCTGTTTGAATTAATAAATATAAAATTTTATTTGGCTGATGGGATGTTTGTAAAACATGCTGATCATTTTCATCAAGAAACTACGATTATTGCCTCATTCAAACATAAGGCCGTTCTTGGTGGACCAATAATTCATGAACCACATTATCCTGTAAATATTCCTATTTTTGGTCATATTCAAAGTTTAAAACTAACTGTAACTGACGAAAATGAGTATCTGATTTACCTCAATGGAGATACTTTAACAATACTTCTAGAAATGTCTTAATAAATTTTTCCTTAATGAATCAGCAATAGCTAAGCATGAACAAAATCGAAACTTATCAGTTTTGCTCATTCCCTGTGAATGAGAAGACTAAAAATAATTTAAATATGCCCAACAAGGATACTGAAATAAATATAAGTATTGGTCATGGATGGCTTCATCCTAATCATGCACAATGAAAATGAATTTTGGTGTTATTGGAGTTGATGGCACAGATTATCCAACCTATGATGGAAAATCGAATAAAAAATTAATCGATACGTTTGTGGCAAAACTTTTTGCTTTTATTACCATAAAGAAGGGAAACAATGTTATGTATAGAATACAGCATCCTTTTATTTCCTCGGCAGTTTTACTGCATTTCACTTCCTGTCTTGCTGATAAAATAGGTGTGGAAGGGCATATTCTTAATAATGGAAAACTAAAGAGCAGAAAAATGAAGTCCTTTATCCATTAGGAATGCTTGGATTATTTTGAAGATTTTAAGGAAAGTATGTGGGAGGGATATTTAACAGTAATTTTCACATGGTCATCAACTGCTGGAGATTCCATTCTTCGATTGTATGATTATAATGACACTGGAATTGAAATGAAAGACACTATTCCAAGAGGAGGTAAAGTTGTTGTAGAATCCATGGAAATTCCTGTACCAATTGTTAAGAATTGTAGAAGTTGCTAGATTGAGTGGTAAGAATGATTTTGAACTAGGCATCACGATTACTATAACTGAGTAAAATTTGATATGCCATATTTTGTATTTGTTACATTTCAGACAAAGTGTAAAAATAATCGGTTAGTCGACTCTTCATTGTTCGATCACGTTAACCTACTGAATAAATATTTGAAAAATGAAAGAAATGAAATTTTCCCGCAGGAGATGTGGAATATTAATCCTCCAAATAATTTTCTCAGAGCATACAATGCCTTTTTCTATTTTAAACGAGTTACACAACTGAAAGCAGAGGTGGATATTAGCCCATATAACTTCATAACGAATTATCTAATTTATGTCATTAATATGATTCGAAGAAAGTATACTGTAACATCACAGAAAACGACTGTGTACAATGTTGAATGATAAAATTCTTGCAGACACTTTAGCATGAGTAGTTATGTATGCAAAGAAGAAGAATTTTACATACGATGCTCAACACAAGATACCTACTGAAAAATTTTTATTATTTATTTTTACTTCTTCACAATGAATGAAAAATTTTAAAAAAACATAGAAGTGTTAACTTCATGCTTATATACATTTGTGAAACATTTTAAGAAAGAGAAAATTTTCTTTGACTTTGTCATGTTAGCACTACAAATTTTTAAAATCGGTTAATATTTGGCTGAGTTAGTAGAGAAAAATCGACCTATTTGAATACTGAAAGTCACTAGGCACAGTTGAGGCTGCTGCTACTGTAGGTCGTGCCTCGAGTACAGCTCTAACTCGACTGATGGCCGGAAGAAATATAAGCGTGATAAAACTGGCTACAGCGAAGCCTAGCCACGTCTTCCTATTTACTCCACGTCCATACCTCTGTCACTGTCGATCCCAGCTACACTTGTTTTGCAACGGTTGAGAAATGTGCCAATAGATGCAGGCTGCAGAAAATTATATTACGATATTTTAGCTATTTCCTAACCAATTTTAATCATTAAAACTTTGAAATGAAGCTAATTAAACGGTTTCCTATAGTTTCGAAGTGATTAAAATCGATTTTAATGGTCATTATACAGGGTGTTACAAAAAGGTACGGCCAAACTTTCAGGAAACATTCCTCACACACAAAGAAAGAAAATATGTTATGTGGACATGTGTCTGGAAACGCTTACTTTCCATGTTAGAGCTCATTTTATTACTTCTCTTCAAATCACATTAATCATGGAATGGAAACACACAGCAACAGAACGTACCAGCATGACTTCAAACACTTTGTTACAGGAAATGTTCAAAATGTCCTCCGTTAGCGAGGATACATGCATCCACCCTCCGTCGCATGGAATCCCTGATGCGCTGATGCAGCCCTGGAGAATGGCGTATTGTATCACAGCCGTCCACAATACGAGCACGAAGAGTCCCTACATTTGGTACCGGGGTTGCGTAGACAAGAGCTTTCAAATGCCCCATAAATGAAAGTCAAGAGGGTTGAGGTCAGGAGAGCGTGGAGGCCATGGAATTGGTCCGCCTCTACCAATCCATCGGTCACCGAATCTGTTGTTCATAAGCGTACGATCACTTCGACTGAAATGTGGTGGAGCTCCATCGTGCATGAACCACAAGTAGTGTCGTACTGGTAAAGGCAGATGTTCTAGCAGTACAGGTAGAGTATCCCGTATGAAATCATGATAACGTGCTCCATTGAGCGTAGGTGGAAGAACATGGGGCCCAATCAAGACATCATCAACAATGCCTGCCCAAACGTTCACAGAAAATCTGTGTTGATGACGTGATTGTACAATTGCGTGCGGGTTCTCGTCAGCCTACATGTTGATTGTGAAAATTTACAATTTGATCACGTTGGAATGAAGCCTCATCCGTAAAGAGAACATTTGCACTGAAATGAGAATTGACACATTGTTGGATGGACTATTCGCAGAAATGTACCCGTGGAGGCCAATCAGCTGCTGATAGTGCCTGCACACGCTGTACATCGTACGGAAACAACTGGTTCTCCCGTAGCACTCTCCATACAGTGACGTGGTCAGCGTTACCTTGTACAGCAGCAACTTCTCTGACGCTGACATTAGGGTTATCGTCAACTGCACGAAGAATTGCCTCGTCCATTGCAGGTGTCCTCGTCGTTCTAGGTCTTCCCCAGTCGCGAGTCATAGGCTGGAATGATCCGTGCTCCCTAAGACGCCGATCAATTGCTTCGAATGTGTTCCTGTCGGGACACCTTCGTTCTGGAAATCTGTCTCGATACAAACGTACCGCGCCACGGCTATTGCCCCGTGCTAATCCATACATCAATTGGGCATCTGCCAACTCCGCATTTGTAAACATTGCACTGACTGCAAAACCACGTTCCTGATGAACACTAACCTGTTGATGCTACGTACTGATGTGCTTGATGCTAGTACTGTAGAGCAATGAGTCGCATCTCAACACAAGCACCGAAGTCATCATTACCTTCCTTCAATTGGGCGAACTGGCGGTGAATCGAGGAAGTACAGTACGTATTAACGAAGCTAAAATGAGCTCTAACGTGGAAATTAAGCGTTTCCGGACACATGTCCACATAACATATTTTCTTTATTTGTATGTGAGGAATGTTTCTTGAAAGATTGGCCGTACCTTTTTGTAACACCCAGAATAGTTCGAAATTTTCTAAAGTATTTACGATTTTTAACCGATTTTGATTACTTAAACTTTGAAGTTAAGCTAATTAACGGTTTAAAATCAATTATGAGTGATAATAATTAATATTATTCTATAAATCCGTGAACAAATGGACAATTTTTTTGCTTTTGTATCAACTTTGTCATCAAATACCAACGATGTATATGGATTCGTAGCATCTGTAGTTTGTCAAAACTCACTGCAGAGATGTCAACTGAAGGATATGGCCATAATCTCACGAACTCACAAGTGCATTATACGTGGGTACTGCTAGCCATTTGACAGAACATTTTCTGTCCTCGCTTCTCTACGATTTATCACCATCCAGGTGGTTTGAGACCTGTCTGTAGGTTGGATGGCCTGTTTCAACCTGAATAACGGAGTGGCTCTGTTAATTCAGAGACGGGACTCCATGCTGAGTTGACACACAGACGTTCAGTGATCACTGAGTGGAAGGACTTCGATAAGGAATGTTTTGCACTTTTTGAGAATAAGTTTCTTAACTTTCTTACGTTCACAAATTCGTTTTATTTATTTTCTTACGTACTCCATTTACAAAAATTGTATTAACTTTATTTTTTTACATGCACCTTTTATAAAAAAAAACATTAAAATTCATTATTCTTACGAACACCTTTGTGAGTGAAAATGGGGTGAGTTAGACCTGAAAATTGGGAGTATAGTAGGAGCAAAAGATTGGTTCTGGATAACTGGATCACTTTCCTACGAACCTGGAATGTGAGACAGAAAGTGAGCTAGTGATCCGGAACCTACCTTTCAGTCCTACTATTGTCTTTCACCATTCTGGTTGTATTCCAGGATGGGCGATTCCGTGACCAGGCATTATCATGAGCTTAACAATATTTTGAACTTTTTCTTTCACATTAAAAATATTTATTTGTATTCTAATATCTTCATTTCTAATTTTTTTTCTGTCTCCCTTAGGAACCTCATCTCTATTGTTCCAATTTTATTTTCTTGTTTTTCTTTGTCGTAACCCAGCTTTTGCTTCCGTAGGATAAGACAGTAACTACCATCCTTATAGAATTTCATGTTGAACACTTTTCGTACTTTATGGTCTAATCTTCTTCTAATGGTACCACAGACAACTTAGGAATTTGTTTAGTTTATTTTCAACATTAGAATCAAAATCAAAATTTATAGCACATCCTTAATTTAGAGATTTGAGTGACTTGTTCTAAAACTGAATAATCCAAAACAGTTGTTGACCTGACAGAATACTTTCCTCACAAGGCCATTATTTACGTTCTATTACTAGAAAATTTGAAGTGATATTTATTGGAGATTTCTTTCAAGTGGTATTCTGATCTTTGGAGTTCCTCTTCATTTTTTGAATAAGAACGATATCAACTGCAAATAGAAGGGCATTCAGGTATTCCTCATTCATTATCTAATCTTTTCTTCTTAGTTTACAATTCCAGTTACGAAGAATGAAGTAAGTATAAATATTGAAAATAGTAGGAGGTAGTCCACACCATTGTCTCACACCTTGGTTGAAAATTATTTCTTTTAATCAACTTCTACCTGTGTTTAATGCAATTATGTATTGTTATAAAGATTTACCACCACCTCTACTAGGTGATAAGGATATCCAAATGTAAACATGATGTCCCACAGGTTATCACGTCTCACACTCTCTTTTGCTTCCGTTGGATATAATGTCTTGAACTACGAACTCAATGTCTGTGCATGAACGACCTGATCTAAATCCATTTTATTCTTCAGAAATAATAAATTTTGTGATATCTTGTAGCGAGTTTGCAGACAGTGTTTAGAAGACTGATCTCCCCCCCCCCTAGTTTTTGTAGTTATTACGTTTTCCTTTCTTGAAAAGAGAGAGTATTTCTGCTATATACCATCGGCCAGTAATCTTGCAATTTGTCGAAAATTCATTTATTAATTGTAAAACTCTTTTATCTAGTGATAACCCTCCATATTTTATTAGTTCTGCATTTATTCCCTCTATTCCAATAGCTTTTCTGTTCTTCATGCCTTTCAAAGTCTCTTGTAGTTTCTCCACATTTACAGGATCTACTGTTTCATTGTACATTCTATCTCCAGTGTCATCTTCGGGCTGCAGTGTACACCATAACCTTTTGTAATGATTTATCTACTGCTCATTGGGTGTAATGTTCAATGAGACAGTGTCTTTTCCTTCCTTCTCCCGGGCTTTCGTGACTTTGTATAAGCACTGCTGTCTAATGTGTATGTCGTGTTCTAAGGCGCGTATGAACGAGTCCCACCACTCCTGATGTGCTTTTTGTACACTGTTTTGCATGTTTCCCAGCTGTCAGATGTTCTCATCTGTAGAGACTCCAAACAAAATACTTGTTTTATTTTAATGGCTTCTTTAATTTCTGTGTCACAAATTCTGAGTCTTGTTTTCCTATCTATTTTCATCCTTTCACCAAGTGCTTCTGAGACTGCTTCAATGATTCAAGTCTTGATATTATTCAATTCTATACCGACGTCTTTATTGACTAGTAGATTTTTCACAAGTTTAAAGAAAATTTTTATACAGCCATGCTACTCTTTCACGTCAGCCTTTACGAAACGGCAAACTCAGGGAAACAGGACAATGTGCTTACCAGCAACTAATCAAACCACTACGTTCGCAGCCACTTGCCTCATCGATTCAGGTAGGATGTTCAGAGAGACACCAAGCTGCAAGTAAAATTCAGATTTCAGGAACTTCTGAATACTAGTCTTCAAATACAATTTCGTCACATTCGCTACCAGGACATGACTCAGGTTACAGGTTTAGATTGATTGCTGCATACTTGTAAAGGGAACATAAAGAGAAAACCATTTGAATCTAAATGTGGTTGGTTGAAACTGTCAAATAAACAAATACATCAAATACAAGAAGAGGAATAGCGATATAAAAAAAGATATCTATTTTTCTATGTGAATTTTTATTACCTGATGTCCTTAGCGCCTTCCTTTTACGTGGAAGCTATAAGGTAGTACGAAGTTGTTTAGCCATACCCGATACTGCACACTCCCCAGAGAGCTATTTTCTCGCCCCGTTTGCAATCTACCCACAGCAGAGTGAAAATTCGCAACCTGAATAGCGCCTGCCCGAGGGGCCGCTGGAAAAACCCGATGCTGTACTGGATTCACAAAAGAGACGTGAAGTCTGCACGTGGATACACATGTGATATTTCAGTTTTAGGAAGCAAACAATTGCAGTAAAAGAGAAAGAGGTTATACATGAAATGTTCGTTGCGTATTAATGTAGTCACACGATTAAACACCGTAATGAAGATATGTAATATTTCGCCAGATTCTCGGTTACTGGAAAGTCACTGAGTTCACTTAATTGAATATTCAATATATTTAGGTTTTAATTAAAGCATCAAGCTGAAATGAAAACTGTAAGTTCAGTGAATCTTCGTTGGCAATTCCAATGGCAGTAAATGTGCAATTTCCCACACTGAAATGTACAGTCCACTGATTTTACTTTTAGTCATTAGGTTTCTGGCTGGTTTGGTCCTTTCCTGTGCTAACCTCATCATCTCAGAGTAGCGAGTAGCGCTTGCAGCTTACGTCCTCAATTATTTGCTTGGATATATTCCAATCTCTACCTTCCTCTACAGTTTTTGCCCTCTACAGTTCCCACTAGTACAACAGAAGTCATTCCCTGATGTCTTACCATCATCCTCTCCTTTCCCCGTGTCAGTGTTTACCACATATTCCTTTCCTGTCTGATTCTGCACAGAATCTCCTTATTCCCTACCTTATCAGTCCACCTAATTTTCAACCTATGTCTGTAGCACCACATCCCGAATGCTTCGATTCTCTTCCTTTGCAGTTTTCCCACAGTCCATATTTCACTACCATACAATGCTGTGCTCCAAACGTACTTTCTCAGAAATTTCTTCTTCAAATTAAGTCTTATGTTTGATACTGGTAGACTTCTATTGGCCAGGTATGCCCTTTTCGCCAGTGCTAGTCTGCTTTTGATGTTCGCCTTTCTTCGTCCCTCATTTCTTATTTTGTTGCCTTGGTGGTACAATTTCTTGGCTTCATATATATCGTGACCATCAATCCTGACAAGTTTCTCTTGGTTCTCATTTCTGCTACTTCTAATTACATTCGCGTTTCTTCTATTTACTCTCAATCCATACTCTGTACTCATTAGACTGTTCATTCCATTTAGCATATCATGTAATTGTTCTTCACTTTCACTGAGGATAGCAGTGTCATCAGCGAATCGTATCGTTGATATCCTTTCCCCTTGAATTTTAATTTCGTTCTTGAACCTTTCCTTTACTTTCGTCATTGATTCTTCGATGTACATATTGAACAGTAGGGATGAAAGACTACATCCTCGTCTTACACCATTTTTAATCCGCGCACATCGTTCTTGGTCGTCCACTCTTATTTTTCGCTCTTGGCTCTTGTACATATTTATATTATCCATCTCTCCCTATAGCTTACCCCAATTTCTCTCAGAATTTCCAACATCTTGAACATTGATCTTAGCCACGAGCAAATCATTTCATCCAATGTATTCTACTGAAAATTCCGTTCCATGAATTAGAAGACGTGCTAATGGAGGGGGTATGACCAAGTTCGCATCCTAAATGGCTTAACTGTGAGTGCAATTTCTTTGGTCCACGTTCGACTTTTCTACACTCTTTCGAATGGAAAGAAGAGGAGAAAAATTACACTTTGTAAAGAATAGTCCACGCATCAAATTAATTCATTTCTTCTAACACGATTCTCTGATGATCATTTCAATTAACGTACTTCTGCTGTCCAATATCTAAAGACAATGATAAAAACAATTATGTGACCAAGAAAGTGAAATTATTATGCTGAAAATATTTATTATTTATGTGCTCAAGCACTGCCACCTTGACACTGCAATTTTGCATATCGTGTTATTCTTTCACATTTATTCAGGCTTTGTTTTCTTAGACACTGCTTGTATCAGGGTTAGATACGGTGGAACAAAGGGACGAACAGTACACATACGCACACACTGAACTGACGAGTTATCTGTCGATGACCCACTTTCAATAGTTCAGTAGTTCAGTATATTAACCTGTTCCCCTCTAGTGTCAAATCTCGTCCCACGTACCGATTTTCCGCTTTGACGCCAAAGTCAGACAACGTCAGACACGCTGTTTTCGTTACTTATTTGGCCTTGTCTGCTGTCGCAGGCTCTACATGACGTCCCCTCGTGTAGTATCGACTGTGACCGTCATTCTTTGTACAGCATATATAGAATCTGTTTCCTGTTCCTAGATTAGACAGGACTGGTCAAAACTAGGAAGAAAGTCATATAAATAAATTGCCGCAAATAAATACTTCCAGAGGTAAGGGCCATTTCACTTGCGTCAAGAATGGTCATTGCCCATTCAATATCGGTTGTTCTTGTGTCTGTACTTATTCTTTAACTTTTGACGGACATAGCACTTATAAATGTCTCCTACAGTCAGCTATTCCGTATTACTTGGCCAGGCGAGGTGGTTACCTGGCCACGGTGCCAGCACGGTCGTAATTTATACCCGATAGTCAGGCAGGGGAGGCAATAACCGCGTACACCCCGGTACTGTTACAAATGGAGTGTTGTCACACGCTACACGACTGTACGCACCACTGAATGACGTTCCCGAAATTGGCAAATTACGTCCGAAAGAACTTCTAGGAGAAACACTTATGTGGAAGTAACCAAGTAAACCTAGAGAAAGCATCCTCCACGATAAGGATACAACGATTTCCACCACGAGTGTGAGGAACGGGAGCCGCGTAATCAGTACAGAGCTTATCCATAGAACAGCTCTCTCAGGCTGACTACAAGGTGCCATTAGCTGAGTTGTGCCTGGATTTGACAAGTTTACACAATTGACCCTCCTCAACCAATCGTCTAATATCCTTCATTTGGGATTCGCGTGAAGGAATTCCCCTGTTTCACCTGGGAATGTTGGGGATACCGACTACCAAACCCTCGCTGCTCATCCGCAGACCTGAGGCCTTTGGTGACAGTGACCAAAGGCTCAAACTCCACGATAAAGTGGACTTCCTTGGGAAGGTTGCACGCAGGTGATCGTAAAGTTTCATGCCTCACAATATTAGCTAACAATTTCCCCTTCAGTAGCCTTTAATTCTAAAGCAGAAACCGCTATGCGAATCTCCTCGATATATCTTGCCAGTGTTTCACTCGGAAATTGCATTCGGCAAAAAGTTCACTTCTACTGAAGGGAAATAAATTTAACTTAATAATGTGCTTTCTCAAATCGCGAATAACCCTTGCCCCCTGTAAAACCTCCGAAATTATGCTACTTAATAGCCCACGGGTTATCGGGCACAAGAGCTGGAGGACGGCACGGTTCATTTTGCCAAGGAATCGGCATGAAATACAAAACCAACTGTCAACCATGATATAGCCTCATCCTGAAAAACCTGTTCAGCCGAAAGGTCAGTTACTCCCTGAAGCAAATGAAGAGTGGGATTAGGCAGCCGAGAGAAAGATTCAACACCCGGTCTACGCCAACTTCATGACCACTAGGTTGTCCCAACTGACCAACAGCCGAGGCAGATTCCTCGCTACCTCACAATACATTATCTAAACCAAGGACACTGACTCACCCCTGTAATTATCTAAGCTGACCGAGCGACTTATCAATAGAACTAGATAGATTGGCACCCACTCGTAGTTGCTTTAAATCTACAAGGTGATAAACCCAACAAGTGAGTAGAGGCTGACTCCTATACATTTACTTCAGAATTGGTTTTCTAACCTCCAGAAATTCTATATTAGAACGTAACACTGCAGGAGGTGACGAACAAGGATTAAGCACTACACCTACCTTGCGAGGAGTGTCGGGGGTGAGGCTCAACCAAGGCGGCGTTAAAACGGGCGTCTAAGCACACGTGGTCTTAGGGGTAGAAACTTTAATTAGTAGTCAAAACCTGCCACCTCTTAAATTTTGGCTAATAATCAGAAATGGCGGCCGAAGACTGCCAAGACCAGAGGTCACCATCATTCAACCAACGGCCTTGTCAAAGAGGGCGGAGGAGAGAACAGAGGTTCAGGGCACTCCCTTGTTCTTGGGGTGGGAAACTCCCCCTTAAGGCGGAATAATCAGCGATGATCAACGAAATGAGGATGCAGAAGGCAATGAAAACCACTGCATTAAAAACACATAGTGTGTATCGACGGGACATGTGGCCTATAATTCTAAAAAGTCTTATGGTGATGGGTCCAAAGGCGAAAGATTCCGGAATAGTCCCTCATTCGTATCCCCGGGAGAAGACTGTCCAAGCGGAGGTGATTATGAGAAATAGATTGAATAAGATTCGAGTCGGGGCTTGGACTGTCAGAAGCTCTGCGTGGTAGGGACACTAAAAAACCTGGAAAGGGAAATGCAAATGCTCAAACTAGGTATACTAATGGTCAGTGAGGTGGAACGGACAGATTTCTGTTCAGATGAGTATACGATAATATCAACAGCAGCAGAAAATGGTATAACGGGAGTAGGATTAGTTATGAATAGGAAGGTAGGGCAGGGAGTGTGTAACTGTGAACAGTTCTGTGATAGGGTTGTTCGTAGTAGAATCGACAGCAAACCAACACCGACAGCAATAGTTCAGGTATACACGCCGACATCGCAAGCTGAAGATGAAGAGATAGAGAAAGTATATGACGATACTGAAAGGTTAATACAGTGCGTAGAGAGAGATGAATAATAGTCATGAGGGACTGGAATGCGGTGGTAGGGAAAGGATTATAAGAAACGGTTACAGGGGAATATGGGCTTGGAACAAAAAATGAGAGGAAGATTAATTGAGTTCTGTAATCAATTTCAGCTAGTAATAGCGATTACTCTGTTCAAAAATTGCAAGAGGAGGAGGTATACTTGGAAAAGGTCGGGTGATACGGGGAGTTTTCAGTTAGATAAACCATGGTCAGAGAGAGATGCCTGCCGGCCGCGGTGGTCTCGCGGTTCTAGACGCTCAGTCCGGAACCGCGCGACTGCTACGGTCGCACATTCGAATCCTGCCTTGGGCATGGACGTGTGTGATGTCCTTAGGTTAGTTAGGTTTAAGTAGTTCTAAGCTCTAGGGGACTGATGACCACAGATGTTAAGTCCCATAGTGCTCAGAGCCATTTGAGAGAGATGCCGAAATCAGAAACTGGATTATGAGGCGTACCCAGAAGTAGATATAGATTCAGTTCACAATGCGATAGTGATGAAGAGTATGCCGAAGCTTAAGAGATTGGTCTAGAAGAACCAATACGTAAAGAAGTGGGATACGGAAATACTAACAAATGACGAGACACTCTTGAAGTTCTGTAATTCCATAGATCCAGCAATAAGGAATAGCTCAGTAGGCAGTACAGTTGAAGAGGAGTGAACATCTCTAAAAAGGCCAATCACAGAAGTTGGAAAGAAAACAAAGGTACAAAGAAGGTAACTGCGAAAAAACAATTGGTAACAGAATTAATACTTCAGTTGATTGGTGAAAGAAGGAAGTACAAAAATGTTCCGGGAATTTCAGGAATGCAGAAATACAAATCGCTGAGGAATGCCATAATTAGGAAGTTCTGGGACGCTAAGACGAAATGGTTGCATGAAAAATCTGAAGAAATCGAAAAATAAATGATTGTCGGGAGGACTGACTCAGTATATAGGAAAGTCAAAACAAACTTCGTTGAAATTAAAAGCAAGGGTGGTAACGTTCGGAGTGCAACGGGAATTCCACTGTTAAATGCAGAGGAGAGAGTGGATAGGTGGAGACAGTACATCGATGACCTCTATGAGAGGGAATATTTGTGTGATGTGATAGAAGAAGAAGGAGTTGATAGGGAAGAGATAGGGGATCCAATATTAGAATCAGAATTTAGAAGACCGTCGGAAGACTTGGGATCAAATAACGAAGAAGGGATAGATGACACTTCAACAGAGGTTCTAAAATCATTGGGGGAAGCGGCAATAAAATGACTATTTACGTGAGTGCGTACAATGTATGTCTGGCAGCATAACATCTGACTTTCGGAAAAATATCATCCTTACAATTCCGAAGACCGCAAGCGCTTACAAGTGCGAGAATTATCGCACAATCAACTTAACAACCCACGCATCCAAGTAGCTGTCAAGAATAATATACAGAAGAACGGAAAACAAAACTGAGGACGTGTAGATCTAACACATGACGGTCAGTTTGCCTTTAGGAAAGGTAAAGGCACCAGAGAGGCAACTGTGACGATGAGATTGATAATTGTAGTAAGACTAAAGAAGAGTCAAGACACGTTCATAGGATTTGTCGACCTGGAAAAAGCGTTCGAGAAAGCAAAATGGTGCAAGATAGGCGTAAGCTATAGAGAGATAGACGTGTAATATGCAATATGTACAAGACCCAAGAGATAATAATAAGAATGGACGCCCAAGACGAAGCGCTTGGATTATAAATGGTGTGAGACAGGGATGTAGTCTTTTGCCCCTATTGTTCAACGTATACATCGAAGAAGCAATGATGGAAATAAAAGTTCAGCGCATAACACAGAGAAACTACGATGTGCTAGCAAACGGCATGTAAATGAGAAATCAGACGAAAAATCACCGTAAATATAAATGGTTGGTTGGTTGGTTTTTGGGGAAGGAGACCAGACAGCGTGGTCATCGGTCTCATCGGATTAGGGAAGGATGGGGAAGGAAGTCGGCCGTGCCCTTTCAGAGGAACCATCCCGGCATTTGCCTGGAGTGATTTAGGGAAATCACGGAAAACCTAAATCAGGATGGCCGGACGCGGGATTGAACCGTCGTCCTCCCGAATGCGAGTCCAGTGTCTTACCACTGCGCCACCTCGAAATATAAATGAACCTATTCTTAACGAACTATTTTTCAATCTAAACGGAAATCAAAATACAAATAACTTAATTACAGACCACTGATGATGCTTTACCTCAATAAAGCGAAACGCGTCTGGTGAAAAAAATCACGAATTTTTGTAGTTGCAACGATAGAAACAAAAATACCCACAATTTTAGGAGTGGGATTAAACTTGAAGGTGAAGGGGTATGAATGATAAGATTTTCTGATGACATTACTATCCTGAGTTAAAGTGAAGAATTACATGATCTGATGAGTGGAATTAACAAACTAATGAGTATTGACAGTAAATCGAAGAAAGACCAAAGTAATGAGATGTAAAAGAAATGAGAACCACACGAAACTTAAGGACGTTGACCAGTAATTAATCAGTAAGAGTATGAGGGGGTGGAGATCTCTTCTGAACAGCACGTTGCAAGGCATTCCAGGTATGCTCAATAATGTTCATGTCTGCGGAGTTTGGTTGCCAGCGGAAGTGTTTAAACTCAGAAAACTGTTCTTGGTGCCACTCTATAGCAATTATGGACGTGTGGGGTGTCGCATTGTCCAGCCGGAATTCCCCAAGTCCGTCGGAATGCACAATGGACATCAGTGGATGCAGATGGTCAGACAGGATGCTTACGTACGTGTCACCTGTCAGGGCCGAATCTATATGTATCAGGGGTCCCATATCACTCCAACTGCACACGCCCCACAACATTACAGAGCCTCCACCAGCTTGAACAGTCCCCTGCTGACATGCAGGGTACATGGGTTCACAGGGTTGTCTCCATACCAGTACACGTCTCTCCAATCTACACAATTTGAAACGAGCAGGCAACATCTTTCCAGTTGGCGTTAACTGGCCCTGGATGGCACACGAGTGGGCCTTTGGCTCCGAAAGCCCATATCGATGATGTTTTGTTGAATGGTTCGCATGCTGACACTTGTTGATGGTTCAAAATGGCTCTGAGCGCTATGGGACTTACCATCTGAGGTCATCAGTCCCCTAGAACTTAGAACTACTTAAACGTAACTAACCTAAGGACATCACACACATCCGTGCCCGAGGCAGGATTCAAACCTGCGACCGTAGCGGTCGCGCGGTTCCAGACTGAAGCGCCTAGAACCGCTCGGTCACACTGGCCGGCCTTGTTGATGGCCCAGCATTCAAATCTGCAGCAATTTGTGGAGGGGGTGCACTTCTCTCACGTTGAAAGAATCTCTTCAGTCGTCGTTGGTCTCGTTCTTGCAGGATCTTTCTCCGGCCGCAGCGATGTCGGAGATTTGATGTTTTACCGAATTCCGGATATTCTCGATACACCCGTGTAGTGGTCGTACGGGAAAATACCCACTTCATCACCACCTTGGAGATGCTGTGTCCCATCGCTCGTGCGCCGACTATAACACCACGTTCAAACTCACTTAAATCTTCATAATCTGCCATTATAGCAGTAGTAACAGGTCTAACAATTGCGTCACACACTAGTTTTATATAGGTGTTGCCGACCGCAGCGCCATATTCTACTTGTTTATATATCTCTGTATTTGAATATGCATGCCTATACCAGTTTATTTGGCGCTTCAGTGCATATCACTTGTAATCTGTGTAGAACCTCTGTGGAGCTGAGAACTACCAACCACTCAGTGTGGCGATCAAATCTTCAAACTGTATCCATCCAGTATTTAGGAATGAGAGTACTTACCGAATTTCAACAGACTTTAAAGACAATTTCAATCCTTCGTGAAACTTTTTTGCGGATTCATTCTGTAATGGATGTGAGGTTTACTGGTTACTTACTAGATCCAAACAGGCATTGTGTAGTTAAGAACTGATACTAAAATGTAGACCTTGTTTTTTATTGTAGGTGTTGGGTACATCACTCACATTGTATCAGGTGGTCACGTGACCTCAAACATTAATGATATAGACGTGACGTTTTTTTTGTTTTTTTGCATTTATTGTTAATAATTTTGGCTGTTAACAATTTAATTGATTACTTTGTGTGTTCGTATGTTCATATTACACGTCACGTGATGTATTTGTGCTGTTTGAACATATCTAGAACAGATGTTTGAGGTACACGTATATTTGACACACCTGAGTATACACCTGTATTGACAGGTTGCCGACTACAGTAAACAGACATCTAAGTTCGAATAAACTACCCACATTCCGCAGGGGTGGGAAATGTTATCATTATTACTGTTGTTATTGTTGTTGTTGTGGTTGTGGTTTACAAGGTAATTTTAGATTCTCATCTAAATGATCAAATATACATAAAAGTACACCGAACAGAAGTAAACACAGCAGTGCCCGTTGGACACTGTAGACCGGCAGTACACCCGTGGATATTTTGATTATCAAATACGCCGGGAGAAACTCAAGAATCACATCATACACCTTTACGGGGAGGAGATGTATCGCAGCATGAAGAAATTTGAAAAGTTGCGCCACCGTAGATGTCGTTTGCTAAGTACTCTTGCCTTTCTAAAGAGATGTCGTTCCGAGAACGTTGTCCCAAATTTTGCTAAGGTTATGCATCACATCGATTCTGCAGCAGCTAAGAGAATCAAGAAACGAGCCAGCCTCGCATTGGTACGTGAGAGAGTGCAATTCACCCGCCGGAGCCTTGAGTTTATCGCACAGGAATTACTCAATCTACATTTGCAACTGGATAGTAATTTCACTTCTTTTTCCTGGGATTGGATTGATGGTGTCACCTGGGTTGCAGCTGATTCCGCCCATAAGAAGGCAACGGGACGTCAAACAGCTAAGTTCTCACGTCTCCTTGACAAACCATCTCTGCAGGTTCCGGGCAAGACTGTCATCAATTTGAGTGGCATGGTGTTGAGTGATGATGCGGTCTCGGTTTTGCAGAAAGGTCTCAACTTCGCTCCCACCCCGAAGTTCACTCCGGTCGCAGAAATTGTTAGTGCTGTTGAATAGGTTGCAGCTCGACTTCCGCCTGAATCAGCTGAGGAAATACGTCGTGAAACTTGTCGTGCGTTGACGAAATCCAAGCCGATGAAGTCAAATATAACTAGTAAAGAGAGGGCGGCCATTCGTGATCTGAGGGAGCGCTCTGAAATTGTTGTCTTACCGGCTGACAAAGGCAATGCTACAGTTGTTGTCTCCCATAAGGACTACACTGATAAGATGCAGAGCCTGCTAAATGACGATTCCTACCGGAAGATCAGCGTTGACCCTACAAAGAAGGTGGACAACAAGACGAGGTCGCTTCTCAAGGACGCAGAATTACCGGAGGGTGACGCTAAGAAATTGTTACCCCAAGGTCCGGTACCGCCTAGACTATATGGACTCCCGAAGGTTCACAAAGCAGGGGTACCATTACGCCACATTGTCAGCAACATCAGGGCACCTACATATTTGTTGGCCAAATACCTGACGGGCATATTAAGTCCTTACGTGGGTAAATGCCCTCATCACATCCGTAATTCCGTTGATTTTGTTAAACGCCTTGATAGCTTCACGTTGGGTGAGTCAGATATCATGGTGTTTTGACGTCGTTTCCTTGTTCACGAGGGTACCCCTGCGAGAGTCACTAGAATTGATTAGTCAGAAGTTTGACGAGAAGACCACTGAACTTTTTAGGCATGTCTTGACTTCCACGTATTTTCTTTTTAATGGAGAATACTACGAACAGACGGAGGGAGTCGCCATGGGTAGCCCACTCTCACCGGTGGTAGCGAATTTGTACATGGAGAACTTCGAGGAGGAAGCCCTGTCGTCATCCGAATGGAAACCTACTTGCTTTTTCCGTTACGTGGACGACACTTTCGTCATCTGGCCACATGGTATGGATAAACTCCTTGACTTCCTTACACATCTAAACTCCATACACCCCAACATCAAATTCACTATGGAGACTGAAACGGAGGGTAAACTACCTTTCCTTGACGTCTTGGTCAAGAGAAGGCCTGACGGCACCCTAGGTCATGGGGTGTTTCGGAAGACAACGCACACTGATCTGTATTTGCACGCAGACAGCTGCCACCACCCATCACAGAGGAATGGGGTACTTAAAACTCTAGTACATAGGGCGCGCACTATCTCTGACGCAGAGAGTCTACCCCAGGAATTGGAACATCTGAGAACTGTATTTCGAAAAAATGGGTACTCAGAGTGGCAGATTCAACGTGCTCTCCGCCCAACCACTACAGCACAACCTGTGGATATGGATGAAATCACGAGGGAGGAGGTAGGCACTGCGTTTATCCCATATACAGGCGCACTCTCGGGAAAGATCGCCCGCATTTTGAAGAAACACCGGGTCGGAACGGTATTTTGTCCTCCGAATAAAACTCGTGCACTGGTGGGGAGTGCCAAAGATGACCTCGGTTTGAGGAAGGCCGGCGTGTACCAGATTCCGTGTCAATGTGGCAAGTCGTATATTGGTCAGACGATGCGTACCGTCGAGGATCGATGCCGTGAACACCAGAGGCACACTCGACTGATGTATCCGAGCAAGTCGGCGGTCGCTGAACATTGTTTGTCGGAAAATCACGCTATGGAGTATGAACGCACGAGGATTCTGGTACAGACGTCGAGATACTGGGACAGCGTTGTTAGAGAGGCCATCGAAATTCGCACCAATGACGACCTCATAAATCGTGACTGTGGCTATAATCTTAGCAAGGCTTGGGAACCAGCGATTGGGTTAATCAAGAGTAAATCGAGCAAATGTATAGTTGTGACGACCACGGCGGACGGAGCCATCACACCGACGTCATCTCAGACGCCGTCGCAATCTGTTCCACCGCGCGACCGTGGCGCGGGGCGCGGACGGCGGAGTGAGCGCGCCGCGGGCGGAGGGTATTTAAATCCGCCGCCGCCGCGACCGAACCCAGTTCCACCTGAGCAGCCATAGTGTACGGATCTCCGTGCCGGCACGTTCACAGGAGCTCAGTCCGTCAGTTCACCTGATGATGGCGACATGTATGATCGCCGAAATATTGTGCCCGTTGGACACTGTAGACCGGCAGTACACACGTGGATATTTTGATTAAAAAACTAACAAACACTGTCGGAACAGGCCTTGAAGGCCCAACGGCACCGACCGGCCGCCATGTTATCCTCAGACCTTAGGCGTCACTGGAAGTGGATACAGAGGGCACGAGTTCAGCACACCTCTCAATGAAGTAGCTCCTCAACTGGCCTCTTAAGGGCTGAGTGAACCCCACGTGCCAACAGCAACTCGGCATACTCGGACGGTGACCCATCTACGTGCCAGGCAAGCCCGATAGCGCTTAACTTCGGTGACTTGACGCGAGCCTGTGTTACCACTGCGGCAAGGCCGTTGGCATGGAAAGAACAAACACCCAAAACTCTATAGCTGAATATCCAGCTCTCTTAACCAGTCCACAGATGTCAGTGGTACCTAATGCAGTTCACTGAGGGCACCTGGAAATTTTAGTAATAAACAAATTTTAACTGGGTGCTGTGTAATTTGCACAGCTACCGAAAACTCGTACGTCGAGGCATCCTTCAGCCCTTAGTTATACAAAGAGGTACCACACGTTCCATGCCCTGAACGGAATTGGTTCAAAACTGTCCATAGTTTCCTGGGACGACCAAATTCATTTACACGTTTTGTAACATCAGCTGAAGGATGCTCCTGGCAAATTTCTCTCCAGTCTTGACACACGTTATACACAAGAGGCGCACCTCGCGTTGGCCACTGCGGTTTTTTGAACTTCACTCTGCTGGCAGGTATATGTTGTAGCTGGATATACAATACAGGGGTTTCTGATGAGTAGCATAGTTTTGGAACTCTCTTACAGCTGCTGATTCTCGCCTAATTGATGGTGGTGTGATATTACATAATGTATGCAGCCATGGAAATGGTTTTGAGTTACTAGTGGCACTAATTATTCTCATTGCCTGATTCAGCTTAACATCAACTTTGCATGCATGTGTAGTGTTTTCCCATACCTCAGCACAGCTCTCTGCAGTAGAGTAAACGAATGCCAATGTAGCAGTATGAAGAGCATCTGCTTCTGCACCCCTCCTGACCTAACTTCTTTTCTAATGATTCAATTCTGTTTTATTTTTTCTCTATTTTCTAAGTTGTTATTAAAATTAATGCCCGTAATACACGATGTGCCTAAACCGTACACCTATGCACCAACGCCCCTATCGTGCATACCTGTAACTACAGACTAGTTCACTTCCGACCTATTACACCATCTACGCAGGATATACCTAGCACACATGCGCAGCAGCAGACTGTACGCGCGAAAAGAAAATAGATGTCTTATGTCCTGATGTCTTGTAAAGTCGTTCGTTCTACCGCGTGCAAATCAAGGGCGACTGTATGATATACTGAAGCGTCATACGTTCAAATTATTTGTGAACTCAAGGTTCCTATTTAGAAAGAAATTGTTTCCTACCATTATGTATTAAGTTATAGTTTTTCTCTAATGTAGGTCAGTACTGTTCTGAATTACAGACGCAACAGTTTAATATTACGACACTTGGTTACACACGTATATGTATACCGAAATTTACATTTATACAGCATATTGCACATGGAGTATCCACTTGTTTTTGGAACTATTGCCCTGGCAGTGACAGTAAATCTTCGGATTAGGGTACAACGGCGACGAAAACGAAAAGTCAAACGTTGTTGGGTTCGACCCTGGCTGACAAGAAGGGTAGAAGACAGGGAAATATGCTCACTGTTAATGAAAGAACTAAGGCCCGAAGATCCGCAGGAATTTCGGAGCTTCGTTAGGATGGACATGGCCTGTTTCGAGAAGCTGCTGTCTATGATAGAAGATGGAAACAGAAAGTGTGATGCAGTCATGAGGGAGGCTACCTGCCGGCCGCGGTGGTCTCGCGGTTCTAGGCGCGCAGTCCGGAACCGCGCGACTGCTACTACGGTCGCTGGTTCGAATCCTGCCTCAGGCATGGATGTGTGTGATGTCCTTAGGTTTAAGTAGTTCTACGTTCTAGGGGACTTATGACCACAGTAGTTAAGTCCCATAGTTCTCAGAGCCATTTGAACCATTTTTTGGAGGCTACCTCACCTTCTAGAGAGTAAGAATTATATGTTTATGTTTTGTGATAATACCAGCCTGGTCACTAATAAAATACCGATGAACGCCCTGTTATGTTGCTGACTGGTTGTAACATTACGTTTCCTGGCGAATGGGGAAGCTTTTAAGACTCTGGCTTTTAGCCACAGAATAGCACAGCCCACCATTTCAAAAGTTGTTGTGGATGTATGCACTGCAATTTGCAGCACATTAAATGACCAATACTTAGGTGACCTTGTGTTGTTTTTCCAAGTTTGGACTATACTCAGAATTTTGCAGTCCTCGTCTGTCGAATTGGGGCAAACTGCAAGGACTTTCTCCCTTTCACTGCCAGTTTCTCTTTTGTGGCATGCTGAAATCAAGCAACAGGTGCAATTAAATCAAACCTGAACTTTCGTAAACTAAGGCATTACGATACAAATCGAAGATCGCCGTATAACGTTATATGCATATTCCTCAGAAAGAAACGATTTCCGACTACCTTATTATGATACAGTGTGTCATACGTACACCTTTCCTTGCTATATGCCCGATTTCAGACGTTTAATTCCTCTCTGCTCCATTTCATTTCTAGAATACGAAGCTATCAATAGAAGAAATCCTTTCACGAACAGCTAGTATATAAGAGTCTACTGCAGAAAAAGTTTCTTTTCTGCATTTGTGAAAGCTGTTTACTGTAAAAAAAATGCAGAAGATCCCCAACGCGAAAAATCGCCAACACGAGCGTCCGAAATTAGCCACTAGCCGCCTAGCAATAACCAAACAACAAGCAGAAAGCGCCGTGGTACACCCTTCTGTGCATGCGCGCATTATCGCTGCCTACTGCGCATGCGCGGATTGACGGCAGTTGAGAACTGCTCTCTATTCCTGCGTGCAGATAATGTGTCTGCTGATTTTCGTAGTTTCACCCGTTCTACCGCTAGATGGCTGTCACGATAGACCAGTACCGTTCGCGGCGGATCGTCGTGTAATACCGGCTTAAGTGCCCAGTCCAAAATGATCTTCCAGTTGTTTTGGATGTGGGCCACGATTCGGAGTAACAGTCTCAAATTCCATATGTAATTTGCAATTTGTCTCGCGGTTATTAAGATAGTAAGCATTTATCTTTGTTGTAGAAGGACTTGCTTCAATCCACAGTTCTTGCAGTAGTCATCAATTATGTGTAAATCCGTGGTCAAAGCTGTATCGCAGACTTCCTGGTTTCCTATCAGAGAATCTAGTGCTAGGTCGTCAGTAAATTGGTCTTTTTTATCATTAGTGTTGGGTATCCCTGGTATATAGGTTAAAAAGAATTGGTGGCAGCACAGAATTCTGCGGTAGCCCAGTATTCAATCTTCACTATCTACTACGCTTGTCTTCAAGGAACACTCAAAATCGTCTGTTGCTAAGCATTCTATCCGTTAGCACAACCAGTAAGTTACATCGCACGATTTCTGCAAATTTAAGTAGTAGACCATGGCGCCATACGGTATCCATTGCGGCCGTAAGATCAACAAACGATCGCAGCCTGCTTCGATAAAATATGTTAACAGTCTTGTCTGAGTGGAGTTACTTTGTCAATTAATAATTGGATCTGATTCCACAACATCCTTTCTAGTACGTTATAAACGACACAAAGTAACTCAAGAGTTCTGGACGGGGTACTAGTTGAGGATGTTTGACTGGTAACTGTGACCTCACGAGTCTTGTTCGCAACTGCTGTAGGATTCTGCAGGAGGTGTGATGCGACTTTTTTGAAGTGATGTGTTGCCATCTCTCACGCTTAGAATCTGTGCCCAGTTTCTTCAATAGTTGTCAATCTATATAACTCGAAATGAGTGGAATTGAGTCTCTCTGTAGTTTCTTGCAGTCTATTTCTTATGCAGTCATTTAGAGCTTGAAGAAATCCATCTGGTGTTTTTGAGTGTGTAAGTTGATTTTCGTCGCCTATTTTATTATATTCATCAGATCATCTGAGGATGTATTGTTTCCTGTCTCCCCTGAATGTCGTTCTTATTGCTACCTCTGCCACAACTTTAGTAAATCTATCATTGTTCTACATTTACACACGAATGAATTCAGTAACCTCGTCTGGTTTATCAGCGTATCGGTACTAGTTCGATTTTCTGTAATTACAACGAGCTTTAACATTTGCATAATTACAACGAGCTGTAACATTTGATTTTACTAGTGGTATCTACACACATCAAAAAAAGTTTTTGATCACCTCGGTTCTGCGAGTTCAGGAACCTGTGCAGAAAATTTGAACAGAGATCAAAATAAACATCATTTCCGCCCTTTTTATTGCTCGTGAAATCCACACATTGCATGTTGTACCACCATACAGCGAGACCTTCAGAGGTCGTGGTCCAGATTGCTGTACACACCGGTACCTCTAATACCCGTATGTCAGTATTCGTCGTGGCATACTATACACAAGTTCATCAAGGCACTGTTGCACCAGATTGTCTCACTCCTCAACGACGATTTGGCGTAGATCCTCAGTGTGGCTGGTGGGTCACGTCGTCCGTAAACAGCCATTTTCAATCAATCCCGGCCATGTTCGATAGGGTTCATGTCTGGAGAACATGCTGGCCACTCTAGTCGAGCGATGTCGTTATCCTGAAGGAAGTCATTCACATGTGCATTAAGACGAATGCCTCGCTAATGTACTGCCGATATGGTTGCACTATCGGTCGGAGGAAGGCATTCACGTATCACAAAGTCCTTACGGGACCTTCCATGACAGCCAGCGGCGTACCTCGGCCCCACATAATGCCACCCCAAAAGAGCAGGGAACCTCCACCTTGCTGAACTCGCTGGACAGTGTGCCTAAGGCGTTCAGCCTGACCGGGTTGTCTCCAAACAGGTCTCCGACGGTTGTGTGATTAAAAGCACATGCGACACTCATTGGTGAAGAGAACGTGATGCCAATCCTGACCGGTCCATTCGGCATGTTGTTGGGCCCGTCTGTACCGCGTTGCATGGTGTCGTGGTTGCAAAGATGGACCTCGCCATGGACGTTGGGAGGCAGGCTATTGCGCATAGTTTGCGTCGTAACACGACGTCTCGTGGCCGCATGAAAAGCATTATTCAACATGGTTGCGTTGCTGTCAGGGTTCCTCCGAGCCATAATTCGTAGGTAGCGGTCATCCACTGCAATAGTAGCCCTTGGGCGGCCTGAGCGAGGCAGTCATCGACGGTTCCTGTCTGTCTGTATATCCTCCATACCCGAACAACATCGCTTTGGTTCATTCCGAGACACTTCCTTTGTTAGGAGCCCTTCCTGGTACAAAGTAACAATGCGGACGCGTTCGAACCGCGGTATTGACCTTCTAGGCATGGTTGAACTAAAGACAACACGAGCCGTGTACCTCCCTCCTGGTGGAATGACTGGATCTGATCGGCTATCGGACCCTTTCCGTTTGATAGGCGCTGCTCATACATGGTTGTTTACATCTTCGGGCGTGTTTAGTGACACCTCTGAATAGTCAAATGGACTGTGTCTGTGATACAATATCCACAGTCAACAACGTCTATCTTCAGGAGTTCTGGGAACTGGGGTGTTGCAAAACATTTTTTGATGTCTGTAGATGCTATAATCAATAACAATGGGCCTATGGTGGCTGTGGGGAAAAGAATACCTTATTTTTTCTACTTTTCAGTTTATTTCCATTGATCTACATCTACATCATACTCCGCAAGCCACTTAATGGTGTGTGGAGGAGGGTATTTTCGGTCCTACTATCTGATCCCTAAAATCCTGTGCCACTCGCGAATAGTGCATTTGGGTGGGGGGGAGTAACATGTTGTGTGCTGTCCAGAAATTTCAATAGTTAATTTCTCCGTGATGTACACCGCCTCTCTTGTAACGTCTGCCACTGCAGTTTGTTTAACATCTCCGTAACGCTCTCTCGTCAGCTAAACAATCCCGTGACGAAACGTGCCGCTCTTCACTGGATCTTTTCTATCTCCTCTATCAGTCCTACCTGGCAGGGATCCCAGATAGATGAACAACACTCAAGGATCAGGCAAGCAAGCACCTTCCAAGCCACTTCTTTCGTGGACGAGAAACATTTCCTTAAGATTCTTCCTATGAATCTGAGTCTGTTATCTGCTTTTCCCACGATCTGTTTTATGTGGTTATTCCACTTAATGTTGCTCTGGATAGTTAGGCCTAGATATTTTACGGCAGATACTGTCTCCAGGTGTTGTCATCAATAGTGTAGCAGTACAGTAGTGGATTTCGTTACCTATATATGCGCAATATGTTAACATTTATTTACGTTCAGGATCAACTGCCAGAGCCTGCACCATTCATCAGTTCTCTGCTGATCGTTCTCCAAATTCTGACTGTCTTCTTTCGATGCTACTTTGATATACATAACAGTATCATCTGCGATTAGCCTTCAAGAGCATTTGACTCTTTCTCATAGATCCTTTATGTGTATTGTAAACAGCAACGGTCCTATCACATTTCCCTTTGTACTACGGATATTACCTTTAAATCTGTCGATATTTTTCTGTTAAGAGCGACGTGTTGAGTTCCATCTGCAAGAAAAAATGTTTCAAATGGCTCTGAGCACTATGGGACTTAACTGCTGAGGTCATCAGTCCCCTAGAATTTAGAGCTACTTAAACCTAACTAACCTAAGGACATCACACACAGCCATGTCCGAGGCAGGATTCGAACCTGCGACCGTAGCGGCAGCGTGGTTCCGGACTGTAGCGCCTAGAACCGCTCGGCCACTTCAGCTGGCCGTCTGCAAGAAAGTCTTGAATCCAATCGCAAGTCTGTTCCGATACTCCGTAATCTAGTATTTTCTTCATTAAACGGCAATGCGGGACGGTGTCAAATGTGTGAAATGCCTTACTGATCTTATTAAAATGAAGGAACAAGGCGTCAACCTGAGCGCCGTTGTCCACAGCACTGTGGATCTCATGGAGAAACAGAGCGAGCTGAGTTGATTTTTATAAGGGAGATGTTCAATTTCCAGAAATGTCATAATTCTCGAGCATAAAACATGCTGCATAATTCTACAACAGATTGGCGTTAACGATATAGGCCAATAATTGCCTGCATCTGTCTTAATGCCTTTCTTGGAAACGGGAATGACCTGCGTTTTTTTCCTGTCGTTAGATACCTTTCGTTACTAAAGCGATCTACGATAAATTACTGCTATAAGGGAGCAAGTTCTTTCGCATAATCTTTACAGAATCTTATGGGTATCTCATCTGGTCCTGGCGCCTTTCCACTACTAAGCGATTGTAGCTGCTTCCAATTCCGCAGTCGGTTATCTCAGTATCTACCATTTCGACGTAAGTACGAAGATTGAAAGGAAAGGCAGTGTTACGATCTTCCCCGGTGAAACAACTTCGGAAGACCGAATTCAGTATTTCGCCCTTCTCTCTGTCATCTCCCGTTTCGGTGCCGCTGTGGTCTCTGAGAGAATGAATAGATGATTTTGACCCACTTACTGATTTTACGTACGACCAAATTCTCTTAGGGTTTTTACTCAGGTCGGTTGACAACGTCTTACTTTCAAAATCATTGAACGCTTCTCTCATTGCTCTCCTTACGTTCATTTTCACTTCGTTCAGCTTTTGTTTGTCAGCTAGGTTTTTACTTCTCTTGAATCTGAGATGAAGTGCTCTTTGTTCACGTAGTCTTTTTCTAACGCTGCTATTAAACTATGGTGCATCTTTCCAATCCCTTAAAACCTTACTCGGAGCATACTTGTCTAGGACGTATTGAACGATACCTTCGAATTTTTCCCATTTGTTCTCCACATCTGCGTCCACATCACCGAAGATTTGATGCTGACTGCTGAGATATTCTGAAATTCGTGTCCTATCACCCTTGCTGAGCAAACTTATCTTCCTGCTTTTCTTAACATTCCTTGTAGAACCCGTCGTCATGGATGCTGTCACAGCCTTATGATCACTGATACCTTCCTCTACGTTAACTGATTCGATAAGTTCAGGTCTGTTTGTTACCAGGAGGTCTAAACGTTACTCTCTCTAGCTGGTTCTCTATCTGCACGAGAAGACATCCATAACAGTGGCGCATGAATCCCTGTCTCTGGCACCAGTTTTGATGGCGTAACATTCCCAATCTACACCTAGCAAGTTGAAGTCACCCCCTATTACAACGATCAGGAAAATTACTAATGATATTCTGCAAGTTCTTTCCGAAGCGTTCTGCAACTACAGATCCTGACCCAGGTGGTCTATAAAAGCATCCGATCACTATTTTTGACAGTTCTTTAATACTAAATTTCACTCAGATTAATTCACGTTTGGAATCCGTGATAGCCTCGCTAGATTTCATCGAATTTTTTGCTGCAGTTAACACGCCGTGTAGTGGGACGCGAAATTGAAGCGTCACCCATCCACCAGTGTCAGCCCAGTTTGCAGGTGAATATCAGTTTAATTTAGTTTTGTTTATGTATTTTTTGTAATATTTGTAATGGTTGTGAATTGTCTAAAGTTTGTATTTATTCTTTATGTTTCATGTATGGAGAAGGCGGCGCAACGAACGAAGACAGCATCTTCGTTGCCGGGACCAGAGAGAAAATTGCTGGCCACTATACATCGCGGGTCGACAGCCAAAGAGCAACAGAAGATCCTGAAACCGAGTTGTTGCGTCGTGCTTCTAAAAATTGAAAAATTATAATTTTTTAATGTTTTGTACAACAATGACGTCATAGAAAGTTTAATCATGTGTAAGTGTTCAGTCCTATCTTGTCAAGGCTCAGGTTCACGTCTATATGTATGAAGATAATAAAGTAGTGTATACTACTATACGTGTTCCGAGAATTTATTTATGAAGAATTATGTGAATGAATTAATAATCTATTTGACAAGATCATTAATTTTGACAACGTTCATCGCGAGTTTGAGTCTTGAAAGTTTATGCAATGTGGTTCTAATATTTATTAAATCAGATAACTTGCGTTAATATAACTTCTGAGAAGAAACAAAACGACATCTAAATTGAGAAAAAGTTTGCGCAAACCAATAGGACTGAGTGACGTAATTCTGCGCATACGAATCAAATGATGATGTTTTAATTACAGTTTCGTTCAAGAACCATTCAGAGACAAATTTTAAAAAGAGTTTAAATAATTTTGAAGTGTGTTGTAACTGACGTAGGTGACGAAGTCTGCACATGGTCATATGTCAAATGAAAATCATTTAAACAAATCTATACGTCGTTACACTACAGCCGCCACCATTTGCGACTAACCTATTCTTACGATAAACATTCCAATCTGAACTTAGGATTTCGTTTTCATTGACGTCTGGTTTCAATCAGCTTTCTGTTCCCAATATTATCTGTGTATTACAACCTTCAGTTTGCGATACTAATTCTGGGACCTTACTTTGGATGCTCCTGCAGTTTAATAAAATCATATCAATTTTTCTATCTCTGATCTGCAAGGACCAAGATTCTCTGAAGTCACTAAGGCTGATTTAACAGGCAAACAGACTTTGATCGCAACGAAGGGGTCCTCTAAACGAAAAAAGCACCATGTACACGCCACACGTACTCCGCGACCTTTGTAGCCGCTTCCTGCGTGTAGTGCACGCCTCACCTATTAAGGGCAACTCTACAATTCTGCACCCGGTAGCGGAGGTCGAGAAATTCGCATCTGATACCGTCGCAGAGTCGTCTGAGCCTCTGGTTCAGACTTCCACTCTGCTCCAAACCAGAGGGCCGCGATCAGCCCTCGGTATGATCCTACAAATAGACACCTTCGCCTGCACCCCGCTTTCGTTGCTAGTTGCCTTCAGCAAATCAGCATAACTGGTACTGATAAAGAATAGGTCTGATGTTGTGTCTCTCTACCACTTCGCTGATCGGAACGTTCCTTTGTTCTTAGTTCCAAATAACAGATACAGATTATTCAGGAACGAGCAGTCATGTAAGAGGTTGCCTATTATCGTTATACCATAATGCATGGTGATGGCTATTAAAGTCTCCAGCGTAAATGGTAGGGTCAGTGAAAAATCTGTGAGGAGGTTTGTGGATGTTAACGATAGTAGTTCCACGTACCATCCTGTCAAGATAAAATATATTGCCTGTAGAATCCTTGAATACTACTCTGTAATCAGCCATTGGTGTGAATGAAAAGGGGTGACACTGAAACTAGATTCTTCAATAACTGGATCAATTTCAACCAACTTTTTTATTTACGTGACTTATTATTCGTATAAAAGTGCTTTGAAAACCACCTGTTAGTATTTATATCCTGTATTTAATTGATTTGGAATACTGTTAAGGTTATGCAGCGCAATTAAGACTCTTATTTGGACAGTCGAGTGTGTCAACCAGATCGCGCAAATGGGCACTGCAATGAGCAACTAATTTAGTCAATGTGTTTCGGGACCTAATTTCAAGCCACACAGCTGAATACCACAGATAAATGTAAGATCCTCACTAGAGCAGTATGCCTTAAAACAGCAGAGAATCAGACATATACGTGTTCAACATGGCACATATACAAATGACCAGCATCTCCACCAAATTCCTGGATCGATTTCAAGTAAACTTATGTTGTGTTGAATATGTTACATATACAAATGATCAGAATCTCCACCTAATTCCTGGATCGATTTCAAGTGAACGTGATATACATGTTAGTTAGTATCTGAAAAACCGCCAACCTCACGTTGGGCTGATAGTGGTGGTGATAATGGTGTGATGGACAGAGAAGGGGGACGAGGAGCAGGTAGATAGAGAGAGAGGAGGGAAGGGAGAGGAGAAACAGAGAAAGGAGGAGGTGAAGGACAGGAGGAGAAAGAGGTGGACGGATGATGGAGGAGATGGACAGAGAGAGGGGGGAGGAAGTGGTGGACGGACAATGAAGACACGACGAGAGAGGTGGCGGAGGGTAAGGACAGAGAGTGGGGTGGGAGGAGGAGATAAACAGAGAGTGCAGGACTAGACAGAGAGAAGGGGAGGAGCAGATGGGTAGAGAGAGGGGAGAGGAGGAGATGGACGGATAGAGGGTGAGGAGAAGATGTACAGAGAGAGTGGGGAAGAGTGTTGGGCAGAGAAAGTGGGGAGGAGGAAATGAACAGAGAGAGTGAGAGGAAGTGGATGGACAGAGAGAGGACGTGGGAGGAGATGGAGTACTAAAAGACTGGAATATGTAAATATCCGGGCAATGCCGTGTCTCTCAGCTAGTAAAATTGTTTTAATATTTTTGTCTTATGCAGTTTGGTCGTTTAAATTTGGGGAGGGCGTTCAACAAAACATTTACTGTATGAGAAAGACATTTTTATTTTAAAAAAGTTTTAATAGCACGGTAAACAATTACAGCTTTTGAATGCATCTCGCTAAACAGCACTTTTACTTTCCCAAAAAGTTCTGATATTTTCCAAAATTTCGAAATACTCTTTGCCACATTCTGCAAGGACCTCCAATAGTCACCTTCTGTTACAAGTACCAACTATTCACTGTGTCTCTGTGTGGCGGGACAGAAGCGTATTACGATTTTCGTAGGGGCCACGAAGACGTATTGTTTTAAAAGGACATTTCATTGCACTGCATTGCATTGCATTGCGCCGTGTGTGCTGGAATACGGGCGAGACGGTTCAAAGTTTGCAGCGTTGACGCGATTTTGGTTGATATCTTTCTAATTACTCTACTCTGGTGGTCAATAGGGAACGTGTAGGTTGTTGTGGTTGGCAGGAGAGCCAACACCGTGTTACTAGAGGAGGCCGAAAGGCACGCGTTTTAGCTCACGGATCAAATGGATCAAATGGCTCTGAGCACTATGGGACTCAACTGCTGTGGTCATTAGTCCCCTAGAACTTAGAACTACTTAAACCTAACTAACCTAAGGACATCACACACATCCATGCCCGAGGCAGGATTCGAACCTGCGACCGTAGCAGTCGCACGGTTTAGCTCACGCAGGCTGGCGTGAGGTCTGGAACAGGACAAGGAAATTAGAATTTAGAAAAATGGACGTAGCTGGTGGAATACTTAACTTTAATCCATTAATGATGAACGTCGCTCTTGACGGTACATGATTCACAATATCAATAGTAACTGAATATGGCGCCTTGCTAGGTCGTAGCTGATGATGTAGCTGAAGGCTATGCTAAACTATCGTCTCGGCAAATGAGAGCGTATTTTGTCAGTGAACCATCGCTAGCAAAGTCGGTTGTACAACTGGGGCGAGTGCTAGGAAGTCTCTCTAGACCTGCCGTGTGGCGGCGCTCGGTCTGCAATCACTGATAGTGGCGACACGCGGGTCCGACGTATACTAACGGACCGCGGCCGATTTAAAGGCTACCACCTAGCAAGTGTGGTATCTGGCGGTGACACCACATAGGCCATACCAGTCGTGTGGCTTACAAATTTGCACGGTTGTTTTGCATTCATTCCGAGTACAGAAATTGCAGTACGTAAAATGCACATGGCATCAAAAAGGTTCAGGTTGCTCGTTTTCCGTAGGCTGAAAGCTGATTTATGGGAATGAGAAACATCTTTTCAGTATGTTGCATTACGTATTCAATCTTGTCGTACCATCATGCATTAATATTAGTTAATTGTCCTCCTGGAAGATGTATCTAGAGAATAAATATTTTCATGCTTGTACTAGAATTTCAATTCACGGTGTGTGAAATGAGAATCTGTGTGTCTTCGTTACCTGTATCCACAGTTTGAGAACTCCTTTAATTATTTTTCTCTTCCTAAGCCATTTTTCTCGAACATAAGAACTACATGCTTATGTACTGCCATCTAGTCGACACCTGTTGCCAAAATATTTGTCCTGTCAGTGAGAATTCAGAATGCGATTACCAAACTACTTCAGTAGTTAACAGTTATGTCAGTTCATTAATAGTAAATATGCCCCTCTGTGTGTCAGTATTTCACCAGTGTGTCAAGGTAAGTATAGGACGCTAAGCAGATTGCAATGGAACACTATTCTGTGTGTATCTTCGTATAATAGTGAGGTAGTTTATAAAGTACATAGTGAGGGAAATCCCATTTTACAAAGTATGTCTAAATTTTGGTTTTGAATCACGTCATGACCATATTTGTTGGACTACGTATTTTAGTGATAAATGTTTTCGAGTCCAAGCTCAGTAGCACTACTTTTGTCCATAAGCTAAAAGTATCCACATTATATCACTTTTGGGTAGGACTTTATGAGTATTTATCCACTATTGACACAACGAAGTACTTAACTACACAATTTCTTATTTACGTACTTGTATGTGACACTATGACTATTTCTTTGATTTCTTGTGGTCAGGTCGTATTTTCAGCTGCGGATACGGGCACTGACATTCATATTTTACGGAAGCTTAAAAGATCAGAACTGTACCCAACTTCTCATGAAAGTAGAGTAGTTTCTACTCACAGAGCATAATTTACAATTTGGACTTGAGCATCAGTACACTTACTCTGTTAAGGATTTCTGTCAACTTTATCCTGGTGAAACATAAAGCTCACTGCAAAATCGTGGACTAGCCGTCCGCAGAATTAATACTTTTTTAAAAAAAATTATAGTAAAAGTCCTCGTCTCCTTTCATTTTTGTCTTATTCGAGTGATATTTCACTTTCAGTTGCTCTGCCTATTCGTACGACACTTTTAAGGACACTTATTTACTCAAAGGGTTAGTCTGGCTATGTAAATCCTTAACGTGATGGTAGAATACTGTTTCTTGTTCATCGCAGAATATTCTTGGAGAAAAACATATTATTTCATGTTGTTGTTATTGTGGTCTTCAGTCCTGAGACTGGTTTGATGCAGCTCTCCATGCTACTCTATCCTGTGCAAGCATCTTCATCTCCCAGTACCTACGTGCGGTAGCGTTCTCGCTTCCCACTCCCGGGTTCCCGGGTTCGATTCCCGGCGGGGTCAGGGATTTTCTCTGCCTCGTGATGGCTGGGTGTTGTGTGCTGTCCTTAGGTTAGTTAGGTTTAAGTAGTTCTAAGTTCTAGGGGACTTATGACCACAGCAGTTGAGTCCCATAGTGCTCAGAGCCATTTGAACCATTTGAACCCAGTACCTACTGCAACCTACATCCTTCTGAATCTGCTTAGTGTATTCATCTCTTGGTCTCCCTCTACGATTTTTACCCTCCACGCTGCCCTCCAGTACTAAACTGATGATCCCTTGATGCCTCAGAACATATCCTACCAATCTATACCTTCTTCTAGTCAAGTTGTGCCACAAACTCCTCTTCTCCTCAATTCTATTCAATACCTCCTCATTAGTTATGTGATCTACCCATCTAATCTTCAGCATTCTTCTGTAGCACCACATTTCGAAAGCTTCTATTCTCTTCTTGTCCAAACTATTTATCGTCCATGTTTCACTTCTATACATGGCTACACTCCATACAAGTACTTTCAGAAACGACTTCCTGACACTTACATCTATACTCGATGTTAACAAATTTCTCTTCTTCAGAAACGCTTTCCTTGCCATTGCCAGTCTACATTTTATATCCTCTCTACTTCGACCAACATCAGTTATTTTGCTCCCCAAATAGCAAAACTCATTTACTACTTTAAGCCTCTCATTTCCTAATCTAATTCCGTCAGCATCACCCGACTTAATTCGACTACATTCCATTATCCTCGTTTCGCTTTTGTTGATGTTCATCTTATATCCTCCTTTCAAGACACTGTCTATTCTGTTCAACTGATCTTCCAAGTCCTTTGCTGTCTCTGACAGAATTACAATGTCATCGGCGAACCTCAAAGTTTTTATTTCTTCTCCATGGATATTAATACCTACTCCGAACTTTTCTTTCGTTTCCTTTACTGCTTGCTCAATATACAGATTGAATAGCATCGGGGAGAGGCTACAACCCTGTCTCACTCCCTTCCCAACCACTGCTTCCCTTTCATGTCCCTCGACTCTTATAACCGCCATCTGCTTTCTGTACAAATTGTAAATAGCCTTTCGCTCCCTGTATTTTACCCCTGCCACCTTCGGAAATTGAAAGAGAGTATTCCAGTCAACATTGTCAAAAGCTTTCTCTAGGTCTACAAGTGCTAGAAACGTTTCTTGTTATAAGTTTCAAAACCACCTCTTTGTCTTGTCTTTTAGGTGTATTACCTAAAACGCTCCTTGTAACTGAATATTTATTACACAGGTTCCATGAATCTCATGTCAAGAAATCAGATTCTTTATACGGCTTCCTCCTTATTATTTCCATCCAGTTTATGCCCTCACGTTTCCAAGTTAGCCTCTTAAAGGAAAAAACTGCAAAAGTCTAAATTGATTCCTGATTTGTCGGGTACAACCATAAAATTTGTTTTGTCCGATACAGTATAGAGAGGAACATCAGTTGTGTTTAAATGTACAGCAAAAATTTAATATTAGTTACCTGGAAACAAAACACAAGACTTTATAGTTACGTAGTTTCACCGGAAAGCTCCTTGGGAACAGATAACTGGTTGCCACTCCGGAATGCGCTGTTGCTTTATATCAGCATCACGTGAGTGGTCTTGTTTCTTCCTCCGTAGTTCACACCACAGTGATGCGACAGTTGTGCTTGGAAGAAACCCGATTTTAGGAACAGATATCCCATACCATCTAACTTTCCCCTGCACTCATCTGTTATGTGTCTTACAGGGACTTCGGATAACAAGCTATAATACTCCTTGAGGCAAATTAATCACGAAACGCTCATTACACCGCACGGTGCATAGATCAAAGGCCACTTGGGAAACCGCAGCACGTCGCCCCTGTTACTAGGTTTACGAGGTCGAACCACGGACCTTCCAACACTGGGGTCGGTGACTGGTGGGCGGACGTCGGCGGCGTACGGCGTCGTCGGCAGCGTGTAGGGTTACAGGCCGCACCGCCAGACCACAACCACATAAGCCACTTGCGGGCAGCCCCGACCCCTAACAAGATCACAAACTTGAAATTGCCATCGGCCGTCAGAGGAGTGAGCGCGCCGCATGCAAATCTAATCCCCCGTCTGCGAGTGGACACTGGCCGCAGGAAGCCAGAAGTTACACCGAGCAGCACGCACGCTGTCTACCCTCTGCTTGTACTGGCTAGCTGATTAGTCGTAAGCCAGACATTATCAGCCTGCCGCACTGGGGGAATGTGGAAAGTTAAAATCCTTAACAGTGAGCCGACGTTAATGTTATTCTCGTGCATTGTACACTTACGCCTTCTTCTACCCTGAACATCTCCGTGCATGCTACGTACATCACTTATTTCACGCCAATTTAACTCTCGTTTCTGTATCCCGATCGATTAGATTCAGACCGCCAAAACTCTCTCCTGCGTTATCTCAGAGTTGAATTGAGCCCACGGTGCTCAATTATCCAATGCTGTGCTCGAATATCCGACTTCAACTACAGATTTTATCCTCTGGATTTCCCCTCTAGTATCACTGAGGTTATCCCCTGAAGTGTCACCACATCTTCTGTCCCCCACTCCCTTCTTCTTGTCAGGGTTTTATCACATGCTCCTTTTTTCCGGCTAACTTCTTATACTATCATTCCTCTTAATTTTCAACCGTTTTATGTGGTATCACATCTCAAAGCAGTTCTTGACAGGTGTGACAATTACCGAACTATCAGTTTAATAAGTCACGGTTGCAAAGTACTAACACGAATTCTTTACAGACGAATGGAAAAACTGGTAGAAGCCGACCTCGGGGAAGATCAGTTTGGATTCCGTAGAAATGTAGGAATACGCGAGCTAATACTGACCCTACGACTTATTCAGCAGCTAGGTAAAGGAAAGACATACCTACGTATATATCATTTGTAAACTTAGAGAAAGCTTTTGACAATGCTGACTGGATTACTCTCTTTCAAATTCTGAAGGCGACATTGGTAAAATACTGGGAACGAAAGGCTGTTTGTAATTTGTACAGAACCAGATGGTAGTTATAAGAGTCGAGGGGCATGAAAGGGAAGAGGTGGTTGAGAAGGGAGTGTGACACGGTTGTAGACTATTCCCGGTGTTATTCAATCTGTACTTTGAACAAGCAGTAAAGGAAACCAAAGAAAAATTTGGAGTAGAAATTAAAACTCAGGGAGGAGAAATAAAAACCTTGACGTTTGCCGATGAAATTGTAATTCTGTCGGAGACAGCAAAAGACTTGGAAGAACAGTTGAACGGAATGGACAGTGTCTTGAAAGACGGATATAAGATGAACATAAGCAAAAGCAAAACGAGGATAGTGGAATGTAGTCGAAATAAACCAGGCGATTCTGAGGGTAATTAGATTAGGAAATGAGACACTTTAAGTAGAAGGTGAGTTTTGCTGTTTGGGCAGCAAAATAAATAATGATGGTCGAAGTAGAGAGGATATAAAATGTAGACTGGCGATGGCAAGGAAAGCGTTTCTGAAGAAGAGAAATTCGTTAACATCGAGTATAGATTTAAGTATCAGGAAGTCTTTTCTGAAATTATTTGATTGGAGTGCAGCCATGTATGGATTTGAAACATAGACGATGAACAGCTTAGACAAGAAGAGAATAGAAGCTTTTGAAGTGCGGCACTACAGAAGAATGCTAAAGATTGGGCCGGCCGCTGTGCCCGTGCGGTTTTAGGTGCTTCAGTCTGGAACCGCGCTGCTGCTTCGGTCACAGGTTCGAATCCTGCTTCGGGCATGGATGTGTGTGGTGTCTTTAGGTTAGTTAGGCTTAAGTAGTTCTAAGTCTAGGAGACTGATGACCGCGGCGCAGGATTAGCCGAGCGGTCTAGGGCGCTGCAGTCATGGACTGTGCGGCTGGTCCCGGCAGAGGTTCGAGTCCTACCTCGGGCATGGGTGTGTGTGTTTGTCCCTAGGATAACTTAGGTTAAGTAGTGCGTAAGCTTAGGGGCTGATGACCTTAGCACTTAGGTCCCATAAGATATCACACACATTTGAACTTTTTTTTTTTTTTTGACTGATGACCTCAGATGTTAAGTTCCATAGTGCTTGGAGCCATTTGAACCATTTTGAAGATTGGATGGGGAGATCACGTAATTAATGAGCAGGTATTGAATAGAATTGGGGAGAAGAGGATTTGATGACACAATTTGACTAGAAAAAGAGATCGGTTGGTAGGACATGTTCTGAGGCATCACGGGATCACCAATTTGGTACTGGAGGGAAGCGTGGAGTGTAAAAATCGTAGAAGCAGACCTAGCCATAAACACACGAAGCAGATTCGGAGCCCGCATCTCGTGGTCGTGCGGTAGCGTTCTCGCTTCCCACGCCCGGGTTCCCGGGTTCGATTCCCGGCGGGGTCAGGGATTTTCTCTGCCTCGTGATGGCTGGGTGTTGTGTGCTGTCCTTAGGTTAGTTAGGTTTAAGTAGTTCTAAGTTCTAGGGGACTTATGACCACAGCAGTTGAGTCCCATAGTGCTCAGAGCCATTTTTTTTGAGCAGATTCGGAATGATGTAGGTTGCAGTAGTTATTCGAATATGAAGAGGCTTGCACAGGATAGAGTAGCACGGAGAGCTGCATCATACCAGTCCTTGTCTCAAACACCTCGATGCTTCTATTTTCCGGTTTTCCTACAGTCCATTATTGAGTAACATACAATAATGAGCTAAAAACGTACACTCTCAGAAACTTCTTCCTCAAATTAATGCAGATGTTAATATTAGTAGACTGATTTTGCCTAGCAATGTCGTCTCTGCCTGTTCTATTCTGCTCTTTCTGTTGTCATTGGTTCGTCAGTCATGTGTTATTTGGCTTCCTTGAGTCTACACTGTGGGCATAATTTTTGATTTCAGCTTTTCGTTATTGTCATTTCTTCCGTTCTCATTACTTTCATCTTTTTCTGGGTTAAATAACCGTTACAAACATCCACCGAAGACTGTCAAATTCTTTACTCAAGATGACGTTTTATTGCGTTATGTACTATAATAAAAGAATGAGTTGTCCGTTGCAGACTGTGTTGTGGTTTACTAAAATCATACTACACTCCTGGAAATGGAAAAAAGAACACATTGACACCGGTGTGTCAGACCCACCATACTTGCTCCGGACACTGCGAGAGGGCTGTACAAGCAATGATCACACGCACGGCACACCGGACACACCAGGAACCGCGGTGTTGGCCGTCGAATGGCGCTAGCTGCGCAGCATTTGTGCACCGCCGCCGTCAGTGTCAGCCAGTTTGCCGTGGCATACGGAGCTCCATCGCAGTCTTTAACACTGGTAGCATGCCGCGACAGCGTGGACGTGAACCATATGTGCAGTTGACGGACTTTGAGCGAGGGCGTATAGTGGGCATGCGGGAGGCCGGGTGGACGTACCGCCGAATTGCTCAACACGTGGGGCGTGAGGTCTCCACAGTACATCGATGTTGTCGCCAGTGGTCGGCGGAAGGTGCACGTGCCCGTCGACCTGGGACCGGACCGCAGCGACGCACAGATGCACGCCAAGACCGTAGGATCCTACGCAGTGCCGTAGGGGACCGCACCGCCACTTCCCAGCAAATTAGGGACACTGTTGCTCCTGGGGTATCGGCGAGGACCATTCGCAACCGTCTCCATGAAGCTGGGCTACGGTCCCGCACACCGTTAGGCCGTCTTCCGCTCACGCCCCAACATCGTGCAGCCCGCCTCCAGTGGTGTCGCGACAGGCGTGAATGGAGGGACGAATGGAGACGTGTCGTCTTCAGCGATGAGAGTCGCTTCTGCCTTGGTGCCAATGATGGTCGTATGCGTGTTTGGCGCCGTGCAGGTGAGCGCCACAATCAGGACTGCATACGACCGAGGCACACAGGGCCAACACACGGCATCATGGTGTGGGGAGCGATCTCCTACACTGGCCGTACACCACTGGTGATCGTCGAGGGGACACTGAATAGTGCACGGTACATCCAAACCGTCATCGAACCCATCGTTCTACCATTCCTAGACCGGCAAGGGAACTTGCTGTTCCAACAGGACAATGCACGTCCGCATGTATCCCGTGCCACCCAACGTGCTCTAGAAGGTGTAACTCAACTACCCTGGCCAGCAAGATCTCCGGATCTGTCCCCCATTGAGCATGTTTGGGACTGGATGAAGCGTCGTCTCACGCGGTCTGCACGTCCAGCACGAACGCTGGTCCAACTGAGGCGCCAGGTGGAAATGGCATGGCAAGCCGTTCCACAGGACTACAGCATCTCTACGATCGTCTCCATGGGAAAATAGCAGCCTGCATTGCTGCGAAAGGTGGATATACACTGTACTAGTGCCGACCTTGTGCATGCTCTGTTGCCTGTGTCTATGTGCCTGTGGTTCTGTCAGTGTGATCATGTGATGTATCCGACCCCAGGAATGTGTCAATAAAGTTTCCCCTTCCTGGGACAATGAATTCACGGTGTTCTTATTTCAATTTCCAGGAGTGTATTTGCTAATTTCAGCCGCGAACCATTATCAAGTACATTCTCTGAGTAATGTGTTACATATCGTGCATGACATAGCAAATGTGTTTCATTATGGCTCGCGGCCGAAATTAGCTAGTAGCACGATTTTAATATTTATATGACACACACACACACACACACACACAGAGAGAGAGAGAGAGAGAGAGAGAGAGAGAGAGAGAGAATATTAAAAATGGTTTTACCATTCAGAAATTTCATCGAGGCTGTGGTCCCACACACGTAGTAACTAATGGAACTCTTGTATTTTCTCGATTTACTCTGAACCTATATCTGTACTCGTTAGACTGTTCACTCCATTCAATAGATCCTGTATATTCTTCGCTTTCACTGAAGGCAGCAGCGTCATGAGCGAATCTTACCATTGGTAGCCTATCACTTTGAATATTAAACCTACTCCTGAATCTTTCTTTTATTACCGTCGTTGCTTCTTCGATGAACAGATTGAACATTAGGGAATCTTGCTTCCTTCTAAAACAGTGAATGTTGCTGTTAATCTTCCGTTCGTATTGTTCCCTCTTGATTCTTCCATATATTGTCTATGTCCTGTCTTTTCATACGCCTTACACGTATTTTCCGGAAAAATTCGGACATCTTGCACCATGTTACACAAGGGGCGCTTTTCCGAGAATGACGAAGTTCAAGAACACTTCTTTATTTTAAGTCTAGTCTTCATTATCCTGAGCTCCGCGTAGTGTCGTCACTAGCATTCAGCAATGAAAGCATGGCAGAAACGAAAGTTGTCAAATGGTTCAGATGGCTCTGAGCACTATGGAACTTAACTTCTGAGGTCATCAGTCCCCTAGAACGTAGAACTACTTAAACCTAACTAACCTAAGGACATCACACACACCTAGGCCCGAGGTAGGATTCGAACCTGCGACCGTAGCAGTCGCGCGGTTCCAGACTGTAGCGCCTAGAACCGCTCGGCCACCGCGGCCGGCAGTTGTCAAATAATTCCCACCCAACCAACGCAGACTAATCATCATCCAGTGCGGCACAAAAATTTCTCTTGTAACCTTAGTCCTGCAAGCCCTATGGTGTTTTCAAAGCGCAGGTTGGGACTATTTTAAGAAGCGATTCAATGATGTCATCTTTTTCATCTACCCAACCCTCGCTAATTACAAGAAATTCGTGGATGCCCTAAATTATAACACCAAAAATTTTATAGCAAGTGAATTTCGTCGCTGGTACACGCCTGAATGGTCACAAGAATTTTATGTACTCTATCGGCAATCACACAAGTACATAAAAACAGACGATCTGTTGAATGTAGATAGAAAAATCCTAGTTACCAGTCCTAACTTCGTGCCTACTCGAAACAAACACGTTCCACAATCTCTGAACCTACACAACGTCGGACTCCTTTGCCACTGCATCTCCCACAGGATCTCTCTACCAAACAACGGAATCCACCTTACTATCAGATACCTTGCCCCGCTACCCTTTGTATGACCAATATTCTCGCATGTTTTCCATGCTGTCCTCGTTTGTCTCCTCACACTTAGGGGCTGGCCTTTATCTTATGCATCCCTTCTCTGAATCCAGTCTGTCTTGCTACCACTTCCTCACACTACTCATTCCCGTCTAGCAACATAATTCCTTTAATAAAACACTCCTCGAATCATTACTTAACACTACAGTTTACCTTTCTTAAGTACGTCCTACTACTTAGTGCAGTTTACTGAAGAGTTTAGTATGTGTTTTGAAAAAATAATCGTAAGTTATCATCATCAGAATTGTACAAATGTCCTCCTTATGCACTTTAATAAACATTAACATTTTATCATTTTGATATTTCACAAGTAGTTCTAAATATTAATCATTGTATCTCTACTAAAACAATCCTCAAATGACCACTCTAAGGAAACATGTAAGCTTCCGATACCCTACGTCAACGTACAATACCCTCTCACAGACGGCAAGTGGAAGGTATATAAGGTGTTTCGGGCGGACTCGGGTAAGAGCGCAATGTCATCGCAATGAATAAACAAAGTGATTTATCTGACGTCGAAAAGGCATAATTATTAGCTTTGGGGTACGGATGGGAACATTTCCGAAACGTGAAAGTCGGTAAACTCTTCGGTTGTAGCCGTGGTTCAAGTATACTGTGCTTCGAAAAATGGCGCTATCCAAAATCGGCGCCGAAGAAACTCTGAGGCACCACGGGCCATAGGTTACAAGTATTGAACGACGGCTGCGGATATGTGTATATGCGAACAGGCGTGCAGTTGTTGAGCAACTAACCGCAGAAATGAACCAAGGGGCTACCAAGAGTGCCTTTTCAACGTCTATGAAAGAAACGTTGCTGTGTATGGGACTCCTCAGCAGGTGCCTGGTTCATGCAACCAATACACCCATGGTGACTGCTGTCCATCGGTGATGTGGGGTAGAATTTGCATGCCAGTATAGCAACTACACGACCCCTGAGTGGCGAAAGGTGGCTTTTTAATAAGAAACACGTTTCATGCTCCATCGGACTGATGACCGTTGGCGTTTACGTCATGAAGCGTCTTGAAGAAAACACACAGAAAGAAACGTTGGAAGATCTATTCCAGAGGAGGTAGCGTTATGGTCTTTGGGAATGTTATTGTAACATTCCCTGGGCGATCTCGTATTTCATGAAGCTGCAATGGATCAATGTAAGTATGCATCAATCACTGGGTACCATGTCCGTCCCTACATGTAGTTTGCCGGTCAGTGTGGCCGAGCGGTTCTAGGCGCTTCAGTCTGGAAGCGCGCGACCGCTACGGTCGCAGGTTCGAATAGTGCCTCGGGCATGGATGTGTGTGCTGTCCTTAGGTTAGTTAGGTTTAAGTAGTTCTAAGTTCTAGGGGACTGATGACCTCAGATGTTAAGTCCCATAGTGCTCAGAGCCATTTGAACGATTTTGAACCTACATGTAGTTTATCTTTTCCTCGGCGTGATGGCATCTACCAGCAGGACAACGAAACCTGTTCCACAACTCGTATTCTATGTCCATGGTTCGAACACCGCCAGGATGTGTTTGCCGCCGTTCCCTGGCCACCGACTCCCCAGATTTGAACCCAATAGAAAACGTCTGGGACCACACCAGATGGGCTCTGCGCACTACAGGTTTTCACAGAAAACTAGCGCAGGAGGCCATGGCATTGGAGTCGTAATTGCTCCACATCCCTCTCTGTATCTCCCAAAAACTCACGAATTATCTTCCTGCACGTCTCGCAGTGAACACGCTACAAAAGACGGTTATTCAGATTTTTGACACGTGGTCACATTATGGTAATGTGAGTGGAGAGTGTACAACAAGTAAAGCAAGATACACAGAGGTGTCAAGAGTCATGGGAAACCTCCTAATGCTGCGTCGGGCCTTCTTTTGACCGACATAGTGCAACAACTAAAGGTGGCTTGGGTCAACAAGTCGTTGAAAAGTCCCCTGCAGAAATATTGAGCCATGCTGCCTCTATAGCAGTCCATAATTGCAGGAAGTGTTGAGAGTGCAGGATTTTTGGCACGAATGGACCTCTCGATTATGTCCCATAAATGTTCGATGGAATTAATGTCGGGCGGTCTGGAGGGTCAAATCATTCGCTCGAATTGTCCAGAATGTTCTTCAAGCCAATCGCGAACAATTGTGACCAGCTGAAATGTCATAGCTGTTTGGGAACATGAAGTCTATGAACGGCTGCAAATGGTCTCCAAGTAGCAGAAAATAGTCATTTCCAGTCAATCAGCTGCTCAGTTGGTCTAGCTCAGGTAGAAGATGGGTGTCACTTAGCACTAGGTCTGGTCTTTGTCGCAAGCCATCGGAAACGTCCCACTGAAAGTAGTAAAAGATACGTTGGGTTGCACCAGCACTGTGAGGAGGGGCGTTATCATGAATCAGAACAGTTCCAGAAGCCAGCATGCCTGTCTTATAAAGTACGTCATACACTCGCTTCATTCTCCTAATCAGCGTTGCATTATTCCCTTCTGCTTGGAAGAAACGAATAACGCTTCACAGTTCCTACTTGACGAGAGAATCGATTGAGGCAGTGATGTTTATGTGACTGAAGCTCAGCAAAAACTGACGTCTTAAACGCGGCAATGACAGAGTGTGTGGCGCGGGAGATACCAACAGTCTTTCGGTCTCCTATGCTATGCGATTTGAGGTTAGAAAAGAAAATGGCAACATCTCGTAAATGTTGCTCCAATTTCCTGTATAGACATGATCATAGAGATGTTAGATGTTATTTCTGCAGACATAAACTCCGTCCACAGGCCCTGGAGGGGCTAACCGTTACAGACCGACCACCGCGCCATTTGATGCTAATGGCGTCATTGGTTCAAATTGGTTAAAATGGCTCTGAGCACTATGGGACTTAACTTCTGATGTCATTAGTCCCCTAGAACTAAGAACTACATAAACCTAACTAACCTAAGGACATTACACACATCCATGCCCGAGGCAGGATTCGAACCTGCGACCGTAGCGGTCGCGCGGTTCCAGACTGTAGAGCCTAGAATCGCTCGGCCAAACCGGCCGGCTGGCGTCATTGGACGTGGCATGGAGAGACGTGGGATCAACACGCGTCTCTACCGGGCGGTGTCTCTTTTCGTAACCTGAAGCCTAGTACACTTGGACAAGCAGCTTCTCAATTGGCCTAACAAGGGTGAGTGCAGCTTGTTCCAACACTACAACCCAGGAAAAATCGGTGGCAGTATCGGGAATCGATTCCGGGTTCTCTGCATCGCAGTCAATCGCGCTAACCACTTAGCTATGGAAGCGAACTACCGTTTTAGACACTGGCACACATTTCTTCCACACGTTCTTGTGTCCCGGACAAGGAACCTGAAAGCAGATCAGACCAGGTTTGATGTCCGCACGTGTTAAATGATGGACGAGTCTGGTAATCATTCCGGATAAGCAAATGGACGAATGTCGTGCACAACACCTTGCGTAAAGGGAGATGCAAGTATAATTCCATGGAACTACTGGGAAAACGTATCTCGCAAATACTGCAGGAACATATACGTATCATAATGTATATTGATGTGGATGTGCTCTGCGTTATTCAGTGTTTCCTCAGTAGGTACCTGAGATGTGCAGTTATTGCAATCTAGACTGTCGCAGCGTGACACACTGTGGTTGTAGCCGCAACAAAACTAAATCATATCTATATTAACATACATACCTTTACAAGCCACTGTAAAGCACACGGCATTTTATCGCATTTTAGGCATTCTTCCCCCTTCCAAAAGCGTAAATAGCGCAGAAAGAATGACTGCTCGAATGCCTCGATATGTGCTGCTGCATTAGTCAAACCTTGTCTTCGCTGTCTACTGTAGCGATACGTACAGGCAGGAAGTATACTTCTAAATTCTTCTCTTGATACTGCCTCCCGAAAGTTCATAGGATGGCATTAGCGGGATAACTGATATCCGTTTTCAACTGTCTGCCAGTTCAAGTACTTCCTATCCCACGTAAGCTTCCCTGAAGCTCTCCCGTCAGTAAAACAATTCTACGAGCATTCGTGCTGCCCTTCTTTGAATACATGAATACGTTCTGTATTCCTCATAAATCGTATAACCTTATGATAGAAAACCATAGAACTTTTAATCAGAAGTAATTGATCAGATTTCAATGAAGACCTTCCTTTCGGTCTTTGAACATAAAGAATAGCGGTTTCATCAGAATTCGTACGCAAAGGGATTCGTAATGGTATCTCATCACGTCTGGGATTCTTTCCTCTCTTGAACGGTGTTAGCTGATTTAATATTCTGTCACCACTTATGCCAATAGCTATCATTTCGGTATATGTGCGACGACTGAAAGAAAGAACCGTAGTATGGACTTCCTCAAAAAAACTTTGAAATGTATTCTCTGGGTCATTCTCCGTTTCGTTCCAAGTATGTTTGCGGAACGACTGGATATATTACATTTCCTAACCTACATAAGCTTCCTTGGAAAAGACACGTCTACATTGTGTTTTACGAAGCTCTTTAAATTCGTCTCTTGATTTTTAACTTTTTCATCCCCGGAGACCAACGTTTCTGGTTAACTGTTCAGCTCACCTGCAACCCAGTTTTCGTCACAACTGCTAAGCAGATACAATATACTGACTTTCTTAAAATTACGTTTAACGCTTGTAGCCAATGATGTAACAGTCTTCTGGTTATTGATTTTCTACTCTACCCTAAATAAATTGTGATGTTTCAGTCTGTTCCTCACCGGGACATCCAAGCCACGACTCGGTCCTCTAACGGATGCGGTAAGGTCCGGAGCAAGGCTACCTGTAGTACTCCGTGGCCGTCTGCGCGCACTGATGGTGAGATATCTGTCGTCTTGTGGTGTTGTACACTGTGGACGTCCAGTACTGTAGCGGCTGGACACGTTCCCTGTCTGCTGGAATTTTTTTATTTTTATTTAATCGTGTCCAAGCCATAGACAACCCACATATTACATATACACACAAATACAAATACAATGCACATATGCATAAATAAAACAAACCCAAAATGGGGAGTCACATTACAATATAAAGGAAAACATAGTATATATATCATTATCACGTCCAGCCAAAATTCAGCGCATTTAACTGGCACTGCCGAAGCGTTTGCCAGATCTTCTTTCCTGCACACTTCCCCCATGTTGCTGCATTCCAGGAGGTGGTCCATTGTTTGGGTCTGTCCGCACTGGCACGTGTCCGTCCCGTCTCGGTATCCCCATTTACACATGTTTACGTTGCATCTGCCCACCCCAGTTCGTAGGCGGTTGAGGGTTCTCCATAATGGCCATTTTAGTTCATTTCTAGAGGCCAATTGTTCGCTGGGTGAGATTAGAGGTGCCTGGTCTCCCGTAGGCAGTGCTGCTTACCATTTTGACGGTCTGGTCTTTTGTTTTGAGGTTTCGAGCGGTTGAACTGAGGTGAGGAAACTCCGTCTTGATTTTAGACGTGTGTGTGGAGGATTTTGTCCGAAGAGCTTGAGGCGCTCTGCTTCGCTTGCTATAGCTCGTCTGATGTTGGGTGGAGCTATGCCACTAAGCAAATAAAGTTGGCTAACCGGGGTGGGTCTTAGGCATCCCGTGATTACGCGATAGGCATCGTTCAGCAGAGGATCCACACGTTTCGCATGCGCTGATCTTTCCCAAACTGGGGCAGCGTATTCAGCAACCGAGTAGCAGAGTGCAAGTGCCGACGTACGTAAAGTATGTGGGTCGGCAATAGTTCCCATAATCTTGAGATCACACTTTATGACACACGGACGGCCTGTGCTACGACCTGCTGTGTTTGACCAGCCTCCTGCCTGCCTGCCGATTAAGGGTTGGGTTGGGTTGTTTGGGGAAGGAGACCAGACAGCGAGGTCATCGGTCTCATCGGATTAGGAAAGGATGGGGAAGGAAGTCGGCCGTGCCCTTTCAGAGGAACCATCCCGGCATTTTTCTGGAGTGATTTAGGGAAATCACGGAAAACCTAAATCAGGATGGCCGGACGCGGGATTGAACCGTCATCCTCCCGAATGCGAGTCCAGTGTCTAACCACTGCGCCACCTCGCTCGGTGACCAGCCTCCAGTCGCCCTAGTATTCTACCCCTCATAACGTCATAAATATGTGTTTTTTGAGCCATTTTTAATACACAGTCACCGTTAGCACGTTTGAAAACGTCTGCACACTTACTCGCTGCACCGTACTCTGACATGCACCAACACACCTCTGCGTATGTGGACTGCTGCCAGCGCCACCGTGCGGCAACTGCAGGTCAAATGCACCGCATGGTCATACATCGAGGTGATTTAAACCCGCAAACCGCCCACCAGAGCGTTGTTTCGCCATGTATCAGCATTATCCTTCATTTATGAGCGTTAGTGTATTTGCCTGTTATTTTGTGTAACAGACAGTACATAGAGGTCAAAGTCATCGGATATTGATATGCTAGTATATAGTTGGCAGCAGTATAGCGTTCACTAGGTGTAAAAGGGCAGTGCATTGGCAGAGCTGTCATTTTCACTCGGGTGATTCATGTGAAAAGGTTTCGACTTGATTACGGCCACATTACGAGAATTAACAGACTTTATACGCGGAATGGTAATTAAAGTTGGACACATGGTATATTCAGTTTCGGAATTCGGTAGAGAATTCGATATTCCAAGATCGACAGTGTCAAGAGCGTGGCAGAAGACCAAACGTCAGGCACTGCCTCTCAGCACGGTCAACGCCGTGGCCGAAGGCGTTCGAATAATGGTTCAAATGGCTCTGAGCACTATGGGACTCAACATCTTAGGTCATAAGTCCCCTAGAACTTAGAACTACTTAAACCTAACTAACCTAAGGACATCACACACACCCATGCCCGAGGCAGGATTCGAACCTGCGACCGTAGCAGTCCCGCGGTTCCGGACTGCAGCGCCAGAACCGCTAGACCACCGCGGCCGGCCGTTCGATTAATGACCGAGAGCAACGGCGTTGGCATAGAGTTGTCATCGCTAACAGATAAGCAACACTGCATGAAATAACCGCAGAAATTAACGTGACACGTCCGACGAACGTATCCGCTAGGACAATGAGGCGAAATTTGGTGTTGTAGGGCTGTCGCTTTTGACAACTTTAACTGGAATACTCTCTTTCAAATTCTGAAGGTGGCAGGGGTAAAATACAAGGAGCGAAAGGCTATTTACAATTTGTACAGAAACCAGATGGCAGTTATAAGAGTCGAGGGACATGAAAGGGAAGCAGTGGTTGGGAAGGGAGTGAGACAGGGTTGTAGCCTCTCCCCGATGTTATTCAATCTGTATATTGAGCAAGCAGTAAAGGAAACAAAAGAAAAATTCGGAGTAGGTATTAAAATTCATGGAGAAGAAGTAAAAACTTTGAGGTTCGCCGATGACATTGTAATTCTGTCAGAGACAGCAAAGGACTTGGAAGAGCAGTTGAACGGAATGGACAGCAAAGCAAAACGAGGATAATGGAATGTAGTCAAATTAAATCGGGTGGTGCTGAGGGGACTAGATTCGGAAATGAGACACTTAAAGTAGTAAAGGAGTTTTGCTATTTAGGGAGTAAAATAACTGATGATGGTCGAAGTAGAGAGGATATAAAATGTAGACTGGCAATGGCAAGGAAATCGTTTCTGAAGAAGAGAAATTTGTTAACATCTAGTATAGATTTAAGTGTCAGGAAGTCGTTTCTGAAAGTATTTGTATGGAGTGTAGCCATGTATGGAAGTGAAACATGGACGATAACCAGTTTGGACAAGAAGAGAATAGAAGCTTTCGAAATGTGGTGCTACAGAAGAATGCTGAAGATAAGGTGGGTAGATCACGTAACTAATGAGGAGGTATTGAATAGGATTGGGGAGAAGAGAAGTTTGTGGCACAACTTGACTAGAAGAAGGGATCGGTTGGTAGGACATGTTTTGAGGCATCAAGGGATCACAAATTCAGCATTGGAGGGCAGCGTGGAGGGTAAAAATCGTAGAGGGAGACCAAGAGATGAATACACTAAGCAGATTCAGAAGGATGTAGGTTGCAGTAGGTACTGGGAGATGAAGAAGCTTGCACAGGATAGAGTAGCATGGAGAGCTGCATCAAACCAGTCTCCGGACTGAAGACCACAACAACAACAACAGGGCTGTCGCAGCAAACGACCGACGCGAGAAACTTGGCTAACAATTACAACATCGCCTGCAGAGCCTCTCCTGGGGTCGTGACCGTATCAATTGAACCTAGACAACTGAAACACCATAGCCTGTTCAGACGAGTCCCGATTTCAGTTGGTAAGAGCTGATGGTTTGAAAGCGGTGCAGACCCCACGAAGCCATGGACGCAAGCTGTCAACAAGTCATTGTGCATGCTAGTGGTGGCTCCATAACGCTGTGACTGTGTTTAGATAGTATGTACTAGATCCACTGGTAGCGATTATTGACTGCAAATGGTTGTGTTTGGACATTTGGAGACATTTGTAGCCATTCATGAACTTCATGTTCCCAAACACCGATGCCATGTCGCCGAGCCACAACTGCTCGCGATTGATGAAGAACATTTTGGACAGTTCGAGTGAATGATTTGGCCACTCAGATCGCCCGAGAACATTAGTGAGACATAATCAAGAGATCAGTTCGTGCAGAGCATCCTGCACCAGCAACTCCTTCACAATTATGGAACGCTATAGAGGCAGCATGGCTCAGTATTTCTTCAGGGAACTTCCAACGACCTGTTGAGTCCATGCCACGACAAGTTGCTGCAAAGGAGGTCCGATACGATATTGGGAGGTATCCCACGACTTTTGTCAAAGCTGTCAAGTTCAGCACAACGAGAAGGTGAAGAATATCCTAAATTCTGTCCCCGACGGTACATAAAAGCAAGTCATTTAGTATTCCAACATTTTGTGACTTGTCTAAACGTGAGAACCCTTGTTTGCAATCCCTCGCTGCCGAAAATTGCTACCCGTTTTAAGGTAACGACTTACACATGAGCTCTAAATCATCAGTACTGGGACTACAGGTTACGAATCTGGTGTACATTTTCTAGTTTATCTACAGTCCTCTTTCACACTCAGTGGTAAGTGATGGTACTTTGATAAGCCGAGTTTCCACAACGAAGAAGGACCCCAGCTAGTGTTAGACGCAAGCAAGCAATGGCTCCTTTTATTAAGACTTTGCAGCCTGAGATGAGATGTCGTTTCGTCTTACCTCTTTTGTGCCTGTCTGCTCACGGTGACACAGGAAATTAAGGTGAACCCAACTGAGAAAATTAAGGGGAGGTGTGCCGTGTGCGCTACGAAGCGCGAGGCATTTGTGCTGGGACAAAGAAAATCCTCAGCAGATACGAGAAAAGCTTTCTCAGTAGAAACGTAGTCTCCTTTTCAACGACAACCAATAAATGCACCGTCGGGAACGTGAGGGAACACTTAACGGAAGAATTAATAAAATGATTAACTAATTCCGTGTTATGCTGAAAAGATCTTATTTCTTCTCCTTTCACTATCTGTCAATTCCTTTCATCACACACATAAATTTTACGTTAATGATTTCCTCTTTCTCTGAGCGTGCGCACGATGAACAATGAGTGGTTAAAAGCTTCAAGCGATATACGCGAGCTGTGTCAATGTTATCTTCGGCCCATATTTCCGATACTGGCTCAATGATCATGCGCCTGTTCTGGTCCATTCCCTGGTTCGGTCAAGATCGGATCCTATGCAGTCTTGTTATTCGCTGAGTTGGCAAGTGACACAGACAAATAATGTATTCTCTTCAGTTATTTGATTACAATGAGTTTTGTCATTTACTAAGATTTATTCGGTAGAATATCCTGAAGGGTATTGAATCGTCCGACCTTACATTTATGTCGGCAAACTTGGAAGCTATCCATTGAATAAAACGGAGGAGGAATCTGTGTCCATCATAGCTTTTTTCTTCATATTTCAATATCAGTACACTTACTATCCAGGCACTTAACGCGATCCGTGAAAAATTTATATATCAAGAACTTTATTTCTTTGTCATGTTGTAAAAACACATGATCCGGACTCTGGGCCGATAGCTTGGCCGCACCTCAGCACGGGTTTTGTTAGATAAGTATTTGCCATTTCAATTAATTCAATTGTGGGTTTTTGCTGAAACATTGTATATTGAATTCACTACAGGAAAACACTTTTTTTTCTTGTTCCACAAACTTTATTATTATTCTGGAACCTAGGTTTCGGATTAGAAGATCATTTTCTAGTAAAGAACTGATCTCAAATATTTCAATCAAGCAAAGATAAACTCGTCGTATCTTATTACTCTGTTGTTTCTTGGCTTAAAATTACAATAGTTATCTCCTTGACAGCTCTGACACAGTTGCATGTGTATTCTACAACATTCCTTAGGACAGTATTTACAGTAACTATGACTGAACCTACAGTGCAACAGAGCTATGGGCATAGGAATGGATCTTTATATCATTATCTATTTATGAATGAAGGCACTGTGGTTTGTCTCCTATGTTGACTGAAAGGAGTAAATAACACAATTGAGTTTCTTCATTCAGTAACAAATATGAGGGCTGTTTTTTAATTTGGAATATTTCTAATTGAGAGAGGTTTACACTCTTTCCCTCTATCTGTGGGACTTCCACATCCATTACGTGCTTGTCGGTTTGGTTCATTCGGCGAAGGATGAAACTTGCTCCTTTGGTCTCCAATTTCCGTCCTCCGAGTGTATGGAATAAAGCAGGACAGACACTCTTGCCCTAAGATATGAAGAAGCAAGCCAGATCCATTCTGTACACAATGAACAACGTAGATAGACCGAAAAGGAAACAGTGTAGTTTATCTTTTATAGGTAAAATGTCTAATAGGATAAGTAACACATCAAGGGTAAAAGGTTTCTCAATTCTTTACGTCCCATAGTCATTAGGTAGATACAAAAGATAAACAGCTGGCCATTATGAAAACTGTGGTTTATAAGATGATGTGCCAGAAGTATCAGTTCAGTTATATTTGACAGACTGCGAGGTTAAACTGTACTTGGCTCAGAGAACACTAAAGAAGCTGGAGATCATAGAAGTCAAATTCATCCCTTGCATTGTTAGACCAAAAAAATCACAAGTTCTTAATAGATACAGAAGTCCTACACATAGAGGAAGAGGTTGCAAACTTCGCTCAATTAAAAATATAAAAAAATCTGTGTAACACCACATTTGCTTTTGAAACAGCAAATTCAGTTCAACTATTCATCTCTTTTAGACACTGTTGCAACCTCTGCATAGGAGAAGAATCTTGTTACCTTCATTCGTAAATAGATAATGTTGCAAATTCCCATTCCTGAACACATAGCTCTACTCTAGTGTATGTTTATTCACAGTTATTGTAACGACTGTGAAGACTGTCTTAATTAATGTTGTAGTACACAAATGTAGCTTTATGAAAATTGTCAAAGTAGATAACTTTAAGTTAGGAATCGATATGTTCAGAAGGCGATGCCTTTATCTTTGCTTGTCTACAATCTTTGGGAACAGTTGTGTACTGTAATCCGAAACCTAGGTCGTACAATAATAATAAAGATTATGAAACGAGCAAAAAAGTGTATGAGTTTAGTTAATACAGCCATTTTTTGTGCTAAATATCTCTCAAGGCTCTAGTCATTTTAGAAGTTTTATTTCAGTGCAGGAAAGTGGCTCTGCAGATACCATACAATGTAACTTACAATGAAGGTATCGTAAGCAGTTAATACCTTCCAAACCATCTATTAGCTAAGCAATCTGTGGCTGCAGCAGTCTGTGTGATAAATTTTCTTTTCATATTTCATAATTTGGTGAGGGTGTTGCAACTAGTGTGCAAACACAAGCAAGGAAGTAGCTCCTAGCAGATTAACACAAACTGTCAACGCCTATGTTTTAACGTAGGTACCCTGATTTCCAAAACTTGACAATATAGTTTGCTGGAAAGAGTAAAAATAAATTCCAAGACTTTTGTACATAATAGTGTCACAAATATGTTAAAAGTTCTGAAACTAAAGAACTCATTTCAAAAATAAATAAGAAGACCATATAAGATCGAACCTAAAAAAATGGTTGACAGGGAGTATGGTAACACCTTGGTGCTACAGCTACTTAGTCACAACCTGCCTTTCTCTTTACAGGATGGTTGAAGGTATGTTCATCCTTTACACGAGACAGAGGTGCAGGGGTCTAGAAGAGCTTTGGTGGCAGCTGATAGTCTGCAGTTCATCTTGACAACGTTCCTCACCATCGCATCTTATGGACTGCTGTACTGCGATTTTCAACCCAGCTGGATATCAATTAGTCAGATTCTCAAAGAAAATAAGAAAATATCTGACTACTGTTAAATATATCATATGTCAAGAATATTAACAAAGTTGCTGTAGCTGAGGGTATGGTGTTAAAGTCTGGTAACATTAAAACAGTTAGTTCGAATATCATAGGTAACAAGTTTTTCCAATTTTTATTCCCTATTTACTAACAAATGGAAACGTAATTAACGACTATTGGATCGAGTTTAAAATAACACACATCTTTCTATTTTTAAGTACTAATTTGCATGAAAATAAGTAAAATTTGATAGAAAAATTCACATTTTCATTCAGTTTATAATTCAATACAGAAAGATCTAATTTTTATTAAAAACTGTGATTCAATATTTGTTTGCTAAATTCTAAAAAAAGAAGAAAATATCTGACTGCTGCTAAATATATCACATTTTGAGATTATGGGCACAGTTCCTGTAGTTGAGGGTATAGTGTAAAAATTTGATAACACTGAAATAGTTGTTTCGAATCTCATAGGTAATAAGTTTTTCCTATTTTTTATTCCTTATTTATTAACAAATGGAAGTGTAATTAACGCCTGTTGGATCGAGTTTTAATAATAGACATCCTTCTATTTTGAACTCCAAATTTGCGTGAAAGTTATCATGCAATTACTTTTATTAAAAAACTAAGATTCAATATTTGTTAAATAAGATTTAAATTTAGTAATTAATATGGATTTTTTATAATATAAAAAACTACTTTTAACATTAGCACAAGGCCATTGTGTGAGTTCCCCTTGTCAAACTCGCTCTTTACTACTTAGATCATCAGACACCCTCAACTTAACTTTTATTTCTGGCAAGTTAATATAACCTCATGAATTTACTACGTACTTCAATCGAAATCAGCTGTTGATATGTGTACCTCCCCTGCCATCATTTTTTTTATTTATTTTTTTTTTATTTGGAGAACTAGGTACGTGGCCTGTCTTAGTGTAATGCTTGATTGTTCGCTGGCAGCTCAGCTAACAATATCTGAATCAATACACTCACTTGCCAGTATAATATTTCTTCAGACATAACCGTTGCTCCATTTCAAGGGACACATAGCACACGTCAGCTTCCCCTTAAATCTGTCACCCCCCACACTGCCACACTACGCTCCACTTCTGACGAGGCGGGTTTACTTTAAATCGTAGCCTGTGACGTCATTGTGACAACCAACTCATACGTCGTAATTACGAAAGTCTTTAAATTCGATTTACATTTAGCATAATTTTAAATCAATCGGACTGAAGGCAATTATGCGAAATTTATTGAAACACAATATAAATTGGACTTCTCACAGAATGCTGGTTCGGTTTCCATGAAAATCACGTTCATAATACGTTGAATGAACAGGATTAACACGGATATAGAAGATCTAAAGCCTTTCAAGCATTCAGAATAATATTTGAACAATAAAAATTTTATGGCATGTCGTTATTATTTGTTCTATACCAAACGATAGTTTTTGATTTATGAGAGCAACCTGGAATCGTATTCCGCCAAGGAATTTCCAAAGCTATACATGTGTTCTGTTGGTGTTTTTATTCACATATATCAACTAAATCATGGCCTTTAACGTGAAATTACTTCTCTGAAGCAGTGTATTTCTGACCTCTACTTCGACTGAAGCAGCTTAACTGCCTCAGAAGGTTTTTTTTTTTTTAATTTCTGTAGTTGTGGGTTATACTGAGCGAGCGAGTGGGACAGTGACGAAGCTTCAGGGAGTATCCGCGGTTTGATCCACAACCGTATGGCAACACTGTACCCAGGTTTCTGTTCAAGCTGATTCCGCCTGACTCGGAAACGGGGCTTCTTCTGCAAGGTAAGCGCCAGGCAGCTGCATTTCAGTTGCCAGAGCGATCCTGTCATCAGCACAGCTAGGCAATGCCATAATATCCTGGCTGTGTTGGACGCAGCCTCTGAGCCTACCCCGTAATTGGTCATCACAGTCGTCTCCGGGACGGAAACCACCGATCGCTACTGACTATTAACGGGCCTTAAAAGCCAATAAAGTGTGACCAATCTTCACAGGAAGATTCCCCGACGTGAGTGACGCTGTCTGATGGCCTGAAGCGAACAGATGAACCCAGACTTCAATGCCGCCGGAGTTCACCTGCCACCGCCCGCTGCCCTCCAGCCCTCGGTCCAGAATTTGTCTCTGGGTAGCGCCATTTTACGGTGCCCAACTGTGGACACTAGTTGCGCACAGTTTGTACGACGGTATGTCACCAAAGCTGTCATTTGAGAAGTCGTAATGTGAGTGACCAGTATTTTTACCGAGAAGGAAGACCGTGCGCTACTGGTAAAACCGTTTTATGTGAACAACTGCAATTACAGTGTTGTACTGAGAGAGTATCGCCGGCTGAAAGCTCTGAGGAGAGGCCCGATATCATTAAATGGTTTTGAAAATGGTGATAATGAAAACGGGTGAGCTTGATGTGATACGTGGAATAGGAAGGCGTTCTGTACCGGCGAAAGTTGCTAACGAAGTTGCTGTTGTTGTGCAGCGTCTCGCGTCCGTCGGCCGTCGTAATTTAATATATTATTATTTTTATTTCGATTGTTGCCGACTTACGTAGTGGGCCTTAATAAAATTGATATTTCATTCAATTTTGATTTACGACTAAATGCTTTTGTGAAGTTCTCCTTTTTAACAATACTAATCTTGGGTATAAATTATTTGCTACGTTAATGAACGTTAGACTCACTGAATCTTAAAACATGAGCATATAAGTTGAACAATGGAATAAATTTTTCATATTAATTTCCTCGGCTAGTCGGTTCACTTTAAAGCAAAAAATCTTTAGTTATTAATTACAATTGCGGCCCACACACGCCCGAGAGTATTTTTTCTTACCTCCGTTAACCATTGCATTGTAGTCGGAGTCCTCGCTCTGGCTCTCGGCTGTGGTACTGAAAATAAGAACCTTAAAGCTACGTATTTTCTGCAACGTCCGGCGGCTGTTGAGTTTTTCGCTTCCGCTAAACTTTATAAGTTAATATCGCCACGTAATGGCGTCGTTGGCTGCATCGGCCGCTGCGATTGTTGAACTGTAAATTACTTGAATGCAGGTTAATTTAAGGAAGGAGGACATGAAGTCTGGATCACCTCTTACAAATTAAAAGCGCACAATAATATTAAATCAATGTATTATCTGCTTAATTCGTACAAATATGCTTACATTTGCCAGCACTCGCAAGATATCCGTCTACACGCAACCAAGACAAGAGAAGAAGTGAAGACGACTAAAAAATTAACAAAAGAGCGTATCTTTCCGTCTCTTTAGATCATTTTGTTATATTTCTTTGCCCTCGAAACTTACACAGAGAAATTATTATAATACGGGTAAATGAGTAAATGTATATTACCCAATTTTTCAATGTCTTTTCTTTATAAATACTGTCTTTTAAGTCTTTGATTATTATTATTTCGCTGGGGACGCTGTAAGTGTCAAGAAAATTGTGCATCGCGTGGTAAATAGTACATAAAGTTTTGTTGCTTATTTTACGCTGGTACCCGTACAAGATCCAGACAATGTAACAACTGAAATTACGTGGCCCACAATTACGTTCTGAATTTACTCTTCGGTTTCTGGCAGGGATCTAAGTTGATGATACGTGGCCACGCAAAATTCTGTGGGGTGACGAGACACATTCTACATTACAGGGTGCAGTGAGTACACAAAACTGCCGAAATTGGACCACTGTTAAAGCGTGTGTTGTGCGCTAAGAAAAATTACACTCGTCGTATCTGTTTGTGTGGTGTGCATTCACGAGTCGCTTCATTCTTAGTCAGTTGTTCTATGAAGTGAATACACCCAGAGGGCCTGTCAGGAGTACCGTGATGTCTGCGAGTCATCGATTATCGCTTTGGAAGAGGGCAACTGTATGAAAACCATTGTTTTCACGCAAGATGGTGCAAGACCTCATGTCTTCGACCAGTGAAAGATATGATTAATGCAACCTTTCACCAGAGGATTTCCAGGTGTATGACCTGGGAGATGATCTGATATGAATTCTTGTTACTTTTGGCTCTGGGGATATCTAAAAGAACACGTTTACCAGGCACATGCTCGGTCTATACCTCATCTGAAGGCCACTATACAGGAACACGTTGCTCAGATTCCACTGGAACTGCTGAGATCAACAGTTTTTCACGTCTTTTTACGGCTACAGCATCTCGTCGACTCTGCGGTGCTCATATTTAACAAACTGTATCAGCGGCAGTTAATAATAAAACCAACATTATGCCTTTGTACGATCTCTTCTGCCCACCTCCCGTTCCTTATCCATTACATATGGAACATTTTTATATCTCTTTCTTACATCACAGTGCTAGATTTGCACCGGGTGGCCAAAATTAAAACTAATTTTCGTCTCTAGCGTATATCGATTCCGAATTAACGCGTTAGAATATCTAACAAGTTCAGTTGCCATACGATAATTACAACCCACACTGAACCTTTGTGAGTGGCTGCACTTTAATTCCAACTACCCGGTAATACGAGACGAGGCAAGCCGCCCCAGGCGCGACGTGTACCCAAATAATTGTCCCAATCTAAGAGAGTAATAAAGAACATTTATACTGGCTCTGAGCACTCTGGGACTTAACATCTGAGGTCATCAGTCCCCTAGGACGTAGAACTAGTCAAACCTAACTAACCTAAGGACATCACACACATCCATGCCCGAGGCAGGATTCGAATCTGCGATTGTAGCGGTCGCGCGGTTCCAGACTGAAGCGCTTAGAACCGCTCGGCCAAAACGGCCAGCGAAACATTTATACTTACCGACTGTTTCTCTACAGCCACCCCCAACGTCCACCAGTCTTACCCACCATAATCCGACCCTAGAACGCATCACGTGGGAGTTGACCTCTCAATAACCATACGGGTCATAGCAGTTCACGCCACCGCACTTTGAAACGTTTGTATGTTACTTCCTCCATAAACGACGAGGGTAACACCTGTCGATTTGCTTTTTGTTTGATGGTCCTCAAGAAGCTCAAGACATGCATCGCATAGATAGTCTCTCCATGTTTCTATTCATAGTAAAGACGTGATGTAGCAGCAAAGCGCAGCAGTAAGGGACAAGCTTCTCAGAACATAGTGTGTAGTGTAGCGACGTGTACGTTTTGTGTCCTTGAATTCGCTAAATACGAATCAATTGTGACTGTTCAGTGGCGGCTTGCTACGAAATATCATGTAAAAGTTCCTAGAGAGTGGTAAAATATATTCCGTGGAGCAAAAAAACAACCCGGTCGGGACCATCAGCAGAGAAGGAGGAGTGTGTGCTGGAAACATTCATCAGGAGCCCAAGAAAAGGAAGGCACGTGGGAGCATGGAGCTCCAGATACTGCAGTCAAAAGTCTCCCACAGTCCACGCCGGCTGCAGATGTTAAATGTGCCGACCACAATGGATCATGGGGTTCGTTCTGACTTCTGCAGTGACTTTCGGCGGCTGAGAGATGGTTTTTCCCAGAAACTGGTTTTCAGTGGCGAGGCACATTTCTTGTGTCTGGACAGTGAATCGTCATAACGTGCGTGTTTGTGACGCAGAACATCTACACAAGAGTGTGGAAGACACTCGACCAAAAGTTGGCGCCTTTTGTGCCACGTCCCCTTTAAAATTTTTTGGCCTCATTTTCTTTTTGGAGAAAACTGTGAATATTTTTGCGTATCCGACGGTGTTGCAGCAAAGATTTACGCCGCAATTACAGTCAAACAGCGGATATTTCACTACGCAACAAGACGTTACGTCATCATACTTTATTTCAGACGTTTGTGGTTACCTCAGTGCAGGACTGCCTCAGCATACGATTGGATTTGCTCCTCAGCATGAGTCTCCTGTTCTTCGATGGCACCCACGCTCACCTGACGACATGATGTTTCTTTTCGTGGGGTGGTGCCAAGGATCGTTTGTTTCCCCCCTATACTGCCACTTAATTTGGAAGAGTTGCAAGGAAGGAAACTTGATATGGTCGCTCACATCGATTATGACGTGTTGTGATGTGAATGGCAAGAGTTCGACTATCGTACCGACGTTTGGCGCGTTACAAACTTTGCTCAAACTGAGCATTTCAGATAGTGAGTTACAAACTTGGAGAGGTGTTCTATCCACTGATATCTGTGTATTTTCTGTATGCCTTGCAGTTTTCGCATAATCGACTTTCGAAACCTTGTAGCTTTATATGAATAGTTATGTGTTTCCACGATATAGTATCTGTTTTTAATTATTTATTTACTTTTTTGAAGAGCCATCACAATACACTGAAGCGCCAAAGAAACTAGCACGCGCATGCGTATTCGAATACAGACATATATAAACAGGCAGAAAAATGCGCTGTGGTCGGCAACGTCTATATAGGACAACACGTGTTTGGCGCAGTTGTTAGTCGCTTACTGCTGCTGCAATGCCAGGTTATCAAGAGTTAAGTGAGTTTGAACATGATGTTATAGTCGCCGCACGAGAGATGAGACACAGCATCTCCGAGATAGCGATGAAGTGGGGATTCTCCGGTACCACCATTTCATGAGTGTATCGTGAATATTAGGAATCCTGTAAAACATAAACTCTGCGCCCGGGAAAAGATCCTGTAAGAACCTGACCAACGACGACTGAAGGGAATCGTTCAACGTCACAGAAGTGCAAGTCTTCCGCTACGGATTTCAGTGCTAGGCCATCAACAAGTGTCAGCGTGCGAACCATTCAATGAAACCTCGTCGATATTGGCTTTCGGAACCGAAGGCCCACTCGTGTACCCTTGATTACTGCACGACACAAAGCTTTACGCCTCACCTGGGCCAGTCAACACCGACATTGGACTGTTGATGACCGGAAACATGTTGCCTATTCGGGTGAGTCTCATTTCAAATTGTAACGAGCAAATGGGCGTCTACGGGTGTGGAGACAACCTAATGAATCCACGGACCCTGCATGTCAACAGGGGACTGGTCAAGCTGGTGGAGACTCTGTAATGATGTGGGGAGTATGCAGTTGGAGCGATATGGGACCCCTGATACGTCTAGATACGACTCCTCCAGGTGACAACGTACTCGTACGTAAGCATCCTGTCTGATCACCTGCATCCATTCATGTCCATTGTGCATTCCGACGGGCTTGGGCAATCCCAGCAGCACAATGCGATACCCCAAAAGTCCAGAATTGCTACAGAGTGGTTCCGGGAACACTCTTATGAGTTTAAACACTTACGCTGGGCACCAAACTTTGCCAACATGAACTTTATTGAGCACATCTGGGATGCCTTGCAACGTGCTGTTCAGAAGAGATCTCCACCCCCTCGTACTCTTACTGGTTTATGGACACCCCTGAAGGATTCATGGTCTCAGTTCCCTTCAGCACTACTTCAGACATTATTCGAGTCCATGCCATGTCGTGTTGAGGCATTTCTACGAGCTCGCGGAGGCCTTACACGATATTATGCAGATGTACCAGTTTCTTTGGCTCTGCAGTGTAATTTGATTTGAGTCCATACATCGTGGACACTTACAGTTCCTTTTGTCTGCCGAATTAACATTACTTATCAGATGAATTATGTATGAGTAACACTGAACCCAGGAACACGGTACAGCAGCAGAATGCATGCGCATTCTCTGCCTGCAAGAACTATTGCTATTGTAAAACGTGTGGTCGGTATCTCTGCTTGCACTTCGTTTGTGCACGGCTCCCTGCGTGATTACAGTGGTTTTATGAGGGTTGATGAATTGTTTAACGACGAACGTATTACAGAGGAATTAGTACATTGATACGAAGCACTGCCGTTCAACATACGCACCATAGATTTGTACCATTTGTTCCATCACTGATTCCGGGCATTAAAATTAGTTGGGAAAAGTTCAGAGAAGGAGGAGGAGATTAGTGTTTAAGGACTCGTCGACAACTAGATCATTAGAGACAGAGCACAAGATCGGATTGGGGAAGGATAGAGGAGGAAGAAAGCCGTGCCAGCTCACAGGTACCATGCCGTCATTTGCCATAAATGATTCAGGGAAAGCACGGAAAACCTAAATCAGGATAGCCGTCGTCCTCCCGAATGCGAGTCCAGTATGCTAACCACCGGGTTACCTCGCTCGGTAGAAAAATTCAGATTTTATCCTCATCCATGAAGAAACTGCATGGGACGCTCTGATGGATTTATCAATGAGAGGCGTTGTGTGAAAAGTTTGGTGAAAGAGAAACGGACATTGCAGATAAACCACTCAGAGGCCGGCCTACAACATCTGACACACTCGCCAGTCGACGATGTCCTGATATGGTGATTCGAACGGACAGCTGCATTACAGCTCTCATCAGCTGTAAAATCATTCTAAACAAAAAAATGGGCCAAGAAGCAAAATTCTGAATTTCTCCGAACTGGTTTTGATGCCTGCATTCAGCGATGACACTCATGGGGAGAGCCACTCATGACAAAACTCTACCATCTGGTGAGCAAGATATATGAGACAGGCGAAATACCCTCAGACTTCAAGAAGAATATAATAATTCCAATCCCAAAGAAAGCAGGTGTTGACAGATGTGAAAATTACCGAACTATCAGTTTAATAAGTCACAGCTGCAAAATACTAACGCGAATTCTTTACAGACGAATGGAAAAACTGGTAGAAGCGGACCTCGGGGAAGATCAGTTTGGATTCCGTAGAAATGTTGGAACACGTGAGGCAATTCTAACCTTACGACTTATCTTAGAAGAAAGATTAAGAAAAGGCAAACCTACGTTTCTAGCATTTGTAGACTTAGAGAAAGCTTTTGACAATGTTAACTGGAATACTCTCTTTCAAATTCTGAAGGTGGCAGGGGTAAAATACAGGGAGCGAAAGGCTATTTACAATTTGTACAGAAACCAGATGGCAGTTATAAGAGTCGAGGGGCATGAAAGGGAAGCAGTGGTTGGGAAGGGAGTGAGACAGGGTTGTAGCCTCTCCCCGATGTTATTCAATCTGTATATTGAGCAAGCAGTAAAGGAAACAGAAGAAAAATTCGGAGTAGGTATTAAAATTCATGGAGAAGAAGTAAAAACTTTGAGGTTCGCCGATGACATTGTAATTCTGTCAGGGACAGCAAAGGACTTGGAAGAGCAGTTGAACGGAATGGACAGTGTCTTGAAAGGAGGATATAAGATGAACATCAACAAAAGCAAAACGAGGATAATGGAATGTAGTCAAATTAAATCGGGTGATGCTGAGGGAATTAGATTAGGAAATGAGGCACTTAAAGTAGTAAAGGAGTTTTGCTATTTAGGGAGTAAAATAACTGATGATGGTCGAAGTAGAGAGGATATAAAATGTAGACTGGCAATGGCAAGGAAATCGTTTCTGAAGAAGAGAAATTTGTTAACATCGAGTATAGGGTTTAAGTGTCAGGAAGTCGTTTCTGAAAGTATTTGTATGGAGTGTAGCCATGTATGGAAGTGAAACATGGACGATAACTAGTTTGGACAAGAAGAGAATAGAAGCTTTCGAAATGTGGTGCTACAGAAGAACGCTGAAGATACGGTGGGTAGATCACGTAACTAATGAGGAGGTATTGAATAGGATTGGGCAGAAGAGAAGTTTGTGGCACAACTTGACTAGAAGAAGGGATCGGTTGGCAGGACATGTTTTGAGGCATCAACGGATCACAAATTTGGCATTGGAGGGCAGCGTGGAGGGTAAAAATCGTAGAGGGAGACCAAGAGATGAATACACTAAGCAGATTCAGAAGGATGTACGTTGCAGTAGGTACTGGGAGATGAAGGAGCTTGCACAGGATAGAGTAGCATGGAGAGCTGCATCAAACCAGTCCCAGGACTGAAGACTACAACAACAACAACAAGAATTAAACAGTAGAAACTGTTACGTAGATACAATGTGTCACTGATAATGCTGTATGATAATGTATCTCCTTTAAAATTCTGCTATAAAATGGCACAGCAATCAGTATTTGTGATGGGCACCGTCCAGGTCCATTTTCTTGTAATGTCAAGTATTTTTCCTTCGTCAAACGACGAGAACGAGGTGTTCTTAGCATCGCGATGCCAGCTGAGAAATACTTGAATGAGAAGTATCGGCTCTGAAATCTGGAAAGTTACAACAACTGGGAGAGCGTTGCACTGACACCATACTCTCTATATCACTGTTGCGTAACAGAATAACTCTATTGTGCAGGCTCACAATGTTATTGAAGTTCTACCTAGCTAACGCAGAACACAGTAGGTTTCTCTGGGCTGATATGCCGATTGGCATGACAACAATGGTTTCCCCCAATGCAGCAGGCTACAAAATGGCGCAAACAGAAACACAAGCAGCATTGTGGTACTTCAAAAGGCTCTGTGATGTAATGCTGCGTAATTTCACCGCCTGAGCACCACTACAGAATCAGACAGCTACAGTAAAGAACCGACCTTGGCGACACATAATGGTTATTGAAGTAACACAGCGAGGCAAGGAGCACTAATTGGTATGGTAAATGAGGACAAATGCTTTCGTACAGCCAGAACCACCATGTCATAGGCGCGGGGTCGGCCTGTTACACTGAGATGATTTCATTCTGTTGTACTGACATTCTGTCCACGTTTGTAGAACGAGACAGAATGGCAGTCTATTTATTTTGAGTGAAACCACGACAATCTGATCGATGATGGTCAGCCTGACTTCAACACCATGAGGCAGCCAAGAGGATGCGCACCACAGCTGTTGTCTGCCACTGCTGCCTACTGGGTCACCAAATGGTTCAAATGGCTCTGAGCACTATGGGACTCAACTGCTGAGGTCATTAGTCCCCTAGAACTTAGAACTAGTTAAACCTAACTAACCTAAGGACATCACAAACATCCATGCCCGAGGCAGGATTCGAACCTGCGACCGTAGCGGTCTTGCGGTTCCAGACTGCAGCGCCTTTAACCGCACGGCCACTTCGGCCTGGGTCACCAAAGGTGAGAAGGATTGTCTGAGTGGCCAGGCCTCCTCCACTACTGATGGGTCGTCACAGGAGACCTGCCAACTGCTGTCTTCGCATCGAACAAGCGAGATGTGTTCGCATAACCTCCTGGCCAGCCCATGAATATCTGCTTCAGTCTTTGTTGATCGACTTTCAGCACCCTGTCTTCACAACAACGTCCATCCTGGAGCACAGTCCATCTGAGCACACAACGGGAGGCTTTTCAGAGTGCTGGGGTGACAGCCCCACTGGGTCATCACTGAGTGTCTGCATGGGCAGCACCTTTCTTCGCCCTGCTGCCGTCACCAGCACAGCATGCGGTCATGGCAGTGACTACAGCACCAGTGTCACGACTAGCCGATGAGACGTAAACACTCCTACATGGCTCATGCTTTTGCAACTGGCTGCCAACTGCAGGTCTGCAGTCACTTACACCTTTGTACACTCTGTACGACAAATGAACGTCATTACAGATACTGATGTGTCACTGATGCCTCTGGGCATGCACGGGACCACTCATCCCCAATCTATGCTCAACCTCCCGATCACACCGTGACCCAACCATGTGAGTCAAAACATTGGTGTCAGTATTGGCTGTCCCCTCAAGACTTCGGTGTTGGCGTGGCTGTGGCTACAGCGCCGTCTAGCAGTACCAGCGCAATGTGTTGTGGAGAGGGATCTCTTTCTTCATTGAAAGGTTTCAGAATATATTTGTGTAGCTCCATGTCAATTTGTAGGGACATCAGTAGTATCCTTGAGATGTTATTTGTTAAACCACAATAACCTGTGAATCTGTTAGTGTTTAGATGGAATGTTATGGAAACTTATTTAACACCAGTTCTGTTTAAGTTTTGTAGCCTGTCTGAAAATGACCTGCCACATACCAAAGTGGTGCCACTCACTTATGGGCGAACTGGGCATGTGACACAAAACTGTTCTGAGTCTCATTGGGCGATGATACGCCAGAGAGATTAGTGTGTGATTGTTGTTCATGTGTTGGAGGTACAGTTTTTCTATTTATTTATTGTTGTAAACGGCAATAGTAAACTACTCAAAATGTCAGACACACGTTCTGCTACTATGAGTGAGCCTGTTGCCACTTTCACAGAGCAAGTACACGTATTGTCTGGGCTAAACTCCCAGAAACAGCAGGAAAAGTAAGGATAGCACAGGTAGGTAGACGTTTTACAATTTGCGATTCAGCAGTTAGACTCAGGGCATGAGGAGGCCAACACAGCAATGTCTTCTTCTTTCGATCTTTCGGTAGCTACGTTAATAAAAACTTTTTGTGGCAACTCAAGTGGGGATGCAACTACGTCCATTGACTATGTTAGGGCTACCTCCGCATTGAGTGGTTGGTTACGCGAGATTATTCTGTGTGTGGCTATTTGCGACTAACAGGCCGAAGCAAAGACATACATACTGTACCACAAAGTTCTCGTAAGGCAGGGACATCCAGCAGTTAGCTGATGAATTGTGACCACGTTACCAAAAACATAACGGTACAAGGTATTTTCGAAAAAAACTGAGTACCTTAACACAGAAACTAGGGAATCGGTAGAAACCTTTCCATATGAAATATGGAGGTGGATCAGCCGGCCGCGGTGGTCTCGCGGTTCTAGGCGCGCAGTCCGGAACCGTGCGACTGCTACGGTCGCAGGTTCGAATCCTGCCTCGGGCATGGATGTGTGTGATGTCCTTAGGTTAGTTAGGTTTAAGTAGTTCTAAGTTCTAGGGGACTGATAACCACAGCAGTTGAGTTCCATAGTGCTCAGAGCCATTTTTTTTTTTTTTAATATGGAGGCTCAGTCAGGAGACATACCAGCTGACGCAAAATGCAGAAGCAGACAGAGACTTGCAGTGGGAAGCCGAGAATAGGACACTGGAGGTATTTCTACAAGGTATCCCCGCAGAGATGTCGTGGAGGGAAAGGATAGAGAATCCCGGGGACCTAGATGTAGCTCTTAAGGTCGCGACGCAGTTAGAGGAGGTCGACATTGCGACTAGAACACGCACGGACCACCATGTTTTTTCTACTGAACTGAGATGCTATAGATTCAGACAGAAAGGTCAGTCTGGACCTCACAGGCAGGAAGAGACTGCGATTCTCACGCTATAAAATGTGTGGAGTTAGTTATAACAATGTTGTGTCTCTGTGTACAACATTGCTCAGTTTCAATATCGGAACTAGGGGTTGCCAGGAGTATATGGGTGTGTTATCATAACTAGGTGGAGGGTGTTCAGCAAATTTGGGACTAGATATTCTAAGCAATCGTCATTCCAAAAGCGATCATTCGCTATATAAAGTGGAACTCAGTGGGATTCATTTCCACTGGGAGGATACAGCTGCAAGCAAGGCATTCTCGCAAGGCACAGCTCTCACAAATCTGTTGCTGTCTAAACTGTGAACACATGTGCTACAGATTGGTTCTCATGATAAATCACCAGCAGGCACATGCAAGTCAGTGTAGGCTTCTGTTGATATCGATTGGCCATGGGAAGCATTATACATGATAGAGTTACTAAAGGAAATTAAAGAATTACATAGAATGCATTACTTCATGCACAGCAGCATATCACACATAAGTAATATTAATTGTGAATTCATGGTTCCTCTAGGTCTGGACAATTTTGGAATTGACTTGGTTAGTTGGTTGATGGGCTCAATTATTGCCACATCAAAGGTGTTAGTTAAGGAAGATAATGATCTGTCCTGTGATAACCTGAGCCGTAAGCATACTGTCGAGACAGCAGCATAACAAGAAAAGGTGAGTCACTTGTAAGGCAGTGATCAGCAGGAAATGGAAGCTTTGCTACTGCCGTTTATGTATTTATATAACTTGAAAGGTCATTTACGGCAAAACTAGTTACCCAGGACTATATACGAAAGGGAAATAATATGCCAGTTTACAGGAAGCTGTACTCTATAGTGAGGCATCTTCAATCTATAATGGAGGAGTCTATGGATCAGCAGTTAGTGGCAGGTGTAATATAGTGATGGCCCATGTGTTGCAAATATTATCGTTGTGCCGTAAACGTCAACAGGTTTTACCAGGAAGTACATATTCTGTGACGAAGACGATGACAGGTGCATATCCAATCCCCAGTATTGCGAAAACAATTGAGGACCAAAGCCAATGTCAATACTTAATGGATCTAAGGAATAGGTATCACTAGCTGGAGATAAACCTAGAGGATAGACCAAAGACCACTTTCATGGTTGCATGGGGCCATCACCACTACACTCAGATGCCATTTGGGCTGAAAAACGTTCCAGCCACGTTCCAAAGGTCTTTAGATGGAGTTCTAAGTGGTTTAAGGCTGAAAACGTGCATGGTATATTCGGACGATATTATCGTATTCTTGAAGGATATTCCAGAGCATGTGAAATATTTGGAAGACATATTCAGCTGGGTACAATATACACATCTGATACTTAGCATAGACAAGTGTCTTTCACGTGGACACAGGTAAAAATACGTTGGGTATGTGGTTAAGGTGAAGAGTGTTAAAACCAATCTTTGCCTAACAGAGGCAATGTAGAACTTCACAGCACTCCAAACAACAAAGCAATTACAGTCATTCCTGGGTTTCTGCAGTTATTACTGCGAATTCATAGAGTTTTGTGCATACCATGATATCCTTGGATTTTTTGATAAGGAAGGGCATGAAATTACAGTAGTCAGCAGAATACGAATCAGGGTTGAGGTACTGAACGCAGCATAAGTTTCTTATCTGGTACTAGTCTTTCCTCATGTCAGGAAGGAATTTACCCTCTCCTGTGAAGCCAGCACTGGGGCAATTGGTTGTATTTTGAAGCCGAACATACAGTAGATGGAAAGGAACATCCAGCAGTGTATGTGTCATGGTAGTTGAAGAAAATTGAGCAAAGCTATTCCGACACACTTCATTTAAATGGTTGTTGGGCCTGAAAGACCCATCGACTAGGTTAACAAACTGGACACTGAAACTCAGTAAGTTTGATAATGAGATGGTCAGAAAACCAGCTAAGAAGTTCACGAGTCTGATCAAGGATCAGACTGAACAAGTGACCAGCGAAGAGTAGCAGGCATTCACGTCTCCACCACATTTTGTGACACATGAGGACCTGCTCTGCAGAACAGCGAAATACGGACTGCGAGCAGTGGTTCAGGGGCATTCAAGGACAAAGTGCTGCAGCAAGCGCGTGGCTATGTGTAGACGAGAAATTCTGGTGGCAACCAAGAACATATGACGGCGAGTAAAATATGAAGGACTATGTGCGTCATGTACAAAGAGCTGATCTTAGCCATCAAGAAATCTCTTTGCAAAGACTACCAACGGTATTTGAAGCCTTTCAAATGAGCGGCCTTAATATTGTAGGACCGTTTAATAGGACGCCCACTGGAGTACTGACAATCATAGATAATATTTCTTGAAATTTCCCTGCTGTAAACAGTATTCCATGAAGTTTTGTTATTGCAACCAGACGACATCGACTTCCGACAATGATATTTCAGCTGACAACCATTCAGTCATTTTTAGATGAGTGTTTTGGACTGGTGTTGCTTGTTCACATCTCTTACTGTATATCAAACATTGCCATAGACATGCACCCCCAAAAGCAGCTATTATATGAGCGACCTCTGTCGAGCGTATATTGCTCCATCTATGGCATGCAGCATATACATAACGCTGATACTGCAAGCGCTCTCTCTATCGCAATGTGGGATTGCAGAGTTAAAATTCAGATATTAAGGAAAATTAATCATCGCTAGATGTGTCACTAGCCATGAAACATTTCCTTCTTGTAGATATTAAAAAAAGTCACTAGGTCCTACACCCTATCCTGTTTAAATCCACCATCACGATTAATAAGATCTTCCATTAAACATACATCCAAAGATTCCTTAGTAACTGAATATCAGAATGATCTTGTCGATCCCAAGATTTCCTTTGAAGAACAATCCATAGGATCTTTCAAAGGCACAGAATGTCCTATGGAAACACAATGCTTTACTACAACTGATTACTGGGCTGAGAAAGGCGAGTGTGGCGATCATGTTCAACGCCTCTTTTATGTACTGTGTGTGTGTGTGTGTGTGTGGCCTGACGAAAGTAGGCTTTGCAACACTGAGATGGTATTCCTTACATTCCAGCCCTGCGTTCCCACATCGTCCTTTACCGAACCAAGAAGAAATCACGTCATTATAGATGCCTGGAAGATTACTTTGACATTATGTTTCCTTAGAATTCTATCTAAGTTCGACGAAATGTTGCCGAAATATGGCACGAACGCCCTGGAACTGAGCTGCTCCTCCTCTTGCTAGCATGGGTAGTTCCATTTTTTCCTCCTTAGAACCAGGCTGATGTAATGTGGAGAACATCCACTATCTTTGAAGAGGAAGTGTAGTTGATCCAAATCCTTTGCAAGGGTGTCTTTATCAGGCGCATGTGGCTGGTGCACCGACGAATTGAAAGAAGAGCATAGTTTGCGACGAATGGTGGCAGCTAGACGCATGCCAATCCAGGTGTATATGTGTGGGCTTGCGTTAGACGGAATGCCTCAAGGTTCCATTCTCTTTCCGATTGACCATGACGTCCAAAAACGGCAGACTGGCGCCCTTCTTCGCTTCCATCGTCAACTGTCCTCGTGGGTTGAATTCAGATGGTGCAAAAAGCGTGACAGTTCTTCTTCGCCCTAGTTGCTTATCCCCAGAACAAGGTTTGTTTCAGTGCGCCCCCTTAGCTGAGTGGTCAGCATGTCTGACTGCCATGCAGGAGGCCCAGTTTCGATTCCCCACTAGGTTGGAGATTTTCTCCGTTCGAGGACTGTGTGTCCTCATCATCATTTCATCGCCATCGACACGCAAGTCGCTCAGTGTGGCCGAACTTTCCCAGGTGGGGACTCCCAGCAGGAAGTGCTAATTTGTTTAAGTTCAGCCGAGTGCTCTCTCGCTAGAGTCGTCCATACAAAAATTTCCTACCAGAAGGGAGAAAGGTCTACCCATGGAAACATCATCGATTTGCTCAGAATATTTGAATCTGGATTACCAGTATGTCGAGGAAAGGGCATGATGAAATAGAGGTTTCATATCGGCTTTCAAATTATTTTTGATATATGACAATAAATACATGAGAGGGACCCTAGAGAACAGTGTAACGACATCGACACTTAGTAGCGAGTCTCAGTGATCGACTCGAAGTGATTTCACTTTATTAATGAAGTCACCAGAATTGCTAACATGTTTTTTTTTTTATTTTCTTTTACATGTTTAGTTCAGTGGGACCAAACTGAGGAGCAGATCTGCAGGGTCATGAAACGTGTCACTACATGCAATTACAACATAAAAGAAATAACAGATAAAATAAAATGTTTATGAAGACGAAAAAAGACAAGCCATCAGTTTATGTAAGAACAATCAACAATATAACATAGGAATTAGCTTAGTTCTTCAAGGAACTCCTCGACAGAATATAAGAAGTGACCCATGAGGAAACGCCTCGGTTTCGATTTGGAAGAGCGTGGATTACTGCTAAGATTTGTTAATTCTTGTGGTACCTTATTAAAAATGGATGCAGCATTATACTGCACAAGAGTCAAGGTAGTGCGACCCAAATGCAGCTTGGATTTCTGCCTAGTATTAACTGAGTGAAAGCTGATAATACTTGGGAATAGGCTGATATTGTCAACAAGAAATGACTGTAAAGGATATATATATATATATATATATATATATATATATATATATATATATATATATATATATATATATATATATATTGAGAGGGCAAACTAGTGAAGAGGCGTCGAAAAGGTGTTCGCGAACTTTCACCACTTATTGCCCGAACTGCCCAATTCTGAGCCAAAAATATCTTTCGAGAATGGGAAGAGTGTCGAGCGATCGACTAAATTATATGCCCTTTCTGTGCTATTAAAACGCTGTGTTTTGTTGAACTGTGTGTCAGAAACTGTAAAAACGTAGTCTTACTGTGATCTAGCGTTATTTAGTTTTCTACAACCCATGAACTTACGTCATGAACTGCACTACTTGAAACCAAACCATCGTTGCACACAACATCCTTTACTACCAAGCTAGTCTCATCAGCGAACAGAAATATTTTAGAATTACCTGTAATACTAGAGGGTATGTAATTTATATAAATAAGTAAGAGGAGTGGCCCCAGCACTGATCCTTGGGACAGCCCCCATTTGACTGTACCCCACTCAGGCCCCACATCGCAGCCATTCTCATCACTGTCAATAATGACCTTTGGTGTCTGTTGTTAAAGTAAGAGGTGAATCAAATCTGAGCTACTGCCTGTATTCCATAATAGTCCAACATCTGGAGCACTATTTTCTGATCAACACAATCAAACGCCTTAGTTAGATCAAAAGATGCCTATCGTTCGAATCCTTTTGTTTAATCCATCCAGTACCTCACAGAGAAAAGAGAATATAGCGTTCGCAGTTGTTAAACCACTTCTAAATCCGTACTGTACTTTTGATAGCAAATTATGTGATATAAAATGATAAATTATCCTTACATACACAGCCTTTTTAATAAGTTTAGCAAACTCTAATGGCATAGAAATAGGTCTAAATTGTCAACATTATCCCTTTCTCCCTTTTTATAAAGCGGCTAAGTACAGGTCTAACATTTGCAGAACAGTACTTTAATATTCTGCTAAGCACTCCATCATATCCGTGGGCGTCCTTCGTCTTCAGTGATTTAATTATTCAGTAAATCTCCCCATTGTCAGTATCACAGAGATGTATTCCAGGCATCAATCTCGGAAAGGCATTTTCCAAAAGAATTGTATGATTACCTGTAGAAAATAATTTTTTTAATTCTCCAGAAATTCTCAGAAAACGATTGTTAAATACTGTAGATATATCTGACTGTTCAGTGACAGAAATATTTTTCCTACGAACTGACTATATCGTCAGCCTTGCGCTGCTGACCACACACTTCCTTCATATTTGGCACAAGGTTTTAATTTCATCCTGTGAATTAGCTATTGTATTTGCGTACGACATACTCTTTGCCCTCCTAATAACATTTTTAAGCATCTCAAAGTACTGTTTGTAATGAGCTACTGTAGCTTGATTGTGACTGCGTTTAACATTTTGATAAATTTCCCACTTTATTCTACATTATATCCTCATCCAAATACACTCCTGGAAATGGAAAAAAGAACACATTGTCACCGGTGTGTCAGACCCACCATACTTGCTCCGGACACTGCGAGAGGGCTGTACAAGCAATGATCACACGCACGGCACAGCGGACACACCAGGAACCGCGGTGTTGGCCGTCGACTGGCGCTAGCTGCGCAGCATTTGTGCACCGCCGCCGTCAGTGTCAGCCAGTTTGCCGTGGCATACGGAGCTCCATCGCAGTCTTTAACACTGCTAGCATGCCGCGACAGCGTGGACGTAAACCGTATGTGCAGTTGACGGACTTTGAGCGAGGGCGTATAGTGGGCATGCTGGAGGCCGGGTGGACGTACCGCCGAATTCTCCACAGTACATCGATGTTGTCGCCAGTGGTCGGCGGATGGTGCACGTGCCCGTCGACCTGGGACCGGACCGCAGCGATGCACGGATGCACGCCAAGACCGTAGGATCCTACGCAGTGCCGTAGGGGACCGCACCGCCACTTCACAGCAAATTAGGGACACTGTTGCTCCTGGGGTATCGGCGAGGACCATTCGCAACCGTCTCCATGAAGCTGGGCTACGGTCCCGCACACCGTTAGGCCGTCTTCCGCTCACGCCCCAACATCGTGCAGCCCGCCTCCAGTGGTGTCGCGACAGGCGTGAATGGAGGGACGAATGGAGACGTGTTGTCTTCAGCGATGAGAGTCGCTTCTGCCTTGGTGCTAATGATGGTCGTATGCGTGTTTGGCGCCGTGCAGGTGAGCGCCACAATCAGGACTGCATACGACCGAGGCACACAGGGCCAACACCCGGCATCATGGTGTGGGGAGCGATCTCCTACACTGGCCGTACACCACTGGTGATCGTCGAGGGGACACTGAATAGTGCACGGTACATCCAAACCGTCATCGAACCCATCGTTCTACCATTCCTAGACCGGCAAGGGAACTTGCTGTTCCAACGGGACAATGCACGTCCGCATGTAACCCGTGCCACCCAACGTGCTCTAGAAGGTGTAAGTCAACTACCCTGGCCAGCAAGATCTCCGGATCTGTCCCCCATTGAGCATGTTTGGGACTGGATGAAGCGTCGTCTCACGCGGTCTGCACGTCCAGCACGAACGCTGGTCCAACTGAGGCGCCAGGTGGAAATGGCATGGCAAGCCGTTCCACAGGACTACATCCAGCATCTCTACGATCGTCTCCATGGGAGAATAGCAGCTGCGAAAGGTGGATATACACTGTACTAGTGCCGACATTGCATGCTCTGTTGCCTGTGTCTATGTGCTTGTGGTTCTGTCAGTGTGATCATGTGATGTATCTGACCCCAGGAATGTGTCAATAAAGTTTCCCCTTCCTGGGACAATGAATTCACGGTGTTCTTATTTCAATTTCCAGGAGTGTAGTCACAGCTAGTACCCTGTTTAGAATGTGCTAATGGAAAGCAACTATCAAAGAGCATGATAAATGTGTTAAGGAAAGCATTATATTTGTCATCTATGTTATCAGCACTATAAACATCCTGCCACTCTTGTTCCTTACAAGGTTTAAAAAACTCTCTATTGCTGTTGGATTAAAATTCCTGCATAGTTTGTAATTATGTATAACATTTGTTCGAGTACAAAAACCTTTTAAAGGTTAAAATTTGTGCATCAGGCCTGCCCCCTGGTTGGAAAAAACACAATCTGCATCACATCATAAAAGTTTAGGAGATCTTCCAACGTTCTTTTTCTTGCACAATGACATACAAAATTAATATAGTAGCCACCACATGTAACTAGTTTTTGGTACTTCGTATCTAGCTTGGCAAAAATTCTTTGAAGCCAGAGTTAGGGGACCTATAAACAACATCTATTAGAAGTTTAGCTTCACTAAATTCAACTTCCCCTGCACATCATTCAAATACCTGGTCAGTGCAGTGCCGTGATACATGATACGCCTACACACTCAAATGGAAACCGTTTTTTACGTACGTGGCCAGTCCCCCATTCCGCAAAGAACGCCTTGAAAAACAGCCAGCTAATCTGTGTCCCAGTAAAGGAAGCCTCTGAATTGTCAAATTATTTAAGTGGTGCTCCGACATACAAGTAATTTCAGAGTCAACATCTATAAGCAGTTCACTAATTTTATCGCTAATACGTCTTATATTTTTATGACATAAGCCAATTCCTTCTCTACTTGGATACCTCACCCCCTCTAATTCCTTACTTAAAGGGTCTCCTTTCACGCAGGTATACCTATCAGCTGACTTCAGTCTAAAAAAGGTACAGCTCTAACACGATCAACTACAGGAATTTTTTCACGAGTGATCCCACCACCACCCGCTATAGTGTCAACTATAAGATTTGGCAGTCTCCCCTTCCCATACCTATTGAGGTGCAGGTCATGCCTAGTGAAACCTGATCTATTGCTAGACTCAGCTGACACTACTTGAATGTGAGCCATTCCTCTCCGCCATCAGTGTCTTCTCCAGCCCCATGTTAACACGCCTAACAGCAGCATTAAGACGAGGCCGATCATGACGCTGAAACAGTTGCACGAAGTGCACATTAGTGTCACCAGTTTGAGTAGCTATCTTTACCAGGTCGCCACCTACATCATATTCCACGTCTCTGTCAAGACCATTCCCTGCTCCTCCCACAATCACTGCCTGATCCTCCTTCGTAAAATTCCTGCAAAACTTCCTATGCTGTCAGCTACCTGAGCCAATCGTACAATAGGCTTCACAATGCTGGTGACCTGGTACTCACTCCCCAATACTGCCTGCAACTGCTGGCTCACACCTCTGCCATGCGAACTACCTAGCAGAAGAAGCTTCCTCTTTCAGTTAGAATTTCCAACTGGCTTAGGCTTCCTACCTGCTGACAACTGCTGGATGTTTCCTACACCTACAGCTACAAGAGGATCCCCTCAACTCAACTGTGACACTTGCTCAAATCTATTGCTTATACGCAAAGTACAATTGTATGAATATCTCCTCCTCCTAGCTACCTTCTTGCCAACTGCCAGTTCCCATTCCCCAGTACCCTTCCCATTCTCCGATACCCTTCCCATTCCCCGGAACCTCTAACCCTCCTCAACCTATCTAGTTCCTCCTTTGTGTAATGTAGCTGCACCTGAAGGACAAAGATCTTACGCTCCTGCGCCGCTATCAACTTATTTCTGCTACAAATTCTGCATTTCCACGAGAGGATCTCCCTAGAATGCCCACTGGCTTCCCCATTGCATTCCTCCCAATGAAAAAACTTTGAACAAATCCCTCACCGTAACCCACAACTCAGAAACCTACGACATAGGCCATACTTCTCATTGATGGTAAAATTTTAACAGTTACTGAAAAAATCAAATGTATACTTTACCTACGTTCAATTACAAGAGTAGAACTATTTAAAGAACTATCAACACTGGTCGCGAAATTTACTTTCTCCTAAGAAAGCACCAACTTTTATTAATACTACTAAACAACAAGTAATACCAATACCACTAAAACTTCACACAATGTCTTAGCTAAAACCAAAAATTCAAGTGGCCACTAGAACACTCAGTGAAATTAAAACAATGAATGAAAATTTTACTGAAATATTTCACTAGAGACACTAAGAAATATCAGCTAAAACCTACCGCACGAAATTTACTAATCGACTTCAACGCACAAACAACTCTAAAAAGCACAGTGAGCGAAAGTTTCCGAAAGTTTATTAAACCTTTATTTCGCCAGAAACAGCACGAGACGCCGTGGATAACTACTAAATTTAATAACCGTGTAACAGTGTCCAAACAACTTTGTCAGAACTTAAGAACCGCTGCAGCTGCAACTGCACGCTGCGAAATATAAACACACTGCTAATATTTGGATGAGCGATGGGAAACTACTGAAATTAAACATTCGAATACAGTGCACAAATAGCTTTGTCAGTACTCAGCTTTAGAAACACTACAGCTGCAACCGCACGCCACGAAATGTAAACACACTGCTGAGGCCTGAGACTTGGATGAACGACGTGAGCACGCTCACGAATAACCCACAAAAGGTCTCAGTAAAGAAGGAAAGTGTCTAGCTGAGTCATATGTTGGAGCGCCGATACTACTCACAATAGGACGTAATGGAAGACCATCTTTGTGGGTCTTCAGAGGCCATATAATCCTGGCGGAAAAGAGCTGTGAGGTCTTAATCGGTACGCAACTTCTTGTGAATGAGAAGAAGAGTAACGCTGATGTTTTCTTTTCTGCTCTCGCTCTTGTGTCTTTATCAGTCGGCCGGTACGTTGATTCACCCAGTAAGGTATAAATCTTTTGGCCATAGACCCCACGTAGCAACAGTACAGTGGCGTGTTCCTTATTAGCTGGTAGGACCTCCGCGTGAGGATCTTCTTGTGACCTGCGTAGTGCAGCCCTTTGCGTGGAGGACACGTCACTCTTCTGATTTGGAGCTCTCGTTAAGTGTGTGACAAGTTTCACATCTTATTTCTCCTTCAGGGATGTAACAGCGCTATTTCATCACGCCCTTTCCTCAACATACTTTTTGTTCAACACTGAAAATTTTGAGAAAATTGATGGTGTTCCCATGAATTGGTCTCTCTACCCTCTGGTGGGAAATTGTGTTATGGAAGACTTTGAGGAGAGTGCACGTGATGCGGCCGAACGTAATTCAAACATCTTCCGGCGATACGTAAATGACCCATGGCTAAGAAGAGCTGTTACACTTTTTTTAGCACCTGGATTCAATCCACGAGGACACTTTATGATGGAGGTAGAAAGCGATGGCTGTCTTCCGTTTTTAGACTTCTTGTTCAGTAGAAAAGTAGATTGACCATTGGGGTATTTGCAAGAACCCCCCACTCGTACTAAACCTCCAGAAATGCCTCATTCAGCTGCTAAGTACGTAGTTGATGGTATAAGGGGCGTTCAGTATAACTGGGCACCTTTTACCACCTGACATTTGCGATAATTAGGCCAGTCCGTCCTTGAACTGACTTAGTGAGCCGCCGCGTAGGAATTCCTACCCGTTAAATGGAGATGCTCTCGTAGTTTTACGTCCCCATGCACAGCCGTAGCAGCGCCGTCGTATTCTGAAAGTGCAATACCACTGTCTACGTTTTAAGTAATGAAGCGGGAAGCAGTTTTTTGTGTAAATAATTTTTCCACGGATGCCGTTATGGTGCGTTTATTTGAGGAACACCTTAAAACGAACTTGTTCACACTGATTATAACCTAACTGTTAACGGTACTAGAGCATGGTCTACCGCATGACTAGATCGAAATGAATCCTATCGACGACTGCCGACTATGGAGCGCAGTCTATAAAATGAGTTTACAATCTGTATAGTTCGTATAAAATCGTACATCTTCCGTTACGCAAAGGTATTCATTTATTTATTAACATGAACTTTCCCTGGTATTCTAAAATTACTGAAAGATAATATTTATGATCCGTAGGCTCCTCCTAACGTCTAAGTGGCAAAAGGTATCTTTTGTTAGCAAACATTTATTAAAAACGCTTTATTCGCGCCAGAATAAATGTACTTTCCGTACGTATCTCATTGCTGACATCACGAGCGATTTCAGCACCGACACCTCAGCCCACTGGCTCTGAAAGCGCCAGATGGCCAACCGCCTCTGGTAGTCAGTACGGGAACCTAATGCTCGCTTCTTACTCCGTACGTACTGCAGCAGTGCTGATACATTCACTTCTCCTATTTGAAATAGCAAAACTGGAAATAAAACAAAATGCGCTCTTATCTGCAAATAAGGGGTACCTTACACATTCCCTTCGGTAATTTCTCTTCAAAATTGTCATTTTTTGTTCAGACAAAATCGGAATTTTGAAAACGATAGAAACGCGCTACCTCAGTTCTTAGGAGCAGCCTTTACACCCATAGGTCATATTATTTTAGGCCTATTATTTTGAATATTCTTTTTCTCTTCAAATATAATTTTAGTGGTTTGACAGAAATGTTTAAAATGAAAAATCTACTGACTTATGAAAACTTATTACATTTGTACCTTCTAAAACAGCTTTTCTAGCTGCCGATTTTAGTATTTGCATAATCTTTAAGTTGTGACTACCATGCTCTCCTAAATTTTGACTACCAAAATTCTTCCAAAATTCTGCATTAATAATAAGAAAAACATATTACAGAAAACACTTGGCGTATACTCATAAACGTTAGCTTTGGAAAAATTTATGCATCACTTACAATTTGTTTAGCAAATACCATAATAGTACAGTTTGTTTAACTTTAACAAAAAAGCTAGAAAAATTATTAATAACGTTTAGCACGTTTTGAGGCAGTTAGTTAGCTGTCCCACAGGAATCCCTTGCAGCATAATTTTCCAGAATTTTCCTAAATACACAAGATATACAAAATATACAACACATTTCACGAAACCACCCAGAAAATTTTTCGCTTTTTGCACTGTTATGGTGTTTTACTGATCACCATTGAAATTTATGGGGCACTTACGACTCAAGGTCGTTCTTTGATAAATCATTGCACTGACACACTTGTTTGGCAAGAAGCAGTATTATTCGCTGGAGGAAATGTTGGACCTAGATTACGTGTTTGCATTGCTTGATGACTGCAGCCATGATTCGCGCATGTGCCAACAGCATCTCTGGAGGTTGACTGATCGTCAGGCCTTGGTATCAGTCCACTTCATCTGGGTGGGTGTGCTGAGTATTTACCGTGTTCCCATCATCAAGAGATCAGGTACGAATATATAAAAAGAAACAATATATTTTAGAAGCTACATAATAATAATAATAAATTACATTTACTTCTAACTTACTCTACTGTTTCTGTCCAAGTGGCCAAAATTCTAAACTTTTAATTAACTACTACCTTTATGAATTAATGAATTCTTTTCAAATAATTATTATGTGATAAACAATTCTAAAGTTAAATGACATTCTATTAATTTCATTAACTCCTGAAAAATTATCCTATTTTAATTACTTTATTGTTTACTTAATTGATTCCTTAATAACAATTACTAACTCTTGTCATTAAATTATTGAGGTTTATATTGTTGGTTTGTACCTCATAAAGGGTCGCCATGTTTAGCAATGTCGCGGTCGTGACGTGTTTCTGCTTACGTCACGCCGGCCACATCACATAATCACCTGGCTCGGATGTTTTATCTGCTGGCTGTGCTCTGCATTATCCTCTAGCTGCCCTGTGAGATCCCAGTAATGACGTTGCTGACGTCACAGTACACCAGTACACCACATCCTCTTGAGGTTCATTCAGCCCCTTCCTTTTGTTTGCAAGCACATAAACTGGACATATATGATTCCAAAGTACTTAGAACTACTTTATTTCTCAGTATTCCTTCATCAGATATCAAGTGACCAGGAAAATTGATTTGTGCTCTTCTGAACTCTGATTTCATAAAGTTCGCTGTTACCCCCGCATCTGCAAAAAAATGGTTCAAATGGCTCTGAGCACTATGGGACTTAACATCTGAGGTCATCAGTCCCCTAGAACTTAGAACTACTTAAACCTGACTAACCTAAGAACATCACACACATTCATGCCAGAGGCAGGATTCGAACCTGCGACCGTAGCAGTCGCGCGGTTCCAGACTGTAGCGCTTAGAACCGCTCGACCACCCCAGCCGGCTCCGCATCTGCAAACCCTATTAGTACTTCAGTTATGATATCAATATTTTCCCCCAAGTACTAGTAGCTATGACCAGGTCGTCAACATACAGAGTCACTCTGCTTAATAGATCACAGCCTAACACCGTGTCAAGCCTAGTCCGAAGGGCAGAACTTTAATTTGGTAACTTCTTGCGAATTGGAAGACCGTGTACCTCCTAGAGTCTTATGTTTATGCGATTTTCCATTAAGAATATCTCATGTCAATACTCGTCCGGTATTTCACAACATAAAACTTTTGGTTTTGTTCTTCCAAATACTCTGGCTGGTACGAACTGGTATTATCATCTTATTTATATCCCGTGCATCAATGACCAGGTGTATACTACCATCTACTTTACCTACTGCAAGCAGTGAACCACTAAAAGGTGAGTTTGACACTTATATAATGGTCCATTCCAACATTTTCCTTATTTCAGAGGTAACCGCTTACTTCTTTGTCCAGGGCGCTGAATTTGTGGCTTTTCAATAGGTTTGTTGGGGGTATACCTCCACATGGTAAGTATAAGCCTTAATGGCTCCATGTTTCTCTGCGAGCACCATTTGAAAATTGACTACCAAATCTGCCAGCTGTTTCTGATGGCCTATGCTTAAGCACTCTCACTCCATCACTTTACTGCGGATCTGGTTAGTAATACTATTACTGTCGATATCCACCGATACCAGTGCTGCAATATTATACCTTAATGCTGGTATTTCTTTATTTATGTACCATAGACGTGTGTTATGATACCAGACACACATACGTCGGCAATATTTGCCACGTCCCTCATCTTTTTTTTTTGTTTTTTTTTTTTAATCCTTTATTTCCAAAGCTTGTTAATTGTACAATGTAGCCCACTACCTTATGTGATTAGTGGGCCGTAATACTTCTACATTTGTACATTTATTGCAGCTATTTTACATATGATTAGTAACTAGTTAGCAAGAGCACTTATGGAACTACAATGGGCAATGTAAAATGTTATTAAGTGGTAAGTGGTAACCTAACTAAATATGGACTAGTCACTAAAGCCTGCAGCCTTACAGATGTGTCAGCTGAGAATATAAACCTACTGTAAGGCCTTGCTCATTGAGCTAACCCCAATGAGCGTGCCCCTGACACTGGGCAGGCCATGGTGTTAGTCGCTGCAGGTTCCTATGAATAATATCTAAGAACTAGTTCCTACAACTAAACTTATCCTAAGGTCTAGGTTGGGTGCGTTGTCTAAGTTGGTGTATTTCTGGACCCCACTCCCCCTAGTCCCGAAGCGCGGCGGATTCTAGACTCGAGAAGTCGGCCTTTCCGCGCTCAGGCGGTTTGGGAATAGGGTACTAGACTTCATCGGTGTTTAAAGTGTCTTAGTAAGATGCTAGTTGGGTTCTCGCAGGTAGTCCCTTAAGACTTTCTGTGATACCGCGTTAGCCAATTCGTTAATAATCTGAAAGGTGTCGTGTTGTCTCAGCAGTCTGAATGTGTCATTGTTTGGTAGTTGGTCTCTTAACACAGAGGCCACATCATTGAAAAGGGGGCACTCGTAGACTACATGGTCAGGAGTACCCTCCGGAACACCACAGTCACACGTGGGTGTCGCCTTTATCCCGAAACGACGCAAGTATGTCGGATAGGGTCCATGTCCAGTGAGAAAGTGAATCAGTCACCTGGTTGGTTCGAAATATGTCATTCCCATTCTTTCCCTAACATCTGGCAATAGGTCAAACGTTCTACGCCCTGTTTCTGCGCTTTCCCATGAATGTTGCCACAGCTGATCCCCTCTTAACCTGATCTCAACTTTATTTTCAGTCCTACTTCCCAGAATTTCCTCTGTTTTATCTAAGTTCCCCTTTTTTGCCCAGTACCAAGCGGCCTGCTCTCGAATTTTGATATCTAAGGGGCAGAGTCCCATTATGACTCATAGGGCTCCTCCCAGTGTGGTCCTGTAAGCCCCCATTGATCTCATAATCATGTTCCTCTGCACTCTTCTCACTGTCATGGCGGGCACCACCCTCGTGAGCCTGTGTGCCCAGACTCCAGAACCGTAACCCACTATGGAGGTGAGTATGCTATTGTGATATAGTTTGATGAGATGTGGTGGGAGGTGGAAACGTTTGTGTCCAATGGAGATGAGGTTGTTGAGTACTTGTAAGGCTCTTTGTGTTACGGTTTCAATGTGTCTGCCAAATGACCACCTCTCATCAATGATGATGCCCAGGTATCGAGTCTCACGTCGTCTGAGAACTGGTAAGCCCTCTATCCTAACTGTCGGATTTCTGACTAATTGTCCCTTTAGAAGAAGATATGTAGACTTAGTTGGTGAAATTGTCATCTTAGTATTCCGGCACCATAGTTGTAGTGTTTCTACTACTTGTTCAATTTTAGGCTCTATGTCTTCTCGGCGACGGCCGCCAACCAGTAGGAGGAGGTCATCGGCGTAGGCTATCACCTCTAGCACTTCATCTCTTTGCTGTAGTTTGTCTAATAGAGGTTCCATGTGGATGTCCCAGAACAGGGGACCTAGTACGGAGCCCTGGGGACATCCCTTAGTGATTATTTTTCTTACCCTTGTGCTAGGGGATGATAGCCAGACGTCCCGATCCTCACAATAGCTCCTCAGACACCCATATAGCGGCCCTGGACACTCCTTCTCCCGTAAACAGGAGAAGAGCGAAGGCCACCACAGGTTGTCAAAGGCGCCACTTATGTCCACCATGATGCCGACAACGTACTTGTACGGGGTTGAGCCACAGACCTCAGCCGCCAGGGCGACTGCATCAGATGCCGAACGCCCAGGCCTGAAACCGAATTGCCTGCTGCTCATCCCGCACAGCACTCGGTGCGCAGCCAGTCTGTCAGCCAGCAGTCTCTCCAGGACCTTCCCAAGCAGATCAAGCAGGCAGATTGGCCGGTAGGATTTTGTTTCTGCTGGGTCTTTGTCAGCTCCTTTCTTGATTATCACCACATTCGCCCTCTTCCAAATTCGAGGGAACTTTTGCTGCCTTAGACATTCGTTATAAAGATGAGTGAGAGGGGCGACTATCTGGGGAGCCAGAAATTGCACCACCTCCGCCACAATGCCATCTGGCCCGGGAGCTTTCCCTATCTTCAGGGATTTAATATGAGCAGCTACCTCTTCTGCAGAGAAGGAGTAGACTGCCGTATCATTTCCATATTCATTACTATTAAAGATCTCTCGCAGCTGCTGTTGCTCGTCTGTCTCTCCATCCGCTGTGTCATCAGGCAGCAGGGACTGGAGAAGGACCTCAGCAGTTTCCTGCCAAGACTCCGTCATCCCATCCCCACGCCTGACGGTTGAGAGCTCCATTGGAGAGCGGATTTTTTCCCGAACGAGCTTGTAGGGAACTCCCCAAGGGTCTAGTGCGAGTTGGTTAAGAACAAAGTGTTCCCAACTTTTGGATCTTACCTCACGTAGGTGTCTTTGGAAATTTTCTTTCGCTTCCCGGTATAGTTGCAGCCGTCTTTGTCTTTCTAACCAGACGACACTGCGCTGGTAGTGCCTCCTAAGCCTTCTGACAGACCGGCGCATCTCCTCCAGTTCAGCTGACCATGGTGATGGAGAGGCCGCTATGGCCTTCCTCCTAGTAGGTACGGCGGCCTTCACCGCTCGAGTTATTGCTGAAGAACTGATGACGGCAATAACTCGAGCGGTGAAGGCCGCCGTACCTACTAGGAGGAAGGCCATAGCGGCCTCTCCATCACCATGGTCAGCTGAACTGGAGGAGATGCGCCGGTCTGTCAGAAGGCTTAGGAGGCACTACCAGCGCAGTGTCGTCTGGTTAGAAAGACAAAGACGGCTGCAACTCCCTCATCCTTTGTTACCAACTCTAATTCAACCCGCCGGCCTGCATTGTCGAGAGTGCACTTAACTGTAGAGACGTATATTCTTGTTTGCATCTCCCGCAGGAAGTCCAACCCAGCACGCAAGTGACCGATAAAATTTTGATTATTAGGTACTTGCATTGTAATACATAATTTCCTATTGCCAAGTTCACTTCAGCCTGGTGCTTGAGACTTTGTGCGTTGGCACCGATGGCGCCCACGACTTTGCATCCGTGATCAGGAAGTGTACGTATGTATCAAATGGGTTCCTTAAACAATTGTTTGTAAAAATTAAAGTCACGTACATTGGTCGTCGTTCCTGTATCAACAATAACAGTTACCGAATACATTCCGATTCTGGCTAGAATAGCAGCTTGAACCTGTTCTGCCGTGTTTTTACACTTTGCTGGCTCGTGACACAATTCGTCATTGATATCATGTCCGTCTTGGAACTGCAACATGATAACTTGGTCAAATGTGCCTTCACTCTGTGCCCTGACCACCATTAGAGGGCGTAGCGTTGTCAGATCTAGTTTGCCGAGGCTTTTGGGACCTGTGTTCTCTCAGCGTGCATTTCGATTTTGTACTCTTTGTTCATTACGATGATGTCCCTCCGCCGAGATATATACGTCTGATCATCCTCATTTCAGTTTTCAGTAGCCCTCGATTGAGTATTCAGAGACCTTGCAGATTCGTTTTGCTATCGGTCGGAGTTAAGCTCCCCAGTCTTGGGTTGTTGGTACCCCTCACTCGGACTGTTTATCGCATCGCTTCGGCGCTTTCGATTTGCATTTGGTTAACTGTTACTATTATAATTGTTGTTTCGTCCTCAGGTATGATCGTTGTGCCTGGATCGTAATCATAACTATCATTGTTGTCACGGCTGTTATTGCCGTTTCTGTTTTGGTTATCGCTGCCATGACCATTTGCATTACCTTTATTGTGATTTTTTGATGAAGAATAATTACAGTGATTCCCATTGTCTCTTTTAGTATCCTCATGGATCATATCAGCTGAGTCCAGAGTAGCCAGAAATTGCTCGAGTTCTGTTTCATGTACATTCACTAACTGTTCGCATACTGACATGGGCATCCTTGTTTTCAAAATACGTACTACATCTCTCGTAGATACCGGCTTATCCCAATATCTCGTTTTATTAACATACTTTAATATAAAATTTCCCATACTATCCTTTTTCGGGTTATATTGTTGAGGATTGTATACTTCTTTTATAAGTCTATACTGAATGCAAATTTCAAAATTTTGACAAAAATGCTCTTTCAAACTGCTGGAGCGTATCGCATTCATTCGCAGTCTTCATTGTCCATAACGCTGCATCGCTATCTGCCCTCGTTGTAGCTCACCAAACTTGGCAGAAAAAACTCAAAACTCTTTGTCAAAATCAGAAGTTGTTTGGTTCTTTTCTCATGAGAAAATTTGGTAAACTGTGTACGATCTACGAAACCCTCTTGGATCTTTAGAGTCGAGTAGGCATGTGTCTCTTCTCGTTTTTCAGGTAAAAGTGGTTTCCTTATAGGACTTCGTGTGTCATACTCATGACCTATCGGAACAGAGGCTACTACATACATTCATTCGTTACCATATCTCATACGCTGTGGTGTACCCTCTGATTGACTTCCAGCCACACACACACGTGCCCTCGCTCAGTATGAGCTATTTGTGACGAGATTTCATTTTTCCATTACGTCCTTCGTCTAAAGTCTGTCAGATACCTTACAGTTCAGACTTTAAATCGCTGACACACTCTTAACTTCGAAAATCCGACTCAGTGGTGGCCCTTGAAACGGCTGACTGTATCTCCGCATTTACGTGTTCCTTTATCACCTCATCCTTCTGTTGCAACTATTGTGCTACAGTGTCGTTTAAATTTTCTGTATGCTCCTTCATGTGCTCTTGGATCTGCACTGCTTATTTTATCTGCAGTTGATCCAGGCTAGTGGTCACTTCCTCTACCTGCTTATTCAGATTAGGAGTGGAGGTCTGCCGTTTCTGTAGGTCCTCCATACGTTTGCCAGTTGATACAGGTAAGCCCTTATACCTTTCTTTATTTCGGCAGTGATGCTCTTTAAACTATATTCTTTTAGGGAAGGTTTGATCCCTTTTCTGTAATGTGGTACTCAACTGCAACGTGAGTGTCACAGCAGAGCTTTTGCTTTTCTTCCTTCTCCTTTTCGCTGGCTCTTTGCTTTCTTTCCTTTCAGTTTTCTCTGGCTCTTAGCTGCTCCCTAAATTGAGCTAATAAGGCTTGATCTCATTCCCCATATTTTATTTCTCTTTCTTTATCTCTCAGTTCCAGCCGACTAAAAAATTCCGTGAACCAATGTAGTGGCCCAACGTACTTTCTATCTCTGTACTAGTTGTAGTAATGCTACTGTGAGTGGTTATCGTACCTGTACACCACTCGCTTGCCCTGGCTACTTCTCGACTCAGGTAACTAATCATGTGCTAATTGGTTATCTAATTCTAATTGGGAAAACGAAGGATGCATAATCTGCAAACTTTCGTTATCTGTCTATCTGGTGCCTCATTCTCTGATACATTATCTGCCTCTGTGCGCAGTCGAAACCTAGTCCTAATCCTACTCGTGGTTATAAAAAAATACTGAATAACACTTAATAATTAATAAATCTTGAAATTTAAAACTACAAATTGCAGTATTAGTTCTACCACACCAAATTAGATCAACCAGTCAATAACACACCGAAGAATTATGCGCTGTGCCATTCACTGACTACAGACATGCACTTTGGCCTGTCTAATGCATGACTCTGTCTTAATGACTTAAAAACAAAAGAAAGGCACGCTGTTGCCCTTACCTTCCTCCATTCAGTGCTCGTCGGTGGTTCATTGCTACAATAAATGGCCTTTAATTGTTTCAGTACTTCCTTCTGGCACTTCAGTCTCTTTAATTAAGGCACGAGATTATTCAGGGTTCTCGAAGACTAATTAACAAACAATAAACAGAAAATGCATTGAAATTAGTAATAGTACACTAGTTAACTGATTATACAACACTAATATTAATAATCGAATAGTTACATGCAAATGCGTAGTGGTAATTCTTTCAATCGGGCCCCACGTTGGGAGCCTAACTGTACTGGCCGCTTCCCGCTTTTCTTACTGACGGCGACAAATAGTCGGTTGTACAACGTTATTCGATTCCACGCACGCAGCCCCTACTCGGCGTGATAATACTAGTTGCGTCAAGTTGCGCGTGAAAGTATTCGTTGCAATGGGCCGTTAGCAACAACTAAGAATAATAATCATTCGTTACGTAGGCAAAGAAAATTAAAGTTTAAAGCTGTTAATATGTGCGACACAATTTGCACATCAGTCGCGATCCCAACGCTATTAATCGCAGCGCCTAATAAGTTCTATGCTTTTCCCGGCATAAAGTTTCGCCTTACGGGAGAAGCCGCCAGTAGAACACACCTACTTTATTCTTTCAAATGCGTCATTAATCGATTAGTTTATCATTTAGCCCGGTATTACACTGTCACATTTCTAAGACAAAGAAATATGGAGAAATATGTCATATTATACTGACGAAAATCCTTGGCGCGGGGCTAAAAAGGGGCATTACTCTGTCATCAGATTTTTCGTCAAAGTTCAAGATGGCGGACAAAAACAATTTGTTACTATGTGCTGCAGTTGCTCGTACCACAATTTATTTGAGTGTGAATTTGGAAGAAAAGTGGCGAAAAAAAAGGAAACATACTTGGATGAAGCCGTGGGTCTTACGTCGAGATAATAAAAGCATTCAGAAATCTGTTTCACGAGAGCTGCAAGTGGAGGACGTCACGACTTACATAAATTACATACGAATGAATGAGAGTGTATTTTAATATTTGCTCAGACAGTAGCTCATCATATTAGAAAACAAAAAAGATAGTTCAGAAACGCTATATGTACACAAGACAGGCTTAATATGACACTGCGGTTTCTTGCTACAGGAGAGAGCCATTCTAGCTTACAATTCAGCACTCCAATACCACAGAGCACATTAACCAGAATAATTGAAGAAATGTATTAAGCGATTTATAAAGCGATGAAAGAGGAATATCTCAAAGTAAATTAATGTTTAGCACACACAGTACAGGCAATAAGAACTATTTTTATATTGGAATAATGTAATTAGTAAAACTAGTTTTCCAGGAACACACCAACTAAACTTTGCAGTCATGATTTCAAACACACTACAAACGCCAAATGCCTGTAGTGATGCCAGCGCTCCAAGCGGTTACATCTCACATTACAGTGACCAGAAGATGAACGACATTTTCTATAAACCCTCGTCGCCAGTTTGGTAATCCCTGGTCGCAAGTTTTGTAAAGATGTTCTCGCTACTGCTGTAGAGGCCGAATCGTCACTGTTGTTACGAAAGTTCAAGTTTATGAGTTTATGAATCGGCTTCTGGTGCAGTACGCTGCTAAGACAATTTCTGCATGCCGCTATTACAAAGCTATCCCCCAGGGTAAGGTAACAGGATAAGAGAACGAAGGTTCTAGAACACTCCAACAAATTAGTAATAATGTCACGCAAAGGAGTTAAAAGGTTTACTTATCTCTGTGACTAACTGAATAATGAAGTCTGCAACACTACTTATAATACAACACATAAAAAGGCCCTCTATGGTTAAGTGCAAATAATCGTAGTTAAACTTCACAGTAAATACCAAATGCAATTTACAATAACTGTCCGTTCACTTTCTGTTCACTTCTGAGAGTTCACTAAACGACCTTTCCTGTCTAAGTCAGTCCTGGACGATAGTCTATGACCAAGTGGGCGAGATGTGCTCTTCTACCTCCCGAGTAGGCCTCTGCCCGCTGTCGCCCGGATATTGGCTGATTGTACTCGGCTGGCAACTGGCAGAGGCGAAGTCTATAACTTCATCCTCAGCGCCGCCCGTGGCTTTGGTGGAACTCGATCAGGTGGAGAGTCTCTGTGGCAATGGCACCAGCTTGCATCTTTGCTCCTGTGGTGCTTTTTCTCTGGCTGTGTCTTGTTCGGACGACACAGCAACTTTTATGATCAAATCTACGGCGAGGCCCTAGATTTGGACATACTTCTTTGACGAGATGTAAGATTTGACAATTTCTTTGACAAAAATATTTGACATGTCATCTACGACAAAGAAATATGATAGTATAATACCAGCATTAGGTTCGTTCAAAGATTATTTTCCAGATTTATTTCGTAGCAAAACTAACCAGAGCGATGCATTACGTACTCTCATCAAAGGAACTATTTCAGTTAATGCTCTGTTTGTCAAAAAACGATTGGTATCGCTTTGTCTCTTAAATAACAGCAATATTACCTCTTTATTTATCTGGTTAAGCCCGTAATATTTCAAACTACGTTGTTCTGGCGTAATGGTGGGCTCATGGTCGCTAACCAACAACGCTGTAACGGCAGAACTTTGCAAAGCTAGAAAAAATCTTATTATTCAATTCAGTATCACACGTGAGAAGCGAAGGTAAAGTAGACTGTGACAACTTGAAATTAACAGGTGTCATATTATTCGAACACCTACAGTACTGCCCGCCATCCATGTGGAGCACGTGTTGGTCTCACCGCAGACTTCTAGACTGAGCCACACACAACTGATTTCATCAAAGTGTACGGGCCTGAAGATGGCGTTGACGCAACGTCGAAACTAGTAGCGAAGTAAATATAAAATACGGGTGGAGGAATTTCATTTTTAATAAAAATAGAAATGTTTTAGTTTAGCAGGTGAGTCCGTAGATGGAGGTGTAGTGGACTGACAAGGCAGCCAGTCCACAGTGACGGGTAGCCGAAAGGGCACACGTACACACACGCCGACTGGCGCGAAGTCTGGAACAGGATTCGTGATGAATGTGATAAAGAAAAGAACGTAGCTACTAGAACACTTAACTTTTATATCGTCCTTTGGTATACAGCATTCTTGATGATACAAGTGAGACTATCTTGAGATACATGCAATGGTACAAATGGCGCCTTGCTAGGTCGTAGCCATGGACTTAGCAGAAGGCTATTCTAACTGTCTCTCGGCAAATGAGAGAAAGGCTTCGTCAGTGTAGTCGCTAGCAACGTCGTCGTACAACTGGGGCGAGTGCTCGTACGTCTCTCTAGACCTGCCGTGTGGCGGCGCTCGGTCTACGATCACACAGTGGCGACACGCGGGTCCGACATGTACTAATGGACCGCGGCCGATTTAAGCTACCACCTAGCAAGTGTGGTGTCTGGCGGTGACACCACAGGAGGTATAAGGAGGCGTACAGTATAACTGACCACGCTTTCCACCAGAGTTTTGCAATAGTTAAGTCACCCCTCCTTGAACTGACTTAGTGAGCCGCCGCGTAGTAATTCTTCCAGCCTGTTATGTGGCGATGCTCTCGCAGTTTTATGTTCCCTTGCAGAGCCGTAGCAACGCTATCGTATTCTTAATGTGCAATGCTGTTGTCTGTGTTCTACGTACTTAGACGGGAAGAAGTTTTTTGTGCAAATAATTTTTACGCAGGGTGCCATTATGGTACGTTCATTTATGAAACACTGTAATATGAACTTATTCACACTGATTATAAAGGTACGAGAGCAAGGTCTATCGCATGACTAAATCGAAATGCATCCTATCGACGACTGCCGACTATGACGCACAATCTATAAATTGAGCGTACAATCCGTATAGTACGTATAAGATCGTACATGTTTCATTATCCAAAGTTACTTATTCATTTATTACTATAAACGTTTTCTGGAATTGTGAAACTACAGAAAGATAGTATTTATGACCTGTAGACTGCTCCCAGTGCCTGACTGGCAAAAGGCAACTATTTTTACCAAATATTTATTAATAACAATTACTTGATTCGCGCCAGAATAAATGTAATTCCCCTACGTATCTCTTTGCTGACGTCATGAGCGTTTTCGGAATCTGCACCCACCTCATCCCACTGCCAGATAGCCAGCCACCTCTGATGATTTCCGACGCTGTCTACTCCTTACTCCGTACGTAGTGCAGCACTTATCATTCACTTCACGTATGTGAAACAGCAAAACTAGAAATAAAGTAAAATGTGGTCTTATCTGCAAATAAGTGATACCTTACATATTCCGTCTACTGTGAGCCCACACATTCAGACCTGCATTTGCAGGTGTCTAGCTGCTATCATCCGTCACAAACTAAGGGCGTTCTTCGAACATTCGTGCACCGGGAACTTGTTGTGTCTGATACACACAGCCCTGGAACAACTTAAGTCTGTGTCCAAACGTAATGGATAATCTTCAGATGAGAATAGCACGGCTTTTAGGTAGCAGAAACATGCGCACCCTCATGAACAAGCAGAAAGAGCGGTTGAAGTCCAGCGCGTTCCTGCTACATTTCATCAATATTTTGTTGACCTTGGCAGACTGCTAAGGAAACATAATATCACAGTAATCTTTCAGCCATCTACAAAGACGTGTTCCCTTTTTAGTTCCGTAAAGGACAACCTGGGATTGCGGACGGCCGCAATTTACACAATACCGTGTCACTGTGCGAAGCCCGCATTCGTCAGACAACACTCGTCTAGAGATACTTATTTTAACTAATTTGATATCTGACTCTTAACTTCGCAAGTCTGCATTCCGACAGAGAGAGCGCAGGAAGAGTCAACATTAAGCATGCACCTGCATGCCATAGATATAGCAATATTCGAAGAGGGCGCATAATTCGACAGAGGTCGCTCATATGGCGGCTGCATTTGCACATGCTCGGCGACAATTTTTGGAATACAGATGGCGATGTGAACTAGCAATCTCCATTGCAAAACATTCATCTGATGATAGCAAACTATTAGCAGCAATATCGTCGCAAGAAGTAGACGTAACCTCGCTGCAGTCCTGAAACTTCTTTGAATTATCGTAGATCATTTATCGAGATTCTTAGCAATGGTGGTGTTTCCTGATCATCAGGTTGCAACAGTAGGCTAGATTTTAGTTAACAAATGGTTCCCTAAATTTGCGGTACCTGAAATCTTACTTACAGAACAGGGCACAAACACTGTCTCAGATTTGATGAAACAGTTGTCATACGCTTTTTATCTGGAAATTTTAAACAAGCATCCACAAAATAATGAAAGAACGGAACGAGTGCATTGAACAATCTCCAAAATATTGATTCATTACGTTAACAGTAGTCATAGGGAGTGGGATACATATTTACAACACGTAGTTTGTGCGTACAGCTCTGAAATGCATACTCGTACGTATCTCTTACCATCAGAGGTGTTGATGAATGTTGTTCCCCTTTGATGTTATAGTTGCCGGCCGCGGTCCTAGGCGTGCAGTCAGGAACCGTGCGACTGCTACGGTCGCAGGTTCGAATCCTGCCTCGGGCATGGATGTGTGTGATGCCCTTAGGTTAGTTAGGTTTAAGTAGTTCTAAGTTCTAGGGGACTAATGACCACAGCAGTTGAGTCCCATAGTGCTCAGAGCCATTTGAACCATTTTGATGTTATAGTTCCTAAATTAGGACCAGACTGAGAATCGGTTAACAGATATGCTAAAAGAATACAGTCCACACAGCATACGTCCGAGTCATGCAGACACTGTCCAACAAAATTAAGCTAGGCTGGTACAGAAAGCTCACGCTTTCACACGAATACTGAGATCCTATAACATAGATCGTAACGTTTACCGTTCGATAGGCGAAGATTAGATTCTTCATTTACAGGATCAGAAGATGGATGAATCATCGCACCGCAGTCAAAGTGTACATGTTGGACTGTTACTATCTACAGGCTAGGTAATTCGACATGGCGTCCGAAGGTCATTTCTCATTACTCGAACTTCACGCTCTCGTTCGTCTTAACCCTAAAGAGTATTCCTTAAGAACAGAGACATTCCTTTGTAAACTATGAGCACATCTTAAACCACTTCTTTATTAGGTCGCAAAAATCGACAAATCTGTTGTTGATATTTGTTGACGCGTTTTGAGCATAGCCCATCATCAGCACATCTGCGAAACGAAATGTAATTGATATAAAACTATAATCACAATGGTTACATGACAATAAAAGTGACAATATTTTAAAACATTCACAGTTAAGTGTACATATCACATAAACTGCCTTAATGCTTAGTATTGTATCAAATATTGCTGGTCAACTGAAGGCGGGCTCCCATTTAAAACACTAGCCACCAATACAGGCGACAACGTGTGGTTGTAGTGGCGTCAAAATCATATTAAACAAAAAGTAGGAAGATAAATTAATAACAAAAATAGTATTACAAAAACATGTAAGGATAGTAGGAAAAAACAGCTGTAAGGAATGTTTAAAAACAAGCCAAAAGAGTATAAAGAAAAATACTTCGAAAAATTACGTGATTCATTTGAGGTCTTGTACGAAGGAAGGAAAGAGAACATACTGAGACGAAGCCAGTAGTAATTCATACAGATGAAGGCCGGCAGCATAAAACATTTTCGTATCCAACATTATGGATGAAAGAATCATCCAAAGTTCCTTACGAAATCCACATAAATCAGAACGGTGAAAGGGAGAATGGAGTAGTTTCTGGTTTGGGGGGAAGTATGTTTATTCATTTAGTGTGGAACTGTGTTAACTAAATTTACAAAACAGTGAAGCACTGAAAACTGTTAGATAATTCACGCATTATTTGCATTGTGTTAGTTTTCTTTTTTTAATTGGTGTTTTTGATTAACAGCGGTTCTTCACGAAGAGTACTTGTACTCTCTTTTCCGTTGGCTTCAGTATAAGGTACATATTTTAGCACAGGTAAATCGATACTGGACAATACAATTAATTATAGACCAAAATTATGCTTTTCCCAGAGTTATGATCAGAGTATGGACCTTCCTATTCACCTATGTTTTTATGATTAACCTTGGTTAACGATTGAATCAGCTGACTAATTGTTAAACGCCTTTAAGTAGGATCAAGTACTTCTTTCCTCGAAAATGTATTTGGCAAATTAACAGTTTTACACAATAACATCACATAACACAACCTAACAGAAAACTGATTCATTCAGAATTCATTCTTCAAAACGGAAAGCTGTGGGAAACTGTCCATTGAGTTATGACTGAGGTGAAACTTTCGTAGAATTAACATTATAGGTTTCTTTGTGCGTAAGGTTCTATGTCAATATACTGCCATAAGCCTTACATATAGGAATTTTGAGAAAATTCACGTATGTAGTCCCGTATTTTTCATAGCGAGTGACTGTTTCCTCTCCATCCTGTAAGTATGCCACGTATTGTAGGTTGTCCGTTAGTTCAAAAATTGTATGAACTGTGTACGCCCTGATCAAAGTTATTGTGTTTCGCTCTGCTTTGGGAAATGCAAATCCCACACCATAACACCATCGCCTACGAATTTTACTGTTGGCACTACACAAGCTGGCAGATGACGTTCACCGGGCATTCGCCATACCCACACCCTGCCATTCGAGTATCTTAGCGTTACAGGCCTGTAATTGTGTATGTCTGTTCTATTAATCTGTCGAATGATGTCCCTTGTTGTGTCCGATGTCGCAACAAAATATTAGGCGCTGGAAACGATGTTCGATTGTGCCGTCCGAATTAAATTTTTCCACACGCGGCCTACTGAATTGAGTTGGTCGCTATCGCCGGTTTACTACTTTGTACCAAGAGCATCTGGAACCATCTGGTATTATTCCCACAGCTAAATTTTCCGCATAACTTTCCAGTTGTGCTGTGGTAATCGCAGTTCCCATTTGTTAGGAATGGGAATTCCTTTGAGAGCTTTGTCCGCTTAAGAGACGTTTCCGTCTTTTAAGACGTCTGTTGATATATAACAATTGAGATAATGATTTTGGACCAAGTTTCATGGGTGTGCGATTTGAAAACATTAAGGAACGTTAGCTCCGATGTAGGGCAAATTTTGTGAAAGATTACACCGGTTGGCGAGAGTGTTGTATTACACGCTTAGTAATGTTGCCGAGTAGCGCCGCGCATTTTCGGTGCGAGTCAATTAGTCGCCGTGGACTCACTTACGCTGTGGAGTGAAAAGTATCCGGACACCTGGCTGAAAATTACTTACAAGTTCGTGGTGCCCTCCATCGGTAATGCTGGAATATAATTTGGTGTTGGCCCACCCTTAGCCTTGGTGACAGTTTCCACTCTCGCAGGCATACGTTCAAGTAGGTGCTGGAAGGTTTCTTGAGGAATGACATCTCATTCTTCACGGAGTGTTTCTTCACTGACTGCTGCACTGAAGAGAGGTATCGATGTCGGTCGGTGAGGCCTGGCACGGAGACTGCAGTTTGCAAGGTGGGCAATCGAGCAAGACCAAGAGGCAGTGCTACAGAACATATGGTTTTCTGATTAAGCTTATTTTTACGTGAACGGTCTTGTGAACAAACAAAACATTTGATTCCAGACACGTGAACCTCGGCGTTTGAAAACATCCCAAAGGTGTTCTATAGGATTCGGGTCAGGATTCTCTGCGGGCTGTAAGGATGTCATTGTCGTGTAACCACTCCTCCACAGGCCGTGCATTATGAACAGGTGCTCGATCGTGTTGAAGGATGCAATCACCAATCCCGAATTGCTCTTCAACAGTGGGAAGCAAGAAGCTGCTTAAAACATCAGTGTAGGTCTGTGCTGTGATAGTGCCACGCAAAACAGCAAATGGTGCAAGCCCCCTCCATGAAAAACACGACCACACCATAACACCATCGCCTACGAATTTTACTATTGGCACTAAACACGCTGGCAGATGACATTCACCGGGCATTCGGCATACCCACACCCTGCCATCGGATCGCCACAGCCGGGCGCGGTGGCCGAGTGGTTCTAGCCGCTTCAGTCCGGAACCGCGCGACTGCTACGGTCGCAGGTTCGAATCTTGCCTCGGGCCTGGATGTGTGTGATATCCTTTGGTTAGTTAGGTTTAAGGAGTTCTAACGTCTAGGGGATTGATGACCTCAGATGTTAAGTCCCATAGTGCTCAGAGTCATTTGAACCATTTGGATGGCCAGATTGTGTACAATGGTCCGTCACTCCACACAACGTTTTTCCACTGTTCAGTCGTCCAGAGTTTACGCTCCTTACACCAAGCAACTCGTCGTTTGGCATTTACCGGCGTGATGTGTGGCTTATGAGCGGGCGCACGACCATGAAATCCATGTATTCTCGCTTCCCGCCTAACTGTCATAGAAATTGCAATGGATCCTGTTGCAGTTTGGAATTCCTGCGTAATGGTCTGGATAGCTGTCTGCCTGTTAAACATTACGTCCCTCTTCAACTGTCGGCGGTCTCTGTAAGCCACGACGTCGGCCTGTACGCTTTTGTGTTGTGCGTGTCCCTTCACGTTTCCACTTCACTATCACATCGGAAAAAGTGAACCCATAGATGTCTAGAAGCGTGTAAACCTCGCGTACAGACGTAAGACACAAGTGACACCCAATCACCAGACCACGTTCGGAGTCTGTGAGTTCCGCGGATCGCCACATTCTACTCTCTCAGGATGTCTAATAACTACTGAGGTCTCCGCTATGGAGTATCTGGCAGTAGGTGGCAGCACAATGCACTTAATATGAAAAACGTATATGTTTGGGGTGTCCGGATACTTTTTATCACATAGTATATGTTCTTTTCTTCGGAATTATCAAATAATGACGCCAGAATAACCCGATGAGAGGTGTTGTGTTGATTCAGTTTTCCAACGCTCAACTTTAGGGGAGCGAGCACTCTTCTGTCGACAGACCATAGCCTCGCCTCCTAACGATTGTTTGAACTCCCCCCACTTCCACCCGTTTGCAGTTGGGGCGCTGTCATATAAGGCCGAGATTCTCTGCGCGGTGTTTCGCCGTGACAGCTGCCGGACGTACTCACATCCTCCGCCGACTATTTAAACAAGACGTGAGGAGTGTTTCGGTGCAAAGACGCTTGTATGAATGTAGCGAATAATTATAAACCGGGTAAGTACAACATAGGAGATAGATGATGCGTAGTGAAGCTGTACTTTATATACGAAGTGCAATGTTTCTCCATATCAAATTGTTCAAGGCAATTTTGTTTCCGGTAGGTGTATGGTACATGGTTCCGAAGCAGTTCACGTCTGGAACCAAATACAGTTTCTAGTCTCATTAAAGTGACTACCTGTCGAAAGCCTAAATAACCACCTTTTGCAGCGCAGCCCGCTGCGAGACTTGCAGGAAGAGAGTCGATGAGATTCTGGAAGGTACCGACAGAGATGTAGAGTTATACTGACTCCTGTGCCGGGACCAGCTGCTCTGGATTTCTCAGCTGAGGATCCATAGCGCGAATAATCCGTCTAGGTGGTCCAACAGATTCTCGTTTGTGTTTAAATATGGGTGTTTGAGGCCAAGGGAGTACGGTAACGTCATACTGCTGGTCTTCGAACCATATGCATACACTTAGAGCTGTGTGACACATTGTACTGTGCTGTACTGTACTGTGTCATCGTGCCAAGGAGAAACAAGCTACATGTAGCGGTGGACATAGTCCCCAAGCATAGATACATACTTGCGTTGATCCAATGTGCCTTCGAGAAAGACAAAATCGCTCGGAAATGCCACTAAAATATTCCATTATGCTCTGACGATTATTTCAGTGTGTCTGCTTTCAGACATATCGCTCTGTACACGCTAATGGCCATCTGTCAGATGGAGCATAAAATGCGAATCATGTGATAAGGCCACCTGTCACCACTCACTGGACGTCCACTTCCGGTACACGCGCGTAAATTTGAGCCTTCGTTGCCAGCAGTCATCATGGGTGCATGAATCAGGCGCCTTCTACGGACAATCATATGCAGCTTCGCTCCGTGAACAGTCATTGAGGAGACACTGTTGACTGTTGCTAGACCCTTGGTTCACCTCAACAGTGCACGTCTGTTCGCAAGTGCACATGTCCACGGGCGTCGTGAAGCCCTTTTATTTATTTATTTATTTATTTATTGTTCCGTGGGACCAAATTAAGGAGAAGTCACCATGGTCATGGAACGAGTCAATACATGAAATTATAACACGATATTAGAAACAGATAAAATGAAATATAAAAAAAACATATTCGGGTGACAAGTCGTAAGTTTAAATAAAGAAAATCAACAATGTAACATTGGAATTTGCTTAATTTTTTAGCTCTTCCAGGAGCTCCTAGACAGAATAGAAGGAGTGAGCCATGAGGAAACTCTTCAGTTTAGACTTAAAAGAGTTTGGGCTACTGCTAAGATTTTTGAGTTCTTGTGGTAGCTTATTGAAAATGGATGCAGCAGAATACGGCACTCCTTTCTGCACAAGAGTCAAGGAAGCGCATTCCACATGCAGATTGGATTTCTGCCTAGTATTAACTGAGTGAAAGCTGCTAACTCTTGGGAAAAGGATAATATTGCTAGAAACAAACGACATTAAAGAAAATATATACTGTGTGGGCAATGGCAGAATTCGCAGACTATTGAATAGGGGTCGACAAGAGGTTCTCGTACTTACACCACATATAGCTCGAACAGCCCGTTTTTGAGCCAAAAATACCCTTTTTGAATCAAGAATTACCCCAAAAAATAATACCATATGACATAAGCGTATGAAAATATGCGAAGTACACTACTTTTCGTGTTGAAGTGTCACTTATTTCAGATACTGTTCTAATGGTAAATAAAACAGCATTTAGTTTCTGAACAAGATCCTGGACATGGGCTTTCCACAACAGCTTACTCTCTATCCGAACGCCTTGGAACTTGAACTGTTCCGTCTCGCTTATAATATGCCCATTCTGTCTGATCAAAATATCAGTTCTTGTTGAAATGTGAGTTAGAAACTGTAAAAACTGAGTCTTACTGTGATTTAGCATCAAATTATTTTCCACAAGCCACGAACTTATTTCATCAACTACATTATTTGATACTGTTTCAATATTACACACAAGATCCTTCACTGCCAAGCTGGTGTCATCAGCAAACAGAAATATTTTTGAATCACCTGTAATACTAGAAGGCATATCATTTATATAAATAAGAAACAGCAGTGGCCCCAGCACCGACCCTTGGGGAACGCCCCACTTAACAGTTCCCCATTGGGACTGAACATCACTACCACTCTCAATATAGCGGAGAATTACCTTCTGCTTTCTGTTCTTAAAGTAAGAGGCGAACCAGTTGTAAGCTACTCCCCTTACTCCATAATGGTCCAACTTCTGCAGTAATATTTTGTGGTCAACACAGTCAAAAGCCTTCGTTAAATCAAAGAAAACACCTAGCGTTCGCAACCTTTTATTTAATCCGTCCAAAACCTCACAGAGAAAAGAGAATATAGCATTTTCTGTTGTTAAACCATTTCTAAAACCAAACTGAACATTTGAAAGCAAATTATGTGAATTTAAGTGCTCCAGTAACATTCTAGATACAATCTTCTCGATAACTTTAGCAAACACCGATGGCATAGAAACAGGTCTATAATTATCAACATTATCCCTGTCTCCCTTTTTATAAAGTCGCTTCACTACCGAGTACTTTAATCGGTCAGGAAACCGACCACTCCTAAAGGAAAAGTTACAGATATGGCTAAGTACTGGGCTAACATACATAGAACAATACTTCAGTATTCTGCTAGATACCCCGTCATATCCATGAGAGTTCTTGGTCTTTAGTGATTTAATTATTAACTCAATCTCCCTCTTGTCAGTATCATGGAGGAGCATTTCAGGTAACAGTCTCGGAACACATTTTTCTAAGAGCGCTATATGATTCCCTGTTGGGACTAGGTTTCTATTTCGTTCACCTGCTATATTCAGAAAGTGATTATTAAATACTGTACATATATGCGACTTATCAGTAACACGGACATTCCCACTACGCACTGATTCTATATCTCGACCTGTCTCTGCAGACCAGCCACTTCCTTTACGACTGACCATATGGTTTTAATTTTATCCTGAGACTTAGCTATTCTATCTGCATACCACATACTTTTTGCCTTCCTAATAACTTTTTTAAGCACCTTACAATACTGTTTGTAATGGGCTGCTGCATTTAGATTCTGACTGTTTCTAACGTTTTGATATAATTGCCACTTTGTTCTACAAGATATTCTTATCCCTCTAGTCAGCCACCCAGGCTGCCTGTTTGTGCTAGTACCCTGTTCTGGACGTTCTAACGGAAAGCAACTTTCATAGAGCACGAGAAAAGTCTTGAGAAAAGCATTATATTTATCGTCTACTGTATCAGCGCTATAAACATCTTGCCAATCTTGTTCCTTGATAAGGTTTACAAAGGTCTCTACAGCAACTGGATCAGCTTTCCTAAACAGCTAATGACTATATTTAACACGTGTTGCAGCAAAAAAATCTTTTAGAGTTAAAATTTGTGCATCATGATCTGAAAGGCTATTCACCTTTTTGCTAACAGAATGCCCTTCTAGTAATTAGGAATGAACAAAAATGTTGTCTATGGTTGTTCTACTGTTCCCTTGCATTATCGTTGGAAAGAATACGGTTTGCATAAGATTATATGAATTAAGGAGGTCTACAAGCATCCTCTTCCTTGCACAATCACTTATACAATTAATATTGAAGTCACCACATATAACTAACTTTTTGTATTTCCTATAAAGTAAACCAAGAACCTCCTCTAGCTTTAGCAAAACTGTTGTGAAATCGGAGTCTGGGGATCTATAAATAACAACAGTTAGAAGTTTAGCTCCATTAAATTTAACCACACCTGCACAACATTCAAACACATTTTCAGTGCGGTACTTTGAAACATCAATTGACTCAAATGGGATGCCGTTTTTCACATACATGGCTACTCACCCACACCGCAAAGAGCTCCTCGAAAAGCTGCCAGCCAACCTGTATCCCTTTCATCTATATATATGGTGTCGGACGTGTCCGAAAGAACAGACGCCACATGTATACAATTATGGCGAAGACGGCCAATGATCGCTTCAGAGCAGATGTATACGAAGCTCCAAGTCTTACGGGAATCGACGAGAAGCCTCGAGTAATGAGGCTAACTGAGAATTTGGGTCTGACAGGAGGCGTGCTAGGGTAGTCCGTGCGCTTATGGTGACGACTGTGTCCAGTTAGTACAGTGGACAACGCATATGCCTAGTAAGCAGGAGACCTAGGTTCGAACCCTGGTCCGTCACAAATTTTCAACTTGCCCCATTGATATAAATGAGTGCCCACTGGCAGCTAATATCTTTAATTCCTTTGCGTCCTGTCACCTATCGCTCGTGGTGCACTACAGTTGGCTCCAGTTTTGGAGGGCGCCATTTTGCCGTGTACGGTATACGTTAACCACGGCAGCACGAGAGCAGTTTACAGATTAGCCATTTCGGAAATCCTTTCACCCATAGCCCGAAAGCGATCATGCTCTCTCTTTGACGCAACTGCTTTATTTCCACTGTTGTTTCGCCTTTATGAAAAGTTGTGAGCTTTTGTAGAAACCAGTGGGTGTCGAAATTTGTCGTGTTCAACATGGCTGATCCATGACTAAATATCACTTTTTCCTCCATCGCTTCGATTCCGATACGCTGATCTTTGGTTGCCACAGCTTCCTTCTGCAATTCTTAATTCTTCATAGATATTTGGTCTGTCACTTCCTTCTTCCCCACTTAGCCGGCCGGTGTGGCCGAGCGGTTCTAGACGCTTCAGTCTGGAACCGCGCGACCGCTACGATCGCAGGTTCGATTCCTGCCTCGGGCATGGATGTGTGTGATGTCCTTAGTTTAGTTAGGTTTAAGTAGTTCTAAGTTCTAGAGGACTGATGACCTCAGATGTTAAGTCTCATAGTGCTCAGAGCCATTTGAACCATTTTTTTTCTTCCTCACTTAGACAGTTTGACCGCAGTAGTTTTGCGCCACCTGACCAATGTGTTTTATTATGGCGTATTCTTAGATTATGAAATAATACACTTAAAGTAGTAGATGATTTTTGCTATTTGGGGAGCAAAATAATTGATGATGGTCGAAGTAGAGACAATATAAAATGTAGACTGGCAATGGCAAGGAAAGCGTTTCTGAAGAAGAGAAATCTGTTAACATCGAGTATAGATTTAAGTGTAAGGAAATCGTTTCTGAAAGTATTTGTATGGAGTGTAGCCATGTATAGAAGTGAAACGTGGACGATAACTAGTTTGGACAAGAAGAGAATAGAAGCTTTCGAAATGTTGTGCTAGAAAGAATGCTGAAGATTAGATGGGTAGATCATAACTAATGAGGAGGTACTGAGTAGAATTGGGGAGAAGAAAAATTTGTGACAAAACTTGACTAGAAGAAGGGATCGGTTGGTAGGACACGTTCTGAGGTATCAAGGGATCACCAACTTAGTATTGGAGGGCAGCGTGGAGGACAAAAATCGTAGAGGGAGACCACGAGATGAATACACTAAGCAGATTCAGAAGGATGTAGGTTGCAGTAGGTACTGGGAGATGACGAAGCTTGCACGGGTTGGAGTATCATGGGGCGCTGCATCAAACCAGTCTCTGGACCGAAGACCGCAATAACAGCATCAGTCTTACCACTCTTCCACCGTCTGACAATGGATTGTTCCAGCGTTATTCCCTCAAACGCCAGAAACGAAATATTATACGATACTACTTTATCAACTGGATGGGCTATTTTGTTTTTACTGCTCTAGGGACGTGGAACTATGAGCGCGGTTTTGATTGTGTACTAGGAATCTGGACAAATATCTGAAATGAAACAAACAATTAATTACATACTTTATGTTTTCAAGATGTTAATTCAAACGTTATGACAACCTTATGTGTATACCATTACACCAATTTCGACAGATTCTTAAGCAAGTGTCGTAAAATAAAGTACTTGGCAAATTGCACAAAAATTGAAAATACTTATGTCCCTACTCGACCACGTGATATGTACACAGGTTCACTGTCAGAAGGTTTGTGGTTTGTTACATGCCTGATCAGCAATTTAAAGGAAATAACCATTTTATTACGTGTTTTTTCGTAAACAACATATACAGAATGGCCAACAATCGAAATCATTAAACACTTTATCTACGAGTAGGTGGCACGTTAGCTTTGCAAGAGACTTGAAAACCAAACGCATCTTCTACCAGACGTGGACATATTTAAAAGCAGCACTATCTACATCTTCATTTATGATTAAAAATTCACTTTGTGTAAGCGTATTGGTGTCTGATGACCAAATTCAAACATGAATAATTAGTAGTCTCCCTCACTGAATACCATTTGTCTTGTTATGGACAGTGTTTACAACTTTTTGTCTGAAATAAGCTCACAAGCAGAAGACAATATGGACGACATTCCCTTGCTCCAGTACCCAAAATTATGAAATTTGTCTGTTGAAGCATGTAACGGATTTGCGTTTTCCGTGTAATTTTTTTTCCCATGAAACTGATACGTTCTTATCAATATATTGGAATCTAGCGTCGGTGTCTTGACTGGTAGTTTCCATAGTACCCTTGGCGCGTTGCGAGAGGGTATGTGCCGGCCTTAAGACGCTGTGCAAGTATGGTACGGAAGAGGTGGTTGTAAGTACCCTGGTTCCACGGAGACTCTGGGCAGCGGCGAACATGTCAGTATAGACCACGCACAGTGACGACTTCCAAATTGGAATGGCAGTCAGTTTTTCAGTTTGGTTCAAATGGCTCTGAGCACTATGGGACTCAACTGCTGAGGTCATAAGTCCCCTAGAACTTAGAACTACTTAAACCTAACTAACCTAAGGACAACACACACATCCATGCCCGAGGCAGGATTCGAACCTGCGACCGTAGCGGTCACGCGGTTCCAGACTGTAGCGCCAGAACCGCTCGGCCACCAGCGGCCGGCGTTTTTCAGTTTGCAGATGGCTATGTGATCGATAGTCACATGTAAATTCTGCGATTCTTTCATGCTGTTTGCATTGCCTTTTGTACCAGTACCTCCTTTCTGCGTAATTTTTATGGTGTAGAATTAATTTAGTTGTTTCGTATAAGTCAGTGCAGATATATGCGCGCAGACGTAGGCCGCAACCTACAGCAATGACGATGTTTAAACTCAGAATATTGTTGTTGCAACGCCATATATATTTTGAGCGCGACTAAATGCTTCTTAAATATACGTAGCGTGACGTAATCTCAACACGCACGCAAAAAAGTTATTTTTATTAATAGAAATGTTACGCTCTCTTTCAACAAATGACAACGTAACGTAACCTGCAACTAACCCAGCGATAATATAGAGCATGGATGATTTTGTTTTCAGTAAATTAATCTAATGTTACCCAGAAGGAAAGAATGATGAAAACACCTGCGTATTATTGAAATAATTTCAAAGAATTTCTTTATCTCCTGAAGAACTGAGTTAACTTCTAATCTTTTTAATTAACTCAAAACACACACATCAAAAGAAGTTTTGCATTACCTCGGTTCCGAGAGTTCCGGAACCTGTGCATCTAATCGGAATAGAGATCAACATAAACATCATTTCCGCCCTTTTTATTGCTTATGAAAACCACCAGCGAGACCTTCAGAGGTGGTGGCCCAGATTGCTGTACACACCAGTACCTCTAATACCCAGTGGCACGTCCTCTCGCATTGCTGCATGCCTGTATTCATCGTGGTATACTATCCACAAGTTCATCAAGGCACTGTTGGTCCAGATTTTCCCACTCCGCAACAGCGATTCGGCCTAGATGCCTCAGAGTGGTTGGTGGGTCACGTCGTCCATGAACAACCCTTTTCAATCTATCCCAGGCATGTTCGATAGGGTTCATGTCTGGAGAACATGCTGGCCACTCTAGTCGACAGATGTCGTTATCCTGAAGGAAGTCATTCGCAAGATGTGCACGATGGGGGAGCGAATTGTCGTCCATGAAGACGAATGCTTCGCCAATATGCTGCCGATATGGTTGCACTATCGGTGGGAGGATGGCATTCACATATCGTAAAGCCGTTACGGCGCCTTCCATGGCCACCAGTAGCGTACGTCCGCACCACATAATGCCACCCCAAAACAGCAGGCAATATCCACCTTGCTGCACTCACTGGACAGTGTGTCTAAGGCGTTCGGCCTGACCGGGTTGCCTGCAACACGTCTCTGACGATTGTCTGGTTGAAGGCATATGCGACACTCATCGGCGAAGATAACGTGATGCCAATCCTGAGCGGTCCATTTGGCACGTTGTTTGGCCTATCTGTACCGCGCTGCATGGTGTAGTGGTTTCAAAGATGGACCTAGCCATGGACATCGGGAGTGAAGTTGCGAATCATGCAGCCTATTGCGCACAGTTTGAGTCGTAATACGACGTCCTGTGGCTGAATGAAAAGCATTATTCAACATGATGGCATTGCTGTCAGGATTTCTCCGGGTCGTAATCCGTAGGTAGCGGTCATCCACTGCAGTAGTAGCCCTTGGGCGGCCTGTCTCTCTTATCTCCTCCATGTCTGAACAACATCGCTTTAGTTCACTCCGAGACGCCTGGACACTTTCCTCGTTGAGAGTAACAATACGGACGCGATTGAACCGCGGTATTGACCGCCTTGGCATGGTTGAACTACAGACAACACGAGTAGTGTACCTCCTTCCTGGTGGAATGACTGGAACTGATCGCCTGTCGGAGCCCCTCCCTCTAAGAGATGCTGCTCATGCATGGTTGTTTACATTTTTGGGTGTGTTTGGTGACATTTCTGAATAGTCAAAGCGACTGTGTCTGTGACACAGTATCCACAGTCAACGTCTATCTTCAGTAGTTCTGGGAACTGGGGTCATGCAAAACTTTTTTTGATGTGTATATTTTAAACCCGGATTAAGCCTCACCTAAGCCTTACGGTGTTACATCTCTGAATAAGTTTCGTAACCAAAAATATTAACTAACTTTAATATTAAAACTGACTGTAAAGAATTATAAAAGCACTTAGAATTTCGCTCGCAGCCACTGAAATTTACTTTAGTATAGGTAATGGCGGACTCTTCGCTCGCAAACACTGAAATATACTTTAGTACACGTAATGGCGGACTCAGCGCCACCGAAACAGCCGAAGCCAGATGGGCAATCGACAGCAATATTATTATCTTTAAATAAATTTCAAGTGGATGGAGAGGTATTTTATAAAGGAAACGTAAGATATCTATTGTAACTTTAAAGCTCTTACAATTGTACCGACAGCGAGTTATACATACATCGACCCATAGGCGAGAGAGAACCAACAAGCGAAAAACAGAGAACAAACAGGGACGAGCAACATGGCCCTTCTGTGTGTATATTACACTTGAAGTTTCATGCTTTCATGGAACATATTGAAATATCTTCTTCTTTATCTCTGAGATTAATGGAAAATATTTACAATATTTGTCGCAAAACATTGACTCGACAAAATAACTCATATTACAGGCATTATTTTCTCAGTTTACATTACATTCATACCACTTGAATAAATCGCGTCATACATCAGACCGGCTTCCTGGTGACGCCACAACGCTCCCTGGAAAGTTTAAAATTTGTTTGAAACTTTTCACTGAACTTAACGTTAGACACAACAGTGGACAGGTACATCCATTCGTCGCTTGATTGTTTTGGTTCAAATGGCTCTGAGCACTATGGGACTTAACTGCTGTGGTCATCAGTCCCCTAGAACTTAGAACTACTTAAACCTAACTAACCTACGGATATCACACACATCCATGCCCGAGGCAGGATTTGAACCTGCGACCGTAGCGGTCGCGCGGTTCCAGACTGTAGCGCCTAGAACCGCTCGGCCACTCCACCCGGCGCTTGATTGTTTACTCATGGATGAAGGCCACTTGTTACTTCTGAGTAAACGCACTTTTAACTATAGTAGCCGGTTGTCGTTGACACTATTTCCCCTCTGGATATCCCGGATGAAAAAACGATATTGCCAGGATCATTACTTCACTTCCCCATTCGGCGAGGCTCAAGGGAAACCCCAGCTGAAGACCTGGGTGGAAGCGTTCGGAATATCCTTGTACGACCTTCACAATGACAGTTAGTTCCAGTCAGACTCATATCCAAAATCACATTACAGTTTACAAGCTTACAAATTTACTACGTGGAATCATTGAAAAATGTGCTCTATGGCACTATTTAATTTAAATGTGTTTGAAACATGTGTTTTTCTGCATAAATTAGTGTCAACTATGTAAAGCAGTTGTATCACAATTTGAGGAACTTGCATCACGTTAGTATAGTTGTAAGTTCAATTTTTAATATTAAATGTTTCGTCAAACACCAGTGAGCCGTGCGGCTCGTTTTCCCTCTGCATAGATGGGTCCGAGAGAGTATCTCGCTTGCGCCTTTCTCATGGCCGTTGTCCTTGCTTTCGTTAAGGAGCTGCCGGTCAGTTTCATTTTGTATGCGACCCCCGGGTTGGTGTTTGAGGGGAGCAGGTTGAACCGTGCGCCGCTCGTGTTCATGCCGTTTATTGTTTGTCATCTTCTCTTACGCTACTGACGCTTCGTTTTCTTATTCTATTTACTGGCGTCACTAACTTCCTGCCTGACCTGCCCATGAGTGGCAGCAGCAGCGCTTATGGATAAGTGCACTGTCGTAGCATCTCTGGAGAGACCGCTAGTACTTCCGGGTCGTCGTGTGTCTGGGGTTCAGTTGCGGACGGACCAGCAGTGGAATCAGTCGGAACGCAGCAGCAGTGATGTCGGGGACGGAGCGCCAGTGAGGTGCGGACAGCCAGTGCTCCCCGACCGCTGGCGGCACACATGAACTGTCTGACGGCAGGAGATTGGAGCGGGACGACCTTTGGTTGGTCGTTCGGTTGGACGTCTCATGGGGCGACGTGTATTTGATCCTTTGACCCTTTCTGGGCCTCGTCAGTTGGTCATCTTGCCAGACGTGGGTCTGTTCCTTCCTTGTGCGGAGGTGTCGTAGCCAATGCGCAAGAGTTCGTTAACATCACTGTGATTGCGTATTCCGCAGTACGTTGTGCACTATAAATTCATCTAAATTGTTAATTTTAACTTGCTGCAGAAGTTCTGTATCGACTTCGGCTGAATGTAAGAGGCGTTGGATACATGTTAGTTCCAGCTTAGCTGCTATTTTGTTGATATTTTACACTAAATTTTATAATGTAGATTGCTCATTGTTGTCAGGGTGTTAGCTGAAAAATAAAATTTTCCTTGAGACAATCGAGCCTCATCTTTATCTACGATAACATTAAAAGCTGAAGATATGAATTAAAATTTTTGATACAGCGGGGACCTGAACACGAGTTGCTTTACTTAGTAGCCACTACAGCACCACAGCAGTACAGTCAACACAGTTACACATTTGCATGGCCTACCCTCGTCCCCTGCCCTCAATAATAAAAACTTCAGTTCTTCAGCTTATTTTCCCCTTCTTATATTTTCACTATTTCCAGCATTGGGTTTAATGGGGATCTATAGATCTGATCTAACTAACTTTTTCTTGACACATTTGAGTCTAATCTGAATGCTACTATTACTTCAAGTTTCTCTGCTATCATTCCTTAAAGGTAGCTGACTGCATTCTTGCTAATTAAACAGTTATTCGACCTTTTTCGATAGGGTGGCACTATAACGGATAGATGTGAACACAGTAAGAAATAACCAGAAACATTTAATAATGGGATGTAACAAAATAGTACGTAACTCTGGCACAGGTTCACACCCTATACCTAATACAATAAAAATCTCAACAACTGTTATGACTTGAGGAATAGGGATCACAATGTTAACAGGAGCCAAGGTGCAGAGTGTGGCTGAGAGGTCAAGTGATACAGCGATATCGTGTAAAGAGTGCAGTGGCCACAAATAAAGGGTGTGCTGCGAAGAAGAGCTGCTGTCTTGTCGACAAGTCTTAACGTCACACATACGTTAGTGCCATGGCCCCGCGTGTCGGAATCCGGGGGGAGGGGGGGGGGGGGAACGAGGAGACGTCAACTTGCAGGATTGCCGGACATTCCACGGTACAGTGCAGCTTCCACCTCAGCACTTTCGAGGACAGCCCAGCGGGCAATTAGGTGCAGATAGGTGGAGACTGTAGACAGTGGTCGAGGATGTTGGTCGTCATGAAGACTAGGCCCTGGTCATCCATCATGGATCCACCGAGATTGTGCACCCCTCGTTGGTGCGAATACGGTAGCTTTCAGGTCATCTGCAGTGACCCATACCGGAGAAGACGTGACCGCAACCCAGTCCTCTCACTCATGAGAACTCAGAAGGCAGCAACGGCAAGCCACGGCTGTGGTATGCATCATGTTGGCTGCACCTCACTGTTGAAGTCAGCAAACAGGTAGCAGGGAAATCACCCATCAGTTTGTCGTGAATTCACTGAATGAGTAGTTCGTCATTCTCTCCGTCCTCGCAACACAGTCAGAACGACTGAATGGGAATTCGAGCTCCGGAAGCCTCGTTAATTACATGACTGAGCCCGCGTCTACGTCGCGGTGGCTCTGGCTATAAGAGCGTATTTACTTTCGTCTGTCAGAAACGTCAGCGCTCCTTGCCTCATTTTGATAATTCAGTCTGGGTCTCTGAGCTCCGTTTGACTTTGCACTTGCACTCGGGCGTTGATGTTATTAGCGTTACCTCACAATGCTTTGTAATGTAGCGTAGTAACGCTTGCGTTCCTGCCTGCCTCTCTCTGAGATTGTGTAGAAATGCTCGTCTCTTGCCATGACGTCTGTTACATCGGCAGGATGCCTTGTTGACATTCCATTGTCATACCATCCCAAAGCTAACCTTCTCTGTTCCTAGCTCTCTTGCTAGATCTGTCAAAAATATTTAAACATCTCTCCATATTTAAATAAAGTCGCCCTGTCGCATTTTATATAGAGATTTTCATCCGCATTTCAGTAACATGTACACCGACACATGATGAATGTTTTGTAAAAAATTTATAAATACTTCGTACAAATTGTATTAATTATGATTAATTGAAATTTATTTGTGAAAGCGGCGCCACTGCCAACTAGCGAGCAGCCGCCATAGTTCGAGAGAGAAGCAGGTACTTGAGAAAGCTGAAACCGTGAAGGAGTTAGGGTCTGGTAGATTAGTATAGCGGTAAATTTTCTGGCTAGAACCCGAATGGCTGTAACATTGAATCCCAACAGCCTCACTTCTTTTTTCACTCTGCCATTTAACATAGCATTCACGTCTATCTCATGTGTTCTGTTTTATCTTACTGTTCTGTGTATTTTCTTGACACCCGTCTCAATCTGTTACTGAGAGGGCGCTGAAGACCTTACCGTCGTGCGCCCATACAACCCTCTCCATCCCATCCCATCATCTATATCATGTGGAGATTCGCCAGAAACGAAATATGGTTCGAATTCCACGTTACACTGTAGCTCCACTTCTCCAGGCTGGAAAACTGATCAGGGACATGCAAGTCACCTAAGTGACATCCAGTTGATTGCAATAGTTTCGGAAAACCTCACAGCGAAAATAACAGACGAATCCAAAAACTATGGTTTGCATTCTTTATGCATAAAATGAAACGCAGCATGGGATGAAGCAATGATTCGTTTATATAAAGAGCATATTATGACTCGATGTTCAACTTTCTGATTACCTTTAGTCAAACGTAAACTGAACATTATCGTGCATATCGTGGCGCAAGAGATACACTCTAAGACAGAAAGAGGAAAAAAGAAAAAGAAAAAGGAAACAAACCACTACACACCACGAAGGCATGATCAGATTGGGACGGAAGTCGGTAGATGTGATGTACATGTGCAAACAAATTATTATAGTTATAGAAATATAGGATGATTTACTAAAAGAAACAGTTTCACAAACTGAGTATGTCAACAACGCGTTGGTCCACCTATGGCCTTTATGCAACTAGTTATTTAACTTGACATCGATTGACAGAGTTGTTGGATGTCCTCCTGATATATAACATGCCATATTCTCTCCTGCTGTAGCGTTAGATCGGCAGTATTCCGAGATAGTTGGATAGCTCTGCCCATAATGTCCCACAAACATTATAAATTGTGCAAAGATTCGCCGCCTTCGCTGCACAAGGTAGGATTTAGCATGAGGAAGGCAAGTGGTAGAAACTCTCACCACGTGCGGGCGGGCGTTATATTGCTGAAATGCAATCCCAGGAAGACTTGCCATGAAGGGCAAGATAACGGGGCTTAGAATAACATCGAAGTACTGCTGTTGTATAAGGTGCAGCGGATGGCAACCATAAAATTTAAATGGTTCAAATGGCTCTGAGCATTATGGGACTCAACTGCTGTGGTTATCAGTCCCCTAGAACTTAGAACTACTTAAACCTAACTAACCTAAGGACATCACACACATCCATGCCCGAGGCAGGATTCGAACCTGCGACCGTAGCAGTCGCACGGTTCCGGACTGCGCGCCTAGAACCGCGAGACCACCGCGGCCGGCAATGGCAACCATATAGGTCCTGTTGTGAAAAGACATGGCACCTGGTTGTCTGGTCTTAAAGCTGGCGTCGATCACGTTGGTAACGCACCGCTGTTCGGGGCGTCTCCAAACATGTCTTTGCCCGCATCTCGTGGTCGTGCGGTAGCGTTCTCGCTTCCCACGCCCGGGTTCCCGGGTTCGATTCCCGGCGGGGTCAGAGATTTTCTCTGCCTCGTGATGGCTGGGTGTTGTGTGCTGTCCTTAGGTTAGTTAGGTTTAAGTAGTTCTAAGTTCTAGGGGACTTATGACCACAGCAGTTGAGTCCCATAGTGCTCAGAGCCATTTGAACCATTTAAAACATGTCTTGGTTGATTGTCTGTCATCAGTTCGGAGCGGAATTCATCACTGAAGACAATGCTACTCCAGTCTATGTGATTCCAGGCCACTCTGCACATTTTTCGAACAACGGGCAGTAAGTTACTCAACACTCATGGATTTTAATAACTGAGACCAATATTGAAAAGATAATCATCTCATCACGTGATATGAGACTTACAATTTGAAATAATCAAATATTTTTGTCGAATAGATTCCCTAAATTCGTTTGAGGATAACTGAATAACGAAAAACATGCGAAGCAAAAATATGTGGTGTTTTACTCTTTGTGGTTCACGTAACAACTGAAACGTCGCCTTAGAAAAATTATACATGACTGTGCTTAAACTGACAAACAATATTTTTTAGCGCAACGCAATCTGAATTTCAAAAATCCCTACAAAAGAATGGCCCTGACTACCATTAACCTATACCTTTCACAAATCACCTACCTCACAAACATCTTCGTTACTCGAACTACTGCAATACAGCGAGCGCCACTATTGCCAGCTAAATAAAAGATTCAAACTACTGAAGGCACTAACTACTAATAGGCATAGTTAGCAAATGAAAGATTTTAATAGAGAACAAACAATGTATTTACCTTAATAATGTTGAAAACTCATAATATACATAGCAGTTCATGACATCCAGTTTTAAAAATTTCAAAACTCCGCCATCTCTCTCCCCACATCCACCACTGCTGGCGGCTCACCTCCAACTGCGCAACGCTACGCGCTGTTCACATCCAGCTGCCGCTGCCCAACACTACAATGGCAGACAACAATGCAAACTAGCCACAGACTGCACACAGCACAGCCAGTGATTTTCATACAGAGCGCTACGTAACGTTGCCAATAAGAAAACATAAACTACCTACTTACATAGCCCCCATGCTCCCCACAAAAAATTTTACAAATTGTTTTGGGCACTGTCCAATAATGATTTGAAAAAATTTTTCATGATTACAATAACAAAGATATCAAATGCACACACTTATTGATACAATATTGGTCAAATGCTACAATATTCTCACAGTCCATAAAGACAGTCCTGCTCATTCATAACAGTAAAATTGCAGTGTTTTTCTCAAAGTCTGAGCAGTAAAAGAAAATGCACACGGAAGTAGTGGATTTCCATGCAGTCTTGAAGAAGTAGTGTTGTCCTTCCAACGGAAAGACAGTGCTGACTCTTGTCATGCAGACAGCTAATGGGTCACAACAGAGCAAACCCACATCAGAGCCATTCGACGTTTTGAAGAATATTGGTAGGTAGGTCATAACAGAGCAGACCCAGTATAGTCTTGGTAGAGAGTATGGTATTGGTGGGCCACCAAAGGTGCAGACCCACTGCAGTCCTTGTAGAAATAATGGTATTGGTGGGCCATCAAAGACGCAGACCCAATGTAGTCCTTGTAGAGACGGCCAGCAGCCATGTGTTGCGACTGTGCAGGTGCACACTCACCATCAAAGAGTCTTGCGGAGAATATAGCAAGTCCATAAAATACCACTTGTGCACTCACAAAGTTTTTTCTAATTGTCCTTAGAACCAGCAATGCTGTTAACGAGTCCCATGCTGAATTATTATCACACATGCAAACACTATCAGTCCCTACTTCTCACATATTGTCCATATACTATGACCAACAGAAACGTGTGCAGTTAAATGTAACTTACAAGTTACTTAATTTGATGAACTGGTGTCAATTACAATTTTATAACATGAGAATACAATTACAAAGGTACAAAATACATCATTAAATAACATAACAATACAGATAACATTTGTAGTAAAAACAGGCTTTGCAAAAGAATAGAAATAGACATATACATCAGTGTGACAGGAATTATAAGTACCTACATAAAAGATCAGAATAACTTTTGAAACATCAACTTCACACATGAGCAACAAAACAGAACAGATAAATAATGTCTAAACATCTTCACAAAGTAAATAACATATTATTAATGCAAATTATATTTGAGGATAACAGTGTTCCTCATCATAGTGAATGTAGCTTAGTATTAGAAGAGAAAAAAATTCTATGAAACAGTACACAGAGATAGGAAGAAAACAAATACACAAGGGTACACAAACACATAGGGGGATAACACAAAAGGAAAGGACAGGGTTTGCCTTCAGTGTAACATTTGGTACTGCAGTCCAACCTAAAACTTCATTCCATAGATTTTTCGTCTTATTTCAACATTTGTTTCCACCAAAAAAATCCTATCCAAGCATGCTTTCTGTATTTATATGTTCACATATTTCTTACCTCATTATTTATTTTCCATTGTCTTACCTCACATTTATTTCCAAGAAAATCCTACCTAAACCTGTTGTCCCTAAACCCTACCTTTTTTGGTTCATATCCTCTTTCAAAATACTTTTTTTTTTGGCCAAACCATTTTCTTATAGCTTCTCAATGCATTTCATCGAATTCATCGCAACTCATTCTCTTATATAGTCTACCCCCTCTTAAGCTAACTTAAATCTACTGAGCTCAGATGCTAAACTAAAGGACGAGGCAATGCAGCAGCACAAAACAATTAACACAAACAGCAATGATCAAAAATACAAATGGCGAAGCAAGCAGCATAAATTGCAACTAATATAAGGCAATGAGCAGCAAACAAGAAAAATAAATTCGTAGTAAAACTGGCTTAACAGAGTAATACAAAGTGAAATTTAGTAGCACTATGCCTGGCAAACAGCAGCAGAAAATGAAATAACTTATAACTAAACATGACATAGCTCAAGCAGAAAAAAATATTACACTAAAGACAACAATGCAGACAAGGGAAATGTATATTCACATCATAAAGTCTATGTAATTAAAGTGGTGCACCACAACTTATTCTACGAAAAATATTACCAAGTAGTTGAAAAGAAAATTATGTATGCAAGTCCTGTGAAGGGAAATGTCTTTTTGTGCTCCTTCATTTCTTTTTAAGTTATTATTTACTGGATCTGTAGGCATAAAATATCTATATTAGTACATCCATAAAATTTTTATTTTAACCAATGCTGCAGTGCAGCTAGAAACTAGATATTAAACAAAATGAGCAAACTCTCAACTAGAAAGACATAGACGTAAAATGTTTCTCATCATTTCATTAGGCATTTTAGTAAATATCATAAATAAAGAGCTCCACAGTATAATCATATGTTTTCAAATTTGACCGTGTCGTATTTTCGATGCTTTCTACAAAGAAATGTCAATAGCGAGGATAATGCCTCCTTTTTTTTCTACCTGTGCCGCTGAAATGCACACACTAATGGCTTTTTTTCCAGGCAGGTGGCACAGGTGGGCGGTCACGACACATTACGTGCAGGTCACTCAACTTAGCAGTTTGCACTACAGTGACAGTCTCATATAAAAAATTTCACAGGTCGAGAATTTCCGTTACAAATGTGTAGAAACAAAATCCTATCAATATAACAAAGTCCAAAAAATTTTCGTCGGCATTGTAATACAGGGTGTTTCAAAAATGAGCGGTATATTTGAAATGGCAATAAAAACTAAACGAGCAGCGATAGAAATACACCAATTGTTGCAATATGCTTGGGACAACAGTACATTTTCAGGCAGACAAACTTTCGAAATTACAGTAGTTACAATTTTCAACAACAGATGGCGCTGCAAGTGATGTGAAAGATATAGAAGACAATGCAGTCTGTGGGTGCGCCATTCTGTACGTCGTCTTTCTGCTGTAAGCGTGTGCTGTTCACAACGTGCAAGTGTGCTGTAGACAACATGGTTTATTCCTTAGAACAGAGGATTTTTCTGGTGTGTAAGTGACCGTGAAGTAATTCGTTGTGAGCGGCCAGGTGTGTTAGACGCCTGAAAAAAAAAGCCATTATTGCGAGCCCTTTTCAGCGGCACAGGTAAAAAAAAAGGGGAGGCCATTAACCTCGCTATTGACGTTCCTTTGTAGAGAGCTTCGCAAAAACGACACGGTCGAACTTGAAAACATATGTTGACACTGTAGAGCTCTTAATTTATGATATTTACAGAAATGCCTAATGAAATGACGAGAAATATTTTTACATCTGCACACCTGATTATGACAAGCGTCTTTCTACCAGAGTTGAGAGATTTTCTGTACTACCTTATGAAATGCCCTATGGCTAATGAATGATGTTTCATGCCTTCCTTTGTACATATTTACTCATTTTGTTTAATATCTAGTTTCTAGCTGCACTGCAGCATTGGTTAAAATAAAATTTTTTTAGATGTACTAATATAAATATTTTATGTCTACAGATCCAGTAAATAATAGTTTTGTGATATATTTCCAAAAAAATGAGGGAGCACAAAAAGACATTTCCCTTCACAGGAACTGCATTCATAATTTTCTTTTCAAGTACATGGTAATATTTTTTTTACAATAAGTTGTTGTGGTGCACCATTTTAATTACATAGACATTAAGATGTGAACAGACATTTCCCTTATCTGCATTGTTGTCTTTAGTGTAATACTTTTTCTGCTTGAACTTTGTCATGTTTAGGTATAAGTTATGCTGTTTGCCAGGCATAGTGCTACTGAATTTTAATTTGTCTTACTCTGCTAAGCCAGATTTATTTTTCTTGTTTGCTGCACATTGCCTTATATTAGTCGTAATATTGCAATTGCTTCGCTAATTTCTAAAATGCTGCTTCCTTTGCAAATCTGCACTTTTTTGTCATTGCTGTTTGCGTTAATTGTTTTATGTGCTGCTGCATTGCCTCGTCCCTTAGTTTAGCATCTGAGCTCAGTAGATTTAAGTTAGCTTAAGAGGGAGTAGACTATATAAGAAACTAGTTGTGATGAATGGAAAGAAATGCATTGAAGATATATGAAAACGTTTTGGGCCAAAATGAGTATTGTACAATGATCCATAATTATTTTGAAAGAAATATGAACAGAGTAGAGAAAGCAGGTATTGATAGGACTTTTTGGAAATAATGAGGAACGAAGGGAGATCTCCGAGAAGTAAAGAAAGTTTTGTTTGCAAAATACTGCACTAAAAGAAACCCTGTCCTTTCCTTGTGTTATCCCACTATGTGTTTGTGTACCCATGTGTATTTGTTTTCTTCCTGTCTCTGTGTACTGTTTCATAGAATTTTTTTTTCTTCTAATACTAAGCTACATTCACTATGATGAGGAATACTGTTATCCTCAAATATAATTTGCATTAATAATATGTTATTTACCTTGTAAAGATGTTTAAACGTTATTTGTTCTGTTTTGTTTTAATGCTCATGTGTGAAGTTGATATTCCAAAAGTTATTCTGATCTTTCATGTATGTACTTATGTCATAATTCCCGTGACACTGAGGTGTATGTTATTTCGATTCTTTTGTAAGGCCTGTATTACAAATGTTCTCTGTATTGTTATGTTCTTTAATGATGTATTTTGTACCTTTGTAATTGTATTCTCATGTTATAATACTGTAATTGACACCAGTTCTTCAAATTAAGTATCATTTCACTACACACGTTTCTGTTGGTCATAGTATATGGACAATATGTGAGAAGTAGGGACTGTTAGTGTTTGCACGTGTGTTAATAATTCAGCAAGGGACTGGATAACAGCATTGCTGGTTCTAAGGACAATTCCAAAAACTTTGTGAGTGCACAAGTGGTGGTTATGGACTTACTATATTATCCGCAAGACTCTTCAATTGTGATTGTGCACCTGCACAGTCACAACAGATGGCTGCTGGCCGTCTCTACAAGGACTACAGTGGGTCTGCATCGTTGATGACCCACCAGTATCATTATCTCTACAAGGACTACAGTGAGTCTACATCTTTGATGATCCATCAATACCATTATTTCTACAAGGACTGCAGTGGGTCTGCACCTCTGGTGGCCCACCAATACCGTAATCTCTACCAGGACTACAGTGTCTCTGCTCTGTGATGACCTACCCACCAATACTCTTCAAAACTTCGACTGACTCCGCTTTGGGTTTGCTCTGTTGTGGCCCATTACCTGCCGGGATGTCAAGAGTCAGCACTGTCTTTCCGTTGGAAGGACAACACTACTTCTTCAAGACTGCATGGAAATCCACTACTTCCATGTGCATTTTCTTTTACTGCTCAGACTTTGAGAAAAACACTGCTATTTTAACGTCATGAACGATCAGGACTGTCTTTATGGACTGTGAGAAAGTTTGAGCTTTTGACCAACATTGTATCAATAAGTGTGTGCATTTGATTTCTTTGTTATTGTAATTATGAAAAATTTTTTCAAATCTGTATTGGGCACTGCCCAAACCAATTTGTAAAATTTTTTGTGGGGAGCATGGGGGCTATGTAAGTAGGCTGTTTAGGTTTTTTTATTGGTAACGCCACCTCTGTATGAAAATCACTGGCTGTGCTGTGTGCAGTCTGTGGCTGCTTTGCATTGTTGTAATACTCGCCATTGTAGTGTTAGGCAGCTGGCTGTGAACAGCGTGTAGCGTTGCGCAGTTGGAGGTGAGCCGCCAGCAGTGGTGGATGTGGGGAGAGAGACGGCGGAGTTTTGTAATTTGTCATGAACTGATATATATATGATGATATCAAGGTAAATACATTGTTTGTTCTCTATTAATATCTTTTATTTGCTAACTATCCCTATCAGTAGTTAGTGCCTTCCATAGTTTGAATCTTTTATTTAGCTGGCAGTAGTGGCGCTGCTGTATTGCAGTAGTGGGAGTAACCAAGATTTTTGTGAGGTAAGTGATTTGTGAAAAGTACAGGTTAATGTTAGTCAGGGCCATTCTCTTGTAGAGATTATTGAAAGTCAGATTGCGTTGCGCTAAAAAAAAATATTGTGTGTCAGTTTAAGCACAGTCGAGCAAAATTGTTCAAAAATGGGACGTTTCACATTTTGGTTTACTTGAAAATACATTCTGGATTTAAAGTACTTTCTGTGAAATACCAGATGACACAGTGGTTAGTTTATGTGACAGCTACACGATTTTATCACGACGCTACTAATGACTGACAATTTACAATGTTGCTTTTGCGGTGTATCTGTTTTATATTTGCACAGTTTTTTCTATTTTATTCTAGAAAGTAAAACATGTTTTAGTAGTAACTTTTCCATAGCACAACAATACGTTACAGCACAGTACTCTCTTCATCACAGCAATAAGCGTAATAACTAAGATATCTATACGCAAAGCATTTCACTTTTGTTTATCATGAAGTAAGTACATTGACTTCTGCAGAACTTAGCTTTCGGAGGACGATAACTACGACACTTCCACAGAGATTATCTTACAACATGACACACAGTTTAGCGCTACAGGACACGTATTTGAGTGATTAATTTTGCACTTAAATCATTTATTTTTAAAGATATTTGAAGTACAATGATACAAAGGTTTTCCGTGATACATTTCATTCCATTGCTGTAATCTGTAACATCTGAGGGTATAATTACATTAATCCTCAGGGGGGTACACGCTTACTTTGTGTACTATGTGTGTGGCAAGCACAAGGAGCCCTAGCTAATATGGTATTTGCTTATACAACTTTACACATCGGTACCATATTTCTCCAGCACAGAATTACACAGCTACCTGATTATTTAACAGAGAAACAAACATTTTTTTTACTACATCAGTGACACATATTTACGCAATTACACAGTTGGATAACTTCACACTTATGAAATTGTATTTTGTCTGTACTTTGTAAACTGTTCATATTTTTTTTTGGAACCATTGTGATACTATGAGAGCTTTGAATGATGTTTTTGGTATGACATTATGATTTTAAAGTATGTTTGAGGTAGATGACACTATTGAAATGAGCTGAGAATATTTTTTAGGGTTTGAAATTATTGCAGAAAGCTACGACGTTTTTGAGATTTGACTGAGGTGTTATGATGTTATTATTACGACGACGATGTGTATTATGCTGCTGAGGTACGTTTATGATCAATAAGCTGATGCTATATGAGGAATTTGAGTATGCCACGTATCTGTTATCATGAAATATTGAAGAAGTGTCGACGAATAAGGTAAGGAATAATGAGTAGTGGTTAGGGACTCTGGTTTCTGAAAAATGTTGTTGGAAACCAAGAATCGTACTTTAAGAGTTATGAAATGTATGTAAATGCGTGAATGTACAGGGTGTTTCAAAAATGACCGGTATATTTGAAACGGCAATAAAAACTAAACGAGCAGCGATAGAAATACACCGTTTCTTGCAATATGCTTGGGACAACAGTACATTTTCAGGCGGACAAACTTTCGAAAAAAGGAGTGTATTTACGACAGCAGTTTTCGCTACAGCGACAGTCTCATATAAAAATTTCATAGGTCAAGAATTTGCGTTACAAATCTGTAGAAACAAAATCGTATGAATATAACAGTGTCCAAAAAATTTTCGCCGGCATTGTGATACATTCACGCATTTACACACATTTCATAACTCTTAAAGTACGATTCTCGGTTTACAACATCCTTTTTCACCAGTCAGAGTCCCTACCTTCTATTCATTATTCATATACATACACTCCTGGAAATGGAAAAAAGAACACATTGACACCGGTGTGTCAGACCCACCATACTTGCTCCGGACACTGCGAGAGGGCTGTACAAGCAATGATCACACGCACGGCACAGCGGACACACCAGGAACCACGGTGTTGGCCGTCGAATGGCGCTAGCTGCGCAGCATTTGTGCACCGCCGCCGTCAGTGTCAGCCAGTTTGCCGTGGCATACGGAGCTCCATCGCAGTCTTTAACAGTGGTAGCATGCCGCGACAGCGTGGACGTGAACCGTATGTGCAGTTGACGGACTTTGAGCGAGGGCGTATAGTGGGCATGCGGGAGACTGGGTGGACGTACCGCCGAATTGCTCAACACGTGTGGCGTGAGGTCTCCACAGTACATCGATATTGTCGCCAGTGGTCGGCGGAAGGTGCACGTGCCCGTCGACCTGGGACCGGACCGCAGCGACGCACGGATGCACGCCAAGACCGTAGGATCCTACGCAGTGCCGTAGGGGACCGTACCGCCACTTCCCAGCAAATTAGGGACACTGTTGCTCCTGGGGTATCGGCGAGGACCATTCGCAACCGTCTCCATGAAGCTGGGCTACGGTCCCGCACACCGTTAGGCCGTCTTCCGCTCACGCCCCAACATCGTGCAGCCCGCCTCCAGTGGTGTCGCGACAGGCGTGAATGGAGGGACGAATGGAGACGTGTCGTCTTCAGCGATGAGAGTCGCTTCTGCCTTGGTGCCAATGATGGTCGTATGCGTGTTTGGCGCCGTGCAGGTGAGCGCCACAATCAGGACTGCATACGACCGAGGCACACAGGGCCAACACCCGGCATCATGGTGTGGGGAGCGATCTCCTACACTGGCCGTACACCACTGGTGATCGTCGAGGGGACACTGAATAGTGCACGGTACATCCAAACCGTCATCGAACCCAACGTTCTACCATTCCTAGACCGGCAAGGGAACTTGCTGTTCCAACAGGACAATGCACGTCCGCATGTATCCCGTGCCACCCAACGTGCTCTAGAAGGTGTAAGTCAACTACCCTGGCCAGCAAGATCTCCGGATCTGTCCCCCATTGAGCATGTTTGGGACTGGATGAAGCGTCGTCTCACGCGGTCTGCATGTCCAGCACGAACGCTGGTCCAACTGAGGCGCCAGGTGGAAATGGCATGGCAAGCCGTTCCACAGGACTACATCCAGCATCTCTACGATCGTCTCCATGGGAGAATAGCAGCCTGCATTGCTGCGAAAGGTGGATATACACTGTACTAGTGCCGACATTGTGCATGCTCTGTTGCCTGTGTCTATTTGCCTGTGGTTCTGTCAGTGTGATCATGTGATGTATCTGACCCCAGGAATGTGTCGATAAAGTTTCCCCTTCCTGGGACAATGAATTCACGGTGTTCTTATTTCAATTTCCAGGAGTGTATAAACACGTAATCGAATTCCTTATATAGCATCATCTTATTGATCATAAACATACCGCAACAGCATAATACACATCGTCGTCGTAAAAATAACATCATAACACCTCAGTCAAATCTCAAAATCGTCATAGCTTCCTCCAATAATTTCAAAACCTAAAAAAATTCTCTGCTCATGTCAAAAGTGTCATCTGCCTCAAACGTACTTTAAAATCATGCTCCCTTACCAAATACATCATTCAAAGCTCTCATAGTATCACAATGGTTCCGAAAAAATATGAACAGTTCACAAAGTACAGACAAAATGCAATTTCATAAGTGTGAAGTTATTCAAATGTGTAATTACGTAAACATCTGTCACTCTTTGCAACGTCCTGCCAAAATAATATGTCGTAAATGTTCAGGCAGTTTGATTAAGCAAATGCGGATGAGTTCTGAGGGGCTGTATGGGTTTGACAGGTACTGATTCTTGTGCAACATGTCTTCAAAATATTTCACAAGACTGGAGAATTCAGATTGTTCGAAATGTTTCATCATTATGATGCTATGTTTTACTCGGTCTTGTGTGGCTTGAGACGAATATGCTGAGAGGAAGGCATGGTAAAATTCTCCTTCACTATGACAATCGTGAAGACCGAACGCATTCTTACAGCTGGTTCATTCTCTAAATAGCCACACATAAATTCTAATCTGTCTTCTAACGACCAGTTGGGAGGAAAACAATGAGAGAATTGATGAAGCCACGCTTGTGGATGAATGTCGTTGGTAGAATTCTTAAACGTTTTGAATTTATGTGTAGTAATGAACAGCTTATAGTCAAAATCATCGTGTCGGCGAGTAGCATATCGGTCATTGTTAGGTCGTGTCGGCCGTTCCATCTCAAAATTCGGTGCACATTGCCAGTTTCTTTCATAACTTCCGAAATGCCCTGTGTTATTATTTTGCGTCTTTTCCGTATTTCTATGTCCCTCTTCCCGTGTTGGAGCGCGAGTGTCCTCTGAAACACGTAATTCTTGTATTACCTGTGTCAGCTGATCTTGTACTTCCCGGATTTCTACTTGGTGTTGCGTATTAATTTGATTCAGATTTTGTTTCAGTTTCCTAATTTGTTCGCTCTCTTCTGTGTCATTAAAGACTACCGGTTTTGTGTCATTCAGATTATCATCTACCTTCGTAGATAAATTATTTAGCTGATCCGAAAGTTCAACTACTTTCTCTGATAATGTACTAATTTCCTCCATGTGTCTTTCTACTGTGTCCTTTAAGTTTTCCTGGGTTTTTTCAAGTTGCGTAACCGAATTGGTAGATGCAACTGAGTCAATTTTAGCTTGCAAGGTCTCATGATTTTCATGAACAATAATTTGCAGTTCTTTTATGGCTGCTTCGTGATTCTGTAATGCATTTTCATGCCGCGAAAAAATAGGTTGAAAATGCTCACAAATTTGTGTTTTTACATCATTACAGACTTTTTGACATTTCGATTCAATGTTATGTAACCCGGTAGTTAAATCTTCACGTGTTTGTTCAAGCTTATTTTCCACTGAATCTAACTTTTGAAGCTTTTGTTCCATTGCGTGTAACTGTTGCTGTGTTTGTCTCTGGTGTTGTTCCATTGCGCCTAATTTTTGAAGCTTTTGCTGTGTTTGTCTCTGATTTTGTTCCATTGTGTCTAATTTTTCAAGCTTTTGCTGTGTTTGTCTCTGATTTTGTTCCACTGTGTCTAACTTTCGAAGATTTTGTCCCATTTGTTGCATTAATTGCAATAATAATGTATTAGTGTCTGGAATCTGTTTCTCTATGCTTTTTTGCAGTGCATTATCACCGTCAACATTCACATTTTGACAAGCAGAAAATGTGTCTTGACTCATTTGAGAAAACGGTGAGGACCCAAAACCTGAGTCTACAATATTTGAAAAATTGTGTCCTGTCATACCCGATTCCTGAGGCGAGCTGTTGCCGACCGATCGATCGATAATGCTTCCCTCTTCACTAATTGTTTCACTGTGCACGCCATTGTTTGCCGCCCGCTCCATTTCCCTATGCACAATTACCAAATTACTACTTTGAACATCAGTTAATTCATTACTCGGTGGCGCTAACACACTGCTTTCGTTTTCACTGTCATTTCTCAGTTTACTTTGGAGCCTAGTGTTACGTTTTTCACACGCCATTATTGTCACAGTATTTCACACGACAACACAGAAAAACACAATTTGAAGAGCAAAAATAGGGGAACACATTAACATAGCACTGAAAATAATATCTAGTTAATTGCAGCTGCGAAATACTTGGTGCAAATCTACATGCGTGCCACACATGTTTTACTGTACAACAATGAAAGACTGCAACTACAAAGGAGATTCTCTCTACAATTATGCACTAGCAATAAACAAAATCTACACTAATTACACAAACTACAAGAAAAAATCAGTAGATTCCAGGTTCGTATCCTGGCAGGGTCGCCATATGAAACGTCCCCTTTTTGAACAATTTTGCTCGACTGTGCTTAAACTGACACACAATATTTTTTTTTAGCGCAACACAATCTGACTTTCAATAATCTCTACAAGAGAATGGCCCTGACTAACATTAACCTGTACTTTTCACAAATCACTTACCTCACAAAAATCTTGGTTACTCCCACTACTGCAATACAGCAGCGCCACTACTGCCAGCTAAATAAAAGATTCAAACTATGGAAGGCACTAACTACTGATAGGGATAGTTAGCAAATGAAAGATATTAATAGAGAACAAACAATGTATTTACCTTGATATCATCATATATATATCAGTTCATGACAAATTACAAAACTCCGCCGTCTCTCTCCCCACATCCACCACTGCTGGCGGCTCACCTCCAACTGCGCAATGCCACGCGCTGTTCACAGCCAGCTGCCTAACACTACAATGGCGAGTATTACAACAATGCAAAGCAGCCAGAGACTGCACACAGCACAGCCAGTGATTTTCATACAGAGGTGGCGTTACCAATAAAAAAACCTAAACAGCCTACTTACAAATGTTGCATTAAAATCTCATTAGCAGTACTGGTAAATGTACTAAGTATGTGAGCCTTATAGTCGTTACGTAATCGTGCAACTAACAAGCAAGAATGTACACACACAATAACACTGTGTCGTCTGTTCACAATAACAATGCATTCGTAATTTCTGTTTAAATAAGTTCTCTTGGTTCTTGATGGGATATATAACTTCAAACATTGTTGCATGTTAACAGATTCTAAGTCTGACAAAGCATACTGGAAATGTAAAGTGAAAGATTTTATAGCAAAGACTAAGTTAAAAAGCAGATTATCTCTAAATAAACGGTTTTACATGTCAAATGTGGTGCAATCTTTTACTCTTCATAGAACGCAGAGTTTCAGTTTCAACGCAATTATCATGTGGTTACGACAGTAAGGAACACTGGAATTTTTCTCAAGGTTAGTTTATGTTATTTTTCTCAAGCCAGCCGGCGCACGTGTCTGCCTGCGGTGCGGGTCATTGTCTGTTTCTTTGTTGGCGCACGTCGTTATTGGGATTAGGAGACCTAACTTCTACAAATTCACCTTGACGAGAAGGCCCTGCCCTGTTTGAAGCTCGCCAGTTCTGATGGAATTCAGGTCTGTCGTTTTGTCGGTAGTTGACATAGTTTCTTGTTTGTCGGTCATGAGGTGGAGAATTTCTCCCAGAATCGTAACTGCCTGGACCGTTGCATCTGAAGTTCTTCTGTCTCCCTTGATAATAACAGTTCTGGTTGCCAAATTGTCTGTTTCTATGATTGTCTCTGTCATATTCATTACCACGGAGAGGTGATCTTTCCCAGTAATTATTACTACTCTGCCAACGGTTTTCATACGGGTGGTGTCTGTTTTGGTCACGATTTATGTTGTGAGAATAGCCTTGTCACGTCCAGTTATTATTTCTTTCATCGCGGAAATGTGACGGATGTGATCTGTAATTGTTGTGCTCCTGTTTTCGCGTTCTGCGATTGTCAGTGTCAATTTCCAGTTCTTGTAAGAGCCCCTGAAAAGCTTCAATGTCGTCTTTGCAACGTCCTGCCAAAATAATATGTCGTAAATGTTCAGGTAGTTTGATTAAGCAAATGCGGATGAGTTCTGAGGGGCTGTATGGGTTTGACAGGTACTGATTCTTGTGCAACAAGTCTTCAAAATATTTGACAAGACTGGAAAATTCAGATTGTTCAATCATCATCATGATGCTATGTTTTACTCGGTCTTGTGTAGCTTGAGACCAATATGCTGAGAGGAACGCATGGTAAAATTCTCCTTCACTGTGACAATCGTGAATGACTGTTCGCATACTTTCAGCTGGTTCATTCTCTAAGTAGCCACACATAAATTCTAACCTGTGCTCTAAGGACCAGTTGGGAGGAAAACAATGAGAGAATTGATGGAGTCATGCTTGTGGATGAATGTCGTTGCCAGAATTCTTAAATGCTTTGAATTTACGTGTAGTAATGAACAGCTTATAGTCAAAATCATCATGTCGGCAAGTCACATGTCGGTCATTGTTACGTCGTTTCGGCGGTTGCATCTCAAAATTCGGTGTGCCTTGCCAATTTCTTTCATAATTTCTGAAGTGTCCTGTGTTATTATTTTGTGGTTGTTCCACATTTCTAAGTCCCTCTTCCCGTGTTGGAGTGCGAGTGTCCTCTGAAATATGTAATTTTTGTATTACTTGTGCCAACTGATCTTGTACTTCCCGGATTTCTCTTTTGTGTTGCGCATTAATTTGATTCTAATTTTGTTTGAATTTCTTAATTTGTTCATACTCTTCTGTGTCAGTGATGGCTACAGGTCTTGTGTCATTCAGATCATCATCTACCTTTGTAGATAAGTTAGTGAACTGATCTGAAAGTTCGGCTACTTTATCCGTTAGTGAAATTATTTCCTCTGTGTGTTTTTCTGAACCAAGTTTCAGAGTGTCCATTTGTGTTTAAATCGTATCTACTGTGTCCTTTAAGTTTTCTTGAGTTTTTGCAAGTTGCATAACCGAATCGGTAGATGCAACTGAGTCAATTTTAGCTTGCAGGGTGTCATGATTTTCATGAACAATAGTTTGCAGTTCTTTTATGGCTGCTTCGTGATTCTGTAATGCATTTTCATGACGCGAAAAAATAGGTTGGAAATGGTCACAAATTTGTGTTTTTACGTCATTACAGACTTTTTGACATTTTGATTCGATTTTATGTAACTCAGTAGTTAAATCTTCACGTGTTTGTTCAAGTGTGGTGTCTAACTTTTGAAGATTTTGTTCCATTGCGTCTAACTGTTGCTGTGTTTGTCTCTGGTGTTGTTCCATTGAGTCTAACTTTTGAAGATTTTGTTCCATTGTGTCTAAATTTTGAAGCTTTTGTTGTGTTTGTCTCTGATTTTGTTCCATTGTGTCTAACGTTTGAAGATTTTGTTCCACTGTGTCTAACTTTTGAAGATTTTGTTCCATTGTGTCTAACTGTTGCTGTGTTTGTCTCTGATTTTGTTTCATTTGCTGCATTAATTGCAATAATAATGTGTTAGTGTCTGGAATCGGTTCCTCTATGCTTTTCGGCACTGCATTTGCACCGGCAACATTTACATTTTGACGAGCAGAAAATGTGTCTTGACTTATTTGAGAGAACGGTGAGGACCCAATACCCGAATCTGCAGTATTTGCAAGATTGTGTCCTGTCATTTCGTATTCCTGAGGCGAGCTGTTGCCAACAGATCGATCGATAATGCTTCCCTGTTCACTACTTGTTTCACTGTCTACACCATTATTTGCCACCCGCTCCATTTCCCTATGCACAATTACCAAATTACTACTTTGAATATTAGTTAATTCATTACACGGTGGCGCTAACACACTGCTTTCGTCTTCTCTGTCATTTCTCAGTTTACTTTGGAGGCTGGTGTTACGTTTTTCACCCGCCATTATTGTCACAATATTTCACACGACAACACAGAAAAACACAATTTGAAGAGCAAAAATAGGGGAACACATTAACATAGCACTGAAAATAATATCTAGTTAATTGCAAGCGCAGCTGCGAAATACTTGCTGCAAATCTACATGCATGCCACAACTGTTTTACTGTACAACAATGAAAAACTACAACTACAAAGGAAATTCTCTCTATAATTACGCGCTAGTAATAAACAAAAGCTACACTAATTACACAAACTACAAGAAAACATCAGAAGATTCCAGTGAGGTATCCTCGGCTAAGGGTCGACATATGAAACGTCCCCTTAGAAAAATTATACATGACTGTGCTTAAACTGACACACAATATTTTTAGCGCAACGCAATCTGACTTTTAAAAATCCCTACAAAAGAATGGCCCTGACTACCATTAACCTATACCTTTCACAAATCACTTACCTCACAAAAATCTTCGTTACTCGAACTACTGCAATACAGCGAGCGCCACTACTGCCAGCTTAATAAAAGATTCAAACTACTGAAGGCACTAACTACTGATAGGCATAGTTAGCAAATGAAAGATTTTAATAGAGAACAAACAATGTATTTACCTTAATAATGTTGAAAACTCATAATATACATAGCAGTTCATGACATCCAGTTTTAAAAATTTCAGAACTCCGCCATCTCTCTCCCCACAACCACCACCGCTGGCGGCTCACCTCCAACTGCGCAACGCTACGCGCTGTTCACATCCAGCTGCCGCTGCACAACACTACAATGGCAGACAACAATGCAAACTAGCCACAGACTGCACACAGCACAGCCAGTGATTTTCATACAGAGCGCTACGTAACGTTGCCAATAAGAAAACATAAACAGCCTACTTACACAACGTTTTCGTGAAACTACTTTAGCAACTTTATTCCGTTTACATGCAATACGTTCTTTCAGCAGCAACTTCCATCTTTTTGCTTTCCTTTAATGAAGTCTAGACATGGACGCGATTCTTCGCATGACACGGCCAATAATTCTGACATGAAGAGTCCACGATGGAAAGTTGTAGCACTCAGTTTCAACAATGCAACACAGTGCGTACTAAGCTTCACACGAAAAGTGCGGTAAAACCAGCTAAACATGCTCATCGTGCGTGTTTCTTTCTTCTTTTTCTTCTCTTTGATTTGCACCACCTCACTCAGTGTCCGATAAATAATGAATCATTCAGACATACGCATGCACTCATGGTTTGCATACCACATCTGCATTTGTTGTAAATATATTACTTGCGCCACAATGTGCTCCAATCATTGCTATGAGATCTTAATCCAAGTGTCAGTTCGGTATGGAACACATAATATTTAAACCTCCATGCAACTTTCCTGTCGTGCATGCTTACATCGTATAAGTTATATGAAAGTCATGATATTTACTTATTTAACGTGGCCAACAAGCGAAATACGCTATGCCATTCTAGTCATCTGGCCATAGACACTTAATGCCAATCGTGCGAAGTCGGGCCGGGTCGCTACTGTACAAAAAAATTATTCTGCTGCCCAACACTCAGCCCCTGTTCCAAAAAATTCGTACGTAAATTTGTCTTTGATTGTCCTGTGCACTAAGCTCTTAAATCTACTTATATATTTGTACGTTGTGTCCATTTCATCAAATGTTTGCTCATGGTAGCTCACCTACATGAACTGTCCCTTGGTGTCCTAATTCTGTACCATTATTCTCGAGTTTCGTTTCGCTGAACCTTTTTTAGTTATTCTGCATGATTATTATGTCCATTTTTTACAAGTTGTACTAATTTTAGAGTTTATGTTTCTCGGGTTACGTTAGTTAAGCCCTCGACCGGTATATGATGTGTCGGTAGGGCTGGTGAATGAATACTTCAACATCTGAGACAGAAGTAAGGTACGCAAATGCTATCAGAAGCACTACAAGTCTAGTGCTCGTACTTTTATGGTTCATTGCAGCATCGGTTCTCTTGATATTTCTGAATGTATTGCAACATTGACGGCATGATAATTTAGCCTTTCTGCAATCCTATTAGAGTGTTCAGAGAGTGTAGGAAATCAGATTTCAGGGTGTCGTTAAGGGAGGTTAGATTTTGCATTGGCAGTAATTCCAACGGTTTCTCTGGCCAATAAAATGCGGAGTGAATTAGTTGCAAAACGGTCGTTTCTGGGAGGCGGAAGTTTGCTTCGACATCTCACCAAAATGCCAGTGCTGCGTAACTCGAACTTTATCACGCCCTGAGATTTTTACTATTGCTCTAGTAATTCATGATCACAGTTTACAGTGCACAAACGAGTAAATCAGTTGTGCTCCACCTTCTGAGATTGGAGCTATGGTGCCAACGTTTTTTATGACATTCCATTACGTCTGTTTCTTCCCACAAATGATTCTACTTCGCGTGTCTGTGCGTCAGTCTGCACTTATCTGGATGCTCAGATTATAAAAATTACTTTCGAACGTTATTGTAGTTCCCTTTGGTCACAAAAAAGCGTGAGATTCTCCACGCTCATAAATTATTAGCGCCTGTCGTGTCTTTACGTGTACCCATTTACTCATTGTCACGCATTTACTGTGTAAGAGTGAACCGTATATCATCGATGTTGCGCGTTTCTGTCTACCACAGTTGATCTCTAAACTGTGTGAAGGTCTGTACTTGCTGAGATATGTGTGACACCTGCAAGCAGAACACTTCATCCCAGAGGAGCAGATTGATTTTCAGCGAAGGCACTCCGCGACGCCAGTAGCTTCTGCGGCTGGTAGAGGAGGAGACGGACGCATCGGAAAGTCGATAATGTAATGAGCCGAGTTTCTGGACGACTCCCGTTCTTCTGGTCGTCTCTCGTACGACAGCCTCCAGCTCAAACCTTACGTACATCTCCTCTGAACATACATAGAAGAAGCAATATCGTACATATGCGTCCAGTGCAAATAGCTCAACATTAATCTGGAGACGTTATTCATCGAAAACAGTCTCTACTATATGCCGCACTGCAGTCCAAAGCAAGCTATCGAGCCATTCAATATCGCGTTGTCGTATGTCTGTTAATTATGCCATCAGTTATTCGGCTTGGAACTGACTGATTCAGTTGTTGGAGGTTTTCCTGAGCTCAGAAGACTGAAACCTGTCCTTCATGTGAAAGATACTCAAAATCTCGAGGTGATTGGAGGATCTGCCCATAATGCTCCAGATTTTCTCAGTTGACAGATAACCGTCGACCTTTCTGGTTAAGCTATCGGTTTGGCATGCACGATGTCAAGGAGTACAAACTCTGGCAGTGTGCGAGTGGGCATTATCTTACTGAAAATGAAGCCCAGGGTAGCTTGCCATGAAAGGCAATAAAATGGGGCTTAGAATATCATCGATATACTGCTGTAACTGTGCCGCGGATGACAAAGAGGTCCTGCTGTGAAAGAAATGGCACTGCGGACCATCACTCCTGTTTGTTGCGCCGTATGGCGGGCGACACAGAGGCTAGTATCCCGTCACTGTCCGGGGCGTCTGCAGTATCCGTTGGTCATCGGGGCTCCGTTCCAAGCGGGCCTCATCTCTGAAGACAGTTCTGCTCTAGTCAAGGAGATTCCAGGCCGAATGTACCTGACACATTGCTAACGGCCTTGTCGGTGTACAGAGGTCAATGGTAGTCGACGCAAAGGGCCCCGTGAACTGAGTCCATTTTCTGTGTGCCGGCCGCTGGTGGCCGAGCGGTTCTGGCGCTACAGTCTGGAACCGCGCCACCGCTACGGTCGCAGGTTCGAATCCTGCCTCGGGCATGGATGTGTATGATGTCCTTCGGTTAGTTAGGTTTAAGTAGTTCGAAGTTCTAGGGGACTGATGACCATAGATGTTAAGTCCCATAGTGCTCAGAGCCATTTGAACCATTTTCTGTGAGCCACATATTAATGATCAGTATGAGCACTAAAGCACCAGTTGCATGTCAGATGGATGATAATGATGAACCCGAGACTACGTGTGCTGTCTAACGACTGCTCGGTTCTCGCATTCTGTCGTACCTCTAGGACGACAGCTTCCTTCGTGCCACTATGTTCGATCACTGTCACTGCTCACCCATTCCTGCGAACGTCGTCGAACAGTGGAATCGCTCCTATTCAAATGCAGAGGAATTTCCGAATACTGCAACCAGCTTCTTTGAGCACAACTACACATCTGTTCTCAAATTCTAGCATCTTAGTATATTGTTTACGCGCCTGTCTACGGGCCATAGTTACTCTGCAACTGAGTGTATGGAATGAAACCAGCAAATACTTCGTGCCCTGGTATTGACCTTTCCCTTGTATAGTATCTTTGTCGGTTGCAGCAGCACACATGCATTTAACAGTCGAGGAAGTTTACAGTTCTGCATTGTCCGCCGATACCTATATGAATATCAATTCATGACCAATTTGCTTAACTCCTTCGTCCTGCCTCATCCCACCCTCCCTTCTCTGTCCCCCCCCCCCCCCCATCCCGAGAGCGTATTGCTGAGAGAGTTGAGACAGTCCTTAAGACAGTAGGTACACATTACGAAAAAAAATTCCCACCTCATGATTATTTTTGTTTTTGGTCATCAGTCTACTGACTGGTTTGATGCGGCCGACCACCAATTCCTTTCCTGTGCTAACCTCTTCATCTCAGGGTAGCACTTGCAACTTACGTCCTCAATTATTTGCTTGACGTATTCCAATCTCTGTCGTCCTCTACAGTCTTTGCCCTCTACAGCTCCCTCTAGTACCATGGAAGTCATTCCCTCATGTCTTAGCAGATGTCCTATCATCCTGTCCCCTATCCTCATGATAAGTGTAAATTTAGAAGTTTTTTCTACAACCTACCATTACCGACTGACTTCCCTCTCCCTCAGCCCCTGTTCCAGTTTAGCATCCACCTCTGGTAACTCCAAGTGGCAAAGCAGATCCTTCGTTATTTCTCCAGAATTTCTTTCATCACTAGTTGCAACATTTGTTCGATGTGTTTCAATGTGCCGTTGACGACGAGATGGCTAATGAAGCACAGGCTCAGGCAGTGGAATAAACTCTGCATCCGATCGGGCAGACGGGGATCTGGAGGGCCTGTGTCCTGATGCAACTCCACTATCTTAACTACCATCCCACGCCGCTTCGTAAAGTAAACAGTAGTGTTGCCATTACTCAACCCTCAATACATTTTCGATACAGAGGCACACAGGCAGTTCGTAATCTTCACCTTTTCATAAAATGTCCAGAGGCGATCGCATTGAATTGGAATGTATCACTTCCTTTACGTTTACCTATGACAACAAAGAAGGAAACGTGTGCAGACAGGCTGGTACTTATGTTCGCCAGTACAGGCCACGAGACATGTATTATGTGCAACACACTTCTGATAAGACAGCTAGGAAGAAACAGACAAATTTCTTCGGTCAACTACACGAATATCTGGAATATAGAAATTGATCATTACCTCTTCTGCTGCCGGCCGCAGTGGCCGAGCGGTACCCCGCGCTTCAGTGCGGCACCGCACGACCGCTACGGTCGCAGGTTCGAATCCTGCCTCTGGCATGGATGTGTGTGATGTCCTTACGTTAGTTAGGTTTAAGTAGTTCTAAGTTCTAGGGGACTGATGACCTCAGCAATTAAGTCACATAGTACTCAGAGCCATTTGAACCATTTGAACCTCTTCTGCTACTCTTAATAACATTCTTGTTGGCTTTGTTTATCTCTTAGCCGTATTTTCCACTAAACATTCTGCACTTTCAGTCAACAGGTTTTCCATGTCCGGGCAAAACGTGTTAGCTGAACAAAAATTATCATCAATACATATCCTCTCCTCTTACACTTCTATTAACCTTTAGTCATTTCGACTCTCTCCGTGCAGGCCAAAATCTTCTGAGTACTGTGAACATCTCATTCCAACTTCCACTGTCATAGGTTTCTTCTGCTCCATAAAATACAGATAGGTATTTTCTACTTCGAATTTTACCAGAGCCATCCATGGTTGCTCTGCCTCTGCGCCCGTTATACCTGAGGGCTCGGCCTTCCCTCATCTGCATCACTAAACAGCAAACATGGTTTGTGGTTTATGGTACCTGGTGCCCGGACCCAGTAATAAAGATTCTATTTTCATTATTTCATAATCCTACAAACCCAATTTAAAATGCAGTCGTAATATACTCCTCAAGAGGTATGATCTTATGTTAAAATAATAACACAGTACCTCAAGTATTGCAATGTCTTGAGGCAGCGTAAGTCAGAGCATGCAAATTACAGTCTATATTCATCAAGTATTTGAGGATGACAGCAATTACATACTTCCAACAAACTTTACACAAAATATCAAACATTTACGAAACTTTTCGCGCTGACACCACCAGCAAAATGAAAAAAGGAAAAAATAAAATTTCAGTATCCGGCATGACGACTGAATTTACTCCTTCTTTAACACCAGCTCTTTTGGCAACAGCATTTTCAGGCGGTATACCCGTATGCCACCGAATGTACCTGCAAAATTATATCTTTATACGACATATATTTCAAGAGCTACGACATCATAAAGATTGAGACGCGTGAAAAACTAGCTTCCGCATAAAACGAAGCGCTCTTTTTCTTCAGTTATCAGGCTTCCGACTGGTTTGTGCGGCCCGCCACGAATTCTTCTCCTGCGCCAAGCTTTCCATTCCAGAACAGCACTAGCAACCCACATCGTCAGTTATTTTATGGATGTATTGTGAGCACTGTCTTCTGCTACAGTTTTTAACCTCTACAGCTTCCTCTAGTCCCATGTAGAGTATTCCCTGATGTCTTAACACATGCCCTATCATCGTTTGCACTCTTCTTCAAACTGTTTTCTATATATTCATGTCCCTCCGATTCTGCGGAGAACCTCCTCATTCCTTATCTTATCAACAACTCGTTTTCAACATTCTTCTGTAGCACCACATCTCAAAAGCTTCGGTTGTCTTCTGTTCCAGTTTTCCCACAGTCCATGCCTCACTAATATACAATGCTGTGCTCCAAATGTACATTCTAATTTCTTCCTCAAATTAAGGCCTATGTCTGATACTAATAGACCTGTCTTGGATAGCAAAGTGCTTTCTGCGAATGATAGTCAGCCTTTTATGCCCTCCTTGCTCCGTCCGCCACTGGTTATTTTCCTGTCTAGGTAGTAGAATTACTTAACTTCATCTATTCCGTGATTAACAACTCCGATATTAAGTTTCTCGATGGTCTCATTTCTGCTATTTTTCATTACTTTCTTCTTTGATTTAGTCACAATCCATATTCCGTCCATATTCTGCCCTCATTAGATGGTTTATTCTGTACAACATATCCTGTAATTCTTCTTCGCTTTCACTGAGAACAGCAATATCATCGCTGAATCGTATCATTGATATCCTCCCATCTTGAATTTTTATTCCAATCTTGAACCATTCATTTATTTTCGTCATTGCTTCTTTGATGTATAGCTAGAACAGTAAGGGCGAAAGACAACCTCTGCATTAGATCCTTTTTAATCCAAGAGCTCCGTTCTTGCTCTCCCATTCTTATTAACAATTTGTCCATTTTATTTGGACTGTTGAGCTCCGTGGCCGTGGATAATGATATTTCATGTAAAAATACAGCAACCAGCCACTTTTTAATGCGTTTTTATTTATGCCAATATGCATTTCGGGTTTGCACCCATCTTCAGCTGGCAAATTACATGGATCTTCAGTTACTACAGTAGTACAATCTCGACAGCAGTTTGGATGCTGCAGCAGGCCTGTGCAAAAGCAACGATTCCAATCATTTACTTCAATTTCGCGAGTTTAAAGTTATGCACTATCAGTTGTTCATTTTACTTACATTCTCCTCTCCTTGTTTTTTCTTTGGCTTTTCCTCTTTTTTGCAAGCGCCAAAGAAAAAACAAGGAGAGGAGAATGTAAGTAAAATGAACAACTGATAGTGCATAACTTTAAAATTGAAGTAAATGATTGGAATCGTTGCTTTTGCACAGGCCTGCTGCAGCATCCAAACTGCTGTCGAGATTGTACTACTGTAGTAACTGAAGATCCATGTAATTTGCCAGCTGAAGATGGGTGCAAATCCGAAATGCATATTGGCATAAATAAAAACGCATTAAAAAGTGGCTGGTTGCTGTATTTTTACATGAAACCCATTCTTATTGTTCCCTCTTGGTTCTTGTAGATTATGTATATTACTCGTCTTCCCATATAGCTTACTTGAATTTCTAACATCTTGCACCATTTTACATTGTCGAACACTTTATCCAGATTGGCAAATCTTATGACATGTCTTGATTTTTTTGAGTCTTGTTTCCATTATCAACGGCAACGTCAGAACTGTCTCTCTGATGCCTTTACCTTTCCTGAAGCCAAACTGATCGTCATCTAACACATACTCAATTTTCTTTACAATTCTTCTGTATTTTATTATTGTCAGCAACATGGAAGCGTGAGGTGTTACGCTGATTGTGCGATAATTCCCGCATTTGTCAGCGCTTGCAAACTGAATTGTGTGGATGAAGCTTTTCCGAATGTCTGGCAGTCTCATACATTCTACACACCAATGTGAACAGTCGTTTTGTATCGACTTCCCAATGATTTCAGAAATTCCGATGGAATGGTATCAATCCCTTCTGACTTATTTGATCTTAAATCTCCCAAAGCTCTTTCAAATTTTGATTCTAATACCGGATCCCCTATCTCTTCCCTTTCGACTCCTCCTCCAATGTACTCTTTCCTATGAAAAAATAAGCAAAATATACAAACTGAGTAGTCCATGAGCAAGATAGGTAACATCTTGGATATTATTATCTCTGGAGCGCCGTGGTCCCGTGGTTAGCGTGAGCAGCTGCGGAACAAGAGGTCCTTGGTTCAAGCCTTCCTCCAGTGAAAAGTTCAATTTTTTATTTTCAGACAATTATCAAAGTTCAGGCACTCACACATAACCAACTTCGCTCTCCAAAATTCCAGGACATGTTCAAATTTGTTTGGACAGATGCAGGGTTTGACGCTCTACACACGGAAAATTTGAAAACGTTATGACAGAGCACAGGGAAAACTGTGCGACTGTGCGTTCATTTGTTGCAGTTTATGTGACAAACTCTTATGTTTTCATCACTTTTTTGGGAGTGATTATCACATTCACAAGAAAACCTAAATCGGGCAAGGTAGAAGAATCTTTTTATCCATTCGCCAAGTGTACAAGTTAGGTGGGTCGACAACATATTCCTGTTATGTGACGCACATGCCGTCACCAATGTCGTATAGAATATATCAGACGTGTTTACCTGTGGAGGAATCGGTTGACCTATGACCCTGCGATCAAAAGTTTTCGGTTCCCATCGTAGAGGCACGTCCTTTAGTCTACTAATCGCACGGTTTTGCGGTGCGGTCGCAAAACACTGACACTAAACTTATTACAGTGAACAGAGACGTCAATGGACGAACGGATAGATCATAACTTTGCGAAAATAAAGAAAGTAAACTTTTCACTCGAGGGAAGACTTGAACCAAGGACCTCTCGTTCCGCAGCTGCTCACGCGAACCACGGGACCATTTTCTTTCTTTTTAAAGAAAACAAATACTCCATTTATACCACTTATACTGGTTTCTCCTTCCAGTAAACAGAAATTAGTCTCCTTCGTCTTGATGGCGAAGAAGCAATCTTGTGGGACAAAAAAAAAAAAAAGACGGTCCTCAAAGCCAAGACCAAATTTCACTTGCCTTTAAGAAGAAATTATGAGGAATAGATAAGAAAAAGTTTTTTTATTTTATTGTATTTATTTATTTTTATTTTTATTTTTTTATTTAATAGAAAGTCGTCGTGCGACTTGTAGTTAAAGACCAGTTCTTACAGGAGCGCCTGAAGTGTCTCCGCCTACAGCAGGCCAGCTCGTCCAAACGTGTCTTCTCATTGCGTAGACGTGGGTTCTGGGTTGCAGATCTATTCAGTTCGGTTCGGTTAATACAGTTTTCAGCTTCTCAGGGCTTGGACGTTCCAGCTAGGAGGTGGGTCATCGAAGGTGCTCCGTAAGAAATTGGAAAAATATTGCTTATAGCGTGGGTTACGGATCAGGAAGCAGTGTCGTTCGTTGAGATAAGTCCAGTATCCTAGCGTAGACTTGTCGCCAGAAGTAAAAAGATAGCGGATCGTGTGGCCACAGATCCAATTCACAGAGTGAGTTTTGGCAGAGGGGTAGAAAGTCTTATCGGGGTACAAAAGCATGTGGACGTCTATCTGAGCTGGTGTCTGTCGAGTAAGAAACGCCAAAATTCGCCGCGCAAGTGTCCAGACATCGAACGCTGTGCCACAGTGGAACCGGTGGACATCCGTGTCATCTACTCCACAGTGGGTGCAGAGGGATGAATCGGCGAGATGGATGCGTTGTAGACGATCTCGGTTAACTTGTTCCCCATTCACGGTGATGTACCACGCTGATTGAACGTCTGATTCGAGAAAACGTGCATGGATCGCCTTCCATATGTGTCGCCACACGTATTGTGGATACTTACGTTCGATGGGGTTGGACGGGCGACACTGTTGTACGAACAATTCGGAGACTGTTTTCGTGAGGTACAAACGTGTAAGTGGTAAGGACCGGTAGACATAGCTGAACTCCAGGAAAAATTGTTCGATGTAATAAAAGGGGGTTGGAATGGTCGATACCTGTACTGGGGCGGACAAGGGGGCCGGCTCAAAGTGGTGAAGCAGGAGACTAGTAAGGCTCTGCGGGCAACGATGCGAAAGTTTTTGTTGGGAGCTGACGTATAGTGCCTTGACACGAGTCGGCACGTGGATGAGTCCCACCCCGCCACGATCTCGTGGCAGTGCAAGGAATTCATATTGCACCGTGAATAACATCCCCGAGCTGACGAAGGAGCCGAAAGCCATCAACAGTCGTCGGGCCAGGAGATATGGGACTGGTAGTACTTGAGCCACGTGTGGTATACGGGAAGCATGATACATGTTCACGTATTGCGCGCGTTGGATAACGTCGAGAGCTCGTAGCCGGTGATCTGCGAGATTTGCTCTGATTGTCTGTAGCAAGCGTCTACCATTGATAGTCGCTGAGCGGCGCAGATCTGCTGCGAAATCAAGTCCAAGACATCCTATGGTGGCGGCGACACTAAGGGGGGCAACGGATCTCTCCGGCAAGCCCTCACCAATGAGCAGGACCTTGGATTTTGACACGTTGAGGCAGCTCCCCGACGCTTCGCCATAAGTCGCCACCCATGTCAGTGCTGCTCGTACTTGATCTTCACTGCGCAGATATAGTATTATGTCGTCTGAGTAGGCTGTACAACAAAAACGGTGGCAGTGCACAGCCATACCTTCCAAACGTTGGCGCACGCCCTGGAGCAGGGGTTCCAAGGCGAAAGCATACAAAATCGTGGAAAGAGGGCAGCCTTGTCGTACAGATCGTGCGATGACCAGGGGCGGTGTGAGGCGACCATTGTACATGATTTTAGAGGTTACACTATTCAACAGGCGCATAACCACTGTGACAATACCGCCAGGAAATCCCATATGCTCAAGAACTGTCCGTAAATAGAAGTGGTCAACACGGTCGAAAGCCTGGCTAAAGTCCAGTGAAGCCAAGGCGCCAGGGAGACGTTGACAATGCGCCAATGCTATCATGTCTCTGTAACGGCAAAGGGCCGTACGGATGTTGTTGTCGCCTCCTAGGGAAGTCTGGTCGCAGGATATGATGTAACGTGCGACCTTCTTGAGTCGCGATGCCAATAGCCGTGTGAATATTTTCATGTCGCTGTTGAGCAAAGTAATTGGTCGATAGTCCTGGACCCTCGATAACCCGGCCACGGCGCTCCTGAGCTCGGACTCTCCTTGATGTTGCCTATCATGGGCATGGACTACTCAGTTTGTATGTTTTGCTTATTTTTTTCATAGTTCCACACAACGTCTTCCTGTTTTCTCGATTGATCTGTCTTCAGTTTTTCAAGGCCTATCCACTGTGCCAACTTATAACTAAATCTGAGGGGGGTGCGATGGGGAGGTTCCCTTGTGAGCTACTCATTATCGCAGCATATACAGCCTCAAAGAACTTCAGGCGTATGTCTTCAGTCCTTAATATTTCTGTATCCCGCTTCTTTTGCAAAGCTATTCTTCCTGATTACTCTCTTAAACTTCAGACTATTCTTCATCATTACTAAATTGTGATGTGAGTCTATATTTGCAACTTACAATTCAATATCTGATTTCAGAATTTCTGCCTGACTATGACGTAATTTAAGTGGAGTCTTCTCGTATCTTCGGCCTTTTCCAGGTATACCGCCCCCTCTTGCGATTCAAGAACAGAGTATTCGTTACCACTAGTTGAAATTTATTGCAAACTCAGTCTTCCTCCTCTCTCATACCTACTGAAAAACCAATATCATCCCGTAGCTCTTTCTTCTCCTACAACCGCATTTCATTTTCCGATGACAATTAGATTTTTCACTCCCTATAAGTATTGAATTACCCGTTAAATATCCTCTTATGCTTTCTCTATCTCTTCATTGCCTGCGACATCGACATGTATATTTCAACTATTGTTACTAGTGCTGTTTTGCTGTCGATTCTGATGACAACAGCCCTGACACTGAACTGTTAACAGTAACCTTCCTATACATAACGAATCGTACTCCGTTACACTATTTTCTGCTGCTGTTGATGTTACCCTAGACTCATCCGATCAGAAAACCGTATCTTCTTTCTACTTCACTGAGCCTCACTAGATCTAAACTGAGTCTTTACATTTCCCTTATCAGATATTTTAGCTTTGCTACCATTCACCGACCCTTTGGTAGTCCCCTTCCGGAGATACGAATGGGAATCTAGTCTGGAATTTTTAACAGTGGGCAGATCATCATAACACTTTTTCAGTTACATTTCACATGTTGTAGATAGAACTAGGATTGTTTTCCTTGATTTACATCCTTTCTGATTGGAAGTCAAATGTACTATTTATACTAGAAAAACAATTATCTACCTCACCAACAAATATTACGTGTCTTTAATGTAGTAGTTTCCATTGCCTTCTGCAATCTCACGCCGTTGATCATTGCCGATTCTTACGCCCTCCAGGGGCAGTTTCCCACCCCAAGGGCAAGAGAGTGCACTGGAGTACTTATTACGCCGGAAGACCAGCCGTCATTAGTGAATATTTTCATTCGAAATTTAAGGAGTGGTGAGGTTCGGACTAGAGACTGACTACATTTGGTTTCTGGTCAAAGACGTTACTCCTAGACCAAGTGTTCTACGCAGCGCAAGTACACCCAGACAATACTCATCCCTTCTTAGATAATAAGAGCACTTCGCCACTTTCAACAAACTTGAAACAAAATTTCAATCTTTTTAACTTAGGTGTTTATTGTATAATAACTCATTTTCAAAAACGTTTGAAGCTATTTTATACGTGAGAGATCAATCAGAGTTTACTTGTAACTCTCCTATTACTCTTCGTGTTTTTACTTTGACCACTGATCATCGTCTCGGAAAATTCCCTCTTAGTTTGTCCCAAATTTTCAGTATTCCACTTCTTCTGTGTCCGCAGTTAGATATACTTCACACTCATCATCATCATCATCATTATCATCAAATCGGCGATGGAGGACCATCTAGATCATGCGCCGACCTCACAATGCTCCTCCATAGACGATGATATTGGGCACTTTGGATCCAGTTGTCACGGACTCTTAGTTGGCAGAGGTCTTTCCGTAGCTCATCCTCCCGTCGCTTCTATAGCCTCATCTGCTCACACAATTCTTGTTTTTTTTTCTACGTCTCCACGAGCTCCCTTCCTGGACAGGTCCAAAGGTCCTTCCATAATTTTTCTTTCGAAGACCCACAAGTTTTCTTCATCCTTCTTTGTTGTGCTTAGGGTTTTTGTTCAAATGGTTCAAATGGCTCTGAGCACTATGGGACTTAACATCTGAGGTCATCAGTCCCCTAGAATGTAGAACTAGTTAAACCTAACTAACCTAAGGACATCACACACATCCATGCCCGAGGCAGGATTCGAACCTGCGACCGTAGCAGTCGCGCAGGGTTTCTGTCCCACACAACAATACTGGCACTATCACGGCATTGTATGCTTTAAGTTTGATCTTAACTGACAGATTCTTTGATGGCATTATCTGCCTTAAGCTGAAATAAGTTTCAGATCCGTTCACAATACGTTGGTTTATTTCCTGTTTTAAATTATTTTGCCTGTTGAACCATGTACCACGGTATTTAAAATTTTCCACTTTAGCAAATTTCCATATCCATACCTGTAGTGGGATGTCATTAGGAGACGACAGCAAACCGGTCGAAACCGGTTGTCGATGATAAAGAAGCATTTATGCGATACTAGCTACAGAAAGTTTTTTACCAAATAAAAGAACCCTCCTTATTTTTCAACATAAGCAAATTCAATTTATTATTGCGTCCATGATTATCTTATAATTTTAGAAGAGAGAGTTTGCTACAACTATTTGAAGCCCACAGCAAACTCTACAAGCGTCTCTCACTTCTCTTATCCCGTACTCTGCACTAAACATACTGTAACAGTATTCCAGTCACGTACAACTAGTCTGATGTGGTGGTTTAGCAGTGAAATGTTTGCCTGGAAGCTGAGAGATCGCAGAACTGAATTCCGGCGGAGCCATGAACATTTTCAGTCTACCTTTAACCCAGCCTTCACCTCGCAACGATGTGAGGAGGTGCCAGTAACAACATGTGGCTCGGATTCCAGGTTGAACTGTAGCTCCCCTTTCTTTGATATCTGAGGTAGAGTAGGGCTAGCCAAGTCACTAGAGATTCGTCCAAATAAAAGATTTGCACTTGGTCATTGACTCAAAAGAATTTTTGTTACCTAGGGCTATCAAATTTTCATTTCCATTCTAATATTTTATCAGTTCCCCTATGAACGGTGTCCTGGAAATATAGTGCCAAACTTTGAGGGGCTGTAAGGGTTGTCTTGAAGAACAAATCGTGGACAGGAGCCTATATCTGGAAATGTCACCGTGAAACGCTACAGAGCCTTGAAGTTTTAGGCACTGGCGGCTATCACAAGGCCACCCCTTCAGTTGTAAACGTGGCTTTGTATGCTGGCGGACCGTAGGCGGAATGTCTTTCGATTTTGTATGTTGTTCAATGACCGCGACTGATTGCCAGTGGAGAAGAAGGAGCTAGCTGCAGCGTAGAAATACTTTGTCTCATACGAATACGATGCTCTGTTACCATGGTCAGTAACTGGTTCACTCACGGACTTAGGCCTGCAGTTTATTTTTCACCCGTATATGAAAAAACATTATTTTAGAGGGTTGCAGGAGAAAATTAAGCTGCAGATGGGAACTGTAGTCCAAAACTGTCATTCACCAAGGCAAGAGAGCACTGCAATCTTAGAAGACAAGGCATTTCAGCACAGCAGCTAGCTCCATCCTCTCCATTGACGGTCGTGGTAATCAGTCGCGATTACTGAACAACAAACAACAATGCGACACGTTCCGCCTATGACCCGTCCACGTGCTCTGTAGAGTCATTGTATGACGTTCCCGGACACGCATTTCTGTCCCCGATTTGTTCCTCAAGACACCCTCTACAACCCCTCAAATTTTATAGCAACATCTCCGGGATACGCTGTATATTCTTATACATTCATTGATTTATTTAGCATGGCAAGATTAGGGCCAATATAAGCTCTCTCACATACAACCAGATATTCTAGGTATTTTACTTTTGTATTCATTACAATAAAAGTAAGTTACATCTAGTACAAAACACTGTAAGACATTAAGTAATTTCTGTAGCGCACAAAGAGAGACAAATAAGCACAAATTATGTTCGTTCCTGATTACAACTTGTATCGCCGGAAATGCATATACTCCTATTTTCGTCTATTGTAGTATAAAATTTTTCCTTATTTGGTTACCGGAAGATATGACATTTGTGTCTTTATATATTGTAATTGTTTTACAATTTATTTATATATATATATATATATATATATATATATATATATATATATATATATACATATTTATGTCGATGTATAATTGGTTTCTTTTGTAAATATTATTTGTATTTTTACGCTGGGTCTTGCCTAGGGAATACTATGCTATCGAACGATTACATCGATAGGTCGGGTGGAGAACTAAGTGTTTAGGATCTTGGGTAGTGTGCCACGTGGAGCGCGGGCAGAGCACAGTCTGGCTGGCATAGGGCGGTGGAGCAGGTGTGTTGAGTGACGCTCCCGCGAGTTGCCGCGCTTTCGAGGTTTGGCAGAATGTAATTGCGCTCGACTTTCTATGATAGTTTCTAGCACGGTGTCGCGGACGGGAAACATTAGCTGGCACATATCAAGAGCCCGTTTCGCCTAGTGACCGTGTCGAGAAGAAGGCGCGCCAATATCCAGCTTCTGCAACAGCGACGGCCAACAATAATTGATTGTCGCCACCTCCTCGATCGACGTCTTCAAACCTTCAATCAACCAACAAGAAAGACTGAAAGCAAGTAAAGTTTTAGAACTGTAGGGAAGACCTCAGCTTTTCAAACTGTTCCATATGCATCACTAAAATACAGCAACTTAGCATGAACCTTTGTTGCTCATTGTCCCAATTGCATTACCAAGCAGGGTCCCTTCCTTTTCCGAAACGAACCCGAGTGTGGTTGAAATTCAAACGCCAGCATCAAAGTAATATCGTTCCATTTCACTGCTTTAATTTCAGAGTTCAGTTAAAGGAAACATTAGCTGGCTACAATGGCCAAACAGAACTATATTTCATCTACATCTACATCTACATCTACATCTAAATTCATTACATTACACAAGGACAAATTAGGAGTGCGAGTTTTGTTACCATATTTTAGCTTACCTTTGACTGCAGCTCAGCATGGTATGTACTAAATTTTACTATTGTTAATTGTTCAAAATCATTTAATTCAAGATCAAAGTTAAATCTCTTATTTCTAAATTGCGTAGATTCAAGTTCCTTTTGAGATGATTATTGAGGTAGCCCAAGACTAACCTTATTTTATTTTATTTCGTAGTGCTTCAGGAACGAAGTTCACTATTAACTTCAGTCACTAAATTAACTTTCAATTTTCCGGTTTTATTAATTCTTTGCTAAATTAAGTCTGAGTGTAGCGAAATTTATTACTTCTGACAAACATTCAGTTTTAACACAACACGTGTCAACCTTCAATTGCTACGCTTTTAGTGCTAATTATATGTGCATTAACCTTTCTTTTTCAGTTATTATAGTAGTTGTCCATAGGACTGGCGACCGTAATTTTCCCCAAATCTCAAATATCTAATTAACGCCAGTTAACTGTTAACGTAACGACCGCACATTTACTTTCTTAATTTCCACCAATTTCCTTTCTTAATTTCCACCAATTTCCTTTCATTAAGATGTAAACCTTCCTCCCTCTTTGCCGACAGATTAACTTCGGTGACGATTGCTTTTCCCAAATTTCCATTAGGTACACGTGGTTTAATTTTTCACTGTCATTAAGGTCGATAAATAAGGAGGAGGTTACAAACTGTAGACAAGAAATGATCGTTACCAGTAATGGACATAAAGTAGGTGTTGGGAAAGGGAGAGGGAGAGTGAGAAAGGAACTTTATCAATTCAGTATTAAGAACATAGCCGAAAAGAACGGAATGTGAGTGATGGAGAAATGAAAAGAAGATGAAATTTGTTGAGATAATCGGCAGCCTGTTATAACTGGGTGATGATTATTTCAACAAATAAGAATACAGTTGCTGAAAATAGATAAAATACAAAGAAGACGTGTAAATGGGAGATTATAGGGACATTTGATTTAGGGTACGTTTAAGCTGCACCCTCGCTGCTTGCTGTCACAACACACTTCGCTGATCGCCAGGAGCCTGATTACATTTACACTGCAGCCTTGCTGCTCCCTGCTCGCTGGGAGTAATTATCCTGCATCTGTTCACATAGACAGCGAAGCAAAACGCGGCACTGCTGTAGTGAACTTGAAGAAGCCAAACACAACTCAAGTTTCAGGGCATCGGGCGGTGGCTGCTGTGCGAAACACGCCATCGCCATACCATGCCGGCGAGCAGCAAGCATTGAGATTGCACCATAAACTCACCTTTGCTACTTCCTGGCAGATTAAAACTGTGTGCCCGACCGAGACTCGAACTCGGGACCTTTGCCTTTCGCGGGCAAGTGCTCTACCAACTGAGCTACCGAAGCACGACTCACGGCCGGTACTCACACCTTTACTCTTGCCAGTACCTCGTCTCCTACCTTCCAAACTTTACAGAAGCTCTCCTGCGAACCATGCAGAACCAGCACTCCTGAAAGAAAGGATATTGCGGAGACATGGCTTAGCCACAGCCTGGGGGATGTTTCCAGAATGAGATTTTCACTCTGCAGCGGAGTTTTAATCTGCCAGGAAGTTTCATATCAGCGCACACTCCGCTGCAGAGTGAAAATCTCATTCTGGAAACATCCCCCAGGCTGTGGCTAAGCCATGTCTCCGCAATATCCTTTCTTTCAGGAGTGCTGGTTCTGCATGGTTCGCAGGAGAGCTTCTGTAAAGTTTGGAAGGTAGGAGACGAGGTACAGGCAGAAGTAAAGCTGTGAGTACCGGTCGTGAGTCGTGCTTCGGTAGCTCAGTTGGTAGAGCACTTGCCCGCGAAAGGCAAAGGTCCCGAGTTCGAGTCTCGGTCGAGCACACAGTTTTAATCTGCCAGGAAGTTTCATATCAGCGCACACTCCGCTGCAGAGTGAAAATCTCATTCTGGAATCACCTTTGCTGTTTGACAGACGAAAAACTGCTCATATGTGTTCGTTTATGGGCAACCGTTATGAGGGTGAAAGAAGGAAGAGTTTTTAGTTCTTCAGAAAAGCAATGGGCCACTTAATTGTGCACAGAGTGTACGGTAACTTGTTCCACAGGCGGACAGAAGCAACAGGGAAAGAATTTACAAATGTATTTTATGAAAGAACACAGCTAGGCAGCTACGTAAATGAAAACTCGTGCTAAGTTTATGATCTGGTGATAGCTATAGGAATGGCACTGAGGAGGTGATGAAAAAACATAGCATGTGGAGATCAGGTAACTCGTCTGACAGCAAGCAACCTAACTGGGCATTGATGCACTGACGTAGCCATTTACATGGATGCCGCAGGTGTAGTGCACTCAAGCATTTGTGGTTGGTTCTAACCATCTAGTGTTCACATTAATCATGTCATGCTGGATTATATTCGACTGCCTCATGATCAGCTCGGCATAAGGGCATCTAAATCTGTTAGGTGACAGTTTTATCTTTTGTTATGCCACATCGTAGGAAAGGGATATAAATTAAAACATTCTTGAGTTCACGATACCACAGCTACAGATGACACAAGGCAGATATGGTGACATAGCTATGCAGCAAAAACAAAGAATCAGCATTGTAACTCGGTCGTGTAGACGAGCACACACTGCTTCACCAGCAAACAGTTGCCTGGCACAAGTTGCACAATCAGTAAAACGTCTACTGAGAGAGAGAGAGACAGAGATGTACATGAAGCAACAGGTCTTATCTCAGATACAATAACACATTTTAGAGACTTCAAAGTGCCGCTAAGAGCTCATAACTAATTGTTAAGCAAACACAGTGAAATGAGGACTGATGACCACTAGTGAAGAAGCAGCCCACATTGGTCATAATGAACAGAGCCTCAGGTTATTACCTCCTGCCTGTCTCCATAAATGCTGCAGTTCTCTGAGTTCAACTGTCATTATGATGAATTTCTTTCATATTGACGCTCTCGATTCAGTGATTGTTGCAGTGTTGTGACATCCACGTGTAAGTAGTTCCGGCACTTCTCATGAACATGCTGGTTTCCATTCCCAAGATGACAACAACCAATTAACCATGACCTGTCACTCATGGGACTTCACATTGGCTGCCACATACCCCATTGTTGATAGGAAGACTAAGAGTCTTCCAACACCTGCATATCAAGTGGTGTATGTCGCATTGAAATCATCGTCATTGTTGGGTGAGAGTGCCATATGGTGCCTCTGTTCCTAATCACTTCTCCAGGAACTTCTGGGTGCCAAAGTCCCAGCTTTCTGGTGGGGCTAGGATCATCCAAATACAAGACTTCCAACAGCATGGTACATCCCAGTGTGTCATCGCGTATTGTTGTCATCTTCTGCCGTTGGATCAAGAACACTCGAACACAATGTTATGCATATTTGCTGCAGCTTTGCCTGAAGACTTCTGGACAACAGCCCACAGGACTTTGGCTGAATTGCTCGTCCAGGAGCTTTGGCGACCTGCCATCTATAGTCAACACCTGGAGTCAGCAGAATTTCACCATTTCACAGGCAGGAGGTGTAAGTCGAGGCTGATGAGAAAACACAGAACTGTAAACCTGAACGAACGTACGTTAACTTGCTAATCGTGGTTTATTAGCGCCGAAAGAAGGTCTGTAAGTCCACGACACTGTACTGACAACAGAAATTGTCTCTGCTTGGTACTTCTATATTTAGATTCAGTACTCACAAAAGAAATTTGGTCACTATATAACACACAGTTACCCATTTTCTACCTTTCTATTCACAACTATGTTAAAACTTACCACTCTATTCATTGATACTGTTGTTATTATCCTTCAATAATCCAACCAGACGTACCTGTTCTACTTCCATTTCTATTTACCAGTTTGTAACAGGTATGACCTTAGCCTGCTCTTGCCTCTTTTCAGAATTTACAGTTTCCCAGGCATAAGCTACCTTTTGTAATCCATGGGCCTGATTCACATACTTACTTAAGCCTACGGTCAGCCATGTCTTGAGACGCGACAGCAGCTTTCTTAGTGCATACAGTCAAAATAACAGCAACTGTGACGTTAATGCTTGTAGGGTAAAGCACCAATATGAATGACATCCACTTACCATCATGCCACACCAAAAAATTATACCTAAAAACAACAGTTTTGGAGAGTACATTCATTTTATTTCACACCGTTGCCAGATGTCTACCTTTACAGACACATCGTGAAAATTGTTTCTTTACTTAGGACGTTTTACAACAGCTGTCTTCAAAACGTCTGTAGCAAAATTGTTTAGCGTCATTAGTAAAGAAACAATGTTCACGGAATGTAAATAAGTGTAAAGATCTAAACATGGGATGCCTTGAATTCCTGCTAGTTAAGCTAATTCATTACAAATTATCTTCAGTTTCAACAGTTGTAGTGTTCTAATACTTCCGGAATGTACAATAATTATATAGAAATGTTAGTGTGGAAATATCCGAAAATATTTCACAGGCAGAGCACAATGTGAGCGCCTCACTCTCTCTCTTCTCCCCCCCCCCCCTCCCCCTCTCGCTCTCTCTCTCTCTCTCTCTGTCCCACAAATTTATTCTGTGGGTGGAATTGAACCAGTCACGGGGCGAATGCAGCCCGTGGGCAACTGGTTGCAAACCCGTGCCCTGAACCATTTAGATTCCTAACATTCCCAAGTTCTAACGTGTAGAGCGTTACTCGTATTATCCTGCTCCTGATAACTCCTTGCTTTGCAGTCCCCACCTGAAGGTCCGAGTGAGGTACCACCTCATCTCCGAAAATATTTTGCTAAACATAGTGGCAGCCATAAGATTATTTTAGAGAACTGTCCTTTGGACACACTTTATATCGTCGACGCTGTGATTTCCGTTGTTTTCTGCTGTGAATGGTTGCTGATTAAAGGAAGGTGTGGAATAATGAGAATGAACTGAGACAGCGTGATATCACTTTGGTAGTGTGTGTGTGTGTGTGTGTGTGTGTGTGTGTGTAAATCTGTTAAATATTTCAGTATATGATTACAGAGCATTTGTGTGAATTATTTAAGTACCGTAAATGCCCTTCCATGTCCAACTGATCAAGATTTTTCAACATTTAGCATTTCTAGCTATTCGTACATTATCGCTGACGAGCTGCAGCTGCAGCTGCTGCCATTACGCGGCAAATATGAATTTAAACTAACCGCACTAAAGGCGCACGACTTGACACAATACAAATGCTAAACATTTTCTCATTGGCTTTTGGCTTAAAGCCGAATTTGAGATTTGGCCTGGACTAACGTAGGCACTTATTTTTGTGAAGAGTAAAGAGTTACTTAATAAAACCAAGTTATCTCATTGCGATTTTAAAAGGCAACCGGTAACAACAGGTAAGGGTTTCCAGATGTTACTTTATGGGAAAGAAGAGACGACGTAAGGGGAATAAATTACATTGTGTTGGGAAGGAAACAATACATTTGGCGGTAAAATTAGGGTTTCAACAGAAGAATAGTAAATAGGAATGTAACTAGATGGTGGCAATTATCTTGCAGTGGTAGGAAAATCAGAGGAAGAACTACAGTTCGAGAGAGGAAAGACTCTGAAATAAGTGAAACCTTGCAGTTGCTGACAGAAAATGCAAGCTAAGTGAAGATAATTAGATTTAGAACAACCATGGGTAAAAGATTTTGGAAAGGTCAATGGTATCTTCCCATAGAACCAAGAAAGAACAACTCTAAAGGAATAAAAGTGACTTGGATAGTTTTGAAATATGATTCAGGGGAGAAATTGTTAAAGTGCAATGAACTGATAGAATGAGGAATGCAGAAGTACTTAGAAGAATAGGAAGTGAATGAAAAATCTTTTAAATTACAATAATTAGGAAAACATCTAAGCTCCGACATAATTTCAAAAAAAAAAATAATAATTGCTTGTGGTTTTGAGCTCTCGAGTGAAAGACTGCTGTGCACACAGGAAGAAAAAGAAGCATAGTTTTAAAGATCACATTAAAAATCGACGAAATTACCCTCAGATTAAGGAAGATGCACAGAACTATGTGGGAAGCGTCTGTCGTTAAACAGATATACCGGAGAAGAGATTACAGAGGCATTCTTAATTATATGAGCAGACAGTTTATATAATGAACATTATACTGCAACGCAGTGGTCGTGGTTGTTGGGATGTTTAAAGGGGACTAAACAGCTAAGGTCATCAGTCCCCCAGCAGCGCAGTCTTTTGCATGCTATGGTATAATATCATGGATTTCAACATCAGTTGCTCATGAATGAAACAGCTCAGATTAAGTGCACAGAGTTCGCTGCCACGTAGGTACTCGTATCTTACGGTGCAGTGTTAGTAATCGGTGAGCCAAGGAGAAGGTAGTTGCGACCACCAAGTTCGACGATATTTCTGTTTAGTTCATTGGCAACTCCAACCGACTATCTAAGGAGCCAGTTGTGAAATGTAGCAGAATTCCTTACAAATAGCAAAGGCTTCGACATTTATCGCCTACGAGAAACATTCTCAAACGCAGTTCTACTGCATACGAAACTTCTTTGGCGTTACTTTTCAAAAATGGTTCAAATGGCTCTGAGCACTATGGGACTCAACATCTTACGTCATAAGTCCCCTAGAACTTAGAACTACTTAAACCTAACTAACCTAAGGACATCACGCACACCCATGCCCGAGGCAGGATTCGAACCTGCGACCGTAGCAGTCCCACGGTCCCGGACTGCAGCGCCAGAACCGCTAGACCACCGCGGCCGGCTGGCGTTACTTTTATTTCGTGGGAATCCTGTATACAGTTCACCCCGTACTTCCATGCGACCAGTCATTGTTACCTTTCATATAGTTCACAGTTTGGAGAAAAAGCTCTTATCATTTCTTTAGCTTATAATTACAAGTATTCTGTATTTATTATCAAACAGTAAATAACTGGATGTACTGAAAACACTGAGGTCACATCATAAAGCACGCGTCGACGTCTATTCTGCTAATACCTGTTTGTTGTGAGTGGTACCCTTTCTCCGTTATAAATGACAGAGGTATTATTTGGGTAGAAAGTCTGCTTCGTCCTGGCAGGTGAAACACAGATATACGATGTTTGAAAAAGTGTCTCTCTGTGCCAGTTATCAATGAACGTGCAGTTGTTAAAACTCTTTCACTTCTGGAAAGAGCGAGGGAAAAGCTACTCTCATATACACATATTGAGCGAAAAACCGTTTCACAATTCTATCGGACACTGTGTAGTTAAAATCGGCGTATTTGATATGGACGCGGAAGGGAGAAAGGCATTCGAATGCAAATGGAGCAATATTTTATCTGTAACAGAGAGAAGGCCGTTTTTGTACTGCCGGACGGTGATTCTCAATAGAACTTTTCATAACATGAGCGACAACCAGCCGATGTTTCAAAGCAAGAAAGAGTGGTTAATCGCCAGGCAGAAAATTGCAAACGTTTTACAGTGAACAAATGAAAAATTGATGCTGTACGTCTTTTACGTCACATAATGTAACTACTTCTGAAAAGGAAGTAAAGTTCGGAAACGACTTAGTTTTGACTAGTATTGTTAACTACGAAAGACCTTGCTCGAGACATGAATCTTTTTACAATCCGTATAAATAGTGTATTTTATCTGATGAGAACTGCATCAATAAGGGGTACAAAATTGTGGTATATGAAATGCATATAAATAAAATAAAACGATATTTTGTCTCAGATTTAGGACTTTTTCAGGATATTTTCACCAAGCTTTAGACCACAAATAGTGGTATGTATTGTTCCACTTCCTATGGAGTTCCACAAAATATGCAACATAAAATTTCACTTGCGAAAACTACAGGTACGTAGATACAGAACTGCTTAAAACTGTAAAATGGATTAATCACACTGCAAAAAGCTCACCTTTTTGAATGGTTTCATGGCAAAATGTCGTTTTGAATCACTTATTTCAAATTAGCTACGTTCCGTTTATGTGAGATAATCTAGACTGTATAACGACTTATAGTTTCAATTATATACCCACAATTTTGTTATACTGCTATTCTGAATTGGAAGAGACATACTATGATTTCCTGGAAGTATATCTTATCAGTGTAAAGATTAAAAATACATTTCTCTGGTTTGCCAACAGATAATATAGCGTAAGTCCCATATCTGTTTCGAAACAACTGTTCAGCATTTAAAGGTGGTTCGATAGTTACTGCTGCAAAACGGAACTGATGTCGGTACGGAAAGTGAAAGTACACAGTACAACACAAGGTGCTGAAGATCATCATCTTGTTCTTTTTTTTAATATTTTGATTCAGTACGCAACAGATTAACCGGTATAGCACGTCATCTAAAGGCACATAGCTGTACCACATGTTCCCCAGGTTAATATGACAGTAGCTACTCATATGATACATTACTTAGTGGATAGTATTAACTGCTACCACAGACATTTTGCAGTTGATGTATTTGTCGAGGGTGAACAGAAATTCACGTCCTTCGCTACCACAGTGCGATTCCTTCCATGCTGATAGTACCAAACTGTATTTGACAAAATTGCGTCACTTGCTTAGAGATTTGCGATAAGTTCGATTCCGGATACAGATGTATTTTTCTTATTTTCCTAATTTTAAATCGCTATACAGCAAATACTTCTATGGGAAGACGTGTAACTATTTAGTACTAACACACAAATGTGTGTACAATCGTTTTCATTACACCACTTTTAAGCCAGAGTTCAGAGAAACATGACCGTGTAAGTCACTAACTATGTGGAGATACAGGGAGCTCCATTTGAGCATCTGCTCTAAAAACTATACGTTTTATGAAATGCTGTCTCTGACAATCTGTTTAGAATTTTACATCTGGTCATTCTTATTGAATACAGTACTAAGTATGTTAAACGACGGCCCGTTGGTAAGTTCTGCAGTTATTTCCTTGCTATGTCAGGAAATTTATTTTTAACCGATTCTACCGTCTAGCCGGCTGGTGTGGCCGAGCGGTTCAGTCTGGAACCGCGCGACCGTTACGGTCGCAGGTTCGAATCCTGCTTCAGGCATGGATGTGTGTGATGTCCTTAGGTTAGTTAGGTTTTAGTAGTTCTAAGTTCTAGGGGACTATGACCTCAGATGTTAAGTCCCGTAGTGCTCAGAGCCATTTGAACCACTTTGAACTACCGTCTAACTAGTAACTGTTGCGTACAACATCAAAAAATGTATTTGTAGGTTTACACCTCATTTTATCAAGACTATACTGTTGTGACTTGGCAAGACAGCCAAGCCACTATGAGGTAGCCGAAAGGCATGCGTTTAAGCTCACGCAGGCTGGCGTGAGGTCTGGAACAGTTAAAGGAGTTGAGTCTAGTAAAAAAAATCCGGAGCTTCTGGAATACTTAACTTTAATCCATAATTGGTGAACATCGGGTGACGGTACATGCATCACAAGATAAACAGCAATTGATAATGGCGCCTTGCTAGGTCGCAGCAAATGACGTAGCTGAAAGCTATGCTAACTATCGTCTCGGCAAATGAGAGCGTAATTTGTCAGTGAACCATCGCTAGAAAAGTCGGCTGTACAACTGGGGCGAGTGCTAGGAAGTCTCTCTAGACCTGCCGTGTGGCGGCGCTCGGTCTGCAATCACTGACAGTGGCGACACGCGGGTCCGACGTATACTAACGAACCGCGGCCGATTTAAAGGCTACCACCTAGCAAGTGCGGTGTCAGGCGGTGACACCACATATACAACAGCTTTATGGGCAGATAAAACTATTTATTGTCCAGTTATAGCGTCGCAAAACCTCAGTCTGGTGTACGTATGGACATTAGCATTTAATGTAATAAAAATTCAAAACTGTGCACGTCAAGAAACATGGTAACGAGTATTCTTTGACTACCAGATCATTGAGTCAAAACTACAGTCAGTCAAGTCGTACAATTTTTTAGCGAGTAATAATGTACAGAAAAAATTAAGATGAGTATGGAGGAAGGCAAATGGCAGACTATAGGGATATAAGCAGACTGCAGTTTGTGTAGAAATAGGAATGCATAAATGGTTGTACAGCCCACACGTGAATATTTAACTTTATGACACACACACACACACACACACACACACACAGACGCACACATACACACACACACACACACATACCTCAGGTCGATAGAATAGGGACATGGGAAGTATTCAGAAGGTAGAGATGCGTACGTATGACGCTTGATTCTATAAGAAATATTTGATAACCGTAACTAGCAGACAATAGAAGAAAGGCACCCTACATTTCCAAAAAACTGCTTGGATAACTTCAGGTCTGAAAGCGCGAACACTTGTCAGTCTCTACGTATCTACGCTACATATATCGCACAGATAAAATTCAACAAATAACTGCTCGCACGTAGATGTACAGACAGTCACGGTTACACATTCCACCTGTGAATCAGAAGAAACCCTAATAGGTGGTACAACAGAAACTGGCACACATTTCACAATGATCTGCAAAGTATAGATGTGTAGCTATTACAGTCGTCTTCGTATCAGAAGTTGCTTCTCTCCAGCAGCGAATTCTAAATACGATAAACAATGAACTGTTTTACTGTCTGCTATCCTCATATTTCCTCCCCTGTCGCGTACAGATGCTACTAGCGGTTGTAGTTAGCCTGCTGTACTGCGACACGTGTTGGCTCCGTCTCGTGCCGGACAGTTGCCGGCAGTCTGTTATATACAGAAGCGCGTGCATACACGCGCACACACACACACATGCTTATACACACGCACAGTCCGCAGATGTCGCAGTGGACGTGTCTCGCTGCCGTGTTTCGGTGCGCAGTAGCGCGTTCTACAACCAAACATGCGTGCGGCGTGATGATGGAGAAGTTAGAGGCGCTGTGCTCGAGTAGCGTCAGTAGTTGGTTCCTGTGTCCACGCTTACAGTGCTGAACGTCCGCGTTCTACACGCTGCACCGAGGCGAGGTGACAGACGCCTCCGTCAACTGCAAGTGGCTAACGACAGCCAACCGTTGGCTTTCTCCACTAAAATGCAGTGATCAATGTGGAATTTAACAGCGAAGTACTGAGACGTCACGACACAACTTCTGGAATTGAGTTAGTACACCGAACAGTCCTCGTCGTTGGGAATAGTTGAAAATCAGCTTTTCGTGAGCTAGGCCACAACCTAATACTGCAGTTAGGTTCGACGACAACGTCTGCAGAGTCGCCCACAGCTGTCAGGAACGGATGGGCAGCTGTAAAAGCCTGACATACTGATGATGTTCGCAAGTTGCTCTCTCAACTCGATGACGATGCGAATCGCACTGATGTTAGTGTGAGCAGGAGAGATGGGCAGACTCGTTCATCTTCGAGAACGAGGTCACTGGCGATCTTTCCTTTTGGGAAACCGTTCTTTTTCACTTACTCACTGTTCTCTTTTTATCTTAGGGATGCGCTACACGTATTTTACACTACTCGCCATTAAAATTGCTACACCACGAAGATGACGTGCTACAGATGCGAAATTTAACCGAGAGGAAAAAGATGCTGTGATATGCAAATGATCAGATTTTCAGAGCATTCACACACGGTTGGCGCCGGTGGCGACATCTACAACGTGCTGACATGAGGAAAGTTTAAGCCGATTTCTCATACACAAACAGCAGTTGACCGGCGTTGCCTCGTGAAACGCTATTGTGATGCCTCGTGTAAGGTGGAGAAATGCGTATCATCACGTTTCCGACTTTGATAAAGGTCGGATTGTAGCCTACCGCGATTGTGGTTTATCGTCTCGTGACATTGCTGCTCGCGTTGGTAGAGATCCAATGACTGTTGCCGGCCGCGGTGGTCTCGCGGTTCTAGGCGCACAGTCCAGAAACGCGCGACTGCTATGGTCGCAGGTTCGAATCCTGCCTCTGGCATGGGTCTGTGTGATGTCCTTAGGTTACTTAGGTTTAAGTAGTTCTAAGTTCTAGGGGACTGATGACCACAGATGTTAAGTCCCATAGTGCTCAGAGCCATTTGAACCAATGACTGTTAGCAAAATATGGAATCGGTGGGTTCATGAGGGTAGTACGGAAAGCCGTGCGGGATCCCAACGGCCTAGTATAACTAGCCGTCGAGATGACAGGCGTCTTATCCGCATGGCTGTAACGGATCGTGCAGGCACGTCTCGATCCCTGAGTCAACAGGTGGGGACGTTTGCAAGACAAAAACCATCTGCACGAACAGTTCGACGACGTTTGCAGCAGCATGCACTATCAGCTCTGAGACCATGGCTGCGGTTACCCTTGACGCTGCATCACAGACGCACATTGGAAGCGTGTATTCGTCATCGCCATACTGGCGTATCACCCGGCGTGATGGTGTGGGGTGCCATTGGATACACGTCTCGGTCACCTCTTGTTCGCAATGACGGCACTTTGAACAGTGGACGTTACATTTCAGATGTGTTACGACCCGTGGCTCTACCCTTCATTCGATCCCTGCACGACCGCATGTTGCAGGCCCTGTACGGGCCTTTCTGGATACAGAAAATGTTCGACTGCTGCCCTGGCCAGCACATTCTCCAGATATCTCACCAATATAAAACGTCCGGTCAATGATGGCCGAGCAACTGGTTCGTCACAATACGCCAGTCACTACTCTTGATGAACTGTGGTATAGTGTTGAAGTTTCATGGGCGGCTGTACCTGTACACGCCATCCAAGCTCAAGGCCGCTATTACGGCCAGAGGTGGTTGTTCTGGGTACTGATTTCTCAGGATATTTGTACCTAAATTGCGTGAAAATGTAATCACGTGTCAGTTCTAGTATAATATATTTGTCCAATGAATACCCGTTTATCATCTGCATTTCTTCTTGGTGTAGCAATTTTAATGGCAAGTAGTGTAGATAGATTTCCAGAAAATATATCAACATGCGCAAGTACCTCATGTAGCCGGATTGTTTACTTCGATTTCTTTACCTCCAGGTTTTCTCAAGGAATCATCAGATTACTTGAGTGAAGTGACATGACCGGCCGCTTTAGTCGAGCTGTTCTAGGCGCTTCACTCCAGAACCACGCGGCTGCTACGGTCGCAGGTTCCAATCCTGCCTCGGTCATAGATGTGTGTGATGTCCTTAGGTTAGTTAGGTTTAAGTAGTCTAGGGGGCTGATGACCTCAGATGTTAAGTCCCATAGTGCCTAGAGCCATTTGAACCATTTTTGGAGTGACAGCCCAGTGACCGCAAGACAAGTAGTGAGCTGCCAGAACAAGCTAAACGGAATCTGTTCACGACCCAGTGCGGACAGCCCTATCGGCATTCACTTTCGACGAAATGTCGTAGTCACAGGATGTACAATACCATACAGAAAATTAGGTATTTTATGGTGGCATTACTAGCATGAAATAACTGGAATTAAACTCTCATCTGTCAAAACATCATTAATACTTTTTGTTTACTATTTGTTTGTGTGTAAATTAACTACGCATCAATGTATCATACTCTGTCAGAAGTGAAGACTTATTTGGAAAGTTAACTATTTCCAACACAGTGGCTCAGATACTGCATCCTAAAATTAGAGGGTTTGTTCAAACAATGGCAAGAACTACATAAATATGCTGGGAGATCGTCGAAATTTAATAAGTGAAAAGAAACAAGATTTTTTTCGAAACCTTGACGACATAGCACATGTCATTGCCTTGAAGATCTTTACAGTCGAAAAAGATTACCAGTTTTTGGTCAATCCGCAGTTGAATAGCGCCTCAAGGTACTTGTAAGAAAACAAGCATCTGTTATTTGAGAAAGAGAACTTCTGAACGGACACAGGTAGCCATTAACAAACGACAGTGAAACGAATATCAAAATCAACAAAATTATAAAACTTCCTGGCAGATTAAGCCTGTGTGCCGGAGCGAGACTCGAACTCGGAACCTTTGCCTTTCGCGGGCAATTGCTCTACCGTCTGAGCTACCCAAGCACGACTCAAGCCCCGTCCTCGCAGCTTTACTTCTGCCAGTACCTCGTCTCCTACCTTCCAAACTTTACAGAAGCTCTCCTGCGAACCTTGCAGTCCTAGCACTCCTGCTGGTAGAGCACTTGCCCGCGAAAGGCAAAAGTCCCGATTTCGAGTCTCGGTCCAGCACACAGTTTTAATCTGCCAGAAAGTTTCACATCAGTGCACGCTCCACTGCAGAGTGAAAATCTCATTCTGGGAACAAAACTATACATTACTGTTTTGTGTACTTAAAATATAAATCTAATGCAAAGTGTATCTGAAAATGGAGTAGAACAAGAATCCACTACTAGATCTATGCTGCTAATTTAACGCATTTTAGTCGTTAATTTGCTACGGAATATCAGGAAAAAGTCTCCATGAAACTAGCACTGAAATGCTTTTCTATGAAACCGTAAGTTTCTGTCAGAACGGCATAAAATACGACTACCTTTAGAGGTGCGTGTGTTTTGAAGAAAACATTTTGCAAAACGATCCTTTGCATTTACCTGGCAGGCATAAGTATATGAGACGATTGTAATGATATTTTTCGCATTAACTGTGATATGTCTTTTCGACGATCCATCTCGTGGAGTCTCTCTACGCTCCAAAGGCATCCACCATGCAAGGGGGCTAGCAAAAACCATTTATCTATTGAAAAAGTTTATTTTGCTTCAGATAGTGAAATTGCGACCACAGGATGAGATTGCAGTTTGTTCTGTTTGTGTTCTCCGTACCGATGTGTATTTCCAAGCATAATCCAGTGTCACGTCAGAAGCCAAAGCTCCGTATTTCGATTAAGAATCCTTTCAAAACTTTATACATATGCCACGTTGTGGATAGTGATGTCCCGTGTGCGGCTTTACAAAAATGAAATATCATTTATCGTTGCTGTCCTCTGTTCTGTCGCCTAAATCTTCTGAATCAAAAATTAAAACAGTGACTACGCTGAATCGTGAAGCAGAAGCAACAGACAAAGATATATAGGGATTCAAGTAGGAGTCAATCAAATCTCAAACAATACGATTAATGTGGTTGAAGTGCTCGTTTCGAATAAATCAAGAGTAGATTCAAACAATCTAATTTGAGTGACAAGTTCTTTAAGACATGTTCCTCACAGTAGCCAGTATATGAAGAGATCAACACACCACATGTAGTTACTAATGTTAACGTTGTAAAGTATCTGACAGAGAAAGGTTTCAAATTCATGTAATTTTATTGTAATGAATAAATGATACATAAAAATGTTTTTCGATGTATAAGTATGTTTTAAAAAATGTGATTTTCTAGTCACATTTACCTTACACGCTCAGTAAGTAATAGTTTCATAGGTTTCCTTATTATACTAAATGCAGTAACACTGTGTTAATAATTAGGTTGAAAGTAATTACATTTTTCGTTGAAAAGGTGCTTCTGAACAATATATTTTGAGATGAAAACTAAATATAGCTTTATATCATTCTAAGATATTTCAAGTGGAGAGGCGCCCTTCACCTTTTGCTACTGAGTCGAAATCGTGAACAAATTATTTGCCCAAAGAAACCAAACTAGGGGGCTACTCAAGGAAACAACCAAACTTGAAAAAGAAGAGCCTATCTATGTGTCTTTCTGGAACAAATGCGAAGATCGTAAGTTTCATGTAAATTGTTTCAGAGAACAATTAAAAAAGATTACAAGTTATATTAAAAACTGCTCCTTAAATGAAGGAAAAAGAAACTTGCCTCGCAATGAGTGTGTGTCCTACAGCTGTATATATTAGACACAAATTTTATTATATAAGTTTTATAATTATATAAAAGTAAAAATGGAATGTAGAACAAGTGACTGCCCGAAGAAGAACGAAACCAAGCATGGATCGAGATCGGCCATCCACGACCGAACGAACCATTCCGGGAACGAGACCACCCGCTACCCTTCTGGGAACGAGACCATCCGCGAGCAACGCGGAGAGTAAACGGCTGTTCCTTAGAAGCCGTCCCTGGTCCTTCAGTTCACTTCAGCGAACCAATCCTTCCTACATCTACATCCACATACGCGCCCGGGTTCCCGGGTTCGATTCCCGGCGGGGTCAGCGATTTTCTCTGCCTCCTGATGACTGGGTGTTGTGTGATGTCCTTAGGTTAGTTAGGTTTAAGTAGTTCTAAGTTCTAGGGGACTGATGACCATAGATGTTAAGTCCCATAGTGCTCAGAGCCATTTGGACCACATCCACATACACACTCTGCTAGCCACCGTACGGTGCCAGCACGAGGGTAGTATGTACCACAACTAGTCGTTTCCTGTCGTGTTTCACTCGCAGGTACAACGAATGGACAACGACTGTGTATATGCTTCCTTATTGGTCGTACATTATGTTCGTCTTCGGTACGCGAAATGTGTGTTGGCACCAGTATGATAGTTCTGCATACAGTTTCAAATGCCGGTTCTCTAAACTTCCTTAGTATTGATCCTCCAAAAGAACGTCACCTTCACTCCACGGACTCCCATTCGAGTTCCCGAAGCACATCCGTAGCACCTGTGTGCTGTTCAGCCCTATCAGGAACAAATCGAGCAGGGCTATTTCTGAATTGCTTCGATTTCTTCCTTTAATGCGAACTGGTGTGGATAAAATAAACTCGAAAAGTGCTCAAGAATAGGTCGCACTAGCATCCTATATGTGGTCTACTTTACACTTGAAACTTCCTGGCAGGTTCAAACAGTGTGCCGGACCGAGACTCGAACTCGGGACCTTCGCCTTTCGCGGGGAAGTGCTCTACCATCTGAGCTACGCAAGGACGACTCAGACCCCATCCTCACAGCTTTACTTCTGCCAGTGTCTCGTCTCCTACCTTCCAAACTTCACAGAAGCTCTCCTGCGAACCTTACAGAACTAGCACTCCTGGGACAAAGGATATTGCGGAGACATGACTTATCCACAGCCTGGGGGATGTTTCAAGAATGAGATTTTCACGAGGCGTAAGTCGTGCTTGGGTAGCTCAGTTGGTAGAGCACTTGCCAGCGAAAGGCAAAGGTCCTGAGTTCGAGTCTCGGTCCGGCACGCAGTTTTAATCTGCCAGCAAGTTTCGTATCAGAGCACACTCCGCTGCAGAGTGAGTATCTCGTTCTACTGTACACTTTCCAAAAATTCTCCCAGTAAATTGAAGTCAGCTATTTGGCTTTCCTAGCACAAACCACGCATGCTCGTTCCATTGTATATCGCTTTAAAACACTACGCTCAGACAGTTAAACTATCCGACTCTATCAAACAGGCCACCACTAAAGTTGTATCCGAACATTGCGGGTATGCTTTTATTACTCACCCGCATTAACTTACATTTTTCTACATTTAGAGCCAGCTGCCATTGTTCACCCCGACTAGAAATTTTGTGTAAGTCATCTAGTATCATCACAAAGTCACCAATTTTCGACACCTTCCCGTACACCAAATCATCATCAGCAAATAACAGCAGACTGCTGTCAATTCTGTCAGCCACATCATTTATGTATATAGAAAATAACAGCAGACTGCTGTCAATTCTGTCAGCCACATCATTTATGTATATAGAAAATAACAGCAGACTGCTGGCAATTCTGTCAGCCACATCATTTATGTATACAGAAAATAACAGCGTTCCTATCAAACTTCCCTTGGGTACTCCTGTTGATACCTTTGTCTCTTAGGAACAATCGGCGTCGAGAACATCATACCGGGTTATATTACTTAATAAGTCTTCGAGCCACCATCATGTCTGGAAACTTATTCCGAGAGGTCTTACATTTGTTAACAGTCTGCAAAGAGGTACCGTGTAAAACGTTTCTCGGAAATCTAGAAATATGGAATCTGCCCATTGCTCTTCATCTAGAGTTCGCAGCATATCATTTGAGAAAATGGAAAGCTGAATTTCACACGAGTGATGCTTTCTTAATCCGTGCGGATTCGTGGACAGCAGCAAACCGAAGGATATAGGTCTGTAATTTTGCGTGTCCGTGATTTCAGACTTCCTATATGCAGGACTCACCTGTGGTTTTTTCCAGTCACCTGGGACTTTGCGCTGGGCAAGACATTCTCAATAAATGTGAGCTAAATAAGAAGCCAATGCCGTGAAGTACTCTTTGTAAAACTGAAATGGGACTGTTCGGGACCTGTCGACTTATTCGTTTTCATCTCTTTCAGCTGTTTCTCTACGCCAGGTATGCTGATCAGTTATTACTATGTCATTCATACGGGACTCTGTTCTATGGTCAAACGACGGTAGGTTTGTACGATCCTTCTGCGTGAACGACTTCCTAACGCGAAACTCGAAACTTCGCCTTTCGTTTATCTGTCTTCAACTGCCGCGCCAGACAGGTCAAAGAGTGAGTTAATGGAAATAATAGACCTGCTTAGCGATTTTACATAGTGTGGTGTTTGCACCCCAACATTTCTCACTTTTGTTACATTTTTGTTGCAACCTTTTAACGCACAGACACGAAGATTTTGTTAATGGAGGCTAGCGAGTAGGCAGGCACACTCATTGAACGATGCGCCATATGGTCACACAGCGCGAGATCAGCCGGGCGAGCAAGAACCCATCGTACTGGAGCAGAGAGAGAGAGAGAGAGAGGAGAGAGACAGTGGGGATTCATCTGCAACACTACGGACAAGAACCGAATCATTTGCAACATATATATTTACATACAGCTCCAACCGTGCTGATGACGTTATTTGCACTGAGAACTTGTTAAAAATAATTTCGGTATCGTTCAATTAATCAGGAATGCTACACAAAAATTTTAGTTCCTGTCCGTGCTTATTGATGGAAAGGGTAGACCAATCACAAGTGCGTTGTGAGAGGGCAGGCACCAAGCTCACTGCGACTCTATGATCGGTTTCCGAGGAGATAATTCATGAATCAGTGTCTTCGGATGACGTACTTGTGCGATATTTTGTTAATCCGAGGCAGCCTACGATCGGTTTACGTCCCTTGCTGCGAAGGTGAATCCACCACGTCTGGCACACAGTGCCAGCAGAGCCTGTGCGCCAATCAACCGACACCTGAGGTGTTTCATGCGACGCGCCAACTTCTTCGCCATTATTAACCGCGAGGCAGCAGCCTGAAGGCGGCTGATCGTCGTTGTCGTTGTGGTCTTCATTCCAGAGACTGGTTTGATGCAGCTCTCCATGCTACTCTATCCTGTGCAAGATTCCTCGTCTCCCAGTACCTTCTGAAACTGCTTAGTGTATTCATCTCTTGGTTTCCCTCTACGATTTGTACCCTCCACGCTGCCCTGCAGTACTGAATTTGTGATCCCTTGATGCCTCAGAACATGTCCTACCAACCGATCGTTTCTTCTAGTCAAGTTGTGCCACAAATTTCTCTTCCCCGCAATTCTATTCAATATCTCCTCATTAGTTATGTGATCTACACATCTAATCTTCAGCATTCTTCTGTAGCACCACATTTCGAAGGCCTCTATTCTCTTCTTGTCTAAACTATTTATTGTCCGTGTTTCACTTCCATACATGGATACAATCCATACAAATACTTTCAGAAACGACTTACTGACACTTAAATCTATACTACATCTACATCTTCATCTACATGACTACTCTGCCATTCACATTTAAGTGCTTGGCAGAGGGTTCATCGAACCACAATCATACTATTTCTCTACCATTCCACTCCCGAACAGCGCGCGGGAAAAACGTACACCTAATCCTTTCCGTTCGAGCTCTGATTTATCTTATTTTATTTTTATGTTCATTCCTACCTATGTAGGTTGGGCTCAACAAAATATTTCTCGATGTGAACAAATTTTTCTTCTTCAGAAACGCTTTCCTTGCCAGTGCCAATCTACATTTTATATACTCTCTACTTCGACCATCATCAGTTATTTTGCTCCCCAAATAGCAGAACTCCTTTACTACTTTAAGTGTCTCATTCCCTAATCTAATTCGCTCAGCATCACCCGACTAAATTCGACTACATACCATTATCCTAGATTTGCTTTTGCTGATGTACACTCTTTGACGTAAAACTCGACTGGCGGCCGGCCGCTGCAGAGGCTAAGTCCGCACCGATCGCGACATGGGACAAATAAACTGGCCAACTTGCTAATTCTCCAAGTCCGGCAATCTGCACAATCTGGCAACACTGTAGACTGCGGCACTTCCTGGAGCAAATCTTGTCCCATTTAAGAGAAACCATATACCGTTTACGCCCGTGGTATAGCGGTACCGTGCGTTGTTTCTGTCTACAACATCTGTGGATCGAAACTAGCTGGCGCAAAAAATTTTTATAGCCTATTCCAACTGAATGCTGAAGACACGAATGTAATGGTAATGCAGATCCAATGTATTTCACTTTCCATCACACCGATAACAAACTTTTATTCAGTAACCATTTTGTGGCAGATTTCTTGCAGAGTGTCCTCCTCTGGACGCCGCATGCGGCAAAGCTCCGGGATCCATTTGCTGGCTACCGACAGCGGCCGTGGCGACAGCAGCGGCGCAGCACTCCCCCGTTCTTTATCGAAAGCGCCTGCTACCGCTCATCGCTTTTGATAATTTAAAACGCTTTATTATTATTAAATGTTGCTCCTTAGAAGACTTCTACGATTTCCATTCACGCTCGAAATCAATACTGACCGACGCCCTGATTAGTAGATGGGTACTGTATTACGTTCAAAAATGTTCAAATGTGTGTGAAATCTTATAGGACTTAGCTGCTAAGGTCATCAGTCCCTAAGCTTACACACTACGTAACCTAAATTATCCTAAGGAAAAACACACACACCCATGCCCGAGGGAGGACTCGAACCTCCGCTGGGACCAACTGCACAGTCTATGACTGTATTACATTAATCGGCAGGAGCTGCGTATGATCCGAAATTAATTTGACAGACTTAGACGAAATTAAACCACCTCACTACATTCTATGAAATTATAAATGCTTCACACCTCTTTCTTTTCCTTTCAAAGTCCATTATTTGTGCAACTTTTGGCCAATATTCGGATGTTTTCGTCAGGCCAGAGTGAGCGTCTGTGGTGCAAAGTGTATTACAGTTTTTGTTTCATTCCTTATGGTAAGTCTATGCGATAAACTGGTTAAATACCTTTCAATGCATTCTCTGCCTCGTGATGACTGGGTGTTGTGTGATGTCCTTAGCTTAGTTACGCTTAAGTAGTTCTAAGTTCTATGGGACTGACGACCATAGATGTTAGGTCCCATAGTGCTCAGAGCCTTTTGAACCATTTTTGAACCTTGCAATGCGTGCTCTGTAGCAGTGCAGCAACACTGCACATTTGGCGTTCGATGTATAGATTCAACGTTGATCGGAAGTGATAGTTAAGGTCATCAGATTTAAACCAGAAAAAGTTATCGTTTTTGAGGTTTCATAGAATGGAAAGGAACTGCTAACGCCGGTGTCAGCCAACGTCTACAGTTAAATGCTATTGCAAAATTTAGAAGAGAGGAACTATATTTATCTACATGTTCACTTCATAAACAACCTCCTGACATGTTAGACCTATATGACGAACAAAGCTCAAATTCGAATCGTTCACAGTAGGTTTGAATCTATTCGGAAACCATTTTACAGTGAAGCACCTTGGCATTTGCAAAACAGACATTCCTGATATTAACATAATTTACTAAGTCGAAATTGCAAGAAGATTTATGTGTAAAGGCATTCTTCATATTTAGCGGTTTGCAACTCCATTAGTTAAAATGGAAAATAAAACGTTGTGTTCAGGGGCCTTCGCCGAGATTGGAACTGCCATTTCATATAGCACCAGCATCGCAACGCATAGCCGGCCGAAGTGGCCGTGCGGTTAAAGGCGCTGCAGTCTGGAACCGCAAGACCGCTACGGTCGCAGGTTCGAATCCTGCCTCGGGCATGGATGTTTGTGACGTCCTTCGGTTAGTTAGGTTTAACTAGTTCTAAGTTCTAGGGGACTAATGACCTCAGCAGTTGAGTCCCATAGTGCTCAGAGCCACTCGCAACGCATAAGGGAATAGCTGAGCTAACAACACACTGGCGGCAACAGGGGGACTATAGTCATTGCGATATTGCCTGAGCCTCAAAACGCAACATTAAACACACAAACAGGTGTTACTTATGAAGAATGCCATTCTTAGAGTCCAGTAATTAAATATACTTTGTAAGTGTCTCATCTTACAGTGGATTATATCGTATGAGTCTTCGATGTGAAAAACGAATTCCAAGTGAATTTAGCGACGTAATGCCGGGCTACAGCCGGATGTAAAAGGACACTCTCACAGTGTTGACAAATACTTGCTACGACGCTGCCAATTCTCAGCTCTCTTACGAGACAGCTCTTTAGCGAAATGCTTGTCGTGATTGTCCGATACGGTTCTTGAGAGGGGAGACGCGCGCGCACGTTTGGTTTTCATGCGGCGTTCTCCCCTGATAGTTTCTGACTTCGCCTTGTGGGCTATGTATACACTTGAGGCATTCAATTATCATTAATCTAGAATGAATTAAGTTTCAGCTTCCGGCATGGAAGAAGGCTGTTAACGCCGACATTATATCATTACAACGCAGGGAAAGCAAAACGGATGATTCAGTGTTTCTCATTCAGCATAAAGCATGTGAGATAATTTTCCGTAACGTTCATAATCATCTCAAAATACAAACGAGGTAAAAATACATCGAAAGCTTATTTTAACTAAATCTAATGTAAGATATCAAACACTTTGCACCTCGATGTCGAATGTGTCCACGTGCAATCTTTTGCAGCATACATATAGACTGTCATGATTACCACGAGTCTTAACAAATATGTTAGTATGGATGGAAGCAAGAAGAGAAGCAATCAACAAATATTCGATTCCACATGGCATTCATTCCATTTGAGATTTAAGAAGAAGTAAAGCGGGATATTACTTTCGTTAATACGAAAGATAGGCCGCACATATGGACAACGAGGAAATCTGTGTCTTCATAAGTTTCCTCCTTGAAATGTGTGTGCTCTATTATATACTGGGTAGCCTGATCATTGTTTCCGTGATGTTATCCTCTTGTTTGGCCCCAAAACTATGAACAGATTCCAAATGCATGTCTCTGCATGAAAGTAGCTGTGTGAACCCTTCCTGAGTTATTTATTTGTGTCTTTGCTTGGAATTCATAAGCAGACCGCTGTGCCTCCCCCCCTCGAGGGTTAGGTCTCCAAACTAAACCGTTTTTTATCCACTGGCATAATTTATTCAGACAGCATCAGCACAAGACTATCAAACAAAGCCTTTGTTTAATATCTTGCCTAATGACTGTCGTTTCTTTCTTAATAGTGGTCCTTCACAAAGCATTTTAACGAAGTTTATATTTGTGTGTGACAGATAACTGATAAAAGATATTCTTTTATTTTCTCAGTCTTCCTGTCTCCACTGAGTTGCAAATGATTGTCTTTATAAAACGCGTAGTAGCGTCACAAGGGCAACTGTCGCAATGCAGTCGCAGTGGAATCGAGAGAGTAGGGTGCGTGTGGTTGAACTGATTGATCATGGCAGCTATTCGGCATGAGAACCTGGAGAAAAGAGTGGAGTACCGGCAAGAACAGCTAGACGCTGGTGGAAAGGATACAAGGAAAGGGGCTATATAGGGCGGAAAAGAGGAAGTGGACGGCACCGTGTGTCTACCGCAGCAGATGATGAACGTGTTTTGGCGAGTATACGTGCTAATCCATTCCTCAGTAGCCGTGCCCTGAAAGAGCTATCTCAGTTTCCCGGCAGCGGAAAGACTGTTACGAGGAGACTGAAAGACGTCGGATTATATTGTCGGAGAGCTGTTATAAAGCAGCAATTAACCGATTATCAGAGGGCTGACCGCATGGCTTTTTTAGCAGAATATATCGACTTTGGCTGGAGTAGAGTAATCTTTTCGGATGATAAAATATTTTCTTCCTGTAGCGACGCCCCTGTTCAAGTGAGACAAGAAATTTTCTCTACAAAGTTATCAGTTTATGCTGTTAGTGACTTTACATTTGTAGTGGGCACAAAATAATAAATTTAAACAGTTCCCTATATCATGATTTTAGTAGTTCATCCCTCATCTGATAAATAAATGTGACCCTTGAATTTGTGAATATTTGCATTAACACGCAAATGTTTTTAGCGTTTGGTATACCGCCCACGAGGACAATGCTTCCAGCAATTACATTTTCTCTTCTTAGGCTTCTCTCCACAGTTAATTCTTATACGACTCTGCGATTCGTTTCTATCTCCTTCCACCTTGTGTTGGTCATTTTCCGCTACATTCAGAATCCTGTGTCCTGTAGGTGGTACTTAGTTTTTCAGATCCCATCTTTCACTTCCAAAGAAAAGAGTACTCCACATCATCCATTTTGTAGCGTGTTTCTATATTTCTGTCACTTGTATGTTTACTTCAGAGAATATTATTCGTAAACATAAATGGTTTGCTAACGCTGTTCTTCGCTTTACTTTTGTTAAGCATCTATTTTTCTCACATTCTGGTTCTGAAGTGCTGTGCTTTTAATGCCACCAGTTTTTATTGCTGTGTTCATATGTTTATTACTTTTTCTCATTGCCATTACCATTTGTTGTTGTTCTCACATTCCAGTGTTATTCTTTTCTCGATTTTCGGATAATACCTGCAAAATGTTGTTTATTCTGTCTAAATTTGGAACTATTAGGAAATTTTTAACAAATGTGATGCAGCGTATCTTTTCACAATTGAATTTAACTGTTAATATTTCCTGTTCCGTTGCTTGTATTGCTTCTGTAGTATACAAGTGACAGAAATATAGAAACACGCTATATATATATATATATATATATATATATATATATATATATATATATATATATATATATATATATATATATATATACGGTGTTAAGGAAAGTGGTATTCCATACTTTGCGAGTCGGTAGTATGGACTAAAAGAAGACAACCTGCATATTGTAGGAGCTACACGCACTTCTTCAGTACAAGAGAAGTGTTTTAAGTAGAACAACAGATGTGTTTCACAGTAGTAAAAGTGAAGGAGTGCTCATTGCTCTTAAGATATTGATTTCAGACTCATTTCTCTTGTTTAGTGGATATGTTTGTCTTCTTTCTGTCCATCCTATCAGCTCTCGAAACGTGGATTACTTGTTTTTAATACCCTGTATTCGAAGCAGATACAGGGTGTTTCAAAAATGACCGGTATATTTGAAACGGCAATAAAAACTAAACGAGCAGCGATAGAAATACACCGTTTGTTGCAATATGCTTGGGACAACAGTACATTTTCAGGCAGACAAACTTTCGAAATTACAGTAGTTACAATTTTCAACAACAGATGGCGCTGCGGTCTGGGAAACTCTATAGTAAGATATTTTCCACATATCCACCATGCGTAGCAATAATATGGCGTAGTGGTGGTGGTGGTTAGTGTTTAACGTCCCGTCGACAACGAGGTCATTAGAGACGGAGCGCAAGCTCGGGTTAGGGAAGGATTGGGAAGGAAATCAGCCGTGCCCTTGCAAAGGAACCATCCCGGCATTTGCCTGAAACGATTTAGGGAAATCACGGAAAACCTAAATCAGGATGGCCGGAGACGGGATTGAACGGTCGTCCTCCCGAATGCGAGTCCAGTGTGCTAACCACTGCGCCACCTCGCTCGGTGGCGTAGTCTCTGAATGAAATTACCCGAAACCTTTGACAACGTGTCTGGCGGAATGGCTTCACATGCAGATGAGATGTACTGCTTCAGCTGTTCAATTGTTTCTGGATTCTGGCGGTACACCTGGTCTTTCAAGTGTCCCCACAGAAAGAAGTCACCGGGGTTCATGTCTGGCGAATAGGGAGGCCAATCCACGCCGCCTCCTGTATGTTTCGGATAGCCCAAAGCAATCACACGATCATCGAAATATTCATTCAGTAAATTAAAGACGTCGGCCGTGCGATGTGGCCGGGCACCATCTTGCATAAACCACGAGGTGTTTGCAGTGTCGTCTAAGGCAGTTTGTACCGCCACAAATTCACGAAGAATGTCCAGATAGCGTGATGCAGTAATCGTTTCGGATCTGAAAAATGGGCCAATGATTCCTTTGGAAGAAATGGCGGCCCAGACCAGTACTTTTTGAGGATGCAGGGACGATGGGACTGCAACATGGGGCTTTTCGGTTGCCCATATGCGCCAGTTCTGTTTATTGACGAAGCCGTCCAGGTAAAAATAAGCTTCGTCAGTAAACCAAATGCTGCCCACATGCATATCGCCGTCAACAATCCTGTGCACTATATCGTTAGCGAATGTCTCTCGTGCAGCAATGGTAGCGGCGCTGAGGGGTTGCCGCGTTTGAATTTTGTATGGATAGAGGTGTAAACTCTGGCGCATGAGACGATACGTGGACGTTGGCGTCATTTGGACCGCAGCTGCAACACGGCGAACGGAAACCCGAGGCCGCTGTTGGATCACCTGCTGCACTAGCTGCGCGTTGCCCTCTGTGGTTGCTGTACGCGGTCGCCCTACCTTTCCAGCACGTTCATCCGTCACGTTCCCAGTCCGTTGAAATTTTTCAAACAGATCCTTTATTGTATCGCTTTTCGGTCCTTTGGTTACATTAAACCTCCGTTGAAAACTTCGTCTTGTTGCAACAACACTGTGTTCTAAACGGTGGAATTCCAACACCAGAAAAATCCTCTGTTCTAAGGAATAAACCATGTTGTCTACAGCACACTTGCACGTTGTGAACAGCACACGCTTACAGCAGAAAGACGACGTACAGAATGGCGCACCCACAGACTGCGTTGTCTTCTATATCTTTCACATCACTTGCAGCGCCATCTGTTGTTGAAAATTGTAACTACTGTAATTTCGAAAGTTTGCCCGTCTGAAAATGTACTGTTGTCCCAAGCATATTGCAACAAACGGTGTATTTCTATCGCTGCTCGTTTAGTTTTTATTGCCGTTTCAAATATACCGGTCATTTTTGAAACACCCTGTATGTAAACAAAGGACGTCCATATTCATTTCCAGACATTATATTCCTATTTTATTCCATTTGTATTTGTTATTGGTCTCTAATGTATTCAAAAATTGGAACCAATCAAGTCAGTTTTTTATAATAGTAAAATTATACCCTCCATTTCGAACCATTCCTATATCAATGAAGGAATTATTTCTGTATCGGTTCATTTCTTCTCTTTTAACTAGCAGCACATACAAACCTGTAACTGATTTAGTTATTCTTATTTTGTTTCCTAATAGGCCTGCCCCAATAAACCGATCTATATTTCCTTTTATTAAAATTGTACGATATTTTTATGTTTCTTGGAGGCATGCTGTACTTTTCACTGTTGAATGCCTTGGCTGATTTTTCTTTTACAGTTAAGCATAAGATAAAATATACTTTACAGTACTTTACTAAAATTACAGTCATGAACTATAACATATCCTCCAAGGTATACACTCTTTTTCTCCAGGTCACTTCTCGAAACTTAGAATATAATTGCGCAGTAATGTCCACATGTAAAATTAAAATGCGTTCAACGTTTCGTAAGTGTATTTCCTCACCTCTTGGCATGGGTGAATGATAAAACATCTGTCAAACAGGAGAGGCGAGGTCTGTATCACCTAATCCCAGATCGTTCGCGCTCGTTTCTGCCATCCACTTTGACATTGGAAGTGCCTGATGACGCGGCTAGGAATCGGAGAGTGAACGTACTGGTGACGTAGTTTGTGGTTCCTGGTGTCTCAACCTAAAGCCGTTCACCCTAGTATGCTTTCTGTCAGGAAATATCGTCCTCGGAAAGTGGACAGGATGGGTTTCTCTTCCTTTGAAATTGTGAGATAGCCGCATCAGCACGTTTCCAAGATAGTACACCGTTGTTCACGAGATTTCTTTCTCGTAAATCTTTTTCTTTATTCCCCGTTTACATTCAATTTTGATATCAGCTGCATTGCGTGCATTGCCTTGATTAAAAATTATATGACAAAGAAACAAATTGTTTTCGTGTTTAATATTCCGTAGTCGCATGCAAATATATGAATTGGGTTACGATTTACAAATTTTATGATCTTAGTCATAACAGCAACGCTGCATATACGAATTACTCTTGAGCAATGAACATTACATAAATATACGTACTCGTAGTGGTATTTAGTTCTCACTAATATGAAGGAATAACTTATTTCACTAACATTCATGAAATCAGCTGTTTATCTCAACTGTAGGCGTTTACTCAGACCGCGGGCCGCGTTGACACGAGGTGTGAACAGGCGGCGTCCTTCAGTAAATGCAACACATTGAGCGAACGAACACGTGTAAAGTCCGTAGAGAACATCTCGCTATAAAACAGATTTCTTTCTTCTATATATCTCTGTCAGTGGAAAGATAGAAAAAAGAATTGTATAGTGAAGGCTAGCAATCGTTTTGAATAAGCGAAGCAGATCAGCTTTACAACCATGCAACAGAGTCCAACAGTTCAACAGACTGCTGCACTGTATTGAACAACTTACATACCACCTTATCATTACCAAAGCATAGGAGGACGGCATATTCTGAAAGAAGTCCTACCTGCGTCTAGTAACTGACGCCTTAAACTATATTCTGATCCCCGTCCCAGCACCCACCACTTGTCAATGTAGGTTTTTGTCAACAGCTATCAGCAAAGGATTTTGCAATGTGGAATCCTCCAAATAATTTATAAACCTGTAGCTTAGACTACACAGCCAATGCAGTTGTCGAATTTTTTCACAGTATGGAAATTCATAGTATTAGTCCGAAGTATTTAATTTCTAAGTTAATGGATGATCATTTCTTTACAGGACCATAGCCCGATTCATAATAGCAGAGCCGTCCAGAACTACTTCCAAGGTCAGCAGAGAATAAAACGTCTTTCTTTCGTGCCAAAATCACCAGACCTCAACGCCACTGAAAATATGTGGTTCAAAAATAGCTCTGAGCACTATGGGGCTTAACATCTGAGGTCATCAATCCCCTAGAACTTGGAACTACTTAAACCTAACTACCCTAAGGACATCACAAACATCCATGCCCGAGGCAGGATTCGAACCTGCGACCGTAGAGGTCGCGCTGTTCCCGACTGAAGCGCCTAGAACCGCTCGGCCACAACGGCCGACGGAAATATGTGGGCGGAGCTTACGAGGTCGTTACCACCTGGGTCAAGGAATTGAGAAACTCTGTGGGAAAATATAGAGAATACATGGTGTGAGATAAACGATCATCACACTCTGTCGATGAATTTAACCTTATCATTTCCCCGACGCCTTCGAGCAATCATAGACAACGAGGGAGTATGGGTAGGGTACTGAAAGAAAAATAAAAGCCAAACCAGTTGCGAGGTCCTAAAGTGTTCCGGAAATCTACTAATGCTAAATGGTCCTTGTGTATTCTCATTAAATGTCTCACCACGTGATTCTTACACATAACAACTACTAATTATATTCTTTACTCAAAGAAATAAATAAACAAATGTACGCGCAACGGATAAATGTTTAATTTTGTAGTATTAACCCCAAATTTGGTACACTGTTAATCACCCGACTGTGTTTAAAGAAAATACGTAAGTAATAGGGATCTTAACTGGGCCTGCATAACTTCTCCTCCGTTATGTAAGCTATTTCTTTTCATTCTGTCTTACTTTCATCTCTCAAAACATAAGATCTCTCAAAACACAAGATAAAATTTCCAGCCGGCCGGAGTGGCCGTGCGGTTCTAGGCGCTACAGTCTGGAACCGAGCGACCGCTACGATCGCAGGTTCGAATCCTGCCCCGGGCATGGATGTGTGTGATATCCTTAGGTTAGTTAGGTTTAATTAGTTCTAAGTTCTAGGCGACTGATGACCTCAGAAATTAAGTCGCATAGTGCTCAGAGCCATTTGAACCATTTTTTAAAATTTCCTAACAGCTGATCTTGTAACAGCACATATAAAGATATTTTACTGCCTATGGTTTCTCACCCACGGGAAGGAATGGAGGATAGCCCACAATGCTTGATTCATAACGTCACAGCAACACACTATCACTCTTATTACCATTGGGCAAAGCAATGATCGTATCTCCACGCGGACCAGTACTAGAAAAAGTCGAACTTCTTCAATCAAACCTCTCATTTATTGACGTGCCTCGATGTTAACTAAGTCCCACGTGGCTGGAAAGTTCACGCGGTCGCGATTCCGAAATTTACGTTCCCCTCATATACGTGCGCGGCACGTTATTTCAACTAAGAAAATGCCCTCCACAAGTTACCTAGACTGATTTCCTAATTATATGTCGGCACCATTAAATAATATACCATCCAAAGCCTCCCCTCCAGAAGATACATAAATACACACACAGAAATTTTCACAATACTTACAGTTCGTGTATAGTGTGCATAGTACGGCTGTACGAATTACTATTATGCTGTTTCCCCCTTTTTAATTCAGGAAAGCGATCTCAGTGATTCCCACGTATCTTTCAAACCCAGTTGTTCTAAAAATCAGCTTCAGACGTAAATTTCTACTGACTTATTCCACAAAAAAAATGGTTCAAATGGCTCTGAGCACTATGGGACTCAACTGCTGTGGTCATCAGTCCCCTAGAACTTAGAACTTCTTAAACCTAACGAACCTAAGGACATCACATACACCCATGCCCGAGGCAGGATTCGAACCTGCGACCGTAGCAACAGCGCGGCTCCGGACTGGAGCGCCTAGAACCGCATGGCCACCGCAGCCGGCCTCATTCCACAAAAGGTGACTTCTTATTCTCTCATATTAAATTAGCAACCTTGCCTTTATCCATGAATTTCAGAAACTCGTCAAATTACAAATTAAAACACACGCAAGCTACTAATGGCTTCTTTGAAAACTAATTCTTTCAGATCAAAATTAAGAGCATTACTTTCTACCATGAATTTCTGTTAGCAGCTTGATTAGTTAAAGCCACGAGATAATATTTTCCTACACTTCCAGATCAGATTTTGGAACAAACTAACTAGAATCATCAATTTAAATTGACCATTACTAAAACGAATTATGGTAAATCAATACATTCATACTTATAAACTATTGGTTCCTAGCACTCAGTCATCCACTCTTCATCATTTTCTTCATCAGGCCCATGTGGAGAGTGCCAGGTCTTTAGACTATAATAGTTCGTCACATGTATCTTATTTGTGTCGTACCTGCTTTACAATTGAATTCTAACACTTTACTGTTCACCGAATTTGAGACTTCGTATATTCTTGACGACGTTTAGCACCTTTGCGGTCAGTCACCCAATTTCAGAATTCATGTTGAGTAATCCTGATAAATTGTCATAAAATTGTCTTTTTATATTGATGAGTTATCTGGTTAGTCGTCATGTTCAAGTGCCATCTACAACGCAAATTCAATATTACGATCCTAGGAACTAACCTGCAATATGTTTTGTATTTAATAATCAGAACTATCTACATTAATCGTCATCAGAACAATGTCAGGGAGCAGAATGCAGCAGTGCCTTGGTAACTACTTGGGGATCTGCTTCAGTCGTGTTCTAGAGAAAAGGGTAGTTGCTGGTTCACATTATATTACACTAGCAAGAAACACCGAGTTTTCCTTTTTCTCTGCAAACATCCAGAACCAAATTCAGTAACAAAATGCTAAGAAGATATTTGCATTGTGCCAGCTCAACGATCAGCCAATTTTTATAGATTTTTATTTTCACAGCTGTTCTCGTTATCCATTGCAATAAACTTCATTCATTACTTGCTTGTTCTTGTTACGATTATTATTGTCATTCTCTCACTCGCAAGAGTTTTCACATCCCTATTTGATATCGATGCAAATGATGACAGGCTATGAAAGAAGGGAATAATGAATGTTACGTCATGCAGAATACACCCATTTACATCGGCACCTCGTGATCAACGCTTCAGGAGAAGTGAGATACATGAAGATGTCAATAGAAGGACAGATACGCTAGAACAACTCTGTAACTACTCCTGTTGATTTAACAGTGTTACCAGATAAACTGATGCTGCAGAATCAAACATGTAGTACAGACTACGCCACAGTAGCAGAGAGCTGCTAATTTCGGACCATGACCGTGAATTACTCTTGGGTCATCTGCTGGTTGAAGTGTTGCATCTGTAAATGGAAGGCTTTGTTTGATGTCTTGTGCTGATGCTGTCTGAATAAATTATGCCAGTGGATAAAAAACGGTTCGGTTTTGAGATCTAATGCTCGAGGGGGTCTGCTTAATGAATTCCAAGCAAATACACAAAAAGCAACTCAGGAAGGGTTCGAACAACTACTTTCATGCAGAGACATGCATTTGGAATCTGTTCACAGTTTTGGGGCCAAACAAGAGAATAACATCACGGAAACAATGATCAGAGTACTTAGTATATAATAAAGCACACACATTTCAAGGAGGAAACTTATGAAGACACAGATTTCCTCATTGCCCATATGTGCGGCCTATCTTTCGTGCTAACGAAAGTAATATACCGCTTTACTTCTTCGTAATTCTCAAATAAAATGAATGCCATATGCAATCGAATGTTTGTTGATTGCTTCTCTTCTTGCTTTCATCCATACCAACATATTTATTAAGACTCGTGGTAATCATGACAGTCTATATGTTTGCTGCAAAAGATTGCACGTGGACACATTCGACATCGAGGTGCAAAGTGTTCGATATCTTACATTATATTCAGTTAAAATAAGCTTTCGATGTATTTTGAGATGATTATGAACGTTACGGAAAATTATCTCACATGCTTTATGCTGAATGAGAAACACTGAATCATCCGTTTTGCTTTCCCTGCGTTGTAATGATATAATGTCGGCGTCAACAGCCTTCTACCATGCCGGAAGCTGAAACTTAATTCATTCTAGATTAATGATAATTGAATGCCTCAAGTGTATACATAGCCCACAAGGCGACGTCAGAAACTATCAGGGGAGAACGCCGCATGAAAACCAAACGTGCGCGCGCGTCTCCCCTCTCAAGAACCGTATCGGACAATCACGACAAGCATTTCGCTAAAGAGCTGTCTCGTAAGAGAGCTGAGAATTGGCAGCGTCGTAGCAAGTATTTGTCAACACTGTGAGAGTGTCCTTTTACATCCGGGTGTAGCCCGGCATTACGTCGCTAAATTCACTTGGAATTCGTTTTTCACATCGAAGACTCATACGATATAATCCACTGTAAGATGAGACACTTACAAAGTATATTTAATTACTGGACTCTAAGAATGGCATTCTTCATAAGTAACACCTGTTTGTTTGTTTAATGTTGCGTTTTGAGGCTCAGGCAATATCGCAATGACTATAGTCCCCCTGTTGCCGCCAGTGTGTTGTTAGCTCAGCTATTCCCTTATGCGTTGCGAGGCTGGTGCTTTATGAAATGGCAGTTCCAATCTCGGTGAAGGCCGCTTACAGAACGTTTTATTTTCCATTTTGACTAATGGAGTTGCAAACCGCTAAATATGAAGAATGCCTTTACACATAAATCTTCTTGCAATTTCGACTTAGTAAATTATGTTAATATCAGGAATGTCTGTTTTGCAAATGCCAAGGTGCTTCACTGTAAAATAGTTTCCGAATAGATTCAAACCTACTGTGAACGATTCGAATTTACGCTTTGTTCGTCATATAGGTCTAACATGTCAGGAGGTTGTTTATGAAGTGAACATGTAGATAAATATAGTTCCTCTCTTCTAAATTTTGCAATAGCATTTAACTGTAGACGTTGGCTGACACTGGCGTTAGCAATTCCTTTCCATTCTATGAAACCTCAAAAACGATAACTTTTTCTGGTTTAAATCTGATGACCTTAACTATCACTTCCGATCAATGTTGAATTCTTCCTGAATCCATATGTGGAACTCCAAATGTGCATCGTTCCTGCACTGCTATGGAGCATGTATTGCAAGGTATTTACACAGTTTATCGCATACACTTACCATAAGGAATGAAACAAAAACTGTAATACGCTTTGCACCACAGACGCTCACTCCGGTCTGACGAAAACATCCGAATATTGGCCAAAAGGAAAAGAAAGAGGTATGAAGCATTTATAAATTCAGCGAATGTAGTGAGGTGGTTTAATTTCGTCTGAGTCTGTCAAATTAGTTTCGGACCATATGCAGCACTTACCGATTAATGTAATACAGTCATGGACTGTGCGGTTGGTCCCGGCGGAGGTTCGAGTCCTCCCTCGAGCATTGATTTGTGTGTTTGTCCTTAGGATAATTTAGGTTACGTAGTGTGTAAGCTTAGGGACTGATGACCTTAGCAGCTAAGTCCTATAAGATTTCACACACATTTGAACATTTTTGAACGTAATACAGTACCCATCTACTAATCATTGCGTCGGTCTCTATTGCTTTCGAACGTGAATTTAAACCGTAGAAATCTTCTAAGGAGCAACATTTAATAATAATAAAGCGTTTTAAATTATCAAAAGCGATGAGCGGTAGCAGGCGTTTTCGATAAAAACGGGGGAGTGCTGAGCCGCTGCTGTCGTCACTGCCGCTGCCAGTAGCCAGCAAGTCGATCCCGGAGCTTTGCCGCATGCGGCGTCCAGTGGAGGACACTCTTCAAGAAATCTGCCGCAAAATTGTTACTGAATAAAAGTTTGTTATCGGTGTGATAGAAAGTGAAATACATTGAATCTGCATTACCATTACATTCGTGTCTTCAGCATTCAGTTGGAATAGGCTATAAAAATTTCTTGCGCCAGCTAGGTTCGATCCACTGATGTTGTAGACAGAAACAACGCAAGGAACCGCTATACCACGGGCGTAAACAGTAAGTGGTTTCTTTTATATGGGACATGACTTGCTCCAGGAAGTGCGGCAGTCTACAGTGTAGCCAGATTGTGCAGACTGCCGGACTTGGAGAATTAGCGAGTTGGCCAGTTTATTTGTCCCATGTCGCGATCGGCGCGGACTTAGCCTCTGCAGCGGCCAGCCGCCTGTCGAGTTTTATGTCAAAGAGTGTACATCTTATATCGTCCTTTCAAGACACTGTCCATTCCGTTCAACTGCTCTTCCAAGTCCTTTGCTGTCTCTGACAGAATTACCATGTCATCGGGGAACCTCAAAGCTTTTATTTCCTCTCCATGGATTTTAATACTTATTCCGAATTTTTCTTTTGTTTCCTTTACTGGTTACTCCATATACAGATTGAATAACATCGGGGAGAGGCTACAAACCTGTCTCACTCCCTTCCCAACCACTGCTTCCCTTTCATGTCCCTCGACTCTTATAACTATCATCTGGTTTCTGGACAAATTGTAAATAACCTTTCGCTGCCTATACTTTATCCCCGCCACCGTCAGAATTTGAAAGAGAGTATTCCAGTCAACATAGTCAAAAGCTTTTTCAAAGTCTACAAATGCTAGAAACGTAGGTTTGCCTTTCCTTAATCTATCTCCTAAGATAAGTCGTAGGGTCAGTATTGCCTCACGTGTTCCAGTATTTCTACGGAATCCAAACTGATCTTCCCTGAGGTCGGCTTCTACCATTCTTCCATTCGTCTGTAAAGAATTCGCGTTAGTATTTTGCAGCCGTGACTTATTAAACTGATAGTGCGGTAATTTTCACATCTGTCAACACCTGTTTTCTTTGGGATTGGAATTATTATATTCTTCTTGAAGTCTGAGTGTATTTCGCCTGTCCCATACATCTTGCTCCCCAGATGGTAGAATTTTGTGAGGGCTGGCTCTCCCAAGGCTGGCAGTAGTTCTAATGGAATGTTGTCTACTCCCGGAGCCTTGTTTGGACTTAGGTCTTTCTGTAGCTGATCGTATCCAAACCATATTCAACTGGGGCCAGCTTGCCCTATGTCCACACACTGCACACACATGTCCTACCTATCTTAGCAAGACTAACGGAAGAAGTAAACTATACGCAACGTGTTACTCTCCTGTCTTGTCACCAATGGACGCTTAGCCATAATGAACTGTTAGCACCATGTTCAGAAAAAATGAGAACTAAGCGACAGACTGCCTGAATCTACACTTGCGAAGCGCAAGATTAAACCTCTTAAATATAAAAAACACGCACGAAGTTTACGCAATATACATTACTAAGAATACATAGTTAAAACCTAATTACGTAAGCTAGTACCATGGAGATGAATCTCAGAAGGCAGCTGGAGCCGTTCGCATGTGACCCACCTCCAGCGAGCACTGGTTCGCGCTCAGAAGTGCTGGAGGCACTGATCACTCTATGCTGGCAGAAAACAGTCATACTTCCAAAGCGTGACGAGAAATGTTATCAGCCTCGTTACAATAATTTTAGCATAATATTAGGAACATAATCCACAGTAATGTGTTTCAGGGGTCAAGTTCGCATCATCTGGCTCTCTAACTTAATCCTACTTAAAATGCATTTCTAAAACACTCGAGGTCAAAATATAAGAACAAACAAAATTATTTTGAGATGAAGTCGTCGTCTTACTTTAAAAATGGCAACACCAGATATTCCGAGCCACTTATCCATCTAGTCACATATCCATCAAAGGATTTCTTCTGTAAGGCGGTAAACACCACTCGCACCAGTTACCTTTATGTGCACCATTAAACATGTGTGCGGCTCTGATAAAGTGCACTGAGCCTTAAGCCATTCCATAACACCACAAAGATGTTTCCAAGCGCATGCTGACACCACACCAATGGTTATCTGCTCAAAATCGTTCACATTTATAGTACTAATACCAACGTAAAATGATGCCTAAAAACCACTGAAGAAGGTATTACCATTCTCTCCAGTTTGCATATTAAGTACAGTATCAGACTTTTTCCAGTGGATTGCTGTTTGAACTTCCTCGAGCTGGTCGTGCTACTTTCTTTTCTTATCTACATGTAACACCTCTATGTCCTCTTTCATACATTTCAGTGGGTGACTGGTCTCATATACATGTTTTTCATCAACCACACTCCTGCAGTTGCCCAGTCTACAGCGTCTCCGTGCTGCCTATAGCTTGTCAAAAGTGACGTATCCAATCGTCCTATATATTTCGCCTCACACTATGCACATAGTATTTTATAACGCCTGCCTGTCCAAATTTATTTACTCTATTGCCATCTTCATGCTTTAAACTATATCGTATCATTGTTATTAGGCTTATTATACTAATAATTATCACTATTTGCCATGAACGTCAACTAGTCTCTGTATTGTCGAAAAATTTTCCCAAAATATGATAAAGAGACGATTGTCTTATTCCATGCTAATTCTTCCTGTTTCTAGCCGCCCCTACAGATAAGAAGATTTCCTATCCTTACGTCGTACCCGTTATTTACTGCTATCCGTTTAGTAACGTATAATTCAGCTAACACACGTGCTGCACTCATTAAATTTTCCGGCCATAGTACAAGCAGAGGACCTGGTGTTGCTATCGTCTGACTAGGTCTTCATCTCCAAAAGTTTTTATTTATTTTCATATTTTGACTTCAACTGCTCCTGAAGTGCATTGTATGTAGGACTGAAGAGCCAGATGATGGAAACTTGACTGCCAAATCGCACTGCCGTTGATTATGTTCCTGATATTAGTGGTTATATGCTAAAATATTTATAACGATTACCTTGTTGTTGTTGTTGTTGTTGTTGTTGTTGTGGTCTTAAGTCCTGAGACTGGTTTGATGCAGCTCTCCATGCTACTCTATCCTGTAGAATCTTCTTCATCTCCCAGTACCTACTGCACCCTGCACCCTTCTGAATCTGCTTAGTGTATTCATCCATTGGTTTCCCTCTAAGATTTTTATCCTCCACGCTGCCCTGCAGTACTAAACTGGTAATCCCTTGATGCCTCAGAACATGTCCTACCAACCGATCCCTTCTTCTAGTCAAGTTGCGCCACAAACTCCTCTTCTCCCCAATTCTATTCAATACCTCCTCATTAGTTATGTGATCTACCCATCTAAACTTCAGCATGCTTCTGTAGCACCACATTTCGAAAGCTTCTATTCTCTTCTTGTCCAAACTCTTTATTGTCCGTGTTTCACTTTTCCATACATGACTATACTCCATACAAATATTTTAAGAAACGACTTCCTGACAGTTAAATCTATACTCGATGTTAACAAATTTCTCTTCTTCAGAAACGCTTTCCCTGCCAGTGCAAGTCTACACTTTATATCCTCTCTACTTCGACCATCATCAGTTAGTTTGCTCCCCAAATAGCAAAACTCCTTTACTACTTTAATTGTGTCGTTTCCTAATCTAATTCCCTCAAGATCACCCGACTTAATTCGACTACATTACATTATCCTCGTTTTGCTTTTGTTGATGTACATCTTATACCCTCCACCCTCTTGTCAAGACACTGTGCATTCCGTTCAACTGCTCTTCCAAGTCCTTTGCTGTCCCTGACAATATTACAATGTCATCGGCGAACCTCAAAGTTTTTATTTCTTCTCCATGAATTTTAATACCTACTCCGAATTTTTCTTTTGTTTCCTTTACTGCTTGCTCAATATACAAATAGAATCGGGGAGAGGCTACAAACCTGTTTCACTCCCTTCCCAACAACTGCTTCCCTTCCGTGTCCCTCGACTCTTATAACTGCCATCTGCTTTCTGTACAAATTGTAAATAGACTTTCGTTCCCTGTATTTTAACCCTGCCACCTTCAGAATTTGAAAGAGAGTATTCCAGTCAACATTGTCAAATGATTTCTCTAAGTCTACAAATGCTAGAAACGTAGGTTTGCCTTTCCTTAATCTTTCTTCTAAGATAAGTCGTATGGTCAGTATTGCCTCACGTGTTCCAACATTTCTACGGAATCCAAACTGATCTGCCCCGAGGTCGGCTTCTATCAGTTTTTCCATTCGTCTGTAAAGAATTCGAGTTAGTATTTGCGACTAATGACCTCAGCAGTTGAGTCCCATAGTGCTCAGAGCCATTAGTATTTTGCAGCTGTGACTTATTAAACTGATAGTTCGGTAATTTTCACATCTGTCAACACCTGCTTTCTTTGGGATTGGAATTATTATATTCTTCTTGAAGTCTGAGGGAATTTCGCCTGTCTCATACATCTTGTTCACCAGATGGTAGAGTTTTGTCAGGACTCGCTCTCCCAAGGCTGTCAGTAGTTCTAATGGAATTCTGTCTACTCCCGGGGCCTTGTTTCGGCTTAGGTCTTTCAGTGCTCTGTCAAACTCTTCACGCAGTACCATATCTCCCATTTCATCTTCATCGACATCCTCTTACATTTCCATAATACTGTCCTCAAGAACATCGCCCCTGTATAGACCCTCTATATACTCCTTCCACCTTTCTGCTTTCCCTTCTTTCCCTAGAACTGGATTTCCATCTGAGCTCTTGATATTCATGCAAGTGGTTCTCTTTTTTCCAAAGGTCTCTTTAATTTTCCTGTAGGCAGTATCTAACTTAACCCTCGTGAGATAAGCCTCTACATCCTTAGATTTGTCCTCTAGCCATCCCTGCTTAGCCATTTAGCACTTCCTGTCGATCTCGTTTTTGAGACGCTTGTATTCCTTTTTGCCTGCTTCACTTACTGAATTTTTGTATTTCCTCCTTTCATCAATTAAATTCAGTATCTCTTCTGTTACCCAAGGATTTCTACTAGCTCTCGTCTTTTTACCTTCTTGATCCTCTGCTGCCTTCACTATTTGATTCCTCAAAGCTACCCATTGTTCTTCTACTGTATTTCTTTCCCCCATTCCTGTCAATTGTTCCCTTATGCTCTCCCTGAAACCTCTAGTTCTTTCAGGTTATCCAGGTCCTATCTCATTAAATTCCCACCTTTTTGCAGTTTCTTCAGTTTTAATCTACAGTTCATAACCAATAGATTGTGGTCAGAGTCCACATCTGCCCCTAGAAATGTCTTACAATTTAAAACCTGGTTCCCAAATCTCTGTCTTATCAGTATCTAATCTATTTGAAACCTTCTGGTATCTCCAGGGTTCTTCCAATTATACAACCTTCTTTCATGATTCTTGAACCAAGTGTTAGCTATGATTAAGTTATGCTCTGTGCAAAATTCTACCAGGCGGCTTCCTCTTTCATTTCTTAGCCCGATCCATATTCATCTACCACGTTTCCTTGTCTTCCTTTTCCTACTGTCGAATTCCAGTCACCCATGACTATTAAATTTTCGTCTCCCTTCACTACCTGAATAATTTCTTTTATCTCATCATTCATTTCATCAATTTATTCATCATCTGCAGAGCTAGTTGTATTTGATAATGACAGCACTTCGCGATTTCCAACACACTTTACAATTATTCTAAACGCTTAGACAGATTTTCTCTCTTATACCGCAAGCAAAATGAGGAAAGGAAGAATGTTTAACGCTTACTTCGTTTTCGTCATATATTCAGTAAACTTCAGCATTCGGCATAAAGTTTTAATGTATTATTTCTTGTTTCCAGCACATCACTCTCGGTTCCTTACCTCTAAGTACAACGGTATTTAATATCTAATATCCGTTTCCACGGAAGCTCGTTCGCTGTTCTAAATAGATTATAGTACTGGAAGTTATATGTATTTCCTTATTAATGGGAAACTGTGTGCAACTATACCTCTCGTTAGCAATCAGAAAAAAATGTACTTTAAAATTCCGATTACAGTGTTATGCTAGTATTCTGTGGGCTTCTGTGGGCTTCGTGTCTATCTTGGCCACAATAATGGTTTCACTATGCTGTTTGTAGTAGCTTACCCGCACTCCTATTTTTTTATTCATTATTAATCCCACTCCTGCATTACCGCTATTTGATTTTGTATTTATAACCCTGTATTCACCTGACTAAAAGTTTTGTCCCTCCTGCCACCGAACTTCACTAATTCCCATTATATCTAACTTTAACCTATCCATTTCCCTTTTTAAATTTTCTAACCTACCTGACCGATTAAGGGATCTGACATTCCACGCTCCGATCCGTAGAACGCCAGTTTTCTTTCTCCTGATAACGAGATCCTCTTGAGTAGTCCCCGCCCGGAGATCCGAATGGGGGACTATTTCACCTCCGGAATATTTTACGCAAGAGAACACCATCATCATTTAATCATGCAGTAAAGCTGCATGCCCTCGGGAAAAATTACTGCTGTAGTTTCCCCTTGCTTTCAGCTGTTCGCAGTACCACAACAGCAAGGCCGTTTTGGTTAGTGTTACAGGGCCAGATCAGTCAATCATCCCGACTGTTGCCCCTGCAACTACTGAAAAGGCTGCTGTCCCTCTTCAGGAACCACACGTTTGTCTGGCCTCTCAACAGATACCCCTCCGTTGTGGTGGCACCTACGGTACGGCTATCTGTGTCGTTGAGGCACACAAGCCTCCCCACCAACGGCAAGGTCCATGGTTTATGGGGGGGGGGGGGGGACGATTACCTTATCAATCGCTATTTCCGACCCTTGAGGTGGACAATGTTAAAATGTTACCAGTATATTCTGAAACATGTCGTCTATTCGCACCACCTTGTTTCACAAGTGCTAGAAGCTACTCACCTGACCGCTGTTTTCTCATGCTGTTCTATTTCTGACTCACTACAACGCCTGTATGGCTGCTGCAGATCTATGAGTAGTCACGCATGTTACGTGTAGTGCAGTTCAGGGACTTCGCTTCGGTCGTGTGACAAGGGCCTCCAGTCGTGTAGACCGTTCGCCAGGTGCAAGTCTTTCGATTTGACGCCACTGCGGCGACTTGCGCGTCGATGGGGATGAAATGATGATGATTAGGACAACACAACACCCAGTCCCTGAGCGGAGAAAATCTCCGGCCCAGCCGGAAATTGAACCCGGGCCCTTAGGATTGACATTTTGAGCTAGGGGGGGGGGGGGGGCGAACAGTTCAGCGACTATGCCTTGCGAGAAGCAGTCGCAGTCGATGCCGCGAATATCAGTTAGCGGGAAGCGAGAGTTGCCGCACACCGTTCTGGACTATCTTTCGGCATAGAACGGACGCTGGCTGGCGTGACATCATATAGCTACACATACTTGGATGACACCACAACATGATCTTGGCTCTACCCGTGCTATCCACACATGTTTCATCTTCGTTTTACAGAACATATTACTTTTAGAGTCCCATTCACTCAGAGTAAATTCTGTTGCCACGTGCGTGGCAGTTTCTCTCTCTCTCTCTCTCTCTCTCTCTCTCTCCCCCCCCCCCCCTCTCTCTCTCTCTCTCTCTCTCTCTCTCTCTCTCTCGGAGGACTAGTAGCGCGCCGGTGCCGTGATCTTTGCTGTCGTAGATTACAGTTCAGCGGAGCTCGTTAGTATTGGGCTCCTCTAGTGTTTGTGATGACAATTGTTTTCCTGCCTGAATCGCTGAGGCGTCAAGTACTGCATGGAGAGATTGATGTGCCAGTTTGCCATTGGGCCGTCGTGTGCAGGGGAATAGAGCTACATGCTATTTAGTATTCCGCTGACAGTGAAGGTGTGAGTCGGTCTCTCAGTTGTTAGAGGGCTTGGTCATTCACTTGCGAGTTGTGAATACGCCAGCTAGAGTCGGTCTTATTCTACTAGCTCTAGTATAGTACTATCTTCCCGCTACCGGCACCGACAAGCTGATCACCGAAGGTTTTGTGGTGATATCGGTAAGCATATGTGTTCTATTTGATTGTGGTATCACATCTTGGGAAATTGGTTCTCGCTCGCTTTGTGAGGTTTCGGCAGTGAGGCGCGAATGATGACTATGGATATCTGTATTTCCTTTACGTTTGCTAACGACGTCGAGGATTAGTTATTAATACTTGGTGGTCTGATGTTTTGCACCAGTGAGAGTGGAGTTTATGCTCGGCTTAGACATCACGTCTAGGGAACTGGCTTGTGGCTCGCCTTGCGAATGCTTCCGCTGTGACGTGTGGCTGCTAATTTGCGGCGTTCGCGTTTTCCATGTGTGCGAAACTTGCTGAGGATCAGAGACCAATGGTTTATTTGTCTGGTGCTTTGTACTATCAACAGTCTGTAGAGATCTTTGAGTTGTGAAACTGATCAAATTCCTTAATAATTTCATATGTCAGTGGCTGCCACATTCGCCTAGTGAGTTTACTGATACGGAATGAAATTTGTACATCATTCGGGAGTAAACGCTTATCCATTGTCACTTGTTGTAATGTGTAGAAAGTTGAGCAAGTGTATGTGAATGTGGTTGTCATAATTTAGACCGGCTCCATCACTTGTTTAAATTGTCATTCGGTGTGGCGTCTTCCTGTTCGGATTGGTCAAAGATAGGTGGTTCCCAAAAGCCATGTCCGAGCGAGCTTTAAGTTTTTGCTGGCAGTTTTTTTTTTAATTCGTCTTAATCTTGTTAGCTGTGTGTGTAATAAACACACATGTGCGTATCTAGTTTATGTTGTTGCATTGTACTGACCAGTGTCTACCTTGATTATACTTGTGCGTTTTGGCCTTACTTATGTGATGAACACCCGTCTCTGTAGCGATTTTAATCTGTTGCCTTGTAAAATCAGTAAAAAACAGTATCGAACGCACAGTCATTTATTTAAAATATGACCGGTTTCGGGCTCTAGTAGTACGCCATCTTCAGATAATGCACTGTAAAGATAAAAATGAAAAGTGCTCATTACATAGGAAATCAACACAGCTGTTCCAAGCGCCCTCATTGCCAGCCGGATGAGTAAGGATACATTATTTTTACGTATATTCTTTTTAATGTTTGATGACTTCCCTATGCAACCCAGCACTTTCAATTTTATCTTTACAGTGCGTTATCTGAAGACGGTATACTGCTAGTGGCAGAAACCGGTCGTATTTTTAATAAATTATTATGCTATCAGGATGGGTTTTTACTAGTTTTGATTAACTGACTAACAACTATTTCCCAATCATGTTTTCTAAAATTATATTGTTGCCTTGTGTTGATTAGTGTCTGGTTTGTAAGAAAGAACTTAAATTCGATGTGGTAATTCAACCGCTTTGGTCAACAGATATCTTGATGTGTTTTTACAAACGGCTACAGCCAGAACTTTTTTCACTACGTCAGTGATAAAGCAGCATTAGATGCAACGCCAAGGGTCGGGACTGACGGGCGTGGACCGCAGGTGGAACATCTAGAAACGCAGCGGACCGAAAATGGAAAGGCAACGCTCCAGCAGATCACAGTGGGCGGGAGAGGACCAGAATGGGGAATGCCTGGTACCACAGACGGGATTCCAAACGCACCAGACCGAAGATGGAACACCCAGGAGTGTGTCTGGCGGGCGCGGACCGCAAACAGAACACCCAGGACTGCAGCGGACGAAAAAGGGAACGGCAATGCTCCAGAAGATTGCAGCGAGCGGGCGCGGACCGCAGAGGGAGCACCTGGCGAAGGACGAAGGCCACAAGCACAAATACTGGACCAGGTCCACCTGAGTAGTAGTCTCAGGTCGCACCTGATGAAAGTAACGAGTTACGCTACCGAAATACCGTGCAAGTACGACGCTGATATCCGGCAGAGCACCCGACAACCCAAGATATCATTAGATCGCCGGGAAAGCCTGAAGAATTACGTATTTTTTGTTACTACCTGCATGATGACGACTGAAGTGCGATGTTGCTTTTTATCGAGATCAGAATTTTATTTTCTTGTAGTCTTTTGTTTTAATGGTATCATTGGATGCATTTCTGCTCAAATAATTAAATCTTTGTTCAACTGACTATTTTACCTGGTGTGTTTCCAGTATTTATCTTGTCAGCCATTTGTGTTGTTACCTGGAGTGAGATCGAAGTTATAGCGTGGAACAGAACACATTTCTTATTTTAATTTTTTTTTTCTGAACAATCGCTGGTGCCTTACATTTGTCTTCCAACCTCAGCAATTTCGAGGTTCGCGCAGTAGATGCTTCCGAAGCTGCACTGGTCGAACTGGGTCAGATTCTGGCGTCTCATGCCTGGTTCACTCTCAGTATACTGGAAGGCTGAAATTCTGGGCAGATTGCGAAGACTGAAAATTGTATGCTTAAATTCTAAAGTTGAGTTAAACAAAAACATAGAACACTGTTTTAGCAAAACTCAGCGCTCCATTCACCAATGACATCCTCTGACACAACGATATTCAGTTTTGCCCCTGATGTCCGTGAACATTCGTGGGAACCAGTCTCTCTCGAAAATATTAATCGGTAGATTACTTTGGTCATGTTATTCTTTTTACTCACGTTGTGGAACTAGTGATTTGATCGCTGCTGTGCATTGCTTGAGACAGTTTTTAATAGTCCCTATAGGGCTGCCTATCTTGCGATTAAATTGCGTGAATACTGCACCACAGTTACTGAAAATATTAGCATTCGTTTATTCATTGTTCTAAAATTCCTTTGTTTGAACATGGATCAACTACGGTTTGCATATCCACTACCAGTGCTGGGTTTCTCATATTTCCTTGTCTCATTTAACTCTTTTTGCTACAAGAAATGTACACACCTGGCACCGCCACCCTTTACTCTTTCGGCTCACTTTATGTTTTCAGCTCCACAAATGGGTTCAAATGGCTGTGAGCACTATGGGACTTAACATCTGAAGTCATCAGTCCCCTAGAACTTAGAACTACTTAAACCTAACTAACCTAAGGATATCACACACATCCATGCCCGAGGCAGGATTCGAACCTGCGACCGTAGCAATCGCGCGGTTCCTGACTGAAGCGCCTAGAACCACTCGTCCACCGCGGCCGGCTCAGCTGCACAGGATGTACTGTGTTACAGTTTGTCGCTTAATGCAGTTTCGCTGTCAGCGACGACTTCATTTCGGCCTTCTACGTAATTTCGTTGATAACTGGCTTTACAAGTTCATTTTCCTACATACTTAGATCCACATCGTACAAATGTCAAAAACATTTTCATTGCACAAGTCATCATATATAATGTGGTACTCATTACACAAAACATTCTTTAGCTTTTCACAATTTATTGCAGTTATTCACTAAATTGTTATTATCAGTGAGACATCGTAGAAGTTATCCTCGTTTTGTGAATGTTTAACAATAAATTTTCAGGTTGTAACCTCCCCCTCACTTATCGACCTTAATGACAGTGAAAAATTAAACCGCGTGTACCTAATGGAAATTTGGGAAAGCAATCGTCACCGAAGTTAATCTGTCGGTAAAGAGGGAGGAAAGGGTTACATCTAAATGAAAGGAAAAATGCAAATGAAACTGGTGGAAATTAATTTTGAAAAGGGGTAAAGTTAATAAAGAAAGTAAACAATTAACTAGCGGTAATTAGATATTTGAGATTTGGGGGAAATTACGGTCGCCAGTCCTAAGGACAATTACTATAGTAACTGAAAAAGAAAGGTTATTACACATATAATTAGCACTAGAAGCGTGGCAACTGAAGGCTGACACGTGTAGTGTGAAAACTGAAAGTTTGTCAGAAGTAATAAATTTCGCTACACTCTGACTTAATTTAGCAAAAGAATTATTAAAACCAGAAAATTGAAAGTTAATTTAGTGACTGAAATTAATAGTGAACTTTGTTTCTGAAGCATATTGAAATGCAGTAAAATACAGTTAGTCTTGGGCTACCTCAAAAATCATTTCAAAAGCTACTTGAATCTACGCAATTTAGAAATAAGAGATTTAACTTCGAACTTGAATTAAATGATTCTGTACAATTAACAATGGTAAAATTTAGTACGTACCAAGCTGAGCTGCAGTCACAGGTAAGCTAAAATATGCTAACAAAACTCGCACTCTTAATTTGTGCTCGTGTAATCTAAATATTGTAGCCAGCTATGAATAATTTAACTGAACTTTGAAATTAAGGCAGTGAAATTGAATTATATTATTTTAATGCTGGCGTTTGAATTTCAACGACACTCGGGTTCATTTCGGAAAAGGAAGGGACCCTGCTTGGCAATGCAATTGGGACAATGAGCAACAAAGATTCATGCTAAGTTGCTGTAATTTTGTGATGCAACAATTTTAAAAGCTGAGGTCTGCCATACAGTTCTGAAACTTTACGTGCTTCCAGTCTTCCTTGTTGGTTGATTGAAGGTTTGAAGCCGTCGATCGAGGAGGTGGCGACAGTCACTCATTGTCGGCCGTCGCTGTTGCAGAAGCTGGATGTTGGCGCGCCTTCTTCTCGACACGGTCACCAGGCGAAACGGGCTCTTGATGTGTGCCAGCTAATGCTTCCCGTCCGCGACACCGTGCTAGAAACTACCATAGCCAGTCAATCGCAATTACATGCTCCCAAACCCCGAAAGCCCGGCAACTTGCGGGAGCGTCACACAACACACCTGCTCAATCGCACTACTCCAACCAGACTCTCCTCGCTGCCCGCGCTCCACGCGGCAGAGTTCACCCTACCAAAGATCCTACACACTTTGGTTCTCCACACGACCTATCGATGTATTCGTTCGATAGCATAGTTTTCCCTAGGCAAGACCCAGCGTAAAAGTACAAATAATATTTACAAAACAATCAATTATACATCGACATAAATGCATATATATATATATATATATATATATATATATATATATATATATATATATATATATATAGTAAAACAATTGCAATATATTATAAAGACAGAAATGTCATATCTTGAGGTAACAAAACAAGGAAAAAAAATTACAGTAAAATAGATGGAAATAGGAAGATATGCATTTCCGGCGTTACAAGGTCATATGGCCTTATCACTGGATCTTTCCTGAGAAATGGTTGTAAATCAGTTTAAAAAGTTGTTTCAAAGCTGAATCGCTTATTTACAAAAGGGGACATCCATGTATTGGTAAATGATTCAGAATAAAGAAAAACATTTCACAAGTTTGTTTAGTAAATTAATGGTGAATTTCTTTCTGGCATGTGAAACAATTTATGTTACTGACTGTAACGCTAATATTACCTTGTTTGAAAAATATTTGTGCCGTCTGCGATGGTTTCTGCAACCTGAAGTTCTGCCCTTATAGCAATAAATGGGGAGTGAAGTATATTCTAACGCACTTACGTAAATTGCAAGAACGTAAGAACGTCCAAATGACAGTACTTCCAGTGGAATAAATTAATTTAAATGTGTATATGCCGACCATACTATTCTATATCTGCATCATTACTCTGCAATTCACAGTAAAGTGCCTGGCAAAGGGTTCATCGAATCATCTTCAAACTATTTCTCTAATGTTCCACTTCCAAAAAGCATTAGGAAAAACCGAACACTTAAATCTTTCTGCCCGAGTTCTCATTCCTTTAACATTATGCTGATGATCACTTCTCCCTATGTAGATGGACACCAAAAACATATTTTCACAATCGGGGGAGAAAATTGGTGTCTGAAATTTCGCGAGAAGATCCTATCGCAACGAAAAAGCCTTTGTTTTAATGAGTGCCACCCCAGTTCACGTGTCACGTCCGTGGCACTCTTTCCACTGTTTCGCGATAATACAAAACGAGCTGCAATTCTTTGTCCTTTTTCGATGTCCTCCGTCAGTCCCATCTGATGCCGGTCGCACAGCGCATAGCAGTAATCCAGAAGAGGGCGGACAAGTATGGTGTAAACAGTCTCTTTAGTAGATATGTCCCACTTTCTAATTGCTCTGCCAATAAATTGCAGTGTTTATTTTGCTTTCCCCGCAACATTTTCTATACGATCGTTCCAATTTTAAGTTCTTCTTGACTGTGATCGAGCGAAGGGACACCAACTCAGCTCGCAATTGAACACAGCAATCGTAGCTCCTATCCATGTTAAATATGGTAAATAATGGCTCAAATGGCTCTGAGCACTATGGGACTTTAACATCTGCGGCCAACAGTCCCCTAGAACTTAGAACTACTTAAACCTAACTAACCTAAGGACATCACACACATCCATGTCCGAGGCAGGATTCGAACCTGCGACCGTAGCAGTCGCGCGGTTCCGGACTGAGCGCCTAGAACCGCTAGACCACCACGGCCGGCTAAAGAATGGTTTAGACAGTTAATAAACGCGAAACTGTGCCCGTTCAATAAATAAACAAGAACACTATTGCACAGAAAAATGTATTATTGCTATACATAACCATGTTATGAAGCCCATTTAAATGGTAACCAAGTAACTTACTGTTTCTCAGTGCTTTAGAACCTGAACCACCGAGTGTGCCTAATATTAAATTTAGAGCATTTAAGTGTTCCTACAGAATTCAGTCACCTTTCTAGTAACCGCAAGGGAAAGGTAGAATCCCGTTTCGGTCCTAATCGATGCAGCTATACCTCCACAAACCAAAACTGACAAAATCTGCATTCCTAGTTTTTGAGTAGTTACTCCTTTTTAGTAATAAGCGGTTCAGTTTCTGTTGAGCCCTTAAGTTATAAGGCAACAGTTGGCTTTCACTTTGCTTCCCTTGCCAGGATTTGTTTCTTTCATGAGTCTACTGATTAAGGTATGTGCATTGCCGGGATAAGTTAACTTTCAAGAGTTTTATAGTTATTGTGAGCACGTTGCAGACTGTTTCCAGTGGAAGTGATAGCCATGTTTAACTTCAGATAGCTTATTAGTTCATAGTTACTTGTTTGATACCCACCTTCACTAGGACACACTAAATATTTCAGACACTGATGTGTAAATTGTGTTTGAACTGTTTATTTTGTATTAGTTAATACTGAAAGTCTCCGCCGTGGCCCCCTCTCCTTCCCCTCACCCCCCCCCCCCATCCGCCCTCCGACCGCCCATCCCCACCCCTTCAGCCAGTCCTCTGCTCAGATGTGACTTTTGTACACAGTCAAGTGAAAAGTTGTTTTTCGATATTTTATGGTTGCTAAAGACAGTGGGAATAGCGAAATTTAGCAATTCTGACAAATTTAGTAGATGTATGAGAAATTTTGTGAACTTTTAAGACATATGTGACTTGTTTCTGTAAATGTTGCTTTACAGTCATGAACACTAACTCTCTTGCCTGTTTCTTCTTGACACTTTGTGATACATGCAATCAATGTTTCTTTTTTGTTGGATTTTGTATCAAGGTTTTTGAGAGTGGTTTATCTTCTATAGAATTATTTAATGTTATGAGTAGTGGCGAAAATTATTTGTTTCGTGGTATAGCTGATTTATGGCTGTAACCATCTTTTCTTGTGAAGATGGATGAGGATACTTCTAATCAAATAGAGACTAGGAGTAGGAATATAAGCAAAAATGTTGAGAGAACAAATAATACTATACGGAACCATCACTGAATGCTAGTGGTATTTTTAGTTCCTTTCTGTCCCAAGATCCAATAGCCTTGCCGTAGTTGTAACATCGGTTCCCATCAGACCACCGAAGTTAAGAGCTGTCGGGCTTGGCTAGCACTTTGATGGGTCACTGTCCGTGTCTACCGAATGTTGTTGGCAAGCGGGGTGCATTCAGTCTTTGTGGGGTCAATTGAGGAGCTATTTGACTGAGAAGTAGCGGCACCAATCACGAAAATTAACGACGGATGGGAGGACGGTGTGTTGACCATATGCCCCTCCATATCTTCAGCCGGTGATGCCTAAGGGCTGAGGATCATATGACAGCCAGTCTTCAACGTTGCACCTTCACGGCCTGTTTGTTTGTTTGTTTGCGTCTGTTCCAAGCCATTGACTCCGCCGTGTTTAGTAATGCAACTACAAAGGTAACTAATCAATTAGAGAGTAACGGAGAGCAAGTAGGCACCATTAAGTTTTACTTTTTTGAAGTAGACACATAATGCAGGAAATGCTTATCTTGACTGACTATGTAAATAAATCATGTGGAAGAGAGAGTAACATCGCACTTTTTTTTCTCGTTTGCAATATAGAGCTGGACCTTGAAGCGATCTGTCCAGTTTGTGATCTCAGCTGAAGCAGTCAACATCATCGAGTAGAATTAATGAGTTATTCCAGTCTCACACGAAAATATGCATTTTCAAGTACTGTACATAGTAGTGCAAGAGAATAGTTTGTTAATTAATGCATCAAGTGATGCTTTATTAGTCAAAGATAGTTGTAAATTATAAAGCAATCTCCTGGCAAAGGATTGTATCAAGTTAAGTAAACCTTTCTATCGTTCAAGTAATAAAGCGATCTGATATTTCATACGTTGTAGTTCCAATGAGCCATTCCCAGAGCAGTCAACTAACCGAAAATTATGACTGGATGACTGTCGTTTCGTCTGGTCATAACAAACTGTATTATTGGCCAGTATTGACTTATATCAGCTGGTCGAATTCTGAGAGTTAGAATTCAGTGTAATTTTCAGTGAATAGTGCAAGGATTGTGCTTTGAGTATAAAGGTTCTGGACACTTGTATTTCTCACCGCAGGATCGTGAATCATGTACTATGGGTCTGGTTTGCCTAACTTTTCTTGCACATGGGGGCTATACATTAAAGTCTCTCGTGATGAGAGCTCTGTAGATTCTATTGTGATCGTTGCTGTGCATGATTAATATTACGTGTACACGTATTTACATAGATAATTATGTAAGTGCTATATACCGCACGGGATTAGACGAGCGGTCTGAGGCGCTGCAGTCATGGACTGTGCAGCTGGTCCCGGCGGAGGTTCGAGTCCTCCCCAGTCCATGGGTGTGTGTTTTTCTCCTTAGGATAACTTAGGTTAAGTAGTGTGTAAGCTTAGGGACTGATAACCTTAGCAGTTAAGTCCCATAAGATTTCACACACATTTGAACATTTTGTAACTGCTATGGTTTTAGTGTAGTTAGATTTCTAGTTCTTTTGATAGCATTATTAGCAGTACTGAGGAGGTGGTTTAGGCGTTTGCCTAATTATTGTTTTGTGCATTATTGTGCCTTATGGGCAAGAGACCGAGCATTGTCAGTTGTAAATTTTTTTGCTGTCCTCAATTTTGCTGTCTCTGGGGCAGTATTTAATATCAGATTGGCTTACTAATGTACTGAAAGGCATTTTAATTTATTGACGATTGTTTGGTGCCCAGTTTCCTAAGTACTATAGCTGGGCAAGGTGTTTGTTAATTTTCTGTTCTATAAGTTGTTGAAGGATTTATTTATGTTTAATAACTGTTATTGCTAAAATAAGCCCATGCCCCCCCCCCCAGTCGAAACCGCACACCCACCCAAATCCTACACTATAGGATTAATCCAGTGTAGCAGTGTACCTGGTTGATTATATAGTATCCAATATGCGTAATTTAAGTTTTAATTTTAATATTATTTTATGCCTTTTAAGTTAGAGTTTTAGTGTTGGTTTGTTGACTGTTCTCTGAATAAAGGGTTCGAGCAGCACTGAGTTAGAACTTTTGTGACACTTGTAACATGTGCTGAGTGATTTAGTTCAACTGTTAGTGATCCACTGGTAATGCTGTTTCTCTCACTGAACATATTTGTATTTTTGTTTCCAAAATTGCTGCTATTTGGTTTTCAGTCGATAAGTTTTTGCTTATATATTACTATTAAAACAACTGTATTAGGAGAATTTGACTTTATAATTCAGTTATTGGGTTCAATATCAGTGTTGTTTATAAATGGTATTACTGCTAAATTATCATTATGTCTTCACTACCTTCAGCCAGCTCCACACCACAGCCTACGTCGCTGCTAATGCTCAATCCCACTGCACCAGATTGTTTTCTCGTAATTGTGATGTCATTTTAGCTGCCAACAAAGAAGAGTTATTCGAGTGGGCGTGTTCGGATCTTGCATTATTACAAACGAATAGTAATCACACTTTCTTTTCCCCTAGTGATACTGTCTAAAATACATATAGGTATAACTGTAAACTGTGGAGACACCCGCTGTTATTCTGAAAATCAATTTGTAGTCTGCTGAGTTCTGAACTGTGAATCCTCAAGAAGTGAAATTCCTAGAGTGACGTATGCTTAATGTTACGTTTTCCCTCTTCAGATTGAAATCAGGATGATTGAAATTTTCTTTGGTGGTGATTTATCTTTTTTGATTAGACTATGATCGTCCTGAATCACATTTACGCTCGTCCACGTCACATTCTCGCCCTGCGTGCCCATCACATTAATTAAGTTCATAAAACTTAATTGGTCGAATAAATGAAGAGACAACTATCGTTTTTATGTGCAACTGATAATTATGACGAGGTTTGCTTTAGGCCTTGATTTGTATGTTTGGATCAAGGATGATGACGGCACGATTAGCCTTTCTTAATTAAATTGCTTCCTAAGTACCACTCTTTCTGGAATTCAGTATTGATATATAGGCGACTTACACTTCAAATGCTATTGATGCCTCATGTGCGATGGATTCAGAGGTGAGGCTGAGCAAGGCGGGGTGCGATTAAACATCAAGAGATTCATGAAACACCATACGGAATTATTAAGTATCAAAGAGTCATCACGTATTCATCAAAATAAAAGGCGGGAATACAATTCTACAATACATGAATCCTGTGGCACAGAAAACTGATCTCTAGTGTTTCCTTAGTACATTATCATGAAGGGAAAATCATTAATATAGTATTATTGATAGAACACAGACCATTATAAGAAAGGTCAAGGAAAATATGTTAAATGAGCACAAAATACACATTATAGTTGTGTACCCATACTTGTGGAACCCAACAGCATATACATCTATAAAGTGCTATCTTACAGGCCAGTAGAGAGCCATCGTGAGTTTCAGGGGCATGCGCCGAGCCTTACAGGGCATGTACACAACCATCAGATAAATAGGAACAAAAATATAATCATCAGAGGCCAAAAGAAATTGCCTGCATATAAAAATGGTCACCATGCTCGAGATTACACGTCCTAGGGTGTAGAATGAGATTTCACTCTGGAGAAGAGTATGCACTGATATGAAACTTCCTGACAGATTAAAACCATGTGACGCATCGAGACTCAAGCTCGCGACCTTTGCCTTTCGCGGGCAAGTGTTCTACCATCTGAGCTACCCAAGCACGACTCACGTCCCGTTCTCACAGCTTTACTTCTGCCAGTACCACTCATTCTCGAAACATCCACCAGGCCGTGGCTAAGCCAGGTCTCCGCAATATCCTTTCTTTCAGGAGTGCTAGTTCTGAGATGTTCGCAAGAGAGCTTCTGTAAAGTTTGGAAGGTAGGAGACGAGATACTGGCAGAAGTAAAGCTATGAGGACGGGGCGTGAGTCGTACTTGGGTAGCTCAGATGGTGGAGCACTTGCCCGCGAAAGGCGAAGGTCCCTAGTTCGAGTCTCGGTCTGGCATACAGTTTTAATCTGCCAGGAAATTTCGTCCTAGGATCTAACTTGGAATGAGCGTGTACATGCTAACAAGATTCCCTTTAAGTGGCAGGCTAGAGGCTGGAATTTACCATGTCTCTAAGAAATTGAAAAATCTGAAAATGGGCAGAAATTCTACACTCAAGCAGGCAATCGTTAGATCCGCTGCTGTAACATATGTTACTTGACATTGCCAGTTAGCAATTGCAGCAAAGTAAGGGACACGGGCTACAGACAAGAATTTACATTGTCTTCAAGAAAATCAAAAATCTCTAAACGAACGGAATTTCTCCACGTATGCTGGTAAATGTTAGGCACACTCCTTTCAAATATATCATTTTGTCATTGCCATTTAGCAGTGGCAGAGTAGTATAGGACACGTGGCTGGCAGAAGGACAAAATTTACACTATCAGATGCGATGGGAACATCGTTGTGAATATTATAAAATCGCAACTCTCAAGTCAGCATGCGAGCTTACAAAGGGTAGAACCACACTGCAAATACTGTAATATCGTTCACGATACGTCAGCACTCCGAGCAGGAGCACAAACCCAGTGGCTCCTCTAACAGAATAAAGTGGATCGTACAAGTTAATCATAAGCACGCGAAATAACGCAAAAAAAGTGGAAACTGAAAGAGGTCGTGAAGCACTTGTGTCTGCACTGCAAGTAAAATTGAGAAGAATTGATCATGGTCACAATTTAAAAATAGATAAGTCATGTAGCTTAGTCCGTGATACCAGAGGATTTTACTTCAGTGCGCCCTTGTTCAGAACGTCCACAATGAGTTCAGTGGCTGGGTGAAGTACCCATTAGACAGAATTGCGAACCGCGTACCTGTGGCGTCCAAGAGAGACTTCTGCCTCTGTCAGTGACGCTCTCTCTCTGCTCACTGCACTACTCACCGATGAAACTGGGTGGCAGCCCTGCAGACCCTGAACATGATGAGGACTACTTCAAAATACTCTTCACACTCCCATCCACTCACCCACACACATTTACAGGTAAAGCAGGAATGAGACTGGCTTGAAGAGGTAAATAAACAAACAAAATTGGTCCTCCCGTTTACAGAGACTGCAACAGAGTGAGATAGTAACTGGTCTAAAAACTGCCAGTATGCTAAGGCGCCAGACACATTTAACATTCATGGAACAGGTTCAATTTAAATGTAACACACTGATCGGAAGTGGTCACTCTTCATTCTAATGTTATATCATACACAGAATTCTCTTGTAGGTCCTAATTATCAAAACCATCTCGAGGCGAGATCACATATTATGACAGAGTTTAACCAGTCCATGAAAGTGGTTTGCACCACCTATCTTTTGGTATATTGTGGTCCGCCGTCAGTTAGTTTGGATGGTTTCAGTAGCATCGAGGTATATTGGGTACTGGTCGGCAAATAGACTGGTCGACCAGTGCATATTTAAAAATTGTGTGTTGCATGCAGGTCTGGAGTAGTTGGGAATGTAGTGATAGTCAATGGACTTAAGTTAAAATAGTATCTTGCAATTCGTCTTTGTATATAAAGGAAATAGTTAAGTCATACTGTCGCTAAGATTGATGTTCCATCCTATGGTATGGATGTGCTGAATTGTGGTGCCAAATACTGCACTACTATTTGTACTTTGTATTATGTAACGCTTCTTCTCTTACAATCAAATCTTATATCGTAATTTTAGGAGTTCGACTGGTTATTTCATTAAGTGTTGCAGTACATTGTCAATAACAATATGCTACTTCAAGCTCCTGTACTCCAGACGGTGTGACTCAGCCTCCGTGTCATATGGTCATCACAACGCATCTGTACTGTGATCGCTTCTGGTCCATTAATCGTTCCCCAGTGGTACATTTATGACCGAGCAGTGACTAACATACTACATGCTTTATGTATTTCTCTTATTTTTCTTTGATTATCACGTGGATGAGGAGGAGACAAACCTAAAGAGACACACATACCTAAGTAGTTCATCGACCCAGGCAAGTAGGACAAAGGGAACGGCCGAGGGACAGGCACCCCTTGGCAATGCTAATGGTCGTAGCTACGCTGACACCAACTGAATGAGCTGCTGGAGCACTAACAGATAAATTTCTGAAACTTCTTGTCTGTCCGGCACACAGATCTGCCAGGAAGTTTTATATCAGCGTACAGTCCGCTGCAGAGTGAAAATCTCATTCGAGAAAAATATCTGGCAACCACCGATCGGCCATCAAACTATGTTATTGCTATAGCGTGGTAGAGCTGAGACGCATCTTTAAAGGACAGCTGATTGGACTAGACTGTGTTGAGTGGTGCACTACACGACCTGAGGATTAGCGTCACTTACTAGGGAGGAATGACATATGAAGACTGGTTACCACTGAACCAAGCGGAGATGATGGTTTGCTACTGGTGGACGATCTAGGACTGCAAATGGAGATAGTCACATGAGATCAATGACTTCTGTGTGACAAGCACTCTCGTAACTGATACGCAGTAAATTGCTGGCTACTATATTGTCGTTTAACTCAGCATGATCTCTGCAATCGAACTACCTATCTTTGTCAATAAATGATCCACATCCCTCTTATGTGTGCTAAACAAAAGGCTAGTCAAATTAGAAACTCTTCTGCTTCAGAGAGCCAAGTATTTTTAATATTATTCGTTTTTCATTAGTTAATGTTAAATGTACTGTGGTTCCATCTTGTCGGCTGAGCAGACCTGATTTCCTGATTTTATATGCTTATGATTTGTCATTACAGGAAGTAATGAGAGACTTCCGCTGTCCTTTCTGTCTACTTTACATAAAAAAATCTTTTTTAATTTTATTTATTTTGTGTGTGTGGGTTCTTTCTAATTTTATTGTTGTAGCCCATATGGTAGACACTTGTTTACATAATTTGTTTAAAAAAATTCCTTTGTGACTTAGAGACTTTGTAAATACTGATGCAGTTTGTCTCGTCACGTGAAACTGGAAAATATTCCGCGCTGTTATTTTGGGATGAAAGAGGTAGTGATGAAACCCATCGGTTATTCGGGTCACCGTGTTTCATAAGCGCACAAGTGTGCCGCTCGCCAGTCCGCTGTTTTTCCGAGGTATCGTATTTCTGACTCGCTGCAGTGCCAGGCTGGCGACCGCAGTAGCTCTGAATAAGCACGTATGGCATATCTCACGCAACTCAAGGACTTTGTTTTGCTAAAGCCAGTCAGACACCTTACCACGAATTTCAGTTAGAGGAAAGTGTGACCTGGCTGCAGATCATTCTGGGCTATGTTTTGGCACTGTATGGACGCTGGGTTTGCATTTTAACATGCTACTGTACATATTTGGATGAATTGGCTACGTTCTCCTGGCTTAAACCGCACTTTCCACACCTGTTTCACTTATGTCTCTTGCAGGATGTGTTGTTTTTCAAGTTCATGTGGAGTAAATTTCTACACTGCATGTTTGTTCAAATTTTAATGGAACACAATATTCCTTTCTGTTAGGTTTGGATAACGATACCCAGATGTGCTTCTCAAATATTAGCAAGCAGATTGGTATGGTCGTTTTTTTTGTTTTTATGCCTATTGTAAAACTAAAGGTTTCATGGCTGTTATGCAATATTGGTGGCGGTTTGTAATCACCCACATGTGGCTACATGTCCTACAATTAAAGTACTTGAATATTAGATCACATTTATTAAGAGTATCAGTAATCACCTATTGTTTATATTAAAATCCCTTTATTGAACACGAACTACTTGGCTTTATATATTTACTTCCAGCACTGGATTTTTCGTGATTCTTTGACTAGTTTAACGTCTTTTTTGCTGTAATAAATGTACACCCCTGGTACTGCTGCCCATTAATCTTTTGTCTTGTGTAATATTTTCGACTACAGAGTATGCACTACTGTTACAGTACGTCATTGAATGCAGTTCGGCGGACAGCAACGACTTCTGATGTGTCTTCTACGTAATTTCGTATAAAATCATATATGTTTAAATGTTCGTTGTCTGGGATACCTGGTTTCACATAGTACAAACAGCAGAAGATATTGTATGTTTTATATGTGAAATCGGAGTCATTACACAAAACACTCATAAGTTCTGCAGAATTCTTTACTCATGTTCACTGACGTGTTACTTCATAAATATATCAAATAAGTTAACTTTGCGATTGTGAAAATTTAACCATTATCGATGAGTATTTTGAGTCAGATAGCGTTATCCCAGGGTATTGCTTGAAAAATGGCTGTAAATCAGTTAAAAATTGTTTCACACATTCTATTGGCATTTACGTAAAAGTCACGAAACAATGGCAAACTTTCAGATTATTCTGAGGAATCTGAAATATTATGAGTACGATTGTCCACTTCAAATTAGCCTTAACAGTGGTTAATAAAACCGCATGGAAATAGGTCTAGCAGTCGCATGTAGGAAGCAATATCAGTAACGTCTGTGAATGGTGTACGAACGTCTTCAGCTTGCTAAATAGGAAGGTGGAAAAAGACTGCTTTATTACGAGCAACCCAGTTATAGAGCTACCCTTCAACAAACTGGGACGCAACCAACATCATCCACCTTTGCACAATTCTGCGTGTTTACATCAATTTTACAAGATAATTAAGTGGAGATATGCTGTAAGAAAACTGAAAAGTTGATCACATTTGTACAGGATAGAACAGGTGATGTAAATTTAAACCTGTGGGTGAAGTGTGTCCTACAATAAGAGGGAAGAAGAAAAGTAGAAATGCTCAAAATAGGGTAGATTATGGGTTAATGTCCCGTATGCGACATGAGCGACAAAGCGTAAGTTCCAGTTGAGGGCGGATGGTGAGAGGAAACGCTCACTACCACCTCCGTTGTCGGAATTCGTGCAGCATGTGATGCGACGACAAAATATCAAGAAAACGAGTACTGCAATCAATTTGCAACAGGTTAGAGCAGCTACAAATATGTTTTGCAAAGCTGGGAGGCAGGCTGAGTAAGCTGATATACGATGTGCACCACACCAAGGTTAGATAACGTCTGAGAACAACTATATATATACGGCTAAGCTATCTAGGATTTGAAAAATTTATAATTAGATGCAGTGAAAAATGTCGAACTTATTCATCACTGTGCAAGTGTGATAACTAGAAACACTCTGGGAAACAGGAGTGAAACCCAATAAATATGGAAATAATTGTGCCAGATAGATCAGCAGATGTAGTGCAATTTTGCGGTAAGTCACTGACAACTGATACAGTAATTCAGCTACACAATTAAAACGAAAGAACTTTCATTGTAGGTAATGGGAAACTGGAGTACATATAACTTGAAAAATCAAACAGTAGAAAATGCAGAGAAGCAAAATTACTAATTGTGAGAAGAACTTGACAAAGAACTAGTTGTTGGTAAATTGATAATACAGCTAGAATACAGACAGGAGGAAAGTTTGCAAGTAGAGGACGGACTAAAAGCCTGGATTAATTTCAGAGGAAAGGGTTGACAGTGCAGCAGTAGACTGAGAATACTTGTGACAAGTGAATGCTATCCTATAGCACAAAGTGAGATGCTGATGCGCAGAAATATATGGTGTATCACTATAGAACTTCCAGAAAGCTGGACGATATGAGATCAGACAAATATATGGAAGTATATACCTTTGCTAAGACGCAGTAGGAACTTGAAGATTCTTTGTTTTGATACACTAAATCTATGAACAGGAGAACTACCATCAGGTTTCCAAGAAAGGAGTATCATTACATTCTTGAAAAAAATTCAGGAATTAATGGATGTAACAGCGTGTATTATTTAAATTTGAGACAATTTTAATCACTCTATCATCAAACATGACATCTACAGGCTTGAGTTAATAACTGATCGTTTTATGTAAAATAATAACAGACTGATATTTTCATCAACAAGCAAACTCTGAAACACTTCTTTATGCCAGAAACTGATCAAAAGCAAGATGGAAGTTGTACCCAAATCGTTTTTTGGAATGTGTTACGTTCAAACCTAATCATCAGTGATACAGTGTTCACCATTATGAAGTCCCACATCAGTTGGTGTTTAGGTACCGATTTTTTCGAATTACCTGTGACTTCCATCACGTATGTTCAACCTGTAGTTTTTTTCCATACCTCAAAAGTCAAAGAAAGAAATATTTAGAGTCAGATACGACTTTACTTGAAAAAGAGTACTCATTATAATTCTCGACAGATTGCCAATAGATATACTGCGGTGATATTTTGCTGCATAATGATAATCATGCATAACTCGTAGGACAATAAAGATATTCACTTAACAATTGTCGGCGTGTTTCCCAGCGTGACCTTCGTAAAATTCTTTGCAGCTGTGGAGTAGTGGCACTGCAGAATATCAAAAAGTGATAAACAGCTCTTAGAGCAAGACACGTTGAGTAATATGTTATAAACGCAACGCGTGCTTTGCATGTTCTAATCCCGAACCACTATTTTCTACACGTCATTTGACTCCTCCCACCCCCCAAAAAAATTAAAAATAACATCTCGTCGATAAGTTTTAAAAAATTGTGAAGATGCATTCCAATTGATTTTGACGTTATCTCCAAGTTTGTCAGGCATAAACCCTCTGGCAGACATCTACAATGTTATCGAGTATAAGTTCCTAGGGTGTGTTACAAACCACTTGTTATTTGCAGGCAGGAATCGCGTAGTGTGCTTGGATCTTTGGTGGCATTTACTTCCGGTCTCGCCCCGTGGATCTCAAAGTGGACGGCAAAGCACAATGTAACATGTTACTTTATGCTGGAGTTTTCTTATCACGGAATTGAATGAACCCTGTGACTAACGGTCTCGTTACGGTTGTATTATTATTCGTTATCGCTTACGTGACGGATAAAGTCGGGAACATCTCAAAGGGAACTATCATTTGCAATTAAATCATCACAATTTATTTACTATTCAGACAGCATTTCTTACGTCACTGGAATATTTGGTGACCATATCTACCCACGTGATTAGCATACCGTTATCGACAACCGACTACGATACCAATTACAACATCCACCACTTTCATAACATATTTAGACAAAATATTTATTCATAGAGTACTAAGCATCAATCTTTCCTACAGATACATAGAAAATTTTATAATTTTATATGTCGGTTTCATAAAAATCAAGTAATTTTTTAAAACAATTTTTAAATGTCGACACTGCCTGACAAAAAAAAAGTGTATCATGTAGAATGAGAGGAAGAAACGAAATGAAAGTTGATGGATTGAGTGGGTATGACATGTTATTTTAGTGATCTCAAAAGTCTAATAAATTTTACGCAGAACTTGACAGTGTGGTCCTACTTATCAGTATGACATTGCACACCCTCTGATCTGGATGTGTTAGGTTAGGTTAGGTTAGATTAGGTTAGGTTCTGGTTAGATAAATTGTCGCAAAGCCGTTGTATCCACTCCTGAGGCAAGTTCGCCCACAGCTGTCGTAACTGGTCCTCGATATTGTGGGAAGAAACTGACGTCAGAGCTGGTCTCACCCATGCTCTAGTGGGAAGAGATCTTAAGATGTTGCTGATAGTAGGGTAGCTCACCATCAAGCAGAAATTTCATAGAGAAAAGTGATTTTTTGGAACAGCATTGTCCTGTCGAAAAATGGTATGTTGCTTTTGGGGTAGCAGACGAGTACCCAGGATCTTTCGGACGTACCGTTGTGCCGTCGAAGTTCTCCCTGTCATTAGCAGAAGTGACAGGAAATTATACGCTATGGCTATCCACACTATGACGCCACCACGGGTAACACCACTGCATCCCTCCAAAACATAGGAAGAATAGGACCTCTCCCGCTGTCGCTGCCTATAGACGCCGACGATGGTTGACCGAGGGAATGAAGGACCACAGTTCAGTTTTGAGCAGAATGCTACGCCGCTTATCAGCAATCCGTGGTCCCTTGTCACGACATAACTGCAAACGCAGCATTTTATTGTGTGGTGTTGATGGCGTTCTATGTACGGAATAGTTATTTCCTAGTCCGGCTAATGTTAGTCTCCGACCTATGATGCCGAGTGACGAAGAATGTTGCAGGGAGTCCATTACTTGTTATCGGATGGCGGGCGAAGATGTAAAGGATTTACGATGTGCTTGGTGCACAATACGGCAACACGCGTTAGTGGTGCTCAGATTTGGTCGACTTTAACCTTGATTACGAGTATGCCAGTTCCCAGGTTCCCATGCAGTCCAGAATTGACCACTATCACATTCTAATACCCCACAAATCTGAATATTCCACGATTCAATGGAGATCCACAATGAGGCCTCTTTGAGAGTCTGTCAAGTGCTGATAACGCTGCCTCTACGACTACGCGGCATCTTCTTATTTTGCACAGCGCTTGCTAACATTTGACGCTGTTCACATCTCTTATTGCCGTACCCGGTCTGGTAAATACACTGATTATGAGGAACATAAGGCACTCTGGTGGCTGTTTTTCCTTTTACAGATAATTGCTACTCAGCTCATTTACATATATTCCGCTGGTGTGTATGTGTTCATTGACCTGTTTTCTGAGTATATGAAGATGGTATCTGTTCTTTCAGACGTATCCAAAAGAACAGATACGATCTTCATATACGAGTAGTTAAGGATAACCTTCTTCTTCTGTGCGGATGCACACGCATTGCCCGAACTCTTACGGGACTCGGTAAGATTGTCTGCCGCGAGTAATGAGTGTAATGGGCAGGGGCACTACGAATGTGGCGTGTAGACATTAAGTTGGGAATGTGGGTCTAACGGAGAGAGTACAAGGAATAAATCCCTACAGTAACACTATCCTCTGTGCCCTCGATGGCTCAGATGGATTGCCAGCACGGTAGCTCAGCGTGTTCGGTCAGAGGGCTCCACGCCCTCTGTAATAAAAAACTGAGTAAAGGAATCAACGATCAACTTGAACGGATGTCTTGTGACTTCCTCCCAGACCAAACGCAACGAACAATACCGAACGAAATGAAAAAAAGAGCATCTGCCATGTAAGCAGGAAATCCAGGGTTCGAGTCCCGGTCGGGACACACATTTCCAACTGCCCCCGTTGATGTGTATCAACGCCTGTCAACAGTTTAGGGTACTGATTTGATTATCATATCTTCTGAATGGTCCGCTTTTCTGTCACGCATTGTGCATCGATGAAAAAACTGCACAAAGTAAATGCATCGTTGTAATAATTAAATTAAAAATTGTGTAAATTTTCTATCGAAACTAAAAGTGAAATTAAATCTACAGAGTGACAACTCTTCCTGCAACCCGCGATTTTACGGCTGGCCTTCATAAACTAAGTGCGAGATTTTCATACTCTCTAGCTCGCTACGCACAAACTGTTAGTCCTAGAGAAAACATGAACTGGACCTATTTATAGGATGTTAAATGGAGACAAGTTTTGTCGTGGTTTTCGAGTTATACAAGAAAAACTTAAAGAAGTGACCTCCAAGCGCAGCCCACTCACTCAGACCCCACTGATCAGGATTTCTAGTAGCTAGTTCATGGTACTCCCTCATACCACCTTAGAAATACTTTAGTCTGCAAGAATTTTTCTCCACGTTCCACCTTTTTTTAACTTCATTGACTGGCGTTATTAGTGCACCGGCTTAACCGAGTGCTTACCTAATAATTTTGGGAATTTTAACGGCAAAAAATAAACTATCATATCGTTATGTTTGTCAGGTCTTCTGACTACGAAGCTACTGTGCTTGTAGATAGGAGTATGGGAATAGCTGTTATGGACGGTATGATCATAACAAAATAACCCCAGTTATTTTTGTGGCCATTCTTTATAATGAACCAATTCGAAAATATCATCACCAGATTCTGAAAAGAATCAATGACAATCTGCGAACACATTGAACAAATGTGGTACAGCCAGATACAATACATACCAATTAAGGTAACAGACACCATGCAGTGTACTGAGTCAACTTAAGTGGGCCATATTAAATAGGAACTCAACATACGTGGCGGGAGAGCCACGCAAGAAACATAAAGTGGCCACAACCGAAGAAAAATCATAAGTAACACGGTAAAAAATAACACCAAACAATAACGTGTGTTCTAAGAAATATCATATGTTTGTTGTTGTGGTCTTCAGTCCTGAGACTGGTTTGATGCAGCTCTCCACGCTACTCAATCCTGTGCAAGCTTCTTCATCTCCCAGTAGTTACTGCAACCTACACCCTTCTGAATCTGCCTAGTGTACTCATCTTTAGGTCTCCCTCTGCGATTTTTACCCTCCACGCTGCCCTCCAATGCTACATTTGTGATCCCCTGATGCCTGAGAACATGTACTACCAACCGGTCGCTTCTTCTTGTCAAGTTGTGCCACAAACTCCTCTTCTCCCCAATTTTATTCAATACCTCCTCCTTAGTTATGTGATCTACCCATTTAATCTTCAGCATTCTTCTGTAGCACCACATTTCGAAAGCTTCCATTCTCTTCTTGTCCAAACTATTTATCGTCCATGTTTCACTTCCATACATGGCTACACTTCATACAAATACTTTCAGAAGCGATTCGTGACACTTAAATCTATAATCGATGTTAACAAATTTCTCTTCTTCTGGAACGATTTCCTTGCCATTGCCAGTCTACATTTTATATCCTCTCTACTTCGACCATCATCAGTTATTTTGCTCCCCAAATAACAAAACTCCTTTACTACATTAAGTGTCTCATTTCCTAATCTGATTCCCTCAGCATCACCCGACTTAATTCGACTACATTCCATTATCCTCGTTTTGCTTCTGTTGATGTTCATCTTATATCCTCCTTTCAAGACACTGTCCATTCCGTTCAACTGCTCTTCCAAGTCCTTTGCTGTCTCTGACAGAATTACAATGTCATCAGCGAACCTCAATTTTTTACTTCTTCTTCATGGATTTTAATACCTACTCCGAATTTTTCTTTTGTTTCCTTTACTGCTTGCTCAATATACAGATTGAATAACATCGAGGAGAGGCTACAACCATGTCTCACTCCCTTCCCAACCACTACTACCCTTTCGTGCCCCTCGACTCTTATAACTGCCATCTGCTTTCTGTACAAATTGTAAATAGCCTTTCGCTCCCTTTATTTTACCCCTGCCACCTTTAGAATTTGAAAGAGAGTATACCAATCAACATTGTCAAAAGCTTTCTCTAAATCTACAAATGCTAGAAACGTAGGTTTGCCTTTTCTCAATCTTTCTTCTAAGATAAGTCGTAAGGTCAGTATTGCCTCACGTTTTCCAACATTTCTACGGAATCCAAACTGATCTTCCCCGAGGACGACTTCTACCAGTTTCTCCATTCGTCTGTAAAGAATTCGCGTTAGTATTTTACAGCTGTGACTTATTAAAGTTATAGTTCGGTAATTTTCACATCTGTCAACACTTCACATCTGTCAACACCTTTGGGATTGGAATTATTATATTCTTTTTGAAATCTGAGTGTATTTCGCCTGTCTCATACATCTTGCTCACCAGATGGTAGACTTTTGTCAGGACTGGCTCTCCCAAGGCCGTCAGTAGTTCTAATGGAATGTTGTCTATTCCCGAGGCCTTGTTTCGATTCAGGTCTTTCAGTGCTCTGTCAAACTCTTCACGCAGTATCGTATCTCCCATTTCATCTTCATCTACATCCTCTTCCATTTCCATAATATTGTCCTCAAGAACATCGCCCTTGTATAGATCCTCTATATACTCCTTCCACCTATCTGCTTTCCCTTCTTTGCTTAGAACTGCGTTTCCATCTGAGCTCTTAATATTCATACAAGTGGCTCTCTTATCTCCAAAGGTCTCTTTAATTTTCCTGTAGGCAGTATCTATCTTGCCCCTAGTGAGATAACCCTCTACATCCTTACATTTGTCCTCTAGCCATCCCTGCTTAGCCATTTTGCACTTCCTAGTGATCTCATTTTTTGAGAAGTTTGTATTCCTTTTTGCCTATTTCATTTACTGCATTTTTATATTTTCTCCTTTCAAAAATTCAATATTTCTTCTGTTACCCAAGGATTTCTACTAGCCCTCGTCTTTTTACCTACTCGATCCTCTGCTGCCTTCACTACTTCATCCCTCAGAGCAACCCATTCTTCTTCTACTGTATTTCTTTCCCCTATTCCTGTCAATTGTTCCCTTATGCTCTCCCTGAAACTCTCTACAACCTCTGGTTTAGTCAGTTTATCCAGATCCAATCTCCTTAAATTCCCACCTTTTTGCAGTTTCTTCAGTTTTAATCTACAGTTCATAACCAATAGATTGTGGTCAGAGTCCACATCTGCCCCTGGAAATGTCTTACAATTTAAAACCTGGTTCCTATATTTCTGTCTTACCATTATATAATCTATCTTATACCTTCTAGTATCTCCAGGATTCTTCCATGTATACAACATTCTTTTACGATTCTTGAACCAAGTGTTAGCTATAATTAAGTTATGCTCTGTGCAAAATTCTACCAGCCGGCTACCTCTTTCATTTCTTACACCCTATCCATATTCACCTACTATGTTTCCTTCTCTCCCTTTTCCTACTCTCGAATTCCAGTCACCCATGACTATTAAATTTTATTCTCATCATACATTTCATCAATTTCTTCATCATCTGCAGAGCCAGTTGGCATATAAACTTGTACTACTGTGGTAGGCATGGGTTTCGTGTCTATCTTGGCCACAATAATGCGTTCACTATGCTGTTTGTAGTAGCTTACCCGCACTCCTATTTTTTTGTTCATTATTAAACCTACTCTTCCATTACCCCTATTTGATTTTGTATTTATAACCCTGTATTCACCTGACCAAAAGTCTTGTTCCTCCTGTCACCGAACTTCACTTATTCCCAGCATAGCTAACTTTAACCTATCCATTTCCCTTTTCAAACTTCCTAACCTACCTGCCCGATTAAGGGATCTGACATCCCACGCTCCGATCAGTAAAACGCCAGTTTTCTTTCTCCGGATAACGAGTTCCTCCTCAGTAGTCCCCGCCCAGAGATCCGAATGGGGGACTATTTTACCTTCCGAATATTTAAAAAGATAAACTTTCAGGTTTCGTATCCTTATAGCGCAAGGCCTCACGTTGCACTCTATGTTTTATGTAGTTATTACATCTAAACGCCACTAACAACAGGCCAGTTCAACAATTTATTTCCTGTTATATCTATGAGTTGTCGTCTTTCTGTTGTTTGCTTCATTTTTACTATGGTCTGCATTCAGATGTATAATAGTAGGGATACGAAACCAGAACGCTTATCTTTTTAAATACATTATGATATTTCCAGGTGCACATATTATTGTTTGGTGTCATTTTACGGGTGTATAGTAACATCCACATACAATATTCCTGTCACTTTCCTTGGGAAAGGAGTGAGACAGGGTTGTAGCCTCTCCCCGATGTTATTCAATCTGTATATTGAGTAAGCAGTAAAGGAAACAAAAGAAAAATTCGGAGTAGGTATTAAAATTCATGGAGAAGAAGTAAAAACTTTGAGGTTCGCCGATGACATTGTAATTCTGTCAGAGACAGCAAAGGACTTGGAAGAGCAGTTGAACGGAATGGACAGTGTCTTGAAAGGAGGATATAAGATGAACATCAACAAAAGCAAAACGAGGATAATGGAATGTAGTCAAATTAAATCGGGTGATGCTGAGGGGATTAGATTAGGAAATGAGACACTTAAAGTAGTAAAGGAGTTTTGCTATTTAGGGAGTAAAATAACTGATGATGGTCGAAGTAGAGAGGATATAAAATGTAGACTGGCAATGGCAAGGAAATCGTTTCTGAAGAAGAGAAATTTGTTAACATCGAGTATAGATTTAAGTGTCAGGAAGTCGTTTCTGAAAGTATTTGTATGGAGTGTAGCCATGTACGGAAGTGAAACATGGACGATAACCAGTTTGGACAAGAAGAGAATAGAAGCTTTCGAAATGTGGTGCTACAGAAGAATGCTGAAGATTAGGTGGGTAGATCACGTAACTAATGAGGAGGTATTGAATAGGATTGGGGAGAAGAGAAGTTTGTGGCACAACTTGACTAGAAGAAGGGATCGGTTGGTAGGACATGTTTTGAGGCATCAAGGGATCACAAATTTAGCATTGGAGGGCAGCGTGGAGGGTAAAAATCGTAGAGGGAGACCAAGAGATCAATACACTAAGCAGATTCAGAAGGATGTAGGTTGCAGTAGGTACTGGGAGATGAAGAAGCTTGCACAGGATAGAGTAGCATGGAGAGCTGCATCAAACCAATCTCAGGACTGAAGACCACAACAACAACAACATGTTTCGTGCCTTCCCAAGACCTAGTCGGCGAACCTAAATAAACATTTCTGACTGGCCTTCCTCCTACCCGGTCATTTCATGACCTTTTGTTACGTTAATTGTAATTTTCGCTGCAAGATATAACGCCATATGTAAATGACTTTTTTACGGTTGTACTTATGATTACTGTCTTTCTGTATGCGTTTTTTTGTTATTCCTTGTCTTTACTTGTGTATGATACGCTGCCACCTTGCGGGCACTTTATTCTTCTTGCGTGGTTCTCCAGCCACGGATGTTGAGTTCCTATTAAATGTGGTCCACGTAAGTTGACTCAGTACATCGTATGGTGGCTGTTCCCTTGATTGGTATGTATTGTATCTGGCTGTACCACATTTGCACAATGTTTTGTAAAAATCTCTTTGAAGAAGCTGATGATGATACTTTCGAAACGCTTCATAAAAAAAAGAGTGGTCACTATCGTTATGGTGTACATAACAGCTATTCCCATTCTCCTCTCCAGTATCAACATGGGAGCACACCTCATTCGTGAATTTACATCGCAAATGCAATTTACAGTGCTTGTGTTTCGAACGAATTGTCATGGTAACTACTTTTAGCGTAACGTTTACAAAATTGTTTTCAGTTCATTACCCTTACGGACACGTTTAAATTAGTGATGTAAACAAAGTAGCCCACTATGTTGATGTCATAACTGCCCAATTAATGAAGACCACAAAAGTTCGAATATCGGGAATAGTTCACGTAGTCGGTAGTACTTGTCCAGTGGTAGAAGGGAATCATAGTAGATATCCTGGCTGGTAAGAGATGAGTGTGGAGATGGAGGTGCGTTTGAAGTTCTCATTTGTGTGTTTTTCTTAAATAACTCGAAAACTGTGGACTCCAGCGTGTCCCAGTACAAAACTCAACTGCATTAAAATTCTTACAAGAAGTTCCTTCTCATTTTTGTCTGTAGAACTAATAGTCTGCGGACTGCAAACCAGAGTGCATGGAAACCTCGCACTGATTATGAAGGCTAGTCACACCACTGTGAGTTGCGTAAAACGACAGCGGTAGGGGCAGCTCAGTCATCCTGTATACCTTAATGTTTGGGGCTACTGTACATTGGTTTCAGTGTGCTATAAATAATGAACATATTTTATTTCTTCCTCACTAATTAATAAATTAGCATAATTTAGCCATTAAAAGAAAGAGGTGTGTAATCAGTTGCGAAAATATCCATTTTCAGGAGTTGTGTTTTCATTATAATTTTGCTTTACGTTTCCTTGCTTTGAGTTAAGCCAATTTATGAATAATTTAATTAAAATCAAGTTCAGTTGTTGTATCCTCTTCTATTGCAAGTTAGATAAATTGAATAGTTTACTGTCACTTCTTCAAATGGTCAAATGTGTGTGAATTCCTAAGGGACCAAACTGCTGAGGACGTCGGTCCCTAGCCTTACACACTACTTAAACTGACATGCTAAGAACAACACACACACCCATGCCCAAGGGAGGACTCGAACCTCCAGCGGGAGGGGCCGTGCAATCCGTGACATGGCACCTCAAACCACACAGCCACTCCGCATGACCCACTTCTTCCAATTCCGATGAACAAAGTACAACTGTCTACAGGCACAAGGGCGAAAAGTTCCATTAGCAGTAGCAATCTGCAGCAGAAGTCTTGTTCCTGTATTGTTTTGTATTTACACAAGAACTTGGGAACAGCTAAAGTACTGGCTGTAGGAACTAGTAAAATACATGCGCTTCCTCCGTTGTCGAATCTCGCTGCAGCCGTCAGTCAGTATAAATATACGAAAATAGGAAGCTTTGGGGTAAATACCGTATCCTGTTCAGCACCTGTTCGCCGACCTTTGAGATCCTACCATACCGTAACGAAGTAGCAGGAAGAACTCCACAGTTGAATGCCAGCGAACTGTGTAGGCGATAACTGTGTAAGCCGAGCGCTGTGTGGGCATATTTGGACGATATTACGCTTTACAAACAAATCTGTGACGACAGCGTGCGTTCACAGTCAAAGATCGAAACAAACACTTTTTCCATAGGCAGAAGACAGGAACATGACCGGCAGGAGAACTGATGTACATCATCCAGTTCATTCCTAAATCAATTTCTTTTTGTCCTGAAATTTCGGTATTGCAGCAGGATTACATTGACTTCATGCCACGGTATTCGGCTGACGACCATTCAGCCATCTTCGGATGAGTGTTTTACACTGGAGATTGCTAGCTGACCTTGCTAACTTTACACTGCGGTGACAAAAGTCATTGGGTAGCGGTACTACTGCCAACACAAGGTATAAAAGGGCAGTGCATTGGTGGAGCTGTCATTTGTACTCAGATGATTCGTGTGAAAAGGTTTCCTAATTTCAGAGTTGATGGTAAGGTTCGAGTGTGACGCAAACCGCACGAACGCATGCACCAAGCTTGTCAACACTGCAAGAATAAAACCAACAGTTTCCGAACGCGCAATGAGAGTTGGTGCTAGACGCATGGGACATTCCATTTCGGAAATCGTTAGGGAATTCAGTATTCCATAGTGTCAAGGGAGAGCAGAGATAACCACACCTCTCACTACGGACAACGCAGTATCCGGTAGCTTTCACTAACAGACCGAGAGCTTGCGAGGATTTGTCAGTGCTACCTGACAGGCAACACTGGGTGAAATAAATGTAGAAATCCAGTGGAACGTCTGACGAACGTATGCTAACTGATCAGCGAAATTTGGCGTTAATGGGCTACGGCACCAGACGATCAACGCGAATGCCTTTATTAACAGCACGGCATCTCCTGGATTCGTGACATCATCAGTCGAACAGTAGAAGACTAGAAAACGGTGGCCTGGTCAGATGAGTCCTAATGTCAGTTGCTAAGACCTGACGGTATAGTTCGTGTGTGGCGCAGACCGCACGAAGGCATGCAGTAGGGCTGCCAACACTGCACTAGGCAAGCTAGTGGTAGCTTCACAATGGTGCGGGCTGTGTTTATACGGAACGGACTGGATCCTCTGGTCCAACTGATTATTCACTGAAAATGATTATGTTCTGCTACATGGAGACCATCTGCAGCCATTCATGGACTTCACGTTCCCAAACAATTTTGGAATTTTTATGGATGACAAAGTGCCGCGTCACCAGGCCACAATTGTTCGCAATTTGGTTGAAGAAAATTCTGGACAATTCGGTTGAGTGATTTGGCCACCCTTCGAGTATTCATGGGACGTAATCGAGAGCTCAGCTCGTGTACAAAATCCTGCACCGGAAACACTTTCCCAATTGGTTCAAATCAAATGGTTCAAATGGTTCATATGGCTCTAAGCACTATGGGATTTAACATCTGAGGTCATCAGTCCCCTAAGCTTAGATCTACTTAAACCTAGCTAAGCTAAGGTCATCACACACATCCATGCCCGAGGCAGGATTCGAACCTGCGACCGTAGCAGTAGCGCGGTTCGACTGAGGCGCCTAGAACCACTCGGTCACAAAGCCTGCCTTTCGCAATTATGAACGACTATAGCATCAGCACAGGTCAATATTTTCGCGGGGGATTTCCAACGACTTGTTGAATCCTTGTCACGTTGAGTTGCTGCACTTCGCCGGGAAACAGGAGGTCAGACACGTTATTAGAAGTTATCCCATGGTGCTTGCCTCCTCAGTGAAAATATGAAGAATTGACGCGGAATGGAGTATCCTGTAGAGATACAATTCTCGGCTATGGGTGACTAATGACGCGTCTAGCGACAGTTGGTTTTATTAATTTTGACATCTGGATTTTAACTCCGCAGACATGCATCCCGACAGAGATCACGCATGCGCCTGAGCACCGAAGACGAAGCAGTATTAGGAGAGGGCGTGAAACTCGACAGAGGTCATTCATGCGACGACTGCACTTGCGCACGCGTACCAATTTTTGATATAATGTTAGCGATGTGAACTAGCAATCTCCAGTGCACCTAAATATGGTTGAATCGTTGTCAGCTAAAAAATCGTGGCAAGAAGTCGACATAATCCGGCTGCAATCCCGAAACCTTCATGGAATATTCTTTACGCGGGAATATGAAGAATCGATTTCGTTTTTGTTTTGTTTTGTGGTCAGTTTTTGAGCCCTCTCTGGGACTGGGTTCTTCACGGTCGCCTATCTTGCCAATCCTTTGGCACACTCTTGAAAAATGTAATTGGTAGATTCGGTGTATTATTAAAATTCAATAATTTGCCAGAATTCAAATGGTGAGTAACATTGTTGGCAATATTGTGAAAACCATTAGCAGTTAATGGATGTGATGGGAACAAAGGAGCAGCCCATGTTGTAATAGCGACTTATCTAAATGCCTGTAATTTGCAAGATCGTCCAGCATTTCGCTACACCTCATTTCTCTAGATCGGTAAGCAACCCGAGCGATGAGCCGTAGAAGTCGCCACACTGGACTTGTATTCGGGATGACAATGGTTTACTACTCAGACCGACCATCGATATTAAGGTTTTCCATGATTTCCCTAAATCGCTCCAGGCAGATGCCGAGATGGTTCCTTTGAAAAGGGTACGGTCGATTTCCTTCCCCGTCCTTTCGTAGTCCGAGATTGTGTTCCGTCTCTAATGACCGAGCTGTCGACGGAAGTTAGTCTCTAATCTTCTTTCCTTCCTTCCTTCGCTTAACAACGTGTTTTTTTAACAGCCTAGTTACAAGACCAACCTCCATGCACTTATTTTCAGATTGCATATTTCCATCTTCTTCCTGGTCAATAAATGTACTTTTTACGCCATAATTATTCTCTACATAGTCTACTTACAACACACACAACAATGCTGCGAATCAAATAAAATTATCTACCGGCTGAACATAAAATAACTTGCATTTTAAAGTACTGGCCATTCCTACTTAGTACAGCTTACATTACGGTCTTCTAACCGTGAAAAAGTTAACGTGATTATACATAAATAAAAACTCAAAATGAGCAATATATGCCTAATTACATGTAAAATACTGTGTTGTTACAAGCTGTTCGTCACATAGACACTTTATTAAGTGAATCAAAATATACTCATTGATCAATGTATGCAGAGTACGGAAAAACTATTTTAACAAACTTCAACTTCGATCGATGCGAAGTGCATGGAAATAAACTGTTTTAAGTGAAAGTGTAGAACTCCCTTCTTTTACGTCGTATTTGTATAAGTGATACAGTAATGTGAATTAATAGCTCTAAATGAGCACTTTTTGCTGTCGACGAATTTGTGACAACAGTAATTGTACGTCAGTACCGCCTTCAGCATTCAAGCACAAATAGCAATGGATGAAAAGGGACTGTCATAATTTATGGAAGATCTGACATTTCACTGATAATTTTAAAATCGACTAAGAGTGAATTACAAGAGCGTCCACAAGTCTGTCAGACGCTGAATTCTTCACATGCCTCCTCAGCAAGTAGTCCCGAGTCAGTGAAACTGGTGAGCTCAGTGCTGTTAATTTCTAATAACTACAGTCCCTAGAGAATCGACGAAGCCTTTCCCCATCCATACCTCACCGAACGAGACAGTTTTGATGTACTCTTTTGTGTATCGTAATCTGTGAAAACAGATTTTCGCACTCTACATAGGTTCGTCATTGTAGTCCTTGTTCGTATCTAATCAGTTATTAAATCATGAGCACCGAGTCAACAACGGGATCCTCGCTAACAATATCCGTTGAGTTATTACTTCAGAGTTATTTGAAGAACGTTGAACATTTTCGTGAAGTAGTCGTAGAAACTTCTCTGGCCGATAGATGGAATGAGTAGAAATCTAATACATGTAACGAAACAAGCAGATCATATGTGGCAGTAATCTGGCTCCATAAGCTAAAGGGAGAGTAGACGGGAAGGGCAGACTTCACTGCTTTGGGGTACTGTGTTAATGGCAGCCACTAATAGCTGGCGAGGGTGCTTGCTCTGCTCTGTAATGGCATCCATGCTCCAGCATCAATCCTATTTGGGCGTAATGGCTGTTAGCGGTAAGCTGATGGCAGTACCACGAACACCGCTCCGCTGTCCAAATATTGCCCACATTATTAGGCTCCTTCATCAGCCATGTTAGAAATTAGAAGAACATTTCTCGACGATCGAGACTCCACTCTTCAAATAACATGTATTCTTCTCGTATTTACGTACGTTTGCAGTCAGTATTGCACACACTTGGTTTTAAATGTTGTAAGAGGTATGCGCTATCTGCGCTGCCTGCAATAGGCAAGGCATAGGAGAGTCTCTGACCAGAGAGCAGTATCTAATTAGTTGTTGCTTGTCGCTAGTCGGCATTAGTCTGCAGTAGTCTGTAGTAGTCTGCGTGAGTCGGCAGTAGTCGGCGGTTGTATGCGCGTGTCTGCGCTTGTCTGCTGTCTGCTCTGGTCGGGACTCTGGACGATTAGTATTATTGTAGAAGGTAAAGAAGCAGCCTTGCGCATATCTAGTAATGTATGTTAACTGTCATCCAATTTCTTTTTAAAAAATGCCCCAATAATAATTTTTATAATATAAAGTAATTTTTTTTAAAAAAAAGCATTCATTTCAATTTAAAGATTTCATCCAATGCATAATTATTCCTTTCACGAATCACAAAGCATAGGCCAGCATTGCACGGAGCTGTGCCGAAACTTTTTTATGTAAGAGCAGATATATTCGCAGTTTTTATTGAGGTAAAAATTTTTGCTTTTTTTTTTTTTTTTTTATTCAGAATACAGGGCCGAGGCGCAGCGCTGCTGTCGTCATAAAATATACCAGGTTACTGAATTTTTTTATTATTTTTTGGTTTAGGAATTTTTCTGTTTCGAACTTAACATTAAATGAGAAAAGAATTTTGTGGGTACATTAAATGTGAATGCATTTCTGCACAGAGATCATAAATGGGAACCAATTTTGTTCAGAGGTTACAATATTTAAAATTCATTTAATTATTATTTCGTGGTGAGGTTACACATGGTTCATTTTATTTTAATATTTTTGTGGGGAGGTTACAATGTTCAAATAAATCATTAGTAGAAGCCAGAACCCCCCACCCCATCAATCACTGCTTCTGATCGTAACATCTAACTGATTAATGTCTACTCCATCATTCCTGTTTGATTGTTTTCAGGTAGTCCCACTTTATTTCCAGGAGTCTCACTTCGTAACGTTTCTTTTGTCGTGGCCACCATCCGAAGACTTGTTTGATGCACCTCTCCACACTCATGTATCTTGTGAAAGTATCACCTCACGCCCTGCATTTCATTGCTTACAAAACTGACAGTTCCATATTTCTCGATGCTTCAGGTTAAGTCACAGCAACCCATTTCTTTTCAGTCGCATTGTACCATAAAGCTCCTTCTCCCTACTTCATTTCAGCATTTCATCACCAGTTTTACGATCTGCCCATTTAATCTTCGGCCTTCTACTGTAGGATGACATTTCAATTCCTTTTTGAATCTCTCTTTGGGCATAGTGTTTACCATTCACGTTTCATTTCCACGTTAGGCTACACTTCAAGCAAATACTTTCAAAAATAACTTCCTAACACTTAAATTTATATTTGACGTTAACGTATATCTCTCTTAGCAGAAAAGCTTGCTGGTTCAAGGCTACATGTTATAACCCACTTATTGGCGTCGTCATCAGTTATTCTACCGCCCTAGGAGTAACACATGTTTAACACTTTTCGCATCTCATTTCCTGATCTAATTCCCTCAGCATCTCCTTATTTCATTCGTCCACCCACCAATACCATTGTCTTATTATTAACGTACATTTTATAATCTCTAACTGTTCAGTCACTCCTCCAGATACTTTGTCGACTGGCATAACTATAATGACATCGGCAAACCTTAAAATTTTTATTTCTTCTTCCTGATTAATAATGTCGTTTCAAAATTTCACCTTCGTTTTCTTTAGTAATTCCTCCATTTGCAGACTGATATGGGCGAAAGGCTACAGTAGTGCCTCTCTCTCTCTCTCTCTCTCTCTCTTCTCAAGTGCCGTCTCCTTCTCATATTTATCGACTCTTAGAACTGCAGTCTGATTTCTAATCAAGCTGTAGAAAACCTTTCGCATCCTGTATTTTTTGTCCCCCATAACAATGTTTCTGTATACAGTCCTAAATTTCATTCTTCGGATGTCAGTGCTAAGAGTCCTCTCGAAAAAAGTTATTTATTTCATATAATATTGTGTTATGTCAGACGTTCATCAAGTGGGCTTTCACCCTCATAAGACGCATATCAGTTACGTTTGTGAGTCGCACACAACCGTTACAAGTGGCACATTTTTAAGATGTTAAATACGTGTCGGTATCCCTTACAATACTTGCTGAATACTTTGACGTTTGAAGCGGAAACTTAGTCTAACTACAGTGTTGTTTTGTTTATAGCTTTATTTTTCAACTCGAGTAAAAGTCGAGAACTTTTGGGGTCAGTGGTTTAACACCTACTGGATAGATGACTCTACAGGTGATATAAAAACTATAAGAATGTACTGAAACTATGGCCACTTTCATATCACAAATTTGTCAAGGAACTGGAACAAAAAAATATATTACTTTGTAAAAGAAAACACTATCCGTTGTATGTTTCACCTTTATATCATTTACCTGTTGTGCGATTGGACAACGTCGACTATCAGGTGGTTATAAAGCACCTGTAAAAGAACACATAAACACAGAAGAGTACCAAATTTTTTGGATACAGTCTGCAGAAGTCAGAAACTTAATAACAGCAGAGTCTTAAATTCGGCATCAGTTATCTTCCTTACTTAGTGTTGTCACCCTACGAAACTACTACCGTCGGGCCTTAACTGTGGGTTCTTTGTTTGCTCTGGGAGAAGGCACGTCAAATTAGAACACATGAAATATTAGTTCACTGTATCACATAGGTGAATAAAAGATTTACTTAACTTTGACATGCTACTTTGCCACAGGAGTGTTGGATAATTTACGGCAGTCACTGACTACCAAAGTATCTCTTGATGCACTAATGAACAATCTGTTCTCTTGTAGTAGAAAATACAACATTTACGAGGGACATTCGGAAAGTAAGTTCCGATAGGTCGCGAAATGGAAACGACAGTGAAAATCCGATGAATCTTTGCACAGATGTGTTGGGCAATGTCTCTAGTGTGCACATCGCACTTTTCAGCGGTGAGCACATAGTGAGCACTTAAAGGTGCCTAGGATAGTAGTGTCCCCTGCCAAGTATGTGTGACCGCTGCGAGGTTTCGCCTGATTTCATGCAACCCCACATTACAGATCTCTGCCCCACACACACACACTGCAGGACAGTGAGGACGCCCCTGCAGCGTTTTCCTGCACCGTTACAACATTTTGGCATAGTCAACAAACTGCAGACTAGCGTAGAGAAATGACAGAAAGCAAAGTCAGTTGTCTTCCATAACGAGGGTGTTCGAAAGTTGGTACAATGCTACTACAGATGTCTAAGTCGGAGCGGTGGCTATTTAGAGACGTAGCTGAAAGTGTATAAAACTGTTGCAAATAAAACGGTTTGAATGTCACTGTGGTTTTCGTTTCGCGAGCAATCGGTCCTTACTTTCCGAATAGCCCTCATACGAATGTACATTTCATTAGAAACTTTAACAAGTCACAGAAATTTTAACAACAGTCATTGTCCTAGGCAACGATGTTGACAACTGAAGCTGAGGTCTTGAAATGGTGGAAATGGTGGACGTGGGGCGTGGGTAGGGGGTGGGGGGAGCTCTTACATTCTCAATACTATATTGACCACACAGTGATGGCGCAGCTATACTGAAAAGTAGGGGTTGTCTTCTGGAATGCCTTCCACTGGTTGTTGCGCATTGCAGCGAGCCCTCACTAACGTTTGTGGTATGGACTCGAGTTACTGTCTTTGGTGTGGCACCACGATCTCTCGACAATACCACATTTACATATAAATTAACGGTATGCACTACGTCGCACGCGATGTGGCATACATATTAAATTGTCGGTTGACATGTGAAGCCAAACATGAAATACACTATATACAATATAACTCGAGAACGAAAGAACCGTCCCTTCACTACAACACCACATCGTATCACGTTCAAACCAGAACTATTCAGCACACATACTTACAAGGGCAAGGCGTCAGACATTGCCAACCGATTCTGATCATATTTCGCAGGTCGCTTGCGTTCAGCCTAAAATGAAAGGCTAAGATAGTTTGGCACAACACCCCTTCGTTTTTCAGGAAACCTCCCCCAAATTTCATAATGCGCAATCGATTCAAAATTGACAGGATCGATAGATAACTGAAATTTAATCATTTTTCATTGTCATACATGGGATGCGCAAACGCATACTTTCCTAGAAATCGAGGAAAGAAACTGTTACTACTGTCCCTTACCTATACATAAGGAAGACGCAGATGAACGAAAGCGCTGCATACTTACCGAAAAAGGCATTTATTTGGCTGGGGACTGGAGAACTTGTGTTCGATTCCTAGGCGTATTCTGCAGTTTTCTTTTAACTGTTCTTTTCCTGGATATCGAATTGACATGAATTGGAGGGTTAATAAGATAAGTAGATGAATAAGAAGTAACAATAGGGCACTTTTATTACTAAGTAATTAAAATTCCAAGCCTAGTTGTATGAAAACAATTCAGAGTAAGACTGCTGCGAATTCGTTAGCAGGAACCACAGGCAGCCAACTGCGTGATGCTTGTTTTTAGTTACTCACGACATAGAGTTTTATTTTGATGGTTCAAAATTGCATAGCTTTTTCTGGAAACCCAGCGGGAATTGCCTAACTGCGTGGATGCAATAACGATTCACAACATATTTCATGATCATTTTACAGAATCAATGTTTCAGGCGATGTTATCTTATGTCTGGTACACAACAAAATTGATACCCTAAAAGAAAATATTTTAAATGCAAAATAAGTAAATTTCTTGTCTAATCTTCAGATGGCACAATACAGCTGCGCGAAGATGGCATTCATTAGATTTTCTTGATGCCGCGAGTATATTTTCTTCCAGTGTTTGTATACTAAGTACCATCGTGTGGTCGTCTGGAGGAAAACGAGGTCATGTAACAGACTGAGTGAAAGCGTCACTGTAAGACGACCAGGATTAAAATTTTAATTCTTTACTAACCAAGATCGTTTGAAGAATTTATTTTACCCTTGTCTTTTTTTTATTGTTTTACTTATTAATTCTTCTATTGCTACCAAATTCGATACGGCAAAATTCATTTGAGATTCGAACATGGGTTTTCCTCTTCCCACCAATATGCTTGGCGGTACTCCAGTTTCTCTTTTGTTAAGTACTCCAGTTTCTCTTTTGTTAACGAGCGTGTACCTTATGGGTACATAAGGGGCTGTCGTAAGGCTTTTTTCCCTCGATTTCTAGGAAAATATGCGTTTTCGGAAATATGCTCAGTTTTCGGTTATTTATCGAACACGTCAATTCTGAGTGGAATGCTCGCACTGAACTGTAGACCATTTTCTCCAAGATAATACAGATTTCTATCGATAATATACGCTGATGCGTATTACATAGTTTGCTGACGAGGAAATTAAAGATAGTTAATCTTACATTCTAAATTAAACTATGTGTAAGATCATATGTATGTGGTGTTTGTTCTTTCGGACATGTTGAAAGAAAGACACCAAACACATGCAATTCAGGCGAAGACGGCCAATGATCACTCCAGAGATGATCCACACTAACGTCGAACACTTACGGAAATCAGCGAAATAGCGCGAGTAGCGAGGATAATGGGCAAGAGGCACTATATTAGTGGTGTGTGGATAAGTTGAGGACTTCGGTCTGGAAGGAGACGTGCTATGGTTGTCCGTGCGGTTGCGAGATCTCTGTGTCCGGATGGCTTATTAGCTGGTAACATCTTTCTTTTCATTAAAAAAATCGTGGTCAGAGAGTCTGTCTAGTAAGCTAGATACCTGCGTTCGAATTCCGGTCATGCAAAACTTTTTAACTTTCCCCGCTGATTTAATCAATGCCCTCTTGCAGCCAATGTCTGTAATTCCTTTATGTGTCAATGTATAAGTTTTGTTGCAACATCAAAAGTTACACAATGTCTATAGTATTCATACGTCGTGAAGAACCTGTGACCTGCGTGCATTTATATCCAGCAACCAAAATTCTGAATCGCGCCAAGAACGACACTGCACATCTATACTATAAAATGTTCATCAGGCTAGTCTCGCTAAGGATAAGACATCCGGAATTAGGAGAGACTGGATATTATCAAATTGTTCGTGCAAGTTGTAATACGCATATCATTGGGGTAGAGGCATGTCAGCATAGTCCTAATAATCTGAATGTCATTTGCAACTGTTGCAATTATTAAAGTGACCTTTAACGGAAAATATAACTATACACAATCTAACACTGACAAAGAATATCGTAGATAAAGCTGAGGAAAATAACTTAAGAGACAAGTGACGAGTAAAATTATCATCAAAATATTCTCAAACTATGGAACATGCAGCGTAAATATTAATCGTGTACACTATAACACCAAAAATAAAGGCACGCCGTGTAGGAATTATCCGATTGGGATGGAAATCAGTAGACCAAAGGGGTCTTGCTGTGAAAATAAATGGCGCCCCATACTGTCACTCCAGGTGGTGAGGCCATACGGCGGGCAACGATCAGGTAGGTATCCTTCCGCTGTCTGGTCCGCACGACACGTCTTCGCTGGTAGTCGGGGCTGAATTTGAAGCGGTTCTCATCACTGAAGAAAATTTTACTCAAGTCAAAGTGATTCCGGACCGTCGACGTGTGTGGAGATGCCCCGGACAGCGGTAGTACCTGTTCAAAAGGTTCCAAGGGCTCTAAGCGCTATGGGCCTTAACATCTGCGGTCATCAGTCCCCTAGACTTAGAACTACTTAAACCTAACTAACCTAAGGACATCACACACATACATTCCCGTGGCAGGATTCGAACCTGCGACCGCAGCAGCAGCGAGGTTCCGGATTGAAGCGCCTAGAACCGCTCGGCCACAGTGCCTGTATATCAACCTGACAGTCACCTGCCATACGGCTCGACAACCAGGTGTGATGGTGTGGAGTGTCATTTATTTTCAAAGCAGGACCCCCTTTGGTTCTCATCCGCAGCACCCTTACAGCGTAGCGGTAGTTCGACGATGTTTTACGCCCCGTTTTGTTCCCCTACACGGCCAGCCACCCTAAGGTTACATTTCAGCAAATAATCCCTGCCCGCATCCAGCGAGAGTTTCTACTGCTTGTATTCGTGTTTGTGAAAGCATACCTTGGCCTGCAAGGAACCTGTCTCTTTCTCATGTATAAACCATTCAATTTTTTCTGAAATTGTTATCATTTGTTTGTCTGCACATATGCATCACATCTACCGATTTCCGTGCCATTCGGATAATTCCTTCGTGGTGAGTCAACGTTTTTGTCTTAGATTGTATTATATGGTGGATACAAAACAAAATTTTCTACATTAATGGTCTACAATCCCAAGACATGCCTTCATCTGAAATTATCGTTACATATACATCGTCGAGACAGTGCATGAGCTGACTGAGGAACGATTATTGGACAGGAAATGAATGATCGTTATAACAAATACAAAGGGCATATTGTACTCCCTAATAAAGTTTATTTTGTTATTTGAAATACGTTGTAGGTAAAATATCAATAATAGGAGGCACTGCGAATAAAACACGGAACACGGGTAAGTGTGGCTTTACCAAAAAATAAGACGCGAATATCATGTAAATATGTTTCAGTTATGGATATGTGTATGTGTGTGTGTGTGTGTGTGTGTGTGTGTGTGTGTGTGTAAGGGAATAAGGAAAAGGTTATTAGCGGAAATCTCGAATAAGTCTCAATCAGTTTACTTCATATTGTTACGCGATACTCCGATAGACATATAGACATTCGGATGAAAGTTGGTTACACTGTTATATACAATCTATGTCCGTCTGAACGTTTATTAGAGTATCGTGTATATATTTGAAGTTAATTGGTCAAGAACTTTCGGTGAACTTTGCTAACTACTTGTCCTCTTCTTAAGGTGTATGTATATATACATTTACATACCATGTATATGCACTGTACGGAAAACGTCTCGCAGAATTGTTTTTATCAGTTGAAGGTGCGAATGCTGACGTTTGTGGACTCAAATGTGTCTTTCTCTGAAGGCGACCACGTTAATTGACCGCATTTCTAAAGTACATATATTTACAGAATCAGTTTCGTATCATTCGATGACGCGCTTGTTTAGCGTAACGCGCAGCGCACAAATTTGCGAGACAGGGAGTAGAGCCTGATCTGGATTGCACCCACGCTTCTTATTCTACTATGTAGGCCAGTTTTAATGTGGTTTGTAAGCGGTTTTCTACCCCCGTTTAAGCTAACGCTGGTCTGGGACACAACCACCGCCTCAGAAAGTACGATAAACGAACAGTTAAACTACCATCACGCACTCAGAAGAAGGTTTACACCGTTCGCAGACAGATGGTGCACACGACTTGTCTTGCTTTAAGTAACGACCGTAGCGAGAGAAAGGGCGGAGGATATCCTTATTACCGCTTCAAATCGTTACTAGCAAGAGTATAATTTTTGTTAAACATTTTCTGTTTATTAACGCTTTCCAGGCTTGGCCCATCGCCTTCTTTTCAGAGTAAAACTTGGTATACAGTACCGTGTTAAGTGACATCTATTCTGACATAGTGTTCAGTTGATAGCATTACACTGTCAGAAAAAAAGTCTGCTGGGTAGTAACGGCGGAACGATCTCAGTTGTCCACAGTGTTACCACAGCTACTGTCGGAACGGTGTTTCTGTTCCCTTTGTTTGAACAAAAATACTGGTTTCAAGTTCACAACAGGTTGAGAGAATGACACACAACACAAACTCCTGGATGGCTGTAGAACGCAAAGAATGAACACTGTGAAGTACAGCAAGTCCGTGAATAAAGTCAAAGTCCATCGTACTGCTATGAAAAATCAATCCGAACATCAAACATAGTCGTACCTCGCAGAATAGGTCATCTGCAAGAAGCCAGCCGTCACTTTTGCTGTATCCATGTATACTGTATACGACACTGACTTGTGGCGGTGTGCGCAGCTTTATCCCCTCCGAACACTAGAGGATCAAGCGACGTGACGTGACGTGCATTGCGCCTGGGGCCAACGAGATATAAGGGGCCCTGCAACGAACCTGTGTCGTCACTATAGTCGGTTTGTCCGCCTCACTTCGCGAACACTCGGTTCCTTGCAAAGCCCACGGGAAATCAATATATAGTCGGAAAGGTACCCACTAAAGGACTTAATTTTGTCATGTGCTATCGTGAGCTTCCGCGCACTTAAACGCGCAGTTAACAATTATTTAATCTGTCTGAAACAGTTACTAGCTCCTTGCCAAAGGCGGCTGCTGGCATTCGTGTCACGTGCTGTGACGTAAGCGCCGCGGTCTGTCTTCTCTCGCGGGCGTTGCTGTGTGCTCGCTACTTGTTACACGTATGTGGCGCTGCTGTACACAGTGTCGCTATCTGTCTCTTGCTACAGCAGATACCACGTGACACTGTATTATTGATATTCTGATGATGGTCCGTTCCCGAAAAGATTAGAAAAAAGGTTTTCACGTGTGAACTCATGCTATTAGCAACCAAAGTCGGTTGATACAGACGTGCTCAGGTATCCGTATAATTTTTCGCCGGTATTCTGTGCGGCATTATGTCGAAAGGCAAACAGCAAAGAAGGGTAACCACCCACAAAGTTAAGACAAATTCGACAGATCATCAAAACAGTGGATGCCACACAACGTGGTGGACGCTAGGAAAGACATTGCCTCATACCTTTCTATGGCAGACGTCTTGTGCAGTATTCTCCGTCAGAGCTTAGGAACTCATACATCATAAATAACAACTTTACATAACATTTGCTGATCTACGGTCTATGCAAACAAGTGCGAACACCGAAACAAGATGCGCAGTAGGCTGCACTCAGTCGACTTCCAGAGCGGGACGTGTTCTGGACCAACCACAACACAGTACAGACCTTGCCCCAAATGACCTACACTCTTTCGGATTGCCTTACAAAGTTCCTGGAAGGAGAACGGTTCACAAGTAGCGATGGAGCCAAAACATCAGTCCGACAGCAATTCTATATTCAGCCAGGCATCTCAAATTTAGTTGTGCGATGGGACAAATTTGTGAACCGGTGTGGGGACTGTGTGGAAAAACAGTGTTGGATACTTACAGAAGGATGTATATTTGTCATTACCTGTATGAATCTTACTTTGCATAGTAAAAAATAAGGCCATTTCTGATTTGCCCTTGTATATTTACAGCCGCAGAATTATGACTGTGTGGTGCCTGTTTTTCTGAACATGTCCGAAAGACTGATACCACACATGTTGTTGTTGTTGTTGTTGTTGTTGTTGTGGTCTTCAGTTCTGAGACTGGTTTCATGCAGCTCCCCATTCTACTCTATCCTGTTCAAGCTTCTTCATCTCCCAGTACCTACTGCAACCTACATCCTTCTGAATCTGCTTAGTGTATTCATCTCTTGGTCTCCCTCTACGATTTTTACCCTACACGCTGCCCTCCAATACTAAATTGGTGACCCCTTGATACCTCAGAACATGTCCAACCAACTGATCCCTTCTTCTAGTCAAGTTGTGCCACAAACTTCTCTTCTCCCCAATCCTATTTAATACCTCCTCATTAGTTATGTGATCTACCAATTTAATCGTCAGCATTCTTCTGTAGCACCACATTTCGAAAGCTTCTATTCTCTTCTTGTCCAAACTATTTTTCGTCCACGTTTCACTTCCATACATGGCTACACTCCATACAAATACTTTCAGAAACGACTTCCTGACACTTAAATCTATACTCGATGTTAACAAATTCCTCTTCTTCAGAAACGCTTTCCTTGCCATTGCCAGTCTACATTTTATATCCTCTCTACTTCGACCATCATCAGTTTTTTTGCTCCCCAAATAGCAAAACTACTTTACCACTTTAAGTGTCTCATTTCCTAATATAAGTCCCTCAGCATCACCCGACTTAATTCGACTACATTCCATTACCCTCGTTTTGCTTTTGTTGATGTTCATCTTATATCCTTCTTTCAAGACACTACCCATTCCGTTCAGCTGCTCTTCCAGGTCCTTTGCTGTCTCTGACAGAATTACAGCATCATCGGCAAACCTCAAAGTTTTTATTTCTTCTTCATGGATTTTAAGTCCTACTCCGAATTTTTCTTTTGTTTCCTTTACTGTTTGCTCAATATACAGATTGAATAAAATCGTGGAGAGGCTGCAACCCTGCCTCACTCCCTTCCCAACCACTGCTTCCCTTTCATGCCACTCGATTCTTATAACTGCCATCTGGTTTCTGTACAAATTGTAAATAGCCTTTCGCTCCCTGTATTTTACCCCTGCCACCTTCAGAATTTGAAAGAGAGTATTCCAGTCAACATTGTCAAAAGCTTTCTCTGAGTCTACAAATGCTAGAAACGTAGGTTGGCCTTCCTTAATCTTTCTTCTAAGATAAATCGTAGGGTCAGTATTGCCTCAAGTGTTCCAACATTTCTGCGGAATCCAAACTGATCTTCCCCGAGGTCGGCTTCTACCAGTTTTTCCATTCGTCTGTAAAGAATTCGTGTTACTATTTTGCAGCCGTGGCTTATTAAACTGATAGTTCGGTAATTTTCACAGCTGTCAACACCTGCACCTGCTTTCTTTGGGATTGGAATTATTACATTCTTCTTGAAGTCTGACAGTATTTCGCCGGTTTCATACGTCTTGCTCACCATATGGATGAGTTTTGTCAGGACTGGCTCTCCCAAGGCTGTCAGTAATTACAATGGAATGTTGTCTACTCCCAGGGCCTTGTTTCGACTCAGGTCTTTCAGTGCTCTGTCAAACTCTTCACGCAGTTTCGTATCTCCCATTTCATCTACTTCTTCTTCCATTTCCATTATATTGTCGTCAAGTACATCGCCCTTGTATAGACCCTCTATATACTCCTTCCACCTTTCTGCTTTCCCCTCTTTGCTTAGAACTGGGTTTCCATCTGAGCTCTTGATATTCATGCAAGTGGTTCTCTTTTCTCCAAAGGTCTCTTTAACTTTCCTGTAGGCAGTATCTATCTTACCCCAAGTGTGATAAGCCTCTGCATCCTTACATTTGTCCTCTAGCCATCCCTGCTTAGCCATTTTGCACTTCCTGTCGATCTCATTTTTGAGACATTTGTATTCCTTTTTGCCTGCTTCATTTATTGCATTTTTTTATTTTCTCCTGTCATCAATTAAATTAAATTTTTCTTCTGTTACCCAAGGATTTCTACTAGCCCTCGTCATTTTACCTACTTGATCCTCTGCTGCCTTCACTACTTTATCCCTCAAAGCTACCCATTCTTCTTCTACTGTATTTCTTTCCCCAATTCCTGTCAATTTTTCCCTTATACTCTCCCTGAAACTCTGTACAACCTCTGTTTTAGTCAGTTTATCCAGGTCTCATCTCCTTAAATTCCCGCCTTTTTGCAGTTTCTTCAGTTTTCATCTACAGTTCATAACCAATAAATTTTGGTCGGAGTCCAAATCTGCCCCTGGAAATGTCTTACAGTTTAAAACCTGGTTCCTAAATCTCTGTCTTACCATTATATAAGCTATCTGAAACCTGTCAGTATCTCCAGGCTTCTTCCATGCATAGAACCTTCTTTTATGATTCTTTAACCAAGTGTTAGCTATGATTAAGTTTGCTCTGTGCAAAATTCTACCAGGCGGCTTCCTCTTTCATTTCTTCCGCCCCAATCCATGTTCACCTACTATGTTTTCTTCTCTTCCTTTTCCTACTATCGAATTCCAGTCACCCATGACTATTAAATTTTCGTCTCTCTTCACTATCTGAATAATTTCTTTTATCTACTCATACATTTCTTCAATGTCTTCGTCATCTGCAGAGCTAGTTGGCATATAAACTTGTACTACTGCAGTAGGCGTGGGCTTCGTGTCTATCTTGGCCACAATAATGCGTTCACTATGTTGATTGTAGTAGCTTACCCGAACTCCTACTTTTTTATTCATTATTAAACCTAATCTTGCATTACCCCTATTTGATTTTGTATTTGTAACCCTGTATTCACCTGACCAACGTCTTGTTCCTTCTGCCACCGAACTTCACTAATTCCCACTGTATCAAACTTTAACCTATCCATTTCCCTTTTTAAATTTTCTAACCTACCTGCCCGATTAAGGGATCTGACATTCCACGCTCCGATCCGTGGAACGCCAGTTTTCTTTCTCCTGATAACGACACCACACATATAACAGTAATAGTGTATATGTATTATTAAATTAAAGTTTCCTACTGCATTTTACGTCTGTATCTGAAGCAAATCTCAGAAACTACTGTAGGGATTTTGATATGATTTCCACTAATGGACACATTGATTCATGAGAAACGTATGTACATAATTTATAACTATTGTAATGCTGAGTGTTGAGCCGTGGCGGCTCTCTGAATATCGAACCTTGCGCCCTGTTTTGTTCTTCGGTCGTCTGTAGCGACTCGGGAGCGAGGTTGCGCGCTCTAGGAGAGAAAAAAGAGGTCGCTGAATAGAGGTGAGGCCAGTACGAGCCTAACAAGTGGCTCGGAAAATAGTGGTCGATTTGGTCAGCGTGGGTAGCACTTGCTGTGTATTGTGACCTATCAGGGGGACATTGGCGCTTGGGGACCGTTGACGGCTGCTGCTATGCAGACCTGATTTACTTATCTGCGAACTGGAGAATTTAAGCAGTCAGATGTGGACACTTGGAAATGGTTTAAAGTGACTTTCCTCTGCTTATTTCGTTTTATTTGGAAATGTTTTCTGGCCTCTATATCTGCAGGGGTGTTTAGCGTGAAGTTGTTTTAAGTGCAGTTAGCTGTTTTCTCCTGGACTGTGAATTCATATTCATTATTTATGGTATGGGTCGGTGTTACTAGCCGCTAAGTTCAGAGTGGTGCTGAATAGTAATTCAGGTCGTCCAAATTGGAGTTTTAAGTTGTTTCACTGATATTGTTACCTTGAAAACTGCGATCATCGTGGGTATTCTCTCAGTACTGGTTTTTAGTCTGTTCAAGATAGCTCCGTGTATTGCCGAACAGACATCCTAAACGACAGCCTTGTTACTCCAGTAGATATTTTCTGGGGAGTTTTGGGTGTTGCCTCAGCACTGGACAACAATTACTGTAAGGCAGATCTATAACTGGATCTTTTGTGAATTACTTTTATGGCAAATTTATATGTGATTTTGAGCAAGCGTTTTAAGATTTAAATTTCCTTGATTTGGCAATACCCCCATGAGTTTCTACTTGATATTTTTTACACTCAGTTTTAATTGTGTCACAGAATTTAGTGATTCATTGAAGTGTTCTGGCCTTAGTTTTATTAGTTTGATTTTGTGTGCATGCGGTTGCCGTCTCCGTAACTTAATACCTACTAATGAATGCTGTGCATTCCAGGCGTCTGCGCTAAATTTCATTGCTTGTGCTGCTATGCCGAGGCGTGAGTGTTTGAGCCTCGTTGGGGCTTGTGATCTTGTTTTGCAGGCCCGTAGTTTCTCCTCCCGGTTGCTGTCCAGCGGTCACGAGGCATTAAATGTGTCTACCGTTGTCTAGAGCTGGCGTCTTTGATTCATAATCAAAATGTCTTCGATCCTGTGTTCGAATCCCGCCGTTTCTTAAGTTTTGATTAATAATGTACATTGCCGGCCGAAGACATCCGGCATAAGAAGTCACCCCTCATTCCGTCAACGGCCTTGTCAAAGAGAGCGGCGGAGCCGACAGAGGTTTAGGGCACTCTCTTGTCCTAGGGCGTGCATGAGGATGCAGAAGGCATGGAAACCACTGCATTAAAGACATGTATCGTGTATCCACAGGACATGTGGCCTGTAGTTGAAGAAGTGTCGATCTCTTCATTGGCAAAGATTCCAGAAAAGTCCACCATTCGGGTATCCCGGAGAGGACAGCCGAGGGGGGGGGGGGGGGGTTCACCTTGAGAAAAAGACTGAATAATCAACGGAAGGATAACGATCTGCGAGCGCCCGGTAGAGTAATTATGGTGTACGCGTGCGTGGAGATAGTGTTTGCGCAGAAATCGCCGACATAGTGTAACTGATTCGGAATAAGCGGAACCAGTCCGCATTCGCCGGGCGGATGAAAAACCGCCTTAAAAACCATCCACAAACTGGCCGGCACACCGGACCTCGATACTAATCCTCCAGGCGGATTCGTGCCGGGGAACGGCACGCATTCCCACCCGGAACGCAGTGTGTTAGACCGAACCGCTAACTGGGCGGGCTATTGAAAGGGTAATATATTATGTAAAGGAACATGAAAATCTAATTGTCATGGAAGACTGGAATGCATTTGTAGGGGAAGGAGTAGAAGAGAAGGTTACAGCAGAATATGAGCTTGGGGTCGGAAATGAGAGAGGAGAAAGACTAATTGAGTTATGTAACAAGTTTCAGCTAGTAATAGCGAATACTCTGTTCAAGAATCACAAGAGGAGGAGGTATACTTGGAAAAAACCGGGTGATATGGGAAGATTTCAATTAGATTACATCATGGTCATACAGAGATTCCGAAATCAGATACGGGATTGTAAGGCGTACCCAGGAGCAGACATAGATCACAATTTAGTAGTAATGAACGGTAGGCTGAAGTTTAAGACATTAGTCAGGAAGAATCAATACGCAAAGAAGTGGCATACGGAAGTGCTAAGGAATGACGAGATACGGTTGAAGTTCTCTATGGCTATAGACACAGCAATAAGGAATAGTTCAGTGGGCAGTACAGTTGAGGAGGAAAATACACCTCTAGAAAGGGCCATCACAGAAGTTGGGAAGGAAAATATAGGTACAAAGAAGGTAACTGTGAAGAAACCATGGGTAACAGAAGAAATACTTCAATTTATCGGTGAAAGGCGGAAGTACATAAATGTTCCGGGAAACTCGGGAATAGAGGAAATGAAATAAATAAGAAGTGTAGGGAAGCTAAGATGAAATGGCTGTAGGAAAAATCTGAAGACATCGAAACGAAATGATTGTCGGAAGGACAGACTCAGCGTAAAGGGAAGTTAAACCTTCGGTGACATTAAAAGCATGGGTGATAACATTAAGAGTGCAACGGGAATTCCACTGTTTAATGCAGAGGAGAGAGCGGATAGGTGGAAAGAATACATTGAATGGGGGAAGATTTGTCCGATGTGATAGTATAAGAAACAGGAGTCGATGTAGAAGAGATAGGGGATCAAGTATTAGAATCAGAATTTAAAAAATCGTTGGAGGACTCGAGATCAAATAAGGCAGAAGGGATACATCCATCATAATTTCTAAAATCATTGGCGAAAGTGGCAACAAACCGATTATTCACGTTGGTGTGTAGAATGTATGAGTCTGGCGACATACCATCTGACTTTCGAAAATGCATTATCCACACAATTCCGAAGACGGCAATAGTTGCCAAGTGTGAGAACTACCGCAGAACCAGCTTAACAGCTCATGCATCGAAGTTGCTTATAACAATAATATACAGAAGAATGGAAAAGAAAACTGAGCATGCGCTACATGACGATCAATTTGGCTTTAGGAAAGGTAAAGGTTCGAGAGAGGCAATTCCGGCGTTGCGGTAAATAGTGGGAGCAAGACTAATGAAAAACCAAGACACGTTAATAGGATTTGCCGACCTGGAAAAAGCGTTCGTCAGTGTAGAATGGTGCAAGATGTTCGAAATTCTGAGAAAAGTAGGGGTAAGCTATAGGGAGAGACGGGTCATATACAATATGTACAACAGCCAAGAGGGAATAATAAGATTGGACGACCAGGAAGGAAGTGCTCGTATCAAAAAGGGTGTAAGACAATGATGTAGCCTTTCTCCCCCAATGTTTAGTCTGTACATCGAGGACGCAATGATGGAAATAAAAGAAAACTTCAGGAGTGGAATTAAAATTCAAGGTTGAAAGATATCAATGAGACAATTCGCTGATGACACTGCTATCGTGAGTGAAAGTGAAGAAGAATTACATGATCTGCTGAACGGTATGAACTGTCTAATGAGTACACAGTATGAATTGGGAGTAAATCGATGAAAGACGAAGGTAAATCGACGTAGTAGAAATGAGAACAGCGAGAAACTTAACATCAGGATTGATGGTCGCGAAGTAGATGAAGTTAAGGAATTCTGCTACCTAGGCAGTGAAGTAACCAACGACGGACGGAGCATGAAGGACATCCAAAGCAGAAAGTAGTAGTGAAACGTGGACGGTGGGAAAACCGGAACAGAAGAGAATCGAATCATTTGAAATGTGGTGCTACAGACGAATGTCTGTAAGGAATGAGGAGGTTCTGCGCAGAATCGGAGAAGGAAGGAATGTGTGGAAAACACTGATAAGAAGAACGGACAGGATGACAGTACATCTGTTAAGACATGAGGGAAAGACTTCCATGGTACTAGAGGGAGCTATAGAGGGCAAAAACTATAGAGGAAGACAGAGATTGGAATACATCCAACAAATGATTGAGGCCGTAGGTCTCAAGTGCTACTCTGAGATGCGGAGGTTAGCTCAGGAGAGGAATTCGTGGCGGGCCGCGTCAAACTAGTCAGAAGACTGATGACCAAAGAAACAAAAAAAAGAAGACCGTTACATGAAACAGCATTATCGGAGCCCAATGCCTGCACAGAATTCATATATAAGTTTTATTTGTTTTGTACTACCCTTCAGACTCTTTGACACAATCTTGAAGTGATTGTTTTAACAGTTTGTTGTGTTCAAGCGGTCATAGATTCTGTGTTAAAGAAAATTGTTTTAATTTTGTATATTACCATAGGTCCTACCCTCGGTTTGTATATTGAGATTGGTTTATTCTTTACTGCTGTTATATTTCTGTATTTCTAAAAGAAAAGAGGTTCATATATTAATGCTTTCCTAAAAATGTTGATGAGCAGGAAGAATATCGTCCGTGGTGTTCACTAAGAGTATTGGGGTCTATTCTCTCTGCCAGCCGGTGTGGCCGAGTGGTTCTAGGCGCTTCAGTCTGGAACGGCGCGAACGCTACGGTCGCAGGTTCGAATCTTGCCTCGGGCATGGATGTATGTGATGCCCTTTAGTTACGTTTAAATAGTTCTAAGTTCCAGGTGACTGATGTCCTCAGATTTAAGTCCCATATTACTCAGAGCCATTTGAACTATTTCTTCTCCCTGTTAATAGTGATTATCACATGTTATTCAAAACTATTTTAATAAGGTGGGCTTGTGATCCCCTCATTTCCCGGATCCAGTTCTTGCTCTTTATTGCTATCATCTTCCTTCTACAGGCGAATTGTTATTAATATGATTACGTTCCTTGGGGTTTACTATCTCTTGTAAATAAATTTTAGGGACTGTCATTACTTGTTTGGCCATTTTTAACTGCTGAAACTGTTATTAAATGGTTCATGTGAAGTGAAGCGTTACTTACTGATCTCTTTCAATCTAAGGAGTTCTCATTAAGGACCTCCAAACAAATTTTGAATTTCTTCTAAATTAAATTCTTGTCTTTTCCTGTCTGTGAGATTTATGTTGTTTTGAAATCGTAGACTTTGAGTTTAGGGAACCTTTATACACAGATCAGCCACCTAACTAACATCGGTATGCCGACCTTTGGTTTGGACAACAGCGACATTGCGTCATGGTGTAGAAGCTATGAGGCCTTCTTTGATCACTGGAGGGAATTGGCACCATATCTGCACACACAAGTCACCTAATTCCTTTGACCTCTGACGTCACATTCCAAATACGTTCTTTCAGGTTCAAATCTGGCGAGTTGGGAACCCAGCACATAAAATGGAAGTCGCCACTGTGTTTTGAACAATTCCGTCATATTCTTGGCCTTCTTACGTGGCCCATTACCTTGTTGAAAAATGCTACTGCCATTGGGAAACATGATCGTCATGAAAGGGTGTATGTGGTCTGCAACCACTGTACGATACTCCTTGGCCGTCATGTAGCCTTTCAGGAGTTCCACTAGACCCATGGATGACCACGTGAATAGAATGAGACTTTCACTCTGCAGGTGAATGTGCGCTGATATGAAACTTCTTGGCTGATTGAAACAATATCCTTTCTTCCAGGAGTGCTAGTTCTGCAAGTTTCGCAGAAGAACTTCTGTGAAATTTGGAAGGTAGGAGACGAGGTACTGGCAGAATTGAAGTTGTGAGGCGCGGTAGTGAGTCGTGCTTGGGTAGCTCACATGGTAAAGCACTTGGCCGCAAAAGGCAAAAGTCCCGATTTCGCGTCTCGGTCCGGCACACAGTTTTAATCTTCCAGGAAGTTTCTGGCCACGTGAATGTTCCCCAGAACATAGCGGAGCCGCCGCCAGCTTGTCGGCAGCGCACACTACAAGTGTCAAGGAGCTGTTCCCCAAGAAGATGACGGATTCGTGGCCTCCCATCGGAATGATGAAGAAGGTATTATGATTCATCACACCATGCAACCCTCTGAAACTGCGCCAACATCCAGTGCCGATGGTCACGTCCCCATTTCAGTTGTAGTTGCCAATGTCGTGGTGTTATCATTGGCACATGGAAGGGTAGGTGGCTGCAGAGGCCCGTCGTTACAAGCGTTCCGTGCACTGTGTTCAGACATACTTCATACTTGTACTCTGCCCAAGATTAAAGCCTGATGTTAGTTATATGTGAGTGCAGGCATTCTCGGCGAATTTCACGTATGAAGACTTCACGGGTTGTCAGACGTGTAGCGTCGTCGTCTCGTCGCAACGTTTCAATGGAATGCGTGTCGATCATCTTCAGGCGAAGTCTGAAGATGATGGAGACGCATTCCATCGAAACGTTGCTACGAGACGACGACGCTACTCGGCTGACAACCCGTGACGACTTCATATCTGATGTCAGTTCCCCCACAGTTCTCCGCATGTTTTGTTTTAGCGGTCTGCCCAGCCTACGACGTCCGAGATCTGTAATGATGGGTGGCCGCACAACAACACACCGCTTGGACGTGGTTTCATCTTGTTTTTGGTACTTGTTGAAGATACTCATTACACCATTCTTCGAACACTCTGCAAGTCGTGCAGTTTCACCATGCATGTGTCTGACTAGCAGTCATTCTTCGCTAGATGACGCTGCTATCGACTGGATGGGTTTATATTGGTAGTAGGTCGGTGGCCATAATGTTCTGGCTGATCAGTGTACATTCATGTAAAGATTATAGCTTGTTTTAATTCTGAAGCCTTTTATGAGTACATCGTTTTGAGCGCAATAAACGGTGAACGACGGTCTAAGCCCAGTGGTCCAGTCCTTCCTCTGGAATCCTTATTAGCGATTTTGGGGCGCCGAGATTTCGCCGTTACAGATGAACCGTGCTCTGTTACCATTTACCTTTCATGATTGGTAGAACAACAAATGGAATCACCAAAATGATGTACAGTTTTGCAGTTAGGGTGCACGAGATAACCACGAAGGAGCTCCTGCTGTCAACGAAATCGCACCCCTGGCACGTAACTAGCACCAGACAGGTTAGTTCCAGACCCCCATCTGGCCTCCTCCTCATCAACACACGTCCACTACTGGGACTGACGCAGAACCAACTTTCTTTACAAAACACAACAGATATCGACCAGGCCCTCCAATGAGCTCTCGCCTGACACGCTGAAGTTGCAAACGGCTGTGGTTTGGCTTTGGGTCAGTGGAATGCACGCTACAGAGCGTCTGGCTCGGAGATGTCCTTGAAGTAACTGAGTTGTAACAGTTTGTTATATCACTGTGGTGCCAACTGCTGCTCAAATTGCTGCTGCAGATGCAGTGCAATGCGTCAGAGCCATACTCTGAACACCTTCATCTTCCCTGTCGGTAGCGCCACGTGAATGACTAGAGCCCGGTCTCCTTGTGACTGTAGAGTCTCGTGACCACCGCTGGCAGGATCTTGTACAGTGGATACATTTCTGCCAAGTCCTTGTCCAGCATCGCAGAAGGAACATCCAACCACCCGTAACGTCTCTGTCGCCTTAAAGGCATTTTGACTAACATCAGCCCACAGCGTCCAATCTCAAAGAAAACTAACGCTCATGACCGTTACATCGTGTTCTTAAACCAAAACTGATATGCATCCTCATAGTGACGCTAATAGTACCGCTGTTATGCGACTAGCACGAAATCTGAATAGACGTCATCTTTCAGATGTAAAAATGTTATAAAGGAAAATCGTCATCATAATTTTCTGTCTGTGTGTGAAGCCTACTCTCAGGAACCAATGTAGATATTTTTTTAAGGTTTTCACTAACAGACAGATGTAAATATTTACATATGATTTATTCCAGCTGCGCTGGACAATTCGTGTACAGTGGAGATGGTCGCTAGTTATAACTAAAATAAACATGGCGTTACTACCGGTTATCAAGCATTTCTGACACACTAGAAGAGAGAGCAACCGAAACAAATTTTAATTTGTTCAGCTGCAGTGTGAACTCAGTCCGCCGGCAAAAGCTCGTGTTTTTATTGCCTTGCAGAATAACAGATCTCCCTAATCTGTTACTCTCCGCGTGAATTTAATTGTGCTCGCCAACATTTTATGAAAGCAGCCAGGAATTATCGACGCTATGGTTCTATTAACAGACGATTTGGGGCTGCTGACACATTTTTGCCGCCTCTGTGCTTCTGGTAAGTCCACAATCGTCTCATTCCATTGTTTCTGTGTCCTTGAGTTTGACCAAAATTTAATTTCCTCTCTTTGCAGTTTCAAAGCTGACGTCCTCTGTAGCTCTTAATGATGATTTAACTCTTTGAAGCACAACAGTGCGAAAGTCATACCACATTTTCCGCGTTTTCACAGGAAAGGTCTTGATAATGTATCTTCTTGACCAAAATTTTTTCACATAGTTTTACTGCTTTCCTGTAATAGCGTGATGACTCGATATGCTCGCAGTGCCCCATGAAGTGGTGGCATCATATTCAACTGTCGTGAGATGCGATACTCTGTGACACTTAATGCTTTTTCCAGTATACAGTCAGCTGTTTATATTTTAATACACTTTCTCGTCGTGGAGTGCTTCTGGAAAGTGTCATTAAGGTACACCTTATAACCTCTGAGATACACGTAACCTTTAATAGGTTATCTTTCATACTCTTTCCTCTGCCTCAGTGTGTAATTTCCCCTACGTTGCCTGAGACATTTCCTCCAAGTACCTCCCACAGTCATTAAAACTTTTCTTTGTTGAAAATGACGGGGAGCTGAAGAAATGAATTAAAATTTGTACCATGGCCAGAACTTCAACCACGGCTTCTTGCTGACTAGGCAAGAATGCTAGCCACTACACCGCCACAGCACTGGAGCTGATATACCTACATGGACTACTGTAGTCCGATGCTCTACCTAACACAAACTTCCATTCACATCTTCAGGTTATTTTCCCCTTCTTAGATCGTCGCTATTGCCGAGACTCTCAGGTATTGGGATAGCACCCCCAGCGTTGGACCAAAAGAGAAGTGGATTATGATCGAATATAATGTATTACAGAAGATAAATAAATTTCATTTCCACGTAATTACAGATATTTTCTATGTTAAGCATTCTAAAACGTGGTGCTTCACAGGGAGGAATTTCACATCATGGGCACTAGTCTAATGAAATATCATATGTCGAAGGTCTCTCGTCTTGTGTACTCCATACCTTTCACACCTCCATTTCGTCGTTGTGCTTCCCAAAAGTCTGGCTAAAATGTGGCAATAAGACGAGTTGCTTTTCATGTTAGATCAGGGCGTCCAACGGATGATCCCTGTGGAGAAGATACAGCCAACTGCTCCCGAAGACTACGCATGATTCCCGGCTGTTTCCTTTTGCCGCCACGTGTTTTTGCACAGAACACATTCACAGTCATAAAACACTCAATAAATGGCGAAAAATCACCTGGTAACATTTTTGCAATCTGCTCCTATCCAGCTGGTTCCTTTACATCTGGAAATAGCACCAATCTCTTCTTACCATATTCTTGTGGTATTCCATAACAACAGTTAACAGTTTTGCATTATGCCATTCTTTTAATTGACGTTTTGAAACGTATCGTCATGGAAAGTGATGACCATCACGAAATCTCTCCTATTCTTCCATTTGATCAACATTTTGCTCGTTTGTGCAGGTCTTTACGTATTCGTCCTGCTTCAGTTTTTTTTTATTTTTTTTTCGTCAAATCTCAGAGTATCTCTCTATTTTCCGCATTGTGGCAACAACGTTATGTCGAAATGCCAACAAAATAGAAAAGGACAAGAGGAACATTAAATACATGTTAACAATTTGGAAATGACATATCTGCGAGAACAACCCTTTCAAATACATCTTTAAGTCGTCCGTCACTGCAATAAGTAACTGTAACATCGATAAGTTAGGCTGTGTTACTTGTTTATTAAACGCAACTGTACTTCTACCAAACAATTCAAGGGCTTCTCTACAATCAACATTTTCCGACACAGAATGACGTGTTAAAACCACAAAGTCAGCTACAGCTTGTAATAACAAATTTGTGAATAACTCCCAAACAGTTTCATTTCGGACCCACGCAAACAGAGCCATTATCGCTTCTGGTACAGTTTATTTTCAACGGCACCTCTTTGAGCCATTAATAACGACGACGCATGCACAGGATGTCAGCATCATAGTTTTGTTTTCTGTCTGTGTGAGTAAACGAAGAAATTAATCTGGAACGGGACACCGTTATTTGTACTTTTCGGCTAATACGCCAGATAGACTTGATGAAGTTATATGTGCCCAAGTGTACTGCACTCATTGTGAGATGTAAACGTCAAAGCAATGTTGACGCAACTATCGCTCTGTTAGTCCTGAGAACTGACTGAAAGATATCTCTAACCTCTATCGCACCAAGCAGTCGACAGATAATCATTGTTTGTGAATAACATCTTCTCGGTCTCCTGCCACACCATGCCGTTAAATTTGCTGTTGTTGTTGTGGTCTTCAGTCCTGAGACTGGTTTGATGCAGCTCTCCATGCTACTCTATGCTGTTCAAACTTCTTCATCTCCCAGTACCTACTGCAACCTAAATCCTTCTGAATCTGCTTAGTGTATTCATCTCTTGGTCTCCCTCTACGATTTTTACCCTCCACGCTGCCCTCCAATGCTAAATTTGTGATCCCCTGATGCCTCAGAACATGTCCTACCAACCGGTCCCTTCTTCTAGTTAAGTTGTGCCACAAACTCCTCCCCAATTCTATTCAATACCTGCTCATTAGTTATGTGATCTACCCATCTAATCTTCAGCATTCTTCTGTAACACCACATTTCGAAAGCTTCTATTCTCTTCTTGTCCAAACTATTTATCGTCCATGTTTCACTTCCATACAAGGCTACACTCCATACAAATACGTTCAGAAACGACTTCCTGACACTTAAATCTATACTCGATGTTAACAAATTCCTCTTCTTCAGAAACGCTTTCCTTGCCATTGACAGTCTACATTTTATATCCTCTCTACTTCGACCATCATCAGTTATTTTGCTCCCCAAATAGCAAAACTCCTTTACTACTTTAAGAGTCTCATTTCCTAATCTGATTCCCTCAGCATCACCCGACTACATTCCATTATCCTCGTTTTGCTTTTGTTGATGTTCATCTTATATCCTCCTTTCAAGACACTGTCCATTCTGTTCAACTGCTCTTCCAATTCCTTTGCTGTCTCTGACAGAATTACAATGTCATCGGTAAACCTCAAGGTTTTTATTTCTTCTCCATGGCTTTTTAATACGTACTCCGAATTTTTCCTTTGTTTCTTTACTGCTTGCTCAATATACAGATTGAATAACATCGGGGAAAGGCTACAACCCTGTCTCACTCCCTTCCCAACCACTGCTTCCCTTTCATGTCCCTCGACTCTTATAACTGCCATCTGGTTTCTGTACAAATTGTAAATAGCCTTTCGTTCCCTGTATTTCCCGTTAAATTATCACGTACTTTTGAGTGACATTCTCGATCGACCACTGACTGCTGTGGGATCGATGGCTTCAACTTTATGAAGCCGACCAACCTACAGTGACGTCAGTGGTCCTAAGAGCGCCACCAAGCAGGCAAATGTTTTCCTCTCACTTCAACTACGCAATTGTCGGATCTCTAGCTCTACTGCGGAGTTGGTCACCGTCATTATTGAAGGCATTTCTCGATATTTTACTATCAATCGCTTCTTCCATTACGCAACTTCAGGGTCGTTAATTCGGTATATCATTGTGACGACACATTTTTCGTTGAATACGATAAGGTCTACTGTGCTCTTTTTCCAAAGTAATTCCTGTCACGGCTGATTTAAGGCGGGACTCCTATCCCGCGTTTGACGCATGCGGCGGCCGCTATGTGTCTGACGTAGTGCAGCTGACTTACAGCTGGCGATTCCTACAGAGCGGCGGCCGCACAGTGTTTATAGTCTGGGAGACGAGTCTTTGGTATTGACAGCTCGGTAGCGTCTTTCCGTTGCCTAGCGACCGCAGGCAGGCAGCCAATGACGGCCTGACTTTGAGCGGGTAGCAAGGGCCACGTTGCCGCTCTGAAACCCGGTCGCGCGCGCTTATGAAACTTACCAGTGTCTCACGTGCAGGCGGTGCGGTCGTTCGTCGTTTGTCTGAAGTTGAATTCGCAGTTTATTTCGTTTTTGTTGTTTTTAGTGTTTCTTTGTTTATATTTCGTTGTAAACAATGTCTAGTGCGGCGGGTAGTACCAGCCCAACACAAGAAGTGAAACGGAGGAAGAAAAGTGTGCTACACACCCAGGCCCGTGAAATCGTGTGTTCTATGAGGGATTACTTTGAGAAAGAAAAGGACAAAGGTGGGCCCTTAATTCCTGTTGTTCAGGTTGTGAAGAGAACTGCGGCAGCATTGAAAATAAGTAAGAACACTGTTGTAAAGATAGGGAAAGAACAGTATGGTGTAGATTGTGACGAGAGTGGCACAACAAAGCTGCACACACCAGGAAAGAAGCGACCGAGAAATAAGCAGGTGACAGCTTTGGACGATTTTCAGAAAGACGCTATTCGTCGTCATATATACAGCTATTATAAGAGAAGGGAACATCCCACTATCTAAATTACAGGTGTCGCTTCAGAAAGACGATCTTTTTAAAGGGAGCAAATTTTCATTGCGTACAGTGTTGAAAGACATAGGCTTCAGCTATTCACTGTTTAACGGACGCAAAATATTAATGGAAAGGACAGATGTAGTTGCATGGCGGTGCAGATTTCTGCGCAGGATCATGGGTGTGGAATTCGAAAGTATAGTGTGGTTAGATGAAACTTGGGTCAATGTCAGCCATTCTTTACGTAGAGGCTGGAATGATGGAACGAACGCCCGAGGGGACAATGGCAGTGCCTGTTGGCAAAGGAGGGCGTATTATTGTCTTACATGCAGGAACATCGAAAGGTTTTGTGCCAAACTGCTTGAAAATGTTTCGGTCAAAAAAGACGGGAGATTACCATGAAGAAATGAACAGTGTAGTATTTCAAGAATGGTTCGAGACATCGCTTATGACGAATCTGACAAGTCCATCAGTGATTGTTATGGACAATGCACCTTATGATTCCGTTGTTCACGATAAGGCACCAACCTTGGCAACAAAAAAAGATGATATCATTCAGTGGTTGAAACGGCGAAAAGTAGATTCAGAGAAGATTTAAGGAAGGCGGAACTGCTCGAAATTGTGGCACAAAAGAAACCCCAATTTCCAACACATGTAATTGACGAGATTACTAAAAGGCACGTGCATGAAATCGTTCGGCTTCCTCCATACCACTGTCACTTCAATGCAATTGGCCGGCCGCGGTGGTCTAGCGGTTCTAGGCGCGCAGTCCGGGACCGCGCGACTGCTACGGTCGCAGGTTCGAATCCTGCCTCGGGCATGGATGTGTGTGATGTCCTTAGGTTAGTTAGGTTTAAGTAGTTCTAAGTTCTACGGGACTGATGACCACAGATGTTAAGTCCCATAGTGCTCAGAGCCATTTGAACCATTTCAATGCAATTGAAGGAGTGTGGGCGCAGATAAAAAATTACATTGCTGCAAACAATAAAAAATTCACGATCTCTGAAGTGGAAACTCTCCTTCCGGCAGCTATCAATAAAGTGACAAGCGAGACGTGGGCTAAAATTGTAAACAGCACTGCAAGTGCCATCAGAGAGGCGCCCAAAACCGAAGGGGTTGTGGAAGAATGCATCGAAAATTTAATTATACATCTGGGAGAGAGCAGTGATAGTTCGAGTAGTGCTGAGGAAGACAATGTCAAATCAGATTCTGACAGTGATGTGAGTGGTGTTTTTCCATTACAGTAACTAAAACGTATTCAGGAATGTAAGGAGGGAGTTTGCCATCGATCTACAACCAGATCATCATATTGTGAGTACTTTCTTCAGATTATAACTCTTAATACACTGACCAATTATTCTGTAGCTTGTAGTAGAACAAATTAATAACGCTAATACTTAACAATGGAAACCAAAACTGCTAATGTTCAACAACTTGCGAAAATAGTTTTCATTTTAGTTGTGAAGTTTAACAAATAACTTTATTATGTTTCAGCATCTTAGATACTTGTACTAAATAGCTCTTATCAGTTTTCGAGTTAATATATTTCAAGCATCAACTTTAAATAAATTCACGCGTACCAATACGACTTGTATTTTGTCTCGCTTTTATTTCTGCTGCTAGAGAATGCGTGCAGCAGACAGGGCGCCGCGTGCTGTGCGCCACGTTCGGCAACAGCGCCGTCTGCCCGCCGGAACTGTCAGTACCAATCACTCGTCTCACGGACTATAGTTGGTCTGCTGCGTCTGTGACCTTTTCCTGGGTGGTCTGAACGACGCGATGTCTTGCACGTCTTCGGGAAAAATATCTTTTTCTAACAAAGTCTGCGATGTTTGGCACACCTCTCTGTTACTCGGCTCACCATCATATTGTGGGCTTTGCACTTCATCTGCCTCAACGTTGGATGTACTTCTGTGAAATATGTAACAAAAATACAGGTAATTCTGTGTCAATAATAAAATGAAACAGAATAAAAATAACGTAAACAGGCAAATTGTATGGCAACTTACACTCGCTTTTGATCCATTTTGTTTAAAAAAGTTAACATATCAGTCAGTGGTCATTTATTTCCTTTAGTGGAAGCTGAACTTCCAGTACTCTTTCCTTTTCTCTGCCTTTTTTTTATCTGTGTCTTTTATATTCATCTTTTTTTGCAGTCTTTCCTTTTCTCTGCCTTTTTTTTATCTGTGTCTTTTATATTCATCTTTTTTTGCAGTCTTCAACTATAAAACACGATACAGTCAAATAATTATATACGTTAATATTCGTTAGATGTAAAAATAATAGTAATTTTAAAGTTACACCTGTCTTATTTTTATTTTGTTTTTAGGTTTATGGCAACAGGGGAAACATTCAGATCACTGGATTTTGCATTCATAAAATCTCCTTCTTACATCGGTAAAATCATACAAGTTGTGGTGTCAGTTCTATGTAAGAAGTTACTGCCAATCATTTTGCCACCGATGTTATAACCAGTTGAAATCAAAATGTAAGGAATTTGAAGAAAAACGGCAATTTCCTAATTGTGTTGGTGCCATCGACGGAAAACATGTGCGAATTTTTTCCCCTGCTCTGTCAGGCTCATTGTATTACAACTACAAACATTTTTCCTCTGCCGCCCTTTTTGCTGTGGTTGTCGCGAACTTCAAATTCATTTTCATTGATGTCGGGTCATATGGGAAAGAAGGTGACAGTGGAATTTTTGATGAAAGTAATATCGAGAAACGGTTTTCAAGTGGTAGGATGTTTCCTCCGCCCACTAAGCTGCCGGATTCAACATGGTACTGCCACATGTCTTTGTAGGCGACGAGGCATTCCGATTACATCCAAACATGTGAAACCTTTCTCTCGCCGAGTTGCTAGTACTGGCCAAAAAAAAAAAAAAAGCTATATGTAAGTACCGTCTTTCGCGGCCTCATAGAGTTTCTGAAAATGCCTTCGCTCTGTTAAGTCAAGTATTTCGCGTATTTTATTCGCCGATCAGTCTGAAGCCAGAAACGACTGATAATTTGATTATTGTTGCTTGCTGTATACACAATTTACTTAGAGATGCATTCTTAGAGGAAAATAACGAGCCTAATTTTGAATTAAACAGAAGTGAACCACTACCTACTGAAAATCTTAGACCGTTAGCAAGGAGTGATGGTTACGCACACGCAGATGGATTTTCTGTGCGAGATTCATTTACAGAATACTTCAACAGCCTTGCAGTTGCAGCGATAACACCGTGGCAAAGTGATCACGTTAACAGAACTCAGTATGCTTTCAACTCCCTAGCGTTACTGAATAATCTTTATAAATTTGTATGCACATCATAACAAACTGAATTTTTAAAACATAGATCAGCTTTTAGTATTAACTTTGTGTACTCTTCATTATTATAATAATAACTGAATATTATGTGGGACGATGCTACTTATTCTGGTTTATTACAATATGCAGTATTTGCCTGATAACTAAGTAATAGACATTATGAATAAACAGAAAGTATAATGTTATTTTCTTATTTGTTCTTTCCACTAATTCCGCTATTTCTGTCCAAACATTATCCTTCACAGTTTGGTCCAGGAAGACTAGTAACGATAAAACGTAGATACAAGGACATTTAGAACCATTTCTACCAGTTTCTCATCTTCCATCGCCGTGAAGAGAACTTTCCCTCGGACATGCTGTCGTGTTCTTCTTTGCGGCTGCGTCTAGACTGCTCTCAGACCTGCTGGGCCGCAGCTGCACGCGGCCGTAGCGTCAGCTGCATGCAGCTGACGCAACATGGGACACAGGCCCGTTTAACACCATCTGTAGCAGTACAGTGCGGCAGACGCACAACGGCGGCCGCATGCGTCAGACGCAGCATAGGAATCTCACCTTTACGGGGATAATGTGTGCACGGCCATCTCTCGTGTTCTATCTGATTTTCATCGATAGTGCACACTGGAATAGTAACCACGCTCCAAAAAGAGTAGAAATGGAAAATTTATTCCAAAAACGAGTTTTCGGTGCTATTGTGTTCTCGGTACTGTGTTGCAAGCCCCTAGACATAATCCAGGTGTCAAATCATGTAAAAAATGTGGGATCAGAGTTTCTCGCGCAGTATACAGTGTTCAGATAACTTGCAAGATGCACGCGTGTGACGTCGTCGACAACAGTGGATTTTTCGACAAGTGACCACCCTCTCATTTTCAAGGCAAAACTGTACGAAGTGAGGACTGTGCGAGGGAATTTAAAACCTCTGTTTGTAGAGCAGTTCCGGAAAGATAACACACAAACACACACACACATACACACAAATTGTAAACACTAGCGATAACACACATCCAAAGGTGACCGACGCCAGACCTTATCGATACTGAAAATTACTAAATAGAGGGTGAAATAGTATTAACTCTGTCTCTCTGGTTTTTGATCATAGAGAGAGAGAGCATGATTTCACGCAGCATTTAAGCGAAAGGCTCCATCTTTATTTATAAGGTTACTTTGATTTGTTTTCAGTTGCATCCTTTAGAACACTGGTTCAAATGGCTCTGAGCACTATGGGACTCAACATCTGAGGTCATCAGTCCCCTAGAACTTAGAACTACTTAAACCTAACTAACCTAAGGACATCACACACATCCATGCCCGAGGCAGGATTCGAACCTGCGCCCGTAGCAGTCACGCGGTTCCGGACTGAAGTGCCTAGAACCGCACGGCCACCGCGGCCGGCTTTAGAACACTATCCAACTACTGGAAGTGCATGCCAGGCTCTCCGTGTATTGCATAAGGTGACCTGTGCCAAGACGATGTTGTGCAACGCCCCATCTACTCGGCTATTTTAAGCGTGCGTGATGCTTACGCGCTCTGAACCTGGAGAAGATGTTTTAAACATTCATTGTTAGAAGGTGCATGGACTGAGTGCCTTAGGAATTCCACGTGCCACGATTTACACACGATTATTAAGTCAGCTAAAGCTATGTAATTCCAGTGCATACAACTGACTTGTATTATTTTAATGATGCCGCTGAAAAGATATCAATGCAGGAGTGTAAGATCTCTAAAGAAATATAATAGAAGAATTTCATTCTCTGTTCTACACTCCTGGAAATGGAAAAAAGAACACATTGACACCGGTGTGTCAGACCCACCATACTTGCTCCGGACACTGCGAGAGGGCTGTACAAGCAATGATCACACGCACGGCACAGCGGACACACCAGGAACCGCGGTGTTGGCCGTCGAATGGCGCTAGCTGCGCAGCATTTGTGCACCGCCGCCGTCAGTGTCAGCCAGTTTGCCGTGGCATACGGAGCTCCATCGCAGTCTTTAACACTGGTAGCATGCCGCGACAGCGTGGACGTGAACCGTATGTGCAGTTGACGGACTTTGAGCGAGGGCGTATAGTGGGCATGCGGGAGGCCGGGTGGACGTACCGCCGAATTGCTCAACACGTGGGGCGTGAGGTCTCCACAGTACATCGATGTTGTCGCCAGTGGTCGGCGGAAGGTGCACGTGCCCGTCGACCTGGGACCGGACCGCAGCGACGCACGGATGCACGCCAAGACCGTAGAATCCTACGCAGTGCCGTAGGGGACCGCACCGCCACTTCCCAGCAAATTAGGGACACTGTTGCTCCTGGGGTATCGGCGAGGACCATTCGCAACCGTCTCCATGAAGCTGGGCTGCGGTCCCGCACACCGTTAGGCCGTCTTCCGCTCACGCCCCAACATCGTGCAGCCCGCCTCCAGTGGTGTCGCGACAGGCGTGAATGGAGGGACGAATGGAGACGTGTCGTCTTCAGCGATGAGAGTCGCTTCTGCCTTGGTGCCAATGATGGTCGTATGCGTGTTTGGCGCCGTGCAGGTGAGCGCCACAATCAGGACTGCATACGACCGAGGCACACAGGGCCAACACCCGGCATCATGGTGTGGGGAGCGATCTCCTACACTGGCCGTACACCACTGGTGATCGTCGAGGGGACACTGAATAGTGCACGGTACATCCAAACCGTCATCGAACCCATCGTTCTACCATTCCTAGACCGGCAAGGGAACTTGCTGTTCCAACAGGACAATGCACGTCCGCATGTATCCCGTGCCACCCAACGTGCTCTAGAAGGTGTAAGTCAACTACCCTGGCCAGCAAGACCTCCGGATCTGTCCCCCATTGAGCATGTTTGGGACTGGATGAAGCGTCGTCTCACGCGGTCTGCACGTCCAGCACGAACGCTGGTCCAACTGAGGCGCCAGGTGGAAATGGCATGGCAAGCCGTTCCACAGGACTACATCCAGCATCTCTACGATCGTCTCCATGGGAGAATAGCAGCCTGCATTGCTGCGAAAGGTGGATATACACTGTACTAGTGCCGACATTGTGCATGCTCTGTTGCCTGTGTCGATGTGCCTGTGGTTCTGTCAGTGTGATCATGTGATGTATCTGACCCCAGGAATGTGTCAATAATGTTTCCCCTTCCTGGGACAATGAATTCACGGTGTTCTTATTTCAATTTCCAGGAGTGTATTAATATCTCATACTCATCATTCTCAAATAGTAATGACAAATTCTTGCACTGAAACAGGAGAATGGAAAACATCAGTACATTCAGAAGAGGAAAGACCAGACAGATGTACGCCGTGATGTACTTCACCTACAAGACCAGCCCGAAGTCGGAAGAGCCGGCCGGGGTCGCCGAGCGGTTCTAGGCGCTACAGACTGGAAATGCGCGACCACTACGGTCGCAGGTTCGAATCCTGCCTCGGGCATGGATGTGTGTGATGTCCTTTGGTTAGTTCGGTTTAAATAGTTCCAAGTTCTAGGGGACTGATGACCTCAGATGTTAAGTCCCATAGTGCTCAGAGCCATTTGAACCATTTTTTAAGTCGGAAGAAACAGAAGTCAATACTCAGTTTTCTTTATTCATGAATTGAATTTTATTGTTCTGTTGTTAAAAATGTGAAAGAAATGAGAAATGTATTTTTGTTGACTACAGTTCTAAAATTAAAAACTTTCTTTTGTATTTCTGAACATGTATTATCACAAGCAAAACGTAGTGCTTCTGTATTAATGGTACTTCTAACAAAACCTTTCTTATTGTCACTGAGAACCAATCAGTTACCTGATAGGGCTCTTTGAAAGTTCTTTATAAATTACTTATTTTCTAATTTGTATCATTACTTCGTGCGGTGATGAAGTGGGCAGCATAATTCGGTGCTATACCAATTACTTATTTACAAAAAGAAATGCACTGTTTTTGCCTTCGCCTGAAAAATGTGATATTTGGCGCTTAAAACGTTTTCCACTTCCATACTTCAAATACCTTACATAATCACAGTGCATACTGAGCGCTATATCGTTCTTCACAGCCTTATGAGTTGAGGGATTTTCGCTGGTACACTGAAACCAAATTTAATGTTGGTTATGATCAGGATCTGGGGAAATCTCGTCGTTAATATACCACAAAATACCGAAAATGGAAAGTTGCCGCTCTGTTCCTCGGATGCGTTCCACTTGCCAAATACCTGGCACCATCTGTTATCTGTTGTAGTCATATTAAAGTAACAACATTTTTGAATGATGGCTCGGTTCTTGTGCCACATTTTCGTTGTATGAGGTGGCTGTCTCTTTGCCCTAACACAACTTCAGAATACTGCGCTTGCGTGTCTGATGGCGGCTATTGAGAACGTGTTGGTACTAGTTCTTATTTTGGATTGACTACGGAGTGTCCCAAACGCATAACAAAAAAATTATGCAGATGCTATGAGAAAAGATTTATCAATAAGCACCCGTCAAATCCCTCGTGAAACGCACACATAGAAGAAAACGGAGTGGAGATTACAGCTCCACCGAGCAGCGCCAGAAAAATCCGAACGAATGTCTTAGAGACGGAACTTAAACATGAAGAAGATACTAATAATAATTTTCGTAACTAAGAAACGACAGGAGATGGGAGATATACGGATAGAGGAAACATATTTTTGCGTTAAGCGACACAAGACAATGAGCATAATGGACAGTGAAAGAGTAATACAAAGCGTTAAAAGTCCAGCCGTGGAACGTCCATTGTCGAAAATAATCTGTGGCAGAGCTACAGCAGACAAACTTTATAGGACTTCCTCGGCTTTTAAAGACAATGCTCGAAGAAGAAACTAAGTAAATTACTAGGGACAGAAGATCATAAAAGAAAATTCGGCAACTTTTACGAGAGAGCGATATTTGTACTTAGTTTACACCATCGAAAACAGTGCAACAGGACTGGTAAAAACAAAATTATTCGTTTAAGAGCCGTTAATGCCAACTCTGAAGTAAATAATGTCAATGCAAGTAACAGTAATCACTAGTGTAGGATGTGCAAATTTTACGCATGTATAAGTATCGCAGAGCCTACTTCTGAACTATTAACCACCGGTTGCTACGTCTACGTACAGAGAACCCCTGAGAAAAATGACGGAGGTCTATAATGCTTTGGCCAGCAATGTAAACATTTACTGTGCTTCCTATTGGCATACTTAAGAGAAATGTATGCTATATGAAACTAAATTATTTGACACTGTTATTCAATGATACAATTATACATGCCAATAAGGAATTGGATCTGGAAATCAGGAGTAATTTAATTAGCATAGAGATGATATAGCGCGTCTATTCTAAACTCTATACTTGAGAGAATGGAACATTATTGATCCAGTTGTTTTATATTTCATTCTTCTCTCTACTCCAGAATTGTGACCGGGGAACTTATGAATATTTAATGAAACAAAAATTGAAGTGACTTTGATTTATTGCTACACTCCTGGAAATGGAAAAAAGAACACATTGACACCGGTGTGTCAGACCCACCATACTTGCTCCGGACACTGCGAGAGGGCTGTACAAGCAATGATCACACGCACGGCACAGCGGACACACCAGGAACCGCGGTGTTGGCCGTCGAATGGCGCTAGCTGCGCAGCATTTGTGCACCGCCGCCGTCAGTGTCAGCCAGTTTGCCGTGGCATACGGAGCTCCATCGCAGTCTTTAACACTGGTAGCATGCCGCGACAGCGTGGACGTGAACCGTATGTGCAGTTGACGGACGTTGAGCGAGAGCGTATAGTTGGCATGCGGGAGGCCAGGTGGACGTACCGCCGAATTGCTCAACACGTGGGGCGTGAGGTCTCCACAGTACATCGATGTTGTCGCCAGTGGTCGGCGGAAGGTGCACGTGCCCGTCGACCTGGGACCGGACCCGACGCACGGATGCACGCCAAGACCGTAGGATCCTACGCAGTGCCGTAGGGGACCGCACCGCCACTTCCCAGCAAATTAGGGACACTGTTGCTCCTGGGGTATCGGCGAGGACCATTCGCAACCGTCTCCATGAAGCTGGGCTACGGTCCCGCACACCGTTAGGCCGTCTTCCGCTCACGCCCCAACATCGTGCAGCCCGCCTCCAGTGGTGTCGCGACAGGCGTGAATGGAGGGACGAATGGAGACGTGTCGTCTTCAGCGATGAGAGTCGCTTCTGCCTTGGTGCCAATGATGGTCGTATGCGTGTTTGGCGCCGTGCAGGTGAGCGCCACAATCAGGACTGCATACGACCGAGGCACACAGGGCCAACACCCGGCATCATGGTGTGGTGAGCGATCTCCTACACTGGCCGTACACCACTGGTGATCGTCGAGGGGACACTGAATAGTGCACGGTACATCCAAACTGTCATCGAACCCATCGTTCTACCATTCCTAGACCGGCAAGGGAACTTGCTGTTCCAACAGGACAATGCACGTCCGCATGTATCCCGTGCCACCCAACGTGCTCTAGAAGGTGTAAGTCAACTACCCTGGCCAGCAAGATCTCCGGATCTGTCCCCCATTGAGCATGTTTGGGACTGGATGAAGCGTCGTCTCACGCGGTCTGCACGTCCAGCACGAACGCTGGTCCAACTGAGGCGCCAGGTGGAAATGGCATGGCAAGCCGTTCCACAGGACTACATCCAGCATCTCTACGATCGTCTCCATGGGAGAATAGCAGCCTGCATTGCTGCGAAAGGTGGATATACACTGTACTAGTGCCGACATTGTGCATGCTCTGTTGCCTGTGTCTATGTGCCTGTGGTTCTGTCAGTGTGATCATGTGATGTATCTGACCCCAGGAATGTGTCAATAAAGTTTCCCCTTCCTGGGACAATGAATTCACGGTGTTCTTATTTCAATTTCCAGGAGTGTATAAAGTAAATATTAAACACTGGCAACTTATGGCACTTACGGCAACCTTAACATGGTACATCATAGATGAACAGAAAAATAAATGGCGGCTGTGGCAACTTTATTCCAATATCCTCACATAGGGGTCGGGAGAAAAGCTATAATCCCGCAAGAGATTTATCGGTACTTTAATAGCGGAAAGCCCAGTCATTGTTGTAGGGTTTATGGAAATAATTCATACCACAGAATGTAAAACCGTTACAAGAGAGGGCGAAGTTGAAAGTAAACTATTCATTACTGACAAAATGCAAGTCTTCAGAATGAAGGGTGAAATGGCAGGATTACGACAAGTCTGGCTCTAATTTCCCTGTGCTCCATATTTCGGCTGTGGTACGATCAGCATAGTACTGCAAGTGATGGTTCAAGTCGCTGCAGAATTGATGATTGGTGGGACGAACGACCCTCGCCGACAGCAACGTCAAGATTAACACGAAATGTTTCTAAGTTTTTAATCCATCAGCTCAGGAGTCTGCGGCTGCTCTCAGCGTCAAAATCTGTCGGCAGAGGCTCTGGATCTTGACCTCAGAATTCGGTTTTCTGAACTGATTTCCAGTCTAATTTAAAGTAAGAGAAAACCTTGAATTGCTGCGTTTTTGGTCTCTCACGGTGCTTGGTTGGCTCGACTCAGAATCTTCCGGGCACTGACCGACCAAACTGCTTGCTACAAAAAACCTTGTCTCCATCTTCTGACTGGATAGTGGCTTGTATCCTACCATACTCCACCGAAAAAATTATGTCACTCTCTATCTCTCTGTCTCTTTCTTTGACCAATAAGGTCTTCTTCATGATCATCATCACCCGGTGTCTCTTTCTAACTTAGATTTTAGTTTACGTTAGCAAATAGTGACTGGCTTCACATCAAAATAATTCTGTTTTCTGCAAAGTCAGAGATTTCGTTGGTCTCCCATGATTTCAAAAGTTCAGGACTAAGTGTCACATATCCATCACTGAGTTGTTTTTCTATAGTCTTGCGTGCTTTCCCGGCCAAATGATCAGCTTTAGACGGTTTGCTAACAGAGATGTGTTTCAGCTAAAGAAATGGAGTTCTCACTCTTTTTCCTGGTCGTAAAAAGCTTCTCCCAAGCGTTGCTCTTTGTGAGAGACTATTTGCTTTTGTATACAATGGCCCAGCTTCCTGCAGCGCCTCTGTTCGATGGCCAGTTCCCACTCGGACCATCCCTGTAGGCCTTACCAAGAACATGTCCCTGGGGTGCGGCTCCCATTTGGCTTAAGCCGATGCATGTCCTTGCTCATCGATCGCTTCACAGTGTTTGAAGCATTTCGCACTGCTACATCGCATGCAGACATGAACTAAAAGTAAGAGAACAGCAGGACTGCACTATAACTACATCGCTTTTATCGATGTAAATTGAATAGTCCGATTAAACGGGAGTGTCATTACTGATTTGCAAATATGGCAAGGCTGTTTACGAAAAATTGTCCCATCACACAGCGCAATTTGTAAATGGAAGCAAAATGAGGGCCGGTTACATTCTCACACATCTCGTAATGAAAGCAGATAGATTCCTGTATAAAATCGCATTGACCATAATGCAGGAGCATTAGAATAATTCAAGCTATTTGTATCTCAAAAGCGACACTGCAAATATTGTCGTAGTTGTGTTACTCAGCTCGTAGACTGGATTGATGCTACACTCCACGATAGCAAATCCTGTAGAAGCCTCTTCGTCTCAGTATAACTACAGCATCCCACATGCGTTTGAACGCCGGCCGGAGTGGCCGGGCGGTTCTAGGCGCTTCAGTCTGGAACCGCGTGACCACTACGGTCGCAGGTTCGAATCGTGCCTCGGGTATGGATGTGTGAGATGTCCTTAGATTAGTTAAAGTAGTTCTAAGTTCTAGGGGACTGATGACCTCAGATGTTAAGTCTCATAGTGATCAGAGCCATTTGAACCATTTTTTGCGTTTGAACCTGCTTACTTTAGTCAAGTCCTGGCTTTTTATATAAGGTGGGGCCTCTCCACGCCCATACGGGCATGATGGCCAACACAAAAGCTCTCACTGCCATCTTTGCATACTCGTGAGTTTTCACAACGTGAGGTCTCGCAGGATGTGAGTATCGCGATGTTTATGTACGTCTGGTTATGATTAACGGTTAATACGCGCTCATCTGCAGATAGATTAGGTCAAAATTTGAAGAGTAGCGGTTTCAAGGGCAGAGGAAAAACACTGCCAAAGCAAGAGCGAAGAAAAGAACCTCTGCGATACTTGGGCCGGGTTGTAAGTCCAGTAGAGGTTTTCTTGCTGCCTGTGACAGGTCAACCAAGCGTAGGCTATGTTAACAGTGGGTGTCATGCAGGCGGATACCTTTGACATCATGGAGCGATGTTACTCGGCAGCTGCAGCTGGGTGCCGGTGTTGGCTTTTCGGTCAGCGTCAGCATACCTGTAACAGTTGGGTTCATAATCGTTTACTGCCCGATTTACAATGTAGAGTAGTGTTGGAGGTTTGTTTGTGCCTTAATGGGCGCGTTTGTCGACTTCCCTGGTGCAGCCTGTTGATCGGCTTTGATAGCATCTGGCATATCCAATCATTTTTGCCGACGTGCAGGGGCTCATCGATGTTGTCGCTTGTGAGTGTTTGTTAGTTCGCCATAGGTGGCTACACCCAAGCTAGCAGCGTCTTTGGCCGTTTATGCTTCCACGTATGGATGTACTGATATCCCTCTAAAACCTTCATACTGCCACACTTCCTCCATTATCAAATAGACGAGTTTCTGATGTCTCATGATGATTGCTACCAACCGATCGCTTCTTTAGTCCAAGTTTTTTTCTCAGTTCTGTTCAGTCTCTTTCCATTAATTATCCTTTCTAACTTTCAGCTATATTCTTAAGGACTACATTTAAAAAAATCCCATTTCCTTTTGGCTGAACTGTCTGTCGTCCGCATTTCACTGCCGTTCAAGATCACACTCCAGACAAATATCACCCGAAAAGACTTCCTACATATTAATATTATGTTCCACGCCGGCAAATTTCTATGCGTGTTATTTCATTTATTAGCACCTTCACCGCTATTCTGAGCACTTCTTTCACCCCTATGACTACTCACGTCCCTCGACAGAGTTGCTCCAGAAACTTCTATCATATTTGTGATTGTCGGATTGCGTGCACCAGCAACGTTTAAAAATGGTTTAAATGGCTCTGAGCACTATGGGACTTAACTGCTGAGGTCATCAGTCCTCTAGAACTTGGAACTACTTAAACCTAACTAACCTAAAGACATCACACACATCCATGCCCGAGGCAGGATTAAAACCCGCGACAGTAGCGGTCGCGCGGTTCCAGACTGTAGCGCCTAGAACCGCAACTTTTACTCGTTACGAGTTTGTAAGAGCTGAATTGAGATTAGAGCAGGCTTTGAGAATTTTTTCTTTGCCTCAGTATGCTCAAGTCGCTTTGTTCAAAATTTGTATTAATGTATCCTGTCTACATCAAAAGTATTTTCATTATTTCTCGTTTAACAATGATTTACAATGTAAAAAGTTAAAAATTAGCATCAGAAGCTCAGTAAAACGGCGTACGACATAAACATAAAGGGTAGCTGTGCTGCTGGTATGAGCAACAGTGATCATTAGTGGTACCTATAGCTGCATTAGTTCCTGTATTCCTCTTCTCTTGGTTTTAATGCTGTGATAGGAATCAGTAATTAGCATATATCTGCTGTCAAAAGTGCTATAAGTCAATACCATGAGGAAATGTAGCATTGGGTACCAAACGTTACAAGGGAAAAGATAAATTGTGATTGTATCACTAAGTTTCAAATTCTATGCGCTTTCGAGTGACGTTAACAAGCGCAGCTCTCGTTTTTAGCGAACGCATGCAGCTTTCCGATAGCAAAACGCCTCGCTTCTCGGCGAAATTATTCAAATTCAGAGCACGAAAAGAGCGTCTGCCACAAATTTACATGTAGGGAATTATCAAACAGTAATCTGCTACTCGTTGTCTGCAGCGTGGCAGCATTTCGACGTCCGCCAAATGATTTATGCGAGTAATTTCTTGTTCTTTTGTTTATGGATACAAAGCCAACATCGGTCAGCCCAAATGTACTCCCTCCCCCTGAACATTCGAATTCTGCGCACCAGCAAGGAAATACCTTTGTATATTCTACAGAAACTTCTAAAATTCAGAGCATATATCAAACAGATGACACCCTAACTGTTTATCTATATTTCTCTCCCTCCCCTTCCGACATTGTGTTTTCTATAATTTTTTTTTTTTTTTTACTTTATGGTCCACAGCTTTTACGGAAAATTTTTTTTCGTATGCCAACAAAAGCTGCTAACACCTTTATTCTGCAGCAGCTAGTTTTGACAGCATGTGTTCAGACGGGCCGGCCGCGGTGGTCTAGCGGTTCTAGGTGCTCAGTTCGGAACCGCGCGACGGCGACGGTCGCAGGTTCGAATCCTGCCTCGGGCATGGATGTGTGTGATGTCCTTAGGTTAGTTAGGTTTAAGTAGTTCTAAGTTCTAGGGAACTGATGACCACAGATGTTAAGTCCCATAGTGCTCAGAGCCATTTGAACCATTTGTTCAAAAAAATGGTTCAAATGGCTCTGAGCACTATGGGACTCAACATCTTAGGTCATAAGTCCCCTAGAACCTAGAACTACTTAAACCTAACTAACCTAAGGACATCACACACACCCATGCCCGAGGCAGGATTCGAACCTGCGACCGTAGCAGTAGTTTCGGACTGCAGCGCCAGAACCGCTAGACCACCGCGGCCGGCCCCATTTGTTCAGACGGCATAATACATAATTAGAGCATAGAATTTTATGAGTATAATGTGAATGTCATGAGCATCATACAAGGTTGTTATGAAGTCTCACTGCATTCAAAAAAAGTAATGTCTGCATTTACATCATTCACATGTCTTATTATTATTGTCAGTGGGAGTATATACGTTAATGGCACTTGAGCATTGCCTACAGCCATTTCAAAGCATTAATTACATCGCTGAAGAACAGACCGGAATACTTTCTGAACCCTATTTCCTGAAATAGCTGATGCTGCATCCTGGATTGGAACACGTAGATCCTGGAAATCCCTCCCCTTGTACCCCATGCAAAACATCCAAGGGTGTCAAATCAGGTTTATTGGCACTGTATGTATATATATTGACGAAAAGAAAAATCACAACGTCAAAAATAATTAATGTAGGGTAATGTCATTTCGAGAATACATTTATCTACCTAAGATATTTAAGTGATTAACATTGCACAGGTTAATGTAACCTCAAGATAAACAATTGCAAATGTGAAATACTGGTATATTAATGACCAGTGTAACCACCATGTTGTTGAATGCAACCCCTCCAATGGCCTCTCGCTTGACACCACTGAAGTCGCAAATGGAGAGCTTTGGGGTCAGTGGAATGGTCAGTGCGTCTGCCTCGGAGCTCTCTTTGAAGTAATCGTTTTGTAACAGTTCGTTGTGTCACTGTGGTGTCAACTGCTGCTCAGATTGCTGCTCTAGATGCAGTACTAACTGCCAGATCCACATTTCAAACACAATGGTTTTCCCTATCGGTAACACCACGTGGCCGGCCAGAGTCCGGTCTTCTTCCGACAGCAGTTGTCGTGAACACCGCTGCCAGAAATCATGTATAGCGGCTACATTCCTGTCAAATCCTTCTGCAAATCGCAGAAGAAACATCCTTTAGCCCTGTTACACCTTAAAGGAAGCTATTGTCCGCAGCCGTTACAGTGAGTGTTTAAAGCAAACATGATTTGCATGCTCTTAGTGATTCTACATGCGTCACTCTTATGCGACTGGCATAAAATTTGAATAGATGTTATCTTTCAGATGTAGAAATACGCCTACCAACTTTCGTTTGTGTTGCACAACGCATTCTGCGATTCTTTCGTCGCACTTCAGCATTCACTCTGACTACTTCGAAGCATTAGTTACATCGCTGAAGAGCAGACCTGAATACTTTATGAACCGTATCTCCTGAAATATCCGACGCTTCATCGTGGATTCGAGCACTTATATCCAGCAAAACCGTCAAGTTTATTTCGAAAACCTGTGACTTTATGTATCCCCACCCAAAGAAAAAGTCCAAGGGTGTTAAACCAGTTGAACCTCTGGTACCCAACAGTTGGCAAATCTTCGATTTAGGTGCTGCATTACAGTGTAAAATGTGGGAGTGCTATCACAGTGTCAGAAATGCCTTCCAGCTTAAGCTGTGGTTCCAGAAATTACTCTTTGATATTAAATGGTAGCGTGCGTGTAGCGTGAGGTGGCTACTTACCCCATATAAGGCAGTTACATTTCTCACCTCTCCCCCACATGGGAAATATGGCTTCATCAGTAAACAAAACGTGGTTTAAGAAGTGTTAGTTGTGTGAAGCTCATATCAAATCATAACACGCAACCTGCGAAGCTATGCAATCTTTTTGGTCTAATTTGTGGAGCAACTGATGGTGGTGCACGTTTTTCTTTAGTGTAAAGTGGACTAATTTCATAATCTTCGATTTTGGTACGTCTGACGTGCCGTTTAAACGACGAGTTGATGTACCCAGGCTTCTTTTTGATTGTTTCTCTGATTCATTGTAACAGCCCCTTGTGGTATAGGTCTCCCTGCGCGTGATTCATTGGCAAAGTTTCCAGTTCTCTGGAATTTATTAAGAAATATCCAGATGTTTGCTCTTGTTGGTGTTGACTTGTGAAATTTCCGACTGAACTCCTGTTGCACCTCCACGTAAAAAAAAAATCAAGCAACCGCACACTGACAACACACACACGTTCTTGTATCGTAGGCACTCTCATTGGTTTTCCTGAAAAAAGAAGAGATAGTAATAGGCCTATGATATCATAGAAAAGGATTATAATGATATATTAGGAGGCCTGTTCAGAAAGTAAGCTCCGATTGATTGCCAGATTGAAACCACAGTGAACATCAGAAATGTTTTACTTATAACAATTAGCTACGCCTTTCAGCTACTTCTCTACGTAGTCGCCGTTCTGACTTAGGCTTTTGTCATAGCGTTGTACCAACTTTTCAATAGCCTCATCATAGAAGGCAGCCGCCAGTGCTTTCCGCCAATTCTCCACGCTGGCCTACACCTCGTTGTCTGTGTCAAAATGTTGTCTTCAAAGACAGCGGTTCATGTGACCAGAGATGAAACTCAGGGGGAGACAATTGCGGACTGTATTGTGGGTAATCTCACATTTCCATTTGAAAACGATGCAGGAGCATATTCATTGCCCTGCAGAATGCGGCTGAGAATTGTCTTGAAGAAGAAACAGCACGACAGTTATGTAATGTTAGCTGCATAGCTTCAGGCGAAATTTCTCACCAGGCCCTCGTACTTGGCGGCAGACAGTATTTTCTAGACATCTTCACGCACTCACTGCGAGCTCAGAAATGAGAAGAGCGACGTGATGCTAACTGGGGTTATACTAGAGACACTACCCAACACATCTGTCCAAAGCCTTATCGGATTTTCATAGTCGTTTCCATTTCGCGACCGATCGGAGCTTACTTTCTGAACGCCCCTCGTATATAAATGCATCGTAGTTTCGTAACGGATTGAGACTTTATGACCATCTGTACTAAAACCTCTACACACCTTGGACATTACGGACGTGGGGTGACTTGCTTGCTTCAACGATACAGATAGCCGTAGCATACGTGCGACCACAACGGAGGCGGATGTTTGGAGAAGCCAGATAAACGTGTTTTTCCTGAAGAGAGGTAGCAGCCTTTACTGTGGTTGCAAGGGTAACAGACTGGATGACTGATTTTTTTTTTTTTGTGTGTGTCCCTAACGGCTTTGTATACACTGGAAAGAGAGAGAAGGTTTGGTATGCCGGTGGACCTTGAACAGCACATTCTAGGTACCCAAGCTTCGTTAGTAATCACTTGTTTGTCGGAAGATGCTCTACCTACTTACGATAGAGTATGCCTTAGCACACTCAGTGAAACGGTACAGTGGTAAGACACTTGTATTCTGGAGAACAGCGGTTCAAATCCTCGTCTGGACATCTAGATCTAGCTTTTTCCGTGACGCCTCTAAATCACTTAAGACGGATGCCAGGATGGTTCCTATGTAGGGGCATGACTGATTTCCATCTCCATCCTTCCCCAATCCGATCGTGTGCTCCCCTCGAATGACATCGTCGTAGATGGGGCATTAAGCCCTAACCTTCCTTCCTTCTTTTTTTCGAAACACATTTCTAAGGTCTGCTTTTGTAAACTTATTACATAATTCATTAGGTTAGCTAGTGTGTATGTTGTCAGTTCCGTGAAATGGGGGCAGGACTTTTGATGCCAACCGACACCGGACCTCTAACCTCCAAACGCTAGGCTAATGGGACTCCTACAACATATCTGTTATTGCAACGGGCTTATTTACTGTTTAAAAATTCGCAGGGTATCATGTCAACAATGTACAGCATTCTGCCATTAATTAAGCCCTGCGGACTGCGTGAAGCAGGTATATTTATGCACGAATGTTATTTTGTTTTTGGATTACTCATTTATCGTTGCACGCGTTAATTAGTGTCGCTACGCCTAAAGGATGGAGGAAATTGGTTAAACTGTGTTTTCATTTCAAATTATCTGTCTCACAAGCATACAACAAACACAACGTGCTATTTACATTGCTATCTATTCTCAGTGAATACGGAATTATTAAGGCAGGTACTGGAGTGGGGAGAACCACCGCCTCCATAATCCCCACCCCCGTCCCCCGGTCTCCTTTCAATAAAACTTAACTTGCCATCACTATCACTTTTACTGTGCCCACAGATACCTTAGACTTTAATATTAATGACAGTAAAATATATAGAGGGTACTTGTTTCAACTTTAGATGACTAGATACCTCGAAAACGACGTATAACGCGAAAAAAAATTCCAGGTGAAAAGTTAATACAGGTAAAGGGGATATCTGTCGTGTTACAACCCCTGCGAAGGTGGGATCAACTTTGCATTTTCACATAATAATCCCCCATTTTTACTTTATTTTGTACGCTAAAACATTCGTATGGTTTATTCAAATCATTGTTTCCCATTCATGGTAAATGGTACTGTAATCGACACACATCAAGCGTGCCTGCTTTTGCAATTAAGGACCGATTCATTTCATTCTATACTTCATTTACGATTTAAATATAAACCTTTGTGTTCTAACGGTTGTTATTTATGTTCGAAATTTACTTTAGTTGTTGATTTGCAGTACAATACGGTTAGCCTTTTCAGTGTCTGATTAGAAACTACTTTTAGCGTGTTCCAGCAACAAGGACATGGATGTTTTAGTTTTCGGTTCCAGTCAGGATTCTTGATATCATTGAGTCCCATGCACACACTGTGTGCCATTATTTAGGTACGTCCCCTTGGCTTTCACCACTGTGGTGCCTGATTTCAGTGAGTATCCATGTCATGTGCGCCTGTCACTACCACTTTATGGACATTTTAACTTATTACAATGCCGGCAGACGCGTAGCAGCCAGAGCGACAGTTAGGCGGTTGGATGGGAACACATTGCTGGCGGGGTTCGAGGACGGTCATCAATGTCAAGCATATCTATGGTTTGGGGACTCACCACAATCAACCTCGTAGGGAATAGGAAACTACATTGACATACAAATACTTTATTTGCCAGAAATGTCTAACCATATTATTTGTATTGTACAATCACACCTGCAACACTCAAGTAACGTTTGAACATCAATGTCAACTGTTAAAAAACAGAAAGGTTTACATTCACATGGTAAATGAAATGTAGAATCAAATTTATCGGTTCTTAACCCTTTGAGGCTTGAATTTTTTCCGGTCAAAGGTTCAAAAAATGGTTCAAATGGCTCTGAGCACTATGGGACTTAACATCTATGGTCATCAGTTCCCTAGAACTTACAACTACTTAAACCTAACTAACCTAAGGACATCACATAACACCCAGTCATCACGAGGCAGAGAAAATACCTGACCGCGCCGGGAATCGAACGCGGGAACCCGGGCGCGAGAAGCGATAACGCTACCGCAAGACTACGAGCTGCGGACGCGGTCAAAGGTAACTTTTTCTTTACACTGTAATGCTCTTCGGTGACTTTGTAACGATTTTAGTTACAAGATTTGTACAAAAACATGTACCTGTGTTCACAATGTACCTTTTTACAACTGATTTATTTTTATAACTAAAATAATATTGAAACATTCATTGTTGTAATAAATAAACTGATCATTCACTGATCACCATGCAAAATAGCAATAATAATATTCAATTGCATAGTGGAATGTAACTAATCGACAACTTCCGAGTGTACTGGCGGTCATAAGCTACCGCGCATTGCTACATTGACCTGTAGATATTTTTACAGTGATGCTCAACAGTTAGAAGCACTTGTTGCATGATGAAAAGATTGAACATTCACAAATGTGTATATGAGGTTTCCGCTGAAGAAAACTATTTCCGTTACAGCTAAGACACAATAAACGTTAATGTACACGATTGTAGTCAGTGGTCGTGAAAGGATTAACTGCAGAACTAGCACACTTGACTTTTGTAGATTACAGCGCCATCTACTACGAAAGGGTAAAAATGCTTTGAGTAAAAGGTAAGTCTTATTTGCGTTTAAATGGTGGGAAGGTTCCAATTTCAAAATACAAAATTGAAGCCAGCCACGCAGGAAAGGGGGTTAGGAGGTGGCCAGTTGTAACACAGTCAGATATCCCCTTTCTTACATGGTTGGTGCATAAGTCTGTAGCATTTTTGTTTTGCATGTTGGTATTAAGACTGCTATGGATTTATTTATCGATTGTCATTTCTTATTAACAGTTCCCTGTTGACATTTGAGATTAAAAAAACAAACAAGAAAACACCGTCCTAACAGGCCTTGAAGGCCCCACGGTACTGACCGGCCGCCATGTCATCCTCAGGCTCAGATGTTACCGGACGCGGAAACGGAGGGACCTTTCGTCAGTTTGTATGTTATAAAAAATTCTGTCGTTTGGACATTGTGAGTGAATCTGTGGACGTTAGAAAATGGAGGGCCAAGTTGAGACATTCTAACATTCCGGTATAGTCTTCTATCTGATTTCAATACAGTCTAATAATAGGATCACAGCAGCGGAGGCAGCCAGAAAATTTGGGCCGTGGATGGGGATAATTCCATTGGAATGCGGATAATGGCATTGGACAGAGTATAGCAAGAAAGTGGTTTTCTCATTTTAAGGAGGATTGTTTTTACAATTGTGACTCTCTACGTCGAGGGATTGATAGAGATCGTTTAAAGGCATTAATACACAATCATCCACTTCAGTGTTCTCGAGAACTGGCAAAAGTGTTGAACTGTGATCATTCCACCATCGTGCGACATTTGCATGCAGTGCGGAAGATGCAAAAATCGGCTGTATGGGTACACATGCTCTAAGCCAAAATTAGTAAAATCGGTTGTTGGGCTTATATGCTTCTCTTGTTGCTCTTCATCAACTGGTTCGTGAACAACACCGACTATTCATATTCTGTACTGTTACTGATGATGAGAAATGGTGTCATTACGCTAAAGCACTCCGTCGTCAGGCCACGAGTGGTCTACCGAAACCATCCGACCGCCGTGTCATCCTCAATGGAGGATGCAGATAGGAGGGGCGTGGGGTCAGCACACCGATCCCCCCATCGTTATGATGGTATTCTTGACCGAACCCGCTACTATACGGTCGAGTAGCTCCTCAATTTGCATGACAAGGCTGAGTGCATCCCGAAAAATGGCAACAGCGCATGGCGAGCCGGATGGTCACCCATTCAAGTGCTGACCACGCCCGACAGCGCTTAACTTCGGTGATCTCACGGGAACCGGTGTAACCACTGCGGCAAGGCCGTGTCATTACGCTAACATAAGCAAAAGAAAGAAAAGGTTGAGTCCAAACAAAGCAGCAAACTCCCCGTACGAATACTTGTGCGCATCCACAAAAGATAATGTTATGCAACTGGTGGAATAGCGACGGTGTGGTATTACGAGTTGCTTCCCCGATGTACAACGATCACCGCTGACATTTATTGTCAACTGAGACGTTTTTCAGACGCAATCTAACGACCAGGAACACCGCGTGAAGTGATGCTACTCCATGATAACGCCCGCTCGCATTCTGCTACACCGAAAAAAAAAAGAAAAAGACTACGCAGGAGGTTGGAAAGTCATTCCGCACCCACCTTATTTACCGGATCTTCCGCCTTCAGGTTTTTCACCTTTTCCGCTCTCTATCGAACAACCTTCAAGGAACTTCCTTTGCATATGAAAATGCGCGCCGCACATGTCTCGAATAGTTTTGCACCTCAAAACCATGTGATTTCTACAATCGCGGTATCGAAAAGTTACCTCAGCGTTGACAGATTGTTGTAAATAGTGAAGGAGAATATGTATGTTACTGTTGACTAATGCCTATGTTATATGTACCTGTTGTGATTATTAAACTTATGGGAAAACGGTATGAAATTATGCAACACACTAATACATTATCTTTCATCCTACAACTTTTTTTTTCATATGATGCGTTTTTTCCAAGATATTTAATTGACCCAAGTTAAAACAAAACACCCTATATAGCGTTTTAGCACTAAAATAATTATTTGTTGATATCAGGACTTAGTAAATTGCTTTGGAATTCATATAAATGCATCATCTGATAAGGATTCGACCGTAATTCCGAGAAGTAAGTGTCTGATGCAGTTGAATTTGGAGCATCATCAACTCTCAAAATTCTGAAGTCATTATTTACACGATATAAAATCTACCTGTGCACTCGCCATTAACAGTGTTTCACTTAGCACTATGATTGTGGCGACAGGTCGGGAACTACTGCTAAGCGAGCATGTCAACGTAGGGAACGGCGAAATTTCAGTCATTTCCGTCTACGTTAATTTTTGTGTTACGATTTCTTTTTCTTCTCCCTTAGTCAGCTTCTGTGATTTGTCGGTTCTATGTGAGGACATACGAACCGTGTCGGGTATGTTGTTGGCAGCAGACGTAATCATTCAGCGAGTGGGGACCTTAAACTGTCTGCAATGTTTCACGTAGCCGGTCGGATCATGAGCTAGCCAAGTAACTTTAAAGTATACTATGTTAATCCTTTGAAATAAAACAATCTATTAGATTGCTATTTTTCTGATCATCCCATTTTATTGTATTTAATTACCTGATAAGTATTACATGGAAGTGTAGAATTCTTTGTTAAGGTAAGATTACAACATGATAGTTACAACAGCACTAGAAGCACCAATGTAACATGTATCTACAACTTCTGTTTCTCTTCCTGAGTACACTACAATACCTAAAATAAATCTAGTTTGAACGTCGCACGATACAGAAAAAATTGTTTCAAATCTATCCCTGTTTAAAAACAAGTCTACCTTTCCACGGAATTAGAGACTCGTCAATGCACAAATCTCTAAATTAATTTAGAATTTACCTGAAGCCTATCTTCCTTCTCAGCGCCTCCCAAAATGTCTGAGTCACTAAAACGTAACATTCGAAAAAACGGTACCTAGGTATTAGTTTCGAAAAGAAAGGTGTTTCAGTCAGTGGGTTTGCAAACCAAGAGTCCTTCGTCCTATTCTTTTCGACGTGAGCCTTTTGCATGTAGACCGGTAAAAACTGATACATTTAGTTTGCAGTTGTATCTGTCCACTGTATTCCTCTGGCAGATCCTTGACATAGTTCATTCATTACTTTGTAGAAACTATTAATTTTACTGGAAATATATCCCATCAATTCCCTGTCCATTATAATCTCAAAACATTCATTTTCGCTAGGTTCCTCACTTCGTCCATAATGAGGGTTAACTTCAAAATAATCGTTAGAATAAGGGTAAATTTAAGGTGCAAACACGGCGTATATCAGCAATCTATACTCACTGTTTCCTACATTTTCCTTCTTTCTCGTGCGAAAGTCCCGGTTCGTGAATAATTTCAGCGTCACTGTAAAAATATCAATTTTCTCTTGGTAATACCTTGCAGTCATTGTGGTCTTCGAAATCATTACCAGTTTCGCAACTGGGTCTTCATTTAGCAGTATTTCTGTAATCTGATCGTACCTAAGACCTTTCGAAGGTAACACTGTCACCAAACACAACACAAGTGCAAGTGTCGAATTTAGTTCCCATAGATCAAACTAATGCAACACCTCGTGAAAACGTAGGTAGAATCAGATGTTAGCGACAGATTTCAGCACCATTCAGTCACAGAAGGGACCAGTCGCGAATTTCTCACCAAGTACAGAGCAATGGCTTCGCTCACACCTGACATCTTTCCAGCGCGCGCCGGCCGCGGTGGCCTAGCGGTTCTACGCGCTTCAGTCCGGAACCTCGCGACTGCTACGGCAGCAGGTTCGAATCCTGCCTCGGGCATGGATGTGTGTGATGTCCTTAGGTTAGTTAGGTTGAAGTAATTCTAAGTTCTAGGGGACTGATGACCTCCGATGTTAAGTCCCCTCAGAGCCAATTTTTCCAGCGTATTTCATGAACGTAGGTATTAACAGGCATCCCCCAACTTCGATATTAGGCCATATACTCAATAACACGTCATCATTCTTTCCTATCACAAATACTGTATGTACGCTGATGATCTCCGGTTTTATCTAACTGCAAAACTAATAAACCTGAAGAGAGCTATCGTGAATCTCAATTCCGATCTGTGAGCAGTACCAAAATGAATGGGACTGTTAACCAAGCAGTTTAGCTCCATTCCTCCCCAGCCCAACCAACCAACCAAAATGGGAGCAGGATATAGGGTTGAAAATCAACCAGTCGAAAACGTAAGCGGTACTGGTTGGTCATTCTAGTCTCATTAGCCCATCTTTAGTCCTAAATGGGGTAAATATCATTTCCCTTCTTCAGCAAACAGTCTAGGAGTAACAATACATGAAAACCGAAATTGGACTGAGGACAAAACCGCAATGAGCAAGAAGGCATCAGCATCTCTACATGTCCTACAAAAATATAAAAAACTCTACCCTCTTGCTTTGAAACAGAAACATGTACAAGCACCTACACTCCCAACTACTGACTACAACTATGTTGTCCTGCGAGATATTTATCAGGAAAGCTCACCACGCCTGTAATCTGGACAGTAATGTCTGTGTTCGTTATATCTGTGTTGTTCGACTCTTTGATCATATTTTAGCATCATACGCACAGCTGTCCTGGCTGCTTGCAGACACGAGCAGAGATTTCCATACATTCTGTTTTCTCTACTGTCAGATCGACTTACACCGTCCCAGACATGTCTCCTCGACCTTAACACTCTTGTCTGAAGGACGTGGCAGAAAGACCCGTTCCCATCTGAGCAAAAACCTTTCTGTCCCTACCCATCGTTGAGCCACTTTCTCGAAGTTCTTCTCAGTAGCAGAAACCCGGTTCTGGAATAACCACCTGCAATACAGAGAACTGAATAACATCTCCAGATTCAGAAGACAGTTATTGACATCTCTACTAAGCAACAACAACGACTACCACTGTCCCTGAAAGTACTCGTTTCCCCTCTTCATGCTTCTTTCCAACCTGATCTTTCTCAATACCCACTATTCTTAGATGGTGTAGTCTTTTTTAAATTTCCTTTCCCCAGAATTCGCTAAATCATCAGAGAAAATGTATTTTCTGCAGCTAAAAATTATTCTTATATCTACCATTATCATTACTGTAATTAATGTCATTACCACTATTATTATTATTATTATTACTATTAGTGCCGAAAACAGCAGTAGCAGAAGCACTGCCAATATTTTTACACGTGCTATGGTTTTCTCTCTTTAAATAGTACAACCAACACAGTTTGAGGTTTTCCATTCTGTAACGTCATTTCACCCTAACTTTCTTATCACGTAGGAAACTTCAGCGATCGCAGTCCACCTGTACAGTTGCTGTACCGATAGGTTAAAAAATTGGTCAAATGGCTCTGAGCACTATGGGACTTAACATCTAAGGTCATCAGTCCCCTAGTACTTAGAACTACTTAAACCTAACTAACCTAAGGACATCACACACATCCATGCCCGAGGCAGGATTGGAACCTGCGACCGTAGCGGTCGCGCGGTTCCAGACTGAAGCGCCTAGAACCGCACGGCCACACTGGCCGGCACCGATAGGTTAGCTGAGACCTAAATGCTAGGTGCGGTCCTGAGAAGTCTAGAAGGTAGTCGTCTCGGAGGAACTGCCCGCCAAGTCTGTTTCTGTCCCTCTCGCATCCCCGTGCCTCGGTTAGGGCATACTTGTGTGTATGAAGTGCGAAAATTTAATATTCTCCGTCCTATTACGGTTACGAAGAAGAACTGATTGGGGAAGGGTGGGAAAGGACATGGGCTACTTTTCTCTGTCTGTGGAACCGTCCTGGCGTTTACCTTTCGCGGAAACTTAAATTTGGGAGGCCAGACAATAATGTGAATCAATGTTCTCCCGACTGTGAATCTGCTGTGTTAAGCATTACGCCACCTCTTTCGGTACATTTATTCAGAGTTTGAGAACTTAAATGTGAAAGTTACGAAGGTGATATATGATACTAAATTGACTGACGAGGGGAGGCCACGGATAAAAATTTGTAGACTGCCAAATAACATTGTAAATTTAATAAAAGTTCATCCGATTAAGTTCATCCGATTACACGCATTTTCCCATTATATCAATTGTAATATAAATAGTAAAGAAAACGACTGTGTTGAAAATAAAAAAAACTGACGATCGGGACTCGATCCAGCGATACAGCGATTACGGTGCTTGAACGCTAACCACTCGGGTGCCGCAGCTTCGTGGTAAAAATGGCCACGCGCAAGTATATATTTGACGACCGAAATTATCTTGCGACTTTCTCAATAACGCTTGAGAAGTACGCGCTACTGCTTACACATTTTGTTGTCCTCGTGGAGTACTACGAGTGTACGAAGTTTGCAGTAAATCCGCGTTCCAAACGTCGTGGCCTCCCCTTGTGAGACGAGGAACTAATTTGCGGAAATAAATACGTAGTGGCCCACAAGTAGTAGACCACAGACTGAATCGCCATAGCGCCTAACGTAAGTGACTGGCTGAAGTAGAGGTGATATCAAATGCAAACTGGCTGCAGCAAGAAAAGCGTTTCTGAAAAAGATAAATTTGTTAAAAACGAATATCAGTTTATGACTGACAACGGAGATGCACCTTCTGATCTCAAAGTTGGTAATAACTACATCTCTCGAGTAAAAGAGTTTAAATATTTAGGTCGAATGGATTGCAGAAAATCGTAATGAAAAGAAATCTGTCAGAGTAAGGGTCCAGAAATTGGAGACGGCATTTCCGTTAACAACGATTACAACAGATAGAGTCTCTCGTGGAACTGCAAAATAGGACACTACACAACAGTAATTAAACCCGAAGCTCTCTACGCATTTCAGACACAAAATCTTCATCACAGAACACTAAAAGGGGAATTGGAAGTGAAAGAACGTAAGATAATGAGAAAAATCCTAGGACCAAGAACTAAAGATGGTGTGCATTATCCAAAACCCAATGCAGAAATGTCTAAAAGTATCTCCAAAATAACAGACACAATGTGCATGAGAAGAATCCAATTCGTGTGGCATTTAGAAAGAATTGACTCAAACAGGTTAACGCACAAAATCCATACATTTTTAAAGAACAGAACTACAAGACCGAACTGGTACAAACACACGGAGAAAGACCTGAGTGAATTAGGGTTTCCAAATCTACATGACAGAAATGAAATCAGAAAAATGATAAACACACGGGAAGAAGAGAGAAAACTAATCGACATACGTGGTCTACGCAACGAAAACTAGTCCATTCGTTGCGTATGAAGGAATACTGGGCGAAAAGGAAGGCCATCAAATGTTGATTACGCGTGGTCCTAAGTGATCCATCCACGAAGAAGAAAAAGAAGAATATAAGTTTAAGTATTAGAAAGTCTTTTCTGAAGTGTAGCCCTGTACAGAACTGAATCGCGGATGATAAGCAGTTCATACTCCATAAATGAAATGCGGAGCTACAGACGAATGATGGAGGTTCGATCGACAGTATCCGATTTACCCATCTAATATTCAACATACATTTTTCAGTCAGTCTTCTTCAGTCAATAATGAGGAGAGACTGAACCGAATTCGGGAGAGCCGAAAGTTATGGCATAGCTTCACTTAAAGAAGTGATCGGTTGGTAGGCCACATATTTAGCCATCAAAGAAGCGTCAGTCAGATAATGGTGGTAAATGTGCGAGGGGGAGGGCGGGGCGGGTACAAACTGGAGAAAGACCTGCAATTAGCAGGTTCGCCGTACAAAAACGAAGAGGTCTGCACAGGATAGACCAGCATGGGAAGTTGCATCAGGTGAGGCTTCAGACTGAAGACCGCCACCACCACTGCAAAGAACAATCAATACGTGCGTAAACACGTGAGAAATGTGGGATACACAACGTCAAAATAATGAATTACCACGAAGAAAAAGGTCTATTGACGCATAGTCAACATGGCTTTGGAAAACATCGTTCCTGTGAAACACGACTAGCTCTTTATTCACATGAAGGGTTGAGTGCTATTGACAAGGGATTTCAGATCGATTCCGTATTTATGGATTTCCGGAAGGCTTTGGACACTGTACCACACAAGCGACTTGCAGTGAAATTGCGTGCTTATGGAATAATGTCTCAGTTATGTGACTGGACTTGTGATTTCCTGTCAGAAAGGTCACAGTTCGTAGTAGTTGACGGAAAGTTGTCGAGTAAAGTTCCCCAAGGTAGTGTTATAAGCCCTTTGCTGTTCCTTATCTATATGAACTATTTGGGAGACAATCTGAGCAGCTGCCTTCGGTTGTTTGCAGATGACGCTGTCGTTTATCGACTAATAAAGTCATCAGAAGATAAAAAACAAACTGCAAAACGATTTAGAGAAGATACCTGAATGGCGTGAAACTTGGCAGTTGACCCTAAATAAAGAAAAGTGTGAGGTCATCCACATGAGCGCTTAAAGGAACTCATTAAACTTCGGGTACACGATAAATCAGTCTAATCTAAAAGCCGTAAATTCAACTAAATACCTCGGTATTACAATTACGAACCACTTGAATTGGAAGGAACACACAGAAAATGTTGTGGGGAAGGTTAACCAAAGACTACGTTTTATTGGCAGGGCACTTAGCAAATGTAACATACCTACCAAGGAAACGGCCTATACTACGCTTGCCCGTCCAGTTTTAGAATACTGCTGCACGGTGTGGGATCCTTACCAGATAGGACTGACGGAGTACCTCGAAAAAGTTCAAAGAAAGAAAGCACGTTTTGTATTATCGCGAAATATGGGAGAGACTGTCACAGAAATGATACAGGATTGGGGGTGGACATCATTAAAAGAAAGGCGTTTTTCGTTGAAACGGGATCTTCTCACCAAATCCCAATCACCAAGTTTCTCTTCCGAATGTGAAAATATTTTTTTGACACCGAGCTACATATGGAGGAACGATCACCACGATAAAATAAGGGAAATCAGAACTCGTACGGAAAGATATAGGTGTTCATTCTTTCCGCGCGGTATAAGAGATTGGAATACTAGAGAATTGTGAAGATGGTTCGATGAACTCTCTGCAAGGCACTTAAATGTGATTTGCAGAGTATCCGTGTAGATGTAGATGTAGAGTCAATTGAACATCTCATGACTTTATTGCGATTGTACAGCACTGGTTGCCAATTATTGAATTTTAGATCTCAAAAATAACTACAGAAAATTGTGCGGGAGCGCACGTTTATCTTTTACGCTTGAGTCATAATCTCTCTTTTTGCTCTGTATGTGGTGAAACGGGTGATTTCAAAAGAAAATAATCATTATTGTTGGTCAACCATAAAAGATAAACATATGTTATCCCAGACTTTTATTTAGAACTTTTTCAGCTCTAGAATCTGCTACAACGTAATATGATGTAGCTCTTATGTATTACGTAGCGCATATAAAGAAAGCACCCTGGCGGTAAACATTTTTACTTAATTTAGCTGATGAAATTTAACCAGCTGAACAGACTTTCATGGAACGAAGCTAAGAACTATCCAGATTAAACTAGCTTTCAAATGAAAAACTGCATTTAAATCTGACCTTTCGTTTGACAGCTACGGTACCACAGAAAGATAGACGGTTCCACACGTGAAACTTGTAGCACCCCTCTGTTTGTTTCGGGAGTTAAAGTATGTGCGGAACGTGAGACTCTGCCGGATGGTAACTTCACCTGGAGACATAACACATTACACTAATTGACAGTGTTTCATACAGTGCTGCAGCCGGAACTGGTAGTGCAGTGACCTCTTGCCACTCCTGTCTGGCATACACGTCAGCCAGCGGCACACAGAGGAAGTACGGTCCGTAGCTACGTGGATTACCACTCAAATCCAGGCCGCCTGCAGCAACCTCTGACGTCTGGTGCAGAGTCCATTGTCTCTGAAGGCCGACGACCCGTACGCACTCACGGTGTCTCATTAGAGGACGGCAACGCCATCTGTGGCGGCTAGGGAAGTGACCGGCGCAGAACAATACGCGGCAGCCCCGTTAATTAATTAGCGCGCGGGTCCCACCGGGCACCTATGCAGTGGTCAACAATGAGCAGATGTGACTGTGTTCTACGGGGTGATGTCGTTCGTAATGGACGATGATAACCGTTTCTCAGGTGACAGTTAAACCCTAGAGATGACTTCCCAGGCAAATAAGATGGAATGAAGTTTAATCTGAAGCCATAAAAATTATGAGAAAGTACATTTGAGCGAATCAGTCAGTTCATCTCCTGGTGCAAGCACGTTTCATACCTTTGCTTTCCACTCACTACATCTATGTCTACATACACTGCGTTTAATACAAGACGTTTTTCTCTATAACGTCCGAAATAATAAGCGAAATTAATATCTATTTAGACAGGTAAACGTCACAAACGTTGTTCTTTATGCGTTGTGAACATAGTTTAGTTATTTATTTCCAAGACTGCCACAGCAATGAGTAATAAATTTTGAAAGATGATATAATTTTCTCTAAGAATAAACAGAAAGTATTTAAGACAAGTGTGTAGAAATCCATTTAAACCAGATTTCTATGAATTTTTGTTTGGAAGTTACAAACGTTCAGAGTTTTAGGGATGGATTCATCATTCTGTATTGAATTGATTGTGCTAAAATGGAAGTTACTGTAGCAGAATGTTAATTTAACTGACAAGGGAATATTCAGAGGTGTAAACAAACGATCCTGGTGAAACTGAGGGGCTACATGGAGGGGTCAAAATAAACTTCTTCTTCTTCTACGTGATCAGGCCAATGGACCGCACGCTGCTACTAGTTTAATCCTCCATTGTATTCTGTCCATTGCTGCTATCCGCCATCCGGGCACATCTATTGATGCTTGGCTTAAATCTTCATGGAGGCCATCCTTCCAACGCTTCTTGGGTCCCCCTGGGGGTCTCTTTCCTGTAGGTGTGAAATCCCGGGGCTTCCGAGGCCACCTGTGATCTTCCATCTGGGCCACATGGCCGGCCCACTGCATTCGTTTGGCTTTGACTGTTGCTGCTGTGTTGGGCTGCTGGTATAGCTCCTCAAGCTCATGGTTGTATCTGATCCTCCATTCCCCTATGTCTGCATCCAGAAACTGACCGAAGATCTTCCGAAGCACTTTTCTCTCAAAAACGAGCAGCTTATGGAAGTTCTGCTTCCGGATACTCCATGTCTCACAGCCGTATAGAACAACAGGCTACATCAGGGTTGTGTATAGTCGAATCTTGAATTGTCTGGAGAGATATCTGGACCGAAGCAGTTGTGCTAAGCCATGGTAAGATCGGCTTCCTGCTTGTATTCTGGCATTGATCTCTGCTTCACATGACGAGTTCTCAGGTGATAAGTGCCCCCAGGTATTTAAATTCATGCACTCTCTTGTAGGATTGGCCTCACACCTGCAGTGATTGTAGATGACCAGCGGTCTGACTTCGACCACACGTTATTACGACGTACTTAGCTTCGTTAATGTTTAGTTCATATTCATATATTATGTTTTTCTTTATTTCTTATTCATATACAAAATGGATTGTCTTACGGAGTCACAATAATGCAATATATATTTTTTCGTTTTTCCCCTTGTTCACTTTTGAGAGGTAAAATATACCGATAAAAGCAATTTGGCATATTAGATTTAGAGGGTATGTCTTCCACACTATGATATTCAATGAAGCATCAAAGAAACTAGTATGGGCGTGCGTATTCAAATACAGAGATATGTGAACGTGCAGAATACAGCGCTGCGGTCGGCAACACCTGTATAAGACAGCAAATGTCTGTAGCAGTTGTTAGATCAATTACTGCTGCTACAATGGCAGCTTATCAAGATTTAACTGAGTTTGAACATGATGTTACAGTCGGCGTACGAAAGATGGGGCACAGTATCTCCGAGGCAGCGATGAAGTAGGGATTTTCCCGTACTATCAATTCACGAGTGTACCGTGAATATCAGGAATCCGGTATAACATAAAATCTCTCACATCGCTGCAGGCGGAAAAAGATCCTGCAAGAACGGGACCAACGACGACTGAAGATAATCATTTAACGTGACAGAAGTGCAACCCTTCCGCAAATTGCTGCAGATTTCAATGCTGCGCCATAAACAAGTGTCAGTGAAGCGAACCTTTCAACAAACAAAATCGATATAGGCTTTCGGAGCCGAAGCCCATTCGTGTGCCCTTATGACTGCACGACACAAAGCTTTTCGCCTCGCCTGGGCCCGTCAACACCAACATTGGACTGTTGATGACTGGAAACATGTTGCCTGGTCGAACAAGTCTCGTTTCAAATTGTATCGATGTGGAAGGACGTGTACAGGTATGAAGACAACCTCGTGAATCCATGGACACTGCATGTCAGCAGGGGACTGTTAATGATGGTGGAAGCTCTGTAACGGATTGGGGCGTGTGCAGTTGGAGTTATATTGGCCCCCTGATACGCCTAGATACGACTCTGGCAATGCGACTCCCCATACGTCCAATATTGCTACAACAGTAACACTCTTCTGAGTTTAAATCCATCCGCTGGCCACAAAACTCCCCAGACATGAACATTATTGAGCATATCTGGGATGCCTTGCAACGTTCTGTTCAGAACTCTTACGGATTTATGGAAAGCCCTGCAGGATTCATGGTGTCAATTCCATCCAGCACTAATTCAGACATTAGTCAAGTCCATGCCACTTCTGTGTGCTCGCGGGGGTTTTACACGATACTAGGCAGGTGTACCAGTTTCTTTGGCTCTTCAGTGTATTATAAATATATTTCATACAAAAGTAAAAAATTAGTTGACGTTTTTGCAAATTTCACAAAATACCCCAACATCATTAATTAAGTTTGAAAAATGAAAACTTTTGTTACCTCTAAACCTCACATGCAAAATTACCTTTCAGGGTGTCCTTTACCCCTTAAATGTGAAATTGGGCAAAAACTAAATTTGTTTAGCATTATTTTGACCCCCTTACATACCCAAGTTTCATCAATATAGTCTATTTACACCTGGGAAATCTGCCTTGTGGGTTGCTGAAACAAGTGAAAATTTTCCTGAATATACAACTCAGTGCGCCTCTTACACGATCCGCGTAAAAGATGTGAAGTTGCTGGTGTGACAGCTCGGCAAGCTTCCTCGATGCACTGACTGAAGTCATGTTCGATTAAACAGTAGAATGTTTTCTTACACTGCCTTGCACCACGGGGAGTACACGAACTAACGAGGTTCGGTCTGGAATAAATCGTGACGCAGCACACAATTCCAACGAAACGTTGACATATTACTGATGATCACCGAATGCCGACACGATGGCAATGAAGCAGCCATGATCTCTTTCATGTGGTATCCCCGCAGAAGAGCTCCATCAGCGTTCATGGTTTTATGTGCTGAACAACGACTTCGCGAAACAATGAGCTCCAGAAGATGAGAAGATACGACAGTAAGAGACGCTAACGAGCAAGAATTCGGAATATGGGGTGTTTGGTTTAGATGCAGTACATCCCGATCCTCATGTTAGTTTACGAGAAGCTGCTTCGGTCACTAGTATCAGCCTTACATCTGTGTGGCGAATAATACACGGTCACGAGTTTCAACTGTATCACCGGTCACTGACACAGGGTCTGCATGAGAACGATTTGAGTCGAAGAGCTATTTTCCGCGGATGGGCTGTGAATAATTTCACTCCGAATGCATCACAATGTCTTATGTTCTGTGATCAATACATATTCGCAACTTACGTTGCAATGAACTGCCATAATATGCATCACCGGGCCTTGGGAAACCCATGTCGGTGCATCGTGTTGATCGTCGAAGAATCTGATCCATTAATGTGTGGTGTGGAATCCTCGGAGATGAAATCATTCGCAGGAATTCTGATTGGCGGAAAATAGCGAGCTTTTATCGTAGACGGTTTAGATGCTCTCCTCAAAAGTTTCGATCTAGAGATTAGAGGTATGTGGATAGAGCACGATGGTCGCAGCTGGATGTTGAGCTAGAACTGAACAACAGATTTCCCGAGAGATCCTCAGGAACAGACTGCACGGTGACCCGACTTAATACCAGTACGTAGACATCTTTTCTTGGGGGCTATCTATGGGACCATAACCAATGGGATCATAACCAATAACCCCAGATGGCTTCAAACAGCGCACTGAGGAAGCCTGTGACTCTGCGACACGTCCGCGGGTCGTTTAGGACTACTGAATTGTGCATTCAAATAAAAGGTCAACCGTTTGAACATCCCCTTGAAAGAAGGTTACTTCCACAGAATATCTATCTGAACAGAGCCATTTACGTATAGTAAGTTGTATTCACCCTAAAAATTTGAACCTTTAGAGCTGCCTAACTCACATCTTCATACATGTTATTTGAATTGATTTATACACATTTGGTTTAAATAATAAATGTTCTATTTTAAAAAAATATATCATTTCGCCTATTATTTCGTTCGTTACAGTGAAACACATCATCCGAAACACCTTGTATGTATAACTTTTTGAATGATTTCTTGAAGCCTTCAGCTGCCATTCTTTTTATTTCCTGTAAGATTGTGCAATTTCGGTCTTAGGCCATTTTCAAGTATCCAGAACGGAAGTTTCATACATTGGATACATCAGTGACACGTGTGATTTTGATGTAGGAACTATCTGTAAATATACTAGGCGCATTATAACTTACTTTATGGATGATTTTTTTAGTAACAGATTATGTCATATATGTCGTTGCTCGTATGCCATCATGTTATAAGCATTGATTAGTTCGAGGTGTTTACGCTATTTTAGGAGCGCGTTACTTTCGAGCAGTTATTGCAAAGCTCTTATATATAACGTACTTAACACTAGGGAGATTATAATTATTTTACAGAAATTTGCTACCTAACTCGCATATGCTTTTGTTCTCAGTTGCATTTAATTATCGTTCGTCGTTGGTGTAAATATGTATGTAATTTCTTTAAAATAACTTGTAAATATTTGTTCTGTTATTGTGGGAGGACATCATTTTTGAATGGTTGGTACAATGATCTAATATATCACATTATCACAATATTCTAATGAAATAGTGCTGAGAATCACGAGGGCCTAGTAAAAACTGTTTTGTGGTTGCGTGATGTTTCGCATTACAGTCATATTTATTAATGAGTGCAGCGATAATTTTACATTCTATGCTTCTGCAGCGCTTCGCCGTAGAACTGGTAGGAAGTTGTCTAGAAATTTCCCATTTCGCAGGTCTTTTTGCTAATTTAAAACTCTGACTGATCTTTAAGATGTATGTAGATTTCAATTTCTTCCATACGTCCATGACTTTTCCTTTCTGTAAGTTATGTAATATTTGAAGTGATCCATCTACGTTAGGTATTTTGTGGTCGGATTCGTTTTAAGTGTGCGGCAAATGTAGATGGGTTATTGTCGTTTATTGTCGTGTGTTCTTTAAATCGTATACTAACATTTTCTTCCTGTTTGTCCAATATAAAATTTTGGCATTCTTCACAGTTAATGTTGTAGACTTCTGATTGCGAAAGCGGTTTGATTTACGTGGTACGTGTCTCAACAATCGGTTTAGATTGTATGTACTCTGAAAGTCACCAAACACTGCGTCACTGGGGGTATCTACATTCCCCAGGCACATTAATGTGACCTTCTGTCGAGAGCCCTAATAACCAACTTTTGCAGCACAGACCGGTGCAAGAGTCCAGGAAGAGAGTCATTGAAATTCTAGAAGGTACCGATACGGATGTGGAGCTATGCCGACTCCAGTGGCGTGGCCAGCTACGCTAGGTTTCTCGGCTGGCGCGAACAGCCCGACTGAGTTGTCTCACAGGATCTCAAGTGGATTTAAATCCTTTGAGTTTGGTAGCCACGGAAGAACGGTTCAACTGGCTCTGAGCACTATACGACTTAACTTCTGAGGTCATCAGTCGCCTAGAACTTAGAACTAATTAAACCTAACCAACCTAAGGACATCACACACATCCATGTCCGAGGCAGGATTCGAACCTGAGACCGTAGCGGTCGCTCGGTTCCAGACTGCAGCGCCTAGAACCGCACGGCCGCACCGGCAGGCGGAAGAACGGTAAACGGATTCTGGTGCTCTTCGAACCGCGCAGTTTCTTGTTGTGAGCCACGGAATAAGACGAGACTATCGTCAACATATCTTTTGTAAGTACACTATAAAGGCCTTAAATTCAGGGTGATCTTTGAAGAATTTATTTCCCATGTGACTGACAAAAATATCCGCCAGTGTACCTCCCAACGGAGATACCACTGCTAATCCATCTGTTTTAAGGTAGAACTCGTCCTGAAACTTTAGTACGGTATCCAATAACTCGATAATTTCAATGATTGCAGAAAGGGAAACTTTCTTATGCGTTAGGGAATTATTTTAATTACTGTTAACGTTTCGTTTGTAACTATATTAGTACACATGTTTCCTATGTCGACCGAGGAAAACTTCGCATTAACAGGAATACAAAATGTCTAACAGGTCCCGCAAATCCGTAAGTGTTTTCTTACAGAGTAATTGTTTCACAAAAAATGGTTCAAATGGCTCTGAGCACTATGGGACTCAACTGCTGTGGTCATAAGTCCCCTAGAACTTAGAACTACTTAAACCTAACTAACCTAAGGACAGCACACAAGACCCAGCCATCACGAGGCAGAGAAAATCCCTGACCCCGCCGGGAATCGAACCCGGGAACCCGGGCGTGGGAAGCGAGAACGCTACCGCACGACCACGAGATGCGGGCAGTAATTGTTTCATAAGGTGTAATTGTTAATAATTTTTTCTCCAGTAAGTGGGTAGGTTTGCCTATAATGTTAACTAGTGGACTGGGAACATCGTTATTGTCTGTTTTAATATGCGAAAGAATAGAAGGTGTTCTGCAATTTATTTTTTTATTTATTTATTTATTTATTTATTGTTCCGTGGGACCAAATTAAGGAGAAATCTCCATGGTCATGGAACGAGTCAATACATGAAATTATAACACGATATTAGAAACAGATAAAATGAAATATAGAAAAAAAAGCTGTCTTTATCCTGCTTATCGTTAAATAGAAAACAGCTGCTGTGTATAAATTTATTGATTTCTGTTTGAAGTTTGCTTGTTGGGTTGGGTTGGGTTGTTTGGGGGAAGAGACCAAACAGCAAGGTAATCGGTCTCATCCGATTAGGGAAGGACGGAAGTCGGCCGTGCCGTTTAAAAGGAACCATCCCGGCATTTGCCTGAAGCGATTTAGGGAAATCGAGGAAAAGCTAAATCAGGATGGCCGAACGCGGAATTGAACCATCGTCCGCCCAAATGCGAGACCAGTGTGCTAACCACTGCGCCACCTCGATCGGTCCTGTTTGTTGGATTATTACTTATTTCTGTAATATTGTTTTCCGAGAAGATTTTTACGGCTTTCTCAGTTTAATCGCGAGTATGTGCAATAACCAAGGCGTTCACCTATCTCCCTTGTTGATCAAAGTGTTATTCAGTTTTAATTTCTGGTTAATGTCGTGACGTACAGAATTTATTAATTGTCTTTTTAAAGAAGCCCATTTTAATATCCTCTTTTCTAGTCGAGGGCAATTTATTTTAAAGTTTTATTCCTAGTAAAAAATGGGCCATTGTCCCTAAATAGCTCGATAATGTGATGTAGTTTAACAGTTTCCCACTAATCGTAAAACAAAATGTTACCGAATTGTTCCTCTGCGTTGTAGCCATCACCTCCTATTTATGTTTATGTAGAGATGACACTTAAAACTTTAAATAGAAATTATGTCGATTTTTCTTTTTTATTTCCTTACGATCGTCGACAACGTTACCTTACTGTAGACAACAGCATCGTCAGTGAACAATTTGATAGTGCTGGTGACATAATCGGTTTATTCGTTTACGTATACTGAGAAAATGTAAAGTTTTAGTATGCTTTCCAGGGGAACATCATATGGCACTTTTTTTTGAACAATCACCCACCAAAAAAATTAAGCGAAACAATCGCATGTCTGTGGAGATATGATCGGTTCCCAAGTTCTGTAAAAGTGTGTCTTCAGTTCTTCCCCATTTGATGGCAGAACTTAGTCTGGCTACCAACTATGAAGAATGTTACAAAAAATTTTCCAATGTCTCTATTGACTCTTTCATATATCTTCTCTCCTCTCTTGCTTTCACGAAAGAATGCACAAAACACTGAAGTGTGTTTAGGCTGGAGCAGACTCTTTTAGGGATGGTTATTCACACAAATAGTGCCAAGTCCCGTTTTTTTTTGCGTGGAGGCGGTGTTCCATTCAGAAGGTAGCGAAGGCAGTTGTACACTGACACGCAAAACTTAAGGATGAAAATACCTTTCCCAATTAACATAACTAGCTGAAACTTGAACATACATAGAAGTAACTGCTGCGGTATGGTACAGAAATGGGAAACGAGACGAACACAAATGGCGCTTCATGCAAAGACAAAAAATACACTAAAGTCACCACGATTTATGATGGTCGCCTGGACATCACAAAAAGGGCATGATTCTTAATATGGAGTGCATGTTCTGTAACGTACTCTCATGCTGGGAACATTGTTGGTAAGGACTTCCTGTGTCAGAACGTTCCATACCTAAATCAGCGCAGTTGACAAGTGCTGGATGGTCGTTGGTATATGTGGGTTGCAGAAATACGTCTCCACAACGAGTCCCACCCATATGGTGGTTGGTATATGTGGGCTGCAGAAATACGTCTCCACAACGAATCCCACCCGTGTGGTCGTTGGTATATGTGGGCTGCATTAGTACGTCTCCCCAACGAATCCCACCCGTGTGGTCGTTGGTATATGTGGGCTGCAGAAATACGTCTCCACAACGAATCCCACCCGTGTGGTCGTTGGTATATGTGGGCTGCAGAAATACGTCTCCACAACGAATCCCACACGTGTGGTCGTTGGTATATGTGGGCTGCAGAAATACGTCTCCCCAACGAATCCCACCTGTGTGGCCGTTGGTATATGTGGGCTGCAGAAATACGTCTCCACAACGAATCCCACCTGTGAGGTCGTTGGTATATGTGAGCTGCAGAAATACGTCTCCCCATCGAATCCCACCCGTGTGGTCGTTGGTATATGTGGGCTGCAGAAATACGCCCCCGAAATGAATCCCACGGTGCTCAATGGCGTTTAAGTCAGGGGAGTGGGCAGGCCACTCCATTCACCAAATAATCTCTCGTTGCCATAGCTCCTCCACCTGCGCTGTTCGATGCGGTCGCGTATTGCCATCCGTAAAAATGAAGTCAGAGCCGAATGCGCACCTGCAATTACGAACTTGCGGAAGGAGTATGATGTCACATAACGTTGGCCGATGAGTGTGGGGTATTTAAAGTTTTGGAGGTCAGTGTGGCCACGTAAAATTATACGTGTGCCTCCCGATACCATGACAGCTGGACCACCAAAACATTCATGTTCGGCAATGTTCATGAGAGAATTGCGTATTCCGACCTCTCTCTATCACAGATCACCTTCAGAATCGCAGCTCAGACTAATCTTTTCTCACTCCACGTTGGTCCTGTCCCTATGCTCCTGACACCATCGTAAACGGCGCCAACGCTGTGCGGATGTCAATGAAACACGAGGTACTGGTCGTCGGGAAAGAGATGATACCCATGCAGACGCCGCGCCACGGCAGAGCTTGATTGTAGCAGTCATCTGCTGCCGTAGTTGACCGCAGGTAACCACCTCCTCCCATCGGGCAGCGGTGCCTGAGGTTCGGAACGCTCCACAAGCACGTGAAACAACGTTGTGATCAGTACCAAATCCCTGAGCTTAACTAGTTATATTTCGTCCTTCTTCTAGTTTCTCTATGATTCTTCCACTCATGGAGTCATTCAAATGTTATTTACAGGTGATTTTGTAACCAAACGCCCCCAAAATGCACAGTAGCTGCTCGTTGATTGACACACAGTCTTTCCCGCTCCTTCCTCTTTGGCTCTGAGCACTATGGGACTTAACATCTGTGGTCATCAGTCCCCTAGAACTTAGAACTACTTAAACCTAACTAACCTAAGGACATCACACACATCCATGCCCGAGGCAGGATTCGAACCTGCGACCGTAGCAGTCACGCGGCTCCGGACTGAGCGCCTAGAACCGCGAGACCACCGCGGCCGGCCCCTTCCTCTTTGGCGCTATAGTCACGCTAACCTCAATCCACGTGACGTCCATATTTCCATGTATGACCTGGAGATCTTTGGGAACGTACTCCTGCACTTTCATTCATTCCCACCTGATAGTTCATATGTTACTCTACCTAGTCTTGCGGAGCAGCGTACTTGTGTGCAGTCTGTGACAAACCATGGCGTCGATTAGTTACCTATTTATGGCCGTTTCTGTGACAGAATATGGCATCAGTTAGTCACCTATTTATGGCCGTTTATGAGGTAATTGATGACTCTGGTTACCGGGTCGGTTGATGCAGCGGAGAGCAGTGTTTCCGAAACAGCTAACGGAACCCTATTGCTGGCGCCAAATTAACGTTCTCTGCCGCACCTCGGCGCACTCAGGGCCACGTAACAAAAGCGCGTGTCATTGGCTCTGGCCACAATAGTGGGAGCGCCCCAGGCCAATAGAACAGCTCGTGACTTTGTGATCCCGAAACACGGATGCTCCTGCACGGCCTGGTTTCACATTACGCGTATCCGCGCGCCAAGTGGGAGTCGCTTGTTCCCTTCCCCAGGGAATCTCGCCCTCTGTCGAACTCGTCCGCTAGCGAGGTGTGTCTTTACAAAGCACCGTGTGGTATGTTACGGTCACTCGCTAAGCTTTGACCCGTGATGGCCAATCAGTGCGCGAGCCCTCAAACTTCGTTTTACAGAACCGCGTGTGGTCGAACAAAGTTTTGATCCTGTCCTTAGACCAGACTCATCCAAGAATTGCACCCGGCGGGCGCACCCGAGCACCGCCGGCGCAAGACAGTGTAGTTCAGAGCCCCGCCCGCGACCCTGTGTCGCTAGTGTCGGCATAGGAGAGAGAGAGAGAGAGAGAGAGAGAGAGCTGCAGAGCAAGTGAGACCGCACAGCACTGCTGTGCGTTGGACTGTCACGCGGCCAGATCTAACGTAAGCAAAATATTCTATTTTAGAATTAATTTTATGTAAGGGATATAGAGTCTCATTCTTACTGTTAGTAGTTACCAGTAAGTATTTTTTGTTATACTTCGTGCTACAATTTTTTCTATCCCTTTTCAGAGATTTGTACGTAATAATTTTAACTGACCAAGTTTGAAAACTTATTAAAATAGAATTAACATTATAAAGCTCTTTATTTCTTACAGTCAACATTGTCAAAGAAGACAATTAACATTTTACACGTTTTTCTTTTTCGAGGAAACGATTTTGTCTAGGCTTGGTACAATATTCCACGAGACTGCTAACGTCAAAGAATTGGTCAAATTTTTATCGCCAAGGTTCTTAGTTTAGCAAGCTTTAAAAGAGAGAAAAAGCGTTCACAAATGTACGTGGAACCAGACATTGAGAGAACTTAGGCCACGTGCTTGTGCAATAGAGGATATTTCTCTAGTGGAAGACAGCTGTAAAAGTCATCCAAAGTTTTACACATAAAAAAGCGGTCCTTCAGGCGGATATGGCACTGTAGGTCAATCAGCTCTAGTTCAAGCACTTGTGAGACGTCCTCTGCCCGAAGGGAAAACGGGCGAACAAATACAGGGTGATTCAAAAAGAATACCACAACTTTAGGAATTTAAAACTCTGCAACGACAAAAGGCAGAGCTAAGCACTATCTGTCGGCGAATTAAGGGAGCTATAAAGTTTCATTTAGTTGTACATTTGTTCGCTTGAGGCGCTGTTGACTAGGCGTCATCGTCAGTTGATGCTAAGATGGCGATCGCTCAACAGAAAGCTTTTTGTGTTATTGAGTACGGCAGAAGTGAATCGACGACAGTTGTTCAGCGTGCATTTCTAACGAAGTATGGTGTTAAACCTCCTGATAGGTGGTGTATTAAACGTTGGTATAAACAGTTTACAGAGAATGGGTGTTTGTGCAAAGGGAAAAGTTCTGGACGGCCGAGAACGAGTGATGGAAATGTAGCACGCCTGCAGCAAGCATTTGTTCGCAGCCCAGGAAAATCGACTCGCAGAGCTAGCAGAGAGCTGCAAATTCCACAATCAACTGTATGGAGAGTCCTACAAGGCGATGGATCGGCCGCCAGCCAGCTCGTGACAGAGCACTTCATCACTGGCCTCCAAGAAGCCCTGATCTTACCCCCTGCGATTTTTTCTTATGGGGGTATGTTAAGGATATGGTGTTTCGGCCACCTCTCCCAGCCACCATTGATGATTTGAAACGAGAAATAACAGCAGCTATCCAAATTGTTACGCCTGATATGCTACAGAGAGTGTGGAACGAGTTGGAGTATCGGGTTGATATTGCTCGAGTGTCTGGAGGGGGCCATATTGAACATCTCTGAACTTGTTTTTGAGTGAAAAAAAAAACCTTTTTAAATACTCTTTGTAATGATGTATAACAGAAGGTTATATTATGTTTCTTTCATTAAATACACATTTTTAAAGTTGTGGTATTCTTTTTGAATCACGCTGTATATCTGCCGGCTGGCGGTCGGGCGGTCCGCACGGCCAGCTGAGCGACACGGCTCGGCCACTGCGATAACAAAAGAATTCGCACTGGGCGCTGCCGCGGGCGATCGCGGGCGCTAGCGCCCCAGGGGCACAGTTTGGACGAGCCTCCCTTAGACGCTTCACTTGTATATGTTTCTAGATGGACACAGTCAACCTGCTGTATTATAGGATGTGCTGAGAACGATCTTACTTCGTGCATTCGCGTTTCATTTACATTACTAGAATTGACCTATGCTTCAACGCTACGCAAAATCGGACAAATTTCTCTCGTCACATTTCATTCCTATTAGGAAGGAACTTGTTCTTTTGTGATCCATTCACAAGAGCACGTGGAAGCCAGTATCTGGGTCATGTCACGCATCCGTTGATACAGATGATTTATAATCTCTCTCTCTCCCTAGTACAATCACGATATTCAGCGTTGTAATATTATTTTGAAGTTATCATTTGCGTCGATTTAAAGTTGCGAAACTGGACTTGTTATACGTATGTGATGTGTTCTGTTCGCCATGAGAGGTAATTCATTCTCTAGAATCACTTTGTTTATTATATGGCTTTTTCAGTAATTCCGATGTTCGTAAATTCACTGCTTTACCCAGCTTTTATCTACTATTCCGATCACGTGTTTCTTACCTGCTTGTACATATATCTAGGATCCCATCGTGAAACGTGTCTAATTCATTTACACTGTTTGGTATTCATGGACTGCAGGATTTAATTATGGAGCGCTTTTACTATTATTTAATTAATACACACATCAAAAAAAGTTTTTCCTCACCTCGGTTCCGAGGGTTCCGGAACCTGTACAGAAAATTGGAATACGGATCAACATAAACATCATTTCCGTCCTTTTTATTGATCATAAACCCACACATTGCATGTTGTACCACCATACAGCGAGACATTCAGAGGTTGTGGTCAAGATTCCTGTACACACCGGTACCCTTAATAGCCAGTAGTACGTCCTCTTGCATTGATGCATGCCTGTATTCGTCGTGGCATACTATCCACAAGAAAAAATATTTGCATTACTTACTGAGCGCCCCTCTTGTAATGACTGGATTCTTTCTTTCTGTTCTACTAAACAGACTCTATTGCTACGCCCTCATCAGACTGTAATTTTATAAAAACTGATAAAACATACTATGGAATAGTCTCAGACTACTCATTCGGTAAAATGTGAGCAGTTTATTGTGAACTCGTGCTGCTGTATTTTTTACAGCCATTTCAATAGTGTCGAACGCTTGCAATAAAGAACAACATTTTGGGCGATGGCGTCAACATGTCACAGGACTATAAATGAAGGCAGAAAATCTGTGCTGCGGGCTCGAATCATTGCTTAACGTCACAGCACCGCCACAGCACAAGTACAAAAGCCACTACAGCTGATTTACCATTGCGTGACATGACCTGGAAGCCGGCCTCTGTGACCGAGCGGTTCTAGTCGCTTCAGTCCGGAACCGATCTGCTGCTACGGTCACAGGTTCGAGTCCTGCCTCGGGCGTAGACGAGTGTGATGTCCTTAGGTTAGTTAGGTTTACTCAGTTGTAAGTCTAGGGGACTGCTGACCTCCGATGTTAAGTCCTTTAGTGCCTAGAGCCATTTGAACCATTTGACATCACCTGTCTGAGCTTATAATCAAGACAAGGAAGATTCGCTACAGTCACTCAGCCAGCACCATTGCTTTGCAAGTATTATAGCAGCAGCGTGAATTTTCCTTGCTTATAAAACTGTAAATTATTCTACTTGCTGCACATGTTTTCTAGCCATACAGACGTTGCTCACTATCAACGGGGAATTTCGCCTTCTACAATAAGTAAGGCAATTTATATAGTTAATCTAATGAGTTTATTACAATGTTATTTTTAGTACTGTTATCGTCCAGAGACCATGGTGCCACACCAAAGTCGGCAACGCACATCGATACAACAGACGATAACGAGAGCTCGCTGCAATCCGCAGCGACGTATGGGAGGCGCTCCTGAAGACCACGCCTCCGCTCTCAATATAGGAGCGCAGTCATGCTGAGTTCAAGCTGGATAGCAAGAGCTATGCCCAGTTTGACACCTCAGCTACATCAGAGACCACCATCATGTAGGATAGTGACAGTTTCCGGTTACATGTTCTTCGTAAATGTTACATTTTGTACCTCAATTAATTGGTGCATCTCTAACATTCTGCGTGGTGTCTGTTGTTCTATATCGTGTCTCCCTACCACTTTCGCGCAACGACGCTCTGAGCGTGTTTTTTAGGGAATTGACTAGTTTGAACCTGGACCTGTTGCTGGTAAGGAGACGTCAGACTACACATGACATGTAGAGTTCAGAAGAGTGCAGTGAGACTAGCGATGATATAACCAAATACTTAATGATTTCAGCGTCAGCTCCACTGCACTCCCTGTAATAGAATCTTAATACTAACTAAATTTAGGGGAAGGGGTTCAAGGCATTCCTATTTTTAGTTAGCTGGTAAAATAACGTCGAAAAAGCAGTTAAGTTTACCATTTGAAATTTTATTCTACTCACAAAACATTGTTTATAAATTGCACTACTTATAAAAGGAAATGTTTTAATACAGAATGGTAAAAACCAACTGCGTTCAACAAAAATGTGAACGAATATTCCCTGAATGGGTTTCCAAGTTCTACAATGGATCGAAGGATGACCTATGCCATATCACATTTATAATCTAGGTTTAAATTAAGTTTCACAAAAGAGAAAACTATCAAAATGGTCTACAGTGACCCTCAATTATCTATAATTACTTATTTAACTTGTCGTAAATTATAGTGGCTGATGTGGCTTCTCAATAACTACACTCCTGGAAATGGAAAAAAGAACACATTGACACCGGTGTGTCAGACCCACCATACTTGCTCCGGACACTGCGAGAGGGCTGTACAAGCAATGATGACACGCACGGCACAGCGGACACACCAGGAACCGCGGTGTTGGCCGTCGAATGGCGCTAGCTGCACAGCATTTGTGCACCGCCGCCGTCAGTGTCAGCCAGTTTGCCGTGGCATACGGAGCTCCATCGCAGTCTTTAACACTGGTAGCATGCCGCGACAGCGTGGACGTGAACCGTATGTGCAGTTGGTGGACTTTGAGCGAGGGCGTATAGTGGGCATGCGGGAGGCCGGGTGGACGTACCGCCGAATTGCTCAACACGTGGGGCGTGAGGTCTCCACAGTACATCGATGTTGTCGCCAGTGGTCGGCGGAAGGTGCACGTGCCCGTCGACCTGGGACCGGACCGCAGCGACGCACGGATGCACGCCAAGACCGTAGGATCCTACGCAGTGCCGTAGGGGACCGCACCGCCACTTCCCAGCAAATTAGGGACACTGTTGCTCCTGGGGTATCGGCGAGGACCATTCGCAACCGTCTCCATGAAGCTGGGCTACGGTCCCGCACACCGTTAGGCCGTCTTCCGCTCACGCCCCAACATCGTGCAGCCCGCCTCCAGCGGTGTCGCGACAGGCGTGAATGGAGGGACGAATGGAGACGTGTCGTCTTCAGCGATGAGAGTCGCTTCTGCCTTGGTGCCAATGATGGTCGTATGCGTGTTTGGCGCCGTGCAGGTGAGCGCCACAATCAGGACTGCATACGACCGAGGCACACAGGGCCAACACCCGGCATCATGGTGTGGGGAGCGATCTCCTACACTGGCCGTACACCACTGGTGATCGTCGAGGGGACACTGAATAGTGCACGGTACATCCAAACCGTCATCGAACCCATCGTTCTACCATTCCTAGACCGGCAAGGGAACTTGCTGTTCCAACAGGACAATGCACGTCCGCATGTATCCCGTGCCACCCAACGTGCTCTAGAAGGTGTAAGTCAACTACCCTGGCCAGTAAGATCTCCGGATCTGTCCCCCATTGAGCATGTTTGGGACTGGATGAAGCGTCGTCTCACGCGGTCTGCACGTCCAGCACGAACGCTGGTCCAACTGAGGCGCCAGGTGGAAATGGCATGGCAAGCCGTTCCACAGGACTACATCCAGCATCTCTACGATCGTCTCCATGGGAGAATAGCAGCCTGCATTGCTGCGAAAGGTGGATATACACTGTACTAGTGCCGACATTGTGCATGCTCTGTTGCCTGTGTCTATGTGCCTGTGGTTCTGTCAGTGTGATCATGTGATGTATCTGACCCCAGGAATGTGTCAATAAAGTTTCCCCTTCCTGGGACAATGAATTCACGGTGTTCTTATTTCAATTTCCAGGAGTGTATATAACAGAAAAATCATCGCGTTTCAGATTTTTACTTCTAGTGGCAAATGTGAACACCATGAGCTTTAATTGACGATCGACACTAGTATTACGCAAAAATGGGGTGTAACAGATGAGACTTCTGCAGTTCTGAGTGAAGCTTTATGCGCTGTTATGCGGCATCGCGTGCGTTCATTACCTTGTCGGTGTTCGTCAGGGGCCGGCGGGAAGCACAGCTCCGCTCACCTCGCCGTCTCGGAAGCAACTCTCTCCTAACTTCTCCTTACTACAATTTACCGAAGTTGGTTTAAAAAAACTGTCTGGCTGTGTTTTCATCTGACCAATCAGAGTCTCAATGTTAACCTTAAGCTCCGCCTGCAAAAATTCTGTCTAGCCAATGAGAAACGTTATACTTTTCGTGGTGGGGCAATGTTTTTAAAGTTTGCAACGTAACAGAGACGCGAAAAAGTCTCACGCTAAAACCTGCGGCTGGAGTGGCCCTTTTAGTGTTATCGTAAGATCTATTCATCTGGAGGGCTCTATCTTTTAACATGTGCTGGAGGGTGGTCCTGACGTATCAGAGACGCGAAAAAGCCTCACGCTAAAACCTGCGGCTGGAGTGGCCCTTTTAGTGTTATCGTAAGATCTATACTGTTCTTCTGGAGGGCTCTAGCTTTTAATATGGGCTGGGGGGTGGTCCTAGCGGTTAGCTGGCGACGTGGGTGTCCGTCCGTCCCTTATCGTAGGGCCTTCCAGCTTAACACGGTTCTGCTCTCGGCTTCTGTTCTCGTTTCTCCCCTCGGAACTGCGTCTGTCTCACGGTGGGAAGGTATGACATGCATTTAGGCATTCTTGTGTTAGTCTGTGGTATTCCATTTGCTCACTCGTTACTCGTGTTACTTTGGTTAATTTAATGTCACGATTTATTCGGAGCTATGTGACATACTACTGGATTTGCTTATCATGTCAGGGTTTTCATGGAAGTGATGCATTGCTAGTCCATGACAGTTGCAAATTACCAAGCAATCCCCTGGCAAATAATAGTATTAAAGATAAGCAAATCTTTTATTCATTTTCCCCCAGCCACGACCGCGTTACCTACCACCATCTCAAGCACTGTCCTCCGTCCTTCCTTGCATTTCTTGCCGCCCTCTACAACGTTATCTTTTCCATGGGCATCTACCCCGACCTCTGGAAAACCTCCCGTATCCTGATGTTACCCAAACCTAACAAGCCTCCATCGGATGCCTCTTCCTGTCGCCCTATATGTCTCACCTCGATGTTCAGCAAGCTCTTCGACTCCATCCTTACCCAGCGCATCCATCACCACCTCCACCGACCCCATATCCTCCCCAACACCCAATGTGGCTTTCGACCTCCCTTCTCTGACGACGACCAACTCCTATGCCTCACCCATTTCCTCTCCCTCCAGCTTAACTCCCGTCCCTGCGACATTTTTGTCTCTCTCGACCTCAAAAAAGGCCTACGACAGCGTATGGCATTCTGGTCTCCTGTTTACACTTCAAGCCTACGCCCTTCCTATCAATTATGTCCGACTGATAGCCTTCCTCTCCCGCCACCCCTTCTACGTTACCATTCATAATGCTGATTCCTGCACCATCTACACCACCTCAGGTATGCCCCAGAGCTCTCACCTATCCCTTCTCTTCTACTTCCTGTACACAGCAGATATGCCCCAACCACCCCTCCAGTCCACTCCTGCAGTATGCCAATGACAACGCCTTTCTTGCCATCGGTACTACTCTTCAACGATCCGGACGCCTTCTTCAGAATCACCTTGATCTTTTTGCCACATGCTGTAACCAGTGGCTCATCAAAATCAATTCGTTCAAGACACAGGCAATCATTATAGGTCGTACCACTCAGTCCTTTCGGCTCCTTGATTTTTCCCTTACCATCTGCGCCTGTCCTGTCCATCTTCCCCCCCCCCCCCTCACATACCTTGGACTCATCATCGACCATCACCTCACCTGGAACCCTTATCTCCACTCTAACCAGTCCAAAGCCCACAACCACCTCTGTCTCCTTAAATTCCTCTTTCCTCTCTGGCTGGACATGGAGGTTGAACCCCTCTACCATCATCAACATCTACAAATCCTTAATCCATCCCATCCTCTGCTATGCCAGTCCCAGCTGGATATCGCCCCACCCCCAACCCTCGAGCGCCACACACTCTGCCTCCATCTCCCATGCAGATCCTCTATGACCTGATCCCTTTCCCCCATCTGCTCCTTTTCCTCCAACATATCCACGTCCTCTACGCCTCTCGCTGAGTTGATTCCCCCCATTGCGCGGTTCCTACTCTCTTCTCCAACCTCCACTCACTGCTGCACCTTCATCGTTGTGCCCCCCCCCCCACCCTCCACCTATACATCCTTCATCTCCTTTCCCCAAGCTGGCTGCCATCAACTACCCATCCCAAGTCCTGCCCTCTCTCCCTCCATTTCTCCCTCATATCAACTCTGATCGTCATCTGCATCTCCCTCCCTCTGTCCTTTTCCCAGGCTCCCTCTTCTCCTTCCATCCTGTTTTCCCCACCTCCCCCCTCTCTTTGACTCCTTTCTCTCCCCCTTTTTCTGTCCACTCCACTGCCTTCTCCACTCCTTTTTAATATCCACCCTGCCCCCCATTTCTGTGTCCTCTCCCTACATCGGCTCCCTCCTTTTTTCCTTTCCCCCTCCCCTTTATCCCCTCATCTGTCCGTCCTCCCTCCCCATCTGCCTTAGGCTGTGGTGTGTTATCCTCGTATCTAATCTATGGTGCAGTGTTTAAGCGAGTGTTCAGTGTTGTGCATCCTCTTTTTAAACTGTTGCCGGCCGAAGTGGCCGTGCGGTTCTAGGCACTGCAGTCTGGAACCGCAAGACCGCTACGGTCGCAGGTTCGAATCCTGCCTCGGGCGTGGATGTGTGTGATGTCCTTAGGTTAGTTAGGTTTAACTATTTCTAAGTTCTAGGGGACTAATGACCTCAGAATTTGAGTCCCATAGTGCTCAGAGCCATTTTTTTTTAACTGTTGCGAACAGAAACCATATTGTCGCTAGGTGTGTTTTTTATCCCTTGCGAACAGAAACCAGACTATCGACCTATTTTTTAATTGTGCCTGTCTACTTACTGTGTGTCTTCCTTAGCATCATCAACCCCATGTTTTTGTATTTTAACTTCCTCAACTTTCCACCATTTTACCGTTTTTCTAAAAAGTCACCATTTTATCGCCTTTTTTACCTTGTTTGTTATCTTCTTATTATGTTTTTTAACTCTTCTGTAGGGTGCAGAGCGGCATCTTAGGCTTCTGTCAGAAAAAAAATATAAAAATTATTCCTTTATGTAGTCAAGTGAGCTATTATTTTATCTGTAGTCATAGAGCTCACAGTTTTGGCCAGACTACTGTATTTTCGTCTAGTGTTTTGTTTGATGTTACTTGTTACATGTACTTTGCAGAGATCTGACGAGCGTTGTCTGCTGTACATAGTACAGAACGAGTTTTTAACTTCGCCGAATACAGTACCCAAGTGGTCAATGACAGTCTACCGTAACAAGAAACCTGACACTCCATCACATCACTTGCGGTGATAAGGGACTTACAATGAAATAATTGAATGAATAATGTGTGACATGTATGTCTCTAAAAATGCACTCAGTGTCTTCTTGATCCCTCAAGAAAGAGTGGCATGAGTTTGGAGACTTATAAAGTGCTCTACAACTGTGTTTCGTTGATGCAACTAAACCCAGTTAACGTGTTGATAAAAAATGACTAGTGATAACACAATGATTCTTACTACCTTATACACTGTCCAGACACCGTAACGTGACCTCTAAAGCCTGAATAACCACCTGCTGCAGAGTGGACCGCTACGAGACGTGCAGGAAGAGAGCTAACGACGTTCTGGATGGTCTTGACAGGACTGTTGAGCCACGCCACTCCAGTGCCGCGACCAGATGCCTTAGTTTTCTCAGTCGAGGATGCACGGCGCGAACAGCCTGATCGAGGTGGTCTCACAAATTCTGGAAGTCTGGTGACCATTCTACCCATTCTGATTACATTGTGAAGCTTACATGTTACAGCCAATTTATCTCATCGTATACTATGTGATCAAAAGTATCCAGACACCCCCAAAAACATACGGTTTTCTTATTAGACGCATTAGGTGCATCCTGCTGTTCATCGAACCACGTATGTATACTGCGAGCTGTGTGACACGTTGTTATTATTCTGCTGGTAATTGCCATCTTGTCGAGGAAAACCAAACTGCATGTAGGGGTCCTCAAAAGTAGATGTAGACTTGCACTTATCTATTATGTGTTCCAGAAGGATGAGATCTCCCAGGGACTGCCCTCCTGCCAGGGCACTTTTGACGATTGTTGCAGACCTTTCACGCCATACACGCCAACGGCCATCTGTCTGATGTGGTATAAAGCGTGATTCATCTGAAAAGACCACCTGTCGTCACTCAGTAGACGTCTGCTTGCGAAACTGGCATGCAAATTCACGCCTTCGTCGCAAATCATCATTCTGCTGGTAATTGCCATCGTCTCGAGGAAAACCAAACTGCATGTAGGGGTCCTCAAAAGTAGATGTAGACTTGCACTTATCTATTATGTGTTCCAGAAGGATGAGATCTCCCAGGGACTGCCCTCCTGCCAGGGCACTTTTGACGATTGTTGCAGACCTTTCACGCCATACGCGCCAACGGCCATCTGTCTGATGTGGTATAAAGCGTGATTCATCTGAAAAGACCACCTGTCGTCACTCAGTAGACGTCTGCTTGCGCAACTGGCATGCAAATTCACGCCTTCGTCGCAAATCATCAGCAGCCAGCACGGGTGCATGGATAGGTGTCTTCCACAGACACTCAAACGCAACAGCTTTCACTGAACGGTCGTTGAGTAGACACCGTTCGTAGCCCCCAGTTTTGTCTGGGCGGTCAGCTGCTCAACAGCTGCACTTATGTTCACTAGTAAACAACTCCACACCGTCGTTCACCCCTGTCATTTATGGCCCATGGTGCACAACAGTTGCTTCGATGCCGATTTTAGATAGTGCCATTTTACCATACATGGTATACTTTAACCACGGCTGCATGGGAATAGTTAGCCGTTTCGAAAATGCATCCACTTTTTGCCCAAAAGCCAAAGATCATGCACTTTTGGACGTCAGATCAATTGCTCCGTTTCCGCATTACGACTACGACTGCACTGCTTTGCCGCGTCTCCTGACACACATTATATACCCTCCGTTGCTAGTGCTGCCACCTGCCACCAATCTCGGCAGCTCGAAAATCCCGGTGTTTACAAAATTTCGTGTAACACATGTCAAAAATTCTACATAGGGCAAACTGGTAGAAACTTCAAAATTAGATATGAACAACACACTAGAGAAAGTGAAAACAACCCGTCTACATTTTTTCAGCATTTACAAGCAGAGAAACACTATGTAAAACTCATAAATAAAGCACTAGAAGTCCTACATATTACCCAAAAGGGAACATTGTTGAACATGCCTGAGGAGATATATTCACATGCATACAGCAACCCAACGAATTTACTGAGCGAACAAACCGACCTAAAGCACAAACAGTATACGGAAAACTTTATTCCATTATAAATCGGGAATACGGGTAAAATAATATCAGCGACTCTAAACAACACACAGCCATAGTAACAGCGATAACATGAGTAGTGTAAAACAGATCCTGAACACTAACATAAATCATATACAACAACAATCATTACGAAAAATTAAAAACTTAAAATAAAACTAAAGCTAACCTTTGGAAATAACAAATTAGAAACAAAACTATATGAACAAATAACAAAAACAATTGAATTTCACACATCACTTATTTATTATGGTAACCATGTAAACATGTCAAAAAAGTAGCATAAATGGAAAACAAGTAAATCCGATATACATCTCCACTCTACACCTGGGAGAAAGTAATAATTACAAAACAGAGAGGACATGACAGCAACGATGTTAATTGTAAGGTAAAAAACCTAATGGTATATTATAAATTTTCAGATCATAGTTACAAAACCATTATATTAAGACCATCGCTTATCTATGTATTTACAGAGCACCTGACGATGCCAATTTTGCGAAATGGGCTCACTGTCAATGAGATAAAATATAAACAACATACATAGCAGTGTAGCTGGCTATTATTCATAAATAATTAGACTTAAACCCATGTGTAAGGTGGGCATGTCATTTTGATTTTTGTAGGTAACCGACGTGCACGTCAGAAAGAGTGAGCAAATTATGTCACTGTTAAACATTCTTTGGTCACATTCTTAGTTGAAATGTGGTAGGTGATGGACGTTTTCAGTAGTGCTGTGTTGATTTGTGATTCTATCTGTTAGATGAAAAAAAATTATTGTATAGGACAGAAAGGATGAATATGATGTATATATTAGAAGAAGTATGTTGTTGTTGTTGTTGTTGTTGTGGTCTTCAGTCCTGAGACTGGTCTGATGCAGCTCTCCATGCTACTCTATCCTGTGCAGGCTTCTTCATCTCCCAGTACGTACTGCAGCCTACATCCCTCTGAATCTGCTTAGTGCATTCATCTCTTGGTCTTCCTCTGCGATTTTGACCCTCCACGCTGCCCTCCAATACTAAATTGGTGATCCCTTGAAGAAGAAGTAAAGAATACAAATTTTGAATGTTATTATTTTGAGGAGAAGAAATTTGAGGTAAGACTGCAGCACTGCACAACTAGTTTGTCGGAATAATTATTGTCTGCTAGTTAACCTGCCCAGAGATGAATGAAAGACCACCTGACTTCCCTGAGTCACGCATTAAATATCAACTGATTAAGCTCTTTGGTTGTTATAAAAATTCTCTGTTAACATTTTACCCATTCCAAATCATTGTTCACTTTGTTGAGCTTAGTACTGTTCAGACCAATGTTACAGGCGAAGATCACGCGAAGTTTTACTCTTTCTTTCTGGATGCATTCTTCATTCTAAAATCTTTATCTTGAAATATCATTTCATAAGAATAGTTATTCTTCCTATTCCACGTTTTAAAGAAGGTTTATCCTAACCCATTTCGACATTGCACCATACGGTGCAACAGTCTGAATATTGTTTGGAGATTTTATTTAAAAATGGAAATCTAACTTACTCGCTGCCTGCTTGCTGTTTGCTGTCGTGCTTTAGAGAAATCTGCAACAGTGTTGTCAAGACGCAAGGTAGGTAGAAATTTTTTATTAGGGACAGGTAATTGTTTTCCTTCAATTGCACATTTAATGTGAAAACAAGTTGGACCAATTACAGTTCAGTTCAAATAAGGCTCCGTTTAGTCAAAGGTTAGCATACGAGTTTAAGTTAGATAACGGTTTGCAGGTACGTAGCTTTGGTTATGTGTAGACTTTTTATAGTGTTGAGTGGTACTTAAGTAAATAAATTAGTGAAATCAAAGTGAACTAGAAATTAGAATATAAATGGAAAACTTGGTTTAGTTTAGAGAGTTACATACTGGCATTCAGCGGGCAAAACAGCAGAACAGAAGAGACAATGACCATGAAGTCAGCGAGTTCCACATAAGCGGGCGCTGTCGATTCAGCCGTCAGGGCATCGCCCGACCGGCTCACGTGTTTCTCAGTTGTCGTATGTGAGCAAAGGCCCTCGCCTACATCCCAAGAGCCAATGACCGACGTAAAGAAGATTCTTCGAGAATCTATTCAACGTGACAGCAGAGGCAATGACCGGCTCACGTGTTTCTCAGTCGTCGCGTGTGAGCAAAGGCCCTCGCCTACATTCCAAGAGCCAATGACCGACGTTAAGAAGATTCTTCGAGAAGCTTTTCAACGTGACAGAAGAGGCAATGACCGGCTCACGTGTTTCTCAGCCGTCACGTGTGATCAAAGGCCCTCGCCTACATTCCAAGAGCCAATGACCGACGTTAAGAAGATTCTTCGAGAAGCTTTTCAACGTGACAGACGAGGCAATGACCGTGAAGTCGTTCACCTCCAGTAAACTGAAGTGAATAAATACGCAAGACGCAGTGGGCCAGACAGATGAAGCCGGAGACGGAGTCGAAGACGGAGACAGACGAAGACGGAGACGGGGGCGGAGACGAAGACGAAGACGAGAGACGAAGGAAGAAAAGAAGAGTAGCAGTAGTTTTCAGTCAGTTTCGGTGCTGAAGACCGTCATGCAAGAAGAGTCTGCATCATGCACAGACGAACCAAGTCCGCCGCTGTAATGGAATAGCAAGCAGCCGCCGTAGCGCCAGAAGACAGAAGTTAAAAGGTATTTGAAGTCTGGTTTTTACATACCCGGGTGGCTCGTGAGGACGGGAAGGAGACGGCCTCACGTCAGTAGTCACCTGTGAGCTGGGATGAAGACCTGACAGCCGAAGACTGGCAAGCGGGAGTTCGTGGTTCGAGTCCGGGACACTGGCCTTCCCCCGCCGCGCCGCTCCGCTGGTCGACGCACAACACACGCGGCCGCATAGAGAAGAGAAACACTGGGACGCGACACCCAAGGTATCATCCGATGCACGATTTCGCTCGCAATAATTAAACGGGCCACCTCGCGCTGCGCTTCTCCAGTCAACTGAGCGAGACAGCGACACGAGATACACACCGCTACGCGTAATCAGACGCCGCCGCCGCCGCCGCCGCCGCCGCTGCCGCAGCAGAAGACTTCACAAACGACACAGCTGCCGCTCTCCGAACCAGAACATCCCGTAAGATACAGTTGTACAAATCTTCAATAAAAGTTATCTTATGTAAAAATGATGTTTCATTCGACCTCATACCCGAGCCAAGGAAGAACCCAACCTGCCCACATGTTGTTAAGAGAGAAAAGTTAATTTATTTAATATTTTCACCCTGACAGAATGCTTTAGAATGCTCATCCTGACAATTGACAGCATCAAAAGAGAAAACCCAGTTACATTTAGTGACAGAAGTGTCACATTTAGTATCACAACTGTTACATTTGATGTCAGAAGCCGTTTCAGTTGTTACAATAGAGTGGGAGGTAAATTCTGGACTAAGCTTCATACATTAACACGTAGTTGGGAGCTTACACATATGATCCCATTGTGCGCAGCGATCGTTGAATATAGACAATGTAGAAAATTCAGTCCCGAAATCCGTCGTTTTATTACAGCAGATTTAAATTTCAACTATTACATAGCCACCATCATCCCATATTGCAACAGGTGACTGACGCTTCACCTGTTATATCCAGTGAAGATGACTATGCAATAGTTGGAGTCTAGATCTGCTGTAACAAAACGACGGATTTCGCGATCGAATGCTGTTCTTTTCTCCATTGTCTAAAGTGAACTAATATTTCATGTATTGTATTATCCAATCGGTCTGCTTCCGCAGTAAACCAAGCACCCATTGTTTTACCGGAAAGTGTATATTCGTCCGGCACAACAGTAGATACATAATAGCCGAAAAAATAAATTATTAAATTCATAGGTGATTCGGGATACATACTGTTTAAAATGTAGCACACAGACCTGCAACCTCCATCAGGAGCAACAGACTTAACCTGACTGGGTACCGATTCGAAGTGTGCTTTGATGACAACTGAATGATGTGTACATCATTCTATGGTGATTTAGTTCTGTGCCTGAGTTCGTTAACTGTCGTGGCTTGCGAATGATTGTGTACTATTCTCTCGGTAACCCACGACGAGACGATTTCCGAGAGTGTGAGCTCTGGCCAGGTCAACAGCTGAACACCTTCTGTATCGCTGTAGGTTTTGGCACAATAGGCAACATATTGTCTTGCGTTATCTTGTTGAAGATAACATCACAGAGACCTCGATGATAGGGCACGGCTACCGGCCTTAATAAGACGGACATGTAGCGGCTTCTGTTCAAATTACGGGCTGTACCAACCAGGTGTGACCGTATTGCGCACAACTATCCCGTCAGATGTTGGGTCCGTATGAGAGTGATGAATACATCTTGTGACGCAAGTTCTCGAAGCCTCCACACATGGACACGTCTATCGTGGCGCAATACACAGAACTGGGAATCGTCTGAAAAGACGACGCGGTACTAATCTTGAGTCCAGGTTTCTCGACGGGCGCACCACTTCTGACGCGCTTCTCTTTGCTGCTCTGTTATGGGAAGAAGCCGTAACAGTATGGGCCGTGCTCCAGCTAAGTGGTCCTCCAAGAATCTTGCCACTGTTCGTCTGGATCCTTGTCTTGCTGTTAACAATTACAACCCTCAAATTGCTAAAATTTTATATATTTATTACCCAACAGCACAGAGGAACAACCGCCGTCGGTCGGAGTGACCGTGTGGTTCTAGGAGCGGCAGTCTGGAACCGATTGACCGCTAAGGTCGCAGGTTCGAATCCTGCCTCCGGCATGGATGTGTGTGATGTCCTTAGGTTAGTTAGGTTTAAGTAGTTCTAAGTTCTAGGGGACTGATGACCTCAGAAGTTAAGTCCTATAGCGCTCAGAGCCATTTCAACCGTTTTTTTGACAACCGACGACCAGCGGGCTGGGTCCGGCCCGCAACTTGTATCAATCTGGCCAACGAAAATAATTTACTGTTACTCCTAACAGTTTGTCGACTGGGACTGTCTATCTCATTGCCGTATTATGTAGGTCTGTTCTTATGGACGTGTTCGAACATTACAACTGCTGAAACTGAAAAAAAAAAATAAAATAAAAATTCCATGATGGTATTTCAAGACTTATACCTTACTCTCGGTTTTCAAGCCGTGTCAATTCGAATAAAGTTCTCGAGCTTTCGATGGCTATCTCTGCTACTAACTGCCGGGGCTGGCACTGTTTTCCTCGTATATACGCACGACTGCAGCATCTGGCATCAGTCAGAGAGGGCCGAAACGACGCTTGCGCGAAAGGTTAGTTGCGCAGCTCATAGCAGCTCCTGTCCGCAGCGGAACCGAGAACCACTAAAGACCGAACACGGCGCGTACGTCACAGCACGTGACACCGCAGTTCTTATGAGTGCTAGCAGCCGTCTCCGGTGGGGAGAGAGTAACTATTTTAGACGAGTTTGGTAATTCTTAACTGCTCGTTTAAATGCATGTAAGCTCTCTATCGCACTCGACAAAGTTACGTCGTCTAGTGGGGACCTTTCCGTTGACACTGATTTCCCGTGGGTCCTGCACGGAGCCGAGCTTACGTGAAATATGCCGGACAACGCTGCTATTGTGACGTCACATCTTCGTTGCGGGGGCCCATAATTCTCAAAAATGCGCCCGCAGCACCACCCTCCTATGGACGTCATGACCCGCCTTTGATTCGAGATGCCTGTCAACCCATCTTCAGATATTTCCATTTACTTACATGTCGTGAACACTCCGTCTTTACTAACAGCGTTGTAGAGTTTTACAACTTCGTAACAAAGGGTGCGATGTTCACGGCACGTAAATAAATATAAACTTACAAACATGACGTCAACATGAAATGAATGTACTCTCAAAACTGTGTGTGTTGAGGCATTATTTGTAGATGTGACGTGTCATGAAAAAGATGACATTTCTATCGGAGCCTTACCCCATCAACACGAACATCATGGACGCTATAGCTTTTGACTTGATGCATTAGAAGCGGTCCTGTCGCGTCACGTGATGAAGTGGCCTGCGAGGCCCACTGGTCAGCAAAGGTTGCCCATGCCTGTCCTACAGAGTATGAATAATTATTATCCATCCTCACTTTTTCACTGTACAAAAGAAATTGACGGAAAGTCATCGAGTAAAACAGAAGTGATTTCTGGCGTTCCCCAAGGTAGGGTTATAGGCCCTTTGCTGTTCCTTATCTATATAAACGATTTGGGAGACAATCTAAGCAGCCGTCTTCGGTTGTTTGCAGATGATGCTGTCGTTTATCGACTAATAAATTCATCAGAAGATCAAAACAAACTGCAAAACGATTTTTAAAAAATATCTGAATGGTGCGAACAGTGGCAGGTGACCCTAAATAACGAAAAGTGTGCGGTCATCCACATGAGTGCTAAAAGGTTACACGATAAATCAGTCTATTCTAAAAGCCGTGAATTCAACTAAATACCTAGGTATTACAATTACGAACAACATAAATTGGAAGGAACACAAAGAAAATGTTGTGGGGAAGGCTAACCAAAAACTGCGTTTTATTGGCAGACGCTTAGAAAATGTAACAGACCTACTAAGGAGACTGCCTAAACTTCGCTTGTCCGTCCTACTTTAGAATACTGCTGCGCGGTGTGGGATCCTTACCAGATAGGACTGAAGGAGTAAACTGAAAAAGTTCAAAGAAAGGCAGCACGTTTTGTATTATATTGAAATATGGGAGAGAGTTTCTCAGAAATGATACAGGATTAGGGCTGGAAATCATTAAAGGAAAGGCGCTTTTCGCTGCAACGGAATCTTCTCACGAAATTACAATCACCAACTTTCTGCCCGAATGCGGAAATATTTTGTTGACACCGACCTACATAGAGATTAACGATCACCACGGAAAGATATAGGTGATCATTCTTTCCGCGCGCTGTACGGGAATGGAATAATAGAGAATTGTGAAGGTGGTTCGATGAACCCTCTGCCTGGCACTTAAATGCGATTTGCAGATTATCCATATAGATGTAGAAATAATTTGTAATATCTCCGAATCGAAATTTTGCTGTGCTAGAGGAAACAAAGTTAAGCGTTATCACTATGTGAGCCGATGGTAACCAAAATCACAAACACTGCAGTCAAGCATTTTAGTGTTGGCATAATGAGTAACGGTGAAGACGATTCTGTGCCTAGTAGTTCTGAGTAAATGTAAAAGATATCCAAGAAATGAAGGTGACTGGGATAAAAGAAAGACGTACAAAGACACTGGAGACTAGATTACGTGAATGAGAAAACTATTAAAGCTCTTCCAACGAGGAACAGAGAAGCGGCTGTCAGTGTACTGTGAAGTCTATGAAAGGAAACCTTGGTGCGAATATCACGCACTGTCGGTGAATGATAAGGACAGTTTCTTTGGTGACTTTTATTAGGTAACCAACTATAGTCTCCGCAATGCGGTTTTTTTTCTGTGGTTTTCTGAATAGTATACCATGCAACAGAGTGTCTAGAAACAGTGTACATTCTAACAACGGAAATAAAAGGAAGTTGTCGTATTCATATTGCACAAAGAATGCGGACAGTGTTTCAGTAAGGGTTTGTACTAAAGCATTTTGTGGTGTATTTTCTATATCCTGGAAGCGTTTTCTACCGCCAGAGGAGACCGCAGAACAGAAACACCTAATATTCATTATGAAAAGCCTAATGTCATTGTTTATTCTGGTGACAAGTCTCACAATGCGGAAAACTAGAACATGAAGCCTGTGAATATACTCCTCATGTTGGCCAAAGGGCAAGAAATGGCGAACAAATGTTAAAGTTTATCATCTAGGAAAATTGATTAATTGATCATATAAAAAATATCCTTTGTATAAGAATCATTGCGGTAGGAAAGGATCGTTACTAGCAGCTGCCCGGAACGGAAAAGAGTGGAATAATTGATTGAGTAAGGACAAAATTAAAACACTTTAAACATTTAATTTAAAAGCTCAGACTGACAATACGTTAACAAAATTACCCAGTACGCCGTAAACACTTCCCTCGAAATTATTTATTTAAGGGAATCAATATTGAAAAAGAAAAAAAGTGTAACGACTATAGCAATAAAATTTTCAATTTAACTTCTTAAAATGTAAACCTTTTATGCAAGTGTTTCAATCATTGTTCTTCCCCAGAAATTTCAGTTAGCATAATCGCACTTGAACTAGTAATCAGCTGCCTCCTTTCCACACATACTCAATTTGCGTAATAAGCATAACCAAATTGACTACCACATCTTTAAACTCACAAGAATGTACAAGTGAGTATATAATGTTTTAGGATTTACAGAAGACTCAGTTGTAACAAAATGATCTTAATGCTCACTAACATTAGCTTTGTGTCACAACCGCTGCTCCATCACACACCTCGTTTAACAGTACGCTCCATCTGTTTACCTAAGTCAACATAAATACAAGACAATATCACCTCTTACATTTGGAACAGTTAAGTATCAGAACGAGAAATAACAAAATTTTTAGAAGGCAAATAGCTTCAACAGCAGCCACTTGACACCAGAGTCCCCGCAGATGGCCATATACCAGCGTCATTAATAAATAACCAGACACGAGGGAGCATCAACTAATTAGGACTGACAGCCATACGATCTATGAAACCTTTAGCTGAAATACATCGACTTCACAAAAGTCAATTTGCGGAGTATCGGATATAACACAGACAGAATGATACTCATAAGAAAATTTAATGTGAGTTTCAACTCGCATGCCTCCTACTATACATGTAAGGTGTTCGAAGCGGGATATCCACGCAAGAGGATATAATATCTCTGGATAATACCCTACATCAATCTCGAGGCACAAATCCTTATTGTCTAACCCATTATCCATCTGAATGTCTCATACAAGACTCAGAATTTTGTTTAGTAACTACTGATTTGCATAAAATTCTTCCATCATACAAGGTACCTAGTGAAACTGGATTCAGTTTGTGGGAATTTTGATTGTACAACTTCGGTATTCACATATGTAACAATAACAGTGGTGTTAAGTGTACGTGGCTTGAAAACATATCTTCGAGAAGTGCTCCAGAAACATTGTCTTGCTTGTTTAGTTTTCCGAGTGACCCAGAAAACACATTAAAAAAGAGAAATTTAGTTTTGTCTCCCGATTCCTTCTTCCTTCTCAGGGCAGAACAAGAATAAGACTTTGTGCCTGTCGCACTGTGCCCTTGTAACGGCTGGAATTACTGATTTCATTGGCCATAATTACTTGACTCCTCGGAATACGTATTTGCCTTGTGACGTTATTAGGAAAACGGCTGGTGTAGGGCCCGAGTGAAAAACCGTTTCTCTCTGGAAAGGATGACCAACGAGATTTCCAAATAGAAACTTCCAAACTAGCTACGTAACAGATGCGCACATCTGGGCAGAAGCAGAAATTTCGCAAAATCTGTGTCATGAAGATTGAAACCAGGAAGCCTGGCATTATCCACTTTAAAGAACACTATTCTCCATTGGCATTTTGGGAGCAATATAAGGCTCTGAACGTAAGTACTGGTTCAAATGGCTCTGCGCACTATGGGACTTAACATCTGAGGTCATCAGTCCCCTAGAAATTAGAACCAACTGAACCTACCCAGTCACACACATCCATGCCCGAGGCAGGATTCGAACCTTTGACCGTAGCAGCCGCGTGGTTCTGGACTGAAGCTCCTAGAACGCTCGGCCACAACGGCCGGCGAACGTAAGTACTGGACAACGTAGCCGGCCGCTATGGTAGAGCGGTTCTAGGAGTTTCAGTCCGGAACCACGCGGTTGCTACGGTCACAGGTTCGAATCCTGCCTCAGGCATGGATGCGTGTATGTCCGTAGGTTGGTTAGGTTTAAGTAGTTGTAAGTCTAGGGAACTGATGACTTCAGATGTTAAGTCTCATAGTGCTTAGAACAATTTGAACCATTTTTTGGACAATGTAGGAAACAGCGAACAATAACACAGTGCCATAACTGTTTATTCACGCTTACAAAGTACGGATTGCTTATACGCTGGTGGAGGAAAGATGCTGCTGATGTTCGTGCCGCCCGGAAACCAATATGCCTTTACCATCCTCTTCCGCCAGACACTAAAAAATGTTCAAATGAGTGTGACATCTTATGGGAATTAGCTTCTAAGGTCATCAGTCTCTAACCTTACACACACCCATGCCCGATGGAGGACTCGAACCTCCTTCAGGACCAGCCGCACAATCCATGACTGCAGCGCCAGACACTCAGGGTGCAAACAGTGAGGAGGAGACGGTTGAAAGTAAGCACAGATTTCTATACAGACGAGTCGTTGTGACTCGAGAACCAAACGCTATTAGTAACAAATGTAACAATAAATTAATGATGAAGTAAATGTGAAACCTGCTGAATTTTAAGACCAGTAATTGCTGGATATTGGACTGTTGTAAAAGTAAAGCATCTCTAAATTTCATTTTTCAGAGTTGGAAATTTTGAACTGATATTTCTCAAACGAATAATGGATATTAGAAGAGGATTTTAGTTGTTCTATAACTTTTTGACTACAAACTATTGTTTACGAATCAAAAAGCAGACTGTTAATGTGTTCAGTTTTATACAATAAAGACAGGCATCAGCCACACAATTCCGAAGGTAGCAAAATCCGACAAGTGCGAGACTAATCGCACAAGCAGCATAACAGATCATTCATCCCAGTTGCTGACAAGAATAATATACAGAAGAATGGAAAGGAAAATTGAGGATGCGTTACATGATGATCAGTGCGGTTTTAGGAAAGGTAAAAACACCAGAAAGGCAGTTCTGAATTTGCGGTTGATAATGGCAGCAGGACTGAAGGAAATTCAAGACAAGATCGTAGGATCTGTGGAACTGGAAAAAGCTGTCAATAATATAAAATGCTGCAAGATGTTGGAAATTCTGAGAAAAATAGGACTAAGCTATAGGTAACGACGGGCAATATACAACACGTACAGGAGCCAAGAAGGAGCCAGAAGACTGGAAGACCAAGAACAAAGTGCTTGAATTAAAAAGGGTGTAAGACAGAGATTTAGTCTTTCTCCCCTGCTGTCCAATCTATACGTCGATAAAGCAATGAGGGAAATAACAGGGAAAGGTTCAAGAGTGGAAATAAAATTCATGATGAAAGGATATCAGTGACAAGATTCGCTGATGACATTGCTATCCTGAGTGAAAGGGAATAAAATGAACAGTCTAATGAGTAAATCAAAGGAAGACAATAGTAATGAGAAGTAGTAGAAATAAGAATACTAAGAAACTTTGCATCACAATTGGGAATTACGAAGTAAACGAAGTTAAGGAATTCTGCTAGCTAGGCAATGAAATAACCCTTGACGGTCGGAGCAAGGAGGACATAGGAAAATCGGGTGGACTGATAAGGTAAGGAACGAGGAGGCTCTCCGCAGAATCGACGAGGAAAGAAATACATAGGAAACACTGACACAAGAAAAAACAGGATGAAAAGACCTGTTAAAACGTCAGGTAAGAACGTCGATGGTGCTGGAGGAAGCTGTAGAGGGCAAAAACTGTAGAGGAAAAACAAACGTGTTTCTCTGAGTGGAAAAGGTTGGCCCTGGAGAGTACGTGACACTGCTGCAGGATATCGCATGGCAGGGAAAATAATATGACTGTTCTCTGTGGCGCTGATCGCGTGGGACCGTTGGTTCCTGAGCGGCCTTGAGAACAGCCCTCTTGAGCTCGTCGGTTTCGTATTCAGTTGAGAGTCCTGAGAGTGCAACCAGTGCTAGCAACGATATCACGCAAAGGTAAACCGCATTCTCGATAGGCTACGATTCTGCCGTTGTCGAAAGAGACAATTCTAGAACAAATGGGACACATCATGTGGCACCCTCTACCCCTCCCTCTGGCGTTAGCAGTATTTCCTTAGGTTCTTGCAAAGATATTTAAAAATAAATCTGTATCTAGTGATACTGGAAATGGCCTGGTTTTTTTATTCAAAATACTACACTGCCTGATAATTACCAAGAAACAACTGATGCTTGCTAAGGAAAAACAATTAATTGGCAACGGAACAACCAGTAACTGCTACGGAACACACAACCAGTGATGGTAAAAGGAATTGTAGAGAGGAGGACGTCTTCACAGCAGCGCAGGCTGTGCACGAATGCTCTGTATGCATTCTCGACAACTCATGTAGGCGTTTGATTAGTTTAGATTAGATTCAGTTTAGCGTTCCATAGACCCAAAAAATGAGATGATTCTCGTGGGTGAGGAACATGTCAGAAGTATAACGTAAAAAACAAGACATTTTATGTAATACTTACTACCCTGGTTATTTGTCAGCAGATTGTCAAAATTGGTGAATACATTATAGTAAATTGGAACTGCTAACATTTACAGAATTAATACGCTGTTAGAATGAAACATTGATATGGCACTTTTAATAAATTTATCATACACAAGACACCTAATCTTAACTGTTGTGACCAAATGCTGTCAAAGCTGAGATCTAACAGATATTTTTACTTAAGCTGGTCTAACAATCCCTGTTAAGACATCATCTATAGAGTAGAAGAAGTTGCCTATTAAAAAGTCTTTCTAATTCTGTTTAAACCGTGCTTTATCTGAAACGAAGTCGTTAATGGTTGCTCGCAATTTGTTGAAAATGTGTGTTCCTCAATACTGGACCTTTTTTTGGACCAAGGTAAGTGATTTTGCGTCTTGATGTAGATTGTTCTTATTCCTAATACTAATACTATGTATTGCGCTATTGGTTGCAAATAGAGATATATTACCTGCAATAAATTTTATTAAGGAATAAATATACTAAGAAGCTGTGGTTAGAATAGAAAGTCCGTTGAACAAGTTTCTAAATGATGTTCTTGAATTTTCACTACAAGTGATTCTTATTACACGCTATTGCATGTTAAAATTTTATGCCCCATTTGATAGTTATCCAAGAATATGATCCCGTATGACATAATAGAATGAAAGTAAGCAACGTATTTACGTTTTTTGTATTTATACCTCCTATGTCTGACATCATTCTCGCTGCAAATACAGACTGAATTTACTATCGAGTTGTAATCACAGAAATTTAACACTGTCAACCTTCTCGATCTGCATGTCTTCATATGTTGTACACATGCTGAAAGGAAATCTCTTACAGGTTCTGAATTGCATATATTGTGTCTTTACAATGTGTAGTAACTGTGAATTAGCTTTAAACCATGTATTATCTCACCGAAAACTGGATTGGAAGCTATTTCTAAATCTGTAGTTGACTTGCTACTTATTGCAATGTTTGTATCATCTACAAATAAAACTAATTTAGCATCTGGCAAGGTAACAGACGAGAGGTTATTAATGTACACAAGAAAAACAATGGACCAAAGATGGAACCTTGAGGAACACCCCCATGTAACTAATTCCCAGTCAGATGAAGACTGACTGTTCATTGCACATGTATTTCTCAACGACACCATTTGTTTCCTGTTAGTTACATAAGACTCAAACCATTTTGCAGTACTACTGGTGACACCATAATATTCTAATCTACTTAAGAGAATGCTGTGATTCACACAGTCAAAGGCCTTTGCCAGTCACAGAAAATGGCAATAGTCTCTAATTTATTATCTAATGAATTAAGTACATTCTCACTGTAAATGTAAATATTAGTTCTGGAACCGATTTCATGTGGTACAGCGATTTGTCTGCAAGACATCATTTGAGTGGTTACGATCGTGGACGAGCAGCTGGAAAGCTCCAAAGTGTCGCTCCAGAGGCCATATTTCTGTGGGTGTCCAAAAGTGTCATTTCGTGATTAAAAAGACCGCTGAAGATGGAAATGTTATGCAAAAGTATGTCGATGATCGTGGACAGACTACCACACCACAAGAGGATCTATTCCTACCCCTAGTGGCTACCAACGTGGTTTCTGCGCTCGGAAGCCTCTTAAATGCGGCCCACTTTCACCACTCCATCGTCGAGAAAGATGTAGCTTGTGTAAGAAGCATATTGATTGGGGTCAGCAACAGTGGTCCTGAGTGGTTCTCCGACGAATCCCGTTTCACTGTCGTAAGTGATTCAGGCAGAGGGTATCACATTACACGCGCCACAGAAGTTACAACTGGTACGGCCTAGACGTTAAGTTCTGGGCAGATGTTATGCACAATGGCTGAACAACGCTGCATACATTTGCGCGAAGTACCGGTACACCATAACGGTATTTCAAGGAAATTATACGGGAATATGTCCGTCTATTTAGGGGTCGGGTAGGTCCGAACATATCTGTTTGTGGACGACAGCGCACGCTTACACAGGTTGGTTAAGGGGTCGTACACATTGGAAAGAGAGGGTATTGAATGTACGAAATAACCTGCGTATTTCCCCGACCTAAACCTTATATAGCTGCCCTGGAATGTTTTTGGTAGACGTGCCTCTCAACAAGCGCCCACACCACGAACTGTGCAAGAACTGAAAACCGCCCTGAGAGAAGAATGGTACTATGCGCTCCAAGGACTTCTCAAGAGTTTGGTAGCTATCACGAACGACAGGTGCAAAATTTAAATTAGTGCCCGAGGAGAACGCATTCCTTTTTGAGAATCCAATATCGACCTTAAGTATTGGGAGTCTGACGTGCTTGAAACATTGTTATTTATGTCTCTTATTGTGCTTCCTAGTGTGGTACCACTTTTTGTTACACAACTCCGCCTCTATTACCTATGTACTGCGTTTCATGTCGTCCATCATTGCTTGTATCAAGCAATTTACATTACAGTAACGGAAATAAACTTCTGATTCTTCTTCCGGTGCTAAATATTAAAAGAAGAAACAATTCCTTTCCATTTAAGGTAACTGCTGAGATCTTTAAACACTGGGAGTGCGAGCAGAAAGAATTATTATTGTGTTTCCAATCAAAATGTCCAGTCCACTGAAGTCAGTAGAAAGAATGAAAATATAAGCATTTTCTTTTTTTTATGATGGAAGTATTTTAATTCTTCGATTTATAAATTACATCACTTTCCAATTCAAAAGTGACGTGTACAACAAACCTATTGATATGACTGACGAAATAAAATAGGATGACTGGAGGGGATGGGGGGAGAAAGAATTCGTGACTCACTGCAGAAACTATAGGGTGTTTCAAAATGAATATACGGGTTTTAAGCCTTGGTATCATTTATTACATTCACCTTATAATTATAAATACCACATCAAATGAAAGAACAACTCAAACAGATTTGTTTGTATACCCGTGCGCAAATGGAAGAGTATGGAATGACCAAGAATTAATGAAAAACATCTTGAACGAGTGAGAGTTTATCACGCGTAGTCACAAGAAATTAGTTCGTCCTTGTCGTTCGCAGTTGTTACAAGCTCTAAAGCGTGCATACCACGGTTCAAATGGTTCAAATGGCTCTGAGCACTATGGGAGTTTACTTCTACGGTCATCAGTTCCCTAGAACTTAGAACTAATTAAACCTAACTAACCTAAGGACATCACACACATCCATGCCCGAGGCAGGATTCGAACCTGCGACCGGAGCGGTGGCGCGGTTCCAGACTGTAGCGCCTAGAACCGCTCGGCCACCCTGGCCGGCGCATACTACGGTTTAAGTGCCAACTTCGCAAACGAAATTTTCCTTCATGAGATGAAGATTTTCTGCGTGTCGTCTTCAGTGGTGAATCGACATTTCACCTAAACGGAAATGTGAATACACGTAATGTGTGTCTCTAGGAGAAAGCAAATCTCCACGAGATGGTACAGTTGCAACGAGACTCCTCTCGACATTTTCGGTGAAGCAACTGTAACTGTTGTTTCTCAGCAGCAAAATGGCGCGCCATCTCACTGGCAGGCATAATTCAGCACGCGACTGGTCAAACGACGTTGTACCCGACCTCTGGATTGGCCGCAAGGCGCTGGATGACCGAGCTAGTTTTATATGATCTTCATGTTCACACAAGATCTGCCGCAATGTGATTTTTTTTCAGAAAGGATTATGTGTATATGTTTCCGCTATCGGGTGACCTACCCGACTTCAGAAATTGCACTGTTCAACAATTACTGTAGACATAGTGATCAAGGTTTTGGGAAAAATCACCTATCGACTCGATGCGTGACGATGGTGCCCACTTTGAACACTTTTAAGAAAAACTGTTATAGTTACTCTTTCATATGATGTATTATTTATAATTGTAAGTTAAATGTAATAAATGCTACAAAGCCTTAAAACCCATATATTCATTTTGAAACACCCTGTAGTTTAGCACCGCCTCCAACGGTAACAGCGTGTGGAACACCGCCTTTAACAGATAAGAATATACATGTAATGTGCTTAAGGGGCTCCGGAAAGGCTCAAAATCATGAAAAGTTCAATTTTTACTTTTTGCGTTTCCTGAATCTGCAGACTATTACCTTTTACTAGATATATAATTTATTCAATTCCGAAGACTACAACTATTTTTAAATTTTTTTTTAAATGTGTTCTACATGGGCGTGACCCACTGTGGCGCTGTTAAACTGCTGTCAAATGGTGTTATTATTAACGTCCGTGTTCATCAGGTACATTTTAGTGATGTGAGATAAAGTATGTGTTGTGGCTAACCTGTGATGGTCAATATATATCGCTGGTGTGATTGTCGATTGTTTCATGTCTATTTACTCTGTCGTTATCTCGAAAATATTCGTAATTAATTCTGTTTCTTGAGCCTCTGTTTTGTTGAAGAATAATAATGAGTAAAAGTAAAGTTATTAGAAATCCTCTGAAGGCTTTTAAGAAAAGGAGAAATGTTGGAAAGCCAAGGTATTTAGAAATATGGGAATGAAGATAGGTTCTAACATGGTACGAGCGATGCTTGCTTTAGACAAGGAACGCCTTCGGGCTGCAGACAGGGCTGTAAAGAGTCTAGAAATACAAGCAAGAGTAAACAGGAGGAGGAACAAGAGGAAGCTGGAGGAGGAGTTTGCAGAGGATGAAGATAATCCATCCTATGGACCTGGAATGCACTAAAAAGTTAATCCAATCTTTGTCGCTCGATTCCCAAAACTTTTATTTTCTCATACTAATTACAAGTTTTCTAAGGATCTTCCAAACATATTTGTTTCAAACTTTCAGTAAATGTTACACAGTACCTTCTGCATAATTTAACACAGCCTTTTTCCAAAAAACTGTATATTTTTGAATATATAAATAAAAAATTGCAAAAAAATGTTGTGAATTTTCATTACAATTGAAAAAAAATCATCTTTAACAACTGAACTAAAATTTTGTAAAATCCCTGTGTTAAGTTGTAGACCATATTCCAATAAATAATCTGTAAAAAGTTCAACTTCCTACCTCAAATACTTTGTGAGGAAAGATGTAATTTATAAGCGTTATTTTAACATTGCAAGTATAGGGCGTTCCGGAGCCCCTTAAGTAGTATTCAGTATTCTGTCTCCCTTCCAATTTCGATGAAGTACCGATAGGTGGCAGTACTACACGTAGTCTTGAAAATGGTGTCTACACTGAAGGTAGGTTCCCAGTGGAGAGGTGTCACTGAGTTTCTTTTGCTGAAAAATCAGAATATCGCAAATATTCACAGGCGTTTGCAGAATGTCTATGGACACCTGGCAGTGAACAAAAGCAAGGCGAGTCGTTGGGCGAAGACTGTTATCATCGCAAACCTGTGCGTGCCGGCCGGCTGCACACAGGTGTGAGTCTCACGATGTTGGAACGTGCGGACACTCTCGCTGCTCAACTGGACTTTTCTGCTGATGACGCTGACACACTCGTCCACCGGGTGGGATACTCAAAGGTGTCTGACCGCTGGTTTCCTCGCCTCCTAACTGAAGACCATAAAGAGCGACGAAGGAACATCTGTGCGAAATTTCTTGTGCGTTACGAGGCTGATCGTGAAAGTTTTTTGTCAGACTTCCTCATCGTCGGTGAAACATGAATTCACCACTTCAAACCGGAAAGAATGCGGCAATGTGTGGAGTTGCGTCATATCACCTCTCCTCTGAAGGAAAAGTTCAAAGCCGCACCGTCAGCCGGTAAAGTCATGGCGACGGTCTTCTGGACTCTGAAGGGGTTATTCTGTTTGATATCCTCCCTCACAGTGCAACAATCAACTCTGAAGTGTATTGTGCTACCCTCTTGAAATTTAAGAAACGACTGCAGCGTGTTTGTCTTCACGACAAGGCCTCTTAAACATCTGCACACACTTCGTTGGACTGTTCCTCCTTGTCCATCATACATACAGCCAGCATCTCACAGTTTACGACTTCCATTTTTTTGGCCCAGTGAAGGATGTACGTGGTTGATGGGGAGATTAATGATGCAGCAAGGCGTTGGCTCCGACGTCGACCAGTAGAGTGGCGCCATGCTGGCGAACAGGCCATCTCAGTAAGGTGACGTAAGGCTATCGCACTGTAGACAGATCATGTTGAAAAATAGGGTTTTGTGACCAAAATGGTGTGGAATTATACGGTGTATTGGAATGCCGAATAAAACCAACCAGTTTTCACAGACAAACAAAATTGTTTCATTATTTATTGGACGACAGTTTGACTTTTGTTGCGTGCTCTTCTTCATTCTGATGGACGTTTAATGGGAAGAAGTGTACTTTAGTATTTCAGAGAGATGTTACGCTCGCGTTTGGTGTGGTACAGGGCGTAGCCACATTCAAGGCTGTCTTAAACTCATGCCTTGCCCCCCACCCCCTCCTCTCCTCCATCCCTATCGCTGCTCTGTTTCTAAACAACATGTTGCCCACATCTCTCATACCCAGCCCCCTTCCCAGTGTACTTTAGTATTTCAGAGAGATGTTACGCTCGCGTTTGGTATGGTACAGGGCGAAGCCACATTCAGGGCTGTCTTAAACTGGTGCCCTGCCCCCACCCCCTCCCCCTTCCTCACCAACACCCCTATCGTTGCTCTGTTTCTGAACAACATGTTGCCCACAACTCATCTCTCATACCCAGCCCCCTTTCTCCCATTATCACTTTACTGTTTTATTCATTTGTCATGGGAAAAAACACTCGATACTCCGTATTCCACATATATCTAAAGCTTCGATATTCGTCAAGCAATCCTTTGATAGTAGCTATTTCTATCAGCTCTGTTTGTAAGAGATGATATGCAACTGCATCGTCCTTACTTTCAGACCGCAAGATCCTTGAGTCTCCGTCTCTAGGGATCTATTTTATTGTACCATCTATTGCTACACTGTTACTCACACGGAAGTATTATTTTTATCACAGTGTTACCAACATCAACAAATCCTTGTTTCAGTGTAAAAGAGGCGTCGTACGTTCCAGGCCAACGTATTTAGTGTTACGCTGGAAGTACTCATACGACAATTTTTCAATACTGTCACTGTATCATTATCTGCTTAAGGAACCTTCTGTGATATCCGTTTGTGGCTGCCAGGACATCTTAGAGTGCTATGGTTTATTGGTACTGTGACGACACGGGCTCCGGCTGGGGCCCGACGCCGAAATCCTGGAGCTTTGTTGTCAAGCACTGCCTTACTATCACAGAACTGTGGCCCCGCCGCTAGTGCAGTAGCTAGTGTTCGAAATGTTTCGGCGGCGCTTGGCAGGCCACATATGTGTCGTCAGCCACAACGCGACTTACCCTGTAGATTGCGAATGGTACAGTTGAGTTTCGGATCGGCGACCTCTCTGTGATGGCTTCCTGTACCTGGCCACCAATATTCTGTCGCCATCTCGACTGGACCGGCAACTAAGGGGATCCAGCCGACTGGGATTCAACAGAGGTCCAAGGGATCTGAAAGTGTCAGCTATCGCTCTCCAGCCACTGATCTGGTGTTTGACCCTGACTAACGCTGCCACAGCCTGAATGTGCAGTGTGTCGGACTAAGGTTGTAAGTAGGCTGTTTAGGTTTTTTTATTGGTAACGCCACATCTGTATGAAAATCACTGGTTGTGCTGTGTGCAGCCTGTGGCTGCTTTGCATTGTTGTAATACTCGCCATTGTAGTGTTAGGCAGCTGGCTGTGAACAGCGCGTAGCGTTGCGCAGTTGCAGGTGAGCCGCCAGCAGTGGTGGATGTGGGGAGAGAGATGGCAGAGTTTTGTAATTTGTCATGAACTGCTATATATATTATGACTATTAAGGTAAATACAGTGTTTGTTCTCTATTAATATCTTTCATTTGCTAACTATCCCTATCAGTAGTCAGTGCCTTCCATAGTTTGAATCTTTTATTTAGCTGGCAGTGGTGGCGCTTGCTGTATTGCAGTAGCTTGAGTAGCGAAGATTTTTGTGAGGTAAGTGATTTGTGAAAGGTATAGTTTAATGTTAGTCAGGGCCATTCTCTTGTAGAGATTATTGAAAGTCAGATTGCGTTGCGCTAAAAATATTGTGCGTCAGTTTAAGGACAGTCGTGTATAAATTGTTTAAAAAGGGGAAGTTTCATATGTCGACCCTTAGCCGAGGATACCTCACTGGAATCTTCTGATTTTTTCTTGTAGTTTGTGTAATTAGTGTAGCTTTTGTTTATTGCTAGCGTGTAATTGTAGAGAAAATCTCCTTTGTAATTGCTATCTTTCATTGTTGTACAGTAAAACAGTTGTGGCATGCATGTAGATTTGCACCAAGTATTTCGCAGCTGCAATTAACTACATATTATTTTCAGTGCTATGTTAATGTGTTCTCTTATTTTTGCTCTTCAAATTGTGCTTTTCTGTGTTATCGTGTGAAATATTGTGACAATAATGGCGTGTGAAAAACGTAACACTAGGCTCCAAAGGAAACTGAGAAATGACAGCGAAGACGAAAGCAGTGTGTTAGCGCCACCGAGTAATGAATTAACTGATGTTCAAAGTAATAATTTGGTAACTGTGCATAGGGAATTGGAGCGGGCGGCAAACAATGGCGTAGACAGTGAAACAATTAGTGAGCAGGGAAGCATTATCGATCGGTCGGTCGGCAACAGCTGCCTCAGGAATCCGAAATGACAGGACACAATTTCGCAAATACTTTAGATTCAGGTTCTGGGTCATCACCGTTTTCTCAAATGAGTCAATACACATTTTCTGCTTGTCAAAATGTGAATGTTGCCGGTGAAAATGTACTGCCAAAAAGCATAGAGAAACAGATTCCAGACACTAATACATTATTATTGCAATTAATGCAACAAATGGAATAAAATCAGAGACAAATGGGACAAAATCTTAAAAAGTTAGACACAGTGGAACAAAATCTTAAAAAGTTAGACACAGTGGAACAAAATCTTCAAAAGTTAGACACAATGGAACAATACCAGAGACAAACACAGCAACAGTTAGATTCAATGGAACAATATCAGAGACAAACACAGCAACAGTTAGACGCAATGGAACAAAATCTTCACACCACGCTTGAACAAACACGTGAAGATTTAACTACTGAGTTACATAACATTGAATCGAAATGTCAAAAAGTCTGTAATGACGTAAAAACACAAATTTGTGAGCATTTCCAACCTATTTTTTCGCGTCATGAAAATGCACTACAGAATCACGAAGCAGCCATAAAAGAACTGCAAACTACTGTTCACGAAAATCATGAGACCTTGCAAGCTAAATCTGACTCAGTTGCATCTACCGATTCGGTTACGCAACTTGCAAAAACTCAGGAAAACTTAAAGGACACAGTAGATACTCTGAAACTTGGTTCAGAAAAACACACTGAGGAAATGTGTTCACTATCGGAGAAAGTAGCCGAACTTTCGGATCAGTTCACTAACTTATCTACGAAGGTAGATGATAATCTGAATGACACAAAACCGGTAGTCTTTAATGACACAGAAGAGAGCGAACAAATTAGGAAACTGAAACAAAATCTGAATCAAATTAATACGCAACACCAAAGAGAAATCCGCGAAGTACAAGATCAGCTGACGCAGGTAATACAAGAATTACATATTTCAGAGGACACTCGCGCTCCAGTACGGGAAGAGGGACATAGAAATACGGAACAACCACAAAATAATAACACAGGACATTTCGGAAATTATGAAAGAAATTGGCAAGGCGCACTGGATTTTGAGATGGAACCGCCGACACGACGTAACAATGACCGATATGCTACTCGCCGACACGATGATTTTGACTATAAGCTGTTCATTACTACACGTAAATTCAAAACGTTTAAGAATTCTGCCAACGACATTCATCCACAAGCGTGGCTCCATCAATTCTCTCATTGTTTTCCTCCCAACTGGTCATTGGAGCACAGGTTAGAATTTATGTGTGGCTACTTGGAGAATGAACCACCTGTAAGAATGCGATCGGTCATTCACGATTGTCACAGTGAAGGAGAATTTTATCATGCCTTCCTCTCAGCGTATTGGTCTCAAGCTACACAAGACCGAGTAAAACACAGCATCATAATGATGAAACGTTTCGAACAATCTGAATTTTCCAGTCTTATGAAATATTTTGAAGACATGTTGCATAAGAATCAGTATCTTTCGAACCCTTACAGCCCCTCAGAACTCATCCGCATTTGCTTAATCAAATTACCTGAACATTTACGGCATATTATTTTAGCAGGACGTTGCAAAGACGACATTGAAGCTTTTCAGGGACTGTTACAAGAACTGGAAATCGACACTGACAATCGCGGAACGCGAGAACAGGAGCACAACAATTACAGGTCACATCTGTCACAATTCCGCGATGACAGAAATAATACACGACAAGGCTATTCTTATAACGTAAATCGTGACCAAAACGGACACCACCCGTATGACAACCGCTCGCAGAATAATAGTTACAGAGAAAGATCGCATTTCCGTAGTAATGAATATGACAGAGATAACCATAGAAACAGACAATATGGTAACCAAAATAATTATTATCAAGGGAGACAGAATAACTTCAGACGCAACAGTTCAGCGCACAGTTACGATTCAGGGAAAAATTCTCCACAACGTGACGGACAAGGAAGAAACTACGGAATCTACCGACATGACGACAGACGATATATTCGTAACGACAACCTGAATTGCATCAGAACTGGCGGGATTTAAACAGAGCAGGGCCTTCTCGTCAGAGTGAATTTGTAGAAGTTAGGTCTCCTAATCCCAATAACGGCGCGCGCCAACAAAGAGACAGACAATGACTCGCACAGCAGGCAGCCGCGTGCGCCCGCTGGCTCCGAGAAAAATAACATAAGACGTTAGCCTTGAGAAAAATTGTAGCATTCTTTACCGACGTATACCACATGATAATTGCGTTAAAGTTGAAACTCTGCGTACTAGGAAGAGCAAAGGGTTACACCACATTTCACATGTAAAACCATTTATTGAGAGATAATCTGCTTTTTAACTTAGTCTTTGCCATAAAATTTTTCGCTTCACATTTCTAGTATGCTTTGTCAGACTTAGAATCTGTTAACATGCAACAATGTTTGAAGTTAAACATCCAGTCAAGAACCAAGAGAACTTATTTAAACAGAAATTACGAATGCATTGTTATAGTGAACAGACGAAACAGTGTTATTGTGTGTGTACATTCTTGCTTGTTAGTTGCACGATTACGTAACGACTATCAGGCTCACATACTTAGAACATTTACCAGTACTGCTATTGAGATTTTAATGCAACATTTTGGTTTATTTGAAAATACATTCTGGACTTAAAGTACTTTCTGTGAGATGCCAGATGATACAGTGGTTAGTTTATGTGACAGCTACACAATTTTATCACGACGCTACTAATGAGTGACAATTTACAATTTTGCTTTTGCGCTGTATCTGTTTTATATCTGCACAGTTTTCTGAATTCTTTTGGAAAGAAAAACATGTTTTAGTAGTAACTTTTGTGGTATAGCAACAATGAGACAGCCTTTTTCGTGGCACAACAATACGTTACTGTACAGTACTTTCTTTATCACGCCAATAAGCATAATAACTACGATATCTATACGCAAAGCATTTCACTTTTGTTTATCATGAGGTAAGTATATTGACTTCAGCAGAACTTTGCTTACAGAGGACGATAAATACGAGACTTCCACAGAGATTATCTTACAACATGACGCACAGTTTAGCGCTACAGTACACGTATTTGAGTGATTAATTTCGCACTTAAAACATTTTTTTAAGATATTTGAAGTGCAATGATACAAGGGTTTTCCGTGATACATTTCATTCCATTGCTGTAATCTGTAACACCTGAGGGTATAATTACATTAATCCTCAGGGGGGTACACGCCTACTTTGTGTACCATGTGTGTGGCAACCACAAGGAACCCTAGCTAATATGGTATTTGCTTATACAACTTTACACATCGCCACCATATTTCTCTAACACACAAATTACACAGCTATCTGATCATGTAACTGAGAGATAAACATTTTTTTTTTACTACATTAGTGACAGATGTTTACGTAATTACACAGTTGAATAACTTCACACGTATGAAATTGCATTTTGTCAGTACTTTGTGAACTGTTCATATTTTTTTGGAACCATTGTGATACTATGAGAACTTTGAATGATGTATTTGGTATGGGATCATGATTTTTGAAGTGCGTTTGAGGCGGATGACACTTTTGACATGAGCAGAGAATTTTTTTAGGTTTTGAAATTATTGGAGGAAGCTACGACGATTTTGAGAGTTGACTGAGGTATTATGATGTTATTTTTACGATGACGATGTGTATTATGCTGTTGAGCTATGTTTATGATGAACAATTTGATGCTATATGGGGAATTTGATTATGCTATGTATTTATTACGATGAAATAGTGAAGTGTCGTCGCAAGATTGACGTGTCGACGAATATGTATATGTGTAATAAGGTAAGGAGTAATGAAAAGTGATTAGGGACTCTGACTTGTGGAAAAGTTTGTTGGAACCCAAGAATCGTACTTCAAGGTTATGAAATGTGTGTAAATGTGTGACTGTATCACAATGCTGACGAATATTTTTTTTGGACACTTATATTTATAGGATTTTGTTTCTACAGATTTGCAACGCTAATTCTTGACCTGTGAAATATTTTTATATAAGACTGCCACTGTAGCGGAAACTGCTGTCGTAAATATTTCCGTAAGAAAGTTAAGTGACCACCTGCACATAATACGTTGTGGGCACCCAGATGGGCGACAGCCGCCCGAGAAAAAAAGCCATTAGCGTGTGCCTTCCAGCGGCACAGGTAGAAAAAAAAAGAGAGGCCATTATCCTCGCTATTGACGTTCCTTTGTAGAGAGCATCGCAAAAACGACACGGTCGAACTTGAAAACATATGTTGACACTGTGGAGCTCTTAATTTATGATATTTACAGAAATGCCTAATGAAATGACGAGAAATATTTTTACATCTGCACACCTGATTATGACAAGCGTCTTTCTACGAGAGTTGAGAGAATGTCTACTAACTTATGAAATGTCACATGACTAGTGAATGATATTTTTATGCTGCTGTGTAATTGCTTATTTCACTTGATATCTAGTTTCTAGCTGCACTGCAGCAATGGTTAAAATAAAATTTTATAGATGTACTAATGTAAATAGACTCCTGGAAATTGAAATAAGAACACCGTGAATTCATTGTCCCAGGAAGAGGAAACTTTATTGACACATTCCTGGGGTCAGATACATCACATGATCACACTGACAGAACCACAGGCACATAGACACAGGCAACAGAGCATGCACAATGTCGGCACTAGTACAGTGTATATCCACCTTTCGCAGCAATGCAGGCTGCTATTCTCCCATGGAGACGATCGTAGAGATGCTGGATGTAGTCCTGTGGAACGGCTTGCCATGCCATTTCCACCTGGCGCCTCAGTTGGACCAGCGTTCGTGCCGGACGTGCAGACCGCGTGAGACGACGCTTCATCCAGTCCCAAACATGCTCAATGGGGGACAGATCCGGAGATCTTGCTGGCCAGGGTAGTTGACTTACACCTTCTAGAGCACGTTGGGTGGCACGGGATACATGCGGACGTGCATTGTCCTGTTGGAACAGCAAGTTCCCTTGCCGGTCTAGGAATGGTAGAACGATGGGTTCGATGACGGTTTGGATGTACCGTGCACTATTCAGTGTCCCCTCGACGATCACCAGTGGTGTACGGCCAGTGTAGGAGATCGCTCCCCACACCATGATGCCGGGTGTTGGCCCTGTGTGCCTCGGTCGTATGCAGTCCTGATTGTGGCGCTCACCTGCACGGCGCCAAACACGCATACGACCATCATTGGCACCAAGGCAGAAGCGACTCTCATCGCTGAAGACGACACGTCTCCATTCGTCCCTCCATTCACGCCTGTCGCGACACCACTGGAGGCGGGCTGCACGATGTTGGGGCGTGAGCGGAAGACGGCCTAACGGTGTGCGGGACCGTAGCCCAGCTTCATGGAGACGGTTGCGAATGGTCCTCGCCGATACCCCAGGAGCAACAGTGTCCCTAATTTGCTGGGAAGTGGCGGTGCGGTCCCCTACGGCACTGCGTAGGATCCTACGGTCTTGGCGTGCATCCGTGCGTCGCTGCGGTCCGGTCCCAGGTCGACGGGCACGTGCACCTTCCGCCGACCACTGGCGACAACATCGATGTACTGTGGAGACCTCACGCCCCACGTGTTGAGCAATTCGGCGGTACGTCCACCCGGCCTCCCGCATGCCCACTATACGCCCTCGCTCAAAGTCCGTCAACTGCACATACGGTTCACGTCCACGCTGTCGCGGCATGCTACCCGTGTTAAAGACTGCGATGGAGCTCCGTATGCCACGGCAAACTGGCTGACACTGACGGCGGCGGTGCACAAATGCTGCGCAGCTAGCGCCATTCGACGGCCAACACCGCGGTTCCTGGTGTGTCCGCTGTGCCGTGCGTGTGATCATTGCTTGTACAGCCCTCTCGCAGTGTCCGGAGCAAGTATGGTGGGTCTGACACACCGGTGTCAATGTGTTCTTTTTTCCATTTCCCGGAGTGTATTTTCTGTCTACAGATCGAGTAAATAATAATTTTTTTTTAAAAAAATGAGGGAGCACAAAAAGACATTTACCTTCACAGGCACTGCAATCATAGTTTTCTTTTCAAATACTTGTTAATTTCTTTTGTAGAATAAATTGTGATGCATCACTCTAGTGTTAAGATGTGACATAGGTATTAGACATGGCCATTTTTAGTGTATTACTTTTTCTGCTTGAACTTTGTCATGTTTAGGTATAAGTTATGCTGTTTGCCAGGCATAGTGCTACTGAATTTTAATTTGTGTTACTCTGCTAAGCCAGATTTATTTTTCTTGTTTGCTGCTCATTGCCTTATATTAGTTGTAATATTGCATTTGCTTTGCTAATTTATGCTGCTTGCTTTGCCTTTTCTATTTTTTATCATTGTTGTTTGTGTTAATTGTTTTATGCTGCTGCATTGCCTCGTCCCTTAGTTTAATATCTGAGCTCAGTAGATTTAAGTTAGTTTAAGAGGGAGTAGACTATATAAGAACCTAACTATGGAGAATAGGGAAAGAATGCTTTGGAGGTTATATGAACCAGATTTAGCAAAAATGAGTATTGTGCACTGAGAAATAATTATTTTGAAAGAAATATGAATCGAATACAGAAAGCAGGTATAGATAGGACTTTTTGGGAATAATGATGAACGAAGGGAGATCTCCAAGAACAAAATAGGTTTTGTTCGCAAAATACTGCAGTACCAAAAGTTACACTGAAAACGAACCCTGTCCTTTCCATTGTGTTATCCCCCTATGTGTTTGTGTTCCCTTGTGTATTTGTTTTCTTCCTGTCGCTGTGTAGTTTCATAGAATTTTTTTTCTAATACTATTCACTATGATGAGGAATACTGTTATCCTCAAATATAATTGGTTTTAATAATATGTTATTTAACTTGTAAATATGCTTAGACATTATTTATTCTGTTTTGTTTTAATGCTCATGCGTGAAGTTGATGTTTCCAAAGTTATTCTGAACTTTTATGTATTTACTTATGTCATAATTCCTGTAACACTAATGTATATGTTATTTCGATTCTTTTGTAAAGCCTGTACTACAAATGTTATCTGTATTGTTATGTTCTTTAATGATGTATTTTGTATCTTTGTAATTGTATTCTCATGTTATAAAATTGTAATTGACACCAGTTTATCAAACTAAGTAACTTGTAAGCATTCATTTCACTGCACACATTTCTGTTGGTCATAGTATATGGACAATATGTGAGAAGTAGGGACTGTTAGTGTTTGCACGTGTGTTAATAATTCAGCAAGGGACTGGATAACAGCATTGCTGGTTCTAAGGACAATTCCAAAAACTTTGTGAGTGCACAAGTGGTGGTTATGGACTTGCTACATTATCCACAAGACTCTTCGATGGTGATTGTGCACCTGCACAGTCGCAACAGATGGCTGCTGGCCATCTCTACAAGGACTGCAGTGGGTCTGCACCTCTGGTGGCCCACCAGTACCATTATCTCTACAAGGACTACAGTGGGTCTACATCTTTGATGATCCATCAATACCATTATTTCTACAAGGACTGCAGTGGGTCTGCACCTCTGGTGGCCCACCAGTACCGTAATCTCTACCAGGACTGCAGTGGGTCTGCTCTGTGATGACCTACCTACCAATCTTCTTCAAAACTTCGACTGACTCCGCTGTGGGTTTGCTCTGTTGTGGCCCATTAACTGTCAGCATGTCAAGAGTCAGCACTGTCTTTCCATTGGAAGGACAAGGCTACTTCTTCAAGACTGCATGGAAATCCACTACTTCCGTGTGCATTTTCTTTTACTGCTCAGACTTTGAGAAAAACACTGCAATGTGATGAATGATCAGGACTGTCTTTATGGACTGTGAGAAAATTTTAGCTTTTGACCAACATTGTATCAATAAGTGTGTGCATTTGATTTCTTTGTTATTGTAATTACGATTATGAAAAATTTTAACAAATATGTATTGGCCAGTGCCCAAAAAAATTTGTAAAATTTTTTGTGGGGAGCATGGGGGCTATGTAAGTAGGCTGTTTAGGTTTTTTTATTGGTAACGCCACCTCTGTATGAAAATCACTGGCTGTGCTGTGTGCAGCCTGTGGCTGCTTTGCATTGTTGTAATACTCGCCATTGTAGTGTTAGGCAGCTGGCTGTGAACAGCGCATAGCGTTGCGCAGTTGGAGGTGAGCCGCCAGCAGTGGTGGATGTGGGGAGAGAGATGGTGGAGTTTTGTAATTTGTCATGAACTGCTATATATATTATGACTATTAAGGTAAATACAGTGTTTGTTCTCTATTAATATCTTTCATTTGCTAACTATCCCTATCAGTAGTTAGTGCCTTCCATAGTTTGAATCTTTTATTTAGCTGGCAGTAGTGGCGCTTGCTGTATTGCAGTAGCTTGAGTAGCGAAGATTTTTGTGAGGTAAGTGATTTGTGAAAGGTATAGTTTAATGTTAGTCAGGGCCATTCTCTTGTAGAGATTATTGAAAGTCAGATTGCGTTGCGCTAAAAATATTGTGCGTCAGTTTAAGCACAGTCCTGTAAAATTGTTCAAAGGGGACGTTTCAAGGTATTCCTACTCCACAGCCAGTGGGAGGAGGAAGACATGACTGTTTAACATCTCATCGACAACGTGGTCATTATAGACGGAGCAAAGGCTCGAATTAGGGAAGGATGGAGGAGGAGGTCGGTAGTGACTTTTCAAACGAACTATCCCAGCCTCTGCCTTAACAAATTTAAGAAAATCTACGAAAACCTAAATCAGGATGGCAATCGTCATCTTCCCGAATGCGAGTCAACCCTCTCACTGGGGTCTGGCAGCGCCAGCCACCGCTCTCAAGTCACAGATTTTTTACTCTGGGTAATGATGCAGCAGCCTACATAGGCTACATCTACATCTACATGACTACTCTGCAATTCACATTTAAGTGCTTGGCAGAGGGTTAGTCGAACCACAATCATACTATCTCTCTACCATTCCACTCCCGAACAGCGCGCGGGAAAAACGAACACCTAAACCTTTCTGTTCGAGCTCTGATTTCTCTTATTTTATTTTGATGATCATTCCTACCTATGTAGGTTGGGCTCAACAAAATATTTTCGCATTCGGAAGAGAAAGTTGGTGACTGAAATTTCGTAAATAGATCTCGCCGCGACGAAAAAGTCTTTGCTTCAATGACTTCCATCCCAATTCGCGTATCATATCTGCCACACTCTCTCCCCTATTACGTGATAATACAAAACGAGCTGCCCTTTTTTGCACCCTTTCGATGTCCTCCTTCAATCCCACCTGGTAAGGATCCCACACCGCGCAGCAATATTCTAACAGAGGACGAACGAGTGTAGTGTAAGCTGTCTCTTTAGTGGACTTGTTGCATCTTCTCAGTGCCCTGCCAATGAAACGCAACCTTTGGCTCGCCTTCCCCACAATATTACCTATCTGGTCTTTCCAACTGAAGTTGTTCGTAATTTTAACACCCAGGTACTTAGTTGAATTGACAGCCTTGAGAATTATACTATTTATCGAGTAATCGAATTCCAACGGATTTCTTTTGGAACTCATGTGGATCACCTCACACTTTTCGTTATTTAGCGTCAACTGCCACCTGCCACACCATACAGCAATCTTTTCTAAATCGCTTTACAACTGATACTGGTCTTCGGATGACCTTACTAGACGGTAAATTACAGCATCATCTGCGAACAACCTAACTGCTCAGATTGTCACCCAGGTCATTTATATAGATCAGGAACAGCAGAGGTCCCAGGACGCTTCCCTGGGGAACACCTGATATCACTTCAGTTTTGCTCGATGATTTGCGGTCTATTACTACGAACTGCAACCTTCCTGACAGGAAATCACGAATCCAATCTCACAACTGAGACGATACATAGGGCACGGGCTATTCTGACATGAGGAGGTTAGCCCGAGAGAGGAATTCGTGGCGGACCGCATCCAACCAGCCAGAAGGGAAAAAATCGAAATAACTCTACTACTGGGGCCGCATGCCAGCTCGTTCCATTACGGGTACAGTATTGAGCTATCACCTGACACACAGCCGAGGCGGCTCACAATGCGCTGCTAGTAAGATAGCATTCGCACCTTGTGGCCTAGAAGCGTTGACACTATCATGATTATACTAGCCTGTCCCAGTCTGAGTTTCAATACTGACATGTGACGCCCCCCTGCTACAGATGCAACGTTTCTCCCTGTGTCTAAGTAGAAAGCCAAAGAAATTGTTTTTCTGACATCTCTCTTCCATTTACATCAGAGAATCACCTGCCCAAACCCACAGACATCTATTACAAGTGGCGCCCCCATTACACTACAAAACATCTCCCGGTACAGTTTATTTATCTATTCCCTCCCTCAACATCTGTCTTTAAGATCTCATCTTCGTTTTCACACCTTTCTCTTTGCATTTCGTATGCTTTGTTCTTCCAAGTAATACCCTCTACCAAAAAGAAACGACGTACCACGAAGAAATTATCTGAATGGGGCGAAAATCGGTAGATGTACCGTACATGTTACTGTACATGTACAGACAAACAGATGATCACAATTTCAGAAAATTTTGATGGTTTTTACAAAAGAAAGTACTTCACAAATTGAACAAGTCAATAAGGTGTTGAAGCTTTTCTGGCCCTTTTGTAAGCAGTCATTAGGCGTGGTGTTGACAGAGTTGTTGAATGTCCTCCTGAGGGATATCGTGCCAAGTTCCGTCCAGTTAGCGCCAAGATCGTCAAACTCCCCAGATGATAGAAGGGACCTGTCCACAATTCCCCAAACATTCTCTATTAGGCAGATATCAAGTGACACTGCTGGCCGGGGAAGGGTTTGGCAAGCAGGAATACAAGCAGTAGAAATTCCAGTCGTGGGAAGGAGGGCATTATCTTAATGAAATGTGACACCCCGCTTCTCTTGAAGGCATAGAATATCGACGACATACCGATGTGTTGTAAGGGCGCCGCGGATGATAACCAAATCGATCCTGCTATGAAAAGAAATGACACTCCAAGCCATCAGTCCCGGATGTCCGGTCTTGCGCTGACGACAGTTAGGTAGGTATCCCACAGCTGCCTGGGACGTATATAGACACGTTTTTGCTGGCCATGGAGGCTCCTGGTACGCACAAGACACGTGTGGGGTACCAACCTGACTGACACCCCGCTTATAGCCAGACAAACAGGAGCCTGATGGTCTGGAGTGCCATTTCTCCTCGTAGAAAAATCTCTTTGGTTGTCATCCGTGCAACGTGAACAGCACAGTGGGTTGATTTTCTATGCTCCGTTTCGTTGCCCCTCATGGGGAGCATTCCTGGGCTTACATTTCAGCATGTAATGACAGCCCGCACACGACGAGTGTTTCTACTGCTTGTCTCAGTGCTTACCGAACCCTACAGGGTGGTCCGTTGATAGTGACCGGCCCAAATATCTTGCAAAGTAAGCATCAAACGAAAAAACTACAAAGAACGAAACTCGTCTAGCTTGAAGGGGGAAACCAGATGGCGCTATGGTTGGCCCGCTAGTTGGCGCTGCCATAGGTCAAACGGTTATCAACTGCGTTTTTTTTAATAGGAACCCCCATTTTTTATTACATATTCGTGTAGTACGTAAGGAATGTAAATGTTTGAGTTGGACCACTTTTTTCGCTTTGTGATAGATGGCGCTGTAATAGTCACAAACCTGTAAGTACGTGGTATCACGTAACATTCCTCCAGTTCGGACGGTATTTGCTTCGTGATACATTACCCGTGTTAAAATAGACCCTTTACCAATTGCGGAAAAGGTCGATATCGTATTGATGTATGGCTATTATGATCAAAATGCCCATCGGGCGTGTGCTATGTATGCTGCTCGGTATCCTGGACGACATCATCCGAAGTTTCCGGACCGTTCGCCGGATAGTTACGTTATTTAAGGAAACAGGAAGTGTTCAGCAACATGTGAAACGTCAACCACGACCTGAAACAAATGATGATGCGCAAGTAGGAGTTTAAACTGCTGTCGCGGCTAATCCGCACATCAGTAGCAGACAAATTGCTCGAGAATCGGGAATCTCAAAAACGTCGGTGCTAAGAATGCTACATCAACATCGATTGCATCCGTACCATATTTCTATGCACCAGGAATTGCATGGCTCTGACTTTGAACGTCGTGTACAGTTCTGCCACTGGGCAAAAGAGAAATTACGGGACGATGACAGATTTTTTGCACGCGTTCTATTTAGCAACGAAGTGTCATTCACAAACAGCGGTGACATAAACCGGCATAATATGCACTATTGGGCAACGGAAAATCCACGATGGCTGCGACAAGTGGAACATCAGCGACCTTGGCAGGTTAATGTATGGTGCGGCATTATGGAAGGAAGGATAATAGGCCCCATTTTATCGATGGCAATCTAAATGGTGCAATGTATTCTGATTTCCTACGTAATGTTCTACCGATATTACTACAAGATGTTTCACTACATGACAGAATGGCGATGTACTTCCAACATGAACGATGTTCGGCACATAGCCCACCTGCGGTTTAAGCGGTATTCAATAGAATATTTCATGACACGTGGATTGGTCGTCGAAGCACGTTCACCGGATTTGACGTCCACTAATTTCCTTCTGTGGGGAAAGTTGAAGGATATTTGCTATCGTGATCCACCGACAACGCCTGACAACACGCATCAGCGCATTGTCAATGCATGTGCAAACATTACGGAAGGCGAACTACTCGCTGTTGAGAGGAATGTCGTTACACGTATTGCCAAATGCATTGAGGTTGACGTACATCATTTTAAGGATTTATTGCATTAATGTGATATTTACAGGTAATCACGCTGTAACAGCATGCGTTCTCAGAAATGATAAGTTCACAAAGGTACATGTATCACCTTGGAACAACCGAAATAAAATGTTCAAACGTACCTATGTTCTGTATTTTAATTTAAAAAACCTACCTATTACCAACTGTTCGTCTACAATTGTGAGCCGCCGTCCGAAGTGGCCGTGCGGTTCTAGGCGCTACAGTCTGGAACCGCGCAACCGCTACGGTCGCAGGTTCGAATCCTGCTTCGGGCATGGATGTGTGTGATGTCCTTAGGTTAGTTAGGTTTAAGTAGTTCTAAGTTCTAGGGGACTGATGACCTCAGAAGTTAAGTCCCATAGTACTCAGAGCCATTTGAAGCCAATTGTGAGCCATATTTTTGTGACTATTACAGCACCATCTATCACAAAGCGAAAAAAGTGGTCCAACTAAAACATTTACATTGCTTTACGTACTACACGAATATGTAATAAAAATGGGGGTTCCTATTTTAAAAAACGCAGTTGATATCCGTTTGACCTATGGGAGCGCCATCTAGTGGGCCAACCATAGCGCCATCTGGTTTTTCCCCTTCAAGCTATACAAGTTTCGTTCTTTGTAGTTTTTTAGTTTGACGCTTATTTCGTGAGACATTTGCCCCGGTCACGATCAATGGACCACCCTGTATATTGGCCAGCTAGGTGCCCGGATCTCTCCACAATTAAGTACGTTTGGAGCGTTACGTGCAGGATGCTCCAGCTAGCTCCGAATTTTTATGACCTAACATGCCAACTGGACTGACTTTGGCGCGACATCCTACAGAAGGACACAGTGCCAAGCCCCAATAATTTCTTGCACAAGGGCCAGAGGTGGACCACCAGCGCCGCTCGGACTGGCCGCGCTGTTAGAGGCGCCATGTCCACGAATCGTGCCTCCCCTCCCGCCGGAGGTTCGAGTCCTCCCTCGGGCATGAGTGTGTCTGCTGTCCTTACCGTTTAGTGTCAAGCTAGTTTAAGTACTGTGTATGTCTAGAGATTGATGACCTCAGGAATCTACACACATTTGAACATCTTGGACCATCTGTTACTGACTTGCTCAAGTTTTTCTCTCGAATAAATCAACCAGTTTTTCTGAAATTTTTATCATCTGTTTTTCTGTACCTGTACATCAGGTCTACCGATTTGCGTCCCGTTGGGACAATACCTTCGTGATGCTCCTTTTTTTTCCTTAGAGCGTGTCTGATGGATGCTGACAATGTTCGCCAGTACTTAGTTCTGTCATTTGGACGCAAACGCAACGAAGATAACGATGGAAACGAATTTTACTTTATCCTCATTTTTTCATGTCTTTCTGTTGGATGCCTGCATGTCCCTCGTTCTCGGGGGTACCGGAGCATAGCTCCTGATGCCTCAGCCTTTTTACACCCCTGGTATGGAGCAAAGCAGTGAGGTAATCTTACAGAAGCCGCTGAAGAACGATTGTTTTTTACAATACACTGACGAAATTGAGAAGTGTTCCACAATACGTTGCACATTCTCCACGGGAGACTGCTGTAGGGCTCCGGGCGAGCGTCGCCTGTTTCCCCCATGTAACGAACCGCGGCGCGCCGGCGACTAGCGTGTGTTTTCTCTGCGGTGAGGACTGTCTCCTGGGGCTGGCATGCGTGGCGAGTTCTCTGCTCGCCCGCCCGTCGCGGTCGCCAGCTTTAGAAGGGACGGCAGCGCCCAGTGCTATGCGGGAAGCTGGCGCACAGGCGCCACTCTCATTTCCCGGTGCCCACTCTTCTCTATTTGCTTCCCCTCCGCTCTCTTCGTTGCTACGTGTAGACACAGGGTCGGCAACTGGCGGCCAGCGAGCGGGATGCGGCCCGCGATTGGTTTCAATCTGGCCCGCGGAAGAATTTCGAGGGAGAGACAGAGAGAAGCTCGCGTTGCGCTCCGCCCGGGTCGCATTTCCGGATATTCCCGCCGACACTCGGCTCGCCTTGAGTTGGCAGCTCAAAGCACGGACAAGTTAAATTTACGCTTTCTCCGACCATGCACAGTGCCATTTCACCGCCGGTGGGTTTTTCCAATGTGAACGCGAAGTTGTGGTCCATGTGCTTATGTGCGTGTGCACAGTGGAGGAAACAGCTGCACCATCTTGAAGGTGTGTGGGAGAAGAAGTATGGCACATGGAAGGTAGAGTCTCTCACATGTTCAATATTATTGTCAATACGACAATATAATGACCAGCTGAGGGGAGAGTTGCCCTTATGTCAGTATTATAAATATTGACGAACACTGAAGATGCAACAGAAATATTCTCACAAGGGAACCTCCCCATCGCACCCCCCTCAGATTTAGTTATAAATTGGCACAGTGGATAGGCCTTGAAAAACTGAACACAGATCAATCGAGAAAACAGGAAGAAGTTGTGTGGAACTATGAAAAAATAAACAAAATATACAAACTGAGTAGTCCATGCGCAAGATACGCAACATCAAGGATCATGTAAGCATAGGAGCGCCGTGGTCCCGTGGTTAGCGTGAGCAGCTGCGGAACGAGAGGTCCTTGGTTCAAGTCTTCCCTCGAGTGATAAGTTTACTTTCTTTATTTTCGTAAAGTTATGATCTGTCCGTTCGTTCATTGACGTCTCCGTTCACTGTAATAAGGTTAGTGTCTGTGTTTTGCGACCGCACCGCAAAACCGTGCCTCTTCAATGGGAACCGAAAACATTTGATCGCAAGGTCATAGGTCAACCGATTCCTCCACAGGAAAACAGTCTGATATATTCTATACGACACTGGTGACGACATATGCGTCACATGACAGGAATATGTTGTCGACCCACCTAACTTGTACACTTGGCGAATGGGTAAAAAGATTCTTCTACCTTGCCCGATTCAGGTTTTCTTGTGGATGTGATAATCACTCCCATAAAAGTGATGAAAACATAAGAGTTTGTGACATGAACAGAAAATAAAAAATTAACCTTTTCGCTCGAGGGTGGACTTGAACCAACGACCTCTCGCTCCACATTTGCTCACGCTAACCACGGGACCACGGCGCTACTACGATGCATCTTGTCTTGATGTTGCTTATGTTGCACATGGACTACTCAGTTTGTATATTTTGCTTATTTTTTCATAGTTCCACACAACTTCTTCCTGTTTTCTCAATTGATCTGTGTCCAGTTTTTCAAGGCCTATCCACTGTGCCAACTTATAATTAAATGTGCCGAGGGTGCGATGGGGAGGTTCCCTTGTCAGTAGTACCTATAAGTATTGAGCATATGAGGACAGATGTTATCGCCCTGAAAATTCAACATTCTGTTTTCAAAATTTGGGATCTGTATAATACAGTCAAAATACACTGAGGCACAAAAATCTTGGGATATATCCTAATAGCCGGCAGCTGTGGCCGAGCGATTCTAGGCGCTTCAGTCCGGAACCGCGTGCATGCTACGGTCGCCAGTTCGAATCCTGCCTTGGGCATGAATGTGTGTGATGTCCTTAGGTTAGTAGCTCTAAGTCTAGGGGACTGATAACTTCACATGTTAAGTCCCATAGTGCATTTGAACCATTTTAACCTCCTAATATCAGGTCGGACCTCCTTTTGCCTGGCGTAATGCAGCACCTCAACATGCCATTGACTTAACAAGCTGTTGCAAGCCCGTGCAGAAATATTGAGCGATGCTAACACTATAGCCGTCCATAAATGCAAAGTGCTGCTGGTGCAGGACTTTTTTGCACGAACTGACCTGTCAATTATGTCCTAAAGGGATTGATATTGGGCTATCATGGAGGCCAAATCATTCTCTCGAATTGTGCAGAAGGTACTTCAAACCAATCGCGAACAATTCTGGCCTAGTAACATGGCGCATTGTCATGCATAAAAGTTCCATCGTTGTTTCGGAGCCGGCCGGTGTGGCCGAGCGGTTCTAGGTGCTTCAGTCTGGAACCGCGCGATGCTACGGTCGCAGGTTCGAATACTGCCTCGGGCATGGATGTGTATGATGTCCTTAGTTAGGTTTAAGTAGTTCTAGGTTCTAGGGGACTGATGACCTCAGATGTTAAGTCCCATAGGGCTCAGAGCCATTTGAACCATTTGTTTGGGAACATGAAGTGAATGAATGGCTGAAATGGCCGAATTTAACCTTTTCCACTCGACGATCGGTTCAGCTGGCCCAAAGAACCCAGTCCAGTCCCCGCAAACACAGCCCACACCATTATGAAGCCGTCAACAGATTGCACAGTTCTTTGTCGACAACTTGGGCACTTGGCTTCGTGGGGCCTGCGCCACACTCTATTTACCATCAGCTCATACCAACTGAAATCGAGACTCATCTGACTGAGCCACGATTTCCAGTCGTCTAAGGTCCAGTCGGTAGGCTATCGAGCCCAGGGGAGGTGCTGCAGGCGATGTCGTGCTCTTGGCAAAGGCACTCGCATCAGTCGGGTGTTGCCATAGTCATTAACGCCAAATTTCGTCGCACTGTCGTAACGGATACGCTCGTCGTAGGTCCCGCATTGATTTCTGCGCATATTTCACGCAGTTTTTCTAGTCTGTTAGCCCTGACAACTTCGCTGCTCTCGGTCATTAAGTGAAGGCTGTCGGCAACTGTGTTGTCCTTGCTGAGAGGTAATGCCTGAAATTTGATATTCTGGGCACATTCTTAACACTGTGCATTGCGGAATATTGAAATCCCTTACGATTTCAAATGGAATATCGCATGCGTCTAGCTCCAACTACCGTTCTGCGTTCAAAGCCTGTTAATTCGCGACGTATGGCCATAATCACGCCGAACTCCTGTTGATATGAATCATGTGAGTACAAATGCCAGCTCTGGCAATGCACCGCCCCTATTATACCTTCTTTACGCGCTTCTACCGCCTACGTTTAGGTGCGTATTGCTATCCCATGACATCTGTCAGTGTATGCGAACTTCAAGCGATTTAAACTTTTAAACTTTTCATTATTAACGAAGAAATGAAGATATGATTTATTTATTATTACACAAACAACCCTTGCATATGCGATAAGTTACCAAAATTATTTTTCGACAATTATTTAAAAATGATTGCTAATAGTGAGGAGAACATTGCATAAGTCCGGCGCACTCGCTCCCGAAAAGCATTTCTCAGTAATTGCATAGACGATAGCACTGTTCACACCTCTGAAAATACGCCGAAGACAATGTGCAGTGAAGAGATCTGAAGGTTTTTAATCAGTAGAGCCTCCTTTATTACACAACATCTTAAAAGTGTTTATTGACATAATATATAGGTGTACATACTGTTTTGTAAAGGGTCCATTTTGACTACGAATATCGGGTAAAGAATATAGTTTATAATGTCCCGAACGTGTGGTGCCCCGTCATCACGCAATTTCGTCTGATGCTAGACACAGTTTGACTATTCTTAGTAAATTTCGTATCTTCTTATTCGCCTCAATTGAGGAAGAATAAGGTACAGCAAGGAAAATTCTTTTCTATAGTCACTTTATGACATTTTCGTAAAATTCAGTTATTGATTTTCCTTACCGCCCAAGCAACCAGCAATACTCCTTGACGCTTTAGCGGTCTAGTAATTCATCCACTACATTTTCTTCTAACATTGCGCCTGTGTGACTTTCGGCCATCTTCAGAGAGAACCGCCAGAACAATTCTGTAGTTACATTCTAACATACGGTGTGTTCGGAACTCCCCATTACAGACTTCAAGGCTTGTAGAGGGAAGAAAGTAGATATTATTTTGAATTGGAACCAATGTCCGTAAATGTACGGTTTCCGTGCTGCGGCCATTTGAAAGCATATCGGTAACGCGACCCTTTTACAAGTAATTCAAGTAATTGATTAGGAATCACCCAGTACGTCACTTAACAGCCAAAAAAACTGCTTGTGTACTCGTTGACACTCGTCTCTTCAATGTTGTGGAGTACGACCTCTTCCAGTTCGCGTGTGCCGTGTATCCTTGGAGCAAGCACCACGGTCACGGCCGCTGACGGTGAAGGTATTCTACCTCGAAGTCGTTGCGTAATTGTGGCGAAAAGGGGATGCTATGGAGTCCGACGTTGTGGAGAACGATTCTGATAAAGGTGACGAACAGCTCTTCCTTTACCCTGAGTTACGCCGTTCAGAAGGATCATGTCGGTGTGTTCTGCAAAACGTATGCTCAACCATGTTGGTCTAACACTCAGAGACACTTCAATAAGGCTCGAAGCAGGTCAGAGAGATGGGATGGACGTCAAACGAAGTCAACCAATTCTACGCAACCATCGCCCCCCCCCACCCCCAATTGTGACTAACATGCTGTATGCCAACCCAGCAAACATGTTTTCAAACGGCTGTAGCACGGAAAAGACACGCCTACGGAGAGGTATTCCTATTCAAAATATGTTCTCACACGCCTTACAAGTCCTACAAGTTTGTAATGGGGATTTCCGGTCACGATACTCATTTTTGTGAATATCTTTACAGTCTGACAGTTGGAAAAGACACTGACGTCCCTAGTGGCGAAAAAGCAGTTATAGGATTAATGTTTGTTAATAATTATTCTCCTACTTAACTGACGAAATAGTTATAACGGTTTTGCTTTCCAAGGATTAGTTCGGTATGGAGAGACATGAACGATCACGAAACAAATGTGAAAACAACCGAATATCACTGATTCAGTGAGAAAAACTACAATTTATTCACAAAGGAATCCTATAAGTGTAGCTTACTCCACTGAGCCAAAATATTACGACCGCCTGCTTAATAGCTTATTTGTCCGTCTTTGGAGCGAAATACATCACTGATTCTGCTTACCAGGGATCCGACAGTTTTTTGGTAGGTCTGCGGAGGTATGTGGCATTATATGTCTATGCATAGCTCTTGTAATTTGCGTAAATAATGGGCCGCTGATTTGCTTACGCGGTGGTAGCGACCCAGATGTGTTCCATAGGATGTACAGCAAGCAACTTTGGTCACCAACACATCAATGAGAGTTTAGTATAATGCCCCTCAGATCACTGTACCACAGATCTGGCTTCAAGGCAAGGACAATTATAGTGCTGAAAGGTGGCATCGTCATTGGGGCAGACATCAAGCATGAAGAGACGTAGATGCTTCGCAACTGACGACGTGTCTTTGATTTTACGACAGGTCCCACGTAAACGCAGAAGAATGTCTCCCATAGCATAATACTTCTCCCATCAGCCTGCGTCCGTGGCGCGCTGTACATTACGAGACGACTTTCACCACGATGAGGCCTTTGTGGAGCGAACATCGACCTAGTGTAGCAAAAATGTGCTTCATCCGAAGAGTCGACACGTTTCCACTGACTGACGGTCGAATTTCAACGGTCCCGTGCTCACTGCAATCGTAATTGACGATGTCGTTGGGTCAGCATATGAACACGTAGTGGTGGTCTGCTGCGGAGCTCCGTGTTCAACAATGTACTCTGACCAGTGTGCTCTGAAACAATTGTGCGTGCACCAGCATTGTGCTCTTTCGGCAGAGATGGCACGGACGACCATCTATTCTACTCTACAGAGCAGACAAAATTCCGAACTCCTCGTCCTGTGAAGAGTCGTGGACGTCCAACTATTGAGCGCATAGTGGTAGTTTCACTGTTCTTCTAGCTCTTTCCGTAGATGCTCACGACAGTAGCACGTGAACATTCGACCAGCTTCTCTGTTTTCCAGATACTCGCTCACAGGCTCTGCATAATCTGCTCTTTGTCAACGTTGCTTTTCTTAATGTATTTCCCCATTTGCAGCCCACATCTTCGCTTGGGTTATCCCCCGACCGTGTCTGCTCTGCATACATACTTTTGTTATCGCGTTACGTTCCCGCAAATCTTCCATGCGGCATCCTACGTTGCGGTGTGCAGCGGTCATAATGTTTTGGCTTACCAGTGCGTACGCATATAAGATGCATGAAAATCATATGTTTCTGTTGTCTGTTCTTCTTATGCCAAGTACTTTCGTCGAAACGAAACAATTGTACATGCCTTCTAAAGATTTGCGCGTTCCTACTCATCAACAGACTTCCTGATACACGAATATTCGTGTAAATGTAACTAGTTTTGCTTCAAAACCGAATGTGCTGAAGATTATTGCTGTTTTTAGCCCAGTGTAGCAACAACTGTGAATAAGATTTTTTTGTGTATTGGGGAACAGTGTTGTCGCTTTTGACATTTTATTATGTGTGGTTCTCACTCGAGCGACACTTGTAGCGGCTTATTTCATAGCTTTCGTAATGTAGATATAGCTTTCCATACATTTCTTACGTTCCACAATCATTGATTTGACTCGAAATGTACTGCAAGAAACTTCATGCTGTCAGCAGTTGTACGATGTCTTTCTCCCAAAGGCCTGGTCTTCCGTTGTTTACTAATCTTTTTGTGTTCTAAAAGGAAATGACGTTCTTCAGTAAATATCCTTAGGTTTTAAGTAAATCGGAAGTAATCTCTTCGCCGTTTCATACCTTCCAGAATCCTTAGGAAACTAAAAAAGACGAAAACGTGGTGCCATTTTTTGTGAGTACCTATTTTTACGGCGCTACGTACGCACCACACTGTAAAAACTGTGATACAGTTCATTATAGACGCACTCACCCCATACCGTATACAAAAGTGTAGATTTATGTCCGCTTGGTGCACTGCAGTCGCAGTGTATAACAAAACTCCGCAGAAGCGTCGTAAAAGTACTCGCATATGTTAGACTGTGCCACAGTACACGACAGTACTCGTTCTGTAGTTGTAGGGTAACTTTCGTTTCATAACAATTCGCGCAGTCTCACACAAAGTCGAAGACGGCACGATCGGCTATCGACAATCGATACGGACCTCTCACAGGATTTTATGTGCTCCTACCAGAGGTCTACAGAAACATGTCATCCTTGGAAAGATCTATTGTAATTATTGCTATAATAAAACCTCGCCTAAAGATGTCGACGGTTAATGCCGTCATATAAGAGTGCTCTCTTAGGAGTGAGTTATTATCGTCAATAATTTCCAGTAAGCCGTTTCAGTGTAACGGAGCAGTGAAAATTTATCACAAATGCTTAATAACGCATCAACGACACAATCCCTTAATACAATACAATATATGACAACCAAGACCGGAGTTAACCATTGTATGCTTAAGTGCGAGAGTAATGAATAACGTCATGGTTTCTGGAATCGAAACTTGTTGATTCGTATCCCGTTACATGCATTTTTTTCTTGTTAGCGTTGTTAACACGTTCTGTTACTTTCTTATCAATACTGCAATACTGGATGTTACTTATATTCAGTCTCATTTGAGAACGAAGGGTGAAATAAATTTTCAGCGATTTCGAAGTATGTGGTTAGGAAGCTAAGAGCTTAAATTACTGTGACAGAAAAGGGCAACAATAAAATTCATATTTTTTCGTTTCGCAAGTATCTGGCTCTTTATTTCCGCAAATGTGCTCCCTTTCGAGTGTGCGGTTACACAGGAACATAAAAGGGCGTTTAAATTGCTGGGAGTGAAACGAGGAGCATTAACATTCATACTATTCCTTGTCACAAATATTTCGCTGTTTATTTACAATTAATGGCGTTTTCCAAGGGTGTTTTTACACAGGAACCTAAGGGTACAGCCTTAATTGCTGCAACTGAAACGAGCAGCAATAAAGCTCGTATTCTACCTTATAGGTAATATTTCGCTCTTGATTTCCGAATATGTGGCGATTTCGGAATGCGTGGTTAGGCTGAAACCTAAGAACACAGCTTTACTATATATTGCTATTGAAAGGCGCTGCAATAAAATTTGTATTACTTCTTCTCACAAATATTTTTAGCTTTATTTCCGAATGTATAACGACTTCCGAGTGCGTGATTAGGCAGGAACCTAAGAAGATGCGAGTGAATCGAAGAGTAATAATATTCATATTCTTCCTTTTCACAAAGTCGATAGCCGACCATGTGGTCGTCGATATTGTGCTTGACGTCAAAATGACGTCACATTTGCTGGAACTGTTGTGAAACGAACATTACCCGTCGTTTTAAACCACTGAATACACAAGTGCCACAGAAGCTGATCGGCGGCAAACAGTATGTATAAATTCAGTCTGAGGCTGTTTGGTCGATTCATGCTAGGATCCGATGTGTCATTATAAGCTGCCCAACGAATCGGTTGTGGCAGAGCACTGCATCGACACTGGTCTTTGAATACGGTATGAGATTGTCGAAATTATAATATCGATTTCATCTTTTTGGAACTCTGTGGTGAAAGAGGCAGAAGAATTTTCTTAAGAAAGTAGTGGTTTCAACTTAGATTATAGAATGCGGTGCTTCCTTTAATAAACTCACAAAGAAGGCGCTACAGTGCTGATAATAATGACACATTCGACATCTCAGTGTGGATCGACTGAGTAGCCACATATTCCATTTATGCATTCTCTTAGCCGCCGATGAATGTCTCTGGCGCTTTTGCCTTCTGATGTTTGAAATGACGGAACAAGTACTGCAGCATACTTCAGCTTACTTGAGGATGGCCAGCAGTTACATGGCGGAAGTGTTAGAAGAGGAAGAAGAATTGAAGTTTATGCGGCTGTACTTCCAACATTTCATGGGCGAACGAGCGATACTGCTTAAACAAACTCTGAGCACAATCGAGGAATCATTAGGTTCTGCGCTTGCAGTTAGTTACACTTGAAATTATTAAGTTGGTGCTTACGTTCGTCGCATTTTTGTTCTGCATGTTGGTATTACGGTTTCTATGGGTTTATTTATCGACTGTCATTTTTTATTTGTAGTTCACTGTTCCTATCTGCGATTACATATTTCTATTTTGTCACTTGGAAATAGTGAGTGGAGCTGTACATTAGAAAATAGATTGACATGTGGAGAAATCGGATTTCCGACGTATTCTTCTGTTAGAGTTCAGTAGAGGAGTGAGAGCAGTGGAGGCAGCCAGGAACATTTGTTTCGTGTATGGGGATAGAGCACGGAAAGAAATGGTTTTCCCGTTCTAAGGAGGATCGTGTTGACATTAATGACTCTCCACATTCAGTAAGACCTTCATTGTTCGATAGAGATCGTTTAAACGCATTAACCTACAACCTTACATGTCATGTGCAGATGCGATGTGATAATTCCACCATCGTGCGACCATCGCATGCAATGGGGAAGGGTCAAAAATCGAATATATGTCTACGGCGTACTCTAAGCCAAAATAACAAAAATCAAGTGGGTGGCCATATGAGCATCTCTGCTTGCGCGTCATTGCTTGGCTCGTGGCTGACGATTCTTATCCTAATCGTTACTGGTGACGGGAAATGGTGTCCTTATGCTAACGTAAGGAAAAGAGAGGAATGGTTGAGCTCAAACAAAGCAGCAACTCCTCGTACAAAGACCTGTGCGTATTCACAAAAGATACTGTCATACACCTGGAGGAACAGCGAAATTGTGGTGTACTAGGAATTGCTTCCCCGAGGAGTAACCATCACTGCTAACATTAACTGTCAACAACCGAAACGTCTTACAGACGCAGTTCAAGAACAACGACCAGGAAGACTGCGTGAAGTGTTGCTGCTAGACCGACAAGAGACAGTATAGAGGAGCTGGGTCGCGAAGTCTTTCCGCAGCCTCTTTATTCACTTGATCTCGCGCCCTCAGGTTTTCACCTTTTCCGCACCCTGTGGAACAACTTCAAGGAACTTCCTTTCCGTGCGAAAATGCGCTCCGAACATGGCACGGAGGTTCAAATGGCTCTGAGCACTATGGGACTTTACATCTGAGGTCATCAGTCCCCTAGAACTTAGAACTACTTAAACCTAACTAACCTTAGGACATCACACACATCCATGCCAGAGGCAGGGTTCGAACCTGCGACCGTTGCGGTCGCGCGATTCCAGACTGAAGTGCGTAGAACCACTCGGTCACACCAGCCGGCGAACATGGCTCGAGTACTTCACCACAAATCCACGTGACATCTACAGTCTTGGAATCGAAAAGTTACTCCAGCGTTGGCAAACAGTTGTAAGTAGTGAAGGAGAATGTAAAATCTATTATGTGCATCTGTTGTGTTCATTAAACTTATGCAAAAGTGCTATGAACTGATGCACGAACCTAATAAAAACCATATAACTATTTTCCAGGTAATCGGACTATGTAGTAATCGGACTATGTACTGTTATCAACGTACATTTAAAAGCGATCTGCAGTCCTCGAAACACCAAAATATTCTTTCATTAATACACGTCGCCGGAGTGGTATAAAACCGAAGGTATACTTCTGACTTTTAGCACCCGTCAAGGTTAAATAACTTCTTCACATCCATCTAAACAGTTGATTAAAATTTCATAATAGACAGATCTGATGTAATATTCTTCTTGGATGAATAAGGTAGATCAGATCATTCAGTGAATTATTTTCCATAAAGCACTTTCACATAGTTTAATTTCACAAACGATATACAAAGTTAGGTCACCTGTCCTGACTGATTCCATAAAAATGAACTTACTCGAGGGTGACCGAGAAGAAATTGACTACATTTAAAATAAATATGTAATAATGAATGTTTGTTGATTTATTTGATTGTAAAATCATAATCTCCGCAGGGTACCTTGCGGGGCCCCACTCGACCACCTGGTTATTGTATTTGGCGGTGCGTAGAAACGTGCCAAAGTTTTAAATTTCGCATTTAAGAAATCTTTCACCCAGGAGAATCGTACAATCATACCGTCGTTTCACCATTACAAAGACTCACGTATAGAGGACATACTAATAAGCATCGCTGGTGTAGAGAAACGACTGAAAGAGTTAAAACCAAATAAGTCGCCAGTACCTGATGGAGTCTCAGTTCGATTTTACACACCGTATTCTACGACATTGGCCTACTACTTAGCTTGCGTTTATCGCCCATCTCTCGACCAGCTTAGTCCCAAGCGAATGGGAAAAGGAGACCTGCAAAATTACAGACCAATATCCTTAACATTGGTTTCCTGCAAAATTATTCAACACGTTCTGAGTGCAAATATAATAAATTTCCTTGACACAGGAAAGCTTCTGTGCACAGAGTAGCACAGATTTGGGAAACTCATATTGCTCTTTTCTCACATGACATTCTACAAGTCATGATTAGACGGCAACAGGCAGATCCCACATTCCTAGCCTTCGGGACAGCGTTTGACACGGTGCCACAATACCAACTGTTAACGAAGGTACAAGCGTGTGGAATAGGTTCCCATGGATGTGAGTGGCTCGAATACTTGTTAAGTAACAGAACACGATGGCGACTGTTCACCAGAGACAAGAATATCGTCAGGAGTGCACCAGGGGAGTTAGATAAGACCACTGTTATTTTCTATAAACATAACTGATCTGGTAGACATGATAAGCAACAATCTGCGGTTGTTTGCTGACAGTGCTGTGGTGTACATGAAGGTGTCGTCGTTGAGTGACTATAGGTGGACACAAGATGACGTAGACAAAATATTTAGTTGGCGCGATAAATGGCAACTAGCTCTAAATGTAAAAAAGTGAAAGTTAATGCAAATGAGTAGGAATCACAAACCTACAATGTTCCAGTAAAGCATTAGTAGTGCTCTGCTTCACACAGTGACGTCGATCAAATATTCAGGCGTAACGTTGCAAAGCAATGTGAAAGGCATGAGTATGTAAGTAGTAAGGTACGGAAGCCCGCCCTGTTAGCCGATCGGTCTAAAGCACGGCTTTCCGGAGTGGGAGGGAGCGCCTAGTCTCCAGCACGAATCCTCCCTGCTGACTTGTGTCGAGGTCCGGTGAGCCGGCCAGTCTGTGGATGGTTTTTAGCGGTTTTCCATCTGCCTCGGCGAATGCTGGCTGGTTCCCTTTATTCCACCTCAGCTACACTATGTCGGCGATTGCTGCGCAAGAAGTTCTCCAAGTACGCGTGCATCACCATTACTCTACCACCCAAACACAGGGGTTACACTCGTCTGGAGTGAGACGTTGCCTGGGGGATGTCCACCGGAGGCCGAACCGCACTATAACACTGGGTTCGCTGTGGGGCGGCGGAGGAGTAAAGTGCACTTCGATAGTCATCGTGGGGTTGCGGACCACTGCGGCTGCGTCGGGGACGCAGCCTCTCCGTCGTTTCCATGTCCCCGGTTAACATACAATACAATACAATACAATGTAGGGAAGTGGTAGACTTCGACTTTTTGGGAGAGTTCCAGAAAAGTGTGGTCCACCTATAAAGGAGACGGCATATAGTACTCTAGTGCGACCGATTGTCTAGCAGTGCTCGAATGTTTGGGATCCGCAGCAGATCAGATTAAAGGAAAACATCGAACCAATTCAGAGGCGGACTGCTAGATTTGTTACCGGTAGGTAATTATTTCCTGCAAACATGAAGATAACATTAGAGAGATTAGGGCTCGTGCGGAGACAAATAGACAGTCGTCTTTCTTCGTTATGTTTGCGATTGGAACAGGAAAAGGGAATGACTAGTTGTGGTACAGCGTTCCCTTCGGCACGCACCATAAGGTAGAGTGTGGAGTATGCATGTAGATAGATGTAGGTGAAGAACAGCCATCAGTGCTCATCGTATCTCCAACACGTACACGTAACAAGCAAAAATGGCCTAGTCCGTATCTTTGTTAATATGAATTATACTTGTGCGGCGGCTGTGAAAAAATTTGCGGTCTCTGAGTTTGCGCCATGGCAGCATCCTCGCACAGAGCACGGGTCAGTAATCGCTACTCGCCCGGGGAAGTAACCCATCAGACTTCCTACTGCCCTTATAACAGCCGGTTAACCTCGTGGCCCTCGTATCCTGACAACAGCACAGGGAGAAGTGTCTTTTTCTCGTCAGACAGACAGCTCCGTATTCAATCTCCTCGCGCCGCGTCACCTCTCAAAGCAGCGAGCGTCCACTCGCACCTGTGTCGTCTCTCTTACTACTCTAATTGTTTTTGCTTCTTCTTCTTACATTTTAAAAGAAGTATTCTTTCTCATTAGAGACACAGACAGGGAGGCCTGTAATTTCCTGTGAAATGGCAGTTACTAGGTTTTAACCCTTTCATTTTTGAACGCGATTTTACAGTGCGGTCGGGACGCTCCATGCGGCAGTGTCCAGTGTGCTCCGTGCTGGCGGGATGTGGCACTGAGTACTGGAGCGCCTGCTACGCCAACAAGGAGACTGTACGAACTTCCCCTCATCGATTCGATTGATATTAATAGGTTGTGTATGACATCTCGTGGAAATCGGGTTTTCTGCCGGATATCAGCGTCTTAGAAACACGATATTTCGACGTCATTACTTGACGTCTTCATCAGGTGTGACCTGAGACTGGCTGCTTGCTGGACCGGGTCGCATATTTATGCCTGCCCGGTGCCTGGTGTTCTGTTTGCCGTTCCCTAGTCGGTCCGCGCCCGCGAGTCGCGCTATCCTGCCGCTCTAGGTGTTTCCACTTCCGTCCGCGCCCACTCTGGCCGCCTCCAACTGCGGTCGTGGCCTCCTGGTGTTGCCTTCTCGGTCCGCGCCCGTGAGTGGCGTTCCCCTGCCACTCTGGACATTCCCTATTCCGTCCGCGCCCGCTCTGGCCGCCTCCATCTGCGGTGGTGGCCTCCTGGTGTTCCCTTTTCGGTCCGCGCCGGCAAGCGGCGCTCCCCTGCCACTCTGTACGTTCCCTATTCCGTCCGCGCCCGCTCTGGCCGCCTCCGACTGCGGCTGAGGCTTCCTGGTGATCCCTTCTTGGTTCATGCCCGCAGTGTGCGGATGTCTGAGGGTCGTTGTTGGTGTGTCCTTATCCATGCTCCCCGACGTTCAATTTGGCTTCCGCCGTGGCCATGCCACCATGCACCAGCTCCTCCGCCTCGTCGAGGAGGCACTGGACGCCATCGAGCGTCGGGAGTACTTAGGGGCCATCTTCCTCGACGTCTCCCAGGCCTTCGACTCAGTCTGGCATGAGGGTCTGCTGTATAAGCTCTTTGACCATGGCTTCTCCATCTCCCATGTCCGTCTCATCGCCACTTACCTTGAAGGCCGCTCTTTCCATGTTCGAATCCCGGAAGGTACCTCCACCAGGAGGCGCATCAGGGCGGGTGTTCGGCAGGGGAGTGTGCTCGGCCCTGTCCTCTACAGCCTTTTTACGGCCGACACGCCCATCACTCCGAGGGTTCATCTCGCCCTGTATGCCGATGATACGGCGGTTTATGCTCGCTCCCGGAGCAAGGCCCTCCTCCGACAACATCTTCAATCTGCCATCGACACTCTCATGGAGCATGCCAAAAAATGGCGCCTCGCCTTTAACCCTGCTAAAACACAGGCTCTCATCATGTGTCAGCGCCGTTGGCCCATCAACTACCCCCCCCCCCCCGTCACTGTCCTTGGTACCCTCGCCCCATGGGCAGGGACCGCCAAATATCTGGGGGACACCTTGGACAGGGTCGTCACCTGGCGTCCCCACATTGAGGACATACGGCGCAAGGCCTTGGGGTGCCTCGGTCAGCTCTATCCTTTCATAAATCCGTCTTCCTCCCTTCCCCAATATCTTGGCGTCCTCCTCTACACGTCCCTGATCCGCCCCATCCTGGAATATGCTTCAGTTGTGTGGGGCAATGCCGCCCCTACACATCTCCACCGTCTCCAGACGGTGCAGAACCGTGCTCTCCGGCTTGCCCTCCGCCTCCTGTACCATTTCCCCACCCACGAACTTCATTTGCTGGCTGGTATCGCCCTCCTTCACGACCGTGTCTGCTCCTCTGCCGTTTCCTTTTATCAGCACTCCCGCCAATGTGCCAATCCTCTCATCCTTTCCCTTGGCACCCGCCTCCATAACCTGGCCACCACCCGATGGCCTGACCTCCTTGCCCCCTGATCCCTGGTCGCCCCTTTTCCCTTCCCCTCCTCGCTCCCCACGTTCCTTTCCTTTCTTTCTCCCCCCATCCCTGCCGGCTGCTCCACGACTCTTCTACGTTCTCTCGTCCTTCTTTCCCTCCTTGTTCTAGTCCTCCTCTCCCTCCATATGCTTTCCCACCCCCCGGGGACCGCTCCCCTCCCACTTAGAGGTTCTCCGACCCCTCATTCTACGCGTGTCTGCCTCACCATCCGAGTCAACGGCCGGCTCGATTGGTCTTCGTTTTTCTGATTTTCTTCTCTCATTCTCTCTTCTGCTTCTTCTCTTCAATCTCATTAAAAGACCGGCTTGTCAATTGAGCCTTTCGTCTTCCTGCTTCTCTTACTGTCCCTTCTACTATCCTTTTCTCTTTCACAAAAAAAAAAAAAAAAAAATACCCACACCGGGCCAGCCACATGAGGCCTTTCATTTTCCTCCACTTCTACTGTCTCTCTCTCACTCTCCTGTCTTCTTTGGGTATTTAAAAAAAAAAGCAACATGCACACCGCCAAGCCATTCCCTATCGCCAAGACTCCACTCGCCACACCGCCACGAGGAAGGCGAAGCGCCCCAGCGCTAGAACTTCCTGCTCAAGCCGAGGGTCCACCCTCACCTGTGCAGCGTCAGCGTCTGCGTCAGCAAGCAGCCAGTCTCAGGTCACACCTGATGAAGACGTTAAGTAATGACGTCGAAATATCGTGTTTGTAAGACGGTGATATCCGGCAGAAAACCCGATTTCCACGAGATGTCATCAAATCGCCGGGAAAGTCTAAGAAATTACTGGTTGTGTATGGCTCGACAAGGGGAAAATCGCGTTTCAAAATCGGAGGCCTCTTTATAAATTATAGATGGTCGCTAGTATTCAAGAATAATTAAGAGAGAGTTTCTTCACTTATATTAATTACTTATTCAAACCGCGACAGGTTTCGGGATTTTAAAATCACATCTTCAAAAGTATGAGATTATCGTATTTAGTAACACACAACATGCGGTTGGGACAGTCAGTGCAGGAGCACCAGTCACTGCACATTGGCGGGAACTGTCCGCGGCCGGGCAGCCGCACTATTCACTCTTGCACTCACTGGACCGACTATATGTTGTGTGTAATTTCATACAACTGAAGATGGGATTTTAAAACCACGAAACCGATCGTGGTTTGAATGAATAATTAACACAACTGAAGTAGAATTCTCTAAATTGATTATCACGCCTCTCAGTTGTGAATGTTCTACGTACCGAATATTGTACAATATTCAACGCATTCGCAGCCGCTCGAGTAAGCGCTTGGTTTCGTAATCGCCAGATCTTTGGATCGAATCTCGCTTTCGCCCTTTAATTTCATTCCATGTAATTCTAATAAGAGATATGAGAGGTGACGAAATTATGTGATGACTGAGAACCGTTTATGAATGTAAACCAGATTTGTTTTGCAATAGATAAATTGAAAAAACCATGCAAGTGCAAAAATTAGGCTTTCATTATATCAACATCGCAATAATTATTGTTTTCCATGTTCTGTGGTCAGTATTATCCTGATACGTGCAGTGCTCCACAGGTTAGTAATTATATTTTCCATAAATATAGATACAATAAAACTGGACCGGAATACAGACTACTCGCCAATTGCGCACGAATTGTTGCCCGCCACGAGCAGATACAACAACAAATAAACAAACATGTAATAATTAGATAATAAAGAAATACTGACAATGAAAGACGCAGTCGCAACACCTTCGAAACAATAATTGGAAACTCACAGGCAACAATGTGCAGTATAGTACTCGGGACCGGTTTTCGAGCGCCACCCTTTATAAATAAACTAGCTGTACTTACTGGACTGAAAGCTCTTATATCCAATCGGTTACCAAAAAAAATTTGCTTACTTTTTTCAAGATAACGATTATGAAAATAATAACTGAATCGTTAAATGTTAATAATTTACACAGTCATAATAAATCTGTTTGTTAGAATTGTGTGAGAATTCTTCACTCTTCTTTGGGATGACGTCCAACTCGTGCGTGACATCACCTGGAATGTCGATTTAATCGTCAAATGTTTGTCCCTTTGGTGAATTTCTCCTATGTTCATATTGATAAAACCACGTGTCGTCACCCGAGACAACTTTTTTTATAACATAAAAGAATTTACCGCATTTTACATTTCAGTCAAATCGTTACAGGCGTCCACGCGTGGTTTTTTTATTTTTTTTTTTATTTTTGGAAGGCAAGGTGTACGGGAAAAACTTTGCACACACTTTTCTCTTCTTCAACGTTCTGAGAACGTCATGAACACTTGATTTAGACATGTTACTCCACTGTGATTTGCGTCACAAGAACATGACACACTCCAGTCATAAGTCCACTATTTAAATCTACGTAGTCAAAACTGACTGGTCGACGCAAGTCTGTTATCTTCAGTTGTTGGTTCAAACTGTCAACAATTTTAGTGCGCTGGCGTCACTTATACGCCAGGAATAAAATCAGTTTCGAAACGTTTTGGAGACACGGTGTATATTTAGCGTTCGTCCACTGTAACCGGGAGTCGAATGTTATTTCGTAGTTACTCGAAACACTATCTACCACTATAATCTGCCACGCTCATTCGTTTTGGTTTCAGAAAATATGGTGAATAGTTGTTCAATTTGCTACACTGTCATCGAGGTGATGCCCTCTATGGTGTTCTATTTCTTTTGTTTGAAGCATGCTTTAATGTATAAACACTGAAATTCGCCACTTTTCTCAATCTCTCCGGCCGAATGTCACAGTGTTACGTATCCAATTTCAACCTCCTAGTACAACTGGGATTACGATTTTTCAACGAGGGTGTCAGTACATTTCACTTCGTGGCACAAATCTATGGAATTTTCCGCGATTTCTGTTACTATCCAATGGTATACAGTTTATAAACTTGTAATGTGACACATCTTACTATTTAAAGGTGCTGTAATAATTTATGACGAACACTGAGTTTTCGGTAGAGCAAAATAAGTACGACGTTCTCAGGAACGCCACTGTTTCTCTGCAGTCACAGCTGTCTGGAAATACGAGAGCTTTTCATCAACAGAATACACCGAATGAGTCTACATTAACGCACATATCGAGACGGTTTGCACGGGACAGCTCCCGCAACTGCTGCACTCTGCTTCACTGTGTCGAAACAATTGTAAGAGCACCCAGGTCAATGGAGCAGTTTTAGTGAATACGTGGCAACAACAGGTAGTGCTCTAAAAATTGAATTTCAGTTTTGTAGTGGACAGACCACTTGTTTTGTGCCCTTCAGTCCAAAGACTGATCTGATGCAGCTCTCCACTCTTGTCTTCCCTACTTAATCCACTTCAGCTCTGCGCAAAGCATAATTTACATCCATTTCAACCTTCTTACTGTACTCCCTCTACAATTGTCACCTCACTCACTTCCTTCCAGTACCAAATTCACGTTTCCTTGATGTCTCAGGATGAGTCCTACCAGCCGAACCCTTCTTTTAATCACAACTTTCCTTTTCCCTCAGTTCGATTCAGTACCTCCTCATCGTTTATTCGATTTATTCCTTGAATCTTTAACATTCTTCTTCAGCACCATATTTCAGTTCTTCTCATTTGAAATGTTTAATATCCACGTTTAAATTCCGTATAAGGCAACATTCAAGACAAATACCTTAATTGAGGTCTTCCTAAGCCTGAAATTTATATCCGACGTTAAAAAGTTTCTCTTATCCAGAACGATTTCCTTTGTATTTCCATGTAACATCTAATATATTCTCTACTTCAGCCAGGAGGGAACTGTCGTTCTTAATTACAGTAAACACTGATTATTTATCTTCAAGGATAGAACCTGGAATAATCAATTCAAATTTGTGCCAAAGTTTGGATTTGAACCTTGGTCTCCCACTTACTGGGTAGATGTGCTACTCACTGTACTGGAGTGGTATTGTGGGTAACACAGCAGCACAGATTACTCTAGCCCAACGCCTTCCCCAACACAAAGCAATTCACACCTCATCCCATCTTGAGTTTTCCCTTCTTAAAATGTTAGTATTGCCAAGGCTCTCCGATTTAAGTAGGGGAAAATCAAGATAGGACGGGGTTTGAATTAAAGTTAGTGTTGGGGAGAGCATTGGAAGAGAGAAGTCTGTGCAGGTGTGTAGGCACAATACCAGACTAGTGTAAAGTCGCGGCCTAGTACTAAGCCTGCGTGGACGTGCGGGGCGGCTCTTCATGTTGCAGCCGACTGGTTACGTTACGCCTAGAACCGCTCGGACACAACGACCGGCTATTGCGATCCTTGTGCAGCCACCGACCTCGTAAGTCGTTATACTTCTTGAATGAGATTTTCACTCTGCAGCGGATTGTGCGCTGATATGAAACTTCCTGGCAGATTAAAACTGTGTGCCGGACCGAGACTCGAACTCGGGACCTTTGCCTTCGCGGGCAATTGCTCTACCATCTGAGCTACCCAAGAACGACTCACGAAACGTCCTCACAGCTTCAGTTCTGCCAGTACCTCGTCTTCTATGTTCCAAACTTCACAGAAGCTCTTCTGCGAACCAAGCAGAACTAGCACTCCTGGAAGAAAGGATATTGCGGAGACATGGCTTAGCCACAGCCTGGGGGATGTTTCCAGAATGAGATTTTCACTCTGCAGCGGAATGGGCGCTGATATGAAACTTCCTGGCAGATTAAAACTGGCAGAGCACTTTCCCGCGAAATGCAAAGGTCCCGCGTTGAGTCTCTGTCCGGCACACAGTTTAAATCTGCGAGGAAGATTCAGTTATACTTCTTGTTCAACGTCTTTGTGCATTGTTCGTGAAGCGGAGGTTGCGCTTCGTACCCGTAAATAATGTCCATGTATTCGACCGGGAAAAATACTTTGAAGCTCGCCTTTGACAAGAATGCAATACGTGTGTAACCTACAGCTTTGAAAATTCGTTACTGACTGCATGAAAATTTTGGTATTTCTGCTGATAATGCTGATTTCGTAGAAATGCATAATGAGAAATACTGTATTTTTGCTAAATTGCCTGTTGCGTTAGGCAGAATATTACTGAGAATCCAAGACACATTTGAATTCCGTCATCGTGATAATTTTGTCAGCTCCGTTCATACAAGTACGGGAAACGACGAACTGAAAATTGTCAGAGAGTTAAATCTTCCCCTAGAGCTAGACAACAAAAACTTGATGGACAGGTAAAAAGCATCGAATTCGAAAAGCAGAAACAAGATTCAGTGGTGCCATGGCGCTAGATACGCACGAGTGTTCCTTACGTCCAATATTCCGTCTCACTTTCCTGCAGGTGGTTGCAAGGGACACATGATATGTCGGGCAAACTACCACATGTCAGGCGTGCAATGAACCAGGACATTCTCAAGAAAACTGCCCGCGGTCAACATTGGAGGCAAAAGAACTGATTCCTTCAAGTACTGCAACGGGCAACACCGCGCACACTCACGTGTGATACACTGATCAGTCAGTCCCCTTGTTTAATTGACGATGAATTTCCACCCTCGAACAAGACACCAGCAACGAATGAAGTACACAAGAAATCAGAGCAAGTGGATAAAACCGATGAAGACCTGTCAGCAACTCTTGTTCAGAAAAACAGAAAGAGTCCTTGAAATTTCAGTTCGACAGCAAGAAAACGAAAGATACATGGAAAATGAAAGCCCTTGTTCTTCTTATCTAAATAAAAACAAGAACGGCCATTAGAAAAGAGTAGTACAAGCTCCGAAGAAGTTTCTGAAGAAACTCTGGTACAGATACCACGGATAAAAAAGTCCGCTAACTTTGCAGCAAAACGCGGGGGACCCGAGAGTGGGATGGAAATTCACGCGGACATAGATGTTCTTCAATCCTGACCACCATTCGTGACGTGCCCCTTGAGCCATCCACAGCAGGAAACTAAACAGCAACCAATGCAGGACACAACACGCCAAGCAACCACACAAGAGCAGCTGTGTGAAACGGCAATAGCTTTGACTCGATCACGCAGACAGGGAAGTGAAGTAGAATACTGCACAAAAATGGCTTTCAGCCTGCAGAGCACGTAGTTAAACCAGCAGAGGGAAATGTTAGCAAATAGAAGCTATAAAAACTTTAGATGTTGAGAAGGCACCGAGAGTGTGAAGTAGTACCAAATCTAAATGCGGCGCGTCGGAAAAATAAGAAAAATGCGGAAAGAGAATACCAAGACGACGAGAAAAGAGAAATGAAAAAGTGAACCTACTGGAAACGAATCCGGACAAGAAAATTAGAGAGATATGAAATGACATGAAAATTGACAAATACTTCGTTATGGACAATAGAAGGGTGCTTATTCTACTCGCGCTAAATATCTGCGGGATAACAGTGAAAAAAGGTGAGGATTCTGGAGAGTTTCTTGAAAACCAATTATGTCGCACAGCCTTCCTTCAGGAAGTAGCTTGCGAGGAGATGAACCTGCAACAGCAGTACAATGCGTACAACAGTGTCGGCTGTAGTGGAAGAGGCTGTTGAATTTTAACAGGAATCGTACTGGATTAGAGGACTTAGAAAAGCAGCCGGATGGGAGCGTTATCAAAACCACACTAAACGCAATTATAAACCTTTATCTCCCATCAGGAACAAAGAACAGAACTAGTAGCAAAACGTTTTTTAGTGAAACGATACCGTAATTTTTGAGACACGCGGAGGATGACCTAATAATGGAGGAGATTTTAATTGTGTTGTGCGATCGACACATACAACAAGATTAACTCCTGATTTGGCCCTTTACATAAGGTGAATGGAGTAATGCATCTGATGGACGTCATAAATCTACTAGCTATCACGCGATCCCACTATACGTACGTACTTCCACTGCCAGCCTCGACACTGGACAGATTTTATACCACAACAGGAATAGCTTTACGGAGCTATGAAGTAATCCCTTTCAGCTTTTCGGACCACCATGCAGTTGTCATTAAAATAACAGCCCAGCGTAATGGAAAATGAATACTGTAAGTCCATCTGCATCCTGGTTAACGTTGAGTAGGCAAAAATTTGAGTGGACAAAAACAGAATTCTACGAACGTTGCCGAACATGAGTTCACGAACATGAGTTCATCTGAAGCGGTTTCTTAGTAGAATTCTTTAATGAGAGGATAAACTGGTGAAACCTGGAATTCGTGAACCGTTCGGAGACATAGTGTAGGGGATAACGAAGGAAAAATATCGAATTCCTCTATGTGATTGTTTGACAGCTCCAAGAAAAAGTGGATAGCGGAGAAGACGGACCTCGCGAATTTAAGAAATTCAAAAAAAATTCCAAGAACTATAGAAAAAGAACTCAAGGCTAAATAATCACTTGCAAAGGTAAGGGATACATTCCAGATGAACAATGAAGCGTTTACCTCCTCAGTAGAAAACGGAAACTGAGATTTATCAGAAATCTAACGTCCTTAGACGGGAACGATGCCTTTGGCATGGGAGATATTAAAATTCATTTCCGAATACTGTTCAGAAAAGAACCATCAGATCCTACAAGGAAAGCAAGTTTGCTACAAAACTGCACGACTTCCCTCGCCAACGAAAATGTTACTGTTGTTAGAGCCCATATGCGAAGAAGAAATTGATAACATTGTAAAGTACTTACCAGGAAATATATGAGTCCACGCATTAATGGCACGCCACATGAATTTTACACAATCTTTTGGACAAATGTCAAAGAGGAATTTACGGAACTCATGAAAGAGAACCAAAAGGTGGGTCAAATATATTCAGCAAATGAACCAGGAATTACAGTCATTGTTCCGAAAACTTCAAACGAAGAAGAACAATGGATTCTAGGTAAAAATCTCTCTTATTTGCCGACTCAAAAATAATGGCGCGCATAATAGCCGCAAGACAAAATGAGACTCTTCCAGAGATAATCGGGCCTGGTCAAACGCGTAGTGTTTCCAACAGGAGGATAACTGATGGACTTCGCTCTCTGAGAAACACGACTTTCGTCTAATGGATGTTTCAGAATGAAACGATAGAATTGTTGAACACCGACCGAGAAAATGCCTTTGATAAAGTCAGTCACCAGTATCAAAGGAATGTGTTGCAACACTATTACTTCCCACAAGTCACAAGAGATCTAGTAGTACCAGACTGGAATCCAATGGCCTCCAAAATACAAATAAACGACCATTTCACAAGAAAATTCTCATTTCATCACTCAGTCCTGCAGAGATGCTCGTTATCCATGACATTATAATTTCCTTGGAACCAGTGATCCGTTCAATCACCAACGAAACCTTTGGAATACATGTTGGTGCTGTTAACTCTTATGTTGACTAACAATCGTAATAATGGATTCTTATAAGGAAGCAGTAGGAGCAACAAAAAACAACAAAAATTTTATTAAAAGGATACAATATGTTACTACGTTGGCTCTTTCAAAAATGTGGCATTAAGCCCATAGAGGGAAAAGATATCGCTCAAGTAAAGAAGTATATAGGATGGTCCATCTGGAAAGGGGTGCTACTCCGAATAGCCAGAGAGAAGTTAACAAAACCGTTAAGTGAAGGTGGATTAGGCTTAATAGATTGTGAGAAAAATAGCATAGCCCTCATAGTAAAAAGCTTATAAAATCCACGAAACAACCAGCAAGGAAGTCTGATTTATTGAAGGCAGCATGGGGAATTACAACAAGAGATAGAGCTCAATGACGGACAGCCACGTAAACTACTCGCACTATTGAAATTCTAGGAAAAACCTTCTAATGAAAAGAACTTATGGAAGAACTACAGAAGGAACCAGTCCTCAAACCAGTCAGGCAAATAAAAATCAAAAATATTAACTGGAACCAGTGTGGTCTAACTTTTCGGATGCGACTTTAAGTTCAACCCATCGCTGAGCCGCTCACATGTTCTTAAACGATCCTGATGGTTCAAATGGCTCTGAGCACTATGGGACTTAACTGCTATGGTCATCAGTCCCCTAGAACTTAGAACTACTTAAACCTAACTAACCTAAGGACATCACACACATCCATGCCCGAGGCAGGATTCGAACCTGCAACCGTAGCGGTCGCGCGGTTTCAGACTGTAGCGCCTAGAACCGCTCAGCCACCCCGGCCGGCTTAAACGATCCTAGGCTTATGAAACTGGATTAAATTGAAATGTGCAATGCTACTGACGACGACAACAACGGTTGAAATTAACACCAAGCCGATAATATGCATGGATTTCAAAACGTTCCCGGCTTGAAAGACAAGTACAATCATATGGCTTATATGAAGGGCTTATTTCAATAGTGGTACAAGTCCATTACCTCCACTTTTCTGTCTATAATGCTCCTGAAATTAATGATCGAAACAAACAGAAAGAAAGGTTCGTCTCTAGCAAGAAGCGATATGCTTGAACATTTCTGGTATCTCAACTGCAGGTTTTTCAGCGCTCGTTTAACTTTAGGACTCTGTATCTCAAGATGAAAAGGGACTTGCACCACTATTGAAATAAGCCCTTCATATATTCCTATACAAACCACGTCATCAACGATGGAGGTGAATCTCTAACTAAACTGTACTTGCACCAAGAGTGGGACATGTCACAGAGAGATTTGCTATTGAAAAATCGAGAGAGCAATTTTCGGGAGCAGTCGGACAACATACTGCTTCCCCCCCCCCCCCCCCCCACACACACATACGTCTCAAGGAATGACCACGAGGAGAAATTTGGAGGAATTTGAGCCAATACAGAGACTTACGGATAGTCATTCTTCACACGCGCTATTCGCGAGTGCAACAGGGCTGCAGAGCTCAGTTAGGTGGGTTGTGGAGTATGATGTAGGTGTGGATGAATGTGTCAGAAGCAACTAGAGAAAGGAAAAATGCAGCCCATTCATACACTCTGAATGAAAACAACGATATTCAAAAAGGAAAACACCAAACAATTACTTTTCAGAACAAGTTTCGAATTTTCATTATTTCAGATGAAATTAGAACATAATTTTAATTATTCTAAAATGCCACGAGTTAATAACAAACAACCTTAAGAAGAAAGTTTTGGCTTGAAAGGGAAATTGAACCTTTGCGTTAAATTTAAAGAAAAAGAATATAGTTACTTAGGGAAACTTCAATGCAGGTGATGGAAGCTAGCCGATGAAGACATAAATAAAAATGCAATGGGTAGCGCATCTGGCTGGTAAGTAGGAGACTCAGTTTCAAGCTTCAGCCTTGCACAAATTTTAATTCATTACTTCAGCATCTATCCTCATCAAAAACAAAGTTGATACTCAGTATCTGTAATTACATGAGACAATGGGATTATTTGATTTAGTGCCTTGAATATATATGATTATATTTGTCGGATAAGGGTCCAAAAAAATATGGTGCATAGCACGTGTTAGTGCTTAAATTAGTGAGATAAAATTTTACTGAACTATACCTCAACATATATGGGAGTAAAATAAAACATTTAGAAAAGCATGAGCACGTTTTTGATGACTATGGGCCCCTACTCAATCAATACTATGGACCACGTGGCTGTAAACGAGTAATGGTTGTACGTGAGGATAATTCAGACTGTAATCTCAGTACGATGTAGAAGTTGTTGTTCATCCACAATGTTCTTCTTCAGTGGGATGCGAAAAATTAAATAGACAAATTTCGCATCACCTATTGCACGTTTAGAGTGCTAGTTGACACTACAGTAAAAGCATGATTTTAAAGAACAGATATTGGAATTGTAAATGAACATGATAGATAAACTCAGAGTAAAACCGAAAAGAATTCATGTGTATTAACGTCCTGGTTCCTTCCTCATCATGAATTTGCCGTTTCCACTGAACGTGAAATATGATGCTGGATTAATTTTAACTGTGGTACACATTTTTTAGCAGCACAGTCGCAAAATGTTGAAGTCTAAAATTTTCAGTGAGGCACAACTTGCACATGGAAACTTCACATAATGAGCTCCCGGTTTCACAATGTGTTTCGTTACGAACTTATGGCCCAAAGAGAAACTGCAAAGGAAACATATACAACATTAATGTCAGAAGTTAGGCACTACCTGACTGAGATAAAAATAAAATCAATATGGTGTTGGCATTAGTTGAGCAGCATAATACAATACCTCTATGATTTCAAAGGAATAATGCGTTAAATCGACTAAACATACAGGAAACAGACAAATTAAAGTGAATAGAACATATCCCCAAGTTCTTAAGTCACATTACAGGTACTCAGTATGGGCACCATTTGTGCTGTGACACAGCACACGTCAACACGTGGACACAGTTGACTGAAGCTACTGCTGCTGCCCAGGAAAGTGTGGCAGCAGCCCACTTTGGAAATCTGTTCACTGGGTTTCCTATCTGAGGCGCGAACTGATTCGATGCGAAAATATGGACCGGCTGATTTGTCTACACGTCCTGACACACCTGCCACCAGTGCGCTCTGGAAACACGGCACGGCGCTTATTAAGAATCATAACTTCACGATCGCCTGACATCAGTCGTTTTTCTGCTTGTCTTGTAGTTTTTGCGCAGTAGTCTTCTAAAACCCCGGAAATACTTACGAATAAACTTGTATAAGAATAACATGAGCAATTTATTCCGATAATATACATTGTTTCACTGTCAAGACTGGATATAATAGGAAATACAAATTTTGTGCTCTCAGGTAAAAAAGTAAAAATATAGAATATAAAAACATCTCCACTTGATAAAAACAAATAAAGAAAAAGCAAAACCTTACGAAAGATTCCATTGGAAACAACAAGTTCTTCCCGCTGTCGTCTTGCATAATATTATTTGTGAACCAACTGACCCTTCTCGTAAATCGAGACACTTTTGAATGTGACCAGTCATTCCCCTTACCTATTTTTCCAGATAAGCCTGTCGGATGTTGTCTCATTCCTCCACAGTGGCCTCTATGATGCACTACAAGATCTCTGGTAGGACAGAACGGTTGCAAATCGCTCGTTTTAGCATGGATCATGTATTCTCAGTGCAGTTGAAATCTGGAGAATATGGAGCCCCCTTTGCCCGACTGTCCCTGTCCCCTCTAGGAAGGGGGATACAGATCACTGCTATGCCCTAGAGGCAGTGATAGAACTGGGTTGTGCTGCGAGTGGTCCTTGCTCCTTGCTCAAATAATTTTTATGTTATTGAAACAAGTTCTGAATATTTATCTTATCTTTAAAAAACTGCACAGTTTAGAAATTTAAAGGAGAATTGCTTTTCCCGACCAAAACTGTTATAGTATGGGCAAACAAATCAGCTTTATAGCTACTCAAGAAGAATTTACTCAACACTAAAATGCTCACGTAACAAAATTCCACTACTGTTAAAACACAAGAAGTATCAGTGCTGCTTCGTAATAAAAAATTGATTTACAATACATACAAATTTAAGGTTACACACAAAATCATTACGCAAGAAGAAAATTCTACTTCAGACCGACAAGAGAATTTTTATAATAATAATGGGATACAAATAAGAATCACCCGAAAAGGAGTGGGCTAATTGCATAGAACACGACGAAAAATAAAATTACATCATATCCAGCAGCCAAAAGAATACGTATCTGAAAACTTTGGGACTTCAGAATTGACAGATATGAAGTACAGTTAGAAGGCAAGTACTGGTTTTATAACGTGTGCTTATCACTTAGTATACACAGCGTCGCACGCTACTTATAACATCTGGAGACCTCCATCACAGAGAACAGTCCTGTCTAGTAATTCACTCAAATAGGTAATTCCGCTGTCTCCAGGTTCTGCTTGGGTAACAGTCAGCCAGATAGCCCTGAAGCAAACTGCACCCAGTCTCACCGTATCGCAAGTCTCAGGCCAACACCCTCTTCCTTGTTAAGCCTCGTCGTATTTCCTCTAAAATAATAGACATTTCTACTCCTCTGCTGGGATCTTCTTCAGAATCTTCCGGCATCCAATAATGCTATAACACAAAGTTACAAATGTTCAAATGTGTGTTAATTCCTAAGGGACCAAACTGCTGAGGTCATCGGTCTCTAGACTTAGACACTACTTAAACTAACTTAACGCTAAGAACAACACTCATACTCATGCCCGAGGGAGTACTCGAACCTCCGGCGGGAGGGGCCGCACGATTAGTGACATGGCGCCTCTAACCGCGCGGCCACATAGTTATATCATGCATCGTTTCCTCCTAGACTAGAGCAGGGCTTCACAACATACGTGCTCGCGGAGCAAGCTGTGAGCAGCAAGACGCGAGCACGGAGCAGCGCGAGCACGCTACCCCCACTACTGGACCAGAGCGGAGAGTGGGGAGAGTCACGTGGGGCACACACCAGCTGCCGCCAGTCAATGTAAATCCGCGGCCACCTGCAGGGATATCACTCACCAATTATTACTGGTCCATCACATTTTCCACGTCCATAGTCTTTCGCGTGGTACGACATATAATGTCGCTGCAAATTAAATTTCGTAAAAGAATTCAGCGTTTTGTGACATACTAAACATCTTTTTCTGTAAACAAATACAATTCTTCCCAACTACGAAAGCATGGTTGGGGTTATACAACGGTGATGTGACATGATTCTTAACCAGCGAAGTGACTGTTAGAGCTGATCGTAGTACTTTAAACGTTACACAGTCAGCGCTATTTCAATAGGCAAGCTGCGGCCCTATTCAAATGTGCGCGCGCATTTCCCCTCCCTCCCCTCTCCGCGATCTTGCACCTGCTCGCGAGCACGTGCCTGAGCAGACGCGAGTACTCGCCCTCAAAACCGGCCAGTTGTTAAGCCCTGTCCTAGAGGGTGGTACTGTTCCTCATACGTCACGTCCTAGCACCCTCTCCTGCCATAATCACTGGTAATGTCGTGTCCGATTCACTTCTCTTCCCGACTCAGCTTGTATTGTTTGTGATATAGCGTTGTACACAGTGGTTCCATATTCGAATCGAGAGCTTGCTGACATGATGTTTACTTACGGAAAGGCAAATGGCAAGGGGGCGGCGCGTAGCTAGGTTGTATCAGGAGACTTATCCCCGCCGATAACAACCACAGTATTCAAAGTTTGCAACAGTGTTTCGACGTTTAATATGGAACATTCATTTTGACTACAGTATTAATGTATATCGCCTACAAAACAGAGCGACAGTAATATGTGCAACGTATAAGTAAAATTACGGAATATAGCCTACAATGTACTTCGTTGCCTCTAATGAAACTTGTACTGCACTGTAATTTAGTAAACACGGCGAAATTAAAACATGTTGGGCGAAACTTTTAATGAAAAATAAACTTTACTCCAGCGTCAAGAATTAAGTACAAAAATGTAATTCAGTGTGTCAGCTCAAAGGCTTCATTGCACATTGCTAACTGCAATGTACTCGACGTACTACTGACCTCTGGTAAGCCACAGTCAACTCTACGACTGGTATTGCGCCAGTGAATATCTGCAAGAGATGCAGCATTAACTCCACAGCGTGTCAACGCTGCTCTCGGCTTACCCTTCTGTATTTGCACTGGCGTTAAGATCATAGCGGCAGTCGCGTCTCCTAGTACTTAAAACTAATTAAATCCGATTGTACAAAGAGCGAACAAATACTGTAGAAGTTCATGTACTATCTGAAAATTCATTCATATCGTACCGCTAAACAGATGTTCCCACACAGCAATGTCTGATGAAACAAGGAAGTGTTAAGCCACGAGGCTTCTGTCCAATATTGACAAAACTCTATGGAGATGTTCATCATGTGATGAGTATTAAATGATTAAAAGCCCATTTCAATCGAAAGTCGTAACTATCAGCAACACATGCTAGGGGTTTTGGCCACGTGGGCAAGAATACACTCTTGTGTTTGTTGTGGAGTAGAGCCATATATCTTCTGAATTGTATACTGAGGAATTTCTTGTCATGCCTACAACACACGTTTTGTCAATCCATAAAGACTGGTGGTTGGAAGCTACGAGTGCGTGCTGAAAAGCAACGCCTCCAAACTTTTTATTCTGTTCTCAATATTGGTTGAGGTATTACATGTCATGCATATCACTGCTTCTGTGCCGCAAGTTGCAGCTGTCTGCCTCTAGAGGGTTTCGAACTGTAGCGTGTAGCATGGTGGCGTATAACTTAACAGTATCGTAGATGCCGGCCGTGGTGGCCAAGCGGCTCTAGGAGCTTCAGTCCACAACCGCGCGATTGCTACGGTCGCAGGTTCGAATCCTGCCTCGGGCATGGATGTGTGTGATGTGCTTAGGTTAGTTAGGTTTAAGTAGTTCTAAGTTATAGGGGACTGATAACCTCAGATAGTGCTCCCATAGTGCTCAGAGCCATTTGAAACTTTTTTTGTATCGTGGATGACAGCTTGACACTTCATACGGTGAACAGTTTTTAAAAATACAGGTGTTAAAACTATAAAAATGAAACTGAATGAAATGGCCAATGGTCCGCTGTAGCTGTATTTCTTCAGGTCACTTATAAACCCACAAACCAGTTTTGTAACTTTTGAGTTGCTTCTTCCGGCGAAAATATAAATGCTACGGCATAGGTTACAGAACGCCACAGTGTAACAACTGGCGAGACTAGGTAAATATTTCAGCACTCCTTAAGAGATAAAAAAACCACCGGCATGTCTGTGTTAAGTCGCGAACTGTACACATTCTGATTAATGCGAGGAGAAGTTCCGCCTTATGCAACACACCTTTTTTTCTGTTTTGTTTCACCCATACATGTTTCAGCACTTTGGTGGTATCATCAGTGGGTTTAATTTTTAATTTTTAACTTACATGATGTTATTGTCCATTTATTTTGGTAGCTATTCTGCTACACAATATACAACTTGTCATAGTTTTGAAGTTGTGGTGCATTCTCCTGTGTTACTGCCGAAGTAAATAGGCTTACTTTGTGATCTATGGTCGCTTGGCACTGCACTTTCGATTTCTCAAAACAGAGGCGGAGTTTTCGCTGCCTGTTGTAATGGCAGCGAAAACTCCATGTAAGTTAAAAATAAAAATTAAACCCACTGATTATAGCACAAAAGTGCTGAAACATGTATGGGTGAAACAGAAAAAAGGTGTCTTGCATAAGGCGGAACTTCTCATCCCATTTTAGTAGCAAGCACGGACACAACAAGAATAACTGCACCACAAGATGATTAGTTTTGATTAAAATATTCTCTTCTCGGTCTTCCCTGAATAACATCTACTAGTGGCATTTTGTTGCTTGACATAGCCGCCATGAGCATATTTAAGTCGGAATATGTACAGTTCGCGACTTAACACAGACTTGACTTTCATCACTGAGTGTGTGTGTGCGAATTCCTAAGGGACCAAACTGCTGAGGTCATCTGTCCCTAGAGTTACATACTACTTAAACTAATTTAAACTAACTTATGCTAAGAACAATACACACCCCTATGCCCGAGAGAGGTCTCGAACCTCCTGCGGGAGTGGCCGCGCAATCCGTGACATTCCGCCTCAAACCGCACAGCCACTCCGCACGACGTTTCATCGTTGACGATGCTCTTTTCATCATTTGACGACAGCTTTTTATCAGTTAAGGAGAGCTGAAATCTTTACCTACATTGCGGCATTCGATATGATACAATGCTCAATGCTCAATGGTTCGACATTTCCCGAAATGCAAAAGATTTCGATGATCTGCAAATAAGAGTCGTCTGGACATGCTATGTTGCGATCTCCACTGGAAACCTCCAGTTGCTTCAGAAATATTCAGTAGCCATCATGTATTCTCATCGCTCATGTGTAAGAAAGATTTTATGCGAACTGGTAATGCTTAATATAAGTTTGTAAAAGACTGATACTTTAATCAATATACAGGGTGATTTTTACCCCGTATACAAACTCTAAGTATAGATCGATAAGAGGATATCGGAACAAAAAAGGTCTAATGAACTTACGTCGGAAAATGCATGATTTCCGTGTTGGAGACCATTTTTTCATACTTTGTTAGAGAGACTGCGGTCTAATATACACTATACCATGCAGCCACTGTTACAGTATGCATGGTTTCTTCCTGTAGGGTGGTACTGGTCCTCGTACGTCATGCCGCCGGCCGCTGTGGCCGAGCGGCTCTAGGCGCTTCAGTACGGAACGGCGCTGCTGCTACGGTCGTAGGTTCGAATCCTGCCTCGGGCATGGAAGTGTGTGATGTCCTTAGGTTAATTACGTTTAAGTAGTTCTAAGTCTAGGGAACTGATGACCTCAGATGTTGAGTCCCATAGTGCTTAGAGCCATTTGAACCATTTGAACGTCATGCCCTAGCGTTGTAAGGTTGTGTCCGATTCACTTCTCTTGCCGATTCATCTTGTACTGGGTGTGACTCAGCGTTGTACACAATGGTTCCGTAATCGCATCGAGAGCTTATAGATACGGTGTTTACTTACGGAAAGGCAAATGTCAAAGGGCGCCGCGCAGCAAGGTTGTATCAGGAGACCTACCCCCGCTGACAACAACCGCAGCACTCAGTGTTTGCAATACTATTTCGCAGTTTGTCTGAGACAGGGTCGTCTCAGGAAGTTAGGAAATCATGTTCGGACACCAGACTTGGAGGAAAATTTGATTAACACTGTGGAAGGCGATCGTGGTGTCTGTACCAGGCAGTTGCCTGCCAGTGCAGGCTTAGCCAGACAAACGTGTGGAATATTCTGCATGACAATTGTAACCTCCCCACAGAAAATTAATTAAATGACAATTTGAAATTGAGCCAAGTGTAACCTCTCCACACGAAATTTTGTTAAATGAAAATGCAAAATGGAGCCAAACGTAACCTTCCCGCAAAATATGTTAAATAAAAATTGTGAAATGGAGCCAAGCTTAAACTCCCCACAAAATTAAGGAATGAAAATTGTCCATCAACCACACAATAATATTGATTAAATAATGAACCATGAACGAAATGTAACCTCCTAACAGAAATAATAATATCTGGTAAATTTTATAAGGACAGCAGCGCTGACCTTCGGCCCTGTATTCTGAATAAAACAAGCAAAATTCTTACCTCAATAAACTGCAACTATATCTGCTCTTATTTATCGACTCAGCTTCGTGCAATGCTGGCGTGTATATATATATATATATATATATATATATATATATATATATATATATATATATATATTGGAAGGAATGCATAGGAAATATTCTTTAAATTGAAATGAATGCTTTTTCTTCAAAGGAGTGGAAAAATTCTTTAAATTGAAATAAATACTTTTCTTTAAAAGAGTTACTTTATAAAAAGATAATTATTGGGGCATTTTTTTGAAAAAATTAAATTACAATTAACAAACATTATTAAATATGCGCAAGGCTGCTTCTTTACCTTCTACAACAATACTCATCCTCGAGAGTCCTGACCAGAGTCGCGACCAGAGCACACAGCCGACGCATGCCGACTCCCCACTACCGTATCCGACTGACTACTACTGCAGACAGACTCCGACTACTATCGACTCACGCAGACTAGCGCAGACTCGCGACAAGCAACAACTAACGATAAACTACTCTCTGGTCAGAGATTCTGTCATGCTTCGCCCATCGCCGGCGAAGCATACACCTTACACAATTACTACTGTCCTTATCACTTAAAACGTGTGCAGGGCTTACTAGCGATAGACTTTACACATGTGGAGCAGTTTTGTCACTGGTTTCTTCACCAGGCAACCACGATTCCGGGATTTGTGTCATCCGTCCAATCTACAGATGAGGCCACCTTTAAGCGGAGTGGTACCTTCAACTTTCATAACAGTCTTCTGTCGGATAGTGAATAGAGCCCCCATGGTATGGTGACAGCGAATAATCAGCATCTGTGCAGCCGGAATGTGTGGGCCGGGATAATTGGCGACCATATTTTGGAACTAGTCTTCCTTCTACGTCACCGAACAGGCCGGGCCCTTTCTTGCGGGTGACTTTGCCTCCCCTCCTGGAAGAAGTGCCATTAATGATTCGAGGAGTTATGTGGCTGCTACATGATGGTGCTCCAGCGAACTTCACCGTTAACGTCCGGACGCATTCCAGTCGTGTCTTTCCCAGCGTATTAGGCCGCAGTCTTTCGATGGATCGGACGAGGGGATCCAGTTGCATGGCCTGCTCGTTCACCGTATCTCGACCCTTGTGATGTATGGTTATGAAGCCATCTCAAAAGTATGGTGTATTCATAACCTATTCCAGTTGCGGAGACATGGGAGCAGCATATTCATGCTGCCTTTGACACTATTGGATGCAGACTGGCCGATGTGAAAGTTGTTGCGCTGAAGTATAACGAACAAAATGACATCAACAAAAGATGGGTGGAGGAGGTTAGAGTCTTTGATTAGTAATCAAAACGGAGCCGGCCGAAGTGGCCGTGCGGTTCAAGGCGCTGCAGTCTGGAACCGCAACACCGCTACGGTCGCAGGTTCGAATCCTGCCTCGGGCATGGATGTTTGTGATGTCCTTAGGTTAGCTAGGTTTGACTAGTTCTAAGTTCTAGGGGACTAATAACCTCAGCAGTTGAGTCCCATAGTGCTCAGAGCCGCTTTAATCAAAACGTCCTCGATTCCGGGTCCGAAATCAGCCACCGCTTAAATTTTAATTAATAATCAGCTTTCATACCCGGAAACTTCCGGCATAAGAAGTCACCTTCATTCTGCCAATGACCTTGTCAAAGCAGCTGAAAGTGATATAATGGGAGTAGAGTTCGTTATGAATATGAAGGCAGGGCAGAGAGTGTGTGTTACTGTGAACAGTTCAGTGATAGGGTTGTTATTATCAGAACCGACAGCAAACTATCACCGACAACGATAGTTGTCAGATTACAATGTAGAAGTGATGAAGAGTAGACTAAAGAGCTGAGTCAGGAAAAATCAATACGCAAAGAAGTGGGATACAGAAGTACTAAGCTAAGACGACATTAACTTTAAGTTCTCTAAGGCTATAGATACAGCAATAAGGAATAGCTCAGTAGGCAGTACAGTTGAAGTGCAATGGATATCTCCAAAATGGGCAATCCTAGAATTTGGAAAGAAAAACATAGGTACAAACAAGCTAACGGCGAAAAAACCATAGTGAACAGGAGAAATACTTCAGTTGCTCGATGAAAGAAGGCAGTAATAAAATGTTCAGGGGAATTCAGGAAAATAGAAACACGAGTGACTGAGAAATGAAATAAATAGCAAATTCAGGGAATGTAAGGCGTAATGGTTGCATCAAAAATGCGAAGAAATAGAAAAATAAATGGTTGTCGGGTGGATTGACACAGCATATGGGACCGTCAAAACAACCTTTGGCATAATTAAAATCGAGGGTGGTAACATTAAGAGCGCAACGGCATTCCACTGTTAGCGTAAATGCAATGGAGAGAGCGGATAGGTGGAATGCGTACATTGAAGGCCTATTTGAGGGCGAAAATCTGTCTGATGTGATAGAAGAAGAAACAAGAGCCGATAATTTACGGAAGAACGGAAAAGAAAACCGAGGATGTGCTAGATGACGATCGGTTGGCATTAGGAAAGATAAAGGCACCAGAGAGGTAATTCTGACGTTGAGTTTGATAATGGAAGCATGACTAAAGAAAAATCTAGACACGCTCATAGTTTTTTTCGATCTGGAAACAGCGTTCTACAACGCAAAATAGTGCAATATGTTCTAAATTGTGAGAAAAATGTTGGTAAGCTTTAGGGAGAGACTGGTAATATACAGTAAGTACAAGTGCCTAGAGGGAATAATAAGAGTGGACGACCCCAAATGAAGTGCACGTATTAAAAAGGATGTAAGAGAGGTATGTAGTCTTCCTCCCCTACTGTTCAATCAGTACGTCGGACAAGCAATGATGGAAGTAAAATTATGGTTCAGGAGTGGGATTAAAATTCAAGGTGAGAGGATATCACTGATAAGATTCGCTGATGACATTGCTATTCTGAGTGAAAGTCCAGAAGAATTACACGATCTACTGAATGGAATGAACAAAGTACTGAATATGGACAGAGAGAAAATCGAAGAAAGACCAAAATAATGAGACGTAGCAGACATGAGAAGAGCGAGAAACTTAACATCAGGATTGATGGTCACGAAGTAGATGAAGTTAAAGAATTCTACTATCTGGGCAGCAATAGGCGTACTGTAGCATGTGTAACAATTCCGAGATACTGGCATGTTTATTTAATGTGCTAGTAATATAGGCTACGTCATGAGTTGTAATTTTTGTATATTTTGCTCTACTTCCTGTATTCTTTACATTGATAATTACTAGTTGTTAACCAAAATCTGGATATGCTATCATAAAGATAGAACGGAAACGACGACTGATTGCTGCTGTTTACCATACTGTAAGACTTAATAATATCACAAACAATATCTTAACGAACTTTACTTATTGCTTGCAGTAATGACACACGAACTTTACAGAATATTTCAGATGGAGGTGATGGTTGATTCTGTGAAAAGATTGACAGTATTTCAAGAGAGTGAAGGATTTTAATAAGGTAAACTTTTGGAACTTCACCGATCAGAGGCGGATACTTTAGATAATTGACGGCAGTGCAAGTTGATGAGATTAATCACTGTTGTCATACCTGCTGTTCTCCCACCTGCTTTTCTCTCCAGTTTTGGTGAAAAGGAAGAACCTGCAACAATATTTGAGAATTATTTTCTAAGGCAATGAAGCGAAACGATCTTGGATGATAGCATATATGCAACTGAGTCAGTGAAAATCTTCCTCGACATGTATCATTTTTATGTGGGCTGCAAAACACGGAGGATCTGAATCCCTAGTGCACATTCGGCAGCTAAATAATTAAATGAATGTAACACCATAACGTCTTAGGGTGACTTAGCCTCGCAGATGCCGCAATAAAATCTGCAAGTTCAGCTACACCAAGACGAAATGGAGCGTCATGGCAGTGGCCTACTCCGAAAGATTAACATATGTATACACCAAATTAAAATTCAGAGAATTGAATATCGCTGTGAGTCCACTTTCAACAGTTTGTAATTTCCTGAAACACTCAGGAATCGCAGAAGGGTTCTAGGATAGTAGTCTGATGTTCAGCTTGAGTAACAGACGCTTAATATAGTCAACAGCCCGTTCCAAGTTTTATTTTGTCACAGCCTGCATGTTGTTTAGTTCGCACACACCACCTAAAATTCGCCAATGGTCCTGATAATCGATCACCATCTGTCTGTTCTCAATATACTTCGATTTGCATCCAAAATATGATAGATTAAAATCTTAGTCTTTCCGTACTTTATACCTGAAGAACGTAATCAATGTTCGATACACTTCAGCATCTAATTAACACTGAATACAATTTTTATCCGAAATTCTCACTTATTAAACTTCCGCTTCTGCACATATCAAATCCACACAACAGTACTGCATTCTAACCTGGCGTACGAAATTAAGATTTCACAGGCGCCACGTCACGTTCACTATGCCATTAATAGTCAAATGGCCTATGCAGGACCATTTACGAAATTACTAACAGTCCAAACTCAAACTCGATACCAAAATTACTTACAGTCAAATTAAAATTTACACATAGCGCATCTGCATTCGGTCGTGTGTCCCCCTCACAACACAGCTAGTCGCGTTGTCTTTCTTCAAAGAACAAAATGTCCCCAATCTTGATAATAATTTACATAAAAAGGATCCCTAATGGGCCATCGTATTATCTCAAATAATATTTTCAGATCATATTGGTTCAAATGGTTCAAATGGCTCTGAGCACTATGGGACTTAACATCTATGGTCATCAGTCCCCTAGAACCTAGAACTACTTAAACCTAACTAACCTAAGGACATCACACACGTCCATGCCCGAGGCAGGATTCGAACCTGCGACCGTAGCGGCCACGCGGCTCCGGACTGAGCGCCTAGAACCGCTAGACCACCGCGGCCGGCGAGATCATATTGAAATGACAGCCTAAGTAACATTCACACATGTGAAAACAATATGATCCGAAGGTTTCTCACAATAAATCAAGAACATAATGGATATTTTACAAAATAAAATTGGAAAATGAACAAATGATTGAGTATACAAATCAACGTGTACATGGTAACAACAACAAATATCCGTCTCAACTCTCAACTCCATTCTGTATCTGCCTCCCTGAGTGATAATTTACTTGGCTCTCCTTATCCATTGTAAGGTTTATATCCCTTCCATTCGTGGTTTTAACATCTAATGAAGTGACCTAAATCTGCTCTTACTGGAGACAATTTCTGGATACCAAGACATTTTTCGTTTTCCATATTGATCACATTTTAATAATCAGAAATAGATTTCACGAGTTTGGGACGCAAACTGCACTAATTCTACCCAGAGGAAGTGTGAATTTTTTTTTTTTTGTTTTTGTTTTTTTTTTTTTTTTCATCTTACATGCATCAGCCTGGTAGCAACAGAAAAATGCTGTACGACGCTAGTCCTGCCATGCAGGATCGTTCTCCTTCAGACTGTCCTTCCATATTGGGCAAGTGATATTGGTAAAGAAATAAACGGAGGGGAATCTCGACTTCCGTCACTAAATAAATTCGGTTCATTAACAAGACTACTAAGTACGTAATATGCCTCATATGTTAGTTAATGGAATTTGAATGAATAATATGCCCCATGTCTTGATGAGCCTAATTAAAAATTATCTGCATTAAAAGTTTCATTAAAATTATAACAATCTGGTAACAGAACAACGAGGGAAATGTACGAGGGTGTGGCGCTACATACTGGGGCTAGAAAAGAGCATCAAATACATGGAAACGCCCCGATAAAGGCATGTTTCAGCATAAATGCAGGTGCCAGCCGAGTCTGTAAGTTGCGCACTTTTATTTGAACACCAATGGCACCTGTGACACATCCTCAAGACGTTGCAAGTGTGAGTCGTGGTCGTAACAGCGTACTGTGTAGTCCTGTGTGCTTTATGTTGGTGCTAAGTGAAGTCGAATGTTGGAAAATGACTGCTGCTCCTACGGTGGGTGCTACGGTATCCAAGGTAGCTGATGTGTGGTGTTTCAAGAAGCACCGTATCAAAGATTGGCAGGGAAGAGAAAAAATGTCATCCGCTATGTCACAATGTGGACGAAAACTGTGTTGAGTGATCGATATGGACGATTGTTGAAGGGGGTTGTGACGAAAAATAAGAGGACGATAGCTGCAAAAGTTATTCCAAAAGTGAATTTCGCTCTCTCCAACCCAGCAAACACCAAACCAACACGAAGGAATCTCCACATGCAGGCAGCTCCAGGGCTAGCTGGGTTTGCAGAACTACTCATCAATGATTCAAATGTGGTGCCGAAGCAATAGAAGGGAATTATTTGGTCCAATGAGTTTTGTTTCACATTGTTTCAAACTTCTGCGTTTACGTCCCAAAAATGATATCTGGCGCTGGTTCTGTGTTGATATGGGCAGCCATATCGTAGTATTCCGTGGTCCCCATGGCTACCCTCCGAAGTCGCATTACTACCGCGGAATACACAATCATTTTAGTTGATCTGCTCCGTACCATGGTATAATGTTATGTTCGCCACTATCCCCACAGGTCGTGTTGTGCTCCAAGATGATACGGCCCCTGTGTTTTTTTTAATAAAACCAGCATCTTCCAGGATTGGTTTTGTGAGCACGCGGACGAATTGTCGCATGTCCCATGGCTACCACAGTCATGTCACCATATGTCAGTATTATTGAGTCTTTATGAGAGAAGGTTGTGGTGATCGCTATACACCTCCATCATAGTTACCTGAACTTTCCGCTATTTTGCAAGAAGAATTCTGTAATATTCCGTTGAAAGCCAGTCATGCAGGACCCGTGTTTACCCAGTCTGAGACAACGTGAAGCTGATATGAATGCTATTTTCCTACAGTGTATTAGAGATGGTAATGTGGACGTACAACCAACACTGCCGGAAAAAGGTCCCTGAGACAGAGCATAACAGTACTGTTGCAACCTTGAGAGCGCCGGCCGCGGTGGTCTAGCGGTTCTGGCGCTGCAGTCCGGAACCGCGGGACAGCTACGGTCGCAGGTTCGAATCCTGCCTCGGGCATGGGTGTGTGTGATGTCCTTAGGTTGGTTAGGTTTAAGTAGTTCTAAGTTCTAGGGGACTTATGACCTAAGATGTTGAGTCCCATAGTGCTCAGAGCCATTTGCAACCATTTTTTTGCAACCTTGAGAGCGAAGAGTAATGGTCGTAATGGTCATTATTGTCGTCAACGGCAAGTGCCGTGAGTGAATCCAACAAATCAGTTTCTCATCAAAACACTCACTGCATACCGTCTACATTTACACTGCGGTCCAAATATCTTTTGCAATACATATACAAAGATATATGGAGATAAGAAATGCAACATTTCTGTAACGAGCCACTGGCGACCACCGGTTCCTTCCATCGAAACACTCAGAAAATCCCTGAACTACCCCTAAATATTGTCGGTTGAATTCGATTTGACACTGTATGTGGACCACAAATCAATAAATGTTAAATGCGCATATCACTTGTCGTAATTAAAAAGAAATCAATAGTGCAGTACGCATTTAAGAATGTTCCAGGAAATAACGACTAACACAAAGTCGTTAAACTTATTAAGTTTCCTTAGCTTTAATACAGCTGTTCCGTTTGTCTCTTTGAGACATAGTTTCGAAATATAACAGTCTCATTCGTACTCATGTCCTGGAATGATTAAATGTAAACATTGGGCCCTAAGCAACAGGTACGTCGCTGTAGCAAGCTGTTACAATACATTTACGAATGATAGCTGGATACTGCACTCAACATAATGTCGTCAGATGGTTCGAGTCCGTTCAACGCACTCTACGGTTGTTTTATGACTCCTGCTAACCGATCTATTAATCATGTCCGTTAGCCCATCAAGTGTTCCCTGAAGGTTGGTTTAAATACCACAGTGCTTTACTAGGCATGAATCTATTGTGGGTGGTGTACTTTTGCCTCCCTTCAACCTACATCTTCATCCACATCTACACGGCTACTCTGAAGTTCACACTTAAGCGCCTGGCATAGGTTTCTGCGAACCACCTTTAGATTATTTCTCTATCGTTACACTCCCTAAGAGTGTGTAGCAAAAATTGATTCTTAAATATTTCTGTACGAGCTCTGATTTACATTTTTTTGTGATTTCTTCCTATGTAGTTGGTCGAAAGTAAAATATTTTCACATTTCGAGCAGAAAGTGAATGATTGAAATTTCGTGAAAATATCTCGCCGCAACGAAAACGCCTTTCTTTTAATGATTGCCATTCCAACTCGCTTATCATATAGGTGACACTCCCTCCTATTCGGAGATGTAACAAAAAGAACTGTTCTGCTTTGAACTTTTTGGACGTCCTCCGTCAATCCTACAGGTTTACAATTATTGAACTTTAAGAAATAAAATCGTCTTAACTTCTGAACGATTTGCGTTAGGACGTTCAAACTGCACGTTTGGCTGCGGGGCATGATGGGAATTAGTATGGTTTGGTTTAGCGTCGATGCCCACTTCAGCAGGTGACTTTGTGGTGTACAATGTCCCGTCATCGAATAATCGATGCGATATTCCTTGATAGCACGGTGACTACCAAACGGAACGTGAAGGTTTTGTAAGATGATTTCATTCCCATTATTTAAAGTGACCCTCATTACAACATATGGTTTATGCAAGACGGAGCTCGACCCCATCGAAGCAGGAGAGTGTTTGATGTCCTGGATTGCATTCTGGCTCTGGGGTACCCAGGGGCCACTGCCATGGGCCTCGATTGGTCTCCATATTTTCCGGATTTGAAAACATGCGTCTCCTTTTTGTGGGGCTATATTAAAGACAAGATGTACAGCAATAGCCCCAAAACCACTGCTGAGCTGAAAACAGCCATTCAAAAGGTCATCGACAGCGTCGATGTTCCCACATTTCTGCAAATCACCCAGAACTTCGCAATTCGTCTGCGCCACTATATCGCCAATGATATGGCAGTCATACCGAACATGGCATAACCTAAATCCGAATATCTGTAGAGACTTTCACATGTTGAATAAAGTCTGTGCACGACGTAGTTTGCAACTAATTTATGTTGTTTTTTTTTTCATGTAGTTCAATAATTGTCATCCTGCATGTGGTAAGTAGTCCATACAGCACAGCAGTACTCTAGCAGAGGATGGATAAGCAGGGTGTAGGCAGTCTGTTAAGTAAACCTGTTGCATCGTCTAAGTGTTCTGGCAATGAAACGTAGTCTTTGGTTATCTTCCTCACATCAACTATGTGATAGCTCCAACTTAACGTTGCTTGTGATTGTAATTCCTAGGTATTTAGTCGAATTGATAGCCTGTGAACTTGTGTTATTTATCGTATAATCGAAATTTAATGGATTTCTTTTTGTACTGAAGTGGACGATTTTAGACTTTTCTTTATTGACAGACAATTGCCACTTTTCACACCATTCAGATATCTTGTCTAAGTCATTTTACAATTGATTTTGATTTTCTGGCGACTTTACTAGACGGTAAATGACGGCATAATTTGCAAATAATAGAAGAGGGCTGCTCAGATATTTCCAAAATGTTTTATGTAGATCAGGAACAGCAGAGACCCTGTAACACTTCCTTGGGGACGTTTTATTTGATGACTTTCCGTCGGTTATTACGTACTGTAATCTTTCTGACAGGAAATCTCGAATCTAGGTACAGCTGAAGCGATACTCCACAGGCACGCAATTTAGTTAAAATTCTCTTGTGAGGAACGTTGTCAAAAACCTCCTGTAAATCTAGAACTATGGAGTCAATTCGAGATCCCCTGTCGCTAGTACTCACTTCTTCGTGCCAATAAAGAGCTAATTCTAACTGACTTAGCCACACTGCTACAGGAGGACATAGAGTTTAACTAGGAGTCCCAACTACGGTGCAGCTCGGCATTTTCCACAACTACATTCATTGGCAGTAGTGAAAGTAATGAAAACTGACGAATAAAAATCAAAGGAATGAACAGGGATCGAATTAAGAGACCGCTGCAACCGTAGTCTATCACTTCTTTCACCATTCAGCTATCAAGTGGAGAGATTGTACTATAAATCATTGATCGATCAGCAATCGTGATGGTGAGATCTTTCAGGAATAAAGATAAGATAGTCAGTCATGGAAAGCTACTGAATAGTGTATCTAATCTTTACAATCGAGTTTGTCACACTAAAATCCATCATCAAAAATTGTGCATTAACTGAAAATATTTGTACTAATGGCCACTACACTCAAATGTGAACGTACCAGAACGAAACTGCAGGGATCTACGCAGTCTCTTTCAGAGATGTGAAGTCAATTAAAGCAAAATGTGTGATGAATTCTTGCTCACCAATCTCCTGAGCGACTACATGGAACGTTCCTAGCGCACTCAGAAGACGTCATTACCAACCCACAACGTAAGTTGGAGCGATCACATAGCTAATGTGAGGAAGGTAACCAAAGACTACGTTTCATTGCCCTTTCCAGCGGTGACAACTCTGTGTTCTAAACGTCGCACCCTGTACATCCCAAAATCACCTACTAATGTAATAATGTATTCTTCCTATTACAGACATACTGTATATGCACAACAACTAAAACTCTGTTATTTGATATCGTTCCCAGAGTCGCAAATGACCAACAGCGTAGCTGAATTTCATTCATCTGTTTATCCTCATTGGAAACCCATCGGATAACTTTAATGATGTTTTCGGGACTTTATTTCTTTCTCGATACATAATAGTCTTGTTTACAGACGAATTCTTTACAGACGAATGGAAAAACTGGTAGAAGCGGACGTCGGGGAAGATCAGTTTGGATTCCGTAGAAATGTTGGAACACGTGAGGCAATACTAACCTTACGACTTATCTTAGAAGAAAGATTAAGAAAAGACAAACCTACGTTTCTAGCATTTGTAGACTTAGAGAAAGCTTTTGACAATGTTAACTGGAATACTCTCTTTCAAATTCTGAAGGTGGCAGGGGTAAAATACAGGGAGCGAAAGGCTATTTACAATTTGTACAGAAACCAGATGGCAGTTATAAGAGTCGAGGGGCATGAAAGGGAAGCAGTGGTTGGGAAAGGAGTGAGACAGGGTTGTAGCCTCTCCCCGATGTTATTCAATCTGTATATTGAGCAAGCAGTAAAGGAAACAAAAGAAAAATTCGGAGTAGGTATTAAAATTCATGGAGAAGAAGTAAAAACTTTGAGGTTCGCCGATGACATTGTAATTCTGTCAGAGACAGCAAAGGACTTGGAAGAACTGTTTGAACGGAATGGACAGTGTCTTGAAAGGAGGATATAAGATGAACATCAACAAAAGCAAAACGAGGATAATGGAATGTAGTCAAATTAAATCGGGTGATGCTGAGGGAATTAGATTAGGAAATGAGACACTTAAAGTAGTAAAGGAGTTTTACTATTTAGGGAGTAAAATAACTGATGATGGTCGAAGTAGAGAGGATATAAAATGTAGAGTGGCAATGGCAAGGAAATCGTTTCTGAAGAAGAGAAATTTGTTAACATCGAGTACAGATTTAAGTGTCAGGAAGTCGTTTCTGAAAGTATTTGTATGGAGTGTAGCCATGAATGGAAGTGAAACATGGACGATAACTAGTTTGGACAAGAAGAGAATAGAAGCTTTCGAAATGTGGTGCTACAGAAGAATGCTGAAGATAAGGTGGGTAGATCACGTAACTAATGAGGAGGTATTGAATAGGATTGGGGAGAAGAGAAGTTTGTGGCACAACTTGACTAGAAGAAGGGATCGGTTGGTAGGACATGTTTTGAGGCATCAAGGAATCACAAATTTAGCATTGGAGGGCAGCGTGGAGTGTAAAAATCGTAGAGGGAGACCAAGAGATGAATACACTAAGCAGATTCAGAAGGATGTAGGTTGCAGTAAGTACTGGGAGATGAAGAAGCTTGCACAGGATAGAGTAGCATGGAGAGCTGCATCAAACCAGTCTCAGGACTGAAGACCACAACAACTACAACAATAGTCTTGTTCTTGTACCGCGATTGTGAATACAGTTGTCGGTGTAATAATTACTAACGTTCTTCTTAGTTTCCGTAAGGGATTGCTAGACTGGTACTCCTAATGAGCCTAATTATGGAGTGGGGGCCTACAATCAGCGGCTCTGCAGGTGTAGAAGTCCACACACGTGGTCTCATAATGAAATTAGTCGCAGGGAAGACGTGGGCAGCGGACCTGTTGAACGTGACTCGCCTCACTAATTTACAGCCTCTTGGTCCGGAAAACATGTTCCCACCTAGGTCAAATGTAGAGCACAGAGCAACGGACTTATCCAGTACTGCTGCTCCTCGAATGGCACCCTTTATGGCTAGGAGTGTCGCATACGAGAGGGCCGAGGTCCACAGGTCGTAAATACCTCTCCTTGTCGCACCTCAACTGTCATGACCGTAGAAAAATGTTACTAAATTGAAGTGCATGTCAGATCAGGGAAGTTAATAACTTTAATTACACGTAAGACCATAAAGTAAGATGTGAGCTGGGTTTCGAATGCAAGATGGCCTGCGTGTGAGAAAGAAGGAAATTAAACAACATATCGGCAGATAATGTGTCTAAAAGCAACTGGGCATTATTTGCTTCTTCGACGCTGGTCAAACACGCCTGCATGCAGTACAGTTGACATCTCACCAGCAGCGCCGAGCGTCGCGGTCAACAGAATGATAGGGAACTTTTCAACGCACGTAATGGAACAACCCTGAGTACAGTTTAGAGTTATGGCCAAATATTAAGACGATCACATCTAGAGGAAAACGTCCGAGAGAATAATTCCCGAAAGATATTGCGGTGGGCCGTGTGCACCCAGAATCAATGTTGGACGAAATAAGAGCTCAGAGAGGACAGATTACAGGGGTTTGGCAACAGGAGTATCGGTGATAGCAGAGAGTAACCAGAGCCGTCGGAGTGTAGTGACGATTTCAGCAGCAACTCATGGAGCTAAAGACACTTCAACTACGGGGAGTCGGTAATAGACACGGCAACCGCCAGCTAAGTTGCAATTTTCAGTATCAATAGAGACTGCGCCGGCCGAAGTGGCCGTGCGGTTAAAGGTGCTGCAGTCTGGAACCGCAAGACCGCTACGGTCGCAGGTTCGATTCCTGCCTCGGGCATGGTTGTTTGTGATGTCCTTAGGTTAGTTAGGTTTAACTAGTTCTAAGTTCTAGGGGACTAATGACATCAGCAGTTGAGTCCCATAGTGCTCAGAGCCATTTTTAGAGACTGCCTGTCTCTGTCTGAAAGAATTAAGTTAGAGGAATTTCAATGAACAGCAGGAACAAGTTACTGTTTGATACTTGTCTCCTGTCCCATGGGGGAAGTGGCCGTTGTTTGATAGTGAACTATTTCAAAGCGGCCACTATTTAGTAGATCGAGTGCCAGTGAAAGCACTCGACTTTGACAAAGATCCTCCCTAGAGACTGTCGAAAGCATCTGACATTCTTTTAAACGGTTTTGGCCTGACACCTTAATAAACAAATGTGTTGATAGAACAATAAACGAATTAACCAAATGTAATAACTTAATACTTCAGCAGATCAATTCTGCCAGTACCATGATTTAACCAAACACCCACCTCAACGAAGGAGATTTCCTCCCTATCATCTCGTGTATAACGGCTGACAAACAAGCTAATTAAACCCATGCTATCGTTAACGCAGATAATACCGAAGCCATTAAGGAAAAAAAAATAGTGTAGGGAAACTGTGTCGGGATGCGACAACAGCTCGAAGTAGTCGATACCTGCAATACCTGATTATGCAAAATTTATTATCCAAGATGTTCAACAGACAAATTAACCGATGACAGTTCCTAAATCAGTGTAAAAGTGGCCATAACTTGTTTGCTTTTATTAATAAGTTCTTTCGCCAGAATATTAGTAGCCGACATAAAAGTAACCCCCTTAAAAGAGCACACTTGTCACCTTGCAAGGTTGTAGACGGTGTAGAGCTGGTACCAGATGGTCATGTGACCACTAACGTACGCCACTACAGGAACACCTTTTATTAGTGCCAGTCGGACCTATGGAATCAGAGCTCTAAGGTGAGTCGACTGGAGACGCGACAGATTGACGAAAATTATGTTGCGGGATTGAATTGACAACGACAACACCGCAAATGAAGTAGCTTCACTTGTTAGTTTATCAACGCGGATTGTCCAACGTGTCTAAGTGACGGTGCACCATTCTCAGTCATGTATCACGACGTTACAGCTGCCGTCAAGATCCTAACTGATAGTGACCTTTTAGAGTGTCACTACGCATCAACGACTATCGGCTTGAAAGACAACAGAAATTTCCGCTGTCAGTAAATTCGTGTACGAAGTGGTTGGGAAATAAAGCGCAGATGACTCCTGTAGGGAGCTTAAAGGAACTGACGCGCAAAACTACATAACAAATTAACATCGGTTCGCTGCAGAATTCTTCAACATATTCCCAGTTTAAATATAATAATGTTTTGTCACACGAATTTAGAAATCATCGGTCGTGTCAAATTCAGCATGCCCTTTTCTCACATTATATCCTGGGAACCATAAATGAAAGGCAACAGGCTCTTTTCTTATTCCTAGATTTTGGAACAGCCCCACTGCAGACTGTTAACGAAGGTACGAGCGTACGGTATATGTGTCCAGATATGTGAGTGGCTCGAAGACTAGTTAAGTAACAGAACATAGTTCGTCGTCCTTGACAGCGAGTGTTCATCAGAGACTTGTCGTCAGGAGTGCCCCAAGGAAGTGTGCTAAGACCACTATTATTCTAGTTATATACAGGGTGGTCCACTGATCGTGACCGGGCCAAATATCTCACGAAATAAGCATCAAACGAAAAAACCATAAAGAACGAAACTTGTCTAGCTTGAAGAGGGAAACCAGATGGCGCTATGCTTTGCCCGCTAGATGGCGCTGCCATAGGTCAAACGGATATCAACTGCGTTTTTTTAAATACGAACTCCCATTTTCTATTACATATTCGTGTAGTACATAAAGAAATATGAATGTTTGAGTTGGACCACTTTTTTCGCTTTGTAATAGATGGCGCTGTAATAGTCACAAACATATGGCTCACAATTTTAGACGAACAGTTGGTTACAGGTAGGTTTTTTAAATTAAAATACAGAACGTAGATACGTTTGAACATTTTATTTCGGTTGTTCCAATGTGATACACGTACATTTGTGAACTTATCATTTCTGAGAACGCATGCTGTTACAGCGTGATTACCTGTAAATACCACATTAATGCAATAAATGCTCAAAATGATGTCCGTCAACCTCAATGCATTTGGCAATACGTATAACGACATTCATCTCAACAGCGAGTAGTCCGCCTTTCGTAATGTTCGCACATGCATTGACAATGCGCTGTCGCGTGTTGTCATGCGTTGTCAGTGGATCACGATAGCAAATATCCTTCAACTTTCCCCACAAAAAGAAATCCGGGGACGTCAGATCCGGTGAACGTACGGGCCATGGTATGGTGCTTCGACGACCACCCCAACTGTCATGAAATATGCTATTCAATACCGCTTCAACCGCACGCGAGCTATGTGCCGAATATCCATCATGTTGGAAGTACATCGCCATTCTGTCATGTAGTGAAACATCTTGTAGTAATATCGGTAGAACATTACGTAGGAAATCAGCATACACTGCACCATTTAGATTGCTATCGATAAAATGGGGGCCAGTTATCCTTCCTCCCATAATTCCGCACCATACATTAACCCGCCAAGGTTGCTGATGTTCCACTTGTCGCAGCCATCGTGGATTTTCCGTTGCCCGGTTGTGCATATTATGCCGGTTTACGTTACCGCTGTTGGTGAATGACGCTTCGTCACTAAATAGAACGCGTGCAAAAAATTTGTCATCGTCCCGTAATTTCTCTTGTGCCCAGTTGAAGAACAGTACACGACGTTCAAAGTCGTCGCCATGCAATTCCTGGTGCATAGAAATACGGTACGGGTGCAAACGATGTTGATGTAATGTTGTCAACACCGACGTTTTTGAGATTCCCGATTCTCGCGCAATTTGTCTGCTACTGATGTGCGGATTAGCCGCGACAGCAGCTAAAATACCTACTTGGGCATCATCATTTGTTGCAGGTCGTGGTTGACGTTTCACATGTGGCTGAATACTTCCTGTTTCCCTAAATAACGTAACTATCCGGCGAACGGTCGGGACACTTGGATGATGTCGTCCAGGATACCGAGCAGGATACATAGCACACGCCCGTTGGGCATTTTGATCACAATAGCCATACATCAACACGATATCGACCTTTTCCGCAATTGGTAAACTGTCATGTATCACGAAGCTAATACCGTCCGCAAATTGCGGAATTTTACGTGATACCACGTACTTATACGTTTGTGACCATTACAGCGCCATCTATCGAAAAGCGAAAAAAGTGGGCCAACTCAAACATTAATATTTCTTTATTTATTACACGAATATGTAATAAAAAATGGGGGTTCCTATTTTTGAAAAAAAAACGCAGGTGATATCCGTTTGACCTATAGCAGCGCCATCTAGCGGGCCAACCATAGCGCCATCTGGTTTCCCCCTTCAAGCTAGACGAGTTTCGTTCTTCGTAGTTTCTTCGTCTGATGCTTATTTCGTGAGATATTTGGCCCGGTCGCTATCAATGGACCACCCTGTATAAATGATTTGACGGACGCAGTGAGCAGCAATCTGGGCAGTTTTTTGATAATGCTGTGGTATACGGGAAGGCGTCATAGTTGAGTAACTGTAGGACGATGCAACATGATTTGGACTAAATTCCTCGTTGGTGTGATGGAATGGCAGCTAGCTCGAAATGTAGAAAAAGGTAAGTTAACGCGGATGAGTAGGAAAAGCAATCCTGTAATTTCCGAATACAGTATTTGTAATGTGCTGCTTGACACGTTCAAGTCGATTAAATATCAAGTCGTATTGTTGCAAAGCCACATGAAATGGATAGAGCACATGAGGATCGTAGTAGGAAAGGCGAATGGTTTACTTCGGTTTATTAGGAGGGTTTCTGGAAAGTGTGTGTCATCTGTAGAGCAGACCACATGCAGAACACTAGTGCGACCAATTCTGGAGTGCTATTCGAGGGTCTTAGGTCCCCTTCAGGTCAGATTACAGGAAGACATCGAAGAGACGTGTTGCTAGATTCGTTACCACCAGGTTCGATCAAAACGCAAGTATTACGCAGATGCTTCGGGAATTTAAACTGGAACACCTGGAGGGAAGGCGACGTTCTTTTCAAGAGGTACTGTGCGAAAACTATAACCCACACTCGAAGCTGACTGCAGAAGATTCTACTGCCGCCAATGCACAATTCTCAGAAGGACCACGAAGATAATGTGAGAGAAATTGGGGACCGTACCGAGGCATATGGACGGTATTTTACTCTTGTTGTATTTGCGAGTGGAACAGGAAAGGAAATGACTAGTAGGGGTACAAGGTATCCTCCGCTGTGCACCATACGCTGGCTTGCTGTGTTTGTATGTAGATGTAGATGTAGATACAGAAAAGTCCCCGACGAGCATTACGAAGGGAACTGCTCGCAGTGGGTATTTGTAATAGCTAACTCATAAAACGGCGTTGCTTGCAGGACAGAAAAAGTTGCACACCTTTAGCAGAAGGAAACGTAAATTGCAGAGTGGTCGACTGGAGGCGTGTAGTGTAGTCCGACTAGTCCGCGATTTTGCACCTATCCAGCTGATACAAGTCGTTATGAGCGCCAGCGACCCGATGATGCCTGAGTGTGGAAATCGGAACGCGTCTTCTTTGTAATATGACTTGGGTTCACTGATGTTTAGTATCCGTGGACAATAGAGATCATAAATGCGCACCGTTTATTCACTTTAAACTCGCTAGCGACCCCTATGACATCGAACTCGCCGTCTGCGTGCGCTCGCATACTCAACTAGCGGTCTCCCCGGCTGCCCAGTCTTCAATTGAGTCTCTTGACGGGTTCAAGGGAGCGTGACTCTCTCACAAAGGACAGCAAGCGCACAGTTTCGGAAATATACCCGCGAACTAGCGGCATTCCCGCTTCATACGCAACCTGCTTGAAAGAAATTTCCGCTTTAGACCGTAAATCATTATTCATTTGTTTCACACAATCATGATTTCGGTTTATAGCCAATCTCACGTGCAATCTTAAATGTTACTAAACGTCAGACCTGCCTAAATGACATAAGCAACCAATGGCCACGACAATCTTTATACACCAATATACCGACTGACACGATTTCCTCTCTTGTGCCAGCCAACCTTTTCATTTTAGAGGGGCATTTGTCAGCCGACGTCCTCAATTATTTGCCCTATGTATTCCAATCTGTCTTCCTCTACAATTTTTGTCCTCTACGGTTCCCTCTAGTACCATGGAAGCCATTCACTGATGTCTTAACAGATGTCCTACCACCCTGTCCCTTCACCTTGCCAGTTTATTACACATACACCTTTCCTCTTCGACTCTGCACAGGATGTTCTCATTGCTTACCTTATCAGTCCGCCTAATTTTCAACATTGGTCTGTAGCACCACATCTCAAATGTTTCGATTCTCTTCTGCTCCGGTTTCCCCACAGTCCGTGTTCCGCTACCATACAATGTTGTACTCCAGATGTACATCCTCAGAAATTTTTTCCTCATATTAAGGCCTATGTTTGACACTAGTACACTTCTTTTGGCCGGAATGCCCTTTTTGTCAGTGCTAGTCTGCTTTTGATGTCCTCCTTGCTACGTCCTTCATTGGTTACTTTGCTGCCTAGCTAGCAGATTTCCTTAATTTCATCTACTTTGCGACTATCATTCCTGGTGTTAAGTTTCTCGCTGTTCTCATTTGTGCTACTTCTCATTACTTTCGTCTTTCTTCGATTTACTCTCAATTCATATTCTGTACCCATTAGACTGTTATTCCATATTAGCGGATCCTGTAATTCTTTTTCACTTTCACTCAGGACAGCAATGTCATCAGCGAATCGTGGTGGAGATGTAATAAAAAACAGTACAATCATTTTGTTTGCTTTAGACTAAATTTGTTTCTTTTTCGTCTGAAGCGTGCATTGTACATCGATATTTATTCCAGCCATCATTCCACCTCCAATAGAACACATTTGCAGTTGTGTACACTGCAGCAATTAATTTTCGTCTTCCACCTTCAACAGTCTCACAAGAAACAGCTTCTTTAAATGTCATCTGATACCGACAATCAGCCATTTCACTTTGTCAATGCTACTTCACAGCAGCACAATGGTGTATTCATCTTCCATAGTAACAATAAGTGACGAGTCGCCTTACACTCCCGCATGCGTCAGTCAGAGACAACATGTTGACGAGTGTGAAGTTCGCCATAATAGAGGAAGTTGAGCAGGACCGAAGGAGGCCCGTCAGCGCTGATGTATCAGTGGTGCCTGGATTTCTTAAGTATGCAACCGGCAACACTAGAGTCGTATTCATTGGTGGACACTCCCATCTTCCAAGATGACAACACCCGTGTCCACAGCCAGTATTCACGCGTTCCTGCTTGTAAACCAGCAATCAGGCACACTATCTCACCTCCAATAGCTCGCTGAATCTCTCAATTTGATATAGTAGCAAATGTCTAATACTATTCTGGAACAACAGGAGAAATGTAACAATCAAAATTTCAGTAGTGTGATAGCTCTATGGGGTTACACCGTAAATGATTGGCTTCAACTGGCTATGGCAAATCTGAAAAAACCTCTGGATTTTTTTCTCCCTGAACTGAGACCATTATCAACACCAAATATTGTGTTAGATTTTATGAGAGTGATGTCTCCTGGAGGGGCTAATTATTTCCAATGTGCCTGGTTATAGCTGTTACCAGGACCTGATTTTGATGGAAACTTACAATATTTGCCCCTCAAAGTGGCATGTACGATACTGTGCTCAATACAACTGCATATCTACCAATTTGTGTGGAATTACATTACAGGGGGACAAGGAATGAAATCACAGGTCACTAAAACGAAAATCTTTTCCTGTAAAATAAACACAAAACAATAAGCATAGTACACGCAGTCTGAAAGACTACATAATTGCACATTTCCGAGAGTAAAATCAATACCATTTGCTCCGCCTTGTACATTCTAACATGTTTCGACACCCCTTGGCATGCTGGTTACAACGTCATCGAGACGTCGCTTCTCAAACCTGGCCCGTTTCTGGGAATCTTCTCATCTCATGGTTCAATGTATGAGGTGGGTTCCTACGACAAAGCGCTCCACTTTTCTACTGTTCCCAAGTACACCCAGTACATTTCCTGTCAGTAGATACCGCAGGCCTTTCCATTCGGTGGATTCCTGGCTTCTGAAGAGAGGTGTTAACGAGATGAGCGCTATATCCTCGTGTAATATAGCCTTGAAACCTCGAGTTCATTGTCTAAATATTGTCTGTGGGATGCACTACTGTTCCCTCTGACACGATCAATATTATGGGTTTCTTTAAATTTCTCTAGGTCCCATTCCCTTAGCTTCTTCCCTTTTTGCAATTTCTCCAGTTTCAATCCTACATTCATAACTAATACCATGGTCAGAGTCCACATCTGTCCCTGGAGTTGTCTTACAAATTACAGTCTGGATTCGATATCTCTGTCTTAACATAAAAAATCTGAAACCTTCCGGAGTCTCCAGGTCTATTCCACCTATACAACATTCTTACGTGATTCTACCCGGATATCCGATTGGGGAAGCATTTTACCTCCGGAATATTTTACCCATCATCATTTAACCATATAGCAAAGCTGCACGCCATTGGGAAAAATAACGTCTATAGTTTCCCCTTGTTTTCAGCTGTTCGCAGTATCGGCACTACAGGCCATGTTGGCTAATTTTACAAGGCCAGATGAATCAATCATCCATACTGTTGCTTCTACAACTACTGAAAAAGCTCTTTATCAGCCATATGTAGTCTAGCCTCTACCCTGATTCAACTCCATTGTGATGGTACAAGCAATACGGCTATCTGCATTGCTGAGGCACATCTTGGCAACGTCCTTGGTTTATGGGTGGAAGCTTCATACACCGGTAATAGAGTATGTTCATTGCATGCTGCAACGTCACAATGCTACGTCCATTTATAAATCACCACCCAGGAGTTTTGTTTTAAATATGTTAAGCTGTACCGTATTGTCAACATCGACAAACTCTGATAGAGAAGGACGGAGGGGAGAGAGCGAGCAATAGCGACAGAAAGAGAGGGACAGAGAAAGTTGCCCACTGTAGGAATCATAGCACTATTCACGCCTAGGGATTAGGAAAGCGGTCATAAATTTATGTCGGAACGGATAAGGGAAGATCGTCTTCTAGCTCCATCAAAATACGAATTTCTTAATCAAAGCGCGTAAACAAATGCATTCCTGGCAATTTATGTATAATTTTCCTTGCTCAGAAAAATGATGGTTCAAATGGCTCTGAGCACTATGGGACTCAACTTCTGAGGTCATTAGTCCCCTAGAACTTAGAACTACTTAAACCTAACTAACCTAAGGACATCACAAACATCCATGCCCGAGGCAGGATTCGAACCTGCGACCGTAGCGGTCTTGCGGTTCCAGACTGCAGCGCCTTTAACCGCACGGCCACTTCGGCCGGCCAGAAAAATGAACCCAGATAGTATTAAATATTCACTCGTCTTCAGTCTGACATCCAAAAGGGAAACTGGAAATCAATATCGAGCCGCTGTGTCACATAAAAAAACTAAAACTCATTAAAAAACGTTCAATTAACTTGTTCGTGTTCGTGAACGTAAAAAAATTAATTACGCTTTAATTACATCTTTCGCAATTTCTCTGCTGTCACGATGATAACGGCTAAGCCATAATCATGTAAACACTCAGGAAATTGGAAGAGAGCTAATCTGTAATTAAATCTCTCTCTATGCAGACACGAAGAGCCCAGCAAGCGACAAAATACTAGAAAATTAGAATCCTAAAGAAAATGGGAATTCATACCATCTGGTGCACCAGAAAGGCGCATAACAACACACAAAATATGGAAAAAGGATTGTTCTCTGCAGAGAATGAGAGGAGAGTGCTTCATTACCAGTATCGTGAGTTCTTCACATACAAGGATTACGGGGAGTCGAAGTTCACTTAGAGTTAATTGTCGTGGCTGTGTGCACGTGATATTTTCCGGACGTTCCTGTCATCAGCTACCTCTGGTGAACGGACGGGACACTGTGAGAAAAAAGCTGGCACCCTCGTGATGTAGATGCCAACACAGTCTGAATCAGAAAACAATATCATTATGTTAAGAGTATTTGCACGTCATTTCAGGTATTAGATGTTCTGAAAAAAATGTTCTCGTGTAATATAAATAAGACAACTGAATTCTTCCGACACTTATTCCACCGAAAGTCATAGAAATTCAAGGCCCTACGGGCACTTACCGTATGACGTTCTCTGAGCTTACTGTTCGTGATCGAAACAGGAAGAGGGGAGACGAGGTGATAAGAATACAAGAGCCACCCTCCACCATTCACCGCATGGTGGCCTGTGTAATATAGTTGCACGTGTGGAAACACAATTCGCTGTGCTCTTCAAGGGGCCCAAAGGGCGTCCACGTTGATATAGTGTTTCACGATTTTCTGGAAGGATTCGAAATAGTTCCGCAATATCGCTATTTCATCTCAGAAGAGCGTATTACACCCACTGTCTTTCCCCACAAATTTTCCCCTCTACGTCTCACTGTTGTAGCGTGGAAGTTACTTATTGATCATCTGACCCCTTCTTGTTGTTACTGTTTTCCATATATTCCTCTAGTCACCGATTTTGAGGATAATCTCCTAATTTTTAATGTTATCTCCTTGATTTTCAGCAGTCTTCTGTAACACAATATCTCGATCATTTCGATGCTCCACTTCTGCGATTTTCCAACAGTCTACGCTTCACCTCTGTACGCTGCCGTGCCCCACGCACACACTCTATGTAATTTATTTCTCTAGTTAGAGCCTACCTTTGATATTAGTGAACATCTTTTAGCGAAGTATGCCCTCCCCGCCTAGGCTAGTCTGCTTCGTATGGTTCAAAAAATGGCTCTGAGCACTATGAGACTTAACATCTGAGGTCATCAGTCGCCTAGAACTTAGAACTAATTAAACCTAACTTACCTAAGGACATCACACACATCCATGCCCGAGGCAGGATTCGAGCCTGCGACCGTAGCGGTCACTCGGTTCCAGACTGAAGCGCCTAGAACCGCACGGCCAACCCGGCCGGCTGCTTCGTATGGCCTTGACTCTTATGCCATGCATAATTTCGCTTTCAAGATGGCAGAATTCCTTTGCGTCTCCTACTATAGCGTCCCAAGTTTTTATGCTGCTTTACTCTAATTTCATTTATTTTGTTTACTCTCAGTCTATATGTTATGTGCTCAGAAAAGTTTTCAACCGATTTAGCAAGGCGTGTGATTCGTTTTCAGTTTCAGAGAGAACAAAAAAATGTTGTTAGTGAATCTTATCTTTGTTATCCTTTCATCGTGAATTTTAATCCAAAGTCTGAATCTTTCTATTTATTTCCTTCATATTTCACTGTTACTAAGTGAAAAAATGCGAGCCTGCAGAATGTCGGGCTACTATTGTGAAAGCATTCCGAACAATATAGTAAACCTTAGTTCTTAATACGGTTAAATCGTAGAATCTAATACTAAGTTTTCGAGTTTTCCAAAGGATCAGTGTAAAGTCATCGTATTTCAGTAAATTTGCCAATGATGTGGTGCATACCAAAGTAATCCTGGCAAAGCTATTCGTGGATGATGCTGTTGTGCATAGGAAGGTTGCCACGTCAGCGAACTGTAGTACAATGCGGAAAGCCTAGATCTAAGATTGATGCACGGAGGGGTAGTGCGACCCATTTTCGAATACTGCTCGAGTATTTGGGATTCCCGACAGATCATATTAAAGTAAGACATTGAATCAATTCAGAGACGTGGTGCTAGGTTTGTTAACAGCAGGTATTACGGAGATGCTTTTGGAACACAGAAGGAAATTCCTGGATGGAAGGCGACATTCTTTTCGAGGAATACTGTTGCGAAAATTTAGAGAACCGGTGGCTGAAGCTGACTGCAGAACGATTCTACTGCAGCCAACATACGGACCTAGAAGATTAGATACGAGAAATCAGGCCTCATAGGGAGGCTTTTAGACCGTTGTTTTTCCCTCGCTCAGTTTGTGGGTGTAACAGGAAAGTAAATGATTAGGAGTGATTCAATGTACTCTGCGCCATGCAGTATGCGGTGCTTTGCGGCGTTTGTGTGTACGTAGATGGTGCGGCGGTGGAGGCCCGATCATTTGGTGGCTGCTTGCTGTCCCGTTTCACTCCAGTGTCTGTCATAGGCCTCTCGTCGTAGTGAGAGATGCCGGATTACCGATATACCCATTCAAAAAGACGGCTATTTATACGGGTAGGAGCTCCCTTGTACCAATGTGCTGCTTCAATCCACATTTGGACTAACAATTCCGTGGCCTGGCGATGTTGAAACTGCTTAAGAGCAAGAGCCCCATCTTAATGCGCCATAGGTAGGACTACGGTGCTCGGCCTGGACCACCATGCAGTGCGTAAACAGCGCCGTTACTGCAGGAGACAGTAGCACCCACCGGCTGTTAATGGCTCCTTCAACTGCTAGGACTGAGTTAACTTCCGCAGTAACGTCCAAAAATAGTGGCGGCGCTTCAGTTTAATACGTGCGAGAGCGTTACGGAGATCCTAATCAAGCTGTCATGGCAGCTGCTATTAGAGAAGAATTGTCCAACATGGAGAGAGTTACTGTAAATATTTCGAAATTGTAGTTTCCAAGCAGAGGCAGGCAAAATATTGGTTCCTGTTTTATACATCGCACTAAATGACCACTATGGGGAAATCTGAGCACACTAGGAGAAAATGGGAGGGTTACGATAATGGTACACGAGGTATCCTCTGCCACTCAGTATATCTTGGCCTATGAAACATGGATATACACTGATCAGCCAAAACATTATGACGTTGGACGCCGTCTGGTAGAGTTGCGGGCACGTGAAACGGTGACAAAAGTATGAAAACGAAGCAGACACCGACAGGTGATCACCCTAGCGAAGGTGTGGGCTACAAATGGGGAAATTCACTGAGATAAGCGACTTTGACAAAGGGCAGGCTATTATTAAGCACAACCTGTGTGCGGGTACCTCGAAAACGGCGAAGCTGATCGTATATTGAAGTTCTACTGTCGTGAGCATCTACTGAAAGAGGTAGAAGGACAGTGAAACTAACACTAGCCGCTAAATGGTAGAACTGCCACGAATTTTCACAGAACGTGGTCTTCGGTGGCTTGTCTGCTCTGTAAGGTAGGATAGATGGTGATCCGAAAGAGCACAATGCTGGTGTACGTACAAGTGTTTCGGAACACACCGTTCATTGTACATTGTTGAACATGGAACTCCGTAACAGATCACCATTACGTGTTCACATGTTGACCCAATGACATTGTCAATTACGATTTCTGTGGGCACGGGACTCTTGGGATTCGACCGTCGATCAATGGAAAAGTGACGGCTCTCCCGGGTGAGTCACATTTTTGCTTCACTAGGTCGATGGTCGTCTCCACAAACGCCGTCGTCGTGTGAAAGTCGCCTCGAGACGTACAGCGCGCCGCGGACGCAGGCTGGTGCGAGCAGTATTAGGCCACGGGAGACATTCTTCTGCGTTTGCATGGGGCCTGTGGTTGTAATCGAAGATACACTGACAGCTGCGAAACATCTTCATCCATTCATGCTTCATGTCTTCCCGGACGGCGATATCATTCATCAGTCTTGGAGCCAGTACGTGAAACGGTGGTTTGAGGAGCATTAAAGTGAACAATTTGCTGTATTGGGACCATATTCGCCTGACATAAATCCTGTGGAACCCATCTGGGTTGCTAACGAGTGCCACCACCGCATTCGTAAATCAGCGGCCGGTTGTTTACGAGGATTACATAGCCTGTAAGTAGACATCTTTTGCCACATACCTCCACAAACCACCAACAAACTGTCTGATCCCCGACATGCAGAATCAGTGATGTATTTCGTTCCAAGGACGAACAAACAAGCCAATAATATTTTGGTTCTTCAGTAGATGCAAACTACAATGTAGGTATTGTTTGTTATGATTCGCGGAGTCTCCCTGGGTTCGGCGGTTGTGAGTGCATGCGGCCTGCCAAACTTGCAAACTAAAAACACTAGTCATTCTACAAGCTGTTCTATGGCTTTTAGGTTTACAACATCATAAAATGACACTAGCGATTATAGCCACTCTTGCTGCTCAGCGCAGATGCACGTGAAGTACAGTTACCATAAAAATTAAAAAAACTCAAAATAAATTAAAAAACTCAAAAATATTCTGTGGTTAATCAAAAATGTCCCTAGTAATGGCTACTGTTTTAAACCGGAACTCCGACACAGCGACTGCACAATTCAGTTGCATAAAACCGATTGATAATACACTCCTGGAAATGGAAAAAAGAACACATTGACACCGGTGTGTCAGACCCACCATACTTGCTCCGGACACTGCGAGAGGGCTGTACAAGCAATGATCACACGCACGGCACAGCGGACACACCAGGAACCGCGGTGTTGGCCGCCGAATGGCGCTAGCTGCGCAGCATTTGTGCACCGCCGCCGTCAGTGTCAGCCAGTTTGCCGTGGCATACGGAGCTCCATCGCAGTCTTTAACACTGGTAGCATGCCGCGACAGCGTGGACGTGAACCGTATGTGCAGTTGACGGACTTTGAGCGAGGGCGTATAGTGGGCATGCGGGAGGCCGGGTGGACGTACCGCCGAATTGCTCAACACGTGGGGCGTGAGGTCTCCACAGTACATCGATGTTGTCGCCAGTGGTCGGCGGAAGGTGCACGTGCCCGTCGACCTGGGACCGGACCGCAGCGACGCACGGATGCACGCCAAGACCGTAGGATCCTACGCAGTGCCGTAGGGGACCGCACCGCCACTTCCCAGCAAATTAGGGACACTGTTGCTCCTGGGGTATCGGCGAGGACCATTCGCAACCGTCTCCATGAAGCTGGGCTACGGTCCCGCACACCGTTAGGCCGTCTTCCGCTCACGCCCCAACATCGTGCAGCCCGCCTCCAGTGGTGTCGCGACAGGCGTGAATGGAGGGACGAATGGAGACGTGTCGTCTTCAGCGATGAGAGTCGCTTCTGCCTTGGTGCCAATGATGGTCGTATGCGTGTTTGGCGCCGTGCAGGTGAGCGCCACAATCAGGACTGCATACGACCGAGGCACACAGGGCCAACACCCGGCATCATGGTGTGGGGAGCGATCTCCTACACTGGCCGTACACCACTGGTGATCGTCGAGGGGACACTGAATAGTGCACGGTACATCCAAACCGTCATCGAACCCATCGTTCTACCATTCCTAGACCGGCAAGGGAACTTGCTGTTCCAACAGGACAATGCACGTCCGCATGTATCCCGTGCCACCCAACGTGCTCTAGAAGGTGTAAGTCAACTACCCTGGCCAGCAAGATCTCCGGATCTGTCCCCCATTGAGCATGTTTGGGGCTCGTCTCACGCGGTCTGCACGTCCAGCACGAACGCTGGTCCAACTGAGGCGCCAGGTGGAAATGGAATGGCAAGCCGTTCCACAGGACTACATCCAGCATCTCTACGATTGTCTCCATGGGAGAATAGCAGCCTGCATTGCTGCGAAAGGTGGATATACACTGTACTAGTGCCGACATCGTGCATGCTCTGTTGCCTGTGTCTATGTGCCTGTGGTTCTGTCAGTGTGATCATGTGATGTATCTGACCCCAGGAATGTGTCAATAAAGTTTCCCCTTCCTGGGACAATGAATTCACGGTGTTCTTATTTCAATTTCCAGGAGTGTATTTATTAAGAGGAAAAATGTCGCCTTATCAAATAGTTGTATATGATAATATTCGTTAAAATTAATCTTTGATTTATTGACCCTTAAAGAATTATAAACAGATGAAGGTGAACTACAGTGAAAATTCCCTATGTTAAGGATAAAACAGTTATCGGGCAAGGAATTACAAACAGAATTACATTCATCAGTAAATAAAACTCCTGTCTCAGTTCAAAGTACCGTATAACTGCTGAAGACAGCTGAATGCTATGTGGAACAAGACTGTTAATCAAAAAACAAATGACTTTTCAGAGTCTGAGCAACCCACAAATGCAGCAATACTGGAGCAGATCGGCTCACGATGCCCGTACAAAAAATATTTCCTATAAAAAGCAAACACTCGTTGTGGTGTAAACCCACGAAATGTGAGAAGCACAGAGAAAAGCCAAGGCAAACGTTAAACGCGACACGTATTCAAAAAGGCAGCAAAAGAAGTGTCAGGCTGGGCTGGGCGTCTGTCGATATCTCCGCGACGAAGCGTCGCCCCAGCTATCCCGAACAGTGAACACCAAGTGCGTTCTCCTGTCTGTCTTTCATCCCGCTCCTAAACGCCACTCGTTGGAGAGGAGAATTCACAAGTTTTGCCACCGGAAAACCGGTAATTTCATTGCACATTTAAAAGGCAGCGTTTGTTGTATTTCCGTAAACTGACTAGAAGTTGGCACCTGACGTGCTCTCATGCAGTTCATTTCCCACACTGTGAAGTGTAAAATGGCGGTAGTTCATTATCTGCATATACTTCTACGAGGATTGCCCAGAAAGAAATGCACCGCATTTTTTTCTTCAACAATTCTTTATTGAACATAACGAGAATTACGCATACAAAAGAATGATGTTTTATGTACGCACCCTATTTGTCCATGTACTCTCTATCCCGTTCTATGGCTTTTCCTACAGCGGGAAACAACGGCGTGTATACTCCGTCGGTACCAATCCTTGTCCTGGTGGTGGAGCCAGTGCTTCACTGTGTGAATCACCTCCTCATCGTCCTCAAAATTTTTTCCACGAATGGCATCCTTTAATCCGTCCTCGCGAATGACAACATCAGCTCGCTTCAACATGTCAGGTGTGATAGCCGTGGATGGTCTCCCAGACCGCTGTAAATCGTGGAGCTCCACCGAACCGCCTTCTGATGACCTCCCCCTTTTTGCCCTGCGACTAACTGTACTTCTGTCGACAGCAGATGCTCCATAGGCTTTGCACAAGCGTTTGTGAATATTCCGCACAGTTTTATTAGCAGTGAGAAATTCAATGACGGCACGTTGCTTGTAACGTACATCAACTACAAACGCGATTTTGAAACTGTCCTGCAGCTACACTATCTGTCGGAAGTGACGGAAACTTGGCGCGCTCATTTAGGAGACTTCATATAATACGTATGTAACGTTTCGTATTTGAAGCATTGTTTTCGGGCAAAATCCTCATAAGAAAGTCCGTGGGCGTTTTTGGCGACCCCTCAAAGGACCACTCGTAGTTCGCACACCTATGAAAAGGTGCAGCACCGTAACCTGTGTCTCTACCGTTCTTGGATGAATTAATGGGAAATATCCTGAATACCTTATGCTCGCCCACCCAACTCCTGAAGATTGCAGTTGGGCTTTCTCGCCACGTTCCATGAATAGGAAATTTAACGAGTTCCTAGACTTCCGAAGCCCTGTTCCTGCATCCAGAGAATTTTGATAAAAGAATAATGATTTCATTTATCGTCGCTTAGCCGCATGTGACTATGTCACAAAAGTATTGAACAAGTTTATAACTATTGATCCATATCATTCATCATCTGACTCATCCTATGTAGTACATACCACATACATATCTAGCGATCACATGGCCTGCTTCCACAAAGTGCCTCCATTCTTTCCCGTTTTATGCTCTGTTCCTCCGCGTGCCTTCGTTCTACAGGCCCGCCATGTCCTTTGGTCGTCCACCCATCGCTGCCTCGGTCTGCCTATGGGGCGTCTGGTGTTTGGTTTCTCTCCCAAATGCCTCCTGCAGGTATCTTTTTTTTCCGGCTTACTGGCTGCGCGACCTGCTCACTGGATTCTTTTCTTCTATAGTTTCGGTAGAATTGTTTGTTATTGCAAGAAGAGGTAGATTCCCTCGTTCTTGCTCCTCCTCCATTCTCTTTTATCTAAGATCGGTTCTCTTCTTTCAAACAGTAACATTCTTCCACTTTCTCTGTTAATCATTCTCCAGGTTTCTAAATCGTATTGATGAGTACATACTGCTTAACAAATTTCCCTGCAGAAATTATACATATTTCACATATTGATATTTATGGTACAACAGAAGTGGAACAACTAGTCACAAAATGATTTTGATCCAGTGTGTGGGAAATACCTGAAAAATAAAAAACAGTTATGTAACTTATCCTTTATGTGGTCTCACGTCTTAATTCCAATCATGTCTGTTGCGTGCAGCCGGCCGCGGTGGTCGTGCGGTTCTAGGCGCTGCAGTCCGGAACCGCGGGACTGATACGGTCGCAGGTTCGAATCCTGCCTCGGGCATGGATGTGTGTGATGTCCTTAGGCTAGTTAGGTTTAAGTAGTTCTAAGTTCTAGGGGACTGATGACCTAAGATGTTAAGTCCCATAGTTCTCAGAGCCATTTGAACCATTTGTTGCGTGCATGATAACTGCCGTCACTTGACTCTGGACCTTCTTTTCCTTAAGCTTTGCATGAGGTAAAGTTATCGAAACTTACGCGGTCTTAAATAGATACCAGCGGTAGTAACTTTTACAGATGTGAGCCATTATCTTCAGTTCAGAATTGTTTCTGAATTTGTGGTGGTAAGATCCAGTGGGACCAAACTGCTGAGGTCATCGGCCCCTAGGCTTACACACTATTTAAACTAACTTAAACTTACACTAAGGACAACACACACACTCACGCCCGAGGGAGGGCAAGAACCTCCGACGGGGGGAGCCGCGTGAACCGTGGCAAGGCGCCCTAAACCGTGGCTACCTCGCGCGGCTTCTGAATTTGTGACGAGGTTATAGTAATAGATAAGTAATCATCAGAGATGCATCAGGATAGGAACAAGTAGTCACAAAGCTATTTTCATACCATGCTTGAAAAATATTCGAAAATTTTTGTCATATACAACAAATACAATCATACCAACAATTGATGTAGCACATGAGCAGAACTCAATAAAAAACGTAAAACGTTTCAAAATTTTAGGTATAAGTATTCATGAAAACTTGAACTCGTAGAAACATATTACTGAGCAGCTCAAAAATGTAAGTTCAGCTAATTTTGCTCTTTGTATAACTGCTAGCCCTGAAAACAAATGTATTTTGCGTATTTCCACTCAATAATGTCATACGAAATAACCAACTCATCACGTAGGAAAAAAGTACCTATTGTACAAAAGGGAACAGTAAAAATAACATGTGATGTTTACCCGTAGTCACTTGTCGGTACCTCTACAAGGGGTTAGGCAGTTCGTCATAAATAACACACTAAAATTTGAGAAAACTAACGAGGTTCATACCTACAGCGCTATAAATAGTTATCTTTATTACTCGCTATTACAGTTGCCAGTGGCTGAGAATGTAGTTCAATAAGCTTCAACAAATTTTTTGTCCAATAACATAAAACGTCTGGAAGGTAATAAATCACGTTTTAAATGTAACCAAAAATAATTTCTTACGGACAGCTCCTTCTGTTCTATAGACGAATTTTTATTTAAAAACTGATCATATCTACACATCATGTAAACTAATTCGTTCCACGTAATTTCGATAAAACAAACGTTCATATCATCTATGGAACATGTAACTAAATGACTAAGTACACTCCTGGAAATGGAAAAAAGAACACATTGACACCGGTGTGTCAGACCCACCATACTTGCTCCGGACACTGCGAGAGGGCCGTACAAGCAATGATCACACGCACGGCACAGCGGACACACCAGGAACCGCGGTGTTGGCCGTCGAATGGCGCTAGCTGCGCAGCATTTGTGCACCGCCGCCGTCAGTGTCAGCCAGTTTGCCGTGGCATACGGAGCTCCATCGCAGTCTTTAACACTGGTAGCATGCCGCGACAGCGTGGACGTGAACCGTATGTGCAGTTGACGGACTTTGAGCGAGGGCGTATAGTGGGCATGCGGGAGGCCGGGTGGACGTACCGCCGAATTGCTCAACACGTGGGGCGTGAGGTCTCCACAGTACATCGATGTTGTCGCCAGTGGTCGGCGGAAGGTGCACGTGCCCGTCGACCTGGGACCGGACCGCAGCGACGCACGGATGCACGCCAAGACCGTAGGATCCTACGCAGTGCCGTAGGGGACCGCACCGCCACTTCCCAGCAAATTAGGGACACTGTTGCTCCTGGGGTATCGGCGAGGACCATTCGCAACCGTCTCCATGAAGCTGGGCTACAGTCCCGCACACCGTTAGGCCGTCTTCCGCTCACGCCCCAACATCGTGCAGCCCGCCTCCAGTGGTGTCGCGACAGGCGTGAATGGAGGGACGAATGGAGACGTGTCGTCTTCAGCGATGAGAGTCGCTTCTGCCTTGGTGCCAATGATGGTCGTATGCGTGTTTGGCGCCGTGCAGGTGAGCGCCACAATCAGGACTGCATACGACCGAGGCACACAGGGCCAACACCCGGCATCATGGTGTGGGGAGCGATCTCCTACACTGGCCGTACACCACTGGTGATCGTCGAGGGGACACTGAATAGTGCACGGTACATCCAAACCGTCATCGAACCCATCGTTCTACCATTCCTAGACCGGCAAGGGAACTTGCTGTTCCAACAGGACAATGCACGTCCGCATGTATCCCGTGCCACCCAACGTGCTCTAGAAGGTGTAAGTCAACTACCCTGGCCAGCAAGATCTCCGGATCTGTCCCCCATTGAGCATGTTTGGGACTGGATGAAGCGTCGTCTCACGCGGTCTGCACGTCCAGCACGAACGCTGGTCCAACTGAGGCGCCAGGTGGCAATGGCATGGCAAGCCGTTCCACAGGACTACATCCAGCATCTCTACGATCGTCTCCATGGGAGAATAGCAGCCTGCATTGCTGCGAAAGGTGGATATACACTGTACTAGTGCCGACATTGTGCATGCTCTGTTGCCTGTGTCTATGTGCCTGTGGTTCTGTCAGTGTGATCATGTGATGTATCTGACCCCAGGAATGTGTCAATAAAGTTTCCCCTTCCTGGAACAATGAATTCACGGTGTTCTTATTTCAATTTCCAGGAGTGTAGATGCCGCTTCCGTTTTATGTTACAGCGGGATTATTACCTTGTGGAGAGGTCCACGGTTATGAACAACTTCCTGGGAGGCTGCGAACTTTTCTAGTCATAAAGGACACCAGCACTGCACGATAAGCAATATTACTATGAACAATAAGCCGTCGTGTATCAGATACATCTAATATCATAGCGAAGGAGCACAAACTGCCGCATTACCGACGCAAAGGCTTATTTCAGACTGCTCTAGAGTGTATTAAACAGCACCCATGATGCAGGCGCCAAGTGTGAATACACGATGCACTAGCTCTCCTCGTATCGCGTTGAGCACACTTGCACCAGAGCTTGTAATGCCTCCCTTACAAACTCAGTGAAAGGCTCTTGAGTTTCTCTTTCACAATGCAGACAGAAAACTACCGTAGTGAAACTTCCTGGCAGATTAAAACTGTGTGCCCGACCGAGACTCGAACTCGGGACCTTTGCCTTTCGCGGGCAAGTGCTCTACCATCTGAGCTACCGTAGCACGACTCACGCCCGGTCCTCACAGCTTCACTTCTGCCAGTATCTCGTCTCCTACCTTCCAAACTTTACAGAAGCTCTCCTGCGAACCTTGCAGAACTAGCACTCCTGAAAGAAAGGATACTGCGGAGACATGGCTTAGCCACAGCCTGGGGGATGTTTCCAGTTTTAATCTGCCAGGAAGTTTCATATCAGCGCACACTCCGCTGCAGAGTGAAAATCTCATTCTGAACTACCGTAGTGTTAGAACAATCATCCTTGGCCAAGCTTGTAAATGGTTACTAAGTCTTTCATATGACTTTTCTGCAGTGCAAAGTACATCAGTGAAGTTATGTGAGTTCTTTTCTGTAGATTTCTGCTAAAAAAAGTTTTCCATCTCCATTAATAAACTTTCAGTGAAAATTCCTGTTGGCGAGTTACATAACCTTACATGCAATACATTTTTAATATCCCGAGTATGTCTAAAAGGATACTATAAAATGAAATGTCATTTTACAAATTACGGCAAGGTGAATACATATTTTACATTTATACACGAAATCGTAATACTGATTTTAGACAGCTTTGAAGCAAAACGACGAACACATTTTTGAAAAATTTTTAATGAGTGCTATTCATTAATGCAAACTGTAATTCCCTATAATAATCTAACCAGTCGGATCTTTTAATGTGATATAGGACTTCTCTGTGCGTTAGTACCTCTTTTCTCTTCCAGCAAAACAAAAATTCTGTTACCCACACCACGCGTTAGATATCGGTCAATAACTCTCTTAAATGTAAATCCATAAATCAGCTGGTCATCGAATCCAGTGCCCAGTTATCTTTTACCATTCATGTATGATATTGTGCTGAAGAATATGATAAAGATTTTCTTCTCATACGAAACTAAAACACAATTTTCTACCGTCTCCGTATGTACTTGCAATTCATTCAGTCTTTTTTTTCTTTTTACTGTAAAGCCTTCTTCAATTAGCCGATCTGGTATCAAAATGTTGGATTCGCTTCCTGTCAGAGGTAAGCGTGATTGGCATACGCTCAACAGGTACGCTCTTTCTCAATCCTAGTACACAATAGGATATTCATACAACATGACACTGTTTTAAAGTACCAGATAAATAAACTTAAATGATGCAAGCTATTAAACCCCGAAAATGTAACTGTTGCTCTTGCTTGTATAATGAATCGTCATAGCTGATGACTCCTGGAAGTAATTCTGTATGACATTCAGTACATGGCACTTGAAAATTACTTCCATGTGGTGAGAAAGACGATAGTCACATGTGTCATCAGGATAATTTTTGTTTATAATTGTTATTGTACTTAATTAACGAAGTAGTTATTATATTTTTAGTTTTCATGTTTAGTAAATTACCAATCGTGAAATAAATGTAAACTCATCTGAATGTCATTAATTCCGTTACATAAGCGACAACTTACTATGAAGAAATATTTTGGAATATCTGTATAATTACTGCTTACTCTGCTGGAAGCAAGAGAAGATAAACACATATTTCACGTGTGAGAAGCATACATTTTTGTATGTTGTCAGTTCTTATTACGATAGGCACTTTACATGTAGCTTTTATGGAATCTAACGATATCCCCATTCTTACATTTCACTCGACTTCCTAATAGACCAATTTTTTTGTGCCTCAGATGTAGTAACAATTGTGGAATTGGTTCCTTCTGTGTGGTTTTACCTTCAGGTACATTCTATACAAGTTGATTAGAAGTTAACGAACGAAATTCACGTTGTTGTGTAGATTCACTACGTCCTTCTCCAAAAATTCAGATATTTTGGAATTTATTACCAGTTTTATTGTCCTCAAGTGAAAACGACATTTTGCAGTAAATATCAGTACACTGAAAGAGAATCGTAAATGAACTATGCCATAATGTACTTTTTCATAGCTCCCTGAGTCCTCAGGAAGCTAAAGAAAGACAGCAGAGCTTGAAAATACCGCTTCAGTTGTAAATTTCTTTCTTTTCACACGACCGGTTTTGGACTGTCATAAGCCCATCCTCAGGTGTCGTAGCTGTGCTGTGGTCCCCGAGCGCCGCGTGTACCAGGTGAGGTGTGCTGCACATGGTAACACAGCTACGACACCTGAAGATGGGCTTATGACAGTCCGAAACCGGTCGTGTGAAAAGAAAGAAATTTACAACTGAAGCGGTATTTTCAACCTCTGCTATAATGCTCAGTTGCGGATGTTCTTCCAACAGGATTGTTTGTAAAGAAAGACACATGTGGTGTCATTTTTAGTTATTGTCAGTTTTTATGGCACAACAGAGGCTTCCAAGTGTAAAATCTACGTTACAAACCAATATAAATGATATTATTCGCACTCATCCGATATCGTATTCAGAAATCTAGCTTCCTGCGCGCCAGGCGCACTTGTATCGCAGCGGGTAACAAAAAAGAGACGGAGTGTCGCGATGGTTTTATGTTAGACTTTGTCTGAGTTTCATTAAAATCGAGCGAAGGTCAGACAAGGCATATCTTGGCATGACGTAGCCTCGCTGACATAAAATCTGTGATCAGCGGTACGCCAAGACAACGAGGATGATGTTGGTAATGGCGTAACTCCAAGGTTTAGTATCAGTTAACAGCGTTCTGCGGGATGCTGAATGTCTCGCCAGTCCCGGAGGGCTGTACATAGAGAACTGATGTGCAGTTAGTGCAAACCACGGCTCATGCAGTCAACACGTCTCGTGCAATACACGTTTGTTCCAAGTTTATTTCATCAGAGCGTGCAAATTTATTTTATTCCATAGGTACACACTACACACCCACGCAACACGAATACGCGAATGGCCCATACAACAGCTTATGTTGTTGAAATTTCAGATGACTGTTTAAAAACTTAGTCTCTCCTTACTACAGCCCTGAAGAACAAATCACAGTTCGACGCCTCTCAGCATCGAACTAACACAATCGTGTTCTTATCAGAATTTCTCAGTTATTAAGCTTTTGTCTGCTACACAGTTGCCGGCCGGAGTGGCCGAGCGGTTCTAGGCGCTACAGTCTGGAACCGCGCGACCGCTACGGTCGCAGGTTCGAATCCTGCCTCGGGCATGGATGTGTGTGATGTCCTTAGGTTAGTTAGGTTTAACTAGTTCTAAGTTCTAGGTGAGCGATGACCTCAGAAGTTAAGTCCCATAGTGCTCAGAGCCATTTGAACCATTTCTGCTACACAGTTCAGATTAACGACCATAATATTCATCATTTTTGGGGTTAACACAGCAGTTACCTTCATTTGCGGACTAAAGAGCGCACAAAATTATTATTCCACAGTCTCTGTGTCTTCTTCACTTAGCCAAAGAACAGAAACTGTCTCTGCCAAACCACTTCCAATATCCATTCGACCACGGCACTACGACAAAAGTCCAACAGATGGGGTGCATATTGAGATGTTGTGGCGTCTTGGTCGCGAGCTAAGGAGTGACAATTTATTTGGAAACAGTCTCTCCACTTCTCATAGCTGAGAGTATAATGTAGCGTGGATCTTCCTGGCCGCTGATTTCTCAAAACTGCCACGGTCGCAGGTTCGAATCCTGCCTCGGGCATGGATGTGTGTGATGTCCTTAGGTTAGTTAGGTTTAAGTAGTTCTAAGTTCTAGGGGACTGATGACCACAGATGTTAAGTCCCATAGTGCTCAGAGCCATTTGAACCATTTCTCAAAACATTCGAGTCAGAAACTCCACAATCGCTTGCAGCAGAAGTAGTTGGCGGTGGCCAATGTGAACGGTAGTATGTGCGAGGTCACAGAGGGTCATTACTATTAATACGAATAGAACATTCGATATTGGTCGTTAATATTGATGCAGTTATACGAAACTATGATCGACATTACAATTAATGAGTTAAGTACATGAGTTTCTAAGCAGTGACTCATGTGTAATTCTATGCATAATTTCCTGTTTATCCTGAGAGTGTTGTGGCAAGACTAAATGAACTAATAAAATAACTAGTTACGTGCTCTTTTCTGAAACGTAGACCAGTTTTCCAGATCAGGTTCAGCCACCACTTCATAAACAGAACCACGACTGTGCGTGATCTTCTGCTGGAGGCAGATCTTTAACCCTCCCAGTACCACTGGAGTCAATATGAATCCCTAAGCCCGTTGATAAATCATATCTCCCTTGTTTTCAAAGCTTTTCATTTCCGAAGTATATGACTTTCTCTCTGAGTCAGTCGCATCCAGTGACGTTTAGTGCAGTTTTATATTGGCAACACATTAAAATGTATTCATTGTTTCTTGCACTGAGTGCCTCTGAGGTCAATGTGACCCCAGCTTAAATTCATCAGGTTACCTTCCATTTGGAAAGGGGTTGCACTCAGCGACTGTTATATTGACTTGTAAATTATAGATTGCAGCAATCAGTAGTCCTTGCTTAAATTTTACTATACAGATCTAGATTTCAGCTAGAGGCTAGTCATTCTCTATGAACTATTATTTTCGCTCAAAGCATGTAAGTCCCTGTTGATCGGGCTTCACCCACAGTTCATTGAACACTACCAGTTTAAATTGCTTTTTATTGCTTGAATGTCAGACTTGCGAAAACAGAATAATTACTGCTACACTGAACAGTTTTAATGTATGCTTTCATGTTAGTTAATTGAAGTACTACCAATATATCCGGAGTAAATTGCTTGGGGTCTATATAATCTAGTGTTACTTAGTGAGAAAAAAAAATCCTCATAGTAGGAGGGTTAAAAGACCCAAGTTGCGCTATTGGAACGCAGCCACGTGTAACTGACGATGTACACATTCAACTGTAGACCTCACATGTACGGCCAGGCTATTGTTAGCAACCGACAACGCACGGCTTTTAGAATGGAGGTGTTGTAATCAAAGTATCTGCCTTCACAAAAAGAGGGAGGAGACGTTGAAGAAAGACACATCCGTGTGTGCTATGGAGATACACCTATGGGCACGGAAATGATTTTGAATGAAACTGTCAACAGCCACGGCAGCATAGAATAATAGCGAGAAGTGTGCTTCAGATGTCTCGTACTTTCATAGTGGCTAATACACTGCGAGTATACTTTACAAATGTTTATAAGCGAATTTCATGAGGGCTTCCGTCAACATTAAACTCCGTCTTTCCTTCAATATTTGTTCATCGGGTTCCACTCACATATTCTCGGTGTTAGACTACAACAAGAACTGGTCATTCGTTTGGTAGGAGCTGCTTTCACTGTTGCTAGCTCCGCGAACGTTTTATACCCGATTGTAGAAGGTGTTCTGAGAAAAGTGTCCCATGTTCTTACAGGATAACCAATCAAAGCTAGAAAAAAGCGGCCTATAAACATATGTCGCAAACTAATATTTGTTGGTCATGCACTACCCTCAAAAATAGTTCAAATGGCTCTGAGCACTATGGGACTTAACTTCTAAGGTCATCAGTCCCCTAGAACTTAGAATTACTTAAACCTAACTAACCTAAGGACATCACACACCCATGTCCGAGTCAGGATTCGAACCTGCGACCGTGGCGGTCGCGCGGTTTCAGACTGTAGCGCCTAGAACCGCTCGGCCACTTCGGCCGGCTATGGACTATCCTTTTATGTGGTAAGTACATAATCAACACAACGGAAGGTGCTCGATGTACGAGGGGCGTTCAATAAGTAATTCAATACATTTTTTTTCTGAAAGCAGGTGGGTTTTATTCAGGATTCTAATATACCATAATATTCACCACACTTTTGGCCACCAAATCCGAATTTTCGACATAGTCTCCGTTCAATGCGACGGCCTTATACCACCTTACAGAGAATAACTGTATGCCAGCATGGTACCACTCTACAAGTCGATGTCGGAGTCAACATCTTGCTTCATAAATAACCTCGCCCTCATCCACTTACTGTTTCCCGCGGAGTACATACTTCATTTGATCAAACAGATAGAAGTCGGATAGTGCGAGATCCGGTCTGTTTGGTTGATGATGAAGAACAGTCCAGTCAAGTTTTATGAGCTCCTCTCGAATGCTCAAACTTGTGTGAGGCCTTACGTTGTCATGGAGTGAGGCACGTTTGCATTATTTGTAGTGACGAATACGCTGAAATTGTCTCTTCAATTTCTCAAGGCATCAAAATACACTTCAGAGTTGGTAGTTGCATCACGAGGAAGGACATTAAACAGAATAACCCCTTTCAGGGTCCCAGAAGACCGTCATCACCATGACGTTAGTAGCTGAGGGTGCGGCTTTGATCTTTTCCTTCAGCGGAGATGTGATTTGTCGCTACTCCATGGATTGCCGTTTTGACTCCGGTTCGAAGTGATGGACCTATGTTTCATCGCCTGTGACGATGATGGACAAAAAACTGTCACGATTAGCCTCGTAATTAGGAAGCAATTCCTCTCAGATGGTCTTTCGCTGCTCTTTATGGTCTTCTGTAGGCGGCGAGGAACCCGGCGCGCACACAGCTTTTGTGTACCCCAGGTGATGGACGACTGTGTCAGCACTACCAACAGAGACCTCCAGCTGAGCAGAGAGGTGTCTGATTGTGGTCCCTTGATCACACAGAATGAGGATGTCCGCACGTTCCACCATTACAGGAGTCCCAGGTGCGTGCGGTTGGCCGACACGTAGGAGATCAGACAAGTTAGCATGATCTTGTTGCGATGGTGAAAGACACCTCGCCAACGACTCACCGTGCTTTTGTTAACTGGCAAGTCTCTGTAGACATCCTGCAAGCGCCTGTGAATATATGCTACTTTTTCCGCCAAAAGAAACTCAATGCCTGCTCTATGCTTGGAACGCTGCTCCGTTAAAGACGACACTTTAAAGGCTACATACAGCGCCGCGTCCTATTGGAACTTTATGAAACTACAGAGGCTGAAGCGGGAACATTCCACAATACATACAACAAATTCCACAATTTTTTTCAACCGAAACTGGCCGGGGAAAAAACGTGTTGCATTAATTACCAAACGCCTCTCGTTGTTGTCACTCACTCTTACAGATCCTTCAAAGCGCGTTACCTAGGACAGAGGAACTCGTACGAACACACTTGGTGTCCTACTGGGTTTCTCACACGCATAGGTCGTAAGTACATTAGATATGTCCATGTCGACAATGAGTGTGGCATTAAAGCTGGGTGATGTAAGAGACGGTTTTAAGTGCAACTGCACCTCAGTCAGAGGATAGTTTTAAGTGCAACACCACCACGTGTAAAGGACTAAGTACAAAGATAAAGGAAAACGGGCAGAAATAACAGATTGTACACTGCTGTTTATTGACCATTGCCGACCCAAATAATAAGGCCCATATCTTAGATAAATTGTTCTCTGACTCATGTTTCTCAATATTTTTGACGACTACTATCTTGTGTAAGAAAATGGGACACAATTTTTAATACCTTGACTGTGAGTAAGAGAGGTCATCAAGCGACAGCCTTGCCAGGTGGTGCAGTGGCGAAGCACTGGGTTCGTATTCAGGATTCAGGAGATCGTCAGTTCAAATCCTGGTCCAGCCATGGAAATTCAGGTTATCTGTGATTCCAGTAAATAATTTAAGACCAACGCAAGGATGGTTCCTTTGAAAGGGTGGGGCCTATTTCTTTCCTCATCCTTCTCCAACCAACCTTTGCTCCATCTCTGGTGACCTAGCCGCTGACGGGAGATTAAGTGCTAATTTCCCTTGCCTGCATTCAAGCAACATTTACCTGATGGACTGTGGGCTGGTCCCGGCGGATGTTCGAGCCCTCCCTCGGGCATGGGTGTCTGTGCTTGTCCTTAGGATAATTTAGGTTAAGTGAAACGTCCCCTTTTTGAAAAATTATACAAGACTGTGCTTAACCTGACACACAATATTTTTTTGCGCAACGCAATCTGACTTTCAAAAATCCCTACAAAAGAATGGCCCTGACTAACATTAAACTATACCTTTCACAAATCACTTACCTCACAAAAATCTTCGCTACTCAAGCTACTGCAATTCAGCGAGCGCCACTACTGCCAGCTAAATAAAAGATTCAAAGTACTGAAGGGACTAACTACTAATAGGTATAGTTAGCAAATGAAATATTTTGATAGAGAACAACCAATGTATTTACCTCAATAGTCATAATATATATAGCAGTTCATGACAAATTTCAAAACTCCGCCATCTCTCTCCCCACATCCACCACTGCTGGCGGCTCACCTCCAACTGCGCAACGCTATGCGCTGTTCACAGCCAGCTGCCTAACACTACAATGGCGAGTATTACAACAATGCAAAGCAGCCACAGACTGCACACAGCACAGCCAGTGATTTTCATACAGAGGTGGCGTTACCAATAAAAAAACCTAAACAGCCTACTTACATAGCCCCCATGCTCCCCACAAAAAATTTTACGAATTGGTTTGGGCACTGGGCAATACATATTCGTTAAAATTTTTCATAATCGTAATTACAATAACAAAGAAATCAAATGCACACACTTATTGATACAATGTTGGTCAAAAGCTAAAATTTTCTCACAGTCCATAAAGACAGTCCTGATCATTCATCACAATAACATTTCAGTGTTTTTCTCAAAGTCTGAGCAGTAAAAGAAAATGCACACGGAAGTAGTGGATTTCCATGCAGTCTTGAAGAAGTAGCGTTGTCCTTCCAACGGAAAGACAGTGCTGACTCTTGACATGCTGACAGGTAATGGGCCACAACAGAGCAAACCCACAGCGGAGTCAGTCGAAGTTTTGAAGAGTATTGGTGGATAGGTCATCACAGAGCAGACCCACTGTAGTCCTGGTAGAGATTACGGTATTGGTGGGCCACCAAAGATGCAGACCCACTGTAGTCCTTGTAGAGATGGCCAGCAGCCATCTGTTGTGACTATGCAGGTGCACAATCACCATTGAAGAGTCTTGCGGATAATAAAGCAAGTCCATAACCACCACTTGTGCACTCACAAAGTTTTTGAATTGTCCTGAGAACCAGCAATGCTGTTAACCAGTCCCTTGCTGAATTATTAACACACGTGCAAACACTAACAGTCCCTACTTCTCACATATTGTCCATATACTATGACCAACAGAAATGTGTGCAGTGAAATGAATGCTTACAAGTTACTTAGTTTGATAAACTGGTGTCAATTACAATTTTATAACATAAGAATACAATTACAAAGGTACAAAATACACTCCTGGAAATTGGAATAAGAACACCGTGAATTCATTGTCCCAGAAAGGGGAAACTTTATTGACACATTCCTGGGGTCAGATACATCACATGATCACACTGACAGAACCACAGGCACATAGACACAGGCAACAGAGCATGCACAATGTCGGCACTAGCACAGTGTATATCCACCTTTCGCAGCAATGCAGGCTGCTATTCTCCCATGGAGACGATCGTAGAGATGCTGGATGTAGTCCTGTGGAACGGCTTGCCATGCCATTTCCACCTGGCGCCTCAGTTGGACCAGCGTTCGTGCTGGACGTGCAGACCGCGTGAGACGACGCTTCATCCAGTCCCAAACATGCTCAATGGGGGACAGATCCGGAGATCTTGCTGGCCAGGGTAGTTGACTTACACCTTCTAGAGCACGTTGGGTGGCACGGGATACATGCGGACGTGCATTGTCCTGTTGGAACAGCAAGTTCCCTTGCCGGTCTAGGAATGGTAGAACGATGGGTTCGATGACGGTTTGGATGTACCGTGCACTATTCAGTGTCCCCTCGACGATCACCAGTGGTGTACGGCCAGTGTAGGAGATCGCTCCCCACACCATGATGCCGGGTGTTGGCCCTGTGTGCCTCGGTCGTATGCAGTCCTGATTGTGGCGCTCACGTCCACGGCGCCAAACACGCATACGACCATCATTGGCACCAAGGCAGAAGCGACTCTCATCGCTGAAGACGACACGTCTCCATTCGTCCCTCCATTCACGCCTGTCGCGACACCACTGGAGGCGGGCTGCACGATGTTGGGGCGTGAGCGGAAGACGGCCTAACGGTGTTGGTCCTCGCCGATACTCCAGGAGCAACAGTGTCCCTAATTTGCTGGGAAGTGGCGGTGCGGTCCCCTATGGCACTGCGTAGGATCCTACGGTCTTGGCGTGCATCCGTGCGTCGCTGCGGTCCGGTCCCAGGTCGACGGGCACGTGCACCTTCCGCCGACCACTGGCGACAACATCGATGTACTGTGGAGACCTCACGCCCCACGTGTTGAGCAATTCGGCGGTACGTCCACCCGGCCTCCTGCATGCCCACTATATGCCCTCGCTCAAAGTCCGTCAACTGCACATACGGTTCACGTCCACGCTGTCGCGGCATGCTACCAGTGTTAAAGACTGCGATGGAGCTCCGTATGCCACGGCAAACTGGCTGACACTGACGGCGGCGGTGCACAAATGCTGCGCAGCTAGCGCCATTCGACGGCCAACACCGCGGGACCTGGTGTGTCCGCTGTGCCGTGCGTGTGATCATTGCTTGTACAGTCCTCTCGCAGTGTCCGGAGCAGGTATGGTGGGTCTGATACACCGGTGTCAATGTGTTCTTTTTTCCATTTCCAGGAGTGTACATCATTAAAGAACATAACAATACAGATAACATTTGTAGTACAGGCTTTACAAAAGAATCAAAATAACATATACAACAGTGTTACAGGAATTATGACATAAGTAAATACATAAAAGATCAGAATAACTTTTGAAACATCAACTTTACACATGAGCATTAAAACAAAACAGAATAAATAATGTCTAAGCATATTTACAAGGTAAATAACATATTATTAATGCCAATTATATTTGAGGATAACAGTATTCCTCATCATAGTAAATGTAGCTTAGTATTAGAAGAGAAAAAATTCTATGAAACAGTACACAGAGACAGGAAGAAAACAAATACACAAGGGTACACAAACACATAGTGGGATAACACAAAAGGAAAGGACAGGGTTTGTTTTCAGTGTAACTTTTGGTACTGCAGTATTTTGCGAACAAAACCTTTTTTGTTCTTGGAGATCTCCCTTCGTTCATCATTATTCCCAAAAAGCCTATCTGTACCTCTTTTCTGTATTCTAACCATATTTCTTTCAAAATAAATATGGCTCATTGTACAATACTCATTTTGGCCCAAATCGTTTTCATATAACTTTCAAAGCATTCTTTCCCTATTCTCCATAGTTAGGTTCTTATATAGTCTACCCCCTCTTGAGCTAACTTAAATCTACTGAGCTCAGATATTAAGCTAAGGGACGAGGCAATGCAGCAGCACATAACATATTAACACAAACAGCAATGACAAAAAAATGGAAAATTGCAAAGCAAGCTACAGTAAATCTAAATTACCAAACAATGCAACGTTACAACTAATATGAGCCAATGTGCAGCAACAAGAAAAATAAATCAGTAGTAAAACTAGCTTAACAGAGTAATACAAAGTTAAATTCAGTAGCACTATGCCTGGCAAACAGCAGCAGCAAATAAACTTTAAACCTAGACCTCAAGCAGAAAAAAATATTACACTAAAAATGGCCATGTCTAATACCTATGTCAAATCTTAACACTAGAGAGATTCATCACGATTTATTCTACAAAAGAAATTATCAAGTACTTGAAAAGAAAACTATGATTGCAGTTCCTGTGAAGGTAAATGTCTTTTTTGTGCTCCCTCATTTTTTTGAAAAAAATTATTATTTACTCGATCTGTAGACAGAAAATATTTATATTAGTACATCTATAAAATTTTATTGTAACCAATGCTGCAGTGCAGCTAGAAACTAGATATTAAACGAAATGAGCAAATAAATACATAAAGCAAGCCATATGGCATTTCATAAGGCAGTAAAAGCTCTCTCAATTTTCGAGAAAGGCACTTGTCGTAGTCAGGTGTGCAGATGTAAAAATATTTCTCGTCATTTCATTAGGCATTTCAGTAAATATCATAAATTAAGAGCTCCACAATGTAATCATATGTTTTCAAGTTCGACCCTGTCGTTTTTGCGATGCTCTCTACAAAGGAACGTCAATAGCGAGGATAATGGCCTCCCCTTTTTTTTTCTACCTGTGCCGCTGAAAAGGGCTTGCAATAATGGCTTTTTCTCCAGGCGTCTGACACAGCTGGGTGCCCGTGACGCATTATGTGCAGGTGGTCACTTAACTTTCTTACGGAAATATTTACGACAGCAGTTTCCGCTACAGTGGCAGTCTTATATAAAAAAAATTCACAGGTTGAGAATTTGGTTACAAATGTGTAGAAACAAAATCCTATTGATATAACAGTGTCCAAATATTTTCGTCGGCATTGTGATACATTCACCCATTTACACACATTTCATAACCTTAAAGTACGATTTCTCGTTTTCCAACATCCTTTTTCACAAACCACAGTCCCTAAACACTATTCATTACTCCTTACCTTATTATACATATACATATTCGTCGACACTTCAATATTTCATCGTAACATACGTAGCATAATCAGATTCCTCATATAGCATCATCTCATTGAACATAAACATACCTCAACAGCATAATACACATCGTCGTCGTAAAAATAACATCATAACACCTCAGTCAACTCTCAAAATCGTCGTAGCTTCCTCCAATAATTTCAAAACCTAAGAAAAATTCTCTGCTCATGTCAAAAGTGTCATCCGCCTCAAATGTACTTTAAAATCATGCTCCCTTACCAAATACATCATTCAAAGCTCTCATAGTATCACAATGGTTCCGAAAAAATATGAACAGTTCACAAAGTACAGACAAAATGCAATTTCATAAGTGTGAAATTATTCAACTGTGTAATTACGTAAACATCTGTCACTAATATAGTAAAAAAAATGTTTGTTTCTCTCAGGTAAATAATCAGATAGCTGTGTAATTTGTGTGTTAGAGAAATATGGTACCGATGTGTAAAGTTGTATAAGCAAATACCACATTAGCTAGGGTTCCTTGTGCTTGCCAAACACATGGTACATAAAGTAAGCGTGTACCCCCCTGAGGATTAATGTAATTATACCCTCAGGTGTTACAGATTACAGCAATGGAATGAAATGTATCACGGAAAACCTTTGTATCATTGTACTCCAAATATCTTTAAAAATAAATGTTTTAAGTACAAAATTAATCTCTCAAATGCGTGTCCTGTAGCGCTAAATGTGCGTCTTGCTGTAAGATAATTCTGTGGAAGTGTCGCAGTTATCGTCCTCTGAAAGCTAAGTTCTGTAGAAGTCAATGTACTTACCGCACGATACACAAAATGAAATACTTTGCGAATAGATATCTTAGTTATTACGCTTATTGCCGTGATGAAGAAAGTACTGTGCTGTAACGTATTGTTGTGCTATGGAAAAGGCTGTCTCATTGTAGCTATACCAAAAAAGTTGCTACTAAAACACGTTTTACTTTCCAGAATAATGCAGAAAAACTGTGCAGATATAAAACAGAAACACTGCAAAAGCAACATTGTAAAGTGTCACTCATTAGTAGCGTCGTGATATAATTGTGTAGCTGTCAAAGAAACCAAGTGCTAAGTCATCTTTAATCCCACAGAAAGTACTTCAAATAAAGAATGTCTTTTCAAGTAAACCAAAATGTTACATGAAAATCTCATTAGCAGTGCCGGTATATGTTCTAAGTATGTGAACCTGATAGTCGTTACGTAATTGTGCAACAAACAAGCAAGAATGCACACACACAATAACACTGTGTCGTCTGTTCACAATTAGAATGCATTCGTAATCTCTGTTTAAATAAGTTCTCTTGATTCTTGACTGGATATTTAACTTCAAACATTGTTGCATGTTAACAGTTTCTTAAGTCTTACAAAGCATACTAGTAATGTAAAGTGAAAAGTTATATGGCAAAGACAAAGTTAAAAAGCAGATTATTTTTCAATAAACGGTTTTACATGTGAAATGTGGTGTAAACCTTTACTCTTCATAGTACTCAGACTTTTCAACTGAAAAGCAATTGTCATGTTTTATACATCGGTAAAGAATGCTAAAATTTTTCTCAAGGCTAGCGTCTTATGTTATTTTTCTCGGAGCCAGCGGGCGCACGCGGCTGCCTGCTTGTGCGAGTCATTGTCTGTCTCTTTGTTGGCGTGCGTCGTTATTGGGATCAGGAGACCTAACTTCTACAAATTCGCCTTGCCGAGAGGGCCCAGCTCTGTTAAAATCCCGCCAGTTCTGATGAAATTCAGGTCTGTCGTTATGTCGGTAGTTTACATAGTTTCTTTTCTGTCTGTCATGTGGTGGAGAATTTCTCCTGGAATCGTAACTGCGCGCTGGACCGTTGCGTCTGAAGTTATTCTGTCTCCCTTGATAATAATTGTTTTGGTACCCATATTGTCTGTTTCTAAGGTAATCTCTGTCATATTCATTACTACGGAAATGCGAGCTTTCTCTGTAACTGTTATTACTCTGCCAGTGGTTGTCATATGGGTGGTGTCTGTTTTGGTCACGATTTACGTTGTAAGAATAGCCTTGTCGTGTCCAGTTATTATTTCTTTCATCGCGGAATAGCGACGGATGTGACCTGTAATAGTTGTATTCCTGTTTTCGCATCCGGCGACTGTCTGTGTCAATTTCTAATTCTTGTAGGAGTCCCTGAAAAGCTTCAATGTCGTCTTTGCAACGTCCTGCTAAAATAATATTTCTTAAATGTTCAGGCAATTTCATTAAGCAAAGCGGATGAGTTCTGAAGGGCTGTATGGGTTTGAAAGATATTGATTCTTATGCAACATGTCTTCAAAATATTTGACAAGACTGGAAAATTCAGATTGTTCAAAGTGTTTCATCATCATGATGCTATGTTTTACTCGGTCTTGTGTGGCTTGAGACCAATATGCTGAGAGGAAGGCATGGTAAAATTCTCCTTCACTGTGGCAATCATGAATGACCGATCGCATTCTTACAGCTGGTTCATTCTCTAAGTAGCCACACATAAATTCTAATCTGTGTTCTAACGACCAGTTGGGAGGAAAACAATGAGAGAATTGATGGAGCCATGCTTGTGGATGAATGTCGTTGCCAGAATTCTTAAATGTTTTGAATTTACGTGTAGTAATGAACAGCTTATAGTCAAAATCATCGTGTCGCCGAGTAGCATATTGGTCATTGTTAGGTCGTGTCGGCCGTTCCATCTCAAAATTCGGTGCACATTGCCAATTTCTTTCATAACTTCCGAAATGCCCTGTGTTATTATTTTGCGGCTTTTCCGTATTTCTAAGTCCCTCTTCCCGTGTTGGAGCGCGAGTGTCCTCTGAAATACGTAATTCTTGTATTACCTGTGTCAGCTGATCTTGTACTTCCCGGATTTCTCTTTGGTGTTGCGTATTAATTTGATTCAGATTTTGTTTCAGTTTCCTAATTTGTTCGCTCTCTTCTGTGTCATTAAAGACTACCGGTTTTGTGTCATTCAGATTATCATCTACCTTCGTAGATAAATTGTTTAGCTGATCCGAAAGTTCAACTACTTTCTCTGATAATGAACTAATTTCCTCCATGTGTCTTTCTGAACCAATTTTCAGAGTATCTACTGTGTCCGTTAAGTTTTCTTGAGTTTTTGCAAGTTGCATAACCGAATCGGTAGATGCAACTGAGTCAAATTTAGCTTGCAAGGTCTCATGATTTTCATGAACAATAGTTTGCAGTTCTTTTATGGCTGCTTCGTGATTCTGTAATGCATTTTCATGCCGCGAAAAAATGGGTTGAAAATGCTCACAAATTTGTGTTTTTACGTCATTACAGACTTTTTGACATTTCGATTCAATGTTATGTAACTCACTAGTTAAATCTTCACGTGTTTGTTCAAGTGTGGTGTCTAACTTTTGAAGATTTTGTCCCATTGCATCTAACTGTTGCTGTGTTTGTCTCTGGTGTTGTTCCATTGTGTCTAACTTTTTAAGATTTTGTTCCACTGTGTCTAACTTTTGAAGCTTTTGCTGTGTTTGACTCTGATTTTGTTCCATTTGTTTCTGATTTTGTTCAAGCGTTGTGTCTAACTTTTGTAGCCTTTGTCCCATTTGTTGCATTAACTGTAATAACAATGCACTGGTGTCTGAAACATGTTCCTCAGTGCTTTTCGGCAGTGAATTTGCACCGGCAACATTCACATTTTGACAAGCGGAAAATGTGTCTTGACTCATTTGAGAAAACGGTGAGGACCCAAAACCTGAGTCTACAATATTTGCAAAATTGTGTCCTGTCATTCCCGATTCCTGAGGCGAGCTGTTGCCGACCGATCGATCGATAATGCTTCCCTCTTCACTAATTGTTTCACTGTCCACGCCATTGTTTGCCACCCGCTCCATTTCCCTATGCACAGTTACCAAATTACTACTTTGAATGTCTGTTAATTCATTACACGGTGGCGCTAACACACTGCTTTCGTCTTCGCTGTCATTTCTCAATTTACTTTGGAGCCTAGTGTTACGTTTTTCACACGCCATTATTGTCACAATATTTCACACGACAACACAGAAAAACACAATTTGAAGAGCAAAAATAAGAGAACACATTAACATAGCACTGAATATAATATCTAGTTAATTGCAAGCGCAGCTGCGAAATACTTGGTGCAAATCTACATGCATGCCACAACTGTTTTACTGTGCAACAATGAAAAACTACAACTACAAAGGAAATTCTCTCTATGATTACGCGCTAGCAATAAACAAAAGCTACACTAATTACACGAACTACAAGAAAAAATCAGAAGATTCCAGTGAGGTATCCTCGGCTAAGGGTCGACATATGAAACTTCCCCTTTTTGAAAAATTATACAAGACTGTGCTTAACCTGACACACAATATTTTTTTGCGCAACGCAATCTGACTTTCAAAAATCCCTACAAAAGAATGGCCCTGATTAACATTAAACTATACCTTTCACAAATCACTTACCTCACAAAAATCTTCGCTACTCAAGCTACTGCAATACAGCGAGCGCCACTACTGCCAGCTAAATAAAAGATTCAAGGTACTGAAGGGACTAACTACTAATAGGTATAGTTAGCAAATGAAATATTTTGATAGAGAACAACCAATGTATTTACCTCAATAGTCATAATATATATATAGCAGTTCATGACAAATTTCAAAACTCCGCCATCTCTCTCCCCACATCCACCACTGCTGGCGGCTCACCTCCAACTGCGCAACGCTACGCGCTGTTCACAGCCAGCTGCCTAACACTACAATGGCGAGTATTACAACAATGCAAAGCAGCCACAGACTGCACACAGCACAGCCAGTGATTTTCATACAGAGGTGGCGTTACCAATAAAAAAACCTAAACAGCCTACTTACATAAGTAGTGTCTAAGCTTAGGGACTGATGACCTTAGCAGTTAAGTCCCCTGTCCGCAGCTCGTGTTCGAGCGGTAGCGTTCTCGCTTCCCACGCCCGGCTTCCCGGGTTCGATTCCCGGCGGGGTCAGGGATTTTCTCTGCCTCGTGATGACTGGGTATTGTGTGCTGTCCTTAGGTTAGTTAGGTTTAAGTAGTTCTAAGTTCTAGGGGACTGATGACCATAGATGTTAAGTCCCATAGTGCTCAGAGCCCGTTAAGTCCCATAAGATTTCACTCACATTTGAACATTTATCTGAGGAAGAACAAATTATTTTGTCGTTTAATTTTAGTCGTCTATTGCACAGGTCATAGCTCAAAATAAAGCCTTATCACTGAGTAACGCGCGAACCAAAGCAGCTATGTTGTGAGAAAACTTCTACTTTCCTGAATCATACGTGTTCTGAGACGGAACTACTCTATTACATGTCCACAATATGTCTGTGTATTGATCATTACAAATGGAGTATGTAATTCGTTTAGTTACTCGTTTCAGATCTATGAAAGAGTACACATCAATTCGGTTTCTCTTTTAAAAACACGAAGGTTAATAGAGGTACATACAAATGCTGAAATTCATGTCTTCCTAAAGCAGATAGCGGTATCGTCTGTTGCGAAATGAATTTACCGAGCGACCGCAATTTAATGCTATGCCTGAGAAGTCTCTGGGCATTTGTACAGTAGGGATAAATGGCTAAGTGCATCCAAGACGTGGTTCCACAGCCGTCCTCCGACTGGGCCTGAACGAACCCGTGTCCCCCATCAGACGGTTACTGACACTGACTGTTGTGTAGACGATACGGAGTAGCTTCATAACATACAGTCAGTATTGCGAGAACGAGATTTAGTTTGATACCTCTCGCCCCTTCAAGCCGTTAGAGGCGGAAGCTAAAACGGAAAAGGAATTAAGGAGGAGGGAACAGTCATTAGGCTGTAGTAGGTTCTAGAAATAAACAGCAAAAATTTCCGTCGGAATAAGAATCTAGCGCCTTAGAAACTGTTTCGCCTCCCTCAGTATTATTACAGTGTCATTCTATTGTGAATGGTTCCTGTATGTGTTGTTGATAAGGACAGAAATATGTTTACAAGTTGGGTAAAGATGATCTGGCGGCAAAATCACAATTTTTTCGGATTGAATGAGCAGTTTAAAACCAGTGGACAAGCCCGTGTTCCTTCTCTCGCTTCGATTTTCACAAATAATAGTGTATCATTGATGCATATGGGCGAAATCGTAGCAAACAATGAGCAGAGGATTGACGTCAGGGGATATTTCCACAGAAACCACACTTAGCATTGTCGGAAACCTATAAAAGGGAACACCGAGAGAGTTTTAGGCAGAGCTTCGGAGAAACACTTCTGAGTGAGGCACGGTGCAGCACAAGGTGGTAGATGTTCGCTGATGTTGTCGACGCCGCCGCCGTGCGTAACTCGCGGGAAGCACAAAAGCTGGAAGCGGCGGTAGCGTCAAAGCTGTTTGCGATCGTGGCCGAGGTACGCCGTCTGCTGTCTTTACTAGGTATTTGCCTGTCCAGGACTGTGATAAGCTCTAGCTCATTTAATCTCCTGTTCAGACCACGTATGTAACTCTTGCTCGTTCAATCTCCTGTTGCAGACTACGTATATCATCTGGTTTCTGCATACGACGACGTCGACGTCGACGTCGCCGAAGCTGGCGTTGAGAGCTGTTTGCTACCGAGAGGGAGGCAGACTTACGGGCCATCGGACTGACGTCACATGCTTGCTGCAGACACCAGAGTTATGGAACAAGGTCGGTGCACGCAGTATTGGTGGGCGTAGATGATGTCGCGCCTGCCTTCATGATTTGAACGACGGCTTTGTAATATTTAAACGACTGTATGAACATCGTAAACGAGTGTAGAGAATTATGTAATAAAGCTGAAATATTATAACTGATCTTGTTGTTCGATTGTTGTATGCGTATGTGCATTGTATTAGTTTCAGGATGAGAATATAAACAACTGAAGTAAAAGTACAAAAGTACATATACTCTCGTAAAGTAAAAGTGTCAAGTAAAAGTAGTTCCACCAAGCCTGTAAAATAGCTTCAGACTATACGGCAGGCGCTAATGTTCTTTTGATGACAACTATCTCATATACTAATGATAGAAATGACCGGCAGCCCTGTTTGCAAGCACGATTTCGGTTTTTGTGCCCTTCTCAACTGCTGCTCCCTATGTAGAACGTAACTTCATATTTACGAGTATGTGGCCCGCTATACTGACGAGAGAGTCCTGTCATGTATAGTTACGTTGTATTGAAAGTTAAGAGTGGTGCCATCGCTGTTCTGGTGATGAAGCCACCATTTGCTCAACTGTGTAGGACGTATTCCATTTCTGGTACGGATGTCTACCGAATATCTGTGGTCATGAAAAAACCATAGCTGGTCTCAGAATGGTACAACAGCCGAATGACAGGACTGTGAACATAAGCAAACGGGAAGTATTCAGTCGAGAGCAACGACAAGGATTCCGTCGATTATACAAAGCTACGTCTTGCTTAGGAGTATGAGTGACTTATAAATAGGCTCTTGATGTTTCTGTTTATATCTGCCTCGTATCAGTTACAGCGCCTACCTCTGCAAATCTTGGACGTGCTGGCACCACATGCACCTAGCTCTCAATGATGCTGTATGTTAACCTAGTGTTCAACGTGCGGCCGAGTCGACATCCTTCAGCATCACTGACGTTTAAATATGTTGGAATTATTTTTGTAAATGGTGGTTCGTTTCAAAACCTAGACTTTTTCTCTGCCAGACGTTAGTAATCAACAGGGAAACTACAAGCACCTCAAAAACATGTGAATATTATCCGCTGAGGAAATACACTGAAGGAAAAAAATCTGAAATCCCACAGAGGAGTTGTGTGACATAAACGAAAGTTGGTAGGCGTGTTTCTACATGTGAAAGACGATTCTCCATTCGCATAAGAGTACTGCTAGTAGCGCCACTATGAACATACAAATCAGATTTGCCTTAAATACGTGCTGTAGCGATCGTGAACGTTAGTTAGTTTTGAGATTCGTGAGTTGCTGTTATTCAAGAACGCCTTCAAGGCGACAGACGCCATTACCAACACCTCGCTGAGCCTGAACGAGGCGTAAAATAAGGCTACGAGAAGCCACAGCGGTAGTCACGTGACTGTACGGTAGCAAGAAGACCGGGCCCCAGACGGCCACGTGGCACTACCTAGACTCTAGGTCCTAGAAGGAAGACCAACGTGTTCGGCGCATAGCTCTGCTGCATGGCACTACGTCTGCAGAAGCAATTTGAGCATCATGAGGCGTAGCACCGTATAACGACCCTGCCTTGGAGGCGGTTAAGTGGGAGATGTGTCTCATAGCTGGATAGTGACAGATGCTGGCGCGAGACAGGACGCGCACGTAGTTTATGTATCAGCCGATAGAGGACAATATTGTATAGGGGGACTGTGATTTTAGTTTCGATTGTGCCCACTAGAGTGCACTAAAGTAATAGAATGTTTTTCATAAACTGTTCTAGTATTTTCATAAAGTGTTATTATATTTTTTGTGTATGTAAAATGTTATAAATGTGTTTTAGCAGTATGAATGATGCGTGAGTGTGGTTTAAGGTTAATATGAAGATAATTGTTTAACGAGTTGTGTAGTAGGATTTAGTGTGGAAACATTTCGAAGGAGTATGTATATGAACAAAGGGGATTTTTGTAGAATAGATTTGTAAATTAAGTTTATGGTAAAGGGAAAGTTAATTCAGGTATAAATAAAAATAGTAAATAACTTTATGCATAAGCAAAACTTACGTCGGTAAAAAGTGCAGTCGTGAGGTTCACTATTTTGCGATTGCTTATGATGAAAAGCGCGGACTGACGCGGGAGAATGTTGTTTTGCTGTTGGCTGTTGAGTAAACTGACCAATGGTAAATCAATATTCTTCACGCGCCTTTCTCTGCTGGTAGAGAAGGCTTAGAGTATTCTAGAGGAGTCGAAGCCTAGCCATGAAAGAGATCGGACGTGTGCAGTAGTAGTTCCGATGGAAATGATAAGTTGCCGGATCTAGCAGTGTTTCATACATCAAAAGTGTTGGAAAGTGACGGCATAATTATTCCGATGTGTGTGTAGAAATTTCGGAAGTTTTAAGTGAATTTTGTGACGAGAAAAGACATATATTCCGCGTGGCGTATTGAGCAGGTCGGTGGCTAAAAACTGTGACTGCATTTGGTACCGACACAATATTAGGCGAGCATTATCGATGTAAAACAATCAAATTTTTGTAGCTATTACGTTTTCGGGAAGTGCAACACCATAAACTTGCTAACGTGAGTGAAAGGGATTGCGAGTGACTGTGTTAAGACTAGCACAGGTTTGGCAGTGATACTTGTTCACCTAAGTTTCAGAATATACACTCCTGGAAATGGAAAAAAGAACACATTGACACCGGTGTGTCAGACCCACCATACTTGCTCCGGACACTGCGAGAGGGCTGTACAAGCAATGATCACACGCACGGCACAGCGGACACACCAGGAACCGCGGTGTTGGCCGTCGAATGGCGCTAGCTGCGCAGCATTTGTGCACCGCCGCCGTCAGTGTCAGCCAGTTTGCCGTGGCATACGGAGCTCCATCGCAGTCTTTAACACTGGTAGCATGCCGCGACAGCGTCGACGTGAACCGTATGTGCAGTTGACGGACTTTGAGCGAGGGCGTATAGTGGGCATGCGGGAGGCCGGGTGGACGTACCGCCGAATTGCTCAACACGTGGGGCGTGAGGTCTCCACAGTACATCGATGTTGTCGCCAGTGGTCGGCGGAAGGTGCACGTGCCCGTCGACCTGGGACCGGACCGCAGCGACGCACGGATGCACGCCAAGACCGTAGGATCCTACGCAGTGCCGTAGGGGACCGCACCGCCACTTCCCAGTAAATTAGGGACACTGTTGCTCCTGGGGTATCGGCGAGGACCATTCGCAACCGTCTCCATGAAGCTGGGCTACGGTCCCGCACACCGTTAGGCCGTCTTCCGCTCACGCCCCAACATCGTGCAGCCCGCCTCCAGTGGTGTCGCGACAGGCGTGAATGGAGGGACGAATGGAGACGTGTCGTCTTCAGCGATGAGAGTCGCTTCTGCCTTGGTGCCAATGATGGTCGTATGCGTGTTTGGCGCCGTGCAGGTGAGCGCCACAATCAGGACTGCATACGACCGAGGCACACAGGGCCAACACCCGGCATCATGGTGTGGGGAGCGATCTCCTACACTGGCCGTACACCACTGGTGATCGTCGAGGGGACACTGAATAGTGCACGGTACATCCAAACCGTCATCGAACCCATCGTTCTACCATTCCTAGACCGGCAAGGGAACTTGCTGTTCCAACAGGACAATGCACGTCCGCATGTATCCCGTGCCACCCAACGTGCTCTAGAAGGTGGAAGTCAACTACCCTGGCCAGCAAGATCTCCGGATCTGTCCCCCATTGAGCATGTTTGGGACTGGATGAAGCGTCGTCTCACGCGGTCTGCACGTCCAGCACGAACGCTGGTCCAACTGAGGCGCCAGGTGGAAATGGCATGGCAAGCCGTTCCACAGGACTACATCCAGCATCTCTACGATCGTCTCCATGGGAGAATAGCAGCCTGCATTGCTGCGAAAGGTGGATATACACTGTACTAGTGCCGACATTGTGCATGCTCTGTTGCCTGTGTCTATGTGCCTGTGGTTCTGTCAGTGTGATCATGTGATGTATCTGACCCCAGGAATGTGTCAATAAAGTTTCCCCTTCCTGGGACAATGAATTCACGGTGTTCTTATTTCAATTTCCAGGAGTGTATTAATTGAGGACAAAATTTCCAAACTTTCATTTCGTGTTTCTCCCGAAACGTAGATTATTGATTTTAATTGCAGCCTGGTTCACGTCGAAGTACAATAGGTTTCACTCGGCTTTCCTACTGATGATCTTCTGAGACAATGTTCACAGGTAGGTGCAGGTTCGTCGTAAAGGGACGGAAAGAACCGCGCCGCCGCATCAGTTGTCAACACTGTCACACAATGAATTGTTACAAATCATTTACTTCAAGGGTAGCTCCGAGCGAGACGCCCTGTAGCGTGCATTCCACTGATGCCGAGCCCCCGCCGTTTGCAACTTCAGTTGTGTCAAGCGAGAGCTCATTGGAGTGCAGGATGGAGGTCTGCTGTGTTTTCTGATGAAAGCTGGCTCCACATCGGTGCCAATGATGACCGTGTGTTGGTTAGAAGGAGACTAGCTGAGGGCCTGCAACGAACCTCTCTGCGTGCTAGACGCATTGGACTACACCTGGTGTTATGGTCTCAGGACTCGATTTAGTGTTACAGAAGGAGCACTTGCAACGTATTGGCGACATTGCACAGGTGTCGTTCGTGGTTAGATACAACAGTTCGACATACATACAGCCTTGACTAGCATCTTCATTTGCGTTCAACCACACATTTCTCGTGCTCTTTCCATATTTTTGTCCATTCCTGTAAGAACAATGATACAAAGTAGAAAAAACACGGATTGGATATGGCTACAACTGTTACTACTAATTTGACGACTTAATTCGATTTCGAAAATTCACTCTGTAAAATAGTTTTACGTGTTTTGTGTTTCATAGCCATGCTATACTTTTCTCTTTCTTTATCTATGTATGAAGAACAAAGTAATAAGTGGCTAAGTTGTCTATAGGCCTGTTTACTTTAGTTTTTCTTAGGTATAGGGAGATAAATGTTTCCATCAAACGTAATTAGCACGACATGCGGTGTCATTACATGTAATTAGCGAGATGTGAAAGTGGTCACTTTAAAGTGGTTGGTTGCTTGATTCTTCACTATCCATCTAGCGAGAACGAGCTTCGCTTTGTGCCTATATGTTCTCTCGTGAATCATGAAGTCAGATATAGAGAATGTAAGCTTAACCCTCTCGCCGAGAATAATTAGCAGATACAAATCAACAGTAACAGTAACCTACAGACTAAAAGGCGGCATAGAGTAAGTAAACACTAAGAGTGATCTCCTTCCTACCAGAACAGGTTGACAGCGTGCTTTGTCCTGCAATGATGACTGTCATAGTCATGTGGCACAGACTCATTTCGTGTAATTGTAAAATGTAAACTTTCACTGCCGGAACTGTCTTAATTAATAATATATTCCGGGCTCTTACGCCGTGGTCTAATGGATTTCACTTCAAAAGCCAACGTTTCTTCCCCATGTGTGGAGGACATTTTCAAGAGAATCGTAGCTTAGTTGTATGTCCGATTCACACCCTGGCTCGCTACTCAACAAAGCTACGATCACCCTTGAAAATGTCCTACGCAGAAGGGGAGGAAACGTCCGGTTTTAAAGTGAAATCCATTAGACCACGTTATAATAGCCCGGAATATTTTATTAATTGTGGCAGTTCCGGCCGTGAAAGCTTACATACAATTACAGTTCTGCAGTTTGTCACAAGACACTTATTAACGACATAATCAATTAAGGAAGGATAGGACACAGCTATCAGTCGCAGTCCCACTTGTTTTTATTACTCCTGCATATCCAGATTTCAGCTATCAATAGCCGTCTTCAGTGCACTGCTTGATTCCTATGTTCCTATCCTTCCTTAACTGATCTACAGTCACTGCGCGCAACGGTTCCGTAAGAAATAAAAGTTGGTTAACATGGGTGGTATTTCACACAATAAATTTGGAGAATTTGTGCACGGTAGTAAACAAAATATCCATTTTAGAACCAGTATCAATCGATCAGTTTCCTAACAATTCCAAAATAACGGGATTGTGGTGCTCCACTGAGTTAAAGGTTGACAATTGCTTCTTCAGAATAAAAATACTGCTGTACCCTATTTCACGACTACAGATAAATCAAGCGAAACTTTCTTTCTTGTTTGTGTATCTTGTTGAGAAAATTATTGATGCCTTTAGCTGTGATTATATATATATATACACTCCTGGAAATGGAAAAAAGAACACATTGACACCGGTGTGTCAGACCCACCATACTTGCTCCGGACACTGCGAGAGGGCTGTACAAGCAATGATCACACGCACGGCACAGCGGACACACCAGGAACCGCGGTGTTGGCCGTCGAATGGCGCTAGCTGCGCAGCATTTGTGCACCGCCGCCGTCAGTGTCAGCCAGTTTTCCGTGGCATACGGAGCTCCATCGCAGTCTTTAACACGGGTAGCATGCCGCGACAGCGTGGACGTGAACCGTATGTGCAGTTGACGGACTTTGAGCGAGGGCGTATAGTGGGCATGCGGGAGGCCGGGTGGACGTACCGCCGAACTGCTCAACACGTGGGGCGTGAGGTCTCCACAGTACATCGATGTTGTCGCCAGTGGTCGGCGGAAGGTGCACGTGCCCGTCGACCTGGGACCGGACCGCAGCGACGCACGGATGCACGCCAAGACCGTAGGATCCTACGCAGTGCCGTAGGGGACCGCACCGCCACTTCCCAGCAAATTAGGGACACTGTTGCTCCTGGGGTATCGGCGAGGACCATTCGTAACCGTCTCCATGAAGCTGGGCTACGGTCCCGCACACCGTTAGGCCGTCTTCCGCTCACGCCCCAACATCGTGCAGCCCGCCTCCAGTGGTGTCGCGACAGGCGTGAATGGAGGGACGAATGGAGACGTGTCGTCTTCAGCGATGAGAGTCGCTTCTGCCTTGGTGCCAATGATGGTCGTATGCGTGTTTGGCGCCGTGCAGGTGAGCGCCACAATCAGGACTGCATACGACCGAGGCACACAGGGCCAACACCCGGCATCATGGTGTGGGGAGCGATCTCCTACACTGGCCGTACACCACTGGTGATCGTCGAGGGGACACTGAATAGTGCACGGTACATCCAAACCGTCATCGAACCCATCGTTCTACCATTCCTAGACCGGCAAGGGAACTTGCTGTTCCAACAGGACAATGCACGTCCGCATGTATCCCGTGCCACCCAACGTGCTCTAGAAGGTGTAAGTCAACTACCCTGGCCAGCAAGATCTCCGGATCTGTCCCCCATTGAGCATGTTTGGGACTGGATGAAGTGTCGTCTCACGCGGTCTGCACGTCCAGCACGAACGCTGGTCCAACTGAGGCGCCAGGTGGAAATGGCATGGCAAGCCGTTCCACAGGACTACATCCAGCATCTCTACGATCGTCTCCATGGGAGAATAGCAGCCTGCATTGCTGCGAAAGGTGGATATACACTGTACTAGTGCCGACATTGTGCATGCTCTGTTGCCTGTGTCTATGTGCCTGTGGTTTTGTCAGTGTGATCATGTGATGTATCTGACCCCAGGAATGTGTCAATAAAGTTTTCCCTTCCTGGGACAATGAATTCACGGTGTTCTTATTTCAATTTCCAGGAGTATATATATATATATATATATATATATATATATATATATAAACAGGAAACTCACAAGAAGAAGAGATCCACTGTGAAGGATACAAACTAAAGCTTCTAAAATTAGACACCAGTCCAACAATGACAACACCTGACAGCGGGGAAACGATGGGAACGTTAAAACCTACGTGATACTGAAAGAGAAACGACTACATTTGTCACTTACAGCGCATTTTGTAATTCCCCTGTGGTGGGGATCACATTGTGTAGCAACGAAGATGTTACTTCAGCTGGTTTGATAATACTTACTTCGAGACTATTTCTTGTGAAAACTCCCTATTCACGACTTACCTACCACACCCGACATACCGGATATAATACCCATTCAGTCATTGGACGTACTGAAATGCACTCTTTGAAATAAATACAGAAGGGTCCATAAAAATGTAGACATTCTTTGATAGTATTAATGGAACAAAATGACACATCGTTACAGTCCTTGCACTGAACGAAGGTTATTTTATGTGCTCAAAGCTACCCGCATTAGCAGCGAGACAACGAGGATGGCTTTGAACTGTTGACCGAACTATGGTTGTCAGCGTTGCCAGTCTTACAACCGCACAGGACACCTCGATGTTTTCTCGTAGGTCGTCCAGTGTAGCTGGCTTCTGTTGATAAACTTCATTTCTCATGGTCCCCCTTTGGTCGAAGTCAGAGGTGTAGGGTGTGGATCCGCGGTGGGTACTCAACAGCTCCTCTTAGACCTATCCATCGTACAGGTTGATTTTCATCCAGATGGGCTCTATAACGGTACTTTGCGGGCAGGCGCATCAATTAGCATCATATTAATTAAAAGGGGGATAAATAGACTTTATTTTGGAAAAATTAAAAAGGGGAAAGTAGTACGAAACTTTAATAACTGCACAGTAATACTAAGAAGCAATATAATGAAAAGTAATAAAAAGCAAAGTAGCAAAGACCAAGCGGGACAGAAAGATATAGGGGCGCGTTTGTTTTTTAATACATATAAAAGAACATGTAACACATCATTGAACTCTCTACCTTCAGTTATCGCGATCGGGCTAGTCGATGAACAGTGGTACGCGACTGCGAAATTCGTTAAGGAGATTATTTAAAGTCTCTTCAAGCACGTTTAAAATACACTACTTGTGACGAAATGATCAGACACGTTTATTGTCGGGTCGAGTGAAAATGAATCCTATAACATAATTCGAACTTTGTGTTAGCTGGGAAAAATACTCTTGGGAAACTATTATGGTTGTGGAACCCACGAAAGTTGTGCGCAACGGAATGCTATAGTTTACGTAATTTTGCATTTTATAAAATGGTGAAAAGCGTGTGCGCGGAACATTAATAGAATCTTATCCTTGGGCATTTGCGGGAGTAACTGATACAAACAACGCGCCATCATAAAAAATTGTTCGCTTATTAACTACCAGATATTAATTAACGGGGACCTAAAATACTAAAAAAGAAGGATAGGATCATCATCTCCAATCCCGATTCATATTTCATATTTAATTAGTGAAAAGAGAAGTGTTAATAAACAAACCGCATTTCAATTTTATCCACGATTTTGGCTTCATTACGTAGTCTTGACTACATGATAAACAATATCTGTGGAAGTTGTATGCAACGTATCGTCATAAAATTTAGCCAACCAATATTGTGGGACACCAAAAATGTAAATGCATGAAATTGTTCTTACAGCGGATGTATTATGTGTGAGTGCGACGAACTATATTGAGAAACTGAATATCCATTACGTACTTGCATGTTTATCTGCGAATATGGTCCTTATCGGTACATCAGCATAGAGTTCGAATAGAATCACTGGAACATAGCAAACCATTCAGATTAATCGAACATCTAAATACGCATAATGCTGGTACCACCAGGATGTGTTCTTTATCCTCACCCCCGTGGCAGTAATTCAATTAAGAGTCAGCCGGGAAATACATTTAAATCAATTGACGACCATTGAGCTAGCGTCACGAATTTTCAATCGTCCACTGCCATGTATGAAGATGAGTGACACCACGAGTGTGAACGTCGATCGAGGGGTGTCGTCGTGATCGTATTGAATGACATTGAGCGGTTACAGCTCTGACATCTCTGTGGTAGTGAGGCGGAGTGCCATCTCATTACAGCTAAAATCTTTCATTTCCAAACATCGCTCGAATGGTAGGTAAAATCTATGTTTAAAACATATTGTGATATACCTCACGAGTTATAGTATCTTCAAAGAAGAATAGGCCAGTCGAACCGCGCGGTGACAGACCTCACAACAAATTAACAACCGGTAAATTAACATATTTTCAGAAGCCCAATACACACAACAGTGGCGGTTTAAAATACTGTTCAGTATGAACTGAGCCTCGTCAGGCCAGATAACCATCTCTGCAAACCGTTCACCTTCGCGAAGCACGCCTTCAAATCAGTCGCAGTACAAGATCCTTCGATCCGGGTCGTCCTCGTTCAAAGCGCGCAGCGATCTTGGAATGCACACTTTTTAATGAAATTAAATTTTTAAAAAAATGAAATTAAATATGAATTGATTTTGCAAAATGTACGGGGGGGGGGGGGGGTTGTAAACGTTACTTTTAAATTGTTTTTTTTTGTTATTTGCTCTTTCTTTCAGTCAGTACTAACTTTGTTGTAGAACCCCTTATTTACGTGTGGTAATAAAAATTCATTTAGACAGAATTAAGAACATTTAAAATTACTTGAGCTTAGTCAACCCTCTCATGCTGATAAATTCACATTAACTCATTGAGAATATTTAGTTGAGAATTAAATCTTTTACATATTTCGGCCTTGGCACACATTTTCTAAATGCAATGGTTTTTTTTTAAATATTTACTGAATTCTTTCCCGGCGTTAGCTATGGAACACAAGACTGTCTCTGTTAGCAGAAAATGGTTAAATATTGCCAAGCCGACGTTTAATTATCATTGATAAAACACACTTCACTATACATTTAAGTTATTTGAAAGAACCAACAAATTGTTAAATTTCAACGTTAACTATCCGCCTATGAATGCACAAATGTGAAACTAGTAATAAATTCCGTCAGTCTCAGGATCGCTGTAAAAGAAAAACATTTTCTTAATTCACTGCTAATTTTTATCTGCTCCCGATTTACGGGTTTGGTTAAAATTTTCTTAGCGGAACAATTTTTTAAATGAGCCGCCGCTGCGAATCGTTCGGTCGCGGCACAGCCCAGCAACACCAGCGATAATTGCTAAAAATGCTGAAAATTCTTTAAAGAAATATTATAGATGACATGGGCAAGCTAATTTACATTAGTAATACACACTTTTGATAAATTATAATGTATTTAGACCACAACAATAATTCAACTTACATTAGTTTGTAATTTCTCCTTTTATGGCGGCTAAATCTAGATACAGACAAATGAATTCTACCCATTCATAAAATGCTACGTCACAGGTTCGTCTCTCTCTCTGCTCTCGAGGAAGAAGACAAAGAATGCACACTATGTATTCCTATTTATACGACTCTCAACCGTTATTGTCTCTTTGCAATCTGCGGCTGTATTTTACATTTTTCTTATCGCAGATATTGACACATTTCGTAATTACATTATGAGATAGAAATATTACAATCATAAATACATCGAGAATATTATTACAGAAAATATTACAATAATAACGAATGTCCTTTATACAAAATTAAATAATATTTTTTGTTAAATAATGACAGTATATACAAATTGCTTCATAGCGGCGTATATAGTACAATTAAATTTTAGTTTATTAATAGTGTGTGTGTTGCCAGGGAACGTTACATTGCCCCCTGGCAGCATTTGGCAAAGAGTTTCTATACTTTGACACAATGGTGCCAGTAACGTTCTTTACAATTCTGTATTTTTTTATGGAATGGCTCTTTTAATTAGTCCCAGGATTATATATGTTCATGGCTCCCCCATATGGGCGAAGGCAGACAGGAAACCTGGGCAAAACTGTGCCGGAGCCCAGCCATCCCAGTTGGTTCATGATTAATCTTGTCTCTTTAACAGTCATTCTTTTGAATTGATTTAGCAGTTTGTCATCTACGGTTACATAATATCACAGTCACATACAGTTCAACGAAAGTTTGTTGTGTGTGATTAACAACTCGTAATTATCATTTTTGCGATATACTGCAAGGTCACTTGTCCTAGTATATATCACTTAGTTTCTTGAAATCATTTAGCACAACGTCACTTTTCATAATGTTCCCACTACCTACGTGTTACAAATCTTGTTAGTGTTCATTTTCTCTTGTCAATCTACAGGTATACATAATAAATGTTCACTGTTTATCAAAAATCGAGTTCATTGACATGTTATGAGTTTATGTAAATATTTTGGAATATGTCAATAATGCTGTAGTTGGTGAGCGGTGCGGAGTGATTGTTGAGCGGCGCGTCGGCTCCGTGTAGGTCACCGCCCCCGGTGATGACAGCTACGGCGCGGAGAGGCGTGTGGCTGTCTGGTCTGCTACGGGCTGCTGCGCCCGCTGCATGGCTGAAGTAGCCGGATGCGCGTTGTATATCAGCTCGTCCGTGTGACATCTTCTTGCAGTGCTTCCGCAAACATGCAACAAGTTCACAAACTGTGTACTATCCTATGGGCATTTTTCCTGCTGTGGGAAAGAACGCACACAGTTATTGGCAGTCATTATTCAGTGGGCCTTCACTAGTCTGGTTTGCACAATGTTTCGTTGTCACAGTAACACGTTTTATGGGCACACAATATTTTTTCACCATGTCATGACTTGTCATTAGTCACACGCAAGTTTTCACCTTAGGACAAAATGTATCTCTGTAGTCAATGCGCTTTTCTGGCGTCCCTTGACACACAAAGAGTTATAGTTTGACACTAACTTGGTCCACCGTCTGTTATCGGCTCACTTTTCGTGTCGTGCTAGTTCCTTGTCCACTTGCACACACGGCGATGATACAGTTTCTTATTGCTTGTCCAAAACAACCTCGTAACGTATTGCTGCAGGTTTAACAGTCACTGTCTGTCTCTGCCACACAATACTGCACTTTTGTTTAAGTTTTTTCAGTTACAATGTCCGTTGTGCAATTTTTTGTAACAGCACATTCGTAACTTCTTTGTTCGCTCTTTACCAAGGTGTGTGATAATTGCGTACATGGTAACAAATATTAAAATTTCGTATTAGTTTGCCCAAAAATCATCTATATTTATGTTCGAGTAGATTTTATTTGTGCATTCCAGCCGGATTCAGGCATATTGTTCAATAACTCCTTTGAAATTATGTCTCACTTTACTTGCAAGGTCCTATGTAACTACAGTGTAGTCTCTGTAGGCTAAAATTGACTTGGACTGTATCAGGCTAGCTCTTTTTACTGATTCGATCTGCACATGCTTCAATTGAAGCTTCTTTGTGCGTAACTTTGCGTTACTTAAATTTGCAATAAGTTTGCCTCCCATGGTGCCCTCGGGTCACTATATATATATATATATATATATATATATATATATATATATATATATATATATATATATATATATAATAGAAAAGACTGTACCAAGAAATATTTCAAGTTTGACACACATATAGAATATTATGCAGTACACAAACTAATCACTACTAAAATGTTCCTCCTGACTCATCTCTGTCACAATTTAACACTACAAATAATTGCACTAATCATGTTATCTGTGCAGACATTTAGAGCATGTTTAAGCTAACACTAATTAAAAAGAAGACATAACACAAATAATCATAAACAAAAGAGAAAGTCAATCATATTCTTATAACTAAATACTTCTACACTAGACATTATCTCTACAGATCACACATCATTAATGTTCATTCATTTTCAAAAGAATGGTGTACCTTTTTTACCCATAACACATAGGACTATTAGTCATTTACTGTAGGAATATTTTCACATCCTTACGCGGATACAGTCCCCGTACTCTCCCTGATTGGGGATCTGCTAATAGATAGCTACTATTTCCTTCTTGGACTAAGGAATGGAGTATAAGGCTCGACAGTAGGTTTTGTGAGGCTTCACCTCGATATTGTATTGATATCCCTTAACAATTCCTGGTCGTTCTGAAAATACATCTGCATAGTTAGATAATAACTGTACCAAATCCTGCTGTTGCATTGAGTTCAAATTTTCGGACTGTGATACTTTGTTCACAAGTGCGTCCACATTTGCTTTTAATTGATCACTTTGTACGTCTGGATAATAGAGATTTTGTCCTAGAGAATGATTGTCTAAATGTAGTATCCACTGATTCCTACATTTTATGTTAATAGCATTACAATTAGGCACAGGTACCTCTTCATATCTTAGCATGGACAATTCTATCCTCCTATCCGCATTCATCACACTTAATTTTCCCCGAGAAAGGTCGATTACTGCGTCCCTTTCTCTCAAAAAATCTACCCCCAAAATACACGCTACCTTTAAACCCTTTACTACCAGGAATGAGCACGCTATGGCTTCTCCCCCTATATACATCTCTACCCGCACTTGGAGTTTAATTATTTGTCGCTGTGCAATGATGGCTCCAGTGACTTTGCAATTGTTCACAGGAAAATTCAGCATACGCTTTTCTTTCCCCAGTACTCTGAATAAGTCCATACTCATGACACTGACAGTAGCACCTGTATTTACGATTGCTTGCACATCAGTATTGTTAATTTTGATCTCTATTATCGCTTGTACTATGTGCTCCTTTATGCACGTGGGTGGTTCAGTGATTAATTCATGTCCCATCTGTACCCCGTCATTATATCTGAGGCTACAGATTTACGATGTTTTGTTCTGTGTCGGGCTGCTCTCACTCCAAACCTCAGCCGGCGATGGAGAGCGTATCTCGGCTGTATCTAGTTTGTTGAATTATTACAGGTGGATGGGTGTGGCTGCTCTGTGTCGCTGACCTCCACTATGTGTAAGTTGTGTTGCGTCGGCCGCCAGGGTTGCGCAATTGGCGCATTTTGTGGTGGCGGTCAGTTATTGTCATATCTTTCACTGTTTTGCCGGTCCGGACTGGGCCTCTGGTTCTGTGGCCAAGTTCGGTTTGCATAGTTATAAGTATTGGTATTCCACGGCCCCCTGACATTTTTCCATCTACTATTGCTTGGTGGGCCTGTTTCATATCGGTCATCGAACCTCCTTTTCCGGTCATTATTCACCGGCGGACTATTGCCGTTCCGGTCTCGACCTCTATTCCCGTTTTGTACATAATCTTGTCTCCTATTGTTACCTCCGCCGTTTCCATTGTTTGGTGGAGGCGTGTAATTTCGACCATTTCTGTAACCGTTTCCGTTACTTCTAGCCTGTTCAGAGGCTGCCTTAACATCCTCCTGAATCAGGTCAATTGAGTCCAGAACAGACAAGAAATGTTCCATGTCGTTCTCCGGTACGTGTATATAAGTTTTTCCTTTACGTGTATCGGCAAGTGTGATTTCAAAAGTCTGATCAAATCCCGGGATGAAATCTGCTCGTCCCAGTAACGGGTCTTATTAATGTATTTCTCAAAATATTTTCGCAAATTGCCTAATCGTGGAGAATACGGCTCTGGATTATATACCTCTTTCCGTAATCTCTCCTGAATACATGTTGACCAATATTTGGCCAAGAATGCCTTTTCAAATTGCTCATATGTGTCGCAACTGTCAGCTGCTTCGGTTGCCCATAATGCAGCATCTCCTTGTATGTAAGACATAACGAACTGTATTTTCTGTGTATGACTCCAAACGCTAAGCAAAATGTTTCTAAATCCCTTGATAAATACTACAGGGTGAACAGATTTTTTCTCCGTTGTAAAGATCTGAAACTGTCGGTTTTTAATCAGGCTTTCTTCAATCACTATTTTGGAGTGACATTTGTATGTTTCGCTAACATTGGTTGCCTGTTCTGTCTCGCAGTCGCAATTTTTCACTGCTGTACTTATATGCCTATCATTGTTGGACCTGCTTGGCGTGACACACGCCTGTGCGTCGCAATGCAGCAAGCTGTTTTCCAGCTCCGTAAGACGACGGTTGACATTCCGCTGCCACAGCGGGTCTATTTTTTTTTATAAATTGGTTTTCAATTTTGAGCATTTGTTCGGACATTTTGTGCTCAATTACTTGTGTCAATTTCTAATTGTTCCATCCTGTTAGCCAGTACACTGATTTCACCCACGATACTGGCGTTAGCCACTTGGATATTATCTACTCTTTCGCTCAGTTCTTGCACCGCTTTTGGTATGGTTTCATAGTTTTGTCTCAAACTAACAATCTCACTTTGCATAGCTTCCAAAGATTGCATTAACTGCAAGTCTCTCTCATGCTGGCGTCGATCACGCTCTACTTGTTTAACATCACGTTCTCTATCGCGTTCTGCTTGCATACGTGCAAATTCAGCTTGGAAATTGAGCATGCGCTCGAACATAACCCTTAATGACTGCACTTCTGACACCTCACCACTCTCTGGTCCGTGTCTAGTGCTTGGGGGTGGTACAGTATTTCTACTCTCAACTGAATCACTGGCGGGCAGTGGCAACACTTCTTGCCCTTCTGCCACCAGATTCTCACATTGTACTTCCTGAACTACGCCACTAACATTCCTTCGTGCCTCACTTTCTAACTCGGTATCACTGCTTGCTAACTGTTGTTCATTATCCATGTTTATATCTTTCTGACTACGCAATCTAACCATAGTCAACAAAAGAAACAAAATCTGAACTAAATATCCTAACACTCATGTTTCACTGACATAATCACACAAGAAATGATCGTTTGTTGAAACAAACTTATTATATACTACGATGACTAACTACTCAAATGTCCTGTTATTTTTTAAAAAGAAAGAACACTAACAACAAGCATACCACTAATGATCCGAGAACACCGCACTGAGGCTACTTTACTACCCACAGGACAACTACACTGTAGCTTTACCTTTTGGTGGTCTATCTTGGGTGCAGCTGCCCCCTGGTATTGTCGCATGTAATTAATTTTTTGATATAATGAGCTCTCTTCTTCAACTTGCCTCTGGGTATATAGTGTTCTCATACAAAAAATCATATACAGGTATTACCACACAATATTGGTTAGGCAATACATTCAATACATGAAAAAATTATTAATTGTTCTCCAACAAAGTTCGACTCAATAATTCCCTCGTTATCTCATGGGTATTTTGTGGCCACTGCATATTCGAGCCCCACGTTGGGCGCCAATTTAATGAAATCAGATTAAAAAAAAATTAAATGTGAATTGATTTTGCAAAATGTACGGGTGGGGGGTTGTAAATGTTACTTTTAATTTTTTTTTTTTTTTTGTTCTTTCTTTCAGTCAGTACGAACTTTGTTGTAGAACCCCTTATTTACGTGTGGTAATAAAAATTCATTTAGACAGAATTAAGAACATTTAAAATTACTTGAGCTTAGTCAACCCTCTCATGCTGATAAATTCACATTAACTGATTAAGAATATTTAGTTGAGAATTAAATCTTTTACATATTTCGGCCTTGGCACACATTTTCTAAATGCAGTGGTTTTTTTTAAATATTTACTGAATTCTTTCCCGGCGTTAGCTATGGAACACAAGACTGTCTCTGTTAGCAGAAAATGGTTAAATATTGCCAAGCCGACGTTTAATTATCATTGATAAAACACACTTCACTATACATTTAAGTCATTTGAAAGAACCAACAAATTGTTAAATTTCAACGTTAACTATCCGCCTATGAATGCACAAATGTGAAACTAGTAATAAATTCCGTCAGTCTCAGGATCGCTGTAAAAGAAAAACATTTTCTTAATTCACTGCTAATTTTTATCTGCTCCCGATTTACGGGTTTGGTTAAAATTTTCTTAGCGCAACAATTTTTTAAATGAGCCGCCGCTGCGAATCGTTCGGTCGCGGCACAGCCCAGCAACACCAGCGATAATTGCTAAAAATGCTGAAAATTCTTTAAAGAAATATTATAGATGACATGGGCAAGCTAATTTACATTAGTAATACACACTTTTGATAAATTATAATGTATTTAGACCACAACAATAATTCAACTTACATTAGTTTGTAATTTCTCCTCTTATGGCGGCTAAATCTAGATACAGACAAATGAATTCTACCCATTCATAAAATGCTACGTCACAGGTTCGTCTCTCTCTCTGCTCTCGAGGAAGAAGACAAAGAATGCACACTATGTATTCCTATTTATACGACTCTCAACCGTTATTGTCTCTTTGCAATCTGCGGCTGTATTTTACATTTTTCTTATCGCAGATATTGACACATTTCGTAATTACATTATGAGATAGAAATATTACAATCATAAATACATCGAGAATATTATTACAGAAAATATTACAATAATAACGAATGTCCTTTATACAAAATTAAATAATATTTTTTGTTAAATAATTACAGTATATACAAATTGCTTCATAGCGGCGTATATAGTACAATTAAATTTTAGTTTATTAATAGTGTGTGTGTTGCCAGGTAACGGTACAACTTCCAGCCTGCAGAATTCGTCGTACGCTTGATCGGCGTAGCCCAGTTTCATATTCACCCTGCTTCACAGATTTGTTAGGTGACCTAGTAAAACGTTGGAACACCACAGCGCTGATCGGCCATACCTTTCAGTATGCACATCCAGAAAAGTACCGTCGTCTTCAGATTTAACCCGAATACGACAAACTGTTGTGTTAGTGGCTGAGCTCCGTACATATTGCGTCATTACCGCTGTACCTCCATAATGTTTTCGTGCTTCCAGTACCACTTCAGACACCAATCTTATTGCATTCATTGCTGCACAGTCATCTGCTGGAAACGCGCGTCAAGGTCTGTTGTGGAAACAATGGACTACGCTACCGCGGAAAATTGTATCGATATGTTAGTTTGTTGCAAACATATTAAGTATCAGAGAGTGTCTGCATTTTTTTGGACCCCTCTGTATAAATCCACCAACTCTGTGCTCATAGCGCAGCAATCGTGATATATTTAATGCAGGAAAAAACTGCCTGAGTTACAACGGCAGCAGAAACTTTATTGACGTGTTTCGCCTATTTCAGGCATCTTCAAAATTTCTAGATAGGAAACATACATAAAAACAGATTAAGGGTATGGTCCTATCTAGCGTGAGAAGATGGTAAAAAATGCTACATAAACACCATAGTAATGGGGACATATAGTTAGGAACTGCGGGTTATGCGTTAGTCATAAGTTGCCAAAGTACATGGAATGAAAAAGCAACGGATTTTTTTAAAGAAAACGATGAGTTAGACTAGCAACGGAAAACCAAATTCGTAGCGGAACCGTGAAGAGACACGTTTCTTACCTTTGGCGATGGCATGCAGCTATGCTAAGTTGGCCCGCACTTCTAACCTTGACACATAATTATTGAAATATAAATAATGGTGGCAGTGAATAAACATACGCATACGCTCATGCTAAGGAAGACTTGCGTTTCACAAGCACTGAACAGAACCAATACATAACACAGAAACCCAGACATAGCCTGGACTTTTGAGCAAGGATGGAAGGTACAATGAAAAAGGCTGCTGAGCATGGGGTGTGGGAACCGTGATCTCTGATACACAAGAATAGAAAAAGCACACAAGACGTAGTGGCTCTCTGGATATCGACCGTTGCTCTCTGTTTTGATCTTTGGTCGTCGGCTGCGATGCTCGAGCGCGAAGACAAAAGGAGTAGCTGGAGAGAGGTGAGGGTAGGACGAGCGTAGTAAGTGTCTTGCGACGTGGTCGCCGGTTGGGCCGGCGTCGTCATTACGTACGGTGTAGACTAGACGGGGAGCCTATCCACCTGGGAGCCGTTCACGGCTGTAGCTACACTCCTGGAAATTGAAATAAGAACACCGTGAATTCATTGTCCCAGGAAGGGGAAACTTTATTGACACATTCCTGGGGTCAGATACATCACATGATCACACTGACAGAACCACAGGCACATAGACACAGGCAACAGAGCATGCACAATGTCGGCACTAGTACAGTGTATATCCACCTTTCGCAGCAATGCAGGCTGCTATTCTCCCATGGAGACGATCGTAGAGATGCTGGATGTAGTCCTGTGGAACGGCTTGCCATGCCATTTCCACCTGGCGCCTCAGTTGGACCAGCGTTCGTGCTGGACGTGCAGACCGCGTGAGACCACGCTTCATCCAGTCCCAAACATGCTCAATGGGGGACAGATCCGGAGATCTTGCTGGCCAGGGTAGTTGACTTACACCTTCTAGAGCACGTTGGGTGGCACGGGATACATGCGGACGTGCATTGTCCTGTTGGAACAGCAAGTTCCCTTGCCGGTCTAGGAATGGTAGAACGATGGGTTCGATGACGGTTTGGATGTACCGTGCACTATTCAGTGTCCCCTCGACGATCACCAGTGGTGTACGGCCAGTGTAGGAGATCGCTCCCCACACCATGATGCCGGGTGTTGGCCCTGTGTGCCTCGGTCGTATGCAGTCCTGATTGTGGCGCTCACCTGCACGGCGCCAAACACGCATACGACCATCATTGGCACCAAGGCAGAAGCGACTCTCATCGCTGAAGACGACACGTCTCCATTCGTCCCTCCATTCACGCCTGTCGCGACACCACTGGAGGCGGGCTGCACGATGTTGGGGCGTGAGCGGAAGACGGCCTAACGGTGTGCGGGACCGTAGCCCAGCTTCATGGAGACGGTTGCGAATGGTCCTCGCCGATACCCTAGGAGCAACAGTGTCCCTAATTTGCTGGGAAGTGGCGGTGCGGTCCCCTACGGCACTGCGTAGGATCCTACGGTCTTGGCGTGCATCCGTGCGTCGCTGCGGTCCGGTCCCAGGTCGACGGGCACGTGCACCTTCCGCCGACCACTGGCGACAACATCGATGTACTGTGGAGACCTCACGCCCCACGTGTTGAGCAATTCGGCGGTACGTCCACCCGGCCTCCCGCATGCCCACTATACGCCCTCGCTCAAAGTCCGTCAACTGCACATACGGTTCACGTCCACGCTGTCGCGGCATGGAGCTCCGTATGCCACGGCAAACTGGCTGACACTGACGGAGGCGGTGCACAAATGCTGCGCAGCTAGCGCCATTCGACGGCCAACACCGCGGGTCCTGGTGTGTCCGCTGTGCCGTGCGTGTGATCATTGCTTGTACAGCCCTCTCGCAGTGTCCGGAGCAAGTATGGTGGGTCTGACACACCGGTGTCAATGTGTTCTTTTTTCCATTTCCAGGAGTGTATGTGGACCTGGTTCCAACTGGAGAATTCATACTGTCAGATGTGCTCTCTCAGAAATGTTTTAAAGTGGTTTTCCTATGCTTACGTCGTGTTATTTTTTGAAAATGTTTTCTGGCCTCTGTATCTGCAGTTGTGTCTACCCTGAAGTTGTTGTAAGTGCATTTTCTTGTTTGCTCCTGAACTCTAAATTCATATTCATGATTTATCACGCGAGTAGATGTTATCTGTTAAGTTCAGAGTGGCGTTGAACGGCAGTTCAAGTTACCCGCACCAGGGTTTGTTTCACTGACACAGTTATCTTGAAAACTGAGATCATTGTGGATATTTATTGTTTCAATCCTCTCAGTATTCGCATTTAGTCTGTTCCAAGAAGCACTGCGTATTGCCCAACGGAGGTCGTATTCGCCAGCCTTATTATTCCACAAGATATTTTCTGGAGAGTTTTGAGTGTTGCCTCTGCATGTGATAAGCATTAGTTGTAAGAAAGATTTATAACTGTGTATTTAGTGAACTAGTTTTATTGCAATACTTATGTGGTCTTGACCTCAGCTTTTAAAGATTTAAATTTCGTGTTCCCTTGATTTGGGCTGTAGTCCCCTAAGTGTTCGTAATTCATATTTAGTGCACTCAGCTGAAAAAGGATCACCCCCACAGAGGTTCCTTGGGGTGTTCGGGGCCTAGTTGTGTTTGAGGTAGTGTGCACGCAGCTGGGGTAGATGTAATTTAATATTTGCTAATGCATGCTCTCTACTCCAGTTATCAACGCTAAACTTGATTGCTTGTGGGCCATGTTCTGCTATGCGCAGCCGTGAGTATTCATGCCTGGTTGGGGCTTGTGATCCGTGTTTCGCACGCCCTTAATCTAGCGGTACACTGTATGTGCGTCCGACTGCTGTTGAGCGGTTGCCGGCCGGTGTGGCTGTGCGGTTCTCGGCGCTTCAGTCTGGAACCGCGTGACCGCTACGGTCGCTGGTTCGAATCCTGACTCGGGAATGGATATGTGTGATGTCCTTAGATTAGTTAGGTTTTAGTAGCTCTAAGTTCTAGGGGACTGATGACCTCAGATGTTAAGTCCCATAGTGCTCAGAGCCATTTGAACCATTTTTTTGCGCGACTGCTAAGGTCGCAGGTTCGAATCCTGCCTCGAACATGGATGTGTGTGATGTCCTTAGGTTAGTTGGGTTTAAGTAATTCTAAGTTCTAGGCGACTGATCACCTCAGATGTTAAGTCCCATAGTGCTCAGAGCCATTTGAACCATTTTTTTTGCGCGACTGTTAAGGTCGCAGGTTCGAATCCTGTCTCGGACATGGATGTGTGTGATGTCCTTAGGTTAGTTAGGTTTAAGTAGTTCTAAGTTCTAGGGGACTGATGACCTCAGATGTTAAGTCCCATAGTGCTCAGAGCCATTTGAACCATTTTTTTGCGCGACTGCTAAGGTCGCAGGTTCGAATCCCGCCTCGGACATGGATGTGTGTGATGTCCTTAGGTTAGTTAGGTTTAAGTAGTTCTAAGTTCTAGGGGACTGATGACCTCAGATGTTAAGTCCCATAGTGCTCAGAGCCATTTGTTGAGCGGTTGAGTAGCGAGGCAGTAACTGTGTCTGTCGCTGAGTGCGAGGTGTTATCGGAGCCCACATATGCAAAGTATGCTGTATACGTTTTGTACTGCCCCTAAAATTATTTGACACAATTTTGGAGTGTCTGCTTTAGTAGCTTGTGCTCTCCGTCATTAAATTTTATGTTAAAGAAAAGAGATTTGATTTTGTATACTGCCATACCTTCGGTTGCGTATTGAGATTGGTATATATTTTTTTACCTTTATTGTGTTTTTATATTTCTAAAAGAAAAAAGGTTCGTATGTTAATGCTTTCCTAAACTTGTTTATGGGCGTGAAAAACTTTACTCGTGATATTCAGTAAGTGTATGGGGGTCTCTTGTACCTGCTATAGCTGTTATAACGTATTGTTTAAAATAATTTGATCCCCTAGTTTTCCTAAACCGAGTTTTTGTATTTTGTTACCGTCATCTTGCTCCTTCGAGGGGAAAATTATTATTAATATGGTTGACTCCCATTGGGGATTGTTCCCCGTTGTAAATAAATTTGGGGAATTGTCGTTACTCGTTCGACCAATTGTTAATTGCTAGATTGTTGTTAATTAAAGTGAAATGAAGTGTTACATGTTGATTTCTTGCCCTCTAAGACTTGTTGTCAAAGTATCCAAACAAACTTTGAAGTTAGTTTAAATTAAATTATTGTTTTTCTGTCTCAGAGCTCTATACTGTTGAATTGTTGTTTTAAAATCGCGAACTTTGTCTGAGTTTAGAGAACGTTCATTTTTTGATGTACAGTTCATTGTTTGTTTAAATTCTGGAGCTGTTTATGAATTAATCATTTTTGTGTGTAATAAATGGTGAATGGCGAGCCACTAAAATCGTTATTGGTGGTTTTGGGGCGCCAAGGTTTTCCCGTTACACATTGTATAATAACTTCCAAATGCTCAGCTCCAGGTACATCATTATACTGAACCAAACTACTAAACACAAGAAATTGATACCAATACAACAAACACGTGATCTGTCGCAGTGGAACGCCAACTGGCCCTCGCACGTGATGGCAGAAACAGCTGGGCGTCGGCGGGGATTGTGTCGAAACTTTGACGAAAGTGCAAACCAGTGCCTCAAAGAACACACGGCTGGACTGGTGCGCCAGTAGGAACATCTTCATCTACATCTACTTGATTACTCTGCAATTCACAATAAAGTGCGTGGCAGAGGGTTCAATGAACCATCTTCATGCTATCTCTCTACCGTTCCACTATCGAACGGCGCGCGGGATAAACGAGCACATAAATTTTTCTGTGCGAGTCCTAATTTCTCTTCTTTTATCGTTACGATCATTTCTCCCTGTTTAGGTGGCTGCCAACAGAATGTTTTCGCTATCGGAGGATTAAAAGTTCATCAGAAGAACCCGTCGCAACGAGAAACATTGTTTTAATGACTGCCACTCCAATTCACGTATCATGTCTGTGGCATTATCTCCCCTATTTCGCGATAGTACAAAACAAGCTGCCCTTCTTTGAACTTTTTCGATGTCACAGTCAGTCCCACCTGATAGGATTCCACACCGCACAGCAATATTGCAGGATAGGGAGGCCAAGCGTAGCGTAAGCAGTCTCTTCAGTACCTCTTGCACCTTCCAAGCGTTCTGCCATTCAATCGCAGGATTTGGTTTGCTCTACTCACAACATTACCTATGTGATCGTTCCAATTTAGGCTATCTGTAATTGTAGTCCCTAAGTATTTAGTTGAATTTAGAGCCTTCAGATTTGTGTGACTTATCGCGTAATCGAAATTTAGCGGATTTGTTTTAGTACTCATGTGAATAACTTCAGGCATTCCTTTATTCAGCGTCAATTGCCACTTTTCGCACCATACAGATATCTTATCTAAATCGTTTTGCAATTCGTTTTGGTCATCTTATGACTTTACAAGATGGTAAATGACAGCATCATCTGCAAACTATCTAAGAGGGCTACTCAGATTGTCTCCTATGTCGTTAATATAGATCAGGGACAATAGAGGACCTATAACACTTCCTTGGGAAACGCAGGATATTACTTCTGTTTTACTCGACAACTTTCCGTCTATACCCACGAACTATGACCTTAGAAAATGACGAATCCAGTCGCACAACTGAGGCGATATCCCATAGGCACGCAGTTTGATTAGAAGACGCTTGTGAGTAACGGTGTCGAAAGCCTTGTGGAAATATAAAAATATGGAATAGTTTGACATTCTCTGTCGTTAGTACTCATTACTTCATGAGTTTAAAGAGCTAGTTGTGTTTCACAAGAACGATATTTTCTGAATACGTGCTGACTAGTTGCCAATAAATCGTTTCATTCGAGGTAATTCATAATGTTCGAATACAGTATATGTTCCAAGACACTACTGCAAATCGACGTTAGTGATATGGGCCTGTAATTCAGTGGATTACTCCTATTTCCCTATATGGGTATTGGTGTGACTTCAGCTATTTTCCAGTCTTTAGGTACGGATCATTTCATGAGCGATGGGTTATATATATTTGCTAAATATGGAGCTATTGTGTCAGCAAACTATGAAAGGAATCCGACTGGTATACAATCTGGACCGGAGGCCTTGCCTTGAGACCGATGTCAGAGCCAACAGCAACAACGAAAGTGGACACGTGGGAGGCCATGGAGACACCAGAAGGGACAAATGGGCTGGCCGCAGGAACGGCGGTGGGTGCGAGAGGGCTGGCCGTCCTAGAGCTAGGGAAGAACACCTTGGCGAAACAGCTGGAGTTGGCGTCGGCAGGGCCGGCGACGGCAGAAGGGCCGGCTGGAATAGGGGTGGCAAGAAGATTGACGAACGGACTAACGTCGCTGCCGACAGATATGGCGACGATAGGAAAGCCAGCTGGAACAGGGCCAGTGGCGAGAAGACTGACGAGTGGACTGACATTACCGCTTACGGACATGGCGACGACAGAAGGGCCAACCGGAAGAGGAACGGCGGCAACAAGGGGCCTGAAATCGCCACGTACACACATGACAACGACAGGAGGGCCAATCGGAACAGGTAGGGCCATGAGAAGGCAGACAAGAGGACTGACACCACCGCTGACAGACATGGCGACTACAGTATGGGCAGCCGGAACAGAGCTGGCAGCGAGAAGCCTGACGAGCGGACTTCCTTCGTCGCTGTCAGACATTGCGACGACAGGACGGTGTGGCAGGAGTGACCCACAGAGAAGGGCCGTCCGGAACAGGCCAGCACTGTCTGGACTGAAGCTAGCGATGAGAGAGGGGGCGTCCTATAGCGTCATAGGCAACGCTGGAACGAGAGGGCACCATGTCTGGACACTGGCCATGAACACCTTCACTCAAACACTGCGGGGAAGACTGTCTATCATTAACCAACACGGTGGCATGCGCACTGCTCAGCTGGAGGTGACTGTCACACCAAAAATACGTGTCTAACCATACCAGTAACAAGTCCTAGCCTATGTCCTTCGGACAAGAGTCTGCGAAAAACTGACAACACAAACGAAAAATTTCTGCATCCGCACGAAAGGAAATGAGCACTACCTTATATACCGTACACCATAAAGCGCAAATCCAACTGTTGACGGTAAAGATCCCAATCCTCCTTACCGTCAAAGTAAAAGTCCGAGTCCTCCTTACCGTCAAACATAAGAAAAGTCGTGCAGATGTAGAAGTGGCGTGCCAAGAGACGGCTGTAGAAGCCAAAACTTGAGTGAGCTGAATCATCCCCTACAGCATTTTCTAAATTTGCTGCTCCTGTAACTGAACGAGTCGGAACAAATGCAGCTATGATGATGGGACAGAAAAAATAGTTGAAAGAACAACTCAAACTTCACACGAAAGTACACTGCCAGTGAACTGAAACTAGAAACCTTTAGTTATTGGCTCTGAGCACTATGGGACTTAACATCTACGGTCATCAGTCCCCTAGAACTTAGAACTACTTAAACCTAACTATCCTAAGGACATGACACAACACCCAGTCATCACATGGCAGAGAAAATCCCTGACCCCGCCGGGAATCGAACCCGGGAACCCGGGCGTGGGAAGCGAGAACGCTACCGCACGACCACGAGCTGCGGACCCTTTAATTATTGCAAACAGTTCAGAGCAATAGCTTCGATCAAGAGAATTCACATTTCTACAACACATGAACTAATTGTCTGAGCGACATAGTTAAAACGAAAACTACCATGAAACTTGATTCATGTACGTTTACAGACTGAAAAACTTGTCGTGTTGTAGGAATCGCGGAATGGGGCGAGTGAAGACGCTGCCCACAGCGCGAACTAGTACAAAAGCAAAAATCCAGCCATTTGAAAACCATTGGAACAAATCTGAAAAATAAAATGCCTGCTCAAGCAAAACGAACTAATGCACAGCAAGAAACACTAAAACAGGTTTGAACACCAATATACTAAACCTTTTATCTCATCACCAATGGACGAGAGGAGTGGAAAGTAACCATAGTCCTGTAGACACGAAACCACCGTAGTACACCAGAGAAACAGACTCGTCGTTACTGTAACGCTATTTGCTGAATTGTGTGGCTGGACCTAGTGACACAGATTCGTTGAAATAACATCTGTGTTTTACAAGAGCCAAACTAAATACAACCTCTGATAATCAACGTCTACGCAACTTGAGCAGTAGTGTCTTGAGAAGCAGGTAAGAATCATGACAACACAGTCCCACGAGGCTGGGAACTCTTCTGATGAGCAGACGTAAACTAGAGCCCGCGACTAGAGCGCTGTGTATTGCCACTTGTACGCTGCGTAGTGGCGGAGCTGGCTGCCCACAGACTCTGCTTGACTGTACACAGTACCTTGACCCTTCCATTTACAAGCAACCTCCTAGGTGAAGCAGGGGCCGAACCTAGCTGGTGAAACTCGTAAGTGGTGGCCGAAGAATGCCGGGGGATGGGGGCTGGGATGGGAGGGGCAGCCCTGCATACACAACAAATGGCCGAGTGAGGTGGCGCAGTGCTTAGCACACAGGACTTGCATTCTAGAGGACGACGGTTCAGACCCGCGTCCGGTCATTCTGGTTTAGTTTTTCCGTGAACTCCCTAAATCGCTTTACGTAAATGCCGGGATGGTTCCCGTGAAACGGCACGGCCGACATCCTTGCCCATCCTTCCCTAATCCGTTGTGAACGATGACCTCGCTGTTTGGTCCCTTCCCCGAATCAACCAGCCAATCAACCATAGCACATGGATTGGACCAAAATACACCGATTCTACCAAGCCTACAGTTGGTGCTGTTATATTTGACCATGAACGTTCTCAGTACGATGCAAGTGTTAGTTACGGTCCATATAGTTGTGAGTGCATTATGTCCGAGCTAAGTGGGTTCGAACGTGGGCGAATTGTTGGTGCTCTTATAGTGGGTGATTCCGTACCCAAGATAGTCGACGTCTTTGGTGTTTAAAGAGGCATCGTATCGAAGATTTCCACCACTCACCGGGATAGCGGAAAAACATCATTAGCTCTCAACGCGAATGAAAGTGTATCTTGATTGATCGTCAAGGACGGTCATTGAAGAGCTTTGTGACAGAAAATAAGGGGAGAACAGATGCGAAAATCACTGAAGAACTCAACGTCGCAGTCATTAACTCTGTCAGCACCAAAACAGCATGAAGTGAGCTCCATAAATAGAGGATGTCAGCTGGTGAGCTGGAATTTGAAAACCACTCATCATTGATTCGGATGCTCGTAACAGGAAAGCATGGTACCGTAGCCGCAAAACCTGGACAATGGAACAATGGAAGAAAGTCCTTTGTTAGGATGAGTTATGTTTCACACTGTTTCCAACTTCTGGCCGACTTTGTGTCCCAAGAGTGAAACATGGCGAGAGTTCAGTGACGTTGTGGGCGGCGGTGTCGTGGTACTACATGACCCCATGACTGCTTTACCAGGTCGCATTACTGCCAAGGATTACGTGAGCATTTTGGCTCATCAGGACCCTCCCAAATAGCGATGCTGTGTTCCTAGACCACAGAACTCTTGCTCGCACAACTCGTATCGTTCAGGACTAGTTTTGTGCACAAGTATGGAGTGCACGTCTCCCCTGGCTACGACAGTCACCAGCAGTCAATGTTATTGAGCCTCTGTGATCCACGTTCGAGAGAAGGGTGCGCGACCACCTCCATCACCATTGCCTGAATTTGTCACTATTTTGCAGGAAGAGTGGTACACGAGTAGATTGAGAAACATACGGGAGCTGTATTTAGTCATTCCGAGACGACTTTTTGAATGTTAATGATTTTCTATACCGTACTTGCAGCACGGTGAATCACACTGTTGTGCTGTTTAGTCACACAGTTAGTTTAGTAGCTGCTCAATCACCTAAAAATCACTGCATAGGTAAATAGTTCTGCTTTTGATAGTCAGTACAGTTTCTTGCAATTCATCTTAGTTCATGCCACCAATCACTTTCACTACCATACGCGTAACCGTTTCACGACGCGTAAGCTGTTCATCTCGCATCACGATAATACAAACTTATCAGTTTTAATGGCAGAAAGCAGGTGTTGACAGATGTGAAAATTACCGAACTATCAGTTTAATAAGTCACAGCTGCAAAATACTAACGCGAATTCTTTACAGACGAATGGAAAAACTGGTAGAAGCAGACCTCGGGGAAGATCAGTTTGGATTCCGTAGAAATGTTGGAACACGTGAGGCAATACTAACCTTACACGTATCTTAGAAGAAAGATTAAGAAAAGGCAAACCTACGTTTCTAGCATTTGTAGACTTAGAGAAAGCTTTTGACAATGTTAACTGGAATACTCTCTTTCAAATTCTGAAGGTGGCAGGGGTAAAATACAGGGAGCGAAAGGCTATTTACAATTTGTACAGAAACCAGATGGCAGTTATAAGAGTCGAGGGGCATGAAAGGGAAGCTGTGGTTGGGAAAGGAGTGAGACAGGGTTGTAGCCTCTCCCCGATGTTATTCAATCTGTATATTGAGCAAGCAGTAAAGGAAACAAAAGAAAAATTCGGAGTAGGTATTAAAATTCATGGAGAAGAAGTAAAAACTTTGAGGTTCGCCGATGACATTGTAATTCTGTCAGAGACAGCAAAGGACTTGGAAGAGCAGTTGAACGGAGTGGGCAGTGTCTTGAAAGGAGGATATAAGATGAACATCAACAAAAGCAAAACGAGGATAATGGAATGTAATCAAATTAAGTCGGGTGATGCTGAGGGAATTAGATTAGGAAATGAGACACTTAAAAGTAGTAAAGGAGTTTTGCTATTTAGGGAGTAAAATAACTGATGATGGTCGAAGTAGAGAGGATATAAAATGTAGACTGGCAATGGCAAGGAAATCGTTCCTGAAGAAGAGAAATTTGTTAACATCGAGTATAGATTTAAGTTTCAGGAAGTCGTTTCTGAAAGTATTTGTATGGAGTGTAGCCATGTATGGAAGTGAAACATGGACGATAACTAATTTGGACAAGAAGAGAATAGAAGCTTTCGAAATGTGGTGCTACAGAAGAATGCTGAAGATAAAGTGGGTAGATCACGTAACTAATGAGGAGGTATTGAATAGGATTGGGGAGAAGAGAAGTTTGTGGCACAACTTGACTAGAAGAAGGGATCGGTTGGTAGGACATGTTTTGAGGCATCAAGGGATCACAAATTTAGCATTGGAGGGCAGCGTGGAGGGTAAAAATCGTAGAGGGAGACCAAGAGATGAATACACTAAGCAGATTCAGAAGGATGTAGGTTGCAGTAGGTACTGGGAGATGAAGAAGCTTGCACAGGATAGAGTAGCATGGAGAGCTGCATCAAACCAGTCTCAGGACTGAAGACCACAACAACAACAACATCAATTTTAACTACGCACACCTTATAGTTCTCTATCAGAATGTTCACTGAATTATGATCAAGTTCACCCCTGTTAATTCCGCAACCGTCGGGGCGCGAATCGATGGCACGACATATGAATGTGGAAAGAACCTTTCCCATAATAATTTACAAATGCTTTTGTTGATGAACCCTGACAAAGAACCTACTTCTTTGGTGAAGGTCTTCACAATTCTTGGAAACGCGACAATCGGAGTTTTTGTAGCCCGCACGTCCGGCATGAATTAATACCTAAATCCCATTCTTCCTTCCAATCACAACCTACACTAGCCATACCAAATCATCCCAAACAGAGGCTCCTTGTCCAAATGGCATCCACCTCGTCTCCTAGTTCCCACATCTCACCCATCAGTTCCTTTCTATATACATATCCCTGTTCCTTTTACATGTACTAAAATTCCAACCAAACAGGCCTCGACTGTCACCCTAAGCTGATAGGCCTCACTTATGGAGTAGCATGTGATTAGCGCACCGCTCTCCCGGCTGTTGTCAGCTTCCGTGGGTAGAGTCACCACTTATCGATCCAACACCACTCGGCAGACCTGGACGCTCACCGATCCAAGTGCTAACCAAATCCGACAGCGCTTAACTTCGGTGATCTGAAGGGAAACAATGTTACTACTGCGACAAGACCGTTGACTCTTTCTGTACGTAATATTCTTAAACACTACATACTGTTGACAGGAGCCATTATTACATCATGCTCGGAAAAGAATAAACAGAATGTACAGGGTGTGGTGCTTAAAATCTTTTCCCGACTGCAAAAAATTTATTCCTAAGGAACTATGTGGTTTGTTGCAAGTAGTAGTTTAACTCTTCACGTGCTTTTTTTCTTTTTTTTTTTTTCAACATTTCTTCCATCACTATCTCTACAGAATTTCGTATTCGTGTCATGAGATGTTACACATCCTGAATTGGTGAACTCTTTAGCCTTAACGTAGTACTACATAAATGTCATGAGGGATTTTGTCTGATGAATGTGGTGGTCGTATGTTGCATCGTCTCTACAAATCCATCTGTCTGGAAAGTTTTCTTCCACAAACTGGCGAACAAATAACCCCCAGTACGACGGTGCACTATCTTGCTGAAATACTAGCCACGCTTGAAATTCCAGTAACTAAAATGCAGTCTAAAGTTCCAAAAAGTCCAGGTAACCTATTTCCTTAATTGTAGGTGAAAAGAACGGTGCAAAAATTTTGTTGTGTATTTTTGGGTTAAGCTACGCCACACATCCATTTTCGAACTTTACCTATCTGCCGAACCGCGATATATGGGTTCTCTAATTCCCAGATACGGATATTAAGGCTGTTTTCATTCCCAGACAGGTGAAAATTCCCTTCGTCTAAAAACAAGCTTTATTAAGGTAGTCATTGTCTGCATCTATTGGTTCCAGCACTTTCCCAGCAAACTCAGCACGTTTGGGCCTTTCATCTGGCTGCTAAACTTGTAGGAGTTGCATTTTGTATGCATGGAGACGCCGGCGTTTGGATAAAATCTTTACGACAGGGCTCTGAAATGCGCCTTTTTCTGGAAAGACGACGCGTCGATTTCCACTGAAGTGCTGTACGCATGATAACAACATTATCGTCACTCGCTCCAAGTCTACCGCTTCTTGCCTTGCCGCTGACACTGCCAGTCTCTCTAATCATTTGATGCTCTTTGTATCGGGCGGATCTCCATCATAAGCATTTCTCAGCAGTCGCTGAACTGTTATATGCAACCGTATTTAATGAACCCACAAAACACATCGCGATTTCTCCTGCGGAGACACCATTGTGACACAAGGAGAACAGACATTAGATAACGCAAGCGCAAATATAGAGGTTTATCAACAAAAACATCATGTTTTAAACTAGCATTTGTAACAAACCATATGACTGTACCTAGCATAGTTCCTTTCAAATAGCTTGTCATAATCGGAGACAAACTTTATGATCACCTTGTACTATTATACTAAAAAGTATGTGAAGGACATGAACTTCGCTCCGATGATTTGTATGCTGCCCACATTATGTAACTTCCTTGCAGGTCCTCTAATTGCTTTTCGGAGCAGTCAACTACACAAATGGTTACCTCAAGAGCCCCTGAAGAACATTTCTCTATTTGTCCAACGATCCAGATGTAAATTAATACCAAAGTACTGCAAATAACAGGAAAGATATTATTTGAGAAGAGACAGAACTTAACTCTTCTAAGATAAAATTTATTACAGTAAGAGACATTTCAAAAATTTTATCAATCCACTCAGTTACTTGTTACTCTTCACGTACATTATTTAGTCATCCTTAGTCAAATTAAATTATGCTGTGGATAAGAGATTTTGCCAGCACGTCTGGAATTACAAAGATCTGTGGTTATTCGAAGTATTCTTGCACTCTAAAAGTTTGCGAAACCTCCATCCCTCGCTGGGCCTGTGGTTTTCAATAACCGCTTAAAGAAGTAACGAGTTAGAAAAGCAGCGATCGACTGCTTCAATGGCTCTATTCCAACCTCTGACTAACAGCGTATCACTAGTACTCGTGATGGCACTTCAATCTGTGTACAGTTCGGTCGCTTATCGCCCTTGTTATTTGTCATAAAGTAACGTTAAATATCTGAGTGGTCCACGAGCAGCTGGTTTCTACATATGTAACTTTATATTACATGTCGAACTGTTTGATATGGATTTAAAACCAGTACGTATAGCCAGTTCTCTTCAAGCAAAGATTCCCTGCCTGACCAAGACTCGAGCACAACGACAATGGTCGTTAAAGGCTATAATCAGATTTGAAGTACCTACATTTTGATCAGTATCGATTAGCAAGCCTGGAATTGAACTTACAAGGCGAAAATTATTATATTGAATCGAGACTCTTATCTAGCAGCTACACTGGTAGAAATAACATGACAGAAAGTTCTGTCCTGAGGAAAGTCGAATCTCCCACACACTGTCGTTGTTCGTTACATTGAAAGACATGTTAGCTAACGAATCGAGGAAGCTTATCTTTCAATTACACCAGCAAATATACGTTTCGTTCATAGGTCGTTCAGAATAAGCACTGAGTTGTGCAGTCAGGAATATGAGCAGCTGTTTGAACATCCCACATAAACAAAGATTAAGCCACCAACCAATTAAGTACAGTATGTTCCACACACACTCCGAACATTTCTAGATGCCTATGTAAAACTGATGGAAATTCGATATAATTTACACCAGAACCCTCAAACTAACTAGGAATTTTGACTATCTAACGCGCCAGTTGGGCAGAATCTGGCACGATATTCCGCAGGAGGACATCTGAAACTCTGTAAATAAATGTCAAGTAGAATAACTGATTGCATAAAGACCACAGGTGGTCCACAGCGTTGTTAACTTGCTCAGTTTGTGAAGCTCTTTCTCATCCAATGTTTCTTAAACTGTAATCATTTGTTTGTCTCTACATGTATATCACATCTACCGAAACCTGTCCCATTCGGATATCCCTTCGTGGCGCATCCTTTTTTAAAAATTTTTAGTGTGTATTCTCCAGTGAAGTTTTATTATGCCAAATCGTTACTTTTAAAAACTATGGCAACTGAAATCGCTCAACACAGCATAACGATTTGTTGTACATGTTGTTGTGGTCTTCAGTCCTGAGACTGGTTTGATGCAGCTCTCCATGCTACTCTATCCTGTGCAAGCTTCTTCATCTCCCAGTACCTACTGCAACCTACATCCTTCTGAATCTGCTTAGTGTATTCATCTCTTGGTCTCCCTCTACGATTTTTACCCTCCACGCTGCCCTCCAATGCTAAATTTGTGATCCCTTGATGCCTTAAAACATGTCCTAGCAACAGATCCCTTCGTCTAGTCAAGTTGTGCCCTAAACTTCTCTTCTCCCCAATCCTATTAAATACCTCCTCATTAGTTACGTGATCTACCCACCTTATCTTCAGCATTCTTCTGTAGCACCACATTTCGAAAGCTTCTATTCTCTTCTCGTCCGTACTAGTTATCGTCCATGTTTCACTTCCATACATGGCTACACTCCATACAAATACTTTCAGAAACGACTTCCTGACACTTAAATCTATACTCGATGTTAACAAATTTCTCTTCTTCAGAAACGATTTCCTTGCCATTGCCAGTCTACATTTTATATCCTCTCTACTTTGACCATCATCAGTTATTTTACTCCCTAAATAGCAAAACTCCTTTACTACTTTAAGTGTCTCATTTCCTAATCTAATTCCCTCAGCATCACCCGATTTAATTTGACTACATTCCATTATCCTCGTTTTGCTTTTGTTGATGTTCATCTCATATCCTCCTTTCAAGACACTGCCCATTCCGTTCAACTGCTCTTCCAAGTCCTTTGCTGTCTCTGGCAGAATTACAATGTCATCGGCGAACCTCAAACTTTTTACTTCTTTTCCATGAATTTTAATACCTACTCCGAATTTTTCTTTTGTTTCCTTTACTGTTTGCTTAATATACAGATTGAATAACATCGGGGAGAGGCTACAACCCTGTCACACTCCTTTCCCAACCACTGCTTCCCTTTCATGCCCCTGGACTCTTATAACTGCCATCTGGTTTCTGTACAAATTGTAAATAGCCTTTCGCTCCCTGTATTTTACCCCTGCCACCTTTAGAATGTGAAAGAGAGTATTCCAGTCAACATTGTCAAAAGCTTTCTCTAAGTCTACAAATGCTAGAAACGTAGGTTTGCCTTTTCTTAATCTTTCTTCTAAGATAAGTCGTAAGGTTAGTATTGCCTCACGTGTTCCAACATTTCTAAGGAATCCAAACTGATCTTCCCCGAGGTCCGCTTCTACCAGTTTTTCCATTCGTCTGTAAAGAATTCGCGTTAGTATTTTGCAGCTGTGACTTATTAATCTGACAGTTCGGTAATTTTCACATCTGTCAACACCTGCTTTCTTAGGGATTGGAATTATTATATTCTTCTTGAATTCTGAGGGTATTTCACCTGTCTCATACATCTTGCTCACCAGATGGTAGTGTTTTGTCAGGACTGGCTCTCCCAAGGCCGTCAGTAGTTCTAATGGAATGTTGTCTACTCCCGGGGCCTTGTTTCGACTCAGGTCTTTCAGTGCTCTGTCAAACTCTTCACGCAGTATCGTATCTCCCATTTCATCTTCATCTACATCGTCTTCCATTTCCATAATATTGTCCTCAAGTACATCGCCCTTGTATGTTGTACATAGGGCAGGTGTAAAAATTTAACTCTCTTCTAGGAACAGTGTACCGTAGGTATACGGATGAGTGAACTGTTCCTAATGAATGGAAAAGGGCACATATCATTCCCATTTTTAGGAAGAGTCGTCGAATAGACGCGCAAAACTGCAGACCTACATCTCTCACGTCCGTCTGTTGTAGAATTTTGAAATATGTTTTACGCTCGTGTATTATGAATATAATATGCAGAAGAATGGAAAAGAAAATTGAGGATCTTTTAGATGACGATCAGTTCGGCTTTAGAAAAGGTACAGGCACACCAAAACGTTGCGATTGATAAAGGAAGCAAGACTGAAGGAAGATTGAGACATATTCATTGGATTTGTCGACCTGGAAAAAGCGTTCGACAATGTAAACTGGTGCATGATGTTCGATATTCTGAGAAAAACCGGGGTTAAGCTATAGGGGAAAACGGGTAATATGCAATATGTACATTAACCAAGAGGGAACAATAAGAGTGGGAGACGGAGAATGAAGTGCATGGATTAAAAAGGATGTAAGACAGGTATGTAGTCTCTCGCCCCTATTGTGCACTCTGTACCGCGAAGAAGTAATGGCGGAAATAAAAGAAAGGTTCAAGAGTGGAATTAAAATTCAAGGTGACAGGATGATAAAATCCGTTGATCACATGGCTATCCTCTGTGTAAGTAAAAAGAAGTACAGGATCTGTTGAATGGAATGAAAAGTCTGACAACTACAGATTATAGATCGAGAGTAAATCGAAAAAAGACGAAAGCAAAAAAAAGTAGCATAAATGAGAACAGCGAGAAACTTGGTGATCACGAAGTAAATGAAGTTAAGGCCTTCTGTTACCTAGGTAGCAAAATAACCCATAACGGACGGAGCAAGGAGGACAAGAAAAGTACACTCCTGGAAATTGAAATAAGAACACCGTGAATTCATTGTCCCAGGAAGGGGAAACTTTATTGACACATTCCTGGGGTCAGATACATCACATGATCACACTGACAGAACCACAGGCACATAGACACAGGCAACAGAGCATGCACAATGTCGGCACTAGTACAGTGTATATCCACCTTTCGCAGCAATGCAGGCTGCTATTCTCCCATGGAGACGATCGTAGAGATGCTGGATGTAATCCTGTGGAACGGCTTGCCATGCCATTTCCACATGGCGCCTCAGTTGGACCAGCGTTCGTGCTGGACGTGCAGACCGCGTGAGACCACGCTTCATCCAGTCCCAAACATGCTCAATGGGGGACAGATCCGGAGATCTTGCTGGCCAGGGTAGTTGACTTACACCTTCTAGAGCACGTTGGGTAGCACGGGATACATGCGGACTTGCATTGTCCTGTTGGAACAGCAAGTTCCCTTGCCGGTCTAGGAATGGTAGAACGATGGGTTCGATGACGGTTTGGATGTACCGTGCACTATTCAGTGACCCCTCGACGATCACCAGTGGTGTACGGCCAGTGTAGGAGATCGCTCCCCACACCATGATGCCGGGTGTTGGCCCTGTGTGCCTCGGTCGTATGCAGTCCTGATTGTGGCGCTCACCTGCACGGCGCCAAACACGCATACGACCATCATTGGCACCAAGGCAGAAGCGACTCTCATCGCTGAAGACGACACGTCTCCATTCGTCCCTCCATTCACGCCTGTCGCGACACCACTGGAGGCGGGCTGCACGATGTTGGGGCGTGAGCGGAAGACGGCCTAACGGTGTGCGGGATCGTAGCCCAGCTTCATGGAGACGGTTGCGAATGGTCCTCGCCGATACCCCAGGAGCAACAGTGTCCCTAATTTGCTGGGAAGTGGCGGTGCGGTCCCCTACGGCACTGCGTAGGATCCTACGGTCTTGGCGTGCATCCGTGCGTCGCTGCGGTCCGGTCCCAGGTCGACGGGCACGTGCACCTTCCGACGATCACTGGCAACAACATCGATGTACTGTGGAGACCTCACGCCCCACGTGTTGAGCAATTCGGCGGTACGTCCACCCGGCCTCCCGCATGCCCACTATACGCCCTCGCTCAAAGTCCGTCAACTGCACATACGGTTCACGTCCACGCTGTCGCGGCATGCTACCAGTGTTAAAGACTGCGATGGAGCTCCGTATGCCACGGAAAACTGGCTGACACTGACGGCGGCGGTGCACAAATGCTGCGCAGCTAGCGCCATTCGACGGCCAACACCGCGGTTCCTGGTGTGTCCGCTGTGCCGTGCGTGTGATCATTGCTTGTACAGTCCTCTCGCAGTGTCCGGAGCAAGTATGGTGGGTCTGACACACCGGTGTCAATGTGTTCTTTTTTCCATTTCCAGGAGTGTAGAAAAAGTAGACCAACACTGGCAAGTACGGCATTCCTGGCCAAGAGAAGTCTGCTAGTGTGAAACTAGGTCTTAATTTGAGGGAGAAATTTCTGATAATGTACGTTTGGAGCCAGAAGTGTACGGTAGTAAAACATGGACTGTGAGAAAACCGGATAGAAGAGAATAGAGGCATCTGAGATGTGGTGCTGCAAAAGAATGTTGAAAATTAGGTAGACTGATAAGGTAAGGGATGAGGAATCGGAGAGGAAAAGAATATGTGGAAAACACTGACAAGAAGAAGGACAAGATGATAGCACATTTGTTAAGACATCGTGGAATAACTGCCATAATACTGGAGGGAGCTGTAGAGGGTGAAAACTACAGAGGAGGACAGAGATTGGGATATATCCAGCAAATAAATGAGGACACAGGTTGCAAGTGCTCCTCTGAGCTGAAAATGTTGGCACATGAGAGGAATTCCTGGTGGGCCGCGTGTCATTTCTGGAGGCTAAATCTCTGCTGGGTAGGAATTAACACGTTTTGTGGAAACAACGATCGCGTGAAGACCAGCTCGCTCTGTTTGTACACGAGACCCAGAAAGCAGTAAATACAGGCGCACAAGTAGATGACGTGTCCCTTGACTTCCGGTAAGCCTTAGATACAGTTCCACAATGTCATGTAACGAATAAAATACGAGAGTACGGAAAATAGCAGGCCAACAACTGTGTCACTGGACTGAAAAGTTTCTAACGAGCAGAACCCAGCATGTCATTCTCAACGGAGAGACGTCTTCAAACATAAAGTGTTGAAAGACCATTTCTTTTAACAGTCTACTAAGACGTGATAAACGGTAATGTATTCGCGTTACATTTATGCCATAGCAAACATCCTGAAATTTAACAAAAAAGGTTTTCAGTGTGTTTTCCTTCTGCAGTAGTATGTGTGTAGAGCCTCGAACTGAATTCCGTAATGACTTTCTGAAGAAATTGCAGTACGAAGATCCTGGAGTGTAGCAGGAACATTTTTGAAGACCCTGTCCTTTACATAACCCCGTAAGAAATAATCACAAGGGCTAAGATCGTGTGTATAAAGGCGCCTCTCCACACCTTGTCCAATTAATGCTTAAGTGTTCAGAGCGACGATCCACCTGAAGAAAGTTGTAGACGTCTGCAGTATGATGTAAACGTGCCCCATTCCTACATGAAGCAGTACTTTCACATGAGAGTTCGGCGGCGTCGTGCAATCGGCGAAAATTCATGTTCCAGAACTTGTCTGTATTTCTATTCTGTGACACGTTGCTCAATAATAAAGGCCCAACAATGTACTGTGCACAGATTGTGCACCAAACGGTGACTTCTTGAAGGTGAAGTGGAGCGGCTGCTTGATCATGTGGGTTCAAAGTACCGCTTTCCAGTGTTTGTGCTTCCATTCCGAAACGTGAAGTGAGACAAGGGAGTGAGCTATAGAATTTTCAGAGATACATTACAACAAAATCACAAACAGGGTCAATTACGACATACGACTAAACCATGGTAGACAAACAATTTCCGACAGGTAATTTGCTGCACTCTGTAGTATGCGCGGAAGTGTCAGAGAGTTTCTCATCCAAATCCGGTAGTAGACGTTGCGAGAGATGTGTTCTGCAACACGGTATGGTTTACTGTAAAGTTCGGTGAGTGTACGTTCCTGGAAGAGTTAACCAATAAATTGCTTCCTTTTACGTACACTACTGGCCATTAAAATTGCTACACCAAAAAGAAAAGCAGATGATAAACGGGTATTCATTGGACAAATAGATTATACTAGAACTGACATGTGACTACATTTTCAAGTAATTTGGGTTTGGGTGCATAGATCCTGAGAAATCAGTACCCAGAACAACCACCTCTGGCCGTAATAACGGCCTTGATATGCCTGGGCATTGAGTCAAACAGAGCTTCGATGGCGTGTACAGGTACAGCTGCCCATGCAGCTTCAACAATATACCACAGTTCATCAAGAGTAGTGACTGGCGTATTGTGACGAGCCAGTTGCTCGGCCACCATTGAGCAGACGTTTTCAGTTGGTGAGAGATCTGGAGAATGTGCTGGCCAGGGCAGCAGTCGAACATTTTCTGTATCCAGACTGCAACATGCGGTCGTGCATTATCCTGCTGAAATGTAGAGTTTCGCAGGGATCGAATGAAGGGTAGAGCCACGGTTCATAACACATCTGAAATGTAACGTCCACTGTTCAAAGTGCCGACAATGAGAACAAGAGGTGACCGAGACGAGTAACCAATGGCACCCCATACCATTACGCCGGCTGATACGCCAGTATGGCGATGACGAATACACGCTTCCAATGTGCGTTCACCGCGATGTCGCCAAACACGGATGCGACCATCATGATGATGTAAACAGAACCTGAATTCATCCGAAAAAATGGCGTTTTGCCATTCGTGCACCCAGGTTCCTCGTTGAGTACACCATCGCAGGCGCTCCTGTCTGTGATGCAGCGTCGAGGGTAACGGCAGCCATGGTCTCCGAGTTGATAGTCCATGATGCTGCAAACGTCGTCGAACTGTTCGTGCAGATAGTCGTTGTCTTGCAAACGTCCCCATCTGTTGACTCAGAGATCGAGACGTGACTGCACGATCCGTTGCAGCCATGTGGATAAGATGCCTGTCATCTCGACTGCTAGTGATACGAGGATGTTGGGATCCAGTACGGCGTTCCGCATTACTCTCCTGAACCCACCGATTCCGTATTCTGCTAACAGTCATTGGATCTCGACCAACACGAGCAGCAATATCGCGATACGGTAAACCGCAATCGCGATAGGCTACAATCCGATCTTTATCAAAGTCGGAAATGTGATGGTACGCATTCCTCCTCCTTACACGAGACATCACAATAACGTTTCAGCAGGCAACGCCGGTCAACTGCTGTTTGTGTATGAGAAATCGGATGGAAACTTTCCTCATGTCAGCTCGTTGTAGGTGTCGCCACGGCGCCAACCTTGTGTGAATGCTCTGGAAAACTAATCATTTGCATATCACAGCATCTTCTTCCTGTCGGTTAAATTTCGCGACTGTAGCACGTCATCTTCGTGTGTAGCAATTTAAATGGCCAGTAGTGTAAATCTCACGAAAGGATCACGAAGACAAAATCAGAGAGATTCGTGCCCAGCAATCGTTCTTCCTGCGAATCGCGACTAGAACTAGAAATGGGGGAAATAATCGCAGTGCGAAACGTTTCCTTCGACATACATCGTTAGGTAGCGTGTTGAGTATAGATGTAGATGTGTAGCTCGTTGCTGTAGCTCTCTGGAGAAATAACTAAATAAACTTTGCAGGTACTCGACAGAAAGAGTAGCTATCAAAATATATGTTTCTTTTAGTTATTGTTTTGTAAGTTATTTTGAGCAAAACACCGTACAGAGAGATACACCGTACAAGCATGTGTGCGTCGCAGTCTCTCAGCTGACGACTGTCCAGTGCGTATTCCCACCAGCGACTCGCTGCCCCGCTGGTGACCTCGCAGCCCGCAGTGGAGAGAGTGGAGGGGTGGAGGGGAGACGGCAGCGGCCGGCGGCACAGCCCGACACGCGAGCCAGGCCCCCGGTGACCTCTGCCGCCCCCGAGGCGACTACACGTCGCTCCCGCCTTTCTACGGCAGCAGCCGAGCCGTGAGAAAGGGAGCGGAGGCGACGTGCTGCGAGTCCGCTCGCTGCGTGCTGCTGTGCGTGTGCGTGCCCTGTGAGACCCCCTCTCCGGCTGCCAGCAGGCGTGGGTGGTGGGGCGAGTGGGCGCTGCCCTCCCCCCGTTCCCTTCCACAAATTCCGAGCTGCACCTCTGAGCTACAGGCCAACGTTACGTTTTTATTTATTTAATTATTTACTTACTTATTTATTGTTCCGTGGGACCAAATTATCCCGGGTTCGATTCCCGGCGGGGTCAGGGATTTTCTCTGCCTCGTGATGACTGGGTGTTGTGTGATGTCCTTAGGTTAGTTAGGTTTAAGTAGTTCTAAGTTCTAGGGGACTGATGACCTCAGATGTTAAGTCCCATAGTGCTCAGAGCCATTTGGACCAAATTAAGGAGAAGTCTCCCTGGTCATGGAACGTGTCAATACATGAAATTATAGCACGATAGTAGAAACAGATAAAATGAGATACAAGAAACGTACTCAGGCGACAATTCGTAAGTTTAAATAAAGAAAATCAACAATGTAACACTGGGATTTGCTTAATTTTTCAGCTCTTCCAGGAGCTCCTCGACAGAATAGAAGGAGTGAGCCATGAGGAAACTCTTCAGTTTAGACTTAAAAGCGTGTGGGCTACTGCTAAGATTTATGAGTTCTTGTGGTACCTTATTGAAAATGGATGCAGCAGAATACTGCACCCCTTTCTGCACAATAGTCAAGGAAGTGCATTCCACATGCAGATTTGATTTCTGCCTAGTATTAACTGAGTGAAAGCTGCTAACTCTTGGGAATAAGCTAATATTGCTAACAACAAATGACATTAAAGAAAATATATACTGTGAGGGCAATGTCAGAATCCCAGACTATTGAATAGGGGTCGACAAGAGGTTCTCGAACTTACTACACATATAGCTCGAACAGCCCGTTTTTGAGCCAAAAATACCCTTTTTGAATCAGAAGAATTACGCCAAAAATAATACCACATGACATAAGCTTATGAAAATATGCGAAGTAAACTACTTTTCGTGTTGAACTGCCACTTATTTCAGATACTATTCTAATGGTAAATAAAGCAGCATTTAGTTTCTGAACAAGATCCTGAACATGGGCTTTCCACAACAGTTTACTATCTATCCGAACGCCTAGGAACTTGAACTGTTCCGTCTCGCTTATAATATGCCCATTCTGTCTGATCAAAATATCAGTTCTTGTTGCATTGTGAGTTAGAAACTGTAAAATCTGAGTCTTACTGTGATTTAGCATCAAATTATTTTCCACAAGCCACGAACTTATTTCATGAACTACATTATTTGATAATGTTTCAATATTACACACAAGATCCTTCATTACCAAGCTGGTGTCATCAGCAAACAGAAATATTTTGAATCACCTGTAATACTAGAAGGCATGTCATTTATATAAATAAGAAACAGCAGCGGCCCCAGCACCGACCCTTGGGGAACGTCCCACTTAACAGTGCCCCATTAGGACTGAACATCACTACCACTCTCAATATTGCGGAGAATTACCTTCTGCTTTCTGTTCTTAAAGTAAGAGGCGAACCAATTGCAGGCTGCTCCCATTACTCCATAATGGTCCAACTTCTGCAGTAATATTTTGTGGTCAACACAGTCAAAAGCCTTCGTTAAATGAAAGATAACACCTAGCGTTCGCAACCTTTTATTTAATCCGTCCAAAACCTCATAAAGAAAAGAGAATATGGCATTTTCAGTTGTTAAACCATTTCTAAAACCAAACTGCTCATTTGACAGCAAATTATGTGAATTTAAATGCTCCAGTAACCTTGTATACACAACCTTCTCGATAACTTTAGCAAACACCGATGGCATAGAAGTAGGTCTATAATTGTCAACATTATCCCTGTCTCCCTTTTTATAAATTGGCTTCACTACTGAGTACTTTAATCGGTCAGGAAACCGATCACTCCTAAAGGAAAAGTTACAGATACGGCTAAGTACTGGCCTAACGTTCGTACATCCAAGCTTTCTTCTTCGAATTCACTGCTGCCACAACCCGGTATCAATGTGGGAGGGTTGGCAAGTAACGCAAATAATTTTATTGCCAAAAAGATTACATCTACATCTACATATCCATGGACACTCTGAAAATCACACTTAAGTGCCTGGCAGAGGGTTCATTGAACCACCTCCACAATTCTCTGTTATTCCAATCTCGTATAGCGCGCGGAAAGAATGAACACCTATATTTTTCCGTACGAGCTCTGATTTCCCTTATTTTATCGTGGTGATCGTTCCTCCTTACGTAGGTCAGTGTCAAGAAAATATTTTCGCATTCGGAGGTCAAAGTTAGTGATTGGAATTTCGTGAGAAGATTCCGTCGCAACGAAAAACGCCTTTCCCTTAATGATGTCCAGCCCAAATCCTGTATCATTTCTATGACACTCTCTCCCATATTTCGCGATAATAAAAAACGCTCTGCCTTTCTTTGAACTTTTTCGATGTACTCCGTCAGTACTATCTAGTAAGGATCCCACACCGCGCAGCAGTATTCTAAAAGAGGACGAACAAGTGTAGTATAGTCAGTCTTCTCAGTAGGTCTGTTACATTTTCTAAGTGTCCTGCCAATAAAACGCAGTCTTTTTTAGCGTTCCCCACAACATTTTCTCTGTGTTCCTTCCAATTTAAGTTGTTCGTAATTATAATACCTAGGTATTTAGTTCAATTTACGGCTTTTAGATTAGTCTGATCAATCGTGTAACCGAATTTTAACGAGTGCCTTTAACACTCATGTGAGTGACCTCACACTTTTCGTAATTTAGGGTCAACTGCCACTTTTCGTAACATTCAGGTATCTTTTCTAATTCGTTTTGCAATTTGTTTTGAGTTTCTGATGACTTTTTTAGTCGATAAAAGACAGCCTCATTGCAAACAACCGAACATCATTAACAGCAAAGGGACAATAACACTACCTTGGGCAACGCCAACAACAGACAATAAAATTCACAATTGAACTTACATCTTTTACTTACTTTTCTGCATAGTCATCAACGTTCTCAACACATTGCTCCCACCGTGGTACCAAATACCAAATTCCAATATGCCCTTTTCTTGAAAGTCCATTTGGTTGAAGTATAGCCATCTGCAGACAGATGATCTCAGTTCCACATCTGTCGTGAAGCGTTGGCCAGCGAGGAATTGCATCATAGTATCAAACAGATGAGAGTCTGACGGTGTAAGGTCCAGACTATGGTGGATTCAGAAGCACCTCCAACCCAAATTTGGCGATTTCCTCAGGAACAGGAGCAGCAACGTGGGGGCAGGCGTTATCTTGTTGAAGTCTGACACTCTCAGCATTAATTTTCTAGCCTTCGTAATGAAGGGCACGACGCAACTTAACTAAAGTTTTAATGTAGGCCTCAGCAATCACAGTGGTGCATCAACAACACACCACGCATAACCCAAAACTCTGTCACACCCACTTTCATAGCACACTGAGTCACTTTGATTCTTTTCGTACTGGGGAACCAGGGTGTTTCCACCCCATAGGGGCCTGCTTGGTTTCGGGTGTATGGTGGTACGCCCACGACTCATAACCAGTGACTGTTTCTTCCAAAACGTCATGCCCTTTTGCGGCGTAACGCATTAAGTCATCCAGGCTTGTCATCATTCGCTGGCCCTTGTGGTTGTGAGTCAGGTTCTTAGCCACCCAGCGAGCACTAGCTTTACGAAATTTCAAAATGTTATGAACAATACCGTACACCACCCCATAGGAAATGTCGAACTGCTACGGTGAGGTTCGCAGCTGCACACGCCGATCGTTCGTAACTGCTGCCTCAATGGCTCCGACCTTCTGCGGGGCTGCAGCTCTTAGCGGCCGCCCGGAGAGTGACAAATCGCTAAGGTTCACTCGGCCCTCTTGGAAGAATGCAAAACACCTGGAGCCATTGCTACGGTCCATACGGACGTGCCTGGAAATTTCACACAGCTTATGCCCTTTGGCCCAGAAATATCGAGATGCACCTCGCTGCTCTTTACCAGTTGCCAACAGCAACATGCGCGCCATGTTTTTTTCGTAGTTCCGGCTTCTCTCGCTAAAGCTGTACATGAAAAAAAAGAAGAAATACAACAAATTTTCTTTACTTCACTTCTATCGTCACATATTTTTATGTACTCAAGACAACCGGTTTCGGTATATAATGACCGTATTCAGATCGGTAGCAAAATATGGAAATAAGACAAATACGATTAGCAGATTGTCTACAGCTTAAAACAATAAAATAGGCTATGATGAAAAGTATTACTGACATATATATGCATTTGTGCGTTTTAAATATGGTGAGGCATACCTGTTTTGTAAAAACATATCCTGATATACTGGAGCCATAAGGGTATTGTCAAAAGCTAAACACAAAATCAGCGCCAACATCGTCGAACATATATAAATAATGGTATCCACAAGAGTCATCTCGTCAGCAGCACTACTGTTCAAAACAAACAGCCGTACTGTAGCCACAAAGTGTTTGTGAGGCCAGATGTCGCTACTGTAGGCGTACACATATTCTTCAATGTTTAAGTGTACGACGTAAAATAAAGGGGGATACAATCAGTAGTCTATAATGGGTTTATAATTTGTAAAAGGCATAACAGTAATAAAAGGCAATGAAATGAAACACGATAAACGTTAGATTCTTAAAAAGGAAAAAGTTAAAAGACAGTAATTGACATACGCTCAAGTGACGATATTTTAGATAATGCCATAGACAATAAACAGTTTTCCCTGTACACACAATAACATAAAAAATTACAAACAAGTAGCTAAAGAAGCGCAAATAATGAAATCAGACTGCCGCAAAACAGACTGCCGCACGTAACCAGTAGTGTTTTGAACAATAGTGTGCGATTGCTGTTCACCTCTACCATCGTTAACTGAAGGAAGTGTGGTATAAGATTCCCTTGAAGACCGTAGAGAATATGCATTTGTACATTCTGAGACGACTGGAAGCTGTTCTGTATGTCGACAGGTTTCGTGCTCCGCAATAAGTGTGGTAATGTGCGTGTTTTTGGTGTTTCCGTATTTTTCTCCAACCCATGTCAACGCATTTTCCCCGTCAATATCCGCATATGACACTTATTAAACCTGCGAAATTATACCATTGTACGACAAATAATTCAGGAGATGTCATAAACACTGAGATGCTTGAAGAACTAAGTATTCTGAAGGTGAAATTCGATAATTCATTTCCTTAAAGAATCAGTATCTGATCCCTTTCTGGAAGAGATGTTATTGCATTTATTTCTCACACTTAAGATATAGTTTGCATAGATTCTGTTTACCGTATTATATATACTGACAGAAACAGGAATGTAACTCCAAGAACACCGCACCGATCACTAACACACCAATACGCCACTGTTTCTGTGCTTGTTGGATAAGTTTCACATTCTCCCAATATGGAAAGAAACTCATATAAAAATGGCCTGAGTACGCGATGGATATCTGTGGAGATCACAACACAGAATACCGAGAGAGCGTGCAGGAATCTGCCTCCATCTTTCGGGCTATGCGAGAGGTCAAATCATTTGCATGAGAGACGCTGCAGGGCCATACCAACAGACCCCACAGACAGCACGTTGCAGCTTAGTGACTGCAGAATGACTGATGACTGAGGTGATGTCAGGAAAACAACGTAACAAGATGAAGAGGCTGGGGTCCTTCCACAGCGAGTACACCACGGGAAGATCAGGGGATTTTTCGACTGACTCTGACGGATAGACGGACAACAACAGCTGAAATCCTGACAGAGAACTGGGTCAGAGTTTCGCTACAAACCGACAGGAACAGGTTACTGGAATCTGGATTGAGATCTCAAGTTGTCATGCGTCATTTGTCACCGGCACCATGCTACAGAAAGCAGAGACCTGCATGGTGTCCCATCATAGTCAATAGGAACACTGAGTGGCATTCAGCCGTAAATCACTCTCCCGTTTGTGGCGGTCAGCTCGATACCAACGTGTCCTTGGACGATCTGATAAAAGACCAGAGGAAGAAGAGATTCTAAAGACTCATACTTCCAAATTCGTCTAATTGTGTTTTACAAAGCTATTGGAAACTGCAACAGGATTGATTTGATAATTTTCGACATTGGCCCAAAGTTTACCAGTAGTTTGCAAGAATGACAAATCTTATTAACATTCACTGCGAAAAAAAATGTTCGACACTGTGCAACACATAAATAGCACATGGCATAACGAGAGGATTAAGAATAAATCCAAGCTAAACCAGCACCTAATTAAAAGCAATCTTGGCGAACATCTGGGTTGTTATGATACATTTGTCAAATACTTGTGCTTAGCATTAGTGGATTCTGCCATTCTGTTATGGCAAGTGAATAATGTGCAACTTCCTATATTTTTAGAAAAATACTCAAAGGTACCAGACGAATATACAATGCGCCAAAACTATATGCCACATTCCTTTACTGCAATTTCATTTTGTAACCAGACCTACTGAAGCTGCACTAAAAGTGGCAGCTTAATAAAACGCAACTGGACTGAATTACAAAAGGGTATTTGCCGTCAAAGTTGTTGATGCTGCCCTCAGTTCATGTTAGAAATACGCATATATGATACAGAGTTTTCACGACGTAATTTGTAATATGTGGAATATACTGAAGCACGAAGAGATATGGATTTCTATTGATGAAACAGCAGATGCATCAGGACAGTGAGTATGTTGCCTTGTAGTTGGCGCAATGAAAGTACTTGCTCGAGTAAACTGTTGCAAATTTTTCAATGACTCGTTAGCTTTCTTGTGGCCACAAGGTTTACGGTATGACAGAGTGTTGTTATTTTTCAGTGATGCTATTCCTTATAGCGTGGTAACTAGATTAAAAGTTCTTTACCCTAAATTACTTCACCTGACGTAACATGCTCATGGTTTATAATATGTCGCTGAAACTGTCAAAAGTCAGTATAACGATGTGGATTCCGTTGTTTCTATTGTGAAGACAGTGTTTGTCAAGTCACCAATTAAAATTTAGGAATTCCTTGAACTCATTCCAAATTTGGTTTTATCTGCTCAGCCAGTTTTAACTCGGCGGAAAATGTGGTTACATGCCGTTTTATACTACGCAGATCGTTTCAGTGGAGTGAAAAATGTTTTGAATTCCCTAAATTCTGAAGATGAAGTCAGCGTTGCCACGGCACAAGAATGTTTTGCTAAAAACGCCATCCAAGAAAAGATACACAACATCCTTAATCAAAAAACTTTTCGATGGTGCTGAGCCACAGTCATAGAGTATTTTTTGAAAGAATAAACCGCCATTTGACTATATATTGCTGTAATTTCGTCTGTAAATCTAGATTTCGGCTTTCACACCGTTATCGAGAACAATGTTCTTAGACCATTAACATAAATTTATTGTGTACTGTGCAAGATTTAAGGGTGTTGAACTGTGTATTTGTCAGCTGGGAGCTTGAAATAATTCCGTGAAACATTCACTTTCTATGGTAGGTGAAATTTTATTAACACTGTCGTCAGACACATATATGGGGTTGCAAATATTTCTTTCGAGAAACTGTATCAGCTGCCATAGAAAAATTCCACTTACAAACCGCTGTGTCAAATTTTTAAAAGGCTGTCTGGTGAAGCAACAAAAAACGAAGAAGAATTCACCAAAGAGGAACTATGGCGCCTTTCGCATGCAACTGTGACGTCATGCGGCGTCAAAGGAACACTTTCACTGTACAAGTCATACCTCACTGACAGAAGCAGAAGTTTTACACAGCAAAATCGTAGATTGACCTTCCTTGTGTACCATAATAGCTTTCAATAAGGTAACAGCTATGTGAAACTAACACATATGCGACTATTCATTTTTCCTTTTTTGGTGCATATTTTCACCATTCTTCCTGCTTATTTGCTTGCTTATTTTGCTGTCTTTTATTGCTTAGAAACCTGGGCTTTATTAATAACCAAGAGAAAGCAGAGGTGGAGAGCTGCATTATTTTTGAAGGTATGAGGGAGCCAATGATGGAAGGCAGTGTTCGTTATGGCTGAACGTAGTTTGCTTCTTTCCTAGTGGTCACCGGTCCTCGATCCACTATATTTGCTGAACAATTTGTAACAGGCTCTGAACTGCATTGTCAAGTGTGTGGTAGATGTTTATTGCGTCTGTAGTATAGCTTACTGCTGTGCGTAACAAGGGCAAACGAATCTCTGTCTCTCTCTCTCTCTCTCTCTCTCTCTCTCTCTCTTCCTCTACTCTCAGTCAACCTGCTGGTGAATGTGTGCTTTTCGCTGGCGACTGGTGCCGATGTAGCAACATGTGCTTATGTCCGCGACCGATTTACAACGTACATTGTTTGTTTGTGTACACATCTATGTCATCACCTCTGCCTGGTGTTGTCCGTACTTTGCCCGTGAACTTATGAAAAAAATTAATATTTTCCCCTTTAGAGATAACTGCTGTGGTTGTCAGAAACGCGTTCTGACCTGACCGGTTCTGATGGTGAGACTGTTTGAAACGATGTTAGGTTCATCAGGCCATCGAGCGAGATGTCGCCTTTGTTTATGACGCTAGACTCCTGCCATGGAGGACGACGGTTCAAATCTCCATCCTGTCACTGCATTTTATTCTTTTTATGGATACCCTACATCCCTTAAAGAAAGTGCTGGTATGGTTCCTTCGAAACAGAAACGGACCATTTCATTCACCATCTTCCTCAATCCACGGTTATGTGTGATCTGCAATAACTGTTAAAATATGTGCCGGTATGTGAAATTGGATTACAATAAATGAGAATGTGATTCTCGCATTACATCACCTTCTGAACATTGCGTATAACGCTTCTCACGGATACCCTACAACGCTTGAAGCAAATGCTGGGACGGTTCCTTTGAAATAGACATGGACTGAATCAGTTACCATCTTCCCTTATCCGAAGTTATGCTCCATCTGTAATAACTTCGATGTTGTTGGGACATTAAAAACTAATTTTCCTTCAATGAGACGATTGATTAATATAAGGTTTGATTGACAGATCTAAAGCTCAAATTAGTGGAGACAGGACAACGTTCTGCAAATCCTATAACAGTAGTCTGGCTTCTGTACAAGTTGTAAAGAAACTTTCGCTCCCTGTATTTTATCTCTGCTACCTTTAGAACCTCTAATAATATACTACAGTAAAGAGTCAAAAGCTTTTTCTGAATGTATAAGTGTTATAAATGTAGGTTTGTCTTTCTTCAGTCTGTCTCCTACACTAAGTCTTAGTTTGGTATTGCCTATCTGTTGTTTCATTTCTCTGCAAATAACTGGCCTCAGTATTTTACAACAACGGCTTACTAAAGTGATGGGTAACGGAATTATTACATTCAGTTATGTTGCTATCGAAGAACATGAAAAAATACGTTAACAGCAACTTGAGTACGAGACGAAGAAGTACTAAAAGATGTGGACAAGAAAAGAAGTCAGTCGAAAACATACCACACAAAAAGGTGCAGGTTAGCTGAACATCTGCTACAACAGGGTGCGATTTGTGCTTTTACCAGTGGGGGGGATGTCTTAGGGAGTTAGTAGAATTATATATGTTACTAGCTTGGACCGTGGCGTTACACATGGTTAAACAGCTATTTATAAATAGATGTTAATGCCGAAACTCACTATTCACGAGTATGCACTATCAGAAAAGCCATCCCTTGTTATATCTTTAAAAAGTACATTATGGGTAAAGATTATTTACAAAATCATCTACATACAGGTATACGAGGGGAATTCAAACAGTAGGGGCACATTTGTGAAAAGTTGTACTTACTCTGATGACAGAAAACTGAAACATATTAATAGTAAGACTTATTAAAAACTTTCAGTGTTCGGCTCCACAAATTTAAATTATATGTAAAGTTCTACTCCAGTGCGTGGGAAATAAACATCCCAGGTTGGGATGCATAAACTAAAACCAGAGTAGGGGATGGTCTGATGCAGAGGGGGGGAAATGCCCCCCATCCCCCCCCCCCCCTGCAAATCGCACACTGCAGTGCTACTGCAACCAAGAACAGTTAGCTTCGGATAGGTGGTGAAAAATTATGGTGGCTGTTAAAGGCTAGAGTAAAAAGTTTGTGTATAATGTTGAGTATAGTAGTTAAGTAGAGACGAAAAGAATAGCACAAGATAAGAGAAAGTGAAGGGCGGTATCAAACTAGCTGCAGGACTGATGATATGAAAAACTAGGTTGGATATATGAAAAGGAACTGATGGTTCTGCTCTATTACTTTCCGTTGAGGTACCTTATGTTCCTCATTAGTAGAGTCCCATTGCTCATCCTCATGTTTTGTTCAGTTACCGAGAGCCTTTCGCGAAGAGACGCTTTATTTATTTATCTTACGATACATATCCTTTTCCTATACCTAACATATTGCTATCGTTTGTCATAAATGAGTGTTTAGGTAGTGCCTACGTGAGTAGAGCAGCTGTTGTGTGGAGATACGTGTTTTACTTCGGCTTTGCTGTCAACCTAATACTTGGAGTGAACGTTCAAAGATTCACCTGTGATGGTGGAATCTTTGTGGTTGATAGAACCAATCCACTCGTCCTCAGGGAAGAAGAGAGTGACCCTTAGCCGGTGCTCCGATATTTTCAGCATTCGGTTTCCGACGGGCTTAGAGGATGGACGGATTCTGTGTGCGTCTCCATCAGGTTGATTGGTAAATTCAAAGTATGAGGTATATTGAGTTAAAATCAATAATCCATTATTTTTCAGGACAGTCAAGTTTAGATTGTGTTGCGACCATCTTTTCTTGTTATTCTACAAGTAAATTCAGTAGTATGTCTTAGGTTTCTAAAGAACCCCTTGTGCTGCTTTGAATCCAACTGAATGAAGTTGAACAAGTGGTGCCTTCAGCATACTTAATGTTTGCAGTTGAACAAGTTGAATGTTTGAAGTTGAACAAGTGGTTCCTTCAGCATATTTAATGTTTGAAGAATTTATATAATAATGAGCTTGATTATTATTCAGTTTAGTTAAATTTATCGAAAATTCTTTAATGGTTTTGCTTTCAGGAAACCATTTGGTTGCATCCGTTGTAACAATGAGTAGGCATTTTCAGATATTTGTTTCAGCTTAGCGTTGAGATCGAGTGAACAGTGTGAGATATTTAAGTATTCTCGCGTGTGAAATTGTGATTTAAGAAAAGACCATCTGCTACCCAAGTTAGTTAAGGTGCGGATTTGCGAGTGCTGCATGTGCAATCTTTCTAATAATCCCAAAACGCCCCAGTCTGGTGACTACATAGTTTTGCCGTTCACTTCCAATCACCGACATGGTTGGTTGGTTGGTTTGTGGGATTGAACGGACCAGACTACTAGGGCCATCAGTCCCTTTTTCCACGAACTTGAAACACCCACAAGGAATAAAAACAAACAATGTAGATGACAAGAGACGACACAGGAAAAGAAAGACACAGATAGAGACCAGACAAAAGAAATTTAAATCACACCGATTGTGACAGTGGTTGGCTGACAATAGAAATAGAAAAGGAAAAGACAACCACCAAGAAACGCACTAAAAACCCCAGTCTAAAATCGTAGGCCAAAGGCCAGACACAACACAAAAAAATGACAAACACTTAGATCAAGCGCTAAAAAATCCCTGCACGAATAAAACTCAAAACTCGCAACGTCATCTGATAAAAGTGCAAGAAGCGTATCAGGCAGCGCAAACATCTGCCTGAGCGGAGATAAAAGCGGGCAGTCCAACAAGATGTGGATCACCGTCAAAGCTGACCCGCAGCGACATAAAGGTGGGTCATCCAGGTTTGGCCAATTCGCAGCCGGCAGAGGACAACAGAGTCCTTGCGAGAGACCCGCAAGGAGGAGCGCCACTCACTGATAGCCTCCTTGATGGCCCGAAGTTTGTTGGGTGAAGGAAGGGAGCGCCATTCTTCACCCCAGGTGCGAAGTACTTTCCGCTGCAAAACTGACCTGAGGTCACTCTCCGAAATGCCAATCTCCAAGGCTGGTGCACCGACAGCATGTTTGGCCAGCGTGTCAACACGTTCATTTTCCGGGATGCCAACATGAACCGGGGTCCACCAAGGACCACACAGCGGCTGCAACGGGCAAGAATGTGGAGGAACTCCTGGATAGCCATCACCAGACGAGAGTGAGGGAAACACTGGTCGATAGCTCGTAAACCGCTCAGGGAGTCACTACAGATAACGAATGACTCACCTGAGCAGGAGCGGAAATGCTCTAGTGCGCGAAAGATGTCGACCAGCTCGTCAGTGAAAACACTGCAGCCAGCCAGCAATGAGTGTCGTTCATAATGATACCCTAGAGTAAGAGCATAACCGATACGACCAGCAACTATCGAACCGTCTGCATAGACAACATCAGAGCATTGGAACGTGGCAAGAATTGAAAGAAAGCGGCGGCGGAGGGCCTCAGGAGGGACTGAGTCCTTCGGGCCCTGAGCCAAATCAAGCCGAAGGCATGGGCGGGGCACACACCACGGGGGTATATGCAGAGGGGCCCGGAAAAGATGTGGACGAGGGAAAACCTCAAGCCCAGAGAGATGAGCTCTGACGCGAACCGCGATCGTATACCCTGACCGGGGCCGCCGTTCCGGAAGACGGACGACCGACTGAGGGAGCAGGAGACGATAATTGGGATGCTCTGGAAAGCTACAAACGTGTGTAGCATAAGCGGCCAGTAATCTTTGGGGCCGGAACTGCAGTGGAGGGACGCCTGCCTCCACAAGTATGCTGTTAACAGGGCTTGTACGGAAAGCTCCAGTGGCGAGTCGGATCCCGCTGTGAAGGATGGGGTCCAGCAACCACAATGCGGAAGGGGATGCCGAACCGTAAGCAGGGGCTCCCATAATCTAGACGGGACTGAATTAACGCCTGGTACCCCGGGAAAAGGCAGTACGGATGGCAGACTCCAGGCACACCAGATTATCGGCGGCAGAGCTGCCCTTACGGAACCCGCCCTGAGACGGAGCCAGAAGGCCCCGAGACTCAAGTAGCCATCTCAACCTCCGGCTCACCATGCGTTGGAGCAACTTGAAAAGAACGTTGGTGAGGCTAATGGGGAGGTAGCTGTCCAGCTCCAGTGTTCGCTGCACAGTTAATGAGCAACAATCGTTCATGAAAAATTTCATGGCAGCCTAAATGTGTGATCGTATGAAGATTTGTTAGGACGTACCTTTGATTTGTACGTAATGTGGGTCGTGTATTTTTGTCTGCTTGGCCCTCGTTTGCCCCCGTATGATATCTTGTGTTTACGTATTGTTCTCGTCAGACCTATTCACATTCAGGATAGGGGGAAAAATAAGCCGCTCTTCAACTAGTAGAACTTAACACTGACTTAGATGACAAAAACAAAAAACGAGGAGTCACATATACTAAAAACAAATTGCTGTCATCATGAGTTGTTTAAAAACAGTACAGACAGCACAGTTAAAAACATTCGGGAAAAAAATGGAATACGAAACAACTGAAAAAACACTGAGCATGGCGGGTGATACACTGACCTTTAAAATCGGAGCACGTGCACTTTCACTATAACTGGGAAAGAACCTACACTGAGATAATGGATTGTAGATGAAAAGAAGGGTGAGTACGAAGGGAGGTAGGTGAATGGCGTTGAGGGGGACAGTGAACTGGGAACAGGAGGCTATGGGGGATAAGCAGAGAGGGATAACTGGTATTGGGAGCTGTAGATTGAATACTGAAAGGGATTTTGAGGTGGGGGAGGGCAGCAGGAAAGGAGAAAGGATAAGTTATGGTAGGGAAAGAGGAGGAGGAGGACGTCCGCCCCGATAGCTGAGCGGTCAGCGTGACGGAATGCCATGCAAAGGGGCCCGGGTTCGATTCCCAGCTGGGTCAGGGATTTTATCTCAGAGACTGGTATTGTGTTGTCCTCGTCATCGTGTTGTGTTGTATTCTTCATCATATCATCCACCTGGGTGGCATCTGGCTACCCCTTAAATTAACCTTGCCAAATCCAAACGTAACATGCCGACCCTAAGAAGGTGCGGTACTGAGGCACAGGAAAGAGAGAGGGGAAGAGGAGGAGGAGGACCAGAGAGAGGAGTGGATAGGATAGGATGGATTTAGAGTTGATAGGACTGGTATATTGGGTCAGAGTTCATGGTCTAGGGTACGGAGGGGGTTGAAATTTCCTTAGGAGAGCATGAGGAGGGTGATCAGGTGAAGGATTGGTGAGATGTTTTGGTAAAGGCGCGGCAGTGCACTAGTATTGGAGAGGGGACACAATAAGATTGTTGGAGTCGATTTTACGGATTTCGTCTGTTGTGGGCTTTCTGTTGGATGGCTAATAGCTGAGATTTTCATGTTAGTGGCCCATCGAGGGATAGTCCAAGATATTTTTGTGTGTGTTAACTTGTTGGGACAGTTTTTAATGGTGGGTGGAAGTCATTGAGCCAGGAGATGCGGATAGTGCGTCCTCCAAATATTGCCTGCGTTTTGGAGGGGTTAATTCTAAGGATCCAATGGTTACACCAGAAGGTACACTGATTAAGATGGATTTGGAGGGATCATTGGGATTTCTGGAGCGAAGGACAGAGGCCAAGGAGAGAGATGCTTACAGATTACTGAAGGAGGTGGATGGGAGGAGGTGGTTTGGGACTATCTACAGTGTACAAAACGTAAAGGAGAGGGGATAGAACGGGGTCTTAGGGCAGTCCTGCAGTGGGGCAGAACGTATCAGAATTGCTGTTATTAACTATAACATAGGATAGGCGAATGGAGAGGAGGGATACAATAAGGCGGTTCAAATGGTTCAAATGGCTCTGAGCACTATGGGACTTAACATCTATGGTCCTCAGTCCCCTAGAACTTAGAACTACTTAAACCTAACTAACCTAAGGACAGCACACAACACCCAGCCATCACGAGGTAGAGAAAATCCCTGACCCCGCCGGGAATCGAACCCGGGAACCCGGGTACAATAAGGCGGAAATAGTTGATTGGAACTGAATATGTCTCGAGCTTGAGGAGGAGGCCGGAACGTCACACGTGGTCATATGCTTTCTCTAGATCAAGGGGACAAAGATGGCGGATGTACGGTCGTTGAACAGTTCAGACAGTAAATGGGTGAGGTTCAGAAGTTGATCATTAGCCGAGAAGGAAGAACGGAAGCAGCATTGGGTGACAGGAAGCAGATGGTTTTGGTGCAGATATCGGTGGATGTGTCAGGAAAGGATGGATTGAAAGACTGCTAAACACTGAGGTGAGGCAGATGGGCTGTAAGATATCAATGGGTAGTTTTCTTGGTTTCAGGAAAAGTGGGACTTTGGAGATCTTTCACATGTCGGGGTAGTGGCCTATGGAGAGGATACTGGTATACAGGTTTGCAAGGACGGCGACAAAGGGGATAGTGCAATCTTTGAGGTGCTGATAGATAATGTGGCTGTGACCAGGGAATGTGTTGCGTTTTCTGTGAAGTACTTGTTTTATGTCCTGTACTGTGATTGGAGTGTTTAACCAGCAGCTGGAATCCAGGGGAGAGACTGTGGTATATGTGCGTTCATAGATAGTAGGAAATTGGGAGTAATGAAAGTGAGGTCGTCGGGGATGGAGAAGATGTCAGAGACATAAAATGCAAAGCGACTGCCGTTGCTCAGGTCGTCAGGGAATGTAAAGTTGTTGTGAAGGATCGGTACTGAGGGATGGGATGAGATGGGAAGAGATGGGATAGGATGGGATAGGTACTAGTAATTCGGTGGAATGCTTTCCAAGGTTTGGAAAAGTTAACGGGGTATGTAGTATGTCTGCCACTGGTCCCGGAGTTTTTCGGCATTGAGTAAATTTCTAATGGTTCGCTGTATTTGCCGGTGGCGTGTGAGTGTATACTGGACACGCATCCGGAATGAGGAGCAGTGTAAGCAGCTGGATTCACTGTGCTTGCCGGGCTGTGAAGCCTACATGAACACCCGGTGGGCAGAATGAGACCGAGCAACACTCTGTACCCGCCCATGTAACAGGTGATGTAAACTAGAATTGCAGAAGTGTCTCCCTCTGTAGGCCATATCGGAAATACAGATTTAACCGGCCGTTATTTTAGCGCTTAACGCCTTCAAAGCCGGCCCCGGTGGCCGAGCTGTTCTAGGCGCTTCAGTCTGGAACCGCACTAATGCTACGGTCGCAGGTTCAAATCCTGCCTAGGGCATGGATGTGTGTGATGTCCTTAGGGCTGAAGTCAGATCGTAGGTTGTGTTCCAAAAATGAACACCACAGATACATAATTGATGACACTTCCTGCAGGACCTGACCATCATTTTGCAGGACAATGCTCAAGCACGTACAGTGCAAGCTGTTACTGATTTGTTTGACTTAAGGGACTGCTAAGTGCTATACCAACTACTGCACTCCCCTGAATTAAACCCTAGTGAGTTCAATTTTATTTCTAAACTGAAGGTAACACTTCACGGCATTCGCTTGAGAACTACTATAAATTCCTTGGGCAATACACCGCGCCGCTCGAACTGCCAACACAACTGGCACTGCTAAGAGTATCCTACGACTTCCACATCGCTGGCAACGGGTTATACACAATGCTGGCGACTACTTTGAAACACGTATCTATTTTTTACGAGTGTAAATAAATAGTTGCCACTATTAAAGTTCCAACCCTCGTACGAAGCTACAACACTGCCTTACATCAACGGGCGCAGAAATTTAAGAGCGCGCGGGAAGGGGGGGGGGGGGGGGAGTCAATCTCTACAGCAACCAGTTTTTACATAAATCACATTCAAGATTTTTCGTGGCACAAGAACCAAATCCTATAGGTTATACTGTTGCCTAAACTAAAGGTGTAGCGGAATCACGGGAAGTAATTTTTTTAAAAAGTGTATCAGAATTCTTTAATGAAAGAAACTTTGTGCTCCAGAGTCCATGGGGAGGGCAGTGACCTCTCGTGGCCTGCCCCTCAAACTCAGCTCCCCTTCCCTCCCACCCTCCTTGCGAACGCCTATGCTTACACCCCTTTTAAATGAGAGCTGACAGTTCTCCGTAATCCACATTTCTATTGCAGCTGTAGTACAAAGTACCATCAAAGCCGGCGTTACGCCGTTTCAACCGAAGCATTTGCTTCGGTCCTTTCCCTTATTTTCAGCCGAACTCTACGAATTCTCTTCACAAAAACAGAAAGCCTCCGAAAATTAATGCGGAATGACGAGGAAAATTCTAATTTCCGAGGTATGTGGCTCTTACAATTAAGCGCTTAAAACTTCTCGTTCTTCTGTCTCGTGCCAGTGAAGTGCAAGTAATTTAGTACCACGTACTCTCGTAGTTGCTATGGTCTTCATTACTTACACTGGATCTAAATTCCTTCTTGTTTATTGCGTAGCACCGACATGAAAGGCAGAATCTTGATGTAATAAGCGTCAATGTCCTACAACGCGGAAGATTGGTTTTATTTATAGCTTTCTCCCTGTTGACAGAATCAGTATTTTCTACATTGTTCAGAAGTTCGAGTTGCATTTTGCACTAAAGCGCTAAAAAAACTGGTATAGGCAAGCGTATTCAAATACAGGGATATCTAACCATGGCCGGCCGCGGTGGCCGAGCGGTTCTAGGCCCTTCAGTCCGGAACCGCGCGACTGCTACGGTCGCAGGTTCGAATCCTGCCTCGGGCGTTGATGTGCGTGATGTCCTTAGGTTAGCTAGGTTTAAGTAGTTCTAAGTTCTAGGGGACTGATGACGTCAGATGTTAAGTCCCATAGTGCTCAGAGCCATTTTTTTCTAACCAGACAGAATTGGGCGCTGCGGTCAGCAACGCCCATATAAGTCAACAAGTGTCTGGCGCAGTTGTTAGATCGGTGACTGCTGCTACAATGGCAGTTTATCAAGACTTAAGTGAGTTTGGACATGGTGTTATAGTCGGCGACGAACGATGGGACACACCATCTCCGAGATAGATATGAAGTGGGGATTTTCCATTTCACAAATGTACCGTGACTATCAGGAATCCCGTAAAACATCAAATTTACGACGTCGCTGCGGCCGGAAAAAGATCCTGCGAGAATGTGACTAACGACGACTGAAGAGAATCGTTCAACGTGACAGAAGTGCAACCCTTCGTCAAATTGCTGCAGATTTCAATGCTGGGCCATCAACAAGTGTCAGCGTGCGAACCATTCAACGAAACATCGTCGATAGGGGCTTTCGGAGCCGAAGATACACTCATATACCATTGATGACTGCACGACACGAAGCTCTACGCCTCTTCTGGGCCCGTCAACACTCACATTGGACTGTTGCCTAATAGAAACATGTTGTCTGGTCGGACGAGTCTCGTTTCAAATTGTATCGAGCGGATGGGCGTGTACGGCTGTGGAGACTACCACATTAATCCATGGACCCTGCATGTCAGCAGGGAACTGTTCAAGCTGATGGAGGCTATGTAATGGTGTGGGGCATATGCAGTTGGAGTGATATGGGACCCTTGATGCGTCTAGATTCGATTATAACTGGTGACAGGAGGGTCTGTCTGATCACATGCAACCATTCATGTTCACTGTGGATTCCGACGGACTTGGGCAATTGCAGCAGGACAATGCGACACCCCACACTTCCAGAATTGCTGGAGAGTGGCTCCAGGAACACTCTTCTGAGTTTAAACACTTCCGCTGTCCACCAGACTCCCCACTTATGAACATTATTGAGAATATCTGGGAAGCCTTGCAACGTGCTGTTCTGGAGAGATCTCCGCCCACTGGTACTCTTACGGATTTATGGACAGCCCTGCAGGATTTATGGTGTTAATACCTTCCAGCACTTCTTCAGACATTCTGCGTGTTCTCGGGGGCCCTACAAGATACTAGGCAGGAGTACCAGTTTCTTTGGCTCTTCAATGAAGTTGTCACCTAAACAATACACCCCGAAGGTTTTAATTTTCTTATTGTTATTAACAGTTAATATGCTGGAGAACATTATGTATTTTTTCTGAGATGTACTAGGACCGACACACTTGTGATAGCATTAGTTTTTAATCACAAAACGGTATTACGTGACAAAATGTTCTTTTTCTGCAGACACGATGTTTAAAATCAAAAGAATAAAAAAACTATAGTGAAGTCACCTGTGAATACCCATGTATGTTATTAACAATTCGCGCCTGAGAGGTTACCCATCGTTTACGTTAACCTGTTTTTCTGAAGCAGACGTTTTACCTTGAGTTATCTTTTCACTGTTCATTTAGCTTTCTCTATTGAATCGTGGGAGAAGCAAAGTCTAAATCCTTTCTCCCGCCTGCTTACGAAATAATAAGTTAAAAATTAATTGTTTTTCATTTCTTAAGATCAGATGAGATACACTATTTCACATAACATTTTCTGAATTAAATGCATAATTTAAGATTTGCAGAGGCAGTTATTAAAGGGTGAAGCCGAACTGTTCAACGGCCATTTTCTTAACGGAGAAAGAACTTATCTTCGCCAGTATCAACATCCGATTCTTTTCATTCCTACATTATTTCAGTGTAAGAATATTGTTAAACTTCCAGGGTCGAATGTCACTGAATAATGATGGCAGACATTGCCTGAGAAGTAATAATTTTCCCCCTTCACTGAAACTTTGAATCATTCGCGTTTTTAATGACCTTTATCTGGAGGATTTTTCCACCTTATTACTTTATCGAGAGGGGACATTTCGGTGGCTCTATTGGAATGAGACATTACAAGAACTATTGTTTTGAAAATTTGTCATCCGCTGTTGTTAAAACGATGGTAGCACAAAACAATAGGCAAGCTCGCTGTTTTCAAACTTGTCTTGCCAGGTTTCGTACTGCCATTATTTCGACAATAGCAGATGACAAATTTTTTAAACAACTGTAATGTTAAAATAACCACTGTTGTGATAAAATAGATATTTGACGTGGAGGTCTTAGTTGACCAATTTTTTTTTCTTTTTACGATTTTCCTAATGAACTAACAGTACAACAATGCCTTAAATTGTTTCGCTCAACTTTTGGTAATCGATCATCTTCAGAAAAGTCTATTTACAATTGGTTTGTAGAATTTTGTGAGGAAGGGGTGGGGTTGTGCTTCTCAGTGATGAATTTCTTGAAGGTAGACTGAATCCAGTTGTTGTTCCAAAAAACAAAACAACGATGCTACAGACTGCCTGATTGAAGAGTAAATGCGTGGGACTTCATGAGGTAGAGCCATCGGTGGCTGCTGTACATTCGATTTAGCTTGAACATTCACCTGCAAAAGAGCTGTAATCACGATGGATTCCATACTGTATGATCGAACCTTAAAAGCACGTTGTAAGTAAATGCTCAAACAATTAGGCGGAGGAAATGCAGACTCCGTATACAACATATAAAGGTCCAGCGCGCTCATTTGGCGTGTCTATACGTCACTACAATGGTAGTCAGTCGAACTTTCTTGTGTGACAAAATACCGTCTGATCTGAGTCGCTAATAATAACGAGACTAATAATGCGTAAACAATGACTGAGCCTACAACAGAGTCATCATGTCTGTATGTGTTTGTCACGCAGTATTTGTTTTGTTTGTTTTGCATGTGACGTCATCGTACCACTGTAGCGAAGTCGTCTAGCTGCTTTGCGTAAAGTTATAACACGTATGCAATGAATATTCGCTGGAATATAAGTGAAAATCGGTATTAAATTTAAAATTAGAAAATAATATAAGATGTCGACTCATATGACTCCTAATTGTGCCCGGAATTGTAGAAAAGTCAAATCAGAGGAATGCTCGTGTTCAAAGGAATGCAAAGCCTAAGAAGTCCAGCGTCGGACTAATGCGAGAGCTACGGCAGTGTCGAAAAGGCAAAGCTGTTATTCAACCGGGCCTTCGGGCATACAACGGTCAGCGACGGTCCAGATGTCTACGGATCACGTACAGGGGTCGTTGGAAAGCAATACAGAAAACAGTGGTAATACGGATATGTACTGTAATGTCACACCACCAGGAGAGTATGTATCGCGACCAGCAAATACCAGGCGATCAATTTGTGATTTATCTATCATGTAGCCATTTTACTACTCCGTGTAACCACCGTATTAAAGAGACTGACACGAAACACATGTCCTGTTTTTATCTCGATGCTTTCATGAAAAAAACTACTGTGTACACTCGAACTGCACACACAACCGATTTTTTCCACGAAAATATTATTTTCAAATATAAGGCTACGAAAAAACTTTTGCTAACTGATACGAGAAGGGCGACAAATTGGAAAAGGCTTTTATTAACAATTTTAGAAAAAAATTTGTTTCACTCTGCAGTCGAGTGTAAGCCTTCCGCAAGCAAGTGCTCTATCGACTTAGCTACCCAAGCACGATTCTGACCGGCACATAGTTTCAAGCTGCCAGTGAGTTTCATGTCAGTGCACACTTTGATGCAGCGTGAAAATCTCATTCTGGAAACTTGCTTCAGGCTATGGTTACGCCATCTCTCCGCAGCATCCGTTCTTCCAGAAGAGCTAATCCTGCAAGTTTCGCAGGAGAGATTCTCTGAAGTTTGGAAGACAGGAGATGAAGTACTGGCGAAAGTAAAGCTTTGAGGACGGGCAGGAGCCGTGCTTGGACACCTTAGTCCTTAGAGCACTTGCTAGCGAAAGGCGAAGGTCGCGAAATCGAGTCTCGGTCCGACACGAAATTTTCATCCGCCAGGTAGTTTCAGTTTGTTTCGTGTTTGCTACTAAGGCCGTTCGAGCCGCAGCCAGATTAGTTCTGCAGAGAACGCAACACGCGGGAAACTATATGTGGCGGAAGCCGGAAAAATGCTCTAAGAGGCACGGCATCCACAATCAGCCTTCATCACGAAGAAAAGGAAATTTTCAAGTTCTAGTAGTCAGTCATTGCATTGTGTTTATCCTGGACTAACTGATATATAATTCCGCCAGGGGCATTTGCAATTACCTATGTTTTTTTTTTTTCCAGGACTGTTAGAAAGTGAAGTGACTGTTATATTATTCGAAGAATAAATGTTGTGTTTTTAATTCAGCGAACAATGGTTTAATTTTATACAGTGAACTAAAATGTATTCTCATTTTATTCTCAGCAATTTGGGGTAGTGCACAGTACATTTAAACAGCTGCGTGAAGCTGAGCCAAACTTTTACTTTCTTACTGATCATTTGGTTTGCTTTGGTTTATGTAGCGGCTCCGGTATCGGCAGAACAATACTGAATGCAGTCAGATGCAAATTTCTGGGCCGCAGTTATGATTCCTATACTGTTGTTGTTGTGGTCTTCAGTCCTGAGACTGGTTTGATGCAGCTCTCCATGCTACTCTATCCTGTGCAAGCTTCTTCATCTCCCAGTACCTACTGCAACCTACATCCTTCTGTATCTGCTTAGTGTATTGATCTCTTGGTCTCCCTCTACGATTTTTACCCTCCACGCTGCCCTCCAATGCTAAATTTGTGATCCCTTGATGCCTCAAAACATGTCCTACCAACCGATCCCTTCTTCTAGTCAAGTTGTGCCACAAACTTCTCTTCTCCCCAATCCTATTCAATACCTCCTCATTAGTTACGTGATCTACCCACCTTATCTTCAGCATTCTTCTGTAGCACCACATTTCGAAAGCTTCTATTCTCTTCTTGTCCAAACTGTTTATCGTCCATGTTTCACTTCCATACATGGCTACACTCCATACAAATACTTTCAGAAACGACTTCCTGACACTTAAATCTATACTCGATGTTAACAAATTTCTCTTCTTCAGAATCGATTTCCTTGCCATTGCCAGTCTACATTTTATATCCTCTCTACTTCGACCATCATCAGTTATTTTACTCCCTAAATAGCAAAACTCCTTTACTACTTTAAGTGTCTCATTTCCTAATCTAATCCCCTCAGCATCACCCGATTTAATCTGACTACATTCCATTATCCTCGTTTTGCTTTTGTTGATGTTCATCTTATATCCTCCTTTCAAGACACTGTCCATTCCGTTCAACTGCTCTTCCAAGTCCTTTGCTGTCTCTGACAGAATTACAATGTCATCGGCGAACCTCAAAGTTTTTACTTCTTTTCCATGAATTTTAATACCTACTCCGAATTTTTCTTTTGTTTCCTTTACTGCTTGCTCAATATACAGATTGAATAACATCGGGGAGAGGCTACAACCCTGTCTCACTCCTTTCCCAACCACTGCTTCCCTTTCATGCCCCTCGACTCTTATAACTGCCATCTGGTTTCTGTACAAATTGTAAATAGCCTTTCGCTCCTTGTATTTTACCTCTGCCACCTTCAGAATTTGAAAGAGAGTATTCCAGTTAACGTTGTCAAAAGCTTTCTCTAAGTCTACAAATGCTAGAAACGTAGGTTTGCCTTTTCTTAATCTTTCTTCTAAGATAAGTCGTAAGGTTAGTATTGCCTCACGTGTTCCAACATTTCTACGGAATCCAAACTGATCTTCCCCGAGGTCCGCTTCTACCAGTTTTTCCATTCGTCTGTAAAGAATTCGCGTTAGTATTTTGCAGCTGTGACTTATTAAACTGATAGTTCGGTAATTTTCACATCTGTCAACACCTGCTTTCTTTGGTATTGGAATTATTATATTCTTCTTGAAGTCTGTGGGTATTTCGCCTGTCTCATACATCTTGCTCACCAGATGGCAGAGTTTTGTCATGACTGGCTCTCCCAAGGCCATCAGTAGTTCTAATGGAATGTTGTCTACTCCCGGGGCCTTGTTCCGACTCAGGTCTTTCAGTGCTCTGTCAAACTCTTCACGCAGTATCTTATCTCCCATTTCATCTTCATCTACATCCTCTTCCATTTCCATAATACTGTCCTCAAGTACTTCGCCCTTGTATAAACCCTCTATATACTCCTTCCACCTTTCTGCCTTCCCTTCTTTGCTTAGAACTGGGTTGCCATCTGAGCTCTTGATATTCATACAAATGGTTCTCTTCTCTCCAAAGGTCTCTTTAATTTTCCTGTAGGCAGTATCTATCTTACCCCTAGTGAGACAAGCCTCTACATCCTTACATTTGTCCTCTAGCCATCCCTGCTTAGCCATTTTGCACTTCCTGTCGATCTCATTTTTGAGACGTTTGTATTCCCTTTTGCCTGCTTCATTTATTGCATTTTTATATTTTCTCCTTTCATCAATTAAATTCAATATTTCTTCTGTTACCCAAGGATTTCTATTAGCCCTCGTCTTTTTACCTACTTGATCCTGTGCTGCCTTCACTACTTCATCCCTCAGAGCTACCCATTCTTCTTCTACTGTATTTCTTTCCCCCATTCCTGTCAATTGTTCCCTTATGCTCTCCCTGAAACTCTCTACAACCTCTGGTTCTTTCAGTTTATCCAGGTCCCATCTCCTTAAATTCCCACCTTTTTGCAGTTTCTTCAGTTTCAATCTGCAGTTCATAACCAATAGATTGTGGTCAGAATCCACATCTGCCCCTGGAAACGTCTTACAATTTAAAACCTGGTTCCTAAATCTCTGTCTTACCATTATATAATCTATCTGATACCTATTAGTATCTCCATGATTCTTCCAGGTATACAACCTTCTTTTATGATTCTTGAACCAAGTGTTAGCTATGATTAAGTTATGCTCTGTGCAAAATTCTACAAGGCGGCTTCCTCTTTCATTTCTTCCCCCCACTCCATATTCACCTACTATGTTTCCTTCTCTCCCTTTTCCTACTGACGAATTCCAGTCACCCATGACTATTAAGTTTTCGTCTCCCTTCACTACCTGAATAATTTCTTTTATCTCGTCATACATTTCATCAATTTCTTCATCATCTGCAGAGCTAGTTGGCATATAAACTTGTACTACTGTAGTAGGCATGGGCTTTGTGTCTATCTTGGCCACAATAATGCGTTCACTATGCTGTTTGTAGTAGCTAACCCTATACTAGTGACTTTAATTTTACGTGGGATTTTTTAATTATTTGAGGCCCAATTATAGCGGTGTATCACTCAACACAAGCTTTAAGAACTAAATTAACATTGGAAAAAATGGTTCAAATGGTCCTAGGAATTGTGATACTTAACATCTGAGGTCATCTGTCCCCTAGACTTGGAACTACTTAATCCTAACTAACCTAAGGACATCACACATCCATGCCTGAGGCAGGATTCGAACCTGCGACCGTATCAGCAGCGCGGTTCCGGACTGAAGCGCCTAGAAACGCTCGGCCACAGCGGCTGGGAGTTAACATTGAACTCAGGAGTCGGGACTAAATAACGTTTCATTAAATTCGAGCCTCATTTTTAGGAAAGAGAGCCGCCACAAATATTACAACAGCAGGTTAAATTAGCATATATTCTTAGAAGCCAGAATCTAAGAGGTAATCAACTGCTTGGATATCCCACTGAAACTACACCGATCGAAGGTGATTCGTTCGTGAACCACTTCTAAGAAAAGGGTCACTTGTTGTAACGGAGAAGCTGGACATGTACCGATCATTGTTTTAAATGAATAGGTAACACTGAATGAAACACAACAATTCGTTTCCACAAATATTCCATGAAATCAGGAAACCAACCGAAAAATGCGAACCATTTTTCATCAAGACAATGCCAGCTGTCACACAGTCACATGTAACAATTGATTATTTTATGACGACAACAATCCAGTTAACGTCTCACTGCCCTTATTAGCCTGCTTTATTACCTGATGACTTCCTTTTGTTCCCTTATGTCAAACAAAAATCGATGGAAGTGCGATTTCCATCTCCTGAAGAAGCGTATATAAAAAGCTACACCCCATAACCCTAATCAGTGTTTTATACAAAGTTTTTATAAGAATCCTAGCTGTTCTGGGCCACGAACTACTATGGTTGAGTCAGGTTAAATGAAAAAGAAATAAAAGAGAAAACACACGTTAATAGTATGTATGGGAACTGGAAATATGTCCTAATCCCCTTCGCTCTTCTTTCTCTGCCCATCTCCTTCTCCTGTCTGTCCATCCACTCCTCCTTCCCCTTCTCTCTCCATCACATCCCACTTTCTCTGCCCATCTTCCCCTCCCTATGTCTCTACCTTTCCTCCTGCTCCTTCTCCCTCTCTCACTGTCCATAACCTCCTCCTTTCTATATCCATCTATATCCACCTCTCCTCCTCCTGCCCTACTCTCTCAGTTAATCCACTCCTTTCCGCTGTGGAGGAGGGGAAGGAGTAACACCTCATTAAGAAACCTTAGTTCAGCTGGCCCAGGTGATAGTATCTTGGCCCCTTGCCGAGGATACGGTCAAGACTTCAACGGCAGTGAAGGTGGAGATGAAGATCATCAGTACGGCGGAACTGGTGGAAGAGGCAGCGCAAATCCACTAGCTCTCTTCTGGAATCCAGCGGGTAGTGGTCAGCGTCTGTTCACCTAGTTGGTACGGCTGCTCCATGCTGTTCTTGATCTCAGCAACCAAGTCGTAAACATGTGGCTATCACAGACCACCACAAAAAGTTTCAACTTGAATAAGCATGATGGAACAAAAGGAAAGAAATCCACTGCCCCAAGCATCAGTCTCTAGATTGAATTGCCCTGGTCATCGGATTCTGGCGGACCAGGAATGTCATGTGCAGAAGAGTCGGAGCTTCTCAAAACCTCTAAGACCAAAACACAAAAAAATCATAGGAACTCTCAACACAAACACTGTCTCCAATGTAGGTAAACTCAAACAACTCACAAATTCTATGGAAAAATTCCACATAAAAATCCTTGCGATTCAAGAAACATGATTTACTGATTCAGGAAACTTCAGGATCTGCAAAGGAAAACCTGCAGTCCAGCTGAACAAGGGACCAAAACAATTTGACACAGCTTTTGTTGTGCACAAATCAATTATAGATTCAATAATAAATTTCCATTCAACGTCAGAAAGAATCTCCACAACCTCAGTAAAATCTGGAAACAAGGCACACACTGATAAATGCACATGCCCCCACAAATTATTTCAATAGAAAGGTCCACAGTCAGGAGATGACTTCTGGGAGCTATTGGAGGAAACCTCAAATAAAATCACTACTCATCAAGTGAAAATTATGTGAGGACATTTCAATGGACAACACGGCAAAGAAAAAATTCAGTAAAGGAACGGGAATTCATACAACTCACAAGAGAACAAATAAAAACGGCGAGAGACTGATAAACTTCTGAGAAAATGTTGATCTTAATATCATGTCCTCACAATTCCTTAAACCTGTAAACAAACTTACAACATGGAAATCACCAAATTCGGGTGAATTTAAGATGGACCATTTTGCCATGTCTAATAAGAATACCAAAGAAATACTCAACGTACGAACAAGAAAGGGGTATTCTTAGGTCGACCACCATTGGCTGAAAATAAAGATCAGATTTAAACCTAACAGAAAGAAATCACCAACGAACAAAACAGTTAGAATTGATCCTTAAACTTAACAAGAAGGAAATTCTCCAGGAAATTGGGCTATCAAACGCTACGAACTGGAAGGAACTTGCAGAAGTACTGAAAAACTCTACGAAATTTGACAAACCTACAAGAAAGAGAAAACACAGATGGTGGAACAGCGCATGTGATAAAGCAATAGGAGAAAGAATACAGGCTTGGAAAATTTTCAGTAGCAACAAAATTACACAAAAATGGCAGGAATTTTTGAAAATACAGAAGAGTTCATCCAAGGCAATACGAAGAGGAAAACGTGGATATGATATAAGCCGGTGTAAAGAAATTGAACAATAATTTATCAAGAACAACATCAGAAATTATTACAAAATTTTCAAAGAAAATCTAATAGGGTATCAACCACCTAATCTGTGCTTTCGTTGGCCCGATGGATCAATGGAAACCAACCCTAAAAAGAACTGTCAAATTTTAGCTAAAAATTTTCACCCACTTCTCAACTGCGAGCCTCCGACAGAACAACTAGATTTTGAAAACCCAACATCCAATCCCGATTCAAATGCACCATCATTTAAAGAGGTAAAGGAAATAAACAATTATTTGAAGAACAACAAGTCTCCATGGGAAGACGGACTCATAGCAGAAGTATGGAAATTAAATGGCAATAATTTCACACAAGCAACCCACAGAATTATATAATACATTTGTAAAACTGAGCAAATACCTGCAGAGTATAAATGTGCATTAATTCACCCTCTCAACAAAAAACGATCCAAATAATTGCAGGGGAATTTCACTGCTACAAAACGTTTTCAAAGGCCCTGTTAAACAGACTAGAAGAAAAGTGGACCATTTAGTTGGTGAGTATCAGGCAAGGTTTCGCAAAGGTCGATCTTGTATGGAACAGATATGGAACGGAAAACCAATTTTGCAAATGAGAAGGTGTAGAAATACTGTGGTAACTTTTGTCGATTACGGAAAGGCTTGTGATTCAATAGTCAGACAAATATTATTCCACACTTTAGAGGAGTTCAGGACTGACAAGAAAACAGGCACTAACAGATACAACCTCAAAAGTTAAATTCATGGGAGAAACATCAGAAGCATTTCATGTCCATACTAGTTTCGCCAAGGAGATGGGATGTCCCCCACCGCCCCCCTTCTGTTTAACATGGTTTTGGAAAAAAATTGTGAGGACATGGGAAAAAGAAATAAAAGAAATTCTGCTTGGGATTAAAAAAGAATAGAGAATCAGGGTGAAGTGTTTGGCTTTCGCGGACGATCTTGCCATTCTAACGAACAATAGAGGAGAAGCCCAACTTGCATTGGAAAAACTACACGATATCTCACAGAAAATTGGGCTACAAAACTCCTATGAGAAAACACAATACACGGAAAACAAACCTGTAGATAACCTCCCCATTACTACTCAATAAGGGAAAGTGACACAAGTTGCCCACTTGAGATACTGGGAGAGATAATCCAACCATCAGGACTGATCTCTATAGCCGATAAAGATAGAATCTCCAGATTACAAAAAGCATTTAAGCTTGCTTGGAATCACTATAATAGGAAATCTATTTCTGTTAATGCGAAACTAAGGCATCACAACACAGGAGTCCTACCAGAAGCACATTAAGCTGCAGAAACTACAGTGATTCATGGTCATACTAAGATCAGAGAGATTGAAAAGCAGGAAAGAAAAATTCTGAGAAAAATGTATGGATTAGTGTTTTGGGAAGGCCAACTAGAGAGATTTACAAAGACATGGAAATAATAACAGACACAATTAGAAAGAGAAGGATGAAATTTTATGGACATATCAGCAGGGTGAATAAAACCAGGCTTTGAGATAGCAAACAAGAGCATAAACGAGACAAAGTGGATCACTGAAACAGAAGAAGACATTAGAGAACTGGGAATCACACAGTACAACAAAAACAATAGAGAACAGTTTAGAATGATCATAAAGAAACACATACTTAAACAAGAACACACAGGAACGGAATGGGTAAAAGATGGAAGAATACAAGAGACAACACAGTGAACGTATGAAGAGAATTTGGGAAGAACAAAGAAAGAAGAAGAAATCATGACGACACAGCTTCAATCGCTCTCTTAAAAGGAAATAATCGAAAATTTTATATATATCGACACACATCAAAAAAGTTTAGGATCACCTCGGTTCCCGAGAGTTCCGGAAACTGTACAGAAATATGGAACAGAGATCAACATAAACATCATTTCTGCCCTTTTTATTGCTCATGAAAACCACACATTGCATGTTGTACCACCATACAGCAGACCTTCAGAGGTGGTTGCCTAGATTGTTGTACACTCCGTTACCTATAATACCCAGTAGCACGACCTCTTGCATTGATGCATGCCTGTATTCGTTGTAGCGTACTAGCCACAAATTCATCATGGCACTGTTGATCCAGATTGTCCCACTCCTCAACGGCGATTCGGCGTAGATCCCTCAGAGTGGTTGGTGGATCACGTAGTCCATAAACAGCCCTTTTTAGTCTATCCCAGGCATGTTTGATACGGTTCATGTCTGGAGAACATGCTGGCCACTCTAGTCGAGTGATGTTATCCTGAACGAATTCATTCACAAGATGTGCATGATGGGGGCGCGAATTGTCGTCCATGAAAACGAATGCCTCGCCAATATGCTGCTGATATGGTTGCACTATCAGTCAGAGGATGCCCAATGTGTAAACAACAAGTCCTCCAGCAGGTGTCGCAGGGTTTCTTCAAATCAAAATACGGGTCCACAGTGTAGTATTTCATCAGAAAACCGTTAATGAGATGATTTGCCAAAGTGATATATGTTCCATCACTTTGCAAACACAGCTGGTGAGGTAAATGAGGCGGTACCTAGAAGGAAGGTGTTTGTCCTTATTGGACTTGGGTATGAGTATGACAGCGTCTGGGAAACAGACCATCTGCCCAGATGCGATTATACAGCCGTGGTGTTTTGACGACGCCAGAATGCGCCGGCAGCTGACTCAGTGGCCTCCATAGCCGTTGCCTCAGCACCGCTCGATGGGAGCCGCAGGGTGGCAAGCTGCATGTGGCCCGTTGCATGCTTCTTCGCCATCGTGGTTAAGATCGTGAGCGACACGAGCGCCTGCGATCCGACTGCCAAATCTGCGACCCTCGCTTTGGGATGCCTCCGGCGTGTGTTGGGAGCCAACAAGACTGCCCGTGGTAGCCAGCCATCAGAGTGGCCTGCCGCTGGCTGGCTGCAGACCCCGCATTGATCTTAGAGGGTCGAACCAGCGACCTGCCGTGGACTGGAACGCTTGCGCCCCATCTGCTGCTGCGTGTAACCGGTGGTGTGACACGCCACGCCGTCCAGAAGAGCTACCACACTTGAATCCCCCTCGTTAGAAAACCGGCACCTTTTTATCCGCGGCTGTGCGCCTCTGTTTCGCTGACCCGCCACTCTGAGTCACATACTCATAACACCTAGGTTGCGCCAGTGGGCCCCCTCTGTCTGTAACTTGTGCCATGCAAACTGCTGCATTTACTCTTTTCAGCAGTTCGACGGCCCTGTGGCTTATATTCTACTTTATAACCGCTGGAAAGCATAACTTACTGTCAACAGGCCCGCACCTGGCTGTAGCTTTTGCGTGAGGGAGAAAATTCTTGCCTGCAAGAGAAAGGTGCTGCAATATCTGAATGAGAGCATCATCTGGCCCTGGGACTGAATATCAGGATGAATTGAGAGCACGGTCGAGCTGCCTAGAAGATTTCGATAGGATTCAGATCTGGCGAGTCTGGAGGGACAGCACATCAGCTGGAAGTCGCCGCTGTATTCCTCAAACCACTCCAGCACACTCCTTTCTTTGTGACATGGTGCATTATCTTGTTCAAAACTATCACTGCCGTAGGGAAACATGATCAACATGAAGGGGCTTACGTGGTCCGCAACCATTGTACAGTACTCCTTGGCCATCATGGTGCCATCACGAGATCTACTGGACCCACAGATGCCCACAGCACTGTTGCCCAGAGTGAAATGGAGCTGCTGCCGGTTTGTCTCCATCCTGCAGTACATGTGCAGAGGAGCTGTTCCCCTGAAGACGACAGATTCGTGCCCTTCCATCGGCATTATGAAGAAGATATCAGAATTCCTCATTCAGTCGTAGTTGCCAATGTCGTGGTGTTAACATTGGTACATGCAATGGGTCATTGCCTGCGGAGGCCCATCGTAAGGACTGTTTGGCGCATTGTGTGTTCAGACGCACTTGTACCCTGCCCAGCATTGTAGTCTGACATTAGTTCCGGCAAGTTTGCCGCCTGTCCTACTATACCAGCCACCCAGTCTACTATGTCCAACATCTGTAATAAGGGGTGGCTGCCCAACCGCAAAACGTCTGGACGTGGTTTCACCACGTGTTGAAGACACTCACCAAGGCACCCTCACCCGACAAGTCGTGCAGTTTCCAAAAAGCTCGTGCCGAGCCTCCGGGCTATCACAGTCTGCCATCGGTCAAACTCAGATAAATGGAGTGATTTCCCTGCTACATGCATCGTGTGTCTGACTAGCAGTCATTCCTCGCCAAATGGCACTGCTATCGCCTGGATAGGTTTACTTCGACAGTAGGTCGGTGGTCATAATACTCTGGCTGGTCAGTGTTTAGCAAATTAAGCAAAATAACGTTATTCTGTTTAACTTGACATTACGTTAAACATATAGAACGGGATACTCTTCCAATTATTACTAGACCTATGTATATATGGTATATTATGTATTCGTTTTGTCCTGGGCGGTGACTTCTCTTTATGTTAAAGTCGAAGATACTTGCAGTGATGCATCAACGGTACCTAACATGAACTACGAACGTTTTGGCTGGTAGTTGTAACCTGACATTTACCGGTGAATTTTGAGCGGTTGTTGGCTGCTGTAGACGATGGCATGAATACTAATGAAGGTTAATTTGTAGAGATGTGGCAAAAGAATTATTTGTGCAGACGATTTCTCTGTTTTCCTGCAAGAGGAGAGGTTACCTGCCGCCTGCTGTCCCGACAGTGGCTGGCACTGAACTTATTCTTCTCTAGCAAGTTTCAGTTAATCGTTAATTAACACAGTAAATAGGACAACTGAGGGAAGGTACAGGACAGAAGAAAATGCGTCCGTTCTGGTAAATGCCATGAGAGAAAATACGGAGAATTTTGTTCACTAGCGTGAACGTTAGCGGGAGCCCCGTCAGGGCACTTGAAGTAACTAGTCCGGTGTCTTAAATAGCACATGGACTACTGCGTACTGAACGATAACCAGCATAACTTCGAACGCTACTGAATGTGAACTCGGAGATGAATTTAACTATCAGTAAACGCGAAAGGGGGCGGCAAACGGCGCACAGAGCTTGTTCACCGACGCTGAAATGCGGCCGGTGCTGAATTCACGATCGTCGTAATTTCTCACTTCCATTCAATTCGACCAACTAGTCACAACTGGGTGGTCATGGCGTCTCTCGATATTTTTGTGTCTGAGGAGCCCTCTACACAGTAAGTTTACGCCGACAAGTAGAGGACTGTACACCCAACGCAACCAGGAAGCGCTGCCCAGGGGTTGGGAATGCTGAAGAGGCGGCACCCTCCGCAAAAACGGCGGCCATTCTTGTGTCCTTCCGCGGCAAATTCCCTTGGCCTGAATCTGAAACTGGCTGGCTAGCCTCTCCTCATATTTGAAATTTTGCGATATTTTAGAATTAATCAAACTAGAACTCAGAAAATTCGTTCGCCTCCAAGAGCCCATAAGCCGCTAGTTAGGAAAACCGACATTGATATCAAATCGTCGGTGAAAATTAGTCTGATAGTGGATAATTAGAGGAAACGGTGCAAATATGCACATCCTCTTTTGCTTTAGACTTAAGGGTACCTTCTTTTGGAATAATTCTAGATTTTTTACCTTCATTAGCAACGATAACAAGTTAAACAAATGATGAAAGGCAAAATTATATTTATTCGCAATCGAAGATTAGCAAAAATTCCGTAAAATGGAACTAAAAACTGGCGTGCAGATATGGGTATCCACAAAAATTTACAAGAAATCTTTTAAAATATTTTAATCAAACGGCATAACACAGTACAAAGCGGTTGACTAGTCTACAAAAAGCCACTTAAGCTTCTTAAATGATCATCATATCTAAAAATATTTACGCAAACAGTTAACATATGTAGCGGCTTCAGATCCGGAACAATCTACGTGTCCCCACATTTGGCACGTAACACATTTAACCTACCCTTTGGAGTGTCTTTTGAAAGTTGCATCGCTTGAGTCTGGTGTATCTCCATCGTTCGTAGTCAGATCCTTACGCCATCCAAAGGAGTAGGATCAGAATGGTCTGATGATGAATCAGATCGTTTCGTTGAATGCATTTTGTTTTACTGAAAGCCTTTCCACCTCTGCCTGCAGGACGGCCTATAAACCCAGAGTAACTGACCGACCTCTTCCTGACAGCACTTTCGTCAAGCGACTTGTTCAACTGATCTTTGTGTGCCGTTCCAGCGATTAGGCAGGCGGTTGATGCTTTGCGTCCCCGAGTGATGGTTCTCTTCTTAATGTTGGTTACAGGCGACATGTCGAATGGTGAAACTGCATTTGTTGAAGTCCCGTCCCTGGAGAACTTCGCGGCGTTTCACTGGCATCAACTGGCGTAGCTAGAACTCGATGTGACTGTATATCAGTATAACTCAATGGAGAGGCATATGGTGTCGATAGTCCAGAGACTGCAAGTAGATGAGCACGTGATTAAGGAATATCAGGCCTTTTTTCTACTGTGAAGCAAGTTTTTCCTGCAACCAACTCAACAGACATGGAGTCAGCGCTGGTGAAGATGTATCGGTTCATATGGTGTAACCCAGTTACTTTGAAGCCGTTCATTGGTATCTTATCCGATTGGGTACGAAGGTACGCTTGCCCAGAAACCTACTTAACGTCAAGAGAGGACGCCCATTCTGATGCAGCCATGCTCTCACTGTCTCGATGTAGTATATTTTCAGCGGACCCATGAACGCCTTATCTGTAGGGTGCAGTTCCTGAGTGGAATGAGGAGGAAGTGAGGTGATTGTCACACGGCGCTCACGTCTAAATTTCGAACGTGGCTATAAAGACCATCCAAGATCATCAAAACTGGTTTTCGTTCAGTAGAACAAGTTTTGTCAGTGAAGTGAAGGAACCATTCTGGCCGGCTGCGGTGGCCGAGCGGTTCTAGGCGCTTCAGTCTGGAACCGCGCGACTGCTACGGTCGCAGGTTCGAATCCTGCCTCGGGCATGAATGTGTGTGATGTCCTTAGGTTAGTTAGGTTTAAGTAGTTCTAAGTTCTAGGGGACTGATGACCTCAGATGTTAAGTCCCATAGTGCTCAGAGCCATTTTTTTGAACCACTCTGTGAACAAATTGTTTTTAACCCGTCAAGAATGATGGCCTCTATCAACTGCACCAGCAGGGCAACCTCTCATTAGAGCTTGGGACTTGTTGGTTCTAGGGAATATTATCATTGGTAGGACATGATGTCCTGAAGTGCTTATACTTGCGCGATTTGTAATTCTAGCCTCTTTTTCTGCCGATGCTAGAGCGCACTTTTTTTCCCTTTCATCCCTATCACTGCTCTGGACAGTGGACGGGTCTGTATCCTCCACGTAACTCACTCGGTCTGCTGGATATGAGTATTTGCTGAAAGCATCTGACACTAGATGAAAGAAAGCTATTACATTCTCTTCGGTGAAGCCTAAGGTTCTAGCATATGATGATATACAAGGTATACAAATTGACAGCTGATCGTTGTGTCTCTCAAGAAAAAGGTTGGCCAAAGCTCGTCCTGCTGCTTCTCCCTTGAAAGGGATCGTCACGTTATTTTTGTGGGAAAGTAAAAATGCCATTCCTCTCTGATTCTCCAAAGTAGACCCAAAGAATTTTTTGCTCCTTCTCTAGGAGGTAAGAAACTAACTGCTTTTCGAGCTCTGCAATTAAAAACGGTTTTCTCACAAGCCTTATCTCCTAATCCCCTTGCTGAGGGATATTTATGAAGTTTAAGAAATCTTTGTAAAGTGGTACGAGGCCCTCCGAACGTTGTTGCAGCATCTTTGATGGAAGCCTCCTTTGCTTTCACAGTTGCTGTGGCACGTACCATATGAGAATACCCATAAAAATTATGTAAATATTCTAAGTTGTTTAAGAGAAAAAAATGGTGTCGTTGTGGCCGCTCCATTTACATAGAGGACCACATTTACACAGACCCCATGGGCTCAAGTTTACACCAACCACACTCAACCAACATGGCGACTATCACATCTAACCAAAAGGCGTATGTAACTACAAACATGCTTGTGAAAGTAGTTTATGTTTCTGTTTTTACGGACGACACTGAGGAATTATTTAAAACTAATCAAAAGGACATAAAAATATTCCACATACCTGACAAACGTTTTCAGTCCAGAACGAACATCCGTACAAGAGCCGATGCTGTAACCGCACTGCTAGGAACAATGTTTCCAGCTGCTCACTGCTATATTTTATCAACTACAGGCATCGTTTACAGCCCTGGTCGCTAGACAGCAGCAATTCCCATACCCTCTTGGTGAGAAGTGTCCATATTTACGTCTTTCCCTCCACAGATTCATTATGACGACTTTTGAAGTAACAAGTTAATCAACTCGAGAAGCATATTAAACGAATCTGATATCAAAGGAATCGATTTAATTTCCTTAATGCATCTCTCTTTGTCACTGAGATCGACCACGCAGCAGCAGAGACTGTTGACAGGCCTTGTGGCCAGTCCACGAAAAGTCATCTCCACTACCTGATATGCTCCTTGAAAGTTTGTCAAGAATTTCTTAGTTTTAACCTTTGGGATGTAAGGATTTGCTAGTAAGACCCACAATCCTATTCTCCACTGAATTAACTTAAAACTTATCCAATGCATTTTTGAAGCTTCAAAACTATCGTATTTCCACGTTTTACTCGTTTCCAGACTTCTTTCAATAAAACATTGCAATGCCTGTATTCTTCAGAAGAATGATGCAATGTTCCTTCGGACACTGTGCGGATGTACGAGTGCAAGCTGTAGATACATGGTTACAAGTTTGTAATAAAATGGAACACCTGTCGCCGTCCTTTCGATGTTATTTGTTATACAGCTATCAGTTTCGTGGATTCAATACACCATCTTCATGTCTTAACTAACGCTGAGGGGGTGAACTGCATAATAGGGTCAACATTAGTTGACGGCTGCAGACAAAACATCGCCGTTACTGTCTACGAAAACCAGTTCATAGACGTTGGCCACTGATGAGATCGTGAATACTACTGGAGTTCACGCCTTCAGCCTTAAGGCCTGAATATGGTATACTGAATCACAGAAACCGCTATCTATATAATGAGTAACATCGAAAGCACGGCTGCTCGTGTTCCATTTTACTACATAAGTGAACGTCCGAAGTCCCTTTAACTTTCAACCAAAAGGATGGAAATACAAAAATATGGAAGTTTGGGTCTGGGCTTAAAGCGTGCTCAGGTAGCCTAACGGTAAGTCACCGTTCGCGATAAGCGGGAAAATCCGGTTTCGAGTCCCGGTCGAGCCACAGATTTTCATTGTCGTCATACCATTATACAGTTGACGGTTGTCCTTATTCGCATCTCCAAATGTATACCTCGTTGAGTGTTTCTGCGCATTGTCTCACATGTTCGCCCTGAGTTCCGCACTTTGGCCGATCGCGTCGTAAAGTGAAGGCCTTTTTCGCCCATACACCACCCTCTTTGCCTAGAGACCTATTCCCGTGTGGTTCTTACAGACGTACGTGCTCACCATATAACTTAATTACATATCCCAATCTAAGTGTTGCCTAGTCATGTAATGAGGTAACATTTTTACTATCGTACGGTGGACTCTCTCCGTATGACCATTTGCCTTTGGGTGAAGCGGACTGGTACACAACTTCTTAACATCTAACAGACAGCACAACTGCCTCATCACATCAGACATAAAATTAGTTCCTTAATCTGTGAATATGGTTTCCGGTACTCCAAGTTTAAGCGCCCAGTCTTTAACCATGACTTGAGCTATGGAGGAGGAAGAGGAGATTAGTGTTTAACGTTCCGTCGACAACGAGGTCATTAGAGACGGAGCACAAGCTCGGGTTAGGGAAGGATGGGGAAGGAAATCGGCCGTGCCCTTACAAAGGAACCATCCCGGCATTTGCCTGAAGTGGTCTAGGGAAATCACGGAAAACCTAAATCAGGATGGCCGGACGCGGGATTGAACCGTCGTCCTCCCGAATGCGAGTCCAGTGTGCTAACCACTGCGCCACCTCGCTCGGTTTGAGCTATGGTATTCGCTTTTTGATCTGGTATTGTTACCATTATTTGGTATCTTGGAAAATGGTGACTCATGGTCAGTACATTAAATTCTATTAAATGATTCTAAATCGTCAGTCTGAAATGGTTTCTCTGATATCGTTAACCTTTGGAGTTGTATTCTCTAGCCACTCATGTCTGTTCGTTGACCACATGGAATGCCATTTCTGATATACTTTACCACATCACCAGCTCGTGTTTTCCGACAAACTCTATGCTACTCGACCATCAGTGGCTATTTTACCTCCATGTCCATGTTTCGTTCCTACATGTGCTGTACTCGTTTGTACGAAACAATGCTTCTCATCCAGAATCTCTTTATTTGATAGCAATTCTACCAGACAAAAACTTGTTTTGGTACATTGACATCCACTGTAACCCGTAGTAGCTTCCCTGTACCTTCAGGTAGCCTGTCATGTGAAACAACATTTACTGCACTTGTACACAGCTTATTTGGCACTGCCTTAGCAATGGGTGTTCCTTGTGACGTAGAAACGTTTGCAACATCGGAAACGAATTCCCACTGCATTGATCGCTTGTTGCCAAGGAGCAATGATGCCTAACCAAAAAGTCTAATTCAAGTACTGCAGAAAATTCTTGTCCCACAGTTGGCAACATTTCCGTACGTGTATTCCCCACCTTAAAATCGAGCTGTGTTTTCCCTACTGAATCTATACTGTTATCTACTGTTCCACAAAATCTGTACCTCAAAGTTTACAGTCTCTTATTGTCCATGAGGTGCAGACTAACAACAGATAGGTGTGCCCCAGGCCACTGGGAATTTACACTTCTTATTACGTACCCATTCTATTAGGCAACAATCCGTCTTGTGTATGCTTTTCTGTCGTTTTACTTGGAGAGTTTCACAACGGAACGAGCAATCCCCTTGGCATTTTACGGTTTCTTCCTCCCATTGTGCTTGCCCTGTTTCCTGTATCTATATTCCTGAGTCTCGTGCCCAAACCGTTGACAACTGTAGAATTGTAGTTTACGGAATTGTGCCTTGAAGTGTCCATGTTTATCACAACAGTAATGTTCCCCAGACTTAAATATTCTCCGCTCACTGTGCGTTTTTGTTGCGCTGCCTGTTTCATGCATGTATGGCAATGCTGGAGTTCAGCCACCAGGGTTTTCGATAAGCAGCCTCCATGAAAAATCTGGAGGGACTCCTCGTAAGAAAACGTCCAACGCCCTGTTCTGTGCTTCCCAGACCATGATCCTGCCCGCCTCCAAATTTTGTGTCAGCTCGTAAGTTTGTCCATTTATATTCCGAAGGCTCTTAGAAAATCTTTATACCGTTTCATTCACTTTCTGCGTCAAGCCATTGAGTCCTTCTCTAAGAACTGTGCACTTTTATGTTTTCTATACCTTTGCCATAACCCCTCTACTAATTCTTCAAATGTGGATGTCTTACCGAGAACTTCATGCTACGTGACATTGGTCTTAGCCTCGACCATGATACATAATCTGACCAGTTACTTAACCCAGCCATGGCTAGTACATCAACTAAAAATACAGATACGTCCTCCGATGCTCTCGAGAAGTGGGCTATGAGGTCCGCGGCTGAAGGATCTAAACCCGACTGCGGTTGCTGTCCCGCTTGTAAAGCGTGTAACTGCCGCCTTAACTGTTCACTCTATGCTTTCTGCCTCTCATTGTCGTCTCTCCATGAGAGCGGCTATCGTCTTGTTAGTACCAGCTGCCCGTGTCTGCGTGATGTTTGTGCAGTTTAATTTTTCATTTGTAATACAAACGAACTACCGCAAGTCTCAAAATACAAAACTCGTTAACTACAGTTTCCCAAGAAAACAATTTGTCTTGATTCCTATGTCTAATTTTCGCCCAGGGATACTATGCGCAATCATCTGCTGTGTGACCATACTTCCTACATGTAGTGAACGACTCGGGTATGAATTTACGGTAAGTTGCACTGTGGCCTGTTAAATTGTAAATCCTAAAATGTGTGGGAACAAGATACTCTTCAGGAACATTGCCCCTTAACTGAGACAAATCCATTGGCTCGGTTGGCGTTCTAAAAGTTCCTTTCCAATCTTTAAATTTTTTGCTCTCTTACCCTGTGTGTCTGTTTCAGACGTTGGTTTCTGATAAACCCCCATTGGTGCTTTTGGTTGGAACCACTTCCGGGGTTGACGACCTTCTTAGGCTCTAACACTTTCGCCATCCAATTTGTAGGAATCACCCACTCCCTGGCTGTAAACTCGTACTATTTAGAGATGATATTTGTCCTAAGGGACTGTGGGGCTTCGTTGACGCCAATTGGACAAGATTAGTTATTGTTCATGTTATTGTTCAAAATACATCTCATAGTTGTGCCCTCAGTGACGGCTGGTTGCTGCATAGGACGTAGTGGACTCTGTTGTCTTCAGTGGCAGACTCAAGGCTGCCTGGAGGTCACGATGTCAGCCCATAGCACAGATCGACTGCTCGTGGTCTGGCGGGTTGTTCACACAATGATCCGCAAGTGCTTCCCGTGCGGCAGACCCGCTGGGAAAGAGACGTGACCACTACTTAAACATAACCAACCTAAGGACATCACACAAATCCATGCCCGAGGCAGGATTCGAACCTGCGACCGTAGCAGTTGCGCGGTTCCGGACTGAGCGCCTAGAACAGCTAGACCACCGCGACCGGACAGTTGTTTGTAAATCTTGCTGAATTACTCTTGCTTACAGAATAAAGCTTTGACAAAAACCACTTATAAAAACATATTTAGGTTCATTTTAACGCCACCACGATGAAGACCATCAGAAAGATAGGACAGAGACCTACGGAAAATCACTGGAGTAAACTGGCTGCATATCACCTAGGACCGATTCTCATGGAAGAAGAAGTTGCAGACATACATTACCTTAGCACTTAATAATAAAACAAGCCCATAGAACGCCTTCTTTTTACCATTAGCGAAGAGATCGATACCATAACATTCCTTCACATTACGACTACATTTCCAGATTTAAATAAAGCCAGATATAGAAAGAAACACTAACGACTTTGTCAGGGCAAGGGTTGTAGTACACACCTTAATTAAACTAATTTTATCACATAATAGAAGGACGTCATATTTCTGTAATATGATTTCTCTACAATTTTCGTATTTACGTTCAGAAGAAAAGTAGAATGAGTTATAATTATTTAAATATTCATTAGTGCACGTAAACTGAAGGCATTTTTGCCCAACTGTATTTGTGTTTCTAATCACATCTATTACAGATAGATTCGAAGATCGATTAATGACCTACTTTGACTAGCTTAATTAGAGACATAAAAATTCTCTTTATCAGTTACCGATTGTAAGTTCTGACGGTTAGATTTTCACATGAATCTACGTTAAATTCTTGTACAATATTCGTACGTCATACATCAGTGCACTTCATCGTTCTCAGCGCTAGGTGATGCAAATGGCATGTTCTTCAGGACGATAAGAGTTATCAACAAAATTTGCTGAAAATAGCAGTAACATATTCACCTCACCGTGACCAACGAACGCCTGCGTCTAAATAGGCTTGTGACACTTTTCGATAGCTTTGAAATATTTCACAACATATATTTCCTCTCACTTATATTCATAATATACAATAAGACCTTTACTGGATAGTAAACGATTTTCTATTTGCACAGTGTCTAGCAATAAGCACAAAAATTTACGATTTTACAGTCAGCGTATAACTTATACAAGTCATATTTTGAGCTGGGTTCTTATCGTGATACCTTGTCCAACATAAATTACGAGGGAGTGCTGAAAAGGAATGCCTCCGTATTTTTTATGTGAAAATTCTTGAAGCTTTTTAAATAAAACAATATTAACATTCTACATATTTATTCTTCATGTCTACATGTTTATTACTCAACATAGTCACAAGGCGACAAATATATTTCTCCCAACGGCTGATCATGCTGAAGGACGGGTGCTCCGTATATGGACGAACTCTTCTGAATTTAGAAACACTAATACAGCACGCCGTTTTTCACTCACCGACGTAATTACATTACACACCGCCATGTTAACACGTTATAGTTGGGGCCCTCTAACGGCAGAGGGTTATAGTTTGCCTCAGTGAATCGGGAAAGTTGACCGAGTAATATGTATGACATGTAATACTTCATCAGATATTGACAACAGAGTAAAAGTTTCGGAGGCATTATTTTTCACCACGCTCTCGTACTAAAATTTTAACAATAGCGATAAAATACAAAAACATATAATTCGTGGTACAAATACTGTTAAAGTATCACAGTTACATACAGAATGATTAATTTCTTAAAAAACTAGTCTTTTACATATTTAACTAAAACCCAAAATTGAGGTGACAAAAGTCATAGGATACTTCCTAATATCGTGTCGAACCTCGTTTCGCCTGGAGTAGTGCAGCAACTCGACGCGACTTGGACTCAACAAGTCGTTGGAAGTCCCCTGCAGAAATATTGAACCATTTTGTCTCTTTGGCCATCCATATCGGCGAAAGTGTTGCCGGTGCAGGAACTCGTGCATGGACTGACCCCTCGATTACGTCTCCATGTTAGATGAGTGATATGGGTGATCAAGTCATTCCAGAAAGTTCTTCAAACCAATCGCGGACAATTCTGGCGCACTGACAACATTGCGCATTGTCAACCATGAAAATTCCATCGTTGTTTGGGAACATGAAGTCCGTGAATTGCTGCAAATGGTCTCCAAGCAGCAGTACGTAGCCATTTCCAGGCAATGACCGGTTCTGTTGGACCAAAGGACCCGGGCTATTCCGTGTGAACACAGCCAACACCACTACAGAACCATCACCAGCTTGCACAGTACCTTGTTGACAACTTGGGTGTATGGCTTCATGGGGTCTGCGCCACACTCGAACCATACCCTCAGCTCTTACCAACTAAAATCGTGGCTTATCCGACCAGGCCACGGTTTTCCAGTCGTCTAGGGTTCAGCCGATAAGGTTACGAGCCCAGATGAGGCGCTGCAGCCGATATCGAGCTATTAGCAAATTAGAGCACTTCGGTCGTCTGCTGCCTCAGCCCATTAAAGGCAAATTTCGCCGTACTGTCCTAACGGATACGTTCGTCGTACGTCCCGCATTGATTTCTGGGTTATTTCACGCCTTGGTGCCTGTCTGTTAGCACTGACAACTTTACGCAAATGCCGTTGCTGTCTGTCGTTAAGTGAAAGCCGTCTGCCACTGCGTTGCACGTGGTGAGAAATAATACCTGCAATCTGGTCTTCTCGGCACCTTATTGACGCAGTGAATCTCGGAATATGAAATTCTCTAACGACTTCCGAAATGCAATATCCCATTCGTCTAGCTCCAGCTGCCATGCCAAATTCAAAGTCTGTAATTCCCATCGAACTGCCATAATCGCATCGGAGACCTTTTCACATAGATCACCTGAGAACAAATGACAGTACAGCCAATGGACTGCCCTTTTATACCTTGTGTACGCGATACTACCGCTGTCTGTATGTGAGCATATCGCCATCCCATGACTCCTGACGCTTCAGTGTTTTTTAATCTGCAAATAATTTTGTAGCCCAGTTGTCGTCTACAAAGGTTATTTGTTCGTTAGAAATATATTCAAATCTGCTTTTCCTACACGCATTAGCAACGTTGTAGAAAATTTCTTTATTATAATATAACAATATGTAACTTTTAATTGTTAAATAATGTTGAAATTAAGCTTCTCCCGTTATGTCACGTATTCAAATAACTTGCGGGGAACCGCCTTTACTTCGACAGATGTACAACCTCTCATTTCCAGGGCACAAATGAAACGACAGATGTAGTGACACAACACTTACGTATTACCACAGAAATGTCCCTGTCGTCTGGATGGTCTGTGGTACTTTATGCAATTAATCTACGAGGGCTATTCCGATCTGTCGCGAAATCGAAACCACAGCGAAAATCTAAAATTTTTTATTCGCAATAGTTGACCACACCTTCCAGCTACCGTTCTAAATAGTCGCCGCTCCGACTTGGACATTAGTCGTAGCTTGTACAAACTTTCAGTATCCTCCTCACGGAAAGCAGCCGCCTGTACTTTCCGCCAGTTCTCTGAGCTGGTCTGTCTTTTGTTGTTTGTGCCAAAATGTTGTCTTGGTAGCTAGCGGTTCATGTGAGCAGAGATGATCATCGGAGGGCGCCAACTAAGGGCTGTATAGTGGGTGATCAAACACTCCCCACCGAAAACGCTGCACGAGGGTCTCCATTGCCCCTGCAGAATGCGGCTGAGATTTGTCTTGAAGAAAGAAACGCATAAGATTTATGTTATGTGGGCTGCATAGCTTCAGGCGAAATCCCTCACCAGATCCACATACTTCGCGGGAGACACTGTTGTTTTAGGAATTTCTACGTGGTCGCTTTGCGCCCTGAACTGAAAATAGCGACGGAAGCGAACGGCACTAAAGACACTGTCCAACACATCTGTGCAAAGTTCCATAGGATTTTCACAGTGGTTTCCATTTCACGCCAAATCGGGCCTTACTTTCCGAATAATAATGTTTTTGTTTAGTCTAAACTACAGAGTGTTCCGTTTCTTTCCATTTGTGGCATGTACGAGGTCGAGATCCGGCGTGCACTGACTGCTATACTTAGTGCAGCACCAATTTATGACGTCGCCGAACATTCACCTCGACAAGAAGTCTGAAGCTATGTTTCATCTCGCGCGACGATTGTGATCTAACAACGGCATAAATCAATCAGTATTTCGTGTTATGTTGGCAGCTTATAATGTATTCGGTCCCTTCTTTGCTAGAATCACCATCACTTTTATGGAATGGGCTAATACTTTTTATTTCGTGGATTATCGTTACGGACAATGTCTCAATAGCTATATAGCTACATAGCTATATACACTCCTGGAAATGGAAAAAAAAAACACATTGACACCGGTGTGTCAGACCCACCATACTTGCTCCGGACACTGCGAGAGGGCTGTACAAGCAATGATCACACGCACGGCACAGCGGACACACCAGGAACCGCGGTGTTGGCCGTCGAATGGCGCTAGCTGCGCAGCATTTGTGCACCGCCGCCGTCAGTGTCAGCCAGTTTGCCGTGGCATACGGAGCTCCATCGCAGTCTTTAACACTGGTAGCATGCCGCGACAGCGTGGACGTGAACCGTATGAGCAGTTGACGGACTTTGAGCGAGGGCGTATAGTGGGAATGCGGGAGGCCGGGTGGACGTACCGCCGAATTGCTCAACACGTGGGGCGTGAGGTCTCCACAGTACATCGATGTTGTCGCCAGTGGTCGGCGGAAGGTGCACGTGCCCGTCGACGTGGGACCGGACCGCAGCGACGCACGGATGCACGCCAAGACCGTAGGATCCTACGCAGTGCCGTAGGGGACCGCACCGCCACTTCCCAGCAAATTAGGGACACTGTTGCTCCTGGGGTATCGGCGAGGACCATTCGCAACCGTCTCCATGAAGCTGGGCTACGGTCCCGCACACCGTTAGGCCGTCTTCCGCTCACGCCCCAACATCGTGCAGCCCGCCTCCAGTGGTGTCGCGACAGGCGTGAATGGAGGGACGAATGGAGACGTGTCGTCTTCAGCGATGAGAGTCGCTTCTGCCTTGGTGCCAATGATGGTCGTATGCGTGTTTGGCGCCGTGCAGGTGAACGCCACAATCAGGACTGCATACGACCGAGGCACACAGGGCCAACACCCGGCATCATGGTGTGGGGAGCGATCTCCTACACTGGCCGTACACCACTGGTGGTCGTCGAGGGGACACTGAATAGGGCACGGTACATCCAAACCGTCATCGAACCCATCGTTCTACGATTCCTAGACCGGCAAGGGAACTTGCTGTTCCAACAGGTCAATGCACGTCCGCATGTATCCCGTGCCACCCAATGTGCTCTAGAAGGTGTAAGTCAACTACCCTGGCCAGCAAGATCTCCGGATCTGTCCCCCATTGAGCATGTTTGGGACTGGATGAAGCGTCGTCTCACGCGGTCTGCACGTCCAGCACGAACGCTGGTCCAACTGAGGCGCCAGGTGGAAATGGCATGGCAAGCCGTTCCACAGGACTACATCCAGCATCTGTACGATCGTCTCCATGGGAGAATAGCAGCCTGCATTGCTGCGAAAGGTGGATATACACTGTACTAGTGCCGACATTGTGCATGCTCTGTTGCCTGTGTCTATGTGCCTGTGGTTCTGTCAGTGTGATCATGTGATGTATCTGACCCCAGGAATGTGTCAATACAGTTTCCCCTTCCTGGGACAATGAATTCACGGTGTTCTTATTTCAATTTCCAGGAGTGTATGTAATGTATTACAGCATGCAAACTAATTAGGGTATTCACACCGTCTTTGCCTTATGTGACACACTATCTGACACATGTTTTACACTGAAGTACCAAACAAACTGTTACAAGCATGTGTATTCAAATACAGAGATATCTAAACAGCCAGAATACAGCGTAGTTGTTAGATCGGTTACAGCTGCTACAGTGGCAGGCTATCAAGATTTAAGTGACTTTGAAAGTTATGTTATAGTCGACTCATGAGAAATGGAACACAGTATTTCCGAGGTAGAAGTGGGGATTTTACAGTACGACCATTTCACGAGTGTTCCGTGAATATCAGGAAACCGGTAAAACATCAAATCCTCGACATCGTTGCGGCCGGAAAAAGAGCCTGCAAAAACGGGACCAACATCGACTGAAGAGGTTCAACGTGACAGAATTGCAACCCTTCCGCAAATTGCTACGGATTTCAGTGCTGGGCCATCAACAGGTGTCAGCGTGCGAACCATTCAACGAAACATCATCGATACGAGCTTTCGGAGCCGATGGCCCACTCGTGTACCCTTGATGACTGCACGACACAACGTTTTAGGCGTCGCCTGGGCCTGTCAACACCGGCATTGGACAGTTGATGACTGGAAACATGTTGCCTTGTCGGACGAGTCTCGTTTCAAATTGTATCGAGCTGATCGATGTGTACGGGTATGGAGACATCCTCATGAATCCATTGACGCTGTAATGATGTGGGATGTGTGTATTGGAGTGATATGGGACCCTGATACTTCTAGATACGACTCTGACAGGTGACACGTTCGTAAGCATCCTGGCTGATCACATGCATCCATGCATGTTCATTGTGCATTCCGACAGACTTGGGCAATTCCAGCAGGACAATGCGACGGACCACACGTCCAGAATTGCTACAGAGTGGCTCCAGAAACACTCTACCGAGTTTCAACACTTCCGCTGGCCACCGAACTCCCCAGACATGAACACAATTGAGCATATATGGGATGCCTTGCAAAGTGTTGTTCAGAAGAGGTCTCCAACCCCTCGTACTCTTATGGATTTATGGAGAGCCCTGCAGGATTGACGGTGTCAGTTCCATGCAGCATTGCTTCAGTCATTAGTCGAGTCCATTCCACGTCGTGTCGCGAGAGCCCTACACGTTATTAGGCAGGTTTCTTTGGCTCTTCATTGTATGACAATAAAGCAATTTTAACATGTGAGCCTTTACGTAGCACGCATAATACCCATCTGATTCATCTACATCTACATCATACTCTGCAAGCCACCTAATGGTGTGTGGCAGAGGGTACTTTCTGTACCACTATTCACTCTTCAATAGTGCATGGGAAGAATGACTGTCGGCAAGCCTCTGTATTGGCTCTAATTTCTCCAATTTTCTCCTCGTGGTCAATAGGCGAGACGTATGTGCCGGGGACGTAAAGTAATATGTTGTCCGACTCCTCCTGAAAACTGCCGTCCCGAAATTTCAGTAGTAAATATCTTAGTGATGCACAACGCCTCTCTTGTATCGTCTGCCAGTGGCGTTTGTTTAGCATCTCCGTAACGCTCTCTCGCCAGCTAAACGATCCCGTGACGAAACGCGCCGCTCTTCGTTGGATCTTCTCTATCTCCTCTATCAGACCTACCTGATAGGGATCCCAGATAGATGAACAAAAGAATCGGGCGAACAAGCGCCTTATAAGCCACTTCTTTCATGGATGAGTTATATTTCCTTAAGAGTCTTCCGATTAATCTGAGTCTGGTGTCTGATTTTTCCCACTATCTATTTTCTATGCTCATTCCACTTAAGATCGCTCTGGATAGTTACGCCTGGATATTGTACGGTAGACGCTGGCTCCAGCTGTTTGTCAGTAGTGTCATCAGTAATGTAGCTGGACAGTAGTGGATTTCTTTTCCTATGTATGCGCAATATGTTACATGTATTTACGTTCAGGGCCAACTGCCAGAGTCTGCACCATTCATCAATTCTCTGTAGGTCGTCCTGCAAATTCTTACTAACTCCTGGCGTTGCTACTTTGGTACAGACAACTGCATCATTTGCGAATAGCCTTAAAGAGCATACCACGCTTTCTATTAGATTCTTTATATACATTGTAAACAGCAATAGTCCTATCACACTTCCCTGTGGTACTCCGGATATTCCCTTCACATCTATCGATTAAGTTCCGTTAAGATCGAAATGTTATCTACATCTACATCTACATGGATACTCTGCAAATCACATTTCAGTGCCTGGCAGAGGGTTCATTGTTATTCCAATCTCGTATAACGCGCTGAAAGAACGAAAACCTATATCTTTCAGTATGAGCTCTGAATCCCCTTATTTTATCGTGGTGATCGTTTCTCCCTATGTAGGTCGGTGTCAACAAAATATTTTCGCATTCGGAGGAGAAAGTTGGTGATCGGAATTTCGTGAGAAGATCCCGTCGCAACGAAAAACGCCTTTCTTTTAATGATGTCCAGACAAAATCCTGTATCATTTCTCTGACACTCTCTCCCATATTTCGCGATAATACAAAACGTGCTGCCCTTCTTTGAACTTTTTCGATGTACTCCGTCAGTCCTATCTAGTAAGGATCCCACACCGCGCAGCAGTATTCTAAAAGAGGACGGACAAGCGTAGTGTAGGCAGTTAGGCAGTCTCCTTAGTAGATCTGTTACATTTTCTAAGTGTCCTGCCAATAAAACGCAGTCATTGGTTAGCCTTCCCTACAAAATTTTCTGCGTGTTCCTTCCAATTTAAGTTGCTCGTAATTGTAATACCTAGGTATTTAGCTGAATTTACGACTTTTATATTAGACTGATTTATCGTGAGACCGAAGTGTAACCAATTCCTTTTAGCACTCATGTGGATGACTTCACACTTTTCATTATTTAGGGTCAACTGTCAATTTTCACACCATTCATATATCTTTTCTAAATAGTTTTGAAATTCGTTTTGATCTCCTGATGACTTTATTAGTCGATAAACGACAGCGTCATCTGCAAACAACCGAAGACGTCCCCTCAGATTGTCTCCTAAATCGTTTATATAGATAAGGAACAGCCAAGGGCCTATAACACTACCTTGGGGAACGCCAGAAATCACTTCTGTTTTACTCGATGACTTCCCGTCAATTACTACGTTCTGTGACCTCTCTGACAGGAAATCACAAATCCAGTCACATAACTGAGACGATATTCCATAAGCACGCAGTTTCATTACAAGCCGCTTGTGTGGTACAGTGTCAAAAGCCATCCGGAAATCCAGAAATACGGAATCGATCTGAAATCCCTTGTCAATACTCAACACTTCATGTGAATAACGAGCTAGTTGTGTTTCACAGGAACGATGTTTTCTAAGCCCGTGTTGACTGTGTGTCGCCGGCCTGTGTGGCCGTGCGGTTCTAGGCGCTTCAGTCTGGAACCGCGTGATCGCTACGGTCGCAGGTTCGAATCCTGCCTCGCATGGATGTGTGTGATGTCCTTACGTTAGTTAGGTTTAAGTAGTTCTAAGTTCTAGGGGACTGATGACAGCAGAAGTTGAGCCCCATAGTGCTCAGAGCCATTTCAACCATTTTGAACTGTGTGTCAATAGACAGTTTTCTTCGAGGTAATTTATAAAGTTTGAACACATTATATGTACCAAAATCCTGCTGCATGTCGACGTTAACGATATGGGCCTGTAATTTAGTGGATTACTCCTATTACCTTTCTTTAATATTGATGTGACCTGTGCAACTTTCCAGTCTTTGGGTACGGATCTTAGGTCAAGCGAACGGTTGTATATGATTGTTAAGTATGGATCTAATGCATCAGCATACTCCGAAAGAAACCTAATTGATATACAGTCTGTATCAGAAGACTTGCTTTTATTAAGTGATTTAAGTTGCTTCACTACTCCGAGGACATTTACTTCTACGTTACTCATGTTGGCAGCTGTTCTCGATTCGAATTCTGGAATATTTACTTCGTCTTCTTTTGTGAAGGCATTTCAGATGGGTGTGTTTAGTAACTCTTCCTTCGCTTATTTTTGGAGGATTTGGAGATTACAATATTCAGTCTCGCAAAGACAACCCTGAGTTCACTAATCCCTGTATCGGTTTTGATGCTCGTTATTAACTCGGGATTATTTGTTGCTAAGGGGTCAAGAGTGTTTTCACAACCGTTTACTATTTGCTTGGGCTCATGAACTAATTGCTCCAAATAAATTTCAACTAATGCGTTTATCTCAATTTCCGATGTTATTTTATGCAGACCTCCTGAATTAAACATGTATTTTCGCCAACATATCGAGGGTAAAAGTCACCACTGACTACTATCGTATGAGTCGGGTACGTGTATGAAATCAAACTCAAGCTTTCTTTGACCCTTTCAGCAACTGTATCATCGGAGTTAGAAGGTCAGTAAAATGATCTTATTATTATTTTATTCCTGTTGCCAACAATGAACTCTGCCCTTACTAATTCGCGGCAAGTTAAACTACTTCTAACAGCAACAAACACGCCACCACCAACCGTGTTTAGCCTATCCTTTCGGAACACCGTTAGGTTCTTCGCAAAAATTTCGGCTGAACTTATATCCGGCTTAAGCCAGCTTTCAGTACCTATAACGATTTGAGCATCAGTGCTTTCTATCAGCGCTTGGAGCTCTGGTAGTTCCCTAACATAACTACGACAATCTAAACTGTTATACCGATAGCTCCTGTATCTGCGTTCTTCCTGTGTCCGGTCTGCACACTTCGTGACTGAAGCCCTTCTTGTGTTTTCCGGAGACCCTCTAATCTAAAAAAAAAAGGCCCAGTCCACGCCACACAGCCCCTGCTACCCGTGTAGCCGCCTCCTCCGTATAGTGGATCTGCAAGGAAGTCTGAATCCAATCTCAGGTCTGCTCCCATACTCCGTAAACTAGTATTTTTTTCATTAAACGGCATTGCGGGACAGTGTCAAGTGCCTTACTGAAATCGAGGAACACGGTGTCAACCTGAACACCGTTGTTCACTGAATTTTTATGTATCTACACAGATATCAATTTCAGTTGTGCCTGTTAAGGAGTTTTAAGAATTGTTTAGATATATATAAAAAGTCTTTTTCCTTACGTGTGATAAAACTGATATGTATAGCTTTGTTTTTATAATACTTTGACGATGAGTATTTACAAAAGAATGTTTTGATGTTTCAAACTGTATTTGTTGTATAATTCACTGCCAAAGTACGTATATTCCTACTATTCTTGACAAAGTGGGTATGTACAATATAGAAGCTACCATCATTGGTCGCAAACTCAAATGGGTTGGACACTTCCAGTGGATGAGAAACGAAAGCCTTTGTCGACAAATTTTGTATAGTGAGTGAGCACAGCTAGAAGATACCGTTGTGTTCATCCTAAGCGCTATATGGTCAATTCACGAAAAACGTAAAGAATTTAAACATCAGTGAAGCCTGGAATTGTCAGGGAGGAAGTGCAGGCTTAATGTGGTTGATTAAATATTTTTTTAAAGTTTTTAAACGAAAATACTTTCAATGCCGCAATTTTGTTGCCATAATTAAAGTATGATAACTCGATTCGGTTGCTATCTGCAACCATCTTCAGCAGGCCGGAGTGGCCGAGCGGTTCTAGGCGCTTCAGTCTGGGGCCGCGCTACCGCTACGGTCGCAGGTTCAAATCCTGCCTCGGGTATGGATGTGTGTGATGTCCTTAGGTTAGTTATGTTTAAGTAGTTGTAAGTTCTATGGGACTTATAACCTCTGAAGCTAAGTCCCATAGTGCTCAAAGCCATTTGAACCATTTTTGAACCATCTTCAGAAAGTTCAAATGTGAAAAAGCGGTGAATATGCATTGAAAAGCATCATTAGCGGTAGTAATGTAATAACATGCATTCGCAAATACTAAGACAATAACAGTATATAGTTTATAACATCACCGTGAGCAAGCCAGGTTTTAATCTCACAGAATGGCGGTGATATAGGAAAGTGTTCAACTGAATGAGTAAAAGTCGGATCAAAAGCTCATATTTGCTATAGTAAAGCGTTTATTAGAGTGAGAACAATATATGCAACGGTTCCAGAAATAGTCAGCTGTCCCGTAGACTGACTTACTCAAGAATGATCCTGCATGGTGAATCAAGTAGTCATCGTACAAAATTTGTACAGGTTGAAGGATGACAGGGAGATGCTGCGCGCCCACCAGCCTGACGAGACACGTCATAACTAACACACATACATAGGTAAAAGGGGCCGGCGGCTGTGGCCGAGCGGTTCTGGGCGCTTCAGTCTGGAACCACGCTGCTGTTGCTGTCGCAGGTTCGAATCCTGCCTCGGACATGGATGTGTGTGATGTCCTTAGTTAGGTTTACGTAGTTCTAAGTCTAGGGGACTGATGACCTCAGATGTTAAGTCCCATAGTGCTTAGATCCATTTTTAACAGGAAAAAGGGACCTGTTTCACCAAATGGATGGTTGTGCATGCCCTTATGTAGAGCTACACGAACCAAGACTAAAGGTTTTTTCTGCAGAAAGACAATACACACCGTAACGATCCTAAGACCAAATCGAGAGCGAAATAGTAATTAACAACGGATTATCTGGTAGCACTAGCTGTGTCCTTCTGTTTTTTGTCCAGCGAAACATCAGGATTCCCCGTAAAATTTAAACAAAAACCGCCGGATTTCTATGTAAGGCCACTTGATTTTAATCTCAATAGGTTATTCAGTAACTCTACCCCAGTAACTGTGAACACACACTGTAATCTCTGTGTTGTTATATCCTATAAAATGAAAAGTACCAGTGGGGGTTTGATATCTCAGATTTTGTCAGTTGTTGTAATGATGAAGATGGCGTTTGTGCTCGACGCATCTTTCCCCCACAGTCCTGATGGTCTGACCGACGTATCACATGCGGCAATTCGCTGGATACTGTATACACATTGCACAAACCAAGATCGTTCTTTACGGGGCGCTATTCTCGGAATGTTGTCGAAAAGCATACCACACCGCGTTTCCTCAGAACACAATCAATCCTTTACAAATGGTACCATAATAAGGCAAAAAACGATAGACTTCGGTACCCCCTCATTATCCTCATCGCTGGCCTCAAGGTCGTCTAAGTCAGATGACAAACGTCCAGAGTCTAAGAAGGCATGGCCCCTACGAATGGGGATACGAAGTACCGTTCACGCTGAGTCGGCTAGAGGCAATTATTTGCCTGAAGACACAAATCAACTGGAGTTGGCTTACTGTTTTTCTAAAAACTGTATGGTTATACACTGAGGTGATAAAAGTCATGGGATACCTTTCAGTATCGTGTCGGACCTGCTTTTGCACGGCGTAGTGCGGCAACTCGACGTAGCTTGAACTCAACAACTCGTTGGCAGTCCCCTGCACAAATAATTACGAAAGTGTTGCCGATGCAGGATTTCGTGCTCGAGCTGACTCCTCCATTATGTCCCATAAATGTTCGATCGTATTCAAGTTGGGTATCTTGTTGGCCAAATCATTCAATCCAATTGTTCACAATGTTCTTCAAGACGACATTGTATGTCCTACGCCACCAATGTTAAATTATCGAATTTTGTGACCAATTATCTTGGAAACTTTTTAAGACACCAACTTAAAATTTTCCATAATTATTGAATGCACCTTTCTCGATACACTGAACTAGAATTATTACTAAAATTGTATTGTGGGGCATGTTATCTTTTCCTTCACACACTCAGATCTTTGACAGAATTTTGTAAATAAATGAACATAAAAACAAAGCACCTCAGGATATTTTAATTATTCTACTTCCATATGTGTTGAATCTCACACTTGGCACGCTGTGAGAATTTCATGCCTCTACCATCAGTACTTGTTTAGAAAACGAATCATTTATTATACAAAAGTAATTCAGAGGTATTGAGGTTTAAAACTTTTTTATTAAAAATTATTATACATACTTACATTTCTGCATCTTTTATGCTCTAGAATTGCCCTGGCCAATAGTCTGTGTCTTCTTCAACGTCACAACAGCCCAGTGCTTGCCTCCTCCTTTTCTTTCTTGCTTCTTTCGTCATTTGCTGAGCAGCTAACTCTGCTTCACGTACACGAAGCTCATCCGGTTCCCGCAGTCCTTTAGCTCTGTTCTGTCCAAATCTTACCCCTAACCTCTCGAGAACCTTAACTCTTTCATAGTTCCTACCATTAAAAGTTATTACAGTATCAGACACTTCTAACTTTAGAATCATAAAGCCAACAATTACATTTTTAGGCACACGGAACCACACAACATTATTGAAGGACTCATTCACATGCTGGGTCTTCCCATGTAAACACTTCTTTAGTAGCTCAGGATTTGCCAAATCTCTGTAAATAGGTTTGATTGCCTCCATTACTGCCAAAGGAAGAGAATGTTGATGTGTAAATTCATGCAGGGTGCCAAAAAATTCAGTTTGCCTATATTTACACTAAGTGTTTAGTGGAGGTGGACACAAAGCGTGACATGGCTATTCATCGGTTGATATTCGATGAAAGAAAGTGCTCCAAACAGCTCTTTTCATCTTCTCTAAATTGTCACAGTTATCTCTAATGGCCTTCCCGTAACATTCCTGTAATTCATCAATTACTTTGTCAAATGGTTCAAATGGCTTTGAGCACTATGGTACTTAACATCTATGGTCATCAGTCCCCTAGAACTTAGAACTACTTAAACCTAACTAACCTAAGGACGTCACACAACACCCAGTCATCACGAGGCAGAGAAAATCCCTGACCCCGCCGGGAATCGAACCCGGGAACCCGGGCGCGGGAAGCGAGAACGCTACCGCGCGACCACGAGCTGCGGACAATTACTTTGACCATTAGTCTTCCAGCACATTTTATTGTCTTGCCATCAGACAGTTTTATGTTAGCTTGGTGTTCTAAGTTCTAGGGGACTAATGACCTCAGCAGTTGAGTCCCATAGTGATCAGAGCCATCTGAACCATTTTTTTTTTGTTAGCTTGGTTTTTAGGTTACGCAGACGTGTTCCCATCCTCTTCTTGACATGTCCTACACACTCGAGTTTTTGAATAGGGATAGTGGCGTCTCGTTTTCTTCTTGTGTTTAGTGGCACCACCACGTTTGCGAGCATTGTCTGTCTGCGAGTGGCAACAGCAACTTTTATCGATATCTAGTATCGTGGTGCTATCTGTGAAAGGACGTCAAGAGTTTTCCAGGTCGAGTGTGTCGGTAGTTTGGTTGGGATGGAGCTGGAGGGAGGACTGCCAGCGTGATGACATGACGGGACCGCTGGTGGCAAGGAGGCATTGCAGGATCGAGGCACTGTAATTGCGAGGGCCACAACCTCGTTGTCCACCGACCCAGGCCGTTTAAGTTGAGTGAACATTAACGAAGTAGTGAAATCTCGACTATTTTGAGGGCACGCCGTTTGTTCGTGCGTTGCCGCTCTCAGGGTCGCTGAGACGAATAGCAACGAGCAGAGTGTTTGGAGTTGGCGAAATTAATTAGCGTCCTCCACTTCTTATTATTAATCATTGAATTCCTTGTGTTTATTCACGAAGTTCAACCAGCGGTATTTTGCTGCCTAGTGGCCGCTAACGCCCCAGTTACCTGCCCTGGAGGTTAGCGTATTTTCGCGGCAGTGTGCTCTTCCTTGACTTGCCGCTGCTGTCCGGTAAGGCGTGTAGTTCGACAGCCTCCTTGATTGTGGTTCGGATATTTTGTTCTTTCAGACTACCTTGGTCGTACTGGTTCCTTCTGCTTCTGGATGTTCTAAACACCGGATTCTGAAGACGCAGTGCTCTCTGCCGGTTCTGCCTTGTCTAGGTTATGTCATCATTGTGTTGGTTAGCAGACGCTAGGCAGATTTTGCATGAGTGTTGGTCTGCGTTTAAACTGTCACTAATCAGATTTGCCATCCGGTTAAGTGAATACAACTCTTGGCTGCCTGTCTCGTCGGTTACGAAGTTGAGTGACTTTTCCCAGGCTGATCCTTCTAGCATTGTCTGAGGCCCACTTCTCTCTTGGTTTGATCACATTGTGATGATTGTGTTTTTTTAAAATATAGTTTAGTGTGGTTGGTGAAGTTCAACTGTTCTTAAGAATTGTTATCCTGGCCTTCAGCCATTAAACTGTTTTTGAGTTATTACTATTGGGGCCTTCAGCCAGCAAATAATTTGAATTTCTGGTCAATAAGGTCTTTGGCCGTGAATGAAATTTGTCTAAAGGAATTTTTCAATTAGATATTGTCTCTTAATAGTGAAATTTTGATGAGTGTGTTTTTCCTTTTTTATTTAATATTTTAGTGTCTCTTGGAGAAGTTTATTTGTTTTTAAGAATGGTTATCCAGGCCTTCAGCTGTTAAATTGCCTTTTTGAGTTGGGGCCTCCAGCCGGCACATAATTTGAATTTCTGGACAATAAGGCCTTCAGCTGTGAACGCAATTTGTCTAGAGAATTTATAATTAGATATTGTCTTTTAATAGTGAAATTTTGAAGATAGTGTTTTTATAAAAAATATTAGTATCTCTTGGAGAAGTTTAATTGTTCTTAAGAATTTTCTATCCAGGCCTTCAGCCACCAAATAATTTGAATTTCTGGTCAATAAGGTCTTCAGCCATGAGTGCAACTTGTGTAAGAATTTTTTTACTAGAAATTGTGTCTTAATAGTCAAATTTGATAAATGTTCCTTATTGTCAACCTCATTTGCAATTGGTTTCAAATAAAGTGTACGTGATTTTTTTTAAAAAAAACTGAGCAACCAATGGTAGCTGAATAAGGCCCCATCCACACCAAATCCTGCCTTCCTAAGTTCCATGTTTCAGATTTTGTATACGTTACATAAATATATATAATAACGGTCTACATAAACAAAAAGGTAAAGTTCATTTGTTCAAAATCTTAAATTTCCAAAAATTCTTTACCAATTTCTTTGAAATTTCGACAGTATGATGCATTTGAATACACATGTGTTTTTATGTATCTACTGGAGCGCCATATATGTATGTAATACACAACGAGGAAGATTGTTAGCAAAAATCTCAAAAAGTACTTGATCAATTTGCGTTCAGAGTTTTACATACGTCTGCAAAAGACGTTTGCAGGAATGTAGAATATATGCGCTTTTGAAATACTTGTATTTATAATGTTCAAATAAATATTTAAAATATATCATGCTGGCGTAAGCTGTCGACAGCACACCGGTCGGAAAAGATGTAGCGCGAAGACCGATAGTAGGCGCTGGATCAAGCGCTCCTATCAGGAGAGAGGCCAGAGACGCACCAACAAGCAACACGACGCCAACGCTCTCTCGACAGCATGTGTTTAGGCCACCGCCGCTGACTGGAGGACCTCACTAACTCTCTGACTCAGTAACTCATATACCAGTTGGAGTCTGTCAGTTCACATAGCAAGCCACGACAGTACATAGCGACTTGATGTAATAACAAGAACTATTACTGATGAGCTTGTACCACGAACATGTACTCTATTCAAGTTAAGTAGCAACTTCTCGTAAATGAAAAACTGTACTAATCCGTGTGTGCATTTGTGTTGTAGGAAGGGGATACCGGTCACCCATAATATCATCGTCTCCCTTCCTTCCTTGCGGTATAAGAGCCTACAAGGGCGACGAGTATACAACATATATAATACTGGAACCAAATCTCGAAGAATTATTGACGGAATAACTCCAAATTTTAAGCTATACTTGACTAAACATTCAGATGGACTTACGAAGAAGTGATAAAAAGTACTGCCTCCGTATTTTTTAGGTGAGCTCTTTCAGAGTTTTAAAAATAAAAGAAACGTTATTAACATTCTACATCTTTCTTATTAATATTTATTTGTCAATCACAGTCACCCTTGCGACGAACACATATCTCTCAAAGAGAGATACCATCGCTGTAGAATGGTTGACTTTGTTTACTTAGCCGCAACGTCACCTCTGTTTGCCCCGCTTCTTCAGTATCAAAGTGAATTCCTCGATGGAGTTCCTTATGTTTTGGAGAAAGATGAAAATCGAATTTATAGAGGATGATCGGTAACAGTGGACGCAAGGCGTCCGAATGTTACAGATGTCGCAGTGCTTGCGTGTCGTCTGACATTATCAGGCTGAGGGAAAGGGTGTTATAGGTGTGGACGACGTCTTCGAATTCGAAACTAAATTGCAGAGCACTGTTTTCTACGCGGGGGACAGTTATGTTTCGGTCGGGCATGATACGGGCTACTTTCTGAAACCCTCTAGCGACACGAAGCTGCTAGCATGCAAATGTGAAGAATAAGGATGCAGAATGTTAATAACATTCATTTTATTTAAAAATTTAAAAATTCCGAGGCTCGACATTTCAGCACGCCCTCAATGACAACACATATTTTTTTAAACAACACCGACTGCGGGAAAGAAAATGCTCTGCTCTAAAAAATGCGTTTTTGTTTCTCTTGCCGCAGCCACTTTTAATTACAATAGCATTTAAACCATTAGAAAAATTGTACTCCCAAAACAGGGAGAACAGAAATAGTCTGAAAACCTCGTAAGGGCGTTGTAGGGTTAGTTGTTCTGAGAAAATTCGATATGTTGAGCCGTTTCTGAGATAATTTCTGCAAGTTGCGTCACTAAAATGTGTGGTGTCATATACGCTCGACTGTGTGAACAATGTATATGAGGAGTAAAATGACGACAATACGCGGTTAACAAGTGAAAGAGATTCTGAATTCTGTGTCGAGCCATGTAGTTCATCATTCCTGTCCGTCGTAAAGCCACAAATCCCGTCTCCAGCGAAACGCAGAAAAGGGCAACCGTTGTCCAAGGAGCGGGTATTAAACATAATTACATACATGGAAGATCACTCGCAGCATAATAAAAAAAAACAGTTACGATCTGATTTCGCGTAGTGCGTAGGAAAAGCTTCGGATATTCAAGGGATGACAAGGCGCACTTGTTACAAAAACTAGTATTTGCGCGTTTCAAGTATGCTCGATACAATTAACAGGATGTGCATGACAATGACCTACTACGTCATGCATATCAAATTGTTCGCGATACAGATTACAGTCATTTCGTGGAAAGTAGTAGATGGCTGCATAACTTTAAACAGTGCTACAGAAGTGGAAGAGGTAAAAAGACGTAAGACAACGAAATTTCAAACAAAGCGTCAACTTGACTATGCACAGCAAACTGCGGAGTCGGACCGAAAATTTGTAGATGGAAATAAGTAGACTTATCCAATCGTTGAGTAAGGAATTTGTTTTCAACTTCACGCAATCGGGATTTGAAGCGGAAATGCTAAATAAGGAACCCTGGAAATCAGAGGTACCAAGAACATTGTGTCAAGATCATTGTCGTAACTCATTCCTATGTAATTATGCCGACTGTTAAACTAGGTGGTAAGTTGGCTAGAGAGTTGCTTATTGTGCTGCGAGAAATTGTATGTGTTCTTCTCCTTACGATTATTTCTCGTATGCGTGATCTGGCAAAGGCAATAGGGAATATTTACGTGAGAGCAACCAAGCTGGAAAATGGATCTGAGAAAACTGCTGCTATGTTATGAGCACTGCCTTTGACCAATAGCTAGTCAAATTACATACTTTTGCTTGATTCTTTGTCTGTGTATAGAAATCATACTCCTTTAGAGCAGAGTATCCCTCCTGGCAAGACTGTGACATTGTAGTTCGTACCATACGGAGCCAGCTGACGAACTCAGCTCCAGATGTTTGTTTTTTCAGTGTCTATAAAACACGTTATCGCACTATCTGCAGACAGGCCTTAAATGATAGCCAATTTAACGATAATCTCAACAACAGACTATTTCTCATTCGGCTGTGTGCCATCACATTCCATTAGTTCTCATCACTCTTTAAGGTTGGATACCTATCTGAACGTCCTGCACGGTTTGTAACTCCCAAGGAGTTCGCCTCAGATCTTGATGGTGCGAACTTTCGTGATCTCTGTGGTGCGCCATTTTTTATAGGCTGCTCACGGCGTAAGTTAATGGTTTCCTGAACATTTCTTGAATGTCGATTACGTCCATTTTGTGAAGTGTAATACATACATCCCACAGAAGGTTGATCTCTACTCCTCCCTGAAACTTACACTCCTGTAAATTGAAATAAGAACACCGTGAATTCATTGTCCCAGGAAGGGGAAACTTTATTGACACATTCCTGGGGTCAGATACATCACATGATCACACTGACAGAACCACAGGCACATAGACACAGGCAACAGAGCATGCATAATGTCGGCACTAGTACAGTGTATATCCACCTTTCGCAGCAATGCAGGCTGCTATTCTCCCATGGAGACGATCGTAGAGATGCTGGATGTAGTCCTGTGGAACGGCTTGCCATGCCATTTCCACCTGGCGCCTCAGTTGGACCAGCGTTCGTGCTGGACGTGCAGACCGCGTGAGACGACGCTTCATCCAGTCCCAAACATGCTCAATGGGGGACAGATCCGGAGATCTTGCTGGCCAGGGTAGTTGACTTACACCTTCTAGAGCACGTTGGGTGGCACGGGATACATGCGGACGTGCATTGTCCTGTTGGAACAGCAAGTTCCCTTGCCGGTCTAGGAATGGTAGAACGATGGGTTCGATGACGGTTTGGATGTACCGTGCACTATTCAGTGTCCCCTCGACGATCACCAGTGGTGTACGGCCAGTGTAGGAGATCGCTCCCCACACCATGATGCCGGGTGTTGGCCCTGTGTGCCTCGGTCGTATGCAGTCCTGATTGTGGCGCTCACCTGCACGGCGCCAAACACGCATACGACCATCATTGGCACCAAGGCAGAAGCGACTCTCATCGCTGAAGACGACACGTGTCCATTCGTCCCTCCATTAACGCCTGTCACGACACCACTGGAGGCGGGCTGCACGATGTTGGGGCGTGTGCGGAAGACGGCCTAACGGTGTGCGGGACCGTAGCCCAGCTTCATGGAGACGGTTGCGAATGGTCCTCGCCGATACCCCAGGAGCAACAGTGTCCCTAATTTGCTGGGAAGTGGCGGTGCGGTCCCCTACGGCACTGCGTAGGATCCTACGGTCTTGGCGTGCATCCGTGCGTCGCTGCGGTCCGGTCCCAGGTCGACGGGCACGTGCACCTTCCGCCGACCACTGGCGACAACATCGATGTACTGTGGAGACCTCACGCCCCACGTGTTGAGCAATTCGGCGGTACGTCCACCCGGCCTCCCGCATGCCCACTATACGCCCTCGCTCAAAGCGTCAACTGCACATACGGTTCACGTCCACGCTGTCGCGGCATGCTACCAGTGTTAAACACTGCGATGGAGCTCCGTATGCCATGGCAAACTGGCTGACACTGACGGCGGCGGTGCACAAATGCTGCGCAGCTAGCGCCATTCGACGGCCAACACCGCGGTTCCTGGTGTGTCCGCTGTGCCGTGCGTGTGATCATTGCTTGTACAGCCCTCTCGCAGTGTCCGGAGCAAGTATGGTGGGTCTGACACACCGGTGTCAATGTGTTCTTTTTTCCATTTCCAGGAGTGTATTTTCTTTTGTCCTCCTGATGCACGTGGTGAGACATTAGCAGCTAATATTTTTCCTATCATAATTGTTAACAAAACGACCCGCCAGGGTAGCCGAGAGCGCTAACGCGCTGCTTCCTGGACTTGGGTAGGCGCGCTGGCCCCGGATCGAATCCGCCCTGCAGACTAACGACGACGGCCGTTGTGCCGGCCAGCCTGGGTGTGGTTTTTAGGCGGTTTTCCACATCCTCCTGGGTGAATACCAGGCTGGTCCCCACGTCCCACCTCAGTTACACGACTCGCAGACATTTGCAACATATTCACACTGTTCCACGATTTACACTAGACGTAGACAGTTGGGGTACACTCATCCAGTCCCAGGGGGGTATGGGGTGGCGGTAGGAAGGGCATCCGGCCACCCCTTAAAATTAACCATGCCAATTCCGTACTTAACCCTGCAGACCCTGCGCACGATGCGGGATAAAGGCAGTAGCAAAAGAAAGGAAGAAGAAGAATTGTTAACAAAACATTTTCAAATGAGCTTTACTACACATTGAACTTGCTACCTCACACTCAAAGGGTCTCTTGTGAGCTACAGCAGTTAGTATCCAATAACTCCTTGATGTGTCGGCAGAAGTGCCAACACCGTGTTGTTTGAGGAAGCCGAAATGCACGCTATAAGCTCACGCAGGATGGCGTGAGGTCTGAAACAGGATACTTAATGAATGCTATAAAGAAAAGTACGTAGCTGCTGGAATACTTAACTTTAATCCACAATTGGTGAACATTGATCTTGTTACTGTACATGCTTCATTAGATACATAGCAAAGGATAAATGGCGCCTTGCTAGGTCGTAGCAATTAACTTAGCTGAAGGCTATGCTAACTATCGTCTCGGCAAATGAGAGCGTAATTCTCAGTGAACCTTTCCTAGCAACGTCGGCTGTACAACTGGGGCGAGTGCTAGTAAGTCTCTCTAGACCTGCCGTGTGGCGGCGCTCGGTTTGCAATTACTGACAGTGGCGGCACGCGGGTCCGTCGTATACTAGCGGACCGCGGCCGATTTAAAAGCTACCACCTAGCAAGTGTGGTGTCTGGCGGTGACACCACATGGTTTGCAATTACTGACGGTTGCGACACGCGGGTCCGTCGTATACTAGCGGACCGCGGCCGATTTAAAAGCTACCACCTAGCAAGTGTGGTGTCTGGCGTTGACACCACACTCCTCATATCAGTACTCCAGGAGTTGGAGAGGTTTGCGTCTTTAGAATCGCTGCTTCCTGTGACCTTCAGCGAAGTGTTCTGGAAGTACCTTTGGGTAGTATTCTTACCACGTTGTCCTTTTCAGTTCATCTCGCCCCCATTCGTTCTTCAGTCATTGCACCACAGTAAATCTTCTGTGCGATCTGTCTGTACGGTACTTGTCATATCCCTCATACCAACCTTTCGACCCTTGTCATTGTCCAAAAGACGACAGTAAGCTGGAAGTGTGCGTCCTCTGGGTGTGCTGTGTTGCTATCTGCACCTGAAAAGTTTCAGTGACGTATCCCTCACGTAGTCGCACCACTCTTCAACGGAGAGTTGCATAAAGATAGAACTCTTATCACCATATCCAGTAGGCATGGATATATTATTATATTATGACTTTGGTACCGTTCAGACCAAGCGTTCACGATATGTCACTGTACTTTTGTACTTTCATTGCGTTACGTATTACGACATCTTCCAATTACATTAACAGGTGGAGCATGATATAATCTGTTGCGCTATGTATGACCATTTCTTCCAGTTATATTAACGTATGTAGCGTGATGTGATCTATTGCTTAGGGAGCTGCTTCTAATTTTACAACCGGTGTCTTTGAGAAAGGAGCATTAAGAAACATTTGAGAAAAGATGTCTTCTAGAATAGCGTCCCATCTGAACAACAATAATAACCTCAGATAATCACAGTTTGTATTTCAGAAGAATTGGTCAACTGAGAATACCACTTACAAGTCACTCACCGAATTTTACAAGCAATAAACAACAGTATGGCGCCGTCTGCTGTATACTGCGATCTAAGGCAGCTGACTGTGTGATTCAGGATATTCTCCTAAATAAATTGAGTTTTTATGCTATTGACAGCGTAGGACAATACTATATCTAACGAAAAGAATGCAGAAAGTCGTACTTAGTAATTCAACCGACGTAATCAGGAGAGATTCTTCTAACTGGGGATAAATCATGTATGGGGCTCCCCAATGCTGATTTTTAACTCCGCTATTGTTTCTCATGTATGTAACCAAAGTTCCTGCTAATAAACAACAGGCAGAGTCAGTTCTTTTCGCGGATCACACTAGCTTTGTGATCACTCCTAGCATAAATGCAGCAATACAGGAACCCGTAAACAATTTTCCTAAAAGTATCACTGATTCCTTTTCTGCGAATGGCCTCACTTTCAATTTTAAAAAGACCAAACATATTCAGTTCTGCACGCCAGAGGTACTACACCAATGGTAAGTTTAATACATTATGAGGAAATAATGAATACAGTGGAAACTTCCAAATATTTAGGTGCCCGTATTAGTGAGAATTTAAACTGAAAAAAACACATTTTGGAGGTCCTCAAACAGCTTTGTTCAGCCACATTTGCACTTAAATTCATCGCAAATCTTGGGGAGAGACGAATCAGTAATCTGGCTTATTTTGAATACTTTCATTAAATAATTTCATATGGAATAACATTCTGGGGTAACTCATCTTTAAGAAAGAAAGTCTTCATTCCTCAGAAACGCGCTATAAGAACAGTATGTGGTTCTCACGCAAGATCATCTTGTGAACATTTCGAATCGATTCCCGGCGGGGTCAGGGATGTTCTCTGCCTCGTGATGACTGGGTTTTGTGTGATGTCCTTAGGTTAGTTAGGTTTAAGTAGCTCTAAGTTCTAGGGGACTGATGACCATAGATGTTAAGTCCCATAGTGCTCAGAGCCAGAGCCATCTTGTGAACACCGATCAAATATGTTGGACATTTTGGGTACTGCATCATATTATATTTGTTCTCTCATGAACTTTGTTGTAAATAATCCATTGCAATTCAAAAAGGACGATTCTAGGCGCTTCAGTCTGGAACCGCGCGACCACTACGGTCGCAGGTTCGAATCCTGCCTCGGACATGGATGTGTGTTATTTCCTTAGGTTAGTTAGGTTAAAGTAGCTCTAAGTTCTAGGGGACTGATGACCTCAGATGTTAAGTCCCATAGTGCTCTGAGCCATTTGAACCAATTCAAAAAGGAAACATGATATACATACACTACCGGCCATTAAAATAGCTACACCACTAAGATGACGTGCTACAGACGCGATTAGCTTTTCAGAGCATTCACACAAGGTTGGGGCCGGTGGCGACACCTCCATCGTACTGACATGATGAAAGTTTCCAACCGATTTCTCATACACAAACAGCGGTTGACCGGCGTTGCCTGGTGAAACGTTGTTCTGATGCCTCGTGTAAGGAGGAGAAATGTGTACCATCACGTTTCCGACTTTGATAAAGGTCGGATTGTAGCCTATCGCGATTTCAGTTTATCGTATCGCGATATTGCTGCTCGAGTTGGTCGAGATCCAATGACTGTTAGCAGAATATGGAATCGGTGGGTTCAGGAGGGTAATACAAAACGCCGTGCTGGATGCCAACGGCCTCGTATCACTAGCAGTCGAGATGACAGGCATCTTATCCGCATGGCTGTAACGGCTCGTGCAGCCACGTCTCGATCCCTGAGTCAACAGATGGGGACGTTTGCAAGACAACAACCTTCTGCACGAACAGTTCGACGACGTTTGCAGCAGTATGTACTGTCAGCTCGGAGACCATGGCTGCTGTTACCCTTGACGCTGCATCGCAGACAGGAGCGCCTGCGATGGTATACTCAACGACGAACCTGGGTGCACGAATGGCAAAACGTCATTTTTTCGGATGAATCCAGGTTCTGTTTATAGCATCATGATGGTCGCATCCGTGATGGCGACATAGCGGTGAACGCAGATTGGAAGCGTGTATTCGTCATCGCCATACTGGCGTATCACCCGGCGTGATGGTATGGGGTGGCATTGGTTTCACGTCTCGGTCACCTCTTGTTCGCATTGACGGCACTTTGGACAGTGGACGTTACATTTCAGATGTGTTATGACCCATGGCTCTTCCCTTCATTCGATCCCTGCGAAACCCTACATTTCAGCAGGATAATGTACGACCGCATTTTGCTGCTCCTGTACGGCCCTTTCTGTATACAGAAAATGTTCGACTGCTGCCCTGGCCAGCATATTCTCCATAACTCTTACCAATTGAAAACGTCTGGTCAATGGTGGCCGAGCAACTGGCTCGTCACAATACGCCAGTCACTACTCTTGATGAACAGTGGCATCGTGTTGAAGCTGCATGGGCAGGTGTACTTGTACACGCCATCCAAGCTGTTTGACTCAATGCCCAGGCGTATCAAGGCCGTTATTACGACCAGAGGTGGTTGTTCTAGGTACTGATTTTTCAGTTTCTATGCACCCAAACTGGGTGAAAATTTAATCACATGTCAGTTCTAGTATAATATATTTGTCCAATGAATATCCGTTTATCATCTGCAATTCTTCTTGGGGTAGCAATTTTAATGGCCAGTCGTGTAATTACAACACCAAAAGAAACAATGACATTCACACATTAAGGCTGTCCACAACATAAAAACGGGTGCTAAATGTGGCAATCAAAATTTTTATCACTTACCGAATGGAATAAAATGCCTGACAGACAGAAAAGTAAAATTTAAAAATGAAGTGAAAAGCTTATCCCTGACAGCTATGTATGTAAAAAAATGGCTCTGTGCACTATGGGACTTAACATCTGAAGTCATCAGTCCCATATAACTTAGAACTACTTAAATCCTACTAATCTAAGGACATCACACATATCCATGCCCGAGGCAGGATTCGAACCTGCGACCGTAACGGTCGCACTTTTCCAGACAGAAGCACCTACTTCTGTAGAAGAGTTCCTGCTTTTGTAATTTGTAAATGATGGTGCGTAGGAATTATTAACTCACATCTGTATATTTAAAAAAAGATCAGCATGTAGCCATATTTACGAAATAATTTGTTGTTTGAATGTAGCATGACTCGGTCTACATCATCACGATTTATCACGCACATGATCCGTGGAAAATGAAACCAGCAAACAAACTTACCAAAGTGAGCCGTGAGTTCTTGCGATGCTCTTGGCTCAGTTACGCGCTTTGAGGCGTCCTGGTTGGCTAGCGCCCTCTATTTAGGACGGCCGCAGCTCGTTAGGTGAGACTCGGTCGGGGGCAGTGACGGAGGGAAGACAGCGCACGGAGGATCGCGAGTAGTCAGTCGCCGCTTGGTGTACTACGAGGACGCACGGTGTTAACATTCCGAAGCCTGGGCCTGGTGGCGAGCGAAACTGGAGTGCGGAAGCAGTCACCGGTTTACATAGGCTCTGTTTAAGCCTTGTCTATCTCGATTCCTGAGGAAAGCGAAGTAGTTTACCCTGCCGTGCATGTTAACAGCGAGCTCCTGGACTAACTTAAAATAAAAGTTATAAACTCCTCCCGAACAGGCCATGAAGGCCCAACGGTACCGGCCGACCGCCGTCTCATCCTCAGATCATAGGCGTCACTGGATGCGGTAATGGAGGGACATGTGGTCAGCACACCGCTCTCCCGGGCGTATGTCAGTTTCCGAGACCGGAGCCACTACTTCCAACAGCGCTCGGGAGACCGTATGGTCACCCATCCAAGTACTAGCCCATCCCGGCCAGCCGCGGTTCTAGTCGTTTCAGTCCGGAACCGCGCGACTGCTACGGTCGCAGGTTCGAATCCCGCCTCGGGCGTGGACGTGTGTGATGTCCTTAGGATAGTTAGGTTTAAGTAGTTCTAAGTGCTAGTGGACTGATGACCTCAGATGTTAAGTCCCACAGTGCTCAGAGACATTTGAACCATTTTAGCCCACCCCGACAGCGCTTAACGTCGGTGATCGGAACCACTGCGGCAACGCCATTGGCACTAACTTTAAATGGTGAGTAAAAGAATATACAGCCTACAGTTGCAGAACTTTATCGTTTACCTAGGTTTCAACGTTAGTAATAACTTCTTCAGAAGATAGTGAGGCAGTATAAGAAAATGTGAAAAAGGACAACGACTTTAGTAAACACAAATACTCAAACCCAAGATCAGACCAAGAAATGGTTGTCGGTTCCTTATATAGGTAATGTCTCCTACAAGACAGGGCGCCTGTTGAAAAATTCTGGTTTTAAAATTTCCTTCTCGGCGAGTAATAGTTTAAAGAAAATTTGGTTCATTCCCTTGAGAAAGACGGTGATAAGTCAGCGAAATCAGGTGTATATAAGATTATGTGTGATGATTGCCCATGTTATTACATAGGTCAAACAGGCAGAGCTGTAGCAGTAAGGTTTAAAGAACATCTTCCAATAAAGGGCATAGGAACACGGGGGCAACCTTTGCGGAACATCTAGTGCAAATGGCTCATACACCTAAACCTTTACGTGACATGGAGCTACTACATCATGAAGTTAAGGGATAAAGACTCGACACGCTTGAGGAACTACAAATTTATGCACACCTATTTACAGATAGACGCAATTTACTGAACGAGCAACTGTATCTAAAAAATAGGACACACTTCGAAGGCTTCCAGCCTATATTAGGTTTACAATAATTCATAATGCATGTGACTATTACAGTTTCTGTAATAATAGAACCTTTCCTACAGATGTTCATACGAGATTTGTTGGTCAGTTTATAAGGCTCTGTAGTAGAATGTAAATCGTACTCATGCTGGATACTGGAATTAACTTGCAATAGTAAAGTATAAAATTAATTCATAGCAATAATGTTATCTGACGCGTGCGTAATAAGAGTTTGATTCTATACGTCTCGCGCACGCGCGCCGCCCTCTGTGAGGCAGACCGCGAAGCCCTCGCGGTCCGCAGTCTCTAGTCACACGACGAGGCCCATACAACGGGCTTAAAGTGAATTTGCTACAGCTTGTTTAATAGAAGTGACAAAACCTTATGGTTATGCATCAAGTTTTATAAAGTTGACTTAGGACATGGCTTGTTTTAGGCAAACATTTAAATAATGTTTTATGTAAGTACTACACGTTGCATCCTATAGGATGACCATATCTAATATAATTTACTAGCACATTACAATATTAACTATTTGCAGGTTCTAAACAAGACGTTATTACTAACGTTGAAACCTAGGTAAACGATAAAGTTAACCTGCAACTGTAGGCTGTATATTCTTATATAAACAATATCAGCTGCTGTCGCTGCATAAAAATGTTAAAAATTAAATGGTGAGCTATTTTGTGATGGCCGGCCGGTGTGGCCGTGCGGTTCTAGGCGTTTCAGTCTGGAGCCGCGTGACCGCTGCGGTCGCAGGTTCGAATTCTGCCTCGGGCATGGATGTGTGTGATGTCCTTAGGTTAGTTAGGTTTAAGTAGTTCTAAGTTCTAGGGGACTGATGACAACAGATGTTAAGTCCCATAGTGCTCTGAGTCATTTGAACCATTTTTGTGATGGAACTTTTGGATGTGAATGCTCCGTGTAGCCACTTTGATTTTCGCTAGCCTTTCCTTAAACCACTTGGATTGCCATGTAACTGCACTGTGCCCTGGTTACGTTGCAATTATCTTGAATAACAATTGTGGCCGATAAACGGCGATTCCTTTTTTATTATTATTGTTGAAATGTTGAGTCGTCAGTTTTATGAATCAAAGTTTATTCTGTGTATTCAGCCGCTAATTTAAATTGGAATTGCAAACTTCTTCCTTGTTGACAACTTAAGAGTAACAATTTTGCGTTGTCAGTTTAATGAACTATTGCCTTAATAGTAACTGCGGTTGTCACACTATAACGTTAAACATCTCTTCCTGCATTTGGCTCTACCCAGTGCTTGGCTATTGGATTTAGTACTTTAGTGAACTGCGTATTAATACTGGGTTTGTGTGTTCTAGAAGCCGTTATTGTTGTACGCAGGCCCTCCTGCCTGTTGTTGTCTTTTGAGCTCTCGAGCACGGATTTAAGACTCGCGGCCGATGTGAACGCAAAACGTCGATAATGTGCTGATTGCTGTGTAGATCTTTCAGGCTATCACAACATCATATTGCCGAATGTTTTCCACAGTAGATAATTGAGGTATAAGATCTTGCTGTTTGAGTATTTTTGAAACCTAATAGCTTTTACAAATTATTATTTTTGATATTCACAAGGGCTGACAATTGACTAAATTTCACAACTAGTGAGCTCGGATCTGCAGTTAGGTTAAAGTTATATTTGTGTAAAGTAATTTTTTTTATTAATTTAAAATTGGGGCCATAAGGTTGTGACAGCGGTTGGTCGATGAAATGTAACAATATTTTACGAACAGCCGTTATTTTGGTATTGTTATATTAGGCAACCAGTTTCAGTGATTCAATCACGTCATCTTCAGGTCTGTTGCATGAAGTACTACTTGTGCATGTATAAGACAAGACACCAATAATCGTATCTGGTTCGTAGATACGCGTGCGCTCTTCACACATGTAACCGCAACTGCTGTCACGTCTGTTAAGAGCACACACTGTCAAGAACTTCGCGTATCTATAGAACCAGATACGATTATTGATGTCTTGTGTGTCAGGCCTGAAGATGACGTTATTCGAACGTCGAAACTGACTGCCTAATAAGACAATATCAAAATAAAGGCTGTTGATACAGTACCATTATACATCATTAAATCAGTTAGAGGTTAGAGACAGGCTTAAGACATTGAAAGCAGCCGCAGTCGTCAAATATTGAGATTAATTCCATAGTTCCTAAAAACCTGTGATTATTGACAGTGCACAGCGAAAGAAATTAAATTTAATTTCTCAAGCCACACGAGGAAACTTTTTCGGAAAACAACAGGGGATATTGTGTACTTCGTGTAGTTCTTAGCACCGCTAGCTGTCGGAATCTAAAGTCTGGCTTTGATTCCCGACAATCGCCTTGTTTCTTCAGTAGACAGGATCCGTTCACTTCCGCGGTCCCAAATGACATAATGCTGGAATAAAAACGCAGCGACATAAACCCTCGAGCTACTGAAAAGTTAACGGAGAAGGAATTTCACCAGCATCAGAACCAAAGGTGGATTACTTTGTTTTTGTAAAAGTGGAGATGTAAAAGCCGTCCTCTATACCCTGCGACTTAGCCGCACACTGCTCCTGAACGTCAGCTCAGGCGAAAACTGCGGCCCATGAGGGCACTGCAGAGTTTCCGACTTTAAACTACGTCCATTAAAGTCACCCTTCACGATGAACTACGGCCAACCACAAGAGGACCGCAAATTTGTTCCACAGCAGAGATCCTCGCAAAAGTGGAAAGTGCGCTGTTGTACAGCTACATGGACTGTGTCCTTTCTTTATAATTAGTTAGATAATGTAGTTGTCCACAGTTACACAAAAACATTTGATTTAATGTAAAGAGGTAGACAATCAAAAACTTATTTAATTCACATAAAAAGCGAAGATACTACAGTATGTTTAAATGACGAAGAATTTATTTGTTGCATGTTGCGCATAATATATATAGTTACAGAGAACTTAACAAGTATTCTCATAAAAATCGTTTTACGCTGCACCCACTGTGCACTTTCGGCTGACGTGAGAACCATGACATTAGTTCCGGTTTTCCGTTGCGTTCTGTGTGTATCTCATCTGTATGAATAGCAGAATCAGCACGCTTCCAAATGTGAACGATATGTTGTCCACTGTAGAATGAAGAGATTTTGTTGTGGTGTTAATTTTATTACAGTTGCTTCTCTGTGTCCTGTAAAAAAATGTGTGAGCCTCTACAAAGTATTACTTAAGAAGTGATGTCTAACAAACTTTTCCGTTGTAATTTTATTTTCCAATTTCATTTCTTGGAAGAAAACGATGTCTTGTGTTTTTTTTTATATTTAAATGGAAGTTAAATCTGGCACCTGTTTGATGCCAATTAAAACTGCTGCTAAAGTGCTTTTGACAATTTACACACATACCTTTCCTATGCGCACTCACTACTTAGCTATGGAACAATAAGCAACAATAGTAACTAGGCTCACAGTAAAGATTTGTTACGTAAATTAACACACTATTGTTGCTTGTTATTCCGTAGCTAAGTATCGAGCGTATAGAGTAGGGTGACCAAACGTCCCGGAAAACCGGGATTGTCCCGGTTTTCATCCCTGTGTTTCGATGTCCCCAAAATTTGTTTCGGGACGCTCAAAAGTCCCGGAATTCAGTTTTTAAATACATTTCGTGAAACTTTCTCAAATTTTTGGGATTTCACTATATTAAAGGAAATACAACACAAGAAATTAATATATTTTAGCTTATTTTTCTAAAACCTCCATTGTCCCATACTAGTAATCACAGTATCAGTATTGACACACTCAGACAATAATTTACTTTGAGCGGTACTTTGGCCAACAAATAGTAAGTTGTATTATTGTAACAGAGCTATGAAACCGTCCGATTGTCGCGCCACTTACTCACACACTCATTGTCAGAACAGTGTAGTAGTTGATGTTTTATCAGACAAACTGCAATAGTTTTTTCTCAGATTAGTGGTATTATTGCTGCAGTACTGTGAAACGCAATGCCGAAACGTGCCTGCCAGTTCAGTGACTGTTATTCCAAGGAATGGAACTTCATTAAGAAAGGCCGTTCTGATTAGGAAGCAGAGTGTTCCGTATGTAACTGTTTTATTAGTATAAGTCATGGTGGACGTTCCGACATAGTTGATCACATCAGGTCAAAGAAACACATTTACAGATACAGTGCACCGAGCTGCAGTAAAACTCTACAAAATTATTTTGTGAAACATCAGTCAAACACAGGGTATGACATCACCAAACTTATAGATCTAGTGATTGTACTAATAAGCTTAACAGCATTATGTTTGATTATTTTTCCATTGCAAAAAAGTTTAGTTCAGCAAGAACTAAAGCGTCAGCCTTAGTGAAAGGAGTTATTGCTCCCCAGAGTGTAAAGTAAAGCCTTGAATCCATCAAAAAGTCTTCTTTCTACGGGATATCCACTGACGCCAGCAATCATAAGGCCACTAAAATATTTCCGTTTGTTGTTCAGTTTTTCGATATTAATCAGGAAATTCAGACCAAACTTTTGAAGGTGAGTTCCCTACCTAATGAAACATCTGACGAAATTTCAATATTTGGTATGAATACTATCTAAATGTTTGATCTTGAGAAAAATAAATGTGTGGCATTTTGTGGAGACAACACCAACACAAACTTTGGTGGTTTAAAAAGACAAGGCAAATGCAATGTATTTACCAAATTAAAGGCAACATTGCATGAAAACATTGAAGGCATAGGGTGCCCTGCACATGTTTTACACAATAGCGTGCAGACATCTGGTGACAGTTTAAGCTGTCATGTTGAAACTATCGTCATGAAGGTATACTCACACTTTTACATATGTACTGTTAGAACAGAGAGGCATAAGGAGTTCTGTGATTATGTGGGAACTGAATATATGAATGTAAGTGTCACTCGAAAACTCGCTGGTTATCACTGTTTCCAGCAGTTGAAAGAGTAATCCGCCTGTTTGAACCGTTAAAAGATTTTTCCCTAAATGAAGACAAAGCCCCCAAAACATTGGTTCAGTTTTTCAGAAACCCTTTAAGTGAAGCCTACTTATGGTTCATTCACAGTCAGCTTAGCACTTTGCAGCATGGGATAAAGGAAATTGAGGGAAGCACGAAGAGTGTGATAGAGGTAAATGATGTTTTGAAAAATACTCTGGAAACTGTTACTAAGAGGAGAGAACAGCAGTTCATTTATTTTAATGTTAAATCTGTCCTTAAAAGAGCAGAAGTATCAGAAGCAGCGGAAAGGAATTTTAGAGAAGAAATTAACAAGTTTATGACACTTGTGTAGAATATCTCAGCATGTGGAGCGCCTCATATTTACCCTCATCGCCGGTGTTTGATTGGATGTTAATGAAGAGAGTGCCAAAATGGGAAAGTGTTGAAGAGACAGTTTCTTATTTGCAGAGTAAAGAGATTGAAATCGATGATTCCATTCTCTTTGATCAGTTCGGCATACTGACAAATTTTGTTGAAGAAAGTCTTCACAAGTGGAATGATGAAAAAAAAAAAGAAAACACCATTGGAATGTCATGAGAAGTGGGTGAGTTTTTTAAAAGCTGTGACTGTCTTCAGCATTACTCTGAGTTAGTAATAATTGCAAGGTATTTGTTTGCAATCCCAGCCCATAATGCCAATGTGGAAAGAATATTTTCGTTCATGAATATCCAGTGGGCTGATGAAAGAAACAGAATGGAGGTAGACTCTCTTGAAGCAATCCTGCAGATCCTGTACAACTACAGAATGGATTGTGCCGAGTTTTATCACTGTGTCTCAAAGAACAAAGACATGATCAGGAAGGCTGGAGGCCGTGAAAAATACCCTTTTCTCCAAGGACAGTCAATTCCGTCTACAAATGCTCAGTAATATTAAAGCTCATGTTAATATTAATTGATTAAATGTTGAATGGCTGTAAAATTTTGTTAAATCGTAATACATTTCTTTATTACTGTATACGTTTATTAAATGTCATTAATTATACAGATAATCTAGTTTATATCAATCTATTGTATCCTCTTATTAGTTATAATAATCGGGTTAACAAAATGTATCAACAAAACATTAATATTTAAAATTAAGAAACCTGGGTACATGTGGAATGAGGTGCCCATTGGCACCCGGGAGAATGTGTCCCGGTTTTCACCGAAAATAATTTGCTCACCCTGGTATACAGCAGTGGTATGCAACTACAATGCACTGTCTGTTTCGCACTTATACCAGCAGGTAATAACTGGCTGATGACATTTTCTTTACTAGTGTCAAAGTGTGTTCATTCCATACCTGATGGCAGTCAATACTCATCCCTAAAAATGCTGTATTTGTTGTGCCAACTATGTAACTTTAGTCAAAATTTAATATTACAGAACCGTTTTCCCTCATCAGCCAGAAATTTATGCTATTTGTTTTCTTCAGATTCAGTGATAGTTTATCGATAGCTGCCTATTATAAAATTCCTTGAGAGTTTCATTTACTTTCCTTATCAGGAGTTTCGGTATTTTATCTGTGATTAACACATTACTGTCATCAAGAAGGACAATATTTCCCCAGCCAAATACACTCCTGGAAATTGAAATAAGAACACCGTGAATTCATTGTCCCAGGAAGGGGAAACTTTATTGACACATTCCGGGGGTCAGATACATCACATGATCACACTGACAGAACCACAGGCACATAGACACAGGCAACAGAGCATGCACAATGTCGGCACTAGTACAGTGTATATCCACCTTTCGCAGCAATGCAGGCTGCTATTCTCCCATGGAGACGATCGTAGAGATGCTGGATGTAGTCCTGTGGAACGGCTTGCCATGCCATTTCCACCTGGCGCCTCAGTTGGACCAGCGTTCGTGCTGGACGTGCAGACCGCGTGAGACGACGCTTCATCCAGTTCCAAACATGCTCAATGGGGGACAGATCCGGAGATCTTGCTGGCCAGGGTAGTTGACTTACACCTTCTAGAGCACGTTGGGTGGCACGGGATACATGCGGACGTGCATTGTCCTGTTGGAACAGCAAGTTCCCTTGCCGGTCTAGGAATGGTAGAACGATGGGTTCGATGACGGTTTGGATGTACCGTGCACTATTCAGTGTCCCCTCGACGATCACCAGTGGTGTACGGCCAGTGTAGGAGATCGCTCCCCACACCATGATGCCGGGTGTTGGCCCTGTGTGCCTCGGTCGTATGCAGTCCTGATTGTGGCGCTCACCTGCACGGCGCCAAACACGCATACGACCATCATTGGCACCAAGGCAGAAGCGACTCTCATCGCTGAAGACGACACGTCTCCATTCGTCCCTCCATTCACGCCTGTCGCGACACCACTGGAGGTGGGCTGCACGATGTTGGGGCGTGAGCGGAAGACGGCCTAACGGTGTGCGGGACCGTAGCCCAGCTTCATGGAGATGGTTGCGAATGGTCCTCGCCGATACCCCAGGAGCAACAGTGTCCCTAATTTGCTGGGAAGTGGCGGTGCGGTCCCCTACGGCACTGCGTAGGATCCTACGGTCTTGGCGTGCATCCGTGCGTCGCTGCGGTCCGGTCCCAGGTCGACGGGCACGTGCACCTTCCGCCGACCACTGGCGACAACATCGATGTACTGTGGAGACCTCACGCCCCACGTGTTGAGCAATTCGGCGGTACGTCCACCCGGCCTCCCGCTTGCCCACTATACGCCGTCGCTCAAAGTCCGTCAACTGCACATACGGTTCACGTCCACGCTGTCGCGGCATGCTACCAGTGTTAAAGACTGCGATGGAGCTCCGTATGCCACGGCAAACTGGCTGACACTGACGGCGGCGGTGCACAAATGCTGCGCAGCTAGCGCCATTCGACGGCCAACACCGCGGTTCCTGGTGTGTCCGCTGTGCCGTGCGTGTGATCATTGCTTGTACAGCCCTCTCGCAGTGTCCGGAGCAAGTATGGTGGGTCTGACACACCGGTGTCAATGTGTTCTTTTTTCCATTTCCAGGAGTGTAGTTGATTTATAGAGTGTTTCCGTAAGAGCATGCAAAAATGTAACAGGACATGGAGAATGCTCCACTGAACAATTTGAGATAGGGAACCTTGGACCAGAAAAGCCAGCATAAAGAGATATGGAAGTAAACTTGTCTACTGCTTTGTCCAGCATTACTGTTTTCCAGTTTGTTTACAAATAAAATGCGTATAATTTTATTCACATGTACAAGTAGGACGAGCCTGATTAGTAGGAAGTATTGATGCAGGTTTTGTTTACTTGTCCTTAAGGTGGCTTTGTTGCATCGTATTTACATTGTTACATGACAAAACGTGCTTTGAATAAACGGCAGACCCATTCATTACTCAGAGCCGTTCAGAGAAGTACAGTACAATACGGTGGAGCAGTCCCACTACAGTTTCGCAGAACTCACTGACATCCACCTTGTGTATGTGATAATACGTTGCAATGCTCTAGCTGCTGAAAGGCTGTACAGGGAACGATTTTCTAACAGGCACCATCTGTCACGACGAGTGTTTATTTCTTTCCATCGACGAATGTGGGTGACTGGTTCATTGGGGACCTGGCAACATAAATATCACTCCAGGGATATTTCTCAGGGTGCGTCAGAATCTTGTCCGCCCATATCATGCTTGCCATGTTGGCCATCAGTTTCAGTACATTTTGTAAGATTCAGTACAAATAATACTTTCATTGTGTCGATGATGGTATTTGCAGTTAACTGTAATTAACGAAAATAAAACGTACAGATTAATGGGGCATTATTTCTATTGTCTCCTTAAGCTGGCCTCTCCGGTCCCAGGTTCCCTATGGAGCATCCTCCATCTCCTGTTAAATTTTTGCACGCTTTTACGGAAACACCCCGTTTATCTCAGAATGACAATGACTGTTCGTATTGCATAACGCACAACGCCCAAACCTGCGAGACGGTTAGGTGAACCAAACTAGGATCGACTCTGCATGGAGGATTAACGACCATAGACTGGTACCCCAGCCAGCGTGGTTGTGGATTTTAGGCTGTTTCCCTCACTCGTTTTGGCAAATGATGGTTTGGTCTCCAAAGTCTGCCTCAGAAGAGCGATATACATAAGCAGCTAAAATATGATAACACGCAGAACAAACAGTAATTTTTGAGGACATTTCTCGTGAAGAAACAACCAAGTACCTTAAAATGGATTAAAAATAATCACTAGTGAACCATTTATTTAGAATTGTTATCTGTTTCGGTCAGATCATCTTTAGATCATTTATATTATGATGGCAGACGACGGCAGTGAATGGAGCAGATGTTAGATCCATAAACATCAACTGAGCGGTTGACTTTCGTAAGTCGTAACACTTGTTCCTTTCACCGCCACAGCCTGCCATTATGGTATAAATGGTCTCAAGGAGCCGATAACCAAAGTAAATAAATGTTTTATTGTGGCGATGCTGTTTTTAAACCATTTTTAAAGTACAGAGAACAATGTCTACTCGATTCACAGACAGGTCGTGCAGATGAGTTCCCTCCCTTACGTTACATGTTTTGTGTTGTATCGTTGTAATTGTAGGCTTGTACTATGGAAAGCAAGGAGAAGATGTTGTTTGCTGGCTGGTATCCTCTTTCTGTAACACAACTGTATGCTTGTATTGACAGGGTTCTTTATTCATAAGAACAAGAAGTTACTTACCCTAAGCTAGTCCATGGATTGCGGTACAAGCTCTTTCGTAATAGTCCACATTAGCCTCATTGCTGGTGAAGCACAAGTCTGCTACGTACACTATTCTGGTCGCTATGTAATGACTGGCTCTGAGCTAGAGGCGGGGCTAACTCCGACTGCAACTCCCACTGGGCTGCGACTGATGGCTCGAATCTCTGACTCACTGGATTACTAACTGGGCCCTCCGGTACACAGCGGCTATCTAAATACTAGCGGTCGAGAGGGCGTTGGCGGCACGTTTCTTGTAAGTCTGTCTTTGGCATTTCTCCTGATAGGTGCATTGCTTGCGACTACTGTCGATCTTCTCACAACCTCTTTGCCGCCTGACATGCCGTCAATGGCTTACACCAACGCAACATGGACGACTGTAGCTTCAACAAATGTATTTATCCACAATCTTAAATGTCCATTAAATATTTGCTAAATCCTGAAAAGCATCCTGTGATGGATGGAATATGCACTAGGGAAAAGAAAGGAGAAGATCTGGGAATGTCAGTGCTAACTACAAAATATCTATTTCATTTCTTAGCTTTGAGTATGTGAGCATTATTTGTAATCGCTTCTGCAGTAATAAATTTGGCGTATCTAAACAACTTCTGTTTTATGAAATCTCTGCTGCCTTTGTTCAGAATCTTTATCTGATAATGTAAAAGAGTTGGACAAAAACATGGAAACATTGGGAGGAACGCATGCTTGAACATAAATGCAGATGGTAGCCAAGACTTCAGGTTGCACTATTGCATTTGACCACGTATGACTCCTGAGCAATGTCCTCAATACACTGTAAGTATCAGTCATGGTAAGAAAGGTGTTGTGTGTAGTTGTCAGCGTATAACGTCCGAGATAAGTAAATTTGAACATGGGCGAATTGTTGGCGTTTGTTTGGTGGATGCTTCGATAAGCAAGGTAGCCAAAGCGTTTCTTGTTTCAAGAGGCATCGTATCGAACATGTGTACCACATACAGGGAAAGCAGAAAAACATCATCTGCTAAGTCACAACGTAGGCGAAAGTTTGTGTTGGTTGCTAGTGATAGACAGTCATTAAAGAGAAGTGCAACTACAGATGCAAAAGTTACTGTGGAACTGAATGTCGCCCTCAGGAACCACACCAGTAACAAGATAAAACGAAGGGAGCTCCATAAGCTGATAATTGTAGGGCGAACTGGAATATCAAAACCGCTCATCAGAGATGAAAATGTCTGTACCAGAAAAATGTGGTTCTGAAGTCATAAAACTTGGCTATGTACCAATGGAACAAAATTATTTAGTTGAATGTGTCTTTCTACGTCCCAAGAGTGAAACAACGCTGGTGTTGGGAGGTGATTTGGCCAGCTACATCGCAGTATTCCATGGGCTCAAGGTTTACTCTGCAAGGTCGCACTATTAGCAAATATTGTGTGACAATTTTGGCTAATCAGGTCCATCCCATGGTACAATGTTTCTTCCTCAAGGGCGATGTTGTGTTCGAGGACGACAGGGCCTCTGTTCACACAGCTCGCATCATTGAGAAATACTTTTGTGAGCATGAGGCTGCATTTTCGCACCTCCCTGGCCACGACGGACACCAGATCTCAATATTATTGAGCCTTTCTAGTCTACTTTGCAGAGAAGGATGCTTGGCTGCTGTCCACCTCCGTCATCGGTATCTGGACGTTCCCCTATTTTGCGAGGACAATGGTTCAAGACTATTCTGAAACGACTGGAAGCTGTTTTGAATGCCAACGGTTTTCGTGCATGACATTAGGCAAGTTAATGCTTTATATTTCCATTATTCCCCTATTTTGTCCACGTTTTTCATGTACATTACTTTTTTAGAGTATTACACGCCCTGGATCGCAATGATGCTCTTTTGTCAGTTATACATCTTCAAGCAGGAAGGTATATGTTTTTTTTTGGTGATCTCATAATGTCGATTGTTGGCTCAGAAAGTTCTCTCTGTTAACTGAGGTTTGGCGTTCACTTACTCTGGTCAGAAAGTATTGCTGGATTTTATTCTGTCTACTGTGCGTGTGTGCATTTACCTTCATGGTTCAAACTCATAAATTAACCTCTACAAGGTAAAAGTGCAGAGAGGTTTTACATTAAAAAGGGCTAAACAACACAGGAATTGCAAAGAGATTAAACTGTTCAATGTGAATTGTGAGTCGAAATCTGTAGTAGCTGATGGTCAAAGGATATGTGGAACATGTACCACGAAACGGGCGCCCGCGCACTTATTCGGCCCATGAAGACAAAACACTTCGTCGACTAAGCCGGAAGAGCAGGAGTGCTACTTCAGTTGAACTGGTAAGAACATGACAAGAGGCAACGGGACTTGATTCTAGCTCATCAGTCGTTAGGGTGTGCGATGGGAATGAGGACTAGAGTTTCCAAGAAGCAGCCACTTTTAACTACTGCCGTGAGTATATGGAGGCTGGCATGGTTCAGACTGCACGTAAACTGGACAAAACGGCAGTGGAGAACTGTGGCATTATCATATGAAAGCAGATATTTCATAATGAGTGACCACAGCTCATCAGGTGTGAACTCAATGAGAGGATAGATCCTGACTGCCTTGTACGAACCATGAAACATTCTCCATAGGTAACTGTGTGGGGAGTATTGACGTACCAAGGTGTTGGGAGGCTGTACTTTGTTCAGGGAACATTGAATAGTGTTCAATACGAAGCTGCATTGCAGCACTCTCTGATGTTCACCACAAGCGATGCTTTCCCGGATGCGCGTTGGATTTTCCAACAGGATCTAGCTTCACGCCACACTTAAAGAGAGCGAGTTTTGGTTATTTTATCTTCGTAATACAATTTCCAAGGTTACTGCTGTTGCAAATCGTGAAAATCTGTCATTTCTGATTCGTTATGTCATGATTCAATTACATGGCCGGGAAATTCGCCAGTCCTTATTCCCAATGAGTTTTTGTGGCGGCTAGATCGGAAAGGGGTTCAGAAGAAGAAGCCCTCAACAAAATAGGAGCTGTTGAAGGTAGCTATAGAAGTACGGCTCCATGTACTTGACATCAGTACCATTGGAAAATTGACCGACGACTCCAAGCCCGACAGACTGAATGCTGTTTTAAGGGCCAAGATCATTTAAAGCATGACTACTGAATAATGGGCTTGTGATACACAATGTTTTGGGTTACGACCAAATTAAATGAAAATGTCATCAAAATATTTAATACACTACTGGCCATTAAAATTGCTACACCACGAAGATGACGTGCTACAGTCGCGAAATTTAACAGACAGGAAGAAGAAGCTGTGATATGCAAATGATTAGCTTTTCAGAGCAGTCACACAAGGTTGGCGCCGGTGGCGACACCTACAACGTGCTGACACGAGGAAAGTTTCCAACCGATTTCTCATACACAGACAACGGTTGACCGGCGTTGCCTGGTGAAACGTTGTTGTGATGCCTCGAGTAATGAGGAGAATTGCGTACCATCACGTTTCCGACTTTGATAAAGGGTGGATTGTAGCCTATCGCGATTGCGCTTTATCGTATCGCGACATTGCTGCTCGTGTTGGTCGAGATCCAATGACTGTTAGCAGAATATGGAATCGGTGGGTTCAGGATGGTAATACGGAACGCCGTGATGGATCCCAACAGCCTCGTACCACTAGCAGTCGAGATGACAGCCATCTTATCCGCATGGCTGTAACGGATCGTGCAGCCACGTCTCGATCCCTGAGTCAACAGATGGGGACGTTTGCAAGACAACAACCATCTGCACGAACAGTTCGACGACGTTTGCAGCAGCATGGACTATCAGCTCGGAGACCATGGCTGCGGTTACCCCTGACGCTGCATCACAGACAGGAGCGCCTGCGACGGTGTACTCGACGACGAACCTGAGTGCACGAATGACAAAACGTAATTTTTCGGATAAATCCAGGTACTGTTTACAGCATCATTATGGTCTTATACGTGTTTGGCAACATCGCGGTGAACGCACATTGAACGCGTGTATTCGTCATTGCCATACTGGCGTATCACCCGGCTTGATGATATGGGGTGCCATTGGTTGCACGTCTCGGTCACCTCTTGTTCGCATTGACGACACTTTGAACAGTGGACGTTACATTTCAGATGTGTTACGACCCGTGGCTCTACCCTTCATTCGATCCCTGCAAAACCCTACATTTCAGCAGGATAATGCGCGACCGCATGTTGCAGGTCCTGTACGGGCCTTTCTGGATACAGAAAATATTCGACTGCTGCCCTGGCCAGCACATTCTCCAGATCTCTCACCAACTGAAAACGTCTGGTCAAAGGTGGCCGAGCAACTGGTTCGTCACAATACGCCAGTCACTACTCTTGATGAACTGTGGTATCTTGTTGAAGCTGCATGGGCAGCTGTACCTGTACACGCCATCCAAGCTCTGTTTGACTGAATGCCCAGGCGTAGCAAGGCCGTTATTGCGGCCAGAGGTGGTTGTTCTGGGTACTGATTTCTCAGGATCTATGCACCCAAATGGCGTGAAAATGTAATCATATGTCAGTTTATCATCCGCATTTCTTCTTGGTGTAGCAATTTTAATGTCCAGTAGTGTATTTCAGTATGATATTGTTAGTTACATGGCATGTCATTGTGCAAATATTTTCGTTCTGTTGACATATTTCCTGGAAGTAAAATATTGGAAACAATCTTGTTCTTCGTCATAATGTTCCTCCTCACATGTGGGCTACCCTTCTTTAATAAGTATTTGAAATTTCAAATAGAAATGGATTTTTAGAAATTCTGTGCCTAAATTCTCCAGATTCTATAGGGACGTGCAATACTTTAAAACAGTAGTATATGTGCAAAGCGCAGTAGCATGGCAGTGAAATTTAATTAACCTCTCTCGGTCTTCCACGCTTGTCCAGGTTTTACAGCCGACTACTCCAGTGTCGAGTATTCATGGAATAAATAGTGGCTGCAGCATAGTTGTATCAACGTTACGCTGACAGCCACTGGACCGCATAACGTCACCCAACATGGAGGTGTAGCGTAGTGCAGCGCTGTGTTATCTAATGTAGCGTAGGATCATAAATTACAAAATCTGTGGTTTGGCGCTGTGCGGACCACATTATCACGTTTCCTATTCGTTGTAATGAAAGTTTTTAAGAACGCCGCTTTCTAAATCACGAAATGACACTGAACCGGAGCATGTGTACAAGAATTACTTCTATCAACTCATGTCTAGTTATTCAACGCTGTTAATTCGTGGTATATTTGATGCGTCCTCTCCGCTGCGTTAAAAACGAACTTTCGCGTATTCGTTATGCTACAGAATATTTGATTTTGTTTCTTTCCTACTACCTACTTCATCAGTATAGAACGAGGAATATTTTTCCAGAATTTTGATGAATCACTGCACATATCAAACAACGTGGCATGTTTGAGAGTTCTGTCAACGATGATAATTTTGTACCTTTTCCCCATTTGAAATTATGACGTTACGAGGGCAAGGCAGGGAGTAAAGCCTCCAATTTTTCCTACTTCTTTAAGCTACTAATGTAGTAATCGTGGATTTGTCGCACTTCCTCACTCATTCCTCTACAGCCCACTCCAACAGCGTCCTACTTCAAGAGATGGCAGCACTGTGTACGTTTAAAGAATAACCGACACTGACGTAAGTGCGTACACAAGGTATAAAAGCGTAGTGGAGAAGCTGTCATTAGATGATTCACGTGAAAAGATTTCCAACGTGATTACCAGACTTTGAACGCGGATAGTAGTTCGAGCTAGATGCATGGGAATCCAATTTCGGTAATCGTTAGGAAAAAGAGTTTCCAATGCTAACAGGCAAGCAACAGTGCGTAAAATAACCATATAAATCAATGTGGAACGAACGACGAGCGTATCCGTTAGTCCAGTGCGGCGAGATTTGGCGTTGATTGGCTGCAGACGACCAATGCGACTGCCTTTGCAAACATCATGACATCGCCTCAAGCACAGCCACTGGAAAACCGTGACTAGGTCACATGAGTATGGTAAGATCTAATGGAGGGCTTTGAGTGTGCCTCGGACCCTGTGAAGCCATGGACCCAAGTTGTCAACAGGGCACCGAGCAAGCTGGAATGGACTGGATCCTCTGTTCTGATTGGCTACTAGGAGACCATTTGCAGCTATTCATGGACGTCATGTTTCGAAACAATATAGAATTTTTATGGATGACAATGCGCCGTGTTACCTGGCCCCAACCATTCGTGATTGGTTTGAAGAACATTCTGGACGATTCGAGCGAATGATTTGGCCAACCACAGTGACTAACACGAATCCCATTTATGGTATATACTCGAGAGATCAGTTCGTACACAAAACCTTACACTGGCGTCCGCCCCATTAGCTGCATGGTCAGCGCGCTGGCTTGCCACACACGGGAGCCGGCTAGGGAGGGAGATTTTTCTCTCCTAGGGACTGGGTGTTGTCTTATCCTCATCATCATTTCATCCCCATCGTCGACGCGCAGGTTGTCCAATGTGGCATCGCACACAATAAGACTGGCACTTGGCGGGAACTCCTGGCCACTGACGCCATTCACTCATTTCCATTTTCTTGCACTGACAACACTTTCGCAATTATGGACAGCTATGGAAGCAGCATTTCTCAGTATGTCTGCGGGGGACTTCCAACGACTTGTTGAGTCCATGTCACGTCGCGTTGCTGCACTGTCCTAGAAAAAGAAAGTCCAACACGATATGAGGAGGTATCCCACGACTCTTTGTCACCTCACTGTAGGACAGCAGTCTGTGAGTGAATTCCTTACTGCGGGAGGTGAACCCCCAGTTGTATTCATGAAAAGCTGAGGAAGGTATGTAGAAATGCTACGGTGGACGTCAGCACCTTTACATTACAGGTTCGTCGCTTTAGAGAAGCTGAAAGGGCAGACACAACTGGCTGTTGCAAATGTGGAGCACCTGGGCAGTGGCTGCAGTTGCGACAGCTATGAGACATTTTAGCCCGACTTTTAGCATGTTTTGTAATACAGTATATGAAAGCTCATGCTGCCGTAGGCTGTCAAGGACATTTACTGGAGTAGTTATCCACCTGAGCTGGAGTACTTATTCAAATAACTTGGCGTCTTCACACCACTGAGTCATCTACTGGGTGACTTCCTCCTGCCAGTGACTACGTCACTGGTGGGTCGCATTATCAAGACCTTATTGTTTCTGATCACCACCAGCCAGTGCGCCTATTATCCTTCGATTTTCGCCTACTGGGTACTACGGTTTAACGCCGTCTATTCAGGTGCTGCCACAGACCGGCCCCGCCCTTTCCTTGCTGATAGGATGACACTTGCACCAGGACTCACAGCACCATGGATGTCAGGAGCTGCAGCTTCCCCAACGCCCTGCCTGCCGGACAGGCAAAACGCTGGCACTACGCCGCACGCCTGCAGACCCTTCATCACTGGTGCCAGTAACGTAATCCCTAATTATGACTCCATCACGAATAACGTATTATTATAACCAGCGATTTCACTTAAAATTTCCGCGCTGACAGGCCGTGGTCAGGCCATAGACTTTGGCTGCGTGAGATGCCATCGGAGGTGAAATGGTTATCTACAATCGGAACTCGAGAGAGGGCAGAATATCGAGAGAGGGCAGAATATATAGGCTATACAAAAAGGTGACAAATGTCATGGGATACCTCCTAATGTCGCGTCGGACCTTCTTTTTTCCTGGGAAGTGCAGCAACTAGACGTGGCATGGACTCAACAAGTAGCTGAAAGTCCCGTGCAGAAATATTGACTCGTGCTTACTCATGCTTCCTCCACAGCCGTCCATAATTGCAAAAGCGTTGCCGGTGCGGGATGTTGTGCACGAACTGTCCTCTGTATTACGTTCCACAAGTGTTCGATGGGATTCAAGTCGACCGATGTGGGTGGCCAAACCATTCGCTCAAACCGTCTAGAATGTTCTTCAAACCTGTGGCGAATTGCTGTCGTCCGCTGACGTGACGTCATTGTTTGAGAACATTAAGTCCACGAATGGATGCAAGTGGACTCCAAGTAGCCGAACATGTCCATTTCAAGTCAATTATCGATTCAGTTGGATCACAGGACCCAGTCCAGTCCAAGTACGCACAACCCACACTCTTACAGAGCCATCACTAGCTTGCACAGTGCCTTGTAGACAGCTTGCGTCCATGGATTCGTTGGATCTGCACTGCACATGAGTCCTACCGTTAGCTTTTACCAACTACAGTCGGGACTCATCTGATCAGACCACAGCTTTCCGGTAGTCTATGGTCCAACTGCTATGGTCATTATCCCAGTAGAGGCATCGCTTGTGATGTCGTGCTGCTAGCAATGCCACTCAAATGGCTTGCACAGATGGTGACACTAATAATGTTAGGAATCATTTGACAAGGAGATAGACTATTAAGGGAGAAGGTACGCTACAGTGAAAACAACTCCGCTAACGGAGGTACGAGGGTCACTCCAAAAGAAATGCACACTATTTTTTTTTAAAGTCCATCTTTTATTTTACGAGGGTAGTTCAATAAGTAATGCAACACATTTTTTTTCTCGGCCAATTTTGGTTGAAAAAACCGGAAATTTCTTGTGGAATATTTTCAAACATTCCCGCTTCGTCTCGTATAGTTTCATTGACTTCCGACAGGTGGCAGCGCTGTACGGAGCTGTTAAAATGGCGTCTGTAACGGATGTGCGTTGCAAACAACGGGCAGTGATCGAGTTTCTTTTGGCGGGAAACCAGGGCATTTCAGATATTCATAGGCGCTTGCAGAATGTCTACGGTGATCTGGCAGTGGAGAACAGCACGGTGAGTCGTTGGGCAAAGCATGTGTCATCATCGCCGCAAGGTCAAGCAATACTGTCTGACCTCCCGCGTGCGGGCCGGCCGTGCACAGCTGTGACTCCTGCAATGGCGGAGCGTGCGAACACACTCGTTCGAGATGATCGACGGATCACCATCAAACAACTCAGTGCTCAACTTGACATCTCTGTTGGTAGTGCTGTCACAATTGTTCACCAGTTGGGATATTCAAAGGTTTGTTCCCTCTGGGTCCCTCATTGTCTAACCGAACACCATAAAGAGCAAAGGAGAACCATCTGTGCGGAATTGCTTGCTCGTCATGTGGCTGAGGGTGACAATTTCTTGTCAAAGATTGTTACAGGCGATGAAACATGGGTTCATCACTTCGAACCTGAAACAAAACGGCAATCAATGGAGTGGCGCCACACCCACTCCCCTACCAATAAAAAGTTTAAAGCCATACCCTCAGCCGGTAAAGTCATGGTTACAGTCTTCTGGGACGCTGAAGGGGTTATTCTGTTCGATGTCCTTCCCCATGGTCAAACGATCAACTCTGAAGTGTATTGTGCTACTCTTCAGAAATTGAAGAAACGACTTCAGCGTGTTCGTGGGCACAAAAATCTGAACGAACTTCTCCTTCTTCATGACAACGCAAGACCTCACACAAGTCTTCGCACCCGAGAGGAGCTCACAAAACTTCAGTGGATTGTTCTTCCTCATGCACCCTACAGCCCCGATCTCGCACCGTCGGATTTCCATATATTTGGCCCAATGAAGGACGCAATCCGTGGGAGGCACTACGCTTATGATGAAGAAGTTATTGATGCAGTACGACGTTGGCTCCGACATCGACCAGTGGAATGGTACCGTGCAGGCATACAGGCCCTCATTTCAAGGTGGCGTAAGGCCATAGCATAGAATGGAGATTACGTTGAAAAATAGTGTTGTGTAGCTGAAAGATTGGGGAATAACCTGGTGTATTTCAATGCTGAATAAAACAACCCCTGTTTCAGAAAAAAATGTGTTGCATTACTTATTGAACTGCCCTCGTACATGTTTTACGGTGTGTAGATACATCCTTTAGGAACAATATTTTCATTTCTCCACAAAATTTCCATCTCTCTCAACTGCCTTACGCCGTCTTGGAACCAGCGCCTGTGTACCCGCACGGTAAAATTCTGGACCAACCTGTTGGAGCAACTATTTGTCAGCGGGCACAAGGGAGTCATCATCTTCAAACCTCGTTCCACGAAGAGAGTCTTTCAGTTTACCAAAGAGATTATAGTCACGTGGAGCCTGGTCAGGACTGTAAGGCGGGTTCAAAATGGCTCTGAGCACTATGGGACTCAACTGCTGTGGTCATAAGTCCCCTAGAACTTAGAACTACTTAAACCTAACTAACCTAAGGACAGCACACAACACCCAGCCATCACGAGGCAGAGAAAATCCCTGACCCCGCCGGGAATCGAACCCGGGAACCCGGGCGTGGGAAGCGAGAACGCTACCGCACGACCACGAGATGCGGGCTGTAAGGCGGGTGTTTCAATGTTGTCCATCCGAGTTTTGTGATCGCTTCCATGGTTTTTTGACTGACATGTGGCCGTGCACTGTCGTGCAAGAACAAAACATCCTGCTTTTGCCGATGTGGTCGAACGTGACTCAGTCGAGCTTTAAGTTTCTTCAGTGTCATCACATATGCATCAGAATTTATGGTGGTTCCACTTGGCATGATGTCCACAAGCAAGAGTCCTTCGGAATCGAAAAACACTGTAGCCATAACTTTTCCAGCAGAGGGTGTCGTTTTGAATTTTTTTTCTTCAGTGAATTTGCATGATGCCACTCGATTGATTGCCTCTTCGTCTCTGGTGAAAAATGATGGAGCCATATTTCATCAGCTGTCACAATTCTTCCAAGAAATTCATCTCCATCATTCTCGTACTGTTCCAAAAGTTCGCTGCATACCGTTTTTCTTGTTTCTTTGTGAGCCACTGTCAACATCCTGGGAACCCACCTGACACAGACCTTTTTTAACACCAACACTTTCAGTATTCTGCAAACACTTCCTTCCCCTATCCCAGCGTAGAGTGACAATTCGTTCACTGTGATGCGTCTGTCAGCAGTCACCAATTCGTTAACTCTCAGCACATTGTCTGGAGTGTGCGCAGTACGAGGCCTGCCGCTGCGAGGACAAACCTCAATATTGCCGTGCTCGCTTTCATCACGTAACCTGCTTGCCCACCGACTAACTGTACTGCGATCGACAACAGCATCTCCATACACCTTTTTCAACCTCTTTTGGATGTTTCCCACTGTCTCGTTTTCACGGCACAGGAATTCTATGACAGCACGTTGCTTCTGACGAACGTCACGTGTAGCAGCCATCTTGAATACATGCTGTGACGGCGCCACTCACGGTAACAGGTTGAACTAAGTTTGAAAACAAGCGGAAAGGATGTATCTACACATTGTAAAACTTTCACACGTGCAGAATTAAAACTGTATTTTTACAAAAATAGTGTGCATTTCTTTTGGAGTGACCCTCGTATTTTAAAACAAACAGTAAAACACCCCCTTTGCCAGCATCGTCACAACTAAGTTAATTTTCAAGAAAGAGACACCGAGGTGGGCAGGCTCAAACAGTTTCAACAAGCGATACAGACCACACTAACAGCGGATCCTAACTTCCCACATAGAATAAATTCACAACTCTGGCAATAATCACGTAGGGCATGGCAGTAACAACAGAGCCCGCTAACCAGTGATTCGATCTACAGACCGCAATCGAAGGAGCCGACACGCCTCAGACTCATCGATAAAAGACTTCTACAACTGTAGTTGCATTTCAAATAATTCAACATTTTTGTGACTGTACTACATGTGTTGGTGGAAGTTTCACACCGATATAGAACATTTCACGATTGAATGAAAGTGATAAGCTGAAGCAGACGTAACACATAGAAAGGCCTATGTAGTCGTAGGAAATGAAATTGCAACTCCGGTGCACGCTAGATTTAACAGAAAACTAAAATATTGTGTCTGATGGTCCGTATTTCTGACAGACGTATTCCTAACCTCTGATCCGTAGTCAAGGATAGATCTTGACGAAATATCTGTTGATAACATAAACATAATGTATCATGTTGAACACGTAGTCTGTAAATATCTGAGTGGGTCGCTAGGTTCAAAAATGGTTCAAATGGCTCTGAGCACTATGGGACTTAACTTCTGAGGTCATCAGTCCCCTAGAACGTAGAACTACTTAAACCTAACTAACCTAAGGACACCACACACATCCATGTCCGAGGAAGGATTCGAACCTGCGACCGTAGCGGTCACGCGGTTCCAGACTGTAGCGCCTAGAACCGCTCGACCACCCAGGCCAGCCGGTCGCTAGGTAATAAATCGTTAAGTGAATACAATATGACTTTACTCATCCAAATTTACGCGTTTCAGCGTATGCCATCGTCAGATAATATGTCAAAAATAGAACAGTTCGTATAACTATAAATGAAATAAAAAACATTTACGAAACAAAAAACTTACATGCACAATTCTTCTAGACGTGCACACACAATGCACATACCCCGGCACTTACGGTAACCAATGGAGCCGATATTTAGATAAAACTAACGTAACCAACATAAACAGACTGGACGAGCATCCTCAGTGTGTACCAAGTAAATAAATTTTAACACCAGATGCCGTTACGTGAATGGTTATGGGATATTACAGCGCCATCAAGATTGGCGAATACTTTATTATGAATAACAACAAATCGGTACAGTATTTCAAATTTATATTAGAAAGAGACAAAAATATTGCGAATAACGCACACACAGACACAGACACACACACACACACACACACACACACACACACACACACACAGATCGCGACCGCTACGGTCGCAGGTTCGAATCCTGCCTCGGGGATGGATGTGTGTGATGTCCTTAGGTTAGTTAGGTTTAAGTAGTTCTAAGTTGTAGGGGACTGATGACCTCAGATGTTCAGTTCCGTAGTGCTGAGAGCCATTTAAACCATTTTGAACCACACACAGATAATTCTCTTGAACAAGTATGCTAGGTAGGGTACTTAATGTATTGTGACATTGGATTCTCTCAGACCCCATACATAAGACCTATAATCTGGCAGTTTAGATCACACGTATTTCATCCACCGTTTTAATAAATTACAATTGACGCTACAATTTTTATATCCACTGATGTGCCTCAACATTATGGCTGCCTGCTTAATTTCTTGTTTGTCCGACTTTGGAACAAAATACATCACTGATTCTGTGTATCAAGGAGCCGACAGTTTCTTGGTAGGTTTGTCGAGGTATTTCGCATCAGATATCTGCGCACCGGTCACGTAATTCCCGTAAATAGCCGGCCGCTGATTTGCGTACCCGCTGATGGCGCCCAGTAGCGACCCAGGTGCTTCCATAGGATTTACAGCAGGTGTATTTGGGGGCCGAGACATCAGCGTGAGTTTACTGTAATGCTCCTCAAACCACCGCAGCACGGTTCTGGCTCCGAGATGCCGACAATTATACTGCTGAAACATGACATCGCCGTCGGGAATGACATCAACCACGAATGGATGCACCTGTCAGCGTGTCTGCGATTACTACCACCAAGTTCCATTCAAGAGCAGGAGAATGTTTCCCATGGCATAACACTGCACCCACCATACTGCTTCGTGGCGCGCTGCACATTTCGAGCCGCCGTTTACCTCTATAACGGCGTTTGTGGAGACGACCATTGACCTAGTGCAGCAAAAATGAGCAACCCGAAGAGCGGACAAGTTTCCATTGATCGACGGTTGAATCTAGATAGTCCCGTGCCTGCTACAATTGTAGTTGAATATGTCGTTGGATCAACATGTGAACACAAAAGGGTGGTCTGGTGCGGAGCTCCATGTTCAACAATGTACGATGAACGATGTGCTCCGAAACACTTGTGCGTGCACCAGAATTGTGCTGTTTCGGCAGAGATGCTACTTCGCTGAGCAGACAAGCATCCGAACCTCACATTCTGTGATGAGTCATGGGCGTCCAACCGTTTAGCCCCTAGAGGTAGTTTCATTCACCTTCTACCTCTTTCCGCAGATGGTCACGACAGTAGCACGTGAACATTCGCGCAGCCTCGCCGTGTTTGGGATGCTCGTTGGCAGGCTGTGCGTAAAAACAATCTGTCCTTTGTTGAATTTGCTTATCTCGAAGGATTTCCCCATTTGCAGCCCATATCATCGCTAGGGTGATCCCCGTCCGTGTCTGCTCCTCAAAAGTATGCATACTTTTGTTATCGCCTTACGTGACATAGGAAGCTCCTAGACGACATCGAACGTCGCGGTGGTCAGTGCACACAATGTTTTAGCTTACTATTGTGTAGCACATACCAGATGTAAAATACGGGCCCGCATCTCGTGGTCGTGCGGTAGCGTTCTCGCTTCCCTACGCCCGGGTTCCCGGGTTCGATTCCCGGCGGGGTCAGGGATTTTCTCTGCCTCGTGATGGCTGGGTGTTGTGTGCTGTCCTTAGGTTAGTTAGGTTTAAGTAGTTCTAAGTTCTAGGGGACTGATGACCATAGATGTTAAGTCCCATAGTGCTCACAGCCATTTTTTTTTTTTTGTAAAATACGGAAGTGCTAATAGCAAATAAGTACAAAAACATAATTTATTAAAATGGTGGATAAAATACGTGTGATCTAAACTGCCAGATTATAAATCTTATGTATGGGGTGAGACAATCCAATGTCACAATACGTTAAGTACACTACCTCGCATACTTGTTCAAGACAATTATCTGATGAGGGCTTATGCCGAAACGCATCATTTCGAAACAATAAAGTCATTCTGTATTCAGTTACTGACTTATTACCTTGCGACATACTCAGCTTTTTCGTACTACACATACGGTTTATCATGGTCTCTTTTCTCCTGCGTAAGCTTTTATTACGACTTTGTATCATCCTTTATGGCAGAATATTGCAAACGACATGGAAGAAAATTATGTTCGCTCATGTAATTTTAATGTCTATATTACACACGTCTGTCTTCCACTAGTATACCTGCCTAATATCGTGTAGGACCCCCGCGAGCACGCAGAAGTGCCGCAACTCGACGTGGCATGGACTCGACTAAAGTCTGAAGTAATGCTGGAGGGAACTGACAACATGAATCCTGCATGGTTGTCCATAAATCCGTAAGAGTACGAGGGGGTGAAGATATCCTCTGAACAGCACGTTTCAAGGCATCCCAGATATGCTCATTGATGTTCATGTCTGGAGAGTTTGGTGGCCAGAGGAAGTGTTTAAACTCAGAAGACCATTCCTAGAAACACTCTGTATCAATTGTAGACGTGTGGAGTATCACATTGTCCTGTTAGAATTGCCATAGTGCGTCGGAATGCACAGTGGACATGAAAGGATGCAGGTGACCAGACAGGATGCTTATGTACGTATCACCTGCCAGAGTCGTATCTAGACGTATCAGGGGTCCCATATCACTCCAACGGCACACGCCCCACGCCATTACAGAGGCTTCACCAGCTTGAACAGTCCCCTGCTGACATGCAGGTCATGAGATTGCCTTCATACCCACATCTGCTCGATACAATTTGAAACGAGACGCACCCGACCAGGCAACAAGTTTCCAATCATCAGTAGTCCAATTTCGGTGTCAACGGACCCAGGCGAGGTGTAAAGCTTTGTGTTGTGTGATCATCAAGGGGACATGAATGGGCTTTCGTCTCCGAAAACCCATATCGGAAATATTTCGTTGAATGGTTCTCACACTGACACTTGTTGATGTCCCAACACTGAAATCTGCAGCAATTTGCGGAAGGGTTGCACATCTGTCACGTTGAACGATTCCCTTCAATCGTCGTTGGTCCCGTTCTTGCAGGAACTTTTCCCGGCCGCAGCGATGTCGGAGATTTGATGTTTTACAGGATTTCTGATATTCACGGTACACTAGTGAAATGGTCGTCCGGGAAAATCCCTACTTCATCGCTACCTCGGAGATGCTGTGTCCCATTGCTCGTGCACCGACTATAACACCACGTTCAAACTCACTTAAATCTTAATAACCTGCCATTGTAGCAGCAGTAACCGACCTTACAACTGCGCGAGACACTTTTTGTCTTATATAGGCGTTTCTGCCTGCGACGCCATATTCTGCCTGTTTACATGCTATCTCTGTATTTGAATACGCATACCTATACCAGTTTCTTTGCGGCTTCAGTGTATCTACACTGAGCTGTTTGTATAATGCATCATAGCGCTATTGAAATAGCAAAGCGAAAGTCCGGATTCTGACCCTGACGTGCCATTCGGGATTGGCCCACTACCGTGTCATCACCTGCCTATGGAGTCATTGGAAGCGGTATGGCGAGTCTTAGGATCAGTAAACCTCTCTCCCTGTCGATGGCTTTCTTGATTAAGTCGCTACTTTTCACTCAAGTAACTCTCCAGTTGGCACCAGGAGGCTGAGTGGATCCCGTTCCAGTGACCCACCAAGGGAAAAATTTCTGGCAGTCCCGGGAATCGAACTCGTCTCCTCTCAATAGTAGACATGTTGAACACTGGGCTACGCAGGCGGACAATGGTATTAAAAAATACTACGTTCATCAAACAAATTATCATAAAATACATGGTACCCGGGTGGCGACGTAGAGAGAGAACTGTTCCTTCCTAAAATAATTAATGAAAAAGCACAGCCCTATGAGCATACAAGAAATAGTATACAATTATCAAGCAAGTATTTTTGCTATGTGCCAAGTGGTGCTATAGAGCTACACAAGCCGCATAAATATGAGTTGGCGAATATTCTGTTAAAGAATCACAAGAGGAGGAGGTATACTTGAAAAAGACCGAGAGATGTGGGAAGATATCAGTTAGATTACATCTTGATCAGGCAGAGATTTCGAAATCAGGCATTAGATTGTTCGATTTTCCCAGGAGCAGAACACACTTTAATAATGATAAAGAGTAGGCTAAAGCTTAAGAGACTAGTCACGAAGAATCAGTGCGCAAAGAACTGAGATACAAGTATTAAGGAATGAAGAGATACGCTTGAAGTTCTCTGATACCGCAGTTCAGCTGAGGAAGGATGGACATCTCTGAAAAGGGCACCCACAGACCATGGAAAGGAAACCTTAGGTACAAGGAAGGTAGCGCGAATAAATCATGGATAACACAAGAAATACTTCAGTTGATCGACGAAAGAAGAAAATACATAAATGTTGAGGGAAATGCAAGTATACAGAAATGCAAGACAGTTAGGAACGAAGTAAACACGAAATGCAGGGCAGCTAAGGCAATATGGCTCCGTGTAAAATGTGAATAAACCGAAAGAGAAATGATTGTCGGAAGGACTGACTCAGCATGTAGAAACATCATAGCAACTTTCGATGAAATTAAAAGCAAAGGTGGTAACATGAAGAATGCTATCGAAATTCTACTGCTAAATGCGCAGGTGAGAGAGCAAATAGGTGATCGGAGTACAATGAAGACCTCTGAGGAAGACTTGTCTGATAACTGACGATGTGCCATCAGACTTTCGGAAAAACATTATTCATACGATTCGGAAGATCTCAAGAACGGACAAGTAAGAGAATTATCACACAATCAGTATAACAGCTCATGCAGCCAAGTTGCTGACAAGAATAATATACAAACGAATGGAGAAGAGGAGCTGTTGCATGACGATCAGTTTGGCTTTAGGAAAGGTAAAGGCGCCAGAGAAGCAGTTATGGAAGTGCGACTGATAATGAAAGCAAGACTACGGGAAAATCAAGACTTTTCCTAGGATTTGTCGCCTGGAAAAAGAACCAGGCGGGAACCATAAGATTGGAAGACGGAGAACGAAGTGCTCGGATTAAAAAGGGTGTAAGGCAGTGGTGCAGTCTTTCGCACCTACTGCTGAATCTACACATCGAAGAAGAAATGAGAGAAATAAAAGAAAGGTTCCAGGGTGGAATTAAAATTCAAGGTGAAAGTATATCAGTGATAATATTCGCTGATGACACGATCTGCTGAACGAAATTAACAGTCTAATGAGTACAATTATGGATTGAGAGTAAATAGAATAAAGACGAAAGTAATAAGAAGTAGCAGAAATGAGAAAGGGAGGAAGTTAATATTAGGATCGATGGCTACGAAGTAGATGAAGTTACGGAATTCTGCTGCCTAGGCAATAAAATCACGGAGCAAGGAGGACATCAAAAGCAGACAAGCACTTGCAAAAAGGTCTTCCCTGGCCAAGAGAAATCTATTAGTATCAAACACAAGCCTTACAGAAGACAGTTCTGAGAACGTACTTTTGGAGCACAGCATTGTATGGTACGGAGACATGGACTACGGGAAAACTGAACCAGAATTGAATCGAATCCCGTCAGATGTGGTTCTACAGAAGAAATTAGGTAACTAATGATGTAACGAGTCAGGGAGTTCTCCGCAGAATGGGCGAGCAAGAGGATCATTTGGACAACACTGACAGGAAGAAGAAACAGAACGATAGGACATCTGTTAAGATATCAGGGAATAACTTCCATACTACTAGAGGGAGCTGTAGAGCGTAAACATTTTTTGTTGACACCGACTTACATAGGGAAGAACGATCACCAAGATAAAATAAGGGAAATCAGAGCTCGTACGGAAAGATATAGGTGTTCATTCTTTCCGTGCGCTATACGAGATTGGAATGATAGAGAATTGTGAAGGCACTTAAATGTGATTTGCTGAGTATCCATATAGATGTAGATGTAGAACTAGAGGATGACAGAGATTGGAATACATCTAACAAATAATTGACGAGGTCGGTTTTAATTGATACTCTGAGATGAAAAAGTTGGCAAAGGAGAGGAATTCAAGGCCGGCCGCTTCAAACCAGACAGATGACCAAAAAAGCCGAACAATATCCAAGTACCAACGAATTTGGGGGAAATCTATCACAAGGCAAACCACATTAGAATTTGTCTATTGGAAATTAGGTTTTTTCGGGTGGAAACAAGCACGCTGTGATATCTAACCGCCGCCCAACCATACCGGCTAGCGAACAAAATTGAGTCAATGGTATGGAATTAAATTATGTCTCTAAGAACTGGAAACAATATGGAAGAACGTCCAACGCCCAAACGTAAGTGTAAATAACTGCCATAAGATATACCTGCTACAGTTAAACCCACTCAACGGAAGAAAATCTCAAAATACACCTGTTGGAAACAGACAAATTTAGAGTGTATAATGTTATCGACACGCTACCACATATATAGGTCTGTCGAAAGAACAACGACCTCATATGGCATTTATGTACATAGAATCTACACTACTGGCCATTAAAATTGCTACACCAAGATGAAATGCAGATGATAAACGGGTATTCATTGGACAAATATATTATACTAGAACTGACATGTGACTACACTTTCTCCTAATTTGGGTGCATAGATCCTGAAAAATCAGTACCCAGAACAACCAACTCTGGCCGCAATAACGGTCTTGATACGCTTGGGCATTGAGTCAAACAGAGCTTGGATGGCGTGTACAGGTACAGCTGCCCATGCAGCTTCAACACGATACAACAGTTCATCAAAAGTAGTGACTGGCTTATTGCGACGAGCCAGTTGCTCGGCCACCATTGACCACACGTTGTCAAATGGTGAGAGATTTGGAGAATGTGCTGGTCAGGGCAGCATTCAAACATTTTCTGTATCCAGAAAGGCGCATACAGGACCTGCAACATGCGGTCGTGCATTATCCTGCTGAAATGTAGGGTTCCGCAGGGTTCGAATGAAGGGTAGAACCACGGGTCGTAACACATCTGAAATGTAACGTCCACTGTTCAAAGTGCCGTCAATGCGAACAAGAGGTGACCGAGACGTGAAACCAATGCCAACCCTTACCATCACGCCGGGTGATACGCCAGCATGGTGATTACGAATACACGCTTCCAATGTGCGTTCACCGCGATGTCGCCAAACACGGATGCGACCATCATGATGCTGTAAACAGAACCTGGATTCATCCGAAAAAATGACGTTTTGCAATTCGTGCTTCCAGGTTCGTCACTGAGTACACCATCGCAGGCGCTCCTGTCTGTGATGCAGCGTCAAGGATAATCGCAGCCATGGTCTCCGAGCTGATAGTCCATGCTGCTGCAAACGTCGTCGAACTGTTCGTGCAGATGGTTGTTGTCTTTCAAACGTTCCCGTCTGTTGACTCAGGGATCGAGACGTGGCTGCACGATCCGTTACAGCCATGCGGATAAGATGCCTGTCATCTCTACTGCTAGTGATACGAGGCCGTTGGGATCTAGCACGGCGTTCGGTATTACCCTCCTGAACCCACCGATTCCATATTCTGCTAACAGTCATTGGATCTCGACCAACGAGAGCAGCAATGTTGTGATACGATAAACCGCAATCGCGATAGGCTACAATCCGACCTTTGTCAAAGTCGTACAGCAATGGTATGCATTTCTCCTCCTTACACAAGGCAGCACAACAACGTTTCACCAGGCAACGCCGGTCAACTGCTGTTTGTGTATGAGAAATCGGTTGGAAACTTCCCTCATGTCAGCACGTTATAGGTGTCACCACCGGCGCCAACCTTGTGTGAATGCTCTGAAAAGCTGTCATTTGCATATCACAGCATCTTCTTCCTGTCGATTAAATTTCGTGTCTGTAGCACGTCATCTTCGTGGCGTAGCAATTTTAATGGCCAGTAGTGTAGCTTTGATTTGTTGAACAGCTAAAATCGCTGGTACAACCATTAAAGAGCTTTCAATCGTTAACGAAGAAAATTAACTGGACATGACTGATAGTACACACTCTGATAAGTCAACTAGTGACCAGGACGAATGATCTTGAGAGTAAACATTGCACCCAGGAACTACAAGTAACTAAAGACTTAAATATAGTAAATTTATGCAAACTATGTCTCATAGTTCAACTTCTGTTCATTCATTCTGCAAATCTGTCATCGAAACACATTCAAACTGAACCCCAAGTTATAAACACGTCTTTGCCCGGAGGAAGATCGCTGCCAATAAGCTTTCTTTCGCGGCTGGAGGAATCGACTATTGAAACTCGGTAATGAATTACGTCTGCATAAAGTTTAGGCGTAATTTATGTCCATCGTTCCCTTGATCGACCTGTGTGTCTCCTTGCTTTCGTACTGTAGTTCAGGACTTTAATCGGCCATCTTTCATCTTCCATTCTGTCCTCGTGTTGTTTCCACCTCTCTCTGCATTCAGTTGTTTCCTCATTAACACCATGCAGTTTTAGCTCTTTTCAGATATCTTCATTCTTTATTAAATCTCTTCTTTTGCAACCCTTTACTCTTCTCGAGAATCTCACATCTGCTGCTTGTATATTACTGTTATTTTTCTGTTAATTTATCCAACTCTTAATTTCATACAACAACAATACATGGTTCAGACACCGCCTATGTTCGACGTCAACGTCGACAGGTGGCAGCATTGTCAGTGGGTGGGGGTGGGAGGAGGGGGGGGGCGGTCGCAGAGAATAGTGCAACCGCTGTAATGTGTAAACAGAGTGATTCATCTGACGTCCAAAAGGACATGATCATTGGCTTTCGGGCCAAGGCTGGAAGCTTTTCCGAAACGGATAAGTTTATAAATGACTGAGTCTGTAAATTGTTAGCGTGCCACAGTGGATAAATTATGCCATGTTTGGCAAAATAGCGCTATCCACAACCGGCGTCGAGTAACTGTGGTGGACCATGGGCCACAAAGTTGTGGTAATGACTATGGGACCAAACTGCTGAGGTCATCTGTCCCTAGGCTTACACACTATTTAATCACACCGGTGCCCGAGGGAGGACTCGAACCTCCGCCGTGGGAGAGGGGCGCGAACCGTGACAAGGCGCCTTAGATAGCACGGCTACCCAGCGCGGCGAACATTGCCAACATAAATATTAAAAGATATGTTCGAATGGGAATAGCCCTGTTACACTCCTTGTTTTATTTTTGCCTGATACGTCCTTTCCTTCCATTCCTTTATTATTATCATCATCGTCATTATCATCACCTCCTTCCAAAGATTACATGTTAGTGTCTCCCGTTTCAGTCTCTGTCATCTGACCAACTTTACGAGATCTGCCTAGTTCTCTCTTCGCAGTCGATCGAAAATTCACTATTTGTTCGGGCATGCAATTTTCTATCATTCTAGCAACATGAGCGTTCAGTTTAATTATATTTTCTTCTATGTCGCCATTAAAATATTTCTAAATCTCATCTTCTCGTTTCATTCCTTATTGTATACATTTTTTCAGTCACTTACATATCTCATGAATTTCATCCCTGCTACCTGCGTGTTTCTTTACTGTCCATGATTCATGACCATATACAAGAGTTTGATAGAATCATAACTTTATAGAATTTCATTTGTGTTTCCTTTCTTCTTTTTCTTCATTAAATTGTTCCAGTTCTCTCGCAGACAGCTTAAAAATTATTAACCTTCTTCTCAATGCCTTTGTCATAGTAAAACTAATATTACATCCTAGGTAATTGAAGCGAAATTCTTGTTCTAAAATTTTCACTTATATTATTTTCCATCTGACTGGATTTTTCCCTTTGAAGCTCTTATTTTTATCTTATTTGCAGATTGCGTTTAGATTCAATTAACTTATTGATCTTTGTAAGTTACCTTATTATCTGGTTATCAGTGTATAATAGAGTATTTAACTGTATGCTGTATCCTTTTTTTAAATTCCTAACTTTATTTCAACTTTCCACTTCATAACAACGCTGTCAACATGTTACTTAAATAAAGTGGGTGATAGAATACACCCTCATCCTACAACATGGCTTATTAATATTTCATCCGACATTTACGAACCTGAACTTAAAACTGTTTTTGTATTTATAGATAGACTATTTTTTTTTATTTCTTAAGCCGCGCGGGGTAGCCACACGGGCTGAGGAGCCTTGTCATGCTTCGCCCCCCCCCCCCCCCCCTGTTGGAGGTTCGAGGTCTCCCTCGGTCCTGGGAGTGTGTGTGTGTTGTCCTTAGCGTAAGTTAGTTCAAGTTAGATTAATTAGTGTGTAAGCCTAGGGACCGATGGCCTCGGTAGTTTGGTTCCCTAGCAACTTATCACAAATATCCAAACTTTATTTGTGATATTTTCCTTTATTTCTTGGTGTAAGCTTTTGATTGTCCATACGGGATGTGGTGGACAGCCATTGCTATTCATTGTTGCTCATAATTTATTCCTACCAACTCAATCCAAAGCTTTTTCACAATCGATAAATGCCTTTCTGTAAACAAGTGCCCAACATGTCTCGTGCTGTATTAGATTCAGATATTCGCCAGCTAATTTAAATAATCCGAAGGAAGACATTCATCAACTCGAGATGGTTTACGGGGCACTTGGCGTCGAGACAAATTCGCCGCGGAAATGTTTTTGTGATCGTCTGCCACAGAATTAATTCGCCATTGGACCATTAGCTTCATCGCCTTTCGACCTCGCAGCAGCAGGAAGAGAGGCCTAACTCCAATTACGCCGGCCCTCGCGGGTCGTGGGAGTCGTTTTTGCACCTTGGCCCCTGCAGGGTCCGCCTGACGCGTAAATTATGAGCCGCCATTAGAGCAACACGGCGCGCGCCGGCGCCTGACAAATGACGTACTCTCGCAATCTTGACGCTCGCCTGTCTCAGCAACGGGAACATCTTCCTCCGCTGTTAACGGGCCGTGTTGTGCCCGTCACCCAAATGACAGAAAGATGTCTAATTTCTCTTGTCTCTCTGGCCCCATCCCTCACTCTCTCCGAGTTCTCAGAGCTAAGGCGTAGGAAATCCGCCGGTCTCGAGCAACAAACATGTTCTACTCAGCAAATGCTGTGAAATACCATTTAACCGACTGTAATTCTGATAGCCTTGAGAGAGCCAGCCATAACAAAACTCATCCATCTTCTGTGAAAGATATATGATACAATGTATCGTTCAAATGTACGACTGCTGAAGGATAACGTCTAAAGTTATATGATTCTTTTCGACGAACACTAATATGTCAGTCAGTAACAAGTATGCAAAGAAAGAAAACGAATAGTAATGTTTTAATATTCGCTTTATTAAATCGAAAAATGTTACGTACTTTGAGCGTAAACATTCCGAGTCATGGAAAAATTGTTGTTAGAATTACATCACCTTGTAGCTTAGTGCTAGTAAGACGAACTCTATATTACACGATTTGAGCTTCTCATGAAGATAATGGGAGTTGCTTCATAAAAGATATTTTTTGAATAATATACGGAAGTTAATTTATCACAAATGTCAAAACGTATCAGTTGAACTGTACCGCTGCTGCACGTATCTCAAGAATAAAGTTGCAAATGAATAGAAAATAATTTTGGTACTTCTTATTCAGTAGTACTGACAAGAAAAGTTCTTGCCCGCATCTCGTGGTCGTGCGGTAGCGTTCTCGCTTCCCGCGCCCGGGTTCCCGGGTTCGATTCCCGGCGGGGTCAGGGATTTTCTCTGCCTCGTGATGGCTGGGTGTTGTGTGCTGTCCTTAGGTTAGTTAGGTTTAAGTAGTTCTAAGTTCTAGGGGACTTATGACCACAGCAGTTGAGTCCCATAGTGCTCAGAGCCATTTGAACCAAGAAAAGTTCTTGCTTAAAAATCTAGGCGACACGGTCCAAGAAAAGAAGAGATACAACAAACTGGCTAAGAAACGACACCAAAAGAATTTTGGTGCATTCGCGAAAGTAAAACTACTGCACAGGAACTTATTACGAAGGTAAAAGAAACTTTACAGACATACGAGGATCCTAAACATGACTCACACATCAAGTGTAACGACTTTTGTAACATATGTCTAACCTTCAGGGGTCAATCACGCAGTTGTATCATTACCTATACTGATTCCATAAAAGAATAAAGTATAACACCAGGCAATGCAGGCCAAATACGATCAGACTTCAAAGAGAATGGTTCAAATGGTTCTGAGCACTATGGGACTTAACATCTCAGGTCATCTGTCCCCTAGAACTTAGAACTACTTAAACCTAACTAACCTAAGGACATCACACATATCCATGCCCGAGGCAGGATTCGAACCTGCGACCGTAGCGGTCGCGCGGTTCTAGACTGAAGCGCCTAGAACCGCTCGACCACCAACGGCCGGCCTCAAAGAGATTGTATTAATTCCAATTCCAAGGAAACCAGTTGCTGAAGATGTGAAAATTACCACACTATCAGTTTCATAAGTCATGGATGCAAAATACTAACACGAATTCGTTACAGAACAATGGAAAATCCGGTCGAAGATCCGTTCGGATTCCGGAGAAATGTAACAACACGTGAGGCAGTACTAGCACTATGACTTAAAGTAGAAGATGTGTAAGGGAAAGACAAACCTACGTTTATACATTCGTAGACTTAGAGAAAGCTTGACTGGAACACTCTCTTTGCAATTCTGAAGGCAGCAGGGGTAAAATATAGGAGTCGAAGGTTATTTACACCTTGTACACCAGGCGGCAGTTATAGCAGCCGAGGGGCTTGAAAAGGGAAGCAGTGGTTAAGAAGGGAATAACACTGGGTTATAGCCTATTCCCGATAGTTAGGTTAAAACCAACAGTCGATATCACAATAATATTTGTTTATATAACAGTTTAGGCTTATGTTAAAGCAGTCTTCAGAATTTTTGTATCTGCAAGGGTAGAAACGGCGAAGTTATGAACAGTACTATTACATATGGCGTTAAAGTAGAGTAAGGTTGTAGCGTTTACCCCTATGGCTGGCGCTGGCGGCTCCTCGGTTTTCTCGTGATGCCACGATCGAACACTGTGCTGTGACTGATGGCAGTAGAGCCACGTGGGAAATAGTGTGCGATTCGCGCGCTGACTATGGATTACGTCATCACCAGCCAATGGAAAACGCTTCACAAGAACTGAAATGTCGTTGCTGTATGAAATTTGCACAGAAAGTTCTTGTAGACTATGTACAAGCGGATAAGAAGTTAAAGCATTACAAAGCATCAGGCAAGTAGTAATTTATGTTAAAATAAAGTATTCAAACTTACAAAACAACAGACGAAGTAGTGTAGTCTATCACACTGGTATGAAAGACAAACACATCGTTCTTATAAATGTTCTGTTGATAAACGAATAAACTACAGAGCGGTATTATATGCACATACAGGTATTACATAAATACGTAATAACAGATCAAATTACGTTAAAAGATACAACCATTAAAATATATACAAGTCATTGAATATTTACTAGCCAGTGCCCTCTGATAAGACTTCGAAAGGACGCAGTTATCTAACAACATGAAGGTCAAGACGGCCGCCATGATATCATAAAAGTGTGAACTGAAAAAGACGCCGTTGTCATGGTAACGTAACGGCCGAAATGGCAGTTGAGAAACCAGAAAAGTGCGCCTGAGGATGCGACTACGATCAGATAGCGATTCGGATTGACATCAAAGACGGTTGTGCCAACGACTCATAAATGCTGTAGGAAAGTTACTTAGTATCCTCCAGCGCCATTAGTAAGACCATATGTGGTGACAAATCAACAACCAGAGCAGCTGCTGCTGTCAAGGCGCCATAGTGACAGAGTGGCACTTCTGTGTGGACGTTTTCATGTCACGGGCTTCTAGGAACTTGAAGTGTTGTTGGTCATCTGACGTTAAAAGGCTATACAAGTCTTAACAGAATTAGGATACATTAATGGTATTCTATAAATTTGCAGGAATGGAAATATAATACGTTAAAACGATAGATATGCGCCAGTACATATTAAATTAGCTGGTTCCAAAGTACACTATAAAATGATAGCTATGTGGGATAAAGGGCTGGTTCATAATAAAGTGGCGCTAACACACACTACTGACCATTAAAATTGCTACATCAAGAAGAAATGCAGATGATAAACGGGTATTCATTGGACAAATATATTATACTAGAACTGACATGCGATTACATTTTCACGCAATTTTTGTGCATAAATACTGAGAAATCAGTACCCAGAACAACCACCTCTGGCCGTAATAACGGCCTTGATACGCCTTGGCATAGAGTCAAACAGAGCTTGGATGGCGTGTACAGGTACAGCTGCCCATGCAGCTTCAACACGATACCACAGTTCATCAGCTCGGCCACCATTGACCAGACGTTTTCAATTGGTGAGAGATCTGGAGAATGTGCTGGCCAGGGCAGCAGTCGGACATTTTCTGTATCCAGAAAGGTCCATAAAGGACCTGCAACATGCGGTCGACCATCATGATGCTGTAAACAGAACCTGGATTCATCCGAAAAAACGTTTTGCCATTCGTGCACCCAGGTTCGTCGTTGAGTACACCATCGCAGGCACTCCTGCCTGTGACGCAGCGTCAAAGGTAAATGGTCTCCGAGCTGATAGTCCATGCTGCTGCAAACGTCGGCGAACTGTTCGTGCAGATGGTTGTTGTCTTGCAAACGTCCCCATCTGTTGACTCAGGGATCGAGACGTGGCTGCACGATCCGTTACAGCCATGCAGATGAGACGCCTGTCATCTCGACTGCTAGTGGTACAAGGCCGTTGGGATCCAGCACGGCGTTCCTTATTACCCTCCTGAACCCACCGATTCCATATTCTGCTAACAGCCATTGGATCTCAACCAACGCGAGCAGCAATGTCGCGATACGATAAACCGAAATAGCGATAGGGTACAATCCGCCCTTTATCAAAGTCGGAAACGTGATGGTACTCATCTCTCCTTACACGAGGCATCAAAACAACGTTTCACCAGGAAACGCCGGTCAAGTGCTGTTTGTGTATGAGAAATCGGTTGAAAACTTTCCTCATGTCAGCACTTGTAGGTGTCGCCACCGGCGCCAACCTTGTGTGAATGTTCTGATAAGCTAATCCTTTGCATATCACAGCATCTTCTTCCTGTCGGTTAAATTTCGTATCTGTAGCACGTCATATTCGTGGTGTAGCAATTTTAATGGCCAGTAGTATACATGTGAGACATGAATAAATAGTGTTATTGTAATTAATTTTCATAAAACCAAGATAAGACAGGATACAAGGTTCAAATGGCTCTGAGCACTATGGGACTCAACTGCTGAGGTCATTAGTCCCCTAGAACTTAGAACTAGTTAAACCTAACTAACCTAAGGACATCACAAACAACGATGCCCGAGGCAGGATTCGAACCTGCGACCGTAGCGGTCTTGCGGTTCCAGACTGCAGCGCCTTTAACCGCACGGCCACTTCGGCCGGCAGGATACAAGGCATGAGCCGTAAATTACAACAGGGAAAGCAGATCCTTGTGTTTAAATCATAATCTGATAAAGCTCAAAATATGCTTTCTCTTGAAATTCTATGTGTTCGTTATACAATCTGTGCATTGAGCAAGCAGTAAAAGAAACCCAAGAAAAATTTCAAGTAGGAATTAAAGTTTAAGGTGAAGATATAAAAACCTTGATGTTAGCCGATGACACTGTAATTCTGCCAGAGACAGGAAAGGACTTGGAAGAGGAGTTGAGCGGAATGGACTAGAAACGAGACAAATGAAGTAGTAGAGCAATTGGTTATTTGGGTAGCAAAATAACTGATGATGACTGAAGTAGAGACGATATAAACTGTATACTGGCTATGACAAGGAAAGCGTTTCTAAAGAAGAAAAATTTGTTAACATCGAACATAGACTTATGAGTTAGGAAGTCTTTTCTGAAGGTATTTGTCTGGGGTGTAGCAACGTATGGAACTGAAACATGGACGGTAAAGTGTAGATAAGGAGAAAATAAATTTTTTTGAAATGTGGTGCTACAGAAGAGTGTTGAAAATTAGATGGGTTATCTCACGTAGCTCAGGAGGAAGTACTGTGTAGACTGGGGGAGACAAGAAATTCATGGCACAACCTGACTAAAAGAAGGGATCGTATGATAGGATACGTTCTGAGACACCGATGGATCACTAGTTCAGTATTGGAAGCGAGTTTGGAGGGTAAAAATCGCAGAGGGAGACCAAGAGATGAATACAACACGCAGATTGAAAGAGGATGTAGGTTGCAGTAGTTATTCGGAGATGAAGAGGCTTGGACAGGATAGAGTAGCATAGGGAGTTGCATCAGACCAGTTTTCGTACTGAAGGCCACAACAACAATTCCGTGCAGGCTTATTTGTTGTTTATTTATTTTTGCATTGCTTTTTGAAAACTTGCCCACCTCTGTGTCTAAAGCAGTTCGCAGAGTACACGGGATGTATTGAAAAACCTCTTAGTAGAGTTTTCATCTATATCTACATGATTACCCTGTCTATACGTAACTGTTTCGCAGAGGATTCATAGAACCGCCTTCAGACTGTTCTTCGGTCGTTCCATTCTCGAACGACGTGGCGAAAATGAGCACCCAAATATCCGCTTTCTCTTATTTTCTTTCGATGGTCGTTTCTCGCTGAATATGTGAGAGTGCCGTGAAAGATCTAGCAGCAATGAAAAAGTCTTTGTTTTAATGGTTGCTGCCTATATATCACATCAGTGTCAATGCCTCCCCTATTTCATTGTAAGACAAAACGAGTTACACTTTTGTGAACATTTTCGATGTTCGCTGTCAATCCGATCTGATAAGTATCTCATATCGTGCAGCAGTACTCCAGAAGAGGACGGACAAACTTAGTGTAGGGAGTCACTTCAGTAGAATTTTTTCATCTGTTCAGTGTGTAAGTAGGCTGTTGAGGCTTTTATGTTGGTAACGCCATGTAGGGCTGTATATGAAAATCACTGACTGTGCTGTGTGCAGTCTGTGGCTGGTTTGCATTGTTGGAATTTGCTATTGTAGTGTTGGGCAGTTGGCTGTTAACAGCGCGTAGCGTTGCGCAGTTGGAGGTGAGCCGCCAGCAGTGGTGGATTTGGGGAGAGAGATGGCGGAGTTTTGAGAGCGGATGATCTGGACGTGTGTCCATCAGAGACAGTAAATTTGTAAGAATGGATGTCATGAACTGATATATATGTAGTATGACTTTTGAACACTATTAAGGTAAATACATTGTTTGTTCTCTATCAAAATCTTTCATTTGCTAACTATGCCTCAGTAGTTAGTGCCTTCAGTAGTTAGAATCTTTTATTCAGCTGGCAGTATTGGCGCATGCTGTATTGCAGTAGTTTGAGTAACGAAGATTTTTGTGAGGTAAGTGATTCATGAAAGGTATAGGTTATTGTTAGTCAGGGCCATTCTTTTGTAGGGATTTTTGAAATTCGGATTGCGTTGCGCTAAAAATATTGTGTGTCAGTTTAAGCAGTCATTTATAATTTTTCTAAGGGGGCGTTTCAAGTGTTCTTCCTATAAAACAGTCTTTCTTTTTCCTTATCCACGACATTTTCTATGTAATGGTCAAATTTAAGCTGTTCTTAATTGTAATCTCTAGGACTTTAGTCGAATCGACAACCTTTAATTCTGTGTGACTTTTCATGTAACCGAAATTTTATAGTACTCAAGCGGTGTACCTCACGCTTTTCACTGCTTCGGATCAATTGATACTTTTCGCACAACATTGTTATCATGTGTAAATCATTTTGCAATTTGTTTTGATCAATGATGACTTTGCTAGACTCTAAATGACAGCTTCATCTACAAACAATCTAAGGAAGCCACTCAGTTTGCCTCCTTAATCAATGTAGATTAAGAACTCCAGAAAGGTTACAATACTCCCTTGGGGAACCTCAAATATCACTTGCATTTCCTAGATGAGTTCCCGTCAATTACAGTACTATGAACTATGAAATCACAAATCCAGTCCTATAACTGAGTCGATTCTCCATAGGGATACAGTTCCAGTGCAGTCCGCTTGTTAGGAACGATGCCAAAAGCCACCTGGAAATCTATAAATGTGGAATTAACTTGATATCCCTTCAGCATCATCATCAGCATCATCGTTTTCCAACTACAATTTCCCAGGGCAGGTGTACCAGCGCTCGTCATCTCCTTCTGTCTTCATGTATCTGTTTCCGGACTGCTTTCTACTTGTGCCCTTTCTCCTCCAAATCTGATCTTACAGTCTCTATGCAACGCTTTCTTGGTCTTCCCCGTACTCTTCCACATACGAGGTTCAGGTTGAAATACTTTTCGGCAGGTCTTTCGCTGTTCATTCTCACTATGTGACCATACCACTGGAGCCTGAGTTTCTGTATGACACTGCTAACAGCTACTTTCCTATTCGCCTCATTCCTAATTTTGTCCCTTCTAGTTGTTTCATTTATAGTTCTAGTGCATCTCATTTCAGTTGCTTGAGTTCTGCTAAGGTTCTTGATTAGTGGGGTACGTGTTTCTAAACCACAGGTTAGGATTGGTGCGACATATGTTTGGTACATGGTCGCTTTTGCTTTTCGTGGCATTTTATCGTCCCAGAAAACATTTCTGACTAGACTGTAAAAATTGGATGCTTTTTGTATTCTGCTGAGTACTTCGTGCTTAATGGTGCTGTCTTTCGAGATCATGCTTTGACTCCCTCTAGAAATGTATTTGAGGTTGTTCCTTACCTGTTGATAGTCATTCCTACTCTCTTTGTTTTACTTATTTTTAGCCCGAAATTTTTGAATGTGTTGTTCCAAACACAAGTTTCTTCTGTGCCCCAGCTTTTGTCTCTCCCCACACTATCAAATCATCAGTAAAAACCAGGTCATTTGGTTCGCTGTGATATCCCTTGTCGATTCCTTACTCTAACAAGATAATAATAGAGATATCAAGTTATACAGCACCACTTAAAATATGTACATATAAAAATTATAATCAATTAGAAAGAATATGAAATAAAATAACAAAGAAACAAAAACAAATGTGCTTGCATTAAGTTCATCTAACACCAATTTTTGCTGCCACCCTTTGGTTTGCGGCTACGCCGGTATATCTTCGACTTTTGTCTGCATCGGGTAGGAAAATAGAATTACAGCCACCTGTGCATTTCCTGCAAATATTACCCATATATAGACTGTCTTCTATAGTTTAAATAGCCCATTGGTAAGTGTGTTGCTCGTCTCGACCGAATACACGAGAGAGAGAGACGACGAGGAAATGGACAGAGAGAGAGGGATTGGTGGTCATGGACAGAGAAAAGAGGAAGAATGAGATAGACTAATAGAAGATTGGAGTAATTACACACTTGTGCAACGCCAGGTACTCAGGTAGTTAATTATATATTATTGAGCAACTTGGCAAAAACATCGAGTCATCACAATTTAGATGAACACACTATTGTTTTTATGGTTACTAATACGTCTAAATTAAACTATACTTCAATTCACAGACACATCACTTCACTGATCACACAGTGACTTCACGCTACTTAACTTACATTCATGCATTTACTCATTGTAGTCACTGTCACTTAAGTATCACTTAACAACATTAGTATTACAATTGGGGCCGTAATTGCCCATAACTATTCTCAAATTTCCACCCTTTTGTTTCGTCTGATCAACATGAATATACTACATTCAAATTACTGCTGTTTTTGAAGTGTTCAGTGAAATGAAGGTAACATTACTATTATTTCAGTTCTTGATTTTATATATTATCAAAGCAGCTATTAATTATTAAACACTGGACCATATTCCTGACTATGGACCACCTCATTTTATGTTGAGTCATGTTTCTTATGTACATTTATTTGAGCATGAAATAACAGAAAAATATTATTTAAGACTTGTATTTTGCAATTTACAAAATTTAAATACCAATACATGGGAAAATAAGTGACACAACTGTTCATTTGCCCCATACACCCTCGAGTTCCTTTACATATTATAATTCTCCTTTGATGAATACCTTAACTGACGGTTGAATTTTTCTGATTACATTCTTTGTACACAGAAAATTCCTTTCCTTAGACGAGATCCACAGTTTCCCGCTTCTTGTCTTACTCACCTCTGACCTAGTTTTGCAAACTTTAATGACAACACTTGCTGCAACCTCACCCTCATCTTGATAATAAAACAATATTTAATTTTAGACGCTTCTCTCTGACTCAACGACTTTTTAAGTATTTCTCTTACAATTCAGTTGCATCTGGACCATAATATCAATATTGCCGCCCATCTGTTTTCTTTTGCTGTTTATTCTTCGTTATTTACTGTAGTGTAACCTGCAATTGTATTAAAAAAAGATATTTTAAAATCCATTATTTACAACCGTACCGGCAGCGTAACATAATTTGACAAGTATATCGAAATTTAGGATCATAGTTACGTCTCATGTTATACAAACTCTCATACAAGGCAAATTTATTAAGAATATATGTGACAGCTCATTGGGAGAAATGAGAGTAATGTGCCACATTTAAATTTTCTGGCCTGTTTATGATCACACCAATGCCGATTTAGTTATCTGGCCGTTTACTAGAGCGCAGCGCCTATCGGAGTTCGAAATGCACGACAAAATAAACGTATACAATAATTGTACAGGTCTACTCAACAATATAAATCGAGAGTGGCAGCTTGAACTGTAGTCATGGGGAGCATAGATAAGGGAAACTACGGTACTGCTGAGATTTATTCCCACCGCCCCATCACTGACTTCTTCCCTTTCATTCACCATGTCGGCAGCTCGTTGTGTCGTGGTCGTGTTCTCGCTTCCCGAACACGGGGGTCCCGGATTCGATTCCTGGCGGGTCAGGAATTTTCATCTGCCTCGAGATGACTAGGTGTTTGTGTTGTTCTCATCATTTCATCATCATTCATGAAGGTGGCGAGTTTTGACTGAGCAAAGGTTGGGAATTTATACGGGTGCTGATAACCTCGCAGTTGAGCGCCCCAAAAACCAAATATCATCATCATCATTCACCATCACTCCTCTTTTAACGTCTCCCAGACCTGTGTTTCTAATATACACTCTGAACCTGTTTAGCTCATTCCTAGATATGTTGCTTGTAACACTGTTATGTAGCTTACATTTATTAGCATTCCTGATTAACGTCTGTGTTTCGTCCAAAGGAGCTAATACCTCCTTGCTTCCACTTGGCGTGTGAACAGCACATGCTCAGTTCCTGAGCCACAGTAGTCACACAATGTTTATGGTCTCCTTCCTATTCCATCTAAGTACTGAAGTTATGGAATATGTCCTGACATTAAATAAGCCACATCTACATTGATGTGACAAAAATAATGGGATAGCTATATGCACATAAAACACATACTGGTAGTTTCGCATATGCAATGTAGAAAAGGGCAGTGCATTGGCGGAGCCGTCATTTGTACTCAGGTGCTTCACGTGAAAAGGTATCCGATGTGATTATGGTCGCACGAAAGGAATTATTACACTTTGAACACAGAATGGTAGTTGAAACTGGACCAATGGGTTTAACCATTTAGGGAATCGTTCAGGAATTCAGTATTCCTAGATCCACAGCGTCAAGAGCGTGCCGAGAATACCAAATTCCAGGTATTGCCTCTCACGACGGACAACACAGTGGCCGATCGCCTTGAATTAATGATCGAGAGCATCGGCGTTTGCGTAGAGTTGTCAGTGCTAACCGACCGGCAACAGTGTGAAATAACCGCAAAAACCAATGTACGACGTACGACGAATGTATCCGATAGGACAGTGCGGCGAAATTTGCCTTTAATGGGCTATGGCAACAGACGGCCGACGCGAGTGCCTTTGTTAACAAAACGACAACGCCTGCAGTGCTATCCTGGGCTCGTGACCATATCGGTTGCACCATAGACGACTGTAAAACCGTGTCCTGGTCAGATGAGTGCCGATTTCAGTTGGTAAGATCTGACGGCAGGGTTCGAGTGTGACGCAAACACCACGAAGCCATGGACGCAAGTTGTCAACATAGCATTGTACAAGTTGTTGGTGGTTCCATAACGGCGTGGGCTGCGTTTACATGGTATCGACTGGATCCTCTGGTAGAATTGAACTGATCGTGGACTGTAAATGGGTAAGTTCGGCTACTTGGAGACCATTTGCAGTCATTCATGGGCTTCATGCTCCCAACGACGATGGAATTTTTATTGATGACAATGCACCGTATGTTTTGTCCGCGACTGGTTTGGGAAACATTTTGGACAATTAGAGCGAATTATTTGGCCACTCAGATAGCCCGACATGAATCCCATCTAACATTTATCGGGCATAATCGAGACGTCAGTTCATACACAAAATCCTGCACCGGCAACGCTTAGGCTGTTATCGACGGCTGCAGAGGCAGCATGGCTCAATGTTTCTATAGGGGACTTCCAACGACTTATTGAGTCAAGCCACGTCGAGTTGTTGCACTACGCCGGCAAAAGGAGGTCCGACACGATGTTTGGAGGTATGCTATGACTTTTGTTACCCCAGTTTCCAATTGGCTAGCGTGATTCATCTATAGGCTCTGATGTTGAGAAGAATACTGTATGCTTGGCATTTCCACTGTTCCACTCACATTGTCATTCGCCGAGTATCCCTTCTCTAAGATTATTTTAGAACCCATAATTTCTGAAACATTTTTCAGTATTTTGCGACAAGATATCTATCTTACTGTGGTATCTGTGGAACATGGAATGACGGGAAGAATCTCCGCTGTTGGAGTACTGTGGCTTAGGTGTACTGATGCTTAGGAGAATCATGCACTGAATACGTGTTGTCCCAGTATAGTACCAAACTGCACCGGTGGGCCCACAAATTTGCTGTGAAATGAACGACAGAGATTACTATTGTATTGTGGTACAGTTATACTACATGAAAGTATACGATAACACAAACAAAAACGTTCCAGTAAACTATCCGTTTGCGGGATCTACGTCTGTTGAAATGCTCTGCAAGCCACGGAATATGGTGGGTCATTTCGAGAGACTTGTTGAAAAGATCCCGCCAATTGCTAACCGAATCGTTGCATCGAGAACAGCCTCTACCTCTACCTCTGCTTCTTGTTTATTTCTTGCTTTTCTAATAGGAAGGGAGTGGGAAAGGCAACAATAATTGACAGAAACAATTGTGAAAGATGAATATGTGCCACTTACCATGATCCAAATGTAATAGAGCTGTATCTCCTTAGTGTAGGTAACATTACTTGGTATAAGAAAATAAATTCTTACCCGGTAACGTAATGTTGGTTTTTGGCTTCAGTTCTGGGCCAATCCAAGGCTGGCAGTTCTTTGTGAAGTGAAAACGTATTCGTCACGAAAGTCGAGGGGACTCGAATGCTATGTGAGTAGGCAGGCAACCCGCTCTGGCCATGGCCATGTCATCGTGAGGGGGGCGGGGGCGGGGGGGGGGGGGAGGGGTGTCCATGGCGCTTCTATTGTCTAGTAATGACTCCAACTCAGATCGTACTACCGAGAGAGACCAGAAGAGGCAGAGGTCAGAGCGTATCTCTTCTCGGTAAACAATCAAACACAATCATGAGTGCCGAGCGGTTCTAGGCGCTTCAGTCTGGAACCGCGCGACCGCCTGCCTCGAGCATGGATGTGTGTGATGTCCTTAGGTTAATTAGGTTTAAGTAGTTCTAAGTTCTAGGGGATTGATGACCTCAGATGTTAAGTCCCATAGTGCTCAGAGCCATTTGAACCATTTTCTCCCACTCTCTCTCTAGTCATCATTAGTGCAAATTTCCACTCGAATAATTTTAGTTTTGCTTAGGAGCAACGACCCACTCAGCGGTATAACCAAAAGATACTCCAGTTGAGCAAATAAATTAGTACCAACAAATGTCGTAACGTGCCACACACACACACACACACACAGCAGAAACTTCCAACAACGCCGTCTCACATCAGAATGAAGTTCAGAAACCACTGCTGGAGCTTCCAGCGGCAAATCTGACGAGCCAACCGAGCCCACACCCTAATCTGGCAGACGACTCCAAAATTCAGCAACAGTCTCCGGGCCAGAGTATCACAGGACCCCACCGGACCTCCACACCAGACAGGCAGGCAGAACAAGTACGCCGACGCCAGTTAATCACCACCGCATGGCCAGCACAGCGGCGAGTCGCCTCCGCCCCAGACCACTCTGCTCGTATTGCGAGGGACAACAACCTTACCAAAAGGTTGAAGATTAGATGGGTAGACCAGGTAACTAATGAAGAGGTACTGGATAGAGTTGGGGAGACGATAAATTTGTGGCATAACTCGACCAAAAAAAGGGATCTCTTGATAGGACACATTTTCAGACATCAAGAGATCACCAATTTGGCACTGGAGAGAGCTGAGAGAGGGGGGAGAGGGGGGGGGGATACAGTAAGCAGATTCACAAGGATGTAGGTTGCAGTAGTTATTTGGAGATGAAGAGGCTCGCATAGGATAGAGTTGCACGGAGAGCTGCATCAAACCAGTCTTCGCACTTAAGACCACAACAACAACAACAAACGTATGTTCATATCTGTTGCGAGATGAGTGTGAGGTAGTGTCAGTGTGAAAGCACAGAGAGTAGCGGAATCTTTGTGTGCTTAAAGTATCGACAATTGGATGGGAAAGTTTTTCTGAATGGATTAATTGGTAATTCACTCCATGTGCTGTTCCAATTCCAAAGTGTGGAACATAACTGGAAGCGAGTGAGGTTTCCGATGAAGGAGCAGATTTCAGCATAAAAAACGTGGGACCCACAAAGTGCATTGTTTGACAAGTTTGCATTTATACTGAGATTTTTCCTAGCATTTATAGCAAATCCTGGGACTTTCTTACTAATGTAGTAGAAGCATGTTCTGAAATATTCAACATTATTTACATATAAGAAAACTCACTCTCAGGAATGAGTTTGTTGGTTTTGTGACTTTCACCTGATTAAGAAACGAAGGATTAATTTGCTGCATGCCGTTTATGTTCTTGTTCGTTACAAATGTTCGGCTGTTTATTTCCCAATATATTACAATTTACGAAGATGTGGTTAGAAAGGAATCTAAGAGCACATTTAAATTACTGTCAGTGAAACGAGTAACAATGACATTTGTATTCTTGCTTGATACAAATGTTAAGCTTCTTTCGAATATGTTGAGATTTCCGGGTCTCCACTCACCAACGGGAGAAACTGGTGGCACTCGCGGCTTACTGGGTCGATTGCTAACGAGTTTCATGATCGCATCGAGTGCCAAGTCATACAGACGTCACTTCACAGTAACCTGGGAGTGAAACGAACTTTTTCGCTATCTTCCTGTGTCACTCCATTAGAGCGGACGAAAATCAGTAAACGTGCTTGTCTTTGCAAAAGACTGATGGTAATGTAACCTCCCCGCATGAAATTAGAAAGTCAATGATTATAAAAAAATGTGCCAAATGTTGTCTTCCCACAAAATTGAATAATAAAAATGAGCCAAATGTAAACTCCCCACAAAAATTAAGGAATGATGATTGCTCATTAAACCCACAATAATGTTAATTAAGTAATGAACCATGAACTGAATGTAACATCTCAACAGAAATAATTAAACCTGATAAATTTTATAAGGGCAGCAGCGCTGACCTTCGGCCCTGTGAAATAATTAAACCTGATAAATTCTTACCTCAGTAAAACTGCATCTATATCTGCTCTTATTTTTCGGCACAGCTTCGTGCAATGCTAGCCTACATTTAATTTTGATTCTTGAAGGAAATGCATAGGAAATATTATTTAACTTGAAATGATTCCTTTTCTTTAAAAAAAGTTACTTTATAGAAAAATTATTATTGGGGCATTTTTGAACAAATTAATTACAATTAACATACGTTATTAGCTGAGCGCAATGCTGCTTCATTACCTTCTACAATAATACACATCGTCCACCACAATCCTGACCAGATTCGGAAGAACACCACGCCGTCGACGCATGCCGACGCCCGCTCAGTACAACCGTCCACTCGCTACAACTACTGCCGACAGACTACTACTATTGCAGACAGAGTGCAACTACTGTTCCTGCCGACTCACTACACGCAACTGTACCAGACTGCTACTACTATCCAACTGTCGACTCGCGCGGTCAAGCGCAGACTAGCCACGATAAATAACTCTCTGGTCAGAGATTCTGTCATGCCTCGCCATGGCTGGTAATGAATACATGCGTGTTTCATAACCCTCCACTGGGGGGGGGGGGGGGGGGGCAAAAATTTGGCAGCGATCGTGAGTCTTTTGGACTTGCCATGAGCAACAAATTTTTTCTTAACTAACTAACTTTACAGTCACAGAATATACAGATATATAGGTGTAGAACACGAACTAAATATAGTGCACATGCACTGAGTACAGAACTGTATATGCACTGAGTAGAAATCATGTTAACAAAATGACAAAAGTGCACATGCACTGTAGTTCAGAACATATTTGCAAATCACAAAAATGTATAGGCCATAAATACAAATCATGATAACAAAATGATTTTTTTCACTATGTCACAAGAATTAGGATAGGAAAGGGAAGGATTGCGTCATGGTTGTAGCACTTTAGGTTGCACGCAGCTGCACTGAAAGTCCATATTTTTCTACAGAAGCACAACACCAAGTGAGACAATCTGAAGTTCTTTTCCCAGAAGTATTAATCAGCGTAGCCAAGACACTGAAATGTCTAGTAATATTCCATGTTATCTTTTTGGTAGTACATTAGGTACACCAAACAGTGGGATCATAATAGCATCTCCATCGCTCACGGTGGTGGACAGCATGTCGTGTCAACACCACGTTCTTGTAAGGTACACCAACGTAGAATTAGTGCAAAAACCAAATATAGTGCTCCATGATCATGAGGATATACAGGACAAACGGATATTGCAGTAATTCCAGGTAATTAGGTTAGAAGGTGAAGGACATTAAGTCACATACTAGTCTTCATTCAGAATTACACTAGTAAAGGGTGGCACTCATTGCCCAGTTATTGAACATTTCTGTACCATGTATGTAGTATTACAGAATAATGTTCATGAGTAACTTTACAGAGAACATTGGCACTCATTGCCTAATTGCAAACCATCAGAATTCATTTACAGAGAACATCGGAACTCATTGTCTAATTACAAACCATCAGAAGTCATCATAGTATTACAGAATAATGTTTACATAATAATATTCATGAATTGTTTTTACAGAGAACATTGGCACTCATTGCCTAATTGTAAACCATCAGAAGTCATTTACAGAGAACATTGGCACTCATTGTCTAATTACAAACCATCAGAAGTCATCATAGTATTACAGAATAATGTTTACATAATAATATTCATGAATTGTTTTTACAGAAAACATTGGCACTCATTGCCTAATTGTAAACCATCAGAAGTCATTTACAGAGAACATTGTCACTCATTGCCTAGTTACAAACCATCAGAAGTCATCATAGTATTACAGAATAATGTTTACATAATAATATTCATGAATTGTTTTTACAGGGAACATTGGCACTCATTGCCTAATTGCAAACCACTGGAAGTCATTTACAGAGAACATTGGCACTCATTGCCTAATTACAAACCATCAGAAGTCATCATAGTATTACAGAATAACGTTTACATAATAATATTCATGAATTGTTTTTACAGAGAACATTGGCACTCATTGCCTAATTGCAAACCATCGGAAGTCATTTACAGATAACATTGGCACTCATTGCCTAATTACAAACCATCAGAAGTCATCATAGTATTACAGAATAATGTTTACATAATAATATTCATGAATTGTTTTTACAGAGAACATAGGCACTCATTGTTTAATTACAAACCATCAGAAGTCATCATAGTATTACAGAATAATGCACATAATTAATCTAATTAAAGTAATCATTGCCATTCATATTTTTGGCTAGCAATGCATTGCGTTAGGTAATTACTGGGGAATGAAAATATTTGCTTTTAAATTATTGCTGCAAATGAAGATGTGTAACGTCATTCGTCTTGAGTCAGCTGTAGCAAGATTATGAAACAAGAGGAGTATATGTAATCACATTCATAAATGACATGGGTTTAATGAACAACTGCTTATAGTACATTAATTTCATAAATAATTTCTCCTGCAAAATATACAAAAATTGATTATTAAACTGAAAGAAGAAACGCATTTTATGCTGAAAAGTAGTGAACTTCGAATTAACAGGTAGTGAAATGTGTATAAAAAATATGTGTGTTCCCTAGCTGTCCTTTCCAAAACCTTCAGTCATCCTACTATGCAATATAACACATACTGTCAAAACGAACTGCAACAAATACTTAAATAACTACATAGCATAAATACATAAACTTCAAAATCATCCTCATCTGTAAAGAAAAAAACTTCATTATCCATCACTTCATTATCCATATTATCATAACCCCATTATTATCATCACCTGTAAAGAAAAACTTCATTATTCATAGTAGCATATTCTTCATCATTATTCATCACCATTCATTATCATCTGCAAAAAAAAAAATTCACTTCATTATTCATTACACAATTATTCCTTATTTATAGCATATTTCCTCACTAAAACTAAGATGTGAAGTTCTGTCTGACAGCCTGCATCAATCGCTTCGTATTCTGAAAGAAAAAATTAGTTAAGACAGCTATTCTACGATGTGTATAGTATATTCTTGTTAATGCTTGTTAATCTTGATCCATTTACTTTTCCTCATGAGGTATTGCATCTTCTTTCGGTTATTCCGTAGGTGAAATTCCCATTTCTGTTTAATTTATTTCCTTTACACGTTATTTCTTTCTGAAAATGATGAACAAACATTAATGTCTTGCATTTAAATCATATACCCATTAAAGAAAAACTGGTTTATAGTAACAAAATTTGAGCATACAGCATACCATGACAGAAAACGTAATATGTCAAAAAAAAATATAGACAGTGTTCAAATGCAAAAATGTACCCAGAATATCAGAATGCAGCAGCAAACAAAAAGGTAAAGTAGTCACGATGTTGGGATATCATAAGGCAAAAATGTCAAAGTCAACTGGTGTTTTCTATATCTTAACTATTTCATAGTGCATACAAACAAAACATGAAAACAATCGTACATACATAAAAAAATGATGACAAGAAATGTGACCCTCTTTGTGTTTAGCTTGTATGTTGTGTAGTTAATAGAGGCGAGAATTAAAGACTTTAATGGAGAGAGAATTTAATAAAATTAATATGTCACTAGATAAAATTGCATAATTATTCATAAGATATGTAAGTTTATCTGGAAAAATATGCACGGTCTGATGTGTAACGACAAGAAGAGCGACCTTCTAACCTTACCTTGCCGGGCACTTGCCAAGAAAAATACGACAATCATCAGTAATTAGTCATATAAATATAATTGCATAAGTGGTCATAAAATGTGTAAATTCATCTGGAAATGGCACTACAGCATGTTAAATCATAAAGTATCTTCATTCAATAAAAGGTTTAATATTCGATATGTGGTGGTTTCCTTTGGATTTTCTGGTTCTCAAAGTTTCGACGTGTACAACATTGGGGTGAGGAATGCTGCGAATCCGATATGGACCTGCGTATAGAAGTTCAAATTTGCTGCACCTACCTTTTATTTTGTTGGATAAATAGTGTGTACGTACTAATATCTTCTGTCCAACGTGAAAGTCACGGCGTATACAAACCTGTTTTTGTTGTCTTCTCCGGCGCTCTGCGGCACGTTTGATGTTGTTCAGCGCAATGTCAATTATTTCATGGTGTCGTAGTCGACGAGATGTAGGAAAGTTTACTAATTCTTTAATTTTGTTATGTGGTTCAACATTTTTCAGTATAACAGACGGAGATAGCATAGTGGATTCATTTGGTACGGAATTAATTACATCCTGGAATGAGTGTATGTGTGTGTCCCAATCAATATGTCTTTTATGGCAGTATATTCAACACAGTTTACCAATTTCTTTCATTAATCGTTCACAAGGGTTCGAAGAAGCATGGTACCTGGATATATAGATCGGAGGAATGTTTCTAGCTCGTAACATACGTGTCCATACAGCAGATCGAAACTGTGATCCATTGTCAGAAATTACTTTCAACACATGCCCTACATGAAATAGAAAATGTTTTACAAATGCTTTCGAAACAGTTTTAGCAGTAGCCTTGCGTAACGGAGTGAAGGTAACAAATTTTGAAGTGAGTTCGACAGCGACAAAGATGTAGCAAAAACCTCTAATAGTTCTGGAAATCGGACCAAAAATGTCTACAGCGGCTATGTGTCTTAATTTAACAGGTACAATGGGATATAATGGAGGAATATGTGAAGTCGTGTCTGACTTAGCTTTCTGGCAGATTTTACATGACGCTAAAACTCGTCGAATACGTTTCTCCACGTTCGTAAAATAACAGTTATGTCTCAGTATAAGAAAACATTTTCTGGCTTCGTAATGTGCGTAACTTAAATGAGTATACCAGATTAATTTGTTAACAACCTCGTCAGGAATGCATAATAACCAATTGTTTTTGTCAGGATGAGAGCGGCGAAACAGAATATTATTGCGTACAGTGTAATGGTTTCTAATCGTAACATTATTCCTATCTTGCCAGAGGTGTTTAATCTCTTTCCACACGTTGTCTTTATTTTGCTCTTGTGCTATGTCCTGTAATGACGACGAAATGAAATTGTCAAATGGAACTTGTTGAATGTACATGACGCTGAAATTTGCTTTGCAGACGTTGGTTGCGATGTCTTGCTGATTGTTGCTAAGAGAACGAGAAATTGCGTCTGCTACAACATTTTGTGTGCCGGGAATGTGAACAATTGTAAAATTAAATTCCTGCAAGTAAAGTTTCCATCTGCTTAATCTGTCGTGTGTAAATTTAGCCGAAAGTAAAAATTGTATTGCTCTATGGTCTGTGTAAACGGTGGTGTGTCTTCCATAAAGAAAATGCCTAAATCTTGTAAAAGCCCAAACAACACATAATGTTTCCAGTTCTGTAACATAATAATTTCGTTTAGCAGGTGACAGAATGCGACTTGCAAATGCGATGTTTTTAATTATTGTAGAACCATCTTCTTCAATTTCCTGGAAAATATGTACGCCTAAAGCGGTGTTAGAACTGTCGGTGGCAATGGAAAAATTTCTAGTAAGATCTGGGTACGATATAAGTGGTGCTATCAACAAAGCATGTTTCAAATAACGTTTTCGTGAACAAGATTCTGCGTGTCAAAATTATTGCTTGCGTTACTGGAATATACAATCTGTACTGTATTTAATCAAATTCTATCTGACGTGTTATTATTTCCGGGAGGATGCTGTGACATTTCCACTATTTGAACTGTGCTGTTATTTCTTCCAGACGTATTACGCTCTGGATGATACCTACTGTCTGGTTCATTCATGATAATATGTTCCTGTGGATAATTTTGCTGTTCGTAAGATCGACTGTTATTAAATGTACGTTGGAAATTGTGCTCATTACTTTTACGTCTGTCATGATAGTCATTTCTATACGGTGCATTGCGATAGGAATTGAAGTAGTGTGTCTTCTTTACGTACTGATTTCCTTGTTGCTGTGCGTTACTATTTGTTGGAGCTGAGACTATACGTGCACGCGGCGAAACATTAAAGCCTGGTTGACCTTGTGTATTACATTGTTGGTTAGGTATGCTAACCGGCTGACTTTCATGCTGTTGCGGAGAAAAACCTCTATTGTTACAAAAATGCGTTCGCGACTGCTGACAATTTTGCACATACTGATGATTACAATTTCATCTGTTATTATATTACGGCGATAGTTGTCATTTCGGGAGTGTCTAAAGAGAACTGTCACTTTTGGTAAAATTTGTCATATCGGGTTTTCTTTACTCATTCTTAATTCTACGTAGAGCAATAGTTAAAGAGCTGTTTTGATAGATATAAAGGATAGTAGAAGAGAAGGCAGCAGTGCAGAAAACTAAAGATGAAACAGCACTACTACGGCTCGGGGCCCTGTGCACGCTACAGCACATATTCATTAAAGCGTAATGAATCCCCTGAGGTCAATTACGCGCTGCAAATAAATTTTAGCTTTTGCGTTACAGGCAATGTCGGTGAAAATTCAAAAATAAATTGCTGTATCCATGCTAATTGTGGTTTCTGCATTACACAAAATATTGGTAAAAATTCAAGAGCAAATTGTCGTATCCAGTTCAATGCGTGTACCTGTGTTCTGTCATTATTAAATTCCTTAAATTTTCTTACAGATAAAAATTGCTCATAATCTACGTTCTCGTCACTGAATTTGAGAACACGTTCAGGTTTGTGTGAGAAACTGTTTGACTGTGACTGTTCGGTATCTAACTCACGTACTCTCTGTAAATTACCCAAATTATACACGCTGCGTGAATCTGACAAATGTTCGCGAAGTGGCGTCTGCTGTGACGTGTTATTAACTGAAATATTTTTTATCTCTGTTACCTCTTGCTGTAAACTTGACAATTTTCTACGTAATGTGTTATTAGACGAATCTATCTCACTGATTGTCTGTTGTAGATTTTGAAATTCAGGTGTTTGGTTAAACGAAATCGGTGAAGTATCGACTGATTTGCTGTCATTATTATTTTCGATAACGTCAATACGACTGGCCAATTCATCATATTTTTCAGTCAGTATTTTTACCTGATCATCGTTTTTAGTGTCAGAAGCATTAATCTGTTTTTGTAATTTACGTGTGGTTTCGTTCAATTTTTTAACGTCGGCTTTGATGACATCAGAATCCTGTGTTAGTTCTAATTGAGTCCGTCGGTCACTGTTTGAAAATCTACTGTGTGTGTATCTGTTTTTGATTTAAGATCTGAAATTTCATCACGTAATTCGGTGTTCAACTGTTCGATGGTATTAATTTTGTCCGATACTGTAGCAATATTGTTGTCCATGTATGTTTTTGCTTTCGCAAACAATTTACGTTTGTCTTCTAGTCTCTGTGCAGTAATTGTTTCCATGATATGTCGTTTTACTTTATTTTGTTCCTGTATGAATTTACGGAAACGCGTTTCACTGTTTTGTAGGTGGTGATTAAAGCGTTCGTCAATTTGGATGTTCTGTTGGTCGAACTTCGCGTCTATTTTTGTATCCAGTGTGCGCGAAAGTTCTGCTGTCATCAATTCAAACTCGTCCCGTAGCTGTGTTGCTTTTTCAGAGCATTGTTTACCGACCGCACTAATTTCGCCTCTAAGTGCTTCTGTTGTAGTTGTTTGCATAGCCCTTAATTCTTGAGCAACAGATCTAAAATCTTCGCTACTTTTCCTAGCACAAGCCTCAATTTCCTCGCGTAATTGTTCCTTAGTATCATGACACTGCGCGGCAACGGCTCTAATCTGTTCACTAAGCTGTCTCGAATTGTTGTCTAATTTTTCATTCAACTGTTTGGAATTGTTGTCTAATTTTTTACTAAGGTTGTCTTGATTTTCACTCTGTTGTTTGAAATCTTCCCTAAATTGTAGCAACACTGCCATAATTGGATCTGAGCCAAAATTATCGGCTCTATTCTCTGTGCCATTTGATGGCGTACCTGTAATTGTCACGTTTTGTGTAACCAATCGGTCATTTTGTGATTCTTGAAAATGTTTGCCAATCGGATGTGCACTGTTGGTCACTACACCGGAATTAAATAAATCTGTCGTACTCTGATTACACTGCTCGTTTTCATTAAAAAAATCTGTCTGTTCGTCACGTAAATCCTGCAAACCGGGTGTGTTAAGCTGGGCAGCGCTCATTGCAACAGAACGCCCCGCGTCATCAATTGTCGTCAAATTAACAGAGGACACAATTGAATTCGTCTGTTCATCACTAGAATCAAAATCAACATTAGTGCTCGGTACGCACTGGTTGTCTGCAAATGGAGGATTGTCATCATTATACTGCATGTCGCAAGTACTATCGGTAAAGTTATTTATGTCGGTTATTTCACTCATTATACCTCGCGATGTACTATTAACAGTTTTTTGCGGCATTTTTACACAAATCACAATTATTCAATAATGAAACAAAGACAATACAAAATGCAACAAACACAAATACAACAAAGAGCAACAAATTGCCGATGATCTGTGAAAGAAAGTGACAAAATTAGTAAAAGTGTTGCGCCAAATGCTAATTATATTTAAGTAAATAAGAGCAGATATCTGACTACTTATCAGAAGATTCTCAAAGAAATACGATCCTGGCAGGGTCGCCAAGTGTAACCTCCCCGCATGAAATTAGAAAGTCAATGATTATAAAAAAATGTGCCAAATGTTGTCTTCCCACAAAATTGAATAATAAAAATGAGCCAAATGTAAACTCCCCACAAAAATTAAGGAATGATGATTGATCATTAAACCCACAATAATCTTAATTAAATAATGAACCATGAACTGAATGTAACATCTCAACAGAAATAATTAAACCTGATAAATTTTGTAAGGGCAGCAGCGCTGACCTTCGGCCCTGTGAAATAATTAAACCTGATAAATTCTTACCTCAGTAAAACTGCATCTATATCTGCTCTTATTTTTCGGCACAGCTTCGTGCAATGCTAGCCTACATTTAATTTTGATTCTTGAAGGAAATGCATAGGAAATATTATTTAACTTGAAATGATTCCTTTTCTTTAAAAAAAGTTACTTTATAGAAAAATTATTATTGGGGCATTTTTTGAACAAATTAATTACAATTAACATACGTTATTAGCTGAACGCAATGCTGCTTCATTACCTTCTACAATAATACACATCGTCCACCACAATCCTGACCAGATTCGGAAGAACACCACGCCGTCGACGCATGCCGACGCCCGCTCAGTACAACCGTCCACTCGCAACTACTGCCGACTGACTACTACTATTGCAGACAGAGTGCAACTACTGTTCCTGCCGACTCACTACACGCAACTGTACCAGACTGCTACTACTATCCAACTGTCGACTCGCGCGGCCAAGCGCAGACTAGCCACGATAAATAACTCTCTGGTCAGAGATTCTGTCATGCCTCGCCATCGCTGGTAATGAATACATACATGTTTCAATAAAAATGGTGACTTTTCTCGTATTTGCGTTCCCCACATTGTTGAATCATCATTCACTAAAGCAATAAAAGCAGCTGCCACTTCACCACAAAAACGGGAAACACAATATATTAGACTCGTCGCTGCACCTAGTAGGAAGGGGACTCTGTTTTGCCACTTACCATGAAACGTATCGCTCCCGTCGAGACCGCGACTAATCACAGAAATCAGCAAGCCATTATACAATCTTCCTTCTTGTGCATTCATTTGCGGATGGAACGAGAAGAGACCCTGGATTATGAGAAGTACCATTGCATAATGTGCATAATGCATTTAACAGTTTTTGGCAGAGTACAGATCTGATGCTAGAAGCTTCTGAGGTATACGCCGCATAAAAAATCAAATGATAATGTTGACTGCTCCACGAAAGAGATAACAATTGATCACAGGCGCCGGAATATAAACGTTCTAAGAAAAATTAATCTCGGGGGTGAAGTAAGATATTCTTCCGTGACAAACTGTCAAGTAAAGTCTACAACAGACCTTACTAATTCTTCTTTTTCCTTTCTAATTTCGAAAAGAATTGATCACTGTATTTAAAGTGTTGTGTCTATTAGTTACTTACTGGAGAGAAACTGAAATTTTGAGGACTAGAAGTATTTTCTGCATTGTAGAAAATGAAATAATTAAATGTACGGACTATACTCAAGTTTCTAGGCACTTAGAAATATGTTTCCCTGTTAAGCCTATCATCGTCCATTTTGTCAGAGGCAGTTAAGGAATCTTCTGCGATTGACACTGTGTAAGGTATGTGCTGCGCCAATAATATAATCTACTACCATGAGAATTTAGGTAAAGACCTGATATACCACGACATGCTATATAGCGTGAATCTTTGCACCCCTGTATATTATCGAAAACGTGATCTGACCACAGATGAGTTAATAAATAGTCCAGAACACATACCCTTACTTAATATATATGCAGTAGTAATGAATTTGCATAGCTACACTCTCGAGCACACAGGAGTACGTAATTGCTCTTCTAATCCTATCCACAGTATTATGTCCTGTGTACACTTTCAGCTTATAGCCAAAAGCAGTGACACGCTGACGTTTCCTTGCCTCTATAATTAATGTGCATTTCGTGGAACTGTTTCAGCGTCACGATCGGCCTCATCTTAATACAGCCGTCAGGCGTAATAACATGAGACTTATGGGTGCGCTGATGACAGAAGGCATGAGTCACATTTCATTGGTGTCAGTGGAGTCTATCAGCAGGACGGGTTTCACTAGGCATGGCCTGCACCTCAACAGGTATGGGAAGGGGAGGTTGGCAAAACTTATAGGTGACAGCATAGGTGGGGGTGGTGGGATCACTCATGGGAAAATTCCGGTAGTTGTGGGTGTTAGAGCTGTACCTTTTTTAGATTGAAGTCAGCTGATAGGTATTCCTGCTTAAGGGAAGTCTCTCTAACAAAGAAACCACTTTCTACGAAGCTTGGGTATCCGATTAATGAGGGAATTAGTATATTTCATCAAAATATACAAGGTATTAGAGATAAAGTTAGTGAACTGCTTATAGATGTTGACTCTGAAATTATTGGTATATCTGAACACTTCTTAAATAAGGAGATAATTCAGAGGCTTCCTTTACCAGGATACAGGTTGGCTGGCAGCTTTTCTAGGAGCTCTTTGCGGTGTGGGGGAGTAGCCATGTATGTGAAAAACGGTATCCCATTTGAGTCAATTGATGTTTCAAAGTACTGCACTGAAAAGGTGTTTGAATGTTGTGCAGGTGTGGTTAAATTTAGTGGAGCTAAACTTCTTACTGTTGTTATTTATAGATCCCCACACTCCGATTTCACAACATTTTTGCTAAAGCTAGAGGAGGTTCTTGGTTCACTTTATAGGAAATACAAAAAGTTAGTTATATGTGGTGACTTCAATATTAATTGTATAAGTGATTGTGCAAGGAAAAGGATGCTGGTAGACCTCCTTAATTCATATAATCTTATGCAAACCGTATTCTTTTCAACGAGACTGCAAGGGAACAGTAGAACAACCATAGACAATATTTTTGTTCATTCGTCATTACTAGAAGGGCATTCTGTTAGCAAAAAGGTGAATGGCCTTTCAGATCATGATGCACAAATTTTAAGTCTAAAAGATTTTTGTGCTGCAACACATGTTAAATATAGTTACCAACTTTTTAGGAAAGCTGATCCAGTTGCTGTACAGACTTTTGTAAGCCTTATCAAGGAACAAGAGTGGCAAGATGTTTATAGTGCTGATACAGTAGACGATAAATATAATGCTTTCCTCAAGACTTTTCTCGTGCTCTTTGAAAGTTGCTTTCCGTTAGAACGTTCAAAACAGGGTACTAGCACAAACAGGCAGCCTGGGTGGCTGACTAAAGGGATAAGAATATCTTGTAGAACAAAGTGGCAATTATATCAAAACGTTAGAAACATTCAAAATCTAAATGCAGCAGCCCATTACAAACAGTATTGTAAGGTGCTTAAAAAAAGTTATTAGGAAAGCAAAAAGTATGTGGTATGCAGACAGAATAGCTAAGTCTCAGGATAAAATTAAAACCATATGGTCAGTCGTAAAGGAAGTGGCTGGTCTGCAGAGACAGGTCGAGAATATAGAATCAGTGCGTAGTGGGGATGTCCATGTTACTGATAAGTCGCATATATGTACAGTATTTAATAATCACTTTCTGAATATAGCAGGTGAACTAAATAGAAACCTAGTCCCAACAGGGAATCATATAGCGCTCTTAGAAAAAAGTGTTCCGAGACTGTTACCTGAAGTGCTCCTCCATGATACTGACAAGAGGGAGATTGAGTTAATAATTAAATCACTAAAGACCAAGAACTCTCATGGATATGACGGGGTATCTAGCAGAATACTGAAGTATTGTTCCATGTATGTTAGCCCAGTACTTAGCCATATCTGTAACTTTTCCCTTAGGAGTGGTCGGTTTCCTGACCGATTAAAGTATTCGGTAGTGAAGCCACTTTATAAAAAGGGAGACAGGGATAATGTTGACAATTATAGACCCATTTCTATGCCATCGGTGTTTGCTAAAGTTATCGAGAGGGTTGTATATACAAGGTTACTGCAGCATTTAAATTCACATAATTTGCTGTCAAATGTACAGTTTGGTTTTAGAAATGGCTTAACAACTGAAAATGCTATAGTCTCTTTTCTCTGTGAGGTTTTGGACGGATTAAATAAAAAGTTGCGAACGTTAGGTGTTTTCTTTGATTTAACGAAGGCTTTTGACTGTGTTGACCACAAAATATTACTGCAGAAGTTGGAACATTATGGAGTAAGGGGAGTAGCTTACAGTTGGTTCGCCTCCTACTTTAAGAACAGAAAGCAGAAGGTAATCCTCCGCAATATTGAGAGTGGTAATGATGTTCAGTCCCAATGGGGCACTGTTAAATGGGGCGTTCCCCAAGGGTCGGTGCTGGGGCCACTGCTGTTTCTTATTTATATAAATGATATGCCTTCTAGTATTACCGGTGATTCAAAAATATTTCTGTTTGCTGATGACACCAGCTTGGTAGTGAAGGATCTTGTGTGTAATATTGAAACATTATCAAATAATGTAGTTCATGAAATAAGTTCGTGGCTTGTGGAAAATAATTTGATGCTAAATCACAGTAAGACTCAGTTTTTACAGTTTCTAACTCACAATTCAACAAGAACTGATATTTTAATCAGACAGAATGGGCATGTTATAAGCGAGACGGAACAGTTCAAGTTCCTAGGCGTACGGATAGATAGTAAGCTGTTGTGGAAAGCCCATGTTCAGGATCTTGTTCAAAAACTAAATGCCGCTTTATTTACCATTAGAACAATATCTGAAATAAGTGACATTTCAACACGAAAAGTAGTCTATTTCGCATATTTTCATACGCTTATGTCATATGGTATTATTTTTTGGGGTAATTCTACTGATTCAAAAAGGGTATTTCTGGTTCAAAAACGGGCTGTTCGAGCTATGTGTGGTGTAAGTTCGAAAACCTCTTGTCGACCCCTATTCAATAGTCTGGGAATTTTGACATTGCCCTCACAGTATGTATTTTCTTTAATGTCGTTTGTTGTTAGCAATATTAGCCTATTCCCAAGAGTTAGCAGCTTTCACTCAGTTAATACTAGGCAGAAATCAAATCTGCATGTGGATTGCACTTCCTTGACTCTTGTGCAGAAAGGAGTGCAGTATTCTGCTGCATCCATTTTCAATAAGCTACCACAAGAACTCAAAAATCTTAGCAGTAGCCCAAACACTTTTAAGTCCAAACTGAAGAGTTTCCTCGTGGCTCACTCCTTCTATTCTGTCGAGGAGCTCCTGGAAGAGCTAAAAAATTAAGCAAATTCCAGTGTTACATTATTGATTTTCTTTATTTAAACTAACGACTTGTCGCCCGAATATGTCTCTTATATTTCATTTTATCTGTTTCTACAATCATGTTATAATATCATGTATTGACTCGTTCCATGACCATGGAGACTTCTCCTTAATGTGGTCCCACGGAACAATAAATAAATAAATAAATAAAAATAAATAAACCCCAAAATGTCGATAACCGAAATGCCTCATTACGCCAATAAGATCATGTCACAATAAAAGCAACGTTTGCACATAGCATTAAAATAATGAATATCTCATTGTCATATTATTATTATGAAAAAGCTCAATGCTCAGTTTTCCACAGTCATTTGTTTCTAGAACAGCGTGGAGTGATCCACCTTTCTGCACCAGAAAGTCACCCATGCAAAGAAACTGGGATATTTCTTATTAGTGGACTCAAATAGCAGAGTATGTTGGATTTGAGTGTTCTCACACTGACTGGCCTTTGATATGACAAAGACTGTAGCAACAGGTGTGTAGAAGATGCAGCATACTAGCGTACAACTATTTAATGTAATAAAGGACTGGCTTAGGTTGAGCGAATAATTAAAAGAAATATTACAAATAGTTGGCAAACAGATCACAAAGCCCACATGGTTCTCAGTGAAGATAACAAGAATTGATGGTCTATGAAAAGGTAAAAAAAATTCATGTCCCTGAGATATGTCTTCAGGCAAGACAATGAACCATTTCTAATGCAGGAGAGGGCGATAAGACTAAATATACGAGTTGTTCGGCTTATAGCTGCAGATATTTCTATTGATGAATGACAATATTGTACTGCACAACATTAAATCAGTATTTACTTCATTTGAAGACTAGTAATTATAGCTGTTACAAGTAGTATGTTGTTAGGTTGGCTAGTACCTCCAAGTATGTGCGGCACAAAGAAGCCCTTAATGTTCAATTTCCCCTGAGTAGCAGATCAGATACTGAAGTGTCGATGCATGGACGCCAAATGGAAAGTAAACACTGTCAGGCATAGTCCACTTCGAAGTGCAGTTACGACCATGCAGACAACATTAGGTAGTGAATTACGTGATGTTTCTGCAGGAACAACGTTAGACACAGAGAAAAAACCACTAACATACAGTAGTGGGTACATATTAAGAAACCATTTATCAGATAGTAAGTATTTATATCCCTAACACCTTTATAATTCAACGGATTGCCTATATATTAGACGATCCTGTAAATCGTTTTCTAGCTTAAGAAAAATGATCAACATATGAGTCTTTGTGTCACCACATAGAGGGATACTACTTCAAGTTATAATTCACTACAAACTCTGTACATAAATTATGGCAACACTAGTGTGTGAATATTTCGATCACACGACTGAAATGACTATACATCACCTATTAACCACCATGGCAAGCAGTTGTAAAGATATCACCCACAGATTCCAAAACTGCATGACTCTGAACCATGTCACGTCGACCAAGCAGAAAGCCGGAAGTCAGCATCAGAAAACAGAATTCTGAGTGCGAATGACCTCGGCCTCGTAGCCAGATAACTGCGAACTTTTCTCATTGGCTGAAGGCCTGAGCAGAATATTAAAGATACAAACAAACTTCAGTGGTTCCAGGAAGATGGTTGTCGTGGTGGTGGTGGTACGTGCTCAAAAGCGAGGTCATCAGCATCCGCACTCAGGTGATGGTAGACAAATTTGGTTCTGTTTCGGGAAAAGTATCCAACAGACAGTAAAATACAAATTTTTACCCTCATAAAGACATAATCCAAATATTTTGGATCGACTAATCGAAGCTGACCATAGGATGACCCAAAGAGATTCGATCTCTTTGAGATTGCCTTGCAGAATATTGTGAAGGTACGTTTGCGATTTTACACGCAAAAATATTGTGGGTAAAAAGGAAAGTGCATTTGAACAGGCAACTTTCAGATGTTCAGTCAGTTTTATCGCGGTTTTGTTGACATGTGTGCGTAGAGAACATGAGGCATTCATGGATATTAATTGTGTACTGAAATGTTATTTTAGCGAGGGGCAGAATAACACAAAAAAGAACAAGGAAAAAAATACTATCTGTGAGCGTATTTACCACGCTCGGAGTAAATACCACAGAGTTTGCAATCGTTCTAGAGTTATTAAATGAAATAAATGTCAGTAAACATCATCACTTTCCAGCATTTAATAACTTGCAAGCTACCATATTACGGGGCAGCAGCTGTAATCTAATTTCCAACAATGTTTTACTCGAAATATTTGCCAGCTGTTTCTACATGTACGTTCATGGTACACTCACTTCACAGCGGTGATTACTTCACGAGTAAAGTAACGACTCAGTCGAATGTGCTTTATTGTTTTAGAGAACACCGGATTCTAGGCAAGTGAATTAGTAGTTTCACTGACAATTCTTAAATTATTCAAAGGAACATTTAGCATTTATTTTCAGTTTGTACACCGATTTACAGAGAAAGGCCTTTCTACCCAAATCTGACTGCGTTGCAGTGGTTTCATTTCTTGATCCATTTTTTCCTTCCACTTAACTTGTTGATCTGCGCTCACAACTTCTTGAAATATTCGGGCTTTTCACAATTTATTAAAGCAGGAGCTACATAACCTTCATGTGTTATGGGACGTATGAGTGTCGATTGATGGTGTGAGTTTATTTCAGTCATTGCTTTTCTCGCAGCATATTCACAAATACACTACTGGCAATTAAAATTGCTACACCACGAAGGTGACATGGTACAGACGCGAAATTTAACCGTCACGAAGAAAATGCTGTGATATGCAAATGATTAGTTTTCAGAGAATTCACACAAGGTTGGCGCCGGTGGCGACACTTACAACGTGCTGACATGAGGAAAGTTTCCAACTGATTTCTCATACACAAACAGCAGTTGACCGCCGTTGCCTGGTGAAAAGTTGTGATGCCTCGTGTAAGGAGGAGAAATGCGTACCATCACGTTTCCGACTTTGATAAAGGTCGGATTGTAGCGTATCGCGATTGCGGTTTATCGTATCTCGACATTGCTGCTCGCGTTGGTCGAGTTCCAATGACTGTCAGCAGAATATGGAATCAGTGGGTTCAGGAGGGTAATACGGAACGCCGTGCTGGATCCCAACGGCCTCGTATCACTAGCAGTCGAGATGAAAGGCATCTTATCCGCATGGCTGTAACGGATCGTGCAGCCACGTCTCGATCCCTGACTCAACAGATGGGGACGTTTGCAAGACAACAACCATCTGCACGAACAGTTCGACGACGTTTGCAGCAGCATGGACTATCAGCTCGGAGACCATGGCTGCGGTTACCCCTGACGCTGCATCACAGACAGGAGCGCATGCGATGGTGTACTCGACAACGAACCTGGGTGCACGAATGACAAAACGCAATTTTTCGGATGAATCCAGGTTCTGTTTACAGCATCATTATGGTCTTATCCGTATTTGGCGACATCGCGGTGAACGCACATTGAAAGCGTGTATTCGTCATTGCCATACTGGCGTATCACCCGGCGTGATGATATGGGGTGCCATTGGTTGCACGTCTCGGTCACCTCTTGTTCGCATTGACGGCACTTTGAACAGTGGACGTTACATTTCAGATGTGTTACAACCCGTGGTTCTACCCTTCATTAGATCCCTGCAAAACCCTACATTTCAGCAGGATAATGCGCGACCGCATGTTGCAGGTCCTGTACGGGCCTTTCTGGATACAGAAAATGTTCGAATGCTGCCCTGGCCAGCACATTCTCCAGATCTCTCACCAACTGAAAACGTCTGGTCAAAGGTGGCCGAGCAACTGGTTCGTCACAATACGCCAGTCACTACTCTTGATGAACTGTGGTATCTTGTTGAAGCTGCATGGGCAGCTGTACCTATACACGCCATCCAAGCTTTGTTTGATTGAATGCCCAGGCCTATCAAGGCCGTTATTACGGCCAGAGGTGGTTGTTCTGGGTACTGATTTCTCAGGATCTATGCACCCAAATTGCGCAAAAATGCAATCACATGTCAGTTCTAGTGTAATATATTTGTCCAATGAATATCCGTTTATCATCTGCATTTCTTCTTGGTGTAGCAATTTTAATGGCCAGTAGTGTAGTATTGTACGAGGGCAGTTCAATAAGTAATGCAACACATTTTTTTTCTCGGCCAATTTTGGTTGAAAAAACCGGAAATTTCTTGTGGAATATTTTCAAACATTCCCGCTTCGTCTCGTATAGTTTCATTGACTTCCGACAGGTGGCAGCGCTGTACGGAGCTGTTAAAATGGCGTATGTAACGGATGTGCGTTGCAAACAACGGGCAGTGATCGAGTTTCTTTTGGCGGAAAACCAGGGCATCTGAGATATTCATAGGCGCTTGCAGAATGTCTACGGTGATCTGGCAGTGGACAAAAGCACGGTGAGTCGTTGGGCAAAGCGTGTGTCATCATCGCCGCAAGGTCAAGCAAGACTGTCTGATCTCCCGCGTGCGGGCCGGCCGTGCACAGCTGTGACTCCTGCAATGGCGGAGCGTGCGAACACACTCGTTCGAGATGATCGACGGATCACCATCAAACAACTCAGTGCTCAACTTGACATCTCTGTTGGTAGTGCTGTCACAATTGTTCATCAGTTGGGATATTCAAAGGTTTGTTCCCGCTGGGTCCCTCGTTGTCTAACCGAACAACATAAAGAGCAAAGGAGAACCATATGTGCGGAATTGCTTGCTCGTCATGTGGCTGAGGGTGACAATTTCTTGTCAAAGATTGTTACAGGCAATGAAACATAGGTTCATCACTTCGAACCTGAAACAAAACGGCAATCAATGGAGTGGCGCCACACCCACTCCCCTACCAAGAAAAAGTTTAAAGCCATACCCTCAGCCGGTAAAGTCATGGTTACAGTCTTCTGGGACGCTGAAGGGGTTATTCTGTTCGATGTCCTTCCCCATGGTCAAACGATCAACTCTGAAGTGTATTGTGCTACTCTTCAGAAATTGAAGAAACGACTTCAGCGTGTTCGTAGGCACAAAAATCAGAACGAACTTCTCCTTCTTCATGACAACGCAAGACCTCACACAAGTCTTCGCACCCGAGAGGAGCTCACAAAACTTCAGTGGACTGTTCTTCCTCATGCACCCTACAGCCCCGATCTCGCACCGTCGGATTTCCATATGTTTGGCCCAATGAAGGACGCAATCCGTGGGAGGCACTACGCGGATGATGAAGAAGTTATTGATGCAGTACGACGTTGGCTCCGACATCGACCAGTGGAATGGTACCGTGCAGGCATACAGGCCCTCATTTCAAGGTGTCGTAAGGCCGTAGCATTGAATGGAGATTACGTTGAAAAATAGTGTTGTGTAGCTAAAAGATTGGGGAATAACCTGGTGTATTTCAATGCTGAATAAAACAACCCCTGTTTCAGAAAAAAAATGTGTTGCATTACTTATTGAACTGCCCTCGTAATCTTAACTTGGAATAGTACTTCAGAGTTATATTCAGTAAGAGTTGTCACTTTTTGAAGTTCTTGGTAGGGAGTATCGATTGTATCGGAACAGTTTTACCTTTTTCTGAAGCAATATCTTTTCTTCAGAAATATATATTTAACGTATTACCATACTGATAGATAAAAGCTAAAAATATCAATTACGTTTCAGCCACGAAACAAAATAATTTTTATAAGTACATCACCGTTAACACTATTTCTTAGGACTGTAATAATGAATACAGAAGTTACCAATAATTACTTGTTTTAGTTACTAGGATTAACGTATGACTCAGTTTGGTGGAGGTCGCACCTTCAGAAAAGAGTGTGTGAACAAAATCTTACTCACATTGTCCACCTGCTACAGAGAGACTTTGTAACAGGTATCAACGACAGTAAAACTGAGAGATGCACATTGCATAATGCTTAAATATCTCGTGAAAATACCTTCTATTAGTCACTTTTAGTGCTTTCAATGGACCAGAAATTGCTTCATTGTTCACACTGCAACAACGAACTAGCTAACTGACTTCACAAGACAACAGTAACGACGTAATAACAACAACACTGTTGTGGGACCTACACTGTATTTTTGTCATTATCATTATTAGTGGTAGTGGTGCTGACAATAGTCAGATACAAAGCCTTGGCAGCCAAGCCTTCCAGTTTCTGCCAGTTGAGGAGTGAGGAATCCAGCATATCAGAATAGTATGTATGAACCGTGGCTGGCTCATGTTATGCCTTGGATTAAATCTTGGTTGCTATTCTGTGTTTAGTCTCCCACGGTTATCGAGATTATGCTGTTATCCTCCCCCTCCGCGAGTGGCAGCAGCGGTGTGTATCGATATTTGCACCTTATACTGTCTTTGGCCTGGCGCTTATACAGGGTGTTTCAAAAATGACAGGTATATTTGAAACGGCAATAAAAACTAAACGAGCAGCGATAGAAATACACCGTTTGTTGCAATATGCTTGGGACAACAGTACATTTTCAGGCAGACAAACTTTCGAAATTATAGTAGTTACAATTTTCAACAACAGATGGCGCTGCGGTCTGGGAAACTCTATAGTACGATATTTTCCACATATCAACCATGCGTAGCAATAATATGGCGTAGTCTCTGAATGAAATTACCCGAAACCTTCGACAACGTGTCTGGCGGAATGGCTTCACATGCAGATGAGATGTACTGCTTCAGCTGTTCAATTGTTTCTGGATTCTGGCGGTACACCTGGTCTTTCAAGTGTCCCCACAGAAAGAAGTCACAGGGGTTCATGTCTGGCGAATAGGGAGGCCAATCCACGCCGCCTCCTGTATGTTTCGGATAGCCCAAAGCAATCACACGATCATCGAAATATTCATTCAGGAAATTAAAGACGTCGGCCGTGCGATGTGGCCGGGCACCATCTTGCATAAACCACGAGGTGTTCGCAGTGTCGTCTAAGGCAGTTTGTACCGCCACAAATTCACGAAGAATGTCCAGATAGCGTGATGCAGTAATCGTTTCGGATCTGAAAAATGGGCCAATGATTCCTTTGGAAGACATGGCGGCCCAGACCAGTGCTTTTTGAGGATGCAGGGACGATGGGACTGCAACATGGGGCTTTTCGGTTCTCCATATGCGCCAGTTCTGTTTATTGACGAAGTCGTCCAGGTAAAAATAAGCTTCGTCAGTAAACCAAATGCTGCCCACATGCATATCGCCGTCATCAATCCTGTGCACTATATCGTTTGCGAATGTCTCTCGTGCAGCAATGGTAGCGGCGCTGAGGGGTTGCCGCGTTTGAATTTTGTATGGATAGAGGTGTAAACTCTGGCGCATGAGACGATACGTGGACGTTGGCGTCATTTGGACCGCAGCTGCAACACGGCGAACGGAAACCCGAGGCCGCTGTTGGATCACCTGCTGCACTAGCTGCGCGTTGCCCTCTGTGGTTGCCGTACGTGGTCGCCCTACCTTTCCAGCACGTTCATCCGTCACGTTCCCAGTCCGTTGAAATTTTTCAAACAGATCCTTTATTGTATCGCTTTTCGGTCCTTTGGTTACATTAAACCTCCGTTGAAAACTTCGTCTTGTTGCAACAACACTGTGTTCTAGGCGGTGGAATTCCAACACCAGAAAAATCCTGTGTTCTAAGGAATAAACCATGTTGTCTACAGCACACTTGCACGTTGTGAACAGCACACGCTTACAGCAGAAAGGCGGCGTACAGAATGGCGCACCCACAGACTGCGTTGTCTTCTGTATCTTTCACATCACTTGCAGCGCCATCTGTTGTTGAAAATTGTAACTACTGTAATTTCGGAAGTTTGTCCGCCTGAAAATGTCCTGTTGTCCCAAGCATATTGCAACAAACGGTGTATTTCTATCGCTGCTCGTTTAGTTTTTATTGCCGTTTCAAATATACCGGTCATTTTTGAAACACCCTGTAGTTTCCGGCTGTGCTGTGTCCGACCAGTTGGTCAGTTGCCGTGGAGCAGCGAGGAAATATCCGCGGCGCGTAGTTTGGCCTAGACCGCTGGCGGCGTCCAAGCGCGGTTGGAGTGTGTGGTGCTGTTCCCACTGCTATGATGCCCGTGGCTCACTGATGCTGAACACGAAAGTTGAGTCTTGACTTAATCTACCAGCAAGTCACGACGGTTCACATTGTGTCGTTTGGATTTCGTTGTTGGCTGTTGGGACATTCCCGCGAGCAACAACGTGTGTTTTCAAATTGGCAAATTTTAGCCACCCTCCGGTAGAGTTTAACTGTGCTTGGTTATTTTAAATTGAAGTGCACCCGCGGAATCTTCTGTCTTGTGGCCGTTAACGTTCTGGTTACCTGCCCTGGCCGCTGACGTAAATTCAGGCAGTGTATTTTCCTGCCGGCCGCGGTGGCCGGGCGGTTCTAGGCGCTGCAGTCCGGAACCGCGGGACTGCTACGGTCGCAGGTTCGAAGCCTGCCTCGGGTATGGATGTGTGTGATGTCCTTAGGTTAGTTAGGTTTAAGTAGTTCTAAGTTCTAGGGGACTGATGACCTAAGATGTTAAGTCCCATAGTGCTCAGAGCCATTCGAATTTTTTGTATTTTCCTCATCGTGTTGTCGCTGTCCAGCATGGTGTGTAGTTTGACAGCTCAATGTAAAATTGGTTCTGGGTGCCAATACCTTCTACGTTGTTCCATTGAACTCCCTGTTGTGTGCTGGTCGGGTGGAGCGGAAGTTATCTTGTCGGTGGGTCCACTGTCTGTCGGTTGGGTTGTCGTCGGATCGAGAATGCTTGGGCCGGCTGCCTGACTCACCTAAGCGAGCGTTAGCGTTTGAATTCCAGGCCGACCCTTAGAAACTTCTGAGCGCCGTTGGGTTCAAAATGGCTCTAAGCACTATGGGACTTAACTTCTGAGGTCATCAGTCCCCTAGAACTTAGAACTACTTAAACCTAACCAATCTAAAGACATCACACACATCCATGCCTGAGGCAGGATTCGAACCTGCGACCCTAGCGGTCGCGTGGTTCCAGACTCTAGCGGCTAGAACCACTCGGCCACTCCGGCCGGCTAGCGCCGTTAGGTGTACTGCCTTTTCTTATTTGTTCTTGTTGTTTGTATTCGTATGGCTTCTAGCCGATTTTTAAATTAAGGTTGTTTTGCCCTTAAGGCGTAAGATTGTTTGGGCCTTTAGCCTAATTTAAGGAACTATTTTAAGATAAGGCTATTTGCCTTTTAAAAATTTAATTTTGGTTTGAATCTTAAGAGATGGGCCTTCAGCCGATTTTTGAAAAATTAAAGTTGTTTTGCTCTTAAGGTGTGAGATTGTTTGGGCCTTCAGCCTAATTGAAAGAACTGATTTAAGATAAGACCTGCCTTTTAAATTTCTGATTTTGGTTTGAGTCTTAAGTTATTGGCTTTCACCCGATTTCAAATTAAACTGGTCTTGCCCTTAAAGCATGAGATTGTATAGCGCATTCAGCTGGTAAATTAATGCTGTGTTTTGTTTTTAATTTCTTGGCTCTTGTAATGTTTGGTCAAATAAATAAAGTTGTATGTCCGAGTGTAACTGACAGTCACTTATTTTGGCCCCTTTCCACAATTTAAACTACCTGTCCTGTCCTGCGGGTTTAGCAGGGCGTCTCAATGTGTGTTTTAATTTGGTTGATTTTAAATTGGGGTGCAGTAAGTGTATTAAGGAAATGTCAGTTGGATTAGGAGTGGTGCAGAGGAAACAAGTGGCTATCGTCAGTGTGCATAGCTAGCTTTCTTTGAATCTCGGCGAACCCTTCAGCTGACCTCTTTCAGTTTTGTTCACCTCTAATTGTGCAAATGGAGGGAGTGAATTAGTTTAACGGAAGTCATGGTATCGCAGTGACTGTATGAGCTCCTTACCATTGTGTACGAAGTCGTACACACCAGAGATCTCCTGGCTTTCCTAATAACTGGACAAACAGGTACAGACCTACTTACGAGGGCAGTTCAATAAGTAATGCAACACATTTTTTTCTGAAACAGGGGTTGTTTTATTCAGCATTGAAATACACCAGGTTATTCCCCAATCTTTTAGCTACACAACACTATTTTTAAACGTAATCTCCATTAAATGCTACGGCCTTACGCCACCTTGAAATGAGGGCCTGTATGCCTGCACGGTACCATTCCACTGGTCGATGTCGGAGCCAACGTCGTACTGCATCAATAACTTCTTCATCATCCGCGTAGTGCCTCCCACGGATTGCGTCCTTCATTGGGCCAAACATATGGAAATCCGACGGTGCGAGATCGGGGCTGTAGGGTGCATGAGGGAGAACAGTCCACTGAAGTTTTGTGAGCTCCTCTTGGGTGCATAGACTTGTGTGAGGGCTTGTGTTGTCATGAAGAAGGAGAAGTTCATTCTGATTTTTGTGCCTACGAACACGCTGAAGTCGTTTCTTCAATTTCTGAAGAGTAGCACAATACACTTCAGGGTTGATCGTTTGACCATGGGGAAGGACATCGAACAGAATAACCCCTTCAGCGTCCCAGAAGACTGTAACCATGACTTTACTGGCTGAGGGTATGGCTTTAAACTTTTTCTTGGTAGGGGAGTTGGTGTGGCGCCACTCCATTGATTGCCGTTTTGTTTCAGGTTCGAAGTGATGAACCCATGTTTCATCGCCTGTAACAATCTTTGACAAGAAATTGTCACCCTCAGCCACATGACGAGCAAGCAATTCCGCACAGATGGTTCTCCTTTGCTCATTATGGTGTTCGGTTAGACAACGAGGGACCCAGCGGGAACAAACCTTTGAATATCCCAACTGGTGAACAATTGTGACAGCACTACCAACAGAGATGTCAAGTTGAGCACTGAGTTGTTTGATGGTGATCCGTCGATCATCTCGAACGAGTGTGTTCGCACGCTCCGCCATTGCAGGAGTCACAGCTGTGCACGGCCGGCCCGCACGCGGGAGATCAGACAGTCTTGCTTGACCTTGCGGCGATGATGACACACGCTTTGCCCAACGACTCACCGTGCTTTTGTCCACTGACAGATCACCGTAGACATTCTGCAAGCGCCTATGAATATCTGAGATGCCCTGGTTTTCCGCCAAAAGAAACTCGATCACTGCCCGTTGTTTGCAACGCACATCCGTTACAGACGCCATTTTAACAGCTCCGTACAGCGCTGCCACCTGTCGGAAGTCAATGAAACTGTACGAGACGAAGCGGGAATGTTTGAAAATATTCCACAAGAAATTTCCGGTTTTTTCAACCAAAATTGGCCGAGAAAAAAAATGTGTTGCATTACTTATTGACTGCCCTCGTAGCAGTTGGACGCTGGAGCAGAGTTGGTTATTAACATTGCAGCAAGCTTTTTAACATTTTAGGGGACCTGTAGTGCAAGGCTGGTTGGAGGCTGAATGAGCACTGATTGAAGTATTAGTAGCCATGCGACGAGAAAATAATAGTCAGCAGGAAGCGTTTTAGAAAAGACGGGAAGAAATTGGATTTGATGGTTTCTTGACATTACATTGTGTCTGAGCGCTAAATAATGGAAAAGAAACAATTACACCATTTGCGGGCTGCATCTCCTTTTAAGAGGAATGGTGGTCGCGTTTTGCTGCAGGAATACAGGAGCCACTGCTGAGTGGAGACTGGAAGAACAGAAAGATGCACATAGTTGGTCACAGAGGGTGAGGAGACGTGAAAGCTGGAATTATTCTGGGACAGAAGTCACGGACGGGTGAGGATACTAAGTTGCGGCTGTCGCAGAGTCACTAAGTCTCCAGTCTGCTCGCAGTACACTGAAGACTATGGTAAGCATCGCTTTCAGATCCGTCATATTAGGGGAAGCGAGAGTGTTGTTCAACTGCAAGATAGCTGTCATTGACTCTTATTCGTCATAGGATCCTGAGATCTTTAGGGTTCTCGCGTGTTGGTTTCAGAAAAGTCACTGTGATCACCATAGCCAGATTCGGTACCATTTTCACAGAATTACAGCTCCCTCTCTTTCAGTAACTTTCGCAGCTCAGAGCTTTAGTCTGTAGTTCTCAGAGTAAGGTTCTTCTTTGTACAGCTATTGTCAGTATAACCGTGTTTTGTTGCATTATTATTCATGTGTCTATTACAATAAACCTTAGCGTTACTTAAATCTTGAGTTTATCACAAACATTTTCTTTAAATGATAAATATTGTGTCAATTCACCACCTTCACATTCACTGTTAGAGGTAATAAATTAAAGCATTAGTAATTTCGAAGCGTACATTAAATTCAGCATTGGATCTGAAGGATGCACCTGGTTCCTGATTAATTTCAGATACAGTTAGATTTCATGTTCTTACCGGGCAGGGTTTTGCATCTTTTCTGAGAAGGTGTTCCTGTTAGCGCTCGCTAGACATTGAGAATAGCTGCTTCATTCTATAAAAAGATTCCAGAATGAGATTTTCACTCTGCAGCGGAGTGCGCGCTGATATGAAACTTCCTGGCAGATTAAAATTGTGTGCCCGACCGAGACTCGAACTCGGGACCTTTGTCTTTCGCGGGCAAGTGCTCTACCATCTGAGCTACCGAAGCACGACTCACGCCCGGTACTCACAGCTTTACTTCTGCCAGTATCTCGCCTCCTACCTTCCAAACTTTACAGAATTTCTCCTGCGAACCTTGCAGAATTAGCACTCCTGAAAGAAAGGATATAGCGGAGACATGGCTTAGCCACAACCTGGGGGATGTTTCCAGAATGAGATTTTCACTCTGCAGCGGAGTGCGCGCTGATATGAAACTTCCTGGCAGATTAAAACTGTGTGCCCGACCGAGACTCGAACTCGGGACCTTTGCCTTTCGCGGGCAAGTGCTCTACCATCTGAGCTACCGAAGCACGACTCACGCCCGCTACTCACAGCTTTATTTCTGCCAGTATCTCGCCTCCTACCTTCCAAACTTTACAGAATTTCTCCTGCGAACCTTGCAGAACTAGCACTCCTGAAAGAAAGGATATAGCGGAGACATGGCTTAGCCACAGCCTGGGGGATGTTTCCAGAATGAGATTTTCACTCTGCAGCGGAGTGTGCAAGGTTCGCAGGAGAACTTCTGTAAAGTTTGGAAGGTAGGAGGCGAGATACTGGCAGAAGTAAAGCTGTGAGTAGCGGGCGTGAGTCGTGCTTCGGTAGCTCGGATGGTAGAGCACTTGCCCGCGAAAGGCAGAGGTCCCGAGTTCGAGTCTCGGTCGGGCACACAGTTTTAATCTGCCAGGAAGTTTTATAAAAAGATCGTTAGTAATAAGCAGCACCAATTTCTCATCTGATCATTAGTTCGGGATTTAATAACAAATGTACCAATGCTAAGCCGGCCGCTGTGGCCGAGCGGTTTTGGGTGCTTCAGTCCGGAACCGTGCTGCTGCTACGGTCGCTGGTTCGAATCCTGCCTCGGGCATGGATGCTTGTGATGTCCTTAGGTTAGTTACGTTTAAGCAGTTCTAAGTTCTAGGGGACTGATGACCTCATATGTTAAGTCCCATAGCGCTCAGAGCCATTTGAACCAATGCTGAATACCATTTACATTTTGTCACTTCAAAAATGAAGGTGCTCAAAGAAAATTGTTTTAGGTTCAGTAAGACGATAATGCTGATGATAGTGAGCGAAGGGACTGGCTACTATTCGACTTTGGAGTAATGGACTCAGGAAGATAGGAAACCACTGGTGTATAGGAACATGGCCATGGCAAATAAATCCTGTCATACGCAAATGCTTTCTTCTAACATTCTTGTCGTCCCACAAGTCACACGAAGATACCCCAGGTAAATTGGTGGGCCTTACTCTATTCACAACATATTTTGTTCAATTCACCATTTTAGCCCAAAAACATTGTGGTATAACAACGTGAGACAGCCTCATGGATCAGACTTTCTCCACAATGGTACGATAATCTGCACGTATTTTGCTGAGGAGTGTGGGGCGTTGTAAGGCGTTGTAAGACGTTGCTCTCTGCCTGATGAATTTCTCTGACATCATTGTTGTCAAATTTCCCCTCATTATTACTCAAAAGAACATTAACACAATATGCAATATGTTTGTTTCAGCTACATAATTGCCTCAGTTTATGAATATACGAGGTTGAAATACTTCATGATATATGTGTAACAAAATATCCTTACAAAGTGCATTTATTGCAACAAGAAAATGGAGTTTAACATTTATCATAGCTAATAAGTGTGAATAAGCCTCCAAAGCGATTATGTTCCCCAAATAGTACGATATTTGTACCAATTTTAAGCCTCCCTTTTACTACTGAGGAAATAAATTCAATGTCTCTAGTTTTATCACGTGCATTAGAAATAGAAATTATTTCGAATAAATTTTTGAATCATACCATATGCCTCCCAAAATGTATTTCTGCTGCCTTCCATTTATTTCTGGCTCACTATCCATAGTTCTCTAGCCTATCGGTTCAACTGTAGTCCCGTCTGCAGTTGAACAGTATGTGCTGACAATTATGTTCCAATTGTCTAAATGCTCCTTTTGTCATTGGTAATGTGTCCTGTTGTTCCATAATCGATAGAAGCGTAGAATTTTTCTTTTGTTCTTTCGAAATTAAATTAAATACATCTTGAGATTTATAGTCTTTTCCTTTATTTCAGACAGCTCTTTCATAAGCACACTGCTGTATTGTCAGATTTTCAGCTATCACTTTTAGACGTAAGCATACAACGACATTTGAATGAAAAATATTCTTCGACAATGTACCCAAAATTTTAAACATCAAAAATAAATTAGGTAATTCAAAATAATTAATGGTATTTTTTTCATTTCTTCCTTCAAATCACTTCACAACGTTTTCAGTTTACTTTTGTGGATAACTAAACATCACTGTATTTTTAATGAAAGAATTGCAAGCAGAGGTCATATACTTTATCTACAGAAACAGCACCAGATAATCTACGGATTTTCTTACAAATTTCTCTAGTAGAAGCAAATTCCATTACCTTTCCCAATCTTTCTGCGTTCATATTTATCGTCAAAACAAGTAATACAATAAGGATGGAAGCTGAAGGAATGAATTAAAATTTGTACCATGGCCAAGACCTGGACCCATGTCGCCTTGCTTACTTGGGATGAATGGTAGCCATTACACCACCACAGTATTAGAGCTAACATAGCTGCACGGACTACTCTAGTCCAATGCCCTCCTTAACACAAACTTCAATCCACATCTCCAGCTTATTTTCCCCTTCTTAGATCGTCACTGTTGCCGAGACTCTCCAGTATTGAATTAGCACCGCAGCGTTACAAATAATGGGAAAATACTGCCCGAACTTCAGGCGCAGGTGATCAGTAGATCTGATACAATCAAATTTTCCTCAAGACATTTGAGCTTCAACGTTATCTGCGGTAATAATGGAAGCTGAAGAAATAAATTAAAATTTGTGCAAAGAGACTCGGGTTCAAGACCCAGCCATGATACAAATTTTAATTCATTTCTTCAGCTTCCACCATTATCATGGACAAAGATGAGACTCAAATGTCTCGAGGAAAATTTAATTACATATAAGTAGTACGATGTTATTTCCTTCGGAAAATGTTACAGAAAGTACCTTTATAAGTATATTTTTCCATCGTACAGAGGCATGTTGAAAAGTAATGCCCCGAATTTTTTATTTCTGAACTCTTAAAGCTTTTTAAACAAAACAAACGTTATTAACATTATACATCTTTATTCTTCTTCTCTATATATTTGCAGTCCTCTACCGTTAGAGGGCTCCGAATTGTACCTGTAACGTGGTGGTCTGTAACGTAACTCAGTGAGTGTGAAACGGCATGCTGTAATTGATGTAAAACTTAACAAAGCCTTCTAGGACTTCACTTTAACAGTGAAGAAGCCCTGCAAGGAGAGGTAATGTTGTGGCTCCGTCAGAAAATCAAACATTCTACAGTGACGGCATCAACAGACTGCTCTCTCATTGAGAGAAATGTGTCCGTCGTCTGGGTGCCTATGTTGAGAAATAAATAAGCAGGTATTAAGTATAAAGATGTAGCATTTTAATAAAATTACTTTTATTTAAATAGCTTTAAGTGTGTTCTCATAAAAAATTCGCAGGCATTACTTTTCAGCACGCCTTAGTAGTTTCGTCTCCTTCAGCTGGATTTAGTTTCACTAATTTGCTTTTGAAACCTCCAAATACTCTTGAAATGCCTCTTGGGGAGTACCTACAGGTGCTGCAGTTACTTTTTTCTTTCAGGCATCCGATGTTTGTGTGCCTTGTTGTATCAGTTTCCATGCTGTCTCCGAAGGTGCTATTTCATCACAAATTACGAAATAGAATAAAACTTATTTTGAGATTATAGATCACGAGAAATGATGCTCATTGAATAACGTTACACTATATGGTAATGAGACATTCATAAATTTCAAATTTTCCAGACTTTTGGAACCCAATTTGAAGCTCCAGGGACAGCAATTGCTATTGATACATGAAGATGTGCAGCGATAAGCCAAAACATTATAAGCACCTACTTCGCAGCGTACTGAACCAACTTTGGTAAGCAATACAGCGCCGATTCCACGTGGCGTGGATGCGACTAATCCCTGCTAGATTTCCGGAGTTATGTGACAGCCACATCTGGGCCCAAGTAACGCAAATCCCGTAAATTACGGGCCCGTGGTTCGTGCATGTGGTACTGAAGCACGATAGGTCCCAGATGTGTTCCATTCAGTTCAGATGAGGCGAATCTGGTGACATAAACATCAACGTGATTTCACTGTCATCGTCCTTAACCACTGCAGCAAAATTCTGGCCTTGGACAGATAGTTATCTTGCTTGAAGAGTCCATCGCTGCTGTGGAACACATCATGATGCATGGTACATCTGATCGGAAACGGTCGGAAAGGATGAATTTCTTTATCCATTTCATACCCACGGCTTTAGGAAAGGAACTTTCAGACTGCTCCTTACGTTAGAGTTTTCAGTTAAGTACATCCATGTTTTCTTATGTCGTCTATTGACCATCCACTAACGTGTCATCTGGGTCGGTCATTATGTCTTGGAAAACAACAAGGATCGTTCTCTGTATAACTGTCATCCCTTCTTCTGGCTACATGTCCTGCCCTCGTCCGTTGTTGTTGTTGTTGTTGTGGTTTCCAGTCCGAAGACCGGTTTGATGCAGCTCTCCGCGCTATTCTATCCTGTGTAAGCTTCTTCATCTTCAAGTAGCCGCTACAACCTATATCCATTTGGACCTCTTTACTGCAATCGGTCTGGCTCCAAAACTTCAACGCTTCATACTTCCCTCCAGCATTAAATTTACAATTTAGTATTAAATTTACAATTTCTTAATGCCTCAGCATCTGACTCATCAACCGATCCCTTCTTTCAATCAAGTGATGCCTCAAATTTCTCTTCTCCTCAATTCCGATGGGAACTTTCACATTAGCTACCCGGTCTACCCATCTAGTCTTCGGTATTCTACTGTCACATATCTCAAAAGCTTCTATTCCCTTCTTCTCTGAGCTGTTTATCGCTCACTTTTCACTTCCGTACACTTCAGACAAATACCTCCAAAAGAGATTCACTAACTCTTTTTTATTTATGTTTGATGTTAACAAATTAGTCTTCAGAGTGCCCTTCCTGCCATTGTCAGTCTACCTACATTTTATATCCTCCCTACTACGGACATAATCAGCTATTTCATAGCCCAAATACCAAAATCCTTCTCTTACTTTTTATGTCTCATTTCTTAAACCCAATTCCTGACGCTTCTCCTGATTTCATTCGACAGTATTCTATTACCCTTTTTCTACTTTTCATGTTCATCTTATATCCTTCTTGCAAGACATTGTCATTCCATTCAGCTGCTCTTCTAAGTCATTTCCTGTCTCTGACAGAATTACAATGTCGTTGTCAAACCTTAAAATTTTTATTTGTTCTCCCTGAACCTTAATTCATTATCAAAATTCCTCTTTGGTTTCCTTCAATGCCTAATGCTTGTACAGATTGTATAACATCGAAGATAGGCTAAAACCCCGTCTCACTCCTTTCTCAAGCACTGCTTCCCTTTCGCGCCCTTCGACTCTTATTAATGCGTTTTGGTTTCTGTACTAGTTGTAGGCTTATATAACTTTTCACTTCATGTTTTTTTTTCCATTGCTACAGAGTTTCAAAGAGTGTATTCCAGTCAACATTGTCAAAGATCTTTCTCTAAGTGTACAAATGCTATATACGTTGGTTTGCGTTTCTTTAACCTATCTTCTGAGATAGGTCGTAGGATTGGTAATGTCTCTCCAGAACCTAAACTTGTGCTCCCCGCGGTCGGCTCTACTTTTTTTTCCATTCTACTGTAAATAATTCGTGTCAGTATTTTGCAAACGTTACTTATTAAACTGATACTTCGGAAATATTCACAGATTTCAGCAACTTTTTTCTTTAGCATTGGAATAATTGCGTCGTTATTGAAGTTTGGGGTTATTTACCCTGTCTGATACTGCCTACACACCAGATGGAATAGTTTTGTCATGGCTGGCTGGCCCAAGGATGTCAATGGTTCAGAATGGAATGTGGTCCACCCTGAGGTTCTTGTTTCGACTTAGATCTGTCAGTGCTCTGTCAAAGTCTTCTCACTATCTCATATCTCCCATTGCCTCTTCTTCTACTTTCTCCTCGCTTTGAATAACATTCCGTTCAAGTTCGCTTTCCTTCCTACTGTCAGCTTTCTCTTCTTTGCTTAGAACTAGTTTTTCATCTGACCTCTTGATATTCATACAGCTCGTTCTCTTTCCACTAAAGGCCTTATTAATTTTCCTATAAGCGGTATCTACCGTTCCCCTGATTATAAATGTTTCTATAGATTTCCCTTTGTCCTCTGCCCATTCCGGTTCAGCCATTTTGCAGTTTCAGACACTCTCATTTTTTATCTGTATTCCACTTGCCTGCTTCATTTCTTGAATTTTTATATTTCCCCTTTCATCCATTGAATTCAATGTTCCCTGCGATACCAAGAATTTCCACTAGTCTTTGTCTTTTTATCTATTTGATTTTCTGCTGCCTTCACTATTTCATCTCTCAAAGACTCCCATTCGTCTTCTGCTGCTTTCCTTTCCACTCCCCTTAAACCACCCAACAACTGTATCAGCCATTCATTGCCCAATACATGCTTTTAAATTGTCAACGGCCTGATTCTTTCTGTCTCCTTAATTTTACACTTTTTTTTAAAATTTTTTAGGTTTACTGTACAGTTCACAACCATTAAATAGTGGTCAGAGTCCATCTCTACCTCTGGAAATATCTTACAATTTAAAATCTGGTTCCGAAATCTTTGCCTTACCATTAAATAATTAATTTGAAACATTCTAGTGTCTTCCATGTGTCTTCTATTTCTACAGTCTTTCTTCATGATTCTTAAACCAAGTGTTAGCGACGAATAAACTATACACTGTGCAAAATTCCACCAGGCGGCTTCGTCTTTCAGTCCTTTTCGTCAGCCAGTACTGCACTACATTTCTTTCTCTTCATTTTCTTACTATCAAATTCCATTCTCGCCATCACAATTACTTTTTCCTCGTCCTAAACTCTCTGAATTATTTCGCTTACCTCATCATACATGTTTTGAATCTCTTCATCTGCGGTGCTAGTTGGCATATAAAGCTGTATTACTGAAATGGGTGTTAGCTTCGTGTCTATCTTAGCTACGATGATATGTTCACTATGCTTTTCATAGTAGCTTCCCGAATCATTATATTCTTATTCATTATTAGACCAACTTCTGCATGATCCTCTTTTTGATTCTGTATTTATAACCCTTTACTGACCTCAAAGGAAGACTTATCCATCCTATCGCCCAACTTCCCTAATTCCCACTGAATCTGCCTCCAACCTCTCAACTTCCCTTTTTAAATTTTCTATCCTAACTACCCGATTAATGTATTGAAGAATCTGCACTCCGACCCATGGAACGCGAGTTTAGTTTTTTTATAATGACGACATCCTCCCGAGTAGCCACCGTCCGGATATCTAGACGGAAGACTATTTTACCTCAGGAATATTTTACCCAAAAGGATGTCATCATGATTTAACAATACAGTAGAGTTGTGTAAGCTCTGGGGAAGCAATCATTGTAGTTTGCCTTTGATTTCAGCCTTTCGCAGTACCAGCACAGCAAGGTCAAGTTGGATTATGTTACGAGGCCAGATCAGTCACTCATCCCTAACAATAGGTTAGTCTGCCTCCTCACAGACTCTTTCATTGTGGTTGCACTTAGGGTACAGCCAAACCACCTAGGCAATATCCGTGATTCATGGGGAGGGGGGAGGGTGCTCCTCTATTAGGTTTATAATTACGACTTCAGTTTGTTACCCAATACGTTTATTTGTTCGCAACTTAACGAATTAGATGGAGTTAAGAATTTCTGCTACCTAGGCAGCGAAATAACCAATAACGGACAGAGCAAGGACGGCATAAATATCAGTCTACCACTGGGCATTTCTGGTCAAAAGGAGTCCACTAGTATCAAATATAGGCCTTAATTTTAGGAAGAAAGTTCTGAGAATGTAAGTTTGGAGCACAACATTGTGTGTAGTGAACCATGAACTGTGAGAAAACCGGAACAGAAAAGAATCGAATCCTTTGAGATGTGGTAGTGCAGAACAGTTTCGAAAATTAGGTGGACTGATAAGGTAAGGAATGAAGAGGTTCTCTGTAGAATCGGCGAGGAAATGAATATAAGGAAGACACTGGCAAGAAGAAGGAAGAGGATGACAGGACATCAGGCAATAACTTGCATGGTAGAGGTTACAAACTGTAAAGGAAGACAGAGACTGAAATACATTCAGCAAATGATTGAGGACACAGATTGCATGTGCTACTCTGACATGAAAAGAAGAGGAATTCGAAACAAGTCGCATAAGACCAGAAGACTCATGACGCAAAAAACAGAAAGTTCTACTTGGCAATTTTTACTCCTCTTATTATTTGTTTTCCTGTCTATGAATCTTTTTATTGTCTGTTCCAAAATAATCTCTATTCAACTGTTTCCATTATTTCATTGTTAACATTTACTATTTTATTTTCATTGTGTTCATTATGCATTATTTCAGTTTACCATGTTTCATTTTTCATGTCCGAAACAACAGACACCTTGCATTCATTTATTTATAATTGCAAACATTCTGAGCGGAACACCCAAACAATTTAAAATATATTTACATGTCAAAATGCTCGTAAAATTGATTAAGAGTCTCCTTTGACACTTTAGCTGTTTTATTGTTGTCGCTCAAAGACGGGTACAACCGGTTTCATACCAAGCAGGTACATCCCCACGTATAATTCTGCATAAAAATTATAAAAAACTTTTAAGAGCTGTACCACTGACCCACTAAGTTGATAATTCCTACTCCTAAAAAATAAAAGTCATGGCACGTGAATTAATAACAAAATACATAATCCGCTATCATAAAATTCGTTACAATGTCTAATGTTCCATGTTATCTAAATGGCTTAATGCATGATCCAGAGTGCAATGTTGTGCATCTGACACGCTGTTTTTAATAGGTTCTAGCTAAAAATGTTCGATTAACATACTCATAGATTACAAGTCTTTGTTAACTTTAATGAAATGCGTGGAGTGTGTACTTATCTTGTTGGTTTTGACGACTTTTCTCCACCAATTCAGTGTTAATTGGGGTGCTTAATTTTAATCGCTTCACTGCAGAGATCCTAGGAGTCAATGTGAAAAACCGGATGATATTAAATAATTTATGACAACACATAGTCTGTACTTTCTGTTACTGTTTATATTGTTCCAGAACATTTGTGCAATGCACACCTCAAAGAAACTGACGTTACAGATCTAACTGGAAACAACAGTCACTCTTCTGTCACATTATTGCCACTCTGCTGCGAGTCACGAGCTCTTACACTCACTGCTTTTGTACTTTCTCAACAGTACAAGGTCTTTGAAAGTATTGTTTAACAAAGTCACATTAAATGAGTCACAATTCAAATCGGTTGTTTCATAATAAATTACGGTTACCATTTTGAAGACAGTAAATAACTGATTATAACAAATATGATTTCTAAAATTGATTCAAATTTAATATCGAAATTCTGCTTGAGAAATATGACTAACAGTACTTGATACAAAATAATTAATACCTCGTTTGCTACAACAGGAATTTTGATGCTAACGTATTTTGCAGTAGTTTACATAATGCAGAAATACATTTTCAGATTCAAATTTTACGTAATAATCTCGCTTTGACAAAGTGATCGAAATAATAGTTTGTTTGTGACATTTCTAAAACTCGTAATTACAGAATTAATTATAACGAATGTGATTTGAGTTTATGCAGATCGTACCTTTCAGTGCATCAATTAGCCCCAAATATATGCAAAACATTAATTTTCACGTCTCATGAAATAATTGAATTTTGAGAATTAATATCCCAATCGATGTCTGAACTGATTTTAACACTAAAATTTCTACATGATTATAGGCTGATAGTTACACACATTAAATTATTAGTTTTTCTGTAAATTGATGTTTACAGTAAAATGCTTTTCCACAAATTAAAAATTCTTTTTAATTGTATTTAAATGAAGGGTAGCTGATTAAATAGCTGTGTTACGTCTAATATATCTTGTGTACAATGTCACTTGATACAATACAGAACACTAAAGGTTCTATTTTAATAGTTTGCTGTACTGTGAAATGTGTATCGTATAATACGTAAAAGAATGGTATCGAATACTTCATAGAAGAGTGTACATAAGATGACCAATCACAAGCACTAACTGTCGCAACCACCAACGGTAGTCAAACTTAATAAAGCCAATAATTGGTGGTAATTTATGTTCGGGGAGCGCCAGACCTTCCTAAAACAAAGGTGTTACGAAAGTAATGACGAGGAAGGTGCAACAGGAGCTATAAATCGATTCAAAAGAAATAATAACTAAAACAGTGATGTCGGACTCACATGCGGTAACAGGAAACCGTATAGCCTGTTGAACATCTGAATACTGAGATGACAGCGGAGAATACATCTGTGTCTACCACTCCCTTTATGGATAATACATACACTATGCGATCAAAAGCATCCGGACACCTGGTTAAAAATGACTTACATGTTTGTGGCTCCCTCCATCGGTAATGCTGGAATTAAATGTGGTGTTGGGCCACCCTTAGCCTTGATGACAGCTTCCATTCTCGCAAGCATACGTTCAGTCCGGTGCTGGAAGGTTTCTTGGTGAATGGTAGCCCATTCTTCACGGAGTGATGCCCTGAGGAGAGGTATCGATGTCGGTCGGTAAGGCCTGGCACGAAGTCGCCGTTCTAAAAGATCCCAAAGGTGTTCTGTAGGGTTCAGATCAGGACTCTATGGAGGCCAGTCCATTACAGGGATGTTATTGTCGTGTAACTACTCCGTCACACGCCATGCATAGTGAACAGGTGCTCGATCGAAAGATGCAATCGCCATCCCTGAATTGCTCTTCAACAGTGGGAAGCAAGAAGGTGCTTAAAACATCAATGTATCCCTGTGCTGTGATAGTGTCACGCGAAACAAGAGGTACAAGCCCCCTCCATGAAAAACACGACCACACCGTAACACCACCGCCTCCGAATTTTACTGTTGGCACTGCACACGCTGGCAGATGACGTCCACCGGAAATCCGCTATACCCACACCCTGCCATTGGATCGCCACATCGTGTACCGTGATTCGTCACTCCACACAACGTTTTTTCCACCGTTCAATCGTCCAATGTTTGCGCTCCTCACACCAAGCGAGGCGTCGTTTGGCATTTTCCTGCGTGATGTGTGGCTTATGAGCAGCCGCTGCTCGACCATGAAATCCAAATTTTTTCACCTCCCGTCTGTCATAGTACTTGTATCGAATCCTGATGCAGTCTGAAATTCCTGTGTGATGGCCTGGATAGAAGTCTGCCTATTACACATTACAACTCTCTTCAACTGTCGGCGGTCTCTGTCAGTCAACAGACGAGGTCGGCCTGTACGTTTTGTGCTATACGTGTTCCTTCACGTATTCACTTCACAATCACATCAGAAACAGTCGACCTACAGACGTATGACACAAGTGACACCCAATCATCTGTCCACTTTCGAAGTTCTTGAGTTCAGCAGAGCGCTCCATTCTGCTCTCTCGCGATGCCTAATGACAAGTGAGGTTTCTGATAAGTAGTACCTGTCTGTAGGTGGCAACACACTGCACCTAATATGAAAAACGTATATTTTTGTTTGTGTCCGGATAATTTTGATCACATAGTGTATATATCATAAGACATGGTAGGTATGTTCCTAAATTGAAAGTTTGTACGAGACGAAATTTCTCACCATCCAAAACAACACGTAGGTAAAACTATCTAAGGACGGCACTTACCTGAAAATGATGCTATATACGTGTGTGCGGAATGAACATTCGGTCCGCATAGGAATAAGGCATCCTGGGTTGAAGGACGTTTTAGTCTCCGTGACGAACGTACGGAGTTCAGGTAACAGCAGATCACTAAACACTGTAAACCGGCGTAGTGCGAGCCGGCCGGAGTGGCCGTGCGGTACTAGGCGCTACAGTCTGGAACCGGGCGACCGCTACGGTCGCAGGTTCGAATCCTGCCTCGGGCATGGATGTGTGTGATGTCCTTAGGTTAGTTAGGTTTAATTAGTTCTGAGTTCTAGGCGACTGATGACCTCAGAAGTTAAGTCGCATAGTGCTCAGAGCCATTTGAACCATTTGGCGTAGTGCGCGGATGAGAACAAGAGCGCAAGGCTTGAGCGCCATCTATTACTGTGAGGTTCCAAGAAAGCAGTGCGCTGATTGGACCTTGGGACTCGTATACAGAATGGTTAGGAAATGTAGATGTCTTGCCATAGACAACGCTAAAAATATAAATATGCTAATACTCCATTATATTTTACTATTATACAAAGTACTACTTAGTTACATTACTTAACACGATCAGGCCCAGGGGACCGCGCGCTGCTGTAAGGTTCCTCCACCATTGGGTTCTGTTTTGTGCCTCGTGGCTCCAATCGTTCTCTATTGCAATCTGCAGCAAGTTCTCATGGATTCCATCCCTCCATCTCCTCTTTGGTCTACCTAGTGGGTGTCTTCCACAGGGAGTATAATCCATAGCTTTCAAAGGCCATTGGCATTTATCCATCCGACCGACATGTCCCACCCATACAAGGCGATTAGTTCTCATCAGTCCTACAATGTTTGGTCTGTTGTACATTTCGTGTAGTTATGAATTATGTCTGATCCTCCATTCTCCAGTGATCTGATCTTGTACCGTATCAAAGATCTTCCTTAAGACTTTCCGCTCAAAAACAAGAATATTGTTCAAGTCTTTTTTCCGGACACTCCAAGTTTCACAACCATACAGTACTACGGGTTGAATCATTCTTCTTTTATACAGCTGGAGTTTGAAATTCCTCTAGATGCCACGCGATGTAAGAAGTTGAATGAGACCAAAATATGATCATATGATTGGTTAGAGGCTTGGATTCTCGCTTTAATTTCTGCTTCACATGCTGCGCCTTCTGCAAAGATTACCCCCAGATATTTTAATTCACGAACTCTTTGGTAAGATCGGTTTCCGACTATCAAAGGCTGGAGTGAGTCCTGCTCATCACCAGATATTCCGTTTTTGATTCATTCACAAGGAGTCAAATTTTGCTTGCTTCCGCCTCCACGCTTTTACACATCCGCATTAGTTTCTCCTTAGATCTGGACAACAGGGCCACATCATCAGCAAACGCGAGATGTGTGATTTTCTCACCCCCTACCTCTATATCCTCGAAGCTTTTACGAGAGACGTCTCTCATTATCTTTTCAAGTGTCAGGTTGAACAACACCGGTGACACACCATCTCCTTCTCTCAACCCCGTGTTTATATTAAATCTCTCCGTGAGCTGGTTCCTGAGCCTCACTTTGCCTTTCGAATCAGTGAGACAAATGCTAACTAGGCTGACGAGTTTCTTAGGTATTCCAAACTAGGCAGTTCCTCAGGCCCTCCCGGTGGATGCAGTCTTACGCCTTCTTAAAATCTATGAAGATCACTAGAAGTTCTCTATAAAAGGTATATAAAATACATACTCTAAGAACAAGGTTCTGACGTACACCAGTAGTACGTAAGAGAAAGGTACGTGGGGAGGTACGCAGAAGATGATGGGAGGATGGAGGGAGGATGGTCTGCGAGGGGCCTGGAAAGGAAAACTAAAATGGAGAGGGGAAGAGAAATAAAAGGGAGAGGTGGAGAGGATAGGGTGGAAGGAAAGTGAGAATGAGTGGATACGAAAACAAAATGTAACGAATTATAAGAAGTGATAAGTAAAATTATACAGCTACCCCATAATTAAAGTTAATGAAAGACACTAAATAATCAGCAAACGACTACAATGGCAGGTGTGTTTGGTTGTTCAGTACTTGTGAAACTCGCTCTTATATCTGTGCCACTTCTTAAATTTTCAACGAGGTTCCTCTGCTCTCCTGAATAAGATGTACAAATTGTGTTCTACATTTATAACTGAACGAGTATATATACGAGGGTTGTCCGGAAACTAAGTTCCGATCGGTCACGAAATGGAACCCACAGTGAAAACCAGAAACGTTTCATTTGCAACAGTCACGTACACCTTCCACCTACTTCTCTACATAGTCGCCGCTCCAACTTCGAGTTTTGTCATAGTGTTGTATCCACTTTCCAATATCCTTGTCGTAGAAAGCAGCCGCCTGTGCTTTCGGTCAGTTATCTGCACTGGTCAGCAGCTCGTTGTCTGTGGAAAAATTTTGTATTCATAGCCAGCGGTTCTTGAGAGCAGAGATGAGACTCAGGGGGAGCCAATTACGGACTGTATTACGGGTGATCAAACACTTCTCATCGGAAACTCTGCAGGAGCGTCTTTATTGCCCCTGCAGAGTGCGGCCGAGAATTCGCATAAAGAAGGAACTGCACGACAGAATGTGTTATGTGGGCTGCATGACACAGGCGAAATCTCTAACCAGGCCCTCATACTTGGTGGGAGACGCTATTCCCTACGCATCTTTATGTGATCACTGTTCACTCAAAACTGAAAAGAGCGACGCGACACGATCGACGGCCATACTAGAGACACTGCCCAACACACCTGTGCAAAGCTTTACCGCATATTCCCAGTGGTTTCCATCTCGCGACCGATCGGAACTTACTTTCTGCACAGCCCTCGTAATATGTAGCATATAGCATCCCGTAGGTCCGTTGTCATGGCAGACACGGAATCGTTCAAACTACGATGTTCTTTGAGTAAGTTGCGAAAGTTTGTTCACAAAATTGTTCTACACTTACCTTTCACTTATTGTGCATGGTCTCCTTCGAAATGCTCTCCTCCACAATTGATGCACCGCTCCCAACGCCGTTTCCACTTCCGGAAGCAGTTTGGTACGCCTCGTGCTGGGTAGCGCTAAGCGCCGTCTGCGAATTTTCTTTTATTTCGTATATCGTTGTACACTGCTGGCCACCGTAAATGCAACACCCTGAAGGAAGCATCCGAATCAAGTGAAATTTACACCATGGGTTTGCAGCGATGAGATATGCAACTGATTAGAATTTCAGCGCAGACGCACATCACGCGCGCCTGTGGCGCCACCTCATAGCGTCATTTAAGGCTTGGCGATTTCGACGAGTGTACGTTCGGCACGTGTGTTTACCTTGTGGTTGTTTCACAAGTCGATCAGTTATGCCTCGTAGACAACAGCGAACATCTTTTGATCAAGTATCCGAGTTCGACAGAGGAAGGATAGTGGCTTACCGAGATTGTGGATTATCATACAGAGAATCGCTAGTCGTGTTAGACGAAACCAAACAACTGTAATGCGGATATGTGACCGTTGGATGCAGGAGGGTACGACGGACCGACGTGGTCGATCGCATTCACCTCGGTGCACCACTGCACGTGCTGATAGGCAAATTGTGCGCATGGCAGTGAAGGATCGCTCAGTGACATCCCGAACCATAGCACAGCACATTGCGTCTGTAACGCATCATCCAGTGTCTGCGCGTACCATTCGACGCCGTTTACAGCAGAGTGGTCTGTCCGCAAGACGTCCATTGCTTCGTCAGCCATTGACGCAGAACCACAGACGTCTCCGTGATGACAGACGGATGTGGACGGCAGAATGGAATGACGTTGCCTTTACTGACGAGGCACGCTTCTGTCTGCAGCACCACGATGGTCGGATTCGAGTGTGTAGACACCGTGGAGAGAGGATGCTGGACAGCTGCATTATGCACCGCCACACTGGTCTTGCACCGGGTATTATGGTATGGGGCGGTATTGGATATTACTCTCGCACGCCTCTAGTACGCATTGCCGGCACTTTAAATAGCCGGCGCTACATATCCGAGGTGCTGGAGCCAGTTGTCCTTCCTTACTTTCAGGGCTCGGCCACAGCCATATTTCAACAGGATAACGCGCGACCACACGTGGCACGCATTGTCCAAAGGTTCTTCGTCAATAACCAGATTGAATTGCTTCCCTGGCCGGCTCGCTCTCCGGATCTTTCGCCGACAGAAAACATGTGGTCCATGGTTGCTCAACGAGTGACCCAGATTACGTCCCCAGCTGCCACACCAGATGATCTTTGGCAACGTGTGGAAGCTGCTTGGGCTGCTGTACCCCAGGAACACATCCAACGTCTCTTTGACTCAATGCCGAGACGTGTGGTAGCGGTGATCTCCAACAATGGCGGCTACTCTGGCTACTGCTTCTGGCAGGAACCACATGTCACAGACGTCTGTAAACGTAATCATTTGATACTTGGTCAACATGTTATCTACAAAATAAATCTTGTTGTGCTACCTCTTGTCTTTCTTGGTGTTGCATTTACGGTGGCCAGCAGTGTAAATCTTCGTCCCTTCAACGGCGTTTGCAACTCTGGAAATAAAAAATACGTCCGCAGGAGCCAGATCTGGAAAGCACGGAGGATGAGATAGCACAATGATTTTGTTTTTTGTACAACAGTTAAGCAGCAACAGCTATGAAGGCGGGGGTGTGGTATCGTGATGCAACAGTCATGTAATTTCTCGCCACATTTCTGGCCGTTTCCTTCTCACATTTTCTTGCAGGCGACGCAACACGTCCCAATAGTACCATCGAGTAACAGTTTGTCTCTGTGGCCCGAATTCATGATGAACTAATCCTTCAAAGTCAAAGAAAACTATCAGCATGGTTTCGACATTGACCTGACCTGACAAGCTTATTTCTGATCTCGGAGAACCTTTCCAAACCCATTGTGAAGACTGAATCTTGTTCTCAACATCACAACCGTAGACCCATGTATCATCACCAATTATGATTCTCATTTGCGCCATCCAAAAGCTCTTCACAGATTGCGAGGCGAAGGTCTTTTTGGTCTTGACTGGTGAGCTGTGGGACGAACTTGGCGGCAACACGAAGCGTCACCAGATACTATGTCAGGATTTCCTGACATGATCCGACTGTAATGTTACATTCTTCTGCAATCTCTAGGGCAATCGTCTTCCATTGGCACGCACAATTTCGTTCACGTTCGTGACATGAGCGTCGGTGGTAGACCTCGAAGGGCGTCCTCAACGAGGATCATCTTTAACTTCCGTCCGTCCATTTTTAAGCCGTGTGAACCATTCATAACTTCGAATACTGCTTAAGCACTCATCATCGTAGACTTCCTGTATCATTTGGTGTGTCTCTGCAAAGGTCTTCTTGAGTTTCGCGCAAAATTTAATGCAGACGCGTTGCTCCTCTAGCTCTGCCAACTCAAAATTCGAAAACTGTGTGATAGAACGCTCAACCCAATTCAGCACTGAGCAATAACTAAGAGACATACTGCAATGGCACTTCCGGAAGTTACACGTTAAACACAGGCGTGTGCAGGGATGCCAAACGAATTTCGCTCCAACACACCATTGGCGCGAAATTCTGAATGTTCCGGAATTTTTTGAACAGACCTCGTATATACTTGCTTTGACAGTCGTTACAATTAATTACACATACACCTGCACACCTATACGGTTTGGTATTAGTTCGCTCCTTGTGTCTGCTCCTAACTCCAGAGCTTTTGGGTATAAAAAAGCTGGAATTATGTTTTTCTTTTTCAAATGTCTGCCTATTTGCTCTGAAATTGTCGTAATACGGTAGACGTTGATACCTAACTGTACTTTTGTTGTAAATAACAGGTTGGACACAGGAAGAATATGATATCTTTGTTAGTAAAAATAACTGAGAAGACAGGGAAAGAATATGATATTTTTGTTAGTATTTTCCTATTAATTTTCTGGACAAATTCGGCACTGTATACATTTACTGTAGCAATCTGTCGTATGATATATTCCTGATTCAAGGTCCCTCTGGATGAGGGGCCATTACGAAGAATGTAAAAAGGATATAAAAGCTACTTCTTTATAATTTGGAGGGTGGTCAGTGAATGAAAGTTTATGGTAGATGTCAAAAGAAAAAAGACTGTCCCTCAAAGTATGCAAAAAATCAAGGTAGGAGAGTGTGTCATCACAGCAATGCTCTACGGTAATCTGGATGTTAGCGTGTTGTAAATTAAGATACGCGACGAAAGCGTCGCAGGTTGTCTTAGGACCCTTACATAAAAATAAAACATCCTCGACATAACGAAACAGTCCGACAATTTTCTTGTTATTGGACAGATGCTGCTATACCTAAACACACTCGAATTTTGACAAATTAACGTTGGCCAAACAATATGAAAGAGGTGAGCCTATTGCCAGGCATCGTTTCTGGGTTATGTGGAATCTCCAAAAGTGAAGTGATTATGTTGAAGTACTAGTTGCAGTATTTTTAATACTTCATTGATCTATGGTGCAAGAGGTTACAGTGAAAGACAATCTGTACTAGTTGGCCTGTTGGAATGTTGCTGTACATGCTCTTGATATCTACAGAAGCTAGGTTGGAATTTGGTGGGACCGCCATATTAATTATGATAGAAACCAAATGGGTAATATTACGTAGTGTAAACTGTGAGGCAGAATGCGATTAATTTTTCCGAACAATAACCCACGTCATTCCTGGCATTAACCAACGGACATGCAGGAAAATCCCTTTTGTGTGAACCTCTATAATAGCCTTAAATGTGGAACTTCCGGTTTCATTGGTATTAAGGACCGCCTTTGGAGGAAATGTGGGAAGGGATTGTCATTTTTAAGCATTCTTTTAACTATGCCACATGTTTGGCGCTACGGTCATATCTACAACACGTCACATCATTTTCATTGAAAAAGTCATGTACTTTAGCTGGGTATTGGACTTACTTAATGACGACTACAGGCTTTCTTTATCCGACCTAACAATGGTGGACTGGTGTTCATCTAGTTTTCTGTTGATATTAAGAAATATTGTACTATCGTTACATTGCATTAGCCTATTATGTGACTTGTTCTGTTGTTTGTTGGACGTGGCTTTTGATGATTTTGTTGATACTAGTGACAGCTTCATTCCATTGAGCCGTAGTGAGTAATTTTACATCTGAGGTGGAAACAGAGTGAGCTATGGAATGGTACCAGGAAAGAGGCTAGCTGATGTTATACGTCAGGCCTTCTCAAGGAGTCGCGTTTCTCTACTGTCAAACGTTCAAATTCAAATGGCTCCAAGCGCTATGGGACTTAACATCTGAGGTCATCAGTCCCCTAGACTTGAAACTACATAAACCTAACTAACCGAAGGACATCTCACACATCCATGCCCGAGGCAGGATTCGAATCTGCGACCGTAGCAGCCGCGTGGTTCCAGACTAAAGCGCCTAGAACCGCTCGGCCACAGAGACCGGTCTATCAGACGTAATATCGGTTAAATTACAAATACATGGAGCAAACTGGAAATGCCCGAATCTCGTGGTCGTGCGGTAGCGTTCTCGCTTCCCACGCCCGGGTTCCCGGGTTCGATTCTCGGCGGGGTCAGGGATTTTCTCTGCCTCGTGATGGCTGGGTGTTGTGTGCTGTCCTTAGGTTAGTTAGGTTTAAGTACTTCTAAGTTCTAGGGGACTTATGACCACAGCAGTTGAGTCCCATAGTGCTAAGAGCCATTTGAACCATTTGAACCAAACTGGAAAGAATTACTGGAGGCGAATGGACCAGGAGGTCGAACAGTACCACGCAACAAACGATTCGAGTACAGTGTGAGCACTTCAATCACACCATTGCTCGCAATAACGTTAATCTCTCTGCACTCTAGAAACATACTATATGTCAAATAAGCTGCAAAAAAAAAAAGAAAAGAAAGAAAAAAAACAAAAATGGGGATTTCTGTTATTCCTTTCAACACATCGAAATTGAACACATAACCAGTTTGTAGTTGCCATGCACTTCTTTATCACAGACACATGCTGTTAATGAAACCAGCAGTAACAACGATTACAATAAAAGGCACCTGCCCTACAGAACCAGCACCAGTACTCAGATTACAACATTAAGCATTTAAGTTGGATGGACACAGATCTTTCAAAATTTACTCAACCAATGTTCACTAATTAAAACAATTTTCATAAAAACACCATTAATCAAATTTAACTGACATAACTGAATACTTCATAACTTACATAGAAACTGGCTTTCACATAACGCATATCAAATTCTGAAACTGCTTCCAAAAATTAAGACATCTTTCATGGATGGATCTTAAGCAATTGTAACAAATTACAAGTATTGTCAGATTAATACACTCAACTAAGCTTCTCTTTAGTATCACTCACAGGTACGAGGTTCACATACATTTCATGGCCAGAATATAATAATAGCATATTAAATAGTCTTAAAATTGAGCCGTTTCAATTTTACGTTGAAATTTAGTGATTGACGCGAGCAGTCCGAAAGGTTCTACCAGGTACAGGAGATAAACGGACCAAAAGTAAAATAGAACTATACTCAACTTTGAGCCACAATTAAGCTTCCAGAAAACCACAACGCTCCACGGAAAGATGGAATTGCAGGACACTAACAACGTAACCATAGACACCGCTCCAGGTCCTTAAATTTCCCTCTTCCACCGTGATACCCCGATCAGAGTTTGCTCGCGCCAACCACTGCCAATTATCTGAAACATAAACATATCAGCGGCAGACAATATTCTGGCGCATCAGATACACAATACATATCTACCCAATGGTTATAAATAAACCTCTAATTATAGACGGCACAAATGAACCCAAGCAGAACTAGCCTGCGTGACCACTTCCCCAGTAACGGCTCTTAAAATCTGATTAGCCAGTTTTCTAGACAAACAAATAAAATAATAACATAGAAAAAGGAAATAGGAAAAATTATTTCGGCCCTCTCTTGAATGCCAGGCACAGACTTACGTACTACTGAGGATTACCTCTAGCTACGCATTAAGCAAGGCTTCATGTCTATTTGATGTGCGTAGCTAGTACTCCCTTAAATACCATCAACATAGCAGTCGGCCAGACTAAATACAGTGACAAGCAACTGAAACAATCAAGATTCAGTGCATTCGGGTATTCAATTAACATGAACAGAACCCACCAAAGAACAATTGGACGACTCCAGTTCATTCACTTAGAGAACTTGTTACAGATGCGAAGGAAATCTGTCCTTCAAATCTCAAGGAAATCCCAATCACCGTCGGCAGCGGATCTGCATTCAAACGGCTAAACACGCCACAGCAGCTGCCCACGCTCCTTCGTCGTACGGACTCGGCCACGCGCCAGCGCCACACATCACTGACGCTCACACAGCTGATTCCCGAACGCAAGCCCCCGCAGAGCGAGCGCACCGCAGTTAAATAGCCATCTGCCAACGATGCGAAGAAGACAAGCAGGCATCGAAAATCGACTTACATCGATCGGGATTACAATCGATGGAGACTGGCGCCAGCAGCGCACCAGCTCAAACGTAGTAAACTTTCCCATATCTTGTTAATACATTCATCGATATATTCTAGAACCGAGTCGAAAGATTCTGTTCTCAGTAACCCTTCTAGCGTTAAGTGGGCAGCGTAAAAGTCTCTATTGATCTTGTCCTACTTAGCACAGCTCATGATGTATGTGGTGGGTCTACTAGATAGGGGGACCCCACACTAACTGTCTTTCTTATATAGTTAGGGACCACACAATATGTAATAGGTAACTAGTGGACCTACACGTATGCAGCTCTCCTTGTCGGCTTTTAATTCCTTGTAATGTTATTTGTCAACTTAAACCTGATTGACCCATTATTGTCAATAAATGTGTCAATAGCTACAATCCTACGTTTCCATTTTCGTAGTACGAAAGGCGTTTTTGTTCGATTTTCGACCAAGATGACGATTTGTAACCGAAACCAGTAGTACAATAAAAGAACCAAATACAACTTTGTGGTTATAAATTTTGTGAAATATGTTTGAGCTGTGGATTTCCTATTAATAGGGTGGTTGTCATGAAATCAGTGTCCTAACGTAGCTGAATCAATGCGAAGCTACTCAAGGACTGGTAGAACACATTTCATTGATTCTATGGCAAAACCTTTCTCAAAATCGGAGTACTGTGGAATGTGTTAACTCTTTGTCATTGCTAAATTCTGCAATGTCAGCCGCCGCTTGTGTTGTAACCATTTCTGAAGCCTCGCCATTCCTTTAGTCCGTTGAAAGCCCTTGGATTTCTGACGCAGTTGGTACCTATCGCACTTCACAGACAAATAAGACGCATACCTGCAGCATCGACAGCATTTCGTCTCTTCTAAAATCCTATTTATCGTGAAGGAATCTTTACGCGATGCACATGATCTCATAATTAGAGCCCAATTGCCTTTAGACTGATTGTAAGCCCTATTAATCCAAAACAAGGAAACACCAAACAACTGGGAAACAGTTGAAGAAAATTAAACCTCTCTCGAAGACGAACGACACTTGAAAACAACAAACTCATGAACGACCGAATCGGTAGCACAGAGCGACATAGTTGTACCAACGGCAATTGTGATAACTTAATGTAGAATTGCCTCATAAACCATGACAGTAACTGAAATCTCGTTGGTAATATTTGATTCCTTGTGATACTGCTGCTTGGACAGTGACCGCAGTAGAAATTTCAGAGTGGCACCGGAGTACGTTTACGGCAAAAGAGTGAGCTGGAGACTTATTCTAAGTGGCATTTTCAAAACAAGGTAACTTCTAGGTTGGAAGAAATGTCTTACTCCAGCTGGCCACAGGGTTCGTTTGTTCTTTCTTAGAGGCGCTATGCTTACGAGTGTCCACATTTTCAACTCAATATTTCACAGAGAGAGCAAGTTCTCTTCCTCTTGTGATTCGAATACTGTGTGAGCACTTCAGTCACACCATTGCTCGCAATATGGTGAATCTGTCTAGACTCTAGAAACATACTTTATGTCAATTACGCACCAAAAAATTGGGGATCACTAGTCCTCCGTAATTTTTCCAGAAAAGTTGCATAGGCAAACTGGATGTCGCGTTTATTCCATCGACTGTGGTGCTCTTGACTATCCGCTATCAACAGTTACAACGAAGTTGGTAGGACCATCACTTATCCACACATGGAAGCGTAAATAATCAGATAAGTGGACTGAGGTTTCACTTGAGGAGATTCACATTACCAATCATTAGGGAGGCCTTTTTCTGACAGCACTCTTTAACATTCTCTCTGGTAGATTTTTAGATCATGCAGAAGAACTGGAGATTTTGCACTAGGCCACTCTACAGTCATTCCGGGAAACACAAACGAACATTATTGACATTGATGCAAATATGTTTGTCCTCCAACATGCAAACAGCAAACCGGGAACGTTGGGCCATCAGAGGAATAAAGAACCATATTTAATTAGATATCTAATTGTCATTCGTGTCTATATCTATTACATTGCCTCTGCGTAAGGACGTTATTATTCCTTCATAGAAACTGTTATTTGTTTGTTAAACAAACACGATGCATAGTTGTCACATTGGTTTCCAATATGACAGTATTATTTTTAAGCTGCTAATAACGCTGCTTTTTGTTTCCTGAATATTTCATGCGGTAAAATCCGTGCGCTTCCACGTAGATCAGGCCGCTGGTATTGCCTGTATTGTATGACAAAAATTTCTTTTTAAATATTCTACATATATGTATCGTATGAATTTGCCATATTTTAAAAAGAGTCTTTTTAGTCTATATTTCTGGATCTTCTTCATTGCTTTCAGTGTTCCTGTGTGCCGTATTTCCAAACTGCATAAAATATTTTGAGACTGTCTTCTTTATTAACGCCCTAGGTAAATTAGTTATGAGTGAATGAAAAATGTACAGCCCTCAAAAATTGTAAGCTGTTTTCATATGAAATAAATTCAATGAGTGTAGTGTAATGTAAGAGTTTTCAATACATGTTAATACGTTTGTAGAACTCTACTAGACAGACTATACAAAGAAATTGAATACAATAAAACAATCTACCGCAGAAGACGGACATGTCTCAGAAAAAAAAAATTGAAAAGTGAACTGTAGAATATTAAAAATAAGAAAGCCGTTTTAAGTAAGGACACAGCAGTCACCAGACACAGGACACAACTGAACAGTAATCCTTTGACAAAAACAATAGGGACGCATATTAATATGCTGCAACAAAATTTACGCAGTGTGGAAAAATATAGCAGAAAACCATGAATTCATAGACGAACTGAAAATTCAACTAAGCTTCCATTTACTGACAAAAATCTAGCCATTCGTTAAACATAGGCAGTAATTGTAAAACTAGAAACCTGAGCACTGCCGACCATTGAAATACGACAGTTGTCGATCTTGTTGTGCATCGAATTGACTAATAATTCGAATTTTAGACAATTACATCTATCATCTTCGTCCACTGAAACTAGCTGTCGCGATTGCTGTTGTTGTGAACTCATATGACCAAAATAGATTATACTGCGATTTCCTTTACAACAAACGAAGCACAATGTTCTGTTTTAATTTAACGCAATAGGAAAATTAAAGACTATTTATTCTAGGAAGTCGTCACGGGAATCGTCGAGGCCTTTGCACATAATATTTGCCAACTTCATCATGGCAGACCACCATCACCTCAGAAATATTTAAACTGAAATGAAGATTCTAATAAAAGGGCTAGGTTCTAATAATGTGTTTACCAGAGCAAAACAGTTGATATCAGAAACTTTTTACCTCCAAAACTCAATATTTGAAATGCAATAACAAACTCTACTCACCACTCTACATAGACAGAACAGAGCTATCTTTTCAAGAAGATCAGTCCACCATACAAGAGGGCAAGAGGGCTGTACACACTTATTCGTCATTCAGATGTGGCCATTTTCATACTCGTTAAAACCACCATATAATGAAGAAGAGATTGATGATCACGACAATTAGATTCCAGTTTCCTCCTTACATCTATTTTCAAATTGCTTATTATTATCATTATTATTATTATTATTAATCACAGCATGTTGTTAGCCTTGGACTGTTGTAAAGTCGAAAAGTCGCAGGGTTTGATCTGATTAACTGTGTGGTGTGCGTACTGTAAGACCTTCGGTACACACACCATCAGATTATTTGACTTGTCGCTCTAGCGAAGTAGGCGAGTGTCAGCAATATGTCTCGTGGTCTTATCGTGGCGTGTTTATCTTCTGCCTTTAGGTCAGATGATAGAAATGCCACTTGCACGCTTAGAGTAGCAGATAGACGGTGACCAACTTTAAACAGAACTTGATTAATTTTCACACACATTTATTAAAATAATAACAAGCATAAAAATAACTTAACTTGGTTCTGGATGCTGTTTACAATTGACAATCTGAGATTCCTTTGGTCTTGGTATGTTAATCTTATTCTCACATATCTCTGATACTTGACAAAGTGTCTATTCATTTATTTTCATGGCTACGTATGGGAATATGGTAATCTTATTAGGCGCAGACTGAAATTTGGCTATAGACTGGTACAGACAAATGCAGACTAATGCAGACTAATGCAGACTGACTAATCGGAGGTCTGTACACTCGTTGTAATACCTCGCGCGTTTAGGTATCACTGCGCGAGTGTGATCTGCGAGGAGAAAAGGTTCTACGTTAGCAGCAATCTCATTGGCTGCGTTACATATTAATACGCGGATCGGCGGAAGCAGAATTTGGTCCGTCTCTAAGACAGCGCCATCTCGTAGAGCGGAGACGGTCGAGCGCTGCGCCGGCGCTGTTGTGCTTAGCGGGGCGCGCTCTAGTGGGAAAGCTGTGTACGCGCTGACTACGCGGAACTATGTACACAACAAACTGCTAACCTTGTTATAAAAAAAATGAAATGTCCCTAAACATCTCAGTTTTACAAATCTTTTGTTCTTATTAATCCACGTTATTCTCAAAGACATCGACTGGGCTGTCATCAGTGATGTACTAAATAATATTTTTTAAGCCACGATATCCTCTCTGATAATGAGTAGTAATGAGTTAGCGAGATGGAACACCAAGACAAAGAGTGGCTATCTACCAGAGCCATCTGGAGCCTAGAGCCAGAGGTTAAGAGGGTAACCTACAGCCATTTAAGGAATTAAATTTCTGTTAGTAGGACAGCCACAACTGTTACGTGAATTGTTCGTAACTGAAACTTCCGCTACATTAGTGCAAACTTTTCATTTGAACTCTTACAAAACCCGGTTTCAGGGTTTTAGCACCATCTTCAGATGTAAACGTAAATTAAAAATGAAACCATATGTCTGAACAGCGTGACTCATGAAAGGCTACCAGTAGTAAAAAAGTAAATAAGGTCAAAAACATAATACAGCAAACAATGAACATACCTAAAATCATTACAAAGCGTACACGTCCCAGTTAAGTTCAAAACTGGCACATCAGCAGTACATGTCTCATCACAGGGAGTATGAAAAAATGACCACGCTTAAACCACCTTTCAAATGTATCTGACGTAAGTGAAGCTTATGTTGCAAGTAGTCTAAATAAACCAAAACAGTCTACATAAATCCAAACAGCGCTGGTTTAGAGATTATACGAAAGGCCAGGAGCTACAAAGTGAGGCTAAAACTCAGCTACAAGTAGCCCACCGACGGCAAGTTTTCACAGCGCTGTAATTGACGGTATCCGTAACTAAGCAACCAAACGTCTGAAAAGCGACGCGATGGCACCGTCTGCCACATACAATTACTCATAGAAAGCGGCCGTATGTCAGTTCCATCAGCGAATCATAACATTCGTATCCTTTCACCCTGGATTTTAATCCCACTCCACAATCTTTTATTTCCATCATCGCTTATTCAGTAGAAGCGAAAGACTGCATCTTTCTATTACACTCTTTTTAATCCGAGCACTTTTTTTGGGTCTTTCATTCTTATTCTTCCCTGTTGATTTTAGCACATACTGTGTATTACCCGTCGTTCCCTACAGCGTACTTCCATTGTTCTTATAATCTCGGACATCTTATACCATTTGACAATGTCAACTAACTGTTCGTCGATTTATTTTCCGTTTTCCTGTATATTACTCTTGTCACTAATTTCGCTGCTTGAACTGTTAAGCTGATTGTGCGTTATCATACTAATCTAACCTTAGTATCCTCTGAAATGCGTTGACGAAATTCTTCCGGGCACATAATGGTATGTTTCCAGGCCCATTGATTCTATTCAACAACTTGAATAGTCGTTCGTTTGCGGCTTTAGAAATTCGGATAGAATGTTATTTATCCCTTCTGCCTTATTTGACCGTCAAGTCTTAGAAAATTCTGTTAAATCTCACTCTAACACCGGTCGTGCCCCATTTCTTTTGTTATCACAGTGTACTCTTCGCACATATCCTTAGCTCTTCCCTCTGCATTTAAAAATGTAATTCTCGTTGACTTCTTAATTTTGACGTCTTTGCTTTTAATGTCACCAAAGGTTTTTTTTTTTACTATGTGGTGTCTGAGTCTTACTGAGGACCGTTTGCTTTTGTATCTCTTCACATTTTTCCTGTAACCCTTTCACCTCGGCTTCCCTGCAGGTTTTCTTTTTTAATTTCCCAGTAATCCATATTGCTGTATCCAAGTCTTTTGTTTGAATATTCTTGAATATGACTGCAAGACCTAGAAAAGTTACACGCTACACATGTGACGACACTCTCTGCATTGGACCAACCTGATGCAGACACAATTCTTTCCGTTGGCTACAGCGGAAGTGATATTATTAGAATAAAGGAAAGTCTCGGAGAAAAAGCTGACAAATGGAAATGTTCACGACAAAAAGAGCTTGCAGCTACTGGAGAAAGTAACCTGTAATAAAAATGAATACTTCCAGAGGAAAACTTTCTCTGCAAGTGTGTGTCACTTTTTGGGAAAAGAGGTCACTACTTAAAGGCGATAAAAGTTGTTCAATAATTCGAATCGGGTGACGATGTACCCTTAGCTGTCGAATCAAATGAATGAATAAACGCTCTAGCGTGTGTGACTTCGAAATGAGCCTCTATAGAGACGCTTCGCTCCAGCTCAAGAGTTCACCAAGTATTTGGGTACCAAGGGCAATTATATTCAATGAGTAACAGCCGATAAACCCGTGCCCATGTCCAGCCCTCGGATACAGCTACATAAATGCTGTGGCTGTTGCCTGCCTCCTTCAAACATGCCACCAACCAGTATGTATTCACCCAGTCGTGCAACATCACAACGTCTCATAGCCAGCACGCTGGTTGTGTACCAGTACCGTGCTGGCCTTTTCACATTCAATAGTCTTACTTCGTACGTTGCTAACAACTGATTTTACTAAACTTTGAGACTCTCATTTCTGTGATGCAAGTTATTTGTCGCATTACTGTTTACTGACGGTCTCGTAAACTGGCATACGGCCGGGAGAGCTGTGTGTTGACCACATTCCCCTACATATCCGCATCCAGTGACCTTTGAAGCTAACAATGTTAATTCGTCCCCTTGATCAGTGATCTCATAGCCCATTTACCCTGTTAGATTCATCAACAAAGCAAACACAGTCTGCGGGGTGCCAACCGAGCCACTTGTGAAACTGAGTTTGAGTAGTCTGCCCCCTTTTGACTGGCGTGTGTCGTGCGCTCCCACAAAACACAAATACACAACTGGCCATTAAAATTGCTACACCACGAAGATGACGTGCTGCAGACGCGAAATTCAACCGACAGGAAGAAGATGCTGTGATATGCAAATGATTAGCTTTTCAGAACATTCACACAACGTTGGCGCCGGTGGCGACACCTACAACGTCGTGACATGAGAAAAGTTTCCAACCGATTTCTCATACACAAAGAGCAGATGACCGGCGCTGCCTGGTGAAACGGTTGCCTCGTGTAAGGAGGAGAAATGCGTACCATCACGTTTCCGACTTTGATAAAGGTCGGATTGTAGCCTATCGCGATTGTAGTTTATCGTATCGCGACATTACTGTTCGCATTGGTCGAGATCCAATGACTGTTAGCAGAATATGGAATCGGTGGGTTCAGGGGGGTAATACGGAAAGGCGTGCTGGATCCCAACGTCCTCGTATCACGAGCAGTGGAGATGACAGGCATCTTATCCGCATGGCTGTAACGGATCGTGCAGCGATGTCTCGAACACTTAGTCAACAGATGGGGACGTTTGCGAGACAACAACCATCTGCACGAACAGTCCGACCATCAGCTCGGAGATCATGGCTGCGGTTACCCTTGACGCTGCATCACAGACAGGAGCCTCAACGACGAACTTGGGAGCACGAATGGCAAAACGTCATTTTTTCGGATTAATCCAGGTTCTTTATACAGCATCATGATGGTCGCATCCGTGTTTGGCGATATCGCATTGAACGCACATTGGAAGCGTGTATTCGTCATCGCCATGCTGGCGTATCACCCGGCGTGTGGTATAGGGTGCCATACGTCTCGGTCGCCTCTTGTTCGCATTGACGGCACTTTGAACAGTGGACGTTACATTTCAGATGTGTTACGACCCGTGGCTCTACCCTTCATTCGATCCCTGAGAAACCCGACATTTCAGCAGGATAATGCACGACCGCATGTTGCAGGTCCTGTACGGGCCTTTCTGGATACAGAAAATGTTCAACAGCTGCCCTGGCTAGTACATTCTCCAGATCTCTCACCAACTGAAAATGTCTGGTCAATGGTGACCGAGCAACTGGCTCGTCACAATACGCCAGTCACTACTCTTGATGAACTCTGTGGTATCATGTTGAAGCTGCATGAGCAGCTGTACCTGTACACGGCATCCAAGCTCTGTTTGACTCAATGCCCAGGCGTATCAAGGCCGTTATTACGGCCAGAGGTGGTTGTTCTGGGTACTGATTTCTCAGGATCTATGCACCCAAATTGTGTGAAAATGTAACTACATGTCCGTTCTAGTATAATATATTTGTCCAATGAATACCCGTTTATCATCTTCATTTCTTCTTGGTGTAGCAATTTTAATGGCCAGTATTGTACTAATGTAAGGTGCGCGCATGAGATCGCTGTTAAACGTCCTAGTAACCACATGCACATTGGATATATATATTTGCCATGTCTTCAGAAAGTAGTGCACGAAGGAAAGCACAACCCGGTTTCAGGACTTACATCCCATTTTCAGGTGCATATTAAAATGCGAGTCCATAAACAATGCATAACTAAGGTTAAACTATCTTAAGATGTGTTAAAATGGAGCTTCACTAGTACATGGCATGAAACAGGATATCATCTTCGATTCTAGGCTTGCGAGAAAACCTTTCGTGGAGAAGGATGACGGTCCGGGCTTAAGGGCATGCCACCTACGCGTCCACGTGAAGATAAATAGATCGTCTTTGGAACACTGTGCAGCATACACACCCATCAGACCCGTACCAAGCACAACCAAAAGTTGAAAAATTCACTTTGTCTTCATGAGGATACATGTGTGGCACGTACTTAAGCCTAGACCATTGTCCTCCTCTACGAAAGGTTTTCTGGCAAGCATAGGATCTAAGAGGATATGCTGTTTCATGCCACGTACCAAGGAGCTCTATTTTAACACGTATTAACCTTAGTTGTGCATCATTTAGAGATTCACAATTTAATATGCACCTGAAGACAGGACACAGGTCCTGAAACCGGGTTGTGCTCTCGGTTTTAGAAATAAACAATTTTTATAGCCTTAGCGGATTTTGTCATTGATGATAAATAGCAGCTGTGGGTGTCCCGTCAAGAGATACGTCTTTCAGGCAGAGTCAATCTGGGCAGTCGAAAGCACGGCGGCGTTTAAGCCCAAAGGTTGCCCATCCTGAAGTGTTGGCAGCAGGGTGAATTACTGATAACATCTTTCTAACAGATGCGTGTCACACGCGCCACCCTGGGTGGCAGTGTTTCTCTGATGCGGAGACGAGGAAGGCGACAGTCTGGTTTCCAAGCGAGCGAACCGATTTGCGCGCGCTTTCCCCAACCAAAACCGCTAGTGACTGATGGTCGAAGGATAAAGCTGTAAGTGTTTAGGGATTATTGAGCTCTAGTCTGTGACTGGTGGAGGGGGAAGCGCGGTTTCCTGCCTGCTCTTTGATTGACGGAAGTAATTGTAGGACAGAACTTTGGTGGAGCGCGAGGGAACTCTTGAGCAGGGGATTCCAGTTTATGCTCTCTTTAGAGTGAGTACGCTTCAGTATTAAATAAATAAAACTGACCATCACAATCATATCATCAAAGAAATTCATTTCAAATGACTAGTTTCAGCGCCACTCTCACGCCATCTTCAGGTCCACTATAAACCAAAAGTGTACTTTCATTCCTTGGGACAGTTGTAGAGTACTCACTCCTGATTTAAGCATTCCGCGACAACTAGTTTGGATTCTACGATACACACGCCAAGGAATGAAAATACTCTTTTGGTTTATAATTGATTCTGAAGAAGGCGTAATTGTGCCGAAACAAGTCGTGTGAAATAAATTTCTGTGATGGTACGGTTGTGGTGGTTCGTTTTCTTTATTTATCTCTATTTATCTCATCAGCCGCTGTCTGCGAGAACGATAGTCTGCGTAAGATTCAGTATTTTTCCCTCCTGGGTGCCAATTCGGTAGAGATAGACTGTGAAGTTCAAGGTCGCCGCGGTACTACATAGCTGCAAGGAGGACAGAGACGTGGGGCGGCTGGCCACTGCACCATGGGCAACTGGCGCACCTCCGACGGTCACAGCGCGTACCACCACACAAAAATGTATCCCCGACACGGGGTCTCAAAAGTATAACTAAAGTTGAGCACTATTAGGTCATGGTTGTTACACGCCAGTTACCACTTCCGTCGTCTTGCAGTTGTTCACGAGTTTCACCTATAAGTTAGGATTAGATATGGTCCGTGTGATACACTGAAGCGCCAAAGAAACTGGTACAGGCATGCGTATTCAAATAAGAGATAAGTAGACAGGCAGACTACAGCGCTGCGGTCGACAACGCCTACACAAGATTACAAGTGTCTGGCGCAGTCCGGTTATTGCTGCTACAATTGCAGGTTATCAACATTTAAGTGAGTTTGAACGTGGTGTTATAGTCGGCGCACGAAAGATGGGACACAGAACCTCCGAGGTGGATTTGAAGTGGGGATTTTCCCCTACGATCTTTTCGCAAGTTTATCGTGAATATCAGGAATCCGGTAAAACATCAAATCTGCGACATCGCAGGAAAATTATTCTGCAAGAATGGGACCAGCGACGACTGAAAAGAATCGTTCAAGCTGGCAGAAGTGAAGCCCTTCCACAAATTGATGCAGATTTCAATGCTCGGACCTCAACAAGTGTCAGCGTGCGAACTATTCAACGAAACATTATCGATATGGGCTTTCGGAGGCGAAGGCTCGCTAGTGTACCCGTGATAACTGCACGACACACAGCTTTAAGCCTCGTCTGGGCCCGTCAAATACCAACATTGGACTGTTGATGATTGGAAATAAGTTGCCTGGTCGGACGAGTCTCGTTTCAAATTGTATCGAGCGCATGGACGTGTACGGGTATGGTAACAACATCATGAATCCATGGAACATACATGTCAGCAGGGGACTGTACAGGCTGGTGCAGGCTCTGTAATGGCGTGGAGCGTGTGCAGCTGGAGTGATATGGGACCCCTAATAAATCTAGACATGACACGTACAGCCTTAGACATAAAAACTGACCTCCGAGTCGTTCACTTAAGGTGGCCAATGAAACTGGCGGCCCCTGACAACTCTAAGTCCGGCCATCTGCACAATCTGGCAACACTGTAAGAAGCGGAAGCGTCAAGAGGAAGTGTTGTCTACTTCTGAGATATTATTAGCTTGTGTGGGCCCGTGGTCTAGTGGAAACCGTTGTGAATTCTGAACTTATGGTCGCCTGTTCGCGTCCAACTGTAATTTTTTTTTTTTACCACCTTTCGGCCCTCGTCTAAAGTTATGAGTCTGATTGAACATCTAACACAATTCGCTTCACATTCTACCCACCAGCAATAACAAGAACTTCCAGAAACAATTCTGCAGGACAGCTCGTGGCTGCGTCGTGATCAGAACAGCTTACGCCCGAGCGTTTCCTCGCGCTGCATGGCTACCGGCCACCGGCCAGACACCACCCGCCGCCTGAAATCCGGCGCCGCTCAGGAGAACGCGGCGCGACGCTGTCAGTGTATGTGTCAACTGTCATTTTCGAATTTGAAGCTCTAGTTATCATCTTACAGTTAAACATTGGATTTTGTATACCTGAAAATCATGAACTACGGTTAAACATTGTAAAATTGAGTCGCAAGTGGAAAAAGGTGTACATCTGCAACACAATATATACTTTTGGCATAACAGAAGTGTGAATGCAGAGGAGGCGGCTAGAAAGATTTGAACTGTGTGTGGAGCGACTGCTTTTGGGTAAAATACGCCAGAAAAAGATATTCTTGTTTCAACAAAGATCGTTCTGGCATGAATGATGTTCCACATTATGGAAGTCTCCACTACTGATATATGTGATGGATTACCACTTAACCATCATGCGACATTTACATTCAACAGGGAAAGCACAGAAGCCTAGTGCAGGAGTTCAGCTTGCTCTAATTCGAAACAACAAAAATCAACGGAGTGACTATTATTGAACGTCATCAGGTCGTTCATTGAGCATTCCTATGCAGTACTGTTACTGGTGACGAGTTATGATGCCTTTATCGTTAACTTCCTAAGAAGGAATCAAAGGCTGAGCCCCACCAAAAGCCAAACTCGAACAAAGGGTAGTGTGAACATAATAGTTTAAATCTGATAGATCCAAAAATGTGTTTTGGGCTACGAATTCTGCCCCAAGGAGTATGTACATCACAGCAGGAATTTGTTGCCGCTTTCGGTCGCAGCGTAAGAAAATCGACCGACAAAACTACATCACATGTGCTACTGCATGATAACGCACTCTGATGATTTGAGAAACAAAACTATCCAGCAGATTCATAGGAAAGTCGTCTCTCAGGCACTTGTATTGATAGGGAAGTCATCTCTCAAGCACTTGTCCCTCTCGTCATATACTCTTAGAACTTTCCTTTCCCGCTATTAATCGATCAACTGTCAAGGCAATTCATTTCTAGACGAAAATACTCTTCAAACTACACTGGTTTAATGACACGGTTAGAAGCAGTAGGTTTCTACGGGCGTGGAATTAGTAAACTACTTTAGCACTGTCAGATTGTTTTAGATATCGTGAAAGAACATTCTGCTGCTGATTAATTTCTCTTTGATGATTACTGTTGCGTTCAGTAAACTAATGGAAAACGGAATTAAAATATTCACTGTACTTACACAAATTGAATTCAGCTTACTACAGAAACATCACGACGGCAGTCTATCTTAAAAAACATTAAGTATCTGTAAGACGATTGAGCCTAATTTAACACTAATTAGTAGGATATTACCGACTTTTGACTTCGAAAAGGTCTGTATTTACTTCATTTCCTGTACCATTCTCAAGTATTATGAAAATGTGGCAGTTCACAGATAAAATTATATATTCACGACAAAAAATTTGTCGGCTCAAACCAAAAGTGGCGTTATGAATTTTGCACTACCGTAAGGTTTTCTTTGTGACACCAAGAGGTACTAAAAGTAGCAAGAGTAATTTTGCTGGAGCGTTGTCTTACGATTCCCTTATTGCGTTTGTATCTGCCTGCTTGTAGCTCTGCTACAACAGAATTAAAAATCTGGCGAACAGAAGCACCTTGCACCTGGTAACCAAGCATGTTACCTGAGACCTGGTTTTTTCCTTAAGTGGGTAGACATCATTTTGAGGTTGAATTGTTGGCAAATGTCAGTCAGACGTGTGCCGTTGGGGTAAGTATTTCGGTGTGTTGAATTTGTACCAACGATTTTCTATAGGTATTTCTGTTCCAAATAGAGAGTTGCAGTCTGGATCAATGTATCGATGTTTAGTTTGCATTATGCATGTTTTCTGCTTGTAGGGAAATTTCCCAGAGATCTCCGAAATTCTCTGCCGTGCTAGCCTGGACTCCCAAGAATCCTAAAATCCAGCTGCCGCCTTTCGTCGGGCTGGTTGTGTACCACCTGGTTTAAAGTTGACTTTGCTTGCACAGTTAATGTTTGCTTCTGTTTCATTGGTATGGCCTAGGTGATACCAGGACCAGAGGGAGCTGAAGCCTGCCGGCCGAAGTGGCCGAGCGGTTCTAGGCGCTGCAGTCTGGAACCGCACGACCGCTACGGTCGCAGTTTCGAATCCTGCCTCGGGCATGGATGTGTGTGATGTCCTTAGGTTAGTTAGGTTTGAGTAGTTCTAAGTTCTAGGGGACTGATGACCTCCGCAGTTAAGTCCCATAGTGCTCAGAGCCATTTGAACCATTTTTTTGCTGAAGCCTTAGGAAGAAAAGATTTTCAGCCGAGCTCAGTGAGCTAACAGACGGTGACCAGAGTACTGGTGATTTTCACTCAGACGTGTCTGGATTTCCAGTTCAACGGATTGAGTAGCCGTTCAGAATTGTGTTAGTATTTGGTTCACCCCAAGTACTTGATTTCCTCGCTACCACCCATATGTGGGAGGCTTTCCCCTATCCGCCACACGGAATTATTATTATTATTATTATCATTATGTCATCAGCAAATCCGATACGGTGTATCTTCCCACCACTGAAGTAGATGTGTATTGTTCGATTCAATATTTCCTTCACATAAATGTGGGTTATAATTACGTTACATTGCTGCTAGTAGACATATTTCTCACTTTTTCTTAGACAGTTGCTAAATGTTACGCCATCAAAGGAATTATGTGCCCAGCATTGTTGCAATACAGACGCTCAAATTATCCGATTTCAGTAATTTCATTTCGATACCAGATCGTTCTAATCGGATTCAGCCAGTCAGATATCCGACTACGGCTCTCATAACACGATAGACTGGGTAAACCACATTCTTCATCGGATTGTTAAATCTGGATCACTTATCTGTGACAGGGCCTGAATTCTTAAACACTGTGGAAAATACTAATACAATGTGCTTATTACAAATACGTTATTTAAATATAAATATAGGAAGTAACGAGATAATAATTTATTTACAGGACAGAGCCCCCACCCATCGTTGCAGAGCAGTGCAAGATTGGTTTCAGGGCCAAGAGAGGATAAAGCCGTTTCCGTTTGTTCCACAATCACCGAACATCAAATAGAGAACATGTGGGCAGACGTAACAAGGTCATTGCCATGTGGACCTACAAATGCAAGCGACCTTTAGACGAATATAGAAAACGCATGGTGGGAAGTAAACCATGACGCTACACTATCGACAACTTAATGAAATCAATGCGCCTACACCTTCGAGAAATCTTACGTAATGATGGTGGGTGGGTTGGTTACTAAAAGTATACTCGTCCACAAAACCGATGTGGGCAATTATCTGATAATCGGTCAAGCTTTGCTTTGTCGCAGCTCTTTAGCATACAAGTCCCTTAATTTCAGTCTCCTCCTTACAATTTTTGCAATGCAAGGTAATTGAAAAATCTCATCCACTCGACGCCAACTGAGGAATTGATTGGAGCATGTGTTGTTCAACATACAGTAGTCGTCCCCTCACTGGAATCAATGACTGACTGTGTGTGTGTGTGTGTGTATGTGTGTGTGTGTGTGTGTGTGTGTATTTTCGTGTTCACGCACAATCTGAATCAATACTATTAACATTAGAGAGACAACCAACATTATATATTGCATCATATATGACTTTAAAATTTTTTAATGCGATGGTAAGTTACAAACAGAATTTTTACCCAACCCACGTCCTGCATATTATGTTAAGTAACTCCATAATATCGTTAGGAGAGACAGTGCGTTCTTGTTGTCGCGGCTCATAAGTGCAGCGACTAGCAGTGCCCAATGCCGCCGCGATTTGTTTATGTTGGCTGAGCGTGGACACTGCAGCAGACACTTCGCCATAAACAGAAAGAAATCACCTTGGCTCTGACTGCAGTGAGCGGACATCATTACCTCCATGTTCTTATAGTAACAAACGTGAGACTCTACTCACATGTGCCATGGAGGAATTGCAGCGGGTATGATGTCATTAGTCACCAGAATATTTACCAGTGAGGAAATGTCCACTCTATTTGAACCCCAAAAAAATGGGAACTTTCGCACAAATAATGTGACATGATACCAAAATTTATCTAAGACGCAAAAATTAACTGCAGAGCATTCATGCACGCAGTAGTAGCACACAAGGAAATATTATGTCTTGGAAGCGTATATTTCATTTCCTGTTCTCATATCAACGCCCTTGTTTTAGTATGAAGTGAGAAAATAAACACGAAAAACTAAAGTTCCTGAGAAGCATATAAGTCATTTCCTCTTCTCATATCATAGCTTTTGTTTTAGTATGAAGTAAAAAATAAACAGTTTATGGTTCTGAAGCATAATATGACACCAGATTCTTATCGTAGGTACTATCGGTAAAGCAAAAAGCAGGGAGCTGTCCATTCTTTTGTCAAACAGTCTGTTTCCTTTCATTCAGCAATGACTGCCAACTGCCACAACACTTCACAGGATCCATGCGGCAGGCAAAGCAACTGTGCGTGCACTTCAGACTTCATTCAGTAAGACGTCAGGAGATGGACGGAAACGTAAAATTAACGTCACTTTCCAAGTCGTATTCAATCCAGAATGTCGTGTTATTAAGGTAGTTGGTCGTATAACAATTGCACTTTGATAATTTCTATATGTGTATTCCGATAACCAAAAGAGCCCGTTATTGAGAAACCATCAGGACCTGCATTAATATCCAACTGCAAGAAGATGAGCTAATCGTTGGACTCTTCTCTTCGCTGGGTGACCTATTACGGTTCTTGACAAACATCAGCAACTTGTAATCACTGCGAGTTACAACTCTATGTTGATAATGGTACAGGTCGTCAGTAGTTGTGATGGTGTTGTTGTCAAACTGTTTACAGTGACGTTATTGGTGGCGCACATAATTTAGCGCTGACTACCTACTTAAGTGGCGTCGTCGCTTCTCTTTATTTGGTTCAAATGTTCAAATGTGTGTGAAATCTTATGGGACTTAATTGCTAAGATCATCAGTTGGTAAGCTTACCCACTACTTAACCTAAATTATCAAAAGGACAAATACATACACCCATGCCCGAGGGAGGACTCGAACCTCCAAAAAAAATGGTTCAAATGGCTCTGAGCAAATGGTTCAAATGGCTCTGAGCACTATGGGACTTAACATAGGTGGTCGTCAGTCCCCTAGAACTTAGAACTACTTAAACCTAACTAACCTAAGGACATAACACACATCCATCGCCGAGGCAGCATTCGAATCTGCGACCGTAGCGGTCACGCGGTTCCAGACTTAAGCGCAGAGAACCACACGGCCACAGCTGCCGGCCTCTCGAACCTCCGCCGGGACCAGTCGCCTTTATTTGTTATCAGCTTGAGTAATCCGATTTAACGAACATAGTACTCCATCTGCGAGCTGGTAATGAAACAGTATGACTACAGAGATCATCATGCAGGTTTTACATTAATTCTGCAGTGAATTGCTTAACAAATATTACCCTCAGCTATGCAGCTGGAATGGCCCATTACACAGGTACTCTACGTTGCACTTGGTTAAGTATCAGTTCGCTGCAATCTTGCTTCTATTGTTCGTAAATACTTGTATACTGACGATTCGTTATGTGACTAAATATGCGCAACAATCTGATTCGCATGTATATTACATGGATTAGCGCCGTCACAAAGCATTGACTAAGGGTTGGATGCCGGTGAAGTCCCGTTACATTGATGGCAAGACAAATGTTCGCAAATCACCTCTATTGTCTCAAAAAACAATTGCATCTTAAATATCGAAGGACTGACGTCCACACTGTCACAGCGCGTTGAAATACAGCAACGACGGTAGATGAAAATTTGTGACCGACTGGGCTTCGAACCTGGACCTCTTGCTTACTAGACAGACGCGCTGACCACTGCACTATTTTTTTTTTTTTTAAGTTTGAGAAGACTTTCAGCACCAGTTAGGCGGAGGCAAAGAGGGCAGGGGACGAAGATCCGAGGCCTGGCCACAATGCCTCCCCCATACCTGTCACTGAGTAGCTGCATTATTCCCATGTATTCCATGTTTGTTCCCATATGTGTATGAAACTGTAGATCAAAATTGAAGTAGTAATTAAGGTAAAATAAATTACAGATTGTCACTTCCACTGGCGTGCGTTCCTTGTAGAAAATAACTTATAACAGTCAAAAGGGTGACGGAAAAATACATAACAAACATTCATTCAGTAACATATTCACAATTTAAGTTATTATGCACTGGATGCATATGAGGTCTGTAAGGAAGCCATATATTTTTCAACAAATGAAAGAAATTACGGAGCCGGAGGGGTTTTGCCAAATTAGAACAGTTCTGACTTTAGAACCAACGTAAAAGAAGATTCCAGGAATAAAAAAGTGAAAAAATAGTATTCTGCTTCTAATCAATAAAACTGTCCACATCTTTGTAGCTCACATAAAGCAATGGACAAAAAATTTTGAAACCATTCCTTACATTTGTTATTCTTCTTCAGCTTAAAATGTTCTTCTGCAATATAAAACAAGTACTTTTCTATGTTCGAAGTTTTGTTTGTTAACACGTGAAACACAAACTTTCCCAGAAGCCACGAAAAACTTATTCTTTGCGATCGGGTAACATTTCCAGTCGAGTTGTAAAGCTTCAGCTATCGGTATATGACTTTCTGCGGTTCTGTTGATAGTGCTAATTTCTTCCTATTGCAGAGCCAAAAAAAATGGTTTAAATGGCTCTGAGCACTATGGGACATAACTTCTAAGGTCATCAGTCCCCTAGAACTTAGAACTAAGTAAACCTAACTAACCTAAGGACATCACACACATCCATGCCCGAGGCAGGATTCGAACCTGCGACCGTAGCGGTCGAGCGGTTCCAGACTGCAGCGCCTAGAACCGCTCGGCCACCCCGGCCGGCTATTGCAGTTCCAAATTCTGATTCTATTTTCACAAAAGAACACGTGCGCTACAGTTTCTACAAGCCGACATTTGTCGCGGTATGGAGATGGTCTCAATTTGATTTTCCATAATCGTTCCGCTGTGAGTATGGTTTCGTTTACAACGTCGTACCATACGACACTGACTCTAGTTGGTAGAATTTTTCCAGACGTTCATCCATGTTTTAGTAGATTAATTTACCTGAATTGGGTTGTGAAGACCATGTCTGGTAATATAATCATAGACTGTTCCAGTGCTGGTTTTTGCTGGTAAAAGTCTTATACAGCTGCCGTCGACATAGTACTTTCGAACGTAATGTAGGCTGGCATCTAAATGTGCTACATTAACAGGAGCGTTCCTATCCCCAGGATCTAACGAGAAGAACAAAGTTTCGTGATGCCTGTCTTAGTGGCATGTATTAGTTTAAAAGCACGAGTTAGAAACAGTGCGTCACATCTAGATTTATCTTCTTTAATTCCAAGCCCTCCGTTTTGCCTCTGCAAAGTCGCCGTGTGGAAGGACACTTTAAAGATATTTTGTTTCCACGTATACCAACACGATGCAGTTAGTATTTTATTTGCGGTGACCTGCGGTATCGGTAAGACTGCTGCGACATGATATATTTTGCTTAGTATGTATGTATTTATAAACTGAACTTTGTGCAGTCGGTCTAACGATCGCATGTCATGGTCCTTCAACAAGGCTCCGATGACATTACGTTTCCGCTCCCAATTGTTCGTAGCCATGAGCTTGAGATTCGCCCTTAACCACAATCCGAGTTGGAGTCTCTTCAGTTACATCTAACCAGTGCGCACCTATTGCACCATTGTAAGAACCGAGATGCAGTATTTTGGATTTAAAATTTTGTAAATTTGTGGTGAGATCTAATGGGACCAAGCTGCTTAGGTCATCGGTCCCTAAGCTTACTCACTACTTAATCTAACTTAAAGTATCTTACGCTATGACAACACACACACCCATTCCGGAGTGAGGACTCGAACCTCCGACGGTGGGCACTATCGGGACACAGCAGCCAGCCTCTCTGCAGCACCTATCTGCACACGCTCCTCGTCAGAAGCGAATTCCCATCTTTGCTGCATACCACATGTTCGGTACCTTCCGCCCCCCCCCCCCCCCCTCGGCCATTTGTCGACTCTCTTGCGGCCACACTGTATTCCCGCGAGGATTCGGATGATGTCGTGCGTCTAGCACTGAAAACTTTCGATGACCCGTAGAGACGTGAATAATTATTCAGGATGTTTCAGGAGGAATAGTAAATATTCTAGGAGGTGGTAGTATAGACAAATTGCAGAAGAAACGCTCTATAACATGTGTCCAATTTTTATTGAGTACATATAGCTGGGTTTAATGCATTTTCGTTTCGTATGTTGGTCCTTACAAGACCCAGTTGTCTACACTTCCTTGAAAATGAGCTTCCACCGTTATTGGAAGAGGTTCCTTTGGCTACAAGATTACGTATGTTCCTCCAGCATGACGGGGCTCCTGCACATTCCAGTCGTCAGGTGACAAAGTATCCAAGCCTAACATTTCCCGGAAGATGGATCAGTAGATATGGGCACTTTTCTTGGCCACCAAGGTCCCCGGACATTATCTCTTTGGATTTTTGCCTGCAGGGATGGTCAAAGGCGAAGTCTACAGAGAAAAAGTAAACCCAAGAGACGATTTAATCGTTCGGATTATGAATAGTGCAGCCCTCATGAAAGAACGCAAAGACGTCCTCAAACGAGCTACACACGGTGTTACCAAGGGAAGTCAAATGTGCATTGAAGCTGGTGGGGGAATGTTTGAAAATCAACTTTGAACGTCCTCATTTGCCTTTCCTTTGAGTTTGTTAGGGTTACGTACTAACAGCTGTATCTCTGTAGCCAATAAAAAGTGGACGCATTTATTTGGAATTTTTTAATGCAATTCGGCTGTACTACGTGGTACCCGTGGTCTAGGGGTAGCGTCTATGATTCATAATCAAAACGTCTTCGGTCCCGGGTTCGATCCCCGCCACTGCCTAAATTTTGATTAATAATCAGCATTGGCGGCCGAAGACTTCCGGCATAAGAAGTCAGCCTCATTCTGCCAACAGCTTTGTCAAAGAGGGCGGAGGAGCGGATAGAGGTTCAGGGCACTCTCTTGCCCTAGGGGTGGGAAATTGCCCCTAAAGGCGGAAGAATCAGCAATGATCAACGACATGAGGATGCAGAAGGCAATGGAAACCACAGCATTAAAGACAGGCAACGTGTATCCACATGACATGTGACCTGTAATTGAAGAAGTGCCATGATGATCTCTCCATTGGCAAAAGATTCCGGAATAGTCCCCCATTCGGATCTCCGGGAGGGGACTGCCAAGGGGGAGGTTACCATGAGAAAAAGATTGAATAATCAACGAAAGGATAACGTTCTACGAGTCGGGGCGTGGGATGTCAGAAGCTTGAACGTGGTAGGGAAACTAGAAAATCTGAAAAGGGAAATGCAAAGGCTCAATCTAAATATAGTAGGGGTCAGTGAAGTGAAGTGGAAGGAAGACAAGGATTTCTGGTCAGATGAGTATCTGGTAATATCAACAGCAGTAGAAAATGGTATAACAGGTGTAGGATTCGTTATGAATAGGAAGGTAGGGCAGAGGGTGTGTTACTGTGAACAGTTCAGTGACCGGGTTGTTCTAATCAGAATCGACAGCGGACCAACACCGACAACGATAGTTCAGGTATACATGCCGACGTCGCAAGCTGAAGATGAACAGATAGAGAAAGTGTATGAGGATATTGAAAGGGTAATGCAGTATGTAAAGGGGGACGAAAATCTAATAGTCATGGGCGACTGGAATGCAGTTGTAGGGGAAGGAGTAGAAGAAAAGGTTACAGGAGAATATGGGCTTGGGACAAGGAATGAAAGAGGAGAAAGACTAATTGAGTTCTGTCACAAGTTTCAGCTAGTAATAGCGAATACCCTGTTCAAGAATCACAAGAGGAGGAGGTATACTTGGAAAAGGCCGGGAGATACGGGAAGATTTCAATTAGATTACATCATGGTCAGACAGAGATTCCGAAATCAGATACTGGATTGTAAGGCGTACCCAGGAGCAGATATAGACTCAGATCACAATATACTAGTGATGAAGAGTAGGCTGAAGTTCAAGACATTAGTCAGGAAGAATCAATACGCAAAGAAGTGGGATACGGATGTACTAAGGAATGACGAGATACGTTTGAAGTTGTCTAACGCTATAAATACAGCAATAAGGAATAGCGCAGTAGGCAGTACAGTTGAAGAGGAATGGAAATCTCTAAAAAGGGCCATCACAGAAGTTGGGAAGGAAAACAGGTACAAAGAAGATAGCTGCGAAGAAACCATGGGTAACAGAAGAAATACTTCAGTTGACTGATGAAAGGAGGAAGTACAAACATGTTCCGGGAAAATCAGAAATACAGAAATACAAGTCGCTGAGGAATGAAATAAATAGGAAGTGCAGGGAAGCTAAGACGAAATGGCTGCAGGAAAAATGTGAAGACATCGAGAAAGATATGATTGTCGGAAGGACAGACTCAGCATACAGGAAAGTCAAAACAACCTTTGGTGACATTAAAAGCAACGGTGGTAACATTAAGAGTGCAACGGGAATTCCACTGTTAAATGCAGAGGAGAGAGCAGATAGGTGGAAAGAATACATTGAAAGCCTCTATGAGGGCGAAGATTTGTCTGATGTGATAGAAGAAGAAACAGGAGTCGATTTAGAAGAGATAGGGGATCCAGTATTAGAATCGGAATTTAAAAGAACTTTGGAGGACTTACGGTCAAATAAGGCAGAAGGGATAGATAACATTCCATCAGAATTTCTAAAATCATTGGGGGAAGTGGCAACAAAACGACTATTCACGTTGGTCTGTAGAATATATGAGTCCGGCGACATACCATCTGACTTTCGGAAAAGCATCATCCACACAATTCCGAAGACGGTAAGAGCTGACAAGTGCGAGAATTATCGCACAATCAGCTTAACAGCTCATGCATCGAAGCTGCTTACAAGAATAATATACAGAAGAATGGAAAAGAAAATTGAGAATGCGTTAGGTGACGATCAGTTTGGCTTTAGGAAAAGTAAAGGGACGAGAGAGGCAATTCTGACGTTACGGCTAATAATGGAAGCAAGGCTAAAGAAAAATCAAAACACTTTCATAGGATTTGTCGACCTGGAAAAAGCGTTCGACAATATAAAATGGTGCAAGCTGTTCGAGAAGGCAATTCTGACATTACGGCTAATAATGCAAGCAAGGCTAAAGAAAAATCAAAACATTTTCATAGGATTTGTCGACCTGGAAAAAGCGTTCGACAATATAAAATGGTGCAAGCTGTTCGAGATTCTGAAAAAAGTAGGGGTAAGCTATAGGGAGAGACGGGTCATATACAATATGTACAACAACCAAGAGGGAATAATAAGAGTGGACGATCAAGAACGAAGTGCTCGTACTAAGAAGGGTGTAAGACAAGGCTGTAGCCTTTCGCCCCTACTCTTCAATCTGCACATCGAGGAAGCAATGATGTAAATAAAAGAAAGGTTCAGGAGTGGAATTAAAATACAAGGTGAAAGGATATCAATGGTACGATTCGCTGATGACATTGCTATCCTGAGTGAAAGTGAAGAAGAATTAAATGATCTGCTGAACGGAATGAACAGTCTAATGAGTACACAGTATGGTTTGAGAGTAAATCGGAGAAAGACGAAGGTAATGAGAAGTAGTAGAAATGAGAACAGCGAGAAACTTAACATCACAATTGATGGTCACGAAGTCAATGAAGTTAAGGAATTCTGCTACCTAGATAGTAAAATAACCAACGGCGGACGGAGCAAGGAGGACATCAAAAGCAGACTCGCTATGGCAAAAAACGCATTTCTGGCCAAGAGAAGTCTACTAATATCAAATACCGGCCTTAAATTGAGGAAGAAATTTCTGAGGCTGTACGTCTGGAGTACAGCATTGTATGGTAGTGAAACATGGACTGTGGGAAAACCGGAACAGAAGAGAATCGAAGCATTTGAGATGTGGTGCTATAGACGAATGTTGAAAATTAGGTGGACAGATAAGGTAAGGAATGAGGAGGTTCTACGCAGAATCGGAGAGGAAAGGAATATGTGGAAAACACTGATAAGGGGAAGGGACAGGATGATAGGACATCTGCTAAGACATGAGGGAATGACTTCCATGGTACTAGAGGGAGCTGTAGAAGGCAAAAACTGTAGAGGAAGACAGAGATTGGAATACGTCCAGCAAATAATTGAGGACGTAGGTTGCAAGTGCTACTCTGAGATGAAGAGGTTAGCACAGGAAAGGAATTCGTGGCGGGCCGCATCAAACCAGTCAGTAGACTGATGACAAAAAAAAAAAAAAAAAGAAAAAAAAAATATTTACTGTTCCTCCTGAAACACCCCGTATATGAATATTTGTGTGGTGTCTATTCTTTCGGACTTGTCCTAAGGAAAAGACACTACGACTCCATGTTCGAACCTGGTCAGGCACAAATTTTCATATGACGCCGTTGTTCTGTTTTAACGCCAATGACAGCCTGGACATCTGTCCTTCGATAGTGTCTGTTCTTTCGGAAATGTCCGAAAGAACAGACACACACACACGCACACATTTTTATGTTAAGTGCTATTCGGAAAATGCTTGGCAACTCAGTGATAGTGCCGCACTGGAGCTGCATCAACCTACTCATTTCATTAGATATAGTTGTACTTTTCTGAACAATTCCTCTTTAATAAGTGACAGCGACAGTGTCTCTCATCGTTTTCTTGGTCAGAAACCCTCTTTTTTCTGCCCTAGCCTATACTACAGCAATGCGTTATTGCTCACATTCTTGATACCTCACTGGATGAGCTACTGTAACTGTAGCCAAAGATTCAAATCCCATTGAAAAAGTATGTTTCACGTCAGATGGTTTTGCTCCTCCCCTAATGTCATTAAAAACGATCACAACGAAATTAAGCATAGGAGTCTTATGAAACCCTTGAGTTCATGCTGCAGTGCTGTGCAGATGAAAAATGTACTTTTTCACAATTATCAGATGACAGATGGAATTTGTCAGAGTCCACTAATTATCACTGCATAATTGTTGGTTCACAGGCGCTTTTCTGCCGCTTATTCTAACTGTTTTTTGAATGTTAGAGCTGGAAGAATAGAACCATCAAATTTTCGCCATAAGGAATGTTCGAATTCACCTTAAGTCTTCACGTCTGGAGCAAATGCAGAATATCCGTCAGAAAAGCTGACAACAAAAAGCCAGGCAATGCCTGTCTTCTGGCGGATGTGCCAATGACAGTGATCTCAATAACAACATTGTACAGCAAAGATACGTTGCCAACTCAACCACTGGAAAATCTCCAAAAATTGTGATCGCGTCTGGTGAGTACGCTTTCAAGGTTTCTGTCCAATTAAGACAGTAAAACACGAAAAATTGTCGCAGTTATAAATTTATGACATTTAGTCTGCACTCATTGCATCGACGTGTTACAAGTAATTACACTCTAGCCCCTAAACCTAGTTACAGAAATGCGAATAAGACTCATTGACATATTGTGAGGATATTGCAGCCCTTGCCACCCGCAATTCTGAGACGAAGCTATGGTTACTTCAGAGGTCACTCACAGAATACATCAGCTGGTATCCTTCCTGGCAGTATAACTGAAACTTGCCAAAAGCGCAGAATATGTTTGGCAACTCTGTGACCGACGAGTTACTTCCTTGATGGCACAGAACTATCCTGCTACATCCACTTGACATTATCGTGACATTTCAATTGAATAATGTTATTTTCTCTTGAAATGTGACATAAGGATATCAGTTAATGCTTTTGACTAAGGAAAGTCCTTCCACACCGGAAATATAACTACTCTCGTCTCTTATGCCGCGATTTATCTGCCGTAGCGGCTACTAGGCCAATAAGTAAGTCAAAGACATCCCACGTGGTCGCTATCTCCCGCCGGCAAGGTAACTCAGCGTGTTCGGTCACAGGGTTAGCTGCCCCCTTTAATAAAAAAACTGAGTTAATGGATCAATGACAAACTGAAACGTGTGTCTTGCGACGTCCGCCTCGAGAAAATACAACTAAAAAAAAACGAACAAAATAAGATTAATAAAAATTAAAAAAAAAGAAAAACTAAAAATAAAGAAAAAGCTCCCAGGGCAGATGCACGCTATGTTCGCCTTTCGAGACTCGCTGAACCCAAGATTTTTAACTCTTTCGTAGCAGAGCTAAGAGCAGACAGACACAAACTCCATAAGGGAATCGTAAGACAACGCTCGAGCAAAATTCTGTGAAGTGTTGTGGCAGTTGGCAGTCATTGCTGAATACAGACAAGTGCAAATATACTCATTGCTCTAGGGGAAATCGCCTTTGTTGCGTTTTTCCCATACTGTAATTAGTACAATAACACAGGACTTATTCTGCTGAAGATCTTGATGCCCACTGGTCCTTAAATAAGATTCTCCGAGCGGTAGTAATGCATGAAAGGAAACAGACTGTTTGACAAAAGAATGGACAGCTCCCTGCTTTTTGCTTTACCGATAGCACCTACGATAAGAATCTGGTGTCATATTATGCTTCAGAACCATAAACTGTTTATTTTTTACTTCATACTAAAACAAAAGCTATGATATGAGAAGAGGAAATGACTTATATGCTTCTCAGGAACTTTAGTTTTTCGTGTTTATTTTCTCACTTCATACTAAAACAAGGGCGTTGATATGAGAACAGGAAATGAAATATACGCTTCCAAGACATAATATTTCCTTGTGTGCTACTACTGCGTGCATGAATGCTCTGCAGTTAATTTTTGCGTCTTAGATAAATTTTGGTATCATGTCACATTATTTGTGCGAAAGTTCCCATTTTTTTGGGGTTCAAATAGAGTGGACATTTCCTCACTGGTAAATATTCTGGTGACTAATGACATCATACCCGCTGCAATTCCTCCATGGCACATGTGAGTAGAGTCTCACGTTTGTTACTATAAGAACATGGAGGTAATGATGTCCGCTCACTGCAGTCAGAGCCAAGGTGATTTCTTTCTGTTTATGGCGAAGTGTCTGCTGCAGTGTCCACGCTCAGCCAACATAAACAAATCGCGGCGGCATTGGGCACTGCTAGTCGCTGCACTTATGAGCCGCGACAACAAGAACGCACTGTCTCTCCTAACGATATTATGGAGTTACTTAACATAATATGCAGGACGTGGGTTGGGTAAAAATTCTGTTTGTAACTTACCATCGCATTAAAAAATTTTAAAGTCATATATGATGCAATATATAATGTTGGTTGTCTCTCTAATGTTAATAGTATTGATTCAGATTGTGCGTGAACACGAAAATACACACACACACACACACACACACATACACACACACACACACACAGTCAGTCATTGATTCCAGTGAGGGGACGACTACTGTATGTTGAACAACACATGCTCCAATCAATTCCTCAGTTGGCGTCGAGTGGATGAGATTTTTCAATTACCTTGCATTGCAAAAATTGTAAGGAGGAGACTGAAATTAAGGGACTTGTATGCTAAAGAGCTGCGACAAAGCAAAGCTTGACCGATTATCAGATAATTGCCCACATCGGTTTTGTGGACGAGTATACTTTTAGTAACCAACCCACCCACCATCATTACGTAAGATTTCTCGAAGGTGTAGGCGCATTGATTTCATTAAGTTGTCGATAGTGTAGCGTCATGGTTTACTTCCCACCATGCGTTTTCTATATTCGTCTAAAGGTCGCTTGCATTTGTAGGTCCACATGGCAATGACCTTGTTACGTCTGCCCACATGTTCTCTATTTGATGTTCGGTGATTGTGGAACAAACGGAAACGGCTTTATCCTCTCTTGGCCCTGAAACCAATCTTGCACTGCTCTGCAACGATGGGTGGGGGCTCTGTCCTGTAAATAAATTATTATCTCGTTACTTCCTATATTTATATTTAAATAACGTATTTGTAATAAGCACATTGTATTAGTATTTTCCACAGTGTTTAAGAATTCAGGCCCTGTCACAGATAAATGATCAAGATTTAACAATCCGATGAAGAATGTGGTTTACCCAGTCTATCGTGTTATGAGAACCGTAGTCGGATATCTGACTGGCTGAATCCGATTAGAACGATCTGGTATCGAAATGAAATTACTGAAATCGGATAATTTGAGCGTCTGTATTGCAACAATGCTGGGCACATAATTCCTTTGATGGCGTAACATTTAGCAACTGATAATAATAATAATAATAATAATTCCGTGTGGCGGATAGGGGAAAGCCTCCCACATATGGGTGGTAGCGAGGAAATCAAATACTAGGGGTGAACCAAATACTAACACAATTCTGAACGGCTACTCAATCCGTTGAACAGGAAATCCAGACACGTCTGAGTGAAAATCACCGGTACTCTGGTCACCGTCTGTTAGCTCAATGAGCTCGGCTGATAATCATTTCTTCCAAAGGCTTCAGCAAAAAAAGCGTTCAAATGGCTCTGAGCACTATGGGACTTAACTGCGGAGGTCATCAGTCCCCTAGAACTTAGAACTACTTAAACCTAACTAACCTAAGGACATCACACACATCCATCCCCGAGGCAGGATTCGAACCTGCGACCGTAGCGGTCGCGCGGTTCCGGACTGCAGCGCCTAGAACCGCTCGGCCACTTCGGCCGGCAGGCTTCAGCTCCCTCTGCTCCTGGTATCACCTAGGCCATACCAATGAATCAGAAGCAAACATTAACTGTGCAAGCAAAGTCAACTTTACCCCAGGTGGTACACAACCCGCCCGTCGAAAGGCGGCAGCTGGATTTTAGGATTCTTGGGAGTCCAGGCTAGCACGGCAGAGAATATCGGAGATCTCTGGGAAATTTCCCTACAAGCAGAAAATATGCATAATGGAAGCTAAACATCGATACATTGATACAAACATAAGAAATCGACCAAAAATATTTTCATGCTCATTCAGAGCCCCAATAAAAAAATATACACTCGTCAATGCTCATGCCCGCGCCAACATCGAAAATAAGAAAAACACCGAAAATGTCGAAAAATTCTGTAACACACTCGAAAAAACTATGAGCAAAATTCACCAAGAGACGTGAAAATACGAATGGAGGACTGCAACTCTCTATTTGGAACAGAAATACCTATAGAAAATCGTTGGTACAAATTCAACACACCGAAATACTTACCCCAACGGCACACGTCTGACTGACATTTGCCAACAATTCAACCTGAAAATGATGTCTACCCACTTAAGGAAAAAACCAGGTCTCAGGTAACATGCTTGGTTACCAGGTGCAAGGTGCTTCCGTTCGCCTTTCGAGACTCGCTGAAAGACAGATTTTTTAATTCTGTTGTAGCAGAGCTACAAGCAGGCAGATACAAACGCAATAAGGGAATCGTAAGACAACGCTCCAGCAAAATTACTCTTGCTACTTTTAGTACCTCTTGGTGTCACAAAGAAAACCTTACGGTACTGCAAAATTCATAACGCCACTTTTGGTTTGAGCCGACAAATTTTTTGTCGTGAATATATAATTTTATCTATGAACTGCCACATTTTCATAATACTTGCGAATGGTACAGGAAATGAAGTAAATACAGACCTTTTCGAAGTCAAAAGTCGGTAATATCCTACTAATTAGTGTTAAATTAGGCTCAATCGTCTTACAGATACTTAATGTTTTTTAAGATAGACTGCCGTCGTGATGTTTCTGTAGTAAGCTGAATTCAATTTGTGTTAGTACAGTGAATATTTTAATTCCGTTTTCCATTAGTTTACTGAACGCAACAGTAATCATCAAAGAGAAATTAATCAGCAGCAGAATTTTCTTTCACGATATCTAAAACAATCTGACAGTGCTAAAGTAGTTTACTAATTCCACGCCCGTAGAAACCTACTGCTTCTAACCGTGTCATTAAACCAGTGTAGTTTGAAGAGTATTTTCGTCTAGAAATGAATTGCCTTGACAGTTGATCGATTAATAGCGGGAAAGGGAAAGTTCTAAGAGTATATGACGAGAGGGACAAGTGCTTGAGAGATGACTTCCCTATCAATACAAGTGCCTGAGAGACGACTTTCCTATGAATCTGCTGAATAGTTTTGTTTCTCAAATCAACAGAGTGCGTTATCATGCAGTAGCACATGTGATGTAGTTTTGTCGGTCGATTTTCTTACGCTGCGACCGAAAGCGGCAACAAATTCCTGCTGTGATGCACATACTCCTTGGGGCAGAATTCGTAGCCCAAAACACATTTTTGGATCTATCAGATTTATACTATTATGTTCGCACTACCCTTTGTTCGAGTTTGTCTTTTGGTGGGGCTCAGCCTTTGATTCCTTCTTAGGAAGTTAACGATAAAGGCATCATAACTCGTCACCAGTAACAGTACTGCATAGGAATGCTCAATGAACGACCTGATGACGTTCAATAATAGTCACTCCGTTGATTTTTGTTGTTTCGAATTAGAGCAAGCTGTACTCCTGCACTAGGCTTCTGTGCTTTCCCTGTTGAATGTAAATGTCGCATGATGGTTAAGTGGTAATCCATCACATATATCAGTAGTGGAGACTTCCAGAATGTGGAACATCATTCATGCCAGAACGATCTTTGTTGAAACAAGAATATCTTTTTCTAGCGTATTTTTCCCAAAAGCAGTCGCTCCACACACAGTTCAAATCTTTCTAGCCGCCTCCTCTGCATTCACCCCTCTCTTATGCCAAAAGTATATATTGTGTTGCAGATGTACACCGTTTTCCACTTGCGACTCAATTTTACAATGTTTAACCTTAGTTCATCATTTTCAGGTATACAAAATCCAATGTTTAACTGTAAGATGATAACTAGAGCTTCAAATTCGAAAATGACAGTTGACACATACACTGACAGCGTCGCGCCGCGTTCTCCTGAGCGGCGCCGGATTTCAGGCGGCGGGTGGTGTCTGGCCGGTGGCCGGTAGCCATGCAGCGCGAGGAAACTCTCGGGCGTAAGCTGTTCTGATCACGACGCAGCCACGAGCTGTCCTGCAGAATTGTTTCTGGAAGTTCTTGTTATTGCTGGTGGGTAGAATGTGAAGCGAATTGTGTTAGATGTTCAATCAGACTCATAACTTTAGACGAGGGCCGAAATGTGGTAAAAAAAAGAAATACAGTTGGACGCGAAGAGGCTACCAAAACAGGGTATAAACATCAGGCTTTTCCTAGATTCAAGAGACCGATGATCTAGCTGCTTGGTCTCTTCCCACAAACAACCCAACCAACCCTAAATTTAAACTGACACGGAGGCGTAAAGTGATCGTCTCACGGACCACGCAGCCGAATGTCAACGTTGAGCTTGTCTAGTTTATGACTTCATAGCGTCGAAGAAGCACGCGGCAGAGTCTTTCTGAACGTGCAGAGCAATATAAAGGGTGTCAGATATTTTATTTTGTAACTTAAGTCATACCAACACATGCCCTTTCAAAGAATCGGCTTGTTAGAGATTAATTAAAAACGCGTTTTTCTTTGTATGACTTTTTATTATGAACTACCAGTTAATAACATGTTGGCGATTAAATCCCTTCACGAAATAGAAAGATACAAAACATCGTCGTTAATCACCCAAGTTCGGCGTACGGTACGAACCGAGAGGCAGAATTACAAAGCCATGTGTGTGGTGTGGCTACTTCTCGTCTTGCTAAATCCAATTTTTTTTCAATTTCACGTTTTCTAAAATTTAAAATGTTCTGGAACATTTTTATTACTTCAACAGAAGTGTGTTTTGTACCACGCAATGTTATGTAAATGTAAGCGCGGTCGCTGTCTCAGGAGAGAGCTTGCAATACTTACAGTATGATATATTCCACTTTCTTGTTCATGTCTTGTATTTCACATGTTCTAAGAATTCTTCAACTGAAAATAAATAGTGATCAAGTAGGAATTAAAATTGAGAATATGAAACAATTTTATCTTACGTCGAAGACTATTACAAATTTGTATCATAATATTTGTACTGAAACTTTTATGATATTCTAAATTTATGTGGTCATATTGTCTGTAGGAGCTTCATAATTGCTGAAAATATTAGGTCTAGCACTTTGCTTCCGCCACCTTTTCTGGAACTTCGAGACGTTATTGTGAAAATCTTACTAAAAAATTAGGATAATAAGTATCGCCACTGCTTTCTCTCATCTTTTGGGAAGCCTACGAATCCCGCGGCGGAAGAATTACACTTCTTTTGAGGGGAGCCATGAATTAATCCAATTGTGCACTTGCTGATATGACAGGAGGTGCTGGCCAGCCAGACAGTGTGCCATTGTTAGGAAAGGAGGGAACAGTGTCTGGAGAATGCGACGGGTGGGATACAATGTCCAACTTCAACTTTTTGAAGTTTGTTTTGACGGGTTTTGCGACATGGGGTAGGGCACTGTCATGTTGCATAATCACATTTTCAAGTCTTCACTGTAGTTTAACAGTTTGTTTTTCAGTGCTCGGCTCATAGGGATCAACTGCTTGTAAACTTCCCATCCCATAATTGTTGTTGTTGTTGTCACTAGTATTTTCGATAGTAAAGTCTCTTTTTATTCAAAAATACGAGGGGAGTAAGATTTACAATAAACTTTTTACTTATCTTCTTTTCTCGTAGATGACTCCAGTTCTTCATGTATACGGGACGATTCTTGAAGCTGAAATTTTTGACATTTTAGATTCTCATGGTTCCAACCGACTTAAATAGTTTTGAAGTAAACCTGTTCACATATTTTGTTTTCACTATAATTTATTTTCTCACATTTTTTTATATCGCACTGTATTTTGAATTTTCACATTAACAAAGCCGATATTTCATTGTCCTTCTAGAATAAAAAAAATACGTCCGATCGCATCAGAGGCATGCCCACTACTACTTCACTGTGTGGTATTAACAATATTCCAAAGGGTTTACAAACTTTCTTGACAAATGAATTTCTATTAATTTATATTATTATTTTATCAATGAATGCAGAAATAAACATAATAAATAGCATATAATAGAAAATTTAAGTGTGTCAAATGCTTCGTAATTTCAAATGTTTCTAAAAAAAATTAAATGTACATTCAGAGCTAGTACATATAGATTTTAACAAAGAAAATAAAGGAATTTATTTTTATAGATTTTAGCTTGAAATATAAGACCCCGTGTACATAATCATACTATTTTTTTAGAAAAACTGCTGAGGTAATATTAACCTGTTCAAAATTCGAAAATATTTCCGGTATCGACTCCTTCTGTTGAGGAAAAGTAATGGTAGTTGCGGGTGTCTCTTTACATGCTGTCGATAACGATATCCTGTGATTGTTTCCGTCGGTTTCAGTAGCTGCAGAAATCATCACTCTTCCACCGCCATGCTGTCTTCGATGTTAAAACCACGCTTCTTGAAGCGTTGAAACCATTATCTGCACATTTTTTCACTAATAGGTGTCTCACCATAGGTCTTACCAAGTATTTCATGGGCCTTCATGTTATAGCCGAAAATTAAAACTTCTCGCAATTGACGGGAATGAGCCTCGTAAGTTGACATACTCAATCGACAATAACTTCAGGGTGCAATCACAACATTTTGATGGTGTGATATTTACAAATGCGTATTTGTATTGTATTACATTTACGACCTACCACCTGCACCATCGCCTGCCGCTACTGCCACCTACTGCAAAACGGCGGAAGCAAAGATGTAGGCCCTTGCAACTACAAAAAAAATTATATGCTGGTGTCCTTTCTGACTACACATGTGACTTTCCTGTTTGCTTCATAACGTGTTTATGGACATTGAAGTTTTTATTTATATGCGTTACAGACAGAACAACATGACTAGCACGTGTACAAGGAATAAAATGTGTGGTATAATAGAGCTACCGCAGGGATTTTACGCCTGTCCGTTTTGTAAAGAAACTGTGTGATACGCGAGCTAGTTTCAGTCGACAACGGCCGCTTGAAACCACTGTGGTCGCAAATCATCAATGTACATAGAGAAACCGCATTAAGGAGCACTTCCGAGGTGACATGGGCGCTGTGTCTCGGGTGGCTGATTTTGGCGTCCGTGTCGACGTCAACTGCCTCGTTGCATCTGAGGACGGCTTAGAGCTACTGCAGCTAGTTTATGCCATCCATTTAGAGAACTCGTGTGTACTGCGTAGTTCGCATGCGTCGCTTGCAGCAGCCAATTGCCACTGGAGCGCGATACGGTCGCACGCGTCACGCTGAAATGCACATACCGTGTGTTAAACAAGACGGGAAGTTCCTGAGCGCGGTGGAGATCAAGTTAGCGCATTACACTCTGAATGCCACGGTACGTGTGACAAATACTTTAGTGACCATTTCGTCTAACCCTTTCGAAGAAAGAGTACCGAACTGTCCAATTGATATAATGTGCAATCACATATTCGTGGTTAAAGGGAAACGTAAAATACACACATCAAAAAAAGTTCTGCATCACCGCAGTTCCCAGAAATCCTGAAGATGGACGTTGACTGTGGATATTGTATCACAGACACAGTCCCTTTGACTGTTCAGAGATGACACTAAAGCCACCCAAAGATGTAAACAACCATGCATAAGCAGCGCTTACTAGACGGAGGGGGTCCCGACAGCCGATCAGTTCCAGTCATTCCACCAGGAAGGAGGTACACGGCTCGTGTTGTCTGTAGTTTAACTATGCCTAGAGCCGGCCGAAGTGGCCGTGCGGTTAAAGGCGCTGCAGTCTGGAACCGCAGGACCGCTACGGTCGCAGGTTCGAATCCTGCCTCGGGCATGGATGTTTGTGATGTCCTTAGGTTAGTTAGGTTTAACTAGTTCTAAGTTCTAGGGGACTAATGACCTCAGCAGTTGAGTCCCATAGTGCTCAGAGCCAACTATGCCTAGACGGTCAATACCGCGGTTACATCATGTCCGCATTGTTACTTTGTGCCAGGAAGCGCTCTCAACAAGGGAAGTGCCAAGGCATCTCGGAGTGAACCAAAGCGACGTTGTCCGGACATGGAGGAGATACAGAGAGAATGTGTAGGGAATCAGCCTACTCACGCTGTAGTAAATTCACATCAGTCTTTCCATTGTGTGCCAGCCAGTCTGCTGTAACTAGCTCTGACGTCATAAATGTTGTGCAATACTTTAAAAATCAAGCAAATAACCTAAAACATTTCTAGCATGTCAGGAGTAATACTAAATTAATGTGTGTTGAATATCAGTTCGGTAACTTTAGCCATTTTCAAAATTTGAACGTTTTTCTGTAAAAATCATTGGCGCAACAGAAAAGAGCTAGAGAGTTAAAAATTTATAATTAGATTCATTTTTCATAATTATTTAATAAAAACAGTACTTTGGATTTCACAAATTAAAATTTTAGTGGAAATTCATGATTTTCTGGTTTTCGTCTTAAAACTTAAGGAAGCAAGATAGATTAAGTAGGCTAATAAATAAGGCTAGGATGTTTATATTTAAGTAGAATGGAGATCCGCTATAACCATTAGGATGTGAGAAGTTTCACTTGAATACCTATAAAACTATAGCGATAGCGTATCTCCAAAGGACCAGTTCAGAGCTCGTCTACTGCGTGCAGTGTAATTAAATTAATTCTGTCGCCCAAAATATTTAACTTAGCCACGTCAAAATTTTATTATGATTACTTACCTGTGTGCTGAATGCACATTTAAATTAAGAGCTTCATCGGCCATCAGCAAAAGAAGCTATGATTTATTCGGTAACTTAATGTGGTGCATTACTAGCCCAGCGGCTAGTTGGGAGAGCCGATTTGATCAGGCGTTCCCTTAGCCGTCCGCACCGCGGCTCTATATACAGTATAAGAACGCTGCGCGAGGAAGCAAAGCCCCAGTTCTCTCCAGACGCTGGATAGCACGCCATCTGTGTCGGGAGTCGCGTCGCGTCGGTATCATTACTACAAACGGCATCGGATGCCGTATTTACTCGGGATACGCGTAACCATGAAATTATTTTCGAGTGAAGTGTTAATTCTGGGTTGACTTTAATTATCTATCTTCAGTTTGCGTATGTCGTATTTTTCACGTGCCGCCGCGGGACAGACATTCTACCAATTATTTAGCGTGGCGTTTGATGAACCTTATCATCAAATTATGGCGAGCATTCATTTAAATATTTAACTTGGACAGTTATAGTGGCATCAGCGCATTAGACTCTGAACTGCTCTGTTAGTCAGATTGTGTGAATTCTTTGTTTTATCTGTGATTTTCAGAATATAGAGAAAGTTTTTTCACGATAGTTTTTGATTATAAATCCCAGACAATCTCCTAATTCCTCAGAGCTATAAGCTGTAACTATAAGTCTATTCTCAGATGAAGTGGGCACTAGGAATTCTAATTACATGCTTCACGTTTTGCTAATCACTTTCTGGTTGCCAATATTGTAGTTAGAGAGCCAGTGTTGAGAACGGCAAAAGACAGCATAAATAATAGGAACATTTTTAACAACAATAATTCCACCCGCCGCCGCACATATGGTTAATCGGCCGGGAAATGCAGTGTTTCAACATTCAAACATTTATGCAACAGTAAATAGTATTTTCCAACCCGCCGCCCCACAAATGCCGAATGGACCGCTCAGGATTGGCATCACGTGCTCCTCACCGATGAGTGTCGCTTATGCCTTCAACCAGACAATCGTCGTAGACGTTTTTGGAGGCAACATGGTGAGGCTGAACGCCTTAGACACACCGATGGAGATTTCCTGCTGCTTTGGGTTGGCATTATGTGGGGCCGACGTACGCCGCTGGTGGTCATGGAAGGCGCCGTAACGGCTGTACGATACGTGATTGCCATCCTGCCGCCGATAGTGCAACCATTGGCGAGGCATTAGTCTTCATGGACGACAGCTCGCGCCCCCATCGTGCACATCTTGTGAATGACTTCATTCAGGATAACGACATCGTTCGACTAGAGTGACCTGCATGTTCTCCAGACATGAAGCGTATCGAACATGTCTGGGATAGACTGAAAAGGGCTGTTCATGGAGTGGGACAATCTGGACCAACAGTGCATTGATGAAGTTGTGGATGGTATGCCACGACGAATACAAGCAAGCATCAATGCGAGAGGACGTGTTACTGGGCATTAGAGGTACCGGTGTGTACAGCAATCTGGACACCACTCTAAAGGTCTCGCTGTGTGGTTTTCATGGGTAATGAAAAGGGCGGAAATGATGTTTATGCTGATCTCTATTCCAATTTTCTGTACAGGTTCCGGAACTCTCAGAACCGGGCTGATGCAAAACTTTTTTTGATATGTGTATAAATTTTCACGGGTGGAAATGTCACAATTAACAAAAAGTTGCAGATTCGACATTAAACCCAACGTTTCATCCCCATCAGCGGAGCACATCTTCAAAGGGGATCGTAGCTTCGTAGAGTATCCGATTCACACCCTGGCTCGCTACCGACTGCAGCAAAATTCCGTTTACGCGTGTTCCCGCACAGCGGCGTGACGTCAACAGAGCACAAGAGCAATTGTAGAAGGATGGAGATGGACGGATCTGCGGTTACGGAACATGCTTTGCAGTCAGGAGACCACCACGTTCATTTGGATAGGACTCAAGCACTGGCAGCTACAAATGGTTACCATGAGAGGCTATGTAAGCAGATGATAAGAGATTGTAAAACATCCCAGGAATTTCGGTAGGGAGGAGGAAGACGTGAAATTGAATGACATTTGGATAGCAGTGCTGAAGAAGATGTGTACCAGTCTTCCATTATGGGGTGATAGCAAAGGCGACAACGGCCAGTTGCGGTCTGGTATTCAAAACATGTGAATTCCCGCCACTGCCCGGAAGCACGCGGAAAAGGAATTTTGCTGCTGTCAGTAGCGAGACAGGGTGTGAAAGGGACACTGAAAGAACATACAATCCCCCCTTGAGAAATGTCCTCCGCAGATGGGGAAGTAACGTTAAGTTTAAATGTGAAGTCCATTCGAGCACTGCTTAATAATGCGGATCATTTTATTAATAGATGATAGTATCGCAGTTGCGAATATGGACAACCATCAAACGTATAATGAAATGAAGACAATGACAATTTCTGCCCGACCGGGAATCGAACCCGGATTTGCTGCTTATCGTGAGCGGTCGCCTTACCATTAGGATATTCGAGCACGATTCACGGCTACATCGAAACTTCCTTACATCAGTTATGTGTATCCCTGTACAAGGGGACATTTTAATTGAAAGTCTATTGTGTGGTGTGAGGGGATATACACGATATTGCAGTGCCTCTCTTGTTCAGAAGCACGATGCACGAAGGAACATTGCATAGTAGTTCTGAACAACACAGGCACTGTAATATCGTATTTTATTAATTGTGATAAGGAGAAATTACAGATCCAATGACCGCTCACGACGCAACTACGTGCATGTAAAATGAGTTGGAAAGCTTAAAATGCAAATTCCTCTTATACAATTAATTTTTCACCGTATCCTGGACCTACCGACGAGTTATTGAAGTATAGGATTATCGGATGATATGATCAGAATATTTCTGGTATCTGCCAGGCATATTATTAGAGAACGTCCCAAGATGGTATGGGCCACGGAAGGAAAAAAAGACATTTAGTTCAGGTAGGGTACTCTGGTGCGGAGGGAGAACTCTCCTCTCTTTGAACCCGAGTAACGCCACTTCAGAATGCTCCTCCTAGGAGCCTACAAGTCACCGCTGCCTTACTGCATAAAAGTAGAGGAGGTCAAAGCAGCTTCCTCTGTAATGTCGATTATAGGAGCTATATTTCACTGAGGGGAGGAATTGGGGGGGGGGGGGGGGAGGCGTGCCTCACAACCTACGCTATAATATTAACGTAGACATGCTGTCCAACCTACTCTGACGGAGGCTGTTATAGATAAAGTTAGCTTTTATATCGTTCGTGAAAACTGGTGCGGTTATCTGCCGCCTTCTTGGTCAGGAGTATGTTCAGACCTCCATCACTTTGGAGGCTGGTGTGCAGAAAGTAATCAGAGTAGGAAAACGTTCACGCTCCTAGAGGATGCATACGGCTACTGCGATCGCCAAAACTAAGAGCACGTGCAGTCTGCTCTGTGATCCGACTGCACACCACACAGCGATATTACGTTGGTAAGAGTTGACCCACTCGTATGCCTTTTCACTCGACTCTTATTCACCCTCATGGTCAAACAAAATGCCCCCTCTTCCTTTCAGAACTATTTACCGCACATTTTTTCCAATTAGAAATCCGTAGGGGGCTGTACGAATTTTATGTTCTGTTCTTTTATAAATCCTATGGAGAAATCCTATGAATATCAAGAGCTCAGATGGCAACCCAGTTCTAAGCAAAGAAGGGAAGGCAGAAAGGTGGAAGGAGTATATAGAGGGTTTATACAAGGGCGATGTACTTGAGGACAATATTATGGAAATGGAAGAGGATGTAGATGAAGATGAAATGGGAGATAAGATACTGCGTGAAGAGTTTGACAGAGCACTGAAAGACCTGAGTCGAAACAAGGCCCCGGGAGTAGACAACAATCCATTAGAACTACTGATGGCCTTGGGAGAGCCAGTCATGACAAAACTCTACCATCTGGTGAGCAAGATGTATGAGACAGGCGAAATACCTACAGACTTCAAGAAGAATATAATAATTCCAATCCCAAAGAAAGCAGGTGTTGACAGATGTGAAAATCACCGAACTATCAGTTTAATAAGTCACAGCTGCAAAATACTAACGCGAATTCTTTACAGACGAATGGAAAAACTGGTAGAAGCGGACCTCGGGGAAGATCAGTTTGGATTCCGTAGAAACGATGGAACACGTGAGGCAATACTAACCTTACGACTTATCTTAGAAGAAAGATTAAGAAAAGGCAAATCTACGTTTCTAGCATTTGTAGACTTAGAGAAAGCTTTTGACAACGTTAACTGGAATACTCTCTTTCAAATTCTGAAGGTGGCAGGGGTAAAATACAGGGAGCGAAAGGCTATTTACAATTTGTACAGAAACCAGATGGCAGTTATAAGAGTCGAGGGGCATGAAAGGGAAGCAGTGGTTGGGATAGGAGTGAGACAGGGTTGTAGCCTCTCCCCGATGTTATTCAATCTGTATATTGAGCAAGCAGTAAAGGAAACAAAAGAAAAATTCGGAGTAGGTATTAAAATTCATGGAGAAGAAGTAAAAGCTTTGAGGTTGGCCGATGACATTGTAATTCTGTCAGAGACAGCAAAAGACTTGGAAGAGCAGTTGAACGGAATGGACAGTCTCTTGAAAGGAGGATATAAGATGAACATCAACAAAAGCAAAACGAGGATAATGGAATGGAGTCAAATTAAATCGGATGATGCTGAGGGGATTCGATTAGGAAATGAGACACTTAAAGTAGTAAAGGAGTTTTGCTATTTAGGGAGCAAAATAACTGATGATGGTCGAAGTAGAGAGGATATAAAATGTAGACTGGCAATGACAAGGAATTCGTTTCTGAAGAAGAGAAATTTGTTAACATCGAGTATAGATTTAAGTGTCAGAAAGTCGTTTCTGAAAGTATTTGTATGGAATGTAGCCATGTATGGAAGTGAAACATGGACGATAACCAGTTTGGACAAGAAGAGAATAGAAGCTTTCGAAATGTGGTGCTACAGAAGAATGCTAAAGATAAGGTGGGTAGATCACGTTACTAATGAGGAGGTATTGAATAGGATTGGGGAGAAGAGAAGTTTGTGGCACAACTTGACTAGAAGAAGGGATCTGTTGGTAGGACATGTTTTGAGGCATCAAGGGATCACAAATTTAGCATTAGAGGGCAGCGTGGAGGGTAAAAATCGTAGAGGGAGACCAAGAGATCAATACACTAATCAGATTCAGAAGGATGTAGGTTGCAGTAGGTACTGGGAGATGAAGAAGCTTGCACAGGATAGAGTAGCATGGAGAGCTGCATCAAACCAGTCTCAGGACTGAAGAACACAACAACAACAACAACATGGAGAAAAAGCGATAATTGCAGACCATCTGTCACTGGGCTCAGCTCTGTACAGGCTGCCTCGTATTTCATTTGCGTTTATAGTTAAATATATACAAAAATCAAGTAACTTTCTACCTCTATGTCACTAGTTCGCAGCCTCCTCACCCCCTCCCCCTACGTCTGCAAAAATCTCCGGTTGAAACATCTGCTGTAGGTTGCGTTCTCCGATGTTGCCCCAGTAGAGGAGACAGGAAGATGTTTCAGGTAAGCTATTACTTATCTGGAGACAGCGACTGGAAGCTACAGTCAGTACATCAATGGCATTTCACCATTTCCTTTTCCTATCTCTTTGTAGCGTGGTCTATTAAGCCTAACGTAACTACCCTTCATTTCATACTGGCCCCTTGAGACTCTGGCTCAGTGGCGAACAGCGTATCATTTACCCAGTATTGTAAAGAAAAAACAATAATACGCCAGCCACAAAGTATCGCACTCTACCAAATTTTAGGTCATTAAGCGCTTCTTATAATTAGAAGAAAATATAGGGAAACAAGAATCTGTTTCCTATTGTCGTCTGGTCTGCTGATCTGTGAGATTATGGAGCTGTAAGCTGTCGTAGCCCATAGATGTGGCCTGGAAAGCGTGTACGTTACATCCCGCCGGGTTTTTAATAGGTCCCTATCTGCTGCTGTCTGCTCTTATTAGAAGGACATCCGCTTCCTGGTTACTAACCAGACATCGGCGTCCTCTTGTAATTGTAGGCGTAATTAATCTTCACCTCTACAATAATCACTGTGATTATCAAGAAGTTACAAATAGACATTAAAGGCATGTCGGAAGCCTACACATATGTACGAGGGCTATCCACAAAGTACATTACGTTTTGGAATTAAAAATAAATAAGGTATTGGAAACATGTTTTATTATATACAGATGAAAGCCACACTTAAATACTACTTTTCTACATAGTTGTCATTTAAATTAAGGCACTTATCGTAGCGATGGACGAGCTTGGAAGTTCCTTCGTCGTAAAATTCGGCCGCCTGCGCCTTCAACCATGTGGTTACCTCTTCTTGAAGCTGTGCGACTCATTACTCGATCGCATCGTTACTGGTGACGAAACATGGGTTAAGCATGTGAACTGCGAGACAAAATTGCAGTCAATGCAGTGGGGGCACACAAATTCCCCCCAAAACCCAAGAAATGCATGCAGACAATGTCGGCAAGGAAGGTGATGGCGACTGTCTTTTGGGACAGAAAAGGTGTGATTTTTGTGGATTTCCTGGAAAGAGGCACTACAATAAACTCTCAAAGGTATTGCCAAACTCTGCAGAACCTCAGAACAGCAATACAAAACAAGCGCAGGGGAAAGTTGGGCTCAAATATCTTGCTGATTCACGACAACGCCCGGGCCCACACGGCAAATGCCACTCGCGAAGTTCTCGAATCTTTTAAGTGGGAGTTGTTACCTCATCCGCCGTACAGTCCCGACCTGGCACCGAGCGACTTCCACTTATTCCCAGCAATGAAGAAGTGGTTGGCTATGCAGCGTTTTGATGACGACGCACAGCTTAAAGAAGAGGTAACCACGTGGTTGAAGGCGCAGGCGGCCGAATTTTACGACGAAGGAATTTCCAAGCTCGTCCATCGCTACGATAAGTGCCTTAATTTAAATGGCAACTATGTAGAAAAGTAGTATTTAAGTGTGGCTTTCATCTGTATATAATAAAAAAATTTCCAATACTTTATTTATTTTTAATTCCAAAACGTAATGTACTTTGTGGATAGCCCTTGTAAGTAAGAGTCATCTACACATTCAAATAAATAGGTGTATTAGACAGTTCCCTCACTTACCGATGCAAGTAGCTCAGTTAATCAACTGATGTGATAGCGCTGTAATAAGCAGCAAATTGTACTTCAACGAATCCACTTTTATTGATTATTGGACAGGAAGTCACTGTTCAGATACAGGAGAAAATCGGGCTCAGTAATTATCGTAATGCTGCATAAGGGACAAAGACGAGCAAGAGACACATTCTGTCAAATGATGCTAGTCAGAAGCAGAACGATAAGTATTGCTTGGCTGATAGCGCAGATGACTTCGTAATCCGGTTACAATGTTTACTAATGAAGCCGCCGTGACTACAAAGCAACAAAACGCTCGTCCAAAAGTGGCAGCCTTCCATAAACTTCTGAGGCTTCAGCATTCAGGAACACTGGCACAAACTTTCATCCATACCATTAAGTGATCTAGACGTTCTCTTCGTAAAATACTCAGAATTATAGCTGTCTAATAATTATTGAGAATGATGACGGTCTCATAAAGGAAATTTATTTCCTTTATCAGTTACATTTTGTGGCCAGCCTGAGCAGCTCATGAAAAACCACAGTAGTACTTTAAGCAAGTAGGCACTGGCGTCTTCTGATGACCAGCTTCGCTCTGCCGGTATATCCTTGCGTGTGAAACCGTTTGAATTAAGACAAAAGGCTTAGTCTTTAGAATAAAAAACATCTTGACGGTAATATGTAACCTTAAAATGGAACTAGGTGTCGACTCAAAAAACGGAGTACAAATTTGATTTACCCCTCATCATTATCTATATCTCCTCGCTTGGCCGCATCACACAAAACTGATACGCTTGTTTAGTTACTGAATTCATTTTTCGCCTCGAGTGTTTCTTCTTCTGTCAACATCTATAAAGCTGCATTATTACCCCAGATTTGTGTGGCATCACTTAAGGACAGTAATAGTGAATTTGCATTTCTTAAACTGGTGCGAAACGAGATATTGAATGGGAGTTGGTCACGAGCACACATAATGAGACGGAACCCACAATAGCCAATCATTCGCTCAGTTTGGTTGCTTCGCCGATGCCAACAACAACAACATACTTGAAGATACAATTCCCCAATGTCAAATTGCGTTACCAATGTTAACATCAACACACTGACCGGCTCATTTTCGGATGAGTAAAAACCAACCATACAGTCTCAATTCGATTTACAACTGATTCAGTACTGTTTGTAGAACAAGCTGATATTAGAAATTCCCACCAATTGAACCTAACTTGCTTTTCGAAACTTCATTCCATCTTTTCAAAAGCTGATCTGGAGAAACAGTACTTTTTTCGTAAATAATTCCTGTTCTCCAATAATTACAACAGACACTATTCTATTTTTCGCTGTGGGTAAGCAGTATAGTTTCATTATATTGGTTCCAAATGGTGCTTATTTACTTAAACTCAGACGAAATACACTGCACAACAGAATCAAGAGATCACGTTTCTGAAATCTGATAATTTTGAAATCTGGCACAAAGGTGGCCACAGCATTTCCCTGTAATGGTGCAAAAGCGAGGTGCCCTGCGACGTTATCATCGTGGTGACAGTGGTTTGGACAGCAAAGAGTCGACAAATGCGACAAAAAGGCCAAGGTTCAGAAAAATGGTTCAAATGGCTCTGAGCACTATGGGACTCAACTGCTGAGGGCATAAGTCCCCTATAACTTAGAACTACTTAAACCTAACTAACCTAAGGACAACACACACATCCATGCCCGAGGCAGGATTCGAACCTGCGACCGTAGCGGTCGCGCGGTTCCAGACTGTAGCGCCAGAACCGCTCGGCCACCAGCGGCCGGCAAGGTTCAGAAATCCATGTGAGGTGTAAAGTGTGTTAATGGCGTCACATTGGCTCCCAAATTTCATAATAGTTCTGCCCAACTCCGCTGTGAATGTATCACACGATAGGAAGGTCGTCACAACCCCTCTTACCGCGAGCCACAGCATTAAAATCATGCGGTTTTCTCATGAGTGGTCGAGGAGAACATATCAGACACACGGCCACTCAGACTCGACAAAAAAGGGCCTTAGTGGGGTGGTGTAAATGGCGTCTATGATACGACTCCAATCCGCAGCTCGTGGTCTATTGGTTAGCGTTGTTATCTCTGGATCACGGGGTCCCGGGTTCGATTCAAGGCCGGGTTGGGGATTTTCTCTGCCCGGGGACTGGGTTTCTGTGTTGTCCACGTCGTTCCATCCTCATTCACGTAAGTGGCTAGATTGAACTGTGTTCAGATTGGGAATGTGTACGGGCGACGATGACCGCGCAATTGAGCGCCTGCCGTGCGGGATTAGCCGAGCGTCTATGGCGCTGCAGTCATGGACTGAGCGGCTGGTCCCGGCGGAGGTTTGAGTCCTCCCTCGGGTATGGGTTTGTGTGTTTGTCCTTAGGATACTTGAGGTTAAGTAGTGTGTAAGCTTAGGGACAGATGACCTTAGCAGTTAAGTCCCATAAGATTTCGCACACATTTTTTTTTTTTTTCAAGTGAGCGCCTCATAAACCAAACATCATCATCTTAAGACTCCATTCCTTGGAAACTTGATTCACAGATTATTTCGCACTCGAAAACGGCAGTTTGCAGTGCGGTGACCAACAGGCAAGTGGCATCGGAGGTGTGTCTAGGGGCTGACTACTTGCAGACGCCTAGCGCTACTTCGCATGTTTTCTCTGTAAAGGTACATTTTTAAAATTCTCAATAAATGTGGACAGTTGCCACCGATGGTTTTGACGAATTGGGTGCGGGGGAGAGCGGCTTTCGAGGAACCCTTCGCGGTTTTAATCACACATGTGTCAATGTCGCACCCCTCCGTGATCACACCGCACGAGTGTGTGTAACAGGTTCAAATGGCTCTGAGCACTATGGGACTCAACTTCTGAGGTCATCAGTTCCCTAGAACTTAGAACTACTTAAACGTAACTAACCTAAGAACATCACACACATCCATGCCCGAGGAAGGATTCGAACCTGCGACCGTAGCAGTCGCGTGGGTCCAAACTGTAGCGCCTAGAACCGTTCGGCCACTCCGGCCGGTTGTAACAGGAGCAGTGAAGGAAGTATGGGCACCCTTTGCTGCTTCCGATCACGTTCAAATTTCGTCGAATGGTTTGTACACCGGAGAAAAAATGGCGCTGACACTTTTGTCCAAAAGGGTGAGATAGAAAATTTCGAAATTGTGAAATTTGTGGTAAGGTCTTATGGGACCAAACTGCTGAGGTCATCGGTCCCTAAGTTTACACACTACTTTGTCTAACTTAAACTGACTAACGCTAATGACAACACACACACCTATGCCCGAGAGAGGACTCGAACCTCCGAAGGGGGGGGGGGAGGGGGGGGAGCCGTGCGGAGCGTGACATCGCGCGCAAGATGTTCTTAGAGAAGTGCTGAAGTGTCAGAGAGGTGTCAGCAATATCAAAGATTGCCAAGAACATCATCTTGTTGCTCAACGCGCTGCAAACAGTCGTTTTAGACCGCAAAATGTGTGGGAATCAACGTTCCAAGCAAAGAGGTGGTTTCATTGACGCCCTTTATGCTGTCGACTGAGGCCTTTTCGTGTCGATTCTGAGCAGCACTGTGTCTGAAATGGTTTCGTCGGCCACTCATAAGAGCATCGGAGAGACGTTAAAAGATGGGCTGAAATGGGGGTAAGACGGGCTATGACGACCTTAAAAAAATGGTTCAAATGGCTTTGAGCACTATGGGACTTAACATCTGTGGTCATCAGTCCCCTAGAACTTAGAACTACTTAAACCTAACTAGCCTAAGGACATCACACACATCCATGCCCGAGGCAGGATTCGAACCTGCGACCGTAGCGGTCACGTGGTTCCAAACTGAAGTGCCTAGAACCGCACGGCCACACCGGCCGGCAATGGCGACCTTCTCATGCAGTATCACGTCCACGGTGGCGTTCGGCAGAATTGTGAAATTCGGTGCCAGTGTGAGACCATTAACCAACTTTACACACCACATGAACATCTGAGCTCTGGCCTTTTTATCTCATATGTCAACATCTCATTGTTTGAATCGTCGTCAAGGCCTAGGGCGACGTTGCACGTCGCCACGCTTTTGCGCCATTGCAGAAGGTTGTAGGCACCTTTAAGTCAAATTTCAAACTTAAGCGTTGACATGGATTTACGGAATTTCGGAAAAGTAATCCTTTAATTGTGCTGCACGGTGTATATGATTTATGTTGCTCCCTTTAACCAATGTAATTACACCGCACAAAAACATACTCGACTGCAGGAGACGTAACGCTAACATAGGGTGATCCAAATAGCCTTAAGCAGTTTTTTTAGTGTTATATCGGACTGACTTAGCGGGCCTGTCGCGGTGGGAGGGGGTGTCTGTGTGTGGGCAGCCCTGTAAACACAGAACGTGGTAGCATCCACATCATAGATGTAGGAGAAAAGGCAACACTTCCTCATTAAGAATCCGTGTTCATGTTCACAGTAACGTCAACTGGTGGCCCAGGAAATGATACGAGAAGATGACAGCAGGCTGTAGATAATTTCATGGGCACTTCCATAGTGTTTGGATGTCATGAACGTGTAAGCACCTTTGTAGTGTTTGAAATTATGAGCTAAGAGTGTCATCAGGGATACTGTGTCGCCTGGAGGCTTGCCTGCACCATCTCTCCTTTGCAAGTTGCGCGGGAGATGATGTGCTCTGTTAATCGTGAGATGAGGAGACACAGTTGTCGGTAATGGTGTGTCATGGGGAGTAGTACGCCATAGACCGAGTGATATGTTTGCAGTTATATTACTGATTAATTATTTGGGATGAGGAAGGAGACTGAAGCATTTTGAGAAGAATATTTTATTATGATCACTTTGATTAGTAATAGGAGACAATTTAATTTGAGGTAACTGATTTCAGATTTTGTGCTTTATTCCGGCAGTTTGTAGTTACGCTTCCAGAGACTTGACTAGACAAAGATAAACAGCCATGCATAGTTTACAATTTGAATCAGGGGATAGGAATAACTTGTTGAATATTTAATACCAATTTCACGAGTTGCATTTTTGAAAATTTCCCATTTGATGTTAATGACTACTTACGTTTGTCCACTCAAGAACTGTAATTTTTTGTGTATTAATGTTTGAGAAGCGAAGAAAGTGATAATTTTTTTAATATAGAACTTTTCAAATCAGAAAACTAATTACCCTTGATGTTATAATTTATACCAAGTGATTGTCCGCACACAAATTCCCTGCCAAAATATGAGTTATCATTTTTATTTATTCAAATTTGTTAGTATGTTTGTCATTTTTTTTTTCAAGAGACCGCACTGCATCAGACGCTTCTCAGTTGTAGGTCAGCAAATGCGACGCGCTTTCAAGACAAGAGCAGTGTCAAGTGTTTCCATTATGAAATTAGTAAGGCAAAATTAAATAATAAAAAAGGGAAACATTTTTACAGGGCCAGTTTTATCTGTTTAAAAGTTTAATGATTCACACTGTTAGATTCAAACAGTATTCTTGCCATCACGAATGTTTAAACAGACAGTGAACCAGATGGGCACATTCAAGATACTTTTCCGCAGTCAGATTTTGCGACACATTCTCACAGACGAATTCGTATGTTCAAAGAATACGAATTCTTATGTTCTTATGTTCTTCACCTACATCTACATCTATACTCTGCAAACCATCGTGAGGTGCATGGCAGAGGGTAAGTCCGATTGTATCAGTTATTAGGGCTTCTTCATGTTCCATTCACGGATGGAGTGCCGGAAGAATGATTGTTTGAATGCCTCTGTGAGTGCAGTAATTATTCTAATCTTATCCTCATGATCCCTATGTGAGCAATAGGTTGGGGGTTGTAGTATATTCCTAGGGTAATCATTCAAATCCAGTTCTTGAAACTTTGCTAATAGACTTTATCTGGGTAGTTTACGTCTATCTTCAAGAGTATTCCAGTTCAGCACCTTTAGTATCTCTGTGAGACTCTCCCATGGATTAAGCAAATCCGTGACCGTTCGTGCTGCCCTTCTCTGTATACGTTCAATCTCCCCAGTTAATCCTATTTGGTACAGCTTCCACATGCTTGACCAATATTCTAGAACCTGTCGCACGAGCGATTTGTAAGCAATCTCCTTTGCAGACTGATTGCACTTCCCCAGTATTCTACCAATAAACAGAAATCTACCAGCTGCTACGAGTGAAGCTATGTGATCATCCCATTTCATATCCCAACAAAGTGTTACACCCAGGCATTTGTATGAGTTGGCCGATTCCAGAAGTGACTCGTTGATACTATAGTCATAGGATACTACCTTTTTTTCGTTTTGTAAATTGCAAAATTTTACATTTCTGAATATTTAGAGCAAGTTTCCAATCTCTGCACCACGTTGAAATCGCATCAAGATCTGGCTGAATATTTATACTGTTTCTTTCAGGTAATACTTCATTACAGATAACTGCATCATCTGCAAAAAGACTGATTTTACTATTAATATTGTCTGCAAGGTCATTAATATACAATATGAACAACAAAGGTTCCCAACACACTTCCCGGGAGCACACCCGAAGTTACTTCTACATCTGACGATGACTCTCAATCCAAGATGACATGCTGTGTCCTCCCTACCCGTCAAAAATTTCACTTCATATCCCATATGATCGTACATTTGACAATAAGCATAGGTGCGGTACAGAGTCAAATGCCTTTCGGAAATCAAGAAATATTGCATCTACGTGGTTGCCTTGATCCAAAGCTTTCAGTTTGTTATGTGAGAGAAGTGCGAGTTGGGTTTCGCATGATCAATGTTTTCGAAATCCATGCTGGTTGGCATTGAGAAGGTCATTCTGTTCAAAATACCTCATTATGTTTGAGCTTAGAATATTTTCTAAGATTCTAAAACAAAACGATATCAAGGATATGGAGCTTTGTTCAATTTCAACAATTTCAGCTTTTTCTAAACACCACTGACACTAATATTTGTTTCATTCATCTTTCCAATGGTATGAATATTAAACTGGGGCAATTCTCCTAGGTTTTCCCTTACAAAGGAACATTTTAAAACGGAATTAAGCATTTCAGCTTTTGTTTTGCTAGCCTCAATTTCAGTTCGTATCTCAGTCGCTAGGGACTGGACACTAACTGTGGCGCCACTAACAGGTTTTACGTACGACCAGAATTTCTTTGGTTTCTGTGAAAGATTCCTTGACAATATTCTACTACGGTAGTCATTAAAGGCTTCACGCTTTGCTCTCTTGACAGCCAAACGCTTTTCATCCAGCATCTCTCAGTCTATAGCCCTACGCTTTGTTTTACACCTATTATGCAGTAACCTCTGTTTCCTTAGAAATTTCTTTATAGTGACTGCATATCATGGAGGTTCCCTACCATTATGAACTGTTCTGCTGGGTACATATCTATCAGTGCATGGTCAGCTATTCTTTTACACTTGAGCCAGAGTTCCTCTACCATGCTCCTGCCCTGTGCTGAAAGTTTCAAGTTACTCATTGAGGTAAGACACTACTGATGTTTATCTAGTTTACTGAATTTATATATCTTTCTGCTTGTTTTAGTTGTCCATTGTACTTTGGTAATCATTGTTGCCACAACCGTGCCATAATCACTGACATCAATTTCGATGTGGACATCCTCAAAAAGGTCAGATCTATTTATTGCCATTAGATCCAATGTATTTCAATCATGAGAGGAGTTCCTAACTATCTGTTCCAGGACGTTTTCAGTGAAGGCCTTCAGTAGTGCTTCACAGGTTGTCTTACCACGCCCACCACTATCAAAACTTTAGTTTTCCCAAGTAATTGTTGGATTTTATGTACAAGTGAACTGAGATTTTCTCTAAAGTTTCCGATTACATCAGGAAATGAGTCTGGTGGACGATAGAAGGATCCGATAACCATTTTATTGCTATCCCTGATACTGAGTCTTGCCCAAACAACCTCATATGCAGCTTCAGTTCCTACTTCAGTGGATTTGAGTTTCTTGTCTACTGCGACAAATACATTTCCCGTTTGCCTATCCTTTCGCTATGAACTTAAATTTTTCCCAAAAATCTCACTACTATCAACTTCAGATTTCAAGCAGCGTTCTGTACCTAGTATTATGTGAGCTTCACTGCTTTTCATGAGAAAAAAAAAAAAAAAAAAAAAAGAAAAAGAAAAAAAAAAGTTAAAATGGCTCTGAGCACTATGGGACTTCACATCTGAGGTCATCAGTCCCCTTGAACTTAGAACTACTTAAACCTAACTAACCTAAGGACATCACACACATCCATGCCCGAGGCAGGATTCGAACCTGCGACTGCAGCGGTCGCGCGGTTCCAAAATGTAACGCCTGGAAGTGCTCGGCCACTCCGGCCCGCTATGATGACTGCAGATAATATATAGGCTACTCCTCTTCAAGGAAAAAGTAGATGTAACACGATGTGTCAGTTAGAAAATCTGCTACGTTAAATAAATCTTCGAACAGTGATTTGCTACAAATTGTTCGTAGATTAAGCAAAGGACAATGGTAGCTTCCGAAAATTCTCAAAAATGCACGTTTGTTTGCGTTGTTGTACAGTGAAATTGTAGAGAGATGTATTTTTTCGCTGAACTGTAAACAACGAACGCTGATTTACTACGAAATAAATTATGTTTCCAGAACACTCGTACCGGTAACTTACGAAATCACAGTGAGTCGTGGGAGCTCTGATCTTGGCGGCATGGCATTCGACTGGTGCCACTAGCTACTTAGGTTGCCTATATCGATTCTATCGTGAGTCGCAGGCTAAGGTCTTTGGTAGAGGTGTGTGTGTTGTTCGTTGGGCGGAGACTGAGTTGGCTGGAGGGCACTTGGGTGACAAGTTGTGGCTTTTGGGGGACTAGGGATGTCTGGCGTGGATCTCGAGGAACGGTCTAAGGTTAAGTCGGTCGGCGGCAAGACTGGCCGCCTCGTTTAAGGATTGGTAGCGGCAGGTGGCGCGAAGACGTACGGACGTCGCGAGCAACCTGGTCTGCAAGTTCCCGGCTTACTCTGCAAACTTGGGGTGTACGGCACCTCGGCGATTGCCAGTGTGGGTTGGAGGCAATAACGTCTTGGTTGGAGTCCTGCAAGTTGCGGCACCTTCTCACCTAAGTGGAGTTAAGTGTTGTTTTCTTATTTCGAGTACTGATATTTTAAGGCCATGCCTGTGTTATATGGAATTGGAACTGTTATATTAACGTGTTCGAGTGCATGACCATCGGTCAGTGTTGGTAATGGTGATTTCTGTTCTAGGCCACATCTCGTGCAAGTGTAAGAGTATAGATTTCGTGAAGCGAATAAATTGTGGCTGGATCTGTGTGGGAGGCAAGGTGGTACTGTGTGTGTTTGTGTTATTGTACCAGCAGGCGCTGATTGATCACTTGTGAATATTAGTAATTTTTAGGGAGTGTTAAGCTGAATCGTTCAGGTACCCGCTTTGCCAATGGGTGATTCATACTGTTTTTAACGCCCTGCCCATTCTTGTGTGAAGATTTATTTGTGCAGATTACTGTTCCCTTTTCATGTGTATAAGGAGGGCAACTCTGGCGGCAAACGACGCGTTTCTGCTCCCTAGGCCCGGAGCAGAGGCGTGTTTCTTTGCTCGCGCGGAGGAATTCCCCCCGGGTTGACCGGCAGTCCGTGAGCGTCGTAGTGGCTCAATTTAAGTGAAGTTGATCGTTTGATGTGTGACAGGGCGGAGTGTCACCGTTTAAGCGGTAACCAGTTGTTAGATGGTGTCTGATGAATTGAAAGAGGTCAGGAGGTTAATAAGCCCTGTTTGCCAAGCCTGAGGTTCTTCCTAATTATACATCTGTAACTGTCTTCCTAAAACTGCCACTTTTGTGTTAGCAGAAGAACCAACACCGTGTTACGAGTGGAGGCCGAAATGCACGCGTTTTAGCTCACGCAGGCTGGCGTGAGGAGGGAAGAACTATACTGACGTGCGGTCTGGAACATGACAAGGAATGGGAATTCAGAAAGCGGACGTAATTAGTTTGGTACTTAACTTTAATCCATTAATGATGAACGTCGCTCTTGACGGTACATGATTCACAATATTATCTGTTCATAATACATTCTTGAAGATAGTAATTATAGTAACTGAATATGGCGCCTTGCTAGGTCGTAGCAAATGACGTAGCTGAAGGCTATGCTAAACTGTCGTCTCTGCAAATGAGAGCGTATGTAGACAGTGAACCATCGCGAGTGCTGGGGGTCTCTCTAGACTAGACCAGCCGTGTGGCTGCGCTCCGTCTGCAATCACTGATAGTGGCGACACGCGGGTCCGACGTATACTAACGGACCGCGGCCGATTTAAAGGCTACCAGCTAGCAAGTGTGGTGTCTGGCGGTGACACCACAGCCTCTCTTGTTACTGCTTCTCAGCGCGTTAAGTTTAAGACCCGTTACTTATCAATATAAATTGCCGAACCTTACCTTGACCCACAGTCATTAGCTACTACACTTGCTGTGAAATTTGACTGCTCGTTCCATGTTGCCTTTGATAGCCGTCTGCTGTAGCTGTCAGCTTACTTCGAATTTTTGGAAATTGTATAGTTATTAAAGTTTCTGCTGGTGTATACCAGTTGAAGTACATTTCAGTTGCTTGTACTTCAATAATTATGAATTTTGGTCAATTGTATATTTGTCACCGATCGTTGTTAATGTTCGGTTGCAACATACAGGCGGGAATTTATGTATAAATTTTATACCTTCTCAGTTGGCTTGTTTGAGGGAGTATATATTTTATTGCTTAAGGGATTTTCTTATTAAAGGCTATGCATTGCTAAGCGGCCTTCCAACAGCTACAATCAGTGGCATATCTTGTGATTTGCGTATTTGGATGAATGTTTAATTGGGTAACGGTTACCTAAGCTTGCAGTTTGTTAATACATTTAACAGCTGTTATTGTAATTCATTTGATTGACAAAAATTGATAAAACTGTATGTTAACCCTGCTTGCAGCCACGTCTAATTGATGTGACTTTTCTTTTTTTTTGGGGGGGGGGGGGGGAATCTCTGTACTTCCGATTTTCATGTCCTGCTCTTAATGGTATAACTGTTAAAGTTCTTTTTTTTTTTTTTAATAATATCAACCTGTTCAAGTTATGGTCAGAGTTCTGATTCATTTAGTAAGTTTTTAAATTGTAATGTTAATGTTGTCATTAAGTAATAAAGTCTATTACATGAAACAACAAATTACAAATATGTAGATCCATCTTACATGTTTTTCCCTTAAGGCTATTCTAAATCTAGTTCTGAGGTATCATATAGAAAATTCTCAAACTAATCTATTTCTCACACAATTGTACAATGAAATAAGACAACGATTATTTTGAACGAAGATAGGCCTGAAGCTTCCCGGCAGATTCAAACTGTGTGCCGGACCGAGACACGAAATCGGGACCTTTGCCTTTAGCGGGCAAGTGCTCTACCATTTGAGCTACCCAACCACGACTCACGACCCGCCCTCTCCGCTGCGGAGTGAAAATCTCATTCTGGAAACATTCCGCAGGCTGTGGCTAAGCCATGTCTCCGCAATATCCTTTCTTCCAGGAGTGCTAGTTCTGAAAGGTTCGCAGAAGAGCTTCTGTGAACTTCGGAAGGTAGGAGACGAGGTACTGGCAGAATTGAAGCTGTGAGGGCGGGCCGTGAGTCGTGCTTGGGTAACTCTGATGGTAGAGCACATGCCTGCGAAAGGCAAAGTTCTCGAGTTCTAGTCTCGGAGCCGGCCGAAGTGGCCGTGCGGTTAAAGGCGCTGCAGTCTGGAACCGCAAGACCGCTACGGTCGCAGGTTCGAATCCTGCCTCGGGCAGGATGTCCTTAGGTTAGTTAGGTTTAACTAGTTCTAAGTGCTAGGGGACTAATGACCTCAGAAGTTGAGTCCCATAGTGCTCAGAGCCATTTGAACCATTTTTTTCTAGTCTCGGTCCGGTACACAGTTTTAATCTGCGAGCAAGTTTCATATCAGCGCACTCTCCGTTGCAGAGTGAAAATCTCATTCTGGAAGATAGGCCTACTATTCTGAAAATTTATTAAAGAGCAGAGTTTAGTTTAGGCCTACAATTGATAACAGTACCAGTTTATCGCGACACTCGCGAATGTTCGGAATTTAACAATATACCACGAACAGTAAAATATGCGGAACCTAGAACTTTAAGCGGCACACGATCTTGTATACGCAGTCTCACCAAAGGCAAAATTCCTAAGTCGGCTGCTTTAAATAAATAAACGTGCGTATTGGAGAGATTTTTCAATTAGCTGATTCTGTGCACACTTGTACACTGCCGAAGAAGAACACTGCAGCGTAAGTTTATCTCGATCAAAATCGCTAAAATATGCAGCACCAACAAACCACGTCGTCTGCCTGTTGCACCTAACAGTGCAACAGGGTTGAAAGTTTACGTAATCTTACAGATACCTTACAGTGGCACCACGCAAAACCTTTAATGAATAAGAACAATATTATTATTGTTATTATTATTATTATTAAGAAAACTTTCAAAGGAAACCAGAAACTTTAGATAACTACCTCTGGCTTGGACCACCGGATGGTTGTAATTAAGATGCAGCTACTAAGTAAGTTCCAGTGTGGGCTGTATTTATCGCATGGCAGCTGCATTTTAATTATACCCGCCACGTAGAACCACAATACACTGCGGCTCGAACGCCGTCGGTGCTCACGACGCGTTACATCGCTTGAAAACAGGCGAAATCATGACTGGTCGGACCACTCTACGCTTTTCCAGCTACCATCTGTTTTCGGTGTTGTTCGGCTTATGAAGACAAACAGCTTTGTTTGCCTCTTTTAGCAACGGCCTTTTACTCATAAGTCCATTTCAAGCCTTTCCTTTCATAATGTTCCCTCGCTGACCTGGTTGAGATGGACCTGCATTCATTTACAACAGAAAATCCTGTCACGTTTGAAACACCTTATCATTGACAAGGAGTGACATCCGTCTCCGGGTCACGTCTGTTATCATCTTTTTACAACCACTTATCTTACACTGTGTCATATGGTTGCAAGTGGTACTCCATTACTCGTAGGCACGTTGGACGGTCCACATTAAGACATGATGTGGCCTTGGCGACATCGAAACAGAATAGCTCACTTCTTGATCTGTCTCGTCTCTATATAGATTCGCCTTACTGATCTTCTTTCGTATAACCGACTTCCATAAACAAACTCCTTCACTGCAGTTACCTACGTCAGCGGTCGAAGGTCACGTGACCGTCTGGTGCCATTTCCAAGCCATCTACAGCTCTTCAAAGCGACCAGAGTACTCTTTTAAGGCGATGACAAATACAGGTGGCGACCAAAAAGTTTCCTTTCGAAGACCGCACAGTCCGGAATCGGTAGGCCAGTCAGGCAAAATGGCTGTGAGAATTAAGGCAATCAGCCCGCCGAAGCACCAGTTTGAAGATACCGTTTGGTGAAACATCGTCTCCTGCTGTATGAAGAAGTCCGTAACTGTCTCCCGGACGTCCTCGTGCGTCTGGAATCGTCGACACTTCATAGCCTTTTCTTAGGGACAAAAGGCGTAGTAATCCCTTGGGGAGAGATCAGGACTATAGTACGGGTGCTCGAGTGTCACCCACTTGCGTTGTAACGTCTGTGTGGCCTCCCAGATCGACAGGCGCCTTCTGTTGAATCGCGATAAACACGGAGGTTGGCGCACCATTCCATAATGGTGGTTTTTTACACACATGCTGCCCTATACAAATTCTTCATTCTGCGGAGTTTGTCCTGCGGCAGCCAAGAAAATAATAGCAGCACGTTGGTAGTAACTTCGCTTAGTTCGCGTTTCCTCACTTACCGCACTCAGGCCGGAAAAATACTAATGCCACAATAATCCCTTGTCTAAATGTCGGTGTTTATAAGTGCGTAACGGAGTCGTACGCGCTACGTTGTATATTCGCTGCAGCAACACCCTCAAACGCCAACTTTTTAATAGCCTCTTACGTTTTATACAATTAACTTGTTATCTCAGTTATTAACTTCATTGTAAATACTACGGACCTATAGAACAATATTACAAGGCGTCGAATACCTGCGCAGACTCCTTTCATGAGTGCCCAAGTGCATCGAGCGCTTATCTTCTGTTTTCGTATCAATGTACAGTAGTTCTCCCAGGAAGCATTAGCATGGCTGGCTCCCACAGAATCTCAGAGTAGTCTCACGTAGTCTCACCGTAGATTATACATATCTATGGAGTGACCATAATTTACTGCCCATATTCTCAACATCAGACCGGGGAAGTCGCGTGAGTTAGGGACGACACGGGTTGTCTACAATTTGCGGTAAGAGCGAAACTTGTATTCGCCGCGTTTTAGATGCGTTTCTGCACGTTTACGTTTCAGTAACAGCTACGGTGCAGTATTGTCGTTGTGAAATGAGGCACTTTCTATGTTGAAAAATATCGAGACGCGGTATTATAAAGTCTTCTGAATATAATTACCGCGATTTTATTACCACATGTTTACGAGAAAAGTACTAGAGAAATTAGCAAGTGTGTTTGAATAAACTGACCGTCAGTGTATACGTATCCGTGCTATGTTAATCTGCAGATGAAATGTGTGTATGGCATCTGATTAATTTCCTCCAGTTTATGCAGATTCTCAAATCTTTTTGTGTATCTAAGTATTTCTACATGAGACATTTTTCAATGTAGTGTCACTTAACATAACTAATTAGAACAGATTGGGCAATATGAATTAAAAGTTTGACTTCTCCATAAAATGACAGTTATTCTTATTACAAACACAAATTTTTTATGACAGAAGCAACTAGTCTCGGATAATAAAACACCGATACTTTTGGTCACTCACATTATCAACTAAATAATTGTACAACGTCTGTTAGACGATAATACGTTTCTCTCCAAACTCTAACAGAGAGAACAGAAGAAGAATAATTATTGATGTTTTTGTATTTTGTTTTAGAAACAAAAATTAACTGAGATACTATCTCTTACGCCCGCCACATGTATATAAATATATTAACGGCGGTGGCTCGTTTCTTTTTTTTTTTATTTTACAGGTTACTATTCCTTGCTGTAGGGGCTTTGATTTTTGATATTTCTTGTCTAAACCAACAAGGCAAAACAGAGGCCACAACTTCCACCACATCAAGTGGCTTTAGTGCTCACGTACTCACACTGAGCCGTGAACACTTCCCAGTTTATCAATGGGGAATAGTTGAACATGATTACTACTGTTATCGGTGCCATGCGTGCAATGGTCGTGTCAGGCGCGCGATATTGAATCTTTATACTGTCGGTAATGGCGCCAGACTTGCACGACCTTATAGCAACCGTTATAGTTCTGCATTATTCTGTTACACCAGGGGTGAGTTCACGTAATGAAAGAGAGAATGTGTCAGATTAACGGACTCATTTATTAAACAGTTGAGAATCGAACAATAATACAACCAAATGGGGTGGGGGGAAGAAAGATTCAAATTCAGCAGCCTGCCCTAACGTACGTTCACAACTCGCCACGATAGCTGAAGGAAAGTAATTTTAGGAGCGATCGCCGTATTATCAAATAAAATCCCATTTAGTAAAGGAAGGGGTTGCAATGACCACCACCAGGAATTAGCCAAAGACTAAGAAGATGCTACTGTGTATAGCGTCCCCAGTGCTATATTACGAAAAGACTTAAAAAACAATATTTATAAAGAAGAGACATTCAAAAATTGAATAATATATTTTTATCATGTAGCCGTAAAACAATAATTTCTCTTTCGAGAAATGCAAAGAAATGCAATGCAAAGAAATAATTTCTGACAAAATGATCTAAAGAGACGACAAGATACGCTCTTTTGTTAATTTTTTTAGTCGACTTCACTTCCTCTCTTGTCTTGAGGGTGTACAGACGGACATCTTGCGAGTGCTGGCAAATGTAAGCATATTTGTATGAGTTAAGCATATAATATACTGATTTAATATTATTGTGCACTTTTAATTTGTAAGAGGTGATCCCGATTTCATGTCCGCCTTCCTTGAATTAACCTGCATTCAAGTAATTTACAGTTCAACAATCGCAGCGGACGATGCAGCCAACGACGCCATTACGTGGCGATATTAACTTATGAAAAATTAGCGGAAGCGGAAAACTCGCCCGCTATTAACATAATATTAATTTTTCTCCACAGCCGCCCGACGTTGCAGAAAATACTTAGCTTTAAGATTCTTATTTTCAGTACCATAGCCGAGACCCAGAGCCAGGACTCTGACTACAATACAATGGTTAACGGAGGTAAGAAAAATACTCTCGCGCGTGTGTGGGCCACAATTTTAATTAATAACTAAAGATTTCTTGCTTTAAAGTGAACTGACTAGCCGAGGAAATTAATATGAAAAGTTTATTACATTGTACAAATTATATGCTCATGGTTTAAGATTCAGCGAGTCTAACGTTCATTAACGTAACAAATAATTTAAGATTAATATTGTTAAAAAGGAGAACTTCAGGAAAGCATTTAATCATAAAATCAAAATTAAATGAAATATCATTTTTATTAAGGCCCACCACGTAAGTCGGCAACAATCAAAAAATAATAATAACCATAACAATATACACTCCTGGAAATTGAAATAAGAACACCGCGAATTCATTGTCCCAGGAAGGGGAAACTTTATTGACACATTCCTGGGGTCAGATACATCACATGATCACACTGACAGAACCACAGGCACATAGACACAGGCAACAGAGCATGCACAATGTCGGCACTAGTACAGTGTATATCCACCTTTCGCGGCAATGCAGGCTGCTATTCTCCCATGGAGACGATCGTAGAGATGCTGGATGTAGTCCTGTGGAACGGCTTGCCATGCCATTTCCACCTGGCGCCTCAGTTGGACCAGCGTTCGTGCTGGACGTGCAGACCGCGTGCGACGACGCTTCATCCAGTCCCAAACATGCTCAATGGGGGACAGATCCGGAGATCTTGCTGGCCAGGGTAGTTGACTTACACCTTCTAGAGCACGTTGGGTGGCACGGGATACATGCGGACGTGCATTGTCCTGTTGGAACAGCAAGTTCCCTTGTCGGTCTAGGAATGGTAGAACGATGGGTTCGATGACGGTTTGGATGTACCGTGCACTATTCAGTGTCCCCTCGACGATCGCCAGTGGTGTACGGCCAGTGTAGGAGATCGCTCCCCACACCATGATGCCGGGTGTTGGTCCTGTGTGCCTCGGTCGTATGCAGTCCTGATGGTGGCGCTCACCTGCACGGCGCCAAACACGCATACGACCATCATTGGCACCAAGGCAGAAGCGACTCTCATCGCTGAAGACGACACGTCTCCATTCGTCCCTCCATTCACGCCTGTCGCGACACCACTGGAGGCGGGCTGCACGATGTTGGGGCGTGAGCGGAAGACGGCCTAACGGTGTGCGGGACCGTAGCCCAGCTTCATGGAGACGGTTGCGAATGGTCCTCGCCGATACCCCAGGAGCAACAGTGTCCCTAATTTGCTGGGAAGTGGCGGTGCGGTCCCCTACGGCACTGCGTAGGATCCTACGGTCTTGGCGTGCATCCGTGCGTCGCTGCGGTCCGGTCCCAGGTCGACGGGCACGTGCACCTTCCGCCGACCACTGGCGACAACATCGATGTACTGTGGAGACCTCACGCCCCACGTGTTGAGCAATTCGGCGGTACGTCCACCCGGCCTCCCGCATGCCCACTATACGCCCTCGCTCAAAGTCCGTCAACTGCACATACGGTTCACGTCCACGCTGTCGCGGCATGCTACCAGTGTTAAAGACTGCGATGGAGCTCCGTATGCCACGGCAAACTGGCTGACACTGACGGCGGCGGTGCACAAATGCTGCGCAGCTAGCGCCATTCGACGGCCAACACCGCGGTTCCTGGTGTGTCCGCTGTGCCGTGCGTGTGATCATTGCTTGTACAGCCCTCTCGCAGTGTCCGGAGCATGTATGGTGGGTCTGACACACCGGTGTCAATGTGTTTTTCCATTTCCAGGGGTGTATTAAATTACGACGGCCGACGGACGCGAGATTGGCGCCGCAACTTTGGGGCCCGATCAAAGAAAATATGTAATTTACAAAATCTGACTCTATTGTAATGAATGTAATTATGTATGTGTCTAATTGTTGTAAAATATTAATGCTTATATGAATTCTTTTACATGTACAACATCAAAACCACACCCTGAGGAGATCTGGAGAAGAAAAAGTGTAGAAAAGAAAAAGGATTGCGAGAAAGAAAAATAAGTAAGGTAAGGCCTATTGTGCAAGCATCCTGTGTAGCTCTGTGCGGAATATCGAGCCCATGTGCACATGAGATACCTTCGGTGTTTTGTGTATTTATATGTTTATTTTTGGAGGGGATAATTATTCGTTTTGTTTATTTATATGTTTATTTTTGGAGGGGATAATTATTCGTGTGTGTATCAGTGTTAAAGATTCGTCAGTGGCTTAAAGTGAATTTATTATGGGTAAGATAGGACAAGCTAAAGCATCCGTACCAGACGAACAAACTTTTGTTAACATGGAGAGTGAGGATCATTTGCAAAACGTAAACGAATCCCAAGCCACCGCCTCGGATATCATAATTTCCGAAGCGGGGGGCGAGGATCTGTGGTCGGTGAATGACGCTCCACAGCAGAATGGGAATAGAGTAACAACTGCACTGCCTGGGCAGGGGGGCCAATCGAGTGCTAGATTAAGCGGGGCACCAGTATGCTCACCGATTGCAGACCCATTTGCAGAATTTCTGCGCAGGCTCGAAGAAAGAGATAGGGAAAGAGACGAAAAACTAGCTCAGATACTACGTGAGCAAGAGCAGCACAATGAAGCGAAACTAGATAGGATCCAAAGCGAACTTGCCGAGATGCGGGACGCTTGCAAAGAAATCCCCGATCTTGTGCAAAGCTTAGCCGGCGAGATGCAAAAATTACAGATATCGCAGGCTAGGCTTGAAGATAATGTCCAGACTTTAACCAACCTCGGGGATAATGTGGAGATAGATGCACAGAAAAGTATTGACGCATATTTGGAAGTGCAGGCTCAAAAAGTAGAAAAAGAATTAAATGAATGGCTAGAAATAAAGGATCGCGAGATATCTGCAAAGATTGAAAGCGACGTAAAAACAGCCGTAGAACAAGCGACTGCGGCCGCGAGTGTAAATATTGACGCTAGCGCTGCTGCACTACATGCCGAATTAACACAGATCAAATCCAGTGTGATTGCGGAGTTGCCAAATTGGCAACAGGAGGTCGCGCGGAGACTGTCTGCGTTGGAAAGCAATGTAAACAGTGGCGGACAGATCATGAATCCGACTGCGCGTACTGATTACTATAATAACGCTGACGGTAGGCAGGGTGCGAGTGCGCAACCGCAACCTAATGCGAATTATGAGCACGAACAACATGCGATACCGTGCAGCGCACATCACGAAGTAATGAGTGTCACAGAATGTAGCAATCAGATGTGCAAAAAAGAGGACAATGTAATAAAACACAGGACATTCCAACCCTTCAATAGCGAAAAACGAAATGTCCACCCTGTGGTATTTATTAAGAGCTTCAGGAATGTGTTTCCCAGGGCATGGACGGAAAGACAAAGAATACAGTTCGTGGTTTCCTTTATTCAAGGTGACGCGGCACTGTGGGCCACCGACGTGTCCGAAAAATGTCTAACGATGCAACAGTTTGAAGGTGCATTCTTGCAAAAATTCTGGTCAGATAGCGTCCAAGAAAGTCTACGAAAGGAGTTGTACAGTCCAGAAATGTACAATCCTAAGATGGGAACGTTACGCAAATATTTCGAAAAGTATATAAACAAAACCAGGTACTGGGACGAGCCAATGTCCGATCGTGACATAATTAGATTGATAAAAATGAAGTTGCCCAGTGAAATTAAAAGATACTTCATCAATGTGCCGGAATACGATATAGAACAATTCATGGAAATAGTGGATTCTGTTGACTTATTGATCGAAGATATGAAAACCGAAAACAAGTGGAACCATGCAGGCTGTAATCAACAAAAAGCCGATTACAATAGCAGCCACAGTAACGGTAGCAACTTAGTACCAAATGGTAACGGGAATAGGCAAGAGCACCGGCAACAGGATCGAGGCACAAACAATGGCAATGGTTATAACGGCAACGGTTGTAATCTTCAAAATCAAAAGAGACATCATGATGGACGCATGAGTAATGGATATAATGGTAACGGCAATCCGCAATGGCGGAACAACCGAAACCAGTGGCGTGGTTGTAATGAACCGACACCACAGTGGCAACAAAACACAGCGCCACAATGGAACGCCAACCCAGGTCCGTCACAGAACATGTCAGGAAGCTACAACCGACCACCGCAAAACCAGAGCCATACACAATATCAAAATACACCATCGGGGAGGCAGGGCGGCCAACCCAACAGTAGCAACAACAACAAACAGAACCACAATGTGAGGTTAGTGGAAGTGACAGACAACTGTCAACCCACTAATGCTCATCCGTTAAACTAAAGACAGCCACAATACGCTCTCCGTTGCTGGCTGCAGGATGGTGTAGTGAGGGCACATTCACGGATGACAGCCATAAACTTTGTATGCTGAGAAACAATGAAGGAACAAAAATAGAAAAGGAACTTGTAGACATACCGCAGAAGTGTAACCGAACCGACAAAAGTGTTGTGCAGGCTATATTGCAAGCAGATATATACGGAGCACCAATACAGATAATAGTCGATACCGGTGCGTCAACCAATGTCATGAGTGCAAATTTTTACAAGTACTTGAGTCAAAATAATAAAATACCAGTATTTCCAGTGAAGAATTGTCGTGTAACAGGAGCAATAGGTGCACAATTTCATATTATAAGGCACCAGGTGCAAATCGAGTTTATGGTAGGAAACGAAGCAATGAAAAGCTCGTTCCTAGTAGTTAAGGGATTAGGTGTTGCTTGCATCCTGGGGATGGAACTTTTACGCCAGAGGGACGCATAAATCGACCTCTTGTGCGGGGGAGTAAGCCTTATGAATGAGGGTAGACGTGTAATTTTGCCGTTGTTGAGGACACGGGAAGTGCACGGCAAATATTGCCTGAGCTTTCAGTCGAGATTCGAAGGAATACAGGTAATGAATTTATATTCTGACTTAAGTACAAGACAAGCATATTTTAAAGATTTTATTACTGAAGACAAAGAGGAAAAAAGGAAACTGATAGCCATGAAAGTAAGGGAGTCAGAACATTTGACTGAAGCACAACAAAACGAATTGACTCAACCACTCACAGATTATGAGAATGTGTTTCCGGAAAAACCCGATGTTATCGAGGGCTACACCTATAACATCGAAGTGGTACCTCACGATACTTTCTGTCACGCAAAGTACACCATCCCGTGGTCAAAGGAGGAGGCAATTACGAAGGAAACAAGAAAAATACTTACAAAGACTTAAAGAAGTTAGCGCAGTAGAGCACCTTTTACATATGTGAATAATAGGTTAAGCTTGTATTTTTTCTGTGTGTAAATGTTCAGATTTTAGTGTAACATTTAAAGACAATGAGGCACTCAAGATTAGTGTGATTCAATTTTGTAGATGATAAGGAATAACAGTATTTTTAAGCAATTGCATTGTGAAGAAAAAAAATGAACGTAGGTTTAAGAATATTTTACAAATTTCATGTTTAAAAATGCTTTAAAAATTATTTTAAAAAATTCAACAGCATGTAATGAAAGAATTTTTCATTAGTGTGTCATGAATATTTTGAACTGTAGTAGTAAGGCAACTTATGAAATTCAATATTATAGTGTATATGTTGTTCCATGTATTTACGTCTATACCGATGTTGAAATATGCTCAATCATAATTTACTTAACAATATGAGTGCAGGGTGTACATCACCCAAGGTACCTCATGTGTTGTGGACAAGGTACAAAGCAAATCAGTAAACGCGACTACCGCTAAGCACTGTTAAAATATATTGCCATCTGCTAAGGCAGAGATTTGCACGAATTTGTAGTGTAAACAAAAGTCACAAATCTAACATTAATCTAGGAACTTGCACGCTAGGCCTAGATTATAAAATGTGTACAGTAATGCGAGAGGCAAAGTTTTGTAAAGTCGAGCCTGGCTCTGGAGGGCAAGTACGCAATGAGTGGGCAGACATGACATGGGGACTTACCTCAGATGAGACGGAAATACAATTGTATAGTAAAAAAAAAATCTGAAGGCAAGTACGACTCTAAACGGAGAATGAAAAGAGATAATTAGTGCGAGAGACGTAAAATCCAGCACGAGCCAAAATCCAGTTCAGACTGAATGAAATACATTAGTGTTTGTGAACTAATCGAAACAGTTACTTTAAGCAGTGTGAAAAACTGTGAAGGTGAAACTGTAATACGGACAGTGAAGTGCTAGTATTGAACGTTCAACAGCGGTAAGGACGCCAAACGCCAATATTACGCACGAAAAACTGTGAATTTGCTTATAAATGTGAACTGTTAACGTGAAGTGAACCCACAGTCAATATTTTTGGGACAGACTGTAGTTTCAGTGAGCACAATAATGCGAGATTGGAATGCGATGCGTGGACTGTTGCAAAACAGCGACCGCAGAAACGGCGAATGTTTGTGCTAAACTCGTATTGGGACACTCACCAGTGCCTGCGAGTGCGGCGAAAACATAAATAATTTTATCAAGACAAAAACTGACGTGTAATGGAAACTGGCGCATCAAAACTTCATTCACGGGAGAAGATCCATGTGTATTCTGCAAGACAGTGCTAGCTTGACACTCGGAAACTGGCGAATACTTAACAACAACTGCCGCACTAATAAATGCTTCTTTCCCACTAGCGTAACCATCTGCAGCGGGAAACAAATACTACGTTGGTTGTGTGTATGTTTCATGTACTACGTCGGAGATGCGTAGCAGAGCTGACTCCTGCCAACAAGCGCGGGGGGCGAATATCATCCCACTCCGCCACGCCCGGGCGAGACAGAAGCGCATCGCCAACCGTGCAGCCGATCAGCTGATTCTGACGTTCCGCGACGGCGAGAGACACGCTGGCGTCGAGCGGGCGTTGACTCTCCGCAGCCGCCACGAACGTCGAGCACCGAACACACCAACCGACGCCGTCGCGAGCTAAACGTCGCGGCGTAGATCATCAACGACACCGCAATCAATTGTTATAATGACCTCATTTCTTTGCATAGTGCAACAAAAAAATATTTGTAATGTATGCACATCCTGTACTCCAATGACATCCCAGAAACATTTAAGTGAAAGTGTCCAAAGCAGTTAGTCTGTCGCTCCGCCGAGGTTTTCCCCAGGTTTCCCTACGGCCGCGCTAAATGGGGAGCGAACAGTTGACACCCCTGGGACTTCAAGTTTATGGACTAACTCGTGATTGTATACCTTTGAACACTGCAAAAGTTGCAACCCTAAAAAGAAGCAGCCAGAATGAAATTAATTGTATTCTATGTCCTTTTGTAGATGACTGTATACGTAACCAATTGTATATTACATTGTTATGTAGATATATTCATCTGTATTACACTTTGTGTGCACCACACCTCAGTAATTACAACATACGATGTGACATATGTAAGCTGTGAAAGAAAAATCTGCGTGTGGACACTGTGGACATGAAAGAGGAAATATTTATGTCAAAAAACACGAACATTTTTTATAACATAAACATTTCGGGGGGCAATATAGCGTCCCCAGTGCTATATTACGAAAAGACTTAAAAAACAATATTTATAAAGAAGAGACATTCAAAAATTGAATAATATATTTTTATCATGTAGCCGTAAAACAATAATTTCTCTATCGAGAAATGCAAAGAAATGCAATGCAAAGAAATAATTTCTGACAAAATGATCTAAAGAGACGACAAGATACGCTCTTTTGTTAATTTTTTTAGTCGACTTCACTTCCTCTCTTGTCTTGAGGGTGTACAGACGGACATCTTGCGAGTGCTGGCAAATGTAAGCATATTTGTATGAGTTAAGCATATAATATACTGATTTAATATTATTGTGCACTTTTAATTTGTAAGAGGTGATCCCGATTTCATGTCCGCCTTCCTTGAATTAACCTGCATTCAAGTAATTTACAGTTCAACAATCGCAGCGGACGATGCAGCCAACGACGCCATTACGTGGCGATATTAACTTATGAAAAATTAGCGGAAGCGGAAAACTCGCCCGCTATTAACATAATATTAATTTTTCTCCACAGCCGCCCGACGTTGCAGAAAATACTTAGCTTTAAGATTCTTATTTTCAGTACCATAGCCGAGACCCAGAGCTAGGACTCTGACTACAATACAATGGTTAACGGAGGTAAGAAAAATACTCTCGCGCGTGTGTGGGCCGCAATTTTAATTAATAACTAAAGATTTCTTGCTTTAAAGTGAACTGACTAGCCGAGGAAATTAATATGAAAAGTTTATTACATTGTACAACTTATATGCTCATGGTTTAAGATTCAGCGAGTCTAACATTCATTAACGTAACAAATAATTTAAGATTAATATTGTTAAAAAGGAGAACTTCAGGAAAGCATTTAATCGTAAAATCAAAATTAAATGAAATATCATTTTTATTAAGGCCCACCACGTAAGTCGGCAACAATCAAAAAATAATAATAACCATAACAATATATTAAATTACGACGGCCGACGGACGCGAGATGTGCGTGAATCGCTCGGTAGCCTCCCGTACTAAAGCAATAAAACCCGCAAGACGCGAAACTATTCACAATGACCTGTCTGGCTCCCCCTGGGCAGCGAATCTACAGTGCACGTCGGCGCTCATGCTTACCGAACTTCATGTTCTGGAAGTTCGGTCTCCGGTACGGTCACAATAGAACTGAACTACTGCCCCTTTGACTACTATCCACCCGCGGAGGGCGGTGGCGCCTACCCGCGAAAAACGGGCGCGCACCTGAACTGGCCAATAATAGGGCCGGAATTTCACAGGGAGGCGACCTTGCGACGTTAAAATCGAGAAGAAATAGCAGTTACAAGGTTGGTAAGGTAGGTTGGGGAACTGAGAACAGGAGAAACTTTGGCCACTACTGAATGATCAAACGACACCTCGTGCTACCCTGGCTATCGGAAAAAGAGATGGGAAACGGGAGGCCATCATGGCTGCTAGGAAGACTGCTGCCCTCGCCCATAAATAAAGAAAATTTCTAGCGCCAAGCTCTTCTCACACATCAGTGCGAGACAAGCTGTAGAAATCGTCAAATAAATCAGGCAAACCATAGAAATTACTAATATTACATGAATTATTATTTTACCGTCTACCAGAATGCTGCGATTAGAAATATGAAATACGAGCACTGAATGGTGAATTAAGTGCACGTCTTTCAATATTGTTTCTTGCTACTCGGCATATTTATTCCATACAGAATTTTTTAAATGTTGAATTATAAACCAGTGGAATACAAAACGTAAAAAAAGTATTGTCGTCTCTCACTACCTTTATTACCCCAAAATTCGAACATTGATCTTGTGTCTTTTATTATATTTGTATAGTATGTGGTTTTATTTTTCTGATAAGATATATGTTTACAAAAAGCAGAAGAGTAAAAAAAGAAAAATTAAAAATAGAATGGACAAGCGGTTGGTTCAAATTGTTTACCGTATTTACCGCAACAATTTCATAATTCCATGTTTTTTTCGTAAAATTTAGACGCATTCTACAGAGTCATTCTAACATACGTAATTAATTCGAACAGATACTGGGCAATATGAATCAGTGCAAAAGAAAACATAAACTCTAAATAAAGTGGAATCTGAGCTGTGATACAGTGGCGAAAAACCAGAACACCACTGCTCTTCACTTGTTTAAGCCAATCTCAGTTCGTAGTGTCAAATTGTTCTTAAGGTGATTTCTCTCCAGCTGCGAAAAAATAATACTCATAAAACACTAAGCACTACACGGGCTAATTTAGCTGCCTTGCGAGAGTCAGAGCCCATCCCGCTAGAATTCGAGCTGAGTCAATGTCAACAGAGAGAAAGCCACTCTTGGGACTACTTTCGTGTCGCGAAGACGTTCTGGTCTCTCCCCCCCTTTTTTTCTGTTAGACGATGTAGATCTGCGGTTTGAACATGCTGTAACTGGGTGAGGTTGGTGTTCATGGGTATCGCTTTGTCTTCTTGCACACCGTATTACTTTTGATTCATATTTACAGACAATAATTTCTCGCAATGCGCATTTATTCAAACAGTAACTAATACCAGCTTCCCTTTATGAACAAACCATGTGGACAAGTAGATGGTGATATTCATATGCGATTACCGAACCTGTAAATACTGGTGGAAACTGAACTCTCCGTGCCTCAGCTGAAAATGTGAAGAACGATTTTGTTGTATTATTTCCTGGACATGTCATATACAGACATTATTGATAAATTTTTTGTGGTATTTGAATAAAATGGTAATTGTGTGGTATTTGAATATAATCGTAATTGTGTGGTAATTGAATAACTTGGTAATCACACATGTGGTTATCTATCTTGCACAGCTTTTTTGAGTATGAGAATGTCATTCTGCAACAATTTGTTTTCGATACTTAAAAGGTTTCCTCTGTCCGAACTTGCATCCATGTGGCTTTATATGATTGCTCAAATTCTGGCTTTCCTTGTAATGCCTGGTCCCCTTTTTACCGTTTCACTGCAATTAAAAATGCACTTCCTTTACCTCGGCACACATCATCTCGTAGCATTTACATCTATCAGGTGAATCGACAAGTTGCAGTTTGCTGAATCAAGCAACTGGGAGTAAATAAACTGTGAGATGTATTCCGTCATAGTTTGCTGGGGGGCTGATTTTTTTTTTTTTTTTTTTTTTTTTTTTGGAAGTGCTGAATTACATAATACACAGAAGGCGAAAATATTGGCTTGCATGCGTGCTGTCTACACGGTGAAATACGTTACACAGTGATGCAGTGATTAAACAGCATTACTGGACAAAATCATTCATATGTTTATTTCAGACACTTTTAAATGAATCTTTCCTTTGCGCTTGTGCGAACAGTACCGTTGTGTGTTAGAACTTTCAAGTAAGACTGCGTTATCATGCCCGAAAACTGGCTAAAAATCGTGGTGACACTTGCTTCGGAACTGTGATTAATATTTTGTTACGTTCTCCAATCGACGGCAGGCTTTCACGTGAGGAGAATAGCGGCCTCCCGTGCGAACCATCGGCACCAAGACTGGACCCACTCTACTGGAGTGATGACCGCGGCCCTTGCTTACCGCAAGTGGGCACAGGGCCAGAGCTCTCAGGGGAAGTGGCCCTTCACTCCGTCACCTTGGATTGCTTGTCCTCATCCTTCAGTACTAAGAAGCCGCAAGGGGTAATGCTTCCAAAGAACCTTCTCCCCTACGGACTCACTAAAGTATAATCCAACGCTACGACGTTAGTTATCCTCATACAGCTAATTTTTTTAAAAAATTAACCTAACTAATCTTCAAAGTATAAGACAAAGAAAAAACTCAAAATGATGGTAACTTAAGATTTATTGTCTGGCTGAGAAATTGTGAGCGGATGTATCTTTATTTGTGTGTGCGCTGTTTTCTGCATTAAAAGATGAAAAATCTCCATCAGAACATACCAATGGAACTTTTGTAAATATTATATAACTTAAACAATACTCCGGACTATGTGTTTTTCTGATTTAGTGATTGATCGAAGTTCTTTTTTAGTTTTATATTTTAGGTCTTCCTTCCCCATTTTTCTTTTATTTCTTTCATATTAATATAGTCAATAAACTCTCACAAATCGTTTCTAGATACGATTGAGTAACAATTTTCTTTAGAATAATTTTCTAAATATTTTAAACTCGAAGCATGTTTTCCTTTGCAAAAATTTTTGTGCTCTTAAACATATCACCATTGTCCACCATATTTTTTTCAATTGTGTTTGGACAGTATTATAAATGACGTTTTTTGTTTAAATCTTCGCTGTTAAAATGTGTCTTTGAGACCTGAAGTTTGTTGGTGCTCATTTATAGACAATAAAATTTAATAGATTTATAATTTTTAAAAATGATGAAATTGAATTTGATTTTTCCAGATAGGCAAATGAGGTTTGACAAATCTGATTTATAGAGAACATAATAAAATAATTTTAAAATTGCTTAATGTGTTAAAATTGAACCAGTCTGATGGTCCTAAGCTTTGAATATTAAGAATAAATCACTCTAAGGTCGAGCGAGTGAAGCGGTGCGTATTTACTACCGGCTGTTGGATGGAGTTCCATATACATGGACCCACTGAGACAGGGAGAGGTGCAAGCTCTGCAATCCATAGAAGCTGCAGGCCGACTTTATAGAAGGGACCCACCTGTTATTTGGGCACTGTGGAGCTGCAAAGCGTCTCGCTATGTTGAAACAAGGCGTGCACTTCAAGAACATGAAGTCAGTTATTGTCAAGTAATTAGCCAAGTGCGTTCTGTGCTAGAGGGCAAAGCCAACGAGAGAAAGAATTATGGGATTAATGCAGCACGTTTCTGCGTCTGCGCCGCGAGAACTACTGTCAGTAGATATAATGGAAAGTCTCCATGTCAGCAAAGGTGGAGCTCGGTTTCTTGTTGCATCCTAGGTGTATTTACGAAGTCTATAAAGTTCTATACCGTGAGAACCACTTTGCCCATTGTTCTTTTGAGGCGAGTGCGCCGTTACGCTGATACCTGCGGTAGCTCCAACAGGATCTTGTCGGACAATGGTCCACAATTCACATCTCACACCTGGATTGCTGAAATGCAGCAGCGAGGAATCAGTATTCACCGGACAAGCGTGTACCATGCAGCAGCGAACCCAATTTAGCGGTGTTTTCGCGAAGGGGGGAAACTGGCAAGGATTCACTGTTCAGATGAACATACAAAATGGGTACAATACATCCCGCAGTTCGAAGAGATCGTTTACAGTTTAATCCACGATTTTACAGGCTATTTCCCAGCCGAGTTTATGCTCTGGAAGTCGGTAATTACCACCGTTAGAGCCACTTCGCAATTACCTCCTTCCCCAGAAGAGGAATTACAAACAAAATTGTTAAACGCCCTAATTAGAATCAAGAGGATGGAAGCTTTCCGGAAGGCGCGCCGCGATCGCACAGCCAAGCGCCCTACTATTAAGGAAGGCGATTTGATTCTAGTCCGAAGCCATCACCGGTATGATCTCTTAGAGAAGAAAGTAGCCAAGTTCTGTCCGATGTGTGAAGGTCCGTACCGAGTCGAAAAAGTTCCAGGCGACCACTCCTACGTAGTTTTCGACCGAGATACCGACGTCGGGAAAAGCATACTCAATACTGAAAATATCAAGCTGTTCATCAGCTAGACTCGTTCACGCGCATAGATTAACTTAGAACTCCAGGTTAGCAATCTCTAGTGTGAATTTTGATGATAGGGTTGTCCATTTAAATTTTATTTGCTGAGAAATTAAGGGTGAGGTTGTGACAATCTGAGGTTGTGACAATTTCCCTTGTTGCTGCGTGTGCCTAAAGTAATGTGTCGTAAATTAAAAGTTTTGTGCCTAACGTAATGTGTTCCCTAGTTATAAGTTGTGATTTTCGTAAATGTGTAATGGATAGCAAGTACTAAGGAAGAAAATGACGAGAATTTTAGAGTTCAATATGGACGTATGCCCGAAGAAGCTTGGTGTAGAGTGGAAGAGTGGAAACCGGAAATACAGACAACATGTCTCTCAGTGGGGGTAGGTGGCAAGGGTAGTAATAAAATGAAGTTGCTTCCCCTTCAGGCTGGAAGCACTGGGGAAGTGCTTACCTTGCGTGACGGGCGTGACCAATTCAATCATAAACCACTCCCGCACTTATATTTACCGAAGACAGATAAGATTTGTGAATCGGTCTGTAACGCCAAGACCTTCACAACAGTGTCGAGAAGTCGAATTGAACACACACACACACACACACACACACACACACACACACGCCACTTACTGTCAGTAAGGCAACTATCCTGAATGAAAACATAGAATTAATATAATGCTAAACGTCTTTAGTGTAAAATTAAAAGGCCAACGAACCCCTGTCCATGACAACTAACGTTTTAATCTAGTGGAGTGATCTGGGTCGAATTAATGACAGTAGTTACAGCGCTGATAAAAACTGTTTACGGGAAAAGTCCCTCTTTGGTCACGCTATCTTCCCTCTCGCAATGAAATTAAATTATGAAAAAAATGATTAAGCCGATATTGAGATAAAATTTTATTTAGGCTAAGCAATTAATTTATAAGATGTTTTGTACCCAGGTAGTCTTGCTAGATACCATTCATAAAAAATTGGTTTCCATATCATATGTGTTAATTGTATTGTGTATGTGTTAAACTTGAAAGGGCAACTGTAAAGCAGTGACTTTGTCAACCAAGTGGCAAGGCCACAGCGTCTGTCCAGACCAGTCCTCACACAAAGGAAGAGACAGAAGTAAAATTATTCCTGTAATTCTGATCTTAGAATCGAACTCCATATAAAATTCCTAGTTAACTGATATCTAACTCCGACCAGTCAAATAATTTCACTGAAGAGCCAAAGAAACTGGTATACCTGCCTCATACCGTGTAGGGCCCCCGAGAGCATGCAGAAGTGCACGTGGCACGGACTCGACTAATGTCTGAAGTAGCGCTGGAGGGAACTGACACCGTGAATTGTGCAGGGCTATCCACAAATCCGTAAGAGTACGAGGGGGTGGAGATCTCTTCCGAACAGCACGTTGCAAGGCATCCCAGATATGCTCAATAATGTTCGTGTCTGGGGAGTTTAGTTGCCAGCGGAAGTGTTTAAACTCAGAAGAGTGATCCTGGTGCCACTCTGTAGCAATTCTCGACGTGTGGAGTGTCGCAATATCCTGCTGGAATTGCCCAAGTCCGTCGGAATGCACAATGTACATGAATGGATGCAGGTGATCAGACAGGAAGCTTACGCACGTGTCACCTGTCGGAGTCATATCTAGACGTATCAGTGGTCCCATATCACTCCATCTGCACATGCCCAACACCATTACAGAGCCTCCACCAGCTTCAACAGTCCCCTGCCGATATGCAGAGTCCATACCCGCACACGTCAATCCACTAGATACAATTTGAAACGAGACTCGTCCGACCAGGCTACATATTTCCAGTCATCAGCAGTGTCGGTGTTCTCGGGGCCAGGCGAGGCGTAAACCTTTGTGTCGTGCAGTCATCAAGGGTACACGAGTTGGCCTTCAGCTCCGAAAGCCCATATTGATGCCGTTTCTTTGAATGGTTCGTACGCAGATACTTGTTGATGGCCCAGCATTGAAATATGCAGCAATTTGTGGAAGGATTGCTCTTCTGCCACGTTGAACGATTCTCTCCAGTCGTCGTTGGTCACCTTCTTGCAGGATCTTTTTCCAGCCTCAGCATGTCGGAGATTTGATGTTTTACCGGAGTCCTGATATTCACGGTACACTAGTGAAATGCTCGTACGAGAAAATCCCCGTTTCATCATTACGTCGGGGATGCTGTGTCCCATCGCTCGTGCGCCGACTATAACATCACGTTCAAACCCAATTAAACCTTGATAACCTGCCATTGAACCATCAGTAACCTATCTAACAACTGCGCCAGACACTTGTTGTCTTATATAGTCGTTGCCCACCGCAGCGCCGTATTCCGCCTTTTTACTTATCTCTGTATTTGAATACGCCTGCCTAGTTTCTTTGGGACTTCAGCGTAATTCACAATTCATTACACTTCCTCATTGAATTAATGCCACTAAATTAATTTTCCCAAGTCCAGTTACCGAGGCATTGTCTACGTAGAGGACCGTCGGTTAGAGGGGACAGGATAATTTTGACGTTCCCATTTAATTAATATAGAAAATTCTCAAGTTGGCGAAATCTAGCTTACTGTTCTAGCAGTTATTTCAAATCGTCTTTGGAGCCACGAGTTGGCGGAGTCACACACTGTTCTCCCGTCTTCTGAGGATTCTGACTTGTTCAGGCCACCCAATGTGAACGGCGGAAATCTACCACTCCGGGCGGTCATAACAGGAGGAACGGTTCCATCTCTCACCCCTGTTAGGTTGGCTACGAGAACCTTTTCGCGTACCGCAGAGGTGCACTGTATCTCATCGACGGAGCCTTTAAACAACATGGAGAGCAGCCCTCCAGCCCCATTCCGTTGTAGTTTATAGATGAGTCAACATCGCGAAGTTCAGTGCGCGACAGTTACCGCCATTTAATGGCTAGTGCTTCCCGTTGCCCTGGCAACTGTATAAGTTTAGTCATCCGGGAACCATTCATGGGGTTTCTGAAGCACTCCACGACTACGATGGTTGAGACTGTGTTAGCGCTACGTCTGTACAGCAAGATACTAATGCTGCAGACTGCCACGTAGCGTGGTAAGCTGTTCTGGCCGACCCCTGTTGCTTAAGCGTGACCCAGAGTTAGTTTATCTGGTTATAGTGATACCCGCTATTTCATTTCTGTACTCTCTCTGGGGACTGGTCTTCAAACTGAAGACAGGATTGTCAATAACCTTGTGTACTTTCAGTTTATCCTACAGTAGGTATGCTCGCCGAGTGGCTACATTCCATGTGTAACAATATATGAAAAGTTGTGACAGGACTACCTCTGGATTTGTGTGTCCATTTCTGAATATATGTTTCACCAGATTACCCCGGCTTCCATTGTCTGTGTCTTCCCTACTGTCCCCTTTGTAAACCAGTTTCTTAATAGGCTGCGAAATAACTGCAGAAGAGACGGGAGTCCGACGCCTGGGACGGAAGATCCTCGGTGAGTGATCTGCTACAAAACATTGCTAACCTGCTACAGTTACTCCCACCAAAAACCGAAACGCTACAATCTTACGCCATTCAAAGCTCTTTTAAATTATTATAGTAATACTGAATCCTCCATGTCTTCTAAGTCGAATCCTGTTTATTCTTCTATCACGTCATCCGACAAGTCGTCTTCCTTGTAGAGGCCGCTAGTGTACTCTTTCCATCTGTCCGTTCTCTCCTCTGCATCTAACAGCGGAATTCCCATTTCATTCTTAGTATTACCGCCCTTGTTTTTAATTTCACCGTACTACCGATATTCATTATTTTTTTCGATTTCATCATATTTTAGACACAGCCGTTTTGCCTTAGCTTCTCTGCACTTCCTATTTATTTCGTTTCTAAGGGACCTGTATTTATTTACTCCTGAATTTCTCTAAATATTTTTGTACTTCATTCTTTCGTCGATCAACTGAATTATTTCTCTCGTCATCCATTCTTTCTCCTTCTTTTACCTACAATTTTCTCTGCATCTTCTGTGACTGCCCTTTTTGGAGAAGTCCATTCCCCTTAAACTGTACTGCCTACTGAGCTATTGATGATGGCAGTATTTATGGCCTCAGAGAACTTCAAGCGTATCTCGTCATTCCTCAGTACTTCCGTATCCCACTTCTTTGCGTATTGATTCCTCCTGACTAGCCTCTTAAACTTCAGCCTATTTTTCATCAATACTAAATTGTGATATGAGTCTGTACCTGCTCCTGGGTGAGCCTCACAATCGAATAATTGATTTCGGAATCTCTGCCTCACCACGATGTAATCTACCTGAGATCTTCCCATTCCTCCCGGCCTTGTCCAAGTATACCTCCGCCTCTTATGCTTCTTGAATAGAGTATTCTCTATTACTAACGGAAATTTGTTGCAGAATGCAATTAGTCTTCCTCTCTCTTATTCCTACTACCATGCGTATATTCTCCCGCAAGCCTTTCTTCTGTTCCCTCCACTGCAACCGCTTTCCAATCCCCCATGACTATTAGATTTCCATCTCCCTTTACGTAATGAATTACCCGTTCAATATCCTTATACTCATTCTCTACCTCTTCACCCTCTCCTTGCCACGTCGGCATGTATACCTGAATTTCGTCTCAGGAGCATTAAAACTACAGACTGCCTCAAGTTTACATGGATCTAATCGGATGTCTCTGGTATCTGATTTCCGATTACGTTAGACTGAGTGGTATCAAGCAACGTGCCTACCGTCACATTGTGCTCATCCTAGGTGTTCTGTACAATGAGCGCATTGTCAACGTACAGCATCACCCTGTGCTTCCAGGATCACAGAGCCTAGTTCTCTATTTAAAGTTACATATGACAGATTTAGCCCCAACACTAATTTCTACAATTGGTAACATCACCCATGCCGTGAACTGTCGTCACACATGGTGCAGTTCTACCTGTCAGTCACAGCTTTTTTCCACTAATAGGAGCATTCCTCTTATTTTGTGGAAACTCTCTCTACCAATCGCAAGGGTCCTACCACTAAAATGCGTTGAAATCTCGGCACTTTACTCCTCCCCAGTGCGTTTCCGCCAATCGGACGTTTTGTGCCCACTCCAGACGCCTAAAAAGTTACATGTGTATCACGTTTGTACCATTCGCAGTTCACGCGATCGAATGCATCACTGGTTTTGTCCATATCCATTTGGAATTCTGAAACGCAGTTTTCTAGAGCTTTCTCTGCCCTCCTCCTGGTGGCCCGGCCCATTACTCTCTCTTCCGTCTGAGTCACCTGGTCGGTCGGTCATTGACTCTCGCGTGAGACGCCCCTTAAGTGGTTTCCGTGGTAGCCCCTGTGGCGCGGCATTCGCCTCTGCCCGCCCTTGCATTCAAACCAAAACGTTTCCTCTCGCTGCTTGTTCCATCTTCTGCTCATAGATGGTGTGTCAGTACCGTCGATTGAGTGTCATCCCTTTTTGCATTACATACTGATAGGTAAATTTCCTCATTATTGCCGCTTTAAGTTAGGTGTCATATTCACCTTCCCATTGTGATGTATAAAGTTCTTATGTAAGGTGCGAAACTGACCTTCATTTATTCCGCCACCTTACAAGTTTTTACGCCTTAGGGATGTGACGTAGTGTCTCTTCACACATAGCTACACAGGGTAGCTGTGACATGTCACAACATATAAAGCCAGTGTGTTATTGCCACGCAAAATTCCTTAGAGTTTCGTATCCCACCTAGTTTTACTGTCTCAGTTATATGACAAGAGTTTTCGCACCGTCATCGAGTTTCCTCGTTTGAAATTAAATTGTAGTAATTTCAGGCATCATAACTGCGAATAGAAAAAGCCCACTTCATAGACGGGTATTACCATCAAGTAGCTCCAATATTGAGCCACTAATGAATGCTACAGACGCGACACCACAATCAAATTAAAAATAATTCCAAGCTCGTCGTTCCTAGCAAAGTTTATCGCAGGTCATTCTTGGTTATAAGGTGAATACCATGACTGATAAGTACCTACCATTTTTAACCATTTACACCTACATCTACATCCACATTGATACTCGGCAGATCGCACTTAAGTATCTGGCAGAGGGTTCATCAAACCACTTTCACAATAAGTCTCTATTATTCCACTCTCGAAGAGTGCGCGGAAAAAATGAACACCTGTATGTTTCCATGCGAGCTTTTATTTCCCTTATTTTATTATGACGATCGTTTCTTCCTACGTAGACTGGCGTCAGCAAAATGTTTTCGCATTTGGAGGGGAAAGTTGCTGATTGAAATTTCGTGAGAAGACCCGCTGCAACGAGAAATGCCCTTGTTTTAATGATGTCCACCCCAAATTTTGTACCATGACCGTCACACTTTCCCTCCTATTTCTTGATAATACAAAACGTGCTGCTCTTTTTTGAACTTTCTCGACATACTCCATTAATCCTATCTGCCAAGGATCCCACACCGCGCAGACGTACTCCAAAAGAGGACAGACACGCATAATGTAGGCAGTCCCTTTAGTAAATCTGTTACATCTTCTAAGTTTCAGCCAATAAACCGCAGTCTTTGGTTCACCTTCCCTGCAACATTTTCTGTGTGTTCTTTCCAATTTGAGTTGTTCCTAGGTATTTAGTTGAATCTACAGCCTTTTTGATTTGACTGATTTATCGCGTAAACAAAGTTTAACGGATTCTTTTTAATAATCATGTGGATGACCTCACACTATTAATTATTTAAGGTCAATTGCCACTTTTGTACAATACAAATATCATTTCTAAATCGTTTTGCAATTTATTTTCATCTTCTGATGACTTTACTAGACGATAAACGACAGCATCATATGGACACAACCTAAGACGGCTGCTCAGTTTATCTCCTAAATCGTTTAATAGATAAGGAACAGCATAGGGCCTATAATGCTATCTTTGGGAACGCCAGAAGTCACTTCTGTTTCACTGGATGACTTTCCGACAGTTACTGCGAACTGTGACCTTTCTGATGGGAATACCTGAATGAGATTTCATGCTTCCTGTAACGTATTTCACAAAATAATTTGTTAAGAGAAATATTTTAACTTTGAATGTTAATTCAAACGGCTCTGAGGACTATGGGAATTAACATCTGAGGTCATCAGTCCCCTAGAACTTAGAACTACTTAAACCTAACTAACCTAAGGACATCACACACAGCCATGCCCCAGGCAGGATTCGAACCTGCGACCGTAGCGGTCGCGCGGATCCAGACTGAAGCAGCTAGAACAGCTCGGCCACACCGGCTGACGAATGTTAATTATTCGAGTGGTGGGACACAGCACATCGACGACTGTAACGACAAGAATAATAGTATAAAGCCGTAGACTTTGATTTGATAATAAAAACGAAAATCCTATTTCATCGCTTAATCTTTAAATACATGACAGATTTAAAAATTGAAATGTGAGGCGCAGAATTCGTTCTTGGTGAGTGGTAAAGCTTGGTGATACAGGAGCTGATGATGTTAAGTTTCAATGCATCAAATGATTTGCTTTATAATAACAGTGGTAATCGGACTACTTTAAAAAATATAGACCGCATGCTCGACTTGTGAGAACGTAAATGTACATACAATAGGGGCTGATGGTGCACCATCGTTGTGTCAGCAATCCTACCATTTCCAGCTAGCTTAATAAGCTACAATCTAATCAAAAATGTACAGTTAGTAGAGGGAATATTAGTTATTTCTTTACTAAATATAACAGAACGCCTTTAAAAAATCTGATGGTTATTTTATTGTCATTTATACAGTGATGAGCCAAAACGTTATGACATCGGACAGCAGCATCTGGCGAGGAATGACTGCTAGTCAGATACACGCATGGTCCATGTAGTTAAGTGAGCGAGCTGTCCACGTGTAGAACGGGGAACGCGTGCGCTCTACCTGAGTTTGACCGCGGGCAGACTGTGGTCGCCCGGAGGTTCGGCAAGAGCATTCCGGAAAATGCACGACTCGTCAGGTGTTCGACGAGTGTCGTGGTGAGTATATTCAACACGTAGCGAAACCAAGGTGAAACCACCACGTCCAGACGTAGTGGGCTGGCCGGCCACCTCTCATTACAGATGTCGGACGTCCTAAGTTGGTTGGTTGATTTGGGGGAGAGGACCAAACAGCGAGGTTATCGGTACCGTCGGGTTATGGAAGGGTGGGGAAGGAAGTCGGCCGTGCCCTTTCAAAGGAACCGTCCCGGCATTTGCACTAAGCGATTTATGGAAATCACGGAAAACTTAATCCAGGATGGCCGGATTCCGGTTTGAATCGTCGTCCTCCCCAATGCGAGTCCAGCGTGCTAACCACTGCGCCTCCTCACTCGGTCAGACGTAGTAGGCTGAGCAGATTGGTAAAACGGAACAGTCGGCGAACCATGGTGGAATTAACTGACATCAGACTTTAACGTTAGGCAGAGTAAAAGCAGTGCACCGAATATTCCTAACGATGGGTCTCTGCAGCCTATGTCCCATGCACGTGTCAATGGTAACACCACAACATTGGCTGCTACACGTAAAATGGGCACGTGACCATCGGTGTTGAACTTTGGTGCGTGACAGAGCGTTTCATGGTCTGGCCGATGAGAGGGCGCGAAACCGTTGTCTTCCGGGGTAACAGATCCTTGACACCTGTGCTGCAGGACACAGACAAGCTGGCGTCGGCTCCATTATGCTCTGGGCAACGTTCACTTGGGCATCCATGGACCAGTAGAGATCGTGCAAGGCACCATGACGGCCAAGGAATATCGTACACTGGTTGCAGACCACGTTTCCCAACGGCAGTGGCATTTTTCAACAAGATAATGCGCCATGTCACAAGGCCAGTAATGTGATGAAGCGCTTCGAGGAACACAGTAGCGAGTTCCAATTGATATACTGGCTCCCCAACTCGCCAGACCTGAATCCGATCGAACACATCTTGGATGTTACTGAAGGTACCGCCAGAGTTCATCGCTCCGTTATGGGAATTAGCTGACTGGTGTGTGCAGATGTGATGCTAACTCGCTCCAGCGACCTACCAAGTTCAGAGCTTCCATGCCATGTCGTATCGCCGCCGTTGTCCGTGCCGAAGCTGTTATCAGGTAGATGGGGGTAATGTTCTGGCTGATGAGTGTATATATTCACAAAGTAGTAGATTACCTCCTCATATGGGGGCCGATAAGAGAGAGAGGCAAAAAGCATTGAAGACAAGAGTTGAAACAAGAGCAAGTTTTTAAACAGTTGATTCTCCAAATTCACGCAGATAGTATTACATGAGCTAGAGACGCGCCCTCTGTAGGATATGTACGTCTTTGACGTTTCCATTATAATGGTTTCTCTGCCCAGGTCGCTGGGGTTTGTTTGACAATAAAAAAATAAAAAATAAAATAAACGAAACTCTACAATGGGCTGGATCTCAATCTGCCATGGGTTCCGTCAGAAATAAAATGAATATAGCGTTTCGCTATTTCCTGTAATTTGTCTTTGCCATATTCAGAATTCTAAATACTGTATTTCAGTCAACGTAGTCAAACGTTTTCCCTAAATCTACAAATGTTATAAACATAAGTTTCCCGTTCTGTACCCTAAGAGAAATCGTGGGGTGAGTATACACTTCCGTGTTCGTTCATTTTTCCACAACCCAACTGACCTTTCCCGAGTTCTACCAGTTTTTCCATTCTTCTCTAAATAATACGTGTCAGTATTTTGTAACCATTATTCATTGAACTAACGTCACTACCTGTCTATTTTGGAATAAAAATTATTCCTGGTGTCTCAAGTTATGTTGCCTGTCTCACATATCTTACCAAGTGGAACAATTTCCTCACGGATGGCTCCCCCCAGAGCTCTCTATAATTTATGTTCGCTAAATGTTTTGCATTGTAGACCATCCAGCATCCTGTTCAAGAAATCCAATTTTTTGAGTTTTTTAACTTCAGGAAGCTACTGTATCATATTTCCAAGTATGTTCCAATTTGATGTAAGCACATGATGCGCGACATTAACTTTGTTCTTTTTTTTTTTTAATTGTGTAGGTACGAAAGCGTGCTGGAAAGTAATACTTCCAAATTCTCTATGTGAAAACTCTTAAAGATTTTCAGTCAAAACAAACTTTTATAAATTCTACGTCTTTATACTATATGTCTACATACGAATATTTGCATCCCTCTGTCGCTAGAAGGTTCCGAATAGTTGCGGGTAATATGGTGGTTTGTTACGTGTCTATCTTGGTGCGTGCGAAACATCGAGGTATAATCAGATTTCAATTTCTAGTTCGTTCAGGCTTGGAGCAAACACTCCTTCAACACGAGAACGCTAAACAACACACGAGAGCTGTGCATCTTCAACAATCCGACGGCCTTTGTTATACTGTCATCGATCACCCTCCGCACAGTCCCCATCCGATTTTCATCTGTTCCCACAACTTGGTTGTGGCTCCGTCAACAAAATCAAACATTCTAAAGGGTGCCCATAAAGCCTGTGTACATTTGGAAATCAGTAAATAATAATAAAGCACATTTTAGTTACTTTGATGTTAATAAATGATATTTTCAGCATGATTTCCGTGCTTTCCAGTGCATAATTTGACGCGATTTGCAAGATTAAGCTGAACTCAATGGGACAGGTCTGAATTGCTCTCAATTTTAGCATATTGACTGGTAATGCGTTCTGTTATTGGTTTTAATTTGTAATCTTGACCGAGTAAACTCACTCTTTCAGCATAACCCTGAAAAAGAAATCAACGGGAGAAAAGTCTGGTGAACGAGGGGACCACTCCACCTGACCTCTTCTGCCAATCCAGTGAGGAAAATTGTCATTCAACGAATCTTTAACAGCTGCAGCAAAGTGGGCAGACTGAAAGGGGTCTGAAAATCCCTCACCCAGGCGCTCAATTTGAGGCAAGATGTATAAATTTGTCTCTCAGCATGTTCAGATGTCTCATCCGTTACATTTTCATCAAAGAAGAAAGGTCCTATCACGTGAGCTTTTCACAAACCAAGCGACACTATAACCTTCTGATGGCACTGCTAGTTGGATGGACTCATCCAATGCGACGTGCCTTGAGACCAGTATTGAAGATTTTATCTGGCACTTAACCACTGACGTAAAACTCAGCTTCGTCACTGACAACACAAAGTATTTAGTAAAATTGATATTTTCATCTATTTTATCAGCAAACTACTCAGCGTGTGCATGCATCTATTGGGGTCATCTTCTACATCTACACCCATACTCCGCAAGCCACCTGACGGTGTGTGGCGGAGGGTACGGTGAGTACCTCTATGTAAGTGATACAATATCTGTACCTTGTACAGATGAAACGTCTTCTCTATCAGAATTTTGTGGATGGTTGACCTTGGGACTCTCAGCTCCTTGGGATGTCCGACGACGCAGTTTCTTTGGGTTAGCAAAACAACTTGGCCAAGACAGGCTCTTTCGTTTCGTCTGAAGTCTTCTGTCGTCCGGAATGGGGTTTGTCCAACACACTGCCTGTTTCTTTTAACTTGGTGATTAATTTCCCGCGGCAGTAAAACAAAAAGGTTGACGACTAGGGTGTCGAAGGTTAAATTCTTCCGCATTTCTGCGATACGACCGTCCTTCTTGTCCACTTTAAACTCCATTTGTTCTTCTTTAGACGGAGCAAGCATTGAGTCTGAAAAAAAAATATTACAATTATTAGAATTTATTATTATTTATTTATTAATATTTATAGAAGATAGAATAATGTACCCAGACTTTGTGGATACCCTATACAGTGACTTTATCAACGGCCTCTCATTGTGAGAAATATGTTGGTCACCAGGGCGATTATATTGAGAAATAAATGTGTAGACATGAAGAATAAAGATGTAGAATGGTAACAAAGTTCCTTTTTTAAAAAAAGCTTTAAGAGTTTTAAGCTAAGGAATTTGAAGGCATTGCTTTTCAGCACAACCTCGTATTTTGCTCTCATTTAGCTATCTCGTATGAAAAGAAAGAAGGTGACGTGCCAGCTTGCTCCCTCTGGTAAAGTCTGCAGCCCATTTTTGTTTCTCTTTTTGGGAGCTGAAGCTGGCCAGCGGACTTCCCATCAGCGGGGAATTCCCCGGGGCGCAGAGCTCTCGTACTTGCCCTACATACTGGCGGACCAGTAGCTACTGGCAGAGGGCTCTCTCTCTCTCTCTCTCTCTCTCTGGCCACAGTCAACTAATGAGCTGCCCAAACCGGCAGCAGCCTGCCGTTCTGCTCTGCACGACTCTCTTACCCTCGATTTTCTGCAACTACAGTTCCTGGTGGCTTGCATGAGCCACTGTAGATACCATTTTGTACAGTCGGTTGCTTTGGGCTGCATGAAATTGAGGCGTTCTCTAGCTGGGCAACCGAGTTAACTGAAATCCAAGTCAGCCAGAATTTCTTATATATAACGCTATAACGTCATATATCCTTAAACCACAAGACTTCCTTTGTATTTGAATGACATTTAGTCCATGTACGAGAGTCTGAAATGAGTAAAAAGCTATTTAAAACGTCTGATGCTCTTTATCAGATCACAGTAAATTTCGATTAAGTTGTTGTTCTAGAGAACGCCCCAGTTCGTCTTCGCATAAAGCGGACTCGGCTATGAGGTGCTAAATCACATCGCACATGTTTCTCTTGATGGGACATCCACAACTGTTATTCACTGTCAATGATAAAATCCGCTAGAGTTGTTAAACTTATTTATTTCTAAAAAGGAAAGCAGTTCCCAATTTCAAGGCATACGTCCCATCTTCAGGTGCATCTGAAAATTTTAAGTGAAGAATAATACCTATCCACATAGTTTAGATAATCAGTGCTAACTACAACCTAAAGAAATTCTTAGGACAAACAGCCCATATGTACATCAGAACATGAGTCCATAAAGGATCCATAATTACGGTTAAAATAGGTTAAAACATATCAGTACATCCATTCCATGTACCAGATATGCACAATTTTAACGTACTTTAACCCCAGTTGCGCAGCCTTTGTGGACTCACGGTACATTGATTGTACATATAGACTGTTTGTTCTAATATTTCTGTTGGATCTGTTTAGGTTTGGTTATCTTGACCATTCGGATAGGTATTATTATTCACTTAAAATTTTGCCGGTGCTCCTGAAAAAGGGACATATGTCCTCAAACCGGATAGCGCTTTCCTTTTTAGGAATAAATAATTTTTTTTTTTACAACTGTAGCGGATTTTATCATTTCAGAAATTTTTAAATATCAACATACACACACACACATCTATCAATGGAAAATAATTTTCGCAGTGATGAATGTCTTTAAAAAGATATATTGCCTGTTAATCCTGTTAATCGTGGCAACAAGTTCGAAATCCGCCAAACAGAAAGAAACTTAAAAATCGGTTTTAAGAAACATATTGGTTGTTTCAGACTTGATGTTGTTGTTGTTGTCTTATATCCAAATACGGGTTTGCTGCAGCTCTCCTTGCTACTCTATCCTGTGCAAGTCTCTTCATCAAAAAATAGCTCTGAGCACTATGGGACTTAACATCTGAGGACATCATTCCCCTAGAACTTAGAACTACTTACACCTAACTAACCTAAGGACATCACACACATCCATGCCCGAGGCAGGATTCGAACCTGCGACCGTAGCAGTCGTGCGGTTCCAGACTGAAACGCCTAGAACCACTCGGCCACTCCGCCGGCAAGGCTCTTCATCTCAGAGTAACAATCGCAAACTACATCTTTCTGAATCTGCTTATTGTATTCATCTCTTGGTCTCCCTCTACGATTTTTACCCTTTACGCTTCCCTCCAGTAGTAAATTCGTTATCCCTTGCTGTCTCAGAATGTGTCCTACCAACCGATCCCCTCTTCTAGTCAGGTTGTGCCACAAATTTCATTCCTCCCCAATTCTATCCAATATCTCCTCATTAGATCTACCAATCAAACCTTCAGCATTCTTCTGCAGCACCACATTTCAAAAGCTCCTGTTCTCTCCTTGTCTAAACCGTTTATTATCCATGTTTTACTTCCATGCAAACACTTTTACAAAAGACTTCTATACTCGATGTTAATAAATTTTTCTTCTTCAGAAGTGCATTTCTTGCCATTTCCAGTCTACATTTTATATCTTCTCTTCTTCGACCATCATCAGTTATCTTGCTGCCAGAATAGCATAACTTCTCTACTACTTTAAGTGTCTCACTTCCTAATCTAATTTTTTCAGCATCAATTGATTTAATTCGAGTACATTCCATTATCCTTGTTTTGCATTTGTTGATGTTCATCTTAAATCCTACTTTCAAGACACTGTCAACTCCGTTCAACCGCTCTTCCCTTTAACCTAACCTAACCTAACCTAACCTAACCTACTCTGACAGAATCACAATGTTACTGGAAAACCTCAAAGTTTTATTTCTACTCCCTGGACGTCAATTAGTACTCCTGATTTTTCATTTGTTTTCTTTACTGCTTGCTCAATATACAGATTAAGTAACATCGGGGATAGGCTAAAATCCTGTCTCACTCCCTTCTCAAACACTGCTTTCCTTTGCTGCCCCTTCGACTCTTATTACTGCAATCTGGCTTTTGTATAAATGGTAAATAGCGTTCCCCTGGCACCTTTAAAATTTGAAAGAGAGTATTTCAGTCAACGTTGTCAAAATCTTTCTGTAAATCAACAAATGCTATAACCGTAGGTTTGTCTTTCCTTAACCTATCTTGTACGGGAAGTTGTAAGGCCAGTATTGCCTAGTGTGTTCCTTCATTTTTCCGGAATCCAAACTGATCTTGCCCGAGGTCGGCTTCTACTTTTCCATTCTTCTGTAAAGAAAACGCGTTAGTATTTTCCAACAGTGACTTATTAAACTGATAGTTCGATAATTTTCACACCTGTCAACACCTGTTTTTTTCTTTTTTTTTCCTTGTTAAAATCTGTGAGTGTTTTGCCTGTCTTATACATCTTGCTCACCAGATGGAAGATTTTTGTCATGGGTGGACATATTCGTACATGTGGTTCGCTTTTCTCCAAAGATCTCTTTAATTTTCCTGTAAGCAGCATCTGCTTCCCCCTAGTGACATGTGCTTCTACATCCTTACATTTGTCCTCTACCCATCCCTGCTTAACCATTTTGCACTTCCTGTCGATTTTTGAGACGTTTGTATTTCTTTTCGCCTGCTTCATTTAATGCATTTTTACATTTTCTCCTTTCATCAATTAAATTAATATCTCTTGTGTTGCGTAAGGATATCTACTCGCCCTCTTCGTTTTACCTACTTGATCCTCTTTTGCCTTCACAGTTTCAACTCTCAAAGCTATTCACTCTTCTTCTACTGTATTCCTTTCCCTGTTCTTGTCAAACGATCCCTAATGCTCCCTCTGAAACCCTCTACAACCTTCAGTTCTCTCAGTTTATTCAGGTCTCATCTCCTTAAATTCCCACTTTTTGCGGTTTTTTCAGTTTTAATCTAAAGTTCGTAACCACTAAATTGTGGTCAGAGTCCACATCTGCCCCTGGAAATGTCTTACTATTTAAAATCTGGTTAAAAAAAATGGTTCAAATGGCTCTGAGCACTATGGGACTTAACATCTGAGGTCATCAGTCCCCTAGAACTTAGAACTACTTAAACCTGACTAACCTAAGGACATCACACACATCCATGCCAGAGGCAGGATTCGAACCTGCGACCGTAGCGGTCACGCGGTTCCAGACTGAAGTGCCTAGAACCGTAAAATCTGGTTCCAAAATATCTGTCTTACCATTATATAATCAATCTGAAACCTTCCGTTGTCTGCAGGTCTCTTCTACGTATAAAACCTTCTCTCGCGATTCTTAAACCAAGTGTTAGCTAAGTTTAAATTACGCTCTGTGCAAAATTGTACCAGCCTTTGCCGCAGTGCATATTCAACTTCTTCTCTTCCTTTTCCTACTCCCGAATTCCAGTTCCCCATCTCTATGAAATTTTCGTCTCCCTTTACTATCTGAATAATTTCTTTTATCTTATCATACATTTCTTCATTGACTTCATGCTCGGAGCTAGTTGGCATATAAACCTGTACTACCGTTGTGGGTATGGGCTTCGTGTCTGTATTGGCTACGATAAAGCGTTCACTACGCTTTTCGTAGTAGTTTATCCGCATTCCTATTTTTTTATACATTATTAAACCTACTCCTGCATTACCCCTATTTGATTCTGTATTTATAACCCTGTATTCATCTGACCAGAAATCCTGTTCCTCCAGCCACCGAAATTTACTAACTAACATTAACCTCTCCATTTCCCTTTTTAAATTTTCTAAACTACCTGCCCGATTAAGGACTCTGACTTTACGTTGCGATCTGTAGAATGCCAGTTTTGTTTCTCCTGGTAACGAAATCTCCCTGAGTAGTCCCTCCTCGGAGATCCGAATGGGTGGCTACTTTGCTTCCGGAATATTTTACTCAAGAGGAAATCATCATCAGCTGAACTGCATGCCCTTGGGAAAAATTACGGCTGTAGTTCCCCCATGCTTTCAGCCGTTCGCAATACCAGCACAGCAAGGTCGTTTTAGTTGATGTTACATGTTCTGGTCAATCAATCATCCAGACTGTTGCCCCTGCAACTGTTGAAAAGGCTGCTACCCTCTTCAGGAACCACAGATGCTTCCGGCCTCTCAAAAGATACCGCTCCATAGTGGTTGCACCTACGGTACGGCTATTAGTATCGCTGAGGCACGCAAGCCACCCCACCAGTGGTAAAGTCCATGATTCATGGGCAGGGTGGGGGAGTGGAGAGAAAGAGAAACTTGATAAACATGCAGACGAAGCAGGACATTGTGCTGTAGAAGAATAACGATCATAAAGTACAGCACACCGTAGACAAGAGATGGAAAACTGACATCCTGCAGAATGGATATATTCATCCATAGCCAAATGGTTCAAATGGCTCTGAGGACTATGGGACTTAACATCTATGGGCATCAGTCCCCTAGAACTTAGAACTACTTAAACCTAACTCACCTAAGGACTTCGCACACGTCCGTGCCCGAGGCAGGATTCGAACCTGCGACCGTAGCGGTCACGCGGTTCCAGACTGAAGCGCCTAGAACCGCACGGCGACACCGGCCGGCAATCCACAGCCAAAAGTGGTAAAACGAAATTACAGGTTCCAAGAACTCACATTTCTTCAACAGCTTCAACTCAGTGCAATTGAAGCAGAAAACGTGTAACAGTTACGAATAAATGTGTATACGTGTTCCATTGCAAAAATTTTGTAATTCCTTAAAATAATTTTTACCCAGTCGTTAGTAATATTACTATGTTATCATCTACATATCACGGTGCCACACCAAAGCCGGCAACGCGTATCGATACCACAGACATTAGTGAGGGCGCTGTGCAATCCGCTCTCCAGAAGACCACTCCTCCCTCCCATCATAGTAGCGCTCTCACGCTGAGGTCAATACAGTGTCTAGCACGTGAGAGATCTGCCCAGTTGTAGCCGACATTATAGAGCAGGGCCGGCCGGTGTGGCCGTGCGGTTAAAGGCGCTTCAGGCTGGAACCGCGTGACCGCTCCGGTCGCAGGTTCGAATCCTGCCTCGGGCATGGATGTGTGTGATGTCCTTAGGTTAGTTAGGTTTAAGTAGTTCTAAGTTCTAGGGGACTGATGACCACAGATGTTAAGTCCCATAGTGCTCAGAGCCATTTGAACCATTTTATAGAGCAGGACCGAAGAGCTGTTAAAAGTTTTGATGAAATATACTTTCGTAAATCTTGCATATTGTATTGCAAGAGAGCAGTTTGTTAATCTGTGAATCAAGTGATGCTCTCTTAGTCAATGGCGGTTATAAATTATACAGTATCCTTGTCTTGAACTGTGTCAAAGATAAGGAAATCCTTTATTAATTCATGTAATAAAGTGAAATAATATTTCGTGCGTTCTAGTTCGATTAGCATTGTCGCAGAGCACTCAAAGAGCCCACAGTTCTGATCAGACGAATGTAGTTTTGTGTGGACACAACAATTACATCGTCACAGTCTCTCTTACTGTAATACATTAGGTCTATCAACGTCAGAGATGCGTCAGCATGGTATGCAGAATGAGCTATCTCAAAATCAACACAAGGTATTGCTCATATATACGTATACGTATATTTTTATACAAAGACTAGACCAATAAGCATTAAAGATTGGCATCGAAACTGCTGTGTATGAGGCGAACTATGGGCCTCATGGACAAAGGGTGACCCGGCTGAGTCACGCGATTTGACTCTTAGTCTGACCACGAGGTGTGGCCATTAATTGCACGCGTTGATCACGTAGGCTTACGTGAGGATCAATGAACTATACTTGAGGGGATGTATCTGGAACATCTTAGGTGATTAGAAAGTTACTAGACAGGAATACAATTAAATACCTAGCTTTAATTCAGCATCAGCGGTGAACGTCGATCTTGACTTTGTACAATAACATTTACAAGTGCGGATATAGACTGAACTGTGAATATTTCTTTACAATGCTGATTGCTCCACACATATAGATCAATTGGCAATGCTGTATGTGGCGCCCGGCTAGGTCGTAGCTACTGACTTAGCTGAAGGCTATGCTAACTAGCGTCTCTGCAAATGAGATCTCTGAAGCTATAACAAGTGAACCATTCCTACTGAAGTCGGCTGTAGAACTGAGCAGTGCGCTAGCTTGTCTCGTATGACCAGCCAAGTGGCGGCGCTCGGTCTGCTAGCGTCGACAGTGGCGACTCGCGGGTGCGATTTGTACTGACGGACCACGGCCAATTTGAAGCTACAACCTAGCAAATGTGGTGTCTTGCGGTGACACCACAGAAACGTTAATGGCACTCACCCGAAACCCAATTATAAAAATTGGGAAACTGTCTGGGCATACAGCGTACTACTCACAATTTAGACTTGAGCAGAAAGCTCTAACACAGCGTAAGACATCAGTCGGTGGCGTAGCCGTACATTAATGCGAAGCTGAGAAATATTTGCGTATCAAACAGTAACGCTCGGACTGGCTCACAGGAGGCACTGCAAGTGACAGATAGCAATAGAATCGGCATATGGATAGTTAAGTCAAAACAAGCTTTGTTTTGGCCTCTATCTCGGTTCTACTGGTTAGCAGGTTTGATTGTGTTTTAAGTGCCCTTTGAAGGCTTGTAAATAGTGGCTAACAAGATCCAAAGGCCATAGCAATGGATTTAAGTCATCACAAGAAGGAACACCATAAACTGAGCAAGACGAGACCGCGTTGGTCCATCTATAGCCCTTAGATGAGCACTTATTTGGCTCGGCACTGATTGACAGAGTTGCTGGATGTCCTTCGGAGGAATATCGTGCCAAATTCTGTCCAATTAGCTCTTTATATTGTCAAAATCCCCAGCTGGTTGGATGGCCCTGTCCATAATGCTCCAAACGTTCTTAATTGGGTAGAGATCCGGCGACCTTTCTCGCCAAGGTAGAGTTTGGCAAGCATGACGACAAGCAGTATCAACTCTCGCCGCGTGCGGGTGGTCATTAAGTATTGAACTGTAACCCGAGGATGGCCTGCCACATAGGGCATCAAAACGTGGCCTACAATATCTTCGACGTACTGCTGTGTTGTAAGGGTGCCGTGGATGACAACCAAAGAGGTCCTGCTATGAAGTGATTTGGCACCCCAGAACATCACTCTTGGCTGTTGGACCGTATGGCGGGCAACATTCACATTGGTGTCCCACCGCTATTTCGGAATCTCCACACAAGCCTTCGCTGGTCGTCGTGAAGCAATTCGAATCGAGACGCAGTCAATGAGATTCCAGGACGAATGTGTCCGACATCACTGCAAACGAGCCTGTTGGTGTGGTCAATGGTAGTCGGTGCAAGGAGCACCTTGAACTCAGTGCCGTTTCTATGCACCGGCTATTAATGGTCCTTGTGGTCACTGAAGCACCAGGTGCACGTCGGATGGCTGATAATGATAAATGTGAGGCTATGAGTGCTCTCTTACAATTGCTCGGTCCTCACGTTCTGTGTTCCTTCTCTTTCAACGCCTTCCTCCTTGACGCTGTGTTCAGCCATGGGTCACTCTTTCGTGTCAGCGTCGTCCAATAGCGGCGTCGCACTATCCAGATGTCGAGCGATTCACCGATTATTCCAAATGTCTTCTTTGAGGGCGACTGCACTCGTCTCTGAAATGCTGACATCTGCTTATATTGTCCACGCCCCTGTCTGCGAGACGTAGTTATTGTCCAACTGAGTGCACAGAATGAAATTCGCAACAACTTTATGCCCTGGCATCGACATGTCCTTGGTAGTTACGCTATAAAATTGTGCTGCAGCGTCGCACATTCGAACTCCGAACTTCACAATTTTGCATTTTCCGTTGATACCTACATAAATGTCAGTTCGTGTGTAACGCCTTCGCGAAGCGTCGTGCTGTCTCTCAAAAACGTTATCATGTAGATGACTGACTTGCCGGAGCCCCTGGTCGTCGAAACTGCATTTTGGCCCTTTAGGAAACATCCAACCTCCATTGTGGAAACGGCACATGCTTTTTCAAATAACTTCCGGGAATTCAGCCAGGTAACACTTTCAGCGACCGCCGATATTTCCATTAACTACTGAAATGTAACCCCAGGACGGCCTGCCATTTTCAAGGCGTAAACAACTTTCAAATAACTTCCGGGAATTCAGCCGGGTAACACTTTCAGCGACCGCCGATATTTCGGCGGGAGAACACCCTGCCAATTTCAAGGCAAACTGCAACGGACAGGCGGCGTACATGCAAATTTAGAACCTCGGTTCTCGGACTGACGCAGAAAAGATAACGCACACACTGAACACTGGTGCCACCAAAGATGACCAAAGTCAGAGATATCGGTAGTGAGACTACGAACTTGCAAGTGAGGTAGCATTGACTCTGTTCCTCTGTTTTTTGACAAGGGAGAGAGCCGGATTCCAGAGTTTAAATAAAAACCTCCATCCCTGTTAACGAGGTTGCTCGCTAATTTAATCTTGAGATTAACAGGGATGGAGGTTTCTGTTTAAATTCTGTTTGGAATCCGGCTCTCTCTCTTGTTAAAAACGAGAGGGACAGAGTCAATGCTACCTCACCTGCAAGTTCGTGTCTCACTATCGATATCTCTGACTTTAATCATCTTTTGTGCCACTAGTGTTCAGTGTGTGTGTTATCTTTCCTGCATCAGTCCGAGAACCGAGGTATTAAATTTGCATGTACGCCGCCTGTCCGTTGCAGTTTGCCTTGAAAATGGCGGGGTGTTCTCCCGCCAAAACATCGGCGATCGCTGAAAGTGTTACCTGTCTGAATTAGCGAAAGTTATTTGAAAGTTGCATACCCCAGGAGAAACTCAGGTCTCGCTTCATGTGTTATTGTTTCTTCATCGTATGAAAGAGGAATAAGGCACTGCGTGCCATGTCTAGCGTTTACAGGAGGACGGGGGTAGGAGCGGAGATAAAATTTTACAAAACTCCAACGGTTCGGGGAGCTTACTGAATCAGTGTGAGCAGCGCGGAATCCAACACGCACCGGCCTCTACCGTATTCAAAACGCCATGCCAAATTCTGAAAACTGATGCGTGACTGGTTTTTCTCTTTTTCCACTAGGGCCTCGGTTCTGGAATGCCGGTATTCGAACATCCGGGCCTTCAGTTGTCTGGTAAGGTTAGCGGTTCTTCGCGGAGTGGTTGTCTGTCGCAAATTTCCACGCGTTTCAGGCTTGTTTGAAATCTCTAGAAGCTTCTGCACCGCCTAACCATTGCGTCATATGATGGTGCACTGTTGCTGCACGCCTCCATCAGCTCGTCCTGGAGTATTCCACCGTTTGCCGTTCAGATACAGAAAACTAATGACCGCACCTTTTCAGTGGGCTGCGCAATCTTGTTTTGGATCCTCTAGCCGTGTGCTATGGTACTGTTAAGCTGGCGTGGGAATCTCGATATGTTCCCGGATTACAGAAACGTGCCCGTAAAAAATTTATTACGTAATTTTATTTTTACCCAGTTATAAACGGAATTTCCATTTGAGGCCGTTGCTGCAGCGTATATGCAACGCAGCGGAACTCTGATACACATATATGACCAACAACATGCATGAAGGGATTAGTGTGGCATTCTTGTCTTGCCCGATATGCGGGAGGTAACTGCGGAAAGTTGATTCGATTTCTTCACATTTTTCATGCAGCCGTTTCGTCTGAGCTTCCCTGCACTTCCTATTTCTTTCATTCCTCAGCGACTTGTATTCCTGCATCCCTGAACTTCCCTGAACATTTTTTGGAGAAATTATGGCGTGCAATTAAGACGAAACGTCCGGAAAAACTGCGAGAAGGTGTGCTGCTGCTGCTCCATGACAGCGAGCGTACCCATATCGCTAATTTCGTAACGTAGAAGTTACGCAAACTCAAGTGGGAGATACTCGAACACGCATGCTATAGTTCTGATCTCTCCCCAAGCGATTATCACGCCTTTGGTCTCATAAAAAAGGCATTGAAGAGTCGAAGATTCCTGTCAATCGAGGATGAATGCAGGTGGTATGATTTCCTCAATGTGCACGGCCAGTTTACCTGAGAGACATACCGATTCTGTACTGTACGCCGCCTGAATGGAAGCTTTTTGATGGCTGCTTATATAATGGTACAACAACTACGCGCTGAAACGTTGAGGACTCGCGTAAGCGTAGTTTAACCTTTGTAAACAAGATTATCCACTTGTTCTACTACATGTAAGTGTTCTCCTGGATATTTTATTTCTAGTTCAGTTATCATAACATATGTCCAATTGGAAAGGAGACTTTGACTGTAGCGACGTTTCTTGTAATCCCAGCGGGTGAATGTTCATGCCTCGAGATGGCGTGATGGTATTGCAAGTGGACATTGGGTTGCCTAATCTGAAAATATGTAGACTGGCTCTGTTATCTGACATCAATTAAATATACACCCTCCAAAATAATGAATTAGAAATTCAATAACTATTAAATGAAAGACGAATCGCATTTAATTCGGGATATTACGTTTAAGTGACTTATAAGTCGTCTGACATGTAATGGTAATTCTAAAATGACAGCTTGACACACCTGACTAAAGGGTCTGGGGTAATAGCCTAATAATCGTGATAAAAAGGAAACAACTGTAATCGTGAAGTTGTACCGCAATTGTTGTGATGTTAGTATAAAAAATAGATAGTAGTATCGAAGGGAATGCGTTGCATCTATAGCTGGAGTTGGAATCAGGTTGGTCATTCGAATCTGAAAGCAAGTATTCAGAGTGGAGCTTGAGGTTACTGAAATTCTGTAAAAATGTCTACTATCCCTACAGATCATCGCGCTGTCGCGGATCGGTCTGTAGGCAGAGGCTGAAGCTGTTGCAGAATCAGTCATTTGCGGCTCACCTGCACTCTCGCCTGCGGGTTTCAGCGTGAAATCTTTGTAAGTCCGTGAGCTCATCTGCTCAAATATGGGTCCTGGCAGCGTCACAGACCAGCAGAGGAAAAGTCTGACTGTGAATCCCAGAGATGAAGAAATCTAAGAGCCGAAAGCCGAAAATCGAATGAAAGTGTACCGACTGACTTAAGAGGAAAACATGTATTTCTGCAGTTGGCATTCGTTACTCCGTTCCAACTAGCTGGGCTACGAGTGTTTCGAGCACCTCCCCCTTTCCTTTACCCAGTAACGCATTTCCAACCGCGAAGTGCTGAAAAAAGCACCTCACTTCCCCCTCCCCCCCTTCTCTCTCTCTCTCTTTCTCGTTCTGTGGCCACTGAAGTGATATCTCGGCTACACAGTCATGTTTCACTCTCTCACTTCATTTACATTAGTAAATACTGGCATTGTTACCCTACGTAAACATTTCGTTTTTGTGGACCTGATTACGAAGAGGTCCCAAACCGTCGATTCTCACTCCTTTCTTTAATGTTATTTGTGGGGCACGGTAGTCTTAAAGGAAGAAAGCTTTCTACATTTTGCTCACGATAGTGCATTTCCAGGCCCTTGCTAAAAACAGCATTTCGCATCTTTCCACTTTCGAGTCATGAAACAATCAATACTGGTTGCCTTACGCCGCGGGAGATCGTATCTACACTCCTGGAAATTGAAATAAGAACACTGTGAATTCATTGTCCCAGGAAGGGGAAACTTTATTGACACATTCCTGGGGTCAGATACATCACATGATCACACTGACAGAACCACAGGCACATAGACACAGGCAACAGAGCATGCACAATGTCGGCACTAGTACAGTGTATATCCACCTTTCGCAGCAATGCAGGCTGCTATTCTCCCATGGAGACGATCGTAGAGATGCTGGATGTAGTCCTGTGGAACGGCTTGCCATGCCATTTCCACCTGGCGCCTCAGTTGGACCAGCGTTCGTGCTGGACGTGCAGACCGCGTGAGACGACGCTTCATCCAGTCCCAAACATGCTCAATGGGGGACAGATCCGGAGATCTTGCTGGCCAGGGTAGTTGACTTACACCTTCTAGAGCACGTTCGGTGGCACGGGATACATGCGGACGTGCATTGTCCTGTTGGAACAGCAAGTTCCCTTGCCGGTCTAGGAATGGTAGAACGATGGGTTCGATGACGGTTTGGATGTACCGTGCACTATTCAGTGTCCCCTCGACGATCACCAGTGGTGTACGGCCAGTGTAGGAGATCGCTCCCCACACCATGATGCCGGGTGTTGGCCCTGTGTGCCTCGGTCGTATGCAGTCCTGATTGTGGCGCTCACCTGCACGGCGCCAAACACGCATACGACCATCATTGGCACCAAGGCAGAAGCGACTCTCATCGCTGAAGACGACACGTCTCCATTCGTCCCTCCATTCACGCCTGTCGCGACACCACTGGAGGCGGGCTGCACGATGTTGGGGCGTGAGCGGAAGACGGCCTAACGGTGTGCGGGACCGTAGCCCAGCTTCATGGAGACGGTTGCGAATGGTCCTCGCCGATACCCCAGGAGCAACAGTGTCCCTAATTTGCTGGGAAGTGGCGGTGCGGTCCCCTACGGCACTGCGTAGGATCCTACGGTCTTGGCGTGCATCCGTGCGTCGCTGCGGTCCGGTCCCAGGTCGGCGGGCACGTGCACCTTCCGCCGACCACTGGCGACAACATCGATGTACTGTGGAGACCTCACGCCCCACGTGTTGAGCAATTCGGCGGTACGTCCACCCGGCCTCCCGCATGCCCACTATACGCCCTCGCTCAAAGTCCGTCAACTGCACATAATGTTCACGTCCACGCTGTCGTGGCATGCTACCAGTGTTAAAGACTGCGATGGAGCTCCGTATGCCACGGCAAACTGGTTGATACTGACGGCGGCGGTGCACAAATGCTGCGCAGCTAGCGCCATTCGACGGCCAACACCGCGGTTCCTGGTGTGTCCGCTGTGCCGTGCGTGTGATCATTGCTTGTACAGCCCTCTCGCAGTGTCCGGAGCAAGTATGGTGGGTCTGACACACCGGTGTCAATGTGTTTTTTTTTCCATTTCCAGGAGTGTATGTAGCAAGTGGGGGTGCCTAGCGTCTAGTCGTGCCACGTCAAAGGGAAAGTCTGCCAAGCGAGTGGCACTCACCCGCGACCCGTCCGGCGCGCTCTGAGAATTCAGTCAAGAGTGGTCCCTCCATCCCACTACGAGCCTCACTGCCGACCCAAGTGCTGGCTGCTGGTCCAAGTGTGCTTCCAGAGGGGTTCATCCTTACACACACCAAGCAAATCCGAACAAAAAATGTAAATTAAGATAATTAACTACTGACAATCACTGGTACTAATATACAGTTCATTCCTTGTGTTGATCAATTATTCAGATCTAATACGTCTTCGAATTCTAATTTTATATTATTTATCGGACAAGTTTGGAAAAAACGGTCGTATAACAATATCCCCAGTAGCTCAAGATGAGTTAAGACCTTCGCAGCTACTTCCTCATTTCGTTGGATGATAGGTGCCTCCGGTCAGCACAAAGAGCTGTTATCCAATTTTTTCGAGCAGAAGGGGAGCTTGCTTCACAAATCTATAGCAAGACGAAAGAGATGTACTGACAGCAGTGAGCCGCATAATGCACAATATTCCATTGGTGTCACCATTATGAGGCAGGACGCGTGGATGTCACGAAATTGCCACGCCCTGGGCAGGCGCACGTTGTCACCACCAAATCAACGATTCCGGCTGCGAAGACAAATCGTCGGATCACCATTCTTGACACTGTTGTTGAAGTGACGATTATCAATGGAAACGCACGTCACATAAGCAACGACGAGCTTCGTTATGGTAAAGTTCGTGCACAGCTGGTGCACAAGCAACCTTCAGAGAGTCAAAGACGCCGAAAGGGGTGTTTTCTTGCCCCATTTGTTGACGTATGTGGAGCAAAGAACGAATTTCGTTGTTTGTACTGTGGCATGTGAAAAAAATGATGTTGCTACTTCGACTATGCCTCCAAAAGAGCGAGCACGAAGTGTCTGCATTCCGTTTCATCCTATACAAAAAAACTCTCTCTCTGTCCCGAAGGCCGAAAGGTTACGTTCAGTTTCTTTATCGACGAAGAAGGACGTCCGCTCAATGACTGGCTACCACAGCATTGCAACACGTTACTGAGGCACGAGCAGACCATCAAGAAAAAGCACAGGGACAAGCTCTCGAATAGGACAGTGCTTCTCCAGGACAACGCTACCTCACATGTGACCAGGTAGACTCTCGAATTCCTTCAAAAATTTCGATGGGAAGTCCTCAAATATCCTCATTACAGCCTCGATACCTCCCAGTGTGACTCCCACATCTTCTGCCCCTGACAGCAGAGATTCACCTGTAACAACGAAGTGCAGGACACCGTGTTAAACTTGATCCGTCAGCAATACTGTAGTTCCTCCGCTGAAATCATCCATTCCCTTCCCACGCTCTGGGATCGGTGTATCAATATCATTGGCAATTATGTATAGTTGTTCTGTTCCACATGACCTGTAATTATAATACTGTTATTAAAATTTCTTCATCTATAGCTCTAGTCTCCTTTACATTTGGTCACATCTTATACTTCTGCATTACCTTTCCTTTTTCTTCTGTGCTCCCCGCCGTTCTTCTCGAAAAAACTCATTTCCGCAACCAATCGTTGTGACGGTGGTTACGACGCTTTCGAAAATAGGGACCTGGAGTTCATAATTCTGTCAAGCCATCATAATTTTGATTTTCTGTCGACAACTGTAAGACGGTCACTATGAAAATGACACCGCCAGTATCCTCTGCAGTATTCGCAATCCGAATTTTTGCTCCCTCTCTTCGCCGTCGCCCGGACGTGAAAAGAATCACTTCTTGCTCACACTATTCTGTTGTCTGCTACTCATCATTTCTTCCGTCATTCTTCTCAATCCATAATCTGCACTCATTAGGTTGTTCGTTTCATTCAGTATGTTCTACAGTAATATTCTTCCTAGCTTTCATTAACGGTATTAATCTCATCAGCGGAAGTTATCCCTGATCTCCTTTCGCCCTGTACTTTCATCCCTTTCCTGAACCAACCTCTTATTTCTGAGATGGCTTCTTCGATGTATAAATTGAACGGCAGGGGCGAAATACTGCATCCTTGCCCAATACCCTTATTTGATCATAGCTTTTCGTTCTTAATCTTCCATTCTTATCGTTCTTGCTTGAGTCTTGTACATTTTGTGAGCAATGCTACCTGCTTTTTTCTGTACCTTACTCGATATTTTCCAGAAAATTTCGAAAATGGTGCATTATTTTTCACTGTTGAATGCATTTTCTGTGCAAGTGTCTTGATTCATCTTAAGTGTTGCTTCAGTTATGAAGTTCGCCAATCTGGTGCCTTTATCTTCACCGAAGAGATCTTAAATTTTATTTTCATTCTTTTGTATATTATTATTGTCAGTAACCTGGTTGCCTGAACAGTTAAGCTGATTGTGTAATGATTTACCCTCTTATCTCCGCTTATTATCTTCGAGGGCGTATGGATAATATTATTCCGGAAGTTTTACGGTGTGACACTAGTCTCATAGACTCTACGCACCAACTTGAATAGCCGTTTGGTTCCCACTTATTCACATGATTTTAGGAATTCCGACGGGATATTGTGTACGTTTTCGAACTTATTTGATCGCAAGTCTTCTAAGGCTCCATTACACGCTGACTATAACACTGGATCCCCTCTACCTTCCATAACGATTCCTATTTCGTCTTCTGATATATCATCAGAACTTTCCCTCGAGGACGCCTGCGTAGCATTCTTTCCACCTACACGCTCCCTCAAACGTGTCTAAGAGATGAATAAGCGTTGCAGTTTTAATGTCGCCACCCATGCTTTTAATTTCACCAAAGGTTGATTTTACTTTCGTATATGATGAATCAGTCCTTTCGACGGCCATTTATTGTTTGATTTTAGCGTACTTTTCCTGGAGGCATTTCACCTCTGGTTCCCTGCACTTCATGCTTATTTCATTCCTAACCTAATTTATATTGCTGTATTCCTGTCTCCCCGAACTTTTTGCTCTTTCTTCTTACTTCGGTCAGTTGAAGCATTTCTTCTGTTACCCTAAATTTCCTCACATTTATCTTCCATGTACTTAGGCTTTTAAACTCCTGTGATTACCTTTTCAGAGATGTCAATTCTTCCTCAACTGAACCGGCGAATGCGGTATTTAGTATTGCAGTATTTACAGCTTCAAGTACTTCAGTATCACACTACTTTCGACATTGATTCTTCCTGATGTTTCTTTTCAACCTCAACCATTGCTAAACTGTTATCCAAGTCAATATCTGTTCCTAGATACTTTGCAAAAACAGACATAATGTCTGAAGGGGTTAATCGCAATCAGTGGCTTTACAATGTTACGTATAATCCGTCTTGATTGCAAAATGTTTATTCATATGACCGGTTTAGGTTCCTCTAAAACCATTTTCAGATCTGATATTTCGGTTACAGGAATAACCCGTCCACACACAGCAATCTTCACATGCTGCGTCACCTCAAGGTTGCTATATGTGGACGGGTTACTCCTGTAACAGAAATATCAGATCTGAAGATGGTTCTAGAGAAACCGAAACCGGTCATATGAATAAAAATTTTGCAATCAAGACGGATTATAAGTAACATTGTTCCTGGATACGCCTTACAATGTCTGATTTCGGAATTTTTGCCCGACGACGACATAATTCAGCTGGAATCTTCCTGTGCCTCCAGGTCTTCTCCAATAATGCCTTGTCCTCTTGTGATTTTTCAGTAATTTTTTCGCTGTTGCTAACAAAAATTTCTTGCAGAATTCGCTTAGTCTTTCTCTTCTCTTATTCCTACAACAAAACCCACATTGTCCCATATCTCGGTCTTCTCTTCCTTCCCTTAGTATCGCATTGCAATCCCCCATAACTGTCAGATTATTTCCTCCCATTAAGAAAATCCTCATATATTCTCCCTATCCTTGCATCCTCTACACGTGATATCGGCATATGAGTCTGAACTACAGTTGTTGGTGTTGACTTGCTTTGGATTATGGCAAGAACACCCATATCATTGAAATGTTCACAATAACTCACTCTGTCCTACTTTCCTATTCGTAACGAATCCTTATGTAATTTTCTGCTTCTGTTGATAGTATTCCATGTTTATATCACCAGAAATCATTATCTTCTTTCCATTTTACTCCAATGATTCCAACGATACCTAAATAAGGTGTGGCCAGGAATTCGCCTCGCGTGCCCTGGCACGAGTGCCATAGCGCTCAGCCTGGCTGGCACATTTCCCCGACTGCTACGACACGCTGTCTGAGGAGGGAGAAACTGCAAATGAGCCTGATTTAAATGGAACTGCAGAAACACTGTGCATGACTTGGTTTCATATTTCACGTTTATCAACAACATACATCAAAAACAAAACAAATTTTCGGTATTATTCAAATATTTTTGGAGCGCAGAAGCGACATAATTTTTACCTGGTACAAACTGAGGTATACGGACAGACGCACACAATTTCACAGATTTTCAATCTCAGGTTCCCATGTAATTGTGCCTTTAATTTAATAATGGAAAAAAGACATCTTTCACACACATATGTGGATGAAAATACTGTAGCACTTTCGCAACCTCATAATGAAGATGTGGAAACTCTACTTGAGGAAAGCAATGTATGCATCCTGCACAGTTTTAACGTTACAGGGGTTTGTCTTTAAAACGGGGATTACCTTGCAATCAGTCAGTTCCATCCGCATATGCACAGGGGCGCCTTCAACTGAAACAGTAAATGGTCTCCAAACAACCTCTAAAACAGGTGGCAGACACACAATATCCTCGAAATGTTTAGGAAACTATCCTTGTAATTCTTTCAAGACCACAACGAATTCTTCAAACCTCGGCTTTTCTTTTACGCCAGTGACTTAAGGAACTGGACTGTGATTGTCGAATGTGTCCCTTCTACAACGCTATTTTCATTAAGTACATCCCATCAAGTCAGAAATAAGTTGTCTCTCTCCTTGCAGAGTGTTACTGTGGGCAGTATGCAGCCAAAACTACTTACGAGAAGCATTCAGTGAGTAATGCAACAATTTTTTATCGGCCAGTTTCTGTTGAAAAAAATGGAGAATTTGTCGTGGGATATCGTGGAGTGTTCGCACTTCAGCCTTTATAGTTTCATGAAGTTTAGATGGGTGGCCGCGCTATACATAATCTTCATAATGGCGTCTGTAACAAAGTTGCGTCCCAAACAGGGAGTTGTGAGAACATGACAGATACTTATAGGCGATTGAAAAATGCCTACGGAGACCTGGCAGCAAACAAAAGCACTGTGAGCCGTTGGGCGAGGCTTCTGTCAACATCGCATCAACGTCGTGCAAACCTGTCTGATCTCCCGCGTGCTGGCCGGCTGCAAACATCTGGAACGTGTGGACACACTCATTCGAGGTGATCGACGGATCCCAATGAAACACCTCATTGCACAACTGAATGGCTCTGTTGGTAGTGCTGACTGACTCGTCCACCATTTGGGTACACAAAGGTGTGTGCCCATTGGATTCCTCGCCGCCTAACAAAAGACCATAAAGAGTAACGAATCTGTGAGGAATTGCTTGCGCGTTATGACGCTGACCGTTACAATTTTTTGTCAAACATCATCACAGGTGATAAATCATGGCCTCATCACTTCGAACCGAACTCAAAACGGCAATCCGTGGAGCCGCGACACTCAGCCGACAAAGCCATGGCATTTCTGGGATTCTGAAGGGACCACCCTGAAGTCTTCCCTCATGCTTCAACGATCAACTCGAAGTGTGTTATGTTACCCTCGTGAAACTGAAGGAACGATTTCCATCTCTTTGGCCCAATGAAGAATCCACTCTGTGGGAAACATTAAGTGGATGACGTGGAGGTTATTGATACGCCAAGACGTTGGATCCGATTTCGAGCAGCAGAATGGTGCCACGTGGGCATACAAGCACTCCCAGGAAGATAGCGTAAGGCTGCCACACTGGACGGAGATTATGTTGAAGAGGATAATTTCGTAGTCAAAAGAGTAGAAAATAATGTGGTGTGTAGTAGTCTTGAATAAAACCGACCTGCATTTAGAAAAATATGTTGCATTACTTATTGAATGCCCTCGTAAAATCTGAGGGCTGCAATCCATTCCGGATTCTTTCTAATTTTAGTTCCTGCGCTTCTTTTTCCTTCATGATTTCAACAATAGCGCATTTCAAATCGAAAAACTGTCCTAAGCAAGTCTCTTGACTTAACCGACGTAATTTGCAGCAATGTGAGGTCTCCATACTCTTCGTTCAACTCTTTCGGTAACTGTCGCAAGAAACAGCGGAACAATGCGTGCGACTGCAGAAGTTTTACTATTCGTACCACCGGTTTGACAAGGCCCACAACGAATTTTTCTCCTGTGCCAAATTCTTTGTATGAGAGTCGCACTTGCAAGCTCCTTCCCCAATTATTTGCTAGATGTATCCCAATCTCTATCTTACTCTACAGTTTTCGCCCTCTATAGCACCCGTTAGTAACACAGAAGTTATTCCGTGATCTCTTAACAGATGTCCCATCATCCTGTCCCTTCTTTTGTCAGTGTTTTCCATACGTTCCTTTCCTCGCCGATTGTGCAGAGAACCATCTCACTGCATACCTTACCAGCCCACCTAAGTTTCAACATTCTTCTGCAACATGACATCTCAAGTGCTTCAATCTGTTCTGTTCCAGATTTCCCACAGTCTATTTTTCATTATCATACAATGCTGTGCTCCAAATGAACATTCTCAGAATTTATTTTATGAAATTAATGCCCATTTTCTGTATTAGTAGATTTCTCTTGACCGGGAATGCCCTTTTGTCAGTGCTAGTCTGCATGAAATGTCCTCCTTGCTTCGTCTGTCATGGGTTATTTTGCTGCCTAGGTAGCAGAATGTCTTAGGTTCGTCTATTTCGTGATCTCCAACTATAATATTTGGTATCTCGCTGCTCTCATCTCTGTTACTTCTCATTACTTTCGTTTCTCTCCCATTTACATTCAGTCCATATCCTGTACTCATTAGATTTTTCCCTGCCTTCAGCAGATCCTGTAATCCTCCTTCACTTTCACCGAGGGTAACAACGTCATCCGCGAATCTGTCCATTGATATCCTTTAGCCTTGAATTTAATACCACTTTTGATACTTTATTTCATTTCTGTCGTTGTCTCTTTCATGTGTAGATTGAGCAGTAGGGGCGAAATAGAGCTTCCCTGTCTTACACCCTTTTTAATCCGAGCACTCCGTTCTTAATCTTCCAGTCATACTGTTTCCTCTTGGCTCTTGTATGTACTGTTTACTGCCCGTCTTTCGCTACACTTTGCCGCTATTTTTCTTACCGCCCAGAACCATTTGAAACTTCCTGGCAGATTCAAAGTGTGTGCCGGACCGAGATTCGAACTTGGGACCTTTGCCTTTCGCGGGCTGGTGCTCTACCGACTGAGCTTCCCAAAACATTACTCACGATCCGTCCTCACAGCCTCAGTTCCACCAGTACCTCGTCTCCTACCTTCCAAAATTCACAGAAGCTCTCCTGCGGAACTTGCAGAACTAGCACTCCTGGAAGAAAGGATGTTGCGGAGACATGGCTTTTCCACAGCCTGGGGTAATTTCACGCTGTGAGGACGGGTCCTGAGTCGTGCTTGGGAAGCTCAGTTGGTAGAGTACTTGTCCACGAAAGGCAAAGGTCCCAAGTTCGAGTCTCGGTCCGTCTCACAGCTTTAGTCTGACAGAAAGTTTCATAACAGCGCACACACTGCTGCAGAGTGAAAATTTCATTCTGGAATCTACACCATTTGAATTGTCGAACCACTCCAGATGAACGTGTCATGATCTTTCTTTAGTCTTGCTTTCATTATCATCTCAGAACTGCCTCTCTAGTGCCCCCCTAGTGCCGTTACCTTCCATAAATCCAAACTGATCGTCATTTCATGATAAAGATTAAAATATAGCAGTACGAATACTTTCATTACACACACACACACACACACATACACACATGCACGCACGCACATACAGAGAGAGAGAGAGAGAGAGAGAGAGAGGGAGGGGGAGGGGAGGAGGATGCCAGAGATGGTTGCTCAATATCCGAAACCAGCAGTTGAACCAGAAATGTGTCAGCAGTAGCGGCGGATGTGTGTACAAGTGCTGCCGTTTCTCGCGCCTATCATGTGACGCGCCTAATACAACGACTTTATTATGATCTCCTTGGCACTGCGCCGTTGGCAGCGACGTCACGGCCAGCCTGTTGTGGGTTGCCCGCAGTGGATGAGTTCCGTCAGCGGCCACAGAGCGGCGCCACTGGCGTCGGCCGGCGTCGCGGCGCCGAGCCAAGTGGGCGCCGCCGTGAGGCAGCGTTGGGATGGGGGGGGGTCGGGGTGGTTGGGGGTAGGGGATACGGCGGCTCGCATATTTATCTCGGCGGCAGTAGGCATCAGTTCCTGCGGCCGCCACATTGCCCCAGGCATTGACGTATTTGCGCTCTGGCTGCAAGGGGGAATAGGCAGCCGCCGCTCTGCCACGGGCTTTCTGGCTAAACCTGCCACGAACTCCCGCAATACAAACACACATATCACAGAAAACCCTTGTTACGTTTGGTGCTCAGTTTCTTGGTCATTAGGTGCTCCGTGGTTATGTATTTTATACTTATGCTGAATTTATCACCCTCGTTCATATAAAATGATAGATTTCCTCCATGAAGCTAATAAACTAATTGAAAAATCAACTGCCGCTCACATCGAAAACTTTATTTACTAAATTCCCGAACTCGTCAGGGGCCTCTCGTATTGTTTATTGTTGGAGCATCTGAACATTTCGCCGGCCGAGGTGGCCGAGCTGTTCTAGGCGCTACAGTCTGGAACCGCGCTACCGCTACGGTCGAAGGTTCGAATCCTGCCTGGGGCATGGATTTGTGTGATGTCCTTATGTTAGATAGGTTTAAGTAGTTCTAAGTTCTAGGGGACTGATGACCTCAGAAGTTAAGTCCCATAGTGCTCAGAGCCATTTTTGAACCTGAACATTTCAGATGAATAATTTACTTTAATGGTTGCTGACTGATAGAGTACAATAATATTTGTTCACACAGTGCCTCAAAATTACTCAGGACATATAAACGTCGAGGCTATAAAACAATCTGAAAATGAATTTACATGATTAAAATGTAACAAAGATGAGAACATGCGTGGCTGTTACGGTCGCCACCAGCTTGATGCCGTATAGTTACCATTAAGATAGTACCCAGACACATAAAGACAGAAATTATGTTTTCAACTGTGGTTGTAAAATTATGTAATTACACAAAAAAGGTATGAATTCGAACAGAAACATCTACATCTACATCTACATTTATACTCCGCAAGCCACCCAACGGTGTGTGGCGGAGGGCACTTTACGTGCCACTGTCATTACCTCCCTTTCCTGTTCCAGTCGCGTATGGTTCGCGGGAAGAACGACTGTCTGAAAGCCTCCGTGCGCGCTCTAATCTCTCTAATTTTACATTCGTGATCTCCTCGGGAGGTATAAGTAGGGGGAAGCAATATATTCGATACCTCATCCAGAAACGCACCCTCTCGAAACCTGGCGAGCAAGCTACACCGCGATGCAGAGCGCCTCTCTTGCAGAGTCTGCCACTTGAGTTTGTTAAACATCTCCGTAACGCTATCACGGTTACCAAATAACCCTGTGACGAAACGCGCCGCTCTTCTTTGGATCTTCTCTATCTCCTCCGTCAACCCGATCTGGTACGGATCCCACGCTGATGAGCAATACTCAAGTATAGGTCGAACGAGTGTTTTGTAAGCCACCTCCTTTGTTGATGGACTACATTTTCTGAGGACTCTCCCAATGAATCTCAACCTGGTACCTTCCTTACCAACAATTAATTTTATATGATCGTTCCACTTCAAATCGTTCCGCACGCATACTCCCAGATATTTTACAGAAGTAACTGCTACCAGTGTTTGTTCCGCTATCATATAATCATACAATAAAGGATCCTTCTTTCTATGTATTCGCAATACATTACATTTGTCTATGCTAAGGGTCAGTTGCCACTCCCTGCTCCAAGTGCCTATCCGCTGCAGATCTTCCTGCATTTCGCTACAATTTTCTAATGCTGCAACTTCTCTGTATACTACAGCATCATCCGCGAAAAGCCGCATGGGACTTCCGACACTATCTACTAGGTCATTTATATATATTGTGAAAAGCAATTGTCCCATAACACTCCCCTGTGGCACGCCAGAGGTTACTTTAACGTCTGTAGACGTCTCTCCATTGATAACAACATGCTGTGTTCTGTTTGCTAAAAACTCTTCAATCCAGCCACACAGCTGGTCTGATATTCCGTAGGCTCTTACTTTGTTTATCAGGCGACAGTGCGGAACTGTATCGAACGCCTTCCGGAAGTCAAGAAAAATAGCATCTACCTGGGAGCCTGTATCTAATATTTTCTGGGTCTCATGAACAAATAAAGCGAGTTGGGTCTCACACGATCGCTGTTTCCGGAATCCATGTTGATTCCTACATAGTACATTCTGGGTTTCCAAAAACGACATGATACTCGAGCATAAAACATGTTCTAAAATTCTACAACAAACAGATCAACGAATAAAGCAATACTCACAGCTTCAATGAGTTAAGTCGATAGCGAAACTTCAGTTGCTACGAAAAGAATCCCCTTTGAAGCGAGAATTAGATTGCAGAGGAACTTGCTTATCAGTGCGTGAAGCGCGTGGAACAAGTTAGGAAGGCTAAGAAATAGAAAACGCGAATGAACTCTTCTTCCTTCAATATACCGCAATTTCCGAAGTCTGGAATGTGCACTGCAAAGCAATCTTTCCGTGACTGCCGTTTGAGATGGTTGCCAACAAGTCGGTTAAAAAAAAAAGAAGTGTGTAGCCCCTCCACCCCCACACCTACTTGGTGATTTACTGTCACCTGTGTATTTGTTAGTTACTAATTCAAGAGTTCACGGGACTGGGACTGTGGTGTTACCCGTGAGTCTGCGTAGGACTATGCACTAACACGGTCGCTTCGAGGAAACAGACAATGTTCGAAAAGCGTACAAAGGATAGTGATTTTAAGGGCAGAGTGGGGGAGGGGGGAGTGCCTAGGCAAGCGCAAAGGGAAAGAAACCTCTCAGATAGTTTGGTCGGGTAGTAAGAGCAATAGTGATTTTCTTGCCATCTGCGACAGATCATGCAAGGGCAGGGTTGGTTGGTTTTAGATACTGTGGAATGCTCGGTACCATCGTCATAGCGTAGGTCGTCATAAGGTGGGTGAATCTTTACCAGGAGGGGTGCTGCTGAACTCGGCACTTGCGAAGAAGGTGTACTGCTGGACCGGGTACCTTTGAGTCTCCTGGGACAGCTACAGCGTCTGTAACACGCCAAGATTGTCATACAAATGAAGACGTCAAATTAAACACCTTTCAGTGGTAAATTTTCAACCTTATTTTATTTGGCAACCAGTTTTGGAACTTTATTAGGCCATCTTTAGGCCCCTGACCGACGTCTAGGAATAATCTATCTCGCTGGGTTGAAAATTGACGGCTGAAAGGTGTTTAATTTGACATCATCAGTCGAACACACGAGTCCCGCGACCATCGTTAAAAAGATGGACACACAGTGTCATAGGCCGGCCGAAGTGGCCGTGCGGTTAAAGGCGCTGCAGTCTGGAACCGCAAAGACCGCTACGGTCGCAGGTTCGAATCCTGCCTCGGGCATGGATATTTGTGATGTCCTTAGGTTAGTTAGGTTTAACTAGTTCTAAGTTCTAGGGGACTAATGACCTCAGCAGTTGAGTCCCATAGTGCTCAGAGCCATTTGAACCATTTTGAACCACAGTGTCATACAAGTTGTCGATTGGTCACACTCGATCACTGTGTAAGGGTTTTGGTTGGGTTTATTTTCGTTTACTGTGCAATGCGGCTTCCCTGCTTTGCCGGTTGGTCGGCTGGTTTACACCTGCCAGAACCAGTTAATTTACAAGTCGGGGTGCGCTGAATTCCGGCCGCTGGTAACTGTCGGTGCACTGAGCCGATGTGACTGCGAATCATAGATGTCTTCATCCTCCTGATTACTCGTCGCGGGTGCGCGTAAGTCCGGAGTGAAACTTCGGAGACTTGGTAGAGGGCCGAAGTCAAGAAAAACACGAACGACCACAGCGTCCAGATTAGCCTCACCAAGTAGAAGTTTGAACCAGAATACTCATACGAAACCCAGTACAACTACGAATGTCTCTCAGTTTTGTGTACCCTTCCTTCAGACTTCGGAAATGTGTCCCGCACAATCTTTCCTCGCTAATCCCAGAAAGGTCCTAAGTGCTCTTCCAATCAGGGATCTGGAAGTCCGTTCCCTAGCTCCCACAATAAAGTTGGTATGTATCCAACGAGATACGAGTGTCGCCCCTTTTCCACGTCCAGATTTGCTTGTCGGAAATTCTGGATATTTTGTTGGGCTTCGCACACCGATCCCAGGGAAGGGCAAAGTTTGGAAATTTGCAGATACACGAGTGGCTGTATATTTCGCTTGAGGAAAGGTGTCTCGAGACCACACACAGCAGCATAACGGCAAGTGGATAGCAGAGGAATTCAACCAAAGGTTACTAACAAAGCAGACTTCTCACACCGAAACTTTCGGGTGTCAGACACTCAGATCGGTACCAAACGTTGTGTGTCGATAATCAGCCAAAATACCGATTTAGTTTTGTGGTATGTGCTGTCGTCTAGTATAAGATGCGTAAACGGCAATTAAATGTAACACCACAACTACGGAGTATGGGCAAACCGTATCTGTGAGCTCTGACTGTGAAGATCTCTGGTAGGTGAGTTGGTAGAGCGTCGGAAGATCGTGCTAAAAGGCCCGAGTCCGAAACCCACTGATGGCGATTTTTTGTAACAGATTACGCGTGAAATTGTCGTATGGGAGAACATTTTTCTGTCACGTAAAACGACGTTTCGAAGTTTGAAGCAATGTTCTTCTGGCAGTCTGATTTCGCTTCGTTAGTTGAAAGTAGCAAACATGTAGCGTACATTTGTATAGATAGGTGTGGTGTTATCTATACAAATGTACGCAATGTGCAACAAACCTATAGCGTACATTTGTATTGATAAGTGTGGTGTTATCTACACAAATGTACGCTATGGGTTTGCTACTTTCAACTAACGAAGCGAAAGCAGACTGCCAAAAGAACATTGCTACAAACTTCGAAACGTCCTTTTATACTGCAGAACAAAGTTGTCCCATACAAAAATTTCACGTGCAATCTGTTAAAAAAAAATCGCCGTTAGTGGGTTTCCAACTCGTAACCTTTAGCCCAAGGATCTCACGCTCTACTTTTTTATCTCATTTTGATGGTTGTTGTTCGTTGTGTTTGTTCAGGGCGGACGTCCCATAACACCAGTTCAAGTTCATCGTTGACCCGTTCACTCAGTTTTTTTTATTACTCCATCTTACCTATCAGAAATTTTCACATTCAGAACTCACACATGTGGTCTGCCTACACTCCGTAGTTCTGGCTTTACTTTTAATGACCGTTTAAGCATGTTCTACTGAACGACAGCACACAGCACGAACTAAATGGATGTTTTGGTTATACTCCATCGACACAAATTGAAACTGGTTTTGCAGGACAGAGCGGATCAGGTTGTGGAAAGGGGCCAAGATCAATTACTGTTAATTATACAAGAACACATACAACTTTACTCCTCAAGCCAATGCACAAAATGGTTCAAATGGCTCTGAGCACTATGGGACTCAACTGCTGTGGTCATTAGTCCCCTAGAACTTAGAACTACTTAAACCTAACTAACCTAAGGACATCACACACATCCATGCCCGAGGCAGGATTCGAACCTGCGACCGTAGCAGTCGCACGGTTCCGGACTGCGCGCCCAGAACCGCGAGACCACCGCGGCCGGCAAACCAATGCACAGTTTTCTCTTTAAAACAACAAAGATCAATTCACGGCTGAGGGCCTAAGTAACTTCTCCAGAGTAAGTTTAAATGATTGCTTTTAGCCGGCCGGAGTGGCCGAGCGGTTAAAGGCGCTACAGTCTGGAACCGCACGACCACTACGGTCGCAGGTTCGAATCCTGCCTCGGGCATGGATGTGTGTGCTGTCCTTAGGTTAGTTAGGTTTAAGTAGTTCTAAGTTCTAGGGGACTTATGACCACAGCAGTTGAGTCCCATAGTGCTCAGAGCCATTTGAACCATTTTTTTTTTATTGCTTTTAAAACACCAGGATTTAGAGTAAAGGCTGAAGGCCTTACTTAAGTAAAATTACAATATCTTTTCGGCTAAAGGACGAAATAATATTTCAGATCAGCTAAGGAAATTCTTTAAAAGCCAAGCACTTACAAATTCCGCCCAAAGGCCATATTAAGGAAAATTCAAGTTAATTCTTCGACTGAAAGCCCAATCAAAAAAAAAAAATACTTTACATAAAAAAAGAGAGACTTTAAAGATAAGCTTTTACACAGTACATCAGAAAAACTTATTAAGAAAACTTGAAGTATCTTGTCGGCTGAAGGCCCAAACAGTTACTCAAGTGTAATTAAAGACAACCTTAAGATAAACATTTAAAGATCACGGCTGAAGGCCGTTTCAATAATTCAAGCTAATTAAAGAGAAACCATACAGACATGGATTTACATATTAAAGCCACAGATTCTGAAACAAACGCAGCTGAAGGCATAATACAGATCAACAAGAATTTTCAATGAAACACTGCTGAAGGCCTAATCTTAAAGTTGTGATGAAGTTCGGCTGAAGGCCATATAAGAAACATAGACAATTTTAATACATGGCTGAAGTCCTGGCACAGTACCTGCGACCAAATAAAATGACAATCACAAACAACAAACTCTGGTGCTCAGAAGTGTTCCAAGGGTCGGCCAGGGGAGGAAACGCTAACCACAGTTTAGTTGAGACAGACAGCCAAGCGTAACACTAAACAATCGGGCTGCAGCACGACCTACGGACAGCTGACGAACCAACCGACCGCCTAATCAATTCCCTTCCACCCGACCAACAGCACGACAGCTAAAAGTATCAGCGGAGACGAGGATCGCAGCAGTATTACGGCGTATAAACACAGTCAAGACACAATAAACACTCAAAGAGAAAAGGAGAACAACACCAAGCTGTAGAGCTACACGTCGTGCCGGACAGCATCAACACAGCGAGGGAAACACACTGCCGCAAAACTACGCTAGCTACCAGGGCAGCTAACCGGAACATTAACGGACACAAGGCATAAGATACCGCTGGTGCACTTCACTAATAAATTATTTGCAGGTGCATAGAATCTCATATGAAAAAATAAGTTAAATACGCCACCAGGTGGCGCCATCGAACAATTTCAAGTGCAGTACGTTCCCATTGCACAGATTCAGAGCGTCATAAAGTTTTATTGATGAAAAATTGATGTCTAAAAAAAGTCTTGCTAAACTTATAACCCTCGTGATGATGCTAGGACCCTTGCCGTGCGATCACTATGTACTTAAAACACCATTTACGCCTCAGACAGGATATTACGTGCGTATTTTACCTCCATAAGTACGGTAACTTTGAACCTCTGGATCCCAGTAATGGGTAATGATACCAAAAAAGTTTCAAGGTTCATCTTAAGAGCATATGGCAAAAATTTCGTCAATTTGTCACGTACAGAATTTATTGAAGTGGCCATCCCTACAGTTGGTGCTTTTGGTATCCAAAAATCACGTTTCTTTGGCTGTATGATGATAATGGATGCAGATTTTCGAAAACGTGGGAATGGCATTACTAGATGAATGGTTACGGTTAGTTATTTAGATAGTTATTTTGATAACTGCGACCCTCCGTGCAGAAACGGCTAAAAACCGGTTTTTGCGGCTTTCTATATTAATACGGGAACTTTGAGCCTCTAGATCTCAGTAACAATAATATCGAAAGAAATTTTGAAGTTGCTCGAGAAAATCATATTAAGAACATACGGCAGAAATTTCGATGATTTGTCTTGAGCAGAATTTACAGACGCGGCCTTCCTCACAATTGCTGCTTTTGGGGTTCTCTCAGAAACAGCGCATGAACATGCTTTCATACTCGGAGGCTGCAAAAGTAATGGAATAGCGATATGTGCATACACTGATGGTGGTAGTATTGCGTACACGAGGTGTAGAAGGACAGCGCAGTGGTGAAGCGTCGTTTGTGATCAAGTAATTCATGCAGAAAGGTTTGCGACTATATTATGGCCACATTACAGACTTTGAAAGCAGAATGGTGGGTGAAACTAGACGCATGGAACATTCCATTCCGAGAATCGTTAGAGAATTATATATTCCAAGATCCACAGTTTCAAGAGTGTGCCGAGAATACTAAATTTCAGGAATTACCTCTCACGACGGACAAGCGAGAGCAGCGGAGTTTGCGTAGAGATGTCAGTGCTAACAGATTAGCGACGCTGCGTGAAATAACAGCAGAAATTAACTTGGGACATATGACTAAATTAACCGCTTGGACAGTGCGGCGAAATATGGCGTTAATAGGCTATGACAGCAGACGACCAACGCGAGTGTCTTTGCTAATAGCGTGACACCGCCTGCAGTGTCTCACCTGGGCTCATGAACATATCGATTGCACCCTAGACGACTGGAAAACCTTGGCGCAGTCACATGAGCTCCGATCTCGGTTGGTAACAGTTGATGATAGTGTCCGAGTGCGGCGCAGACCCCACTAAGTCTTGGAACAAGTTGCCAGCAAGCCACTGTGGAAGCCGGTTGTGGCTCCATAATTCTGTGGGCTGTGTCTACATGCAGTGGATTGGTTCCTCTGGTCCAACTGAACCGATTATTGACTGGAAATGGTTGTGTTCGGCTATTTGGAGATCATTTTCAGCCCATGGACTGCGTGTTCCCAACAACGTAGGAATTTTTATGGATGAAAATGGGCCATGTTACTGGGCCACAATTGTTCGCGATTGGTTTGAAGAACATTCTGGACAATTCGAGCGAATTATTTAGCCACCCAGATCGCCCGACATGAATCCCATATAACATTAATGGGACTCATCGAGAGGTCAGCTCGTGCACAAAATGTTGTACCGGCAACACTTTCGCAGTTACGAACGGCTATAGAAGTAGCATAAACCCCTTACCTCTGTGATCAATAAAAATCTCAATTTCACACGCGGATTTTTGGAACATACTGACACCGATTAATAAACGGCTACGGTCACCCACTCTCAGTCCACCTCATTAGCTCAGTGGTCAGGCCGTCTGAGTGCCATCTAGTAGACCGGCATACGATTCCTGGCCAGGCCGATGACACCGCTTTCCTCATCCTCTGCCCTACACTCTGTCTATCCCAATGACCCCTCCAAATCCACCTCAATGTTTACCTCAGATTTAACCAATCATTTCTCAAGATCAACCCCTCCAAAACTCAGACAATAATTATAATATGAACCTTGCATACCTTCCACCTCCATGGTTTCTACCCTACCATTTACGACCAGCCTATCAATTTAACTACCACAATAAAAAATCTTGGACCAGCCCTCGACCGTCAACTAACGTGGAGTCCTCGCCTACTTACCATCCAATAGAAAGACCACTATAGACTAAAACTACAAAACTACTAACAGGCTGAACGTGGGGATTACACCTCCCCCCACTCCCACTATTTTCCACACCTTCAAAATCCTGATCTGACCCATCCTCTATTATACCAATGTTGCAATGAAGACTGCCCCACCAAAGTTCTGTAAGTCACTTCAGATCCTTGAACACCATACACTCCGTCTTACTTTCCGCATCTGTTTTATCTTCCCCTCATGATTCTCTACCATATTATTAAATCGCTGCCCCCCCCCCCTTCACCCACATTGAACACCTCTACATCTCCTATACTGTCCATAAACTAGAGTCCAATAACCCCCTTGTCTCACCTCTGATATCGAGCCCTGGTACGCTGCAGTGCCTTCGCAAAATACATCCCCCATCCCTAAGCCTACACACACTAAATATCCTACCTCAACCCCACTTAAGTGAATTCCCTCTCCCAGACAATGAGATCGGCCCTGATATTTATCCCTTATACCAGCTTTAACCATTCCCCACTTACCCCACTCCACATCATGGCTCCTCCTCTTTTTCCCTCTACACCCACTCCTATCCCTTTATTTCTTTCCATCACTCATCCACAGATCATTTCTCCTCCCCACCCATCTGTCCTTCCTATCATCCAAGTTCCTTCTATCTGCTTCACCTCCTACCTATATTCTCCTTAGTTTCCTTACCTAACAGACCCCTATCACTCTACCCACCCACACCCCAACCTGTATGGAACATACTCTCTCTTCACAGTTCATCATCCAGTGCGGTTCCTTCAGATGTTAAATAAAAGTGAAGTGCTCAAACGCTCTTTCATAGGAGAACATCACCTCATCGCAACTTTTTTTAAACTACATATATTTTTCGTCCTTTAAGCTGTACATCATTAAACTTTTTTAACTTACATCGTATTTTCGTATCATCTTTGTTATATCTTTATGAATACTCTTGGCGGAATAAAGGAATACTGTACTGTAAGAGGTCCATGACTAAGGAATTTATTGCAAACGCACTCGAGCAGATGTAATTTCGATGGATTGCTCACGTGCTGCCTGCGATATATAAGCTATAAGAGAATCGCAGACCAGAAAAATGGTTCAAATGGCTCGGAGCACTATGGGACTTAACATCTGTGGTCATCAGTCCCCTAGAACTTAGAACCTAACTAACCTAAGGACATCACACACATCCATGCCCGAGGCAGGATTCGAACCTGCGACCGTAGCAGTCGCGCGGTTCCGGGCTGAGAGCCTAGAACCGCTAGACCACCGCGGCCGGCCACGCAGACCAGAGAGCAGAGCCGGCAGCAGTAGTAGTTGTAGCCCCGGCAGTAGCAGTAAGTAGCAGCCAGCAATCGGGTGTATGGAGTTGGAGGGGCCAGTCGTGTGGAGCGATGTAGTATAAGGTAAAAGCAGTCGCGCGCATATGTAGTTTGTTGCAACTAAATTTGTACTATTGTTATACCAAGTCCCATGTAAAAGTTTTTAATAATCTTTTAATAATAATAATCTTTCTTATAAAATTAACTTTTGACAATCACTCATCTGAATTTAAAGATTTTACTAATTTCTTTTATCCATGGTCCTCCCTATTATCGTAATGAAAAATCAGTTGTTTCTTTTTATATATAACAAATATAGTGGCCAGCATTGCGCTGGGCTGTGCCAGAAAAATTTCTTATAGGAGCAGATATATACGCGTTATCCAGCGACTTCATTGAGGTAAAAATTTTCAATTTATTCAGAACGATCTTTCAGGGCCGTGACGCAGCACTGCTGACGTCCAAATTTACCAGTTTAGATTCACAGTCAGTTAATTATCGAAAGGTTATATGTGAGCCACAGTTTTATTGACAGATTAGTCACATTTTATTATTGCGAGGTTACGGAAGTATACTGTTGGGAGGTTACACTTGTCGACAGCTTGCCCTGATCGTATTTTCTTTTTTTGTGAATTTCTGAGAAGTAGTCAGTTATAAGGGTGAGTCATCTAACATTACCGCTGGATATATTTCGTAAACCACATCAAATACTGACGAATCGATTCCACAGAGCGAACGTGAGGAGAGGGGCTAGTGTAACTGGTTAATACAAACCATAAAAAAATGCACGGAAGTATGTTTTTTAACACAAACCTACGTTTTTTAAAATGGAACCCCGTTAGTTTTGTTAGCACATCTGAACATATAAACAAATACGTAATCAGTGCCGTTTGTTGCATTGTAAAATGTTAATTACATCCGGAGATATTGTAACCTAAAGTTGACGCTTGAGTACCACTCCTCCGATGTTCGATCGTGTGTATCGGAGAGCACCGAATTACGTAGGGATCCAAAGGGGAACGGTGATGGACCTTAGGTACAGAAGAGACTGGAACAGCACATTACGTCCACATGCTAACACCTTTTTATTGGTCTTTTTCACTGACGCACATGTACATTACCATGAGGGGTGAGGTACACGTACACACGTGGTTTCCGTTTTCAATTACGGAGTGGAATAGAGTGTGTCCCGACATGTCAGGCCAATAGATGTTCAATGTGGTGGCCATCATTTGCTCCACACAATTGCAATCTCTGGCGTAATGAATGTCGTACACACCGCAGTACATCTGGTGTAATGTCGCCGCAGGCTGCCACAATACGTTGTTTCATACCCTCTGGGGTTGTAGGCACATCACGGTACACATTCTCCTTTAACGTACCTCACAGAAAGAAGTCCAGAGGTGAAAGATCAGGAGAACGGGCTGGCCAATTTATGCGTCCTCCACGTCCTATGAAACGCCCGTCGAACATCCTGTCAAGGGTCAGCCTAGTGTTAATTGCGGAATGTGCAGGTGCACCATCATGCTGATACCACATACGTCGACGCGTTTCCAGTGGGACATTTTCGAGCAACGTTGGCAGATCATTCTGTAGAAACGCGATCTATGTTGCAGCTGTTTGGGCCCCTGCAATGAAGTGTTTGTTACAACACGCAACTGAACGTCGGAGGTTTCAAGCGTCAACTTTAGGTTACAATATCTCCGGATGTAATTAACATTTTACAATGCAACAAACGGCACTGATTACGTATTTGTTTATATGTTCAGATGTGCTAACAAAACTAACGTGGTTCCATTTAAAAAAACGTAGGTTTGTGTTAAAAAACATACTTCCGTGCATTTTTGTATGGTTTGTATTAAACAATTACACTAGCCCCTCTCCTCACGTTCGGTCTGGGGAATCGGTTTGACAGTATTTGATGTGGTTTACGAAATATATCCAGCGGTAACGTTAGGTGACTCACCCTGCATATCTGCTCTTATTTACGTAATGTTAAATGTAGTTTGCATATGACGCAACGCATTTACTAATTTGTCACTCTTTCTTTTTCATATCATCGGCAATTTATTGCTCTTTGCTGTTATTGTGTTTGTTCCATTTTGCTTTGTCTTTGATTTTGTGAAAATGCCGCGAAAAACTGCTAACAGTACATCGCGATGCGTAATGAGTGAAAAAGCCGACTTGAATAATTTGACTGATAATACTAGCGACACTCAGTGTCATAATGATACTCCTCCAATTATAGATAATCAGTGCGTGCCGACCACCAGTAATGATTTTAATCCAAATGATGAACAAACAAATTCAATCATATCCACACTTAATATAACGACAACTGATGACGCGGCACGTTCCGATACAATGAACGCTGCCCAGTTTGACACACCTGATATGCAAAATTTACACAGTGAACAGATAAATGTTTCCAACGAAGATGAACAATGTACTCAAAATATTTCAGATTTATTTGATTACGATGTAGTGATCAACAGTGCTCATCCAATTGGCAAAACTTTTCATGAATCAGACAATGACCAAATGGTTACAGGAAATGTGACAAATGCAGATACACCATCACACAGCACAGAGAATAGAGTCGCTAATTTTGGCATGGATCAGGTTGTGGCATTATTGCTACAACTTAATGAAAAACAAGACAACAATCATAGACAGCTTAATGAATCGAACAAACAACTTAGTGAACAGAACAAACAACTTAGTGAACAGATTACAGCCGTTGTCGTGCAATGTCATGATACTAAAGAACAATTACGTGAGGAAATTAAGCCTTGTGCTAGGAATAGTAGTGAAGAAATTAGATCTGTTGCACAAGAATTACGTAATACACATGCAGCCACAACGAAATGAAACGAGATGAAATTAGTGCAGTCGTTAAACAATGTTCTGAAAACGCAACACAGTTACGCAACGAGTTTAAATTAATGTCAACATAACTTTCACACACACTGGATGCGAAAGTCGACAAGAAATTTGAACAACAGAACAGCCAAATTGGTTAACGTTTTAATCACCACTTACAAAACAGTGAAACGCGTTACCGTAAATTCATACAGGAACGGAACGAAGTAAAGAAACAAATCATGGAAACAATTACAGCACAGAGACAGGGAGACAAGCGTAAGTTGTTTACTAAAGCAAAAACATACGTAGCCACCAACATTGCTACAGTGTCAGACGAAATTAGTACTATCAAACATTGAACACTGAACTGCATGGTGAAATATCCGATCTAAAAACAAAAACAGACACTAATATTCAGACTTTGGAAAATAAATACAATATAAACTTTCAGACAGTGACCAGCAGACTTGAACAATTGGAATTAATACAGGATCCTGATGCCTTTAAAGCAGACGTTAAGAAATTAAACAAAACCACACGAAAAATGAAAAAAACAAATTAATGCTTGTGACACTAAAAATGACGATCAGGTAAAAGCACTGACTGAAAAATTTGATGAATTGGCCAGTCGTATTGATGTTATTGAAAATAACAATGACACCAAATCAGCCGATGCGTCACCAATTTCGTTCAATCAAACACCCGAATTCCAAAACATACAGCAGACAATCAGTGAAATAGGTTAGTCCAATAACATATTACGTAGAAAATTGCAATCTTTACAGCAAGAAGTGACAGAAATGAAAAATGTTTCAGCCTCTAACATGTCACAGCGTATGCCACATCCTGAACATTTGTCACATTCACACAGCAAGTATAATTTAGGTAATTTACAGAGAGTACATGGCTTAGATTCCGAACAGACACAGACAAATAGATTCTCATAAAATCATGAATGTGCTCAGGCATTCAGAGAGGATAATTTTGATTACAAGCACTTTCTATCCGTTAGGAAATTTAAGGTATTTAAAAATGACAGAACACAGATTCACCCTTTGGATTGGATACAACAATTTAGCTTTGCTTCACCACCAACTTGGCCCGTAACACACAAACTTGAATTTATTTGCAGTTTTTTCGAAGGCGAACCGGCAACTCGTATGAGACCGATCGCGAGACAATGTTACTCGGTAAAAGAACTTCAAAAATGCTTTTCTGTCAGCGTTTTGGTCGAAGACGACACAGCACGGAATCAAGGATCAGTTAATTAGCTTACCGAATTATTAGAACTCAAATTTTCCCACTGTCACGCAATTTTTTGAACACATGGTACAACAAATCCAATATTTATGTAAGCCATACAGTGAGTCAGCACTGATCCAATTATGTATTTCACAATTACCTCCATCGTTAAGAGTGTCACTTTTAACAGGACAGCAGAAAGAAAATATTTCGGCATTTAGAGATCTGATACAGCTTTTGGAAGTTCAGCAATCAGACTATACCTTGATAAACAAAAATTTTTCAGATCACAACCAAGGCCAACAAGCATACAGTAATTACGATCAGCAACGCTATTTTAATAGCAAAGGTGATAGACACTCCAGAAATGACAACCATCAGAACTTTAATAACAGACAAAATTTTAATTATCAGTATCATCAAAATTATCAGCAACAGCAAACACATTTTGGTAACAATAGAGGCTTTTCCCCATAACCACAACAAAACCAGCCGGTTAGTATACCTAACCAACAATGTAATGTGCAAGGTCAACCAAGCTTTTATGTTTCGCCGCGTACACGTATAGCGTCGGCTCCACCAAATAGTAACGCACAGCAACAAGGAAATCACTACGTACAGCAGACATCATTTCAACTCCTATCGCAACGCACCGTGTAGTAATGACTGTCGTGACAGACGTAAAAGTTCAAATGGTTCAAATGGCTCTGAGCACTATGCGACTTAACTTCTGAGGTCATCAGTCGCCTAGAACATAGAACTAATTAAACCTAACTAACCTAAGGACATCACACACATCCATGCCCGAGGCAGGATTCGGACCTGCGACCGTAGCGGTCGCTCGGCTCCAGACTGTAGCGCCTAGAACCGCACGGCCACTCCGGCCGGCCGACGTAAAAGTAATGAGCAAGGTTTTCAGCGTACATTTAATAACAGTACGTCTTATCAGTAGCAGAATCAACCACAACAAATTATCACGAATGTACCAGAAAGTCGGTATCATCCCGAACCTAATACGTCAGGACGAAGTAACAGAACGGTACAAATAGTCGAAATGCCACAGCGTCCTCCTGCAAATAACAGCACATCAGAAAGAATTTGACTAGATATAGTGCAGGTTGCATCTTCCAGCAACGTAAGCAATACGTTGGACACACATAATCTTGTTCACGAAAATGTTATTACTTTTGACGACATCCGAGACACACTTTCTACATGAAAAACCAGTTACACAAAAAACCATTTCCCACCCTGTTATTGAAGTAAAAATTTGGATCATCCACATTTTCAGCAGTAATCGATTCCGGATCAGCTATGTCAGTTGTAAATGAAGAAACTTTCAACGAATGTAACAAAGAAAATACCTATCCTATGTTACCATTAGGCAAAACTAAAGTAAAAGGAGCAGTATCTGGTAAACGAGTAGATGTAAAATTACAGACACACTTATCATTTTGTATTACAGATCATACGTTCCACTCAAATTTTTGGATTGTTCCCTTATTGATAACAGAAGTTATTTTAGGTACGAATTTTTGGTACAACATGACGCAATTATTGACTTTCAAAATTCCTAGTTAATATTAAAGAATGAAAAAGTACAACTGGAATTAGAATTTCAGCACGCTTTATCTGCAGAAGAACAAGCAATTAATCGAACAGAGGTCATTTCTACATAGCGTAACATAGATTGTCATTCCACATTGTTCACAGATACGTATGTACACAACTACAGCACACCAGACGAAGCCGTCTATGACGTTAAGCAAATGATTTCTGATAAAGTAAAACAGAGCAACGCAAATACAGATGACGAACGTACTCATTTACGCAAAATTCTTTTACAGCAAACTCCAGTTTTTGACAACATCCCTGGTAGTATGTCCGGTTTTATGTATGAATTTCAAGTTAAACAGCATGACACATTTAAAGCTAAACATTATCCTATTCCATATATTCACAGAGAACAAGTTAAGAAAGAATTACAAGCTATGCTTGACCAAGGGATATTATTGAGAAAAGGGATGGATCACTTCGCCTCGTACTTGATTCGCGTCATTTCAACAACATTATTATCAATGAAACAGATCTCCCACGGAAACTAGAAGAACTTTCTACAAAAATTTCGTGGTACTGCTATTTATTTCACATTAGATTTGAAATCAGGATATTGTCAAATTCAGCTCCATCCGAACTGCAGAAAGTACACAGCTTTTCTCTGTTTTGGTGACTGTTATCAGTTATGAAAATTACCGTTCGGTTTAACAATTTCTTCAGAGCATTTATTCGCGGTTTGAATACTAAACTTCCGACAGAACTTAAAGACAGAATCACAACGTATGTAGGCGACATCCTTATTGCAGAAGCTAACTGGTCTGAACACAATTTGATTCTGGAACAACTGTTGCAAACTTTTCGTGCACAAGGACTCACAGTTAATTAGCAAATCGCGCTTTGGCAGGATTTCCATAAAATTTCTTTGACATGTAATTTCAGCAGAAGGCATTGCACCTGACCCAGAAAAACTTCAAGCTTTACGTGACATTACTGTTCCAACGACGAAGAAACAACTACGCAGATTTTTGGGATTAACTTTTTACGTAAAATTATTCATTACTCTGCTTTAGACACCCCTAGATTATGCCATTTGATGGGTAAAAACGCTATTTGGTCCTGGGATAGCCAAGCACAGTCTGAGTTTGTTAATCTGAAACATGCCTCGTTGAAGTTACCACTTTTATCACACCAAGATCCTACCAGAAATTTTTCCATTGCCACCGACAGTTCCAACACTGCTCTAGGCGTGCACATTTTTCAGGAAATTGAAGAAGATGATGCTACAGTAATTAAAAACATCGCTTTTGCAAGTAGCATTCTGTCACCTGCTGAATGCAATTATTCTGTTATAGAGTTTTAAACATTATGTGTTGTAAGGGAATTTACCATATTTAGGCATTTTCTTTATGGAAGACATACACTACCGTATATACAGATTATAGAGCTATACAGTTTTTACTTTCCGCAAAATTTACACATGATAGGTTAAGCAGATGGAAACTTTATTCACAGGAATTTAATTTTATAATTGGTCACATTCCCGGTACACAAAATATTGTAGCAGGCGCACTATACCGTTCTCTCAGCAACAATCAGCAAGACATCGCAACCAACTTCTGCCAAGCAAATTTTAGCCTCATGTATATTCAACAAGTTGCATTTTAAAAGTTTATTTTGTTGTCATTACGATACATAGCACAAGAGCAGAGCAAAGACAGCGTATGGAAAGAAATTAAACACCTTTGGCAAGATAGGAATAACGTTACCATTAAAACTATTATACTGTACGCAATAACATTCTATTTCGCCGCTCTCACCCTGACAGCAACAACTGGTTATTATGTATTCCTGACGAGCTTGTTAACAAATTAATTTGGTGTACTCATTTAAGTTACGCACATTATGGAGCCAGAAAATGTTTTCCTATACTGAGACAGAACTGTTATTTCGCCAACATGGAGAAACGTATTCGACGAGTTTTAGCGTCATGTAAAATCTGCCAGAAAACTAAATCAGACACGACTTCACACATTCCTCCGTTAAATTGAGACATATGGCCGCTGTAGACATTTTTGGACCAATTCCCAGATCTAATAGAGGTTTTTGTTACATCTTTGTCGGTGTTGAGCTCACTTCGAAATTTGCTACCTTCACTCCATTACGCAAAGCTACTGCTAAACCTATTTCGAATGCATTTGTAAAACATTTTCTATTTCGTGTAGGGAATGTATTGAAAGTAATATCCGACAATGGACCACAATTTCGATCTACGATATGGACACGTATGTTACGATCTAGAAACATTTACCCGATCTATATATCAAGGTATCACGCTTCTTCGAACCCTTCTGAACGATTGGTGAAATAAATTGGTAAACTTTGTAGAATATACTGCCATAAAAGACATATTGATTGGGACACACACATACTCTCATTCCAGGATGTAATTAACTCCATACCATATGAATCTACTATGCTATCTCCGACTTTTATATTGAAAAATGTTTACCAATCAACAGCAATAAAGAATTAGTACCTTTTCCTACATCTCGTCGACTACGCCGCCATAAAATAGACATAGCGCTCAACAACATCAAAGGTGCCACAGAGCGCCGGGGAAGACAGCAAAAACAGGTTTGTACACGCCGTGACTTTCACATAGGACATAAGATATTAGTATGCACGCATTATTTATCCAACAGAGGAAAGAGAAGATCCAGTAAATTTGAGCTTTATACCCAGGTCCATATAGAATTCGCAGCATTCCTCACCCCAACGTAGTACATGTCGAAACTTTGAGAGCCAGAAAAAACAAGGGCAATCACCTTATTTCCAATATTAAACCCTTTATTGAATCAACATACTTTATGATTTATCACACTGTAATGCCATTTGCAGATATTTATATGAACACTCACTGATGATGATCATATTTTTCTTGGCAAGTGCCCAGCAAGGTAAGGTTAACAGGTCGCTTTGCTTGTCGTTATATACCAGACCGTGCACATTTTCCGTTTATTGTGTATGTATGATTGTTTTCCTATCGAAAGTAGAATTTTTTTCTGTATCCACTATGAAATCTTTAAAATGGAACAAACACTAGTTGACTTTGACATTTTTGCCTTATGATATCTCAATATCTTGACTATTATACATTTCTTGCTACTACATTTGTGTGTTCATTTTTTGCACTTGAAAATTGTCAATAGTTTTGGCCTAATATGTTTTCTGGTTTGCTATGCTGTATGCTTAGTTACATCACTAGAAACAAGTTTTCATATAACGGTTATATGAATTAAATGCAAGATATTAATCCATATTCACCATTTTCAGAAAGCAATAACGTGTAAAAGAAAGAAATTAAACAGACCACAGTGATTTACTATGAAATGGAAATTTCACCATCGAAATGAACGAAAGAAAATGCAATACCTTGTCATGAAGAGTAAATGGATCAGAATTAACAAGCATTAACAAGAATATACTATACACACTGTATGATAGCAGTCTTGATTAATTATTTTTCTTTCAGAATACGAGGTGATTATTGCAGGCTGTCAGACAGAACTACACATGTTCATTTTAGTGATGAAATATGCTAGAAGTAAGAAACTCTATAATATATGAAATAATGAATGATAATGAATAGTTGTATGAGGAAAATGGTAATATGAATATGAATATGAATATGAATAATGAATAATGAAGTGTCTACTTTTTGCAGATGATAATGAATGATGATAAATAGTTGTATGGAGAATATGGTAATATGAATAATGAAGTTTTTCCTTTGCAGATGTTGATAATGATGAAGTTTATATATTTTCTATTAGTTAAGAAATGCTATGTAGTTATTTAAGAATTTGTTGCAGTTCTTTTTGACAGTATGTCATATGGCACTTAGTATAATGGCTGAATGTGTTGGGAAAGACAGCTAGAGTATATACATATTAAGTACACGTTTCATTACCTGTTAATTCGAAGTTTGCTATTTTCAGCATAATATACATTTGTTCTTTCAGCTAAATAATCCACTTTGTATTTTTTCCAGGAGAAGCTTTTCATGATATTAATATGCTACAAGCACTTAGTCGTTAAACCTGTACTAATACTTGCATTTTTTACCCAATTGTGTGTATCATTCATGAATGTGATCACATATACTCTACTTGTTTCATAACCTTGCTACAGCTGACTCATGATGAATGACGTTATTAATCCTTATTTTCAGCAATAAGTCAAAAGCAAATATTTTCATGCCCCAGCAATTAACTATCGATCCGAACACAGTGCATTGCTAGGACAAAAAAAATTTTTTTTATTACCAGTCCCAACTATTACCAGTATACAACCAAATAATGCTACCAGTTTAAGATATATTTGTAGTCCTAAATATAACGCAAATTTTACTGATGTATTGATTCCATTATGTCTATGTTTTATTGGACTAAACACTTTGAATACTAGTTCCAATGTCTTACATTTCAAATATGTCTTATGTCGCTTGTATGATATCATATATAAACTGTAGCAGCTTGATGCTACATGCAATAACTCCTGTTTTGAATGATGACTTCTGAATAATGCATAATAAATGTTTTGTAACTAGCCAATGAGTGCCAATAATTATTCAAATCGGTTGATACACTAGTGTGATTCTGAATGATGACTAGCATAAGACTTGATGTATCCTTCACCTTCTGACCTAATTACCACCAATTACTGCGATATCCATATGTCCTGTCCATCCTCATGATCATGGAGCACTATATTTGGTTTTTGCACTAATTCTATGTTGATGTAAGAGTATGGATTCTACAAGAATGTGGTGTTGACATATCAAGCTGTCCACCACCTTGAATGATGGATATGTTATTATGGACCTACTGTTTGGTGTACCTAATGTACTACCATAATGATATCATTTAATATTAATACAACATTTCAGTGCCTTGGCTACACTGATGGATACTTCAAAGAAGAGAACTTCAGATTGTCTCACTTGGTGTTGTGCTTCTGTAGAGAGATATGGACTGTCAGTGCAGCTATGTGTAGCTCACTGTGGTACAACCATGATGCTATCCTTCCCATTCCTTTCCTAGTTCTTTGAAAATGGTAAAGACTTATACAGTGCATGTGCACTTTATTTCATTTCTCAATATGTTTCAATTCTTGTAAAATGGTAAAAACTTATACAGTGCATGTACATTCTATTTCATTTCTTAGTATGTTCTGTACTCATTGCATATGCACTTGGTCATTTCTTAATATGTTCTGTACTCAGTGTGTGTGCACTCTATTTCATTTCTTAATGGGTGTGGCGTGGAGGATGAAACAACAATAAAGAAAAACCCTTAGTGGTAGTACCCTTTTGCCTCAGAACATGCCTCCCACGTTTGGAGATGATACGTTAGGAGGCAGTTTTATACATCTACGATGGCCTCTCAGCTAAGAATTTCTAACTGAAGAAGATGTTGGGTGCGAATGAGGAAACTGTGTGATTAATTACTCACACAAATTTTATCACATGAGACTCAAAGGTGGGGATATGTAGAAGACTGAACATTTAGTGTCCAAATAATAATAATACTCCGATTTAGAGTGCTATCAAATTGTAAATAGGCTGAACGGTGCATTAACTTTCCCTGAAAATCGAGAGGGACCTACTGCAAAATTGAACCGAATGTAAAAACGATACATTTTACCAGCAAAAAGCACATCCTCCTCGTTGAAAGAGTAAATTATCAAAGCATGGTGTATGTGGATCAGTGAGGCATGCGCCATGCCACCATGGTATAGGACAAGGAACATGTTTAACTTCACCCTGCTTGTCCTTGTCCCAACAGCGAAAGTTGGGTAACTTCTTTACAAAAGCTAATTAATGATATTAGTAAACAACGACTATCCAGTGTTACATAGTTATCAATGGACGCAGCACCATACATTACTGACTGACAACATTACATAACCGAATAAATATCTGACCAACACAGCAAATGTAACATGATATTGATGATATACAATAATTTACTGGTGCGTGTGTAAACCGCCCTCACACTTTCCCCGTCCTAGGAAAAGCTACTCACACATGAAAGCAACAAGCTGAAAACGTAAGTGGTGGTGAATTCAAGTCAGTACATAGGAACAGCGAAAATAATTACTGTGGTGGGAGGCTAGATCCACATGTAAGAAAGAATCTAAGTCCATGTAGACCTAGGAAAACTACTGTTAACGATTTTGTAAAAATATTGAAACAGTAATAGGGTCAGTAAAGATCAAACAACTTAATTTAAAGGTGAAAGCCAAATGCCACAACAGGGTTGACTGTAACCAAAACCGTGCAGAGAAAATGTGGGAGACGAACTACGCTAAAAAACTAAAGTGGTACCTTCATGTAACAATTACGGGGTATGTGGATCTATTGAGCATAGTTAAAGAGAACATAATTAGCTGAGATATTGCGATGTCTAAATTCCTTCTGTCCAGTGAGTGTATATTTGTGAGGGTGGTTTATGCAACGCATTATCTCTACGTCTTCCAGGATAATAAGGGTGTGTCTTTTGTTCTCTCTGTGTAGTATCTTTTAGTTGTTATAAGATCTATTTGAGGGTATGCAATTATACCAGAAAGCCTCAGATTATATATACAACTATTGTTTTTAGTGACAATGAGATTTATTTATTTGAAAAGGAGTTCTCATATAACGTACATGGCAGCACAGTCAACAGCATTTAAGTTCATTGATTACCCACACAGACCTTGACTATGATGGGGGCAAGTTGACCCCAGCTGAGCGAAATGAGGTGATGACAGGAATTAATAGGATATTTGAGGAGGAATATAATAATGCGCAGAATTCAGGAGAGGAAAAATAGTTTTTGTGTACTACAAAAGTAGTACTGAATAATATAAATGAGAAGCTTGAGGATAATCATACAATGATAGTCACGCAGACAAAGGAAAGACAGCAGTGGTGAAACATGTACGTTTGAAATACGACTGAAATTAATAACTGGCAAAAGTCTGAAACACAACTGTTAGAATGGGAATGGCACGTGAACGTGTATTTTATCTCGTCGCTTATGCGCTTTGCCCTGTACTGAACTCGGATGAGAGAATGTAAATTTAATTTAGCTGCGAGAATGTAAACTGTCAATAACTGCAGGAATTTACGTAACACAAAAACTGAATCTCATGCAATACTGTTCATTTGAAATTGTCCCTGGTAATAAAACAGAACTTGATCAGTTTGAAAATAATGATCCTTCCTTAATGAATGCCATTCCTGAAACAATAAAATTTTTTACCTTTATCTGCACAGCTGTAACGCTCTCCGCACTGCCCTCTGTTAGTACTTTAAACTGTATAGTTAGCAAACAGCTACTGTGCACGGCTGTTGCTTATCATACAGTTCAGTTAAATCGAACATAACTTCTCGAGAAAAATAGAGAATGACATAGATCTTGGAAATGGTACTGACGTGGGGTAAGTAAGAATGTGGTACTAACTTTAAAACTTACGACTCTTTGAAAATTAATAATGCTCACAATTAACAGACACAATAAACTGATTGTACATTAACAATTAGATTTACAAAATCATTTTAAGTGAGTGCATTGCATTAGTAACAAAACAACTATCTTCACCTTAATAATTTCCAGCTTCTGTTGATATTCCTTTTACAGTTAGCAAACAACATAGTATACTGCAAATTTTGAAAAATCATTACTGTCCATATCGAGTAGGTATATATCCAGCATACATCAGATACAACACTCTTTACTCTTGAAAGTCCTCCATATATGTTGCTGTTGTTATGGTCTTCAGTCCAGAGAATGGTTTGATTCAGCTCTCCATACCACTCTATCCTGCGCAAGCTTCTTCATCTCCGAGTAACTACTGCGGCCTACATCCTTCTGAATCTGTTTAGTGTATTCATTTCTTGGTCTCCCTCTACAATTTTTACCCTCCGCACTTCCCTCCAATACTAAATTGGTGATCTCTTGATGTCTCAGAATGTGTCCTACCAATCGATCCCTCCTTCTAGTCAAGTTGTGCCCCAAATTCCTCTTCTCCTCAGTTCTATTCAGTTCCCCCTCATTAGTTACGTGAACTACCCCTCTAATCTTCAGCATCCTTTTGTAGCACCACAATTCAAAAGCTTCTGTTTTCTCTTTGTCTAAACTGTTTATCGCCCATTTTTCACTTCCACACATGGCTACACTCCATACAAATACTTTCAGAAGAACTTCCTGAGACTGAAATCTATACTCTATGTTAATAAATTTCCCTTCGTCAGAAAAAGTTTCCTTGTCATAGCCAGTCTACATTTGATGTCCTCTCTACTAAGACCGTCGTCAGTTATTTTGCTTCCCAAATAACAAATAACACCTGAATTAATTAGTTACTTTACATTATCCTCGTTTTGCATTTGTTGATGTTCATCCTATATCCTCCTTTCAAACACACTGTCCATTCCGTTCAACTGCTTTTCCAGGTCCTTGTTGTCTCTGACAGAATTACAATGTCGTGGCAAATCTCAAAGTTTTTGTATCTTCTCCGTAGATTTTAATTCTTACTCCAAATTTTTCTTTTGTTTCCTTTACTGTTTGCTCAATATGCAGGTTGAATGATACCGGGGATAGGTAACAACCCTCTCTCACTCCCTTCTCAACCACTCCTTCCATTTCATGCGTCTCGACTCTTATAACTGCCATACGGTTTCTGTACAACTTGTAAATAGCCTTTCGCTCCCTGTATTTTACCCCTGCCACCTTCAGAATTGGAAAGAGACTATTCCAGTCAACATTGTCAAAAGCTTTATCTAAGTCTACAAACACTAGAAACGTAGGTTTGCCATTCCTTAATCTATCTTCTAAGATAAGTCGTAGTGTCAGCACTGCCTCGCGTGTTCCAACGTTTCTACGGAAACCGAACTGATCTTCCCCGAGGTCGCCTTCTGCCAGTTTTTCCATTCGTCTGTAAAGAATTCAGATCAGTATTTTGCAGCCATGTCTTATTAAACTGGCGGTTAAGTAACTGTCACACCCATCAACACCTGCTTTCTTTGGGATTGGAACTATTATATTCAAGTCTGAGGGTCTTTCGCCTCATACATCTTGCTCACCAGCTGGTACAATTTTTGTCATGGCTGGCTTTCCCAAGGCTATTAGTAGTTCTAGTGGAATGTTGTCTACTCCTGGGCCCCTTGTTTCGATTCAAGTCTTTCAGTGCGCTGTCAAATTCTTCACGCAGTACCATATCTCCCATTTCATCTTCATCTACGTTCTCTGCCATTTCCATAATATTGCCCTCAAGTACATCGCCCTTGTACATACCCTCTATATACTCTTTCACCTATTTGCTTTCCCTTATTTGCTTACGACCGGTTTTCCATCTGAGCTCTTGATAATCATACAGGTGGTTCTTTTTTGTCCAAATGTCTCTTTAATTTTCCGGCAGGCAGTATCTGTCTTACCCCTAGTGATATATGCCTCTAAGTCCTTACATTTGTCCTATAGCCATTCCTGCTTAGCCATTTTGCACTTCCGGTTGATCTCACATTTGAGGCGTTTGTATTCCTTTCCGCCTGCTTCATTTACTGTATTTTTATATTTTCACCTTTCATCAATTAACTTCAATATCTCTTCTGTTACCCAAGGATTTCTACTAGCCCTCTTCTTTTTACCTACTTGATCCTCTGCTGCCTTCACTATTTCATCTCTCAAAGCTACCCATTTATCTTCTACTGTATGTCGTCCCGTATTCGTGCCAATCGTTCCCTAATTCTCTCTCTGAAACTCTCTACAATTTCTGGTTCTTTTAGTTTATACAGGTCCGATCTCCTTAAATCCCCACCTTTTTCTAGTTTCTTCAGTTTTAATCTACTGTTCATAACCAACAAATTGTGGTCAGAGTCCACATCTGCCCCTGGAAATGTCTTTCAGTTTAAAACTTTGTTCCTAACTCTCGGTATTACTAGTACTTAATCTATCTGAAATCTGCCAGTGTCTCCAGGCCTCTTCCACGTATACAACATTCTTTCATGAGTCTTAAACCAAGTGTTAGTTACTAGATGCTCTGTGCAAATTTCTACCAAACAGCTTCCACTTTCATTCCTTTCCCCCTGTCCATATTCACCTACTACTTTTCTTCTATTCCTCTTCCTATAACCGGTTTCCAGTCCCCCATGACTATTAAATTTTCGTCTCCCTTAACTATCTGAGTAATTTATTTTATCGTGTCATACCTTCCTTCAGTCTCTTCATCATCTGCGTAGCTAGTTGCCATATAAACTTGTACAACAGTGGTAAGCGTGGGCTTCGTGTCTATCTTGGCTACAATAATGCGTTCACTATACTGTTCGTAGTAGCTTATCCGCGCTCCTATTTTTTTTATTCATTACTAAACCTGCTCCTGCATTACCCCTTATTTGATTTTGTATTTGTAATCATCTATTCACCTGATCAGAAGTCTTGTTCCTCCTGCCACCGAAATTCACTTACTCCCAATATATCTAATATTAACCAATCCATTTCCTTTTTTAAATTTTCTAACCTAACGGCACGATTAAGGGATCTGATATTCTACGCCCCTATCCGTAGAACGCCAGTTTCTTTCCCCTGATAAAGACGTCTCTTGAGTAGTCCCCGCCCAGAGATCCGAATGGGGGACTATTTTACCCGCGGAATATTTTACCCAAGAGGACGCCATCATCATTTTGTCGTACCGCAAAGCAGCGTGCCCTCGGGAAAAATTACGGCTGTAGTTTCCCCTTGCTTTCAACCGTTCGCAGTACCAACACAGCAATGCCGTTTTGATTAACGTTACAAGGCTTGATCAGTGAATCATCCAGACAGTTGCCCTGCAGCTATTGAAAAGGCTGCTGCCCCTCTTCAGGTACCATACGTTTGTCTGGCCTATCAACAAATATCCCTCCGTTGTGGCTGCACCTAGAACGGCTATCTGTATCACTCAGGCACACAAGCTTCCCGACCAACGACAAGGTCCAATGTTCATGGGGGGCCTCCATACATCTCTCTATCTAAGGTTATTCTAACACATTACCCATACATCTTGAATCAGCGATCGCTGTTGAGCAGGACGCTACTACACAATCGATTCTATATTTGACCATCTCTGGTTTAATATAATATTTTCTTACAAAACTTGAATTAATTTACCCTGTATATATACCTTCCACCTGTATTAGATGAATGCCTCACATGGCTAAAGTTCAGCGCTTTTTTCGTATAATCATGTTGATAAATGTATAGAGGATGCCACTACAAAGCGTTCATACTACTTAAAAAAAGGTATTCCCTATAGCATTACGCAAAGGAATATGGCCAGACAGAATTGAGACATCATCTTTTCTTAGATAATTTTGATTGCGTTAGGTGCTCAATAGATCCACATCCTCTGTAATTGTTACATGTAAGTATGGGTTTTGTTTTTTAGCATGATTTGTCTCCCATCTTTTCCAGGCATAGTTTTTGGTGACTGTTAGCCCCTTAGTTTCACCTTTAATTATGTTTTTATTCTTTGCTCTTTACTGTCTCGTTGATTCAGTATTTTCTACAAAATCATTAACAGTAGTTTTTACAGTTCTATAGGGCCTTTGTACAGATTGTTTCCACTGGGTGATCATAGCCTCCCACCACAGTAACTGGTTTCGCGATTCCTATGTACTTACTTGAATCCACTTATGTTTTTTAACTTGTTGACTTTAAGAGTGAGTGGCTCTTCCTATGCCCCTGAAGCTGGGTTCTAGATAGATACCTGTAAATTATATAATTAGCACCATCCACCCTGAAAGACCACCATTTCCTCTTGGTCACCAGCACCCCCTCTAGGTGGTCGCTAGACCCTCTAGGGTGACCACCATTCCCCCCCAGAAGACCATCATCCCTGACTTAAGTGATCATCATTTCCTCCTGGGTCACTACAATACACCCTATGTGGCCACCATCGCCCCTGAGGACGATGACGGTCGTTCTGCGGGGTAATGATGATCATTTCTCACAAATAGACTAGTGTGGTGTGTGTAAATCATTTTAATATTAAACCAGGGATAAGGTTGTGTGCACAAATATCATTGACATTTATGCAAATAAGGTAATTAGACACCATTTTAAGCATCATTTTAATACTATACTGTGACTGGGTGGAGGGAGGTGAGGTGAGAGATCCTTAGGGCCAATAGGCTAATTACAGCATCTTAGATTTTGATTGGCTATGTAATTTTTGATAAAGCACTAAGACTGGCAGGAGGTGGAAGGGGAGAGGAAAATGATGGTGTCACTAACAGAGATGATGATGTCAGATAAATTTCTCCTGCATGTAGGCTATCTGCGCTAACACTTGCACTTTTAAAGGTCAATTGATGGCCATCTTGGATTGTGACAACAGTGGTATTGTATACTTCAGCAACGCATTTAAATATATAGTGCGTCATAATTCACATAAATGTATTACTGTCATTAAAAATAACGTATGCAAAATGGCTTAGTGTATCATTATCCCTTGACTTAATAAGAAAACTTATGAGTTTCGTTTGATTAGTATTATTATTTTTCTTATTATGCTTTCCCTTTCAGACTTACAAGAACAGGATTTTCAAGTTTCTTCTCAGTCTGAAATGTAAGTAAACGTTAAACACCACTGCAATTTAAGTGATATGGTATCTAGTTCAGCTGTAGAGGACTATAATGTGTTGTAAACCATTGAATGATGCAAACTGAAAAGTCTCAGCTAGGTGCAAAAAGATTTCTAACACCACACCTTAGATGGTCACATGGGCTGACAAATGATTTTGAGCCCATATTTTTGTTCCAAATGAATGCTGGCTTAATAATTGCGTTGATTAAGTTTTGAAATTAGCCACTTATAATGTTAATAATATTTAGGTGTATTTATGTTGGGAACTGCTTTAAACAGGACATAGCTCTGTACGATCTGTTGTGGTTGATATGACCACTTCTGTCACTTCCTAGAATACTAGCTTTTCGGTGGGTCATTCTTTGTAACAAGTTTAAACCATCGATCAGGATAACTACCAGGCCACTGTCATGCTACACAGATTTGAGGAACATGATAGCGAAGTTACATTGATATCTTGGCAAGAAATTCACCTGATGCGAAACCGGTGGAACACATCTGGGACACTTCCGTTCACCAGCTCTGTGTCCAAACACCACCGATCCGTAATTTACGGGAACCACGAGACTTTAGCATAAACATCTTGTGTCGCTCAGATCCGAAAATTCAAGGACTTTTCGAAAACATGCTGTGCAAAGTCGCTACTATATAATCAGGTGGTCATAGTGTTTTGCCCCATCACTGCAAATTGTAATGTAATGAAATGGCCCTTTCCTAGTTGCTAAATAAATGTTCTGTATTTGAAGAACTTCACGTTACCAACATAACCTGCTTTTAGAGCATAATGATTTATTGACACTGATTTTCCTAAGAACTGCCCTTATCAAGTCGAAGTAAAAATATTTTAAGCCATTAATATCTCGATAAAATTGTACTTGAAAGCAAAAATCAGAAATCATGTTTTATATCCAGTAACGAAGTACTATAGAGCAATTCAGGTGAAATCTTAAGATGCATTACACATGTCAGATATATGAGAAGTTGAGCACTTAACTTCATTTAGTGAACATCTTTTATTTAACGTTTTGATGACACTGATAGGATTTATATGACTAAAAATTGGCTAGGCGCGAATAGGACTTGTGTTCTGAGCATTGCGTACAGACTTCATTATGCAGATTGACAATCCATTCATCTCGGGAATAGAGAACCTCACAGTTTTTTAACCTGTTATCGAAATCGTTATTGGTATGATATCGATTTCGGGAATGTTTTAATTTTAAGTTTGAATTCGGGTAATAAATGACAAAAGAAATAGTTTTTGTGTTATATAATCACAAATTAACGACTTTCGGACTTTTTCCTTTACTTCTACTGTGAACCCCTGCTTTCTGCCAAATTTTATGATTCTAGGTCAACGGAAAGCATCCTCTAGGCTTTAATGATTATCAAAACATGTCACATAAAGTATCAAAATATGTAACATAAATCGCCGTGCCTAATACGTATCAAAACATGTGACATAAATCGCCGTACCTTATCATTGCGCTGACCTAGAAGCGTAACTTTTCTACACCACCAACGGAACATGTGACATAAGTTTCAACTTGTGACCACCACCCATTCCTCAGAAACTGGCGTCTTAACAAGTGGACAAACAGGCAAATGACAAAATATATATTTTTTTCGTGTGATATTTTTACAAATTAGCGCTTTCTGGAATTTTTCCTTTAGGTCTGCTGTTAAACCTTGCTTCTTACGAAATTTCGAGATGCTAGGTCAACGGAAAGTACTCTATAGATTTTGATGAGTGAGCTTATCGAAATGTGTGACATAAATGGCCTTATCTTTTGATTGCATTGTCTTTAAGCTTGATTGTTTTGCATCACTAAGGGACTGTAGTCCTTAGTATGTGGTAAAATTTCAAACTAATACGTCTACTCATTCCTGAGAAAAAGGGTTTTTAACAGTAGGCAGACAGATAGGCAGACATACGGACGGTTAGGCAATAAAATGATTCTGAAAGAGAACCGTTTTTAGAGACTGAGGTACGGAAGCACAAAAATGAAAAATACACGTCGAAATCAAGTATATACGAGGGCAGTTCAATAAGTAATGCAACACATTTTTTTTTCTGAAACAGGGGTTGTTTTATTCAGCATTGAAATACACCAGGCTATTCCCCAATCTTTTAGCTACACAACACTATTTTTCAACGTAATCTCCATTCAATGCTACGGCCTTACGCCACCTTGAAATGAGGGCCTGTATGCCTGCACGGTACCATTCCACTGGTCGATGTCGGAGCCAACGTCGTACTGCATCAATAACTTCTTCATCATCCGCGTAGTGCCTCCCACGGATTGCGTCCTTCATTGGGCCAAACATATGGAAATCCGACGGTGCGAGATCGGGGCTGTAGGGTGCATGAGGAAGAACAGTCCACTGAAGTTTTGTGAGCTCCTCTCGGGTGTGAAGACTTGTGTGAGGTCTTGCGTTGTCATGAAGAAGGAGAAGTTCGTTCAGGTTTTTGTGCCTACGAACACGCTGAAGTCGTTTCTTCAATTTCTGAAGAGTAGCACAATACACTTCAGAGTTGATCGTTTGACCATGGGGAAGGACATCGAACAGAATAGCCCCTTCAGCGTCCCAGAAGACTGTAACCATGACTTTACCGGCTGAGGGTATGGCTTTAAACGTTTTCTTGGTAGGGGAGTGGGTGTGGCGCCACTCCATTGATTGCCGTTTTGTTTCAGGTTCGAAGTGATGAACCCATGTTTCATCGCCTGTAACAATCTTTGACAAGAAATTGTCACCCTCAGCCACATGACGAGCAAGCAATTCCGCACAGATGGTTCTCCTTTGCTCTTTATGGTGTTCGGTTAGACAACGAGGGACCCAGTGGGAACAAACCTTTGAATATCCCAACTGGTGAACGATTGTGACAGCACTACCAACAGAGATGTCAAGTTGAGCACTGAGTTGTTTGATGGTGATCCGTCGATCATCTCGAACGAGTGTATTCGCACGCTCCGCCATTGCAGGAGTCACAGCTGTGCACGGCCGGCCCGCACGCGGGAGATCAGACAGTCTTGCTTGACCTTGCGGCGATGATGACACGCGCTTCGCCCAACGACTCACCGTGCTTTTGTCCACTGCCAGATCACCGTAGACATTCTGCAAGCGCCTATGAATATCTGAGATGCTCTGGTTTTCCGCCAAAAGAAACTCGATCACTGCCCGTTGTTTGCAACGCACATCCGTTACAGACGCCATTTTAACAGCTCCGTACAGCGCTGCCACCTGTCGGAAGTCAATGAAACTATACGAGACGAAGTGGGAATGTTTGAAAATATTCCACAAGAAATTTCCGGTTTTTTCAACCAAAATTGGCCGAGAAAAAAAATGTGTTGCATTACTTATTGAACTGCCCTCGTATATATATACAACTGCTTTCAATGATTATACAGAGTACAATCACCCACAATGCGACAATCTTCCAAAGAAGAAGAATCACTCGCCTTCACCCATAAGTGAACGCTACAATCAGAATTTATCTTACAACGTCTACGACTAGACAAAGACAAACTCCTGTGCGGAAGTAGGTAGGAACCCTCACTAGCAACAATAATCTCAGAAACAGGTATACTACGGTATGCTAAGATTTCCCTAGTTTCAAAGGATTCCAAACCTGCTCTACCTGCATTGTTACAAGCAACGAAAGCTACAGTCAGCCATCCGTTACCCAATCTAGAGGAAGAAGATACTTTCATTAAAGAAAAATTTAACCACGCACCACAAAATAAAGTAGGTCCATTAAGAAGAACAAACGGAGTAGTTTTACCTACACCTCTTATTTCGTTCTTTTTACCCTTCGCAGAAGATGTCGAAGCACCAAGGGTGCCGTCCACATTGACAAGTGATTTGTAAACCAGCATTCGCCTGCGACGACGAAAACAACGTTTGAGTGAATAGCCACTGAGGCACTGCTTCTTACAATGATGCGTAAACGTTGTTTTCGTCGTCGCCGGCGAATGCTGGTTTACAAATCACTTGTCAATGTGGACGGCACCCTTGGTGCTTCGACATCTTCTGCGAAGGGTAAAAAGAACGAAATAAGAGGAGTAGGTAAAACCACTCAGTTTGTTCTTCTTAATGGACCTACTTTATTTTGTGGTGCGAGGTTAAATTTTTCTTTAATGAAAGTATCTTCTTCCTCTAGTTTGGGTAACGGATGACTGACTGGACGGACGGCACTCTAGGTGCTTCGACATCTTCTGCGAAGGGTAAAAAGAATGAAACTAGAGGAGTTGGTAAAACTACTCAGTTTGTTCTTCTTAATGGACCTACTTTATTTTGTGGTGCGAGGTTAAAATTTTCTTTAATGAAAGCATCTTCTTCCTCTAGTTTGGGTAACGGATGGCTGACTGTAGCTTTCGTTGCTTGTAACAATGCAGGTAGATCAGGTTTGGAATCCTTTGAAACTAGGGAAATCTTAGCATACCGTCGCCGGCGAATGCTGGTTTACAAATCACTTGTCAATGTGGACGGCACCCTTGGTGCTTCGACATCTTCTGCGGAGGGTAAAAAGAACGAAATAAGAGGAATAGGTAAAACTACACAGTTTGTTCTTCTTAATGGACCTACTTTATTTTGTGGTGCGAGGTTAAATTTTTCTTTAATGAACGTATCTTATTTATTGACAACTGCTTTCAATGATTATACAGAATACAATCACCCACAATGCGACAATCTTCCAAAGAAGAAGGAATACTCGCCTTCACCCATACGTGAACGCTACAATCAGAATTTATCTTACAACGTCTACGACAAGACAAAGACAAACTCCCATGCGGAAGTAGGTGGGAACCCTCACTAGCAATAATAATCTCAGAAACAGGTATAGTACCGTATGCTAAGATTTCCCTAGTTTCAAAGGATTCCAAACCTGCTCTACCTGCATTGTTACAAGCAACGAAAGCTACAATCAGCCATCCGTTACTCAAACTAGAGGAAGAAGATACTTTCGTTAAAGAAAAATTTAACCTCGCACCACAAAATAAAGTAGGTCCATTAAGAAGAACAAACTGAGTAGTTTTACCAACTCCTCTAGTTTCATACTTTTTACCCTTCACAGAAGATGTCGAAGCACCTAGAGTGCCGTCCGTCCAGTCAGCCATCCGTTACCCAAACTAGAGGAAGAAGATACTTTCATTAAAGAAAAATTTAACCTCGCACCACAAAATAAAGTAGGTCCATTAAGAAGAACAAACTGAGTAGTTTTACCAACTCCTCTAGTTTCATTCTTTTTACCCTTCGCAGAAGATGTCGAAGCACCTAGAGTGCCGTCCGTCCAGTCAGCCATCCGTTACCCAAACTAGAGGAAGAAGATACTTTCATTAAAGAAAAATTTAACCTCGCACCACAAAATAAAGTAGGTCCATTAAGAAGAACAAACTGAGTGGTTTTACCTACTCCTCTTATTTCGTTCTTTTTACCCTTCGCAGAAGATGTCGAAGCACCAAGGGTGCCGTCCACATTGACAAGTGATTTGTAAACCAGCATTCGCCGGCGACGACGAAAACAACGTTTACGCATCATTGTAAGAAGCAGTGCCTCAGTGGCTATTCACTCAAACGTTGTTTTCGTCGTCGCAGGCGAATGCTGGTTTACAAATCACTTGTCAATGTGGACGGCACCCTTGGTGCTTCGACATCTTCTGCGAAGGGTAAAAAGAACGAAATAAGAGGTGTAGGTAAAACTACTCCGTTTGTTCTTCTTAATGGACCTACTTTATTTTGTGGTGCGTGGTTAAATTTTTCTTTAATGAAAGTATCTTCTTCCTCTAGATTGGGTAACGGATGGCTGACTGTAGCTTTCGTTGCTTGTAACAATGCAGGTAGAGCAGGTTTGGAATCCTTTGAAACTAGGGAAATCTTAGCATACGGTACTATACCTGTTTCTGAGATTATTATTGCTAGTGAGGGTTCCTACCTACTTCCGCACGGGAGTTTGTCTTTGTCTTGTCGTAGACGTTGTAAGATAAATTCTGATTGTAGCGTTCACTTATGGGTGAAGGCGAGTAGTCCTTCTTCTTTGGAAGATTGTCGCATTGTGGGTGATTGTACTCTGTATAATCATGGAAAGCAGTTGTCAATAAACGGCCCTTTTAAGGAAAACAATTACTACAAACTTTGATCTTGCCAAAAGCCGAGAAGCGATTCTTCTTGGTGTTGTAGCTCCCTGGGGCACTCTGGGATGCTCTCTGGAGCTCTGGGATGCCTTATAGATGTCGAGCACAGTCTCTTATTGGTTGATGTATTTTTGGCGCGCGATTCAAATTGCGTTGGAGCAACACCGCTACAGTCAGCCGAATCAGCTGGTTTACAAATCACTTGTGAATGTGGACGGCACCCTTGGTGCTTCGACATCTTCTGCGAAGGGTAAAAATAACGAAATAAGAGGAGTAGGTAAAACTACTCAGTTTGTTCTTCTTTATGGACCTACTTTATTTTGTGGTGCGAGGTTAGATATTTCTTTAATGAAAGTATCTTCTTCCTCTAGTTTGGGTAACGGATGGCTGACTGTAGCTTTTGAGTGAATAGCCACTGAGGCACTGCTTCTTACAATGATGCGTAAACGTTGTTTTCGTCGTCGCCGGCGAATGCTGGTTTACAAATCACTTGTCAATATGGACGGCACTCTTGGTGCTTCGACATCTTCTGCGAATGGTAAAAAGAACGAAATAAGAGGAGTAGGTAAAACTACTCAGTTTGTTCTTCTTAATAGACCTACTTCATTTTGTGGTGCGAGGTTAAATTTTTCTTTAATGAAAGTATCTTCTTCCTCTAGTTTGGGTAACGGATGGCTGACTGGACGGACGGCACTCTAGGTGCTTCGACATCTTCTGTGAAGGGTAAAAAGTATGAAACTAGAGGAGTTGGTAAAACTACTCAGTTTGTTCTTCTTAATGGAGCTACTTTATTTTGTGGTGCGAGGTTAAATTTTTCTTTAATGAAAATATCTTCTTCCTCTAGTTTGGGTAACGGATGGCTGACTGGACGGACGGCACTCTAGGTGCTTCGACATCTTCAGCGAAGGGTAAAAAGAATTAAACTAGAGGAGTTGGTAAAACTACTCAGTTTGTTCTTCTTAATGGACCTACTTTATTTTGTGGTGCGAGGTTATAATTTTCTTTAATGAAAGTATCTTCTTCCTCTAGTTTGGGTAACGGATGGCTGACTGTAGCTTTTGAGTGAATAGCCACTGAGGCACTGCATCTTACAATGATGCGTAAACGTTGTTTTCGTCGTCGCCGGCGAATGCTGGTTTACAAATCACTTGTCAATGTGGACGGCACCCTTGGTGCTTCGACATCTTCTGCGAAGGGTAAAAAGAACGAAATAAGAGGAATAGGTAAAACTACACAGTTTGTTCTTCTTAATGGACCTACTTTATTTTGTGGTGCGAGGTTAAATTTTTCTTTAATGAAAGTATCTTATTTATTGACAACTGCTTTCAATGATTATACAGAATACAATCACCCACAATGCGACAATCTTCCAAAGAAGAAGGAATACTCGCCTTCACCCATACGTGAACGCTACAATCAGAATTTATCTTACAACGTCTACGACAAGACAAAGACAAACTCCCATGCGGAAGTAGGTGGGAACCCTCACTAGCAATAATAATCTCAGAAACAGGTATAGTACCGTATGCTAAGATTTCCCTAGTTTCAAAGGATTCCAAACCTGCTCTACCTGCATTGTTACAAGCAACGAAAGCTACAATCAGCCATCCGTTACCCAAACTAGAGGAAGAAGATACTTTCGTTAAAGAAAAATTTAACCTCGCACCACAAAATAAAGTAGGTCCATTAAGAAGAACAAACTGAGTAGTTTTACCAACTCCTCTAGTTTCATTCTTTTTACCCTTCGCAGAAGATGTCGAAGCACCTAGAGTGCCGTCCGTCCAGTCAGCCATCTGTTACCCAAACTAGAGGAAGAAGATACTTTCATTAAAGAAAAATTTAACCTCGCACCACAAAATAAAGTAGCTCCATTAAGAAGAACAAACTGAGTAGTTTTACCAACTCCTCTAGTTTCATACTTTTTACCCTTCACAGAAGATGTCGAAGCACCTAGAGTGCCGTCCGTCCAGTCAGCCATCCGTTACCCAAACTAGAGGAAGAAGATACTTTCATTAAAGAAAAATTTAACCTCGCACCACAAAATGAAGTAGGTCTATTAAGAAGAACAAACTGAGTAGTTTTACCTACTCCTCTTATTTCGTTCTTTTTACCCTTCGCAGAAGATGTCGAAGCACCAAGAGTGCCGTCCACATTGACAAGTGATTTGTAAACCAGCATTCGCCGGCGACGACGAAAACAACGTTTACGCATCATTGTAAGAAGCAGTGCCTCAGTGGCTATTCACTCAAAAGCTACAGTCAGCCATCCGTTACCCAAACTAGAGGAAGAAGATACTTTCATTAAAGAAATATCTAACCTCGCACCACAAAATAAAGTAGGTCCATAAAGAAGAACAAACTGAGTAGTTTTACCTACTCCTCTTATTTCGTTATTTTTACCCTTCGCAGACGATGTCGAAGCACCAAGGGTGCCGTCCACATTCACAAGTGATTTGTAAACCAGCTGATTCGGCTGACTGTAGCGGTGTTGCTCCAACGCAATTTGAATCGCGCGCCAAAAATACATCAACCAATAAGAGACTGTGCTCGACATCTATAAGGCATCCCAGAGCTCCAGAGAGCATCCCAGAGTGCCCCAGGGAGCTACAACACCAAGAAGAATCGCTTCTCGGCTTTTGGCAAGATCAAAGTTTGTAGTAATTGTTTCCTTAAAAGGGCCGTTTATTGACAACTGCTTTCCATGATTATACAGAGTACAATCACCCACAATGCGACAATCTTCCAAAGAAGAAGGACTACTCGCCTTCACCCATAAGTGAACGCTACAATCAGAATTTATCTTACAACGTCTACGACTAGACAAAGACAAACTCCCGTGCGGAAGTAGGTAGGAACCCTCACTAGCAATAATAATCTCAGAAACAGGTATAGTACGGTATGCTAAGATTTCCCTAGTTTCAAAGGATTCCAAACCTGCTCTGCCTGCATTGTTACAAGCAACGAAAGGTACAGTCAGCCATCCGTTACCCAAACTAGAGGAAGAAGATACTTTCATTAAAGAAAAATTTAACCTCGCACCACAAAATAAAGTAGGTCCATTAAGAAGAACAAACTGAGTAGTTTTACCTACTCCTCTTATTTCGTTCTTTTTACCCTTCGCAAAAGATGTCGAAGCACCACGGGTGCCGTCCACATTGACAAGTGATTTGTAAACCAGCATTCGCCGGCGACGACGAAAACAACGTTTACGCATCATTCGTTCTTTTTACCCTTCGCAGAAGATGTCGAAGCACCAAGGGTGCCGTCCACATTGACAAGTGATTTGTAAACCAGCATTCGTTCAGCATACGACAAGACAAAGACAAACTCCCGTGCGGAAGTAGGTAGGAACCCTCACTAGCAATAATAATCTCAGAAACAGGTGTAGTACGGTATGCTAAGATTTCCCTAGTTTCAAAGGATTCCAAACCTGCTCTACCTGCATTGTTACAAGCAACGAAAGCTACAGTCAGCTATCCGTTACCGAAACTAGAGGAAGAAGATACTTTCATTAAAGAAAAATTTAACCTCGCACCACAAAATAAAGTAGGTACTCTGTATAATCATTGAAAGCAGTTGTCAATAAACGGCCCTTTTAAGGGCCACAAATAGTACAAACTTTGATCTTGCCAAAAGCCGAGAAGCGTTTCTTCTTGGTGTTGTAGCTCCCTGGGGCACTCTGGGATGCTCTCTGGGGCTCTGGGATGCTCTATAGATGTCGAGCACAGTCTCTTATTGGTTGATGTGTTTTTGGCTCGCGATACAAATTGCTCTACCTGCATTGTTACAAGCAACGAAAGCTACAGTCAGCCATCCGTTACCCAAACCAAAGGAAGAAGATACTTTCATTAAAGAAAAATTTAACCTCGCACCACAAAATAAAGTAGGTCCATTAAGAAGAACAAACTGAGTAGTTTTACCTACTCCTCTTATTTCGTTCTTTTTACCCTTCGCAGAAGATGTCGAAGCACCAAGGGTGCCGTCCACATTGACAAGTGATTCGTAAACCAGCATTCGCCGGCGACGACGAAAAAACGTTTACGCATCATTGTAAGAAGCAGTGCCTCAGTGGCTATTCACTCAAACCGTGCGAATACGCTAGACATGACAGTGTGCTATTTATAGCATCAGTCCTGGCGCACGCAGCGGATGTGAACTCTTATCAGCGCGATTGCGCAACCGGAAGTGATAACAACTTGATTTTCAAGCGAATGCTGGTTTACAAATCACTTTTCAATGTAGACGGCACCCTTGGTGCTTCGACATCTTCTGCGAGGGGTAAAAAGAACGAAATAGGAGTAGTAGGTAAAACTACTCAGTTTGTTCTTCTTAATGGACCTACTTTATTTTGTGGTGCGAGGTTAAATTTTTCTTTAATGAAAGTATCTTCTTCCTCTAGTTTGGGTAACGGATGGCTGACTGTAGCTTTCGTTGCTTGTAACAATGCAGGTAGAGCAGGTTTGGAATCCTTTGAAACTAGGGAAATCTTAGCATACCGTACTATACCTGTTTCTGAGATTATTATTGCTAGTGAGGGTTCCTACCTACTTCCGCACGGGAGTTTGTCTTTGTCTTGTCGTAGACGTTGTAAGATAAATTCTGATTGTAGCGTTCACTTATGGGTGAAGGCGAGTGGTCCTTCTTCTTTGGAAGATTGTCGCATTGTGGGTGATTGTACTCTGTATAATCATTGAAAGCAGTATATATATATATATATATATATATATATATATATATATATATATATATATATATATATATATAATACAGCGGCATTCGTAAAATTCTCGGAAACAGTTTATTCTTTTGTTTAAACTTGGATGAACATTACACCTACCACAAATGAAAATTCATGTCCTTTACAGTTTAAGCTTTTACTTCTTTGCCTCTTGGATGAAACCTGAGACCAATGACCTACTGCATCATTTCAGATAGACTTCTCTGATACCGGTTTTGTTGGACCGCGATGCTTCTTGCATAATACGTAGTTATGCCACTGTACCGGTTGAAGGCCTACCTCTCTTTTTTTATTCTTTTCCATACTTGCAAAGTGCCTCTGCTGTTCTGGATTTGAATTCTAATAAATCATTTTGTTTATTACGGGGAATTTTGCAACTATGGAATGTGGCAGAATAAATGATCAGATTCACACCTTACATGACATCTCTACAAATCGCAATGAGAAGGTGAAGATGACACCTAACGTAAATCAACAGTTATGAGAACATTTGCCTATCAATATGTAATGCAAGAAGGGATGACAGTCAATCGACAGTAATTAACACACCATTCCTATACAGAGCATGTCTTTGAGCGAAAGGTAGAACAGGGAACGCGAGTTGAGTCACTTTTAGTTTTGAAAAGCCAGCTCCACAACGGCGTAGCGAAACCGCGCTGTGGGAGTTACAACGGTAACCACTTTAAGGGGTGGCAGGAAAGAGGACAGCGACCCCGGGCCAGGTGATTCAAGCTGGAGGGCCGCCTGTAGCGAGGGCATCGGTGCAAGGGCATAGAAGAAGCTTTAAAAAACTGCATTTCAAAATTCCAATGGGAGACGAACAAAAGCAAGTGACGCATTTTCGTCCAGCGAGTGCGACACATGGAAAGCAATTTACTTTAGGCATCTAGAACAGGCACAAAACGGCCGAATGGCGGAAACTCACTAGGAAGGAGAAAACTACTTAAGTTTCGACTCAGTTTGAGAGGAGGGACGTTGCGATTGGTAGAGGTTGTTTCTACAAAATGAGGGGAACGCTCCTATTGGTTTAAAAAAAGCCGTGACGTGAAAAAGGAACTCAAGTGGAGGGAGGCAGCTCTGCCATGAGAAGACAAGAGAAAAATATTTTCGGGGACTCTTCTCTGAACTGGCGTCAAGTGCAGAATGGAGCGCTTAACGCTCCATATGACACAGGGAAGAAATTGGTGTGGACACTGCGTTCACAGTGGCTGTACTACAGCTAAAATTACGTGTAGCAACGTTTAGCTCCAAATGTGGAGAAACGATCCAACCAAATTAGTTAATTGTTCTTGCAAGAACTTAGAGGGCACGATAATATGCATGCTGCTCCTTACAAATGGCGACCCTGCCAGGATGTCAATTGGTCTGTCTGAATGACAATTAGTCAAACTAGTAATAAAACCAAATTTTTGAATTTTGAAAAAAAAGAAAAAAAATTTTGTGTTGTTTTGTGACGAGGTTACCCGATGTGTGTAAATTTATAGTGGACAAATACAGTAAATGAGTGATCCAAAGTGTTGAAAGGTTGTATTGACACGTAGACCGATGGCCCTAGCAGTCTGGTCCCTTCAATCCCACAATCCTTTATTGACATGTAGAATCAAAGTATCATTGAGTAGAAGTAGAGTGTGCATTACCTCGCTGGCGCGCGCCAAGTTATTCACGGCATTGTTGAGTTGGGTTGAAATTCCACAAACAGTGAACAGAGTTGCTAATGTTGTTTACGTATTCTAAGAAACTTTCTATGATATTTTGGAAACGTGGAAGGTCCTATAACTTGATGTTGACGAGAGCACAGGCTCGCGCGGTTCGAGAAAAACAGAGGTTAGCTAAACGAACTGAAATGGCGGAAGAACGGAGAGTATCGCAGATAGATCAAGCTGGAGATCTTGACAGGATAGAAATTGATGTAGAACAAAAGGTATCGAGTGCAGGTCGCGAAACAGGATGCAGTGGCAGTTCAGAGGGAATGGTAGCAGTTTCAAGATTAGTATCACAGTCAGCGAAGGCGCAAAAACAAAGTAACGACGGATCTAGTAGGTCAGAAATAGAGTCAGAGGACGAGCAACTTCGGTATGTTGAACCGAATATAGTAATTTTGAACCAAACGGGACAGTTTCCAACAGAAAGAATATGTGTAAGTGCGTCCGCACTGTGTACAGAAGTCGGTGAAACGCCACGTGAAAGACGCGAACGGGAAAATTTTCATCGAATAGTGAGAAGGTGATGACAGGTCAGATAGTGTTCGCAATATTGAAGCAACTCACTATGGTCGTAAAGCAGGCAAATTCGGGAATAGCAGACTTTAAAACTGAAACGACGAATCTAAAGACCGGTAAGGCAAAGCTAAAAACAGAGACAAATGCTGCCTTAAGTAGTCGCCAATTTGGAACTTACGCGGAGTTCGAAAAGGTCCGCGAAGATCAGCAAAAATTACGAACATAGTCAATGAACAGTTTACGGAAATCCGGAGAGAGGCGCGAGACTCACACGAGCTGATACAAGCGTTAAGGGTTGACCAGAAAAAGATGCGTTCTGACGTTGACCCGCTGCAGGATGCAGTGTCTAACGTTAGTCAAAGAGTGGATAAGTTAGCACGTAAGACGTCTGGTAAGGCGAAACAAATCGTGGAAGAGCTCAATGTCAGAAAACGTGTCACGCGGGCCGCATTAAAAAGATTTGACACACGCATCGAAAACATAGTCACGAAAAATCAGAAACAGTTTGAAGACCTTCGCACAGTATTGAAACAGTGTGTCGAGAATCTTACAGAAAGTAGTAGCGAGACACCAGAATCGGTAGTATCATCTGACACAGTAACAGACAATAATCCAGAAAGGAAAAAGTCAGTTGTGCAATCTTCCGTGGCAGTAGCGGGAACACAAAAACGTCACCAAATTCCAGTCGTTTATTCACAAGGGGTTGCATCAGTAATCACCGAAGCGAAACAAAAACAAATAGGAAAGGAACAGTTAACACAGGGAGCGAAGTAGGTGATGTGCAGTCACACCAGACATGGGAGCGAGAAACAGTAGACGCGCGCATTCCAGCAGAGCGGCAGCCGACCCCCAGAAAGTACGCGGGTGACGCGAGAGCGGAGCAAAATGCGTCGACACATCTACCAATTCCAATTGCCGAGTCACAGCACAACAGGTTACACACCGCAAGCTAATGTGAATCTAATGGAAAAGCATAACACGGAACCAGTAACGGGAAATGTAAACGAATCTTTCAAACCGATACATGAGGAACGGTGCAGTATAGGCAACTGCACACCACTGCTTAGATACGATGTTAAATGGGACATAAATAAGTCAGCTCAAGACCCAAATGTGGTAGAACGAGTGCAAGAAAATATGACACAAGTAAAAGAAACGGGTCATGTTGTGAAAACACAAACGCCGTATGGTGTAAGAGAAAAATTTGACAATGATCACTTTTTGACAGAAACACAAAACAGAACAAAGTATGAGTTGCTGCAGAAAGAGTTGTTCGAAAATTCCGGAGAAAAGAAACCCGTTAGATTTTTCGAAGATATGACAAAGAAAAATCAGTGCTTAGATAATCCATACAGTGATGGGGCACTGATAAGGATGTGCACAACGAAGTTACCGTTAAGTTATCAGCAATCATTGGTTGGTAGGGCAGGAGATAACATACAAGCATTTAAAGGAAGTTGAGAGACCTTGAATTCATATTCAGTGAAGATGACGCAAGAAAACAACGTACAAGCGGAGAAAGTATTAGTAGGGGGAGTAACAGAATCCGAACCGGTTTTAATAATAATTCCAATGGTGAGAATAACATAGGAAAAGGCAATGGTTTTGTAAGGATTGGCAGTCGCCCATGGGACAATAATAACTATGGCATTGGAAACGCACGGAGGACATATAACAATTATGGTTTCGGGGGACATGGGAAAGTTTCTGTTGGAAAGTTCAGCAAAGGTCAGATTGGTTTTGTAGGAATTTCAGTGGGAGAGAGCGGCCTTGCAGCATGTCGCTGCTTGAGGTAAATACCACGTGCAGAGGCATAAACTTTGTTGGTTCACAAGTTTGCGTCCACTGTAAACTCGAGCGGCCTCGGGTAATCTTGCGCAAAAATTTGTCACTTGACTAACCTTCCACAGTAGACTTGATTGTCATCCTAAATAGTACCGAACTTTGAAACGAAATCGGACGATTTTCGTAGTACTGACCAAGGTATGTGTAGGAGCAATTTTGTAAAGAAACGTCCAATTAAACTTTCATATTATTGTGCTTAGGATTAATGTAAAGGAACTTCCAATTAAACTTTGATAATATTGTGCTTAAGATTATGTTCTTTCAGAGAGTTAATATTTAACATTGTTGTGTTTAAAATTATTTCACTTTTTGATGTTAGCAAGAAGCGTAATCCATTGTGCTGTTTTTATGTTGGCCAGTTGAAAACTGTGTGGAAAGCTGTAATGTTGTCAGAATTATTGCGACATTAAACTTGTCATTTCACCTCACAATATTGTTCTCAATTCAAGAATAAGCAAGCAAAAAACAAACCCCCGCCAACCTTACAACTATCACGGTCCCTTTCCGTGGGTGGTACTCGAGCTTTGAAATGTCCATTTGCGGTCGTGGGGCATAAAACCTCGGATATCCATCGCTAATAAAATAAAACCTGCAGAGTATTAGCTGTTAATTCAGTTAATTACACTACTGGCCATTAAAATTGCTACACCAAGAAGAAATGCAGATGATAAACGGGTATTCATTGGACAAATATACTAGAACTGACATATGATTACATTTTCACGCAATTTGAGTGCATAGATCCTGAGAAATCAGTGCCCAGAACAACGACCTCTCGTCATAATAACGTCCTTGATACGCCTGGGCATTGAGTCAAACAGAGCTTGGATGGCGTGGACAGGTACAGCTGCCCATGCAGCTTCAACACCATACCACAGTTCATTAAGAGTAGTGACTGGCGTATTGTGAGGAGCCAGTTGGTCGGCCACCATTGACCAGACGTTTTCAATTGGTGAGAGATCTGGAGAATGTGCTGGCCAGGGCAGCTGTCGAACATTTTCTGTATCCAGAAAGGCCAGTACAGGACCTGCAACATGCGGTCGTGCATTATCCTGCTGAAATGTAGGTTTTCGCAGGGATCGAATGAAGGGTATAGCCTCGGGTCGTAACACATCTGAAATGTAACGTCCACTGTTCAAAGTGTCGTCAATGCGAACAAGAGGTGACTGAGACGTATAACCAATGGCACCCCATACCATCACGCCGGGTGATACCCCAGTATGGCGATGATGAATACACACTTCCCATGTGCGTTCACCGCGATGTCGCCAAACACGGATGCGACCATCATGATGCTGTAAACAAAACCTGGATTCATTAGAAAAAATGACGTTTTGCCATTTGTGCACCCAGGTTCGTCGCTGAGTACACCATCGAAGGCGCTCCTGTCTGTGATGCAGCGTCAAGAGTAATCGCAGCCATGGTCTCCGTGATGATAGTCAATGTTGCTGTAAAGGTCGTCGAGCTGTTCGTGCAGATTGTTGTTGTCTTGCAAATGGCCCCATCCGTTGACTCAGGGATCGTGACGTGGCTGCACGATCCGTTACAGCCATGCGTATAAGATGCCTGTTATCTCGACTGCTAGTGATACGAGGCCGTTGGGATCCAGCACGGCGTTCCGTATTACCCTCTTGAACCCACCGATTCCATATTCTGCTAACAGTCGTTGTATCTCGACCAACGCGAACAGCAATGTGGCGATATGATAAACTGCAATCGCGATAGGCTACAATCCGACCTTTATCAAAGTCGGAAACGTGATGGTACGCATTTCTCCTCCTTACACGAGGCAACCGTTTCACCAGGCAGCGCCGGTCAACTGCTGTTTGTGTATGAGAAATCGGTTGGAAACTTTTCTCATGTCACGACGTTGTAGGTGTCGCCACCGGCGCCAACCTTGTGTGAATGCTCTGCAAAGCTAATCATATGTATGGTTCAAATGGTTCAAATGGCTCTGAGCACTATGGGACTCAACATCTTAGGTCATAAGTCCCCTAGAACTTAGAACTACTTAAACCTAACTAACCTAAGGACATCACAGACACCCATGCCCGAGGCAGGATTCGAACCTGCGACCGTAGCAGTCCCGCGGTTCCGGACTGCAGCGCCAGAACCGCTAGACCACCGCGGCCGGCAATCATATGTATATCACAGCATGTTCTTCCTGTCGGTTAAATTTCGCGTCTTTAGCACGTCATCTTCGAGGTGTAGCAATTTTAATGGACAGAAGTGTAGAATTTCCACATCGCAATGAAACAGAAGTATAAACATTCAAAGCAGTGTAGCAGTCAGATGCATTGCTGGAAGTTTGTAATAGTTTACATATACGTAAATAACGAACATAGATGGTCACTGAAAAATCCTGGTGCTGTAAATCAAAGGAAATAGTTGCTTTCACTTCACTTGATTTCATCTCCTGCACGCGCTAACAAGGTATACAAATACCTAATAACGCACGTTTTACACAAACAATATTATTTTCGATTTCACTTGTAAATGCTACTTGGCTATTACATTAAAATCTCTTTCATCACGTCACAGATACTAAAGAACAAACAAATAATTTTCGGAACTGAACTTACCTCCCTTGCATCTAGCTGTAATTCTCCAGACAATGATACTTCTTATGTGCTGTTGTGAATACAGGCGCGAATAACAAGCCGCTCTAGAGCTACTCGAAACACGCATATAGTCGCAGCACCAGCGAAGAAAAGGCACTATATTATCTGGATATCGAACTCTAGCTATCTTAACGTGCCGGCCAATTACAACATAACTGCCGTGAAATATCACGAGAACGCAAATGAAAATACTTTTCGATTCTACTGTCACATCAGCCTATTTGTGTTGCATGTTGATATACAGTTCAAAACCGGATATAAATGACGGATTTTGGTACGGTAGGAGCTATCAAGGAGTGGTAAGGTGCCAGGCTAACATTGCTTCAGGCATCCTTTAAAACAAATTTATTAACAAAAAATTCGTGCTCAGCAGTTATTAAAAAACTTTTTTGTCTAATTTGTGCATGGTGGGCTGTGCAGGCACGCCATAGTTCGGTGCTCTGAGATCAGAGGAAGTATAGAGATCACTGGTCAGCACTTGTCGGAGGCGTTCATAGCTTCTTGTAGAATCTGCACCTACCGTCACTGGTGCTGAAAAACAGTTAATGTTCCATTTATTAATGTTGCTTTGGAATGATTCCAGTTCGCGACGCTCGACGTTAAGGTGATAATAAAAATTGTCGGTAGGGTAGGTCGACACATAAAACGTCAGTTCGAAGTTAGCTATTGTCTCGATCAAGAAAATTTTACATCAAAAACATTCTGTACTGCTGTGATGTATCACACAACATAACCACAAGCGTATGGTATGCATCAACAGGTCTAACGTGGGCAAATGAGGCTTGTGCCAAACCTTCTGTGCGTCTGTTTGTGTGTGGAGGGATTTAATAGGCAAATGAGTTCGAAAAATGGGAATAACAAATTGTTATTTACGTGATGGACACCAAGTTATTGATGAAGCATGAGGCTCCAGTGTTAAGTGTCACATGTGCGCTGGATAAACAGAGGCGTATTGTTTTTAAATATAGGAGTACTGAGCAACAAATAAAACTGTATCTGCGTATTGACTCTTACCTTCCTAAACTTGGACGTGTATGGGGAGTCCACTCAAATGCAATTCGTGGAAGCTGAGATGTATCATCGACAACAATGGATCAATTACCAGTGAAGCTGGTGTAGAAAGGCACTGGATTTCACGGGCAGCATGGTAAAGCAGAGCTAGAGGTCATTTCATACTTACGCGATTACCGGCGAACGGTACCGGTACACGATTGTCGGGAAGTATAACTGTATACTTGACAGCCGTGCAGCCGGTGACTTTGCTCGGCAACCGTATAAAGTGTGCAACGATCGTAAGGGTACACCTGTATTGGATCCGTGTTTCTCCCGCTCAGACGTAGACCGATTGTGTGATCTTATTTAGTCTGACGCCGTATGTCGTGAGTGCCTACATTGCCTTCGGTTAGTACCCGCTCGGAATCCACTTGTAGTTGTACTGTTGGGGTCGACGTCAGCAAGATATCTCACGTATCTACCTCCTAGCCTCATTTTACTTCGATGAAATTATTTTCATCATGGCAGCGACAACAGCAGCCGTTACGAAACTGTCTCGAATGAAAAACAGCCCGCAGTTGCACTAAATTCTGTTTATTTGAAACCTTGACCACGGTTTCTGCTACAATTGCCTTCGGTTAGTACCCGCTCGGAATCCACTTGTAGTTGTACTGTTGGGGTCGACGTCAGCAAGATATCTCACGTATCTACCTCCTAGCCTCATTTTACTTCGATGAAATTATTTTCATCATGGCAGCGACAACAGCAGCCGTTACGAAACTGTCTCGAATGAAAAACAGCCCGCAGTTGCACTAAATTCTGTTTATTTGAAACCTTGACCACGGTTTCTGCTACAATAATACAGCCTTCTTCAGAAGTCATACACACTAATAAATAAAAAATGTCAGCCCAGCGGTTGCGTCAATATCAATAAAATATCTTCAACAGACATAAACCTGTTTCGAAGTAAAATTACACATAGCAGCGTATGTTGTATATAACATTTGCTCATTTCCTGGGATTCCCAAAGTTTTACACTGTTAAAACTTACGACAAATGAAACACCACGCAGAAACGTGTTGCCCCTTTTCATCCAAGTACTATCACATGAGAGACACAGATGAGTAGAAGGCAAAGCGTCCTTTACTTATGTCTGAAAATTTGACAACTAGAACTGCCTCTCCCGCTGCATTCTGTTTACAAAGCCTCGAAAAGGGGGACTGTTTTGTGTTGTATACCTCGCCGTTGGAGATGTCACATTCATTACTGCACAAAACAAATTACTGTATTCCCTGACAACACCAACGCATCTCGTTCCATAGCAGAAATGAATGATGGCTTCATACACCTATTTGTTGGCACACTATGGCCTGAACTGTGTACGACTTTGACAGTTGTCACAAAACAGCTGCAAATTACACACAGTACCGGTCTTGACATTAACTGTCGCAGTTTTAATAACGGAAAACCCAATTCTAAATAAATTATCCTAAAATACTATTTAGTTCGTTTTTAGTGGACTGGCAACTCTACACTTTTTCAAAACTTCTTCTGTCAACTGCTCGTCTTGTTAGGTCCTTAGTTATCTTTCCCTGAATCAGGTCCACTCACTTGCTGAAACTATTTAAACGTAAATGACGTCATTTAGTCGCTTCCTTAAAAATCATATCGCTATATCCTGCTAAATGCAAATTTAAATAATAACCAAAAAATCACACAAAGACGAGTAACATTCTTACGCTGAGTGTTCGGTAAAAACTTAGTTATGTATTTAGACAACTCATCCACAAAGTATCCCAGGAAGAATGCTCAGTAGTCAGAATAGCTAGGGATATATAAAGGACTATCATTCGAAGCAAAAGATACAATAAACATGCGCTCTAAATTGCATACCTTAAGAGCTATGAGCACTTCTTCATCTTCGACAAAGGTGAACAAATCTCTTCTACTGGACGCTCTTTGCTTTCTGTGTTTTGAGAGCTGGTGCTATGAATCAAATCAAGAACAAAATGTCTAGTAAACATGGGCTGTAAAGTATATACCGGTACCTTAAGAACTATGGACGCTTGTTCATCTTCCCTAGTGTGAAACGCATCTTAAGATAAGCATTTTAGGGCTCGTGCTTACTAGACAATATTTTCTTGTTTCGGTCCCTACTACCTCCTTCCAAAATATGGAAACAAAGAACTTGAGTTGGAAGAGATTTATTTCACAGTATCGAAGGTGAAGAAGTGCTCGTAGTTCTTAAATTGTGCATTTTAGAGGCCATGTTTACTAGAATATCTTGCCTTGACTGATGTTTTCTGAATATTGACCATCACTACTGTGACACTCTGTACAGGTTTGGATGAGTGAATTTGCAAGTATTTAAGTGTGACATAAATGGCGCCATCATTCGACTGCATTAACTTAGAAACTCAAATTTTCACATCGAACTTACAAGGGGAGGCCGCCAATTGTGAAATTCAGATTCAATTCATACTGCGCATAATAAAAGCTCATGGCCAGAGGTGTAATGTGGCAAAGCACCAAGACGCACTTCTCAGCCACTGTCGAGAAAATCGACAGTTAAAATAAACCGTTGCTCGGAAATACTCTCTACGATTAACAATTTTCGACAGCGTCGTGGCGCAGCGGTAAGCGCTCGGGTTCGTAATTCGAAGGTCGCTGGACCGAATCTCGCACTATGCAACTTTTTTTTTAGTATTTGTTTTTTGTAATTCAAATGTGTGTATACACACACACACACACACACACATATATATATATATATATATATATATATATATATATATATATATATATATATATATATAATTCACGGCAATCAGTTGCAACAATTATGCATATAATAAGTTGTTGAAAGTCGTTTGTCGTGGAAAAACTGGCGACTTCGAACATCATTATGTTTTCCGCAAACAAAGTTGTATTTCACAAATGTTATTGTCTTCATAATGTTAACCACGTATAGTTAACGGAAGACGTAGAAACGATATTCCGAAACGAATACGTATAAGCGTAAGTCAAACGTTCGAATTAGAATAGAATTTTCTGTGGCAGGTATGAAATATAAACTACGTTACTCGCTCGTTACACTTGAAGGACAGATGTTGAATGGGCCAAAACGAGCCGCCGCATAACAGCGTAGTTGCCTGATAACTTCGAAAGAAGGTAGATGCGGTCCCTAGCGCAACTTATAACATCGTCGAAAATCAGTGCGGACGTGAGAGCTTTGGTACACCCTGTTAAACAAGCGGAAAAATGGAGGCGGTACAATTAGAGAGCGATCCGCCTTCACCAACATGCATAAGCAATTCATTAATAGTTTATAATAAACTAATAATAAAAAAAGTTGCATGGCGCGAGATTCGATCCGGCGACCTTCGGATTACGAACCCGAGCGCTTACCGCTGCGCCACGACGCTGTAGAAAACTTATTTATCGTAGAGAGTATTTCATAGCAACGGTTTCTTTTAACTGTCGATTTTCTCGACAACGGCTGAGAAGTGCATCTTGGTGCTTTGCCACATTACACCTCTGGCCATGAGCTTTTATTATGCGCAGTATGAATCGAATCTGAATTTCACAATTTCAATTTGATGCCTCTACCAATTCCTGATAAAAGCGGGTATTAACGGACAGACAGACGGCAACAAATTCTAAAAATTAATTTTATGTGATATGATTTCAAACTAACGATTTTTGGATTTTTCCTTTATTTGTACTGTGAAAAATTGTTTCTTGGCAAATTTCATGATTCAGTGTCAATGGGAAACACTCTGTAACTTTTGGTGAGTGAGTTTGCGAGTATCTAAACACGTGACATTAATGGCCGTATACTTAGGAGATTACATTTTTTACCGACCAAGTAATGTCGACCTCGGTAAGTGGCATACGTTTCAACAAGATCACTCTAACTGTTCGTGAGGAAAAAGGTCCTAACAGTCGGACTGACAGACTGACAGACAGACAACGAAGTAATCCTATAAGGGCTCCGTATTTTCCGACTGAGTTATGGAACCGTATGAACTATGAACAACTTGTTAAATTAATATCTTGAATGGTATTATTGTATACATCCTTCGGGAAATTGACAGTAATTTGCAACAGCATTCCCGAATTCCCTTATCTGTCACGCTGTACAAGTGTCTCTGTTGTCAAAATATACAGACGTAGCACCCGCACCGAAAAGTGCAGATTATCTTCCAAAAAACTCTACATTTAATGTACAGAATGTCCATAAAAGCCAGCTATCATTGCAAAAAAATTCTAATTTTGAAACTATTAGAGACATAAAAACGTGATTCGATGTAAAACGTTTAGCAACACTCAAAGCTTTTTTTTGCTTCGTCCTATGTTGCAGACTTTACGTGGAGTGCATCAAAATGGCGACAGATCAGTACAAGGTGTACTGTGTCATATGGCATGCAGAATCCAAACCTTTGCAAATGGTACCGTGCAATTAACGACGTTAGTATGGTGGGACTCAGCCAGAAAGAAGTAATAAGGAGGCTCAAAAACATTCAAGAGGCAGGCAGTATCAAGGACCATCCTCGAAGTGTACTTGCCCTCCGTCTCAATAACGCCTGCATTTTAACGCAACCTCCAGTATTCAATTCGTCGTGCATACTCCGAACTGAAGTAAGCAAGATCAACTGTCCAAAAGTGTTACGTAAGTGACTTCGCCTTTTTGGGAACAAAGAGCAAATTGTCCAAGCACTGCAGCCAAACGATCGGTTGCGGCATGCATTCTGCTGTTTCATGCTGGCCTCCATATGTGCTGAAAATGACTGTCTGAAAAAGTGCATGTTTTCAGATGAAGCAACGTTCCACATTTCTGGACAAGTGAATCGCCACAACATTAGAATTTGCAGCTCCAAAAACTCACACAACAGAAATGACACATCCCTCATAGGTCGAAGCTTAATTTTTGATCTGGCTACTGCATGAAAGGGTGATAGGCCCATTTTTCTTCGCAGAGAAGACATGCAAGAACAGTTCCTGATACTACTGATCGAAAAACTGCTGCCGTCCATCTCCTTCCGGTATGATCGTGTTCCTCCACATTGGAGTGTTGTGAACGTGCGCCATGTTGAACAACACTCTTCTGAGAAGCGTGTGCGTTGTGACGGTCCTATCGTAAGGCCCCGTTGCTCTTCCGCTATCACGTCACTAGACTACTTTTTATGGGGTTATGTCAAGGATCGCGTGCATACAACACCAATCAGTGACGTTACTACACTTCGTGGACTAATAAATGAAGCACCCACAACTATTGATGCTGCAATGCTGACCGGTTCTTCGACAGAACGTGAATTTCGCCTTGATGTTCCACTTGCGACGTGAGGGGCAAACATTGAAATTCTGCCACAATATAAAAGAAAAACTTCGAGAGTTGCTAAACGTTTTATAACAAACCACGGATCTTTATCTCTAATACACTCCTGCAAATGGAAAAAAGAACACATTGACACCGGTGTGTCAGACCCACCATACTTGCTCCGGACACTGCGAGAGGGCTGTACAAGCAATGATCACACGCACGGCACAGCGGACACACCAGGAACCGCGGTGTTGGCCGTCGAATGGCGCTAGCTGCGCAGCATTTGTGCACCGCCGCCGTCAGTGTCAGCCAGTTTGCCGTGGCATACGGAGCTCCATCGCAGTCTTTAACACTGGTAGCATGCCGCGACAGCGTGGACGTGAACCGTATGTGCAGTTGACGGACTTTGAGCGAGGGCGTATAGTGGGCATGCGGGAGGCCGGGTGGACGTACCGCCGAATTGCTCAACACGTGGGGCGTGAGGTCTCCACAGTACATCGATGTTGTCGCCAGTGGTCGGCGGAAGGTGCACGTGCCCGTTGACCTGGGACCGGACCGCAGCGACGCACGGATGCACGCCAAGACCGTAGGATCCTACGCAGTGCCGTAGGGGACCGCACCGCCACTTCCCAGCAAATTAGGGACACTGTTGCTCCTGGGGTATCGGCGAGGACCATTCGCAACCGTCTCCATGAAGCTGGGCTACGGTCCCGCACACCGTTAGGCCGTCTTCCGCTCACGCCCCAACATCGTGCAGCCCGCCTCCAGTGGTGTCGCGACAGGCGTGAATGGAGGGACGAATGGAGACGTGTCGTCTTCAGCGATGAGAGTCGCTTCTGCCTTGGTGCCAATGATGGTCGTATGCGTGTTTGGCGCCGTGCAGGTGAGCGCCACAATCAGGACTGCATACGACCGAGGCACACAGGGCCAACACCCGGCATCATGGTGTGGGGAGCGATCTCCTACACTGGCCGTACACCACTGGTGATCGTCGAGGGGACACTGAATAGTGCACGGTACATCCAAACCGTCATCGAACCCATCGTTCTACCATTCCTAGACCGGCAAGGGAACTTGCTGTTCCAACAGGACAATGCACGTCCGCATGTATCCCGTGCCACCCAACGTGCTCTAGAAGGTGTAAGTCAACTACCCTGGCCAGCAAGATCTCCGGATCTGTCCCCCATTGAGCATGTTTGGGACTGGATGAAGCGTCGTCTCACGCGGTCTGCACGTCCAGTACGAACGCTGGTCCAACTGAGGCGCCAGGTGGAAATGGCATGGCAAGCCGTTCCACAGGACTACATCCAGCATCTCTACGATCGTCTCCATGGGAGAATAGCAGCCTGCATTGCTGCGAAAGGTGGATATACACTGTACTAGTGCCGACATTGTGCATGCTCTGTTGCCTGTGTCTATGTGCCTGTGGTTCTGCCAGTGTGACCATGTGATGTATCTGACCCCAGAAATGTGTCAATAAAGTTTCCCCTTCCTGGGACAATGAATTCACGGTGTTCTTATTTCAATTTCCAGGAGTGTAGTTTCCAAGTTGTGATTTTTGAATGATTGCGGAACTGTTGAAAGAAACACATTGTCACATTCTCAATAAATGTTTCTGCCACCCAAACTGGCAACGTAAATGCTGGTAAGCAAAGCATTACTTCAGATACGTACCATGTGAAGTTGTATTTTGCGTTAGACTGACGAACAGGTCCCTTTGCCATGGCCAATCAAACGACGTGAGGTGATTAAGATTCTTCTGTTTGGTGTGCCGCATTTCTGTATAAAGCATTTGAACTATAAACTGTGTCAGCTTTGTTTAACAGTTATCTGTATAGTTCGGAACTTATTCATTTTACATTTATATGTACTTATGAGTGGAAGACCACGAACGTTCTAATGAGCACAGAATATGAATTGAGAGTAAATCGAAGAAAGACGAAGGTAGTGAGAAGTAGCAGAAACGAGAACAGCGAGAAACTTAACATTAGGATTAGTTATCGCGAAGTAGATGAAGTAAAGGAATTCTGCTACATAGGCAGCAAAATAACCTATGACGGATGGAGTAAAGGAATAGAAACAGCAGAATAGTACAGGTAAAAAGGGCATTCTTGGCCCAAGGAAGACTACTAGTGTCAAACATAGACCATACTTTGAGGAAGAAGTTTCTGAGAGTGTACGTCTGGAGCACGGCAACGTGAGGTAGTGAAACATGGAATGTATGAAAACCGGAGAAGAAGAGAATCTAAGCATTTGAAATGTGTTTTTACAGATGAACGTTGAAAATAACAAGCAATAAATTTAATTTCACTACTAATTGTTGGACGAATACTATTATTAATTTTAGAATAAGAGGTCGCAATAATCAAATCTTACGTCTTCTCAGTTCTGAGAACTCCATATTCTAGAGAGGTATATTAAACTTATGTTAACAATGATAAGGTATGGAGTGAGGAGGCTCCCCGAAGAATCAGACAGGAAAGGAATGCACAGGAAACATTGAGAAGAAGACAAGACAGGATGACAGGACATCTATTAAGACGTCAGGAAATACGAGTAACTTGCATGGGACAAGAGGGAGATGGTAAAAACTGCAAAGGAAGACGGAGATTGGAATACATTCACCAATAATTGAGGACGTAGGTTGTAAGTGCTATTTTCAGGTGAAGAGGTTGGCACAAGAGAGGAATTTGTGGTGGGCCGCATCGAACTAGTAAGAGGACCCGTCACTCAAAAAAAAGTGCTACAGATTAGACTAATACGGAATATAATTTATCTTTTTTAATGCATCTCTTGGCGCTGTACAGTGGACTGAAAGAGTAAAGTATAAGCGTAAATAAAGCAGAATCAATTATGTAATAAGCTTGTCAGTGTGCACATCATACTCAAGAATTTTGAAATGATACGGTTCTAGGCGTTTCAGTCTGGAACCGCGTGACCGCTACGGTCGCAGGTTCGAATCCTGCCTCGGGCATGGATGTGTGTGATGTACTTAGGCTTGTTAGGTTTAAGTAGTTCTAAGTTCTAGGGGACTGATGACCACAGATGTTAAGTCCCATAGTGCTCAGAGCCATTTGAACCGTTTGAAATGATGCGGCCGAGCTTCTGTCACCATATTTGCACTAGTTTTGAACCAGTTAAGTTTGTTCGTTTCCAGAGATCTACAACATCTGATGTAATAGGCTCATGGGGACACAGGATCTTTCTAACCGATGGTGGAGCGGCAGGGCAGTGGTGTTGGCAAGTGTGGCGGGACACGTTACGTATTTTATCGCACAGCGGAGTGACGAAATATTGTTCGCCGGTGTAAATGCGAAGCAGACTATGCAAATGAAATTTTAATGAGTGCAGAAAGTTGCGAATGCTGAGTGACGCATATTTGATTCGTACGGAACAGCTTTCACTACGGTCGTGCTTCGTCCAGAACTTTGTCGCATGCTGACACCGCACAATGTAACACCAGGGAGCTTGTGGTGTAGCATTCCAGCTCTGGTGCCTAAAGGAGGCGAGCTGGTCACTTGTCTGCTGTGATCAGACTAGTGGAAAAGATAAGTTAACAGCATGACTAGTATCGCAAGAAAAACAAGTACTCATCGAAAGTATCGAAAGACAAGTGTCCATACCTTGAGGTATCGTTATCTTGATTAGAAGATTACGGCAGATGGTCCCTATCAGCTCCAATCTCTGCATTTCTCATCGTTTTTATTTTCATTGCAGATTACAGTTTCTTAAAATTTGGAGCTTGAAATTTCACAGAACGGATAATTCTGTGTGACAAGTAGAACGGCGAACAGAGTACATTATTGTCCTTCGTGTTAAGTGTTGTTGCGAGGCCTGCTAGGATTTATAAGCAGCGTGAACGACGTAAAATAATGACTGATCACTGTGAAGGATGCTGAGATGTCCCGTATCGTGTGAGACAGAGTTATCAGCATCTGACAGAATTTGAAAGGGACCCCATTGTTGGTCTCCGATTGGATTTAGTCGAACCGTGTAATATCCAGAATTACGGGTCATGTGGATGTCACAATGGTCCACTTTTGAGCTGCATGGGGACTTGGACATAGAACACTCGTCCTCAACGTTCCGTTCGACGACGTTTTCCTACCACCACAAGGAACGGACGTCGTATTGTGTATCAAGCACATCCAAATTTTTGAGAATATATTTCTTGGAGAAGATCAGCGTTCTAGGTAATATGCTTTAAACAGATTAAAAACAGTCTTCATCTCAATAAAATATTTATTTATAATGGTAACCGGTTTCGGTCAGTTTGTGACCATCTTCAGACCATTTATACCAGGATACGTGGCGGTGGCGGCTAACGGACAGGTGTTGCCGCCACCGCCTACCATCTTAATAGAAAAGGTCTGCAGGTGGTTACATACTGTCCGAAACCAGTTATTGTTACAAATAAATATTTTAATGCGGTGAATATTGTTTTTCATCTCATACTTTCTCAAACATTATGGGAAAAACAGCGATTGGTCTTCACGAATGCACTTATAAATGAGTCTAGATCGCACAAATCACATTTATTGGTGACCGGTTTCAGTGCAAAGGCGCACCATCATCAGTCCCTAATCCAAAGTTGATGTGTGAGACGGATTCACGGAGCACAAATTGCAGAAGCCTCGAAATGCAATGGACAGTTCCTCTTCCCTGCATCCGTCTCCACACATCAACTTTGGAATACGCACTGAGGATGGTGCGCCTTTGGACTGAAACCAGTCACCAATAAATGTGATTTGTCGCATCTAGACCATCTAGACTGTTTTTCTAAGTGCAGTTGTTTTTAATCTATTTTCAAGCACATCGCATTTCCTTCACATATGCACCTGCCACCCAACAACAAGTGACGCACTCCTTACCATTCTGTCATTCCGCACCGTCTGTCAGCGACTGGCAGCAGCTGGTCTAGGTAATTACCGTGCCATGCGTAGGGCGCAGTTAAAGGCCCCCGTAAACGACCAATCATTTTGTCAAACTTAACTCCGTTGCCAAATATTTGACCGGATACCATGCAGTTAGACGTATTTGTCAAGCATAGTTCGTGTATGATGCGTTTGCGAGAAATTTTGATTGACAGAAAGTTTGACAAGATGGCGGACGTTGTTTATGTCGACGTTTCGCCGCATATGTTTAGTGAAAAATTGTGTTATTACGACTTCTCTCACTTAATCGTGAGTTTCCACTGCAATGAAAACTACGATGAAGTATAAAAACAAAATAGCACTGACAATTACCAAAATGGTGGAGGTACCACATCTTTCCCAGCCATATATTACGCATGAAGAGGTTATGGACAAAAACAATATTTTACACAAACAATGACATGCAAGCAGAGTGGACAGCAATAAAAGAAATCCAATTTCTCCGGTTCTTCCGCGAATGATGTGGGCCTTATTTTTCGTCATTGCGGTATTTGAATGACCTGTCATTAGAGGGCCAAGTAGAACAGAATAAATTTTCGCATACTTGTGTCTTCTTTTTCTATGTAATGGTCAAGTAACGCTAAAGACGTTGTTAAACGTCTCACTGTCCATACGCAGAAAGTTGATGTAATCATCAGGATCTAAGTGAAACATTTTTCCAGTCGTATATTTCTCATTTTAAACCACTTCCTGGACCAGCGTCTTGTTTTCTTCTTCTTTAAATACAGTGCATGAGAGAATGTTAGAAATGCTTTGTCTGCATTTGTAGCCATTCCTACTAGTGTCAAAATACAACATACACGAAAATTGTCTCTTTCAGATTAACGTTAAATTGTCAAGCTTTCTTCGTATGTGCACGGACTTCTTTGACACATCAGTGGCTAGATAAAAGCGAACTTGACGGGCAAGTTTGCTCTTTTAGGAGGGGCGTCATGGGTAAATCTCTCATTTTAAGGTATTCCCTGGACCAGAGTCTCGTTTTGTTCTTCCTCTTGAAACGCAGTACCAAAGTGACTGCCAGTACAGCTTAGTCTGCATTTCTGGCCGTTCTCGCTATTTTCAAAATACCCACGAACACGAATAGCGTCTGCTTCAAAGTGAGGTGAAACTGACAAGCATTGTTTGAACTTGTACAGGCTCGCTTGCTAAATCCATGGCTAGATAAGACCGATTTTGTCAGACAGGTTTGATCGTTTACGGGGGCCTTTACACCACAACACGAACGGTTGCTTTTGGATTGCTACTGTGGCCGTTGATGAATGGCGTCACGTTGCATTCAGCGACGAATCGCTGTTCTGTGCTATGTCGGATGGCCATCTTCGGCGTTTATGGCGGCGGCCTGAGTATATGTTCCAGTCTTCCTATCTTTTGGAGAGGCACAACGGCGTTATTCCGCCGCGCGGGATTAGCCGTGCGGCCTAAGGCGCTGCAGTCTAGGTTTGTGCAGCTGGTCCCGGCGGAGGTTCGTGAGCTCCCTCGCGCATGGGTGTGTGTGTTTGTCCTTAGGGTAATTTAGGTTAAGTAGTGCATAAGCTTAGGAGCTGATGACCTTAGCAGTTAAGTCCCATAATATATCGCACACATTTGAACATTTTGGAGTTACTCCTGGCATCATGTTTTGCAGAGGCATCGGCTATGAGTTCAGGTCACAGAAGATAATGATTGAAGGAAGTCTGACAGCATAATGGTACGTCACGGACATCCGCTGTTTTCGTGTGGCACCCACCATGCCACAGTACCGTGGTGCCATCTTTCAACAGAACAGTGCTCGTCCACACACAGTACGTTTCTCTACGAACTGTCTGCGTGACGTTGAGGTAATCCCCTGGCCAGCAAAATCCCTAGATCTGTATCCGATAAAACATTTTTGGGACCATCTCGTACGTCAGAGCCATCCCACTTCCAGTATGCAGGATATCAAGGACCAGTTACCACAGTTGTGCGCCAACTTGCCTCAGCGGAGGAGACAATGGCTTTATGACACCCTCCTCGACCGATTTAATGGATGCGCCCACGTCAGAGGCTCAGGTGTGGTCAGCACAGCACGCACTACCAGGCAGCACCACAGGCGTCGATATATCGATAACCCTCTCCAGAGTCGGCGTATAGCCCATCGATTGCCGGACGGTCGCAGCGGTGGCGCCGCCAGAGAAGTTAAATGCGCCGGCGTCACGGCAAAGTGGGCAGTTCCAAGACAGCTCAACTACCGAGAAGACCGCCTTCTAATTGTGTACTTCGCGCTGCGTCATCTGCTTCTAGCGAGTCCACGCCAACCCTTCTTCAGCGAACATTCTAGTGGGACGAGATCTGTTTACTAACCAGCCTTAGCTTCTGGAATAATAATTGAACTTCAGGATCTGCCGCCTGAGACGATTTGGACAAAGTGCGTTCTTGTCGTTAATCATTATCCGTGTTTCAGTGTTCTCGTTCTCTTCTCACATATTTCCCCCGACGCACTATAAATAGATTCGGCCATCATCAATTATTTTGCTGTCCAAGTAGCGAAACTCATATCCTACTTTAAGTGTCTCGTTTACTAATCTGATTGCTTCAGCATCTCCTGATTTAATTAGACTAAATTCCGTTATCCTTGTTTTGCTCTTGGTGATGTTCATCTAATATCCTTCTTTCAAGATACGGTCCATTCCATTCATCTGCTCTTCCAAGTCTCTGACAGAATTACAATGTCATCAGCAAACTTCAAAGTTTTTATTTCTTCCCTTTGAACCTCAATTGCTACTCGAAATTTTTCTTTGATTTCCTTTACTGCATGCTCAATGTGCAGATTGAATGACACTGGGGTTAGGTTACAACCCTTCTCAACCACTGCTTCCCTTTCATGCCCCTCGACTCTTATAACTGTCATCTGGTTTCTGCACAAGTTTTAAATTCTAGCTCCCTGTATTTTACCCTATCTACCTTTAGAAATCCAAAGAGACTATTCCAGTCGACATTGTCAGAAGCTTTCTCTAAGTCTGCAAATGCTATGAACGTAGGTTTGCCTTTCCTTAATCTATTTTCTAAGATAAGTCGTAGGGTCAGTGTTGCCTCACGTGTTCCAACATTTCTACGGAATCCCAACTGATCTTCCCCGAGGTCAGCTTCTACCAGTTTTTCCATTCGTCTGTAAAGAATTCGCGTTAGTATTTTGCAGCTGTGACTTATTAAACTGATAGTTCGGTAATTTTCACATCTGTCAACACCTGCTTTCTTGGGATTGGCATTATTATATTCTTCTTGAAGTCTGAGGGTATTTCGCCTGTCTCATACATCTTCCTCACCAGATGGTACAATTTTTGTCATGGCTGGCTGTCCCAAGGCTATTGGTAGTTGTAATGGAATGTTGTCTATTCTTGGGGCCTTGTTTCGGCTTAGGTCTTTCAGTGCTCTGTCAAACTCTTCACGCAGTATCATGTCTCCCATTTCATCTTCATCTACATCCTCTTCCATTACCTTAATATTGTCCTCAAGTACATCGCCCTTGTATCGACCCTCTACAGGGTGAGTCACCTAACGTTACCGCTGGATATATTTCGTAAACCACCTCAAATACTGACGAATCGATTCCAGAGCGAACGTGAGGAGAGGGGCTAGTGTAATTGGTTAATACAAACCATAAAAAAATGCACGGAAGTATGTTTTTTAACACAAACCTACGTTTTTTAAATGGAACCCCGTTAGTTTTGTTAGCACATCTGAACATATAAACAAATACGTAATCAGTGCCGTTTGTTGCATTGTAAAATGTTAATTACATCCGGAGATATTGTAACCTAAAGTTGACGCTTGAGTACCACTCCTCCACTGTTCAATCGTGTGTATCGGAGAGCACCGAATTACGTAGGGATCCAAAGGGAACGGTGATGGACCGTAGGTACAGAAGAGACTGGAACAGCACATTACGTCCACATGCGAACACCTTTTAATTGGTCTTTTTCACTGACGCACATGTACATTACCATGAGGGGTGAGGTACACGTACACACGTGGTTTCCGTTTTCAATTACGGAGTGGAATAGAGTGTGTCCCGACATGTCAGGCCAATAGATGTTCAATGTGGTCGCCATCATTTGCTGCACACAATTGCAATCTTTGGCGCAATGAATGTCGTACACGCCGCAGTACATCTGGTGTAATGTCGCCGCAGGCTGCCACAATACGTTGTTTCATATCCTCTGTGGTTGTAGGCACATCATGGTACACATTCTCCTTTAACGTACCCCACGGAAAGAAGTCCAGAGGTGTAAGATCAGGAGAACGGGCTGGCCAATTTATGCGCCCTCCACGTCCTATGAAACGCCCGTCGAACGTGTACCTCACGCCTCATAGTAATGTACATGTGCGTCAGTGAAAAAGACCAATAAAAAGGTGTTAGCATGTGGACGTAATGTGCTGTTCCAGTCTCTTCTGCACCTAAGGTCCATCACCGTTCCCTTTGGATCCCTACGTAATTCGGTGCTTTCCGATACACACGATCGAACAGCGAAGGAGCGGTACTCAAGCGTCAACTTTAGGTTACAATATCTCCGGATGTAATTAACATTTTACAATGCAACAAACGGCACTGATTACGTATTTGTTTATATGTTCAGATGTGCTAACAAAACTAACGGGGTTCCATTTAAAAAAACGTAGGTTTGTGTTAAAAAACATACTTCCGTGCATTTTTTTATGGTTTGTATTAACCAATTACACTATCCCCTCTCCTCAAGTTCGGTCTGTGGAATCGATTCGTCAGTATTTGATGTGGTTTACGAAATATATCCAACGGTAATGTTAGGTGACTCACCCTGTATATACTCCTTCCACCTTTCTGCTTTCCCTTCTTTGCTTAGAACTGGGTTTCCATCTGAGCTCTTGATATTCGTACAAATGGTTCTCTTTTCTCCAAAGGTCTCTTTAATTTTCCTGTAGGCAGTATCTATCTTACCCCTAGTGAGATAAGCCTCTATATCCTTACATTTATCCTCTAGCCATCCCTGCTTAGCCATTTTGCACTTCCTGTCGATCTCATTTTTGAGACGTTTCCTTCTTGCCTGCTTCATTTACTGCATTTTTATATTTTCTCCTTTCATTAATTAAATTCAATATTTCTTCTGTTACCCAAGGATTTCTACTAGCCCTCGTCTTTTTACCTACTTGATCCTCTGCTGCCTTCACTACTTCATCCCTGAAAGCTACCCATGCTTCTTCTACTGTATTTATTTCCCCCATTCCTGTCAATTGTTCCCTAATACTCTCCCTGAAACTCTGTACAACCTCTGGTTTAATCAGATTATCCAGGTCCCATCTCCTTAAATTCCCACATTTTTGCAGTTTAATCTACAGTTCATAACCAATAGATTGTGGCCAGAGTCCACATCTGCCCGTGGAAATGTCTTACAATTTAAAACCTGGTTCCTAAATCTCTGTCTTACCATTATATAATCTATCTGATACCTTCTAGTATCTCCAGGCTTTTTCCATGTATACAACCTTCTTTCATGATTCTTGAACGAAGTGTTAGCTATGATTAAGTTATGCTCTATGCAAAATTCTACCAGGCGGCTTCCTCTTTCATTTCTTACCCCCAATCCATATTCACCTACTACGCTTCCTTCTCTCCCTTTTCCTACTACCGAATTCCAGTCACCCATGACTATTAAATTTTCATCTCCCTACACTACTGAATAATTTCTTTTATCTCATCATACATTTCGTCAATCTCTTCGTCATCTGCGGAGCTAGTTGGCATATAAACTTGTACTAATGTTGCAGGTGTGGACTTCGTCTCTATCTTGGCCACAATAATGCATTCACTATGCTGTTTGTAGTAGCTTACCCGCGCTCCTATTTTGTTCATTTATTATTAAACCTACTCCAGCATTACCCCTATTTGATTTTGTATTTATAACCCTGTATTCACCTGATCAGAAGTCTTGTTCCTCCTGCCACCGAACTTCACTAATTCCCAATATATCTAACTTTAACCTGACCATTTCCCGTTTTTAATTTTCTAACCTACCTGCCCGATTAATGGATCTGACATTCCACGCTCCGATCCGTAGTATGCCAGTTTTCTTTCTCCTGATAACGACGTCCTCTTGAGTAGTCCCAGCCCGGAGATCCGAATGGGGGACTATTTTACCTCCGGAATATTTTACCCAAGAGGACACCATCATCATTTAATCATACAGTAGAGCTGCATGCCCTCGGAAAAAATTACGGCCGTAGTTTCCCCTTGCTTTCAGCCGTTCGCAGTACCAGCACAGCAAGTCTGTTTTGGTTAGTGTTACAATGCCAGATCAGTCAATCATCCAGACTGTTGCCCCTGCAACTACTGAAAAGGCTCCTGCCCCTCTTCAGGAACCACACGTTTGTCTGACCTCTCAACAGATACCCCTCCGTTGTGGTTGCACCTACGGTGCGGCTATCTGTATCGCTGAGGCACGCAAGCCTCCCCACCAACGGTAAGGTCCATGCTTCAGGGGGGGGAGGGGGGGGGGATTTAAGTGATAGTTGGGTAATATTCACACCTGTCCGTACCTGCTTTCTTTGGTACTGGAATTATTATATTCTTCTTGAAGTCTGAGGGTGTATCACCTGTCTCATACATCCTGCACGTCAGACGGAAGAGTTTTGTAATGACTGGCTCTGCCAAGCCTCTCAGTAAATCTGACGGAATGTCGTTTACTCCCAGGGCCTTGTTTCTACTTAGGTCTTCCAGTGCTTTTCAAATCCTTCTCGCAATATCATATCTTCCTTCTCATCTTCATCTACGTCTTCTTACATTTTTATTATATTGCCTTTAAGTACATCTCCATTGCTTGGGACCTTTATATATTTCTTCCAACTTCTAGCTTTCCTATCGTTGCTTAGATCTGGTTTCCTTTCAGAGTTCTTGAAATTCATACAGCTGCTTCTCTTTTCTCCAAAGGCCTGTTTAATTTTTTTGTGGATGGTATCTATCTTTCCTCTAGTGATACACGCCTCTACGTCCTTACATTTGTTCTCTAACCATTCCTGCTTAGCCATTTCGCACTTCCTGTCAATCTCATTCTTAGACGTTCGTATTCCCTTTCGCCTGCTTCATTTACTTCATTTTATATTATCTCTTCTCATCAGTTAAATTCGATATCTGCTGTGTTATCCAAGGAGATCTACTAGGCCTTATCTTTTTACCTATTTGATCATCTACTGCTTTCAGTATTTCATCTTTCAAAGCTACCCATTCGTCTTCTACTGTATTCCTTTCCCGTCCTTCCGTCTCTCGTTTACTAATGTCCCCTATGAAAATCTCAAAAACCTCTGGTTCTTTCATCTTATTCAGGTCCCATCTCCTTAATTTCTTAGCTTTTTGCAATTTCTTCAGTTTTAATCCACAATTCATAAGCAACCCATTGTAGTCAGAGCCCACATCTGCCGCTGTAAACGTCTTATAATTTAAAATCTGGTTGTGAGATCTCTGTCTTCGCATTATACAATCAATCGAAAACTTCCTGCGTCTGCAAATCTCTTCCACGTATTCAACTTCATCCATGAATCTTAAACCAAGTACCAGCGACGATTAAATCGTGCTCTGGGCAACATTCTGCCTGGCGGCTTCCTCTTACATCTCTTTCCCCCACTATTTTTCCTTCTCTTCCTTTTCCTTCTATCGAATTCCAGTCCTGGATTACTATATTAAATCTTCGCCTCCCTTAGCTCCCTAAATAATTAGTTTTATCTCATCATACATTTCTACAACCTCTTCATCATCAGCAGATCTAGTTGGCTTATAAACATGTACTACTGTGGTGGGTGTGGACCTCGTGTCTATCTTGGCTACAATAAGCTGTACATTATGCTGTTCATAGTAGCTTATCCACATTTCTGTTTTCTAATTCATTAGTAAACGTACACCTGCGTGAGTCATATTTCCTTTTGTATTTCTAACCCTGTATTCCCCCTGCCACCGAACTTCACTAATTCCCTCTAAATCTAACTTTAACCTATCAATTTCGTTTTTAAATTTTCTGACCTACCTGCTCGACTAAGGCATATAACGCACCACGCTCCTATCCGTGGGACGCCAATTTTCTTTCTCCTACGTAGCATCGTTAGTCAACCGTCTTTGATGCATAATCAAAACGTCTTCGGTGCCGGGTTCGAATCCCGCCGCTGCTTAAATTTTTGTTAATAATATAGCATTGGCGGCCGAAGACTTCGGCATAAGAAGTCACCCCTCATTCTGCCAACGGCCTTGTCAGAGAGGGCGGAACAGAGGACAGAGGTTCAGGGCACTCTCTTGTCCTATGGGTGCGAAACTGCCACTAAAGGCGGAAGAATCAGCAATGATCAACGACATGAGGAGTGGAAGGTGTCCCTGAGAAAAAGATTGAATAATCAATGAAAGGATAACATTCTACGAGTCAGGGGGTGGAATATCAGAAGCTTGAATGTAATAGGGAAGCTAGAAACTCTAAGAATGAAAATGAAAATGTTCAAACTACATTTAGTGAGGGTCAGTGAAGTGAAATGAAAAGAAGACAAGGATTTCTGGTCAGATGAGTGTAGGGTAGTATCAACAGCAGCAGAAAATGGTATAGTGGCAGTAAAATTCGTTGTGGATAGAATGGTAGGAGAAAGAGTGTGTTACAGTGAACAGTTCAGAGATAGGATTGTTCTGATCAGAATCGACAGCAAACCAAAACCGACAATGGTAGTTCAGGTACATATGCCGACGTCGCAAGCTGAAGATGAAGAGATAGCAGAGCTCTGCTTCAAGACTGCTCGTGTCGCAGTTATAGTCATATGTTATTGGACACTTTCTTTGAGTGGTCAAGGCTGTACGCCTGGCTGCATAGGAAGGAGTTGAAGTTTGTGATGTCTGAAGATGGTAGTAATCCCGAAACGCGTAACATGTTCTAATAAAAGAGTCAATTGAACATCTCATGACTTTATTGCGATCGTACAGCATTGGTTGCCGATTATGAACTTAAGTCTTCCTTAGATTAATGCTGGGAAGAACTAAATTGTGCCGTGCACGCGCGACGTGTTCTCTAGTAGCGATTGCATGAGCGCTAGGTTTTCCTTCTAACCCCTTGCTGCGAGACCAGACGACGCTTGGCCACAAGTCTAGCCGGCCGAAGTGGCCGTGCGGTTAAAGGCGCTGCAGTCTGGAACCGCAAGACCGCTACGGTCGCAGGTTCGAATCCTGCCTCGGGCATGGATGTTTGTGATGTCCTTAGGTTAGTTAGGTTTAACTAGTTCTAAGTTCTAGGGGACTAATGACCTCAGCAGTTGAGTCCCATAGTGCTCAGAGCCATTTGAACCATTTTTTGAGCCACAAGTCTGCGCGCGTAAGCAGCGGTGGCCGGCATAACGGCGATGTTTGGCCACCTATATAAGATGACTGGCTGGCGGCAGTGACTGTTGAACGCCCACCTTGACCAGGGACGTGCGAGTGCTCCGTTTTGGCTGAACATTGTTGGAAGGCGATGGCCTCGCCTGTGGAGTGTTAGCGGCGTCGTCACGCAGGTTGCTAATTTAACTGGCAGCTACTCGGCTGTTGAAGGTAGTAACTCTGCTCGGGGGAACCGCTGCCTGTCCATATTGTCAATCCAATCACAGTGATGTCCTTTCATAACAGACATTAATTTTTTGCTTAATACCTACACGCTAGTCCTTTCGTGCCTTCTTGATATTTGTGTCATTTGTTTGGTCTGGTATTGTGAGTCAAAGGTGGTCATCGGTGTTTTCGCCAATTGTCGCAAGTGTGCTTCAAGTCGATTGTGTACCTGTCCGCAACTCGTGGTCTCGGGGTCTCGTTCTCGCTTCTCGAGCACGGAGTCCCTGGTTCGATTCCCGGCGGGGTCAGGGATTTTTCACCTGCCTCGAGATGACTGAGTGTTTGTGTTGTCTTCATCATTTCATCATCATTCATTAAAGTAGCGAGACTGGACTGAGCAAAGGTTGGGAATTTGTACGGGAGCTGATAACCGCGCAGTTCAGCGCCACACAAACCAAACATCATCATCATCTATTGTGTACCTGCCACGCTACTGAACGGCTTGGGCAACTTGTAGCGTGTTGAAGACGCTTTTGGAGTTTCACTATGTGAATTTCTTTCTGTGATTTTTTAAACTTCATACTTGCTAGTTTTTTTAAGGTGCCTCGTATTTTATTACCTTTTATTTAGTAATGTTACTTTAAAATCCGATTTGCAATCAAGACGGATTTTAAAGTAACATTATAAAATCACTGATTGCTGTTATCCCATAAGACATTATGTCTGTGTTTGCAAAAACTTTTATTTAGTGTTTTGCATTTTATCGAAAATTGTGTTTAAGTTGTCACCTCTACTCATACTAGTATTTCATTTAAATACTACTTAGCCCTTGGAGCTGGTCCAGTACACTTTATATTTTGAAGCTTGTGTTTTGACTTATATTTAAGAAGAGTAATGTTTAATTTTGTCTAAATGTGTTTCTTTCAGGACCGATGTCTGACAGCGACTTCACTGCGATGTTCACCAAACAGTATTGCAATACGTCTGTTAAAAGGTATCTATTTTGATAAGGCAACTGACCAGCTGATTTCATCAAGTTCACGTGTGACACTTTTTCTTGCACAAGTATTTACCTTGCTGCCAGCCAGGCCTTGCTCATTCTGTTTGTGTATTTGAGCGGGAACTGCCGTCGTTTGCTTCCCTGTCGCCCCGAGGGTGGTGGTTTACCTGACCATCTTTTGTTCGGTTACATAATTTGTCTAAATTGTCCGTGAATTTACGAACTTTTTTTAAATGGTTAAGAAAATATAAGAAATTCCACTTTGAGATGATCTCTAATATAAGTGCAGTGTCTTATTTGGTCGGCCATGTTCCTGTATATCTCGCTTTACATTTAATAAGATTTCTTGCGTTTAAGGGGAATTTCATTTAAATATTTCGTTTTGGCTTCATTGTGTTTAGTACGTTTTATTGGGTCATAAGCCATTCGGTGAACCTCCTAAGTATAATTATTGGTTTCAACATTTATGTTCTTAATCTCTTTGCACTTCTTAAAATGGTAGGCTTTCATCCTTGTGCCTTAAGCCGCTGGTGCAATAATTTTAGATTAGCCTTGCACTGTTACTTTTTGAATTTTACTGTACCTACTTGTACCTTAAATTATTTTGGGGTTTACTGATGAAACATATGTGTAATTAGGTCTTAATCGAATTCTGCAGTTCGTAAGTTTTGTATTTAATTTTCTTAAGTTTTCAGTCTATGAAAAAAGCCACAAGGCGATTACATATTTAGCAGTAGGTGCCATATATTTAGGTTGCAATTTGATGGGCCTTGACTTGTAAGTCATTGTACTGCTGCACTCCTAAGTTTTTGGCTTCGCTGTGCTTGTCACTTGACCTTAAGACAGTCTACTTGGTTGTTCTTGATCTGTACTCCTTGTTAACTACTTGTGTTGCAGGTTCAAAATATTAATTTTTTTCTTAAAGCGATCCCCTTGATGTATTTTTCTGATTGTACAGATTTTTATTGTTTTCAATACATTATAGCCCAAATATACTGTATCTGTGCTTCCAGTACGTTTCTACTATCCAACAAGCTCCTCAGTGCTTCATATATAGCATTTCATTATAAAATTTTCTCTTTACTTTTCTTTTGAAATACTTTTAATGGAAGGAGATGGATGAAGAGTAGTTATAAGAAAACTGAACACATAACTGATAAATTCGAAAAATCGTTCAAATGGCTCTCAGTACTATGGGAATTAACATCTGAGGTCATCAGTCCTCTAGACTTAGAACTACTTAAACCTAGCTAACCTAAGGACATCACATACATCCATGCCCGAGGCAGGATTCGAACCTGCGACAGCAGCAGCAGCGCGGTTCCGGACTGAAGCGCCAAGAACCGCTCGCCCACAGCGGCCGGTGACTAATAATTTCGAAATGGATACTCAGACAGATATTGCTTGTCAGAATTTCGTCTTTAGATTGTCATGACAGTTTGCAGAATAAATATTGATACTTAAGCGGACGCCGCAGGTGCTAAACTTAGCGTTCGCATCAAATAAGAACTTTTCCCACATTACTTCAGTCCAAACCGAGCGAGGTGGCACAGCGATTATCACATTGGACTCGCATTCGGGAGCACGCCGGTTCAAACCCGCGTCCGGCCATCCTGATTTAGATTTTCCGTGATTTCCCTAAATCGCTTCAGGCAAATGTCGGGATGGTTCCTTTGAAAAGGGCACGGCAGACTTCCTTCCCAATCCTTCCTTAATCCGTTGGGATCAATGACCTCGCTGTCTGGTCCCCTCCTCCAGACCAACCAGCCAACCAACTAACTTTTGTCCAAACGAATAGTCATACCAGAAGGTGCCCCAAAAAAATCATCCTCTGGGCACCATGTCCGCCATCCGCGTTGCTCTCTTACCGACCACGAACAACAGACTCTCCTTGCGGCATAACCTCTGGTAACCGTAGGCTTAGGTATCAATCAACGTATGTCCAGTTGTCCACAGACGCTCCCTGTGGCAAATATAACGAATAAAATAGATTTGGCACACATACAACTTGTTATCTGTTAATAAGAGATAAGAGCTGTGGGGCTAAGACTCATCTACCTATCAAAGGGGTGAGGGTGGGGTGAAAAATGAGTGTAACGCCGCAGACTATATTCAACCATTATTTGAGAATCTTATCAACTTGCCACTGACTTTGCTCCTAATTTCAAAAATTTATGGAACTTTTTCTCGCTGATACCCTCCACAAAATTATAGAAGGTAAAAAGCTTATCGCTTACCACATTTTTGATGTTCATGCGGTAACACTGCCACATCAGGTATGACTTTAAATTTGTAACTTCTTTACTATTAACTCTATTCGCAGTACATTTTGCAGACAGTATTCATATATACCACTTAATGTACTTGCAAAATTATATTTTCATACAACACATAATTCAGGAGATTATGGTCTTAAGCACTGAGAAGCGTAAAAAACTACCACATCATGCGTCAAGTCTTAATTTACTACTTGTTTACTACTAATAGTACAATTGTGTCTCTGCACGACGTATAGTTCAGAAATTATAGCGTCATTAACACTGAGCTGCGTGAAGACGGAACTACAGGGTGTAATTGGCTAGACATGCAGGTGAACTAGTGTAAAAATATGTATGATTATGTTAACTATATGTGAAATGTACACTCCTGGAAATGGAAAAAAGAACACATTGACACCGGTGTGTCAGACCCACCATACTTGCTCGGGACACTGCGAGAGGGCTGTACAAGCAATGATCACACGCACGGCACAGCGGACACACCAGGAACCGCGGTGTTGGCCGTCGAATGGCGCTAGCTGCGCAGCATTTGTGCACCGCCCCGCCGTCAGTGTCAGCCAGTTTGCCGTGGCATACGGAGCTCCATCGCAGTCTTTAACACTGGTAGCATGCCGCGACAGCGTGGACGTGAACCGTATGTGCAGTTGACGGACTTTGAGCGAGGGCGTATAGTGGGCATGCGGGAGGCCGGGTGGACGTACCGCCGAATTGCTCAACACGTGGGGCGTGAGGTCTCCACAGTACATCGATGTTGTCGCCAGTGGTCGGCGGAAGGTGCACGTGCCCGTCGACCTGGGACCGGACCGCAGCGACGCACGGATGCACGCCAAGACCGTAGGATCCTACGCAGTGCCGTAGGGGACCGCACCGCCACTTCCCAGCAAATTAGGGACACTGTTGCTCCTGGGGTATCGACGAGGACCATTCGCAACCGTCTCCATGAAGCTGGGCTACGGTCCCGCACACCGTTAGGCCGTCTTCCGCTCACGCCCCAACATCGTGCAGCCCGCCTCCAGTGGTGTCGCGACAGGCGTGAATGGAGGGACGAATGGAGACGTGTCGTCTTCAGCGATGAGAGTCGCTTCTGCCTTGGTGCCAATGATGGTCGTATGCGTGTTTGGCGCCGTGCAGGTGAGCGCCACAATCAGGACTGCATACGACCGAGGCACACAGGGCCAACACCCGGCATCATGGTGTGGGGAGCGATCTCCTACACTGGCCGTACACCACTGGTGATCGTCGAGGGGACACTGAATAGTGCACGGTACATCCAAACCGTCATCGAACCCATCGTTCTACCATTCCTAGACCGGCAAGGGAACTTGCTGTTCCAACAGGACAATGCACGTCCGCATGTATCCCGTGCCACCCAACGTGCTCTAGAAGGTGTAAGTCAACTACCCTGGCCAGCAAGATCTCCGGATCTGTCCCCCATTGAGCATGTTTGGGACTGGATGAAGCGTCGTCTCACGCGGTCTGCACGTCCAGCACGAACGCTGGTCCAACTGAGGCGCCAGGTGGAAATGGCATGGCAAGCCGTTCCACAGGACTACATCCAGCATCTCTACGATCGTCTCCATTGGGGAATAGCAGCCTGCATTGCTGCGCAAGGTGGATATACACTGTACTAGTGCCGACATTGTGCATGCTCTGTTGCCTGTGTCTATGTGCCTGTGGTTCTGTCAGTGTGATCATGTGATGTATCTGACCCCAGGAATGTGTCAATAAAGTTTCCCCTTCCTGGGACAATGAATTCACGGTGTTCTTATTTCAATTTCCAGGAGTGTATAAGAGATGCACGTACATGGGCGAAGCTGCGGATAAAAAGCATCTCCTAATCCCCTGAATACATAACAAGCAAATTTTGTACACATATTACTTACTCTCCGGGAAGAAATAGCCTGGGAGTAAGGACCACCAACCTGCCGTTAGGGTGCGGGTGGTAACGTGGTAATGGACGGTGAAGGGGGGAGAAGGACAGAGAGGCGGAGGAGAAGGAGGAGGAGGAGGAGATAATGGAGAGAGAAAGGGGGACGAGAGGATGAAGAGAGAAGGAGGGCGTGAGACATAGAGGGTAGGAGGAGACTGACAGAGAAAGAAGAGAGGAGGAGATAACAGGGAAAGGAGGGAGAATAAAATGGAGGAAGGGGGGAAGAAGACATGGGCAGAGATAGAGGGAAGGGAGACAGGGATTGTAGTAAAAGTAGACCCGGGCAACACCGCTTACTCATCGAATGTTTAAAGTAATTGCGAGGCTATTACTTTACAGGCTTCAGAGAGACTCGCCAACAAACGTAATACAAATCCAAGCAAACTCATGTAAGATGAAATAGCGATAACTAAGGAAAAAAGAACGCACATCTTAATTTTAGTACCACCACTGTCGAAACCATAAAGATCAATTGCTTCCGTCACAGATATGGAGAAAAGTTAAATTGTTTTGTCCTCGTATGAGGAGTATTTGCCGGATCGGCCTGCTATGCTCTTAGATGGAGTACCGACCGGAGGCGGTGCCACTGTGGGAACGCAGCTCGCAGCTCAGAGCGGCTCTCCAGAATCGCAGACGGGGTTGGCCGCCGGCCAGTCTGCTACTAGCTGGCTGTTTGCTCAGGGCCGCCGTGTTTGGAGTGTCCATTCTCAGTACGAACGAGGCACTTAGCCTCTCAGACGACAGCGCCAACAGTTTCGACCCAGGCCCCGCAAGAGTTACCACCCGGCACAGCACTCTAAGTCTAGCTCCGAGGCGGTAGTGGGTCTACATAGGAAACTGCACTTCGCACTGCAACTACCTCATCTGAAGTTATTCGCAGCCTTTTTTTTATAGTCAACTAGGGGACACTATTTTCTCTAAGGCTGCTAATACTGTACGATTTGTCGCGTTTATGTTGTAGACCCAGGTAACTTTCTGTCCAGAACTTAAATAAGATTTGTAGCAAGCATACATCGTTTTGCTACAAGGGGAACATTAACCATGGATGTCTTTATTGAAACTTGGTTCGTTTCGTTAGATGAACGGAAGTACGACTTTTTCCATAGTACAATACACAGGGTGATTATAATTAAACTATCAGAACGCTGTAGAAATAACAACACTGGTCACAATGATGTCAAATTGCAACGGAATACTATCGGAGGAGGAGGAGGAAAACATATGGCAGAAGAAAGAAAATAGTGTGAACATTGATTAATAGATGGCGCTGTATGTGTCAGAATACGTAAATGAAAACACCTGTCATGCGCACGACCCATTGAAGTTGGTATAAACACGCCTGCTACACGGCTTTTCCACCTATCCCCTCTGCGACGTTCTCCATGACTGTCTCAGTGCAGGATCGCGCTCTGCTTGTAAAGCTGTATTACAAATGGTTCAAATGGCTCTTAGCACTATGGGACTTAACTGCTGAAGTCATCAGTCCCCTAGAACTTAGAACTACTTAAACCTAACTAACCTAAGGACAACACACACATCCATGCCCGAGACAGGATTCGAACCTGCGACCGCAGCGGTCGCGCGGCTCCAGACTGTAGCACCTAGAACCGCTCGGCCATTCCGGCCGGCGCTGTATTACAAGAATGATGACTGTGCACACGTCGCTCTGTAGAAGGGTTTGAAAAAAGACGTTGGTTCGATGATATCCGTGGGTATACAGAAAATGATTCGGAAATTCGAAAAGACGGGTTCTTTTGGTGTGCAAGGTGTGTAGAGGGAGGAAAGGAATTTATTCGACGTGAGCGGAAGCAGTGGCCATAGCAGTGCAGGAGGAGACGAGTGGTGGTGTGCAAACGTGTAATACACAGAGAATTGCCCGAACATTGGACATACCCGTGAGTACGGTTGTAAAATCCTACGAAACACCCTTCTTTACTATCCATTCAAAATTTCCCACGTGCACATGATGCTTCCTGTTGACCTGCCAGCAAGAGAGACCTTTGCTTTAGAATTTCTTGCTCGCATGGAAGTGGACAATGATTGGCCGTGGAAGATTTTGTGGACAGACGAAGCCCACTCCCATCTGACTGGATATGTCAGTACAGAATTGTCGAATATGAGCAACAGAAAATCCACTCGCAAATCATTCAGTAGCACTTCATCCTGAAAAAGTCACTGTGTGGTGCGGGTTTACGGCAGTATTTATCATAGGGCCATATGTTTTCGAATAGGCAGGTGCGTCCGGTCCTGTTACCTGTAACTGTACTGCTAAGCGCCATGAGTGTCGTTTGCGCAGCCAAGTCATTCCAGCTCTCCAACAGCGTGGATGTGTGGATGGGATCATTTTTATGCAAAATGGCGCAGCTCTGCACATTGCAAATCCAGTTAAGCAGCTGCTGAAGCGCCATTTCGGAAATGCTAGAATTATCAGCCGCCATTTCCCTACAGCCTGGCCATCCCGTCACCTGATCTTAATCCGTGTGACTTCTGGATGTGGGGCTATCTGAAAGATGTTCTGCTCAGTGTTCGGATTGCAAACTTAGCTGCATTGAAGGCACGGATTGCGCAACACATTCTGAACGTGACCCCGGAAACGCTTCGATCAGTTGCGGAACATGCTGTTTCTCGATTTCAACTTGTTGCAGAGAACGGTGAACAGCATACTGAACATGTTTTGCGCAAGGCACACGGAAATTTAACGCCAAACATACACCTTAGGCATTGTTGTATGATTCATTTGTAGTCGACCACCACTAAATTATGATACTTACAGCGCCATCTATTGCTTCATTTTGTAACTATTTATTTTTCTTCTGACATACGTTTTCCCCCTTCTCCGATAATATTCTGACCAGTGGTGTTATTTCTACAGCGGTTTGAAAGTTTAACTCTAATTATAATCACCCTGTATATTTTTATTCGAGAATCCACTTTTTCTCCTCAGGACCTGTTCAAAACAGTATCATTGCACCGTTCATTATTAAAACTACAATAAAAAGCATGACTTATCTCTCCTGTACGAGGGGTACCACGGTAACCTGCTGAAGTTGCCAGTAAACAAACGGAAACACATTCAGTCAACATTCTTCAGTTGAGTATTTATGTGAGTACAACGAACAGCAATGGAAAGAAAGTAGTAAGGCTATACAAGGTGACAGAAAAGTCTGTTACTATTTTAAAATTCAACACAGTCGGAATAATATATGTAGTGAAATAAAAATTTACACTCATGCTTTAAATGACATGGGGTTTTATTGAAACCGAAACAATCAGCACAAAATGACCAAGAGCTGACGTTTCATATGATACACAAGCAGTAATAGCATAACAGTTAATTTTAGCAAAGACGACGCTCTTCATAATGAATGCTCCACGTGTCACCAATAATTCATCAACAGTACTTGTAATAGAAATGAGCGTTTGGCGTCATTGGCCGGGAGGCCCCTTACGGGGCATGTCCGCCCGCCTTGCTGCAGGTCTTATTACACTACTAGCGATTAAAATTGCTACACCAAGAAGAAATGCAGATGATAAACGGGTATTCATTGGACAAATATATTATACTAGAACTGACATGTGATTACATTTTCACGCAATTTGGGTGCATAGACCCTGAGAAATCAGTACCCAGAACAACCACCTCTGGCCGTAATAACAGCCTTGATACGCCTGGGCATTGAGTCGAACAGAGCTTGGATGGTGTGTACAGGTACAGCTGCCCATGCAGCTTCAACACGATACCACAGTTCATCAAGAGTAGTGACTGGCGTATTTTGACGAGCCAGTTGGTCGGCCACCATTGACCAGACGTTTTCAGTTGGTGAAAGATCTGGAGAATGTGCTGGCCAGGCCAGCAGTCGAACATTTTCTGTATCCAGAAAGGCCCGTATAGGACCTGCAACATGTGATCGTGCATTAACCTGCTGAAATATAGGGTTCCGCAGGAATCGAATGAAGGGTAGAGCCACGGATCGTAACACATCTGAAATGTAACGTCCACTGTTCAAAGTGGCGGCAATGCGAACAAGAGGTGATCGAAACGTGTAAGCAATGGCACCCCATACCATCACGCAGGGTGATACGCCAGTATGGCGATGACGAATACACTCTTCCAATGTGCGTTCACCGCAATGTCGCCAAACACGGATGCGACCATCATGATGCTGTAAACATAACCTGGATTCTTCCGAAAAAATGACGTTTCCCATTCGTGCACCCAGGTTCGTCGTTGAGTACAACATCGCAGGCGCTCCTGTCTGTGATGCAGCTTCAATGGTAACCGCAGCCATGGTCTGCGAGCTAATAGTCCATGCTGCTGCAAACGTCGTCGAACTGTTCGTGTAGATGGTTGTTGTCTTGCAAACGTCCCCATCTGTTGACTCAGGGATCGAGACGAGGCTGCACGATCCGTTACAGCGATGCGGATAAGATGCCTGTCATCTCGACTGCTAGTGATACGAGGCGTTCCGTATTACCCTCCTGAACCCACCGATTCCATATTCTGCTAAAAGTCATTGGATCTCGACCAACGCGAGCAGCAATGTCGCGATACGATAAACCGCAATCGCGATAGGCTCCTCCTTACACGAGGCATCACAACAACGTTTCACCAGGCAACGCCGGTCAACTGCTGTTTGTGTATGAGAAATCGGTTGGAAACTTTCCTCATGTCGGCACGTTGTAGGTGTCGCCACCGACGCCAACCTTGTGTGAATACTCTGAAAAGCTAATCATTTGCACATCACAGCATCTTCTTCCTGTCGGTTAAGTTTCACGTCTGTAGCACGTCATCTTCGTGGTGTAGCAATTTTAATGGCCAGTAGTGTACATTCGACGCCACATTGGGCGACGTGCGGGCTGGATGGGGATGAAATGATGATGAAGACAACACAACACCCAGTCCCTGAGCGGACAAAATCCCCGCCCCAGCCGGGAATCAAACCCGAGCCCCTTAGGATGGCAGTCCGTCACGCTGACCATTCAGCTATGGGGGCGGACAACAGTACCTGTAGTTAAGCGACAATGTTGCGAACGTAACTGTACAGCATATCGGTACGAATGGTGAGAAATTGCCGTAGGATGTTGTCTTTTAGCACCAATAAAGAAGTCGAACGATGCGATAGACTTGCGACTACAGATAATCTCACAAGCAATAATCACATGGATTAAGGTCTGGGTAATTGGGAGGCCAATCACTACGGATGTGCCGGGTCAGCACTCGCCAAACGATGTGCCCAAGAGATCTTTCACATGTGGAGAAACGTGATGGAACGCTGCCTTGCATTGGAGTCGTACCTTCCAGCAGGTGTTTATTGTACTTCGTGACCATTTTCTTGACATCGCTAATTACATTTCAACTTTTACACGAAACACACTTTCACGTAACATGGTTTCGAAGATATTGCCTCTAAACCTAATATGCCAAATTAGCTTTCGGTGTTTGCTTTACCTCTTAAAAGTGAAATTGGCAGAAACGAAAAAATATGTACTGCATTATTTTAACCCATCTACATACCCACTAAGTTCCATTAAGATCGTTGATTTACATTAAAATACTAACCAGTCTTGATCAGAATGATTTATTAAAAATTAATTATCACACGTCCAAATGGTAACCGGTTTCGGTTTTATCAGAACTCATCTTCAGAGCATGTATCAAGTGTACACTACACCTCCGGTATGTTTACGATGTAATGCTTCACTGTAGACCTGATCCCATTTGGTTTGCATTGGACTGCACCACGTGCCGTTAACAAGGACACCGCGCGGTGTTTATAAAGCGTTGACAAGGAGCATTAACTGCTCAGATATTTTAAGCGCGGTATCCCATATACCACCGCTACCAAATACCGGCCAATCTGTAGGTTGTAAAACAATAAACTGGTAGCCAAGATCGCAGGAATTCTTTTTATTCCATGATTACCGACACAAACAAGGAAGGAGAGTAGTTGCGATGGACGCTGGCAAGAATCCAAAATGGTCTGTACATAACACTTGCAGATTAATAGAACACATTATTTCTAAAAAGGAAAGAAACGTAACTTCTCGTTATGAGGTGGCTTGCTGTGCTTCCTGTGCCTCCTACACGTAATTAATTTACAAACTATTACTACTCGCAGATCGCAGGCTAAATATCGTCTTCCTGTTACTCAGTACTGATGCCCACCCGACCAATGATAGGCGGCTGGTTAAGTAAGCGTTGACAGGGGCCGCTGCACTCCGTCCCTAGAGGTTCGGCACTGCCCGCTCTTTTCTTTGGAGCACGGGTCAGCGCTTCTTTATGCTGTTTCGCGACGCTACGCTGGTCCGTGTGTCATGCTTTATGACTGCACACACTCTTTAGGACTGCACACATTGTACGAAGGACGTCTGGAAAGGCTGTGCAAAGTCTGAGAGATGGCACCACCGGCGCGTACAGAGGTCATGTTTAGTTAGTAGCATCTTTGGAAAGAACGAACACCAAGTTTCAGCCAAGCTTCTCTATTTCTTTGTGTTTGTCATTCGTGTGAATCAAGGAAGTCGAGTGATTGTCAAAAAATGGATGAAAAAGAATTTCGTGTGGTGATTAAACATTACTTTATGAAAGGGAAAACGCCTCAGGAGACTAAAGAGAAGCTTTATAAACGTTACGGGACGCTGCACTTTCGGTTACAATAGTTTATAAGTGGTTTCAAAATTTTCGGAGTGGTCATATGGGCACAAGTGATGCTGAACGTTCTGGACGCCCTGTGGAGATTACGAATCCAGAAATCATTGATAAAATCCATGATATGGTGATGGATGACAGAAGAGTTAAGGAGCGTCAGATTGCTAGTGCTGTGGGCATCTCGAATGGAAGGGTACATAATATTTTGCATAAACATTTGTACATGAGAAAGTTATCCGCAAGATGGGTTCCGCGATTGGTCACGCTTGACGAAAAACGGAATCGTGTGAAGTGTTGCAAGGATGGTTTGCAGCTGTTCAGGAAGAATGCGCCGGACTTTAAGCGTCGTTTCGTCACTGTGGATGAAACATGGATACATTACTATACTCCTGAGATTAAAAGAACAGTCTAAACAATGGGTTACCAAGGAAGAATCTGAACCAAAAAAAGTCGAAGACCATTCCTTCGGCCGGAAAGGTTATGGCGACTGTCTTTTGGGATTCGCAAGGGATAAATCCTCATCGACTATCTGAAAAGGGTAAAACTATTACAGGCGCATATTATTCATCGTTATTGGACCGTTTGAAAACCGAGCTGCAAGAAAACCGCTGGCGATTGGACAGCAAAAAAGTCCTTTTCCATCACGACAATGCACCAGCACACACCTCAGCAGTTGTGGTAGCAAAATTAATGGAAATAGGATTCCAAATCGTTTCACATCCCCCCATATTCTCCAGACTTGTCTCCCTCGGACTACTATTTGTTCCCCAATTTGAAGAAATGGCTGGCGGGACAAAAATTTTATTAAAACGAGGAGGTGATTGCAGCAACTAATAGCTATTTTGCACACTTGGATAATTCGTATAATTCGGAAGGGATCAACAAATTAGAAAAGCGTTGGACGACTAAAAGGAGACTATGTCGAAAAATAAAAAAGGTTTACCCCAAACCGTAAGTACTTTTTAATTTCGCACGGACTTTTCAAACGGCCCTCGTACACCGCCTCATGCAGCTGTCTGGCGGTGGAGAGGGAGACGGGGGATGGCAGCGAAAACCCGCACGCAGCCGCGTCACAAGCAGCCCGACTGTTGCCTGGTAACCCGTGAGCACCGCTTTTATTAACTCACACTTAAAGAACCACACTTAGCTGGACTTTTATGACAGAGAGAGTGCTGAGTGGGCCTGTCCGCCGTTCTGCTCGTATGAGCTGGCTCACGCTCACACAACTTCCTTGAACAGACCGGCTCGTGGCGACAGATGGTGGTGAAAGGATAGGTGAACATAAAGGAGGTAAGTTGGGAAGAACATGGTAGCTTCACTAGCACTTATCGCTGATAACGTGACATACGGAGATACACCGCTTCACGGTGGCTCAATAATGCGCTTCAGAGCAAATTTATTTTCTGAGTCTGTTGCCTTAGTGGTAAATGTCAATCAAATGAATCTTTCATCTATTCTGATGAAGAGAAGAACATCAGGCAGCCAGGTACGAATCACAATGTTTCTTACGCCAGTTGCGGATGCATGATAAATGCCGTTTTAGGAAGAAATTTAAATTGACATAATCCTGTATTTCGTGATCATTTTAGCCAGCGGTAAACAAAACATAAAGTACGTCAATGGCTATAACTTGATTTGTTTTTCACTATACCGTCAATGGCTGGAATCACATTCTGACCATTGCTGATTCGCAGGCACGTTTTTAAAGTGAAGTCTCTCACTGAACGTGCAGCACTAAAGTATTGCCCAGTGGTGTTGTTGTGTCTGATCTTAACTATGAAGTTATTAAATCGGTTATATACTACCGGGTAGTTGTAATTACGGTGCTGCTACTCACATAGGCAAAGCGAAATCGATTTACGCTGAAAAAAAAATTAGTTCCAGTTGTGGCATACAGTTGCAAATCTAATACTGTACACTTGTTGTATTAAGGCCTGACATACACGCTGCCATTTGACAAGCTATAATGTGACTGAACAGTATGACTATCAAGAGGAGAGACTGTGGGCTGTTCGTAAAACTGTTTTATGTGAACGATAGCAATTACAACGCTGAATTGAGAATGCATCGCCGACTATAATGTCTGAAAAGAGTCCCAGTGTCAGAAAATGGTTTGAAGACGATAATAGCGAAATTTAAAAACAGGGGTGAGTTTGGTGTGGTAACGGGCAGAGGAAGGGGACCCACTGAACCACTGAAAAGGCGCACATCCTGGTGCAAAATGACGTCCCGATACACCTGACCTGTTACAGTTCCTCTGTCAAAGACATGCAGGGGTGTAAGTGCACCAATCATAGTCCCACCCCACTCCATCAAACCACGACCTCCATTGACGCCTCTTTCTAGTGTCGGAAGTTCCATGCGGCTTTTCGCGGATGATGCTGTAGTATACAGAGAAGTTGCAGCATTAGAAAATTGTAGCGAAATGCAGGAAGATCTGCAGCGGATAGGCACTTGGTGCAGGGAGTGGCAACTGACCCTTAACATAGACAAATGTAATGTATTGCGAATACATAGAAAGAAGGATCCTTTATTGTATGATTATATGATAGCGGAACAAACACTGGTAGCAGTTACTTCTGTAGACTATCTGGGAGTATGCGCGCCGAACGATTTGAAGTGGAATGATCATATAAAATTAATTGTTGGTAAGGCGGGTACCAGGTTGAGATTCATTGGGAGAGTGCTTAGAAAATGTAGTCCATCAACAAAGGAGGTGGCTTACAAAACACTCGTTCGACCTATAGTTGAGTATTGATCATCAGTGTGAGATCTGTACAAGATCGGGTTGACAGAGAAGATAGGGAAGATCCAAAGAAGTGCGGCGCGTTTCGTCACAGGGTTATTTGGTAACCGTGATAGCGTTACGGAGATGTTTAATAAACTCAAGTGGCAGACTCTGCAAGAGAGGCGCTCTGCATCGCGGTGTAGCTTGCTCGCCAGGTTTCGAGAGGGAGCGTTTCTGGATGAGGTATCGAATATATTGCTTCCCCCTACTTATACCTCCCGAGGAGATCACGAATGTAAAATTAGAGAGATTCGAGCGCGCATGGAGACTTTCCGGCAGTCGCTCTTCCCGCGAACCGTACGCGACTGGAACAGGAAATGGAGGTAATGACAGTGGCACTTAAAGTGCCCTCCGCCATACGCCGTTGGGTGGCTTGAGGAGTATAAATGTAGATGTAGATGTAGATGTAGACACTAAGGGGTTGGTATTTGGTTCCTGGTTCACGCCAGATGAAAACCCGTGGAGAAGCTCTGTTCAGACTATACCTGGGCTCGTCCGTGAGCGTAACCTGGGACCACTGTTCCAATGACCATGTACTGTGTTCTTGACACCAGGTTTTACAGGCTCTCCTGTGACCAGGGGTCAGTGGAATGCACCTTGCAGGTCTCCGGGCGAATAAACCATGTCTGTTCAGTCGTCTGTAGACTGTGTGTCTGGAGACAACTGTTCCAGTGTCTGTGGTAAGGTCCCGAACAAGGCTACCTGCAGTACTCATAGCCGGCCGCAGTGGCCGATCGGTTCTAGGCGCTACAGTCTGGAACCGCGCGACCGTTACGGTCGCAGGTTCGAATCCTGCCTCGGGCATGGATGTGTGTGATATCCTTAGGTTAGTTAGGTTTAAGTAGTTCTAAGTTCTAGGGGACTGATGACCTTAGCAGTTAAGTCCCATAGTGCTCAGAGCCATTTTTTTGCAGTACTCAGAGGCTGTCTGGGGGCACTGAAGGTGCGATATCGGTCGTCTTGTGGTGTTGTACCCTGCGTACGTCCAGTGCTATAGCGTCTGGACATGTTTCCTGTCTGCTGGAATCGTTGCCATAATCTTGAGATCACAATTTGTGGCACACGGAGGGCCCGAGCTACGACCTGCTGTGTTTGACCAGCCTCCAATCGCCCTAGAATTCTACGCCTCATAACGTCATCAATATGTGTTCTTTGAGCCATTTTCAACACACAGTCACCATTAGCACGTCTGAACATGTCTGCACACTTACTCACTGCACCGTACTCGGACATGCACCAACACACCTCTGCATATGTGGACTGCTGCCAGCCGGCCGGAGTGGCCGAGCGGTTCTAGGCGCTACAGTCTGGAACCGCGCGACCGCTACGGTCGCAGGTTCGAATCCTGCCTCGGGCATGGATGTGTGTGATGTCCTTAGGTTAGTTAGGTTTAAGTAGTTCTAAGTTCTAGGAGACTGATGACCTCAGATGTTAAGTCCCATAGTGCTCAGAGCCATTCGAACCATTTTGACTGCTGCCAGCGCCACCGTGCGACGACCGTATGGTCATATCCCGAGGTGATTTAAACCCGCAAACCGCCCACCAGAGCGTTGTTTCATCATGTATCAGCATTATCCTTAATTTACGAGCTTGAGTATATTTTACAGTCGTACTCGTACAAGAGCCAGATAGTGCAACAACTGAAACGTCATGATCCGCAGCAATGTTTTGAATTTTCTCTTCGTTTTCTGGCGCGGACAGAAGTCGATGACATGTTATCGGCAATATTCTACAGAAAGACGATGCACATTATACACTACATACTCTAGCGCATACACAAAACTGCCGAATGTGGGGCACCGATAAACCGTGTGTTGTTCTCGAAGAGCCACTGTACTCGTTTGGTGCGGATTCACAAGCGCCGTTATTCTCGATCCGTTCTTCTTTGATGAGAATACACCCAAAGGGCCTGTCAGGTGGACAGCGACGTCTGGACATTGTCGAGACCTCCTTGTATAGCATGTGATTTCTGCTGTGGAAGAGTGCAATTTGGAAACCAGTGTTTTCACGGAAGACTCACGTCGTTCGCCCAGTGAAACGTCTGCTTAATGCAACATACCTCGATAGCGTTATCTTCAGAGTTATTTAGATGCACGATTTTCGATGTCAACACCATTTACTCGCGTAAGCAGTAACGCCCTTTTTATTTCGTGAATGGTTCCAGATGTCGAAATGAACTTTTCAGAAAAGGGGCTCGTATATTGGTTTTGTAGTCAATATTCTCAAGTCCTGTAGCAAGAGAAATAATGAAAGGCATTGGTTTCTTAACGGAACTCAGGACTTTTTTAACGGAAATCCAAATCTGTTCAAACAACGGGATAGTAATAAGTGGCTTGTTAATGTTAATATTGGAACTTTTCGGATATGTATCCAAGAAATGGCTAAGACTGAAAAGCCAGAATCGCTGTCATTTTCCACTTTTGGATATAACTCTTTTTATTGCGCTGCATCAGATTCGGCCTTTGTGCAACTGTCAAGTATCTGCAAAAATGTAATACAAAGTACTAACAAGGAATCCCTTGAGTACGAGGTCGCAAAGGCCCCTGATGTTTACAGCATTCGACGCCCCACATATCGTCTATCATGCAACCACAATATTGGCTGCTATTGTAGGGTAGAGATAACGGCGTGAAAAAAGGAAGTTTTAGATCGTTATACTCGATTTACTGTACTAGGAGGACACACTCTTAGCTATATAAATCCCACTGTGATGTCAATGTCCACTCAAGATTACACGCCATAACATGGGGTATCACTATCGATAAGTGCTGCTCAAAAAAATGGTTCAAATGGTTCTGAGCACTATGGGACTCAACTTCTGAGGTCATTAGTCCCCTAGAACTTAGAACTAGTTAAACCTAACTAACCTAAGGACATCACAAACATCCATGCCCGAGGCAGGATTCGAACCTGCGGCCGTAGTGGTCTTGCGGTTCCAGACTGCAGCGCCTTTAACCGCACGGCCACTTCGGCCGGCGATAAGTGCTGCTGATTTACGCAAGTTTTACTCCGTTACCTGCACGCCACGTTCACTGACTTCAACCTACAGTAAAAATTCAAATCTACATATCATGTACTTGTGTCATTGATAACAGTCATTGACTGTTACCCTCAAGAATGTCCGCCCCTGGTAGGTGAGTGCTGCCGGCACGGTAGCTCAGCGTGTTCGGTCAGAAAGCAGCTGGCCTCTGTAATAAAAAAACTGAGTGCAAGGACCAACAAACGAACTTGAAGGGATGTCATGTGACGTCCGCAACGACCCAACACAACGAAAAAAAAAAAAAGGGGGGGGGGGGGGGGGGGTCAGCGAAACGGAATGTCATACGGCCCGGGTTCGATTCCCGGGTTCGATTCCCGGCTGGGTCGGAGATTTTCTCCGCTCAGGGACTGGGTGTTGTTTTGTCCTTATCATCATCGTCATTTCATCCCCATCGACACGCTAGTCGCCAAAGTGGCGTCAACTCGAAAGACTTGCACCAGGTGAACGGTCTACCCGACGGGAGGCCCTAACCATACGGCATTTCCATTTTATCATCATGAATGACTTAGCCTTGCAGGTATGTTAGTTTTTTTTTTTTAAAAAAGAAACTGTTTCTATTCCGTGATATGACTTCATGTCTTATATGTATATGAATACCCACAGACTGCTAACTTATTTTATGTGCTATTGTTCGCCTATTATATTTTTCTTAGTACTTTTGTAACTGTTCAGTTATATCCGTTTCCTTCGTCCTCCCTAAAACATTAATTCCAAATTTAAGGCTCAGATATTGTTTCAAACGAGTGCTGACTAACAGGAGAAAGTGGAAAGAAATCTTTATTATTAATCATTTTCTGAAAATATGTTGTAATCAAAGAACGTCCGTCCGCCACGCTTCATCACCTTCCAGGGTATAGAGTGTCCTGAAGACCAATGCAGATGCTGTGGATGCGAGGGCCAATGGTCTGGAATAAGAGACACGATGCCCACGACAAGCTGTTGTTTTCTGAAGAATGAAGACTGAAAACTGTTTGTACAGAGTCACTGTTTTCCATCCGCTCTGGACTGACGACTTATTATTGCGCCAGGCTCTTGCTTTTTCAGAGAAAAAAAAAAAAAAACAGAACATCTTGAACGACTAGAGATAGGATGTTCATATTCACAGGACACGCACATTAGTAAAAATGGTTCAAATGGCTCTGAGCACTATGGGACTCAACTGCTGAGGTCATAAGTCCCCTAGAACTTAGAACTAGTTAAACCTAACTAACCTAAGGACAACACACACATCCATGCCCGAGGCAGGATTCGAACCTGCGACCGTAGCGGTCGCGCGGTTCCAGACTGTAGCGCCAGAACCGCTCGGCCACCAGCGGCCGGCGCACATTAGTATGCTCTGCAGCAATGATTAGCATTTCAGTAACCTCGGTTCAGCATGTGTTCTGTTGCGTGGTAGGCTCGTGTCCACCTTGAGTCTTGATAACTTGTTCCATGTGTGATGGCATGGACGCATATAAGGCGTGAATGGCGTCCTGTGGTACAGCCATCCGTGCTGCATTGACCTGTTTCCAAAGTTCATCTGTGGTGGTCGGCATTGGATCACAGCACTACACCCGCCGTTTCACCGTATCTCAGATATCTTCGATTGGCGACAGGTCTTGTGACCCGGCGGCCCAGGGCAAACGGCTGGTATCCTGTGACACCAAGCAGGCACGTGTTCATGCGGCAACATGTGGTCGTGCATTGTCTTGCCGAAAAATGGCGTCTCGGTGCGGTCCAAAAATGGTATGGCTGGCTGCGCCAGAGTTGAGAAAGACGCAGATCTGTCCTGCAATGCCATTCGTATGAGGTGTCGATCTTCTTAGAGGGTGGTCTGGTTTGTGCAACCTGATCCATGTTGTCGCGTTCTACGGCCTTCCGTGAACCATTCTGCACACACCCGTTGTACTGCCGAAACACTTCGTCCCATACGAGCAGCAATTTTCCCGAATGGGTGCATCATATTCTCTCATGCCAATAATGCGCTCTCAATCAAACTCACGGATTTGACGGTACGGTTCTCGCATATGTCTGCGAGGCACCCTGCACTTCTGCTCAGTCACACCGATCCATTACGTCCCGTTTATAGCGACAACGAGAGCAACAGGCACATTTTACCGGTAGGTGGTGTTGGACGTGATATCGATGTTTACCTCGAACCCACTGGCCGACATGGTTCAAAAGATAATCATTTCTGCAGAACCTACTAATAAACATGTTCTGTGAATATGAACGTCATATCTCTAGTCGTTCAAGGCGTTCTGTTCTTTCTGAACATGGAGAATGCGTTAAAAAATTTATCCGAATATGTTGTTTTCAGTAGACTATCGTTTCTTTTACGTCGTGACCATGCGTGAAAGTGTGTTTGTTTTATGCTCAGTTAACGTATGAATATAGTATACAGTATAAATCCAGTGAGTGAAGTAAAGACAAACTACTTAGTCTTATTGATTGGCGACTCCATAGAGTGCTGTGTGCACAACGACCATACGATAAATAAAATTAGAAAGAAGGTCAGCGTTGGCCGTAATTTTGATGATTTATTAGCAGAAAAATAGATTTTCGATCACATAATGATCATCTCCAGCGCTGAAAGCTAAAAATTTTCTCATAGCGATCAGTGAATAAGAAACAAAAGACCACAAATACACCTGAGTATAAACCAGCTGTAGGCAAGAACATACTTTTAGCGTACAAATTAAAGCTCTTAAGCACTGGTGTCTAGCTATCAGCAGTTTCATAGCTTCTGTTACTGCTAATAACTAGACACCTGTGCCTACGAGCTTTAATTTGTACGTTGAAGGTACAGGGTGTTTCAAAAATGACCGGTATATTTGAAACGGCAATAAAAACTAAACGAGCAGCGATAGAAATACACCGTTTGTTGCAATATGCTTGGGACAACAGTACATTTTCAGGCGGACAAACTTTCGAAATTACAGTAGTTACAATTTTCAACAACAGATGGCGCTGCAAGTGATGTGAAAGATATAGAAGACAACGCAGTCTGTGGGTGCGCCATTCTGTACGTCGTCTTTCTGCTGTAAGCGTGTGCTGTTCACAACGTGCAAGTGTGCTGTAAACAACATGGTTTATTCCTTAGAACAGAGGATTTTTCTGGTGTTGGAATTCCACCGCCTAGAACACAGTGTTGTTGCAACAAGACGAAGTTTTCAACGGAGGTTTAATGTAACCAAAGGACCGAAAAGCGATACAATAAAGGATCTGTTTGAAAAATTTCAACGGACTGGGAACGTGACGGATGAACGTGCTGGAAAGGTAGGGCGACCGCGTACGGCAACCACAGAGGGCAACGCGCAGCTAGTGTAGCAGGTGATCCAACAGCGGCCTCGGGTTTCCGTTCGCCGTGTTGCAGCTGCGGTCCAAATGACGCCAACGTCCACGTATCGTCTCATGCGCCAGAGTTTACACCTCTATCCATACAAAATTCAAACGCGGCAACCCCTCAGCGCCGCTACCATTGCTGCACGAGAGACATTCGCTAACGATATAGTGCACAGGATTGATGACGGCGATATGCATGTGGGCAGCATTTGGTTTACTGACGAAGCTTATTTTTACCCGGACGGCTTCGTCAATAAACAGAACTGGCGCATATGGGGAACCGAAAAGCCCCATGTTGCAGTCCCATCGTCCCTGCATCCTCAAAAAGTACTGGTCTGGGCCGCCATTTCTTCCAAAGGAATCATTGGCCCATTTTTCAGATCCGAAACGATTACTGCATCACGCTATCTGGACATTCTTCGTGAATTTGTGGCGGTACAAACTGCCTTAGACGACACTGCGAACACCTCGTGGTTTATGCAAGATGGTGCCCGGCCACATCGCACGGCCGACGTCTTTAATTTCCTGAATGAATATTTCGATGATCGTGTGATTGCTGTGGGCTATCCGAAACATACAGGAGGCGGCGTGGATTGGCCTCCCTATTCGCCAGACATGAACCCCTGTGACTTCTTTCTGTGGGGACACTTGAAAGACCAGGTGTACCGCCAGAATCCAGAAACAATTGAACAGCTGAAGCAGTACATCTCATCTGCATGTGAAGCTATTCCGCCAGACACGTTGTCAAAGGTTTCGCGTAATTTCATTCAGAGACTACGCCATATTATTGCTACGCATGGTGGATATGTGGAAAATATCGTACTATAGAGTTTCCCAGACCGCAGCGCCATCTGTTGTTGAAAATTGTAACTACTGTAATTTCGAAAGTTTGTCTGCCTGCAAATGTACTGTTGTCCCAAGCATATTGCAACAAACGGTGCATTTCTATCGCTGCTCGTTTAGTTTTTATTGCCGTTTCAAATATACCGGTCATTTTTGAAACACCCTGTATGTTTTTGCCAACAGTTGGTTTATACTCAGGTGTATTTGCGGTCTTTTAGTTCTTATTCACTGATCATTATGTGAAAATTTCAACTTCCAGCACTGAAGATGATTATTATGTGATCGAAAATCGATTTTTCTGTTAATAAATCATCAAAATTACGGCCAACGCTAACCTTCCTTCTAATTTTACTTACTCTTAGTTTTGTGACGAAGTGTTATTAGAATATTCGGAGGACGTGACGTGGAACTTTTCATCACGCAGCCATATTCATATCGCAGGGCACCCGTCATGGTTTTTAGGCTGGTTAAATAATATTTCGTGCTACTTTGATTTTAGCCCCCTAGTAGTGTTGGTTCGCCTGCTGTAACTTCAATTTTTCCTATACGCTCTAGAATTCAAGGCTGAAATACTTTTAAAAAACCTCAATCATTCATATAATACAGGAACCGCCACAAACTATATTAACATTTTTGTAGATGTTTGACAGTGACACATAAGCCGAAGTTGCAATGCCGGTAGCACAATAAAAACAGCCAAAAGCGGAAAATTACGCCATTGAAAGAATTTATAGGGGCCGTATTACAATATTTTATTTCAAATGTGTACGTAATCTTGTTTATGTGAACGGCATGTGTGGGAGGAAAGAAAAGTACTCGGAAGAAGTAAAGACCTCATCGAAGCACCGCCGCCCGGAGTGGCCGTGCGGTTCTGGGCGCTACAGTCTGGAACCGAGCGACCGCTACGGTCGCAGGTTCGAATCCCGCCTCGGGCATGGATGTGTGTGATGTCCTTAGGTTAGTTAGGTTTAATTAGTTCTGAGTTCTACGCGACTGATGACCTCAGAAGTTAAGTCGCATAGTGCTCAGAGCCATTTGAATCATCGAAGCACCAATCCTGTCAACACGTTGAAGATACCAGAAAGTCGTAAGTATATTCATTACATACTCTTCTGTCCGTCACCGCAGGCTCCTCATATGTAAACTTCAACAGAACCGGGTAAAGTAGGTTATTAATAAGTACTATCGGCTAGTCCTGCCATCGCACTGATGGCATTAAGCATCTACATTTGGAAGACTTGTCTGATATAACGGTAGTAAGTTATACACACAAACCATACTTGTGAATCATTCTTCTTTTAATGAAAACGGTATCAAAATCCCTACCGTAGTTTCTGAGATTAGCCTTCACACAAGCACAGAAAAACGCCACAGGGAAGTTTAATTCACATAGTTCAGCCAATTTGGACGAAATACTTATAATACGTACACAAACATTCCTCGTGGATCAGTCTGTCCAATAGGATAAAAACCGTACCAAAGCCCTAGAGTAGTTCCTAAGATTAGCTTCACATACACATAGAAAAACGCGACGGTATATTTAATAATAAATACTAGCGACCCGTCTAGATTTGCTAAGGTACAACTGAATATCTACTGCCAAAAGACTTGCCCAGCATAGCAGTAATAAATTATATTCACAAACAATCGTCTTGAATCAGTCTATGTTTTACTTAAACTTGTGTAAGAATATTTATAGTAGCTCCTGACACCAGCCTTCAGATTCACACACGGGATATATTATTATTATTATTATTATTTCTTTACTTTCTCAGACGTTAAGTCTGGTTAAGAATGGAAAGTGACGCGGACCTTGATCAAGCGTCACTTCCTATTAACTGTACGGTATGTGTTATATTGCATTTAGGAACTTTCGGGTAATTGAACATGTATCAATAATTACGGATTTCTGTAGTTGTATATATATGTTTGGATGTAGCTGTATTGCATTGATGTACTGGTGGATATTGTGTGGTATGACTCCTGTAGTTGATAGTATAATTGGTATGATGTCAACTTTATCCTGATGCCACATGTCTTTGACTTCCTCAGCCAGTTGGATGTATTTTTCAATTTTTTCTCCTGTTTTCTTTTGTATATTTGTTGTATTGGGTATGGATATTTCGATTAGTTGTGTTAATTTCTTCTTTTTATTGGTGAGTATGATGTCAGGTTTGTTATGTGGCGTTGTTTTATCTGTTATAATGGCTCTGTTCTGTTTTAATTTGTATTCATCATTCTCCAGTACATTTTGTGGTGCATACTTGTATGTAGGAACTTGTTGTTTTAAAAGTTTATGTTGTAAGGCAAACTGTTGATGTATTATTTTTGCGACATTGTCATGTCTTCTGGGGTATTCTGTATTTGCTAGTATTGTACATCCGCTTGTGATGTGATCTACTGTTTCTATTTGTTGTTTACAAAGTCTGCATTTATCTGTTGTGGTATTGGGATCTTTAATAATATGCTTGCTGTAATACCTGGTGTTTATTGTTTGATCCTGTATTGCAATCATGAATGCTTCTGTCTCACTTTATATATTGCCTTTTCTTAGCCATGTGTTGGATGCGTCTTGATCGATGTGTGGCTGTGTTAGATGATACGGGTGCTTGCCATGAAGTGTTTTCTTTTTCCAATTTACTTTCTTCGTATCTGTTGATGTTATGTGATCTAAAGGGTTGTAGAAGTGGTTATGAAATTGCAGTGGTGTAGCCGATGTATTTATATGAGTGATTCCCTTGTGTATTTTGCTAGTTTCTGCTCGTTCTAGAAAGAATTTTCTTAAATTGTCTACCTGTCCATAATGTAGGTTTTTTATGTCGATAAATCCCCTTCCTCCTTCCTTTCTGCTTAATGTGAATCTTTCTGTTGCTGAATGTATGTGATGTATTCTATATTTGTGGCATTGTGATCGTGTAAGTGTATTGAGTGCTTCTAGGTCTGTGTTACTCCATTTCACTACTCCAAATGAGTAGGTCAATATTGGTATGGCATACGTATTTATAGCTTTTCTCTTGTTTCTTGCTGTCAATTCTGTTTTCAGTATTTTTGTTAGTCTTTGTCTATATTTTTCTTTTAGTTCCTCTTTAATATTTGTATTATCTATTCCTATTTTTTGTCTGTATCCTAGATATTTATAGGCATCCGTTTTTTCCATCGCTTCTATGCAGTCGCTGTGGTTACCCAATATGTAATCTTCTTGTTTAGTGTGTTTTCCCTTGACTATGCTATTTTTCTTACATTTGTCTGTTCCAAAAGCCATACTTATATCATTGCTGAATACTTCTGTTATCTTTAGTAATTGGTTGAGTTGTTGATTTGTTGCTGCCAGTAGTTTTAGATCATCCATGTATAGCAAATGTTATTATTATTATTATTATTATTGGTATTTTGCCCTTAAATAGCGCAGTTGGACTAAACCTTTTGCTGCCTTCCTTGCTGCCCAAACTTCTCATTCGCTCGCTGTGTTTCTGTCTCCGGTCCTCTATTCAGGCTTCGTGCCGGCTTCGCGTCTTCGGAACCATCTTCGTTGCCTTTTTGGTTGCCCATATTTCTTTCATCTTCCGGCTGTGATCTTGCTAGCGTTATTAGGTCTATTTTACGCCTGTCACAGTGTATCTCATGTAGTTTACTTTTCTTAATGATGCTTCTGAATTTTATTCTGTAGTTTATTGTGTCTGGTGTGATGTTGAGTTACTTCAGGTCGCTTTTTACTTCTGCCACCCATCTGTTGTTTCGAGTGATTACCCAGTCAGAGATCTGTTTAGTCAGTCTTTGTAATGGCATTCTGTATAGCTGTCCATAGAATTGTAGTCTGCGTTTTCTAATCTTTTCTGTGATTGTCTCCGTATGTTTTTATAGTTCCTCTATAGGTTTCATGATCCATATTCCATTGCTGTTAGTTGCACCAAATATTTTCCAAAGTAATTTCCGTTCTACTTTTTCTAGTTGTCTGATACGTTTATGCCCTAAGATTAGTGTGGTCTCCGCTGCATACTGTCCTTCGGGGAGCACCACCCTATCTTAGTGGCGTAATTTGGCTTTTTGTGAGATAGATTTGTTGTAATGATTCCACACAACTTTGTATGCCTTGTCCAGTTTAGTTTTCTTTCTTCGTCTGAGTCTCTGTTATGTCCGCTCATTTGTATATACAGGGTGGTCCATTGATCGTGACCGGGCCAAATATCTCACGAAATAAGCATCAAACGAAAAAACTGCAAATAACGAAACGTGTATAGCTTGAAGGGGGAATTCAGATGGCGCTATGGTTGGCCCGCTAGATGGCGCTGCCATATGTCAAACGGATATCATCTGCGTTTTTTTAAAATATGAACCCCCATTTTTTATTCCATATTCGTGTAGTACGTAAAGAAATATGAATGTTTTAGTTGGACCACTTTTTTCGCCTTGTGATAGATGGCGCTGTAATAGTCACAAACATATGCCTCACAATTTTAGACGAACAGTTGGTAACAGGTAGGTTTTTTAAATTAAAATACAGAACGTAGGTAAGTTTGAGCATTTTATTTCGGTTGTTCCAATGTGATACATGTACCTTTGTGAACTTATCATTCCTGAGAACGCATGCTGTTACCGCGTGATTACCTGTAAATACCAAATTAATGCAATAAATGCTCAAAATGATGTCCGTCAACCTCAGTGCACTTGGCAGTACGTGTAACGACATTCCTCTCAACAGCGAGTAGTTCGCCTTCCGTAATGTTCGCACATGCATTGACAATGCACTGACACATGTTGTCAGGCATTGTCGATGGATCACGATAGCAAATATCCTTCAATTTTCCCCACAGAAAGAAATCCGGGGACGTCAGATCCGGTGAACGTGCGGGCCATGGTATGGTGCTTCGACGACCAATCCACCTGTCATGAAATATGCTATTCAATACCGCTTCAACCGCACGCGAGCTATGTGCCGGATCCATCATGTTGGAAGTACATCGCCCATCTGTCATGCAGTGAAACATCTTGTAGTAACATCGGTTGAATATTACGTAGGAATTCAGCATACATTGCACCATTTAGATTGCCATCGATAAAATGGGGCCGGCTTGAGTGGCCGAGCGGTTCTAGGCGCTGCAGTCTGGGACCGCGCGACCGCTACGGTCGCAGGTTCGAATCCTGCCTCGGGCATGGATGTGTGTGATGTCCTTAGGTTAGTTAGGTTTAAGTAGTTCTAAGTTCTAGGGGACTGATGACCTCAGAAGTTAAGTCCCATAGTGCTCAGAGCCATTTGAACCATTTTTGATAAAATGGGGGCCAATTATCCTTCTTCCCATAATGCCGCACCATTCACTAACCCACCAAGGTCGCTGATGTTCCACTTGTCGCAGCCATCGTGGATTTTCCGGTGCCCAATAGTGCATATTATGCCGGTTTACGTTACCGCTGTTGGTTCAAATGGTTCAAATGGCTCTGAGCACTATGGGACTTCACATCTGAAGTCATTTCGTCCCCTAGAATTTAGAACCACTTAAAATTAACTAACCTAAGGACATCACACACATCCATGCCCGAGGCAGGATTCGAACCTGCGACCGTAGTGGTCGCGCGGTTCCAAATTGCAGCGCCTAGAACCACTCGGACACACCGGCCGGCCGCTGTTGGTGAATGACGCTTCGTCGCTAAATAGAACGCGTGCAAAAAATCTGTCATTGTCTCGTAATTTCTCTTGTGCCCAGTGGCATAACTGTACACGACGCTCAAAGTCGTCGCCATGCAATTCCTGGTGCATAGAAATATGGTACGGGTGCAATCCATGTTGATGTAGCAGTCTCAACACCGACGTTTTTGAGATTCCCGATTCTCGCGCAATTTGTCTGCTACTGATGTGCGGATTAGCCGCGACAGCAGCTGAAACTCCTACTTGGGCATCATCATTTGTTGCAGGTCGTGGTTGACGTTTCACATGTCGCTGAACACTTCCTGTTTCCTTAAATAACGTAACTATCCGGCGAACGGTCCAGGATACCGAGCAGCATACATAGCAAACGCCCGTTGGGCACTTTGATCACAACAACCATACATCAACACGATATCGACCTTTTCCGCAATTGGTAAATGGTCCATTTTAACACAGGTAATGTATCACGAAGCAAATACCGTCCACACTGGCGGAATGTTACGTGATACTACGTACTTATACGTTTGTGACTATTACAGCGCCATCTGTCACAAAGCGAAAAAGTGGTCCAACTAAAACATACATATTTCTTTATGTACTACACGAATATGTAATAAAAAATGGGGGTTCATATTTAAAAAAACGCAGTTGTATCCGTTTGACGTATGGCAGCACCATCTAGGGGGCCAACCACAGCGGCATCTGGTTTCCCCCTTCAAGCTAGACGAGTTTCATTCTTTGTAGTTTTTTCGTTTGATGCTTATTTCGTGAGATATTTGGCCCCGTCACTATCATTGGACCACCCTATATAGTATACTGAGGAGATAAAAGTCATGGGATAGTGATATGCACATATACAGATTGCGGTGCAATTGCATAGACAACGGCCGTACACAAATACAGTAGATTGGCGGAGCCGTCATTTGTACTCATGTGATTCTTGTGAAAAGGTTTCAGACATGATTGTTGTCGCCCGACTGGAATTAAGACTTTGAACGCGAAATGGTAATTGGAGCTAGACAATGGAACATTCCATTTCGGAAATCGTTAGGGAATTCAGTATTCCTAGATCCACAGTGTCAAGAGTGTGCCGAGAATACCAAGTTCAGACATTACCTCTCTCCACGGACAACGCAGCGGCCGACGGCCTTCACTTAACGAGCGAGAGCAGCGGCGTTTACGTAGAGTTTTCAGTCTTAACAGACAAGCAACACTGAGTAAAACAGACGCTGAAATCAGTTGTGGGACGCACTACAAATGTATCCGTTAGGACAGTGCGACGACATTTGACGTTAATGGGCTATGGCGACAAACGACCGACGCGAGTCCTTTGCAGACAGGACGACATCGCATACAGCACCTCTCCTGGGCTCGTGACCATATCAGTTGCGCCCTAGGCAACTGTAAAACTGTGGTCTGGTCTGATGAATCCCGATTTCAGTTGGTAAGAGCTGACGGTATGGTTCGAGTGTGTCGCAGACTCCTCGAAGCCATGGACCCAAGTTGTCAACAAGGCATTGTGCAAGGTGGTGGTAGATCCACAATGGTGTGGGCTGTGTTTACATGGAATGGACTGGGTTCTCTGGTCCAACTGGACCGATTGTTGACTGGGAATGGTTATGCTCGGCTACTAGGAGACCATTTTCAGCCAGTCATAGACTTCATGCTCCCAAACAAGGATGGAATTTTTATGGATGACAATGCCCCACTTTACTGCGCCACAATTGTTATCAGTTGGTTTGAAGAACATTCTGGACAATTCGAGTGAATGATTTGGCCACCCAGCTCGCCCGACATGAGTCCTATCGAACATTTATGGGAAATAAACGAGAGGTCAGTTCGTGTACAAAATCCTGCACCGGCAAAAGTTGCGCAATTATGGACGGCTATAGGGGCATCATGGATCTCTGTTTCTGCAGACTTGAGTGCATGCCACGTCCACTTGCTACACTACGTCGGGCAGAAGGAGATCCGACACGATACTAGATGGTATCCCATGAGTTTTGTACCTCGTCGTATGTATATCATAAATATGGATGTAATTATGTACGTATGTATGTATGTGTGTATGTATGTACCACATCTCCTCCTAAACTACTAAATTGACTTCAAACATAGTTGGAACATATATCGCTTACTGTCTGGAAATCATCACTGTGGTGTTAAGAACGACCTACCTATCAAAGAGGTTGGAGTGAAGGTGAAAAAACAGTGTAGCCCACCACGTGCGAATACCCATACTTTTGTTGCCCAGTGTTTAAGAATAAGAGCACCTAGAAACTTGCAATACGCTTTACACGTAATTGTAAAACACTTATAAAACTTTTCGCTGGCGACCCCACAAAACGCTGAATAGAGAAATTTTATCACTTACTACATTTCTGACGTTCATGCAGTAAAACTGCCGCATGAATATGACGTTTTAATTTGTTACTTCTTTACTACTAACTGTATTCATATATGTTTCAGATGATATTCACATATACCAATGCATACACCAGAAAAATTATGTCATTGTGTGACACATAGTTCAGGAGATATCACTTCATAAACAGAGGTGCATGGAAGACTGTCCATCATGCAAGACGTCTGAATTTATTACTTTGTTACTACTAAGTCCATTAGCAGCACTTTTCGCAAACATTATCCACATCTGTCGCTGAATGTACATAAAAAAATTATATTGTTGTACGACACATAGTTCAGGACATATGACATCAAATAATGAGATGCCTCAAAAACTGCAGCATCATGCATGACATTTTAATTTGTTACCTCTTTACTACCAACTCTGTTCATAACACATTCCGGCGACAGTAGCCACTTATAACACTGGTTGTATCTGCAATATAATATCATTGTACAGCAAATAATTCAGGACACCCGAAACCATAAACATTGAGCTGCACAAAATTAAAACTGCAGGGCGAAATATGTTAAACAAATGTGAAATATATTTGAATAATAAATATGTGAAATATATTTCACAGGTGAGAATGTGGAAAATGCTATGGGCAAAGAGCTCGTCTGTAAACCCTGGAAGGATTTCAGCCAGATTTGGTACACATATTATTTAAAGTCTGGAAAGTAATACTGTGGGGGTAAGAACCACCAGTCTCCTATTGTGGCAGGCGTGATGACATGGAGAGAGAAAGAGGGAGGAGGAGATGGACAGACAGTGAGTGGGAAGGAGGGGCTGGGCACAGATAGGGGGAGGAGTAGATGCACAGAGAGGGGGAAGAGGGAGATTGACAGAGAGAAGGGAGAGGAGGAGATGGACAGAGAAAAATAGGAGATGTACAGAGATAGGGGGAGACAGAGATAGACAGAGAGAGGAGGAGGAGGAGATGAACAGAAGGTGTGGAAGAAATGGACAGAGAAAGGGAAGAACAGGAGGTGGACTAACTGAGGGGAGGGGAGGAGCTGAACAGAGAGATGATGAACAAAGAGAGGGACGAGGAAGAGAAGGAATTAGAAGGGAGAGCAAGAGATTGGCAGAGGGGTAGAGAGAGCAAATAGACATAGGGTTGGAGGAGCAGATTGGAGCAGATTGGCAGAGAGAGATGGTGAAATGAAACGATCGTATGGCATTGTTGGCAGGGATGTCCATTTCGGGTTCGATCTCCCAAGTGCAAATCTTATTTCATTCGGGGCACAGTGGGCGACTTGTGGCCGAAGAAGAGGATGAAATGATGATGAGGCCAACACAACACCCAGCGCCGAGTAGAGAAAATCTCCGACCCGTCCGGGAATCGAACCCAGGCCCAGTGCAAAGGAGGCAAGCACAGTGCCAGCTGAGAAGGCGGACTAGGAGAAGACGGACAGGATGGAGGTGAAGGAGGAAGTGGACAGAGAGAGTGAAAACAAGGATATGGACAAATACGAGATTGGAATAAATACATACCCAGGCAATGCTGGGTACCTGGTCAACCTTTTCTACTCTCTCAGAGTTCCAATGGCTGTTAACTGCTTTTCTTTCCAGATAACTCCTCCTCTGTAGATGATCAGCTCATCAGCTCGTAGGTCCCATCATTATCAAGAAATATTTCTCCAGACACCAATTAGTCATGAAACAGATAAAAATATGTATTTTACACAGTCATCATTACTACAGTTATAAATCATATACAGAACCCTTCCTCGAGTAGCAGTCTGTCTATTAGTGGAAACTGTATGAAAATCCCTACAGTAACTCCTGAGATTAGTCTCCACATACAGACAGAAAAAAGCGGAAGGGGGCTTCAATTTAGCAATGTGAATACAGAACGCATTAGTCCCTTGGGTAACGGTCTCAATATTTTCCCATCACCAAAAATTATAAAGAATGAAAAGCTTCCGCTGTGTCGTGAGCGTTGGAGATGCAACCCCAGCGGCGTGATGCAGGGCTGCGCGCCCCTGTCCGCTGTGATACACGGCGACAGCGGGTGTTGTGCGACGCCGTCACGGCGTCGCCAGGCACCTGCGCCCGTGACAAAGGACAGTCGCGCTGTCGTAATACACGCGCGTCACCGCCGCGCCGGGAGCAGTGGGTGGGTGGTGGGGGCCGTCCCTGTGATTTGCGCAGCTGGGCCGGACGGAAAGCGGCGTGTCATCCCGGCGGCGCTGGCGGAAGGAAGGCTCGTGAGGTGTTTGTGTGCATATCCGCCCGCGCGCGGTGACGGCGCGTAAATAGAAAAGAATTTGTTCTCACGCTCCGCGAACCGGAATGCGAATAAAGTGCGCCGGCGGCGAATGTTCAGCAGGAACGAAAGTGACATCGCGTTCCCACAAGGACACGTAATCTAGGACCATTAGTTTCCGAATACATGCGTAGACAGTTTAACAGAAAACACTCTCAGATTGTACACTCACTCTTTGCCGTTGTCTACACACTGTCGTACCTAATGAGGGGCGGGGGGGGGGGGGGGGGAGGAGGGCTTACCGAGCAATGCCCTACCTTAAAATATCAATGTCCTATCTCAAAAAATACCATAATATATTAATAAAATTGTTTGTTCATAGTATGATATGATAAGGAATTAACCATGATTTGTCACAATTATACTTATTAAATCGTTATTCTGCCCATAGACGGCAATTGAAGTTTGTGTGGGACCTGTAGTCCTACTGCAGTCTATGGTAAGGGGCATCGCCTTTTAAACTACACTACTGTCCATTAAAATTGCTATACCAAGAAGAAATGCAGATGATAAACGGGTATTCATTGCACAAATATATTATAGTAGAACTGTCATGTGATTACATTTTCACGCAATTTGGGTGCATAGATCCTGAGAAATCAGTACAAAGAACAACAATCTCTGGTCGTAATAACGGCCGTGATACGCCTGGGCATTGAGTCAAACAGAGCTTGGATGGCGTGAACAGGTACAGCTGCCCATGCAGCTGCAACACGATACCACACAGTTCATCAAGAGTAGTGACTCGCGTATTGTTACGAGCTAGTTACTCGGCCACCATAGACCAGACGTTTGCAATTGGTGAGAGATCTGGAGAATGTGCTGGCCAGGGCAGCAGTCGAACTGTTTCTGTATCCAGAAAGGCCAGTACAGGACCTGCAACATGCGGTCGTGCATTATCCTGCTGAAATATAGGGTTTCGCAGGGATCGTATGAAGGGTAGAGCCACGGGTGGTAACACATCTGAAATGTAACGCTCGCTGTTCAAAGTGCCGTCAATGCGGAAAAGAGGTGAACGAGACGTGTAGCCGATGGCACCCCATATCATCACGCCGAGTGATACGCCAGCATGGCGATGACGAATATACGCTTCCAATGTGCGTTCACAGTGAGGTCGCCAAACACGGATGCGACCATCATGATGCTGTAAACAGAACCTTAATTCATCCGAAAAAATGACGTTTTGCCATTCGTGCACCCAGGTTCGTCGTTGAGTACACCATCGCAGGCGCTCCTGTCTGTGATGCAGCGTCAAGGGTAACCGCAGCCATGGTCTCCGAGCTGATAGTCCATGCTGCTGCAAACGTCGTCGAACTGTTCGTGCAGATGGTTGTTGTCTTGCAAACGTCCCCATCTGTTGACTCCGGGATCGAGACGTGGCTGCACGAACCGTTACAGCCATGCGTATAAGATGCCTGTCATCTCGACTGCTAGTGATACGAGGCCGTTTGGATCCAGCACAGCGTTCCGTATTACCCTCCTGAACCCACCAATTCCATATTCTGCTAACAGTCATTGGATCTCGACCAACGCGAGCAGCAATATCGCGATACGATAAACTGAAATCGCGATAGGCTACAATCGGACCTTTATCAAAGTCGGAAACGTGATGGTACGCATTTCTCCTCCTTACACGAGGCATCACAACAACGTTTCACCAGCCAACGCCGGTCAACTGCTGTTTGTGTTTGAGAAATCGGTTGGAAACTTTCCTCATGTTAGCACGTTGTAGGTGTCGCCACCGGCGCCAACCTTATGCGAATGCTCTGAGAAGCTAATCATTTGCACATCACAGCATCTTCTTCCTGTCTGTTAAATTTCGCGTTTGTAGCACGTCATCTTCGTGGTGTAGCAATTTTAATGGCCAGTAGTGTAAAATAAATTAGAGATTATTTGTCAGTGGTGTTGCCTAGTGTAGTGCAGGTGTGGTGTTTCAGTTAGTTATCGTCACAGTTGTTTTTTTATTACTGTGAGCTGAAGACTGATGGATTCCGCGATGGATATACCGGTTTTCTCTAGCAGAAAAACTAAGAGTTGAAGAGGAAACTGACCACGAAGAACCTCATTCCTCAAAACAGATGGAAGCACAAGATACAGTTGCTATTCGTAGTCCTGTAGATACGTGTTTGGTGAAACATATCGGTAATATTAGCTATGGTATTCCTTCCGATAATGCACAAATTGGCGAACCGCTAAAGCAAGCTGTTTTCGAAATATATCCAAAAGAAAATAGCAAGGCCCTTGTAGCGGACTGTTTCAAGCGATATAAATAGCTGTAGAGATCTGTCGGGAAAGATATTGCTTCTTGCTATCTTTGCCAGAAGTTTTCACCCTACGTAAGCAAACACATTTGGTACACGTCCAAAAGAACTGGAAAAATTCCACTGATTCAAAAACTGGTTTTCCAAAATACGAAAAATCTGTTTCTCACACACAAGCCATGGCGATGCACCTGGACAAATTACACAGAATATCTACACTTACCAGTTGAATTTTCTCATTTTGAGAGTACTGAAGGGCCATCTGTTTTAATTTTTGAAAGCTATTCAAAAGCCAAGATCGCACAAAATATTATTTATTCAAGACAATCGGTTTAAACAGTCTTAGTTGTCATCTTCAAGTCTAAAACTTTTTTTGTTACTAAAACATGTTCGTTTTCGCTATCATCATGCAAAGATGTCAAGTGGATAAAACTCAGCATATTATAAATGTTCGTCACCCCTAAAATATTTTAAAACGCACAGCATCTTGTCCAAAAGGCCATATCCATATACATATTGCTCACAGATATTTGCTACATGACATAAATATCATGTAACAAGCATCTGTGAGCAACATATACATGGACTTGGCCTTTTGGACAAAATGCCGTGTGTTTTTAAATATTTTAGCAATAACAAACATTTATAATGTCCAGATTTCTATCCACTTGACATCTTGTGCATGAGGTCAACGCATAATTAACATGTTTTGCCACAAAAAAAGTCTAAGATCTGAAAGTGTCCGCTAAGACTGTTGAAACCGGTTGTCTTGAATAAAAACTTTTTTTTGTGCGAACTTGGCTTTTGAATAGCTTTCAACAACTAACAGTGCTGAAACGTTGAAACATCAAAAAACAATAGGAAAAACTGGTATTACGTTAAGGTTACAGTTGAAGTAACACACTTTCTAGTTGTCAACGAATTAACTTTACGTAGAAATTGTATTTTGAAGGAAGAAAAAGAACAAGAATTATTCCAGAATTTGTTTGAATACACTGCATGAAAGATCCGAATTTCGAGGAGGCTCTGAGTTACATACCACAAAATGCACCAGACATTCAGAATCAAATAATTCAAGCAATGTTTCAAGCAGTACGAAATTTTATTGTAAAAAATATTGAAGAATCTGATATAACTGGTCTACTCTAACGGAAGATGGGACGAAAGATAAAAATAAACGCGAAAGTATTGCAGTAGCTATATGTTACATTAATGATGCAATCGCCATTGAGAAGTTGCTGACAGTTACAACTTTTGAAAACCTTCATGCAGCCACTTCTTGGAATTACGATACAATAACAATGACCTCTCTCGTATGCGAAGCCAGTGCAAGTGCAAACTGTGGGAAAGTTTCGGGAGTTGTGACCAAAATAGAAAATAAAGTGGGCCGAAAAATTCCTTACGTCCTCCGGTAGAACCATCGCTTGCATTTGATGGTAATTAGGAATGTCTCGGGAATAATTTCGTTCGTTTCCTTTTTGATCAATGCGTTATGTTACATGAATTTTTTTCACCATGGGAAAATAGCTGTTTTGTATGGTGGAACCAGGAACAGCGTTGATCGGGACAGTTGGCGATTGCAAAATTTTAGATGATCATAGATTCTGAAGACTTCAGACGAAATTAAAAGTGATTGATTGAATGGTGACGGAATTACCAAGAGTGTCGGCGTTAAAAAGGTCATGCTCAATTTGTAATTCCAAATGGCCATGTTTGTGACCGAAAACTCTTACCCATGCTTCAGCTTGCAGACGCAGCTTTACAAGCCCGAAGCGCAGGACTGAAAGACGCCATAACAATCATACAGTACATCTCAAATGAAATGACGAACCTTTGATCAGACGAAATACATCAGCCAATCTTGGAAGAAGCTGTGTCTATGACAAGCGGCGATTCCGAAAATGGGACTCAGATCCAGAAAAGGCAATTCAGAAAAACAAATCGGAAGGACTACTTGATGTATGGACATTCCTGTTCCTCCGAGAGACAAAATATAGAAGACCAGGATGCTCTGCCATTTAAATCTGACTATTTAGAAAAATTGGACATATTGATTGCTGAATTACTAAGAAAATTTCGGACAACGTCGATCTACTAATTCCTTAGCGAGTTTCGATGAGCTGGATGTAGACAAAATGGTACCACTGAAAAATTTAGGTAAGTGTGACAAAATTAAACAAAGCTACACTATGTGATCAAAAGTATCCGGAAACTCCCAAGTACATACATTTTTCATATTAGGTGCATTGTGCTACCACCTACTGCCATGTACTCCATATTAGCGACCTCAGTAGTCATTAGACATGGTGACAAAGCAGAATGGGTGCTCCGCGGCACACACGAACTTCGAACGTGGTCAGGTGATTTGGTGTCACCTGTGTCAAACGTCTGTACGCGGGATTTCCACACTCCTAAACATCCCTAGGCCCACTGTTTCCGATGTGATAGTGAAGTGAAAACGTGAAGGGACACGCACAGCACGAAAGTGTACAGTCCGACCTCGTCTGTTGACTGACAGAGACCGCCGACAGTTGAAGAGGGTCGTAATGTGTAATAGGCAGGCATCTATCCAGATCATCCCACAGGAATTCCAAACTGCATCAGGATCCATTGCAAATACTATGACAGTTAGGCGGGAGGTGAGAAAACTTGGATTTCATGGCCGAGCGGTTACTCATAAGCCACACATCACGCCGGTAAATGCAAACGACGCCTCGCTTCGTGTAAGGAGCATAAACATTAGACGATTGAACAATGTAAAAACGTTGTGTGGAGTGACGAATCACGGTACACCATGTGGCGATCCGATGGCAGGGTGTGGGTACGGAGAATGCCCGGTGAACGTCATCTGCCAGCGGGCGTAGTGCCAACAGTAAAATTCGGAGGCGGTTGTGTTATGGTGTGGTCGTATTTTTGATGGAGGGGGCTTGCACCCCTTGTTGTTTTGCGTGGTACTATCACAGCACCTTCTTGCTGCCCAGTGTTGAAGAGCATTTCGGCGATGGCCATTGCATCTTTCAACACGATCGAGTATCTGTTCATAATGCACGGCCTGTGGCGCAGTGGTACACGACAATTAACATCCCTGTAATGGACTGGCCTGCACAGAGTTCTGACCTGAATCCTATAGAACACTTCCAGCACCTGATTGAACGTATTCCTGCTATAGTGGAAGCTGTCATCAAGGCTAAGGGTGGACCAACACCATGCTCAATTCCAGCGTTACCAATGGAGGGGGCCTCGAACTTGAAAGTCATTTTCAGCGAAGTGTCCGGATACTTTGGATCACATAGTGTATGATGTTGCTTGTAAATTATTAATATTATTTATACATGTCCAATTCACAATTTAAATTGATTTTTCAGGTCTTCCTTCAAGGGATGAGGCTACTGTGGTCAAAGTTTATTTGAGTCCTCTCGAAGATAAAATGGAAAACACAATACAAGTTTTGTACAAGCAGCGAGAGACGTTGAAATATACGCACAAATTTTTGCATCTTTGGCGCCCACAGGATTTATCTGGGTCTTAATCTACGTTGTCAACGTTGACTGCAATCAACAGGCCCCAAAAGGATGTCATTGGCCACGAAAGAATGGAAAACATGGTATTTCTTACCACTGAAATGAGAAGAACGAAGTCACTTGATCTGAATGAAGTTCTCCGTATTTTTAATAACAATTACTGCGAATTGATAACTGAATGTAATATGTTTGGAGAAATAATACAATTAAATACTATCTCATTCATTCACACTCACAAGTCAAGTTCGACCAGAATCGACTGACCTCATCAGATAAAGTAAAATTTTTAGGTTCACCGTGCCTGTAAACATCGCTGTCTTACCTTAAATTCAACTCTAGCTACGGCCCTGTGTCCATAGAAAGCAGTAGCGTTAGATTACATTAACTTTGGCAGTATTTCCACTAGATCAATGGTTCCGAACTGCTTATGATATTAATCCCTGATCGAGATCAGATATTAGGCAGGTAGTGCGTTTTTGAGCTGCACTTTTCCTACCGTGTTCCATATATTAGACGTAAGTATTGTCTTGGAAAGGTTTATGCTCAGTCCCACCGCTTGACATTCAGAACCTAGATACAGTAGCAATGGACTATAATTCCTTTTTCTTCCTCTGTCAGTTAGGACATTGTCATTTCAAGGACGGCCGAGAACGGCTTGGGAGAGATGAGGTTGTAAGTAGGCTGTTTAGGTTTTTTTATTGGTAACGCCACCTCAGTATGAAAATCACTGGCTGTGCTGTGTGCAGTCTGTGGCTGCTTTTCATTGTTGTAATACTCGCCATTGTAGTGTTAGGCATCTGGCTGTGAACAGCGCGTAGCGTTGCGCAGTTGGAGGTGAGCCGCCAGCAGTGGTGGATGTGGGGAGAGAGATGGCGGAGTTTTGTAATTTGTCATGAACTGCTATATCTATGATATATCAAGGTAAATACATTGTTTGTTCTCTATTAATATCTTTCATTTGCTAACTATCCCTATCAGTAGTTAGTGCCTTCCATAGTTTGCATCTTTTATTTAGCTGGCAGTAGTGGCGCTTGCTGTATTGCAGTAGTGGGAGTAACCAAGATTTTCGTGAGGTAAGTGATTTGTGAAAGGTATAGTTTAATGTTAGTCAGGGCCATTCTGTTGTAGGGAATTTTGAAAGTCAGATTGCGTTGCGCTATAAATATTGTGCGTCAGGTTAAGCACAGTCCTGTAAAATTGTTTCAAAGGGGACGTTTCATATGTCGACCCTTAGCCTAGGATACCTCACTGGAATCTTCTGATTTTTTTCTTGTAGTTTGTGTAATTAGTGTACCTATTGTTTATTGCTAGCGCGTAATCATACAGAGAATTTCCTTTGTAGTTGTAGTTTTTCATTGTTGTACAGTAAAACAGTTGTGGCATGCATGTAAATTTGCAGCAAGTATTTCGCAGCTGCACTTACAATTAACGAGATATTATTTTCAGTGCTATGTTAATGTGTTCTCTTATTTTTGCTCTTCAAATTGTGTTTTTCTGTGTTATCGTGTGAAATATTGTGACAATAATGGCGTGTGAAAAACGTAATACTAGGCTCCAAAGTAAACTGAGAAATGACAGTAAAGACAAAAGCAGTGTGTTAGCGCCACCGAGTAATGAATTAACTAATGTTCAAAGTAGTAATTTGGTAATTGTGCATAGGGAAATGGAGCGGGCGGCAAACAATGGCATAGACAGTGAAACAAATAGTGAGCAGGGAAGCATTATCGATCGATCGGTCGGCAATAGCTCGCCTCAGGAATCCGAAATGACACGACACGATCTCGCAAATACTGTAGATTCAAGTTTTGGATCCTCACCGTTTTCTCAAATAAGTCAAGACACATTTTCTGCTTGTCAAAATGTGAATGTTTCCGGTGCAAATTCACTGCCAAAAAGCACTGAGGAACATGTTTCAGACACCAGTGCATTGTTATTACAGTTAATGCAATAAATGGGACAAAAGCTACAAAAGTTAGACACAACACTTGAACAAAATCAGAAACAAATGGGACAAAATCTTCAAAAGTTAGACACAATGGAACAAAATCTTCAAAAGTTAGACACCACACTTGAAAAAACACGTGAAGATTTAACTACTGAGTTACATAACATTGAATCGAAATGTCAAAAAGTCTGCAATGACGTAAAAATACAAATTTGTGAGCATTTTCAACCTATTTTTTCGCGGCATGAAAATGCATAACAGAATCACGAAGCAGCCATAAAAGAACTGCAAAACATTGTTCATGAAAATCATGAGACCTTGTCGGCTAAAATTGACTCAGTTGCATCTACCGATTCGGTTACGCAACTTGCAAAAACTCAAGAAAACTTAAAGGACACAATAGATTCGATTTCAACACAAATGGACACTCTGAAACTTGGTTCAGAAAAACACACTGAGGAAATGTGTTCACTATCGGAGAAAGTAGCCGAACTTTCGGAACTACGAAGGTAGATGATAATCTGAACGACACAAAACCGGTAGTCTTTAATGAGACAGAAGAGTGCGAACAAATTAGGAAACTGAAACAAAATCTGAATCAAATTAACACGCAACACCAAAGAGAAATCCGGGAAGTACAAGATCAGCTGACACAGGTAATACAAGAATTACGTATTTCAGAGGACACTCGCGCCCCAACACCGGAAGAGGGACTTAGAAACACGGAACACCCACAAAATAATAACACAGCGCATTTCGGAAATTATGAAAGAAATTGGCAAGGTGCACCGAATTTTGAGATGGAACCGCCGACACGATGTAACAATGACCGATATGCTACTCGCCGACACGACGATTCAGGGAGAAATTCTCCACCACGTGACGGACAAGGAAGAAACTACGGAACCTACCGACATGACGACAGACGATATATTCGTAACGACAGACCTGAATTGCATCAGAACTGGCGGGATTTAAACACGGCAGGGCCCTCTCGGCAAGGTGAATTTCTAGAGGTTCGGTCTCCGAATCCCATTAGCGACGCGCGCCAGCGGAGAGACAGGCACTGACCCGCACAGCAGGCAGCCGCGTGCGCCGGCTGGCTCCGAGAAAAATAACATAGACGCTAACCTTGAGAAAAATTCCAGTATTCTTTAACGACGTATACCGCATGATAATTGCATTGTTCAAACTCTGAGTACTATGAAGAGCAAAGGTTTACACCACATTTCACACGTAAAACCGTTTATTGAAAGATAATCTGCTTTTTTTTTTAATGCAACATTTTGGTTTACTGGCAAATACATTCTGGATTTAACGTACTTTCTGAGAGATACCAGGTGACACAGTGGTTAGTTTATTTGACAGCTACACGACTATATCACGACGCTACTAATGTGTGACACAATTCACCTTGTTGCTTTTGCGGTGTATCTGTTTTATATCTGCACAGTTTTTCGGCATTATTCAAGAAATTAAAACATGTTTTAGTAGTAACTTTTGTGGTATAGCAACAATGAGACAGCCTTTTTCGTGGCACAACAATACGTTACAGTACAGTACTTTCTTCATCACAACAATAAGCGTAATAACTAAGATATCTATACACAAAGCATTTCACTTTTGTTTATCATGAGGTAAGTACACTGACTTCTGCAGAACTTAGCTTTCGGAGCACGATAAATACGAGACTTCCACAGAGATTATCTTACAACATGACGCACAGTTTAGCGCTACAGTACACGTATTTGAGTGATTAATTTCGTACTTAAAACATTTTTTTTAAGATATTTGAAGTGCAATGATACAAGGGTTTTCCGTGATACATTTCATTCCATTGCTGTAATCCGTAACACCTGAGGGTATAATTACATTAATCCTCAGGGGGGTACACGCATACTTTGTGTACCATGTGTTTGGCGAGCACAAGGAGCCCTAGCTAATATGGTATTTGCTTATACAACTTTACACATCGGTACCATATTTCTCCAACACATAAATTACACAGCTATCTGATTATATGACAGAGAAACAAACATTCTTTTTTACTACGTCAGTGACAGATGTTTATGCAATTACACAGTTGGATAACTTCACACTTACGAAATTGTATGTTGTTTGTACTTTGTAAACTGTTCATATTTTTTCAGAACCATTGTGATATTATGAGAGTTTTGAATGATGTATTTGGTATGAGATCATGATTTTTGAAGTACGTTTGAGGTAGATGACACTACTGAAATGAGCAAAGAATTTTTCTAGGTTTTGAAATTATTGGAGGAAGCTACGACGATTTTGAGATTTGACTGAGATGTTATGATGTTATTTTTACGACGACGATGTGTACTATGCTGTTGAGGTATGTTTATGATTAATAAGCTGATGTTATATGAAGAATTTGATTATGCTATGCATTTGTTAAGATGAAATATTGTAGAAGTGTCGATGAATATGTATATGAGTAATAAGGTAAGGAGTAATGAGTAGCGGTTAGGAACTCTGCCTTGTGAAGACGTATGTTGGAAACCGAGAATCGTACTTTTAGAATTATGAAATGTGTGTAAATGCGTGAATGTATCACAATGCTGACGAATATTTTTTTGGACACTTATATTTATAGGATTTTGTTTCTACAGATTTGCAACGCTAATTCTTGACCTGTGAAATATTTTTATATGAGACTGCCACTGTAGCGCAAACTGCTGTCGTAAATATTTCCGTACGAAAGTTAAGTGACCACCTGCACGTAATGCGTCGCGGGCACCCACCTGGGCGACAGCCGCCCGAAAAAAAAAAAAAAGCCATTAGCCTTCCAGCGGCACAGGTAGAAAAAAAAAGGGAGGTCATTATCCTCGCTATTGACGTTCCTTTGTAGAAAGCATCGTAAATACGATACACTAATAATAACTTGGAAATATTCTTACATCTGCACACCTGATTAGGACGTGTCTATCTACGAGAATTGAGAGAAATGCCATATGGCTTGCTTTATGTATTTATTTACTCATTTTGTTTAATATCTAGTTTGTAGCTGCACTGCAGCACTGGTTAAAATAAAATTTTATAGATGTACTAATATAAATATTTTCTGTCTCCAGATCCAGTAAATAATAGTTTTGTGATATATTTCCAAAAAATGAGGGAGCATAAAAAGACATTTCCCTTCACAGGAATTGCATAAACAATTTCTTTACGATTTGGTAACTTATCTGCTAGTGTAAGTTCTCGTGATGCATCACTCTAGTGTTAAGATGTGACATAGGTATTAGACATGGCCATTTTTAGTGTAATATTTTTTCTGCTTGAGCTATGTCATGTTTAGGTATAAGTTGCTGCTGTTTGCCAGGCATAGTGTTATTGAATCTGACTTTGTATTATTCTGTTAAGCCAGTTTTACTAATGATTTATTTTTATTGTTTGCTGCACATTGCCTTAGATTAGTTGTAATATTACAATTGCTTTGCTAATTTCTTAATGCTGCTTGCTTCGCAAATCTGCGTTTTTTTTCATTGCTGTTTATATTAATTGTTTTATGTGATGCTGCATTGCCTCGTCCCTTAGTTTAGCATCTGAGCTCAGTAGATTTAAGTTAGCTTAAGAGGGGGTAGAATATATAAGAAACTAACTATGATGAATTGGAAGCAATGCATTGAGAAGCTATACGAGTAAAGTACAGAAAGCAGGTATAGATAGGACTTTTGGAAATAATGAAGAACGATGGGAGATCTCCAAGAACAAAAAAGGTTTTGTTCGCAAAATACTGCAGTACCAAAAGTTACACTGAAAACGAACCCTGTCCTTTCCTTGTGTTATCCCACTATGTGTTTGTGTTCCCTTATGTATTTATGTTTTTCCTGTATTAATATGTTTATCTGATAAGATTTATGTTGTAGAATTTTTCTGGTACTTCTCATGTGTGAAATTAATGTTTCGAAAACTATTCTCATTATTTTATTTATCTACTTATCTCATAATTCCTGTAACATTGATGTATATGTTTATTTCTATTCTGTTGTAAAGCCTGTACTACAAATGTTATCTGTATTGTTATGTTCTTGAATGATGTGTTTTGTACCTTTGTTATTGTGTTCTTATGTTATAAAATTGTACTTGTCACCAGTTCATCATATTATTAACTTGTAAGTTACATTTCACTGCACACGTTTCCGTTGGTCATAGTATATGGACAATATGTGAGAAGTAGGGACTGTTAGTGTTTGTATGTGTGTTAATAATTCAGCAAGGGACTGGATAACAGCATTGCTGGTTCTAAGGACAATTCCAAAAACTTTGTGAGTGCACAAGTGTTGGTTATGGACTTGCTATATTCTCCGCAAGACTCTTCGATGGTGATTGTGCACCTGCACAGTCGCAACAGATGGCTGCTGGCCATCTCTACAAGGACTACATTGGGGCTGCATCTTTGCTGACTCACCAGTACCATTATCTCTACAAGGACTGCAGTGGGTCTGCGCCTCTGGTGGCCCACCAATACCGTAATCTCTACCAGGACTACAGTGGGTCTGCTCTGTGATGACCCACCAATACTCTTCAAAACTTCGACTGACTCTGTTGTGGGTTTGCTCTGTTGTGGCCCTTCCGTTGGAAGGACAACACTACTTCTTCAAGACTGCATGGAAATCCACTACGTCTTTGTGCATTGTCTTTTACTGCTCAGTCTTTGAGAAAAACACTGCAATTCAACGATCAGGACTGTCTTTATGGACTGTGAGAAAATTTTAGCTTTTGACCAACATTGTATCAATAAGTGTGTGCATTTGATTTCTTTGTTATTGTAATTGTGAAAAAAAATTTTAACAAATATGTATTGGCCAGTGCCCAACAAAATCTGTAAAATTTTTTGTGGGTAGCATGGGGGCTATGTAAGTAGGCTGTTTAGGTTTTTTTATTGGTAACGCCACCTCAGTATGAAAATCACTGGCTGTGCTGTGTGCAGTCTGTGGCTGCTTTTCATTGTTGTAATACTCGCCATTGTAGTGTTAGGCAGCTGGCTGTGAACAGCGCGTAGCGTTGCGCAGTTGGAGGTGAGCCGCCAGCAGTGGTGGATGTGGGGAGAGAGATGGCGGAGTTTTGTAATTTGTCATGAACTGCTATATCTATGATATATCAAGGTAAATACATTGTTTGTTCTCTATTAATATCTTTCATTTGCTAACTATCCCTATCAGTAGTTAGTGCCTTCCATAGTTTGCATCTTTTATTTAGCTGGCAGTAGTGGCGCTTGCTGTATTGCAGTAGTGGGAGTAACCAAGATTTTCGTGAGGTAAGTGATTTGTGAAAGGTATAGTTTAATGTTAGTCAGGGCCATTCTTTTGTAGGGAATTTTGAAAGTCAGATTGCGTTGCGCTATAAATATTGTGCGTCAGGTTAAGCACAGTCCTGTAAAATTGTTTCAAAGGGGACGTTTCAAGGTCATCTTTTTTGACTTCACTGTAAACAGAAAATTCTTGCGTTGTTTTTCTGGCATTGAAAAAAGCTGTAGAAGGTTCTCATAAATCGTACAGTATTTGCAGACAGGCCAGCTCCACCACTTGATCAGGTAAGGTTTACACGACATCACACTGAACCAAAGGCCTTTCTAGTATCTAAGAAAGCTGTGCACAGAGGCAATCGGTATTCGCGCACTGGCAGCATGCTGTAGATGAAAAATAGCTCTGCGACTTGTCTTGTGATTGAAATATATCGTTGTAACTTCATCATAAGTTGAATTGAGAAGTACCTATAACAAATAGATACTTCTTAATGCAACTTCTGAGGAAGCTACAACGATTTATTGCAACCAGTTCTCGTTTGCTATTACTTTTGCTTTCATTTCAGTCATAGCGGCAAACGTAGAACTGGTGCCGAATGCAACTGGTATTGAACAAGATGGTTTCCGCGGGAGCGTCAGCACGCTGTCAGCATCTGGTGGTCTTGTAGTTAACGTTGCTGATCTTAGATTACTGGGTGCCGGGTTCGGTACCCTGGCGGGTATCGAACGTATCCTAACATTAAGGACGGAAATGGTTGGGAGTGATGGAGTGTATTAACTGAACTACTTTTTAAAGTGGCAAAAGTAATGGTTAAAGAAGTAAATTACATACAATGATAAGCCAGAGCCGGCATATGTGGCTGAGCGGTTCTAGGCGCTTCAGTCTGGAACCGCGCGACCGCTACGGTCGCAGGTTCGAATCCTGCCTCGGGCATGGATGTTCGTGATATCCTTAGGTTAGTTAGGTTTGAGTAGTTCTAAGTTCTAGGGGACTGATGACCTCAGATGTTAAGTCCCATAGCGCTCAGAGCCATTTGAACCATTTTGATAAGCCAGAACATTATGACCACCGAACTACTATCGGTATTAACCCGTCCAGGCTATAGCAGCGTCACCTTGAAAGGAATGATTGGTAGTCAAACACATGCACGGTGCACGTGGTAGCAGTAAGTGTGCTGTCCATGTGTAGAATGGGGAAGGGGAGTGAACTATCTAAGTTTGACCGAGAGCAGAATGTGATGGCCCGGAGGCTCGACACGAGCATTTCGAAAACTGCACAACTTGTCGGGTGTTCGATGAGTGTCTTCAACACGTGGCGACACCAAGATGAAACCACGTCTAGACGTCGTGGGGTTGGATGGCCACCCATCAATACAGATGTCGGACGTCATAGGCTGAGCAGGTTGGTAAAACAGGACAGGCAGCGGACTGTGGCAAAACTAACATCAGACGTTAAAGCTGGGCAGAGTACAAGTGCGTCTGAAGAGACAGTGCACCGAACACTCGTAACGATGGGCCCTACGCATGTGTCAATGTCAACACCAGGTCATCGGCAACTACGACTGAAATAGGCACGTGACCATCGATACTGGACGTTGGTGCAGTGGCTGAGCGTTTCATGGTCTGATAAATCCCAGTACCTTCTTCATCATGTCGATAGGAGGGCACGAATCCGACGTCTTCCAGGGGAACAGTCCTTGACACCTGCACTGCGGGATAGAGGCAAGCTGGTGGCGACTCCGTTACGTTCTGGATAACATTCACGTGGGCATCCATGGGTCGAGTGGAGCTCGTGCAAGGCATCATACCGGCCAAGGAATATCAAACACAGGTTGCAGACCACGTGCACCTCTTCATGATGATCATGTTTCCCGACGGCAGTGGTATTTTTCAGCAAGATAATGCGCCATGTCACAAAGCCAGAAGAGTGGTGGAGTGGTTCGAGGAACACAGTGCTGAGTTTCAGTTGATGTGCAGGCCTGCCAACTCGTCAGATGTGGGATGTGATTGAAAGTGGTGTTAGAGCACATCCCCCCTCCCCCCCCCCCCCCCCGCCCGCAATTTACGAGAATTAGATAACCTGTGTGTGCCTGCAGATGTGGTGCCAAACTACCAACTACAAACCAAGGACTACCAAACAAGGCCTCATTGCTCATTGCTTCCATTCCACTATGCGTCGCTGCTGTTATCCGTGCCAAAGGAGGACATACCGGTTGTTAGGGAGGTGGTCATATTGTTCTGGCTTATCAGTGTATTTTATAGGTGTTCTTTGTTATACCGAACAATAATTAGTCAAAGAGACGACTGATGCTGGCTGTTTGTACCTACGTGTTGTATATACAATCTGATGTTAGCCAATGCACATTGTGAGTCATACTTCGAGTTCATTCATCTCCTTACCTTTGCTTTCATTCGTATCATAGCGGGAAACGTAGGACTTGTGCTGAATGCAGCTAGTAATGAACAGTCTAGTTTCCGCAGCAACTGGTGGTCTTGTGGTTAACGTCCCTGACTTTCGATCACTGAGTGCCGGGTTCGATTCCCTGGCAGATTTGGGATTTTTCTCTGCTCGCGACTGGTTTTGTGTGAGTTATCATCATCGACGCGCAAGTCGCCTAAGTGACGACAAATAAAATGAGTTGCAACAGGCGACCGAACATTCAAGCCAATAACGCTATTGCACATTTCACTTCAGCACGTTAGACCATACTTTCTTTCTCCGTGAAACGAAAACCAGAGCAAACGAAAACCAATTGTCTCTATGTATAGCTTTCTTAGAATCTGAAAAGGCCTTTTGTTCAGTTAGGCACCCTGATGTCGTGCAAGCTTCAGCTGACCAAGTGGTGGAGCTTGGCCATTGTAAGATCCTGTACAATGTATCCGAAACTTCTACAGCTTTTTTCAGTGTCAGCAGAACAACGCAAGAATGTGTAGTTTACAGAGAAGTGAAACAAGGTGATCTCATCTCTCCAAAGCCGCTCTCTGCCGTCCTGAAAATGACAATGTCGAAACTGACACAGGAAGAAAAAGGAGTTAGAATCCACTGGTATCACATTTAGCTTCGTAATGTCAAGCAGTGGGACTGAGCATAAGCCTTTCCGAGACAAAAGTTATATCAAATATATGGAACACGGTAGGAGAAGTACAACTCAAAAACGCGCTACTGGACACTGTCAGAGAATACATGTATCCTGGCCAGGTTGTAAATATGGCAGAAGACGTAAGATCTGAAATCTTTCGTCAAGCTAAGCTGGCAAGCAGTTGGAAGACAGACAGCTACCTTCAGCTCAAACGTGGGCAGTAAAACTGGAGAAAACATACTTATTGATCTGTGTGTCCTCCCGTTTTTGACTTACAGCTGTGAGACCTGAACACTTCATTTATATACAAGGCGGAAACCTAGAACTCCACAGCGAAGTACAGATGAGTTTATGTTGGTATTCACAAGAAAAGACAAAAGAAGAGCAGAAGACATCAGACCTGTTACCGACGTCTGGGACATTATGGACAGAACAGCTGTGAAATGACAATGGGCCAGCCACGTTACCAGAAGAAATAATGACCGATGGACAAAGGCAGTGCTGGAATGTGGTCCAAGAGACAGAGGCAGACAGTTCGATAGACAGACCAAGAGGAAAGCCGCCAGACCAATGGGTCGAAGATCTGCCGAAGATCGCTGGAGTCAACAGGCTGAATGTCCTCCAAGGCATTTCGTTCTGGAAACAGAAGTCGCCGACGGAACTTGGAGACACTATATCATTTAATTATAAAAATGGCTTTGCATTTCACGGATACTTGTCGAAAATCATCTTGTACCATGGTGAGCTGCTATGAAAACCTACGTTAATGCTACCAATTTCAATTGTTATTGACGATCATCAGGTACTAGAAGATTTTTCAACTGTGGTATCTGTGTGGTGAAATAAAGGGCGACCATCAGCGCACGATTACAAACCCCTGCATTTACTGGAGTCGAGTGAGAAACCAACATTAAGCCAAATTTAGAATTCAGACAGACGGCATTAAAAGAAATAAATCTGACAGAGTCTCACAGCTCATACTGTAGTAATAGAAGGAAAAGTGAAATTAGCTTGTTTCATTTGAATATTGTGGCGGCAAAAAGGTATTTTAATTTGTTGCAGGAGCTTAGTAGTTGACAAGAGATACATTTCATTTGTCTGTCTGAGTACCAATAACCATGGGGATAAAAATCTAAATGTTAATGCTAATGTTAATTCCTATCGTTAACCGCATGTCCTTGTAGATACAGTATGGATAAAGAAGTTGTCATATTCATTAAAAAAGGATACAAATGCAAAAATTGTAGACGTAATTAAATTCTGTATGGATGCTTGCGAGTTACTGTCAGAAAATGTAATACTGTTATTGTTACAGTACAGATGTCTTCACTGAGTAATTGGGGAATTTTCACGAAAACGTTTTATGAATTTTAGTGCTCTCTGTCAGGCAGAAGGAAGGGATTATTAATTTGTAGCGATTTTAATGTAAATTTCTTGAGGTAACCTGACGCGAAAAGGATCTATAAGTGCTTTTAGCCACTTACAATTTGGTACGAGTCATAAATTTCCGTACCTGAGTTGTTCAAGACGGTACTTTTATGGATAATGCATTCATTCAAAAGCAAAAGTTAAACAGACGCGTGCCTATCTGTCGGTAAACGCATCAGCAGATTACGAAACATAATTAGCAAGATTGTACGACTTATATCCATGAATAGTTGGAAAACAGTCTAAGAAAACACTGATACTGATTAATGACAGAACCACTCAGGATTTTATTGAAGGCTTAAAGAAAGGTTGACCAGGTGAAATTTACTATGAGGTTAATGCTAACTCCAAATTCAACATAACTCCAAACTCATTAAGAATAATGAGTTTATATCCATTTATGAAATTTTTTCTATAATGATAATTAAATGTACGTAAGTTATCAAAGAAATCTGGGATCAGTTCATCATGGGACTAAAAAGTAAAAGTTCATAAGGGCTGAGTAATATCTCTAAAAAGACATTAATAAGTTTTGTGTCCCTGTAGTATGTAGTATGCTTAGTCATTAACATAATGCATCATTAACTCAAGGTGTTTTCCCAGAAAGATGAAAGATTTAAAATGCCATTGTTAGGCCTCGTTATGAAAAGGGCGATGTCAATAACTACCACCCAGTATGAATCCTTAGATCATTTTTCTAAAATTCTTGAGAACCTAGTGTACTCCAAGGTAGTCACCCACCTGTGTAGTAATGGGATACTTAGCCAGTCAGAGTTTGCAATTCGAAAGGGCTATTTTACTGAGTCTGCTATTTACACATTTACTAAGTGCATAATAAAAGTTTCAAAAGATAAAACATCACCAAATGGAATCTTACGTGATTTATCGAAGGCATTTGATTGGGTCAGCCGTAATATTCTGTTAGAGAAGTTAACTTTTTATGGAATAGGTAGTTCAGCAAATGACTAGTTTAAGTTGTTATTTAAGAAACAAAATGCAGGCTGTTTGAATGCCACAAAGAGGGATGCCACATCATTTGCTTGGGGAAAAATTACACTTGGAATCCACAGGGTTTGAACATTGGTCCACTACTGTTCTTGATTTATGTTAATGATCTGCTATTTTATTGGAATCAGAGGCAGAATTAGTCCTGTTTTCAGACGATACAGGCATTACAAGCTGAGCAAAGACGTATCAACAGAGAAAATAGTAAATAACGTTTTGTGAAAGTTGATGAACGGTTTTGCACAAATTGCTTAGCTTTAAACCTCGGGAAAAAAGCGTAGTTCATTCAGTTACCTACAGTCAACAATTGCCTACCTCTTGTTTACCATCAAGAGGTAATAAATAGGATAGAAAATTGTAAGTTTCTGGGTGTGTACATTGGTGAAAACTTATACTGGAAAAACCGAATAGTAGATCTGCTAAAACGCTTAGTTTGGGCTAGTTTTTCCGTAACTGTAATTGCCAACTTTGGGGATATAGAAGTCAGTATGTTAACCTGTCTTCATATTTTCATTCATATGGAATAATATTCCAGGCTAACTCCTCGCTTAGGCAAAGAGGATTCATTGCATAACAGAAAGTAACTAGAATTACGTATTGAGCTTACACGCGTACATCTTGCACGTATGTCTTTAAGGGGCTGGGAATATTAACCACAGCCCACAGTACATTTATTCGCTTACGGCATTCGCCATCAACAAGCCATCAAAGTTTGAGAGTAACCGAGATTGTCACAAGTTCAACATTAGAAGGTAAAATGATCTTCATAACACTTAAATCAATCTGAATTTGGCACAGATATGGGTGAAATATGCAACTATATAGGTCTCTGACAATACACCCGTGAAAATAAGATGTGTAACAGATAGCAAAAGAGTTTTCAAATGTAGATTAAAGATGTTTATCCTTAATAGCTCCTGCTATATCACACAGAAATTCTTAAAGAGAAATAATTAGACGCAAAAATTGTAGTAGTAGTAGTAATAGAAGTAGTAGTAGTTTTATTCATCTGTAGATCACTTTGACAAAAATATTGGAAATGTCTTGGTATTAAAATTTAAGAACACAAAAATAATATAATTCACGTATACATGCATTAAATACTTACAGGTCGAGTCTGACAAGGGTGGGACCGGTAGTAGAGATCAGAAATGAGCTGTGTATACTGGCTATAAACTCGCCAGACATCTCCGAACTCGCCGCTTCAGCATTCTCGGAGTCACTGCCATTGCCCAGTTCCAATCGCAAACTTGCCTCATGAGTCCTGTCGAGTACAAGCGGACTGTACCAGCGTAGGAAGGAGAGCGAGTACATGAGTTTGCAAGTATTGCCGAGAACTCACAGCACTGCTGCTGCATTAGCAAACGTTGCTCATGACGAACATTATATACTACACACATCAAAAAAAGTTTTGTATCACCCCGGTTCCCAGAACTCCTGAAGATAGACATTGACTGGCGATATTGTATCACAGACACAGTCCCTTTCACTGTTCAGAGATGTCACTAAACCCGCACAAAGATGTAAACAATTATGCATGAGCAGCGGCTATTAGACGGAGGGAGTCTGACGGCCGTTCAGTTCCAGTGATTCCACCAGAGAGGAAGGTACACGGCTCGTTTTGTCTGTAGTTCAACCACAGTTCAACCATGCATAGACGGTCAATACTGCGGTTCGATCGCGTCCGCATTGTTACTTTGTGCCAGGAAGGGCTCTCCACAAGAGAAGTTTCCAGGCGTCTCGGAGTGAACCAAAGCGATGTTGTTCGGACATGAGAAGATACAGAGAAACAGGAACTGTCGATGACATGCCTCGCTCAGGCCGCCCAAGGGCTAAGACTGCAGTGGATGACCGCTGCCTGCGGATTATGGCTCGGAGAACTCTGACAGCAACGCCACCATGTTGAATAATGCTTTTCGTGCAGCAACATAACGTCGTGTTACGACTCAAACTGCGCGCAATAGGCTGCATGATGTGCAACTTCACTCCCGACGTCCATGGCGAGGTCCATCTTCGCAAACACGACACCATGCAGCGCGGTACGGATGGGCCCAGCAACATGCAGAATGGACCGCTCAGGATTGGCATCAAGTTCTCCTCAGCGATAAGTGTCGCATATGCCTTCAACCAGACAATCGTCGGAGACGTGTTTGGAGGCAACCTGCTCAGGCTGAACGCCTTAGACACACTGTCCATCTAGTGTAGCAAGGTGGAAGTTCCCTGCTGTTTTGGGGTACCATTATGTGGGGCCGACGTACGCCGCTGGTGGTCATGGAAAGTGGCGTAACGGCTGCACGATACGTGAAGGCCATCCTCCGACCGATAGTGCTACCACAGCGGGAGCATATTGGTGAGGCATTTTTCTTCATTGACGACAATTCGCGCCCCCAACGAGCACATCTTGTAAATGACTTCCTTTAGGATAACGACATCGCTTGACTAGAGTGGCCAGCATGTTCTCCAGACATGAAACCTATCGAACATGCCTGGAATAGATTGAAAAGGGCTGTTTATGGATGAAGTGACTCTCCAACCACTCTGAGGGATCTACGCCGAACCGCCGTTGAGGAGTGGGACAATCTGGACCAACAGTGCCTTGATGAACTAGTGGATAGTATGCCACGACGGATACAGGTATGCATCAATGCAAGAGGACGTGCTACTGGGTATAAGAGGTACCGGTGTGTACAGCACTCTGGTCCACCACCTCTGAAAGTCTAGTTGTATGATGGTACAATATGCAATGTGTGGTTTTCATGAGCAATAGAAAGAGCAGAAATGATGTTTAGGTTGATCTCTACTCCAATTTTCTGTACAAGTTCCGGAACTCTCGGAACCGAGGTGATGCAAAACTTTTTTTGATGTATGTATATGCGATTGGACCTTATATCAATTTCACCTTCAAGAAATCATTCACACAGGAGAACTCTACAAACATACCGACATTTGACCATGGGCTACACTCCCGTATGGACGACATAATAATAAGCATCCCTGGAGTAGAGACACAGCTGAAAGATTTGGAAGTAAATATATCACAAGGTCCGGATGGAATATCAGTTCGATTTTAGAAAGAGTCCACTACAGCATTGGCTTCTTACCTAGCTTGCGTTTATCGCGAATCTCTCGCACATCACAGAATCCCAAACGACTGGAAAGAAGCGCAGGTGACTCCATTGTATAAAATGGTAAAAGAACGGACCCGAAAAATTACAGACCAATATCCGTAACTTCTGTTTGCTGCAGAACCCTTGAACATATTCTCAGTTGGAATACAACAAACTTTCTTGATACTGAGAAGCGTATGTCCACGAATCAACGTAGTTTTAGAAAACATCGCTCGTGCGAAACTCAGCTTACCCTTTTCTCACATGATATACTGCGAACTATGGATTCAGGGCAACAGTTAGATTCCATATTTCTAGATTTCCGGAAAGTATCTGACACAGTGCTCCATTGCAGGCTGTTAACAAAGGTCCGAGCGTATGGAGTAAATGCACAGATATTTGAGGGGCTCCAAGACTTCTCAAATAAAAGGACCCAGCACGTTGTCCCGACGGCGAGTGTTCTTCAGAGAGAAGGGTATCGTCAGGAGTGCCCCAGGCAAGTGTCATAAGACCGCCGTTGTTCTCTATAAACAAAATGACTTGGCTGACAGGATGGGCAGCAGTCTGCGGTTGTTTGCTGCTGATGCCGTGCTGCACAGTAAGGTGTCGAAGTCGAGGAACTGTAGGAAGATACAACACGACTTAGACAAAATTTCCAGTTGGTTTCCTGAATGGTAGCTAGCCCTAATTGTTGAAAAATGTAAGTTAATGAGGATGAGTAGGAAGATCAAACCTGTTCGGATACAGTATTACTAACGTCCTGCGTGACACGTTCAAGTCGTTTAAACATCTGGGCGTGACGTCACAAAGCAATATGAGATGAAGCGAGGATGTGAGAACTGTGGTAGGGAAGGCGAGCTCGGTTTATTGGGAGAATTTTGGGATAGAGTGGTTCACCTGTAGGGGAGAGCGCATATAGGACGCTGGCGCACCTGTTCTTGAGTATTGCTCGAGCGTTTGGGATCCGTACGAGCTCGGATTAAAGGAAGAAATCGAAGAAATTCGGAGGCGGGCTGTCACCGGTAGGTTTGAACAACACGTGCGTGTTGCGGAGATGCTTCGGGAACTCAAATGGGAATTCCTGGAGGGAAGGCACCGTTCTTTTCGAGGAACGTAACTAAGAAAATTTAGAGAACCGGTGTTTGAAGCACGACTAGAGAACCATTGTACTGCCGCTAACATACATTGCGCGTTAAGGACCACGAAGATACGAGAAATAAGGGCTTGTATGGAGGCGTACAAGTAGTCGTTTTTCCCACTATCTAGCTGCGAGTGCAACAGAAAAGGAAATGACTAGCAGTGGTACAGGCTACCCTCCGCCACGCACCGTACGGTTACTTGCGGAGTATCTCTGTAAATGTAAATGCAGATGTAACATCGTGTACAACTATGTTTCAATTTTTCTCTATAAATTCTTTCCCTTTCCTCAGTTCCTGGTCTGGTGGTGACTCAATTCTCTGGCTTACTTCACTTTTGGTGGTTAGTGTTTAACGTCCCGTCGACAACGAGGTCATTAGAGACGGAGCGCAAGCTCGGGTTAGGGAAGGATTGGGAAGGAAATCGGCCGTGCCCTTTCAAAGGAACCATCCCGGCATTTGCCTGAAACGATTTAGGGAAATCACGGAAAACCTAAATCAGGGCCGGCCGAAGTGGCCGTGCGGTTAAAGGCGCTGCAGTCTGGAACCGCAAGACCGCTACGGTCGCAGGTTCGAATCCTGCCTCGGGCATGGATGTTTGTGATGTCCTTAGGTTAGTTAGGTTTAACTAGTTCTAAGTTCTAGGGGACTAATGACCTCAGCAGTTGAGTCCCATAGTGCTCAGAGCCTAAATCAGGATGGCCGGAGACGGGATTGAACCGTCGTCCTCCCGAATGCGAGTCCAGTGCGCTAACCACTGCGCCACCTCGCTCGGTTTACTTCACTTTTGCAAATTTTTTGTCTGTATGGGTTTCAGCTCAAAATTTCTGATGGACTTACATAAACCTTTTCTGAATCCTCTTTTATGCATATATAAACCTTTTTTGAAGACTACTGTAAATTCATTTTGATATTTAATCTCTGTTCAGAGAATGTCTAGCAATTACAGTGACATGCACACACTTTCGACTCGTTACTGAGTCTGTGACGACTGCACAAAAAACAGGAGATGAGGATGAAGTGTATTCGCTATATGGCGATTTATTATTAAAATAAATTTACAGTGTACTTTGAAGAAGTTACAGAAACGAATGATAAGCTATACAAACTAGTCCATAAAAGCAAGTTGCCATGACTAAAAGAATATACAAACAGCGCGCTTCTTGTTCGTAGTGATGCTGTTGTTTTCATTTGACGGACCACTTACGTTTTCTCATGATGGAGGTGGGATAAACAAGAATTCAACCATTTTGTTTACATTTTGTTTAAATTTTTTTGTCCCAAGCATCGAACATTTTCCATACATCACTCTTCCTATAATGGAGCACATTTGCAATTTTATATACCGCATCACTTAATTTTCGCTTTGCATCCTCCACAGCCTCACAAAATAGCTACGTTAGAGGCCATCTGATCCTGACAGTTGGTCATTTAGATCCGTCAACAATACAACCGTAAGATCATACACTCAATTACTTACTAAGTCACTATCTTGCCTCATGCGATAATGGCCGTCATCCTGTCGGCCGCACTTTCAAATACGCGCACCGCCAGTTGCACAGCCGCGTTTCCTACAACCGCTACCGTGGTACGAGGGTGTTGCCACGAACGATGACGCCGCTGCCAATGAGATGCAAGCATCCCCTCTCCGGAGCTCCAGCGACGTGTGTACTTAAGTTCGAACATTCATGCATTGACCCCTTTTTGTGTGTTTACCAGCTGAATAACATTTACAGACATTCATAGTGGTCAGGGCTCGACGAGTAGACACTGTATTGAAGAGTGACAGATATATAAAACTTTTGTATCTCCACACACCGTGCATGGAAGAAGTAACACCTTACACCCTTGTACATTTCAAGTAAAGTAAAACTGAAGTGATATCAGGTGTTGCCCAGGGAAGCGTCCTGGGACCTCTGCTGTTCCTGATCTATATAAATGGCCTGGGTGACAATCTGAGCAGTTCTCTTAGGTTGTTCGCAGATGATGCTGTAATTTACCGTCTATTAAGGTCATCCGAAGACCAGTATCAGTTGCAAAGCGATTTAGAAGATTGCTGTATGGTGTGGCAGGTGGCAGTTAACGCTAAATAACGAAAAGTGTGAGGTGATCCACATGAGTTCCAAAAGAAATCCGTTGGAATTCGATTACTCGATAAATAGTACAATTCTCGAGGCTGTCAGTACAACTAAGTACCTGGGTGTTAAAATTACGAACAACTTCAGTTGGAAAGACCACATAGATAATATTGTGGGGAAGATGCAACAAGTCCACTAAAGAGACAGCTTACACTACACTCGTTCGTCCTCTGTTAGAATATTGCTGCGCGGTGTGGGGTCCTTACCAGGTGGGATTGACGGAGGACATCGAAAGGGTGCAAAAAAAAAGGGCAGTTCGTTTTGTATTATCACGTAACAGGGGAGAGAGTGTGGCAGATATGATACGCGAGTTGGGATGGAAGTCATTAAAACAAAGACGTTTTTCGTCGCGGCGAGATCTATTTACGAAATTTCAGTCACCAACTTTCTCTTTCGAATGCGAAAATATTTTGTTGAGCCCAACGTACATAGGTAGGAATGATCATCAAAATAAAATAAGAGAAATCAGAGCTCGAACAGAAAGGTTTAGGTGTTCGTTTTTCCCGCGCGCTGTTCGGGAGTGGAATGGTAGAGAGATAGTATGATTGTGGTTCGATGAACCGTCTGCCAAGCACTTAAATGTGAATTGCAGAGTAATCATGTAGATGTAGATGTAGAATAAGACAGGACGATTCTTCGGGTAGGAAGCGACCGCAACAACACGCTCGTCCATATTCAAATATCTCTGAGCTGCGAGCTTTTGTGCATTTTTTGTTGATTTCTATGAATCAATACAGTGGTGGCATTATATCAGTTAGCTTTGGAGTACTATGATGGGAGATCGCGTGTTACAGCGTAAAAGATTGTGAAGTATCTGTAATGGAATTGAGATTTGAAGGTTGGAAACCAAATTGTGAAATTATACTGAAATATGAGATGTAGAAAAGAAAAAGGAAGGATAAAATTATGACCTCCTAACACAATCCTTATCTGTCAGATACCGACCATGTCATAGCTACCACATAAAAATGGTTCAAATGGCTCTGAGCACTATGAGACTTAACATCTGAGGTCATCAGTCCCCTAGAACTTAGAACTACTTAAACCTAACTAACCTAAGGACATAACACACATCCATGCCCGAGGCAGGGTTCGAACCTGCGACCGTAGCAGTCGCGAGGTTCCGGACTGGAGCGCCTAGAACCACTCGGCCAACACGACCAGCGCTACCACATAACAATGTTTAATACATCGTGCCATAATGTCAACGAAGATCTACGAGAAACGTATGAGTACTTTATTTTTTTTTTATTTTTAAGTGTTACTTCTAATTTCCCTCACGCTTAAAATGGCTGCACACACTTAGTGACAAAATTCATACCGCGTAGGGTAGCCGGGCGGTCTGAGGCGCCTAGCCACGTTTCGCGCGGAGATTCGAGTCCTCTCTCGCGCATGGGTGTGTGTGTTTTGTCCTTAGCCTAAGGTATTTTAAGTTAGATTAAGTGTGTAAGCCGAGAGATCGATGACCTCACCAGTTTGGTCCAATAGGAACTTACTTCCACCACCACTAAATTCATAAAAATGTGCGTGAGGGCAATTGATTTTTAAGAGTAACAGAGAGGGAGCTGGTAATAGATGGAAGTAACCAACCTAACGCTGAGGTAACAGCAGCGCCTTGATTTATAAGGTATGCAGTTCTCAGCACTGCACTCGACCTCACTCTGGTTCCGATCTCTAACAGGTAGTTGGCCATGGCCTTATGGTATGAAACACCCCGTCGTTTACCTGAAGTAATTTAGGGAAACCACGGAAAACCTAATTCAGGATGGCAAGGTAGAGATTAGAAATTCCAGCCACCCGAACGTAAGGCCAGTTTATTCAACAGAGAGCTACCTCCTTCGGTGTATCGCTATTTTACAATACCTTTTTACAAGCAAGTCGCTTAATAATATAAAAGACTAGTGCTACACTGTTCATTCATTCTCATTCACAGTTTCTGTACACACTACACACACACACATTGTTTCACAACATCATACACATTATCAACTGCAGCGACGATGGCCGTTTCCATTTCGTGTACCGCAACTTCCTATGTGCTAGTCTTCTCTATGTAAATGGCCAGCATGTAGCCAAATCAACATTACATTTTTACGTTGCATACAAATGATCTATGTTTGTTCAGTTGACACCTTATAACTTTTATCGTGAATTTGATCTATGCAACAGAGGACTAAGTAACTAAATGTTCCTTTTCATTCCAAATATCGTCAAAAACACGAACTGGACAGCAGAAAAAAATACATTGAGTTAAACAACCTTCAGAAGATCCAATCTGGCAACAGCACTCGTATAACAGTTTACCGTATCCAGCGTCTCGACCAGTTAGTACAACATCGGTGTTAGGTGTCTGGTGCCGTGGTTCACGCGATATTGTTCAAACATATTACAAAGTTTCAAATGTTGGATGAGGTATGCTGTTAGCTTGCTGACCTAAGAGACCAACCCAAAGGAAAAAAAAACAGACTATCTGTAGGTAAAAGAAGCAGCGAAATTCGGAAAAAATTGCTTATAATTAGCCATTCAATTGCTATTAAACATCTGTATCACAACAGAATCTAATGATGCGTCCATGGTATCTGAAAATAAATCTGAAATATATCAAACAGTCATCCGACACGTGTACGTAGACACTCTGCCATGAGCACTGTGCAACATACTTCACATGATTGCAGAGTACAGAAGTATATATAGACATGGAAGACAGTCCTGAAAATAAATACGTTTATTGCATGAACTGAGAGGAAAGAGTGTTGATCATTGACACCTCTATTGCACTACTGACGCGTTTACCTACACAAATGTGGTGTACGGAAGTTAGTATGGAAACATCATCACCAAATAACACCACAAATAAAGTGTTAAACTAATTTTTGAGACTGAGTGAATGAAAATTATCTACCTCGTTGCGGTTACAGAAAAGGGCAAATTAATTAGGTCGCGTTGTATAGCGCAGGCGCTTCGTGCGCACGAACAGGTGTTAATTACGACCATGTCATTGTGTAATGTTGACATACGTGAACTCAGTTACGCAGTTTGACTAAGTAATGCAATCAAATTATACTGTGCAGTCAGCTGACTACTAACACACCGCTTGCATCCTAATACCTAGATCACACATGAACAATGATTTGTCTCTAGGATTAACTATTAGAACTTAATGTTTTAATGAAATTAATGTACTTTTTGTGTATTTCGAACACCGTACCAACTCTTTTTGTAGTTTACGTAGTCGATAAGAGCATACTCATCTTATAAGTTATTTAAAAACAGTAGTTGCTTGCGTAGTCTCTTGAAGCAAAAAAACTTTTCTAGAACATACGTACTGCAATTGCGGAAGAGACTTTGTATGAGAGCCGTTTCATAAGCTCTCTAAAGTTCTATAAAAAGGGAGGGGGCGGTGGGATTTTGTCAAGTGTCACTACTATTGGTAAGCGTGAGTCTTGTAGTGGTTGTAAATAAAATTTGAACAGTATCACAAAGGAAACACTTTCCTGTTGTTCTGCAACTAAACTGCCCGACAAAAAATGTGAAGCAGCCAGAAGGGTATGAGGAAACGTAATGAAACTTATAATGTACCCTCTCCTTCCTGCTTCCTTCTATTGTCCACATTAAAGTCTTTTATGAAGATTTGAGGGGAGCGAAGATTACAATAAACTTTCTAGTTTACTTAGCTTGTGATGTTGAGGTGGCTCCAGTTCTTCTTGCCTAGAGGTCTGATTCTTGAAGCTGAAAATCTCACATTTTAGAGGCTCACGGTTGGATTGAACTAAACAAATTTGAGGATTGTTTTTGCAGAATATTTGTTTTTACGTAAATATATTTTCTCACATTTTACTATACCATACAGTATTTCGATTTGTCACATTAACAAAGCTGAATTTACATTGTTCGCACAAAAATACAAAAATACGTCAGATCTCATCAGAAGCATGCTTACGACCCCCCCCCCCCCACTCTGCAGAAATAACAATATTGCAAAGGGTTTACAATTTTTCTTAACAAATGAATTTCTACTAGCTTTAATTTCGATTATTATTTCATAAATTAATCCAGAAATAAGCATCGTAAACAGAACAGGATTGTGTAACTAATAACAGAAATTTTTAGGTGTGCCAATAACTCGTAATTTCAAATGTTTCTAAAAAAATAATTTTAACTGTACATTCAGAAGTAGTACTTATCGATTATAACATCGAAACTAAAATATTTTATAAAGTAATTCCTTTTCTTAAATTTTAGCTTGAAATATAACATACTGTGTATAAAATTATATGAAAGTTTTCAGAAGAGCAACTGAGATAATATTGTATTGACCTGTTGTACTGTTTCTCCTGGGTGGTCTTGGGTTTAAAAAAATGTAAACTAAATATTATGATAAATTTGATAAAGAACCGACAAGTTACGCCAAGGATGAAGAGATAGAGCTACAATGGACATGTCATTCCATGGACTCTTGCGCTTCTATGCATGAACTATCTTTGCTTTGCCATTCGCTTATCTTAACTGCTTGGGTTCGGACCTAAGAGGACGTTCTTGTGTAAATCTCATCTTGCTGTAACAGCTAATAATGAAAGTTGTACTTAAAACCAGAAAAATATAGGCGCCATCTTAGAAAATCTTTAACATTTTTCTTTTAGCTCATCTACGAGACGTGCCATCGGTTAGAACAATTAACTTTCTTTCAGATCCTGATAATAATTTAACCATTTTTACTTACAGCTTTTCCTTATATAACGAGATAACATCCCAGGCAGAAAAGGTCTGGTCACAGGATTCCAGTTCCATTATAGGATTTCATTTGTAGATGCTACTCCTTTTATCTTATACTGGAGAATCGAGACGAAACCACGATATTAAGTTAGTATTGCAGTAGTTTACATCGAACAAACTTGTGAAATATTCTCTGGTGAAATAAGCACACGATTTCTCACGAGCCTGGAATAATATCTGTGGTTTTGTGGAAAGAAGGAAAGGACAATTAATCATCGACGATTACGTAACTACCCTGAGAACTGAGGTAGTTTATTAATTACTGATCTGTGTCGGGCTAACTTAAAAGATATTGCACTATTAAGAACATTCTTGTGAGTCATTTTCAGAGAAGTATTTTCAACCGCTACTATTGAGTCATTAAGAATACGATTACATTGACAGACTGCCGTATATTTTTTACACATCACTGTTTTTATATTTTTACATTACACTGTCCAAAATTCGAAAAATTATACTGGTATCGCCAACTACTGTTGAGAAAAAGTAATCCTAGAAGAGGATGTCCCGTTACAAACTTCAGGGGGTGAGAGGGTATGTAAAGTTACTGCAGTGATAAAAGAAATCCTAATCCCCTTCACAAAGAGCACCCTGACGTTGTATCCCCTCTTGCCGAGATGGGAACGGTGTCGTAAGGCAGTTTTATCCTCCTTAAGGCAAGCTGGCTGTAATATTTCTGCCTTTGCAGCCATCATCTTCAGCTACAAGAAGCTGTTCTTAGAGCAGTTGACAGGACAGCAGTGGGAAGATGCCGGAATGTGGTGCAAGGTACCGATGACAGGTGGTTTGCTCGGCACGGGTATCGTGAGAAAGACCGCCTCAATTGTGGTCCTTCTCCGTGATTGGCTGCTGCGTTCGGAAGTTGCACACAAAAATGATTATCTTCTGATATTAATATACGAAAACCTAAACAATGTATTTACTAGTATTTCATGTAAAAGCAACTCTCAGAAGCAGCCTGTCATTCCGTTATTTCAAACGTGTTAATTACCATCAGAATAGTACACATTTGCTAAACGGAAAGGCCGATGAAGCTCCTCGGCGATCTTCGGATCGCGCCTAACTGGGATGGCGGCGGAGTGGTTCGGCTTCAGATCAGAGTTGGTTCGGCTGTCTCAGAGGACAGACATGTTGTCTGCCGCGGTCGGTACCAGTTAAGGCTCAATTACCAATGTCTAGTGAAAAAAGGGTGTAACGGGACATCCTCCTCTAGCATTACTTTTCCTCAACAGTAGTTGTCGATATCAGTATCATTTTTCGAATTTTGAACAGTTCAGTAAGATCTGAGTTGCTTTTCTGAGAAATTTTCTGTAATTTTATACACAGTATGTTATATTTCGAGCTAAAATTTATCAAAAGGATTTACTTTATAAAATATTTTAGTTTCGATGCTATAGTCGGTAAGTACTGCTAGCTCCGAATGTACAGCTGACATCATTTTTGTAGAAACATCTGAAATTACGAATTATTTACACTCTTAAAATTTCTATTATTAATTACACAATCCTGTACTTTTTGCTATGTTTATTTCTGGATTCATTTATGAAATAATAAACGAAATTAATAACGTAACGAAAACCAGTAGGAATTCATTCGTAAGAATAATTGTAAACGCTTTGGAACATTGTTTTTTCCGCAAAGTGAGAGAATCGTAAGCTTGCCGCTGATAAGACAGGATGTACTTTTGAGCGCACAATGTAATTTCGGTTTTGTTAATGTGAAAAATCAAAATACTATATAATATACTAAAATGTGAGAAAATCTGTGGAAAATATATTTACGTAAAAAACATTCTGCAATTACAATCTTCAAATTTAGTTAGTTCAAACCGACCACCTTCAAGAATCAGAGCCCAAGACAAGAAGAACTGGAACAATCTCAACATGACAAGTAAACTTGAAAGTTTATTGTAACCTTCGCTCGTCTCAAGTCTTCATAAAAGACTTTGCTTATTAATTACTTGAAGTGGGCATTGTTTAATGTGAACAATGGATGGGAGAAGGAAGGAGGATGGAGATTACAAGATGAGAGCTGCTTCGGTAGTCTCGGAAGACAGCCATGTTGTCTGCCTTAGTCGGTATCGGTTAAAGAATTATTAGCAAGCTCTGGCTATTTGGATGTTGGATTGAGAACAATTTGATGGTAACTAAGCAAACACGCAGTTCATTGTTATGTTTATTTTCTATGAACGTGTGAAGAATGGAGGCAACACAGCATACTTTAGCCTTCAGGATGTGCTGAGAAAAGATGCCTGTGAAGAAGTTTTAAGATCAGGCTGTACCAAAGTAAGATTAAATGATAATTAAATCAAGACCCTGTCGACAGGCGTTGATATACATCAACGGGGACAGTTGAAAATGTGTGCCCCGTCCGGGCAGACGCTCTATCCCTGTGAGCCCCCGAGGGCACAGAGGATAGGGCGACTGCAGGGACTTATCCCTTGCACGCTCCCCGTGAGACCCACATTCCCAACTTAATGTCCACACACTACATTCGTAGCGCCCCTGCCCATTACACTCATTACTCGCGGCAGACAATCTCACCGAGTCCCGTAAGAGTGCGGCCAATACGTGTGCATCCGCACAGAAGAAGAAGGTCAATGGCCGGTTAGCCTTAACTATATGATGATGGTATCTGTTCTTTCGGACATGTCCTAAAGAATACCATCTTCATAAAGTATGATTATGCCAGTGGTTATGTACGCTTGTGAAAGCCTCACCTTTAGGAGAACAGACGAAGCGAAATCACTTGTTTTCGAGCGAAAAATCCTCCGAAAAATATATGGTCCTGTGATAGATTCACAAACATGGAAATGGAGAAGTCAAAAAAAAACAAGAATTAAAAGAGCTTTATGCACAGCCTGTCATTATAAAAAGAATAAGAAGAAGAAGGTTGACCTGAGCTGCAATGAAGGAAGGATGAATGGAGGAAGGATACCCCATGATGTGTTTCTGGGAGCTGTAGCTGGAAGGAGGTACCGGGGACGACCGCGGACAAGATGGAAGGGCAATATTGACAAGTATACCGAGGACATGGCACTAGGAGCAGGAGGCTCGCAACCGGGAACGATGTAGGAGGAGTGTGGAGCAGGCATATGATCACTAAGGCCCAACCCACAGATAAGTAAAGCAAAGTAAGTGTGAAGAATGGAGGTTATTTGTGATTCATAAGGCGGAATATAACTGTGCCCTTTCTCGTATTCTACCAATAAAAAGCTTGTGGCATTAGGTATAAACAAACTAATTGAAAATTTCATTCAAACAACATCAGTTCCCCGTTAAGAGCTTATTAAAGCCTAAAGATAACGGATTCACGACCTACGTGCTGTTTTCTACGCGGGGGACAACTATAGAAGACTTCAGGTTTGGCGAAGGTTAATCAGAACTTACGCATTCCACTCAGGGCGGTGGAAGCAAATAGGCCCGTCGAGTGTACTGCTATTTTAGTACAAATAAGACCAGTGACACGTCATCTGTGATAACAGAGTAGTTATGAAGGAGAGAAATTTCCGAAGGAAACTGTTTATCATATACACGCACATATATCGCAAGCTCCCTAACACACTCTTCCAACTTGCCGTAGGCCCACAACTTTTGTAACTGGGTCTTGATATCCTCGGTTCCGGCACTGCAACGTGTTTGGCGTTTGAGCTTATGCCACACATATTCTGTCACTAACGGATCTGGGGTCAGGGGTGTATCTCAACATTCCCCAGATGATTGGTAGAGATACGTGCCATGTGTGGAAGAACATTCTTCTGTTGAAACTGTTGTGACTTAGCAAGACAGCCAAGTCACAACGAGAGGAAGCCGAAAGGCACGCGTTAAGCTCACGCAGATTGGCGTTAAAAGGAACAGTTAAAAGGAAATGAGAACTTAGAAAATGGACGCAGTTGCTGTAATACTTAACTTTAATCCACATTTGTAGAACATCGCTCTTGATGATACATGCTTCACAATATTAATTATCATAGCTATGGCGCCTTGCTAGGTCGTAGCCAATGACTTAGCTGAAGGCTATGCTAACTATCGTCTCGGCAAATGAGAGCGTATTTGTCAGTGTGGCTTCGCTAGCAAAGTCTGCTGTACAACTGGGGCGAGTGCCAGGACGTCTCTCTAGACCTGCCGTGTGGTGGCGCTCGGTCTGCAATTACTGACAGTGGCGACACGCGGGTCCGACGTATACTAATGGACCGCGGCCGATTTAAAAGGCTACCACCTAGCAAGTATGGTGTCTGGCGGTGACACCACAGAAACATGACACCATGGCATGAGTGGTGACAAATGAGTTCGCAGGATGCCCGTGTGCCATCACAGTTCCCTCAGTCACAACATGCCGTGATCTGACGGCCAGCAGTAACACCGCTCTGACTGTAAAAAACAGTGGATGAATGGTATCCCTCCTCAGGTCAGCGACAACCTCGCTGGTGACGGCCATCCAGGATAGCACAGAAGCGTGATTTATCGCTGAACACATTGTGACGTCATTCGTCAGGAACGCAAGCGTCCCGGTGGTGGCACCACTACAAATGCAGCCATTTGGTGCGCCACTATCAGCCTGCACGCTGGACGGTAATTCCGTATTCCGGCTGCTGCCGGTCTCTGCTCAGAGCTGTAGGATGACACAGAACATTGCAGGAGTGCGTTACTTTTTCTCAGATAGCAGTCTCAGATGTATAAGGTCTCTGATGTGCTCGGTGCACAATACGGTGATCCTCCATTGTGTTAGTCAGACGTAGTTGATCGAAACTTTGACGGCGAGTATGCACGCCCTGACGTTCCCACGCAGTTAGACATTGTGCATCCGTCACAATGACCCACACACCTGGATATTGCACATCTCGACCAGCCGTCCAAATGGAGACCCACGATGAAGCCATTTTCAAATTCTCACACAATTAGGCGGCATGATCACTCAACATCTGACGCTGTTCGCGCTCCTTATACTGCGTGTCTCTTTTTTTTTTTTTTAATCACTCTTCTGAATTGTTTGATGCGGCCCGCCACGAATTCCTCTCCTGTGCTAACTTCCCCATCTCAGAGTAGTAAATGCAGCCTACGTTATCAATTATTTGCTCGATGTATTCCAATCTCTGTCTCCCTCTATATCTTTTTTGACCGTTACAGCTCTCTCTAGTACTATGGAAGTCATTCCCTCATGTCTTAACAGATGTCCTATCATCCTGTCCCTTCTCTACATCAGTGTTTTCCCCTATTCCTTTCTTCTCCGATTCTGCGCAGAACCTCCTCATTCCTTACCTTATCAGTGCACCTAATTTTCAACATTCGTCTGTAGCACCACATCTCAAATTCTTCGATTCTCTTCTGTTCCAGTTTTCTCACAGTCCATGTTTCACTACCATACAATGGCTGCACTACAGATATACAATCTCAGAAATTTCTTCCTCAAGGCCGATATTTGATATGAGTAGACTTCTCTTATTCAGGAATTCCCTTTTTTTCCATTGCTAGTGTGCTTCTGATGTCCTCCTTGCTCCGGCCGTTATTGGTTATTTCTCTGCCTACGTAGCAGAATTCCTTAACTTCATCTACTTCGTGACCATCAATCCTGTTGTTAAGTTTCTCGCTGTTCTCATTTCTACTACTTCTCATTACCTTCGTCTTTCTTCAATTTACTCTCAAACCATACCCTGTACTCATTCGACAGTTCATTCCGTTCGGCAGATCATGTAATTCTTTTTCACTTTCACTCAGGACAGCAATGTCATCAGTGAATCATATCATTGATACCCTTTCACCTCGAATTTTAATTCCACTCCTGAAACTTTCTTTTATTTCCATCATTGCTTCTTCGATGTGCAGATTGAACATTAGGGAGGAAAGACTACATCCCTGTCTTGCACCCTTTTTAATCCGAGCCTTCATTCTTGGTCGTCCACTCATCCACTCTTGTTATTCCCTATGGGCTTTTGTACGTATTGTGTAGTACCCGTCTCTCACTGTAGCATACCTCTATTTTTCTCAGGATTTCGAACATCTTGCACCGTTTTACACTGTCGAACACTTTTTCCTATGAACTGGTCTTGATTTTTCTTTGGTCTTGCTTCCATTATTAACTGCAACGTCAGAATTGCCTCTCTCCTGCTTTTACCTTTCCTAAAGCCAAACGGATCGTCATCTAGCGCAACCTAAATTTTATTTTCCGTTCTTCTATATATTATTCTTGTATGCAATTTGAATGCATGAGCTGTTAAGCAGCTTGTCAGCTCTTGCCGTCTTCGGAATTGTGTGGATGATACTTTTCCGAAAGTCAGATGGTATGTCGCTGGACTCATACATTCTACATACCAACGTGAATAGTCGTTTTGTCGCCACTTCCCCCAATGATTTTAGAAATTCTGATGTAATGTTACCTACCCCTTCTGCCTTATTTGATCTTAAGTCCTGCAAAGCTCTTTTAAATTCTGATCCCCTATCTCTTCTAAATCGACTCCTGTATCATCTTCTATCACATCAGACAAATCTTCCCCCTGATAGAGTCTTTCAATGTATTCTTTCCACTTATCAGCGCTCTCCTCTGCATTTAATAGTGGAATTACCGTTGCACTCTTAAGGGTGCAAAAATTTAACACGACCTAGAGGATGATACACTGAACAACTAGAGGCAGGGAACCTGTGGTCGGAGAAGCCAGCTTAAGGAGATAATAGAAACAAAATCACATTACTGTGTACTTCTTTATTTACGTTAGTTGCAGTTATCTGCAAATATCATCAGTGACGCAATGAACGTACAATTTGTACTGTATCTTACAAATGTGCAGAAACTGACGGCCGTCAACCTCATAACATCGACGAACCAGATTCTGACGCACGTTGACAAATAGCGCTGGTGTCTTTCGCTTCACATCACAGGCAGCTACAATTCTGGCAACTAATCCCATCTCCGTATCCACTGCAGTCTCATACACAAGTGACTTTAGATATCCCCATAGGAAATAATGACGGAGATTCAGGTCAGATGATCTTGCACGCTTTGGAATAGAACCTCCCCTTGCAATCCAGCGAGCAGGAAATACTGTACCGATACCAGTCCATGGTATTGTACTGTACACTCTTTGACATAAAACTCGACCGGCGGCCAGCCTCTTCAGAGGCTAAGTCCGCGCCGATCGCGACATGGGACAAAAAAACTGGCCAACTCGCTAATTCTCTAAGTCCGGTTATCTGCACAATCTGGCAACACTGTAGACTGCGGCACTTCCTGGAGGAAAACTTGTCCCATGATAGAGAAACCCTAGGCTGATTACGCCTGTGGTCTAGCGGTAGCGTGCGTTGTTTCTGTTCATTACATCAGTGGATCGAGAGCAGCTGGCATAAAATATTTTTATAGCCTCTACTGTCTGAATGCTGAAGACGTGAATGTAATGGTAGCGCAGATTCAATCTATTTCGCTTTCTGACACACCGATATCAAAATTTTATCCAGTAACGATTTTGCGGCAGATTTCCTGCAGACTGTCCTCCTCTGGACGCCGTATGCGGCAAAGCTCCGGGATCCATTTGCTGGCTACCGGCAGCGGCCGTGGCGACAGCAGCGGCGCTGCACTCCCCCGTTCTTTATCGAAAGCGCCTGCTCCCGCTCATCGCTTTTGATGATTTAAAACGCTTTATTATTAAATGTTTCTCCACAGAAAATTTCTACAATTTCCATTCACACTCAAAAGCAACGGAGACAGACGCCCTGATTAGTAGGCGGGTATTACATTAATCGGCAAGAGCTGAGTATGGCCCGAAATTAATTTTATAGACTGGGACGAAATTAAACCACCTCACTACATTCGATGAATTTATAAATGCTTCATACCTCGTTTCTTTTCCTTTCAAACTCAATTATTTGTGCAACTTTTGGTCAATGTTCGGATGTTTTCGTCAAGCCAGAGTGAGCGTCTGTGGTGTAAAGTGTATTACAGTTCTTGTTTCATTCCTTATGGTAAGTCTATGCGATAAACTGCGTGAATACCTTGCAATGCATGCTCTGTAGCAGTGCAGGAACACTGCACATTTGGAGTTCCATGTATGGGTTCATGAAGTATTCAATGTTGATCGGAAGTGATAGTTAAGGTCATCAGATTTAAACCAGAAAAATTTGTCGTTTTGGAGGTTTCAGAGAACGGAAAGGAATTGCTAACGCCGGTGTTAGAAAACGTCTACAGTTAAATGCTATTGCAAAAATTTAGAAGAGGGGAACTATATTAATCAACATGTGCACTTCATAAACAACATTCTGACATGTTAGACCTATATGACGAACAAAGCTCAAATTTATATCGTTGACAGTCGGTTTGAAACTTTTCAGGATCTATTTTACAGTGAAGCACCTTGGCATTTGCAAAGCAGACATCCATGATATTAACTTAATTTACTAAGTTGAAATCGGACGAAGATTGATGTTTAAAGGCATTCTTCAGATTTTGTATAAGGAATTTTTACTAGCAGTTTGCAACTCCATTAATTAAAATGGAAAATAAAAGGTTGTAGTCAGCGGCTTCTACCGTGATATAGTACGATCACTGCAACGCACAAGGGAACCTCTGAGCTAACGACACACTGGCGGCAAGAGACGGACTATAGTCACTGCGATGTTGCCTGAGCCTCAAAACGCAACCTTAAACACACAAACAGAGGAGGAGGAGATTACTGTTTTAACGTCCCGTCGACAACGATGTCATTAGAGACGGAGCACAAGCTCGGATTAGGAAAGGATGGGGAAGGAAATCGGCCGTGCCCTTTCTAAGGAACCATCCCGGCATTTGCCTGAAGCGATTTAGGGAAATCACTGAAAACCTAAATCAGGATGGCCGGGCGCGGGATTGCACCGTCGTCCTCCCGAATGCACACACAAACAGGTGTTACTTATGTGAAGAACGCCGTTCCTGAAGTCCAGAAATTAAATACACTTTCTAATTGTGTCATCTTACAGTGGATTATATCGTACGAGTCTTCGATGTGGAAAACGAATGTCAAGTGAATGTCAAGGTAATGCCGGCCTACACCCGGAAGTAAATGCACTATCACAGTGTTGACAAATACTTGCTACGACGCTGCTATTTCTCGGCTCTCTTACGAGGCAGCTCTTCAGCGAAATGCTTGCCGTGCTTCTCCGATACGGTTCTTCAGAGTGGAGACGCGCGCACGTTTGGTTTTTATGCGGCGTTCTCCCCTGATGGTTTCTGACGTCGCCTTGTGGGCTATGTATACATTTGAGACATTCAATTATCATTAATCCAGAATGATACAAGTTTCAGCTTCCGGCGTGGAAGAAGGCTGTTGACGCCGACATTATATCATTTCAACGTAGGGAAAGCAAAACGGGTCATTCAATGTTTCTCAGTCAACATAAAGCATGTGAGATAATTTTCCGTAATGTTCATAATCATATAAAAATACAAACGAAGTAAAAATACATCGGAAGCTTATTCGATTTGAATATAATGTAAGATACCAAACGCTTTGCACCTCGATGTCGAATTTGTCCACGTGCAATCTTTTGCAGCATACACATAGAATGTCATGATTACCACGATAATGAAGAAATATGTTGGTAAGGATGGAAGCAAGAAGAGACGCAGAGAACAAATTTGCGATTCCTCGTGGCATTCATTTCATTTGAGACGTAAGAAGAGGTAAAGTGGGATATTACTTTCGTTAACACGAAAGATATGCCGCACATATAGATAACGAGGAAGTCTACGTCTTCATACGTTTCCTCCTTGAAATATGTAGCATGATCATTGTTTCAGTAATGTTACCCTCTTGTTTGACCCCGTAACGATGAACAGATTCCAAATGCATGTCTCTGCATGAAAGTAGCTGTTCGAACCCTTCCTGGGTTGTTTTTTGTGTTTTATTGCTTGGAATTCCTGAAGCAGACCACTGTGCCTTCCTCCCTCGTGGGTTAGGTCTCAAAACTAAACCGCTTTTTATCGAATGGCATAATTTATTCAGACAGCATCACCACAAGACTATCAAACAAAGCCTTCCATTTACAGTTGCAACACTCTAACCAGCACTGACCGAAGTGTAATCCACGGTCATGGTCCGAAATTAGCAGCTGTCTGCTACTGTGGCAAAGCCCGTACTACACTTTCTATTCCGCAGCACCATTTTATCTGGTAACACTGTGTAGTTGCAGAGTTGTGCCAGCATGTCTGTCCTCACACTGTCAACTTTATGTATCTCACTTCTCCTGTAGCGTTGATCACGAGGAGCCGAAGTAAATGAGTGTATTCTGCATGACGTAACATTCAGTATTCCCTTCTTTCATTGCCACTCTTCATGTGCATCGATACCAAATAGGAATGTGAAAACTCTTGCGAGTGAGAGAATGACAATAACAATCGTAACAAGAACAAGCAAATAATGAATAATGTTTATTCCAACGCAGAACGAGAATGGCTTTAAATATAAAAATCTATATCTACACTCCTGGAAATGGAAAAAAGAACACATTGACACCGGTGTGTCAGACCGACCATACTTGCTCCGAACACTACGAGAGGGCTGTACAAGCAATGATCACACGCACGGCACAGCGGACACACCAGGAACCGCGGTGTTGGCCGTCGAATGGCGCTAGCTGCGCAGCATTTGTGCACCGCCGCCGTCAGTGTCAGCCAGTTTGCCGTGGCATACGGAGCTCCATCGCAGTCTTTAACACTGGTAGCATGCCGCGACAGCGTGGACGTGAACCGTATGTGCAGTTGACGGACTTTGAGCGAGGGCGTATAGTGGGCATGCGGGAGGCCGGGTGGACGTACCGCCGAATTGCTCAACACGTGGGGCGTGAGGTCTCCACAGTACATCGATGTTGTCGCCAGTGGTCGGCGGAAGGTGCACGTGCCCGTCGACCTGGGACCGGACCGCAGCGACGCACGGATGCACGCCAAGACCGTAGGATCCTACGCAGTGCCGTAGGGGACCGCACCGCCACTTCCCAGCAAATTAGGGACACTGTTGCTCCTGGGGTATCGGCGAGGACCATTCGCAACCGTCTCCATGAAGCTGGGCTACGGTCCCGCACACCGTTAGGCCGTCTTCCGCTCACGCCCCAACATCGTGCAGCCCGCCTCCAGTGGTGTCGCGACAGGCGTGAATGGAGGGACGAAGTGTCGTCTTCAGCGATGAGAGTCGCTTCTGCCTTGGTGCCAATGATGGTCGTATGCGTGTTTGGCGCCGTTCAGGTGAGCGCCACAATCAGGACTGCATACGACCGAGGCACACAGGGCCAACACCCGGCATCATGGTGTGGGGAGCGATCTCCTACACTGGCCGTACACCACCGGTGATCGTCGAGGGGACACTGAATAGTGCACGGTACATCCAAACCGTCATCGAACCCATCGTTCTACCATTCCTAGACCGGCAAGGGAACTTGCTGTTCCAACAGGACAATGCACGTCCGCATGTATCCCGTGCCACCCAACGTGCTCTAGAAGGTGTAAGTCAACTACCCTGGCCAGCAAGATCTCCGGATCTGTCCCCCATTGAGCATGTTTGGGACTGGATGAAGCGTCGTCTCACGCGGTCTGCACGTCCAGCACGAACGCTGGTCCAACTGAGGCGCCAGGTGGAAATGGCATGGCAAGCCGTTCCACAGGACTGCATCCAGCATCTCTACGATCGCTCCATGGGAGAATAGCAGCCTGCATTGCTGCGAAAGGTGGATATACACTGTACTAGTGCCGACATTGTGCATGCTCTGTTGCCTGTGTCTATGTGCCTGTGGTTCTGTCAGTGTGATCATGTGATGTATCTGACCCCAGGAATGTGTCAATAAAGTTTCCCCTTCCTGGGACAATGAATTCACGGTGTTCTTATTTCAATTTCCAGGAGTGTATATCTATATCAATATCTATTGATCTTTGAGTTGGCACAATGCAAATATATTCTTAGCATTTAGTTACTGAATTTAGTTCTGGATGTTTGCAGAGAAAAGGAAAAGTCGGTACTCCTCGCTAGTGTAATATAATGTGAACCAGCAACTACCCTTTCCTTAGAACACGACTCAAGCAGGTCCCCAAGTAGGTACCAAGGCACTGCTGCATTCTGTTCCCTGACATTGCTCTGATGACGGTTAATGCAGATAGTTCCGATTATGAAATACAAAACGTATTGAGGGTTAGTTCCTAGGATAGTAACATTAAATTTGCGTTGTAGACGGCACATTAACGTGACGAGTATCCATATTACTCATCAATATAAAAAGACAATATTATGGGAATTTAGCAGGATTACTCAACATGAATTCTGAAATTGGGTGACTTTGCCGCACAGGTGCTAAACGTCGTCAAGAGTATACGATGTCCTAATTGCATTAGGAATATGAAGACCGTCTTCGACAGCTCGCAACTTTCACATTGCTATCTCCACCCTACTCCAGACAGCCCTCGGTGGAGTTGCACTACGTTGCCGATGTAATGGAAGGCCTTCTAACCGACAACAGACCACATATTGAAAAATACAAGCGAATTCTCTTGCAGCGTAAGCTTATTGTAACTAATCTAAAAATTATTGGAGAGGAACATTGTCCTATTCAAAAAAAGTAAAATGTTACACACTGTTGACGTCAAACGGACATTATCTATGTTCTGTCTTGTGTCCTACTCATCTATAATATCAAGTGTACTATCAAAATGATTATATATAATGGATGATAATGTAATGCATTGATACCAGATGTTGGGTTCACAACAGTATTGATGCGAAAATAAAACTGAAGTTCGCAAAAGTGCAGTTGTGCATTTTCGTACGTTTTCACTTCGAGATGTGCAGTCGTGCTCAAAAGTATTCGAACGACCTAAATTGCATTTCGCCTGATTCGCATGCCACCGGCATAGCGCAGCTGTTTGCAGGTCCTCTAATCGCTCCTTGGTACAGTCGTTTGACTATTGAAAATGGTTCCAACAAGTCACCACTAGAAAACACTGCTCTGTATCGCAATAACTCAAGATGTAAAGTCATACCACGATACTACAAATATCAGGGAACACCTTATCACAGATAAGACCGTCCTTAAGGCTTCTAAGCTCACATTTATTACAATAAATGACCTACCTGAAATGTTACCACTCTCATTATTACGTCAGATTGGTAATGCACGTAGTAAGTTCGTCGTATTCATGATTTCCTCTTCAAAGTAACATACCGTACTTATTATTTAACACAAAATGACATTAAAAATTTAAGTTATTCACGAGCAGCTAGTTGAGAATATGTATGAACTTCAAATGACACGACGAACCGTCTTGTTCCGCATATGGATTCAAACCCAGCTCATGCAGACTAAGCAAAGATTTCGTGACTGACGGAAACTAACAGTCATTCCTGATTAGGCATACAGAGAGTGATATACCTCGATTTTAGATAGTATCAGTTAGCAAATATCAACTTTAAATTGCATAACGCAAACATTTTTAACAGACGCGAATTCCTACCCAGCATCTATTGTCCCTGTTAACGAACTAGGAGAGATGTTAAATATTGCTTCTTCACAAGTAACTTACTTGAAATGCCGTGAGCTAAAGCTTTGTGTTGGACACGGATTCGAACCCAGAACCTAATCGGATTGCTATCGAAGCACAGTCAAATGTGACATATCGGATTTTCGCGGCAGTACCTAGATGTTTTAACTGAAATGACGAGACGAAACATTAATTTTTTCCTTCCCAGGCACCAACCCGGCACCTATCGATGTTATATTCTAGAGAAAACGAACGTTAAATATGGGTTTGTTGCACCAGCAGTGACATGTGAGCATGTTTGAACTAGAAATAATATGACGAAGAGTTCAGTGCTGACTGGGAATAGAGCCCCACACATATCCTTGTTGACTACACACAAAGAGACGTCAGCTACCGAATTTTTCTCCACCAGCTGCTCAGAATAACATCTTGAACTTACAGTCATCTCGCAAATAGTTCTGTGTCTCACTGGGAGTTAAAAACGTCAGATATCGTTAGTGTTGACAACGAATGAAAATACATTAAAAATCAAAATTATTATCCACCAGCAGATAGGTGTTCTCATGCTAGAGCTTGATAATACATAATTAAATCTTTAGTGCCGGGCCAGGATTCGATCCCGTTGGGGAGATGTTGAGGAATCTGCAGTTTTGAACAAACAACAAATTGTAGCCGAGCTGTATTGTCACGAAGGGATCAAATTCCGCTTTAAGGGCGGTCTGAGTTGCATTCCCAGTTCAGAACCAATTTTATCAACGAAATACAGAAGCTCAGATAAAAGATGGAATAAGTGTCCTGTGACCATACATAGCGTTTGTTTCGTCACTTGAAATAAATAACTAGTATAAGAAAGGTTACTGGTGATAGAGTTTCTACATGTCGCCACTCCAGACTTTATTGTGGTTCAACCTACCGTCTACTTTGTAGAGAAGGAATATCATCTTTAATGTGAATTTTCAGACCACACTGCCATTATATCTTCTTCACTTGGTGTAGCCAGGAGAGAATGGAATCTGTCTCTCCCTATCTAAAATCATTGACAGAAGTGGGAATCGAACCGAGACCATAGGTATAACAACCTACCATCCGTCCAACAGACCACGAAATACTCTTCTCTGCGACTCATTTTTCTATCGTAACGCCGTAGCGCCACACTGGATGAGAATTCTGACACACAGGCTCCCTGTAGTAATTTTCAGCATGTTCAATAAATTCATTTACTTGGTTGACCAAATCACCATGAACTAGCTGCCTCGACTACCCAGTGCATACATTCGACTCTATTTTGTAATCACCGAAATAAAATCACGTAATTGCCACCTACACAGAACTGCCAACAGTGTAGGATGCAGAAGTTTAAATAGGAAGTGTTCCTTTCCACTTGAGCTATTCTATTGCGCTATCTGTTTGTAGAAAACGTCGTTCAGTCCAAAAGAAACGCTGTAACTGTTTGTCTCTCAGAAGTCAAGACCTGGCCATATGTATAATCTCCCAGTGCTGTGGAATCCAAAAGTTCTGGAGGAATAGTGGTCGAGCTCTGGAGCTGTTGTAGCTACGTGTCAGCTAGTAGCGTAGATAAGATGTCACGAGTTCGAATACGTTCAGTTGCTACAATTTTTTAAAACGCAATTCTGCAGTCTGCTGAAGTTATCAGTCTAATGGAACTTTGAACATAATTTCCTTCACTTCTCAACCCAAAGTAGTCGCATGTGGAAAAAGGGCTAACTGCTGTGACATTTTGTTCTATTCAGGTTTAATAGACACCAGACAGCAGATGCATCTCGAAGATGTGTAGGGAGAGCGCATCGTGCCATAATATGTCAGAAAAGTATTTTCTACATTAGCTGTCGTGTGGTAGTGAGATTTTATTCTTCTTCAAACTTTGTTTGACAGCTTTAACTCAGAACAAGTTTTCTACATGCATGTAATCAATAAACTGCATGTGCATTGTCAGACTGTCATAGGTAACATCAGAGAATTCGCATATATCGTTGATGATTAACTTCTCTCTCATGTTTACTATTGTTTTAACAACACTAAAGGAAACCTTACGAAAATTGTGCACTGTATTATAAGAACTGAAATAAAACTAACCACGATAACCTTACCTTTTAATAAAACCGAGTATCTGTACACAAGCGTGCCTCTGTCGACACGAATTAGTAAAATACTGCTCACTTAGATTTTGATTGGGTCTGTGTTTAATTGGTATGCAGTGTCATACTCAAGAGGTATGCAAATGTGGCATTTCATAAATATAGTTACGTATTCCTAGAAACCCAAAATTCGCTTGTCAGCAGCGGAAAGAGGCATTACCTGTTGTGCAGCATTGTAAGTTTTTCAACATTGCACTATGAGCCGCAAGTATTTTCTTGCGATTTCCTTATTGATGTTTGATCCGACTGCTTGTAGCTCTTTCACAGAAGCGATAAAAACGTTGCACTCAGTGAGGCTGGAAGTGCGAACCATATCAGACGCATTTTCACAGTTCAGCACGTTACCTCAGAGCTGGCGAAGAGGTATGGGTCTGAGCTTCCTCTTACGAGGGCAATAGTTCCTAGAACTCGTAAACCGCTATTTAAAGGTTGAGATTAGTTGCGATTTCCACCTGCAACGACTTTCCTGGGCTGAAAACCGTAAATTTACAATCTTTTGTTACACTTCCAGCGATAATAACTCAGATTATTCAATGGAAATGACAGGTAAAATCAAGTGAACTTTGAGGCTTAATTCCGTGCACACCAGGAAGTAACTCGTCGATCACAGAGTTGCCAAACATACGTTGCCTTGTTGCCAAATCTCAGTTACAGTACCAGCAGGAGGAAGACCAACCGATGTGATCCTACAGCGGGCTGGGAAGTGACCATAGCTGGTGTCTCCAAGTCGCGGCTGCTACGGCCTGGAATACGTAATGCGTCTGATTCGCTTTCTGTAACTAGGTTTAGGGACTGGAGCGTAGTTACTAATAATACTCAGAACTGACTGCTAACTAAGCATCATAAATCAGTAACTCTCATTGTTGTTTTTATATTTCTTTCGTAAGTGTACTCAAAACTAAGAAACTCATTCACAGGCGTTTTCGTGTCTCGCCGATAGTCGAGCACAACAAAAAAATAAAAATAAAAAATAATGTGTATGTGTGTGTGAGAGAGAGAGAGAGATAGAGAGAGAGGGAGGGAGGGAGGGAGAGAGGGAGAGAGAAATAAAAAGGAATGACTGAGAGTGTAAAAAATTGTTGTAAAGAAATTGAATCATGGTATTTAAAGAAATATTTCATTAAAATGACACGTTCCACATCATTACGAAATGTCGTATTTATGATGTATGGAACAAGAATTAATCTAATGTAATCTAATCTAATCATATCATATTGATGACTAGCCATGAAGAGTCATGAGTTACCGAAATTTTTGCCAATACCAGTAACCAAATCTAAACTTGAAAATAAAAGACGACAATTTTTGTAATAAACCGTGACTTCTATCAAGACCCTTTCGTCCCTGTCATCTAACCACGGAAGATGTCTGATATACCTCCATTCTGAAGTAACAAAGTGTGCATGCATTTAAAAATGAAGTGCATGATGTGAAGTTCTGTGACGGAAACAAGAACCCAACACGTAATCGGATTGTTAACTAAGAAAAATCAAATGTTACGTATCGGTTTTTCTTATGAGCCGCTAGGTGTCTGAATCTAAAATAGGGATACAAACTTTTGTGCCTAAGCTACAGTCGAACTGCACACCTACTGGGCATCCACGAATATAGCTTAAGTATCAGTTGCTTACTCATGAACAGTAAGATGTGTGCGTGTTTGACCAGAAATAACGACACCTGTTTCGATTGTTGGCAACACATGAATAGACATTAAAAATGCAAGTTAATTTTCACTAGCAGGTGGGTGTGCACTTGATAGAGCTTGAAATGAAATTATGAATATTTTTGTACTGGATCAGGGTTCAGACCCACATACTTACCTTTGGAGGAGACCTAGAGAGGACTGCATTCTTGGGAAAAGGAACGAAATGAATGAACTACACTCATGGAAATTGAAATAAGAACACCGTGAATTCATTGTCCCAGGGAGGGGAAACTTTATTGACACATTCCTGGGGTCAGATACATCACATGATCACACTGACAGAACTACATGCACATAGACACAGTCAACAGAGCATGCACAATGTCGGCACTAGTACAGTGTATATCCACCTTTCGCAGCAATGCAGGCTGCTATTCTCCCATGGAGACGATCGTAGAGATGCTGGATGTAGTCCTGTGGAACGGCTTGCCATGCCATTTCCACCTGGCGCCTCAGTTGGACCAGCGTTCGTGCTGGACGTGCAGACCGCGTGAGACGACGCTTCATCCAGTCCCAAACATGCTCAATGGGGGACAGATCCGGAGATCTTGCTGGCCAGGGTAGTTGACTTACACCTTCTAGAGCACGTTGGGTGGCACGGGATACATGCGGACGTGCATTGTCCTGTTGGAACAGCAAGTTCCCTTGCCGGTCTAGGAATGGTAGAACGATGGGTTCGATGACGGTTTGGATGTACCGTGCACTATTCAGTGTCCCCTCGACGGTCACCAGTGGTGTACGGCCAGTGTAGGAGATCGCTCCCCACACCATGATGCCGGGTGTTGACCCTGTGTGCCTCGGTCGTATGCAGTCCTGATTGTGGCGCTCACCTGCACGGCGCCAAACACGCATACGACCATCATTGGCACCAAGGCAGAAGCGACTCTCATCGCTGAAGACGACACTTCGTCCCTCCATTCACGCCTGTCGCGACACCACTGGAGGCGGGCTGCACGATGTTGGGGCGTGAGCGGAAGACGGCCTAACGGTGTGCGGGACCGTAGCCCAGCTTCATGGAGACGGTTGCGAATGGTCCTCGCCGATACCCCAGGAGCAACAGTGTCCCTAATTTGCTGGGAAGTGGCGGTGCGGTCCCCTACGGCACTGCGTAGGATCCTACGGTCTTGGCGTGCATCCGTGCGTCGCTGCGGTCCGGTCCCAGGTCGACGGGCACGTGCACCTTCCGCCGACCACTGGCGACAACATCGATGTACTGTGGAGACCTCACGCCCCACGTGTTGAGCAATTCGGCGGTACGTCCACCCGGCCTCCCGCATGCCCACTATACGCCCTCGCTCAAAGTCCGTCAACTGCACATACGGTTCACGTCCACGCTGTCGCGGCATGCTACCAGTGTTAAAGACTGCGATGGAGCTCTGTATGCCACGGCAAACTGGCTGACACTGACGGCGGCGGTGCACAAATGCTGCGCAGCTAGCGCCATTCGACGGCCAACACCGCGGTTCCTGGTGTGTCCGCTGTGCCGTGCGTGTGATCATTGCTTGTACAGCCCTCTCGCAGTGTCCGGAGCAAGTATGGTGGGTCTGACACACCGGTGTCAATGTGTTCTTTTTTCCATTTCCAGGAGTGTATACTGTTCCGAGAGATTCAGATCCTCGAAAGAGGAGGTACGAATTCGAATCACAGTCCAGCACCAAATTTTTCAACGTCTCTAGTTTAATCAAGTACAAGTAAAATAAGAGCCCTGTCCCTTTAAATGGCTATCGGTTCATCAAATAAAATAAAATTTTCTCATGTAAGTAAGCTTACTGGCGACTGTATTTCTGTTTACCATGACTTCCGCTATGTCATTTCCCAACGTAAACTGGCTCTGCCCAGTTGGTAATGAAGGAACGTGATGTTTAATGCGGATTCTGGATTATAACGTCTTTCTCTTGAGGTTACCAGAGGTAAAATAAATCTGTTTGTGCCTCTTAAAAAGTAAATGCCTGAACCCACGCATTGCACCTGTGATGGTTCGTTCCACCAGACCTTTGTGGCCACATTTCCCAGCCCCCGGAGTGTGCTGTAACGGATGATGTGCTTAGCTTACAAAATTAGTCACGGTGGAAAAAATGCGAGTCTATTAGATGGTTAAGTAGAAGCAAGCTTCTGACGCAGAGATTATGCTATTCTTTTGTCAGCAGGATGTAAAGACTCTTCTAGGCATCATAGGCTGGATGTGAAGCCATTTTCATTTTTCACAAATTCAGCAAATTTCTTAGTTCGAGAAAATCCACTGTGAAGTGTGAAGTTGCCGGATAATTCGATTATTACTGTTATTATTACTATCATTTTATTCAGACCGCTGATGGAACACGACCGTAGTCTTGAGGTAATATGCGAGACCAGCTAATACGACGTCTGGCGACCGAAAGCACATATCGGCAAAATTTTTATCGCCCCTTTCCTCTCAGTGCTGAAGCTATGAGTGTAATTCAAGCGAATCTACAATATATTAAATGGTCTCGCGTTTTACCTCAAGACTACGGTTGTAGTCACGAGTAATGTACTAAGACTGGAGTCAAGACTTCCTCTGGGAAGTGCCGCAGTCTACATGTTGCCAGATCGAGCATATTGCCAGACATAGAATTCTGAGAGGAGCTCGACTGTATTGTCCACCTTACGTGAACGACTCGGCGGTGAATTTTTTGGTCTAGACTGTATCTACAACACATATTGCACGCTGAAGACCCAGAAGAATTAAAAAAACAAAAGTAGTTTATGAGAGCAGTGCGGTTTTGTAATCAAGTAACGTCTTCGTCAATTAATTTAGTTTTAATGTATTCTACGTGTAATTGCTGATGTTTGATATTGACATGAAAAGGATTCCGTAGACAGGGAAAGAACCTGTTCTTGGGAAACTACTTCTATAGTGACCAAAAGGCATTAAATGATCTTCAAGCACGTGTGTTCCAGCAGCGGTCTGAATAAAATGATAGTAATAATAACAGTAATAATCGAATTATCCGGCAACTTCACACTTCACAGTGGATTTTCTCGAACTAAGAAAATTGCTGAATTTGTGAAAAATGAAAATGGCTTCACATCCAGCCTATGATGCCTAGAAGAGTCTTTACATCCTGCTGACATAAGAATAGCATAATCTCTGCGTCAGAAGCTTGCTTCTACTTAACCATCTAATAGACTCGCATTTTTTCCACCGTGACTAATTTTGTAAGCTAAGCACATCATCCGTTACAGCACACTCCGGGGGCTGGGAAATGTGGCCACAAAGGTCTGGTGGAACGAACCATCACAGGTGCAATGCGTGGGTTCAGGCATTTACTTTTTAAGAGGCACAAACAGATTTATTTTACCTCTGGTAACCTCAAGAGAAAGACGTTATAATCCAGAATCCGCATTAAACATCACGTTCCTTCACTACCAACTGGGCAGAGCCAGTTTACGTTGGGAAATGACATAGCGGAAGTCATGGTAAACAGAAATACAGTCGCCAGTAAGCTTACTTACATGAGAAAATTTTATTTTATTTGATGAACCGATAGCCATTTAAAGGGACAGGGCTCTTATTTTACTTGTACTTGATTAAACTAGAGACGTTGAAAAATTTGGTGCTGGACTGTGATTCGAATTCGTATCTCCTCTTTCGAGGATCTGAATCTCTCGGAACAGTATAGTTCATTCATTTCGTTCCTTTTCCCAAGACTGCAAACCTCTCTAGGTCTCCTCCAAAGGTAAGTATGTGGGTCTGAACCCTGATCCAGTACAAAAATATTCATAATTTCATTTCAAGCTCTATCAAGTGCACACCCACCTGCTAGTGAAAATTAACTTGCATTTTTAATGTCTGTTCATGTGTTGCCAACAATCGAAACAGGTGTCGTTATTTCTGGTCAAACACGCACACATCTTACTGTTCATGAGTAAGCAACTGATACTTAAGCTATATTCGTGGATGCCCAGTAGGTGTGCAGTTCGACTGTAGCTTAGGCACAAAAGTTTGTATCCTTATTTTAGATTCAGACACCTAGCGGCTCGTAAGAAAAACCGATACGTAACATTTGATTTTTCTTAGTTAACAATCCGATTACGTGTTGGGTTCTTGTCTCCGTCACAGAACTTCACATCATGCACTTCATTTTTAAAGGCATGCACACTTTGTTACTTCAGAATGGAGGTATATCAGACATCTTCCGTGGTTAGATAACAGTCACGGTTTATTACAAAAATTGTCGTCTTTTATTTTCAAGTTTAGATTTGGTTACTGGTATTGGCAAAAATTTCGGTAACTCATGACTCTTCATGGCTAGTCATCAATATGATATGATTAGATTAGATTACATTAGATTAATTCTTGTTCCATACATCATAAATACGACATTTCGTAATGATGTGGAACGTGTCATTTTAATGAAATATTTCTTTAAATACCATGATTCAATTTCTTTACAACAATTTTTTACACTCTCAGTCATTCCTTTTTATTTCTCTCTCTCTCTCTCCCTCTCTCTCTCTCTCTCCCTCTCTCCCTCCCTCCCTCCCTCTCACTCTCTCTCTCTCTCTCTCTCTCTCACACACACACACATACACATTATTTTTTATTTTTATTTTTTTGTTGTGCTCGACTATCGGCGAGACACGAAAACGCCTGTGAATGAGTTTCTTAGTTTTGAGTACACTTACGAAAGAAATATAAAAACAACAATGAGAGTTACTGATTTATGATGCTTAGTTAGCAGTCAGTTCTGAGTATTATTAGTAACTACGCTCCAGTCCCTAAACCTAGTTACAGAAAGCGAATCAGACGCATTACGTATTCCAGGCCGTAGCAGCCGCGACTTGGAGACACCAGCTATGGTCACTTCCCAGCCCGCTGTAGGATCACATCGGTTCGTCTTCCTTCTGCTGGTACTGTAACTGAGATTTGGCAACAAGGCAACGTATGTTTGGCAAATCTGTGATCGACGAGTTACTTCCTGGTGTGCACGGAATTAAGCCTCAAAGTTCACTTGATTTTACCTGTCATTTCCATTGAATAATCTGAGTTATTATCGCTGGAAGTGTAACAAAAGATTGTAAATTTACGGTTTTCAGCCCAGGAAAGTCGTTGCAGGTGGAAATCGCAACTAATCTCGACCTTTAAATAGCGGTTTACGAGTTCTAGGCACTATTGCCCTCGTAAGAGGAAGCTCAGACCCATACCTCTTCGCCAGCTCTGTGGTAACGTGCTGAACTGTGAAAATGCGTCTGATATGGTTCGCAGTTCCAGCCTCACTGAGTGCAACGTTTTTATCGCTTCTGTGAAAGAGCTACAAGCAGTCGGATCAAACATCAATAAGGAAATCGCAAGAAAATACTTGCGGCTCATAGTGCAATGTTGAAAAACTTACAATGCTGCACAACAGGTAATGCCTCTTTCCGCTGCTGACAAGCGAATTTTGGGTTTCTAGGAATACGTAACTATATTTATGAAATGCCACATTTGCATACCTCTTGAGTATGACACTGCATACCAATTAAACACAGACCCAATCAAAATCTAAGTGAGCAGTATTTTACTAATTCGTGTCGACAGAGGCACGCTTGTGTACAGATACTCGGTTTTATTAAAAGGTAAGGTTATCGTGGTTAGTTTTATTTCAGTTCTTATAATACAGTGCACAATTTTCGTAAGGTTTCCTTTAGTGTTGTTAAAACAATAGTAAACATGAGAGAGAAGTTAATCATCAACGATATATGCGAATTCTCTGATGTTACCTATGACAGTCTGACAATGCACATGCAGTTTATTGATTACATGCATGTAGAAAACTTGTTCTGAGTTAAAGCTGTCAAACAAAGTTTGAAGAAGAATAAAATCTCACTACCACACGACAGCTAATGTAGAAAATACTTTTCTGACATATTATGGCACGATGCGCTCTCCCTACACATCTTCGAGATGCATCTGCTGTCTGGTGTCTATTAAACCTGAATAGAACAAAATGTCACAGCAGTTAGCCCTTTTTCCACATGCGACTACTTTGGGTTGAGAAGTGAAGGAAATTATGTTCAAAGTTCCATTAGACTGATAACTTCAGCAGACTGCAGAATTGCGTTTTAAAAAATTGTAGCAACTGAACGTATTCGAACTCGTGACATCTTATCTACGCTACTAGCTGACACGTAGCTACAACAGCTCCAGAGCTCGACCACTATTCCTCCAGAACTTTTGGATTCCACAGCACTGGGAGATTATCCTGCAGAAGCCTGTTTAGGGAACTAGGGATACTAACTACTGCTTCCCAATATATTTATTCCTTAATGAAATTTGTCATTAAAAATATATCACTTTTTCAAACCAACAGCTCAATTCATGGAATCAATACTAGAAATAAGAATAATCTTCACAAGGATTTAAAGTCACTTAGTCTTGTACAAAAAGGTGTGCATTATTCAGGAACACACATTTTCAATAACTTGCCAGCAGCCATAAAAAGCTTAACAACCAATGAAATTCAGTTTAAGAGAAGCCTAAAGGATTTATTGGTGGCCAACGCCTTCTACTCCATTGATGAATTTCTAAGTAAAACCAACTGATTTGTATATAAGTACAACATAACTTCTGCACAATTTCAGTGCAGTAATGTGTTCATTGAAAATTTGTGTGTGTGTGTGTGTGTGTGTGTGTGTGTGTGTTTTAGTATAATCTAACTTCTGCACCATTTCAGTGCAGTAGTGTGTTCATTGTAAATAAGTATTAGAGTAGTTGTATTACCTTATAAATAAATAAAAAACTTTTTTATTTTAAATTCAGTGCATTAGTATTTGTAAAATGACTCTTAGTGTTCATTAAAAAATGACGATCATTCCACTTGGGACCTGTGGAATGGTACATTAGCTTATTTGTTTTAGTTGTAAATATTTGTCATGTATTGTTGTTTTTCTGACATGTTCCACATCCTGGAGGACCTCCTCACTACGGATCAATTGGAATGAAAGTAAATCTAATCTAATCTAATCTAATCTAACCTATGCATATGGCCAGGTCTTGACTTCTGAGAGACAAACAGTTACAGCTTTTCTTTTGGACTGAACGACGTTTTCTACAAACAGATAGCGCAATAGAATAGCTCAAGTGGAAAGGAACACTTCCTATTTAAACTTCTGCATCCTACACTGTTGGCAGTTCTGTGTAGGTGGCAATTACGTGATTTTATTTCGGTGATTACAAAATAGGGTCGAATGTATGCACTGGGTAGTCGAGGCAGCTAGTTCATGGTTATTTGGTCAACCAAGTAAATGAATTTATTGAACATGCTGAAAATTACTACAGGGAGCCTGTGTGTCAGAATTCTCATCCAGTGTGGCGCTACGGCGTTACGATAGAAAAATGAGTCGCAGAGAAGAGTATTTCGTGGTCTGTTGGACGGATGGTAGGTTGTTATACCTATGGTCTCGGTTCGATTCCCACTTCTGTCAATGATTTTAGATAGGGAGAGACAGATTCCATTCTCTCCTGGCTACACCAAGTGAAGAAGATATAATGGCAGTGTGGTCTGAAAATTCACATTAAAGATGATATTCCTTCTCTACAAAGTAGACGGTAGGTTGAACCACAATAAAGTCTGGAGTGGCGACATGTAGAAACTCTATCACCAGTAACCTTTCTTATACTAGTTATTTATTTCAAGTGACGAAACAAACGCTATGTATGGTCACAGGACACTTATTCCATCTTTTATCTGAGCTTCTGTATTTCGTTGATAAAATTGGTTCTGAACTGGGAATGCAACTCAGACCGCCCTTAAAGCGGAATTTGATCCCTTCGTGACAATACAGCTCGGCTACAATTTGTTGTTTGTTCAAAACTGCAGATTCCTCAACATCTCCCCAACGGGATCGAATCCTGGCCCGGCACTAAAGATTTAATTATGTATTATCAAGCTCTAGCATGAGAACACCTATCTGCTGGTGGATAATAATTTTGATTTTTAATGTATTTTCATTCGTTGTCAACACTAACGATATCTGACGTTTTTAACTCCCAGTGAGACACAGAACTATTTGCGAGATGACTGTAAGTTCAAGATGTTATTCTGAGCAGCTGGTGGAGAAAAATTCGGTAGCTGACGTCTCTTTGTGTGTAGTCAACAAGGATATGTGTGGGGCTCTATTCCCAGTCAGCACTGAACTCTTCGTCATATTATTTCTAGTTCAAACATGCTCACATGTCACTGCTGGTGCAACAAACCCATATTTAACGTTCGTTTTCTCTAGAATATAACATCGATAGGTGCCGGGTTGGTGCCTGGGAAGGAAAAAATTAATGTTTCGTCTCGTCATTTCAGTTAAAACATCTAGGTACTGCCGCGAAAATCCGATATGTCACATTTGACTGTGCTTCGATAGCAATCCGATTAGGTTCTGGGTTCGAATCCGTGTCCAACACAAAGCTTTAGCTCACGGCATTTCAAGTAAGTTACTTGTGAAGAAGCAATATTTAACATCTCTCCTAGTTCGTTAACAGGGACAATAGATGCTGGGTAGGAATTCGCGTCTGTTAAAAATGTTTGCGTTATGCAATTTAAAGTTGATATTTGCTAACTGATACTATCTAAAATCGAGGTATATCACTCTCTGTATGCCTAATCAGGAATGACTGTTAGTTTCCGTCAGTCACGAAATCTTTGCTTAGTCTGCATGAGCTGGGTTTGAATCCATATGCGGAACAAGACGGTTCGTCGTGTCATTTGAAGTTCATACATATTCTCAACTAGCTGCTCGTGAATAACTTAAATTTTTAATGTCATTTTGTGTTAAATAATAAGTACGGTATGTTACTTTGAAGAGGAAATCATGAATACGACGAACTTACTACGTGCATTACCAATCTGACGTAATAATGAGAGTGGTAACATTTCAGGTAGGTCATTTATTGTAATAAATGTGAGCTTAGAAGCCTTAAGGACGGTCTTATCTGTGATAAGGTGTTCCCTGATATTTGTAGTATCGTGGTATGACTTTACATCTTGAGTTATTGCGATACAGAGCAGTGTTTTCTAGTGGTGACTTGTTGGAACCATTTTCAATAGTCAAACGACTGTACCAAGGAGCGATTAGAGGACCTGCAAACAGCTGCGCTATGCCGGTGGCATGCGAATCAGGCGAAATGCAATTTAGGTCGTTCGAATACTTTTGAGCACGACTGCACATCTCGAAGTGAAAACGTACGAAAATGCACAACTGCACTTTTGCGAACTTCAGTTTTATTTTCGCATCAATACTGTTGTGAACCCAACATCTGGTATCAATGCATTACATTATCATCCATTATATATAATCATTTTGATAGTACACTTGATATTATAGATGAGTAGGACACAAGACAGAACATAGATAATGTCCGTTTGACGTCAACAGTGTGTAACATTTTACTTTTTTTGAATAGGACAATGTTCCTCTCCAATAATTTTTAGATTAGTTACAATAAGCTTACGCTGCAAGAGAATTCGCTTGTATTTTTCAATATGTGGTCTGTTGTCGGTTAGAAGGCCTTCCATTACATCGGCAACGTAGTGCAACTCCACCGAGGGCTGTCTGGAGTAGGGTGGAGATAGCAATGTGAAAGTTGCGAGCTGTCGAAGACGGTCTTCATATTCCTAATGCAATTAGGACATCGTATACTCTTGACGACGTTTAGCACCTGTGCGGCAAAGTCACCCAATTTCAGAATTCATGTTGAGTAATCCTGCTAAATTCCCATAATATTGTCTTTTTATATTGATGAGTAATATGGATACTCGTCACGTTAATGTGCCGTCTACAACGCAAATTTAATGTTACTATCCTAGGAACTAACCCTCAATACGTTTTGTATTTCATAATCGGAACTATCTGCATTAACCGTCATCAGAGCAATGTCAGGGAACAGAATGCAGCAGTGCCTTGGTACCTACTTGGGGACCTGCTTGAGTCGTGTTCTAAGGAAAGGGTAGTTGCTGGTTCACATTATATTACACTAGCGAGGAGTACCGACTTTTCCTTTTCTCTGCGAACATCCAGAACTAAATTCAGTAACTAAATGCTAAGAATATATTTGCATTGTGCCAACTCAAAGATCAATAGATATTGATATAGATATAGATATAGATTTTTATATTTAAAGCCATTCTCGTTCTGCGTTGGAATAAACATCATTCATTATTTGCTTGTTCTTGTTACGATTGTTATTGTCATTCTCTCACTCGCAAGAGTTTTCACATTCCTATTTGGTATCGATGCACATGAAGAGTGGCAATGAAAGAAGGGAATACTGAATGTTACGTCATGCAGAATACACTCATTTACTTCGGCTCCTCGTGATCAACGCTACAGGAGAAGTGAGATACATAAAGTTGACAGTGTGAGGACAGACATGCTGGCACAACTCTGCAACTACACAGTGTTACCAGATAAAATGGTGCTGCGGAATAGAAAGTGTAGTACGGGCTTTGCCACAGTAGCAGACAGCTGCTAATTTCGGACCATGACCGTGGATTACACTTCGGTCAGTGCTGGTTAGAGTGTTGCAACTGTAAATGGAAGGCTTTGTTTGATAGTCTTGTGGTGATGCTGTCTGAATAAATTATGCCATTCGATAAAAAGCGGTTTAGTTTTGAGACCTAACCCACGAGGGAGGAAGGCACAGTGGTCTGCTTCAGGAATTCCAAGCAATAAAACACAAAAAACAACCCAGGAAGGGTTCGAACAGCTACTTTCATGCAGAGACATGCATTTGGAATCTGTTCATCGTTACGGGGTCAAACAAGAGGGTAACATTACTGAAACAATGATCATGCTACTTAGTATATAATAGAGCATACATATTTCAAGGAGGAAACGTATGAAGACGTAGACTTCCTCGTTATCTATATGTGCGGCATATCTTTCGTGTTAACGAAAGTAATATCCCACTTTACCTCTTCTTACGTCTCAAATGAAATGAATGCCACGAGGAATCGCAAATTTGTTCTCTGCGTCTCTTCTTGCTTCCATCCTTACCAACATATTTCTTCATTATCGTGGTAATCATGACATTCTATGTGTATGCTGCAAAAGATTGCACGTGGACAAATTCGACATCGAGGTGCAAAGCGTTTGGTATCTTACATTATATTCAAATCGAATAAGCTTCCGATGTATTTTTACTTCGTTTGTATTTTTATATGATTATGAACATTACGGAAAATTATCTCACATGCTTTATGTTGACTGAGAAACATTGAATGACCCGTTTTGCTTTCCCTACGTTGAAATGATATAATGTCGGCGTCAACAGCCTTCTTCCACGCCGGAAGCTGAAACTTGTATCATTCTGGATTAATGATAATTGAATGTCTCAAATGTATACATAGCCCACAAGGCGACGTCAGAAACCATCAGGGGAGAACGCCGCATAAAAACCAAACGTGCGCGCGTCTCCACTCTGAAGAACCGTATCGGAGAAGCACGGCAAGCATTTCGCTGAAGAGCTGCCTCGTAAGAGAGCCGAGAAATAGCAGCGTCGTAGCAAGTATTTGTCAACACTGTGATAGTGCATTTACTTCCGGGTGTAGGCCGGCATTACCTTGACATTCACTTGACATTCGTTTTCCACATCGAAGACTCGTACGATATAATCCACTGTAAGATGACACAATTAGAAAGTGTATTTAATTTCTGGACTTCAGGAACGGCGTTCTTCACATAAGTAACACCTGTTTGTGTGTGCATTCGGGAGGACGACGGTGCAATCCCGCGCCCGGCCATCCTGATTTAGGTTTTCAGTGATTTCCCTAAATCGCTTCAGGCAAATGCCGGGATGGTTCCTTAGAAAGGGCACGGCCGATTTCCTTCCCCATCCTTTCCTAATCCGAGCTTGTGCTCCGTCTCTAATGACATCGTTGTCGACGGGACGTTAAAACAGTAATCTCCTCCTCCTCTGTTTGTGTGTTTAAGGTTGCGTTTTGAGGCTCAGGCAACATCGCAGTGACTATAGTCCGTCTCTTGCCGCCAGTGTGTCGTTAGCTCAGAGGTTCCCTTGTGCGTTGCAGTGATCGTACTATATCACGGTAGAAGCCGCTGACTACAACCTTTTATTTTCCATTTTAATTAATGGAGTTGCAAACTGCTAGTAAAAATTCCTTATACAAAATCTGAAGAATGCCTTTAAACATCAATCTTCGTCCGATTTCAACTTAGTAAATTAAGTTAATATCATGGATGTCTGCTTTGCAAATGCCAAGGTGCTTCACTGTAAAATAGATCCTGAAAAGTTTCAAACCGACTGTCAACGATATAAATTTGAGCTTTGTTCGTCATATAGGTCTAACATGTCAGAATGTTGTTTATGAAGTGCACATGTTGATTAATATAGTTCCCCTCTTCTAAATTTTTGCAATAGCATTTAACTGTAGACGTTTTCTAACACCGGCGTTAGCAATTCCTTTCCGTTCTCTGAAACCTCCAAAACGACAAATTTTTCTGGTTTAAATCTGATGACCTTAACTATCACTTCCGATCAACATTGAATACTTCATGAACCCATACATGGAACTCCAAATGTGCAGTGTTCCTGCACTGCTACAGAGCATGCATTGCAAGGTATTCACGCAGTTTATCGCATAGACTTACCATAAGGAATGAAACAAGAACTGTAATACACTTTACACCACAGACGCTCACTCTGGCTTGACGAAAACATCCGAACATTGACCAAAAGTTGCACAAATAATTGAGTTTGAAAGGAAAAGAAACGAGGTATGAAGCATTTATAAATTCATCGAATGTAGTGAGGTGGTTTAATTTCGTCCCAGTCTATAAAATTAATTTCGGGCCATACTCAGCTCTTGCCGATTAATGTAATACCCGCCTACTAATCAGGGCGTCTGTCTCCGTTGCTTTTGAGTGTGAATGGAAATTGTAGAAATTTTCTGTGGAGAAACATTTAATAATAAAGCGTTTTAAATCATCAAAAGCGATGAGCGGGAGCAGGCGCTTTCGATAAAGAACGGGGGAGTGCAGCGCCGCTGCTGTCGCCACGGCCGCTGCCGGTAGCCAGCAAATGGATCCCGGAGCTTTGCCGCATACGGCGTCCAGAGGAGGACAGTCTGCAGGAAATCTGCCGCAAAATCGTTACTGGATAAAATTTTGATATCGGTGTGTCAGAAAGCGAAATAGATTGAATCTGCGCTACCATTACATTCACGTCTTCAGCATTCAGACAGAAGAGGCTATAAAAATATTTTATGCCAGCTGCTCTCGATCCACTGACATTATGAACAGAAACAACGCACGCTACCGCTAGACCACAGGCGTAGTCAGCCTAGGGTTTCTCTATCATGGGACAAGTTTTCCTCCAGGAAGTGCCGCAGTCTACAGTGTTGCCAGATTGTGCAGATAACCGGACTTAGAGAATTAGCGAGTTGGCCAGTTTTTTTGTCCCATGTCGCGATCGGCGCGGACTTAGCCTCTGAAGCGGCCGGCCGCCGGTCGAGTTTTATGTCAAAGAGTGTACGTCTCTGAATAGCACTGAGTAATGAATGGGACTATCCCTGATTCATAGCACATGGGACAATGTATATACGATACAACAGAGCCACCTTAAGGAAGAGTAGAGTAAACAAAATCTGCAACATGACTTCCTGGTAATGTGGCTCGTCCTCCCTGTTTCCTTGCAGAAAATAAAAAAATGTACATCACAGAACGTGTAAACTTGTACTCATGTTAGTTGTTAATAAGCTGGAAAACAGTAATGCTAGACATAGCGGTAGACAAGTTTACTTCCACATCTGCTTAAGGTGGCTTCTCCGACACCAGATTTCCTGTCTCAAAATTTGCAGTGAAGCGTTTCCTATATCCTCTTACATTGTTGTACTCTCTTACGGAAACACCCTGTATGCCTTACTACGTCTGGTAACTACATTAAATATGAACACAACTAAGCAGTCTTGTGGTCATTCTACCCGTGACACAGAACTGCAACAATAGTTATTTACATATTCTTTGATGGTGCGTATGTGTACGATTTTACATGTAAATAAGGCCATATCTTGTGGGTGCATAGCTTTTTTCCCTTCTTTTTTTGTAATCCGGCTGTGTATTATGTATTTCATCATGAACCGCTTTTCAGCTTCTTACGCAATGAACAAGTCACAAGCGGGAAGTAGCAAGCATAGGTAAAATGATGTAATAGTGATAGATGCATTATTGAGACGAATACAGTGCTTATAGAGGGAAGTATAGCATTTTTTGTAAGCTATAACGGAAATCGTTACAAAAGAATTAAGTAATGAAGTTAATTTTAGTACTGCGATCTAAAATGTGAGTAACATTAACTTAATTTAACAGAGGGGGAAAAGGAAAGTGTATTTCGTTATTTAAAGATGGCATTCAGCGTCAATATCTGGTTTCAAATCTTTCCAGTAGTCTCATCTTTCTACTTTTGGCAACGTATAATTTTTTCTTAAATGAGACTACTGGATGTACTTGAAGTGATGCGACGTTTCATTCCGTGAGGATCTAGTCTGAATATATAGGTAACTTCTACATAGGTCACTCTTTGGTAGAAGGGGAATGAGGGAAACCTGCTATCTTCGTCACAAGAAAATCATCTTTCTGGATAAAGGCATCTGGCGAAAGAGTCGGAAAGGTGCATATTGTGCTTAGGAACATGGTTTAGAAAACATCGTTCCTGTCAAACACAACTAGCTCTTTATTCACATGAAGTGTCGAGTGCTATTGACAAGGGATTTCAGATCGATTCCGTATTTCTGGATTTCCGGAAGGCTTTTGACACTGTACCACACAAGTGTCTTATAGTGGAATTGCGTGCTCATGGAACATCGTCTGAGTTATACGACTGGATTTGTGATTTCCTGTCAGAGTGGTCACAGTTCGTAATAATGCGTCAAGTGCTTAAAACTACACAATCTTTCGGCCAAGCACTCCTTGGCCATTGTCAAGTGATATGACAGTGGTCAAAGAGTGCTTGGCCGAAAGCTCGTGTAGTTTTAAGCAATTGACGCGGTTGGAAACCCCAGAACATTTTATTCAAAACAGAAGTGATTTCTGGCGTTCCCCAAGGTAGTGTTATAGGCCCTTTGCTGTTCCTTATCTATATAAACGATTTGGGAGACAATCTGAGCAGTAGTCTTCGGTTGTTTGCAGATGACGCTGTCGTTTACCGACTAATAAAGTCATCAGAAGATCAAAACAAACTGCAAAACGATTTAGAAAAGATATCTGAAGAGTGCGAAAAGTGGCAGTTGACCCAAAATAACGAAAGGGTGAGGTCATCCACTTAAGTGCTTAAAAGAACTCGTTAAACTTCGGTTGCACGATAAATCAGTCTAATCTAAATGCCGTAAATTCAACTAAATACCTAGGTATTACAATTACGAACAACTTAAACTGGAAGGAACACATAGAAAATTTTGTGGGAAAGGCTAACCAAAGACTGTGTTTTATTGGCAGGTCACTTAGAAAATTTAACAGGCCTACTAAGGAGACTGCCTACACTACGCTTGTCCGTCCTCTTTTAGAATACTGTTGCGCGGTGTGGGATCCTTACCAGATAGGACTGACGGAGTACATCGAAAAATATCAAAGAAAGGCATCACATTTTGTATTATCGCGAAATATGGGAGAGAGTGTCATAGAAATGATACAGGAATTGGGCTGGAAATCATTAAAAGAAAGGCATTTTTCGTTGCGACGGAATATTCTCTCGAAATTCCAATCAGCAACTTTCTCCTCCGAAAGCGAAAATATTTTGTTGACCACGATAAAATAAGGGAAATCAGAGCTCGTACAGAAAGACATAGGTGTTCATTCTTTCCGCGCGCTTTACGAGATTGGAATAATACAGAATTGTGAAGGTGGTCGATGAACCCTCTGCCAGGCACTTAAATGTGATCCATGTAGATGTAGATGTAGATGTAGGAAGCCAGAAGGCGGGCTTACGTAAGTGCTTACGTACAAGGGGCTGAGGAATGCCAGACACATTAAAGCTAACCGATCCGTGGACGTGTTTGCTGTGAAGCCCTTACGACATCTTGGGTTTTTATGGAACCACAGCAGCTCCGTAAATTCCGAGGCTATTTTCAAACCCCAAAGTAATGTGGAATGGTAGTTGCAAAGTACTACTTTCCTGTTCAAAGTAGTATATCGGGAAATTCTCGTGGCAGGAGCAAGTGAAGCGGTGGTGTAGAAGAGAGCCGCGTGACCAATGTGAGCATGCTTTTATGCACGTTTATGAGACAGCCACTCAAAAGAGTTAAGCATCCAAGCGTGTGTTTTCTGAACTGGAAGGGTGCAGAGCGGAGTGGAAACAGTCGATGTTAGGCTAGTGTTGGCTGCCCAAAGGTGGGATGGAATGTGTGGAAGATGCGCTACACGAAGCAAGAGGCTGGGCGGTCTAGAAGGAGTAGCAGAAAGCTAAGAGATGCCATTTGCGTGTCTCGAGGTACAGTGCCGAAGAGAAGTAGTAGAAAGCGGATTGCGGGAAGGAACCCTTTTCGGTAAAGGACGGGAGGATCAGTAGTTTTCTGTTACTGTGGTTAGTTTCTAGGAGCACCTATTAGTTGTTAGGGGTGTTGCTGAGGTTACTTCTGTTGAGATACGAAGCAAGGAATGAATGAGCTTTACTTTAATAGCGCAACCTTGAATTGAAATTTAATAAGAGAGCTAGACTGATTTGTCCGTATTATTAGTTAGTATTTCCTTTCTTTAAAGTGTTTTCAGGTATTTTCTGCTGTCGCTGCGTTACAGTGTGTTATGAAATATTTGTGTGTGGAACGGAAGAGTTGTTTATTTAATTAGATTTATTACCGTACATTTTTCGGCGTTGACATCTTTGTAGTTCGCCTATCCTTTGAACGTCTGATGAGTTTTCGTAAAATGAGCAGCGAGATGGGCCTGCTGAGCCACCGTGTCCCACGGAGTCAACATATTATGGTGAATCGAACGATCCATTTATTTTTAGTTATCGGTGTAGGCAGATTTAGTATTAAATGTAGTCAAAAACGATTAATTACGTTTAGGTAGCTAAGAAAAGAGGTGATACGTTATAATAAACGTATGCCAGCTTCGTTTTAAATGGTCAAACGCAGTTTACTTCTTGGATTAATCTCTAGTTATGGAATACTTACAGGTTGCTTTGTCTATCTATCTGTCTGTGCGACTGTTAAGAACACTTTCTTTCAGAAACAGGTAGATGTATAAAGTTGAGTTTCATGTCACATACTAAGGTCTACGGTCTCTTGGTGATTTTAAACTTTAAACTTCTAAGTCAATGCAATGAAAAGGTACCGCCATTTAGGTCACTTATTTCGATAATCGCAAACTCACTCATCAAATCCTGTAGCGTACTTTCCGTCTAAACTTGGCAAAAAGCAAGGTTTTACAGTAAAAGTAATGGAAAAAGTCAGAAAATTGTCAAACTGTAAATATGTTGTATGCTGTACGTTAACCGGGAACCTAGAAACTATGGAGAGGCTCCGTCCTCGCCGCAGCCACAGTGGTCCACAACCTCACGACGACTACCGCAGTGCACTTCACCCACCGCCTCCCCACACCGACCCCAGCGTTACTGTGCGGTTCGGCCCCCGGTGGACCCAGACGAGTGTAACCCCTATGTTTGCGTGGTAGAGTAATGATGGTGTACGCGTACGTGGAGAACTTGTTTGCGCAGCAATCGCCGACATAGTGTAGTTGAGGCGGAATAAGGGGAACCAGCCCGCATTCGCCGAGGCAGATGGAAAAGCGCCTATAAAACCATCCACAGACTGGCCGGTTCACGGAACCTCGACACAAGTCTGCCGGGCGGATTCGTGCCGGGGACTAGGCGCTCATTCCCATTCCGCAAAAGCTGTGCGTTAGAGCGCGCGGCTAACCGGGGGGGAGGGGGGGGGGGGGCAAACTGTGTATAAATCACATACAAAAATATTTTTTGTCACTATGTAATTACATTTCATTTGTAATCTGTCAAAAATCTCAAGAACTACTGTTCTGGTTTTCAGTAGAGTGATTCACAAGGAACGTTTCTGTTTATAATTTACAAACATTTCGTGCTAACTGGCTGAGGTACGAAGAAATGAAGTCCCTGTCGCTATAAAAACGATGCCGTTCCATGTAGCGGACTGTTGCTCAGACATTCTAAGCCTACGTCACGCACAGCGTCTGTAATGTTTCAAAGCAAAGTAATACAGGTAATTGATGCAGGACTGCTCTTCCTTTGTTTGGGATGAGGTTCCGATATACCATAAAATATCCGCTGAAGCGTTACACAGAAAAGTCCGACATTTGTGTAACATCAGGAGCCCTATCGCCTGCCGTATCGTTTTATTCTCTGGGTTCTCCGTCAAATCTTACCAGTAAGCGCAAGAGGGACAAGAGCGGACGAAGTCACCCCACTGCAATTGTCATCTGGCCTAGCATACTTAGAGAGCTGCAAAATAAATGAAAAGTTACAATAGCAAAGTTGAAATAACACAAAAAGACAAACATAAAAATTAAAATTAAAACATTCTCGAAATGGTTCAAATTGCTCTGAGCACTATGGGACTTAGCATCTGAGGCATCAGTCCGCTAGAACTTAGAACTACTTAAACCTAACTAACCTAAGGACACAACACACATCCATGCCCGAGGCAGGATTCGAACCTGCGACCGTAGCGGTCGCGCGGTTCCAGACTGAAAAAGTCTTGGAATTTCCGAGACCAATATCTTGCCAGTGTCGATATTGATTACAAGCAAAAATGATCCAGTTTCCCCATTACCTGAATGGAATCCATCTACGACAGAATCCTCGGTATGAGAGTCCTACTCGCAGTTACCCGGATTTTTTGTATAACAATTTGCTTTATGTAATACTTTGTAAAAACTCTCCAATCACATTTTATCTGTGCTTGCGACATTCAGTGAACACCTGACGATAGTCTAAGAAGCCGAAAACCAGTTCGTGACTGAAAAAGTAATGATTAAACAAGTGTTTCCCTTTCTGCATTATTGTTTCATTCTGTCAAGAACGATGGAGAAAGCAGTTACTGTTATTAAGTTTGAAAATGGTGCACAAGACAACCAACTTTCGGTAGAGACCTGAGATGGTCACTACATGTACATCCTCCACTACATGTGTCCTCCGCAAGCCACTGTGCACTGCATCACGGAGAGCGCCTCGTACCAGTCTTAACGATTCCCGGTCCTATTCCACTTGTACTTTCAGCGGCATATAAATGACTGTCAGAATGACTGTACGCTCCATAGCCTCTTACCTTTTTCTCATGGGCACTCTTCGGTAAAATCGCTGGTAGCAGCGTAATGGACGTAGATACCTCTTCGAAACACAGTCAGTATTTACCTGACAGCGTTTCGCGAGAACTAAATCTCTTTTCCAGGGTTGCAACTTAAGTTCTCCGAGCATTTCTGTCACACTTTCACACGGCCCATCCTAACTGTTACGATCATAGCAACACGGCTATGATTTCCTTCGATGTCTGTTGCCATCCCTACTTGATAAGGGCTCCAAACACTGAAACAATATTCTAGAAATGGCCACACTAGCGTCTTGTATGTAATTTCCCTTAAAGAGGTAGGGCACTTTCCAAGAACCTTTCCAACAAATCTCTTAAACTGCCTTCTGATTTGACACTGTCCAGTCACTTAAATGTGATCACCTATCAGAAGCCTAAATACCAAACTTTCCAAGTGCGAACGTGCAGGAAGAGAATAATTCAGATTGTGGACGGTACGGACAGAGATGTGGAGCCATGGCAACTCCAGTGCCGTGGCGAGCTGCGCTAGGTTTATCGGCTGAGGAGACGGCCACTCTCCATTGTCATTCGCTATAACTTTTACTAATTTTATTTTTCTCCATATACCTCCCATATCCAGTTTCTAAGATACTCGTATACACTGAAGCGCCAAAGAAACTGGTGTAGCCGGTCGAAGTGGCCGAGCGGTTCTAGGCGCTACAGTCTGGAACCGCGCGACCGCTACGGTCGCAGGTTCGAATCCTGCCTGGGGCATGGATGTGTGTGATGTCCTTAGGTTAGTTAGGTTTAAGTAGTTCTAAGTTCTAGGGGACTGATGACCTCAGAAGTTAAGTCCCATAGTGCTCAGAGCCATTTGAACCATTTTTCGGCTGAGGATCCATAGCACTAAGAGGCCCTTCGAGCTGGTCCCACAGATTCTCGATTGGGGTTCAATTCGAGGGGTTTGGGGGCCAGAGGAGTACGGTAAACTCATCCTGGTGCTCTTACAGCCAAGTATGTACCCTACGAGCTCTGTGACATGTTGCATTGTCCTGCTGGTAGACGCCATGGTGCCGAGGAAAAACAAACTGCATGTGGGGGCGGACATGTTCCCCAAGAACAGGTACATACTTGTGTTGCTCCATTGTGCCTTCCAGAATGAAGAAATCATCCAGGGAATGGCACGAAAACATTCCCCAGACCATAACGCTCATTTATACTGCCTGGGGCCTTATGACAATTGTTGCTGGGTGTTTCGAGTCGTGCACGCCAACGGCCATCTGTCCGATCGAGCATAAAACGTGATTCAGCTGAAGAGGCCATCTGTCGCCACTCACTGGACTTCCAGTTGCTGTACTGGCGAACAAATTCCATCCTTCGTCGCCAATGAACAGCAGTCAGAATGGGTCACGTGGCATGGATGCATGAACGAGGCGCCTGCCCAGATATGTTCGCTGAACGGTCGTTGAGGAGACACTGTTGGTAGCCCCTTGATTCATCTTGGTGGTTAGTTGCTCAACAGCAGCACGTTTGTTCGCCCGCACACATCTCTGCAACCGTCGTTCCACTCCTGTCATCTATGACCGCTGATGTACCAGACTTGCCTCGGCGCCGGTTATGGATAGCGCCATTTTGCCATGCACGGAATACTTGAACCACTGGTACACGTGAACAGTCAACAGAGTTAACCGTTTGGGAAACGCTTCCACACTTGGCCCAAAATTCAGTGATCTTACCCTTTTGGACGTCAGATAAATCACTCCGTTACCACATTATGATGACTGCACTGCCCCCGACACGCTTTGTATACACTTCACCGCTAGTGCTGCCACCTACCGTCTGTAAGTGGTTACTACACGTTGATGTCTAACACAGGCGGTGGTCACATTAATGTGACTGGACTGTGTATGTAATCTTTCCATTACACTGAATTAGACGCTAGGTATTATGGGAAGTGACTGCTATCGAGCTGTTACGAAATATTTTCCTTTGAGAAGCAGCATAGCTGGACAGATCGAAACGAGGTACTCAAAGACTATGCACCAGCCCTGAAGACCGTTTACTTCCGCGACGAGGAGAGAAGGTACCTTCTACCTGGACAGATCGAAACTAGGTACTCGAGGACTCCGCACCAGGTCTGAAGACCGTTTACTTCTGCGATAACGAGAGAAGGTACCTTGCATTTCCGCTATGTTAAATTGGCCGTTGTCAATCTTCCTTTCTCAAAAAGTATTAACAGTGCAACACAAATTTTTTGACTTACATTTATATTATTTGATAACAAGCGAACATTTTTAATAAAAATACATTAAAACTGTAATTTTGAAAAATATTTTAATAATAGTCCGTGAAATCTGGTTTCGTAAGACAGAGCGGATCAGGTTATGGTTGTGAAAAGGGGCCAAGATCAGTTACTGTTACTTGCACAAAACACACAAACTTTATTTTCCTAAAAACACTTAATAACACATGCCCTTAAAAGGATTCAAAACAATACGGTTGAAAGCCCGAACATAAGTTATTAAATCACTTTAAGGAGTACACATGGCCGAAGGCTTTAGTTAAAAAAAAGAGTTACGTAAATACTCGGCTGAAGACCACACACTGGACATAGAACAACTCAAGGCTTAAGGCCTGCATATCAAGGATTTAGAATGGAGGCAAATCTCCTTTTTAAAATAGCTTTAAACCAATAAATCTTGAAAGCTTAGTTTAAGTCGGCTGAAGGCCTTATTTTAAAGTTAAAACAAACTAAATTAATAGACGGCTGAAAGCCTCGCACAGTACTTCAGACCAAAAGAAAATCACAATCTAAATCCAACAGAACAGTAGTTCTCAGAAGTGTTCCAAGGGTCTGCCTGAGGAAGTAACTCTAACATAAGTTTAGGTGAGACAGGCAGCCAAGGGTAAGACTAAATAATCTGATGGCAACCCGACCCAGGGACGGCTGAAGGACCGACCAACAACCTAATCAATCTCCTTCCGTCCGACCGATGGCACGACAAGAGAAAATATCAGCTAGGACGAAGATACCAGCAGCATTACGTCCTAAAAATTTGCGCTTAAATACAGCCAAAGCACAGTAACCACTCAAAAATATAAACAAACACCAAAAGCTGTCGAATTACACAGCGTGCCGGACAGCATCAACACGACGAGGAAACACACACTCGCTGCTCTGTCCCAACCGACCGACTGCCTAATCGAGTACGCATACAGCATTCATAACTGCTCAGTGGAAATCACAGAAGCTACATACAGTTCCACGTAAACGCTTGCACCAAGACCTCCGACACTCCTAAAACCAATCACAGTGGAACAACAGGGAGAAATCACAAGTCGACACAGTTTCCATCAGCGGTCGGCGACCAAATACACGTCGTCCAATGAGACAACCGACCGAACGACCAACCAAGGTCGTCCCCACTCAAATTATGTGTGTCGGCAACGGTCGGGCGAGTCATGGCTGTCCGGAGCCCACTAAAGCTCCATCACGACTCCCTTGATGGCCGTTCGGAACTCGGAGAGACGGCGAGCCGGGCACACTGGCACGGACCCAACCATGCAGAGGTAACACTTGCCCATTGGCCACCCGACATCTCTGCAGAAGGAAGGAACCGACCCACGTCCGGCAAGATGACCAACTGACGAGGCCCAAAAACGGTCAAAAGACCAAATACACGTCTCCCGATGACATGACCGACCGAACGACCAACCAACGGTCTTTCCCACTCCAGTCTCCTTCCGTCGGACGGTACATGTATGCGCCGCCAGCGATCGGGTGAGTACTGGCTGTGCAGACCTCACTGGAGCTCCATCCCGACTGAACTCCCTACACACGATGACCCGGAAATACCAGAGGCGCTCCAGAGATAGGACGACAGTGCACTTACCGATAAGCAAGCAAACCAGCAACTCAGTAACGCCAGTAAATCGGATAAGAAAAGAGGCGACAGTACCATAAAGACAAGATGACAAGCAATAAACGGCGTGAACACGTGCGGCGCGCGGCTCAGTCCGTTCCTCGAACAAATTTTTCAAATAAAAAAGTTGACAGGATGCTTTATAACTATAAAGCTATAAAAGTCACTTCACGCGAAGTACCGATCGGTACCACAGATGCTGCCTGTAGGCCTAAAAGCATCCAGAAAAAAAGTGACAATAGACTAGTGTCTTGCAAAATTCTAAACTGACTAGCCTATGGATTTATCGAAAGCACCACCTGATGTTCACGAGGTACGCTCGCAGCTACCGCGACGTAGGCAGCCCGCAACACAGTTGCAAGTGCTGAAGGTAGCAGGGCAGCAATGTTGACGGGAGTAGAGATGAAACGGATAGCTGTTTGGTCGGGTATCGGACACCGGATGTCCGACCATCCTATAAACAGGATAGCCGGATATTCGGCGGCCGGATATTCGGCCGGACATTGCCAGGGACATGTCACGGCCTGGAGGTCCGAGCGAGCAGCCATTGTTGCTCATGAGTGAAGCGAGCGAATGACATATTTATTGATTGACTAGACTAGTTGATTTGTTGCGAATTGTGGCCTCTTTCACTAGTTATGCGAAATTGCTGTTGAAATTAATTTGTTAACTGCAAGACAAATTACGAAAACTGTCATCAGTAAAGATCGAATGTTTTATAATATTTTTTACATAAACTGTGGCAGTAGTAAGTTTGCGTTTGTTAGTTGTGCTAAGTTCAGATTTCTCGTGGCGGGGAAGCAAAAACACAAGTATATACCAAAGCATTAATAGTCTTTTATTTGTTTTGATTGTTTTATTACATTGATCAACAAGTGTCTCTTTATAGGTACGATGTTTACATCGTTAAGTAGGTACCTGTTGATCAAATACTCGGTTTAATAAAAGTTTTGGGGGCCTGCGTGGATGTTTCTAAGAAACGTGGTTGTGTAAAGCTATTTAAACTAATAGGAAATACGTGATCTACTTTAAACCAATCAAATATTTTTTCTCCAATGGTTATTTAGCTGTGAAACATCATTTCAGACGAAACATTCAGAAAAATTCCAAGCTCCTACCAAGCCTACAATGTCTTTAGCCAGCCCTGGCACATGATCGTCTTCAGCATTGACACAGAAGCTACTGACCATGTCAGAATCGTTTGGAAGGAAACTTCTTTGAGGTGTAAACGACACAAAAGTCAAGAAATACCATTATTTAACAGCAGAAATTATTGCACTAGACAACGAGCTATTATGTGTCGTATAAAGCAACTGATTTACAAGACTCTTAGAACAAGCTTTACCATTCTATAAAATGCCAACTAGAGCATGCAATATCCAAAAGAGTATTTCTGACATCTGCAACAGAATTTATGAAAAAAAATTACAAGAAATATTTCAGGTGGTGTCACGGCTTCTGTAATTTCTGTTACGCGGACCTATTTGCATAACAACGCCGGCTTCCTGAGTTTCGCAGCTCATTGGTTGTCTCCTGAGTTCCACCTGGAACACGATTTCTTGCTAAGGAGCCTTTTCTAGGTTCCCACACTGTAGAACGTAGGTAAAATGATCCCTGGGATATATACCAAAGCAAAATACACTGCCGGAAAAATTATTTCACCTTTTTAGAGGTTTCCAATTCACTCAAGACTTATTGCTACAACAGTGCATCTGGTGTACATGAAATTATTAAATTTATAGGTCAATAGCATAAGCGATTGTCAGGTACCAGGTATGCTGGAATACCCATATTAGTAAGTGGTGGAGCCTTCACGGGCGGCAATCCAGACGCTGACTCTGGCATCCAGTCGATCGTACAAATGGCGAATACTGTCGTGGGAATCGTTAAGCCACGCCTGCTCGAACTTGTGTTCACGTAGTTCTGTAGGAGTTGTTGGTTGACGAGTCGCACAATCACGTGCCACACGTGCTGCGTTGGAGACAAGTGTAAAGCTGGCCGTGCTGCCACGGAAGTTCCTGCGCGTCTTACACAACACGTTGAGTTTCACGTCCAGTCAGTGGACGAGTATTATCCTGCTGGGACAACACATCTCCCTCCTGTTGTAATAACGGCAGACAATCCTGTCCTACAATGTTCTGCACACACCGAGCGCTGATTAGCGTCTCCTCCAGAAACACCAAAGGTCAACGAGAACTGTAGCTTAGCGCACGCCAGACCATAAGGTTTGGAGAGGGGCATGCAGGCAGAATCTGCTTTCATCGCTCAAGACCACGATGCGCCATTCTATATTCCATATGATCCTCTGACGGCATCTGTCGAGCCTGCGCGTCGATGCTCTATCGTGAGTGTAAGAGGGGCTGGAGGTGTGCGTACCCGCAGTTCTGCTGCTAATAACCGGTTCGCAACAGTTAGTGTTGACACGTCTGGGCACACAAGCCCTCTTGCCTGTGCTCCGCCAACGTTCAGTTACAATATGACAAGCGCGGATGGCGTCCGTGCTGCTTGGACGTCCAGAACCTCGTCTACAGGTGTGAGAATGTTCTGATACCAGCATCGTTGCGCAACCGACGCAGCACGTCCAACTTGAGTGACACTTTTCCCAAAGGACCATCCCGCCACTCGGAAGGCCACAATTTGACCCCTTTCAAACTCGCTCAAAAAAATGGCTCTGAGCACTATGGGACTCAACTGCTGTGGTCATAATTCCCCTAGAACTTAGAACTACTTAAACCTAACTAACCTAAGGACAGCACACAACACCCAGCCATCACGAGGCAGAGAAAATCCCTGACCCCGCCGGGAATCGAAGCCGGGAACCCGGGCGTGGGAAGCGAGAACGCTACCGCACGACCACGAGATGCGGGCTAAACTCGCTCAGTTGGCTTTAGGAAGCACGAGTGCGTCTCCGTGACATGGTTGCTCGCTTTCTTCACATGTTTCACCACACTGAACTTTCTGGCTGTGAGCATTTCCCATTAACGACACAGATGGCGCTGTGGTAGCTATGCTACTACGATGTCTGTTGGCGGACAACGTTAAAACCGTTATCAATACATCTATGAACCCACAGGTGGCATATGCCGTCATTGGACCAAAATCGACGTCGTCTTCCCACGTGTACTAATTTTTTTTTTTCTGTTAGCGTACATTCACCTCTGGGAATATCGCTAAGAAGGTGAAACGTGTTCGAATGGCTGAGTATATTTCGTCTATATGTTGCTTCCATTCGCTTCAGGCCGTTGTAACTGAGTCGTTGAAGGCCCTGTCTGAAGTATCGGGAACGATCGCTGTTGCTAGGCTACTCTCTTCAATCATTCGAGCTTAGATCAAGAAAAACTGTTGGAATAACTGGAGCTACATTTATCGGAACATCATGTGGCGGAAGGTATCATCACGACGTGGAATTCCACCTTTTATTTGGCTGACTGCCTGCTGGAACAAAAAGGGGCTCTTCCGCTATGTGTGGATGATCACGATATGCTTACCAATTTGACGTCTCGTCAGTTGTGTATAAAGGAGTAGTGCCTTAAGGCTTTGAACCCCCTTTGAAGAAATAACAAAAATAAGTTCTGGTTTCTCATACTGCAAGGGTCCTGCTATTTCCTACTAAATGCCGGATGGGTCATTACACTAAGGAGAATCCATACTAATGGTCTATCTCACAGTCCTCTAATAGAAAGGCAGTGGCCAATGCAATGATAATTATCAGAAGCAACTGCTGAAGTTCAATGTAGGAAATTATTCCTATACATTCTGTATGTAGGCAAAGTATGGGGAGTCTTTACAATTTAGTTTAAGGGAGCGAATTCTTAAGTAGTAATTTAATTTCAATTTTTGACTGCAGCCCCGAGGTAGGCCACGGCTGTGGTGAGAGATCCTTGTGGCAGAAGAAATACATCGCGCAGGACAAGGTACCCCAACCACTCGGCTGCCCTGTCAATAAGCAAACGAGACTTTCTGGGGAAATTTCTCTGACAAAAGAAGCCTAGTTAGACGTCCTTTGAAGATGGTCTGAGGCGAGTTGGAAAGTAAGGCCCTTCTACAGGTGTCTGGCTCGCTGTCGACGCAGAGGCTATACGCGTAAGTTGCAGTAACGCCCATCCTCGTTGTCTGATACTTGACGTTTCTCATGCAGTCCGGTTGGGAGGCGGATAGAGAGGTGGAGCCTGTAATTCCACAGTCTATTATCATCATCACAGCTTCCCGATCTCAGAGATAATTTACTCTTATATGCTTATCCTATGACTTTTTTCGCTCTGAATTTGTTTGTCTCAGTACTGTCTTGCACTCTCTTCTGTCCTAAGCAGTCTCAATGGACGGATGGAATAAAACGTGGTGTCTTATGATGTTCGTTTAACAAAGTTGAATTACATTATTCTGAACATTTACCTATACTTTTGTATTTACTCCTTGTCTTTTTATGATAATTTATAATATTTAGCCGGCCGGAGTGGCCGTGCGGTTCTAGGCGCTACAGTCCGGAACCGAGCAACCGCTACGGCCGCAGGTTCGAATCCTGCCTCGGGCATGGATGTGTGTGTTGTCTTTAGGTTAGTTAGGTTTAATTAGTTCTAAGTTCTAGGCGACTGATGACCACAGAAGTTAAGTCGCATAGTGCTCAGAGCCATTTGAACCATTTTTTTAAATATTTATCAGCAAATATTCGTTGCTGGCCGTCTTGATATGATGATGCAATGGATCGGAAGCCGCTGTCGCAGCCCTAAGGCAAAGTCCGATCACGGTTTATAAGCGCCAGTTTATTGCAAAGTTGATTCTGACGCACATAACTGTTTAGTCATCTTTCCACGGTCACGCATTATCCTGTTAAGATAGGCAGACAACATACACTGAGGTGGCAAAAGTCATCGGATAGCGATATGCACTTATACAGATGGCTGTGGTATTGCGTACACAAGGTAGACAAGGGTAGTAGATTGGCGGAGCTGCCATTTGTTTTCAGGTGATTCACGTGACTATGAACGCCGAATGTTAGTTGAAGCTACACCCGTGCGACATTTCATTTCGGAAATCGTTAAGGAATTCAATATTCCGTGATCCGCAGTGTCAAGAGTAAGCCGAGAATACCATATTTCAGGCATTACCTCTCACCACCGTCAACGCACTAGCCGACGGCCTCCTCTTAACGACCAAGAGCAGCGGAGGTCGCGCAGAGTTGTCAGTGCTAACAGATGAACAATACGACGTGAAATAACTACAGAAATCATTGTGCGACCTACGACTAACGTATCCGCTGGGACAGTGCGATGAAATTTGGCCTTAATGGGCTATGGCAGCAGGTGACCAACGGGAGTGTCTTTCCTAACAGCGCGACACCGCCTGCAGTATCTCTCCTGGATTCGTGACCACATCGATTGCATCATAGATGACTGGAAAACCGTGGCCTGGTCAAATGAGGTCCGGTTTCAGTTGTTAAGAGCTGATGGCAGCGTTGGAGTATTGCGTGGACCCTACGACGCTGTGGACGCAATTTGTCAACAAGGCGCTGTGGAAGCTCGTGGTGGCTGCATAATGGCGTGGGATGTGTTAACATGGAATAGACCGGGTTCTCTGTCCAACTGAACCGATCACTGACTGTAAATGGTTATTTTCGACTACTGTAGACATTTGGAGCCCTTCATAGACTTTATGTTCCCAGAAAAAGATGGAAGTTTTAAGGACAACGCGCCACGCCACCGGGCCACAGCTGTTCGCCATTGATTTCAGAAGATTGTGGATAGTTCGAACGAATGATTTGGTCACCCTGGTCGTCCAACGTGAGTCCCATCTAACATTTATGGGACATAGTCAGGAGGTCAGTTCGCGCAACAATTTCCCGATTATGGACGGCAGTAGAGACAAGAAGACTCATTATCTCTGCTGGAGATTCAAAAAATGGTTCAAATGGCTCTGAGCACTATGGGACTTAACATCTGTGGTCATCAGTCCTCTAGAACTTAGAACTACTTAAACCTAACTAACCTAAGGACATCACACACATCAATGCCCGAGGCAGGATTCGAACCTGCGACCGTAGCGGTCACGCGGTTCCAGACTGTAGCGCCTAGAACCGCACGGCCACACCGGCCGGCTCTGCTGGAGAATTCCAACGACTTGTTGAGTCCATGCCACGTCGAGTAGCTGCATTATGCCGTGCAAAAGGAGGTCTGACAAGATATTAGGCGGTATCCCATGACATTTTTCGCCTCAGTGTAGGCTTCGCCGATTTTCGTCTTTCATCTCATCATTATAACCGCCCATTTTCTCTTTTGTCTTTTATATTCACCACAACCAATATTAACAAGTTACTAAACGGAAAAAGCGATAATAATCCCACGCAATAACGCTTCTTGGTAGGAGCTTGGACACTTCTAGGACTAAATATTGGAAAGAGGAGGCTCTCCTTGCAGTTAAATTTGATAATAGAAAATATTACAAAAATTAGCCAAATTTCGTTTCATGCCAGCTCCAAGACAATGGGTTGCACAAACACACACTGACTCTATTAGTCCTTGTTTTCTTTTCTCTCTAGTACCCGTTCGAGGAAATTCCTCTCAGATTTCGCTAGGAGGGATGAAGAGAAGTCGACCTCTGTTCGCACCATTGGCTAGTTTCCGAAATTTAACGTAGAAGGGATATCATCTGAATTCTCCCACCTGACTGGCGGATCAGTTTATTGTTAGATATCATTGGCTAGGAATCTAACAGACGAGCTCTTACTCAGGGCCTAAGTGGAGGTCTGATAGGAAGTATGAAGGGGCCTATATGTTTTAAATTCTGAAGTAGCGGACTCTAAGATCCAGTAACGAGGCGCAAGACTCTGATGTTGGCAGCATTCCGTCCACTGGTATTGGAAATCAGCGCCTGATGAGTGACAGAGGTGACTTCCGATATAGGCCTAACTTCTTCGTGGTAAGCGCTGCTCTGCAAGTTTCCTACTAGGTTCGATTAGGTCTTCTTGATTTTGGAACGCGAGTTGTTAATCAGGCCAGTTGCAGTATCCTCTCCAACTTACTGATTCTTTGGTTGTGAATGGATTATGGATTAACTATTCTTTCAGCCATGTTTATTTATCAAGAACAGCTCTCATCAGTGCCGAATGGGTGGCTCTGGCCCCTCTTGGCTGTATGACTAACCTTCACGTAGCAATAATGCCAATGTTTCTGGTTCTGTTGTATTATACGAGCCTCGAAACCCCAATTATTAGAGAGGATGCACTTGCGATTCTCTTACCTCATTAGCTTTCCCTGAGCCTAAGCCCATGAGAGTTTTATAAGCGATACTAGAGTTTCCGTAAGGAGATTAAGAATCATCTGACTCGGTTTTATTATTATGTCAATATAACATAAACCATTTTCTGACTTATAACCCCAAGAGAAGCATTAAATGACCAGAAGTGATGTGAATTAAAAGTAGATAACACATACATACGTCTTTCTCATCTCTTGACTGAGATTAATCGGTAACGGGCTCTTTAAAAAGTAAACAAGACTGTGTTCGAACAGGCCTCGAAACACCCAACTATACTGACGGACTGCAGTGCCATCCTCAGCGGAGAGGCGTCACCGGATGCGGATATGGAGGGGCATGTGGTCAGCACACCGCTCTCCCGGCCATTGCCAGTCACCTGAGCCACTACTTGTAAGTCAAGTAACTCCTTAATTTGCCGGGACCGAGCGAGGTGGCACAGTGGTTAGACACTGGACTCGCATTCGGGAGGACGACGGTTCAATCCCGCGTCCGGCCATCCTGATTTAGGTTTTCCGTGATTTCCCTAAATCGCTCCAGGCAAATTCATGGATAGTTCCTTTGAAAGGGCACGGCCGACTTCCTTCCCTAATTCGATGAGACCGATGACCTCGCTGTCTGGTCTCTTTCCTCAAACCAACCAGCCAACCAACCTTAATTTGCCTCATAAGGGCTGATTGTAGCCAGCTTACCACCAACGCTCGGAAGACTGGACGGTCACCCATCCATGTGCTAACCACCTCCGACAGCATTTAACTTCGGTAACCTGACGGGAACCGGTGTTACCACTGCGGCAAGGTCCTTGACGTAACAGGCTCTAGTAATTGTATTTACATACGAATATCAGGACAGTTTTACTACTCCCAATTCAGAACATAGTAACAAATGGTTCAAATGGCTCTGAGCACTATGGGACTTAACATCTGAGGTCATCAGTCCCCTAGAACTTAGAACTACTTAAACCTAACTAACCTAAGGACATCACACACATCCATGTCCGAGGCAGGATTCGAACCTGCGACCGTAACGGTTGCACGTTTCCAAACTGAAGCGCCTAGGACCGCTCGGCCACACCGGCCGGCCGAACATAGTAACATGCTTATAAAAACATCTCAGCGTAGTTTGCTTCTACATGACCCATCCTCGTCTTTAATTCAGATTATACTGCATATGTGATGTAACACCACATGTTGCAAGTTGAAAAAGATATACTGGCCATTAAAATTGCTACACCACGAAAATGAAGTGCTACAGACGCGAAATTTAACCAACAGGAACATGCTGTGATATGCAAATGATTAGCTTTTCAGAGCATTGACACAAGGTTGGCGCCTTTGGCGACACCTACAACGTGCTGACATGAGGAAGGTTTCCAACCGATTTCTCATACACAAACAGCAGTTGACCGGCGTTGCCTGGTGTAACGTTGTTGTGATGCCTCGTGTAAGGAGAAGAAATGCGTACCATCACGTTTCCGAATTGGATAAAGGTCGCATTGCAGCCTATCGCGATTGCGGTTTATCGTATCGCGACGTTGCTGCTCGCGTTGGTCGAGATCCTATGATTGTTAGCAGAATAGGGAATCGATGGGTTCAGGAGGGTAATACGGAACGCCGTGCTGGATCTCAAAGGCCTTGTACCACTAGCAATCGAGATGACAGGCATCTTATCCGCATGGCTGTAACGGATCGTACAGCCACGTCTCGATCCCTGAGTCAACAGATAGGGACGTTTGCAAGGCAACAACCATCTGCACGAACAGTTCGACGACGTTTGCAGCAGCATGGGCTATCCGCTCCGAGACCATGCCTGCGGTTACCCTTGACGCTGCATCACAGACAGGAGCGCCTGTGATGGTGTACTCAACGACGAACCTCGGTGCACAAATGGCAAAACGTCACTTTTTCGGATGAATCCAGTTTCTGTTTACAGCATCATGATGGTCGCATCCGTGTTTGGCGACACTGCGGTGAACGCACGTTCGAAGCATGTATTCGTCATCGCCATACTGGCGTATCACCCGGCGTGCTGGTATGGGGTGCCATTGGTTACACGTCTCGGTCACCTCTTGTTCGCATTGACTGCACTTTGAACAGTGGACGTTACATTTCAGATGTGTTACGACTCTTGCGAAACCCTACATTTCAGCAGAATAACGCACGACCGCATGTTGCAGGTCCTGTACGGGCCTTTCTGGATACAGAAAATGCTCGACTGCTGCCCTGGCCAGCACATTCTCTAGATCTCTCACCAATCGAAAACGTCTGGTCAATGGTGGCCGAGCAACTGGCTCGTCACAATACGCCAGTCACTACTCCTGATGAACTGTGGTATCGTGTTGAAGGTGCATGGGCAACTGTACCTGTACTCGCCATCCAGTCTCTATTTGACTCAATGCCCAGGCATATCAAGGCCGTTATTACGGCCAGAGGTGGTTGTTCTGAGTACTGATTTCTCAGGATCTATGCACCCAAATTGCGTGAGAATGTAATCACATGTCAGTTCTAGTACAATATATTTGTCCAATGAATACCCGTTTATCATCTGCATTTCATCATGGTGTAGTAATTTCAATGGCCAGTAGTGTATTTAGATAAGGATAAAATAGCACAAAGAACCCCTGATTTGTCACACTTGAGAGCCTCGTTGAAAGCTATATTAGAAAGTCGTCTCAAGTCCATAAATGAAGATCCATATTATTTGACTGCAACCTTTCTGGACCCAAGATTCAAGACAGACTACTCAGGGGTGCTACATGACGAGAATAGCTCTTGTACAATGTTGCACTTGGATAAACAGGAGTATATAATATCCCTTGCACGTGTGGTCAAGTGTACATAGGAACTACAACAAGAAACATTAGCGCCCACCTTAAAGAACACAGCAGCAGTTATCATATGGGATACACCGATAAGCTGGCAGCAGCAGTTCGTGCTTTGGGGTCAGAGGGCCTCTAAATCTGTTCCTTCGACACTGTGATTTTATCAAGATCCAGTCACTACTAAGCTAGGATGTACATAAACGCCATAGAAATTCGAAAGAAGAAAAACAACTTTAGAGAAAAGTTGAAAGACTGAAAATAGACAAATTGTGGGCCTTAGTGCTAAATAAAGCAAACAGTCCCAGTTCGTTCCCACTACAGACTCCACAACAATCGTCGATGCGCCCCTGCAATGTTAGGCAGTGGTCTGATGACGTCGGGCCGCGCGGGATTACCCGAGCGGTCTTAGGCGCTGCAGTCATGGACTGTGCGGCTGGTCCCAGTGGAGGGTCGAGTCCTCCCCCGGGCACGGATGTGTGTGTTTGTCCTTAGGATTATTTAGGTTAAGTAGTTTGTAAGCTTAGGGACTGATGACCTTAGCAGTTAAGTCCCATAAGGCAGTGCGTTTCTAGGCGCTTCAGTCTGGAACCGCGTGACCGCTACGGTGGCAGGTTCGAATCCTGCCTCGGGCAAGTCGCATAGTGCTCAGAGCCAGTTAAGTCCCATAAGATTTCACACACATTTGAACATTTTCTGATGACGTCACAAACTGAGGGTAGCGTGCATACGTGTAAACAGTTGAGCTGTTGATCTTGTTTGCGATCGCAAGTGCTTGCTGAATCGTTATAGGCTCTGATTATATCAGTACTGGAAGACGAAACGTTAAGCAGAGCAATAAGCCTTCGACTGGGCCTCAGTACACAAAAAAAGGCATAATTTGTACCAGTGAAGAACTTGTTCTTTTGATAAGGATGCTCCACATAGGCCTGTCTCAGCTTTTCAAAGATCGCAATCGCACGACTCCCCGAGTTTAACACAAAATTTTATTGCATAACTTTGATCTAAATACCGCTGTTCCATTTTCTTAACGCACACTAAAAACACATCTTCATTTATGACGCTCCCAAAATCGCGTGATGGCTGTACGGAGGTGAAGTTCGGACTGAGAATTTGGAAGGGATGAACACACCAGTCTACACAAGTAGAATAACACTACGTTGCCATATCGCTCACAGTATTGTCAGTCACATTCCTGTTCTCATACACCTCGTAATGCACCCCATCTAGTCCTGTTTTCCCACCACGTTTCTGTGTTCACTCTGGTTCAGTCCTAGCCTCTTATTTCAGCACACTCCTCCACATCTTTTATCTCTTATACATCCCTTGATTTTTCTCTTGGTCGTTTCCTTCACATCTCCATTTCATGTATCTTCTTGGGAATCGTATATATTATTTCTTTGCTTTTTTGAGACATCTTCATTCCAAACTAGGCTCCTTACACTTCGCAGGAATGCAACGTTCGCTGATCTTTTTTTCATTTCTTCCATTTTCCACTATCACACTTCCAAGGTGCTCGACAGTTTCCATCTTCTTCAATTATTCACCTCCAGTCCTTATCCTGCTGTTTCCTCTATCTTTCTTTCTAATTGTAACCAAGATCTCACATCTTTTTCATTAAATTTCATTCCATACTGCCATCAACGAACACGCATTCCTTTCATCTTCTCCAGTTTTTCTACCGCCTTAGTCATTATATAAGATCACAGTGAAGAGGAGAGACGTCATTGCACTGTCCTGTTTCACAACACTTTTTTGCTGGAACCAATTCATCCTTTCATTTCTCAGTTTCACACACCTTCTCTGCTCTGCTTGTTGTCTGTTTTTCCATTCACTTCTTTTGTAGTGCTTCCTGTATCGAGAAAGACTATCACAAGGTCTTCGCCAAATTCATAGTGACGCTCCTGGAATTGCCTTACTGCAAATTTGAGGTCAACAATTGACCTCCCTGGTCTGAGGCCATGCTGCTCCTCTCTCAGTTTGTCCTCAACCCTTGTACGGATTCTGTTCTCCAGGATCTTTTCATATACCTTGGCAAAATGTGTTATTGATATGACTCCTCTGTAGTTTCTACAATCCTTCCTTCTCCCTTTCTTGAATGTAGGGACTATTGGAGCCCTCTTCCAATTTACTGGAGTTTTCTGCTCATTCCTCACCACCCTCATCACACAATAAAGCTACTGTTTCCCAACCTTCCCGCTGCCTTCACTATTTCGTCATTTACTTCTTCCACACTTGGTGCCTTTCCTCCTCTCAACCTGTCCAGTGGCCATTTCCATTTCTTCCCATGGCTAACGTATCCAGCTGTCTCCTTTCCATCATATCCATTGTCTCCTCAACCTTTCGTGTCACTATCTCATTGTTCAAGGTTCCATTTCGTATTCCGTTTGCGTTGCCAGGTCGTTGTATTTTATATCCATCCTATCGAAGGCTAATTCCCTTCTTGAAAGCTGGTTGTTCATCCATTATTGGCTAACTACGCCTATCACAGGCTTCACTAGAGATCCATTAGTTGCAGAGTCTGCACAGCTACTGCATCGGTCCTGGGCCACTCGAAGTGCCCACTGTATTCCCCCTGCAGGCGTACCGTCCTACATTGCGGCGTTGCTCGCCTCCCACGACTGGTGCGAGGGGTTGGTCTACTTTCTTGCAATCTGCTGGTCACAATACCCAGTAAAAGGGTATTTTTTCTTTAGTGAATTAGCATCTATTACACACAAATGCTTAGTTTTACAGAAGAACAAATTTGATGGATGGTATATTAGACCCATCTCCATATGCTAAAATTGTTTTTCTTTTTCGGTTTTATCGTATTCATCTATGGTTCTTCTGTTATCAGAGTGACCTGAACTGCAGGTTGTCCATTCCATAATAAAAATAATCTCCTAGAATACGAGATTGATTAGTGTAGCGTTGCCGGCCAGGTCGTCGACGTGCCGACGTCCTACCGACTCCCTTGTACCTAATAAACTCTTCCTGGTGAAAAGAAACTGGTCTGCACCATTGACGGCTAACAGAAAATATTACCAGACTCTCGCTCCTACTGGCATGCATGATAATTTCATGGGCATAGATTAACTACTTCTCTGCAAATATAGAGCGTAGGGACCAATTATACTGTGAATTAAACGCGACAAGTTTCTGGAAATGTCATGTGTCATCATGCGGCACCAAAATTGAAGCTAAGGTGCTATCACAAAAATTTTATGACTGCATCTCTTGCACCTTCTAAATCCATACTGTTCCTCTACAATACTTTTTCCAGTCTTCCGTGAAGTCATCTATTTATCGCTTCTAGTAGAACTTTTCCTGCATGAGAATCAAACTTGTGGTTCAAAAATCCTGACATTTCTAGGCATTGCTTTCCTTGTCAATCGATATCATTACTGCAGAAAGTAAGTCATCTAGCCATTCACCTTTTTCATATGTCTTATTACAAAGATAAGTTAACTCTTCCAGGCTACTACTCCCAAGGCTCCTAAACAACCCTGATGGTAATCCGTCAGTTCCACTTGCTTCATGATTCTTCGTCTCCCTTAAAGCCCTCTCTACTTCTCCTTTAAGGATGCAGTATCCTTTGTCCTCTTCTACAACTCACGTCTCTTCTTATAACTCAGTGTCGTTTGATTTTGACCAGTCTCATCTAGGTACATTACACCATCACTCCATCGCTTTTTTCTATTCCCACATTTGTCCTGCTTTTCTTTGCTTCATAGACTAGGACATTAGCTAATATATACGTTATTTCATACTTTCCTTCCATTTTTAGTTTCTCTGTTTCTTTTCATCTCTCTTCCGTCCATACGTTTCTCATCTATTTCGTTTCTTAATTAATTATTCAACTTTGTGTACATTCTTTTCCCTTCCTCTCTTCCTACAGTCTTCTATTTCATTCTGGTTCAAAATGGTTCAAATAGCTCTGAGCACTATGCGACTTAACTTCTGAGGTCATCAGTCGCCTAGAACTTAGAACTAATTAAACCTAACTAACCTAAGGACATCACACACATCCATGCCCGAGGCAGGATTCGAACCTGCGACCGTACCGGTCGCTCGGTTCCAGACTGTAGCGCCCAGAACCGCACGGCCACTCCGGCCGGCTATTTCCTTCTGTCTTCCATCTTAAGCACTATAGTCTTTGTTACCCAATCTTTTCTTATTCTTTCGAACTTTCTCACCCCTACAACTTCTTTTGCACTACACGTAACAAAGAGAAACACATTTACAATGACAACACTATAGTCTGCCATTTTACTGGTTATATCAACAAATGTAGCACTGAATAGCATAGCATGTGAACGAGAAAGAGGGGGAGACACAGCGCTAGCTACATTGCTGGTTACTAAAATTAAAGCACTATGAAGACGGTCTGCAGCAAATGTCATAATTGGATAGCTGTGTAAGTGAACAACTAGCATTTCAGTAGAATCACATGAATTAGGTAATAGTAACGCTAGCTAAATTCTGTAAATAAGGGAAGGTTACACAGCAGGTCCCATTCAGATATCGCGTTTGATTGTTAGTTTTTAGAAGATCATGAAGAGAAACTTCTAGCATTATGTGTCAGGATTCGAGAGCGACAGCCAATAGATACGATACTGCTGTTTATCATTCACCTATACTGCTGCTTGCTTTGATACGAATCCCACTTCTGTCGTCTGAATGTGGGATGGATGGTTTAGGAGGGTCATACTCAACGCGATTCAGGATATCCATGGTCCCAAGCGACTAGCGCCCGAGAGGAGCTCATTGCTCTCTTCGTCGCACATATTCGTAACATCTAGTCACGTCATTGAATCAGAAAATGAGGTTATTTGCACTAAGACACACGGACAGTGTAGCGACATATGAAGCACCTCTGACTGTCAGCATGGCGACTGTTGTTGCAGCTTCCTTTGACTCAACAGCCGGCCGCGCTGGTCTAGCGGTTCTAGGCGCGCAGTCGGGAACCGCGAGACTGCTACGGTCGCAGGTTCGAATCCTGCCTCGGGCATGGATGTGTGTGATGTCCTTAGGTTAGTTAGGTTTAAGTAGTTCTAAGTTCTAGGGGACTGATGACCACAGATGTTAAGTCCCATAGTGCTCAGAGCCATTTTTGAACCTTGACTCAACAATGATGTGCATCGACAGGACAGTGGTACGCCCCTCAACACTGGACGCAGTACAGGTGGCACCACGATGTCTTTTCAGTCGGTTCTGTGTACGGCAGCATGATGGACATATCCCTGTATGCAAGCTCCTTTAAGAACGAACGCCGCCAGGTTGCATTCGTCATCGGCATTCAGGCCGGCTAGGGTGGCCGAGAGGTTCTAGGCGCTACAGTCTGGAACCGCGTGACCGCTACGGTCGCAGGTTGGAATCCTGCCTCGGGCATGGATGTGTGTGATGTCCTTAGGTTAGTTAGGTTTAAGTAGTTCTAAGTTCTAGGGGACTGATGACCTCAGAAGTTAAGTCTCACAGTGCTCAGAGCCATTTGAACCATTTGAGGCCGACCACCTGGTATGATGGTATCATGTTCTATTGGGTACTCAAGTCCAAAAGAACAGAAACCATTATTGATCCCGCAAGCATGTCAATTAGGCAGTGATCATGTACTGCATGAAGTTCTTGTGATCTCCCCCCCCCCCCCCCGCCTTCTACAACATAATGAACGAAGTGTCCCCGCAACCACATAACGGTATGGGTTTTCGACCGTGGAAAGAAAGAAGAATCTGGGCGCAATATGATGTCCGTAGTGTATGCAGTCTCAGAAGAGCGAGTAAGGAAGGCCAATTGTGGCCTGATCCAAAACCAGTTTGCCATATGACCTCCACAAGTGAAGCAATGTCGTATCGTATCTGGGCACGTATAATGATTACATAAATCCGTTGCACTAAACCCAATACGGAAAAGTCACTCGTTCGTTGGAATCAAGTTATTTACCGCCGTATACCACAAGGACACTACGCGCATCGGCAAAATCAGAAGACTGATATTGAACCAAACTGTCGTCCAGGTTGTATGCCGGCGATTCTCTTTCAACGAGGTTCGGGTAAGGGATTGCTTCCCATCTAGTTTTTAGGAATTTAGTGGTGAGGACAGATCTCCATAAGATGTCAGCCCCCAAATAGCTCACGGCAAGACAGAAGTCACGAATTTATTTTAAGTTATAATTTATGCGACCATCATCAATAGGGGCTTCAAGACTAGCAGGACGGACACAGAGAAATAAATGAGACATGAATTTGTGAGTTTCTTGAGTCAGGGTCAAAGCAGTACGCCGCACATATAGCATCTGCGTCTTCCTTCGTATGTCAGTCAGGCCCAACCCCAACAAAGGAACGAGGCTTCGTGATCACCTCATACCATAAACGAAACGGATAACTGTACTTTCTTCGCCATCATCGAGGGAAGCGGGTAAACTTGGGCCACGTAATAAGCTTTGCGTAAGACATATGTATCCAGTAGTTGGACTTTCTGGAGTAGAGTAAGAGAACGCCTTACATGCTCTAGTATCGCTCCTTGAATATTGTCCGTAACGGACTTCCAGTTGGGCGTCGCCATTTTGAGTGGACAACGATCAATGATGATACCGAAAGACGTATGCCGATGCACCGCAGTAGCCCACGGGACAACCGTGTCATCAAAACCTCGTAAGGGAAGAAACCAGCATTTACCTTTATTAAGTTTTGCACCTGAACTCTGACAAATCGATTACGGCCTTCAGTCGAGGTATCTCTGCAGGATTGCGGAGTAGAACCATCACGTCATCCGCGTATGCACGAACAGCTATAGCCCCGCCGGAAAGCGTCCAAGGTGTCAGCTGGGATGCTAGCATCCGAAGTAGGGGCTGCAGAGACAACACAAACAAAGTCATTGACAGCGTGCTTCCTTGAGTCATTCCCCTACGGATATTTATTGGGGGCCTCGGTTGGCCATTAACAACCACCGAAGCCGAAATACCCGTAAACAGATTTGAGAGCACTCGCCTTGTATCAACAGTGAAACCAACTGCCTCCAGAATCCGAAGCAGAAAGTCACGATTAACACAATCAAATGCCTTATCGAAGTCTACAAAAGCAAGGGCACAAGGAACGGTCGTTACAGCAGCAACCGAAACGACGTCACGACATACGACTACAGGGGTAAGAATGGTTGATCAGGTAGGCAGCTTTGAAGTTTTGCCACAATCGTCTGCATCAGAGCCGACATCCTACTGTTAACTCCCCTCGTCACAGTCTTATAATCAAAGTTTAACGAAGTGATTGGGCGAAAGCTATCAGGAAAACAATTTTTCCCACTTTGAACGAGGTCGGCACTACTCTACCCTGCAACACTTCATTCAAAAGTTCAGATAAAATTCCTTGGGAAGTCCATCTAGACCCGGGGACTTTTGGGAAGACGATTTCACGATAAGTTTGTAAACTCCCTCAAGCTGAAAGGCAGCTAATAGCAATGCATTATGTTCAGGTGTAAGTGTCGTATCCAAGATGCTGACAAGTGGGTCATAAAAGGTTTCATTGGAGTCATTGATGTCGTAGATGTCTACATGGTACTGATGTAACAAACGCCCTATATCGGCTTGCGCCATTCCGATACGTCCATCATTTGTCGTGAGAGAATGAATACAAGTGCGTCGGCGACGGGTCTGATGCCGAAGCAAATGATATAAGGAAGTCAGTTCTTCCGTCACCAATGAACGCGGCTTCGATCGAATTTTCAAACCTTCAATTTGTATTCTCTTCAAGATCAACAATTTTGCTTTTACACGCCTAACATCCGCAATTCGCAGAGGGGCGTGGTCCGAAGCAGCATAAAGTTCACGCAGGACGGAATAGTAATATTCATACGTTCTCCGAAAGTCTCGCGCTTTGGCAGTACAGAAAAGTATCAAAGTTTGCCTGAGCCTCCATTTTGCTAGCTGTGTCCACTAGTCAAGGGTGGAAGAGTGTTTCTCAATGGACCGTAGAGTACGCTCCCAAACGACTCACATCACGTCTTCGAGAGAGGGGTCAGCTACGTGAGCGACGTTTAACATCCACGGAGGGCGAAACAATTTGACTGGTTGCTGTTCAAGATTGAGAGTTATCGCCACAGCACAGTGATCCGTAAAGGAAGCTGGGATGACTTCAACATTAAGAATACTATGGCTCAGGCAGTCTGATAAGTAAACCCTATCTAACCTGCTACTAGAAGTTGCAGTAAAGCGGGTAAATTTAATTAACGTCGAGTATTTACATCTCCAGACGTCTTTAAGCGTAAGGAGTGGACCAATTCGTATAATTCACAAGAGAAATTAAAATTAGGAGACTGATCTGCAGGACGCAATACACATTTAAAATCACCACCCAACGGAACACTCGGAGGACTTTCAGGCAACAGATAAACAATATCCTCTTTATAAAAAAGCGAACAATCCTCTGCGAGACCAGTGCCAAATGGGGCATATAAAAGAACCAAGGTAAGATTAAAAGGTTGACAACCTATGCCCCTGCCTGAATCCAACATTTCCACCTAAGCAACAGGAAAGCCTTCACGAAAGAATAAGGCGGTCCACGTAGAATATTCGGGTGCTACATTAAAGATCATACGAAAACCTGGTAAGAAGAAATTACTAGATAACACCTCCTGAAGACTATGTCCTCACATGAATCATAAATGAACTGACGCAGCGAAGCCAATCGCAATTCTAATTCTACACGATTAACGTTTAAGGAAAGGAACGTTTAGGCTTGGGTCATTGATCACAGCTATACGGGGACGTACGGGACCTCCCAGTAGACTTAGGTAGACAGCTGAGCGTCAAGGTCCATTGCGGAATCCACAGAGGAATCAGACATCAGCGGACCAGAACCCCCGTCATCGAAACCTTTTTTCTTAGATTTCTTACGTGCCACCGCACGGTCAGGTTGTACATTCTTTTTCTGTCGGCTACGTGGGATGGCGGCCTCTGCAGACGGAGGTGTGGGAGGGGTCATAGGCACAACCTCCTGCCCTTCATGTGATTCAGTTCCAGTCACTAAGGCGGAAGCATTCTGTGGAACTGCCAATGCAACAGGTGATATTTGGTCGCTAATTTTATTCTCCTCGGGAGTTGCTGTAATCGGCAAAAGCAGGAAACCGTCGGCGGCTGAAGACGAAGGAGCAGGACGACATTGTATCGTCTCTGACTGCAACGGAGGACACAAAGACGAAGGGGAGGGACTCCACTCCCTCTCCACGCACAGGCAGCTCAGCAGGAGCCACTTCGCGAGCAGGAGGGATGCTGGGGAGAACTTCGCCACTCACCGTACCACGGAGGTATTGTAGCATCGAGAGCAGCAGGGGACACGATCGATGAGGAGGAGTTTGGCGCAGAAGGCACAGCCAAATCCTCACCATCACCATCCTGAGTGCGACTTCGCTTGTTTGTCGCCGTTATAGGTTCTATCCTGGCGCCAATAGGATTCTGAGCCTGTTGCGGAGGTAAAGGCGGAAATTCATTGTCACGATTATCATAACCGACTGTTTGTTCATTACAATCCGAAGCAGAAGTAGGCCCGACGGCTGGAGTGGAAGGAACAAGATCAGCAACCGTCAATATGCGACGCTGCACTAATGACGGCTTTAATACAAAAACCCTCCGCGGACAATTAGACCGAACGTGTCCACTTTCACTACATAGGAAGCAGGTTCTCTATTCACCAATGTACATGACATGGACGCGGTAACCACACATTTGTAAGTGTGATAGAATATTGCGTTTGACATGCATTTCCACGGAACGAATTATACTATAAAACTGTAATCTGTGTTGAGTAGACCAGCGTTCACGACGGACGTTTTTCACGTTACTATATGGAGTCAATATATCCCTTAGAAAGTTGTCATCAACTTCCGGCGGGAGGTTGAACTCCCGAACATTGGTATATTCGATTTCAGCATCTCCAAAGGACACCATACTAACGGAATTATCGCGATGCTTGAATGGGACATGGGAAGTATGTCGCGATAGTAATCTTTCAAGACGAAGGGGATCCATAAATTTCACGTAAAACACGTACTCGCCTGCATCAAAACAAGCGGTGTGTACCTGATCAGAGTTCACATGAATTGAATCGACAAGCCAATCGTGGATTTCTAGAGACTCGGGCTGCACGTGTCGCGTCGTTTTATCGAAAGTAAAGCTCACAGTACCTTTTCGTGGAATACACGTGGAAACCATGGTAGCCATAGCGGAGCGGCCGACGCCGCTGCAAGCAGACAAACACAAAAAGACGGTAAAGGCTGAGTGGAGGCGCTACGCCCGCATCTCGTGGTCGTGCGGTAGCGTTCTCGCTTCCCACGCCCGGGTTCCCGGGTTCGATTCCTGGCGGGGTCAGGGATTTTCTCTGCCTCGTGATGGCTGGGTGTTGTGTGCTGTCCTTAGGTTAGTTAGGTTTAAGTAGTTCTAAGTTCTAGGGGAGTGATGACCATAGATGTTAAGTCCCATAGTGCTCAGAGCCATTTGAACCATTTGGAGGCGCTACGACTCACTCGGCAGACAGAACGACACTAACGAGGAAAACTCCACACAAGTGACGCTGCGGCAAGTGAAATAAACAAGAAGCTTCCCACTCGGCGCTCGGAGCGGAACTGACCACTTCCACTATCCGAGCACGCTTGCCGTCCGATCCAAACTCCCAACTTGTCGCACACTGCTTACGGGGGGCTCCTGTCCACCATAATCACTGCTCGCCGCATCACGCTGGATTCCCGCAAGAGTTCAGGAGAGAGAGTGCATCCGCACTGAAATGATTTTAATGGTCGTCGAGCTATGTGTATTTACATATGTGTTGTGCCTTTTCTGTGGGGCAGGGGGCTCTATATAACCAGTGTTTGACAAGCTGGGAATTTTGGTCGGACAGTAAAAAGGGTGCTGGGATAGTCGAAGCAATTACGATGATCTATCGCGGAAAGCGGCACAAATTTTCACTTGTCGCCATTAAAGTCATTTCAGCGCCCAATTTCGGTCGAAGTCAGAGTTTGTGTCATGTCATCATGATTACCTCTGGCTCGCATAACCGGTAAATTTGGCAGTAGAAGCTAAATTTCTGGTCTGTCGAGGCTGTTGGGTGTGACATGTCTTCAAGTGTTTGTGACGTTATCTGTGAACAAGATGTTCGGCTGTTATCCTGACCAGTATGTTCTTCGAATTTGCCACCCATTGAAAACACCTTCAAGGGTTACCAAGACTAACACATTATCAAAAATGGCTCGGAGCACTATGCGACTTAACTTCTGAGGTCGTCAGTCCCCTAGAACTTAGAACTACTTAAACCAAACTAACCTAAGGACATCACACACATCCATGACCGAAGCAGGATTCGAACCTGCGACCGTAGAGGTCGCGCGGTAACACATTATCACTCGCAGGTATTGAAACTGATGAAGCATTATGAATGATGTACTCGCTCTGTCGTCTACGCTCAATACGACTAGAAGCTCAGTAAGGTTAAAGACGTTGGCGGTGCCGGAAATGACAGCTCTGCGTCCTAATTTTCGCACTCTGCAAAGAAATTGGACACGGAAGTGCTAAGGAATGAAGAGATATGCTTGAAGTTATCTGTGCCTATAGGTACTGCGATAATGAAAAGTTCAGTAGGCGGTTCAGATGAGGAGGAATGGACACTTCTAAAAAGGGCACTCACAGAATTTGGAAAGGAAAACGTAGATACAAGGACGGTAAATGCGATGAAACCATAGGTAAGAGAAGAAATATTTCAGCTGATCGACGAAAGAAGAAAGTACAAAAATCTTCGACAGACCATTGGTAACAGAAGAAATACATCAGTTTCTTGATAAAAGAAGGAAGTACACAAATGGTAAGGAGAATTCAGGAACACAGAAGTGCAACTCATTTAGAAATGAAATAAATAAGGAAGTGCACGGGAGCTAAGGCGAAATGGCTGCATGAAAAATGTTAAGCAATCGAAAAATAAATTATTGCTGGAGGGCCTGACTCAGCTTATAGGAACGTCAAAACAACCTTCGATGAAATTAGAAGCGGAGGAAGTAAAATTAAGACTGCAATGGAAATTCCATTGTCAAACACAGATGGGAGAGCGGATACCTGGAAAGACTACATTGAAGGCCTCTGTGAGAGGGATGACTTGTCTGGTGATGTGACAGAAGAAGAACCAGGAGTCGATAGGAAAAAGATAGGGAATTCAATTTTAGAATCAGGATCCAAAAGGTTTTTGGGCGGTTTAAGGTCGAAAACAGCCGAAGGGATTCACAACATTCCATCGTAATTTCTAAAATAATTGTGGAAAGTGCAACAAAACGACTATTGACGTTGATGTGTCGAGAGCAGGCGCGGCTCGTGGTTTCTATACTGGGGAAGGCTGCGGTATTTATCGATCGGAGCCAACATAGACCTAGGGTTACGCTACAGATTAGTCTGACATAAACAACTAAGAATTCAGGGGGAGGGGGGTGGGCATATCTCTACCCTTAATTTTACGTACTGTATCTTCTATAATCAGGTATTAAATATCATTAGAAGCTAACTTCGAGTTAAAATCTTTGGTTAGTGTTTCTAAACGTCATCATTACATTTTCTGACACTTTGCAGCAAATCATATGAAAAGACGCGTTTCGGAGAGATCTTTAATGCTATGAATGTTAACTTTGCGGCTGCTTAATATTTTAAGTGTTTTCAGTTCTAAACTTAAGGCGTTTATTGTGGTTTACCTCCAAAGCTCGAAGTTTACGAGTTCGCATGACGATACTGTGATGTTTTGGTGACGTTACAGGTCTTGTGCAAGTAAAACTCACTAAAATCTTGCAAAATACACTCCGAAAAAGAAACTTGCTAATATCACACGATATCAACAAAAGCAGTCAGCATCAGCAAGCAAGGAAAGTAAAGTAATGGGACAAATTTCGCGCGTTTTGTCCTCTAATCACTTATGAAACTCTCGCTAGATGGTAGTACTGTTATGTTACTGTAGTCTAGCGCACTCTGGCGGGATATTTGCAAACTTATTCTAAATGTGGATAAAATAGCCAATGGCAGAAACAAAACAACTATGTAAAACATTATAAAACAATAATACTAAACGTCGATTAATGACGCATCGAAGCGCAGTAGAGATGTGCAGAGACAGAGATTGGATAGCAAAGTTTCGGCCACTCTACATTCCTTTATTACATAGATAGTGTAACGTGAAAAACGTGTGGTGGTTGGTATGACACCCTTAGGCTGCAAGCTCTGAGCCTTCGGGTCGCCCATAAACAGCAGTACTATGTAGAAGCCACGCCCCCAAACCGCTACTACATGCAGCTTACGGACGTTCCAAGGCGCAGCCTAATCACTACTAACCGTTCGTAAAACATCTATCGATACAAACAGTTCCAAAAACGTTGACCGTCGTTATTTTAATCGGAATGGGAATTATGCGAAATTCGTCCTGATAATTTAAATTATGTAATACGTTTTTGCGAAATTTACTTTAACATATATTTTGGGGCGGCTCCGCCTCAGAGCCTTTAATTACGAGCCGCGCCTGGTCGAGAGTATGAGACTAGCGATATACCATCAGACTTTCGGATAAACACCATCCACAGAATTCCAAAGACAGTAAGGGCTGACAGTGCAAGAATCATTGCACAACCAGGTTAACATCTGTATCCAAGTTGCTGGCAAGAATAATTTACGTAAGAATCGAAAAAAATAATTGAGGTTCTGTTAGATGATGATCAGTTTGGCTGTAGGGAAGGTAAAGGCACCAGAGAGGCAGGTCTGACGTTGTGGTTAATATTGGAAGCAAGAGAGAAGAAAAATCAAGACACGTGTATAGGATTCGTTGACTTCGAAAAAACGTTCGACAGTTTCAAATCCCGGAAGATGCTTTATATTCTGAGAAAATAGGGATAAGCTATAGGGGAAGGTGGGTAATATAAAATATGTGCAAGGAACAAGAGGGAACAAGACCAAGAACGAGGCCCGCGGATTAAAAATGGTGTTAGGCAAGGATTTAGTCTTTCGTTTATACTCTTCAGTTTGTACATCGAAGAAGCAATGACGGAAGTAACAGAAAGGTTCAAGAGTCGGATTAAAATTCGAGGTGAAAACATATCAATGATAACATTCGCTAATGACATTGGTGTCCTCAGTGTTAGTGAAGGAGAATTATAGCATCTATTGAATAGAATGAGAAATCTAATAAATGCAGAATATGGATTGACAGTAAATCGAAGAAAGAAATGAAAAGTAGCAGAATGAGATCAGAGAGAAACTTAACATCAGAAATGGAAATCACGAAACATATGAAGTTAAGAAATTCTGCCAACCAAGCAGCAAAATAAGCCATGATGGATGGAACAACGTGTATATAAAAAGCAGAGTAGCACTGGCAAAAACAGCATTCCAGACCAAGAGAAGTCTACTGGTATCAAACATAACCCTTAATTTGGGGAAGAAATTCCTAAGAATGTGCGTTTGGAGTACAACATTGTATGGTAATGAAACATGGACTATGGGAAGGCCAGAAGTGAGTTTTTGCGTTTGAGATGTGCTACAGAACTATGTTGAAAATTAGGTGGACTGATAAGGAAAGAAATGAAGAGGTTCACCGCAGAATCGGCGAGGAAGGGAATATGTGAAAAACGCTGATTAGAAGAAGGGACAAGATTATAGGACATCTGTTAAGACATCAGGGAATAACTTGGCACTAGAGGGAACTCTAGACGGCAAAAACTGAGAGGAAGAGAGCGATTGGAACACATCCAGTAAATAACTGAGGGCGTTGCTTGCAAGTGGTAGTTTGAGATGACAAGGTTGGCACAAGGAAGGAGTTCGTGGCAGGCCGTATCAAACCAGTCATAAAACTGAAGACTCACGTCCACTTGGTTGAGGTAATCCAGATATCAACGGATTTTTAAATGCCGGTTGGCAAAAGATTCCGTGTGGCCACCTAAAATACTGTCTTTTTAGGCCCTGTTTTAATGCTGTTGCATTTTCATGAGACGCAGAATGTGCCAATGAGAGATTACGATACATGATGAGTTATATTGGTGATAAGAAACGTTTATTATGCGATAATACATATATGTAAGGGATATTGTGGAGATTCACCTCTATTAGTTTCGAAAGTTAAAACTTCGATGATAAATTGTCACAGGTGTAGGTATAAACTTGTCTGTGGACGAAACTAAATGTAACTGTATTCGTTACATCGCAGACACTGTAATACTTCATACCTGCGTAATAAAAAATTGTTAGCGCTCTTTGTAGATCGTGATGGATGGTAGTGAAAATACAGTATGCATCACAGTCATAAAGTAAAATTTAATTTCACAGAGAGTGGAAAATATTGTATGGCAATGAAAATAAAAACAGAACAAATATTTCAGCCCAATAACAGAGGACGGCCTCTCTCCCATTCCCCACCCAAAGAAAGATGAGACGGGCAAGGTAAACAATACTATATTACAGACGATGTTGACAGCGAGGCCATTACGTTCCTGGAGCCGTCGTTAATTTCAGGGTGCACAAAAAATTACGGAAGATCTTTCCACAGCAGCCAAATAAATTTATGAAGACTGCATTGCGAGCCACTTTGGCATTATCAGAGTAGCTTTCCACATCTCTCTCTCTCTCTCTCGCTTTCTCTCTTTCCTTCTTTCTCTCCCTGTTTCGAACTACCTTAAGCGATCTTAAATTTCCTGAATCTGCGCTGGTTATTAATAGCTACAAGACAGGTCCGACAACAGGTGGTTTATTCTCATGCCAACAAGAGCACTTTTACAGATTTTTAGTTTCGATACGAAATTTCCTGAATGTAGATGAATAGAGAGAATTTCACGGAAATTTTACTGTTAGGTAAGCCATGTAAAAAACATTTACGGCAAGAAGTTTCACATCTGAATAAGTAAATAATTCATTCCTCGAGTAGGAAATACGTGTGGAGTGCTTTAGTGCTGTAGGTAAAATGTGAACTGGACAACATAAATCGAAGAGCAGAAGATGTATTTGAAAGTAATAATATTTCTGCCATTAGAATAAGTCTTTGGATGATTCAAACGTAAATACAGACAGAACAAGATATTCGTTTATGTTATTCTAACACCATTATCAATAGGATGAGCCTATTTTCTTTAAACCTTTGTGTGTGATGTAAAACATAATATTTTTTGTTCAGACGCTTCAGAGTGAGTTATTAAACAACTTTGTAAAGGCTAACTAATATCTGTTTAACTGTAGTGTAAAGTAGACAAGTTGTTATGCAAGTGAAAGTTATTATTACGTAATTCAATGTTCCTGAAAGTGACATACGAGGTTACCTCAGCATGAAAATTTCATCTCCAGCAATGACAGTTTAAGCATCAGAGAACGAAGTTCAAGAGTATTGTACAGAACGCCATAGACAAGTATGTTCCAAGCAAAGTTGTCAGGGGTGGTAAGAACTGCCGTAGATCCACATTCGTATTAGGAAGCTACTACGAAACCAAAGGGAGCCTCAGCGCCAATTTAAACTTAGCCACAGCAGCGCAGACAAAACTCAAACGAAGACAAAACTAGGCTACTACAAATACTAACTTTATGCCGCTACAAATACTCGTATACCAAATACATATGCAGACTCGGCTGTTTGTAAGGTACCCCTTATTTGCAGATAAGTGCACATTTTACTTTATTTCTAGTTTTGCCATTTCACATACGTGAAGTGAAGTGAACGTATGTGCACGGTAAGGACCGAGCAGTAGGCTCCCAGGCAGAGGCGGTTAGCCATCTGACGCTTTCAGTGCCAGTGGGATAAGATGCCGATGCAGAAATCGCTCGTCATGTCATCAAAGAGATACGCAGAAAAATACGTTTATTCTGGCGCAAATAATGTAATTGTTATTAATAAATATTTGCCAACAAAAATTGCCTTTTGCCACTCAGACACTAGGAGGAGTCTATGGAGCATAGACACTGTCATTGAGTAACTTTACAATGCCTGGAAACATTGATATTAACACATAAATGAACAATTCTGGCTTAACAGAAGATGTATAAGCTTATAGGAGCTATACCAACTGTATACTCAAGTTACAGGCTGTGTGCCATACTCGGCAGTCGTCGATAGGATGCCTTTCGATCTAGTCATGCAGTAGACCATGCTCTCGTACCGTTAATAGTTAGCTTGTAAATGGTGTGAACAAGTTCATTTTACAGTGTTTCCTCACGCAAAACATAGACAGTTTCTTCGTTTGTGTTGACATGCTGTCCGTAGTTGCTTTACAATTCTTGAGGCTATCTTTGTTCTGTCGTTGCAGCTACAAAATGGTATATTTTTTTCACCAGACGCATTTAGTTTTATTGAGGTGAAGTACCAACAGTGGCGGTACTTTTCGTTTGATTTCTCACTTCCATTAAGCAAGAAATCGCGCGAAAATCACCACCACTGATGATGCTTTACCTCAATAAAGCGAAACGCGTCTGGTGAAAAAAAACACACATTTTTGTAGTTGCAACTACAGAAGAAATGTACCCTCAAGAACAGACATTAGTAGAGACCGGATTATATGCATCATAAAAACCTTAAAATATGCATGCAAATATGCATGAAAAATGCTTAAAAATGCATGAAAGGTGTCGAAATAAGTAAGATCAAATAATAAAAAAGCATGGCAATTACTGCGTGCATTATATGTCAAAGTCGAACCTGTGCGTATCAATAATTACGAGGAAGAGCGCCGGCCACGCAAAAAATCGGTACACGCAGAACGCTAAATACGTTCTGGTAGAGATTAGGAAGGGGTACTTTCTGGGATTATTTAGTAAAAATTTGCAAAATGGGGACGCATACCGTGTTTCAAAAATTGTTCTTTCTTTGCTATTGTTGCTGTTAACAAGCAGATGCGATAGGAGTGAGTCGCAGCGAAACAATCTATAAGTACAAGACCACGTTCGAGATATATTGCACGCAGAGGGGAACGCTAAAAAACTCCGTAACAATTTATTTAAAAAACAACATACAATCATGAATTTTTGAACAGCACTAACTTTTAATTAATACTATTGGACCAAAGCATCATTTAGAGTTTATTTTACATTTTTCTACTACTGTAAACATAAACGATCAAGTACTGCTCCAAATATTCGGTAGTAAGATTGTGTCTTCGATCACTCAAACCATTTTTATAAGCAGGAAAGGACCGTTCTACATCAAATGAGGGAATTGGGCAGTATCTGAATTTGAGTGCTGTGTTTGCACTTATTGTTTCTGGTAATAGTTAAAAAAACTATCAGTTTGTCACAAGGGTGCAAAGCCTGGAGAAGGAGAGCTGTCGAATCATGTCAGATGTATGACGAATTTTTTAAAAAATTCTTAGACAAATACTGGTCTAATAGTACTCAATGCAATATTTTCAACATCTTCCAGGAGATAAATCTCTTAGGCAGTGGATATGATAGCTATACAGATTATTTTCAAAGGTTCTGAGAAAAGAACTTGTATTTAGACAACCAGCTTATTGAGGAAGACCTTATTGCTGTAATATTGGCCAAACTATCAGTGAGTGTTCAGGAAAAATAGAGATTTCGAAAAAGAAAACAGAAGGTATTTTACAAGCTTTAAACCAGCTAAATGCAGTTTCAGGGAAGGGCTAGTGTGAACGTAACCACACAGTTAATGAAAAAGAGGCATTAGCAATTGTTGGGACTTGAGAAAATTCCGATACTATTTGACAAGATGGAAAGTAAACAGATACACAGACCATAAGACACTGTCGATTATTAAGATTTGCAGGCTGACAAATGGTACACTTTACCAGATGGGTCACTGCTCTTCAGGAATCCCAGTTTGATATATATTATAGTCCTGGCAAGGACTATTTGGTGGCAGAAGCATTGCCGTGATTGCCACTAGAAATGGAACAAGTGGAAGAGAGTGATCCAAATTCCAGAGAAATATGTTTGTTTTACATGAAACGGGTAGAGCATGAAAGTGAGGTTCGAAAAATTTGATAAACATCGAAAAGGAACAAGAAAAACACTCGTTTTGGCTATGCTAAAGCAAATGTGGGAAGAACATCGGGAGCCAAAAATAACAGATCATTATTTGGTGGAGAATGGAGTATTGTACTGCAGAACTAACTTAGCGTGGGGAGATAGAAAGCTATGTTTACCTTAACGTAACATAGAGTAGTTCATGGTATATACACAAGAGCTATGATCATTATGGACCCAAAAACTGTGCAGAAAAGTTGAAAGAAACTTGCATTTTTAACAATATATTAAAGAGGGATAAGAAAGTATTGGAAAGATGTGAAAAGTGTCAGAAAACGCGAACACCTACAACCAGCAGTAAAGGGCAAATATATTGTATTGCACCAAATGAGGTAGGTGAGCTAGCTGCAGCCGATGTATTCAGGCCCCTTACAACCACCAGAGGAGGTTTTAAAAATGTGTTTGTAATAATGGTAGTGTTTTCTAAATTTTTAAGCTTGTACCCTATGAGGAAATGTGCTGGAAAGTAAAAGCTAGAAAGTTATGACAAGATTACTTGCACACAATACGCCAACCACAACAAATACTTAGTGATAATGGGTCCCAGTTTTTATCAAAGGTATATATATATATATATATATATATATATATATATATATATATGTGTGTGTGTGTGTGTGTGTGTGTGTGTGTGTGTGTGTGTGTGTGTGTGTGTGTATATATATATATATATATATATATATATATATATATACTTTCCATACATCTTCGAACCACATGAGACGGCTATAGAAGGGCTAGGAAGACTAAGTAGAGCTTTCTGCATGACTACCATACTACGAGTACTTGGGTAATGTATGTTAAAGAGTTTGTGGAGATACTTAATGAGCTTCCACATTGAACAACCGAAATATCACGCTATGAATTATTGACAGGTAAAAAACCTGAAACTACGATCGAAAGGTTAGTAAAATTCCCAAAAGGAACAGACTTGAGTTTGGAAGCAAAAAGTAAAATACCTTTGGAAAAAATAAGAGCAAAGGGAGAACTCGTAAGGCGAGGCATAACAAGAATACAACACCTAAGTTATGGATGATCTGTCGGTGAGAAGCGCTCACAGGAAATCACCTAAAATAATTGCTAAAATAAAGGAATTTCACAAGATTTTTGAAGGAGCATATGTGGCTAGCATGGTGCTACACCCTAATGTAGAGGAAGTAGCACATCCAAGTCCCATGTAGTAAGGGGCATATACAATGTAGTCGACGTTAAGTCTCCAAACTCTCACGTGCCTGATTACCAGTTGCAAGATAGGATAATAAGATAGTAAAGAATCTACATTGCGAAAGACACAAACATGACCATGAAATGCACTGTAAATAGTAATTCCATTAAACTGCTGAGAGCGAAAGTAATTCCAAGTAACTTGTAATAACATCTGCCCAGTTTGTGTGTTTGAATTGTTTATTACATAATGATCATTTGAAAAGAATTCACTAATTCATGAAGGTAGTTGTTAATTAAAAGACTTGAATGTTGGCCATTGGGCAGAACCACTGTAGTCAGTAAGACAAAACAATGTAATGTTTGTGAAATATAATAATTATGTTGGTTGTAAAATATGTGTCTTGTTTCATGTTTCCATACTTGATGTCTTGATGATTGAAATACGGGGAATTCTGAGCATACCTACCCAAACGTAGTGCACTGATAACCAAGCCTGATGACCAGTCAGCAACCAGAGAAACTGTTGGCATATGCGCGAATTATGGTTGCAATCATCAAGTAATGCAAACATGTCAGCTAGGACCAACATATTCGGCCGGCGAATAATAGTGCATCTCACCAAATAAGTGTGTCAGTGCAGTGATTTATCAAAGGACGAACTTGAGTCGTAAATGCTCCATAAATTTCAGTGGTGATCAATGAAACGCCATAGCAATGTAAAAAGAAAAAAATTTCGTATGTAGTTCTATGAAATGTGCTGGGTATTTTGTATATCTTGTGTATTTAGGAAAATTCTGGATAATTATGTTGCAACGGACTGCTGTGGCGCAGCCAGCTAGCTGCTTGAAAACGTGATCTAAACGTTTGTAATAATTTTTCTACACCTTTGTTAAAGTTAAACAAAATGTACTGTTATGATATTTGCTAAACAACTTTTAAGTGCTTGATATATGTTTCAAAAGCTAATGTTTATTTGTTTTTGTGAGTAACACTTGAAGTGTTTTCTGTAACATGTTTTGTTGATATACATGAGTGTGATATTTTTCAAGAATTTTGTTGGTTAAAATTTAGGAGAGCATGGTACTCAAAACTCAAAGATTATAACCAGAAGATAGGAAAACTGTTTCAGAAGGTGAAAATGTAATAAGAATTCATAAACCAGTAGATTTTGCATTTTACAGATTTCTGTCGAAGTACTAAAATTATACTTGAAGAGAAAAAGAACTTTTGTAGTAACAGGCATAAAATAAAATGACTTATGGTGTAAAGGATTCTCCCAAGAACTGAGGGACCGAGTTTCTAATATTTCCAAAATTTCGATTTTTTTCTGAACGAAAAAAATCACAATTTTGTAAAGAAATTACCGAAATGGATGTGTAAGTTACCCCTCATTTGCAGATAAGTTCATATTTTACTTTATTTCCAGTTTTGCTATTTCACATACGTGAAGTGAAGTGAACGTATGTACAGAGTAACGAGCGAGTGGTAGGCTCCCATGCAGAGGCGGTTAGCCATCTTTCGCTTTCAATGCCAGTGAGATAAGGTGCCGATCCAGAAATCGCTCGTCATGTCAACAAAGAAATAGGCAGAGAAAATACATTTATTCTGGCGCAAATCATGTAATTGTTATTAATAAATATTTCCTAACAAAAATTGTCTTTTGCCACTCAGACACTAGAAGGAGTCTATGGGTCATAAACACTATCATTGAGCAATTTTACAATGCCAGGGAGCATTTATATTAATACATAAATGAATAATTCTGGCACAACCGAAGATGCATGACCTTATACTAACTACACCGACTTTACACTCAGTTCACAGACTGTGCGCCATAGTCGGCAGTCGTCGATAGGACGCCGTTCGATTTAGTCATATGGTAGACCATGCACTCAAATCGTTAACAGTCTGATTATAAGCAGTGTGACCAAGTTCACTTTATGGCGTTTTTTAAATAAACGCACCATAGTCGCATCCCATGTAAAAATTATTTGCACAAAAAATTTCTTCACCTTTCATTACATAAAACATAGACAGCGGTATTCCACATTCAGAATCCGACGACGCTGCCACGGTTCTGCAGTGGGATGTAAAACTACGAGAGCATCTCCGTATCACAAGTAGGAAGGTATCCTATGCGGCGGCTCACTAAATCAGTGCAAGAACGAACTGGCCTAACTACCGTAAAACTCGGGTAGGAAACCGTCCCTTACACCATCAATCACAGTCTCACCGCTAGACCAAGACATTTCTGAAGGTATAGTACTCGTGGAGAGTGGGGGTTCATCCACGTTCACACGAAATACGGTAAGCAGTTGCCTTCATTCAGTGGAAATGAATGTCGCTGTACAGCTTACATGTAGCCAACCATGTATGGTCCTTGTTGACCACCCACTTAAATATTACAGACAACGGATACTCTGCTCATCTGCAAAATAGATCGAATTAGAATCTTGCCAAGATATAAGCTAGCGTGCTTCAGGCATGTGCAATTAAATTCCTTCTACTTGCACATTCAACATATATTATACTCTAATAACAGTCTTTCATCTCGAAGATATAACTGAAACAGTCGCGGCAGTGAACAAGCTTACAATAACACTTTATAAAATAACACATGTTACATTCCATTCTCGATTTTCCATGTTTGACTTTGCTTCATAAAATAACTGACATGTGCAGTATCCCATAGACTTTCAAAACGCTGAGGCAATCTAGATAAACCAAAATGTAAATGTTCATTTGTTCAAAATCGTATATCTCCGAAAGTTCTTTACCGATAGCTTTAAAATTTTGACAAAGCGTTGTATTCAAGTACGAGCGTGCTTTTATGTTCTTAGTTAAGCGTCATGTGATATATAAATACCTGTATATATATATATATATATATATATATATATATATATATATATATATATATATATATATATATATAATGATAAAGGGGATACGTTGTTAGCGATAATTTGATGTCCGCTTGTTTAAAATCTTAAGCCTCTGAAAATTCTTCACCAATTCCTTTGAAATTTTGACACAAAGTTGCATTCGAATACTTGCATGATTTTACGTACTTAGTTGAGCATCATGTTCTTTATAAACACCTGTATATATACAATGATAAAGGGGATACGTTGTTAACGAAAACTTTATGCTCGTTTGTTCAAAATCTTAAATCTCTGAAAGTTCTTCACCAATTCCTTTGAAATTGTGACACCAAGTTGCATTCGAATATGTGCATGTCTTTATATACTTACTAGGGCGCTATATGGTATAGAAATATACGTATTATATACACAAAAAAGAAAAGATAATATATATATATAAATATAAAATAGACTTCAAGAAGGCCTACGACTCAGTTGACAGACAAACACTATTCCAGATACTTTATGAATCAGGGGTAGATGAAAACACCAGAAGACTTGTTGAACAAACGCTCACAGATACAACATCAAGAATTAAGTTTTAGGCGAAATTTCTGAACCATTCAAAATCAAAACAGGAGTTCGACAAGGTGACGGACTGTCCCCAATTCTCCTTAACTTGGTTTTAGATAAAGTAGTAAAAACATGGGAAAACACATTAAAAAACAGAGGCACAAAGGGTATAAGCATGGGCCAAGGAAAGAACAAATTTGAAGTAAAATGTTTAGCCTTTGCGGATGATATGGCATTGTTAACTGAAAACCGAACAGACGCAACAGTTATGCTTGATATGTTACACGAGATTGCTGAAAAGACTGGGCTAAAAATATCCTACGAAAAAACCGAGTATATAGAACACAAACATAATAGAGAAAAGTTTATGAAAACAATGGAAAAATTAAAAGAGTTGATAGATTCAAATACCTGGGGGAGTGGATCCAAGCCAATGGACTGGATAACACAACAAATAAAGAAAGAATAAAAAAGTTGGAATTTGCATATAAATTAACACAAAACTACTACAATAAGAAATCAATATCCATACAAGCAAAGATTAAACATTATAATTCAGTTATTAGGACACAAGTAACATATGGATCAGAGTGCCTAACATTGAATAAGAAAGGCGAATTAAGAGAAAAATATTAAGAAAAATTCTAGGTCCTCAGAAGAAAAAGGAAAATAGGTGGATTAAAAGGAGAAATGAAGACCTATACAAAAATACAGAAAAGATCACAGATACAATGAGGACGAGACGGCTAAAATTTTATGGACATTTAAAAAGAATGGAAGAAACACGTATTACAAAGAAAATTTTTAATTACGTTAGTAAGCTGAAAAACACTGTAGGATGGATAGAAGCAGTAAAGAAAGACGCCATCAAAATAGGTGTTACAGAAGAAATAATTCGTGACAGGAATAACTTTAGGCTACTTATAGAAAACGCAAACTATGAAGAAGATGCGCCAAAACCTCGACCCAAGAGAGTGTGGACAGATGAGCAGAGACGAGCAGTTGGCGAGAAAATGAAGAAGTTCTGGGAAGAACGGATGAAAAAGAAACACCATAAGTCTTAAGTTGTATGCGATCCATAGCTGGCCAAATTCATAATAAAAAAAATATATAAAATATATATTTATATACTATATGGCGACCCTGTTACTTAAAAACACGCGCATATTCGAATGCAACGTTGTGTGAAAATTTCAAAGGAACCATTGAAGGACGTTCGGTGATCAAATATTTCGAACAAATAAACATGAGACTCTTGCTAACAAAGTATCTCCTTTATTATTATGTATAGGAGGGCTATTCAGAGAGTAGGGAACGTTTTGGCATTAAAAAAACTAAGTACAAGAAATACATTTTATTATATACATCTGAAAGAGCGACTAACATGCTACTTTTCCATATAGTCACCAAACACACTGAAGCACTTATCATAGCGGTGAACAAGCTTTGAAAGACATTCGTCGTAAAATTCTCCTGCCTGAGACTTCAGCCAGTGAGTCACGCCCGCTTGGAGTTCGGCGTTGTCATCCAAGCGCTGCGTTGCAAGCCAGTTCCTCATCTTGGTAAACAAGTGGAAGTCGCTTGGTGCAAGACCGGGGCTCTAGGCCGGATGAGGGAAAATTTCCCATTTGAATGAATTAAGGAGTTCTTTAGTGCGGTTTGCCATGTGAGGTCGGCTACTGTCGTGCAAAAACAAAATTTTGGACGTCAGCTCTCCTCGGCGTTTGTTTTGAACTGCTCTTCCAACGCTGTGCAAAGTTCGACAGTACTGGGCAGAATTTCTGGTTGCTCCACGGTCGAGAAAATCAATAAGAGTCACTCCTTGCCCATCTCAAAACACTGTCGCCATCAACTTCCTTGCTGACAAGGTTTGCAAACATTTTCTTGGTTTTTGGGGGGATCTTGTGTGTCCCCATTCCATGGACTTTAATTTTGTCTAGCAATTGACGTGTTTAACCCAAGTCTCGTCACCGGTTACGATTCGATCCAGTAATGTTTGTGGTAGGCCTCCATAAATGTCAACGTTTCCCCATTCGCTTTCTTTATGGTGCTCTGTAAGGATTTTGGGCACCCATCGTGCAAAAAATTTGTGGTAGCTTAGCTTTTGAGTGACAATTTCAAACAACAAAGTCCGTGAAAGTTCTGGAATAGAAAGCGAAAGCTCCGTTATTGTGAAGCGACGGTTTTCACGAATCGTTTCATCAAACTTAGCGACAATATCGTCAGTCACAATGCTTGGGCGTCCACTCTTCTCTTCATCATGAACGTAGGTTCGGCCATTTTTAAACAGAATGCACCATTTCCGAATGGAACATTCACTCATTACGTTGTTTCTGTACACATCGCACAGTCCACGATAAATATCTATCGGTTTTAGGTTTTCTACCAACAAAAACCGTATCACAGAACGCACCTCACAACTGGCGGGATTTTCGGTTGCAGCGCACATTTCAAATTCGAATATCGAAAAAACCAGACGCGCAGAGACGTTCCCACTGTCACGAATGGATGCCGACTGAGCTGCCGAGCACGCACATACCAAAATATATGCGATCGGCAAGCGCCTAAGCGGCGTCAGACTGAAACGTTCCCTACTTTCTCAATAGCCCTCGTATACAGGTATTTATACAAATGGCCCCGTTTGGCGGCCAAATACGTTAAATTACCGAAAATATTGTCAAATATGTTTGCATTACTGACTCCTAAAAATTCGTTTAAGAACTGGCTGACCACTCATATTGGTAGTTTTCTTTCAAACCTATAAATCATTCGCCATGGAATACTGGAACAAGTAGACAGCAATTTCTCTATAAATATTAAAAATCAACATTTGCTTGTAAAATATAAATAACAACTTAGGAATTTGAGTTTTCTGGTGAAAATGAGTTTTACCTTAAATACTACCCCGCAAATGCTGAAAACACGAACTAAAAGCAAGTCCTGTTTCACATCACAGCTTCTCCTGTCAGCAGCAAATGGCTACACTGTAGTAACGAACAGAACACAGCATGCCACTATTAATGGAGCCAAATCATCAGATTAAAAGTAGCTTCGAGGATACTGAAAGGGACTCTTAGACAACAGTTATTGCTAGCCAAATAAATGGTGGAGAATATCGGAAGTTCCATGAGGATTCTGCAGATGCTGCTATTCCATACAGAGAAATCACAACACTATAATTATTTGTTGGATGTATCCCAGTCTCTGTCTCTCCCTACAGTCTTTACTCCCCAGTACTCCCTACAGTACCGTGGAACAAAATATTTGATCAGTTGAACATACGCAACCGAGGAACATATTTATAGAACAAAAATCCGCTTCAGTTGCCAGTAATTTCTTAATTCACTCCATGACCAGTTTCGAAGCGTAAAGCTGTATCTTCAGATGCCAACAAGCACGAGCTACGGGAGGGGCTATTAGTGTACATGTACTTTGGGATTGAAATACCAAAATGAAAGCTACAACTGTGAAAAGTGGTGTACTCACAGTGCAGCCATCTGGTGATGACACGTGTCTGATATCTGTACCACGATTTCGTTGATGTTATTACTGCCGCCTATAGATGGCTGCTCTATAGAAACGTTGATAGTTTCTTCTTAGAACCATGATTGCTTCTTCCCACTCTCACCAACAGATGACCTGACTGTTAAGAAACGCAACAGAGCCATAATTAGTTATTTTCCGTCTAAATGTAGAAAAATTCTAAAATATTTGCAAAATATGTAGGCAGCGCCAAAAGTCTGATGTTTACACAAAGTATCCAGGACCCCACTGAGATTACCACGTGAAAAAACCGCTGTAAGGTATAAATTAATTATTGCGATGTCACAACATTGCAAAAATACGTCTGCTATGAGAAGAAAGCGTGAGTTTTATTTCCACTTGTACACATATACACAAAATTAGAGCCCGAAATTCTGAAGTATGTACCAGAATGTTAATTTCCACACCCAATAACAGTTCACATTTGTAGGCCTAATAATTTGAGGTCATAAAACTAACCTGGCAAGGCTTATAATTGCAGAAAAACACGTGTTAGCTAAAATACGTTAATCAGGCAAATAGACAGGCTCAATTTAACTAACTAGGCCTACTCTGAGTTATACCACACCCTCAAATTAAATATTTCTGCATTTAAACTGTTCTCAAGCATCATTTTATGGCGAAAGGAGATAATGCATCGTGTCATTCACTAGAAAAAAGTATAAACGATGCTAATGATTGACAATTATTGCTATTATTACAAATGACACAGGGCTACTAAAGGCTATGTAAACAACAGCACTATGCAATAAAAAGGCTCCCTAAAAGCTTTATAGACTGTTTATACCTATACTATTGGTCCCAATGTTTTAGAAATACACTCCTGGAAATGGAAAAAAGAACACATTGACACCGGTGTGTCAGACCCACCATACTTGCTCCGGACACTGCGAGAGGGCTGTACAAGCAATAATCACACGCACGGCACAGCGGACACACCAGGAACCGCGGTGTTGGCCGTCGAATGGCGCTAGCTGCGCAGCATTTGTGCACCGCCGCCGTCAGTGTCAGCCAGTTTGCCGTGGCATACGGAGCTCCATCGCAGTCTTTAACACTGGTAGCATGCCGCGACAGCGTGGACGTGAACCGTATGTGCAGTTGACGGCGAATTGCTCAACACGTGGGGCGTGAGGTCTCCACAGTACATCGATGTTGTCGCCAGTGGTCGGCGCAAGGTGCACGTGCCCGTCGACCTGGGACCGGACCGCAGCGACGCACGGATGCACGCCAAGACCGTAGGATCCTACGCAGTGCCGTAGGGGACCGCACCGCCACTTCCCAGCAAATTAGGGACACTGTTGCTCCTGGGGTATCGGCGAGGAACATTCGCAACCGTCTCCATGAAGCTGGGCTGCGGTCCCGCACACCGTTAGGCCGTCTTCCGCTCACGCCCCAACATCGTGCAGCCCGCCTCCAGTGGTGTCGCGACAGGCGTGAATGGAGGGACGAATGGAGACGTGTCGTCTTCAGCGATGAGAGTCGCTTCTGCCTTGGTGCCAATGATGGTCGTATGCGTGTTTGGCGCCGTGCAGGTGAGCGCCACAATCAGGACTGCATACGACCGAGGCACACAGGGCCAACACCCGGCATCATGGTGTGGGGAGCGATCTCCTACACTGGCCGTACACCACTGGTGACCGTCGAGGGGACACTGAATAGTGCACGGTACATCCAAACCGTCATCGAACCCATCGTTCTACCATTCCTAGACCGGCAAGGGAACTTGCTGTTCCAACAGGACAATGCACGTCCGCATGTATCCCGTGCCACCGAACGTGCTCTAGAAGGTGTAAGTCAACTACCCTGGCCAGCAAGATCTCCGGATCTGTCCCCCATTGAGCATGTTTGGGACTGGATGAAGCGTCGTCTCACGCGGTCTGCACGTCCAGCACGAGCGCTGGTCCAACTGAGGCGCCAGGTGGAAATGGCATGGCAAGCCGTTCTACAGGACTACATCCAGCATCTCTACGATCGTCTCCATGGAAGAATAGCAGCCTGCATTGCTGCGAAAGGCGGATATACACTGTACTAGTGCCGACATTGTGCATGCTTTGTTGCCTGTGTCTATGTGCCTGTGGTTCTGTCAGTGTGATCATGTGATGTATCTGACCCCAGGAATGTGTTAATAAAGTTTCCCCTTCCTGGGACAATGAATTCACGGTGTTCTTATTTCAATTTCCAGGAGTGTACATAAGCAACACGAAACGTGCGACGTTCGCGTTACAGTAGTTTCTAAATACGAAAAGTGTGTATTCAGTCCCCACAGTTGCATTTCTGGAAACTGTGGCTCCCGGAAATGAAACCTGTAACCATCAACACCACCAGAAATACACGCAAACCCCGATTGCCTTATTAAGCGAAGGAAGGAATAAGGTGCTTTATTACCAAGTATCACTTAAACTGCAGAAAAACATGGACTGCTTATAAACACACGACGAAAGACGGTAACAGTGGGAGATGTGACATTTGCAAACAGAGTATCAGAGTCGATATCTCCGAAAATAAATAAAACTAATAACCATACACTGTGAGACGTCTCACATTTTTCAAGCACAAATTACGTATTGCTGCATCTAAATTCTCTATATAACACATTAAAATGGATGCTTATCGTAATACAAGTCAGCCCTCTACGAAAATTCGGTTTTACACGTCTTCCATGCACAATAAGGTATGAAATATGGCTAACGCCTAATGCCAGATATTGATTTTATGACCATCCTCCACTGCTATAAATGCTGAACAAATCCTACAATATACGAGGGTTGGAACTTTAATAGTGGGAACTATTTATTTACAGCTCGTACAAAATAGATACGTGTTTCAAAGTTTTACTGACCTTCAAAGTAGTCACCAGCATTGTGTACAACCCGTTGCCAGCGATGTGGAAGTCGTAGCATACCCTTAGCAGTGCCAGTTGTCTTGACAGTTCCAGAGGCGCGGTCTATTGCCCGACGAATCTGTAGCAGTTCTGAAGCGAATACCGTGAAGTGTTTCCTTCAGTTTAGAAATCGAGTTGAAGTCACGAGGGCTTAAGTCAGGGGAGTGCAGTAGTGGTATAGCACTTAGCAGCCCCATCAGTCAAACAAATCAGTAACAACATGTACTGTACGTGCGTGAGCATTGTCCTGCAAAAAGATGGTCAGGTCCTGCAGAAAGTGTCGTCCTCTTCTGTCTCTATGCTGTTCATTTGTTTAACAGCCTACGACCAGCTTAGAGACAGAAGTGATGACCCTTTCTGTAGGACCTGACCATCATTTTGCAGGACAATGCTCAAGCACGTACAGTGCAAGTTGTTACTGATTTGTTTGACTGATGGGGCTGCTAAGAGCTATACCACTACTGCACTCCCCACACTTAAGCCCTCGTGAGTTCAACTCCATTTCTAATCTGAAGGAAACACTTCACGATATTCGCTTCAGAACTGCTACAAATTCGTCGGGCAATAGACCGTGCCGCTCCAACTGTCAACACAACTGGCACTGCTAACAAGGGAACCTCCCCATCGCACCCCCCTCAGATTTAGTTATAAGTTGACACAGTGGATAGGCCTTGAAAAACTGAACATAGATCAATCGAGAAAACAGGAAGAAGTTTTGTGGAACTATGAAAAAAATAAGCTAAAATATACAAACTGAGTAGTCCATGCGCAAGATAAGCAACATTCAAGGAGAATGTGAGCAGAGGAGCGTCGTGGTCCCGTGGTTAGCGTGAGCAGCTGAGTGAGCCAAAGGTCCTTGGTTCAAGTCTTCCCTTGAGTCAAAAATTTTCTTCTCTTTTTCGCAAATTTATGATCTGTCCGTTCGTTCATTGACGTCTCTGTTCACTGTAATAAGTTTAGTGTCTGTGTTTTGCGACCGCACCGCAAAACCGTGGGATTAGTAGACAAAAGGACGTGCCTCTCCAATGGGAACCGATAACATTAGATCGCAAGGTCATAGGTCAACCGATTCCTCCACAGGAAAACACTTCTGATATATTCTATACGACACTCGTGACGGCATGTGCGTCACATAATTGTCTGAAAATAAAAAATTAAAATATTCACTCAAAGGAAGACTTGAACCAAGGACCTTTCGTTCCGCAGTTGCTCACGCTAAACACGAGACCACGGCGCTCCTGACCTCTGGTTGTCCTTGATGTTACATATCTTGCACATGGACTACTCAGTTTGTATATTTTGCCTTTTTTTTCATAGTTCCACACAACTTCTTCCTGTTTTCTCGATTGATCTGTGTTCAGTTTTTCAAGGCCTATCGACTGTGCCAACTTATAACTAAATCTGAGGGGGGTGCGATGGGGAGGTTCCCTTGTAAGAGTATCCTACGACTTTCATATCGCTGGCAACGGGTTATACACAATGCTGGTGACTACTTTGAAGGTCAGTAAAACTTTGAAACACGAAACTTTTTTGTACGAGCTGTAAATAAATAGTTCCCACTATTAAAGTTCCAACCCTCGTATATTAGAGATATTATTCTCTATAACGTACAGATATGTAGATGTAGATGTGAAAGTCGTTCTGTTCTAAAATTTAGTGGGTCATACCAGATATATGTGAGCGATTCTACAAAGCTATGGTCGTGCGGTAGCGTTCTCGCTTCCCACGCCCGGGTTCCCGGGTTCGATTCCCGGCGGGGTCAGGGATTTTCTCTGCCTCGTGATGGCTGGGTGTTGTGTGCTGTCCTTAGGTTAGTTAGGTTTAAGTAGTTCTAAGTTCTAGGGGACTGATGACCATAGATGTTAAGTCCCATAGTGCTCAGAGCCATTTGAACAAAGCTATGATACTGTCTTAGCTGAAATATACGCTTATCATCAAGTCCTCAACCACATCATTTAAGTTCGGACTTCCAATAAACAAGGCTTAAACAAAATAGCTGTAAATATTACGAGCTATGGTACCTCAACATTACAGTATGGCAGCAAGACAGTGCCAGTTTGCAGAGACGATGGTAAGTACGTTGCAAGACATGGAAAACAGAGACAAAATAATGTGATTACAGCAGTAACAGTGCCAAGGACTTACCGATAATTACCGAAATGACATAATTGTATTCCCCAACGGAGTACCTGAAAAGGATACAAGCCTTCGTGTACATACCTAAACAGGAATAAAACCCACAATCTATTCTACAGTGGTCTATGACCTGGTAATGCGATGTTCTTTAGCTAAGGAAGAGGTAAAAGTATCCCTTAGACGCATATCTGGACACTTTAAAAATCTGTGAGGTGGTTACTAATAATGTTGCTCACTCCTGGGCCTGTGATTTAACATATATATGTACCGCCTTCCATTGCTGTAAATGCAGGACATATGCCAGAACATATTGAAGTCATATATGTCGCAAGGGCGTCATAATATGTTTCCATAAGCACACCCACTTTCCATTGTCATTCGCTGTAACTTTTACTAATTTTATTTTTCTCCAAATACCTCCCATATCCAGTTTCTAAGATACTCGTATACACTGAAGCGCCAAAGAAACTGGTGTAGATGCTCCCGGCCAAAATGAATTAGTTTTGCCTATGTCAAACTCTTTCATCCTGTTACCGATAGGATAAAACAGTTTAGTCTAGGTCGAATCGGTTTATCCTAGTTAGAATTTACATGCTCTAGGATAAACTGGTACGTCCTAGTCTGAACTAATTTCACCTAGTTTGTATCTTCTATAAGCTTTCCAAAGTAAACTAAATAAACGAATAGAAGTAAAATAGTCAAATGATTCATTAAAGTTATTTAATAATCAATCAGTAATTTCACATCTATCACTAGATCAACTTTTATATTTCCTTCCACAGAAAGCAACTTATCTGCTATTTGCTTATTTACTTATTTTTACAACGTTTACTTTGGTGGCACTTAGAATTGCAGAGTACTTTGTTTTTCTTACAATTGCATTTGTTTGTTGTACAATTTTTCATGCAACTGCATTTCAGGAAGCTTTGCCCTGATCCAACAGAATGTTTTGTAGCTGCAGTCCTTGAATATATTTCAGTATCCTGGTTAATATCTCCCACAGCTTAAAACTTCTCAATGCATACGTCGAAATCAGTTCTAAAAAAATAAAAAAGAAGTTAAAACAAATATTTTTTTATATTTTATTACAAAAAATTACGGAAAATTTGAATAAAATTATATCTGCCATAATGTTTTTGAAGTACGCCATGTTTGGTGCCAACTTTGTAGAGGCCCTCATCAGTCTTTTGAAGTATATTCCAATTATGTTTAGGAGGTCATCTCTGCCTTTTTCTACATCTGGAATAGGTATGGTTACTTTGTCTCCAATGTCAGCTGGTGGATGGGATTTGTCAGAGGAAGCTTTCATTCTTTTAGCTTTTCTTTTAAATTTTCTGTCGCAATTTTTCTAGCATTTTGAATGTCGTTTGTGTCAATTTTCACAATGTTATCATCATCATTGTCTTCGTACTGTTTAGTATTGCTGTCATCTTCGATTCCCTTCTTTAGTTCATCTTCATCTTGAATATCATTTATGATTTTTTTGGGGAAGTTGAAAGTCCTAGTCTAGGTTAAATTCCGAATAATGCTTTGAAAGGTGATTGTTTTATGCCAGAGCGGTAAGCTTGATTTTTCATGGATTGGACATACCTTAATCCTTCCGACAGCTTCATCAAATTGTTGTCCTTTAACCAAGAACTTATATTTTCGATGTCTTGATTGGCACGTTCAACAGAACCCTGACTTTGGCTGTGCCTTGGTTTCCCATGCACATTTTTCAGTTCTGACCAAAGATTTGCGAGTTCACTTATAACATAATTGACAAATTATCTGCCATTATGAGATTGAAGAATGCACGGCGCCCCTACAGTTAGAAATATGTCATTCAAATGACAAGCCACTTCTTCAGCCCCTTTGATGTTAAAGCAGGAAGGAGAACAAATTTGTGAAATGGTCTTGGTAAACTAGAATAAATTTAAATTCCCGTCTGGTTGTGTTTGGAAGTTAATCAAATCGGCTTGGCATCTGCTATTCATTTCCGAATGGAGAATTGGTTTTGAAACTAGCCTTCTTTTCTTTTTTGCCTTCTTTTGTTGACAAACATCACACATTGATAAATAGAGGCATATCATTTCCTTTGTGATATTGGCATATGTTATGATGTCTCAGCTAACATCCTTTGGAGACCACCATGATCCACAGCTACATGAGCTGCGTCAATCACATCATAAAGTTCATCAGCTGGAACCAAGTATTTTATATTCCCATCACAAAGTGCAATGAGTTTTTTCGCAGCACCAGTTTTCAAAACAGCAAATCATTTCAGTCTTCTTTTTTGTAATGAAGTTCTTTTTTTCAACTTTTCCACGTCTTCTACTTGTTTAACCAAATCTGTATATTCGTCTACTAATAACACGTTATTATGAGCAGACCTTTTGTTTCCACTCTGCAAAATTTCCTCCAGAAACTTTTCCCTCCACAGCTTCTGATTGGCTTGTCTACTACACGAAGGCTCATCCATGATAAAACGTCACACAATAATTATACTAGGATTATAATAAAATCCTTTAAACGCAACCAGAACTTAACACGCGCGCTCGTCGATGCAAAATACCGTTCAAAACAAAGAACAGTGCGAGAGGTTGAGAGGTGCGATGGTCGAGCCAGAGATGATTCGGGGATTCCCCGTTCGTACAGGCAGCGACATTCGTTCCGACTAGGCAAAATTAGTTCAGACTAGGACGTACCAGTTTATCCTAAAGCTTTAAGGCTCATCTGGGCCCGTCAGTACCGAAATTGGACTGTTGATGACTGGAAACATCTACATCTACATCTATACTCCGCGAGCCACCTTACGGTGTGTGGCGGAGGGTACTTATTGTACCACTATCTGATCCCCCCTTCCCTGTTCCATTCACGAATTGTGCGTGGGAAGAACGACTGCTTGTAAGTCTCCGTATTTGCTCTAATTTCTCGGATCTTTTCGTTGTGATCATTACGCGAGATATATGTGGGCGGTAGTAATATGTTGCCCATCTCTTCCCGGAATGTGCTCTCTCGTAATTTCGATAATAAACCTCTCCGTATTGCGTAACGCCTTTCTTGAAGTGTCCGCCACTGGAGCTTGTTCAGCATCTCCGTAACGCTCTCGCGCTGACTAAATGTCCCCATGACGAATCGCGCTGCTTTTCGCTGGATCATGTCTATCTCTTCTATTAATCCAACCTGGTAAGGGTCCCATACTGATGAGCAATACTCAAGAATCGGACGAACAAGCGTTTTGTAAGCTACTTCTTTCGTCGATGAGTCACATTTTCTTAGAATTCTTCCTATGAATCTCAACCTGGTCCGACGATCCTCGTTTCAAATTGTATCGAGCGGATGGACGTGTATGGATTGGAGACAATCTCATGAATACATGGACCCTGCATGCCAGCAGTGTACTGCTCAAGCTGGTGGAGGCTCTTTAATGGTGTGAGGCGTGTTCAGTTGGAGTGATATACATCTAGATACGACTCTGACAGGTGACACGTACGTAAGCATCCTGTATGATCACCTACATCCATTCGTGTCCATGGTGCATTGGGCAATTCCAGCAAGGTAATGCGGCACCCCATATGTCCAGAATTGGTACAGGGTGGCTCCAGGAAAGCAGAACAGTGCGACACTTTATTGGAACCGTGGCGTTCTGTTAATGGTAGATAGTAAAGCAACGCCTCATCCAACCGAGCTGGTACAACACGTTATTAGCTATAATGCAGCAACAAAGTAGGCAGAGAAGCAAGGCATCCGATGTCACTGAAAGATAGACAGAACCACGCAGGGAATTTAAAGTTAATGATCACGTGGTCAACTTAACAGTAGATACGTTCAAATTTGTAGGGGTTTGATATACAGATGCAGGCATTTTTCTGTGACATATGTGTGTGTCACTACATCCTCACAGTCTGTAGTTTCCTTGATGAGTATGGAGGATGGGGCGCTTTGACACTGAAAGCATCTATCATTACAAACAGAAGGTACAAACAATATCTTCTCTGTGAACTCAATACATTTCGTGTGACCACTGTACTGACTGAAGCAGGAAGGTGGAGCTGCGACGGTGTTAGTGATCAGCAACAAGCTGATACTGATGACGTAGTGCTCTCACACAGTGTCATTATATGTATAATACCTTAGAAAGTTCGTGTGGATGGCTGTAAATATTTAGCATTTTAGTAAGCTTCCCAGTTTACACCACAACAGTAGCATATAGCGGTGATAATGTGATTATTGCTCGCTAATATGAATTTCCAAACAAGGTCTACACCTCATAGTCTGAAAGTTGTTGTGTATCATTCAGACACTCATTAATAGACTGTTTAATAGATATGTATAACAAGTTTTTGGGATTGGATCTTAAGTGGGTATAGCTACGTATGTGAACTTGCTTACAAATGAAGAATAGATGCATATTAATTTGTGAACTTTGGAGTTTACATGTTGCAAAGCTAAAAATATGCTATTTTGTGACTGTCTTAATTATGTTGAATGAAAACTTTAACTGTTGATGCTATAAGTTCTCAACATGCAAAACGTGATGAAATGGAGAGAACACATTTAGCACAGGTAGTAAAGTGTCCACATGGAACGAATATTGCACCCGTCTCATCCTGAAAGAAAATTTTACACAGACAAGTACCCTCAATCAATTGTTGTTCAGATGACTTTTTTTGGATTATCTGCCTCAAGTTTAATATTTGACACATCACTTGCTGTAATTATTGAATTTTTCGTTTGACAAATAGTATCTACAACGTCGGCGCCTTTTTCACAAATAAGAAACATATTTTTGGAGGATGACAGAGCGTATGTTGTTTTTGGATCATCCTTCTCATACTAGTACTTCAAACCACCACCCCAATGAAGACACACTGTTTCATCAAAATTACCGGTGTAAAAATACCGCGTTTCACTTAGTTCAATGAGTCTATCTACCATTAACAGAACGCCACGGTTCCAGTAAAGTATCTCATTGTGCTACTTGTTAGTCACTTGAAATTTCATGTTTACTTGTTTACGAGTACCTTAGAATCCGAGTATCTTAGAATCTGGATGTTAGGGGGGGGGGGGGGGGGATTTAGAGAAAGAGAAAATCAGCAAAAGCTATAGCGAATAGCAGTCGGAAGTGGGTGTGAGAGATGGCCTAGCCTTAGACATCAGCCATCAGGCATCAGGCATCAAGGGTCAGGAATTAGGCGATACGCGTATTGTGCTTAGCTTGAGATCTGAGGCCTATTTGGTTCTGCTACGGCGCAAAAATGCACATTGTCAGCCCTGGCTTACTAGGCTTGTTGCTTCCCCAAAATACCATCATGTAGTTCATCAATAACAAAACTGTTTGCTTTCTTTAAATATAACTTCGTATTTATTTATTCACTTCCTATCTCCCATCTCCTCACTTGCAGACTTCAGGTTAGTATTCACATAAGTCATGTGTGCTCCTCTTGAAGAATAGGAGAAATGATTTGGGAGACATCATCAATACGATGATCAAAGTCGACTGCTACTAGCATCCACGTCCCCTTGTGAGCCTCTGTATGTAATTAAATCCCAGTCGTCCAATATGTAAACTGATGTGCCGCCAGGGTTCCGAAATCGAACTCATTTCCTGGTGTTCATGTCTCCAGCAGACACAGCAGGTCTATGGCTGCTAAGCAGAAAGCACATCTGTTCTCTGGTTGCACCAGCAGGTCCGAACAGACGTGGTGGTGAGTCGTTGGTTCTCACATTCTCGGCCTTGGCTCATAACAAGAAGAGCCTGACAGATCTCACCTGCCTCTCAGGTTGCAATAGCAGGTTTTAGCAGACATGCTATTGCTGTGCTGAGTCATCAGTTCTCTGATTGCGCTGCAGCTGCACGTGACGAGGCAGTTTGCATCGTAATTCCAGTTCGCAACAGTTGTAGAATCATAGACACCAGAGTCACAATCGTGGATGGGTCCTGATCGCACCACATCTGCGATTTTCACAGAATTACACCACACTTGTCTGCGTGACAACACAGTTTTTGCCGTGACAGTTCTCAGTCACAACACAATCAGCAATTCCCACAGAAATACACGTGTCAGTATGCGTTCTGTAGAAAAAAAGATAGTAGTACTCTTACTGACCAGATCACTGATGTCCCACACATAATCCCAGTAACAGTAGTGTATCGGACAGCGTGATTAATGTACAAGTTTATAGCTGCAGAAGCATGTCATCATGAATCTACCGGTAATGGCTGGCTTTCTGAAACCACCTGTAAAGCACGCGACCTTGCCGTTTGACGTGTGGCTCCCTATTATGAAAGTGAGAAAGGTTATTACGCTTTACAGCGGCCTAACTTCTCCTGTACTTCAAGAGGAACACATACGACACATGTTAAATATGGAGGTGGTGGAGATTTGACTCAGAGAGTAGTTACACATCAAGTTGTTCAAGTATATGGGTATCAAAGCAAACCCACCTCCATACTCGTCGAGAAAACTACAGATTGTATGGGTATCGTGGTATAAACATACGTTACAGCTAGATGCCTGTATCTCTATCTTGAGCCTTACAAGCTGCAAAGTTTCTACTACTACGTTGATTGAAATTCTGTAGACAGTTCTGCCTATCTGTGAGTGACATTACATGCCTTGGTTCTCTGACTGCTTTAGGCATATGTTGCTGCAGCATTGGTTGTAATGTGTTGTACTAGCACGCTAGGATAAGGTGTTGCCTTACTATCTACCACTAACATAGCGCCACCGCTCCATTAAAATATCCCTCAGTGCTGTTGGTCACTTAAAATAGCGTCGTTTACTTATCTGTCTTAGAATGGGGATGCAGAGGAAGGGGGAGGGAGGAGGGGTATTTCGAGAAAAAGAACATCAGGAAAAGTTAAGCGAATAACAATTGGAAGTGGATGTGCTCATGGAAAAAAATCATAACGCCCTTACGATGTATCTCACTTCAAAAAGTGTTGCAGCATTTGTTTAGCATTTATAGCATTGGACGGTGGTATATTTACATGTCAAATCACAAACCCAGGACCGACCAGTGTTATTGGTAACCACATTACAGATTTTTAGTGACCAGACTTGCGTCTGCCGGAAACGTTTGGCTAAAGAACATGGTATTACCAGGTCGGAGACCACTACAGAATGGATTGTGTGTTTAATCCCTGTGCAAGACTATTTATGTATTTACACGACGACCTGCATATTTCTTTTCAGCTACTCTGTTATGTTACATAATTACGTCACTTTGACTATTACTGGTAATTCGTCATTACTGTGCTGCTGTAATTACATTATTTCGTCTCTGTTTTCCGTGTATTAGGATGTCGATATCTTCGTCTCTGCAAACCGGCATTCTCATGCTGTCACACCACAATGCTGAGGCACCATACCCGTAGTATTTACTGCCATTTTGTTTATGCTTTGCTTATTAGAAGTCCAAACGTGAACAATATGGCTGAGGACTTGATGTTAAGCGTATATTTCAGCTGAGGCACCATCATGGATAGGTAGAATTTCTAATGTCATTTCCGGTTGTGATACACTACATTTCAGAGCAGAACAACTTCCACATCCACATCTACATATCTCTATGTTATAGAGAATAACGTATAGAACAACTTCCACATCTACATATCTGTATGTTACGGAGAATAACATCTCTCTCATGCGTGTAGCGGCATACGAGATGGAATAAAAAATTTTCAGGACTTGTGCTGCCATCTTTGCACCGCTAGGTGGCGAGAGCTGCATATCTGATGAGTCAGTGTGCGGAGTGGTATTCAGCTGGGAGGACGTGTTGCGTGTCCACAGTGGTTTCCGTAATACTCTGTGTTTGGTGTGTGGCAAGTTTACGATGGATCCGCGAACAGAACATCGCGTGTGTATCAAATTCTGTGCGAATCTCGGGAAAAGTGCTTCGGAGGCCTTGCAATGATTCAACAAGTGTTTGGGGGACAGAACATGAGCCGTACGCGTGTGTCTGAGTGGCTCTCCAAGACCCAAAGAAACGAGACAGGTGAAGAGCAAAGTGAAGAGCATGATCGTCGTTTTCTTTGATACCAAAGGAATTGTGCACAAAGAATTCGTCCCACCCAACCAAACAGTGAATTCCGCGTACTACTTTTACGTTTTGCGACGGCTCCCTGAAAACGTGCGGCGACGGCGGCCCGAACTTTGGAGTCAAGGGAACTGGCTGCTGCATCACAACGTGCCCTGTCACACGTCCTTGCTCACCAGCGTGTTTATGGCAAAAAACACAGTGGCGGTTGTACCCCACCCACCGTACTCGCCAGATTTAGCACCTTGCGACTTTGCGCTATTCCCAAATCTGAGACTCAAGTTAAAAGGCCGTCGGTTCGACACTTCAGAGAGGATTCAAGAAGCATCGCTGGTAGTGCTAAACACCCTCAATGAACAGGACTTCCAGAAAACGTTTGACCAGTGGCAGAAGCGCTGGGACCGGTGTGTACTTGCGGATGGGAACTACTTCGAGAGTGATGGTGACTATTAGTCCAAAGGTAAGTTCTTCAACAGATGGCAACACCAATTCCGACAATTTTGGATAGCACTTCGTATGTTTAGCATTTTAGCAATGGAGGGTGGTCATATAATGTCTTGCGTTAAGTGTTAGGCGTATTTGATGCTTCATTGTACTTGCAGGGCGTGGGAAATCTAATTTTCGTAGAGGTCTTGTTTCTGCGCGGAGTTTTCAGTACATGCAACACACTTTTTCTCGGTTAATTTCGATTCAAAAATGCGCAGCTTGTTATGGGACATCGAGGAATATTCTCGTTTCAGTTCCAATAGGTGGAGGCGCTATGTGCAGCAGTCAAAACGGCGTCTGTAACGGTGGTGCGTTCCAAGCAGAGAGCTATCACTGAGTTTGTTTTGGCGGAAAACCAGCACATCGCAGATATTCATAGGCGCTTATGGAATGTCTATGGAGACCCGGCAGTGAACAAAAGCACAGTGGGTCTTTGGGCAATGCGTCTGTCACTTCACAACAAGGCTGCCCAAGCCTGTCCGATGTCTCGCGCGCCCGCCGTCCGCACACACCTGTGACTCCTGCAATGCTACCCTCAGTAAATTGAAGAAATGACTTCAGCTTATTGGTCTTCACAAAAATGCAAACGAACTTCTCCATGACAACACAAGGCCTCATACTATTCTAGGCACCCAAGAGGAGCTGACAAAATTTCATTGTTCTCTCCTTCCTCATCCACCCTATAGGAGGGATCTCGCACCTTCCGAGTTTCATCTGTTTGGCCCAACGAAGAATGCATTCAGCAGGAAGCAGTACTTAGTAACATTTAGCTATACATTGAGCCTACCCAATGTAGCCTCCATCAGCTGTGACGCATCTGGCCCAATGTTCTTTTCAGGATGTAAATGCACTTTGGTAAAATTCTGGGGAGTGACTTTTACACCATCGCTTGACACATGAAATAAGGTCTTTCTCGCTGTCAAATGTTTCACCGCGCAGGTGGGTCTTCAGACGACCAAAGAGGTAAAAATCAGACGGAGCTAAGTCCAGACTGTAGGGAGGATGAGGAACAATTTTCCAACCCCTTTTCCTGATTTTCTCCTGCGTCATAAGCGCTGTATGGGGTTTGGCATTGTCATGTCGTAGTCTGATGAGCTGACCCTCAAGCTGTGGTCTGTGGGTCTTGATGGCACGTCGCAGCTTGTTCAGCGACAAACAGTAACGGTCCCGGTTAATTGTGGAGACAGGTTCCAAAAAGTCAATGAAAATGACAGCATACTGATTCCAGAAGGAGGAAGCCATCACCTTTCGGCCTGGAAACCGGGCGACGCCACTCCATGAATTGGGTTTTGCTCTCAGGTTCGGACAAAAATAATCATGTTTCATCTTGGGTAATGACGCCGTCAAAACACTGTTTCTACTTTTCAGTAAAGGTCTTCATGAGACCCTCGCACACATTCTTCCTCATCGTTTTCATGTCTCTTGTCAATAATCTAGATACACAACGTGCACAGATTTTTCTGTACGCTAGTGATTGTACCAGTGATACCACACTACCCAACGAGAAACGAATCATTTCAGCAAGCTGTCGTGTCGTCACACATCTGTCATTCTGGATGATTTGACCAACGGTCTCCTTATTCACGTCACTCACTGCCGTCGATTGTCCAGTAGAGAGAAATCACCTTCTTTAAACCTCTGCAACCACCGCTGGATACTGCTGCAATCCAAGGTGTCTTTCCCATAAACAGGAAGCAACTTCTTGTGAATCGATGTGGCAGAGTCATCGCCGGTCTTGAAGAGGAACTCCATCACCGACCATTATCGCAACCTGACATCTACTTCACGGTCCATAATGGCTCACCTGTAAATAAAAGATAATACTTTTATACACCAACTTATAGCTAAAGGTTCCAAGTAAGTTCACAAAAAAGTCATTCTCCTCCTGCAAAAAATAAAAACAATTAGAGAAGACTGCGCAAAACTTTTTGAACGTCCTTTGTATGTCGCAGACGTTGCCTCCGATGTCGACCAGTGGAGTGGTAGCATGAGGGTTTACAGGCCCTCCCAGTAAGATAGTGCTAAGGTCGTCGTATTGAACAGAGGTTGCTGACAAATTTGTAGCAAAAACGGTGGTCAATATTACGCTGTACTGGAATCCTGAATAAAACCAACCTGCTCTCAGAAAAAATGTGTTGCATTACTTAATGAACGCCCATCGTAGATGAACGTTTCGCATGCATCTATTTTTCAGTGAGCACGACTACACCTTTAAAATCTCTCGGAGTACAGTCGTGCATCGAAATACAGTTCCTCTTTGATCGTCTCCCAAAATTTCGTATAAAGCTCAACGGATATTCTATCTGAATCTGCTGATTTCCCTTATGCTGCTTGTCTTATCGATTCAAGAATTTCTTCCTCCATGAAGGGGCTGCATGGTAACCGATTATCTTGGACATGGAGGTTGACTGTTACATTCTCAAAAGATCATGAGCTTCTTTATAATCGGTAGCAGGCTCTCCATAGAGGTTTTGAAAACATTTTTTGAACCTCTTATAGAACGCCTTTCTGATCTCTCACCACATTATCTTCGTCCGTTTGTACTTCGTTTACCATCAGTTGATTCCTCCTTTGTTGTGTCTTAGAAGATGTTACAAGGATGTTTCTTCTTGCTCGAATTCATGATGACTTTGGATCTTTCATTCAGACCATCAAGCTGTTGCAATTTGATAAGTAAAATTTTTGCGTTGACTTTATTAGTACTTTACCTATCACACGCAAGGTTTGTATGTCACGGAGACATGAATAGCAGCAATTTAACGTGTCTTCTTTTTCTCTCCTTTTGCAGCTTGGAAAGCGTATTAAAAACTTCCTAATCCTTGGCTTTGCCAGCTTCACCCACCAGTCCAGTGCACTGGGATATTTCTACACTTTCTTTGTACAGCTCCGCCATACGCTATGAAATGCGTGTTCTAGTGGTCCGTCCAACAGGATACTGACATTAAAGTTGAAACTTCCCCTAGAAAAACTCTTACGTTATTTGATTTTCAAACAGCTGAGCAAAACCAAACATACTGAGACTGTTTTATCTTTACTTATTCTGATCAACACTAAACTGACAACAATATTATTTTTTTTTAGCGCAACGCAATCTGACTTTCAATAATCCCTACAAAGGAATAGCCCTCAGTAACAATAACCTATACCTTTCATGAATCACTTACCTCACAAAGATCTTGGTTACTCGAACTACTGCAATACAGCAAGCGCCAACACTGCCAGCTAAATAAAAGATTCTAACTAGTGGAGGCATTAACTACTAATAGACATAGATAGCAAATGAAATATTTTGATAGAGAACAAACAATGTATTTACCTTAATAGTGTTCAAAAGTCATATATATCAGTTAGTGACATCCAGTTTTACAAATTTCAAATTTCCTTTTTCTGACGGACACATGTCCAGATCGTCCGCTCATAGTAACCTCTCAAAACTCTGGCATCTCTCTCCGCACATCCACCACAGCTGGCGGCTCACCTCCAACTGCCCAACGTTACGCGCTGTTCACATGAAACTGCCCAACGCTACACTAGCGAATATTCCAACAATGAGTCCAACCAGCCACAGACTGCAAACAGCGTAGTCAACGATTTTCATACAGAGCGCTACGTGGCGTTACCAACATAAAAACCTAAACAGTCCACTTACAAAGTTCCATATCCCTCTTGCAGGTTTGATTTGATGTGGCTGCCTCTTGAGATATTTTATATGACAGCAATGGTCAGAGAGGCTGAGAGGTGCTATTTCATAATTAACTACTTTCTACATTTGTTTTTAATGGCCCTGTTACATGTTCTAACCAGCCTCCTCCCTGACGTATTCGTTACTTAGGTGTAAGTTGGTACTGAGAGCCAAGATTTTCAACGAGCGTCTTTAGTTCTGCCGAAGTACTGAAGTTTGCAAGTTGATCAATAACATTTAATACACAGCTGAAATCACCGACTAAGAAAATTTTCTATGGATACGTCCGGAATCCAATTGCTCTATTTTCGAAAATGGAATTCCTTTTCTCATAAGTATACTTGTCTCGCAACAACCAGCTCTGGCGACATTCAGGTGAGATTCATAGCCTGTCAGCTGGATTTCCCCTGTAAAAACTTCTTGTAAGATATCCACGTCCACACTATAGCAATGAAGAAAATCAGCGAGTATTGATATTTTCAGTTTACTCGTCAGTTTATTTCCATTTATTGTGGCAGTGGTCTACGTCTGAGCCATTAATTCCTAGCATGTTTGAGATGGACAGAAAAGAGGAACTAAAAATCTACCGACGAGTCGGGAGGTTCATCTGCTCAGGATCTGTATTTCTGAATGCCACTTACTTTTCCACGTCCTCAAGCTCTCTTAGTAGACAGCTTTAGCTCCTACGTCTGCTCAATCTCTGTTTTCAGTCTTTACTAACACCTGGGGTGTCAGCATCCTTTCTCGCGGTCTTTCCTTGTTTTTGTAATGACGGTATCGGTTGTCTGCTTCCGACCCTTCGCTTGGTAGCGGCTGGTGAGCCTGACCTCTTCGGTTATATCACTACGCTGTTTTCTACGACACTATTCTCTGGCAGCTCCTTCATTTGCAGTCCGCAGACTAATTGACAAATGCATCTGCATTTGCCACATTTTCTTCCTAACTTACTTGTCTGTTAATCATTTTTCCCCACTCGTAGTTTCCATAATTTCCTCCCTCTTTCCCAATGACAATTGATGACTCACTTATCGCTTGATCGAGGACACCTGTGATGTCCACTTTATGGATTCCTTGTTGAGTTTCTCCGGTTTGTACCAAGCTACTCGCTTTCTATTTTGTTTAAGTGTGTTTATTCGAATTTTCTGTACTCTGTTGGGCCACTTTAAATGCACCAATTTGTGGCATAGCTGGCTCTGATGTGCTCTTTATTTCCACTTCATCTGTTTTCTCTGCATTATTCGTTTCTTGTACTTGTTCGACTTTACTCTCTTGACGGGATTCGCCTAGAAAAAATGGCTGCTTATGTGTTTGTCTTCTAGGAGACCGTATCACTAGGAAGTTGTGCCGGCCTTCTGCTATCACAAGAATCTCTCAAACGCTTCGTTGAGTTACAGACTGGACAGGTACGGGGCTTATATTCGCACGTTACAAACCCTCTGTGAAAGCAAATAAACGGATAGGACGGGACATGCTCTTGCAAATCCACTCTAGCCACTCTAATTCCATTTAGTTTGCCAAATAAATATTGCCCTGACACCACAGACAGTGCCGAAACGCTCCAGACTATCTCTTATTTTATCAGTTGGAACTTCAAAGGGCAAATTGTATATTCTGGCAGACTTGACGTATAAACTAGCATAAGTAACAGCACCTACGCTATCTCAACCATCATCGTCCTTAAGTTTACAGTACATTTCGTACGAGTGCTATTCAGAAAGTAAGGTCCGATTGGTTGCGAAATGGAAACCACAGTGAAAATCATAAATACTTTATTTACAACAGTTAGCTACAGCTTTCAGTTACTTCTGTACAGTCGCCGATCTGACTGAGACATTTGCTGTACCATTGTACCGACTTTCCAATACCCTCGTCATAGATGGCAGCCGCCTGTCGTTTCTGCCAATTCTCTACGCTGATCTGCAGCGTGTTGTCTGTGCCAGAATGTTTATGTGAGCAGAGACGAAAATCAGAGGGAGCCAAGTCCGGGTTGTATGGTGGGTAGTGAAACACACCCCATCGAAAACGCTGCAGGGGCGTCCTCTTTGCCCCTGCAGAGTGTGGCCGAGAAATGTCATGCATAACATGCAGAAAGAAACTCGTGACACCTATGTTGTGTGGGCGGCATGAAATCAGGCGAAATCTCTCACAGGCACCCACACTTTACGGGAGACACTATTTTCTAGACACCTTTACGCGCTGACTGTGCCCTGAAAACTGAAAAGAGCAAAGTGGCGCGATCGACTAGCGTACTAGAGACACTGACCAACACAACCGTGTAAAACTTCATCGGAGTTTCACTGTGGTTACCATTTAACGACGGTTCTAACCTTACTTTCAAAATGGCCCTCGCAGTTTGTACGATTCTTTCACAAACTTCAAAACTGATACATTTTCTTTAATGTTATCCATCTGAGCAGTGAAAAATTCGTCATCATGCAGTTTTAATTCATGTATCAATCAATTCCAAAAGGAGAACGGAGAGGAACGTAAACTATTTCTCTCAAAGGTAAACCTCGACGTTGTTTTCCGTGAGCAAGGCGTTTTCATTGTACTTACTATTGCGAAGGAATGCTACGACAGGAGGCAGTGAGCACGCTCGGTGTAAACACGACCGTCTATGACTCAACCACTGAAATCGACCGGCAACACTTTTTAAATATAAGCATAACGTATTTTACTAGCGGCGAAATATTTTTTTTTACTTGTGAATCTCATGTAAGCCGCAAGAATGAAATTGGCAGGTTTCTACTTACGTCGTCAGCAAACGCTGCAACGTCTTCCAAAATTGCAATTAAAGTGGCGCTTTATAACAAGATGCTGCTTTATTCCCTCTGCTAGAATGGCTATCGCCTTGTGGTATTACGATATCTTGGCCTGCAGAGACATTTCTCGATTCATGCTCAACAACAACGCTGTTTCTCTTGTGATGTCATGAACGCTATCGAATCAGTACAGCAGATGCCACTCTGCAACGAAGGCCAGGTGTGGAAACGTACGCCGTACAAACAATAGCACAGCAACTCTCCGAACGGATCATCTTACGCTGAGGTGACAAAAGTCATGCATTACCTCAAAATATCGTATCTGACGTTCTTTTTCCCGGCGTAGTGCCGCAACTCTACGTGCCATGGACTCAACAAGTCGTCGGAAAAATTCGTTACATTCCATGCTAGGCGTCTGTTACACAACCGGTTATGAGTTTCTTGAAATATGACCGTCTCGGTTGGAAAATCTTTTTTATTTATAGGAAGTGACGCTTTTCACCCTTTTGGGGCATCATCAGATTGCGTAAAAATTGACGTGGAAAATTAACATTCGTCCATTAATGCCCATATATGGCATTGAGATAAAATTTCTTGAAATAAGGTAGTCCCAGTTGCAAAATCTTTTTTATTTACAGGAACTTTTATCTTAATGCCATATGCGGGCATTAATGGACGAACACTGGTTTTCCGCATTAATTTTTACGCCAGTCTGATGATGCCCCAAAAGGGTGAAACGCGTCAGTTCCTGTAAATAAAAAAGACTTCCCAACCGAGACTGTCTTATTTCAAGAAGTCCTTGGAAGTCCCCTACAGAAAAATTGGGCGATGTTGTCTCTATAGCCGTCCGTAATTACGAAAGTCTTGCCAGTCCAGGATTTTGTGCACGAATTGACCACTCGATTATGTCCCATAAATGTCTGATGCGATAGACGTCGGGAAATTTGGGTGGTCAAAAAATTCGCTCGAACTGTCCAGAATGTTCTTCAAACCAAGTGCGAACAATTGTAGCCCCTTGACATGGTGTATTGTCATCCACAAAAATTCCATCGTCGTTTGGGAATGAGGTCCATGAATGGCTGCAAACGGTCTCCAAGTAGCCGAACATAACCATTTCCAGTCAGTTCTCGGTTCAGTTGGACCGGAGGAGCCAGTCCTTTCCGTGTAAATCCTTTCCGTGTAAACACAGTCCACACCATTATGGAAAGCCGGCCGTTGTTGCCGAGCGGTTCTAGGCGCTTCAGTCTGGAACCGTGTTGCTGCTACGGTCTCAGGTTCGAATCCTGCCTCGGGCATGGATGTGTGTGATGTCCTTAGGTTAGTTAGGTTTATGTAGTTCTAAGTCTAGGGGACTGATGACCTCAGATGTTAAGTCTGATTGTGCTTAGAGCCATCTGAACCATTATGGAACCATCACCAGATTGCACAGTGCCTTGTTGACAACTTTGGTTCATGGTTTCGTGGGGTCTGCGCCACAATAGAACACTACCATCAGCTCTCACCAACTGAAATTGGAACTCATCTGACGAGGCCAGGGTCAAACTGTATTAGCAAAGGCACTCGCTTCGGTCGTCTGCTGCCATGGCCGCATTTTCCTAACGGATACGTTCGTCTTACGTCCCACATTGATTTCTGCGGTTATTTCACGCAGTGTTGCTTGTCTGTTAGCACTGACAACTCTACGCACATGCCGCTGATCTCGGTCGTTAAAAGAAGGCCGTCGGCCACTGGGTGGTATTCTCAGCAGACTCTTGACACTGTTGATCTCAGAATATTGAGTTCGCTAACAATTTGCCAAATGTAATGTCCTACGTGTCTAGATCCATCTACCATTCCCTTCGTGTGGCCATTATCACGTCGGAAACCTTTTTGTACCTGAGTACAAATGATACCTCCAACAATGCACTTCCCTTTTATACCTTCTGTACGCGATAGTACCGCAATCTGTAGATGTGGATATCGCTATCTCTTGACAAATGCGCAACTTTCTGCGGATCTCTTCTCTCTCTCTCTGTCTCTCTCTCTCTCTCTCTCTCTCTCTCTCTCTCTCTCTCTCTGTGTGTGTGTGTGTGTGTGTGTGTGTGTGTGTGTGTGTGTGTGTGTGTTTAGTAACTCATAGACCACTGCTTATTTTAAATACGAAACGTGATAATCAATTGTCTCATGAAAATGAAACATTCTTCTCATGGTGGAGGCGATGAATAACGAAAGGGGCAATATAGGGAAATGTTAGATATGTAGATCTGCGACACGTTCGTGCATGTCGCTGGTTCTATTCTCTCAGTCCTGGGAGGGACGCCAGCTTATTTACATAGTAATGCAGACGCCGACCTGAGCACACCAGGGAATTGGCGGTAGTGTGTTCCCGCCCCTGTGAGACTAAGCAACTCGCCTGGTCCGAATACATTATTTCCCAGGTATTCCCTTTCTTGTTCCTCGCCCCTTCTAAGAACAACTGCTTTTCGCTGTCGAGAAACCGTGCAGCAGCAGAACTGGAGGGAACAATGTAATCGCTCAGGAAGTACACCTTTCTCTGTCGATATCACGACTTTCTTACATCAAGGATAGAGACTTGTTAATCTAAGCCAACGTCTACAACTTCATTCCGGAAGCCTCTTTACGGTGTGTGACGTAAGGTAATTTGTCTAGCACTGTCACTTCCTCACTTTCCTGTTCCACTTGAGAATGGTGTGCGGCAAAAGTGACTACTGGTGAGTCCTGTGCGAGTTCCAGTCTATCTATTTGTTTTACTAGGCATACGTAAGAGACAGCAATATGTCTGTTGACTTCCTGAAATGGGTTCCGACAGTAAGCTTCACAGTGTTGCATAAAGCCTCTCTTGTAACGTCTGCACTGGAGTTGTATGAGCGTCTGCGTGGCGCTTTCGCACTTAATAGCCTTCCTGGTAAAGGTCCCAATATGAAGAAAAATACTCAGGTACTGGTAAAACGATGGATCTGTTAGCTGCCTCTTTCGTGCGTGATGAAATGTTTCTTATTATTTCTTCCCTAGTTTATTCTCGTGTGTTTCACTACCCATAAGAAAACCGCGTGCTTTCAACGTTGGGTGTCGCCGTTATGACCTTCATCACAGAGGTGTCAAAAGAATGGGTGAATGTGGGTAACAGGGGGTATGACGACAGTGGCGTTGAGCGAAATTGTCGGGAGATTTGGTGCCAATGTGACACATTAAGCCACCTTACAGCTCACATCAACTTCTGAGCCGTGGCCTTTTTTCGCAAGTGTCGATACTTTACTGGAAAAGGTGTGACTGAAGGCGTTTTTTAATTCGCAGCTCCAGTGTATTGAATACAGCCACATTTGAAGCTGCGAAATATGGATACATTTCAATATATTACTTTCGCTTGTTATTTCATAAATGAATCCAGAAATAAACGCAGTAAACAGCACTAGGTTGCTGTAATTAATGAGAGAAATGTTTTTTTATTTTTAATTTAACTGTACATTCAGATCTAGTACTTATTTATTGTAACATCGAAAATAAAGTAATTCCTTTTAATAAGTTTTAACTTGAAATATAACACGTTGTGTATAAAATTGTATGAAATTTTTCAGAAAAACAGCTGAGATAATATTGACCTATCCAAAATTCGAAAAATATTACTGGTATCGGCAAGTACTGTTGAGGAAAAGTAATGATAGAGGAGGATGTCCCGTTACAGTGCCCAAAATGTTTTCTTCGGCTCGTTTAATTGATAATATGATGATGTATAATAAGAGAAAATAATTTCATTTATGAAAAGGGAAACCATTTAGTGAAATACAATATTCGCTCGAGGGTGACGTCGCAGGGCGCAATTTATCGTACGATTTACATCTTACGAATAACATAATAAGTTGGCCTTTACCTGTTAAGTACGTATTCCAGCACTACAGGGAATGTGTTTTTCTGCTGGTGTGCGCTGTGTTCAAGATAAGAGGACAGAATGAAATTTTCAGTTTGCAGAAATGTGTGCTCTGATATGAAACTTCCTGGCAGTTTAAAACTGTGTGCCGAACCAAGACTCGAACTCAGGACCTCTGCCTTCCCTGTTTTATTAAGTCCCCGATGCATTTCGCACCCTGTGGGTCCATCATCAGGTGTGATTTTATGGAGGTATATCTCCAGTAATTCTAACAGATTTAGGGTCTTATGTAGTACTAGCAATTTTTTTTTCTAAACTATGTGTTGTGCAATGACTAATAGAAATTCATTTGCAAAGAAAAATTGTAAGCCCTTTGGAATATGGTTATTACCACAGAGTGAAGTGGTAGTAAGCATGCCTCTGATGTGATCGGAAGTATTTTTGTATTTTGAGCGAACAATGCAATTTCGGCTTTGTTAATATGAAAATTCAAAAACCTGTTGGATATACTAAAACGTGACAAAATATACTACCGTAAAAACAAAAATTCTGCAACAACAATCTTCAAATTTGCACTACTGGCCATTAAAATTGCTACACCAAGAAGAAATGCAGATGATAAACGGGTATTCACTGGACAAATATATTATAGTAGAACTGACATGTCATTACATTTTCACGCAATTTGGGTGCATACATCCTGAGAAATCAGTACCCAGAACAACCACCTCTGGCCGTAATAACGGCCTTGATCCGCCTGGACATTGAGTCAAACAGAGCTTGGATGGCGTGTACAGGTACAGCTGGCCATGCAGCTTCAAAACAATACCACAGTCCATCAAGAGTAGTGACTGACGTATTGTGACGAGCCAGTTGCTCAGCCACCATTGACCAGACGTTATCAGTTGGTGAGATATCTGGAGAATGTGCTAGCCAGGGCAGCATTCGAACATTATCTGTATACAGAAAGGCCCGTACAGGACCTGCAACATGCAGTCGTGCATTATCCTGCTGAAATGTAAGGCTTCGCAGGGATCGAATGAAGGGTAGAGCCACGGGTCGTAACACATCTGAAATGTAACGTCCACTGTTCAAGGTGCCGTCAATGCGAACAAGAGGTGACCGAGACACCAATGGCACCCCGCACCATCACGCCGGGTGATACGCCAGTATGGCGATGACGAATACAGGCTTCCAATGCGCGTTCACCGCGATGTCGCCAAACACGGATGCGACCGTTCACCGCGATGTCGCCAAACACGGATGCGACCATCATGATGCTGTAAACAGAACCTCGATTCATACGAAAAAATGACGTTTTGCCATTCGTGCACCCAGGTTCGTCATTGAATACACCATCGCTGGAGCTCCAGTCTGTGATGCAGCGTCAAGGGTAACCGCAACCATGGTCTCCGAACTGATAGTCCATGCTGCTGCAAACGCCGTCGAACTGTTCGTGCAGATGGTTGTTGTCTTGCAAACGTCCCCATCTGTTGACTCAGGGATCGAGACGTGGCTGCACGATCCGTTACAGCCATGCGGATAAGATGCCTGTCATCTCGATTGCTAGTGATACGAGGCCGTTGGGATCCAGTATGGCGTTCCACATTACCCTCCTGAACCCATCGATTCCATATTCTGCTAACAGTCATTGGATCTCGACCAACGCGAGCAGCAATGTCGCGATACGATAAACCGCAATCGCGATAGGCTACAATCCGACTTTTATAAAAGTCGGAAACGTGATGATACGCATTTCTCCTCCTTACACGAGGCATCACAACAACGTTTCACCAGGCAACGCCGGTGAACTGCTGTTTGTGTATGAGAAATCGGTTGGAAACTTTCCTCATGTCAGCACGTTGTAGGTGTTGCCACCGGCGCCCACCTTATCATTTGCATATCACAGCACCTTCTTCCTGTCGGTTAAATTTCGCGTCTGTAGCACGTCATATTCTTGGTGTAGCAATAATAATGGTCAGTAGTGTATTTAGATCAATGGAACCGTGAGGACCTAAAATGTGAGAATTTCAGCTTCAAGAATCAGACCCCTACACAAGAAGAACTGGAGCCAACGCTATAAGAAAAGCCAATATCAGTCCTCTCATATATTCAATGATTTTGCTTATTGTGGCCAACAGCTGGCAATAAGAAGGAGGGAGAACATTACAGCACACAGCTGCTCAGAATCGGCACGAGAAGGCCTCAGAGGTTGGCATAAAGGGTGTCACTGAAACTATTTCTTCCCTTGAGACGTTGATTGGCACACATTTCGCGGTCGAAAGCGACAATTGGCATTGCGATGAGCAACAGGACTACGTTCTCGTCTTTGTTCGTTACTGCTGCCCTCTCTCTCCCTCTGGGCGTTTCAACCCTACACTACGAACATCGTGGCGCTGCAGCCCCACTGTACGTGATCTGATCTCTTTGGGGTGTAGGCGGATGAAAATTTTTGCTATGATATACAAGGGTGGAACCACTTGGGACCGACGAAATCCTAACGTGATCCAAAGCAGCTTTTTCAGCCCTTCTGTTTCGAGCCCTTATCTGTGTGTGGATAACACAGCAAAGGATCCTACGAGCGGTTCTAGGAGCTCAGTCCGGAACCGCCCGACTTCTACGGTCACAGGTTCGAATCCTGCCTCGAGCATGGATGTATGTGATGTCCTTAGGTTAGCTAGGTTTAAGTAGTTCCAAGTTCTAGGAGACTGATGACCACAGATGTTAAGTACAGGGTGAGGCAGTGAAACGGCACGATATCGATAGTGGTTGTCGGGCGCGGAGGGGGGTTGCAAGAGTGGGGGAAGTGACCTTGGGCGTCTAGAGTGGTGGAAGTTTCAGTAGCCATGGAGCGTTGGTCGAGTGCGCAACATGCATATGCCGTAAAGGCATATTACAAAAACGCGGATAGTGTGGTTGGTGCTCAACGCGCCTTTCGTCGTGAATTCAACCTGCCGCTACGGGCTCCCGTGCCATCAAGGAAAGCCATTCTCCTTTGGGTTAAAACCTTTGAAGCTACTGCTAGCACAACAAAGAAAAGAGGCGGCAGCACAAAAACAATCCGGACACCCGAGAACATTAATCGTGTGCGCGAAGCGTTGGGACGAAGTCCGCGAAAATCCGCGAGACGGCACAGCGCAGAACTTGGTCTCAGCAATCGATCAGTAAGACGGATTTTGAGGAGTGACCTTCACTATCATCCATACAAAATTCAGGTAGTGCAAGCCCTTAAACCTAATGACTACAATAACCGTATACGCTTTTGCCAGTCAATGCTTAACGTTATTGAACGAAATGAAGAAAGAGTGCATAACTTATGGATGAGTGATGAAGCCCACTTTCATCTTAGTGGGTACGTAAATAAGCAAAACTTCAGATATTGGTCCTCAGATAACCCGCACGAACTTCATGAAAAACCTCTCCATTCTGAAAAAGTAACAGTCTGGTGCGCAATGTCATCTCGTGGAATCGTGGGGCCCTATTTTTTTGAAGATGAAGATGGCAACACAGTGACGGTAAACTCTGGACGTTATGCTGACATGTTGACCATTTTTGGTCTGCCTGGAATTGATCGACATGATCCAGATGCTGAAACACTCTTCCAGCAAGATGGTGCAACAAGCCATACTGCTAATGTCTCAATGGAATTGCTCAGACTTGCATTTCCAGGACGTCTAATCTGCAGGAATGGCGATTTCCCCTGGCCTGCCCGTTCACCAGATCTGACGGCACCAGACTTTTTTCTTTGGGGCTACCTCAAGTGCAAAGTCTTCCAGGAAAATCCACCAAGAACAAAAGAAGACCTGAAGGAGCGAATTCGACAGGAAATTAACAACATTCCAGTACAGATGCTACGAAACGTCATGGGACAATTTCATCTCAGGCTTAGACAATGTGTGCAAAACCAAGGACGACACCTCACTGACACCATATTTAAAAAATGATTGTTTTTAAGTTAAATCTTTAATTTCCACTCTTGTACTTGAGATCCATGTTCAACTATTATGATTTTACTTGTAAATAAATCTTTGGTGGTTTTACAAAATCGTGCCGTTTCACTGCCTCACCCTGTAGCATAGTGCTCAGAGCCATTTGAATCATCTGAAAGGATCCTAAGACCCCTGGCCCCTTAATTCGGTGCCACATAGGCACCTTTGTTGTGCATGTTAAAAATACACCTGTCACAAAGTTCGACACCAATTTAGCCTCCAGGCTACCGCCTGACGGTAGGCAAACTACATCTAAGGAGTGTCGAAGGAATTGCCTAACCCTCAGCTAGAGCAGACGCAAGGTTGAATTGGTGTCAATGTTTCTGACGTGCTCATTGTTCAAATGCTCAACAAAGGTGTGCGATTGGCACCGAGAGTGTTGCCGAACTGGGGATCGTCAGAGGGATCCTTTGCCGTTTTATTCACGCACATCTTAATGTTGCGTCCGTGCCCCCCTCTCCATTATCACACCATGAGAGGGCTTGAAGAAGGAGGGCTGAAAAAGCATAAACACCCTTTGTTGCTTCGGATCACGTTCAAATTTTGTCGAATGGTTTTGAACAGTCCCTGGTAGTTATACGCTATACACTTGAGTAAAACTAGCGGTCGCTCTGCATTCCAAAGGGATCAGACCATGTTCAATAGGCTGCAGTTCAGGATGTTCTGAAAGTCTGGTTGAACGCCTATGAGGTGGTAGCCGTGTCGAACATTGTCAAGACCGTCGTTCTGTTGCTCATAACACTACATCTACATCTACATCTAGATTTATAATCCGCAAGCCACCCAACTGTGTGTGGCGGAGGGCACTTTACGTGCCACTATCATTACCTCCCTTTCCTGTTCCAGTCGCGTATGGTTCGCAGGAAGAACGACTGCCGGAAAGCCTCCGTGCGCGCTCGAATCTCTCTAATTTTACATTCGTGATCTCCTCAGGAGGTATAAGTAGGGGGAAGCAATATATTCGATACCTCATCCAGAAACGCACCCTCTCGAAACCTGGCGAGCAAGCTACACCGCGATGCAGAGCGCCTCTCTTGCAGAGTCTGCCACTTGAGTTTGCTAAACATCTCCGTAACGCTATCACGGTTACCAAATAACCCTGTGACGAAACGCGCGGCACTTCTTTGGATCTTCCCTATCTTCTCCGTCAACCCGATCTGCTACAGATCCCACACTGATGAGCAATACTCAAGTATAGGTCGCACGAGTGTTTTGTAAGCCACCTCCTTTGTTGATGGACTACATTTTCTAAGGACTCTCCCAATGAATCTCAACCTGGTACCCGCCTTACCAACAATTAATTTTATATGATCATTCCATTTCAAATCGTTCCGCACGCATACTCTCAGATATTTAACAGAAGTAACTGCTACCAGTGTTTGTTCCGCTATCATATAATCATACAATAAAGGATCCTTATTTCTATGTATTCGCAATACATTACATTTGTCTATGTTAAGGGTCAGTTGCCACACCTTGCACCAAGTGCCTATCCGCTGCAGATCTTCCTGCATTTTGCTACAATTTTCTAGTGCTGCAACTTCTCTGTATACTACAGCATCATCCGCGAAAATCCACATGGAACTTCTGACACTATCTACTAGATCATTTATATACACTCCTGGAAATGGAAAAAAGAACACATTGACACCGGTGTGTCAGACCCACCATACTTGCTCCGGACACTGCGAGAGGGCTGTACAAGCAATGATCACACGCACGGCACAGCGGACACACCAGGAACCGCGGTGTTGGCCGTCGAATGGCGCTAGCTGCGCAGCATTTGTGCACCGCCGCCGTCAGTGTCAGCCAGTTTGCCGTGGCATACGGAGCTCCATCGCAGTCTTTAACACTGGTAGCATGCCGCGACAGCGTGGACGTGAACCGTATGTGCAGTTGACGGACTTTGAGCGAGGGCGTATAGTGGGCATGCGGGAGGCCGGGTGGACGTACCGCCGAATTGCTCAACACGTGGGGCGTGAGGTCTCCACAGTACATCGATGTTGTCGCCAGTGGTCGGCGGAAGGTGCACGTGCCCGTCGACCTGGGACCGGACCGCAGCGACGCACGGATGCACGCCAAGACCGTAGGATCCTACGCAGTGCCGTAGGGGACCGCACCGCCACTTCCCAGCAAATTAGGGACACTGTTGCTCCTGGGGTATCGGCGAGGACCATTCGCAACCGTCTCCATGAAGCTGGGCTACGGTCCCGCACACCGTTAGGCCGTCTTCCGCTCACGCCCCAACATCGAGCAGCCCGCCTCCAGGGGTGTCGCGACAGGCGTGAATGGAGGGACGAATGGAGACGTGTCGTCTTCAGCGATGAGAGTCGCTTCTGCCTTGGTGCCAATGATGGTCGTATGCGTGTTTGGCGCCGTGCAGGTGAGCGCCACAATCAGGACTGCATACGACCGAGGCACACAGGGCCAACACCCGGCATCATGGTGTGGGGAGCGATCTCCTACACTGGCCGTACACCACTGGTGACCGTCGAGGGGACACTGAATAGTGCACGGTACATCCAAACCGTCATCGAACCCATCGTTCTACCATTCCTAGACCGGCAAGGGAACTTGCTGTTCCAACAGGACAATGCACGTCCGCATGTATCCCGTGCCACCCAACGTGCTCTAGAAGGTGTAAGTCAACTACCCTGGCCAGCAAGATCTCCGGATCTGTCCCCCATTGAGCATGTTTGGGACTGGATGAAGCGTCGTCTCACGCGGTCTGCACGTCCAGCACGAACGCTGGTCCAACTGAGGCGCCAGGTGGAAATGGCATGGCAAGCCGTTCCACAGGACTACATCCAACATCTCTACGATCGTCTCCATGGGAGAATAGCAGCCTGCATTGCTGCGAAAGGTGGATATACACTGTACTAGTGCCGACATTGTGCATGCTCTGTTGCCTGTGTCTATGTGCCTGTGGTTCTGTCAGTGTGATCATGTGATGTATCTGACCCCAGGAATGTGTCAATAAAGTTTCCCCTTCCTGGGACAATGAATTCACGGTGTTCTTATTTCAATTTCCAGGAGTGTATATTGTGAAATGCAATGGTCCCATAACACTCCCCTGTGGTACGCCAGAGGGTACTTTAACTTCTGTAGACGTCTCTCCAACTGCCAACTGTCGTTTTCGACTGAGAAGTGTATGGGAATCAATGCCCCAAGGGAAGGGGAGGTTTCATTGACGCCCTTTCTGCCATCTCCTGAGGCCTTTTAGAGTCAATTCTAGCTTTCGGTGCGTCCGAAAAGTTTTCTCGGCCACCAATAAGAAAACCGCGTCATTTCAGCGCTGGACGTCGCGATACTAACCTGCATAGGAGAGGCATCAAGGGGTGAAACGTGGGTAAGAGGGTTGTGACACCTCCCATAGTGTGACACGTCCGTGGTGGCGTTGGGCATATTTGTGGTGAAATTTGGTGCCAATGTAACACCATTAACCCACCTTACAGCTCACATGAACTCCTGAGCTGTTGCTTTTTTTTTTCGCATGTGTCGAAACCTTCTTGTTTGAAGTGTCGTTGAGCCCGCCCGAGGGTGAAGAACAGGATGGTACGCCTTTTCATTATTACAGAGAAATGTAGTAGACATCTTTGAGCCAACTTTCAAACATAAGCGTTGTAATGGAAACGACTATGTAGTTTCGAAAAAGTGATCCTTTACTTTCGTTGCACAGTCCACCACCTGCCCCATCTTCCTCGAACTAAGCCTCTAATTATGTGAAGGATGAAATGGCCATTATCCTTGTAAAAGATGAATACTACTATACTACTACTACTACTACTACTATTATTGCTACCACTGTTACTGTTGGTATTACATATTACGCATCAATGTCATTGTAAATTTATCGAAAATAAATTTTTACTTCTAAAGTCAACTTTAGTCATCTGCTCTGAACGAAGATCTGCTTTTCGGTAACTTAATGGAACATACTCACGGGTCCTCCCTTATTCCCCTTTCTCGCATCATTTATCCCTCTCTGACCCACAACCTTCCTCCCCACCACACACTTCCCTACCCAGTACCATTGACTTCGACAACTTCGCAATACGAACTGTTTTCAGTGAAACGTTGTTGTATACGGTTAAAGAGAGTATCACGCTGGTATATTAAAATTTCTTTATTTTATTGAAGGCTGATTACTTGTCCCTAATAGATTTTGAGTGATCATGTATTGTGAACATTACAGTATTATTAGATCACCAAAGTTACCCCTCTTTCCCCTCATGAACCATGATGGACCTTGCCGTTGGTGGGGAGGCTTGCGTGCCTCAGCGATACAGATAGCCGTACCGTAGGTCCAACCACAACGGAGGGGTATCTGTTGAGAGGCCAGACACACATGTGGTTCCTGAAGAGGGGCAGCAGCCTTTTCAGTAGTTGCAGGGGCAACAGTCTGGATGATTGACTGATCTGGTCTTGTAACACTAACCAAAACAGCCTTGCTGTGCTGGCACTGCGAAAGGCTGAAAGCAAGGGGAAACTACACCCTTAATTTTTCCCGAGGGTATGCAGCTTTACTGTATGCTGAAATGATGATGGCGTAATCTTGGGTAAAATATTTCGGAGGTAAAATAGTCCCCCATTCGGATCTCCGGGCGGGGACTACTCAAGAGGACGTCGTTATCAGGAGAAAGAAAACTGGCATACTACGGATCGGAGCGTGGAATGTCAGATCCATTAATCGGGCAGGTAGGTTAGAAAATTTAAAAAGGGAAATGGACAGGTTCAAGTTAGATATATTGGGAATTAGTGAAGTTCGGTGGCAGGAGGAACAAGACTTCTGGTCAGGTGAATACAGGGTTATAAATACAAAATCAAATAGAGGTAATGCTGGAGTAGGTTTAATAATGAATAAAAAAATAGGAGTGCGGGTAAGCTACTACAAACAGCATAGTGAACGCATTGTTGTGGCCAAGATAGACATGAAGCCCACGCCTAGTACAGTAGTACAAGTTTATATGCCAACTAGCTCTGCAAAGGACGAAGAGATTGATGAAAAGTATGATGAGATAAAAGAAATTATTCAGATAGTGAAGGGAGACGAAAATTTAATAGCCATGGGTGACTGGAATTTGGTAATAGGAAAAGGAAGAGAAGGAAATGTAACAGGTGAATATGGATTGGGGTCAGAAATGAAAGAGAAAGCCGCTTGGTAGAATTTTGCGTAGAGCATAAATTAATCATAGCTAACACTTGGTTCAAAAATCATGAAAGAAGGTTGTATACATCGAAGAAGCCTGGAGATACTGGAAGGTTTCGGATAAATTATATGGTGGTCTGACAGAGATTTAGGAACCATCAGGGATGGCTAGAGGACAAATGTAAGGATGTAGAGGCATATCTCACTAGGGGTAAGATAGATACTGCCTACAGGAAAATTAAAGAGACCTTTGGAGAAAAGCGAACCACTTGAATGAATATCAACAGCTCAGATGCAAACCCAGTTCTAAGCAAAGAAGGGAAAGCAGAAAGGTGGAAGGAGTATATAGAGGGTCTATACAAGGGCGATGTACTTGAGGACAATATTATGGAAATGAAAGAGGATGTAGATGCAGATGAAATGGGAGATATGATAGTGCGTGAAGAGTTTGACAGAGCACTGAAAGACTTAAGTCGAAACAAGGCCATGGGAGTAGACAACATTCCATTATAACTACTGACAGCCTTGGAAGAGCCAGTCCTGACAAAACTCTACCATCTAGTGAGCAAGATGTATGAGACAGGCGAAACACCCTCAGACATCAAGAAGAATATAATACTTCCAATCCCAAAGAAAGCAGGTGTTGACAGATGTGAAAATTACCGAACTATCAGTTTAATAATTCACGGCTGCAAAATACTAACGCGAATTCTTTACAGACCAATGGAAAAACTGGTAGAAGCCGACCTCGGGGAAGATCAATTTGGATTCCGTAGAAATACTGGAACACGTGAGGCAATACTGACCCTACGATTTATCTTAGAAGATAGATTAAGTAAAGACAAACCTACGTTTCTAGCATTTGTAGACTTAGAGAAAGCTTTTTCAATGTTGACTGGAATACTCTCTTTCAAATTCTGAAGGTGGCAGGGGTAAAATACAGCGAGCGAAAGGCTATTTACAATTTGTACAGAAACCAGATGGGAGTCGAGGGACATTAAAGGGAAGCAGTGGTTGGGAAGGGTGTGAGACAGAGTTGTAGCCTATCCCCGATGTTATTCAATCTGTATATAGAGCAAGCAGTAATGGAAACAAAAGAAAAATTCGAAGTAGGTATTAAAATCCGCGGAGAAGAAATAAAAACTTTGATGTTCGCCGATGACATTGCAATTCTGTCAGAGACAGCAAAGGACTTGGAAGAGCAGTTGAACGGAATGGACAGTGTCTTGAAAGGACGATATAAGATGAACATCAACAAAAGTAAAACGGGTGATGCTGAGGGAATTAGATTAGGAAATGAGACACTTAAAGTTGTAAGGGAGTTTTGCTATTTGGGGAGCAAAATAACTCATGATAGTCGGAGTAAAGAGGATATAAAATGTAGACTGCCAATGGCAAAGAAAGCGTTTCTGAAGAAGAGAAATTTGTTAACATCGAGTATTGATTTAAGTGTCAGGCAGCCGTTTCTGGAAGTATTTGTATGGAGTGTAGCCATATATGGAAGTGAAACATAGACGATAAATAGTTTGGACGAGAAGAGAATAGAAGCTTTCGAAATGTGGTGCTACAGAAGAATGCTGGAGATTATATGGGTAGATCACATAACTAATGAGTAAGTATTGAGTAGAAGTGGGGAGAAGAGAAATTTATGGTACAACTTGACTAGAAGAAGGGATCGGTTGATAGCACATGTGCTGAGGCATCAAGGGATCACCAATTTAGTATTAGAGGGCAGCGTGGACGGTAAAAACCGTAGAGGGAGACCAAGAGATGAATACACTAAGCAGATTCAGAAGTATGTAGGTAGCAGTAGGTATTGGAAGATGATGAAACTTGCACAGGATAGAGTAGCATGGAGAGCTGCATCAAACCAGTCTCTGGACTGATGACCACAATAACAATAACATCAAAGTTTTGTAACTTGTTTCTCAGTTTGTCTAATTAGATAGCTACTTAATAGCACTGTTTTCAATTATAATCGCAAATAATCGAAATTCGTCGTCAGTAGTTTATGTCGTGCATCTGAGATGGTAAAAACAAACTTTTCTTGGATTTTACACGTTGAAGTATCTAGATTATAATTACTAAATGCCTCTGGGCTATGCCCACACAGTACCCTGAACGCATTGATCCTCCCGTAAGGAAGATAGAGAAGCACAAAGGTAGGCAGGGAAATCAGGTAGGAAGCTCAAAAAAATGGTTCAAATGGCTCTGAGCACTATGGGACTTAACATCTGATGTCATCAGTCCCCTAGAACATAGAACTACTTAAACCTAACTAACCTAAGGACATCACACACATCCATGCCCGAGGCATGATTCGAACCTGCGAGCGTAGTGCTCGCGCGGTTCCAGACTGAAGCGCCTACAACCGCTCGTCCACTGCGGCCGGCTAGGTAGGAAGCAGGACCCTTTCATGTCACTACTGTGATGTAATCTCTACAGATGCCATTGATGCAGAGATTCATTCGACCACGAGATGCACATTTATTTGTTGATAATCCCCGTTATATATTATCTAGTGGCTGAAGATAACCCGAAAAATACTGGAGCGTTTTGACTATCGTGCTTCCCTTGACATTCCGTAAAGGGCAGCCCAGAGACACGTGCATGAAATTTAAAGTAATAACAGGAATAAAAACACGAAGATGCTGCTTCACAACCACATGATGGAATTTTGCTGTCACAATGTTTATAACGGCCTTTTACGACCCACATGCAGCAAAATTATCCGCGTACAGAGATGGGAAATTTCACACTATCAATGGCAACAGACCTTGAACGACGATTAATCTCAGGAGTACAGCGTTTTCTACAACGGTTTACGAAAAAAAAAAACAGCTTTGAACCTGAGAAAGTGCGTTGTTCTTATAGTCAACGGTAAATTTAAGTTCCGCCCTTCTCTCTCTCTCTCTCTCTCTGTCTTTATCCCTATTCCTCTCCCTCCGCCTTCCACTCTCTCAAAAAACCGCTTTCCCTTTTCTATTTTATGTGCTTGTAAGACATGCCCAATAAGCACAGAAAGCGCCCAGTTGACCATAGCGAACGTTGACATTTCTGACTCTGGCGTTCAGTTTACGAGATTGGGGTCTGTATTATTCGCGCTACCCTTTACCTCTGCGTTTGATGCTTACGAGGCCCTGATCAGAGACTGTTTGCTGTTGTGTGTCCTCTTTGCGCCACTACCGAGATGTTAACTTTTCTATGTTTGTTTGTGACGCTGTTGCACTTTTGTATTCCAGTCCATACGTGGCCTATTCTTTGAAAGCGAGGATACTACGTTGAAAGGCTGAAGAAACAAAGCACAAAACACAATGCCAGCTACAACTGCGTCGGTTATCTTCGTTGCCGTTTGACCGTATCACACATCGAAATACTGGATGTGTGCAAAAAGTCTATATTAGCCGAGAAGAGACCAGAGAGATTTTTTGATTCCTTAAGAAAGCCGACAACGTAACAGAGGTACCGATTATTATTCAGAGATAACAGAAGTTCTCACATCATCAAAGTGTCTACTATACGTAACGCTTACGAAGCAGAAAGCTTCATTGCAGCTCGTATTAGAAAGCATAAATATGGCTACTGTCTCAGAGTCCAAGATTCGGTCTACCCCAGGTGTGCAAACTCTTGTAACCACATCCAACAGTGTCATCACACTCCGTGTTGGGATGTGGACTGTCCGCCCATCTCTGCTTCATATACCTCATTCAGTACAATTGCATAGTACTATTTGTGTGACGTGTAGACACTACAAGGTTCTCTGGCCCTTAACATCGAATTTAATTAACTACAGAAACTAGTTTCGTTTCTAATAGGCCCTCAGTTGACTACACAAAGGTTATTAAAAACTGGTCCTGTCCGTCCGCCAATTAAAGGTCTTTGAAGGTGCTGAATTCTTCGCCACGAGATCAGGTTCTCACCAAATAGTCGGATAAAATCTTTCTCTTATAAACTTGGGACATACTTGATCGTTCACCAACCTCTGTAAGCTTTGGCCAGTTATGAAACCAGGGCAGCGACAGCGAGCGGCTAAAAGAAATGCAGTATTAACTGTACTGCATATTGACGCTGCTCTTAGCTTACTTTTGTGGACTTACCAGAGACTGACGGAAGATAGTAGCGGCGGTCACGTTTCCTAATAATAGCTGCGGCCGTGCAGCGGGCAATTTTGAAGCCTCCGCCAGCGACACAAATGTATTCACGGGTACATAAAAGGAATGTAACATAAATTTACAATGCATGCAATTTAAAATGCCCGTCACTTGATAATGACAGACGTAGATGGCCGCCATTTTCCTTCACACACATTTCAAGTTTTTCACAGAAGCTAGACATCGCATTATGCAGGACTGACACTGCAATTCGATTCACTTCCTCCCGTATTTGATCCTTCAGTTCCTGGGTGGTGTATGGTGGGTCACACCGGATGATTTGATATTCCATATTATCTCAAAGGAAGAAAGACTGTGGAATCTTGGAAGCCAATAAATGTCTCCGTTCTTGGATATTAGTTCACCAGGATAGATGTTCTGCAGCGCATTCGTGGAATGCATGTGGCTCAGACCTTACTGGAAGAATGAATGTGTTTGCTGTTACTGGTATATTAGCGAAATTTCGCAGTAGGAAATGGTTCAACATGAGAACGCACTGGACCATCGGAATTCGATCGTCGACCAGTGGAAACGTGTCGGCTCTACAAGTGGATCACATTTTTGCTACACTAGGTCGATGGTCTTCTCCACAACCGCCATCATCGACGCGAACGGCGGATCGAAGCGTGCAACGCGTCACGGACACAGGCTGGTGGGAGCAGTATTGTGCTATGGGAAACATTCTCCGGCGCTTGCATGGGACCTGTGGTAGTAATCGAGGCACGCTGACAGCTGCTAACCAACTGCATCCTTTCATGCATGAAGTCTTCCGCGATGGCGATTCCATCTTTGAGCAGTATAATAGTCCGAGTCTGGGAACCAGAACCGTGCTACAGTGGTTTGAGGAGCATTATAGCGAACTCACGTTGATGTCTCGGGGACCAAATTTGCCTGATGTAAAACCTATGGAACCCATCTGGTCGCTATCGGGCGCCATCACCGCGTACCCAAATCAGGGCCCGTTGTTTACGCGAATTACATGCCCTGTGCTTAGACATCTAATACCACATACCTCCGCATGCCTACAAAAAAAATTGTCGGATCCCTGATACGCAGAATCAGCACTGTATTTCGTTCCAAAGATGGGCAAACACGCTATTAAGCAGGTGGTCATAATGTTACGGCTCATCAATGTATAAGATACGAACCACTCGCGTCTTGGCTGATTCTGAGTGCACCAGAATGACACTTTTGTATAGTGTGAGTGCGTGCTGCAAATTCCAGTAAGATATAATCTCTAGTTGAGTAACTTCTTATCATTTGGCCAAACTGTTTGAATATACTCTTTGATCTGAGACAAAACAGGATCTTTCGGCACAAGTTTTCCATTAATTTGGAATTAACTGGGAAATTTTTCAGTGTGTCTTGACTTTTGATATCCATTATAAACATGCATCAGCTGATGAGTCACAGTTTTTTTCCTGTCCAGATGTCAAACGGGAAAGCAAACGTGGAGCTTTCCATGTAGGAACAACATTGTTCGGTCCAAAGATAGCCGCTTAAGGTTTATAGTTTGTGAAGCGGATAAATTTACCTCGGAAAAGGCAATCGTGACATTTCTTCTGAGTGAAATTTATTTGTGCTATTGTCAGAGTCCTTGAGGCGAACGCAGTTGGTCATTCAAAACCATGATGTCGATACGACAGAACGGCTCCTATGTCATAGTCTGAAGCATCTCCAGCAATTGTGACAATTTTGCTTGGATCATATGTCGTAAGACGTTCAGCGTCAAGCAAATATTGATTTAATTTTGTAAATTTCACGTTGCATTTCACTGTTCCAGTTGCATTTGGTGCCTTTACGTAACAGCTTCTGCCGTGGTTTACTAACAGAACTGTATGAGGAAAAAATTTCCTATATAATTTATTTGTCCTGCTTGATGTCCTTGGTAGTAGGAAGCTTTTTAATGGCGTCAGTATACTGCGTCATCGGCTTGATACAGTGTGCAGATAGTATGTGCCCTAAGTATTGCACTTTGCGTTAAACAAGGCGTCTTCGTTGCATTTCAGATTTGCCGCTTGTAGAATTTTGAAAACAGATACCAAATTCTGTAACAGATCCTGTGGAGCTGTGACAGACAGTTACGTCGTCAAGATAGTCCAGAGCATTCCAAATTAATTGTTCTAAATAGCGCTGAAACAAACATGGTCCCCTAGTTATTCCGAAGGTTTAGTAACGTTAGAGATCAAATGGAGAATCTATCACCATAACCTCTGTGTGTCTTGGTCCACAAGGATTTGCAAACATTTTTCTTTAAGATCCAGTTTGGCAACGCACACACTCACAGCTAATTTTGAAATCAGTTCTTACGGCTTGGAACATGATACGACTCAACAAAAGATTGAGAATTAACTGTCGATTTGCAATCTACGTAGACGCGTAGTGAGCCATGCAGTTTCCATGCAACTACGATTGGCGTTGCCCGTTGGCTACTGGTTAATGCTTGGATTACCTAATTTTGTTGAAGGTGGATGGGTAAGGTTTCAATGCAAAGAAAAATATTGCGTGCTTTGCAAAATTTCGGCACCGCATGCGGTTTCAGCGTAATGTGTGCCTTGCAAACTTTGATACTGCTTGTTGCTTCAGAAAAAAAAAAATCATCACGTTTTTGCAACATCTGCCTTAAGTTTCCATTCAGAGTATCAGTTCGAAATTGATATGCTTATTCGTGAATGGTGAAGCCCAAAGCATTGAAGATATCCAGTCCTAGTAAACTCGTTGCCCTATTTGAATTTACTACTACTAATGTAGACTGTTTAGAAAATTGCTTATACATAACACCTGTTGAAAACTGTCCTTTTACTAGAATCTTCTGATTGCTCTAAATGAATAGCGAATTTTGTAAGTCTGTTAACTTCAGAATTTCTGTCTTTCAGTATGCCTCCATATTAATGATTGAAACTGATGACTATGTGTCTATTTGAAAACTGATTGACAGTTAGTTAACTCGAAGAGTTACAAATAATGATTTGTTATTGCTAGGAAACATTGCATTCATGTAATGTTTCGTCTGTGAAAGTTTTTGAATTTTGCACATGCTCGTAATGAACATTACTTGACCTTCTGTTATTAACCACTGGAGTTCATTTGAGAGTCTGCCTGTTCTGTCTGCCGTGCTTCATTCTGTACACCTCATACCTATGTGCCGTCTTTTTAGAATAATTACAAGTGCGTTGCAATAGAAACAATAGTCTCTTTGGTAGTTTACGTCGCAGAGTGAACAAAGTCGTAATTTATTATTTCTGTGTTTGTTGCTGACTGTTTCAGTAGAGTAGTGTGAGTACCACGTGTTTTCCAGGTCTGGCCCTGCTGTTTGCCTTGCCATGCTGGCTGTTAATGCGTAATGAATAAGTCAGCATCGTCACACTGTATTGTTCCCGCAGAGACATGGGTACGATCGTACGCCCAAGTCAACGGCAGACACATTTACAAGATCGGTTTGTTAGACTAACCAGATCCTTCTTTAAGTTATTATCAGGAGAGTGCATGATAAGCACACCGTGAATTGTGAGTCTGCTTAAGATTTCTTACACTGATCATTTTCACAATGAAATTTACATTCCTGAGTCAGGACCTGTAACTGAGCAATCCACTCTTTATACCTTTGATAAGACTTCTTGAAACACTGAAAAGTATACTGTATATGCCTGGTAACAGCAATACGAACTTGTGAGCCAAAATACATTGAGGTGACAAAAGTCATGGGCTACCTTCTAATATCGTTAAGGACCTCTTTTTGCCCGGAGTAGTACAGCAGCTCGACATAGCATAGAATCAATAAGTCGTTAGCTATCCCCTGCAGAAATACTGATTCATGCGGCCAATATAGCCGTCCATTATTACCAAAGAGTTGCTGATGCATGATTTTGTGCACAAACTGACCCGATTACTATCCATAAATGTTCGATGGGATCCATGTCGAGCGACCTGGGAGGCCAAATCATTCGGTCGAATTGTCCGGAATGTCCTTCAAATCAATCGTGAGCAATTATGGCCCAGTGACATGAAGCATTTTCATCCTTAGAATTCCAGTGTTCTCCATGTAGCCGAACGTAACTACTTCCAGCCACTGATCGGTTACAGCGGACCAGAGCACCCAGTCTATTCCACGTAAACACAGCCCACTTCCTTATGGAGCCACCATCAGCATGCACGGTGCCTTTGTTGACAACTTCGGTCCACGGCTTTGCGGGCTCTGTGTCACCCTCGAACTCTACCATGCGGGCTCTCAACAATAATAAGGAAAGATGAAATGGCACTCAACCACGTTCCCTCAGACTCAAGAGTTGCAATATTAAAAGTTTTGGCTGGTTTCGTTGTCTAGGGCTGGGATACGTAGTTCCCGTATTACAAGCCAAATACTGCTGAGTCTACAGTATACAGTATGAATAGACACATGAATCGAATACTCGAAGGTTCTTATCACGCGGCAATTGCGAATTTTGAACTTAATACAGACATTTATAAATGAAAGATTGCAATTAAATAAAACCTGCAGGTTCTATCTTAACGACTTTAAATGATGAGTACGATAGTTGAAGTACTTTTGAGAATGCGGTATATTTCTGGAAAACACTAATTGGTGTCGATGGTCCAGCAATTAAATAAAATATAAGCTGAATAACAGGGAAACAATAGATTCCAACTGCACGTAATTAATTGTGAACAACAACATAACTCGCGAGATATTCGCTTCTAAACACACACTTCGTCTTCACTGCAGAAGCCACGGAAATCACACAAGAGCACAGGTCGGCACTCCGAAATATTTCTATCCTCCGCGACCACGCGCAAACTGCTCCACTGCCCAAGTCTTTCCGCCGACTGTGCGTCCGTCGCGCTGTACTGTCCGCGTCTAGCACTCACCTCCGTGTCCTGTGCCGTACCGTCCAGAACTGCCCCGTGTCCTCTCTCGAAACGGTGCTCTTTTCCCACTTCCATCCAGTCTCCACATTCACGAGCGCTGTGATTGGCTAGAGCGCTCGCGCCATGTCTTCAAACCAATGCACACTCACAACATAATGAAACATATACGAAAAACTGGAATTACATTTAAATACTTGAAATTAAATAAATATTCCTACGGCTGGACCATAAACACGCTCTAAGACACATTATTAAATACATAAATAAATTAAATAAACATATATCAAAAGAAAAGAAGCAAAAGGTAGGCCAGGAGCCTAATGTCTCTGTGCTTTCTAAAACACAGTAAATAATTGACCAGTTTCTTCATGAATAGCATGTATCGGATATTAACAAAGACAAAGATGAATCAATATATTTATAAGTATGCTGCTACCGTTTTTTCGTGTAACTGTAAAGTACTTACGGCCTGACGCGATCGATAGTAATCGGCCACTTTGACCTCCAATAACTCATATACTATTTAAGTTACATGCTTGTAATTCATACCGATTTAGGTTTACACTAATAGCTTTCTAAATACATGGCGATCGACAAAATCGGATGAAGCGTTTACATTTTGGAAATTCGTTGCTGGGTGTTTCTTGTACAATTTATCGTCAGACACTAAACTTTAAACTAATAAAGCCATTGAAAATCTCATTACACCATCAGAATCGTCGTGCAAATAATAGTAATGTACATGTTTCTTTTTGAGGTATCATGATTCATCTGGCTACTATTAATTTGTATTCTAACTGTGAAGTGTCTGCCATTAAGGTTTCACAAAGTCCGCCATCTTTGGCACTCCCGGCATAGTCATCTCCTTCATCGACACAAAGCACCGTTCTCGTCACAGCAGAATTCCCAGCAACGCGGCTGGACCGTGCGCTGGGGCTACCCTCTCGTCCGGCTAACGTTCGCCACCACGTGTTTGCTGCCGGGCACCGGCTTTGACGAACGTCCTGTGCGGCCGCCCCAATTCCGAACATATAAGATTTCCAGGACGCCACAACTCGCCCGTTGCCTCACAACCATCACCTCTTACCAAGTGAAATGGAGAATCATCTGACAAAGCCGTGGTTTTCCAGTCCTCTAGGGTCCTATTGCTATAGCCATGAGCCCAGGAGAGGCGCTGCAGGGACGTCGTGCTGTTACCAAAGGCAGGCGCGTCGGCCGTCTGCTGCCATAGCCCATTAGTCCAACATTTCGCCGCACTGTCCTTACGGACACGTTTTTCGAACGTCCCACATTGCTTTGTGCAGTTATTTCTGGCAGTGTTACTTGTCTGTTAGCACCGACAACACTACGCAAAAGCCACTGTCATCGGTCGTTACGCGAAGGCCGTCGCCATTGCATTGTCCTTGGTGAGAGGTAACGCCTAAAGGGTGGTATTCTCTGCACACCCTTGACACTGTGGATCTCGGAATATTGATTCGCTAACGATGGAAAAGCTAGTAGAAGCCGACCTCGGGGAAGATCAGTTTGGATTCCGTAGAAATACTGGTACACGTGAGGCAATACTGACCTTACGACTTATCTTACAAGGGAACCTCCCCATCGCACCCCCCTCAGATTTAGTTATAAATTGACACAGTGGATAGGCCTTGAAAAACTGAACACAGATCAATCGAGAAAACAGGAAGAAGTTGTGTGGAACTATGAAAAAATAAGCAAAAATATACAAACTGAGTAGTCCATGTGCAAGATAGGCAACATAAAGGAGAATATTAGCCGATGAGCGCCGTGGTCTCGTGGTTAGAGTGAGCAACTGCGGAACGAAAGGTCCTTGGTTCGAATCCTCCCTCGAGTGAAAATTTTACTTTCTTTATTTTCGCAAAGTTACGATCTGTCCGTTCATTCATTGACGTCTCTGTTCACTGTAATAAGTTTAGTGTCTGTGTTTTGCGACCGCACCGCAAAACCGTGCGATTAGTAGACGAAAGGACGTTTCTCTCCAATAGGAACCGAAAACATTTGATCGCAAAGTCATAGGTCAACCGATTCCTCCACAGGAAAACACGTCTGATATATTCTTTACGACACTGGTGACGGTATGTGCGTCACATGACAGGAATATGTTGTCGACCCACCTAACTTGCACACTTGGCGAATGGGTAAAAAGATTCTTCTACCTTGCCCGATTTAGGTTTTCTTGTGGATGTGATAATCACTCCAAAAAAAGTGATGAAAACATAAGAGTTTGTCACATAAACTGCATCAAATGAATGCAACAGTTTCAGAGTCGCACAGTTTTCCCTGTGCTCTGTCAAAACATATGTTTTTTACGTTTTCAAATGTTTCCGTGCGTAGACCGTCAAATTCTGTATATGTCCAAGCAAATCTGAACATGTCCTGGAATTTTGGAGAGCGAAGTTGATTATGTGTGAGTGCCTGACCTTTGATAATTATCTGAAAATAAAAAATTAAAATTTTCACCCGAGAGAAGATTTGAACCAAGGACCTGTCGTTCCACAGCTGCTCACGCTAACCACGGGACCACGGCGCTCGTAAGCCAACGCTCTCCTGGATGTTGCCTACCCTGCGCATGGACTACTCAGTTTGTATATTTTGCTTATTTTTTTCATAGTTCCACACAACTTCTTCCTGTTTTCTCGATTGATCTGTGTTCAGTTTTTCAAGGCCTATCCCTGTGCCAACTTATAACTAAATCTGAGGGGGGTGCGATGGGGAGGTTCCCTTGTTAGAAGAAAGATTAAGGAAAGGCAAACCTACGTTTCTAGCATTTGTAGACTTAGTGAAAGCTTTTGACAATGTTGACTGGAATACTCTCTTTCAAATTCTAAAGGTGGCAGGGGTAAAATACAGGGAGCGAAAGTCTATTTGCATTTTGTACAGAAACCAGATGGCAGTTATAAGAGTCGAGGGACATGAAAGGGAAGCAGTGGTTGGGAAGGGAGTACGACAGGGTTGTAGCCTCTCCCCGATGTTATTCAACCTTATATTGAGCAAGCAGTAAAGGAAACAAAAGAAAAATTCGGAGTAGGTATTAAAATCCATGGAGAAGAAATAATAACTTTGAGGTTCGCCGATGACATTGTAATTCTGTCAGAGACAGCAAAGGACTTGGAAGAGCAGTTGAACGGAATGGATGGTGTCTTGAAGGGAGGATATAAGATGAACATCAACAAAAGCAAAACGAGGATAATGGAATGTAGTCGAATTAAGTCGGGTGATGTTGAGGGTATTAGATTAGGAAATGAGACACTTAAAGTAGTAAAGGAGTTTTGCTATTTGGGGAGCAAAATAACTGATGATGGTCGAAGTAGAGAGGATATAAAATGTAGACTGGCAATTGCAAGGAAAGCGTTTATGAAGAAGAGAAATTTGTTAACATCGAGTATAGATTTAAGTGTCAGGAAGTCGTTTCTGAAAGTATTTGTATGGAGTGTAGCCGTGTATGGAAGTGAAACATGGACGGTAAATAGTTTGGACAAGAAGAGAATAGAAGCTTTCGAAATGTGGTGCTACAGAAGAATGCTGAAGATTAGATGGGTAGATCACATAACTAATGAGGAGGTACTGAGTAGGATTGGGGAGAAGAGGAGTTTGTGGCACAACTTGACCAGAAGAAGGGATCGGTTGGTAGGACATGTTCTGAGGCATCAAGGGATCACCAATTTAGTATTGGAGGGAAGCGTGGAGGGTAAAAATCGTAGGGGGAGACCAAGAGATGAATACACTAAGCAGATTCAGAAGGATGTAGGTTGCAGTAGGTACTGGGAGATGAAGAAGCTTGCACAGGATAGAGTAGCATGGAGAGCTGCATCAAACCAGTCTCAGGACTGAAGACCACAACAACAACAACGATTTCCGAAATGGAATGCCCCATGAGCCTAGCTCCAACTACGATTCCGCGTACAAAATCTGTTAGTTCCAGTCGTGCAGACATAATCAGGTCGAAAACCTTTTCACGTGATATCACCTGAGTACGAATGCTAACTCCGCTAATGCACTGCTCTTTCCTATCTTGTGCGTGCTCTACTACCGTCACCTATACATGTGCATATTGCTACCCAATGAATTTTGTCAACTGCCGGCCGCGGTGGTCTCGCGGTTCTAGGCGCGCAGTCCGGAACCGCGCGACTGCTACGGTCGCAGGTTCGAATCCTGCCTCGGGCATGGCTGTGTGTGATGTCCTTAGGTTAGTTAGGTTTAACTAGTTCTAAGTTCTAGGGGACTGATGACCTAAGATATTAAGTCCCATAGGGCTCAGAGCCATTTGAACCACTTTTTGAACTTTTGTCACCTCACTGTATTTCATAAGCATTTCTGTAATGCCAATACAACGTAGGAGAGAATCGCATGTTCACAAGCAGGTGGAAATTTCTGAAGAAGCTGAAATACAGTGGGGCTTAAATATGATAATAAAATGATTTTACACTACTGGCCATTAAAACTGATACACCACGAATATGACGTGCTACAGACGCGATATTTAACCGACAGGAAGAAGATACTGTGATAGGCAAATGATTAGCTTTTCAGGGCATTTACACAAGGTTAGCGCCGGTGGCGACACCTACAACGTGCTGCCATGAGGAAAGTTTCCAACCGATTCCTCATACACAAACATCAGTTGACCGGCGTTGCCTGGTGAAACGTTGTTGTGATGCCTCGTGTAAGGAGGAGGAATGCGTACTATCACGTTTCCGACTTTGATAAAGGTCGGATTGTAGCCTATCGCGATTGCGGTTTATCGTATCACGACATTGCTGCTCGCGTTGGTCGAGATCCAATGACTGTTAGCAGAATATGGAATCGGTGGGTTCAGGAGGGAAATACGGAACGCCGTACTGGATCCCAACAGCCTCGTATCACTAGCAGTCGAGATGACAGGCATCTTATCCGCATGGCTGTAACGGATCCTGCAGCCACGTCTCGCTCCCCGAGTCAACAGATGGGGACATTTGCAAGGCAACAAACATCTGCACGAGCAGTTCGACGACGTTTGCAGCAGCATGGACTATCAGCTCGGAGACCATGGCTGCGGTTACCCTTGACGCTGCATCACAGACTGGAGCGCCTGCGATGGTGTACTCAACGACGAACCTGGGTGCACGAATGGAAAAACGTCATTTTTTCGGATGAATCCAAGTTATGTTTACAGCATCATGATGGTCGCATCCGTGTTTGGTGACATCGTGTTGTACGCACATTGGAAGCGAGTATTCGTTATCGCCATATTGGCGTATCACCCGGTGTGATGGTATGGGGTGCCGTTGGTTACACGTCTCGGTCACCTCTTGTTCGCACTGACGGCACTTTGAACAGTGAACGTTACATTTCAGATGTGTTACGGCCCGTGGCTCTAGTCTTCATTCGATCCCTGCGAAACCCTACATTTCAGCAGGATAATGCACGACCGCATGTTGCAAGTCCTCTACGGGACTTTCTGGATACAGAAAATGTTCGACTGCTGCCCTGGCCAGTACATTCTCCAGATCTCTCACCAATTGAAAACGTCTGGTCAATGGTGGCCGAGCAACTGGCTCGTCACAATGCGCCAGTCACTACCCTTGATGAACTGTGGTATCGTGTTGAAGCTGCATGGGCAGCTGTACCTGTACACGTCATCCAAGCTCTGTTTGACTCAATGCCCAGGTGTATTAAGGCCGTTATTACGGCCAGAGGTGGTTGTTCTGGGTACTGATTTCTCAGGATCTATGCACTCAAATTGCGAGAAAATGTAATCACATGTCAGTTCTAGTATAATATATTTGTCCAATGAATACCCGTTTATCATCTGCATTTCTTCTTAGTGTAGCAATTTTAATGGCCAGTAGTGTAGTTCCGCATCCCATGACGTCTGAGTAGTAGCATAGTGCAGCCGCTGTGTCGGAGTTCCGGTTTAAAACAATAGCCAGTACTAGGAACGTTTTTGATTAACCACAGAAGTTGTACCACTTTTTAGAATTTTTTTGAGTTTTTAAATTTCTTTGGTAACTGTATTTCACGTGCATCTGCGCTGGGCAGCCTGAGTGGCTATAAACGCTAGTGTCATTTTCTGATGTTGTAAACCTAAAAGCCGTAGAACAGCTTGTAGAATGAGTTGTGTTTTTAAATGGTTCAAATGGCTCTAAGCACAATGGGATTTAACATCTAAGGTCATCAGTCCACTAGACTTAGAACTACTTAAACCTAACTAGCCTAAGGACATCACACACATCCATTCCCGAGGCAGGATTCGAACCTGCAACCGCAGCAGCATCATGGTTCCGGGCTGAAGCGCCTAGAACCGCTCGGTCACAAAGGCCGGCTACAGTCGCTGGATATAATTTTTGCACGAATCCTTAGTGGTTAGTATACTTTACCCTCATTCCGGAGGATGACAGTTCGAACCGGCGTCCGGCTATCCTGATTTACGTTTTCCGGAATTTCCTTAAATCGCTTCAGGCAAATGCTGGGATAGTTTCTTTGACAGGGCAAGGCTGACTTCCTTCCCCATCCTTCCATCATCCGATGAAACCGGTAACCTCGCTATTTGGTCCCTCCCGCAAAATCAACCAATCAACCAACCAACTAGCAGCGAATCCTGGTCCCTAGATGACACGACGACGTGAATTTGCTGCCAACCTCACGTGCCCCACTCGGCTAGACACGCAGAACTCGCCGTTGCGGAGAGACATTGCGGATGCACTGTAGCTTCAGCAAGTTAGTGGAAACGAATTCTCCTATCTTGCTGAAAGTACCTACAGAACTTTCCAGTTGCTACAAGCTTTTCTCAAACTTCCAGAAGTTTTGTGACTTCACTGTCAATAGGAAAATGTCAGTATCGATACGGAGACTCTCGCGAAGACAGAGGGACCGAAGCATATGTGGCCGGCCGGTGTGGCCGAGCGGTTCTAGGTGCTTCAGTCCGGAACCGCGCGACTGCTACGGTCGCAGGTTCGAATCCTGCCTCGGGCATGAATGTGTGTGATGTCCTTAGGTTAGTTAGGTTTAAGTAGTTCTAAGTTCTAGGGGACTGATGACCTGAGATGTTATGTCCCATAGTGCTCAGAGCCATTTGAACCATTTTCGAAACATATGTGCCTTGGGAAGCCGTAGCCATACACAACTGGCCGCCGTCAGGCAAAGAATGGCGAAATGAATTTACCAATTACTTTGTTTTCCAGAAAGAGAAGTGCAATGACAGTAAAGAAGTCTTTAAATTTTAACTGATTTTTGTTCTTAGCGTAACCAGAAATGCATTACGTTTGTAATAAATACTGTTTTCAAAAATCGAAGAGTGTTTAAAAGGCGATGTCTTGGTGATGTAGCTTAAAATATTTTTGTATCCTCTTTTTCGAATATTTTGCCGTGCAATATACATGAGATTAACGAAACCTGAATATAACATTCTTGGAAAAATTTTAATCTGACGAAAGTCGTCTGATTTTAGTTCATTCAATAGCGTTTGTTGAAATATTAAACACCAGGAGTGTTGAGTATGTAATGCAATACTTCTTTCTGAGAAAAAATTATGAATTGCTGTAATTATTTGCTTTATTTCCTTAAAGCAGCGATCCACAAAGTCAGGTTGTAGCTTCTCAGTCTCTGCTTCATTATACACACACACTAATTAGGTATGTATCCCCGTCTGACTGGCTATAACTGAATGAAAATTATTTTGGGCACATTATTGTTTTATTTGTATTAATTGAATTGTGTGGTGGAAAGAACTGGTAGTTGGTTCACCCTTCTCTAGATAGCAGCGCGTTGTGGAATGGAATTGGTTCTATTTTGCATCACATACTACATTTATTCCATCACAATATGCAACAGAGAACGAGATGTCTGAAAAATGGTAGCTGATTCCCAATTGCCTAACTCCGTCCAGTTATTAAGCTGCAAATGACGTGCCCGCATCTCGTGGTCGTGCGGTAGCGTTCTCGCTTCCCACGCCCGGTTTCCCGGGTTCGATTCCCGGCGGGGTCAGGGATTTTCTCTGCCTCGTGATGGCTGGGTGTTGTATGCTGTCCTTAGGTTAGTTAGGTTTAAGTAGTTCTAAGTTCTAGGGGACTGATGACCATAGATGTTAAGTCCCATAGTGCTCAGAGCCATTTGAACCATTTTTTTTGCAAATGACGTAAATACTGATACAATGTTGTCGTCAGTCAGCAGCAGAAATATCTTGACTTACGCCAGTTGCACACTGCATAATTACACTACTGGCCATTAAAATTGCTACACCAAGAAGAAATTCCTCGACTTGCGCCATAGGGTGGTGGGGTTTCGGGTTCCGCTGGATAGGTCAGGAGTCCACTACACGCAGCAAGCGGCTACACGGGTAGCAGGGGTTGTGTGGCGTGGACTCGGCGGTTTTTTAGGTTAGATGACCTCGGGCAAGTACAGAAAAGGCAGCAGCCTCAAAGGGTGCGGGGCAAAGTGAGGACATGCGGGGGCCAAGCAGCAATCGGTATTGTAATTGTAAACTGTCGAAGGAGCATTGGTAAAGTACCGGAACTTCAAGCGCTGATAGAAAGCACCGAAGCTGAAATCGTTACAGGTACAGAAAGCTGGCTGAAGCCAGAGATAAATTCTGCCGAAATTTTTACAAAGGCACAGACGGTGTTTAGAAAGGATAGATGGCATGCAACCGGTGGTGGCGTGTTTGTCGCTGTTAGTAGTAGTTTATCCTGTAGTGAAGTAGAAGTGGATAGTTCCTGTGAATTATTATGGGTGGAGGTTACACTCAACAACCGAGCTGGGTTAATAGTTGGCTCCTTTTACCGACCTCCCGACTCAGCAGCATTAGTGGCAGAACAACTGAGAGAAAATTTGGAATACATTTCACATAAATTTTCTCAGCACGTTATAGTCTTAGGTGGAGATTTCAATTTACCATATATAGACTGGGACACTCAGATGTTTAGGACGGGTGGTAGGGACAGAGCATCGAGTGACATTATACTGAGTGCACTATCCGAAAATTACCTCGAGCAATTAAACAGAGAACCGACTCGTGGAGATAACAAACAGACCGAATTTTTGACTCTGTAAGTGCAGAACAGGGAATCAGTGATCATAAGGCCGTTGCAGCATCCCTGAATATTGAAGTTAATAGGAATATAAAAAAAGGGAGGAAGGTTTATCTGTTCAGCAAGAGTAATAGAAGGCAGATTTCAGACTACCTAACAGATCAAAACGAAAATTTCTGTTCCGACACTGACAATGTTGAGTGTTTATGGAAAAAGTTCAAGGCAATCGTAAAATGCGTTTTAGACAGGTAAGTGCCAAGTAAAACTGTGAGGGATGGGAAAAACCCAACGTGGTTCAACAACAAAGTTAGGAAACTACTGCGAAAGCAAAGAGAGCTTCACTCCAAGTGTAAACGCAGCCAAAACCTCTCAGACAAACAGAAGCTAAACGATGTCAAAGTTAGCGTAAGGAGGGCTATGCGTTAAGCGTTCAGTGAATTCGAAAGTAAAATTCTATGTACCGACTTGACAGAAAATCCTAGGAAGTTCTGGTCTTACGTTAAATCAGTAAGTGGCTCGAAACAGTATATCCAGACACTCCGGGATGATGATGGCATTGAAACAGGGGATGACACGCGTGAAGCTGAAATACTAAACACCTTTTTCCAAAGCTGTTTCACAGAGGAAGGCCGTACTGCAGTTCCTTCTCTAAATCCTCGCACAAACGAAAAAATGGCTGACATCGAAATAAGTGTCCAAGGAATAGAAAAGCAACTGGAATCACTCAACAGAGGAAAGTCCACTGGACCTGACGGGATACCAGTTCGATTCTACACAGAGTACGCGAAAGAACTTGCCCCCTTCTAACAGCCGTGTACCGCAAGTCTCTAGAGGAACGGAAGGCTCCAAATGATTGGAAAAGAGCACAGGTAGTCCCAGTCTTCAAGAAGGGTCGTCGAGCGGATGCGCAAAACTATAGACCTATATCTCTGACGTCGATCTGTTGTAGAATTTTAGAACACGTTTTTTGCTCGCATATCATGTCGTTTTTGGAAACCCAGAATCTACTCTGTAGGAATCAACATGGATTCCGGAAACAGCGATCGTGTGAGACCAAACTCGCTTTATTTGTTCATGAGACCCAGAAAATTTTAGATACAGGCTCCCAGGTAGATGCTATTTTCCTTGACTTCCGGAAGGCGTTCGATACAGTTCCGCACTGTCGCCTGATGAACAAGGTAAGAGCCTACGGAATATCAGACCAGCTGTGTGGCTGGATTGAAGAGTTTTTAACAAACAGAACACAGCATGTTGTTATCAATGGAGAGACGTCTACAGACGTTAAAGTAATCTCTGGCGTGCCACAGGGGAGTGTTATGGGACCATTGCTTTTCACAATATATATATAAATGACCTAGTAGATAGTGTCGGAAGTTCCATGCGGCTTTTCGCGGATGATGCTGTAGTATACAGAGAAGTTGCAGCATTAGAAAATTGTAGCGAAATGCAGGAAGATCTGCAGCGGATAGGCACTTGGTGCAGGGAGTGGCAACTGACCCTCAACATAGACAAATGTAATGTATTGCGAATACATAGAAATAAGGATCCTTTATTGTATGATTATATGATAGCGGAGCAAACACTGGTAGCAGTTACTTCTGTAAAATATCTGGGAGTATGCGTGCGGAACGATTTGAAGTGGAATGATCATATAAAATTAATTGTTGGTAAGGCGGGTACCAGGTTGAGATTCATTGGAAGAATCCTTAGAAAATGTAGTCCATCAACAAAGGAGGTGGCTTACAAAACACTCGTTCGACCTACACTTGAGTATTGCTCATCAGTGTGGGATCTGTACCAGATCGGGTTGACGGAGAAGATCCAAAGAAGTGCGGCGCGTTTCGTCACAGGGTTATTTGGTAACCGTGATAGCGTTACGGAGATGTTTAGCAAACTCAAGTGGCAGAATCTGCAAGAGAGGCGCTCTGCATCGCGGTGTAGCTTGCTCGCCAGGTTTCGAGAGGGTGCGTTTCTGGACGAGGTATCGAATATATTGCTTCCCCCTACTTATACCTCCCGAGGAGATCACGAATGTCAAATTAGAGAGATTCGAGCGCGCACGGAGGCTTTCAGACAGTTCTTCTCGCGAACCATACGCGACTGGAAGAGAAAAGGGAGGTAATGACAGTGGCACGTAAAGTGCCCTCCGCCACACACGGTTGGGTGGCTTGCGGAGTATAAATGTAGATGTAGATGTAGAAATGCAGATGATAAACGGGTATTCATTGAACGAATATATTATACTTGAACTGACATGTGATTAAATTTTCACGCAATTTGGGTGCATAGATCCTGAGAACAACCACCTCTGGCCGTAATAACGGCCTTGATACGCATGAGCATTGACTCAAATAGAGCTTGGATGGCGCGTACAGGTACAGCTGCCCATACAGCTTCAACACGATATCACAGTTCATCAAGAGTAGTGACTGGCGTACTGTGACGAGCCGGTTTCTCGGCCACCAATGACCAGACGTTTCCAGTTGGTGAGAGATCTGGAGAATGTGCTGGCCAGGGCAGCAGTCGAACATTGTCTGCATCCAGAAAGGCCCGTACACAACCTGCAACATGCGGTCGTGCATTATCCTGATGAAATGTAGGGTTTCGCGGGGATCGAATGAAGGGTAGAGCCACGGGTCGTAACACATCTGAAATGTAACGTCCACTGTTCAAAGTGCCGTCAGTGCGAACAAGAGGTGAGCGAGACGTGTAACCAATGGCACCCCATACCAAAACGCCGGGTGATACGCCAGTATGGCGATGACGAATACACGCTTCCAATGTGCGTTCACCGCGATGTCGCCAAACACGGATGCGACCATCATGATGCTGTAAACAGAACCTGGATTAATGCGAAAAAATGACGTTTTGCCATTCGTGCACCCAGATTCGTCGTTGAGTACACCATCGCAGGCGCTCCTGTCTGTGATGCAGCGTCATGGGTAACCGCAGCCATAGTCCCCGGGCTGATAGTCCATGCTGCTGCAAACGTCGTCGAACTGCTCGTGCAGATGGTTGTTGCCTTGCAAACGTCCCTAGCTGTTGACTCAGGGATCGAGACGTGGCTGTACGATCGATTGCTAGTGGTACGAGGCCTTTGAGATCCAGCACGGCGTTCCGTGTTACCCTCCTGAACCCATCGATTCCATATTCTGCTAACAATCATAGGATCTCGACCAACGCGAGCAGCCATGTCGCGATACGATAAACCGCAGTCGCGATAGGCTACAATCCGACCTTCATCAAAGTCGGAAACGTGATGGTACGCATTTTTCCTCCTTACACGAGGCATCACAACAACGTTTCACCAGGCAACGCCGGTGAACTGCTGTTTGTGTATGAGAAATCGGTTGGAAACTTCCCTCGTGTCAGCACGTTGTAGGTGTCGCCACCGGCGCCAACCTTGTGTGAATGCTCTGAAAAGCTAATCATTTGCATATCACAGCATCTTCTTCCTGTCGGTTAAATTTCGCGTCTGTAGCACGTCATCTTCGTGGTGTAGCAATTTTAATGGCCAGTAGTGTATATCAGAAGATTAAAGAAAAGTATTTCCGAAGCATTCGGATTACAAGCACGTGCTTTAATTCTTAATTTAATCCACTTATAAATCGGAGCGCCTGATCTGCTGTGAGCTTATTTTTTTCTGTGGCCCAGTGAGACCTTGGGTCACACACTGGTTGCAGTCGGGCGGCACCTGGCGCCGTGGAGGACGGCATCCCATGCGTCCACCAGATTTGTGTGCCTGAAAGATAAGGGCATCGCGACCCGACTTCCTGTGTCTCTCCCAGTTCATTATCCGCGCGTAACACATTAAGCCCCTCGCGCGGTATGAGCAACGATGCGGCGGCGCTTCTGCTAGCGCCGCAGCGGGCGCAGAGGGAATTATAAATGCCGCACATAGCTGCCTTAAACGCTCCTGCCAAGTGGGAGACCATCATCTCCCCGAAAGTCCCTCTCTAAACCTCGCTCATCCGGCCATTTCATTACCGCTGCAAATGCCTTTTACCTCGCCGCTCTCCGTTCGTGAATGGTATTACGTTGCTAATGCTCTTTCTTGGCGGTTGGTAACATTGTTCGGCCAAAATGCGACCCATTACTCACACCTCTTGGTATTGCATTCGCTTTCACACGAGATGCACGAGGAGAGAGGGGGTAGGCATTATTTAAGATACATTTTACAGCGTTTTTGCTGAGATTATCTACGTAAATTCCCAACTGGCAACTACTGCAACCTGCAAAATTAATTTATAATAATTCTGCGTCCCATGGAGCGATACTAAACGTTAATCTTGATCATGAGACCCTTGAAGAGGTAAGTAAATTTTACATTCTTGGAAGTGGAATGCATAAAAAGGAAGATGCATAAGAGGTATTGTAGTTATAATTACGCAAGCCAAAATCTTTCTATAAAAGTAAACAGCTACGTGCAAGCAGGAACATAAACCTTGTAGCAGTATAAATAAAAATGCCGTCAGTCACAATTATTACATTACACGATGCATTTTGGACACTGTGGATCCATCATCAAGTGCAAATATTCTTAATACACAATTTACTTCTGCCTTTGAGTGAGGCGAAATGTATGTCACGAACAATCAAATGGACAACCGAAGTTGGTTTGATACTTTCTGTTCGTGTAAACAAATGTGCGCCTTGAGTGACTTGACATGCCGTAAAAGAAATGGTAAATCAACAGCGGCTAGCCTTAAGAGATTAAAAATGCATTGATTGACTGTTCATTCGGTTCTTTATAGAATATTTTATAGATTATTAATGAGTGTTGCGCGATCATGAGGTACAAAGATAAGTATGTGGTTCAGTGAAATTCTGCTGGAACAAAGATTTTAAACCAGTGCATCTACAGGGTACCTCCATTTCCAGAGACGAAAATGTTAGTGTTAGAATTAGGAATAAATCAAGAGGGATTATTTCACTGTAAATGTTAGTTAAATAATCTTACATCGCAATTACACTGAAATAATCCCTACTGCTTTATTCGTAATTCTAACATTAACATTTTCGTCTCTGGAAATGGGGATGCTTTGTAGAATCAGTAATTTAAAAACTTCCATCCAACAAAATTTCACTTCACCTCATACTTATCTTTGTACCATATGAAGCAGCCGAGAACCGGCTTGTGTAACAATTAACAACTATTGTAGAATATTGCACCTTTGTTGCGTGTGTTTCAGTCATAATTAAAAATGTTTATCCTCTATTGATCGTAATATACATTTCACTTCAGTCAGTACCAGAAGTAAATTATGTATTAAGACGATTTGCACCTGATAAAGAACCCACAGGGCCCGAAACGCATCGTGTAATTTAATAAAATACGAAAAAGTTGTATTTGTAGGTATTCTTATTGTGTATTGAATACGATCAAATTCACAGTTGCAAAATATGGATAAAATAAAAACAGAACTTGAGATTCACGAAAAGATTCAGAAAAATCTCTGCTTGTTCCCTATCGGTGTGAAACATGGCCGATGTGGAAGACAAAAACTAAACGACAGGAAGCGTCTGAAATGTAGTAAACTTTTGAAGATCCAAAGCGAGTCACAGAAAAAAAATGCCTAATCAAGCACACAAGGAATCGCATAGACTGTTTTGGCGAACGCAGTTTACGACATGACTCTTTGCTGAAACCTGCAGTTGGAGTCTGAAGGAATCGCAGGTGACGTATTGTTAGCGATACAGAAGTTACGGAGGATCACAGAAAATTGTGACGCCCACATAGATTGTGGTACTGTATGTAATTATCTAATGACTGGCTGGTTCAACTGGTTCAACTGGCTCTGAGCACTATGGGACTTAACAGTGGAGGTCGTCAGTCCCCTAGAACTTAGAACTACTTAAACCTAACTAACCTAAGGACATCACACACATCCATGCCCGAGGCAGGATTCGAACCTGCGACCGTAGCGGTCGCGTGGCTCCAGACTGAAGCACCTAGAACCGCTCGGCCATTCCGGCCGGCATCTAATGACTTTAATATAATATACTTGTCTTTGATGTACACTACAAAGTGGTTTGTTTGTTCTTACTAGTTACACGTAAATCGCACATATCGAATTGATATACGCTATGTGATTAAAAGTATTGGACAGTGATGTGCACGGGCAGGTTCTGGAACAAAAGGGGCATTGTTCTCATCGTGTGGAGGGAGGGAAGGGGGGGGGGTGAGTTCATGAAAAACACACACTGTTTAAAAGATGCACCAAATCCACAATTTTGAAGGCACGGCAATGAAATTCTGTACCATGCTTTACATGAAACTAACACATTTACTGTTAAATTCCTTGAATTATGCATATTTAATTTTTTTATAGAATTTAAAAAATTTAATTTCAAAAGTAATATACACTCCTGGAAATTGAAATAAGAACACCGTGAATTCATTGTCCCAGGAAGGGGAAACTTTATTGACACATTCCTGGGGTCAGATACATCACATGATCACACTGACAGAACCACAGGCACATAGACACAGGCAACAGAGCATGCACAATGTCGGCACTAGTACAGTGTATATCCACCTTTCGCAGCAATGCAGGCTGCTATTCTCCCATGGAGACGATCGTAGAGATGCTGGATGTAGTCCTGTGGAACGGCTTGCCATGCCATTTCCACCTGGCGCCTCAGTTGGACCAGCGTTCGTGCTGGACGTGCAGACCGCGTGAGACGACGCTTCATCCAGTCCCAAACATGCTCAATGGGGGACAGATCCGGAGATCTTGCTGGCCAGGGTAGTTGACTTACACTTTCTAGAGCACGTTGGGTGGCACGGGATACATGCGGACGTGCATTGTCCTGTTGGAACAGCAAGTTCCCTTGCCGGTCTAGGAATGGTAGAACGATGGGTTCGATGACGGTTTGGATGTACCGTGCACTATTCAGTGTCCCCTCGACGATCACTGAGTATTGCTCATCAGTGTGGGATCCGTACCAGATCGGGTTGACGGAGGAGATAGAGAGGATCCAAAGAAGAGCGGCGCGTTTCGTCACAGGGTTATTTGGTAACCGTGATAGCGTTACGGAGATGTTTAATAAACTCAAGTGGCAGACTCTGCAAGAGAGGCGCTCTGCATCGCGGTGTAGCTTGCTCGCCAGGTTTCGAGAGGGTGCGTTTCTGGATGAGGTATCGAGTATATTGCTTCCCCCTACTTATACCTCCCGAGGAGATCACGAATGTAAAATTAGAGAGATTAGAGCGCGCACGGAGGCTTTCAGACAGTCGTTCTTCCCGCGAACCATACGCGACTGGAACAGGAAAGGGAGGTAATGACAGTGGCACGTAAAGTGCCCTCCGCCACACACCGTTGGGTGGCTTGCGGAGTATGAATGTAGATGTAGATGTAGATGTAGATCACCAGTGGTGTACGGCCAGTGTAGTAGATCGCTCCCCACACCATGATGCCGGGTGTTGGCCCTGTGTGCCTCGGTCGTATGCAGTCCTGATTGTGGCGCTCACCTGCACGGCGCCAAACACGCATACGACCATCATTGGCACCAAGGCAGAAGCGACTCTCATCGCTGAAGACGACACGTCTCCATTCGTCCCTCCAGTCACTCCTGTCGCGACACCACTGGAGGCGGGCTGCACGATGTTGGGGCGTGAGCGGAATACGGCCTAACGGTGTGCGGGACCGTAGCCCAGCTTCATGGAGACGGTTGCGAATGGTCCTCGCCGATACCCCAGGAGCAACAGTGTCCCTAATTTGCTGGGAAGTGGCGGTGCGGTCCCCTACGGCACTGCGTAGGATCCTACGGTCTTGGCGTGCATCCGTGCGTCGCTGCGGTCCGGTCCCAGGTCGACGGGCACGTGCACCTTCCGCCGACCACTGGCGACAACATCGATGTACTGTGGAGACCTCACGCCCCACGTGTTGAGCAATTCGGCGGTACGTCCACCCGGCCTCCCGCATGCCCACTATACGCCCTCGCTCAAAGTCCGTCAACTGCACATACGGTTCACGTCCACGCTGTCGCGGCATGCTACCAGTGTTAAAGACTGCGATGGAGCTCCGTATGCCACGGCAAACTGGCTGACACCGACGGCGGCGGTGCACAAATGCTGCGCAGCTAGCGCCATTCGACCGCCAACACCGCGGTTCCTGGTGTGTCCGCTGTGCCGTGCGTGTGATCATTGCTTGTACAGCCCTCTCGCAGTGTCCGGAGCAAGTATGGTGGGTCTGACACACCGGTGTCAATGTGTTCTTTTTTCCATTTCCAGGAGTGTATGTACCTCTTTCTCAGAAATTATTCAAGAGATTTACAGAAACTTTTCTCTGCTTAATCCATTTCTCTTCCAACGATGTTTCTTGGACATGTCGTACAGGAGAATTTTAATAACTTTTCAATTGTAATTCTGTAAATATGATATAAACTTAATGCAAAATTCCAAGCACTTTGCCCCATATCTCAGCTTACACTCAGAATTTCAAACAAACTGTTGAGACAATATTTATTCAGTTTATAGATATAAGCGTACAAAGTTTCATAATTCTAGCACTCACAGATCCTGTGAAAAAGGAACATAAACATTTTAAAAAAAAAACATAATTTTCAACAAATGTAATTTAATGCCCAAACTAACGTTTATCCCTTATGTCACCTCTTCAGAATGCCCCAGATTTGTACTCAGAGTCCTTTTTCTGCTTTCTTTCCTTCACCAGGTCTTCAACTTTTCAGCTGCAGAGAGGAGTTGTGAATCTATTTTTCTCAAGTTGTCTTGATGCCATTCTCTCTAATACCTTTATCCTTCCTACGTTCTCATCATTAAATACAAGAGCTGCATTATAAGTTGCTATACTGACAACTGTAGCAGATGAAAATATTATTTTCGGACAGCATTTATGTGTGAGTGGATTTAGAGACTCATTTGTGTTCTGGGTTTTGCGATGAACACACTGTTTTAGAAGTAGTAGATGATCTATAAAACCGAAGAGTATATATCACAGCCTTCTACATGTATCCCACACAAGTTTACTTGAGGGTAATCCACAGAATCGCTGGTCACCGAGCTGGAAATGAAGTGTTGCTTCAAAAAGAGGGTGTGGCAAGAAAATCGTGTCACACATTTAATTAGTTTTCAAGCACTTTGGACGCGATTTTATCATTGAAATGAGTTCTGCTAAGAAATAAAAAATAAACTGAAGACTGACATTTTCGAACATTCCCCCTTAAGTAAATAAACTAGCCACATGCGCTAGCCTAAATTAAAGAGACTTATGTAAACAAACTGTTTACTTGGTCTCATCTTTTCTTTCTTTAGGTCATAATTAATGGGTAATAACTGTCATGATAATGGCAATTAATTGTCAGTAACTGCCGCGATAATTGCAGTAATTTTGGGCACGATGGCAGCCAATAGGGTTCGTGTTTACTCAGGTGTTCAATGCCTTTCACTAAAGTGTCATTTTTAATTACGGTTATTTATGACCTAAAAAAAATACAGCCCCACCTCCCCCACTGTGCTGCTATTGGTCACGCCCCCACCACCGCCACCACAGCTCTATAGCATCATCCCAAGATTGTTATTCTTAATGTGGATCTCACTGGAGCAGCAGTAGCAATGGTGCAAATGAAATGAAATGATCGTATGGCATTTTTGGCCGGGAGGCCCCGTGCGGGGAAGTTCGGCCGCCGTATTGCAAGTCCTCTTTAGTTGACGCCACTTCGGCGACTTGCGAGTCAATGATGATGTAATGATGATGATGAACACAGAACTCTCAGCCATCACGAGGCAGAGAAAATCCCTACTGTTCCATTACGTCATTGACCACATGTCACTAGAAGCAGCACCAATCATGAAGTAACCGGACGTAAGCAGTCACATGGTACTGAATTTTTTCCTGTACGTTAGTGTAGTATTTTTCTCGCTGTGGTAGCTCTTTACCCAGCCAGCGACGGACAGAGGGCTAGACAGCCTTCAGGCTAATGGAACAGTGCTGTCGTAGCATGTTGGGGTTTCGAGAGAATTAGAAGAACTTTGTGACTTCACTGCGGACATCCGGAGCCAGCGTTAGTCATCAAAATTAGATAGATGCAAATGCCATATATCGGAGACTGGAAGATTCGTGAGAGTATGGGGGGGGGGGGGGGGGGTAAGCTGTACTATCACGAAAGCGGTGGTGAGAGGTGAGCTCAATACCACTTCTTGACTTCTTGTAAGTGTTGTGAACAAACACATATGTCACTCGAAGTGTCTGCAATGAAAAAGTTAGGTGCTGATACTAAACTTTTTACCAATTCACAAGAAACGAGTCTTGTCTTGCTCCCCTCAGGAGGCCAGTCCGAGATCTTAAGGTCACACATCCAGCTTTTTACTCCCAGTTCGCACTTTGGATAATAATGGAACTGTGTTATCCTCCATACCCACCTGTGTCAAGGTTATACTTCGGGCTGTATTTAGTTAACCGACTGCTAACGGTTCTCTTTAAGACATCAATGGGTAACTCCATGTTCAAAGTCAATCAATTTATTTGTTATAGTGTCTATTTATTTCCATTCATAGCTATAACATTCCTTTTCCCATTACATAATGACGTAGAAAAAGTCATTGTATACCTCCTAATATCATGTCGGACCTCCTTTTACCCGGCCTACTGCAGCAACTTGACATAGCATTGACTCCACAAGTCGTTGGGAGTCCTCTGCAGAAATACTGAACCACGCTAACTCTATAGTCATCCTAATTGCGGAAGTGTTGCCGGCTCAGGATTCTGTGCACGAACTGACCTCTCGATTATGTCCCATAGATCTTCAACGGGATTCATGTCGGGCGACGTTGGTTGCCAAATCATTTGCTCGAACTGTCCAGAATGTTCTTCAAACCAGTGGCGCATGGCGTTTTGTCATCCATAAAAATTTCATTGTTGTTTGGGAATATGAAGCACACGAATGGCTGAAAATGGTCTCCAAGCAGCCGAACATAAACATTTCCAGTCAATGAGCAGTTCATTTGGACCAGACGACGCAGTCCATTCCACGTAAACCCAGCCCGCACGTTATGGAACCAACACAAGGTTGCATAGCGCCTTGTTGACAACTTGGGTCCATGGTTTAGTGGGATCTCGAACCCTGCCATCAGGTCTTTCAACTGAAATCGGACCAGGCCACGGTTTTCCAGTCCCTAGGGTCAAGCCGATATGGTCAAGAGCCCAGGAGAGGCGCTGCACGTGATGTCTTGCTGTTAGCAAAGGCCCACTAACGCCAAATGTCGTCTAACGGATACATTCGTAATACGTCCCAAATTGATTTCTGCGGCTGTTTCACACAGTGTTGCTTGTCTGTTAGTAGTAACAACTTCACGCAAACGCCGCTGCTCTCGGTCGTTAAGTCGAGGTAGTCTGCCACTGCATTGTCCGTGGTGAGAGGCAATGCCTGAAATTCGGCGTTCTCGGCACACTCTTGACACCGTGGATCTTGTAATACTAAATTCCTTAACGATTTCCACAATGGAATGTCCCATGTGTCTAGTAGCTCCAACTACCATCCTGCGTTCAAAGTCTGTTAATTCTCACCGTGTGTCCATAAACACGTCGGTAACCTTTTGACATGAATCACTTGAGTAATGTCATCTCTGCCAATGCACTGGCCTGTTCTAACACGTGTACGGGATACTACCGCCATCTGTGGACGTCCATATCGCTATCTCATACCTTTTGTCACCTCAGTGTATATTGACCTCTTTGTAAGTGCAAGGGCGCCACAGTGCGGAGGAGAAGTGTGCTCTCCAGGAGCGCCTCCCATACGTAGTTGTGGACTTCAGCGAGCCCTTGCTAATGTCGGTTGTAGCGATAGGCGTTGCCGACTTCGGTGTGGCACGGCAACCTGTGGACGATACCACCCTTTTACTCCTGTTCGCATGTGTAAATTTCATAGACCTGCCTGCCTCTTCAATAACACGATTGCAATTCTTGAATCCTCGAGTATCACGTGAGCAACAATAGGCAACAAGAAAAGGTGTACACCAGTAATGTCATCTGAATGTCATCTGAAGGAATTCTAAACTACAAAACCATGAAATGCAAATGCACTAGATTTCACATATCACGATCAAAAGTAAACTTTAAAGTATCACTTCTTGAAATCAAAGACCTTGTGGGTGTTGGAGAAAACAATTCCTTCATTCCCACATATATTTAGCAATAACTTATCACTACACACATGAATGAATTGTGCAGACATGAACAGCACGGAATAACTAACAAAAGCTAAGTCAAAGAATAACTATATCACTGCACGTAAATTAACACTTCACGGGATGTTTATGAAGCACTGTACACTTGTAGGGATCGATTGTCAGAAATAGGTCACTACATGACTCCCCCCTTTAATGCTAACGATACCGCAGATTAAATTTCACATGCCGTCCAGCTCTTGTAACTACTTCTTTCTTGAAACCAGGCGGTGCGTCATGTGTGTCAGTGGTTGTGTCAGGGAGTGGTGTAGTAGTCCTCGACGTCGGTCTTGGTGTTGCAGTGACTGGTGTTCGCTGAGCGTTGTGGTGTTCATGGGGTACAGGAACACATCTTGTAGCTTCTCCTGTCTTCTCTGGGTTGTGTTCAGTGGTAGCTGTGGTGTCGCGTCCAGAAATGCAGGCTTGATACGGTCCACTGCAACTCTAGTGGGTGTACCGTTAATCATTATGCGGAAAGTATTGGTATCCCTACTGACTACCAGATATGGTCCGTCATATGGTGACTGCAGTGGTTTACGCACAGTATCATCGCGTAAGAATACATGCGTGCACTTGTCTAGCTCCGCAAAAAAGAACGAGTGTCTTCCAAGCTGATTTCGAGGCATTGTTGGTCTCAATTGGCGTATATGCTCTCTTAATCTTGTGGCGAATTCTGAGGCTGTGATTGTATCATCTGCTATGCTGTGCAGAAATTCTCCAGGTAGGCGTAACGTTTGTCCATACACCAGTTCTGCTACTGTTGTTTTCAGATCACTTTTGAATGACGTTCGTAGACCCAAAAGTACGATAGGTAGTGTCTCTGTCCAATTCGGTGTTGCGTGACATCTCAGTGCTGCCTTTAACTGTCGATGAAGACGCTCAACCATGCCATTTGATGCGGGGTGGTATGCCGTGGTGCGTATGCGTTTCGTACCTAATAACGTAGCCAATGCTTTGAAAACGTAGGCTCCAAATCGTCGCCCTTGATCAGTTGTAATTCTCAGTGGAAATCCAAACCGGGCAATCCAACCACGAAAAAATTTTTGAGCTATAGTTTCTGCAGTGGTGTCCTTCATTGGAAATGCCTCAGGCCACCTAGTAAATCTGTCAATCGCCATGAGGAAATAACTGTAGCCTTCCGATGTCGAGAGTGGGCCGATGATGTCAACATGCACATGGTCAAATCGCTGATTTGGTGGAAGAAATGGGCCTAATGGTGCCCCGACGTGCTGTGTGATTTTATTCCTCTGGCACGCCAAGCATTGCTTCACAAATGTTTTACAGTCTGTGTGCATACCTGGCCATACATATTTTTGTTTGACCAATCTGCGTGTGGCTCTTACTCCTGGGTGTGACAGATTGTGCATTGATGCAATTGCCTGTGCTCTGAATTGCTGTGGCACAAATTGACGTATCTTTCCTCTTGCTATGTCACAGTACAACTCAATGCTTGCTTCAGGAAATGTTTATGAAGCACTGTACACTTGTAGGGATCGATTGTCAGAAATAACGCGGATGTTACGTAGTTCGTCGGGGTCACCAGATGTGGGTGTTGGAGAAAACAATTCCTTTATTCCCACATATATTTAGCAATAACTTAACACTACACACATGAATGAATTGTGCAGACATGAACAGCACGGAATAACTAACAAAAGCTAAGTCAAAGAATAACTATATCACTGTACGTAAATTAACACTTCACGGAATATTTATGAAGCACTGTACACTTGTAGGGATCGATTGTCAGAAATAGGTCACTACAACCTCTTCAAATAACAGACATTAAGATGGTACTCTGTGGCAAATTTACCTGATTTTTAAATATACAGCATGTTTCAAAAGTCCGGGAACACTATAAAAATTTATTGTAGCCGAATGAGTAGCATTACAAAGTAATAATATACCTAATTTGTAAGAGTAAACTTTTAAGTTTTTTCTTTCTCTTTGCAGGTGTGACATTTAGTTCCATGTATGGTCGCTAGGTGATATCATGATCAAGATGGCGCTTTCTGGAGCTGAAAAGGCTATCTGTGTGCTGGAAATTGACAAAACAAAGAATGCAACGGATTTCCAACAAAAATTTAGAACGAGGTACGGGAAAGCAGGGCGCGTCAGAATCTTGTTCGCCGATGTCATGCTTGCATTGAGGTTGATGGCCGTCGGTTTCAGCACATTTTGTAAGATACGGTACAAATGGCACGTTCACTGTGTCAGCGATGGTATTTTCAGTTAACTGTAACTACTGTAAATAAAAAAAGTACGCAGTAATGTGATTTTATTCCCATTGGCTGTTTAAGCTGGTTTCTTCGACCCCAGGTTCCCTACCTTTCAGTGGAGCATCCTCTACGTTCAGTTAAATTTTTGTACGCTCTTACGGAAACACCATGTAAAACGACTTGCAACACTGATAGATAATACGATGCAATATTATAAAGCATAAGGTATGTTATAATTCCATACGTTGTGTTACGTTTATCGAGCTATGATATCATGATTGTAAAATATTTTTCCTATCGATTTCTGTTCTCTAGCAGATCCGATGGTGACAGCATAGCTCTGTCGAAACCGGTCATCCAATGAAATGCTTTTTTAGCGGTCTTGGCTTCTGAAGTTTTCTTCAGTTACTAATAACAAAAATCTCTACATATCAGTCTAATCTCAAATCTTGTGGTTTGGTACTCCAGGCTTCTTTTCTGCTTTCAAGGTTCTCGGATAAGGGATAGTGCTATTAAAGATGTTCTGCAAATAATGTAGGCAACGTAATTTCACAAAACTCACCATACCTATTAAGCGAAATCAAATACAAAATGCCAAGGCGTTTCTCTTTTGCATCACATCTTTTCGACTGCTTCCAGCAGAATAGCGAACTCTGAGAATTTCATTTATTTTGTGACAACTAAAATATCTCGGCAGCAGAGACATAATGTGGCTCAAGTTTGCGCCTAATCGATAGCAAAAGAATCATGAACAAGAAAATTATAACGCAAACGCTACGTTATAGCCGAGTAACTAAAGTGACTGTGTTACGTCGCAGGTGAGGTTGGCACAAAATATTACAAATGGTAGTGTATCTTATTGATAAGTGTTGTGCATAGTACTGAAATTCCCTAAGGAATACTACGCAATACAGCGTGTTTCAAAAGCTCGGGAACACTTTAAAAACTTTACTGTAGCCGAATGAGAAGCATTACAAAGTAACAGCATACATAATTTGACAGAGAAAACTTGTGTACTTTTTTCAACAACATTCCCTTCACATGCGCTCCATGTGGGAACCATGTGTGATCCTACAATTGTCGATGCGACAATCAGACTCTTGCCACACACCGGCCAACATTTCTTCTGAAACAGCTGCTGTTGCTTGTTCAGTTCTCTTTTACAGTTCCACAACGTCACCTGGAAGAGAAGGGACACAAACGAGATCCTTTACATAACCCCATAAAAAGAAACAGAATGGGTAATATCCGGGGACCTAGGAGGTCATTTTAACGCACATTGGTGTTTTACTCCAGCATGACCAAACCAACGCTTGGACAACACTGTGTTCAGATATGCCCGAACATCACATTGAGAATGTGGGTTTGCGCCACCTAACTGAAGAATAAAATTCTCTGACTCCATTTGCAACAATGGCATTAAGCAGTTATGCAACATCTAAAGGAAGGACTCTACAATAACAGTTTGTTTTACAGAGAAGAAAGGCGCATAACGTTTCTTATGAGAAACAGCACAAAAAACAGTGACCTTAGTAGCATCTCACTCGTGTTGAACAATGTTATGTGGGTTTTCTGTTCCCAAAAACCTACAATTGTGCCTGTTTAATTTCCCATTTGTATCAAATGTTGCCTCTTCCGAAAAAAATTATCGAGCTCACAGAACCATCATCTTCGACCTGCAACGCAAAGCACACCTCGAAGCGCTGGTCTTTGTCTTTAGCATATAACTTATGCACTTACTGTAGTCTGTGAGGTTCTATTGTTATAATTTCTTAAGCAAAAAAGGCCACACAGTGTTTTTGATATTTTCATCTCACGTGAAACTCTGCCTAGAGATTTTGCCGGACTCCTTGAGAAAGCTGTTCTCACTCATTCAGTGTCCTCTGCATTCACACCTGGGCGATCATTTCTCTTCTTGTCACATTAACACCCACTTTCAACGAACTTTATATGCCGACTGTAACTACAAAATGGAACTGTATCTAACAACAAGAAAGAGTAATGACCCAGAAACAGCCAAATACTATAAAAACTACTGTGCTGCATTAAGAAACGTTATTAAAAAGTCCAGAAGCATGTGCATCATGTCTGAGATTAATACCTCTTATAATAAAATCAAAACAATTTGGAATGTTATTACAAGGGAGACAGGGCAACCAAGAGCACAGGATAACGGCATTACCATCAAAGCGAATGAAAAGTTGACAAACAACAAGCCAGAAGTTGAAAACATTTGGAGTATTATTTTTTAAATTTTGTAGAGAAAATAGGATCTAAATGTTCATTAGAAGAAGTAAGGCAATTTCATTTGATAGAATTGAAATTCCACCCACCTCTCCTTCTGAAATTAGGAAGATAATAAACTCTGTCAAGAATAAAAGCTCACATGGAATTTATGGCATTTCCAGCAGGATAATAAAAGCTTGTTCCCAAAAGATAAGTGGGATTCCTAGCCACATATGTAATAGCTCTCTGAAGCAGGGTATTATCCCAGATAGACTGAAGTATGCCATTGTTAAACCACTGCATAAAAAAGGGACTACATCTGATATCAACAACTACCGCCCAATCCCTGTTCTGACTGCCTTATCCAAAATTCTTGAAAAAGTAATGTATTGTAGAGTAGCTTCACACCTTTGTAAAAATAAAGTTTTAACAAAACGTTAGTTTGATTTCCAGAAAGGTTTTTCAACGGAAAATGCTATATATACTTTCACTAATGAAATATTAAATGCTCTGAGTAACCAGAAGTCACCCGTTGGGATTTTTTGTGATCTCTCAAAGGCTTTTGATTGTGTAAATCAAGGAATAGTTCTAGATAAGCTCAAGTACTGTGGTATGAATGGGAGAGCCAATGGTTTAAATCATACCTAACTGGAAGAGTGCAGAAAGTTGAAATAAGCAGTTCACATAATAAGTAAAAAACTGGTGATTTCTGAAACTGGGGAACAATCAAGAATGAGATGCCACAAGGTTCGGTCTTGGGTCCCCTGCTGTTCTTAATATATATTAATGACTTGCCATTCTATATTCATGAAGATGCAAAGCTGGTACTTTTTTCCGACTATACAAGTATAGCTATCACACCCAACAGGCAAGAATTAACTCGTGAAATTGTAAACGATGTTTTTCAGAAAATCATTAAGTGGTTCTCCACAAATGGGCTCTCATTAAACTTTGACAAAAAACAGTACACACAGTTCCACACAGTAAATGGAATGACACCATTACTAAATATAGACTTCGATCAGAAATCGGTAGCTAAGGTAGAATATTCAAAATTTCTAGGTGTATGCATTGATGAGGGGTTGAACTGGAAAAAACACGCTGAAGATCTTCTGAAACGTTTGAGTTCAGATACATATGCTGTTAGGGTCATTGCAAATTTTAGTGATATACATCTCAGTAAATTAGGTTACCACACCTATTTTCATTCTCTGCTTTCGTATGGCATCATATTTTGAGGTAACTCATCATTGAGTAAAAGAGTGTTCATTGCACAAAAGCGTGTAATCAGAATAGTTGCTGGAGCTCATCCAAGATCATCCTGCAGACACTTATTTAAAGAGCTAGAGATCTTCACTGTAGCCTCACAATATATATATTCATTTATGAAATTTGTTATTAACCATCCGAACGAATTCAAAAGTCATAGCAGTGTACATGGCTACAACACTAGGAGAAAGGATGATCTTCACTACTCCAAGTTAAATCTAACTTTGGTTCAGAAGGGGTAAATTATGCTGCCACAAAAGTCTTTGGTCACTTACCTAATAGCATCAAAAAGTCTGACAGATAGCCATATAGCATTTAAAAGGAAATTAAAAGAATTTCTTAATGGCATTTCCTGCTACTCATTAGATGAATTTTTGGATATAGTAAGTGGGTTATTTCCCCAACCCCCGCAAAAAAATTGTCATGTAATATTTTGTGTAATGTAATATTTTATTAACCTGACACGTTCCACATCATTACGAAGTGTCGTATTCATGATCTATGAAACAAGTACTAATCTAATCTAATCTAATCTAATCTCCATACATCCCTAAGCTGGCTTCTCCAATCACTGTTCCCTATCTCAAATTGTTCAGTGGAGCAATCTCTATGCCCCGTCACATTTTTGCACGTTCTCATGGAAACACTCTGTAAACTTCCACTTCCATAAAGATTATTACGTCAAATATAAAATTACTATGTAGAAATATAAACATAACTGTACTGCACCGATTACAAATGTTCATGTTCACCACCAGCTGATGACTGACAGAGAAAGTAGTGTAAACAAAACGACCTCCACATACGTCCACCAGGTGGCGCTGTGGCGGTTGAATGGATCATCATCTTGAATACAGCATGAAACATAGGTACACAAATTCATATAATCTTTAATACATTATTAAGGACAATTTTTATTTACATTAATAAATAATACAAATCAGAGAAACATAAAATTTTTATGTATAATAAATAACTTTGATAAATTTTATAGGGTAAAAATGTTCTATAGACATATTATATCATACAATACCACAGGTTTTGTTACAAGACAATTTATCGAGTAATGATATCGTGATTTTCAAATATTTTTCCTATCAGTTTCTGTTAATCTTCTTGCAGATCCGATGATGATGGCATAGTTCTGTTGAAATCAGTCATCCAATGAAATGTTTTTTTTTTTTTTTAGTGATCTTGGCTTGTGAAGTTTTCTACAGTTGCCATACATCGAAGAACGCAAGCATACTGACAATGTCAGGAACATATTAAAAAATTATTATGTAAGACTTTCACTGTCCCACACAAAATGTTAACAAATAGTTTTGTATCGTCCTAGGGATGAAAGTCCCGATAGAATTTTCTTGTTGCTTTCCGTCCTGAAGGGATAAGGATTTGAAACGGCTCAGTCATGTTCAACAGTACGTCGTAAGAATTTGATCTGTGAGAAAGCTACAGTCCACACGTCATGTAACCGTAAACGATCATGTAGTAATGTTTCCCTGAAAAAAAAAAAAAAAAAGAAAAGAAAAGAAAATGAAACTGCGATTTCTTTTCACTATACTCGACTTTGCTGTTTCATTTACAAAGTTGCTGAATATCACGTTATTTTGTACATTCTCAGTGCAATGCTTACCCATTGATAAGTCAGTTGGACTAGAAACTTCATTCAGTTCTACATTGGTGCACTAACAGTCATGGTGTGGATGTGCAACAAATGTAATTCTATCTGTTCTTCCTCTATTTCCGAAAGCCGAAATTAATAAGACCACAATTTTCAGGGCGTACTAGGTGTAGTCAAGAGCAAACACTTAAGTTAGGGTGAAAAGATACCAAAACTTTGTTTCGTTTATCCTATGCCTTCCTCACAGATTGCTGTCGACTGTCTTGTCAACAGTGTGGTTATATGTCATTTGAACCTGTCGTGTTGTTGAATTTCTGACCAACAGGGAACGGTTTTTGGTGGAAAAAGAGACTGTAGTCGCTATATGCGAGAACAGGGGTGCAGTAAGGTTGATCACACTGCCTTCAGCCGAAGTCCTGTATGAGATGTATTGCCTTGTTCACAGTGCAAGACCGGGCAATATAATGAACTAACACAATACCGCTTGTGACTTTCCGGGCTTATTGTGCATTGCGAGACGCAGTTTCATAAGCAACTCAGAGCAAACATTTGTTCATGTTGTGTCACCTCGCGATTTTTCTTTTTCTTTAAAAAAAAAAAGAAAAAAAGAAAGCACCTGTAGAATGCTGTGTCTACCACTAGGACTGCAATTTTCGACGTGTCAAGATTTGCTTGGATTTACTTATTATTGGTGACGCAGTGCGCCTCGAAACAACTATCTTCTGCAGTCACTATCTTTCCTAGAAAATCGTCACTAACGTTGATGAACCGTGTCAGAACGCCAAGTGCACTGCCCAGACAGATTTTTGTGTTACTCTGTAAGACATTTTGGCTCCCAACGAGCAAATGGTTTTCGGACATACAGTTTCTCAAAAAAATGGTTCAAATGGTTCTGAGCACTATGGGACTTAACATCTGTGGTCATCAGTCCCCTAGAACTTAGAACTACTTAAACCTAACTAACCTAAGGACATCACACACATCCATGCCCGAGGCAGGATTCGAACCTGCGACCGTAGCAGTCGCGCGGTTCCGGACTGCGCGCCTAGAACCGCTAGACTACCGCGGCCGGCTACAGTTTCTCACAAGCTGTTTCATTTGTCACCTTAAATTTTCTGATAATGCTTAGAGAGACGGGATTCTCTTAATTTATGGCTTCCCTGTACCCATTCTTCAACTGTATGAATCAGTTCTTCATAAACCAACGCTGGATGCCCACTTCGTTCGTAACTGTGGACTTCATCACTTCCGTCATCGAACTGTCAGATCCATCTCCTTACCTCTGAATCACTCAATGGGCCTTTTCCGTAAATCTCGCACATCTGCCGACGAATGTTGACTGGTTTTGAGTTTGACTTATACACGGGGACTAGAGAGAAATATAGGAGTGTGGTGTGCATAAAACTATGGTACATGCTGTTCCTGGTCTAAGGTACTACATGGAAGAAAAAGCGGGTGGCCTCCTCTGATCTAACCAAATAATCGACTGCATACTAATGTAGCAGCACCGCTTACCTAATCGCTACCCGTGTTATCTATATCTCAGACCATCTCTGTGTAGCTTAGAAAGAACCTAAAGCCCAACACATCCCCTTTTGAGTTAATGCTATACACGTCCTTAAAAGATAGCTTCCCATTGACGGATAGGGCCAGTTTAACACGCAAAGGACTCATGAGATAGCTTGGGGCGCCAAGTTGAGAGGAGTGCCAGAGACGTCACAGTTGCAAGGTTTCTATACAGGAGGTATCACAATTAGTAGCGGCCACTTGTAATGTTAGAGGGGGTGGAAATAGAGACCAAGTGCAAGATTTGTATTCAGTGCGTATCACAATTAGCAGCGAAAATTGGCATGGATAAAAGCGTACGAGAGGAAGAGAGGCATGGGGAGAGGAGACAGGGAGGAGGGACGCTATATGGTAAGTCTCTTGTGTGGAAAAATGTTCTCGAAGCAGCCCTATTGGCGAATTAGTAGGTTTACTCTACTGTAGAACTACACTCCTGGAAATGGAAAAAAGAACACATTGACACCGGTGTGTCAGACCCACCATACTTGCTCCGGGCACTGCGAGAGGGCTGTACAAGCAATGATCACACGCACGGCACAGCGGACACACCAGGAACCGCGGTGTTGGCCGTCGAATGGCGCTAGCTGCGCAGCATTTGTGCACCGCCGCCGTCAGTGTCAGCCAGTTTGCCGTGGCATACGGAGCTCCATCGCAGTCTTTAACACTGGTAGCATGCCGCGACAGCGTGGACGTGAACCGTATGTGCAGTTGACGGACTTTGAGCGAGGGCGTATAGTGGGCATGCGGGAGGCCGGGTGGACGTACCGCCGAATTGCTCAACACGTGGGGCGTGAGGTCTCCACAGTACATCGATGTTGTCGCCAGTGGTCGGCGGAAGGTGCACGTGCCCGTCGACCTGGGACCGGACCGCAGCGACGCACGGATGCACGCCAAGACCGTAGGATCCTACGCAGTGCCGTAGGGGACCGCACCGCCACTTCCCAGCAAATTAGGGACACTGTTGCTCCTGGGGTATCGGCGAGGACCATTCGCAACCGTCTCCATGAAGCTGGGCTACGGTCCCGCACACCGTTAGGCCGTCTTCCGCTCACGCCCCAACATCGTGCAGCCCGCCTCCAGTGGTGTCGCGACAGGCGTGAATGGAGGGACGAATGGAGACGTGTCGTCTTCAGCGATGAGAGTCGCTTCTGCCTTGGTGCCAATGATGGTCGTATGCGTGTTTGGCGCCGTGCAGGTGAGCGCCACAATCAGGACTGCATACGACCGAGGCACACAGGGCCAACACCCGGCATCATGGTGTGGGGAGCGATCTCCTACACTGGCCGTACACCACTGGTGATCGTCGAGGGGACGGTGAATAGTGCACGGTACATCCAAACCGTCATCGAACCCATCGTTCTACCATTCCTAGACCGGCAAGGGAACTTGCTGTTCCAACAGGACAATGCACGTCCGCATGTATCCCGTGCCACCCAACGTGCTCTAGAAGGTGTAAGTCAACTACCCTGGCCAGCAAGATCTCCGGATCTGTCCCCCATTGAGCATGTTTGGGACTGGATGAAGCGTCGTCTCACGCGGTCTGCACGTCCAGCACGAACGGTGGTCCAACTGAGGCGCCAGGTGGAAATGGCATGGCAAGCCGTTCCACAGGACTACATCCAGCATCTCTACGATCGTCTCCATGGGAGAATAGCAGCCTGCATTGCTGCGAAAGGTGGATATACACTGTACTAGTGCCGACATTGTGCATGCTCTGTTGCCTGTGTCTATGTGCCTGTGGTTCTGTCAGTGTGATCATGTGATGTATCTGACCCCAGGAATGTGTCAATAAAGTTTCCCCTTCCTGGGACAATGAATTCACGGTGTTCTTATTTCAATTTCCAGGAGTGTATATGCCCCTACTCTGAGTTGACAAAAGTCATGGGATGGCAATATGCAAATATACAGAGATCGATAGTATCACGCACACAACGTATAAAAATGGTTCAAATGGCTCTGAGCACTATGGGACTTAACTGCTTAGGTCATCAGTCCCCTAGAACTTAGAACTACTTAAACCTAACTAACCTAAGGACATCACACACATCCATGCCCGAGGCAGGATTCGAACCTGCGACCGTAGCTGCCCCGCGGTTCCAGACTGCAGCGCCAGAACCGCACGGCCACCGCGGCCGGCCAACGTATAAAAGGGCAGTGTGTTGGTGAACCTGTCATTTGTACCCAGGTGATTCACGTGAAGAGGTTTCCCACGTAATTGTGACGGCACAACAGCAATTAACAGATTTTGAATGCGGAAAGATAGTTGGAGCCAGAGGCATCGGACAATCCATTTTGGAAATCGTTAAGGACTTTAGTATTCCGAGGTCAACAGTGTCAAGAGCGAGCCGAGAATACCATATTTCAGCATTACCTCTCCCCACGGACAACGCAGTGTCCGACGGCCTTCACGTATCGACTGAGAGCAGCGGAGTTTACATAGAATTGTCAGTACTAACAGACAAGCAATATTGCGTGAAAAAATCCGCAGAAATCAATGTGAGACGTTTGAAGAACGCATCCGTTAGGAGAGTGCGGCGAAATTTGCCGTTAATGGGCTATGGCAGCAGACGACCGACGTGAGTGCCTTTGCTAACAGCACATCAGCTGCAGCGCCTCTACTGGGTTCGTGACTGTATCGGTTGTACACAGGAAAGGGAAGGGGAAACTGGCTGGGGTAATAGCAGGAAATTTAAGGGGGGGAGGCACTGCCATGAATGGTAAAATACCAGTGGTTGCAGGTGTTGGAGCAGCACCTTTTTTAGGATAGGTAAGACAGAAAGATGTCAAGTTCTACGAGAGGTCAGGATTGAAACAAATCTTCAGTTTAGGAAAGAAATTAGACAGCACAATTCTAGCACATTGGATCACCAATCACAGCTATCAATTATAAATTTTCACCAATCACCAGAAATTTTATCTCCACCAAGTTGTATCTCAGTCCTAGGTAATTGCATTGATGAATTAAAGTCACCCAACCCAGTTGACATAATCTGCCTCTCTGAACACCGTGTGACCACCGGTATAGGAACTAGGCCTAAGCACAATGAGAAACTCAGACAGGAGAGTACTGCAAATGTTAGAATAAGGAAAGGTTCTCATAAAAGTATAATTAAAAATAATGTAAGTATATTTCATCAAAATATTGGGAGTTTAAAGAATAAAGTAGATGAGCTTCTGGTTTGTTTAGAAGATTTAGAAGCTGAGAATGAAATAGATATACTATGCCTGTCTGAGCATCACATTGTTACTGATATGGATAAGGTAAATGTAAGTGGATACAAGCTCTCTGCACATGTAATGAGAGAAAATATGGAGAAAGGAGGAGTTGCCATATATGTCAAAAGTTATCATTGTGCAAAAAGTATAGAAACAAAAAAGTTTTGTGTAGAGAAACATATAGAAGCATGTGCCTGTGAGCTTAAATTAAATAAAGGCACATTTATAATTGTAACTGTATATAGGTCCCCATCAGGAAATTTTCATCTATTTCTGAAAAATTTGGACTCCTTGTTGTGCTATCTGTCAGACAGGGGGAAGCAAATTATTATTTGTGGGGACTTCAATGTAGATTCTCTGAAAGAGGGTAATAGGAAAAATGACCTTGAAGTATTACTCGGTTCTTTCAATTTGACACCCATTATTTATTTTCCTACTCGGGTGGTAAAGGATAGCAGCTCACTGATAGATAACTTCTTTATAGACCAAGATAAGTTTAACCAGATAAATGCTCAGCCTGTTGAGAATGGTCTTTCTGATCATGGTGCACAGCTAGTTACAATATATGACATAGCTCCATTCAGCAATACTAAACAGTACTCCAAAGTAGTACTTCCAGTCAACGATTTAACAATTGCAAATTTCAGGGAAAGCCTACAGCAGTTAGACTGGGATGAGGTGTACCGTGAACCTGATGCCAATTTAAAATATAATTTATTTCATGACATTTTTGTAAATGCATTTGAAAACTGCTTCCCCAAGAAAATAGTTAAATATACTCGTAAGAAACCTCGTAACAAACCATGGCTTACTAAGGGTATAAAAATATCTTGTAACCGGAAAGGGAAATGTATCTGACAGCAAGAAAGAGTAGTGACCCAGAAACTATAAAAAATTATAAAAACTACTGTGTTATATTAAGAAAAGTTATTAAAAAATCCAGGAGTATGTGTATCATGTCTGAAATCAGCAACTCTGATAATAAAATTAAAACAATTTGGAATATTATTAAAAGAGAAACAGGTCAACCAAGAGCACAGGAAGACAGTATTACCATCAAATTGAATGAAAACTTTACGAAAAAAAAGTCAGAAGTTGAAAATATTTTTAATAATCATTTTCTAAATGTTGTGGATATAGTAGGATCCAGGTGTTCATTAGAAGATGCTAGGCTGTTAATGGAAGAGGCCATACCTATGCAATTTGATACAATTGAAATCTCACCCACTTCTCCCTCTGAAATTAGGAAAATAATAAACTTGCTTAAAAGCAAAAACTCACATGGAATTGATGGCATTTCCAGCAAAATACTAAAAGCTTGTTCTCAACAGATCAGTAAGATTCTCAGCCACCTGTGTAATAGCTCTCTGGAACAGGGCATTTTCCCTGATAGACTGAAATATGCTATTGTTATACCTTTGCATAAAAAGGGGGATAGATCTGATGTCAACAATTACCGTCCAATCTCCCTTCTAACAGCTTTATCCAAAATTTTTGAGAAAGTAATGTATTCAACAGTAGCTTCACATATCTGTAAAAATGAAGTACTAACAAAATGTCAGTTTGGTTTCCAGAAAGGTTTTTCAACAGAAAATGCCATATATGCTTTCACCAGTCAAATTTTGAATGATCTGAATAACCGAACACCACCCATTGGGATTTTTTGTGATCTCTCAAAGGCTTTTGATTGTGTAAATCATGAAATTCTGCTAGACAAGCTCAAGTATTGTGGCATGAGTGGGACAGTGCACAAATGGTTTAATTCGTACCTAACTGGAAGAGTGCAGAAAGTCGAAATAAGTAGTTCTCGTAATATGCAAAGATCAGCACATTCCTCAAACTAGGGAACTATCAAGAATGGGGTTCCACAAGGGTCAGTCTTGGGTCCTTTGTTGTTCTTATTATATACACTCCTGGAAATTGAAATAAGAACACCGTGAATTCATTGTCCCAGGAAGGGGAAACTTTATTGACACATTCCTGGGGTCAGATACATCACATGATCACACTGACAGAACCACAGGCACATAGACACATGCAACAGAGCATGCACAATGTCGGCACTAGTACAGTGTATATCCACCTTTCGCAGCAATGCAGGCTGCTATTCTCCCATGGAGACGATCGTAGAGATGCTGGATGTAGTCCTGTGGAACGGCTTGCCATGCCATTTCCACCTGGCGCCTCAGTTGGACCACCGTTCGTGCTGGACGTGCAGACCGCGTGAGACGACGCTTCATCCAGTCCCAAACATGCTCAATGGGGGACAGATCCGGAGATCTTGCTGGCCAGGGTAGTTGACTTACACCTTCTAGAGCACGTTGGGTGGCACGGGATACATGCGGACGTGCATTGTCCTGTTGGAACAGCAAGTTCCCTTGCCGGTCTAGGAATGGTAGAACGATGGGTTCGATGACGGTTTGGATGTACCGTGCACTATTCACTGTCCCCTCGACGATCACCAGTGGTGTACGGCCAGTGTAGGAGATCGCTCCCCACACCATGATGCCGGGTGTTGGCCCTGTGTGCCTCGGTCGTATGCAGTCCTGATTGTGGCGCTCACCTGCACGGCGCCAAACACGCATACGACCATCATTGGCACCAAGGCAGAAGCGACTCTCATCGCTGAAGACGACACGTCTCCATTCGTCCCTCCATTCACGCCTGTCGCGACACCACTGGAGGCGGGCTGCACGATGTTGGGGCGTGAGCGGAAGACGGCCTAACGGTGTGCGGGACCGTAGCCCAGCTTCATGGAGACGGTTGCGAATGGTCCTCGCCGATACCCCAGGAGCAACAGTGTCCCTAATTTGCTGGGAAGTGGCGGTGCGGTCCCCTACGGCACTGCGTAGGATCCTACGGTCTTGGCGTGCATCCGTGCGTCGCTGCGGTCCGGTCCCAGGTCGACGGGCACGTGCACCTTCCGCCGACCACTGGCGACAACATCGATGTACTGTGGAGACCTCACGCCCCACGTGTTGAGCAATTCGGCGGTACGTCCACCCGGCCTCCCGCATGCCCACTATACGCCCTCGCTCAAAGTCCGTCAACTGCACATACGGTTCACGTCCACGCTGTCGCGGCATGCTACCAGTGTTAAAGACTGCGATGGAGCTCCGTATGCCACGGCAAACTGGCTGACACTGACGGCGGCGGTGCACAAATGCTGCGCAGCTAGCGCCATTCGACGGCCAACACCGCGGTTCCTGGTGTGTCCGCTGTGCCGTGCGTGTGATCATTGCTTGTACAGCCCTCTCGCAGTGTCCGGAGCAAGTATGGTGGGTCTGACACACCGGTGTCAATGTGTTCTTTTTTCCATTTCCAGGAGTGTATTAATGACTTACCATTCTATATTCATGAAGAGGCAAAGTTAGTTCTCTTTGCTGATGATACAAGTATAGTAATCACACCTGACAAACAAGAATTAACTGATGAAATTGTCAATACTGTCTTTCAGAAAATTACTAAGTGGTTCCTTGTAAACGGACTCTCACTGAATTTTCATAAGACACAGTACATACAGTTCCGTACAGTGAATGGTATGACGCCATTAATAAATATAGACCTTAATCAGAAGCATATAGCTAAGGTAGAATATTGCAAATTTTCAGGTGTGTCCATTGATGAGAGATTAAATTGGAAGAAACACATTGATGATCTGCTGAAACGTTTGAGTTCAGCTACATATGCAATAAGGGTCATTGCAAATTTTGGTGATAAACATCTTAGTAAATTAGCTTACTACGCCTATTTTCACTCATTGCTTTCATATGGCATCATATTTTGGGGTAATTTATCACTGAGGAATAAAGTATTTATTGCACAAAAGCGTGTAGTCAGAATAATAGCTGGAGTCCACCCAAGATCATCCTGCAGACATTTATTTAAGGATCTAGGGATATTCACAGTAGCTTCACAGTATATATACTCTCTTATGAAATTTGTTATTAACAACCAAACCCAATTCAAAAGTAATAGCAGTGTGCATAACTACAATACTAGGAGAAAGGATGATCTTCACTATTCAAGATTAAATCTAACTTTGGCACAGAAAGGGGTGAATTATACTGGCACTAAAGTCTTTGGTCACTTACCAAATAGTATCAAAAGTCTGACAGATAACCAACAAGTATTTAAGAAGAAATTAAAAGAATTTCTGAATGACAACTCCTTCTACTCCATAGAGGAATTTTTAGATATAAATTAAGAAAAAAAACAAAAAAATATTTAAAAAAAAATAAAATAAAATAAAATAAATAAAAAAAATAAAAAATAAAGAAAAACAAAAAACACAATAAAATAAAGTTGTTATATTAACTTAAGTATGTTGTTAAATTAACCTAATTATGTCATGTATTGGAAAATTCGACTCGTTCCACATCATTACGAAATATCGTATTCATGATCCATGGAACTAGTATTAATCTAATCTAATCTAATCTACACTAGACGATTGGAAAACCACTGCCTGGTCAGATGAGTCCCGATTACAGTTGGTAAGAGCAGATGGTAAAGGTAGAGTGCGGCGCAGACGCCACGAAGCCATGGATCCAAATTTCCAGCAAGACACTGCGCGAGCTGGTGGTAGCTCCATAATGGGATGGGCTGTGTTTACATGGACTGGGTCCTCTGGTCGAACCGATCACTGACTGGAAATGTTATGTTCGGCTACTTGGAGACCATTTGCAGACATTCATGGACTTCTTTTTCCATAACGACGATGGAATTTTTGTGGATGATTACGTGCCATGCCACCAGGGCACAATTGTTCGCGATTGGTTTGAGGGATATTCTGGAAAGTTCGTGGGCCCAATATGAATCCCATCGAACATTTATGGGACATAACCGAGAGGCCAGTTCGTGCTCAAAAGCTTGCACGGGCAGCACTTTCGCAGTCGCTATAGGGGCAGTAAGGCTCAATATTTCTGCAGGGGACATCAAACGACTTGCTGAGTCCATGCCACGTCGCGTTGAGTCCATATACTTCGCCGCGTAGAAGGATTTCCGACACGATGTTAGGAGGTATCCCACAACTTTTGTTACCTCAATGTAAATAGTAATTAGTTAATTATTGACATTTCCAGGTGCCGTGAATGCTGACCTTTACACACTGGTAGTCACAGGAAGAAGCGATTGTATGAGCAGGAAAAATGGGAAAATGGGGAAAAATTTGGCGATGCCTGACATGCATTACACGACGTTCAGCTTGTAATTTGTGTCAGTAATATTTGATTTAAATTACGCGGTGCAGATATAAATTGAAACGTACTGTTTTCATGAAGAGATACTCTCTTCAGCTGTGAAGCAGTTATTTATTTCGCGTTAAGAACCGTGTATTGTAATCTTCCTAAACATTGTTCACACCACTCTATACACTGAAATCGTCAGAGGACGAGGTGTGGGGCCCCTCCCGCCAGCGGTTCGAGTCCTCCCTCGGGCTTAGGTGTATGTGTTGTTCTTAGCATAAGTTTAAGTAGTGTGTAAGTCTAGGTTCAAGTGGCTCTGAGCACTATGGGACTTAACTTCTGAGGTCATCAGTCCCCTAGAACTTAGAACTACTTAAACCTAACTAACCTAAGGACATCACAGATATCCATGCCCGAGGCAGAATTCGAACCTGCGACCGTAGCGGTCGCGCGGTTCCAGACTGCAGCACCTAGAACCGCTCAGCCACCCGGCCGGCTGTAAGTCTAGGGACCAATAACCTAAGCAGTTTGGTCCCTTAGGAATTCACACATATTTGAACGACGTGTGGAAGCTATGCTTCGTACAGATGGTTAGAGTGAACATGAGAATTCAGATTAAGGTGATTCAGGGGTGCATTGTGTGCGCAAAGTTCCGTCGACATTGCGGTCCTCAGAGAAGATGCATAAGGCATAACTGGGGAACGAAATCGGTCATGTCATTTTACGGTAATCTACATCTATATCTACATCTACGTCATAATCTGCAAGACACCTAATGGTGTGTGGTGGAGGGTACTTTTAGTACCACTAACTGGGCCCACCAACCCAATCCCACTCTCAAATAGCGCGTGGGGAGAATGATCGTCGGTAAGCTTTTGTATCGGCTCGAATTTCTCGAATTTTCTCCTCGCGGTCATCACGCGAGACGTGCGTGGAGGGTAGTAATATGTTGCCCGACTCTTTCCGGTCAGTGCTCTCTCGAAATTTCAGTAGTTGAGCAACTCCGTAACGCTTCGGGCCGACTAAACGATCCCCTGACGAAACGTGCCGCTCTTCGTTTGATCTTCTCCACTTGTTCTGACAGTCCTGTCTGGTAGGGATCTCAGACAGATGAGCAACGGTCAAGAATCGGTCGAAAAAGCGCTTTACAAGCCACATCCTTCGTGGATGAGGTACATTTCCTTAAGATTCTTCCTATTAATGCGAGTCTGGCATCTGCTTTTCCCACTATTTGTCTTACGTGGTCATTACCGAGAGATATGGTGTAGTGGTTAGCACGCTAGATACGCATTCGGGAGGACGACGATTCAAACTCGTGTCCGGCCGTCCTAAGTTAAGTTTTCCGTGATTTCCCTAAATCGCTTCAGGCAAATTCCTCTGAAAGGGCACGGCAGACTTCCTTCCCCATTCTTCCCTAATCCGATGAGACCGGGACCTCGCTGTTTGGTCCCCACCCCCCGAAATCAACCAATCAAATTTATGTGGTCATTCACTCAAGGTCGCTCTGGTTAGTTACTCCTAGATATTTTACGGTATATACTGTTTCTAGCTTTGAGAGATGGAATAATGAAGGCAGCAGAGTATTAAATAGGTAACAAGACAAAACCTAATAGAACTCCTTGATTGCCGCAGGAGATACCAAATTTAACTGATGAAACGAGAAAATATAAAAGTGCAGCAAATGAAGCATGCGAAAGGCAATACAAACGTCCAGAAATGAGACCGATAGGCAGTAAAAAATGGCTAAACAGGAATGACTAGAGGACAAATGTAAGAATTTATAATCATATTTCATTGGGGGAAAGATACCTCCTACAGGAAAATTAAAGAGGCGTTTGGAGAAAGGAGAAGCAGATATGCGATTATCAAGAGGTCAAATGGAAAAACAGTCCCAAGCAAAGAATGGGAAAATGAAAGGTGGAAGGATTGTACAAAGGGCTATACAAGGGAGATGAACTTGAAATCTATACTATAGGAATGGAGGAGGATGTAGGTGAAGATGAAATCTGAGATTGATACTGTACAAAGAATTTGACAGAAAACTAAAAGACCTAAGTCGAAACAAGGCTCTGAGTGTACAAGACATTCAACCTGAACTACTGATAGCCTTGGGAGAGAGAGCCATAAAAAACTCTTCCACCTGGTGTGCAAGATGTTTCAGACAGGTGAAATACCCTCAGAGTTAAAGAAGAATGCAATAATTCCAATTCCAAAGAACGCAGGTCCTGAAAGGTGTTACCATTGCCGAATTATCAGTTTAATAAGTCATGGTTGCAAAATACTAACAAGAATTCTTTATAGAAGAACGGAAAAACTGGCATAAGCCGACTTTGGGGAAGACTAGTTGGGTTCCAGGGAAACGTAGAAAAACACGAGGCCATACTGATCATACAACTTATCTCAGAAGATAGGTTAAGAAAAGGCCAATCTACATCTATAGCAATTGTAGACTTAGAAAAATCTTTTGACAATATTGTCTGGAATACTCCTTTTAAAATTTTAAGGTAGCAGGGGAAAAAGCAGGGAGCGAAAGGCTATTTACAACTTGTACAGAAACCAGATGGCAGCTATAAGAGCCGAAGGGCATAAAAGGGAAGCAGAGGTTGAGAATGGAGAGGGACAGGGTCATAACTTATCGCCAATCTTATTCGATCTGTATATTGAGCGGGCTGTAAAGGAAAGCAAACAAAAATTTAGAGTAGGAATCAAAGTCCATGGAGAATAAATGAAAACTTTGAAGTTTGCTGATGACAATGTAATTCCGTCAGAGACAGCAAAGGACTTGGAACAGCAGTTGAACGGAATATACAGTGTCTTGACACGAAGGTGTAAGATGAACTTCAACAAAAGCGAAACAAGGATAATGGAATGCAGTCGAACTAGATCAGGCGATGCTGAGGGCGTGAGATTAGGAAACAAGACGCTTAAAGCAGTAATGTGTTTTGTTATTTGGGCATCAAAATAACTGATGGCTGAAGTAGAGAGAACACAAAAGGTAGACTGGCAATAACAAGGAAAAAACTGTTCACATCGGATATAGATTTAAGTGTTAGGAGGTCTTTTCTGGAAGTATTTGTCTGGAATATAGTCGTGTATGGAAGTGAAACATAGACAAGGAACACTTTAGGCAAGAGAATTTAAATGTGGTGTTACAGAAGAATGCTGAATATTAGATGGGTAGATGAAGTAACTAACGAGAAGGTACTGAATAAAATTGGGGAGAAAAGAAATTTGTGGAACAACCTGCCTAGAAGAAGGGATCAGTTGACAGGACACATCCTGAGACATTAAGGGATCATCAATTTAGTATTTAGTAGTTATTCGGAGATGGCTTGCACAGGGTGGAGTAGCATGGAGAGTTGCTACAAACCAGTCTTCAGACTGAAGATCACAACAAAATTAGTTTCGAACTGGTAAGAAATAGTGTGGGGATAAGAATCACCAGCCTTCTACTGGGGTGAGAGTGATAACCTAGAGAAAGAAGAGAGGAGAGGGGTAATGCACAGAAATAGGGGAGAGGAGGAAATGAACTAAAGGAAGATTGGACTCAATACTTAACTGGGCAACGCAGGGCACAATCCATGCTAGACATCTGAAAGCTTCGCAACACTTACAATGTAACTGCCACTTGGCCACTGTGCACGTGTAGAGAGGAACTGTGTAGAACTAATACGTTTAGCTGCATTCAGTTTGCCAAACGTGTCCGTATTTATACTTTACAAGCTCTATCGTCTTCTGTGTTTTCCCGTGTTTGTATTATTAGTGCACAGGTGACTTCAGACTGAAATTATGAGACCTTTTAGTAATTCACAATTGAAAGACAGAAAACTGAATAGTCAGTTTCGGGGGATTGTGCCTAATGCTTTAATCTTAGGGAAGAAACATTCTGGTGCAGCAAGTTCAGCTGGGAGCCCAAGTGGTCTCATGCCACTGGTGCAGGAAGCAAATTTGTAACTCCGGATAACAAATAAACGCTAAACAATTACAGACATCTATAGTTTTGATGAGGCCTTTGTTATAATAATTGTGTTATATGCTTCGTGGCCCCACCTTGCGTGCACTTGGAACACCCCGTCACCCCCCATGCGGGGCGCTTATAGGTTAGTGTGACGCTCCCTGGCGGCTGTTAGCGCTACCTCAAGCGTGCGGCAACCTGGCAGTCATGGTTATTTTAATTGTAGGGACATGCCCCTTTGCGTAGAGACTTTCGGTTCTTTATCCCAAAATGTAGGGACGGAATTCCGATCACACTATTTTTTTAAAAAACGTAAGGACCTTTTGTCCCCAGAATAAAGATTACAAATTAAGAACTAAAGAAGAGAAAGTTGCCAAACTTGGATGTAAACTACAATGAACGTACATTAAGGGGGGTAGGACGTCAAACGGGCCGACTTGGAGCAGGAGAGGCACCACAGGACATTTTAATTTCCACTGTCTATACTTTTTACAAATAAATTCATACACCTTTGTCAGCATGACCAGGAAGGATTCCGAATTCACATTCTTAGCGGTGGAAGTTCTAAAACATAACGAAATAATAATTTTTTTACGTGTGAAATTTCATCATTTTTTTCACTTACTTATGGCAGCATTTGTTGCTATAGGTACACTTTTCTTCATAAGTAAGAGAGATTCTTCGATAAATTTTGCACAACGTAAAACGATACTTAAAGGTGTATGAAACTCTACAATTTTCCAAATCTATTAAAAACTGTGGTAAAAATTGAGGTAATTAACTACAAAATTTGTGTTTTTTCTAAACATGAAGTTTAAAATACAACAGATGATTCATTTTTTCATAAATTAAATAAATTCTAGAGTTTCATACACCTGTACGTATGGTATGTATGCTGTGTAAAATTCATCGAATAATCTCTCTTACTTATGAAGAAAAGTGTACCTATAGCAACAAATGCAGCCATTAGTAAGTGAAAAAATGATGAAATTTCACGCGTAAAAAAAATTATTTTGTTATGTTTTCGAACTTCCACTGCAATGAGCGTGAATCCTGAATCCTTCCTGGTCATGCTGACAAAGTTTTATGAATTTATTTGTAAAATTATAGACACTGGAAAATAAAATGTCCTGTGATGCCTCTCCTGCTCCAAGTCGGCCCGTTTGACGTCGTACCCACCTTAAACTAAACTTGCTACAATACGACATAATGATTAGAAGCAAAAAGTCCGCTGTTAAGGAAACCCCGACGTAAAGAAAAATCATGACTACATGACAATCAATACAAAGTGCTTCGAATAGAGCCAACAAGCGGCGACTGAAACCAGGGGACCATCAGGCAATTTTTAGCGTGAGTAATGTATTTTCTGCGCCATTATTACTTCCACAGTTATATTCTTAATTTCCGTGGTGACTACTGCATGTTCACAGATTGAAAATAAAGGATAAACAGCTCGTGTACATCGATTCAGTTCCTTTAGCGTTAATATAATCTTCTAAAGTTTTTTTTTTCTGGGTGTTCATTATGGTTCCAGCACTGAAAAAGAAGAGAGAGTTACTTACTAAACAGTGTCAGTCAAAGCCAGAAACGGAAGTGCGGCAAGAGGAACAACAGTTTAAAGGGAGGTTAACTGCAGGGTGTGTGATATTAGTTTGTGTGATGGAAGAAGCGAAATCCTGAAACGCGCAAATCGCGATTCGCACAAAAGTCGAGTGTCACAATTTAATAAGCGATCAATGCTTTCATCACAGGTGCATCAACCTCCTACAAGCACCATAAATCTTAAGCTCAAAGATGACACCGAAGCTGCTGAAATAAGACTGGCGACGGCATTTGCCGAGCACTCATTATACTCGTCAGCAAAAGATCCGTAGCGACTACAGTCGCCATCTGGGGCGCGCATTTCACTAGGGCGCAGTGTTTTGTTCTCGTGGCGCTCAGAGCTTTTATTCTTTGTTTTGTTACATTTTCTACATTGATTATAATGTTTTTCACCTTTAGTCTTGAATGGGTTCCCATGTACAATGTGCTTACCTGTAACACAAGCAAACAACGAGCTTTCGGGCAACTACACTTTATCTCTGTCTGCTAAAAAGATCCAACGAAGTACTCAGGCATTAACGTTTTATTTCTTTAAGCTCGAACACCAATCAACTGAAAAATCTAAGTCTATACAAAGAATACTCATAAAAATCGAAGAGTACAGCAAATTGTGCGTGCGCTCGTCACCACAGAATAATGCCGTCCTTGACTGTGCATTCAGAAATGTTCGTCCTACACAGACCCCCTCCCTGCTACAGCAGAGCTCTGGAAATGTAGGGGTATTTATATTTCACCCGACCTCCAGCTCTCGTGTGTACTGAAGGCGTTGCTTGAACTTCTTCAGCCTCTGGTGCTGGCAGTAACGGTTCTACTTCCTTTTGTGGCACCGAGACAGTGTCGTCCATGTCCAGTAGTGTGGAAGGTGTCAATTCATGTTCAGTGTGTATGCCCTCTTCAGTCAGCAACATATGTGCAGGTTTGACCCATTCCAAAGATACCACTTGGCTCTTCCCATTTTGATCTATATACAGGGCATGTCATCCCTTGAGAGCACACTGTAGGGCCCATAATATGGGTGCAGCAGTGGCGACAGCGTCCATCCATTGCATTACACGTGTACGTGAATATAGATCTTTGTGCACGAACGTAGTTATCGTCCCAGGTCTTGAGACAGCTGATGGGTGAAGTCTGGCCATATGCTCATGCACCATTTGCAGTACACAAGGCAATTCATTCTGTCACACCCATGTTTTATCAGCGAAGAATTCTGCAGGCAGTCGTATGGATTCACCATAAACCAATTCTGCAGTGGATACTCCTAACTCTGCTTTCAATACTGTATGAAGACCCAATGGAACCAGTGGCAAAGCTGATGACCAATACTGCATGTGGCACATTAACGCGACTTTAAACGTTCTATGCCAGCGTTCCACCATTCCGTTGCTTCTTGAGTGGTAAGATGTGGCATTATGATGGTGGAAACAGTTCTGAGAAGAGCATTGATTTGAATTGATGCCCCTGGTCTGTGGTGACATGTAAAGGGCAGCCGAAACGTACGATCCATTTCCGCGGAAATCTCCGATAACGGAGTTGCCAATGCCCATCTGGTGAGGCGGTCCACCGCTGTGAGGAGATAATAGTACCCTTCCAATAGCAATACAGGTCCCGCTTCGTCCAGGTGTACATGTGTGAAGCGTTGTGTCATACACGGGAAGTCTCCTACTGGTTTGTGCATGTGTCATCCAGACTTGGTCCTCTAGCAATCTAAGCACGTTTTCGCCCAACTACGACAATCTTCCTTTATATTGGGTCACACGAATCTGTCCGTCATCAGCTAGACCCTGGCATTTATTACCGGGTGAGCAGCCCATGGATGTTGTCAAATAATTGCTATTTCTCGGGTACAAAAGGTCTCAGTTTTCCCTGTGATACTTTGCACCAAACTGGGAAACATTCATCAGCAGGTTGTATTTGCTGCAGACATAGCCTGGATGTGTATTGTCACAATGGAATTCGGCGAGTCGGCGAGTTGGTATGTCTCTTGCACAGCAGCTAACTCCTTTTGGTCAATAGCCTGAGAGACTGATTCCAAAAGGGACAGGAAAACCGCCACTACATTCTCAGCTCCCTTTATATGCTGTAGGTCTGTCGCGAATTGATGTTTGGTTTTGTTTGTGGGGCGCTCAACTGCGCAGTTATCAGCACCTGTACAAAGTCCCAATCCGTACACAGTCCAATCTCGCCACGTTCACGAATGATAATGAAATAATAAGGACAACACAAACGCCCAAACCCCGGGCAGAGAAAATCCTCAATCTGGCCAGGAATCATACCCAGGACCCCATGATCCAGAGGCAGCAATACTACCCACTAGACCACGAGCTGCGGACTTGTCTTGAATTGGGCGATGAATTCCAGTTGTGTAAATGGTCATGGTGAGCAGCTATACATGTTCCTCGTGACAGCAAATGTAATGGTTTATGGTCTGTGAAACCTGTGAATGGCCTGGCTTCCATTTGTGGCCGGAAATGTCTGACAGCTTCGTAAATTACGAACAATTCCCTACCGTAAGCACTCCAGTTAACTTGTGGCAACATAAGCTTATGGGAGAAGAAGCCCAGGGGCTGCCAGTGGCCTTCGACATCCTGGTGTGGAGCTGCGCCAATGGCTTGTTGGCTACCGTCCACAACAATTACCAGTAGCACCTGAGGAACTGGGTGTAGACACACCTCATCCTATCGAATTCCATCAACATATCTGGTGTCCATTGCAAAGGTCGTTTACCCACTGTGTCCTTGCCGGCTAGTGCTGACGTCAAAGGTGCCTGGATGGCTGCCACATTAGGCTGATGTTCACTGTAGAAATTAACTGCTCCTAGGAACCGACGTAGTTGGTGATAATCGCCGGGGCGAGCCATTTCTGCGATAAAGGCAAGTTTATCTTGCAGTGGGCTGATACTGGCTGCTTCACTGCTTGGTAAACAGTCTTTAGATGCAGTTTGTGCAATTTCTAAGACGCTGAAAAGACCAGAACGTCATCGAGGTATGCGAAGCAATATGGTAAACCTCGAGGTACTTCAACCAGTATCTCGTCTCCTACAGATGCAAAGGTCCCGAGTTCGAGTCCCAGTCCGGCACACCGTTTTAATCTGCCAGGAAGTTTCACATCAGCGCTCACTCTGTTGCAGAGTGAAAATTTCATTCTCTTAGTACTTCATCGACAAACTGTTGCCACGTTAGTGCCACATTTATCAAACCAAATGGCATACAGAGGTATTCGAGTAAGCCGAATGGTGTCATGACAGCTGTCTTCAGTATATCAGCAGGCACTACCGGTATCTGGTGATATGCTTCCCGGCAATCAATGACATTAAAAATGGTCACACCTACCAGCACACGTGTAAAATCCCTAATATGCGGTATTGGATAGCGATCAGGAATAGTATGGGTATTGAGTGCCACATGGCCTCAGATCCCGTCTTTCTTCTTTACTAGATGAAGTGGTGATGAGCACGGGCTGTCGGATCTACGGACGACTTTCGAGCGCAACAGTCCTTCGAATTCTGCCTTCGCTGCAGCGAAGCGATCAGGAGCTAACCAGCCCAGGTGCTGAGACACTGGTTGACTGGGTGTAGCCTTGATATGATGGAACATGTGCCTAACTATCTGCACACACGGCTCGGGTTTGCAGTTTGCTACGTGTGGTCTCAGTTCCTGTCTCTCATCAAATGTAGGCGGAGAAGTTCGTCCTAGGGTGTCTAATGCACTGTGTACTGCAGCGGATGTTCGACGAGCCAAAATCTACTTCAACTGCATAAAGAAACAAGAAATCAGAATGCAATATTGCTTTTGACATATCGGCTATCACGAAAATCTATGGCAAACGTTCTTGGAAACCAAGGTCTACGTCCATCTGGCATTTTCCAGAAGTCATTAATGAAGTCTGGTTTGCCGCTGTGGGCTTTGATTCAGATGGAGTTAGCTTCACGTCGCAATTTCTAAAAAGCAATGCAGTAACTTCCGAAATCGGGGTCGATTACATACGCACGGTCAGATTACACGTCTGTGACAAAAAGTCGATTGGACAGCGAAGGTAAAGAAGAAACGTTACTCACCAGTAGTTGCCTGTCATTGTTCACAGCTCCCAGTGGTAGGTGCTGGTGCCCCAACTCGCGACCCAAGGCGCCTATCGCAGACTGCTGTCGCCATTCTACATCAACATTTACCTGGATACTCTGCAAATCACATTCAAGTGCCTGGCAGAGGGTTCATCGAAGCACCTTCACAATTCTCTATTATTCCTATCTCGTATAGCACGCGGAAGAAAAGAACACCTATATCTTTCCACATGTGCTCTTATTTTCTTATTTTATCATGGTGATCGTTTATCCTTATGTCGGTCTGCGTCAGCAAAATATTTTCGCATTCAGAGGACAAAGTTGGTGATTGGAATTTCGTGAGAAGATTCTTCTGCAACGAAAAACGCATTTGTTTTAATGATGCCCTTCCCAAATCCTGTACCATTACAGTGACAAACTCTTCCCGATTTTGCTATAATACAAAACGTGCTATCCTTCTTTGAACTTCTTTGATGTACTCCGCCAACCCTATCTGGTAAGTATCACACACCACGCAGCAGTATTCTAAAACAGGACGGACAAGTGTAGCGTAAGCAGTATTCTTAGTAGATCTGTAACATTTTCTAAGTGTCCTGCCAATAAAACTCAGTCTTTGGTTAGCCTTTCCCACATTTTCTATGTATCAAGTATTTAGTTGAATTCACGGCCTGTAGATTTGACTGACTTAACATACAACCGAAGTTTAACGGATTCCTTTTAGCACTCATGTGGATGACCTCACTTTTCGTTATTTAGGGACGACTGCCAATTCTCGCATCATACAGATATCTTTTCTAAATCTTTCTGCAATTTGTTTTGATCTTCTGATGACTTTAGTAGTCGATTAATGACAGTGTCATCCGCAATCTAAGACGGCTGCCCAGATTGTCTCCCAAATCGTTTATATAGATAAGGAGCAGCAAAGTGCCAATAAAACTACCTTGGGGAACGTCAGAAATCACTTCTGTTTTACTCGATGACTTTCCGTCAATTACTACAAACTAAGACGTCTCTGACAGGAAATCACGAATCCAGTTACGTAACTGAGACGATATTCCATAAGCACGCAACGTCACTACAGGCCGCTTGTGTGGTACAGAGTCAAATGCCCCCTGGAAATCCAGATACACGGAATCAATTTGAAATCCCTTATAAATACCATTCAACACTTCATGTGAGCAACGAGTTAGATGTGTTTCACAAGAACGATATTTCCTAAATCCGTGTTGACTGTATGTCAATAGGCCGTTCTCTTCGAAGTAATTCATAAAGGTCGAACACAATATGTGTTCCAAAATCCTGCTGCATATCAACGTTAACAATTTGGGCCTGTAATTTGGTGGATTACACCTATTACCTTTCTTGAATATTGGTGTGAACTGTGCAACTTTCCAATCTTTTCGCACGGATCTTTCGTTGAGCGATCGGTTGTATATGATTGTTAAGTATATTCTGAAAGGAACTTAGGCTGGACCAGAAGACTTGCTTTTATTAAGTGATTTAAGTTGCTTCACAACTGCGAGGATATCTACTTCTATGTTACTCATGTTGGCAGCTGTTCTTGATTCGAATTCTGGAATATTTAGTTCGTCTTCTTTTGTGAAGGCATTTCGGAAGACTGTGTTTAGTAACTCTGCTTTTGAAGCACTGTCTTCGATAGTATCTCCATTGCTATCGCGCAGAGAAGGCATTGATTGTGTCTTGCCGCTAGCACACTTCACATACGACCGGAATCTCTTTGGATTTTCTGCCAGGTTTTGAGACAAAGTTTCATGGTGGAAACCATTATAAGCATCTCGCATTGAAGTCCGCACTAAATTTCGAGCTTCTGTAAAAGATTGACAATCTTGGAGATTTTGCGTCCGTTTAAATTTGGCTAGTTTTTTTCGTTGTTTCTGCAACAGTGTTCTGACCAGTTTTCTGTACCAAGGAGGATCAGCTCCGTCGTTTCTTAATTTATTGGGTATAAATCTCTCAGTTGCTGCCGATACTATTTCTTTGAATTCAGACCACATCTGGTCTACACTTTTATTGTTAATTTGGAAGCAGTGGAGGAGGAAGGCGTCAAGTGAATTTTTATCTACTTTTTTGAATAGGTATATGTCTCGTTTATTTTTGGAGGTTTTGGGAGTTACAATATTCAGTCTCGTTACGACAACCCTGTGTTCACTAATCACTGTATCCGTTTTGATGTTCGTTATTAACTCAGGATCATTTGTTGCCAAGAGGTACAGTGTTTTTTCACAACCACACACTATTCAAGTGGGCTCAAACTAACTGCTCAAAATAATTTTCAGAGAATGCGTTTAGCACAAAGTCGGATGATGTTTCAAGCGTACTTGTGGAATCAAAACATGTATTTTTGCCAACATATCAACAGTAAATTAAAGTCATCACCAACTATAATTGTATGAGTCGGGTATATGTTTGAAATCAAACTCAAGTTTTTTTTAACCTTTCAGCAATTGTATCATCTGAATTGGGTGGTCGTTAAAGGGTCGAATTATTAGTTTATTGTGGTTGCCAACAATGATCTCTGCCCGTACTAACTCACAAGAACTATCTACATCAAATTCGCGACAAGATAAACTACTTCTAACAGCAACAAACAAGCCACTGCCCACTGTGTTCAACCTATCCTTTTGGAACACCATTTGGTTCTTCGCAAAAATTTCAGCTGAACTTATCTCCGGCTTTAGCCAGCTTTCAGTGCATATAACGATTTGAGCATCAGTGCTTTCTATTAGCTCAAATGGCTCTGAGCACTATGGGACTTAACATCTTAGGTCATCAGTCCCCTAGAACTTAGAACTAGTTAAACCTAACTAACCTAAGGACATCACACACATCCATGCCCGAGGCAGGATTCGAACCTGCGACCGTAGCAGTCGCGCGGTTCCGGACTAGCTTTCTATTAGGGCTTGGAGCTCTGGTACTTCCCTAATTTACAACTGCTATACCGATAGTTCCTGTATCTGCGTTCTTCCTGTGTCCAGTCTGCACCCTTTGTGACTGAAGCCCTTCTAGTGTTTTCCCGAGACCCTCTAACCTAAAAAACCGCCCAGTCCACGCCACAGAGCGTCAAGTTTCAGAACAATTTGTGCCTATCTCCTTCCATTCCCAACCTCTACAAGGCATGGTGGCAGACAGGAGTTACTACGTTCATTCGAATCATGACCAATCACAAGTTTTCATGCCTCTACTGCTCTCTTCATGACGGCTCAAAAGCAAATTTAGTGTGCTTCGTTGTATGTTTCACACACAATGTGTGTGTGTGTGTGTGTGTGTGTGTGAGCGCGTGCGCGGATGCACACACACAGTGAAAGGGAGGGGGGGGGGGGGGGCACAGTACCTTATAACGTCAAGGAGGTAAGAGCAGCACAACAAATACTTAAACATCATACAAAATATAAATCTCTCAGTTACTGCCGGTACTATTTCTTTGAATTCAGACCACATCTGGTCTACACTTTCATTGTTAATTTGGAAGTGCTTGACACTGTGAATAAATTCTCAGAAAGCCTCATATGGTTCATATGGCTCTGAGCACTATGGGACTTAACTTCTGTGGTCATCAGTCCCCTAGAGCTTAGAACTACTTAAACCTAACTAACCGAAGGACATCACACACATCCATGCCCGAGGCACGATTCGAACCTGCGGCCGTAGCGGTCATGCGGTTCCAGACTGAAGCGCCTAGAACCGCACGGCCACACCGGCCGGCAAAGCCTCATGCTAAGCCTGAAAAAGTACATAACTGGTGTGATGTTTCATTATTTAAATAATGATTGACACAATTGGAGGTTTTCCAAAAACATTGATTATGGTGAACGAAATTAAATCAAATGTTTCAAATTCCCAGACAGCTAACCAGATCCACTTACATCAGTCAGTCAACATAACAGAAAATTCAGATATCCTTTCCCGGATAATAAACAAGCTCATAACAAGTATCTTGATACCTATTATTTACATATATCAAAATGAACTACGAAAATAGGAGGAAGGATCCTACACTTCACTTCTACCACTTAAAAAGTTATTTCCCGTATTTTACACCACTTTCTTGAAGTTCTTTCAAAAGTGTAAAAGCAAGGTTTCACTGTAGTGTGGAAAATTTAACTTCAAAAATAATGTCCTCAACAGAATGAACAATACAAAAATACCCTCACTGATAACATCTTCACCGATAAAACTCTACGCAAGCTTATGTTTACATTGTTCTCTATGCTATGTCTGATGGAGACGATGATCTACTGATGTTAAGGTATCACAAACATTGTTTGGAGAATGTCCTTGTGCCCAGTATCATCTGCATTAAAATTAAGCAATTTAGGAAAACCTAAAACATGACAGCTTGTACAATGTGCAATAAAGTAAATGTCAGTTATACACTGATAAACCAAAACATTAAGACCACCGCCCACCATGACACTGGATGCCTCCTAATGATACTGTGAGCAAGCGATGCCGTAAAGAAGTATGTAACAGGAGCAGACGCGGAATGGGGATCACCCTAGCACATATATAGGCCACAAATGAGGAAATCCACTGAGAATAGTGAATTCGTCAAAGTGCAAATTATTATTATTATTATTATTATTGTTATTATTACTATGCAGACCCTGTGAAAGAGTATCTCGAAGCTGGCGAAGCTGGTCAAATGTTCACGTGCTACTGTCGTGACCACCTACAGAAAGAGGTAGGACAGTGAAACTACCACTAGGTGTTAAATGGTTGGACTTACACGACTCTTCACAGAACAAGTGGTTCAGAGGCTTGTCTGCTCTGTAAAGTAAGACAGATGTGGCATCCCTGCTGAAAGAGCACAATGCTGGTTCACTCACACATGTTTTGGAGTACACCATTCATCATACATTGATGAACAAAGAGCTCCGCAGCAGACCATCCCTAATGTTCACCCAACAACATCGAAGATATGCTGACAGATGTGAACGACCTCCATTCTTTCATTCCTGAAGTCTTCCCCCAACAGATATGTCATCTTTCAGTAGTATAATTGTCTGTGTCTAGGAGCCAGAACATTGCAACAGTGCTTTGAGGAGCATTATAGTGAACTCACATTGATGCCTCTGTTACTAAATTCATATGCACTGCTATCGGGTGTCAATACAACGTACACAAATCAGCGGCTTGTTATGTGTGTGAATTACATGACTTGTGCATAGGCATCTAACGCTACATGCCTCCACAAACCTACCTACAAACTGTCGCATCCCTGATATGCAGAATCAACGATTTATTTATGTTTCATTCCAAATACAGACAAACGCGCTGTTAAATAGGTAGTCATAATGTTTCGGCTCATCAGTGTATCACAGTTAAGGCAAACAACATACAGTTAAGACCTATGCAGGAGCTTCCAAGGAAGTAAGTGACGCTAATTCGTAATATTACAGAAATATTTAGAAACACCTTCCAAGGGACAAAATGAGTAAGAAACCCAGAGACCAATTGAGGGATTAAATACACGATCAATGGAATGTGGAACAAAAGTCAATCAAACCATCAAAAACAGTATTAGTCTTAGTTGTAGGAAAGAGGAAATTTTATTGAAAGTCAATGAACGTGCGGTTGGAAACAGTTGACAGTTAGAAGGACAGGAAATGCAAACATGGCACTTGCGAGCGTGGTGTTGAAACGCCGCTGTTGCGTGCACGAATTGCTTTGTGTGAAGCAACGAGGCAGCGAAACATAGCGTTGCTTGAAGTTATTGTGATATGAGGTGAGGAACAAGGCCAGAGCTAAGTCGAGACTTGTAGATGGCTGACGTTTGGGAATTTGTATCTGCCATAGTTTCTCTCTCTCTCTCTCTCTCTCTCTCTCTCTCTCTCTCTCCCTCTCTCTCTCTCTCTCTCTCTCTCTGACACTACATCAGAGGCGAGGGGAAAGGCAGTTTAAATAGTGAGGTACTTTTACCAGTAAAGCATTGGGATGGACCTGTGCTGGTCCACGCTTATAGGGGCCAGTATGGAAGCAATGTTGTAAATGTTCTAGGTAAATCTTACTTTATTTCTATGTACTTGATCAGGCTGTATTCCATCTCCAGGGACACAACACCGGGGTGCGATGGAATGGCAGCCAGGTACTTGGAGATTGCTTGGTCAGCCTGAAGAAGGGCAGTGGCAGCGGTCTGCAGCATCCAGGATGGGCCACGTTCGCTTCCCACCTGGCATACCGGGTTCCAGGCGAGGCGTACGCTATGGGAGACGCTGCAGCACTGGAGCAGCGCCAGAGACAGCAGCGGGGTCGCCATCCAGTAAGCACCACTAGCAGCAAGTTGTGGCACATTGTCCAGGAGGGCGCGAGTTTAAGTCTGGTCCTGTCCTGTCAGCAGCAGCGGCCAAGGGCTATGAGTGACCAGTACATCCACCTTTGTCCCATGGTCGGACAGACCAGGCCAAACGGGGCAAAGGGCAGCGAGGACCAGGGACTATACCATTCTCCGAAATAGTGGGCAGCGACACTACGCCAACCGCTACGCCGCAGTAGGCAAGAATGACCGGGCTAGCACAGCTGAGTTCCAGCTGAGTGGCCTTGCACACGGCAGCAGCGGTGTTGGCATATCAGGAGTTGCTGATCCGGCTGAACTCGCAGCACAGTGCGCAGGCGGCCACCGAGACTACGCTGCACTCATTGAAGTGCTGTAAATTATGAGAATAAAGTTGTGGTGTCACTGCCAGACACCACACTTGCTAGGTGGTAGCTTAAATCGGCCGCGGTCCATTAGTACACGTCGGACCCGCGTGTCGCCACTGTGTGATCGCAGACCGAGCGCCACCACACGGCAGGTCTCGAGAGACGTACGAGAACTCGCCCAGTTGTACGACGACGTTGCTAGCGACTATACGGACGAAGCCTTTGCTCTCATTTGCCGAGAGACAGAATAGCCTTCAGCTAAGTTCATGTCCACGACCTAGCAAGGCGCCATTAGCCTTAGATAGCTTGTATCAAAAGAGTCTCACTTGTATCGCCACAATCTCCAGATGTCTCATCAAGAATGATGTATACAAAGGAAGGATTAAAAGTTAAGTAGTCCAGAAGTTACGTATTTTCTTTATAGCATTCATTGAGTCTCCTGTTTCAGACCTCACTCCATCCTTCGTGAGTTAGCGCGTGCATCTTGGCCGCCTCTTTCAATTAGTGTGCGTAGTGTTGGCAAGTCTGCCGACACTACAAAAGTAATGCCAGCAAATACCACTGTATCACTCTGCACTGCCCCTTGATGCTCTTGAACTTGCTCAGCCTCCTGACGAAAGACGGCAGTGGGTCCCGGCTTCAGCTCGCCCATCTGGAGTCCCGGGCTCAATGATCCCGACAGCCCGCAACAGTGTTGCTAGGATTGGTGACGGTTACAATGCTGGTACCGGATTTCCGCTCTCACATTTTATGTCGAGCAAATAACGTTGAGGTGCGCCTGTGTAGAGGGGTAGTTGACGTGTTTGGTTGCGTTTGTGACAGGTGGTCGCACACTTCTTGTTACATCTTGTCGTTCGGGAAGTGTTCGTCCACACCATGATAGGGAGGAAAGCAGGACTGTCGCCTGGACACGGGCACAATGGGGATGGGTGAGTGACGTTTGATCTAATGTTTGTGTGTCTTTTTTGTGTTTTAAGGGGTTAAGTGACCATTCCAAATGACTTTTTGAAGATCTTTTTTGTAAGATCAGAATAGCCTTTAGATTTATCTGGATTCCAAGCGATGTAATTTTTGTAACCTGTCAGGGCACGGATAACCGTGTACAAACTGGCTGCCAAGGCACTGTTTTATTTATGAGAGATTTGGTCATTTGGTGCGTAATTGTTCAGAATGTAGATGGGCGATGATTCACCGCAAGGACTATGTTTGAAGAGTGTCAGAGTGAAATTAATGGCAACAGTGGATCTGTAAGCAAGAATAATGGAAACATGGTCAGCAGCGGCAGTGACTACAGCAGAAGCTGTAGCCGCTCTAACAGAGCAAATTTGGGTGTTGTCAGAGGTGAGGATACATGACGCGGAAAGATATTAAGAATTAGCAGGCAGATTTGAGGCATTGCAAGTAGGGGAAGGGACGTCGGGTGAAAGTAAATTGCACGTCGGGGAGTGTCATAGACAGTTTGATCCAGCAATCGCGGCATCAATTAACCCCTTTTCGGGTAAAACAATGGAGGAAGTGTCGGTATTCCTTAATGACATCACAACAGCTGAGGCCAATGGGTGGTCGGATGTTGTAATGTTGAGAGTGGCGAAGTTACACTTGATAGGGGATGCCAAGTTGTATGTACTGTACCATGACTTGTTGAACAATGTGGGGAAGTTTGCAGAGCTTGAGTCTGGTTTACACCAGAGGTACCAAAAACAGAATAGTACCAGGTTTTTTCTAGAAAAATTAAGTGCGTTAGTTATGAGAAGAAATGAGACTGTGGAGGTTTTCTCAGACAGGATTCGAAAGCTGAATGCACAAACGTACGAACTGTCACAGAATGGGGACACTAATAAAGGCCGAGAACAGGGCATTAGATGTGTTTTTGCGGGGAGTACTGCCGGAGATGTCACATTGGGTGAGAATGGAGAATCCCTGTGATCTTGCAGCGGCTCTAAGTATTGCTACATACTTAGAGGAGGTAGATTATGCAGCGAAGCAAAGGGTGGAGCATAAAGTTCTGGCAGCAGAAATTAAGTGTTTTGGTTGTGGCCAGGTAGGACACATTAGGAGGCAATGTCAGCGTCAGTTGAGGTGTTACTCATGTGGGAAAATGGGTCACCGGGCAGTGAATTGCAGGAGTAAAAGTAGGGCGGAACCTCGGTGACAGCAGCCATTAAACGAGAATGGGACTGCTTCAACTGTCGGAGGGTGGTCCCAGTGAAATTAGGTAATGCGCTTGTAGATGCAAAGACAGAATGCTGCTAATTAGGCTTGGTGAACAGAAGGGGACAGAGGTTTCTGGTTGACACGGGGGCACACGTGTCTCTTATTAGTCTAGACGTGGTTAGCAGGAGAAGGCTTGAGCCACCACGTTATAGGTTACGTATGTTGGGGGGATAATAAAGCGGAGTCATTGGGTACGACGGTACTTCAATTTGTGATCGCAGGAACTAAGTTTACTGAGCAGGTAGAAGTGTTACCATGTGTGGGTGAGGGGTATTCGGTGATTCTCGGACTGGGCTTCCTTGAAAAACATCGTGCGAAGATAGATCTTTGGCAACAAATAGTGGAACTCAGTGGAACAATTTTTGCATGGGAGAAACGGTTGCAAATGGACAAACGTTGCAATGCGTACTTAACACGAAGGTGACGCCAGCTAAAATGCGAACGGATTCATTAACACTTTCGCTGCGGCTGACAGTTATAAGCGTCACAACAACCCACAAGCCAGTGCGGCTGACTCTTATAAGCGACCGCACTAACTGTCGGATTACTCAGTCTAGTTGCAGCGTGGAGATATGGGGGAAAATGTCATGCTGAAAAGGTCGTTTTGCATTTGATGGTAGAAAATCTGCATGTTGGTCACCGCATTTACTTGGACAATTATATTAACAGTTTTCATTTAGCTGCAACTCTGTTGAACCTAAAAACACTTTCCACAGGTACTCTGAAATTAAATAGGGAATATACCCCCTAAAACGTTGTATCGGCAAAACTTGGGAGAGGAGTGGTATTCTAATGGAGTTATGATTGGAAAATGGAAGGATCGACGTGAGGTTTCCTACATTTCCAAAGAACATCTAAATGTTATGGAGCAAGTGGCGAATGCGCGCCAGCAAATAGTCACGAAACCTTTGCCTATTATTAGGTACAATGCCTGTATGTCTGGGACTGATAAACAAGATCAGATGTTATCATATTATTTGTGTGAACGAAAGACTATCCGCTGGCCGAAAAAACTACACTTTCATGTCACTGACATGCTAGTTTTCAATTCTCTCTATCTGTACAACAAATACTCACGAAATAAAATGACGTTGTACGATTACAGAATGAACATTATAAAGGGCTTCCTTCCACCAATGGACTTTCCACGAAATGTGAGCAAGAAACATCACAAACACACGATGTGCAAAAGCGGGAAGCTACTGCACGGAAGAAGCAAGTTATGAGGAAACGGTGTAAGAAGTGCGCGGAACAAGGCAAGTGCACTGATACACGATACGGGTGTACAACCTGCCCAGACAAACCTGGATACTGCTTAACTGCTGTAATATCCCATAAGTAGCAAAAACGCGATAATATCGGGGAAATTATCAAAGACAACTTCTTTTATTTCTTTTGACATTGCATGGTTTCTTTTCATGACATAAAAGGTTAGGACTTTTTTCAGGAGTACTCAGAAAATGAGGTTTTCTTTTGTGTTAAGTCGAATTATTTCTTATTGCGTTGTAAAGCATTCACTTCGGTTTTCTGCGAAAGAATCTGTTGAGCTAAATTTGTTTTAATAGCACCGTAATTGAAGTAATGGGGGACACGAGAGAAGCCTCCACGTAGGGTGTGTTTCGCTTACTAATTTCTACACATCCGAGCGTCCCCTGGGCGTCTATGATAAATGTGGGCGGCTAATTCTCTCATACCAGGACCAAACATGCTACTAAATTGACGGCGTCTATCAGAGTTAATCTTAAAAATGCGCATTTGAAGTAAATATAATTTCAAGTGAATCCAGTTTCCTTTTTCCGTTTTTTCCATCTTAAGAATTTACCTTTCGGAATCCAAATTTTTCCTGAATGCAGTGGATTTATTGCTTATTTGAATTGTATTTTTTGTTACATTATCAACAAATCACGAACATTTGAATGACGCCTGTGACCCCTATAGGTCTCAGACAACAAACAGACTTTGAAACATGACCACAATACAGTCGAAGCTTATTTGAAGTAATGCATCTAAGGTGTCATCATTAAGTCAGTATAGAACTTGATCCTACAGATCTTACAAGGTCTTGACGTCAGCCTGCAGCTCAGGTGTGCTTAGGAGCGTCGGCTCCGACGGTACCTGCCGTTTCAGAGTGTCACCGGCCCGCACTCGCACGTTGCCGGGCCGCACCGATGCCGCAGCGAAAGTGTTAAAGGTCGATCAGCAGGTACAGGCAAGATAGTCTGGGTTTCGATAATACAGACTTACCAAGGGAAACTTTGTACATGGTGGAGCCACTCTCGAGTAATGAGGAGCTGGATAATGCGCGCTGTTTTGTGCGGAGTTTAGCTCACGCAAGTTATGTGGAAGGAGATTATAGGATTCCTGTAAATACAGATAACTTCGGCAGAGCGGATTTTAGTTTGTCGAAAGGGTTGTTATTGGCCACATTGGGGGTTTTTGATGAAGATGACAACGATAGGGAGGATTCGGAGGCGAGCCATAAGCAAAACGTCGATGCAGCGCAACTGAGGGAAAAATTAAAGCATTTGCAGGGAGACGACAGGATCGCATTGGAGGAATTGTTATTGACATTTAACGAGTTGTTCGAAACACAGGGTAGGTTACGGGCAACACCGATTACCAAGCATCACATACCAAAGGAGGATAATACACCAGTGTTTAGGAAATCATATAGGGTAGCACGTCATATGCAACCGCTACTGGAGGAGTTTATAGAACGACTACTACGGGATGGAATCAAAGAACATAGCGATAGTCCGTATTCAAGCAATGTAGTTCTCGTACCTAAGAAGTCGGTGGATGGTACGAGGAAATATAGGTTTTGTTGTGAATATAGGTTTCTGAATGCGAAAACCATTTCGGACGCATATCCTATTCCAAATATCACCGACACATGGGATAATCTGGGTCAATGTAAGTATTTTACGACAATGGATTTACGGAGTGGATACCATCAGTTGGAAGTAGCGCCTGAGGATAGGGCAAAGACAGCTTTTACTGTTTCCGGGAGACACTATCTTTTCAGCGATTATTAGATGGGATTTTCAGGGGATTGAAACCAAAGACATGTATGGTTTACCTAGAAGACATTATAGTATTTTCAAAGGATATACCAGAACACGTATCACGGTTAAGAGATGTCTTTAGAAGAATGCGGTCGGCACGGTTAACATTAAGTTTAGAAAAATGTAATTTTGCGCAGACGCAGGTCAAATATTTAGGTCACGTAATTAGTGAACAAGGGGTTCAAACCGATCCTTGGTTAACAAAGGCAGTTCAAAATTTCCCAACACCACGTACCACGAAGCAGCTACAATCGTATATTGGTTTATGTTCATTTATCGTAAATTTGTAAAAGATTTTGCTAAAATAGCCGAGCCGTTAACAAAGCTTAAGGTGTTAAATGTCAATGGACGGAGGAATGCCAGAAGGCTTTCGATTAATTAAAAATGAGATTAGTTTCTGGTCCGGTCTTGGTGATTCCGAATTTTGAAGAAGACTTCATCTTATCATGTGATGCTTCAAATGGCGCAGTAGGATGTGTTTTGGGATAAATGGTGAATGGACAGGAAAATCCGGTGGCGTATGCTTCCAGACAGTTAAATAGGGCAGAGCGGAATTATTCCACAACGGAAAAGGAGATTTTGGCTGTAATATATGGAGTAACGTATTTTTGTTGTTACCTTTATGGTAGGAAGTTTAAGGTCGTGACAGATCATGCAGCGTTGAGATGGTTACTGGGACTCAAGGATCCTTCTAGTCGGTTAACACGATGGGCCCTAAAATTAAGTGAGTTTGACTTTGAAGTAATCATAAGCCAGGGAAGAAATACAGGAATGCAGATGCATTAAGTCAGCAAGTTAGACGCATTAGAAAGAGTGGGTAAGAGTGTCGCGGAAAGGCAAACAGCACAAGCAGAGGATGAGGAGTGCCAGGGTTTTAGAACTCAACCACATTTCATTGTGGAGGGAAATTTGTTGTGTAGAGTTACCAGGTGTGGACCACGGGTAGTGGTACCAAAGAGTTTGAGAGAGGAAGTCTTAAAGCAGCCCCATGATCATGTGCTTTCAGGGCATGGGGGTCGTCGAGCAACGGAAAGACGATTAGAACGATTTTGGTTGTGCACTCGGAGAAAAGATGTGGAACAATACGTAGCAAATCGTGTACCGTGTGCGCAACAAGTGGATGTGACGCGCGCAAGAATTCCATTGCAACAGTTACCAGAGGCTTCGAAACCTTCAGAGTTCATCGGACTTGATATCTGCGGGCCATATAACAAACCACCGACAGGGAATCGTTACGTTTTAATTATAATTGACCACTTTTCGCGGTTTCTAGCCATGGTCGCAATACCAGACCAACAGGCAAGTACGGTAGCATAATGTTTAGTGAATAGCTGGTCATTGAAGTTTGGGGTGCCTGATACCATAATTACGTATCAGGGAACGAACTTCATGTCCGAATTAATGTCACAGTTGTATCGGTTATTGAGAATTAAAAAATTATGGACCAGACCATTTCATCCGCAGGCGAATGGGAGAACGGAGCGAGTACATACGACAATTTCAAAAATGCTAAGTTATTATATGAATGGAAACCATGATAACTGGGACGTTTACCTTCCGTATGTGGTATCAAGTTATAACACCAAAATACATTCGGGGGTCGGAATGTCACCATTCGAGACGGTCTATGGAAGAAAGATGCCATCACCATTTGACTTTCTATGTCCAAAATCGGGAGCTAAAGGGACACAGTGAGGATATTTGCACGGACAATACGGGAAGTCTGGAAGAGGGTACAGAAGGCCAATACCAAGGCATTGGAAAGGCAGGAAGAACCGAATAAGCGGTTGGGACCTTTACCACAGTACAGGGTAGGTCAATGGATATTGATCACGAATCCATATACACCTAAGGGAGAGACGAAAAAATTCTTGACGAAGTACCACGGACCATACCAGGTCGTGGAGATGACTTCGCCTGTAAATGTTAAAGTGCTGCTGCCAACAAAAACATCCATTATCCACGTGAGTAGCGTAAAGCCTTTTAAAGGAATGGTGGACGGATTACCTCAATTACAAGGAAGTGACCCAACTGCAGAGGCTAGGCAAAGCAAACGGAAGGAGGAGGCCGCGGTGGAGGGACAACAGCAGACACACAACGTTCCGTATGCTTTACGGTCACGGAGGGAGTAAAATATTGTATGTGTAATACTGTAAGCATTGTTTACATTTTGTGTTTTGCATCAAGGGATAATATGCGTTTTTTGTGTTTTGGTGGATCAGATAATAGTTGCGGTTTTTTTTTTAGTGTACTAACGGGAATTTTTCGAGGATGTCGTACGATGTTGTAACTTGTAGTGGAAAAGAGGTGGTACAAACATGTTCGTTCCTTTTCTTCGCAGGGTCTACGTATGTGGACGTGCTGGATGATAGCCATGGGTAGGGGTTCTGGAGATATTACCAATGCAGAATCTGACATTTGAACTCCACATTAAATCCAGAGTTTTTGGAAACTTTGCACTGCACATGCACAAGAAGGATCTATCACGGTTAATAAAGTATTAGAACAGCATTGGAGCAACAGGATAATGACAGTGAGCATTTCAGCAACAGGGTGTGCTGTTTTTCTATTTTATCTTGAGTATAGCTTTGTGGAGAGAGTGGAGACGTGCACCAGTAGAGGAGATGCCAACATCAGTTGCCTACGGCATGGGTAATCAGTGTGAACAGTGTATAATTAATGTTTTGATGTTCTCGTTAGCTTTAGTCCGTAGAACGTAAGTTTTGTGAACAAGGTGTGTTACGCAACTACAGGCCACGTCTGTTATATTTCGATTTGGGACGAATCTTGTTGAAAGGAGGGAAGTGTGATGCGCTAGTATTAGTCTGACCCTCAGGAAAGAGCAAATTTTATTAAAAGTCAGTGAACGTTGGACGATGGAATCTGGGGCCACTGGCAGTGAACAGTGAACAGCTAGTAGGGCAGGAAATGCAAAAATGGCACTCGCGAGCGCAGTGCTGCGACGGCACTATTGTGAGCGCGAATTGCTTTGTGTGAAGCATCAATGTGGCAGAAAACTGCAGTGTTGCTTGAAGTTATTGCGATATGAGGTGAGGAACTAGGCCAGAGCCAAGTCGAGACTTGTAGATGGCTGACGTTCGGGAATTTGTATCTGCCATAGTTTCCGTCTCTCTCTGACACTACGTCAGGGGCGAGGGGAAAGGCAGTTTAAATGGTGAGGTACTTTTACCTTGGGACAGAGTGTGCTGGTCCACGCTTATAGGGGCTAGTCTGGCAGCAATGTTGTAAATATTCTATGTGAACCTTACTTTATTTCTATGTACTTGTTCGGGCTGTATTCTGCCTCCGGGGACACAACACCGGGGCACAACGGAACGGCAGCCAGGTACTTCGAGATTGCACAGTCAGCCTGAAGGAGGGCTGTGGCAGCGGTCTGCAGCATCCAGGACAGGCCACGTCCACTTCCCACCTGGCATTCCGGGGTCCGGACGAGGCCTACACTATGGGAGACGCGGCAGTGTTGGAGCAGCGCCAGAGACAGTAGCGGGGGTTGCCATCCGTCAAGCACCACTAGTGGCCAGTTGCGGCACAGTGTCCAGGAGGGTGCAGGTTCCAGTACAGTCCTGCGTGTGAGCAGCAGTGGCCAAGGGCTACGGGTGACCAGTACATCCACCTTTGTCCCATGTTCGGACAGAGCAGGTCAAACGGGGCGGAGGGCAGCGAGGACCAGGGACGCTACGCCGCGGTAGGCAAGGCCGACCGGGCAAACGTGGCTGAGTTACGGCCTTGCACACGGCAGCAGCGGTGTCGGCATACCAGGAGTTGCTGAGCCATCTGGACTCGCGGCACAGTGCATGGGCGGCCGCCGACACTATGCTGCACTTATTGGAGCACTGTAAATTATGAGAATAAAGTAACTGCTGTATCACTCTGCACTGCCCCTTGACGCTCTTGAACTTGCTCGGTCTCCTGACGAAAAACGGTGGTGGGTCCCAGCTTCAGTTCGGCCATCTGGAGTCCCGGGTTTGACAATTCCGACACCCCGCAACAGCAACTGCCAAGTGACAGCTGGTGAAGAGTTGCTACTGCAGGGCCCAGGAGCAGGAGGATCCTGCTCCATGGGGTCTACAGAAGCACCGGCTTGGTTGTTCAGTCGGTCTCTTGAAAAACAGTTGGTGGTGGGTGCTGACGACACAGAGGCCAGCCAGGCTAAGGTATCGCATTGTGACGCTCTCAAAGAGGATCTCCGAGTTGGCGAAGGAGAAGCCATTTGGGTCTGGTGGACTACTTCGAGCCTTTCCGGTTAGAGGAAGACTCGCGTGTTGGTTGGCTGGAGGGATGGAGGAAGTCTTCACAGGAGTACTCCTTCTGTTCTTTCCGGTCTACCGCTTGTGTAGCTGGTGACTTCGCCCCTTGACGCGAGAGTTTGACGGCTTGTTGCACAGCTACGATGTTGCCTTGTCGCTGGGTGATTTCACAACTTCAGAGCTGAATTGAATTCTGTATGGCCGTGTCCTTCATGGAGCGAGGGATAACAAGAACAGAACTGTATGTGCCAGACAGGAGAATGAAGGGTTTGCGACTAGCCAGTAACTTCCAAGCTACTGAGTAATACATTTTTTCCTTTACCCAGATCTCTTAGACAGCCCACTCGTCAAGATATGCAGGACAATCCCGAGAGGCGGCGGCATGGCCACCATCGCAGTTGGTACAGTGGGGAGGAGGTGGATAATCGCACTCGTGCGTATTCCTACCACAGGTGACACATTTGGCTGGGTGTCGACAAGGCGTTCCAGTGAGGTTGAAACGATGACACATCGGGTTTACGATATACAGCCTGACACTGATAATTTTATAGCCTGCTTTGATCTTGGACGGAAGCAACAATCTATCAAAGGTGAGTAAAGGATTGCAGGTGGGTACTAAGGAGGAATCTACCTTTTACATTACACAATGGACAGTGATGACACCCTGATCAGAAAGGTAAGACTGGATTTCCGCCTCGTTAGACCATTGAGCAGTCTGGTGTAAATTACACCACGGGAAGAATTCAAAGTTCTATGGGCCTCAACACGAACAGGGTATCCGTGAAGAAGTGTGGCAGCAAGCAGTAGTTGTGCTTGAGGGTCAGAAAAAGGAAGCGAAGTGCCATCTCGTAAATGAGAGCAGGATTTCACTGGGCCAGCAATTGCATTAACGCTTTTCTGAATAACAAACGGATTTACCCTGGTGAAGGATTGACTGTCTTCAGAATGTGAGACCACAAGGAACTGAGATGCAGCAGGGTGGGTCTTTGAATCATTAGCCTCTTTATGTTTATGTTATGTAGACATAGATTGGGAAGATATTTGACTCACTGCGAGAAAATATTCCATGACTGCCAGTATCTCTGAAGGCACGCTCCTTCCACCTGGGAGCCCCTTCACAATGGGCTGCACATACCTTAGGTGATTGTTCACACCTCAGGTAACACCACCTGAACAACTGACACAGGGACCAATTGGCAATTTGGGAAGGTTGCAGCTCAGGCAATCATCCCTCCCTGGGCCTGGCCTGTACCACGGGGTAAGTGCGAACCTTACCTGTCAACCTGGGGCTGGAAATTACACGTTACCCAGACACCTGTTATGCGTCGGACACGTGGGCCGGCCTTCAGGAACGCACAGGGAGGAAGAAGAAAAAGTGGAACCCCAAACACCGAAGCAGAGGAGCAAGAGGAGAAGAGAAACAGAGAAAGGAAAAGGGAGCAAAAAACAAAAGTGAGACTGTTCTTACATCAGCAACAGACAATGCAGAACATTCCCAATAACATCCCAGGCATGTTCCCCAAGTGGGGAAAAAAGAATAGCAAGAGGATAGACATGCAGCACAGAAGGGAAACAATGCTGCAAAGACTGGGGCACCGTGGTAGCCAAGCACAAACCCACCACAGAGTGGTGGCCCCTTGGGGGAGAAAATCAAGTATTTCCAATTGAAAACTCTTAAGTTTCTCTCACATAATTAATGCTTTATTTAAAATAAATAATGTACTGATAGAGCTCTAAAACGTGGTGTTTGACTCACATTTTAAAAATGTATAAGGAAAGATCCTACAACTGAGCTCTTTCTTACCGATATTTCAGGAAGTTTATAAAAGCAAATATAATTCAATATATTGTGCCAACTTGATATTATCAAATGGTTTGGATTTCAGAAGTTATGCTTAACTGCGATAGTGTTAAATGTATTCCGCAAATATTACTTTCAGTTCGTATGTTATGTCTTTTCCAGGATATCAAAGTGTAAACAGAAAACAAATGAATTTTTAATAATTTTATAGTTAAGAAAACGATTGATTTACCTTAGTTTTCTGGGTTTTATTTCGGTTGACCATTTTTGTTCTTATATTGCTATAACAATAAAAAAACATGTGTCTAGATCATCTGCCAGGGCCCATCAACACAATTGTGACCTCAACCACTACATTACCCCTATCTTCCTCCACACATTCTTCCTCTCTTTCCATCCACGTCAACTGATTTAACATGTGTAAGGTTTGACTAATTGTTGATAGAGAGTAAGTGTAAGATGTAACTAATTTCTGATATAGAGTAAAAACAGAAAATAATGAGGCAACAACTGCCTATACCCTTTAAACAGTATGGTCACCTAAGTAAGTGGCATAGAATGAATTTTCACTCTGCAGTGAGTGTTTACCAATTTGGAACTTCCTGCCAGATTAAAGCAGTGTGCAGGACCAAAACTTCAATTGGGACCTTTTGCCTTTCATGGACAAGAGCACTTTGTCCATCAAAGACAAAATGTCTCGGGTTTGAGTTCTGCTCTGGCACACAGTTTTCCAAAGTTTCAACATATGGTATAGCTCACAATACAACTGGAGTACCTCATAAATTCAAGAACAGAAACGAACCACAGGACGTATATGAACTAACTTTATTTTCTCAATAGTGTTACAAAGAAATTTACAATATTTTTACAATCAATAACTTTAAACAGAACACAGAGTAACAATGTTTTTTTCAGAACTGAAAATTAAATGTGAATAACAAATACTGAGAGTGCCAAAGAAGGCAAAGTGCCACAGTCTGCACTCAGGTTTGATACAATTTGACATCTGCAGTACCATTCAATAAGATATATTAATCCTACATGCATTTCTGGATGTCACTTCTATAGAAATTGTTGTAACAAATAGTGGTCCAAAGTTAATGCAAATAGTAGATGAACATTCCTCAAATCTTTCACAAAAATAGTTTCAAAAGTCAGATATTTACACAAATTCTCAGAAAGAAATTTTCTGAAACAATATTTTTGCACATGCATGCCATTTTATTTACAATTACGTATGCAGTCCCAGACCTACTTCTGTAATTGTCACTAAATAGTAAACATATGAATGTACTCTGTATTTGGATACTACATAGAATATTTTGCTTTAGCAACATAAAATATCTCATGCAATTAGCGCTTTATGGAAACAAAGTAACTCTTATTTGCCACTGAAGTTACAATGTCGAAACATTATACCTTTCATTCAATTCAAAGAACATCCATTACATCATTTCTTCTAGCAAATTTCATCCTTGGGTTAGGCATATTAATGACCCAATTTTCATCAACAGCCACACATTCTTCAAGGAATTATATTATGAAAGTGCTGATGAAAGTGTACCAAACAATGAAGTCATAAAACAAGTCCTATACTTTAAAGTAGATCAACATAATATAAAAACAATGACTAATAATGACAGTTTTGTCATGCAATATACTCTTGTGTAACTGTAACGTGGAGTATGAGAAAGAGAAAGGTGTGCCATAATGACACTAAAGTGGTGAACAGTAACACTGTTCCACAAAATATTTAGTTAGCACTTGAAGAAATAATCAGCATTTCATTATTATTGACCCTGGCAACATATAAACCACACAGAAAAGAGCATTCTGACATAAGATGTGTTAAATTGCCACTTTTTTTTAGCAACAATTGTTGATTATTTATCCCTTTGTAGATGAATGAATAATGTCTTTTAAGACCATTTTACTGAAAGAGTCCACGGCATGTAGTCATTCTCTAGAACGTCTCCTTTGACATTCCACAGACGAGTAGTAAAAGAATGCTATGTCAATACACCATTCTAAGCAGATAACTTTTGCTTGCAATGAACAGTGTCACTGAAACAGTTGCAAAATCTGAGCCAAAGCTACTTGGTCATGGATACACATATCACTTTAACTAGACTGATGATCAATGTGTGCCACATAACACAATGGTTGTGGGGTATTTATTTTGGGGTAAATTGGTAGTGAGTGCAAACACAACAAGAGTGTGCCTTAGAGACATGTCAGAGAGCTGCTATTGTATACAATACACATAAAAGACTCAATTGATAAAATCAGTAGCTCTAGAAGATTGGTGGATGATACACCACATACAGGTATGGTTAACACCCGTAGTCCGTATTCTGACATACAAAAACATTTGCAGCACAACCACGCTTGATATACAGTTCCACCAGTTTCCTTTTAATTAATCAAATACAAAGTAATTAGCACACATGGACAAAAGTCCTCTGTATTGCTTGAATATTATGTCTGCAAAATATAAAATACTTTGATGTTACAATGCAGAATGTTATAAATCAGAATGTCCACGTGAACCTTATATTATGAATGGAACACCATGGCTGCAATTCACTTGCAGGATCAGATTAAGGCACTGAACACCTTTATGAAGATATTTAGAATGACCATTGGCAGCTTAAAATAAATATAACACAAGACAAAGCAATTTTAAAAAAAGTACTTGCAAGACACCCTTAAGTATTGTGTTTTTTCCTTTAACTGATGTCAAGATGTACAGTTTATGGACCTTGAAAGTTCAAGGAAGACCTGCACAGTTTGTGACAGATTTATCTGTCAGTCAAGTCACAGAAATTCTCAGTACACACTAATGACATTGTCTGGACTCTACGGAAAAGTGGTACTTGAACAACTGTTCTTAAAATTCCAAAAATCTGTGCAGACTTAAAACCATTATTTCCTCATATACACATACCTCCACAATAAAACGCTTTCTACACAGCACATTTGAATCACCATGCCAGGAGGGGGGCAGGGACGGGCAATTATCGCTGATCCATCATCTATGCTGCCATGCACCATATAGCAACTTGGGGAAGTGTCATGGAACTGTATTGAGATAGTAACTCAAAACATAGTTAATGTAAGCATATCAGATTTTCATCTGTGATTTCTCTAAAGATGAGCAACATTTCAAAATAATACAAGTCTCCTCCTCCTCATCATCATCATCATCATCATCATCATCATCATCATCAGAGTGTGCCGACATAAATAAACATGAAATTTTCTCAAGAATCGCACAGATATTCTCAAGGTTTAGTTAGGTGCCATAAAACATTAATTTCCCCACATATAGTAAGGCAATCACAATTTTTAGCACTCAGATGTTCCTTAAACAGTAATGTTGAGGAAGTGGACAGTGTACAACTTGTCTGCCCATATGCCACACTTCAAATATTAATAGTTTTACAACAGCTTAACTTTTGATCAGTATCAAAGAATATTTAAGGCAATATATGTAATAAAATGTGACTGTTACTGTTTAATCATTTGTTATGTGCTCTGAAACTTTCAGAGACTCCACTAGATACAAGTTTTATTTTATTTTTAGTTTTTTAATGCATAAAGCAAGTCATACCTATCAATGTTCTGGGCAATAGTATTTACATAATTATTTAAGCTAGATCGAAGTGAAGGTAGGATCTGGCCAAACAGTAGTGCTCTTCAGCATGTGGTAGATACAATAGCAATTACATCCTCCATTTAGTTTGGTTGTGCCAGTATATGTACTTATTGTATCACAATTTGTATTCTGAAAGCATATTTCATGACAAGTGCCACCCATATTCAATTTTTCCTGTTGGCACCTTTTCTTTCCGAACTACATCACTGTACTTGTCCTAATGTCTGTGTAATAGCAAAATCCTACCAAGAAAACACAATAAATTATGAGACAGAATTTCTGTTCAGTACTTATTTACCTCAGGAAGGAGAGATGAGGGGAACAGAGTGGCAAAGTTAAAAAGGGAGGGCACACCACTCAGACCCCAAGACAATAGGGACCTACCTGTAGTGAGGACAAGGAAGAAGCTGACACTTTTGAAAGTTAGGATGGCATCATCCCTCTCTCTCTTCTACACACATCTATCAGCAGGACAAAACATTTCACCTCCAGAAGGTAATTACTGACCAGGAATTCTGTCTCATAATTTATTACACGTGTCAAAAAGGCAATCTCTCATGGAAATGTTCCAACATTTCTCAATATTAAATGTAGCAAGCAGTCATTGGACATCAAAGAATGCTTCATCAAACTTCAGGAACTGGCAACTGATGATAAGCTTACCACTAACTATTTCTTCGAAGTTTCCGAAGGACAGCTGGTTATAGCTTGACATATTAAATCGAGTGACTCAGCAATAAAAACAAATCAGGTTTATAGTGTAAATCAAGGTTCAGCCACCTTTGTCTATGCCTTTCATGGTATCTTTTAAAGCACTACAGGCAGTTTGGTGGTAGGACACAAGGAGGAGGTGGGGGGGGGGGGGGCAAACAATGCGGTAGACATTGTATTTTGTACATACAGAACAACTAGGTGCAATAAACTCCAACAACATAGCTCAGCATGATTTAAGCTCAATCATGTGAAAATGTCTGGTTTAATTTTGTAATTAAGCATACTTATTGTAAATAAGAAATTTGATGAAGTACAAATTCTGAAAGAAAAGGAATCTGCTCATCAAATGTCTAGTTTTGTGTGTTTCCGTGCATTCAATGGGCAAAGATTAGAACAGACAATATCTTCCACATGTGTATTGCTCAGTTTCAATCATAAGCTCAATATGGCTGCAGGGTGTAAGAGAAGCATAATGAACAGAACAGCCTGTCAGGCAATGTATAGGGATGAAACACTTAAGTGAAAACTGGGAATTACATTTATGAATTAGTGTAGTATTTATATTATTTCAATAAAAAAATTATTAGCATGTACATTAACGTTGCAGATATGGTAAAGGAAAATCTACTGACATAAAAGTTTCCGATTTTCTCCTGTGTCTATATCATCCTTGTTCATTAATAAAAGCAGTACATAAATTCTTATAAATAATTTTCAACGTGCTGATAAGATGCTCTATCTTATGTAAGACTTTTACATCAAACTTCATCTGAATGCTGACATGGAACCACAGTTTCTCAACACAAATACGCCTTTTTTATATTACATTACCAGAAGATAAGAATTGCAAAGGCATCTCTATTCCGTGAAGTCAATGAAGTTAATGGTCATTAGATGCATAAAGACATCTAGAAGCTTTAAATTTGAGAATTTGATAGTCTTCACAAGTTTCACATTCCTTTCAATGTGTCTTATGTTTTCATTAACTCCCTACAGACAATGTCCGACTTTTGTGGTGCCCCTACATAGTAAATGCTATGGTACAAGAATATATAATTCTGGAAACATGAATCAAAAGAGAAGCTCTGCTCCTTACTGCCGGTATCATGATTTATCTTTACCAGACAACGAAATTTTTTTCTTAATAAGGAACCTGTAAGTCCAAAATTCACACTGCTGCTCTTCTTCTTCTTCTTCTTCTTCTTCTTCTTCTTCCTCTTGTGTTTATATCAGCTGCATTGTCGGTTTTATTAACTGTCTTTCATCATACATTTTGCCCGCCATCAACCTGGAAACACTTTAGCCTCTTTATACAGCACTGGCTGCTGCGTCTATCCACCACAATTTAACAAGGCCTTTGTCAATTGGACAAACTGTGTATAGGAGAAAACACGGCTGACAAAGCAAATCCTGTGACTGTCACCACAGTTCAGATCACAAACCACTACAAGATTGATGTGCTTCACAGAGCGAAATGTTTCAGATAAAATGATAGGAGGCAGACGATGAGGCTATCCAATCCACTATCATCTACACAGCAACCACACATCTCCTTCAAATTGAAAGTTCACGTAAGTGGAAGAAGGAAGATCAACTCCAAACCACAAAGATCACTGGTGTTACACAACATACAGAAAAAAAGAATAAGCCTGTACAAACAGGACATCGTGTTATTCAAACACAAAGTGCTATACAAGAAACCAGGCAACAGGAAAATTTCTCATGACAGCAGCCTGAACTTGGCATAAATCACCATAGAGAATCATCAGATTAGAGTACATCCACATGATTGAATTACTAAACAATCTGTATTACTTATGACGGTTTTACCAACCTTAGATCTCTGACTACCTCATCACTGGGCCCTTGAATAAACTGATGGGAATGCACAGGCAATTAAAATGGCATTACATGTCAACAATTTTTATTTAGCCTCACAATCCTATTACTTGTTAACTTTCTCCTGTCCTTGCTTAATAAGGTTTCTAAATGAATGATTTAACACAGTATTGTAAGTTACTAAAACCAGTATTCTATTTATTAAAAGCCTTCTTACAAACTTGTCTTCTCTTCAGTTTACCATCTTCGCAAGGCATCAATTCACTGAACAGTTTGTCATTCAGAGTTTTCAGCATGTGTGACATTGCACGTTGACTGCTATAGTGCAAATGAAAGCATTCCCTGTGCACTAATTAACTGGCACAATCAAGTCTTAATGAAATAAATTGTCTACTTTTTATTGCAAAATAATGCAAACACATCTATTTTCTGAGTCTGAGCATTGTGACAACCACTATCAGAACCACTATTATTAAATGTCAAAACAATGAACATACATAAACTTCTTACATATTTCAGTCTTGTATCCTTATTTCTCAGATCACACAGCAAATCCGAGCATAAAAAAAAATCACATGATTACACTTATTAGAAATACTATACAACAATTCTTGGGTAAAAATATAAGACACTCATTGATGTGATGCTGTGTACCTCTCTGCTGAAACAAAAACGAAGTTTACATTATGTAACAAGTAAAGACGACGTAACAGGTAGGTAACAGTCTAACATAGCTACATAAATATTCTCTAAACCACTGTGTGTGTGTGTGTGTGTGTGTGTGTGTGTGTGTGTGTGTGTGTGTGTGTGTGTCTGGGGGGGAGGGGGGGTGAAGGCACACATGTACTATTTAGTTTAATCTTGTCTTTACAGCACCTATGTGAGCAATACATAGGTGGGTAAAGAACATTTCTAGATCCTTTGCTAAATACTGGTTCAAGAAACTTTGTAAGCAGGATTTCGTGGGGGGGGGGGGGGGGCAATCAGTGTCCATACACAAGCGGCTATCAATTCAGTATCTTCAATATTACAATTCAGTATCTTCAATATTACTATAACTATCTCCCGCGAGTCAAACAAAACTGTAACCATTTGTATCACCATTCTTTGTATGTGTTCAATATCTCCTGTTAATACTAAATAGAATGCGTTCCATACACTTAAGTAACATTCCAAGATGATATCCGAACAATGATATTAAGTCTACACACGCTTTCCCTACAATTTAGCCTATGTGATCATTTCATGCCATTTCCTAGGAACTGTTAAAACTGGGTATTCCCAAGAGTCCACAGAATCCCACTGTGCGCAACTGATGATACAGTCACAGGATAGTTCTTTTCTGCATTTTGCGAAATGCACTATTTAATATTTCTGAATGATAAAACAAGTTGTCAATTGTTGCAACACTTTGAACTCTTATCAATATCTGACTGCATATTTGTGCAGCTTTTTACAGGTATTACTTCTTTATAGAAAACTGCAGAATCTTCAAGAAGTCTAAGATTATTATCGATGTTGTCTGGTAGGTCATTAAAATACAACATGAACAAAGTAAATCCTGATACAATTCTGTCAATGGCTCACCATGCAAGCAAACACGCTGTGTCTTCCCTACCAAGAAATTTTCAGGTCACGAACTTACTTTGATACTTCATATAATACCACTTTTGTTAAGAATCGTTGGATTGGTACAGAGTCAAATGCTGCCTGTCAGTCAATTAATATTGCATCCACCTTACTGCCTGCATCCCAGGCTTTAAGGTTTTCATGTGAGGAATAGGAAGAAGAAAGAAACAGAGTAGTTGTTATTTACGTTATTACTTAGAATACAGAACTGATTTACTATTCCCCAAGTGTAGTACAAAAACCAGAATGAAAGACAGAATCATATAATAAATTCTGAGTATTCCAAGAGCACATAAAAGTACTGCCAAAAAAAGTGAAGACTAAGTTAACTGTAAATGGAGATAGTAAACAGTTGGTAAAATCATTTTCATTATTACCATTAATTGATCATGATGATTAAAATTCATCTGACTATCAATGAAATATTTCTGAGTTAGTTTCTCACTGGTTTTTATTGTTCCAAATGAAAAGACATAGGATGGCTTTCGTTACTAATACAGTTTTGTTCCACATGACTACAGTGAAGTATGAGGGAATCTAAAAAGAAATCGCCCTTGCAAAGATAGATTCAACATACAGAAATAATATTTGGACTTTCATTATGAAAGAGTTGCAAGTGTTCCCAAGTGTGTGTAATGCAAGTAAACCATCCATAACACATTATAGCTTGAATAAAATAACTGTCTAACTGACATTTTACGACAACAAGGGTTAATGCTGCTGACATGCAGCCATCCTAACTCAACAAGACCTACCTACTTATGAAATAGGCTAAACAGTGAGCACTATAAAAAGATTTAGGGTTGGCTGGCAGCTGGTATTTACCAGTCCACCAACTGAAATGTCACAGAGTTATTTAAATCTAAGTACAGTGACATTTCATACACCAGAAGTGTGATGATCTGACAGATCCAGGCCCTATCTCGGGTTGCTTTTAATTCTATTACATTGTTAATAATCTAGAGATACTAGGCAACTTATGCACAACTTACATATAGGTCTAACAATGTTTTTCCTATTCCATTAATGAAAAAGTCACTTAAGTGACTGCACATCTCTCATCACAGAAGGTAATCCCATGCATACTAAGAAGGAAGTAATATCAAAGCAGCTGGTTAGATTAGTTCAAAGAAAGGCAACAGCAAATCACTATAATAAGACCATTCCTAGTAAAGCACCGTGGTGTTCAAACCATTTCATGTTAATGACAACTTTACTTTTAAATACGGTGCGGAAAGTTCTGACAGAATGTAAACAATTTAAGAGTACAGATAACAACTCACCAAACGATAAGGGTGTGGAGTCATCAAGCGACATATAAGACTGAAAACTTTGCTAGCTCCCCCTCCCCACACACATGTACATTGTAATTGTGCGTGTGCGAGTGGAAGGGGAGACTGCTCATTCCAGCTTTAGCTTGAAAACGGTATGTTCAAAAGGTAGCAAAATTTTCAGTCCTGACTATGTAGCTGTTAACACCTCAATGCCTCTACTATTTGGCCAGTTGTTATGTTTCTTCCTAAATTATTTGCTCTACTTGTACTAAATAGAGCAGCACCATGTTTACTAGGTCATCAGAAGTAGATCAGAAACTCATATTGTGCAAAGATGGAGAAGAAAATTAAACATTTTTTTCCAAGCGTACTATTCCAGTTGCCATAACTGATTTAGTGAAACCAATGAAAACCAGAAAAAAAGAACATTAAAGCTCACTACTTAACGAAAGTATGGAATTAAATACTCTGATTACAAATTGAACACCACCTTTGTTTTGCACATGTTATTTATAATACAAGATATGATGAATAACTAGTGGACAGATACAGCGTACACACAGCTAACTCTCAAGAATACTCACCACAATAAGTCGTCAAATTTACTGAATTATTTGAACTTCACAATGTCCTTGCTTTGCCATGCTCAGAATTTTCACCTTTATCACCTTATTCACAAGTTCTTGTAACCTAAGTTCTGTTTTGGCGCCATTCTTTGAAAAATCTGCAAGGAAATTTAGTGTAAGTAATTCTGTTGCTACCCTTAAATACAGATACAAATATTAAATCAGCAAAAGTCATGAGCAGACCAATTACTAATGATATACTGATAGATAATGAAATTATATCATCAGCTTTAGCCATCAAACGACAAACAGCCCAACTCTGCATCATAGTCTAGGAAGCATTTGACAATTCTGAAAGCAATTGATATCATCAATTCAAAATTCACACATCTGACTCCCTTTTGAATCGAAAGCTATACAATGGTATCTGCTAAAGCCCTGCAGGCATGTGGCTCATTCAAGTTGTCAGCATGTGTCTTCAGTGTGCAAGATAGAGTGCAAGAACACTTCGCATAGTCTGGCACAAGTTGTTGTAGATAGCTGGTTTGCAGTGAAAGGGATTAAACTGCATGCTCATCCATTAAGTGGCAAATCAGGAGTGGTTGTCAAAGGAAGGAGGCGAAAGGTAAATCCTTGAAAGCTCAGAAAAAAGACAGTACACACAAGTCAAAGGAAATATAAAGGTGGGATGAGCGGGGGCCAGGCTGGGCCACCAAGCAGGACCAGGACGGAGGGTGTCACCAACCTATTGGGTGGTCAATGAGGCAAAAAAGCCCTACTTACAAGGATGACTAAAAACTACCTGCTGCGTTGGCGTTGTCTGCTAGCACCAGAGGTAGTGTGTCAGGAAGATTAAGATGTCACTTCACAGTGAAAAATTGGGGAAGTCTATGAGTAAGTGGGCCACCATCAGGCAGGCTCTGCATTGACAGAGAGGGGGATCCTTGCATTGGAGAATGTGGCCAGGAGTCAGCCAAGTAACATGCAGGGAAGATTGCCACATGTTCATGGTCTCCTTAATTGTTTGCAGTTTGTTTGTTTGTATGGGGAGTTGATCAGGGCAAACCACTCCAAGTTCAGGTCCACTTTCGGATTCCCAGAATTGGCATTCTGGTGACCAGCTTGGCCAACCGGTCAGGTCGTTAATTTCCCAAAATCCCAATATGAGCGGGGATACAAATGAAAAGAATTGGCCGTCCAACTTGATGGAGGTCACAGGTAAACTCCTCAATAGATATAACCAGTGGGTGACGAGAGTAGCACTGGTCTATAGCACAAAGGCTGCTAAGGGAGTCACTAGAAATTAGGATACTCTTGCCAGCGTAAGAATGAAAATGGCTAACGGCTAGTTTAATGGCCATCAGTTCAGCCGCTTGGCAGAGAAGGGAGTTCAATACACGGTGTATGTGTGTATGCAAAACCTGTTCACCTGTCAACTGTTGAGCCATCATCAGTGAATACCACTTCTGCACCCAGATATGTCTCACGGACAGCCAACAACATGTGGCGAAAAATTGTGGGGTCAACGGAATCTTTTGGACCAAAGGATACATTGAGACTAATCCGAGGTGTGGACACAAGCCAAAGGGGCAGCGGCGAAATCTCCTTCACCAGAGGTGATAGTGGAGGAAGCTGCAGTCCGAACAGACGCTTCAGACATGTAGCAATTGTAAAGCCAGTTCCAGATCACTGTTGTGGGAGATACAGATCCCCTTCAGGGAAAGGACACAGTAGTTGGGATGTTCAGGGAAACTATGAACACATACAGAGTAATTCACCAGCTGTTGTTGGCGCACGATAGGTAATGGAGGGACTCCAGCCTCAACTAGTACGCTGTTCACATGGCTAGTTCGGAAGGTTCCTGTCACAAGTCGGGGCCCACAATGAAGAATGGGTTCCCATATCTGCAATGCTGAGGATGACGCTGAAACATTTGCAAGACTCCCATAATCAAGAATCAAGACGTGACAGAATCAGGGCTCTGTAGGGACACAGGAAGGTACACCAATTTGACCACCACCTAATGTTACCGAGACAGCAAAGTGTACTGAGGTGTCACCAGCACTTTCACTCAAGTTGGTGAATGTTGGGAAACCACATCAGCTAGGAATCAAAGACCATTCCCAAAAAGTGGTGCGTCTCAACTACAAGAAGTAATTTATCTAGATAAAGCTCTGGGTGTAGGTGGGCAGTAAGACGGTGACAGATGTGCATGAAACGAGTCTTGGCAGCTGAAAAATCGAAAGCCATTAGTCACAGACCATGACTGCACCTTTCGTATCGCACTCTGTAAGCAACTCAGCAGCACCCACACTAGAGCAGCAGCAATAAAATTAAAAGGTCACCTGCATATAAAGAGGGCAATACCAAAGACCCCACAGCCACCGCTAGACCATCTATCATCACTAGAGTGGTGGAGAAGCTCAGCACAGAGCCCTGCAGGATCCCATTCTCTTGGATATGGGGGGCGGGGGTGTACTGAGTGAAGCACCCACTTGAACCTGGAAAAAAACCGGGAGTGGACCACCAAGAACACAGTCATTTAATGTAGCAAGGATGTGGTGACACCACGTGTCATAAGCCTTCTGTAGGTCGAAAAAGACTGCAATGAAATGCTGACAGCATGCAAAGGTCGTCCGGATGGTTGATTCCAGGAGAACCAAATTATCAGCAGTGGCTCAGTCTTTGCAAAAACCGCCCTGAGATGCAGCCAAAAGGCCCCGAGACTGAAGGGAGAGGCGGCCGGGGGGAGAGGCCGGGGGGAGAGGCCGGGGGGAGAGGCCGGGGGGAGAGGCCGGGGGGAGAGGCCGGGGCGAGAGGCCGGGGGGAGAGGCCGGGGGGAGAGGCCGGGGGGAGAGGCCGGGGGGAGAGGCCGGGGGGAGAGGCCGGGGGGAGAGGCCGGGGGGAGAGGCCGGGGGGAGAGGCCGTGTGGAGAGGCCGTGTGGAGAGGCCGTGTGGAGAGGCCGTGTGGAGAGGCCGTGTGGAGAGGCCGTGTGGAGAGGCCGGGGGGAGAGGCGGGGGGAGAGGCGGGGGGAGAGGCGGGGGGAGAGGCGGGGGGAGAGGCGGGGGGAGAGGCGGGGGGGAGAGGCGGGGGGGAGAGGCGGGGGGGAGAGGCGGGGGGAGAGGCGGGGGGGAGAGGCGGGGGGGAGAGGCGGGGGGGAGAGGCGGGGGGGAGAGGCGGGGGGAGAGGCGGGGGGAGAGGCGGGGGGAGAGGCGGGGGGAGAAACGGGGGGAGAGGCGGGGGGGAGAGGCGGGAGGGAGAGGCGGGGGGAGAGGCGGGGGGAGAGGCGGGGGGAGAGGCGGGGGGAGAGGTGGGGGGAGAGGAGGGGGGAGAGGAGCGGCGGGGGGGAGAGGCGGGGGGGAGAGGCGGGGGGGAGAGGCGGGGGGAGAGGCGGGGGGAGAGGCGGGGGGAGAGGCGGGGGGAGAGGCGGGGGGCGGGGGAGAGCAGGGGGAGGGGCGGGGGGAGAGGAGGGGGGAGAGGCGGGGGGAGAGGAGGGGGGAGAGGCGGGGGGAGAGGAGGGGGGAGAGGCGGGGGGAGAGGCGGGGGGAGAGGAGGGGCAGAGAGGCGGGGGGAGGTGGGGGGGAGAGGCGGGGGGAGAGGCGGGGGGGAGAGGCGGGGGGAGAGGCGGGGGGAGAGGCGGGGGGAGAGGTGGGGGGGAGAGGCGGGGGGGAGAGGCAGGGGGGAGAGGCGGGGGGAGTGGCGGGGGGGAGAGGCGGGGGGAGTGGCGGGGGGAGTGGCGGGGGGAGAGGCGGGGGGAGAGGCGGGGGGGAGAGGCGGGGGGAGAGGCGGGGGGAGTGGCGGGGGGGAGAGGAGGGGCGGGGTGGAGAGGCGGGGCGGGGGGGAGAGGCGGGGTGGGGGGGAGAGGCGGGGGGAGAGGCGGGGGGAGAGGCGGGGGGAGAGGCGGGGGGAAGAGGCGGGGGGGAGAGGCGGGGGGAGAGGCGGGGGGCGGGGGAGAGGAGGGGGGAGGGGCGGGGGGAGAGGAGGGGGAGAGGAGGGGGAGAGGCGGGGGGAGAGGAGGGGGAGAGGCGGGGGGGAGAGGCGGGGGGAGAGGAGGGGCAGAGAGGCGGGGGGGAGGTGGGGGGGAGAGGCGGGGGTAGGCGGGGGGGAGAGGTGGGGGGGAGAGGCGGGGGGAGAGGCGGGGGGAGAGGTGGGGGGAGAGGCGGGGGGGAGAGGCGGGGGGGAGAGGCGGGGGGAGTGGCGGGGGGAGAGGCGGGGGGGAGTGGCGGGGGGAGAGGCGGGGGGAGAGGCGGGGGGAGAGGCGGGGGGGAGAGGCGGGGGGGAGGAGGCGGAGGCGAGGTGGCGGGGGGGGGGAGGCGGAGGCGAGGTGGCGGGGGGGGGGGGAGGAGGCGGAGGTGAGGTGGCGGGGGGGAGGAGGCGGAGGCGAGGTGGCGGGGGGGAGGAGGCGGAGTCGAGGTGGCGGGGGGGAGGAGGCGGAGGCGAGGTGGCGGGGGGGGAGGCGGAGGCAAGGTGGTGGGGGGGGAGGCGGAGGCGAGGTGGCGGGGGGGGGCGGAGGCGAGGTGGCGGGGGGGAGGGGCGGAGGCGAGGTGGCGGGGGGGAGGGGCGGAGGCGAGGTGGCGGGGGGAGGGGCGGAGGCGAGGTGGCGGGGGGGAGAGGCGGAGGCGAGGTGGCGGGGGGGGAGGCGGAGGCGAGGTGGAGGGGGGGAGAGGCGGAGGCGAGGTGGAGGGGGGAAGAGGCGGAGGCGAGGTGGAGGGGGGGAGAGGCGGAGGCGAGGTGGAGGGGGGGAGGCGGAGGCGAGGTGGAGAGGGGAGAGGCGGAGGCGAGGTGGAGGGGGGGGAGAGAGGGGAGAGGCGGAGGCGAGGTGGAGGGGGGAGAGGGGGGAGAGGCGGAGGCGAGGTGGAGGGGGGGGAGAGGCGGAGGCGAGGTGGAGGGGGTGGGAGAGGCGGAGGCGAGGTGGAGGGGGGGAGAGGCGGAGGCGAGGTGGAGGGGGGGGAGAGGCGGAGGCGAGGTGGAGGGGGGGGGAGAGGCGGAGGCGAGGTGGAGGGGGGGGAGAGGCGGAGGCGAGGTGACGTCTCGGTCACCTCTTGTTCGCACTGACGGCACTTTGAACAGTGAACGTTACATTTCAGATGTGTTACGACCCGTGGCTCTACCCTTCATTCTATCCCTGCGAAACCCTACATTTCAGCATGATAATGCACGACCGCATGTTGCAAGTCCTGTACGGGCCTTTCTGCATACAGAAAATGTTCGACTGCTGCCCTGGCCAGTACATTCTCCAGATCTCTCACCAATTGAAAACGTCTGGTCAATGGTGGCCGAGCAACTGCCTCGTCACAATACGCCAGTCACTACCCTTGATGAACTGTGGTATCGTGTTGAAGCTGCATGGGCAGCTGTACCTGTACACGTCATCCAAGCTCTGTTTGACTCAATGCCCAGGTGTATTAAGGCCGTTATTACGGCCAGAGGTGGTTGTTCTGGGTACTGATTTCTCAGGATCTATGCACTCAAATTGCGAGAAAATGTAATCACATGTCAGTTCTAGTATAATACGTTCCTGGAAATGGAAAAAAGAACACATTGACACCGGTGTGTCAGACCCACCATACTTGCTCCGGACACTGCGAGAGGGCTGTACAAGCAATGATCACACGCACGGCACAGCGGACACACCAGGAACCGCGGTGTTGGCCGTCGAATGGCGCTAGCTGCGCAGCATTTGTGCACCGCCGCCGTCAGTGTCAGCCAGTTTGCCGTGGCATACGGAGTTCCATCGCAGTCTTTAACACTGGTAGCATGCCGCGACAGCGTGGACGTGAACCGTATGTGCAGTTGACGGACTTTGAGCGAGGGCGTATAGTGGGCATGCGGGAGGCCGGGTGGACGTACCGCCGAATTGCTCAACACGTGGGGCGTGAGGTTTCCACAGTACATCGATGTTGTCGCCAGTGGTCGGCGGAAGGTGCACGTGCCCGTCGACCTGGGACCGGACCGCAGCGACGCACGGATGCACGCCAAGACCGTAGGATCCTACGCAGTGCCGTAGGGGACCGCACCGCCACTTCCCAGCAAATTAGGGACACTGTTGCTCCTGGGGTATCGGCGAGGACCATTCGCAACCGTCTCCATGAAGCTGGGCTACGGTCCCGCACACCGTTAGGCCGTCTTCCGCTCACGCCCCAACATCGCGCAGCCCGCCTCCAGTGGTGTCGCGACAGGCGTGAATGGAGGGACGAATGGAGACGTGTCGTCTTCAGCGATGAGAGTCGCTTCTGCCTTGGTGCCAATGATGGTCGTATGCGTGTTTGGCGCCGTGCAGGTGAGCGCCACAATCAGGACTGCATACGACCGAGGCACACAGGGCCAACACCCGGCATCATGGTGTGGGGAGCGATCTCCTACACGAATACTCGCTTCCAATGTGCGTACAACACGATGTCACCAAACACGGATGCGACCATCATGATGCTGTAAACAGAACCTGGATTCATCCGAAAAAATGACGTTTTTCCATTCGTGCACCCTGGTTCGTCGTTGAGTACACCATCTCAGGCGCTCCTGTCTGTGATGCAGCGTCATGGGTAACCGCAGCCATGGTCCCCGGGCTGATAGTCCATGCTGCTGCAAACGTCGTCGAACTGTTCGTGCAGATGTTTGTTGCCTTGCAAAAGTCCCCATCTGTTGACTCGGGGAGCGAGACGTGGCTGCACGATCCGTTACAGCCATGCGGATAAGATGCCTGTCACCTCCACTGCTAGTGATACGAGGCCGTTGGGATCCAGAACGGCGTTCCGTATTACCCTCCTGATTCCATATTCTGCTGACAGTCATTGGAACTCGACCAACGCGAGCAGCAATGTCGCGATACGATAAACCGCAATCGCGATATGCTACAATCCGCTCTTTATCAAAGTCGGAAACGTGATGGTACGCATTTTTCCTCCTTACACGAGGCATCACAACAACGTTTCACCAGGCAACGCCGGTCAACTGCTGTTTGTGTATGAGAAATCGGTTGGAAACTTCCCTCGTGTCAGCACGTTGTAGGTGTCGCCACCGGCGCCAACCTTGTGTGAATGCTCTGAAAAGCTAATCATTTGCATATCATCTTCTTCCTGTCGGTTAAATTTCGCGTCTGTAGCACATCATCTTCGTGGTGTAGCAATTTTAATGGCCAGTAGTGTATATCAGAAGATTAAAGAAAAGTATTTCCGAAGCATTCGGATTACAAGCACGTGCCTTTATTCTTAATTTAATCCACTTATAAATCGGAGCGACTGATGTGCTGTGAGCTTATTTTTTTCTGTGGCCCAGTGAGACCTTGTGTCACTCACTGGTTGCAGTCGGGCGGCACCTGGCGCCGTGGAGGACGGCATCCCACGCGTCCACCAGATTTGTGTGCCTGAAAGATAAGGGCATCGCGACCCGACCTCCTGTGTCTCTCCCAGTTCATTATCCGCGCGTAACACATTAAGCCCCTCGCGCGGTATGAGCAACGATGCGGCGGCGCTTCTGCTAGCGCCGCAGCGGGCGCAGAGGGAATTATAAATGCCGCACATAGCTGCCTTAAACGCTCCTGCCAAGTGGGAGACCATCATCTCCCCGAAAGTCCCTCTCTAAACCTCGCTCATCCGGCCATTTCATTACCGCTGCAAATGCCTTTTACCTCGCCGCTCTCCGTTCGTGAATGGTATTACGTTGCTAATGCTCTTTCTTGGCGGTTGGTAACATTGTTCGGCCAAAATGTGACCCATTACTCACACCTCTTGGTATTGCATTCGCTTTCAGACGAGATGCACGAGGAGAGAGGGGGTAGGCATTATTTAAGATACATTTTACAGCGTTTTTGCTGAGATTATCTACGTAAATTCCCAACTGGCAACTACTGCAACCTGCAAAATTAGTTTGTAATAATTCTGCGTCCCATGGAGCGATACTAAACGTTAATCTTGATCATGAGACCCTTGAAGAGGTAAGTAAATTTTACATTCTTGGAAGTGGAATACATAAAAAGGAAGATGCATAAGAGGTATTGTAGTTAGAATTACGCAATCCAAAATCTTTCTATAAAATTAAACAGCTACGTGCAAGCAGGAACATAAACCTTGTAGCAGTATAAATAAAAATGCCGTCAGTCACAATTATTACATTACACGATGCATTTTGGACACTGTGGATCCATCATCAAGTGCAAATATTCTTAATACACAACTTACTTCTGCCTTTGAGTGAGGCGAAATGTATGACCCGAACAATCAAATGGACAACCGAAGTTGGTTTGATACCTTCTGCTCGTGTAAACAAATGTGCGCCTTCAGTGACTTGACATGCCGTAAAAGAAATGGTAAACCAACAGCGGCTAGCCTTAAGAGATTAAAAATGCATTGATTGACTGTTCATTCGGTTCTTTATAGAATATTTTATAGATTATTAATGAATGTTGCGCGATCATGAGGTACAAAGGTAAGTATGTGGTGCAGTGAAATTCTGCTGGAACAAAGATTTTAAACCAGTGCATCTACAGGGTACCTCCATTTCCAGAGACGAAAATGTTAGTGTTAGAATTAGGAATAAATCAAGAGGGATTATTTCACTGTAAATGTTAGTTAAGGGGAGTTGGAATGCCCTATCTCGCCAATGTTAAATTTGCTAACTTTGTGTACCTTTTTCTTTGGAACTATTATCTTCAGAACTTTGAAATTCTGGCAGAGGTTTTCAGCATATATTGTGAGCCCACTGAACTAGAACCAATGTTTTCTTTTTGTTGGTATAGTATTTATGAATTTTTTACCATTAAGCCATTTTTTATTGGAAAAAGTATAACATAAACTTCCCTAGTTCAGAGAATAAGCCAGTTCTTGTCATGATTCTAGTTCAGTGGCCTCTTTGAACTGTTTTGCAGCATTTCTGAAAATTTGAATGTTGTTGGTTGAGTGGTTTATGAGATAAAGGTACATGTAACACTAAAAATGTCAAATGCCAGAAAATGCGATTAAAGTAATTTATTATGAAAATTCACAAATACCTTTTATTCTATTATCAAAAGTGTCCAGCAGAGTAATCAGGGTCATCTTCTAGTTCTTCTTCTTCACCTAGAAGCTTTCTTCTCCTTGCTGCCCTTGCTTTTTTTGTATTAAATTCAGCTGCATACTGAGCCTTCCTTACTCGCACGCTGTCCAGAAGCTGAAGACCTCTGATGGTGTTGATACCAGGAGCAATGCCGAGCCTTGCCATGACCTTTAGCCTACCCATATGACCATCATTGAATGAAATAACAGCATCACTGACTCCCCATTTCAATGTTTTTATCCCAACAAATACATTCTTAGGTACACGAGTCCAAATGAGGTTGTTGAACGACTCGTTTTGATTCTGGGTACAACCATGAAGACATTTTCGCAGAAGATCAGGATGCCCCAAGTCTCTATATATTGGTTTAATTACTTCCATAACAGCCAATGGAATATAATTTTTATGGTGATAAGGATCCCCAGTAGCTTGAGATTTTCTATAATTGCACCATGACTGAGGACCATCTGGACAAGCAAAATGTTGAGGATTATCATCAGTTGATGATCGATGTAAATATGTGGCCCATACAGCTTGTCTCATTTCCTGCAAATTATTTGCATTATTTCTTATTGCCATACCATAGTATTGTTGTAATTCATTTATAATTTTATCTGACAGGCGACCTCTAATGGTTTTACCATCTGACAAAATTTTGTCCTTCAGATTCTGTTTCAGTTTCCTTAGACGAGTGCCCATTCGTTTCTGAACATGACCGACACATTCTAGTTTAGTTATTGTCTTATTGACATATGGCATGGATTCTGTAACACTTTTGTATGCCTTGGAGTCCCCATCTCCAAGGAATTTTGTGTAAAATACTCCCCGTTCTTTTTCTGATCTGCTAAACATTTTCACAGCAGCGGCAGCCTCCATGCCTCCACTCGTACCTTCATAATTCTTGCTACATATGTGAGCTGCTTCTTTCTTACCAGATGCACAATGGTAACAATGTTTAGTGAGCACTTCATAGTCCAAAACTTTACCGCTGTCCACACTAGTAACAGTAGCAACAGCATTTTTGGATGTGTGACCCCTTTTCTGCCAGGTTCCATCAAAAGCAACAGGGATATCTGGGTTTCCTTCATTTATATATTTTGCTTCACTGGCAGCAGCTTTCATTGATAAATCTGCTACAGACTGAACAGCATCTCCTATCACTTCAGTGTAATTGTCAATTTTAGCAGGTGGAGGTGGAAGATTCATTATGGCACAAAATGTTTGAGCAGCAGTATGTCCTTTACCAATTGCTCTCATTGCATACATTAGCCTGATATTACTCTCAAACAAATTGCTACTGCATGTTTTAGAGCTCCAAAAACAGGTCTCATTTTCACAACTGGCACAAACTATAGCAATTTTGCAGGAAAGTCCTATAGAGTTTGTTATGTTCATATCAAAAGAACCTCCACAAAGATTACAACACAAACATTTCTTCATAAACTCAGTAAAAACAGGAAAGTCGACTAAAACATATTGTTCATTAGAAGCTTCATCTGTAATTTCACTTGCACAGTTTGATAACTTCTTTTTTGATGCACTGGTGGGCGTGTCTCCTTCACACATCTCAGCTGTACAAACGTCAGAACTTTCACCAGCATCAACAGGTGCTGAAGCAGAATCACTTGAACAAACGTTATTTGTAAATCTATTACCGCGAAACTTTCGCTTTTTAAATAATGATGCACTCCTAGGCATCGTAGAAACTACGCACTCACCACTGAAAGTCAAAACAAGACAGATAACAAACTCCAAATGAGCGACAAACTAAACTCGAGGCTCAAAACAAACACTCACAGATCAAAAACTGAACAATAAACACAGCTAGTCGTAAAAACAATGGTACCTATGGAAGGATCAAAGATTCTACAACTGAAGAGTGAAATCCACAGCCTTCTATATGTAATGTTTTCGGAAATGCGAAGATTTAAATGTGTACAAATCACAAGATGGGTAACTTTGCTGGGCGCACATGTAATTTTGAAAAATTAAATAAAAATACTTCCAATTGGAATTTCTTAACAAATTTTGCACCATTTTAAGCAGAAAATTTCAAATTAAGTTATAAGGTTAAAAACTGAAAATGTGAATTTTTTCCATTTTCCGGCATTCCAACTCCCCTTAAATAATCTTACATCGCAATTACACTGAAATAATCCCTACTGCTTTATTCGTAATTCTAACATTAACATTTTCGTCTCTGGAAATGGGGATGCTTTGTAGAATCAGTAAATTAAAAACTTACATCCAACAAAATTTCACTTCACCTCATACTTATCTTTGTACCTTATGAAGCAGCCGAGAACCGGCTTGTGTAACAATTAACAACTATTGTAGAATATTGCACCTTTGTTGCGTGTGTTTCAGTCATAATTAAAAATGTTTATCCTCTATTGATCGTAATATACATTTCACTTCAGTCGGTACCAGAAGTAAATTATGTATTAAGACGATTTGCACCTGATAATGAACCCACAGGGCCCGAAACACATCGTGTAATTTAATAAAATACGAAAAAGTTGTATTTGTAGGTATTCTTATTCCTGCTAATTGTGTATTGAACACGATCACATTCACAGTTGCAAAATATGGATAAAATAAAAACAGAACTTGAGATTCACGAAAAGATTCAGAAAAATCTCTGTTTGTTCCCTATCGGTGTGAAACATGGCCGATGTGGAAGACAAAAACTAAACGACAGGAAGCGTCTGAAATGTAGTAAACTTTTGAAGATCCAAAGCGAGTCAAAGAAAAAAAAATGCCTAATCAAGCACACAAGGAATCGCATAGACTGTTTTGGCGAACGCAGTTTACGACATGACTCTTTGCTGAAACCTGCAGTTGGAGTCTGAAGGAAAGAATCGCAGGTGACGTATTGTTAGCGATACTGAAGTTACGGAGGATCACAGACAATTGTGACGCCCACATAGATTGTGGTACTGTATGTAATTATCTAATGACTGGCTGGTTCAACTGGCTCTGAGCACTATGGGACTTAACAGCGGAGGTCATCAGTCCCCTAGAACTTAGAACTACTTAAATCTAACTAACCTAAGGACAGCACACACATCCATGCCCGAGGCAGGATTCGAACCTGCGACAGTAACGGTCGCGCGGCTCCAGACTGAAGCGCCTAGAACCGCTCGGCCACTCCGGCCGGCATCTAATGACTTTAATATAATATACTTGTCTTTGATGTACACTACAAAGTGGTTTGTTTGTTCTTACTAGTTACACGTAAATCGCACATATCGAATTGATATACGCTATGTGATTAAAAGTATTGGACAGTGATGTGCACGGGCAGGTTCTGGAACAAAAGGGGCATTGTTCTCATCGTGTGGAGGGAGGGAGGGGGGGGGGCGTTCATGAAAAATACACACTGTTTAAAAGATGCACCAAATCCACAATTTTGAAGGCACGGCAATGAAATTCTGTACCATGCTTTACATGAAACTAACACATTTACTGTTAAATTCCTTGAATTATGCATATTTAATTTTTTTATAGAATTTAAAAAATTTAATTTCAAAAGTAATATATGTACCTCTTTCTCAGAAATTATTCAAGAGATTTACAGAAACTTTTCTCTGCTTAATCCATTTCTCTTCCAACGATGTTTCTTGGACATGTCGTACAGGAGAATTTTAATAACTTTTCAATTGTAATTCTGTAAATATGATATAAACTTAATGCAAAATTCCAAGCACTTTGCCCCATATCTCAGCTTACACTCATAATTTCAAACAAACTGTTGAGACAATATTTATTCCGTTTATAGATATAAGCGTACAAAGTTTCATAATTCTAGCATTCACAGATCCTGTGAAAAAGGAACAAACATTTTTAAAAATAAACATAATTTCCAACAAATGTAATTTAATGTCCAAACTAACGTTTATCCCTTATGTCACCTCTTCAGAACGCCCCAGATTTGTACTCAGAGTCCTTTTTCTGCTTTCTTTCCTTCACCAGGTCTTCAACTTTTCAGCTGCAGAGAGGAGTTGTGAATCTATTTTTCTAAAGTTGTCTTGATGCCATTCTCTCTAATACCTTTATCCTTCCTACGTTCTCATCATTAAATACAAGAGCTGCATTATAAGTTGCTATACTGACAACTGTAGCAGATGAAAATAATATTTTCGGACAGCATTTATGTGTAAGTGGATTTAGAGACTCATTTATGTTCTGGGTTTTGCGATGAACACACTGTTTTAGAAGTAGTAGATGATCTATAAAACCGAAGAGTATATATCACAGCCTTCTACATGTATCCCACACAAGTTTACTTAAGGGTAATCCACAGAATCGCTGGTCACCGAGCTGGAAATGAAGTGTTGCTTCAAAAAGAGGGTGTGGCAAGAAAATCGTGTCACACATTTAATTAGTTTTCAAGCACTTTGGACGCGATTTTATCATTGAAATGAGTTCTGCTAAGAAATAAAAAATAAACTGAAGACTGACATTTTCGAACATTCCCCCTTAAGTAAATAAACTAGCCACATGCGCTAGCCTAAATTAAAGAGACTTATGTAAACAAACTGTTTACTTGGTCTCATGTTTTCTTTCTTTAGGTCATAATTAATGGGTAATAACTGTCATGATAATGGCAATTAATTGTCAGTAACTGCCGTGATAATTGCAGTAATTTTGGGCACGATGGCAGCCAATAGGGTTCGTGTTTACTCAGGTGTTCAATGCCTTTCACTAAAGTGTCATTTTTAATTACGGTTATTTATGACCTAAAAAAAATACAGCCCCACCTCCCCCACTGTGCTGCTATTGGTCACGCCCCCACCACCGCCCCCACAGCTCTATAGCATCATCCCAAGATTGTTATTCTTAATGTGAATCTCACTGGAGCAGCAGTAGCAATGGTGCAAATGAAATGAAATGATCGTATGGCATTTTTGGCCGGGAGGCCCCATGCGGGGAAGTTCGGCCGCCGTATTGCAAGTCCTCCTTAGTTGACGCCACTTCGGCGACTTGCGAGTCAATGATGATGTAATGATGATGATGAACACACAACTCCCAGTCATCACGAGGCAGAGAAAATCTCTACTGTTCCATTACGTCATTGACCACATGTCACTAGAAGCAGCACCAATCGTGAAGTAACCGGACGTAAGCAGTTACATGGTACTGAATTTCTTCCTGTACGTTAGTGTAGTATTTTTCTCGCTGTGGTAGCTCTTTACCCAGCCAGCGACGGACAGAGGGTTAGACAGCCTTCAGACTAATGGAACAGTGCTGTCTCAGCATGTTGGGGTTTCGAGAGAATTAGAAGAACTTTGTGACTTCACTGCGGACATCCGGAGCCAGCGTTAGTCATCAAAATTAGATAGATGCAAATGCCATATATCGGAGACTGGAAAATTCGTGAGAATATGGGGGGGGGGGGGGGGGGGGGGGGGGGGAAAGCTGTACTATCACGAAAGCGGTGGTGAGAGGTGAGCTCAATACCACTTCTTGACTTCTTGTAAGTGTTGTGAACAAACACATATGGCACTCGAAGTGTCTGCAATGAAAAAGTTAGCTGCTGATACTAAACTTTTTACCAATTCACAAGAAACGAGTCTTGTCTTGCTCCCCTCAGGTGGCCAGTCCGAGATCTTAAGGTCACACATCCAGCTTTTTACTCCCAGTTCGCACTTTGGATAATAATGGAACTGTGTTATCCTCCATACCCACCTGTGTCAAGGTTATACTTCGGGCTGTATTTACTTAACAGACTGCTAACGGTTCTCTTTAAGACATCAATGGGTAACTCCATGTTCAAAGTCAATAAATTTATTTGTTATAGTGTCTATTTATTTCCATTCATAGCTTTTCCCATTACATAATGACGTGGAAAAAGTCATTGTATACCTCCTAATATCATGTTGGACCTCCTTTTACCCGGTCTACTGCAGCAACTTGACATAGCATTGACTCCACAAGTCGTTGGGAGTCCTCTGCAGAAATATTGAACCACGCTAACTCTATAGTCATCCTAATTGCGGAAGTGTTGCCGGCTCAGGATTCTGTGCACGAACTGACCTCTCGATTATGTCCCATAGATGTTCGACGGGATTCATGTCGGGCGACGTTGGTTGCCAAATCATTTGCTCGAACTGTCCAGAATGTTCTTCAAACCAGTGGCGCATGGCGTTTTGTCATCCATAAAAATTTCATTGTTGTTTGGGAATATGAAGCACACGAATGGCTGAAAATGGTCTCCAAGCAGCCGAACATAAACATTTCCAGTCAATGAGCAGTTCATTTGGACCAGACGACGCAGTCCATTCCACGTAAACCCAGCCCGCACGTTATGGAACCAACACAAGGTTGCATAGCGCCTTGTTGACAACTTGGGTCCATGGTTTAGTGGGATCTCGAAGCCTGCCATCAGGTCTTTCAACTGAAATCGGACCAGGCCACGGTTTTCCAGTCCCTAGGGTCAAGCCGATATGGTCAAGAGCCCAGGAGAGGCGCTGCACGTGATGTCTTGCTGTTAGCAAAGGCACTCACGTCGGTCGTCTGCAGCCGTAGCCCACTAACGCCAAATGTCGTCTAACGGATACATTCGTAATACGTCCCAAATTGATTTCTGCGGCTGTTTCACACAGTGTTGCTTGTCTGTTAGTAGTAACAACTTCACGCAAACGCCGCTGCTCTCGGTCGTTAAGTCGAGGTAGTCTGCCACTGCATTGTCCGTGGTGAGAGGCAATGCCTGAAATTCGGTGTTCTCGGCACACTCTTGACACCGTGGATCTTGTAATACTAAATTCCTTAACGATTTCCACAATGGAATGTCCCATGTGTCTAGTAGCTCCAACTACCATCCTGCGTTCAAAGTCTGTTAATTCTCACCGTGTGTCCATAAACACGTCGGTAACCTTTTGACATGAATCACTTGAGTACGAATATCATCTCTGCCAATGCACTGGCCTGTTCTAACACGTGTACGGGATACTACCGCCATCTGTGGACGTCCATATCGCTATCTCATACCTTTCGTCACCTCAGTGTATATTGACCTCTTTGTAAGTGCAAGGGCGCCACAGTGCGGAGGAGAAGTGTGCTCTCCAGGAGCGCCTCCCATACGTAGTTGTGGACTTCAGCGAGCCCTTGCTAATGTCGGTTGTAGCGATAGGCGTTGCCGACTTCGGTGTGGCACGGCAATCTGTGGACGATACCACGCTTTTACTCCTGTTCGCATGTGTAAATTTCATAGACCTGCCTGCCTCTTCAATAACACGATTGCAATTCTTGAATCCTCGAGTATCACGTGAGCAACAATAGGCAACAAGATAAGGTGTACACCAGTAATGTCATCTGAATGTCATCTGAAGGAATTCTAAACTACAAAACCATGAAATGCAAATGCACTAGATTTCACATATCACGATCAAAAGTAAACTTTAAAGTATCACTTCTTGAAATCAAAGACCTTGTGGGTGTTGGAGAAAACAATTCCTTCATTCCCACATATATTTAGCAATAACTTATCACTACACACATGAATGAATTGTGCAGACATGAACAGCACGGAATAACTAACAAAAGCTAAGTCAAAGAATAACTATATCACTGCACGTAAATTAACACTTCACGGAATGTTTATGAAGCACTGTACACTTGTAGGGATCGATTGTCAGAAATAGGTCACTACATGACTCCCCCCTTTAATGCTAACGATACCGCAGATTAAATTTCACACACTGTCCAGCTCTTGTAACTACTTCTTTCTTGAAACCAGGCGGTGCGTCACGTGTGTCAGTGGTTGTGTCAGGGAGTGGTGTAGTAGTCCTCGACGTCGGTCTTGGTGTTGCAGTGACTGGTGTTCGCTGAGCGTTGTGGTGTTCATGGGGTACAGGAACACATCTTGTAGCTTCTCCTCTCTTCTCTGGTTTGTGTTCAGTGGTAGCTGTGGTGTCTGTTGCGTCCAGAAATGCAGGCTTGATACGGTCCACTGCAACTGTAGTGGGTGTACCGTTAATCATTATGCGGAAAGTATTGGTATCCCTACTGACTACCAGATATGGTCCGTCATATGGTGACTGCAGTGGTTTACGCACAGTATCATTGCGTAAGAATACATGCGTGCACTTGTCTAGCTCCGCAAAAAAGAACGAGTGTCTTCCAAGCTGATTTCGAGGCATTGTTGGTCTCAATTGGCGTATATGCTCTCTTAATCTTGTGGCGAATTCTGAGGCTGTGATTGTATCATCTGCTATGCTGTGCAGAAATTCTCCAGGTAGGCGTAACGTTTGTCCATACACCAGTTCTGCTACTGTTGTTTTCAGATCACTTTTGAATGACGTTCGTAGACCCAAAAGTACGATAGGTAGTGTCTCTGTCCAATTCGGTGTTGCGTGACATCTCAGTGCTGCCTTTAACTGTCGATGAAGACGCTCAACCATGCCATTTGATGCGGGGTGGTATGCCGTGGTGCGTATGCGTTTCGTACCTAATAACGTAGCCAATGCTTTGAACACGTAGGCTTCAAATCGTCGCCCTTGATCAGTTGTAATTCTCAGTGGAACTCCAAACCGGGCAATCCAACCACGAAAAAATGTTTGAGCTATAGTTTCTGCAGTGGTGTCCTTCATTGGAAATGCCTCAGGTCACCTAGTAAATCTGTCAATCACCGTGAGGAAATAACTGTAGCCTTCCGATGTCGAGAGTGGGCCGATGATGTCAACATGCACATGGTCAAATCGCTGATTTGGTGGAAGAAATGGGCCTAATGGTGCCCTGACGTGCTGTGTGATTTTATTCCTCTGGCACGCCAAGCATTGCTTCACAAATGTTTTACAGTCTGTGTGCATACCTGGCCATACATATTTTTGTTTGACCAATCTGAGTGTGGCTCTTACTCCTGGGTGTGACAGATTGTGCATTGATGCAATTGCCTGTGTTCTGAATTGCTGTGGCACAAATTGACGTATCTTTCCTCTTGCTATGTCACAGTACAACTCAATGCTTGCTTCAGGAAATGTTTATGAAGCACTGTACACTTGTAGGGATCGATTGTCAGAAATAACGCGGATGTTACGTAGTTCGTCGGGGTCACCAAATGTGGGTGTTGGAGAAAACAATTCCTTTATTCCCACATATATTTAGCAATAACTTAACACTACACACATGAATGAATTGTGCAGACATGAACAGCACGGAATAACTAACAAAAGCTAAGTCAAAGAATAACTATATCACTGTACGTAAATTAACACTTCACGGAATATTTATGAAGCACTGTACACTTGTAGGGATCGATTGTCAGAAATAGGTCACTACAACCTCTTTAAATAACAGACATTAAGATGGTACTCTGTGGCAAATTTACCTGATTTTTAAATATACAGCATGTTTCAAAAGTCCGGGAACACTATAAAAATTTATTGTAGCCGAATGAGTAGCATTACAAAGTAATAATATACCTAATTTGTAAGAGTAAACTTTTAAGTTTTTTCTTTCTCTTTGCAGGTGTGACATTTAGTTCCATGTATGGTCGCTAGGTGATATCATGATCAAGATGGCGCTTTCTGGAGCTGAAAAGGCTATCTGTGTGCTGGAAATTGACAAAACAAAGAATGCAACGGATTTCCGACAAAAATTTAGAACGAGGTACGGGAAAGCAGGGCGCGTCAGAATCTTGTTCGCCGATGTCATGCTTGCATTGAGGTTGATGGCCGTCGGTTTCAGCACATTTTGTAAGATACGGTACAAATGGCACGTTCACTGTGTCAGCGATGGTATTTTCAGTTAACTGTAACTACTGTAAATAAAAAAAGTACGCAGTAATGTGATTTTATTCCCAATGGCTGTTTAAGCTGGTTTCTTCGACCCCAGGTTACCTACCTTTCAGTGGAGCATCCTCTACGTTCAGTTAAATTTTTGTGCGCTCTTACGGAAACACCCTGTAAACACCATGTAAAACGACTTGCAACACTGATAGATAATACGATGCAATATTATAAAGCATAAGGTGTGTTATACTTCCATACGTTGTGTTACAAGAGAGTTTATCGAGCTATGATATCATGGTTGTAAAATATTTTTCCTATCGGTTTCTGTGCTCTTGCAGATCCGATGGTGACAGCATAGCCCTGTCGAAACCGGTCATCCAATGAAATGCTTTTTTAGCGGTCTTGGCTTCTGAAGTTTTCTTCAGTTACTAATAACAAAAATCTCTACATATCAGTCTAATCTCAAATCTTGTGGTTTGGTACTCCAGGCTTCTTTTCTGCTTTCAAGGTTCTCGGATAATGGATAGTGCTATTAAAGATGTTCTGCAAATAATGTAGGCAACGTAATTTCACAAAACTCACCATACCTATTAAGCGAAATCAAATACAAAATGCCAAGGCGTTTCTCTTTTGCATCACATCTTTTCGACTGCTTCCAGCAGAATAGCGAACTCTGAGAATTTCATTTATTTTGTGATAACTAAAATATCTCGGCAGCAGAGACATAATGTGGCTCAAGTTCGCGCCTAATCGATAGCAAAAGAATCATGAACAAGAAAATTATAACGCAAACGCTACGTTATAGCCAAGTAACTAAAGCGACTGTGTTACGTCGCAGGTGAGGTTGGCACAAAATATTACAAATGGTAGTGTATCTTATTGATAAGTGTTGTGCATAGTACTGAAATTCCCTAAGGAATACTACGCAATACAGCGTGTTTCAAAAGCTCGGGAACACTTTAAAAACTTTACTGTAGCCGAATGAGAAGCATTACAAAGTAACAGCATACATAATTTGACAGAGAAAACTTGTGTACTTTTTTCAACAACATTCCCTTCACATGCGCTCCATGTGGGAACCATGTGTGATCCTACAAACGTCGACGCGACAATCAGACTCTTGCCACACACCGGCCAACATTTCTTCTGAAACAGCTGCTGTTGCTTGTTCAGTTCTCTTTTACAGTTCCACAACGTCACCTGGAAGAGAAGGGACACAAACGAGATCCTTTACATAACCCCATAAAAAGAAGCAGAATGGGTAATATCCGGGGACCTAGGAGGTCATTTTAACACACATTGGTGTTTTACTCCAGCATGACCAATCCAACGCTTGGACAACACTGTGTTCAGATATGCCCGAACATCACATTGAGAATGTGGGTTTGCACCACCTAACTGAAGAACAAAATTCTCTGACTCCATTTGCAACAATGGCATTAAGCAGTTATGCAACATCTAAAGGAAGGACTCTACAATAACAGTTTGTTTTACAGAGAAGAAAGGCGCATAACGTTTCTTATGAGAAACAGCACAAAAAACAGTGACCTTAGTAGCATCTCACTCGTGTTGAACAATGTTATGTGGGTTTTCTGTTCCCAAAAACCTACAATTGTGCCTGTTTAATTTCCCATTTGTATCAAATGTTGCCTCTTCCGAAAAAAATTATCGAGCTCACAAAACCATCATCTTCGACCTGCAACGCAAAGCACACCTCGAAGCGCTGGTCTTTGTCTTTAGCATATAACTTATGCACTTACTGTAGTCTGTAAGGTTCTATTTTTATAATTTCTTAAGCAAAAAAGGCCACACAGTGTTTTTGATATTTCCATCTCACGTGAAGCTCTGCCTAGAGATTTTGCCGGACTCCTTGAGAAAGCTGTTCTCACTCATTCAGTGTCTTCTGCATTCACACCTGGGCGATCATTTCTCTTCTTGTCACATTAACACCCACTTTCAACGAACTTTATATGCCGACTGTAACCACAAAATGGAACTGTATCTAACAACAAGAAAGAGTAATGACCCATAAACAGCCAAATATTATAAAAACTACTGTGCTACATTAAGAAACGTTATTAAAAAGTCCAGAAGCATGTGCATCATGTCTGAGATTAATACCTCTTATAATAAAATCAAAACAATTTGGAATGTTATTACAAGGGAGACAGAGCAACCAAGAGCACAGGATAACGGCATTACCATCAAAGCGAATGAAAAGTTGAGAAACAACAAGGCAGAAGTTGAAAACATTTGGAGTATTATTTTTTAAATTTTGGAGAGAAAATAGGATCTAAATGTTCATTAGAAGAAGTAAGGCAATTTCATTTGATAGAATTGAAATTCCACCCACCTCTCCTTCTGAAATTAGGAAGATAATAAACTCTGTCAAGAATAAAAGCTCACATGGAATTGATGGCATTTCCAGCGGGATAATAAAAGCTTGATCCCAAAAGATAAGTGGGATTCGTAGCCACATATGTAATAGCTCTCTGAAGCAGGGTATTATCCCAGATAGACTGAAGTATGCCATTGTTAAACCACTGCATAAAAAAGGGACTACATCTGATGTCAACAACTACCGCCCAATCCCTGTTCTGACTGCCTTATCCAAAATTCTTGAAAAAGTAATGTATTGTAGAGTAGCTTCACACCTTTGTAAAAATAAAGTTTTAACAAAACGTCAGTTTGATTTCCAGAAAGGTTTTTCAACGGAAATTCTATATATACTTTCAATAATGAAATATTAAATGCTCTGAGTAACCAGAAGTCACCCGTTGGGATTTTTTGTGATCTCTCAAAGGCTTTTGATTGTGTAAATCAACGAATAGTTCTAGATAAGCTCAAGTACTGTGGTATGAATTGAGCCAATGGTTTAAATCATACCTAACTGGAAGAGTGCAGAAAGTTGAAATAAGCAGTTCACATAATAAGTAAAAAACTGGTGATTTCTCAAACTGGGGAACAATCAAGAATGGGATGCCACAAGGTTGGGTCTTGGGTCCCCTGCTGTTCTTACTATATATTAATGACTTGCCATTCTATATTCATGAAGATGCAAAGCTGGTACTTTTTGCCGACTATACAAGTATAGCTATCACACCCAACAGGCAAGAATTAACTCGTGAAATTGTAAACGATGTTTTTCAGAAAATCATTAAGTGGTTCTCCGCAAATGGGCTCTCATTAAACTTTGACAAAAAACAGTACACACAGTTCCACACAGTAAATGGAATGACACCATTACTAAATATAGACTTCGATCAGAAATCGGTAGCTAAGGTAGAATATTCAAAATTTCTAGGTGTAAGCATTGATGAGGGGTTGAACTGGAAAAAACACGCTGAAGATCTTCTGAAACGTTTGAGTTCAGATACTTATGCTGTTAGGGTCATTGCAAATTTTAGTGATGTACATCTCAGTAAGTTAGGTTACCACACCTATTTTCATTCTCTGCTTTCGTATGGCATCATATTTTGAGGTAACTCATCACTGAGTAAAAGAGTGTTCATTGCAAAAAAGCGTGTAATCAGAATAGTTGCTGGAGCTCATCCAAGATCATCCTGCAGACACTTATTTAAAAAGCTAGAGATCTTCACTGTAGCCTCACAATATATATATTCATTTATGAAATTTGTTATTAACCATCCGAACGAATTCAAAAGTCATAGCAGTGTACATGGCTACAACACTAGGAGAAAGGATGATCTTCACTACTCCAAGTTAAATCTAACTTTGGTTCACAAGGGGTAAATTATGCTGCCACAAAAGTCTTTGGTCACTTACCTAATAGCATCAAAAAGTCTGACAGATAGCCATATAGCATTTAAAAGGAAATTAAAAGAATTTCTTAATGGCATTTCCTGCTACTCATTAGATGAATTTTTGGATATAGTAAGTGGGTTATTTCCCCAACCCCCGCAAAAAAATTGTCATGTAATATTTTGTGTAATGTAATATTTTATTAACCTGACACGTTCCACATCATTACGAAGTGTCGTATTTATGATCTATGAAACAAGTACTAATCTAATCTAATCTCCATACCTCCCTAAGCTGGCTTCTCCAATCCCTGTTCCCTATCTCAAATTGTTCAGTGGAGCAATCTCTATGCCCCGTCACATTTTTGCACGTTCTCATGGAAACACTCTGTAAACTTCCACTTCCATAAAGATCATTACGTCAAATATAAAATTACTATGTATAAATATAAACATAACTGTACTGCACCAATTACAAATGTTCATGTTCACCACCAGCTGATGACTGACAGAGAAAGTAGTGTAAACAAAACGACCTCCACATACGTCCACCAGGTGGCGCTGTGGTGGTTGAATGGATCATCATCTTGAATACAGCATGAAGCATAGGTACACAAATTCATATAATCTTTAATAGATTATTAAGGACAATTTTTATTTACATTAATAAATAATACAAATCAGAGAAACATAAAAATTTTATGTATAATAAATAACTTTGATAAATTTTATAGGGTAAAAATGTGCTATAGACATATTATATCATACAATTCCACAGGTTTTGTTACAAGACAATTTATCGAGTAATGATATCGTGATTTTCAAATATTTTTCCTATCAGTTTCTGTTAATCTTCTTGCAGATCCGATGATGATGGCATAGCTCTGTTGAAATCAGTCATCCAATGAAATGCTTTTTTTTTAGTGATCTTGGCTTGTGAAGTTTTCTACAGTTGCCATACATCGAAGAACGCAAGCAGACTGACAATGTCAGGAACATATTAAAAAATTATTATGTAAGACTTTCACTGTCCCACACAAAATATTAACAAATAGTTTTGTATCGTCCTAGGGATGAAAGTCCCGACAGAATTTTCTTGTTGCTTTCCGTCCTGAAGTGATAAGGATTTGAAACGGCTCAGTCTTGTTCAACAGTACGTCGTAAGAATTTGATCTGTGAGAAAGTTACAGTCCACACGTCATGTAACCGTAAACGATCATGTAGTAATGTTTCCCTGAAAAAAAAAAAAAAAAAAAAAAAGAAAAGAAAAGAAAAGAAAATGGAACTGCGATTTCTTTTCACTATACTCGACTTTGCTGTTTCATTTACAAAGTTGCTGAATATCACGTTATTTTGTACATTCTCAGTGCAATGCTTACCTATTGATAAGTCAGTTGGGCTAGAAACTTCATTCAGTTCTACATTGGTGCACTAACAGTCATGGTGTGGATGTGCAACAAATGTAATTCTGTCTGTTCTTCCTCTATTTCCGAAAGCCGAAATTAATAAGACCACAATTTTCAGGGCGTACTAGGTGTAGTCAAGAGCAAACACTTAAGTTAGGGTGAAAAGATACCAAAACTTTGTTTCGTTTATCCTATGCCTTCCTCACAGATTGCTGCCGACTGTCTTGTCAACAGTGTGGTTATATGTCATTTTAACCTGTCGTGTTGTTGAATTTCTGACCAACAGGGAACGGTTTTTGGTGGAAAAAGAGACTGTAGTCGCTATATGCGAGAACAGGGGTGCAGTAAGGTTGATCACACTGCCTTCAGCCGAAGTCCTGTATGAGATGTATTGCCTTGTTCACAGTGCAAGATCGGGCAATATAATGAACCAACACAATACCGCTTGTGACTTTCCGGGCTTATTGTGCATTGCGAGACGCAGTTTCATAAGCAACTCAGAGCAAACATTTGTTCATGTTGTGTCACCTCGCGATTTTTCTTTTTCTTTAAAAAGAAAAAAAGAAAAAAAGAAAGCACCTGTAGAATGCTGTGTCTACCACTAGGACTGCACTTTTCGACGTGTCAAGATTTGCTTGGATTTACTTATTATTGGTGACGCAGTGCGCCTCGAAACAACTATCTTCTGCAGTCACTATCTTTCCTAGAAAATCGTCACTAACGTTGATGAACCGTGTCAGAACGTCAAGTGCACTCCCCAGACAGATTTTTGTGTTACTCTGTAAGACATTTTGGCTCCCAACGAGCAAATGGTTTTCGGACATACAGTTTCTCACAAGCAGTTTCATTTGTCACCTTAAATTTTCTGATAATGCTTAGAGAGACGGGATTCTCTTAATTTACGGCTTCCCTTTACCCATTCTTCAACTGTATGAATCAGTTCTTCATAAACCAACGCTGGACGCCCACTTCGTTCGTAACTGTGGACTTCATCACTTCCGTCATCGAACTGTCAGATCCATCTCCTTACCTCTGAATCACTCAATGGGCCTTTTCCGTAAATCTCGCACATCTGCCGACGAATGTTGACTGATTTTGAGTCTTGACTTATACGCGGGGACTAGAGAGAAATATAGGAGTGTGGTGTGCATAAAACTATGGTACATGCTGTTCCTGGTCTAAGGTACTACATGGAAGAAAAAGCGTGTGGCCTCCTCTGATCTAACCAAATAATCGACTGCATACTAATGTAGCAGCACCACTTACCTAATCGCTACCCGTGTTACCTATATCCCAGACCATCTCTGTGTAGCTTAGAAAGAACCTAAAGCCCAACACATCCCCTTTTGAGTTAATGCTATACACGTCCTTAATTGATAGCTTCCCATTGACGAATAGGGCCAGTTTAACACGCAAAGGACTCAAGCCATAGCTTGGAGCGCCAAGTTGAGAGGAGTGCCAGAGACGTCACAGTTGCAAGGTTTCTATACAGGAGGTATCATAATTAGTAGCGGCCACTTGTAATGTTAGAGGGGGTGGAAATAGAGACCAAGTGCAAGATTTGTATTCAGTGCGTATCACAATTAGCAGCGAAAATTGGCATGGATAAAAGCGTACGAGAGAAAGAGAGGCATGGGGAGAGGAGACAGGGAGGAGGGACGCTATATGCTAAGTCTCTTGTGTGGAAAAATGTTCTCGAAGCAGCATTATTGGCGAATTAGTAGGTTTACTCTACTGTAGAACTATATGCCCCTACTCTGAGGTGACAAAGGTCATGGGACGGCAATATGCAAATATACAGAGAGCGATAGTATCACGCACACAACGTATAAAAGGGCAGTGTGTTGGTGGACCTGTCATTTGTACCCAGGTGATTCACGTGAAGAGGTTTCCCACGTAATTGTGACGGCACAACAGGAATTATCAGATTTTGAATGCGGAATGATAGTCCATGAACCATGGACCTTGCCGTTGGTGGGGAGGCTTGCGTGCCTCAGCGATACAGATGGCCGAACCGTAGGTGCAACCACAACGGAGGGGTATCTGTTGAGAGGCCAGACAAACGTGTGGTTCCTGAAGAGGGGCAGCAGCCTTTTCAGTGGTTGCAGGGGCAACAGTCTGGATGATTGACTGATCTGGCCTTGTAACATTAACCAAAACGGTCTTGCTGTGCTGGTACTGCGAACGGCTGAAAGCAAGGGGAAACTACAGCCGTAATTTTTCCCGAGGACATGCAGCTTTACTGTACGATTAAATGATGATGGCGTCCTCTTGGGTAAAATATTCCGGAGGTAAAATAGTCCCCCATTCGGATCTCCGGGCGGGGACTACTCAAGAGGACGTCGTTATCAGGAGAAAGAAAACTGGCGTTCTACGGATCGGAGCGTGGAATGTCAGATCCCTTAATCGGGCAGGTAGGTTAGAAAATTTAAAAAGGGAAATGGATAGGTTAAAGTTAGATATAGTGGGAATTAGTGAAGTTCGGTGGCAGGAGGAACAAGACTTTTGGTCAGGTGATTACAGGGTTATAAATACAAAATCAAATAGGGGTAATGCAGGAGTAGGTTTAATAATGAATAAAAAAATAGCAGTGCGGGTAAGCTACTACAAACAGCATAGTGAACGCATTATTGTGGCCAAGATAGACACAAAGCCCATGCCTACTACAGTAGTACAAGTTTATACGCCAACTAGCTCTGCAGATGATGAAGAAATTGATGAAATGTATGACGAGATAAAAGAAATTATTCAGGTAGTGAAGGGAGACGAAAATTTAATAGTCATAGGTGACTGGAATTCGTCAGTAGGAAAAGCGAGAGAAGGAAACATAGTAAGTGAATATGGATTGGGGGGAAGAAATGAAAGAGGAAGCCGCCTTGTAGAATTTTGCACAGAGCATAACTTAATCATAGCTAACACTTGGTTCAAGAATCATAAAAGAAGGTTGTATACCTGGAAGAATCCTGGAGATACTAAAAGGTATCAGATAGATTATATAATGGTAAGACAGAGATTTAGGAACCAGGTTTTAAATTGTAAGACATTTCCAGGGGCAGATGTGGATTCTGACCACAATCTATTGGTTATGAACTGCAGATTGAAACTGAAGAAACTGCAAAAAGGTGGGAATTTAAGGAGATGGGACCTGGATAAACTGAAAGAACCAGAGGTTGTAGAGAGTTTGAGGGAGAGCATAAGGGAACATCTGACAGGAATGGGGGAAAGAAATACAGTAGAAGAAGAATGGGTAGCTCTGAGGGATGAAGTAGTGAAGGCAGCAGAGGATCAAGTAGGTTAAAAGACGAGGGCTAGTAGAAATCCTTGGGTAACAGAAGAAATATTGAATTTAATTGATGAAAGGAGAAAATATAAAAATGTAGTAAATGAAGCAGGCAAAAAGGAATACAAATGTCTCAAAAATGAGATCGACAGGAAGTGCAAAATGGCTAAGCAGGCATGGCTAGAGGACAAATGTAAGGGTGTGGAGGCTTATCTCACTAGGGGTAAGATAGATACTGCCTACAGGAAAATTAAAGAGACCTTTGGAGAGAAGAGAACCACTTGTATGAATATCAAGAGCTCAGATGGCAACCCAGTTCTAAGCAAAGAAGGGAAGGCAGAAAGGTGGAAGGAGTATATAGAGGGTTTATACAAGGGCGATGTACTTGAGGACAATATTATGGAAATGGAAGAGGATGTAGATGAAGACGAAATGGGAGATAAGATACTGCGTGAAGAGTTTGACAGAGCACTGAAAGACCTGAGTCGAAACAAGGCCCCGGGAATAGACAACATTCCATTAGAACTACTGATGGCCTTGGGAGAGCCAGTCCTGACAAAACTCTACCATCTAGTGAGCAAGATGTATGAGACAGGCGAAATACCCTCAGACTTCAAGAAGAATATAATAATTCCAATCCCAAAGAAAGCAGGTGTTGACAGATGTGAAAATTACCGAACTATCAGTTTAATAAGTCACAGCTGCAAAATACTAATACGAATTCTTTACAGACGAATGGAAAAACTGGTAGAAGCGGACCTCGGGGAAGATCAGTTAGGATTCCGTAGAAATGTTGGAACACGTGAGGCAATACTGACCTTACGACTTATCTTAGTAGAAAGATTAAGAAAAGGCAAACCTACGTTTCTAGCATTTGTAGACTTAGAGAAAGCTTTTGACAATGTTAACTGGAGTACTCTCTTTCAAATTCTGAAGGTGGCAGGGGTAAAATACAGAGAGCGAAAGGCTATTTACAATTTGTACAGAAACCAGGTGGCAGTTATAAGAGTCGAGGGGCATGAAAGGGAAGTAGTGGTTGGGAAAGGTGTGAGACAGGGTTGTAGCCTCTCCCCGATGTTATTCAATCTGTATATTGAGCAAGCAGTAAAGGAAACAAAAGAAAAATTCGGAGTAGGTATTAAAATTCATGGAGAAGAAGTAAAAACTTTGAGGTTCGCCGATGACATTGTAATTCTGTCAGAGACAGCAAAGGACTTGGAAGAGCAGTTGAACGGAATGGACAGTGTCTTGAAAGGAGGATATAAGATGAACATCAACAAAAGCAAAACGAGGATAGTGGAATGTAGTCAAATTAAATCGGGTGATGCTGAGGGAATTAGATTAGGAAATGAGACACTTAAAGTAGTAAAGAAGTTTTGCTATTTAGGGAGTAAAATAACTGATGATGGTTGAAGTAGAGAGGATATAAAATGTAGACTGGCAATGGCAAGGAAATCGTTTCTGAAGAAGAGAAATTTGCTAACGTCGAGTATAGATTTAAGTGTCAGGAAGTCGTTTCTGAAAGTATTTGTATGGAGTGTAGCCATGTATGGAAGTGAAACATGGACGATAACTAGTTTGGACAAGAAGAGAATAGAAGCTTTCGAAATGTGGTGCTACAGAAGAATGCTGAAGATAAGGTGGGTAGATCACGTAACTAATGAGGAGTTATTGAATAGGATTGGGGAGAAGAGAAGTTTGTGGCACAACTTGAGTAGAAGAAGGGATCGGTTGGTAGGACATGTTTCGAGGCATCAAGGGATCACAAATTTAGCATTGGAGGGCAGCGTGGAGGGTAAAAATCGTAGAGGGAGACCAAGAGATGAATACACTAAGCAGATTAAGATGGATGTAGGTTGCAGTAGGTACTGGGAGATGAAGAAGCTTGCACAGGATAGAGTAGCATGGAGAGCTGCATCAAACCAGGCTCAGGACTGAAGACCACAACAACAACAACAACAATGATAGTTGGAGCCAGAGGCATCGGACAATCCATTTTGGAAATCGTTAAGGACTTTAGTATTCCGAGATCAACAGTGTCAAGAGCGAGCCGAGAATACCATATTTCAGCATTACCTCTCCCCACGGACAACGCAGTGTCCGACGGCCTTCACGTATCGACTGAGAGCAGCGGAGTTTACATAGAATTGTCAGTACTAACAGACAAGCAATATTGCGTGAAAAAATCCGCAGAAATCAATGTGAGACGTTTGAAGAACGCATCCGTTAGGAGAGTGCGGCGAAATTTGCCGTTAATGGGCTATGGCAGCAGACGACCGACGTGAGTGCCTTTGCTAACAGCACAACATTAGCTGCAGCGCCTCTACTGGGTTCGTGACTGTATCGGTTGTACACTAGACGATTGGAAAACCACTGCCTGGTCAGATGAGTCCCGATTACAGTTGGTAAGAGCAGATGGTAAAGGTAGAGTGCGGCGCAGACGCCACGAAGCCATGGATCCAAATTTCCAGCAAGACACTGCGCGAGCTGGTGGTAGCTCCATAATGGGATGGGCTGTGTTTACATAGAATGGACTGGGTCCTCTGGTCGAACCGATCACTGACTGGAAATGTTATGTCCGGCTACTTGGAGACCATTTGCAGACATTCATGGACTTCTTTTTCCATAACGACGATGGAATTTTTGTGGATGATTACGTGCCATGTCACCAGGGCACAATTGTTCGCGATTGGTTTGAGGGATATTCTGGACAGTTCGTGGGCCCAATATGAATCCCATCGAACATTTATGGGACATAACCGAGAGGCCAGTTCGTGCTCAAAAGCTTGCACGGGCAGCACTTTCGCAGTCGCTATAGGGGCAGTAAGGCTCAATATTTCTACTGGGGACATGAAACGACTTGCTGAGTCCATGCCACGTCGCGTTGAGTCCATATACTTCGCCGCGTAGAAGGATTTCCGACACGATGTTAGGAGGTATCCCACAACTTTTGTTACCTCAATGTAAATAGTAATTAGTTAATTATTGACATTTCCAGGTGCCGTGAATGCTGACCTTTACACACTGGTAGTCACAGGAAGAAGCGATTGTATGAGCAGGAAAAATGGGAAAATGGGGAAAAATTTGGCGATGCCTGACATGCATTACACGACGTTCAGCTTGTAATTTGTGTCAGTAATATTTGATTTAAATTACGCGGTGCGGATATAAATTGAAACGTACTGTTTTCATGAAGAGATACTCTCTTCAGCTGTGAAGCAGTTATTTATTTCGCGTTAAGAACCGTGTATTGTAATCTGCCTAAACATTGTTCCCACCACTCTATACACTGAAATCGTCAGAGGACGAGGTGTGGGGCCCCTCCCGCCAGCGGTTCGAGTCCTCCCTCGGGCTTAGGTGTATGTGTTGTTCTTAGCATAAGTTTAAGTAGTGCGTAAGTCTAGGTTCAAATGGCTCTGAGCGCTATGGGACTTAACTTCTGAGGTCATCAGTCCCCTAGAACTTAGAACTACTTAAACCTAACTAACCTAAGGACATCACAGACATCCATGCCCGAGGCAGAATTCGAACCTGCGACCGTAGCGGTCGCGCGGTTCCAGACTGCAGCACCTAGAACCGCTCAGCCACCCGGCCGGCTGTAAGTCTAGGGACCGATAACCTAAGCAGTTTGGGCCCTTAGGAATTCACACATATTTGAACGACGTGTGGAAGCTATGCTTCGTACAGATGGTTAGAGTGAACATGAGTATGGGGAATTCAGATTAAGGTGATTCAGGGGTGCATTGTGTGCGCAAAGTTCCGTCGACATTGCGGTCCTCAGAGAAGATGCATAAGGCATAACTGGGGAACGAAATCGGCCATGTCATTTTTCGGTAATCTACATCTATATCTACATCTACGTCATAATCTGCAAGACACCTAATGGGGTGTGGTGGAGGGTACTTTTAGTACCACTAACTGGGCCCACCAACCCAATCCCACACTCAAATAGCGCGTGGGGAGAATGATTGTCGGTAAGCTTTTGTATCGGCTCGAATTTCTCGAATTTTCTCCTCACGGTCATCACGCGAGACGTACGTGGAGGGTAGTAATATGTTGTCCGACTCTTTCCGGTCAGTGCTCTCTCGAAATTTCAGTAGTTGAGCAACTCCGTAACGCTTCGGGCCGACTAAACGGTCCCCTGACGAAACGTGCCGCTCTTCGTTTGATCTTCTCCACTTGTTCTGACAGTCCTGTCTGGTAGGGATCTCAGACAGATGAGCAACGGTCAAGAATCGGTCGAAAAAGCGCTTTACAAGCCACATCCTTCGTGGATGAGGTACATTTCCTTAAGATTCTTCCTATTAATGCGAGTCTGGCATCTGCTTTTCCCACTATTTGTCTTACGTGGTCATTATCGAGAGATATGGTGTAGTGGTTAGCACGCTAGATACGCATTCGGGAGGACGACGATTCAAACTCGCGTCCGGCCGTCCTAAGTTAAGTTTTCCGTGATTTCCCTAAATCGCTTCAGGCAAATTCGTCTGAAAGGGCACGGCAGACTTCCTTCCCCATTCTTCCCTAATCCGATGAGACCGGGACCTCGCTGTTTGGTCCCCACCCCCCGAAATCAACCAATCAAATTTATGTGGTCATTCACTCAAGGTCGCTCTGGTTAGTTACTCCTAGATATTTTACGGCATATACTGTTTCTAGCTTTGAGAGATGGAATAATGAAGGCAGCAGAGTATTAAATAGGTAACAAGACAAAACCTAATAGAACTCCTCGATTACCACAGGAGATACCAAATTTAACTGATGAAACGAGAAAATATAAAAGTGCAGCAAATGAAGCATGCGAAAGGCAATACAAACGTCCAGAAATGAGACCGATAGGAAGTGAAAAATGGCTAAACAGGAATGACTAGAGGACAAATGTAAGAATTTATAATCATATTTCATTGGGGGAAAGATACCTCCTACAGGAAAATTAAAGAGGCGTTTGGAGAAAGGAGAAGCAGATATGCGATTATCAAGAGGTCACATGGAAAAACAGTCCCAAGCAAAGAATGGGAAAATGAAAGGTAGAAGGATTGTACAAAGGGCTATACAAGGGAGATGAAATCTATACTATAGGAATGGAGGAGGATGTAGGTGAAGATGAAATCTGAGATTGATACTGTACAAAGAATTTGACAGAAAACTAAAAGACCTAAGTCGAAACAAGGCTCTGAGTGTACAAGACATTCAACCTGAACTACTGATAGCCTTGGGAGAGAGAGCCATAAAAAACTCTTCCACCTGGTGTGCAAGGTGTTTCAGACAGGTGAAATACTCTCAGAGTTCAAGAAGAATGTAATAATTCCAATTCCAAAGAACGCAGGTCCTGAAAGGTGTTACCATTGCCGAATTATCAGTTTAATAAGTCATGGTTGCAAAATACTAACAAGAATTCTTTATAGAAGAACGGAAAAACTGGCACAAGCCGACTTTGGGGAAGACTAGTTGGGTTCCAGGGAAACGTAGAAAAACACGAGGCAGTACTGATCATACAACTTATCTCAGAAGATAGGTTAATAAAAGGCAAATCTACATCTATAGCAATTGTAGACTTAGAAAAATCTTTTGACAATATTGTCTGGAATACTCCTTTTAAAATTCTAAGGTAGCAGGGGAAAAAGCAGGGAGCGAAAGGCTATTTACAACTTGTACAGAAACCAGATGGCAGCTATAAGAGCCGAAGGGCATAAAAGGGAAGCAGAGGTTGAGAATGGAGAGGGACAGGGTCATAACTTATCGCCAATCTTATTCGATCTGTATACTGAGCGGGCTGTAAAGGAAAGCAAACAAAAATTTGGAGTATGAATCAAAGTCCATGGAGAATAAATGAAAACTTTGAAGTTTGCTGATGACAATGCAATTCCGTCAGAGACAGCAAAGGACTTGGAAGAGCAGTTGAACGGAATATACAGTGTCTTGACACGAAGGTGTAAGATGAACTTCAACAAAAGCGAAACAAGGATAATGGAATGCAGTCGAACTAGATCAGGCGATGCTGAGGGCGTGAGATTAGGAAACAAGACGCTTAAAGCAGTAATGTGTTTTGTTATTTGGGCATCAAAATAACTGATGGCTGAAGTAGAGAGAACACAAAAGGTAGACTGGCAATAACAAGGAAAAAACTGTTCACATCGGATATAGATTTAAGTGTTAGGAGGTCTTTTCTGGAAGTATTTGTCTGGAATATAGTCGTGTATGGAAGTGAAACATAGACAAGGAACACTTTAGGCAAGAGAATTTAAATGTGGTGTTACAGAAGAATGCTGAATATTAGATGGGTAGATGAAGTAACTAACGAGAAGGTACTGAATAAAATTGGGGAGAAAAGAAATTTGTGGAACAACCTGCCTAGAAGAAGGGATCAGTTGACAGGACACATCCTGAGACATTAAGGGATCATCAATTTAGTATTTAGTAGTTATTCGGAGATGGCTTGCACAGGGTAGAGTAGCATGGAGAGTTGCTACAAACCAGTCTTCAGACTGAAGATCACAACAAAATTAGTTTCGAACTGGTAAGAAATAGTGTGGCGATAAGAATCACCAGCCTTCTACTGGGGTGAGAGTGATAACCTAGAGAAAGAAGAGAGGAGAGGGGTTCAAAAATGGTTCAAATGGCTCTGAGCACTATGGGACTCAACTGCTGTGGTCATCAGTCCCCTAGAACTTAGAACTACTTAAACCTAACTAACCTAGGGACATCACACACATCCATGCCCGAGGCAGGATTCGAACCTGCGACCGTAGCAGTCGCACGGTTCCGGACAGCGCGCCTAGAACCGCGAGACCACCGCGGCCGACAGAGGAGAGGGGTAATGCACAGAAATAGGGGAGAGGAGGAAATGAACTAAAGGAAGATTGGACTCAATACTTAACTGGGCAACGCAGGGCACAATCCATGCTAGACATCTGAAAGCTTCGCAACACTTACAATGTAACTGTCACTTGGCCACTGTGCACGTGTAGAGAGGAACTGTGTAGAACTAATACGTTTAGCTGCATTCAGTTTGCCAAACGTGTCCGTATTTATACTTTACAAGCTCTATCGTCTTCTGTGTTTTCCCGTGTTTGTATTATTAGTGCACAGGTGACTTCAGACTGAAATTATGAGACCTTTTAGTAATTCACAATTGAAAGACAGAAAACTGAATAGTCAGTTTCAGGGGATTGTGCCTAATGCTTTTAATCTTAGGGAAGAAACATTCTGGTGCAGCAAGTTCAGCTGGGAGCCCAAGTGGTCTCATGCCACTGGTGCAGGAAGCAAATTTGTAACTCCGGATAACAAATAAACGCTAAACAATTACAGACATCTATAGTTTTGATGAGGCCTTTGTTATAATAATTGTGTTATATGCTTCGTGGCCCCACCTTGCGTGCACTTGAAACATGCGGGGCGCTTATAGGTTAGTGTGACGCTCCCTGGCGGCTGTTAGCGCTACCTCAAGCGTGCGGCAACCTGGGAGTCATGGTTATTTTAATTGTAGGAACATGCCCCTTTGCGTAGAGACTTTCGGCTCTTTATCCCAAAATGTAGGGACGGAATTCCGATCACTCTATTTTTTTAAAAAACGTAAGGACCTTTTGTCCCCAGAATAAAGATTACAAATTAAGAACTAAAGAAGAGAAAGTTGCCAAACTTGGACGTAAACTACAATGAACGTACATTAAGGGGGGTAGGACGTCAAACGGGCCGACTTGGGGCAGTAGAAGCACCACAGGACATTTTAATTTCCACTGTCTATACTTTTTACAAATAAATTCATACACCTTTGTCAGCATGACCAGGATGGATTCAGAATTCACATTCTTAGCGGTGGAAGTTCTAAAACATAACGAAATATTTTTTTTACGTGTGAAATTTCATCATTTTTTTCACTTACTTATGGCAGCATTTGTTGCTATAGGTACACTTTTCTTCATAAGTAAGAGAGATTCTTCGATAAATTTTGCACAACGTAAAACCATACTTAAAGGTGTATGAAACTCTACAATTTTCCAAATCTATTAAAAACTGTGGTAAAAATTGAGGTAATTAACTACAAAATTTGTGTTTTTTCTAAACATGAAGTTTAAAATACAACAGATGATTCATTTTTTCATAAATTAAATAAATTCTAGAGTTTCATACACCTGTACGTATGGTATGTATGCTGTGTAAAATTCATCGAATAATCTCTCTTACTTATGAAGAAAAGTGTACCTATAGCAACAAATGCAGCCATTAGTAAGTGAAAAAATGATGAAATTTCACGCGTAAAAAAAATTATTTTGTTATGTTTTCGAACTTCCACTGCAATGAGCGTGAATCCTGAATCCTTCCTGGTCATGCTGACAAAGTTTTATGAATTTATTTGTAAAATTATAGACACTGGAAAATAAAATGTCCTGTGATGCCTCTCCTGCTCCAAGTCGGCCCGTTTGACGTCGTACCCACCTTAAACTAAACTTGCTACAATACGACATAATGATTAGAAGCAAAAAGTCCGCTGTTAAGGAAACCCCGACGTAAAGAAAAATCATGACTACATGACAATCAATACAAAGTGCTTCGAATAGAGCCAACAAGCGGCGACTGAAACCAGGGGACCATCAGGCAATTTTTAGCGTGAGTAATGTATTTTCTGCGCCATTATTACTTCCACAGTTATATTCTTAATTTCCGTGGTGACTACTGCATGTTCACAGATTGAAAATAAAGGATAAACAGCTCGTGTACATCGATTCAGTTCCTTTAGCGTTAATATAATCTTCTAAAGTTTTTTTTTTTTTCTGGGTGTTCATTATGGTTCCAGCACTGAAAAAGAAGAGAGAGTTACTTACTAAACAGTGTCAGTCAAAGCCAGAAACGGAAGTGCGGCAAGAGGAACAACAGTTTAAAGGGAGGTTAACTGCAGGGTGTGTGATATTAGTTTGTGTGATGGAAGAAGCGAAATCCTGAAACGCGCAAATCGCGATTCGCACAAAAGTCGAGTGTCACAATTTAATAAGCGATCAATGCTTTCATCACAGGTGCATCAACCTCCTACAAGCACCATAAATCTTAAGCTCAAAGATGACACCGAAGCTGCTGAAATAAGACTGGCGACGGCATTTGCCGAGCACTCATTATACTCGTCAGCAACAGATCCGTAGCGACTACAGTCGCCATCTGGGGCGCGCATTTCACTAGGGCGCAGTGTTTTGTTCTCGTGGCGCTCAGAGCTTTTATTCTTTGTTTTGTTACATTTTCTACATTGATTATAATGTTTTTCACCTTTAGTCTTGAATGGGTTCCCATGTACAATGTGCTTACCTGTAACACAAGCAAACAACGAGCTTTCGGGCAACTACACTTTATCTCTGTCTGCTAAAAAGATCCAACGAAGTACTCAGGCATTAACGTTTTATTTCTTTAAGCTCGAACACCAATCAACTGAAAAATCTAAGTCTATACAAAGAATACTCATAAAAATCGAAGAGTACAGCAAATTGTGCGTGCGCTCGTCACCACAGAATAATGCCGTCCTTGACTGTGCATTCAGAAATGTTCGTCCTACACAGACCCCCTCCCTGCTACAGCAGAGCTCTGGAAATGTAGGGGTATTTATATTTCACCCGACCTCCAGCTCTCGTGTGTACTGAAGGCGTTGCTTGAACTTCTTCAGCCTCTGGTGCTGGCAGTAACGGTTCTACTTCCTTTTGTGGCACCGAGACAGTGTCGTCCATGTCCAGTAGTGTGGAAGGTGTCAATTCATGTTCAGTGTGTATGCCCTCTTCAGTCAGCAACATATGTGCAGGTTTGACCCATTCCAAAGATACCACTTGGCTCTTCCCATTTTGATCTATATACAGGGCATGTCATCCCTTGAGAGCACACTGTAGGGCCCATAATATGGGTGCAGCAGTGGCGACAGCGTCCATCCATTGCATTACACGTGTACGTGAATATAGATCTTTGTGCACGAACGTAGTTATCGTCCCAGGTCTTGAGACAGCTGATGGGTGAAGTCTGGCCATATGCTCATGCACCATTTGCAGTACACAAGGCAATTCATTCTGTCACACCCATGTTTTATCAGCGAAGAATTCTGCAGGCAGTCGTATGGATTCACCATAAACCAATTCTGCAGTGGATACTCCTAACTCTGCTTTCAATACTGTATGAAGACCCAATGGAACCAGTGGCAAAGCTGATGACCAATACTGCATGTGGCACATTAACGCGACTTTAAACGTTCTATGCCAGCGTTCCACCATTCCGTTGCTTCTTGAGTGGTAAGATGTGGCATTATGATGGTGGAAACAGTTCTGAGAAGAGCATTGATTTGAATTGATGCCCCTGGTCTGTGGTGACATGTAAAGGGCAGCCGAAACGTACGATCCATTTCCGCGGAAATCTCCGATAACGGAGTTGCCAATGCCCATCTGGTGAGGCGGTCCACCGCTGTGAGGAGATAATAGTACCCTTCCAATAGCAATACAGGTCCCGCTTCGTCCAGGTGTACATGTGTGAAGCGTTGTGTCATACACGGGAAGTCTCCTACTGGTTTGTGCATGTGTCATCCAGACTTGGTCCTCTAGCAATCTAAGCACGTTTTCGCCCAACTACGACAATCTTCCTTTATATTGGGTCACACGAATCTGTCCGTCATCAGCTAGACCCTGGCATTTATTACCGGGTGAGCAGCCCATGGATGTTGTCAAATAATTGCTATTTCTCGGGTACAAAAGGTCTCAGTTTTCCCTGTGATACTTTGCACCAAACTGGGAAACATTCATCAGCAGGTTGTATTTGCTGCAGACATAGCCTGGATGTGTATTGTCACAATGGAATTCGGCGAGTCGGCGAGTTGGTATGTCTCTTGCACAGCAGCTAACTCCTTTTGGTCAATAGCCTGAGAGACTGATTCCAAAAGGGACAGGAAAACCGCCACTACATTCTCAGCTCCCTTTATATGCTGTAGGTCTGTCGCGAATTGATGTTTGGTTTTGTTTGTGGGGCGCTCAACTGCGCAGTTATCAGCACCTGTACAAAGTCCCAATCCGTACACAGTCCAATCTCGCCACGTTCACGAATGATAATGAAATAATAAGGACAACACAAACGCCCAAACCCCGGGCAGAGAAAATCCTCAATCTGGCCAGGAATCATACCCAGGACCCCATGATCCAGAGGCAGCAATACTACCCACTAGACCACGAGCTGCGGACTTGTCTTGAATTGGGCGATGAATTCCAGTTGTGTAAATGGTCATGGTGAGCAGCTATACATGTTCCTCGTGACAGCAAATGTAATGGTTTAGGGTCTGTGAAACCTGTGAATGGCCTGGCTTCCATTTGTGGCCGGAAATGTCTGACAGCTTCGTAAATTACGAACAATTCCCTACCGTAAGCACTCCAGTTAACTTGTGGCAACATAAGCTTATGGGAGAAGAAGCCCAGGGGCTGCCAGTGGCCTTCGACATCCTGGTGTGGAGCTGCGCCAATGGCTTGTTGGCTACCGTCCACAACAATTACCAGTAGCACCTGAGGAACTGGGTGTAGACACACCTCATCCTATCGAATTCCATCAACATATCTGGTGTCCATTGCAAAGGTCGTTTGCCCACTGTGTCCTTGCCGGCTAGTGCTGACGTCAAAGGTGCCTGGATGGCTGCCACATTAGGCTGATGTTCACTGTAGAAATTAACTGCTCCTAGGAACCGACGTAGTTGGTGATAATCGCCGGGGCGAGCCATTTCTGCGATAAAGGCAAGTTTATCTTGCAGTGGGCTGATACTGGCTGCTTCACTGCTTGGTAAACAGTCTTTAGATGCAGTTTGTGCAATTTCTAAGACGCTGAAAAGACCAGAACGTCATCGAGGTATGCGAAGCAATATGGTAAACCTCGAGGTACTTCAACCAGTACCTCGTCTCCTACAGATGCAAAGGTCCCGAGTTCGAGTCCCAGTCCGGCACACCGTTTTAATCTGCCAGGAAGTTTCACATCAGCGCTCACTCTGTTGCAGAGTGAAAATTTCATTCTCTTAGTACTTCATCGACAAACTGTTGCCACGTTAGTGCCACATTTATCAAACCAAATGGCATACAGAGGTATTCGAGTAAGCCGAATGGTGTCATGACAGCTGTCTTCAGTATATCAGCAGGCACTACCGGTATCTGGTGATATGCTTCCCGGCAATCAATGACATTAAAAATGGTCACACCTACCAGCACACGTGTAAAATCCCTAATATGCGGTATTGGATAGCGATCAGGAATAGTATGGGTATTGAGTGCCACATGGCCTCAGATCCCGTCTTTCTTCTTTACTAGATGAAGTGGTGATGAGCACGGGCTGTCGGATCTACGGACGACTTTCGAGCGCAACAGTCCTTCGAATTCTGCCTTCGCTGCAGCGAAGCGATCAGGAGCTAACCAGCCCAGGTGCTGAGACACTGGTTGACTGGGTGTAGCCTTGATATGATGGAACATGTGCCTAACTATCTGCACACACGGCTCGGGTTTGCAGTTTGCTACGTGTGGTCTCAGTTCCTGTCTCTCATCAAATGTAGGCGGAGAAGTTCGTCCTAGGGTGTCTAATGCACTGTGTACTGCAGCGGATGTTCGACGAGCCAAAATCTACTTCAACTGCATAAAGAAACAAGAAATCAGAATGCAATATTGCTTTTGACATATCGGCTATCACGAAAATCTATGGCAAACGTTCTTGGAAACCAAGGTCTACGTCCATCTGGCATTTTCCAGAAGTCATTAATGAAGTCTGGTTTGCCGCTGTGGGCTTTGATTCAGATGGAGTTAGCTTCACGTCGCAATTTCTAAAAAGCAATGCAGTAACTTCCGAAATCGGGGTCGATTACATACGCACGGTCAGATTACACGTCTGTGACAAAAAGTCGATTGGACAGCGAAGGTAAAGAAGAAACGTTACTCACCAGTAGTTGCCTGTCATTGTTCACAGCTCCCAGTGGTAGGTGCTGGTGCCCCAACTCGCGACCCAAGGCGCCTATCGCAGACTGCTGTCGCCATTCTACATCAACATTTACCTGGATACTCTGCAAATCACATTCAAGTGCCTGGCAGAGGGTTCATCGAAGCACCTTCACAATTCTCTATTATTCCTATCTCGTATAGCACGCGGAAGAAAAGAACACCTATATCTTTCCACATGTGCTCTTATTTTCTTATTTTATCATGGTGATCGTTTCTCCTTATGTCGGTCTGCGTCAGCAAAATATTTTCACATTCAGAGGACAAAGTTGGTGATTGGAATTTCGTGAGAAGATTCTTCTGCAACGAAAAACGCATTTGTTTTAATGATGCCCTTCCCAAATCCTGTACCATTACAGTGACAAACTCTTCCCGATTTTGCTATAATACAAAACGTGCTATCCTTCTTTGAACTTCTTTGATGTACTCCGCCAACCCTATCTGGTAAGTATCACACACCACGCAGCAGTATTCTAAAACAGGACGGACAAGTGTAGCGTAAGCAGTATTCTTAGTAGATCTGTAACATTTTCTAAGTGTCCTGCCAATAAAACTCAGTCTTTGGTTAGCCTTTCCCACATTTTCTATGTATCAAGTATTTAGTTGAATTCACGGCCTGTAGATTTGACTGACTTAACATACAACCGAAGTTTAACGGATTCCTTTTAGCACTCATGTGGATGACCTCACTTTTCGTTATTTAGGGACGACTGCCAATTCTCGCATCATACAGATATCTTTTCTAAATCTTTCTGCAATTTGTTTTGATCTTCTGATGACTTTAGTAGTCGATTAATGACAGTGTCATCCGCAATCTAAGACGGCTGCCCAGATTGTCTCCCAAATCGTTTATATAGATAAGGAGCAGCAAAGTGCCAATAAAACTACCTTGGGGAACGTCAGAAATCACTTCTGTTTTACTCGATGACTTTCCGTCAATTACTACAAACTAAGACGTCTCTGACAGGAAATCACGAATCCAGTTACGTAACTGAGACGATATTCCATAAGCACGCAACGTCACTACAGGCCGCTTGTGTGGTACAGAGTCAAATGCCCCCTGGAAATCCAGATACACGGAATCAATTTGAAATCCCTTATAAATACCATTCAACACTTCATGTGAGCAACGAGTTAGATGTGTTTCACAAGAACGATATTTCCTAAATCCGTGTTGACTGTATGTCAATAGGCCGTTCTCTTCGAAGTAATTCATAAAGGTCGAACACAATATGTGTTCCAAAATCCTGCTGCATATCAACGTTAACAATTTGGGCCTGTAATTTGGTGGATTACACCTATTACCTTTCTTGAATATTGGTGTGAACTGTGCAACTTTCCAATCTTTTCGCACGGATCTTTCGTTGAGCGATCGGTTGTATATGATTGTTAAGTATATTCTGAAAGGAACTTAGGCTGGACCAGAAGACTTGCTTTTATTAAGTGATTTAAGTTGCTTCACAACTGCGAGGATATCTACTTCTATGTTACTCATGTTGGCAGCTGTTCTTGATTCGAATTCTGGAATATTTAGTTCGTCTTCTTTTGTGAAGGCATTTCGGAAGACTGTGTTTAGTAACTCTGCTTTTGAAGCACTGTCTTCGATAGTATCTCCATTGCTATCGCGCAGAGAAGGCATTGATTGTGTCTTGCCGCTAGCACACTTCACATACGACCGGAATCTCTTTGGATTTTCTGCCAGGTTTTGAGACAAAGTTTCATGGTGGAAACCATTATAAGCATCTCGCATTGAAGTCCGCACTAAATTTCGAGCTTCTGTAAAAGATTGACAATCTTGGAGATTTTGCGTCCGTTTAAATTTGGCTAGTTTTTTTCGTTGTTTCTGCAACAGTGTTCTGACCAGTTTTCTGTACCAAGGAGGATCAGCTCCGTCGTTTCTTAATTTATTGGGTATAAATCTCTCAGTTGCTGCCGATACTATTTCTTTGAATTCAGACCACATCTGGTCTACACTTTTATTGTTAATTTGGAAGCAGTGGAGGAGGAAGGCGTCAAGTGAATTTTTATCTACTTTTTTGAATAGGTATATGTCTCGTTTATTTTTGGAGGTTTTGGGAGTTACAATATTCAGTCTCGTTACGACAACCCTGTGTTCACTAATCACTGTATCCGTTTTGATGTTCGTTATTAACTCAGGATCATTTGTTGCCAAGAGGTACAGTGTTTTTTCACAACCACACACTATTCAAGTGGGCTCAAACTAACTGCTCAAAATAATTTTCAGAGAATGCGTTTAGCACAAAGTCGGATGATGTTTCAAGCGTACTTGTGGAATCAAAACATGTATTTTTGCCAACATATCAACAGTAAATTAAAGTCATCACCAACTATAATTGTATGAGTCGGGTATATGTTTGAAATCAAACTCAAGTTTTTTTTAACCTTTCAGCAATTGTATCATCTGAATTGGGTGGTCGTTAAAGGGTCGAATTATTAGTTTATTGTGGTTGCCAACAATGATCTCTGCCCGTACTAACTCACAAGAACTATCTACATCAAATTCGCGACAAGATAAACTACTTCTAACAGCAACAAACAAGCCACTGCCCACTGTGTTCAACCTATCCTTTTGGAACACCATTAGGTTCTTCGCAAAAATTTCAGCTGAACTTATCTCCGGCTTTAGCCAGCTTTCAGTGCATATAACGATTTGAGCATCAGTGCTTTCTATTAGCTCAAATGGCTCTGAGCACTATGGGACTTAACATCTTAGGTCATCAGTCCCCTAGAACTTAGAACTAGTTAAACCTAACTAACCTAAGGACATCACACACATCCATGCCCGAGGCAGGATTCGAACCTGCGACCGTAGCAGTCGCGCGGTTCCGGACTAGCTTTCTATTAGGGCTTGGAGCTCTGGTACTTCCCTAATTTACAACTGCTATACCGATAGTTCCTGTATCTGCGTTCTTCCTGTGTCCAGTCTGCACCCTTTGTGACTGAAGCCCTTCTAGTGTTTTCCCGAGACCCTCTAACCTAAAAAACCGCCCAGTCCACGCCACAGAGCGTCAAGTTTCAGAACAATTTGTGCCTATCTCCTTCCATTCCCAACCTCTACAAGGCATGGTGGCAGACAGGAGTTACTACGTTCATTCGAATCATGACCAATCACAAGTTTTCATGCCTCTACTGCTCTCTTCATGACGGCTCAAAAGCAAATTTAGTGTGCTTCGTTGTATGTTTCACACACAATGTGTGTGTGTGTGTGTGTGTGTGTGTGTGTGAGCGCGTGCGCGGATGCACACACACAGTGAAAGGGAGGGGGGGGGGGGGGGCACAGTACCTTATAACGTCAAGGAGGTAAGAGCAGCACAACAAATACTTAAACATCATACAAAATATAAATCTCTCAGTTACTGCCGGTACTATTTCTTTGAATTCAGACCACATCTGGTCTACACTTTCATTGTTAATTTGGAAGTGCTTGACACTGTGAATAAATTCTCAGAAAGCCTCATATGGTTCATATGGCTCTGAGCACTATGGGACTTAACTTCTGTGGTCATCAGTCCCCTAGAGCTTAGAACTACTTAAACCTAACTAACCGAAGGACATCACACACATCCATGCCCGAGGCACGATTCGAACCTGCGGCCGTAGCGGTCATGCGGTTCCAGACTGAAGCGCCTAGAACCGCACGGCCACACCGGCCGGCAAAGCCTCATGCTAAGCCTGAAAAAGTACATAACTGGTGTGATGTTTCATTATTTAAATAATGATTGACACAATTGGAGGTTTTCCAAAAACATTGATTATGGTGAACGAAATTAAATCAAATGTTTCAAATTCCCAGACAGCTAACCAGATCCACTTACATCAGTCAGTCAACATAACAGAAAATTCAGATATCCTTTCCCGGATAATAAACAAGCTCATAACAAGTATTTTGATACCTATTATTTACATATATCAAAATGAACTACGAAAATAGGAGGAAGGATCCTACACTTCACTTCTACCACTTAAAAAGTTATTTCCCGTATTTTACACCACTTTCTTGAAGTTCTTTCAAAAGTGTAAAAGCAAGGTTTCACTGTAGTGTGGAAAATTTAACTTCAAAAATAATGTCCTCAACAGAATGAACAATACAAAAATACCCTCACTGATAACATCTTCACCGATAAAACTCTACGCAAGCATATGTTTACATTGTTCTCTATGCTATGTCTGATGGAGACGATGATCTACTGATGTTAAGGTATCACAAACATTGTTTGGAGAATGTCCTTGTGCCCAGTATCATCTGCATTAAAATTAAGCAATTTAGGAAAACCTAAAACATGACAGCTTGTACAATGTGCAATAAAGTAAATGTCAGTTATACACTGATAAACCAAAACATTAAGACCACCGCCCACCATGACACTGGATGCCTCCTAATGATACTGCGAGCAAGCGATGCCGTAAAGAAGTATGTAACAGGAGCAGACGCGAAATGGGGATCACCCTAGCACATATATAGGCCACAAATGAGGAAATCCACTGAGAATAGTGAATTCGTCAAAGTGCAAATTATTATTATTATTATTATTATTGTTATTATTACTATGCAGACCCTGTGAAAGAGTATCTCGAAGCTGGCGAAGCTGGTCAAATGTTCACGTGCTACTGTCGTGACCACCTACAGAAAGAGGTAGGACAGTGAAACTACCACTAGGTGTTAAATGGTTGGACTTACACGACTCATCACAGAACAAGTGGTTCAGAGGCTTGTCTGCTCTGTAAAGTAAGACAGATGTGGCATCCCTGCTGAAAGAGCACAATGCTGGTTCACTCACACATGTTTTGGAGTACACCATTCATCATACATTGATGAACAAAGAGCTCCGCAGCAGACCATCCCTAATGTTCACCCAACAACATCGAAGATATGCTGACAGATGTGAACGACCTCCATTCTTTCATTCCTGAAGTCTTCCCCCAACAGATATGTCATCTTTCAGTAGTATAATTGTCTGTGTCTAGGAGCCAGAACATTGCAACAGTGCTTTGAGGAGCATTATAGTGAACTCACATTGATGCCTCTGTTACTAAATTCATATGCACTGCTATCGGGTGTCAATACAACGTACACAAATCAGCGGCTTGTTATGTGTGTGAATTACATGACTTGTGCATAGGCATCTAACGCTACATGCCTCCACAAACCTACCTACAAACTGTCGCATCCCTGATATGCAGAATCAACGATTTATTTATATTTCATTCCAAATACAGACAAACACGCTGTTAAATAGGTAGTCATAATGTTTCGGCTCATCAGTGTATCACAGTTAAGGCAAACAACATACAGTTAAGACCTATGCAGGAGCTTCCAAGGAAGTAAGTGACGCTAATTCGTAATATTACAGAAATATTTAGAAACACCTTCCAAGGGACAAAATGAGTAAGAAACCCAGAGACCAATTGAGGGATTAAATACACGATAAATGGAATGTGGAACAAAAGTCAATCAAACCATCAAAAACAGTATTAGTCTTAGTTGTAGGAAAGAGGAAATTTTATTGAAAGTCAATGAACGTGCGGTTGGAAACAGTTGACAGTTAGAAGGACAGGAAATGCAAACATGGCACTTGCGAGCGTGGTGTTGAAACGCCGCTGTTGCGTGCACGAATTGCTTTGTGTGAAGCAACGAGGCAGCGAAACATAGCGTTGCTTGAAGTTATTGTGATATGAGGTGAGGAACAAGGCCAGAGCTAAGTCGAGACTTGTAGATAGCTGACGTTTGGGAATTTGTATCTGCCATAGTTTCTCTCTCTCTCTCTCTCTCTCTCTCTCTCTCTCTCTCTCTCTCCCTCTCTCTCTGACACTACATCAGAGGCGAGGGGCAAGGCAGTTTAAATAGTGAGGTACTTTTACCAGTAAAGCATTGGGATGGACCTGTGCTGGTCCACGCTTATAGGGGCCAGTATGGAAGCAATGTTGTAAATGTTCTAGGTAAATCTTACTTTATTTCTATGTACTTGATCAGGCTGTATTCCATCTCCAGGGACACAACACCGGGGTGCGATGGAATGGCAGCCAGGTACTTGGAGATTGCTTGGTCAGCCTGAAGAAGGGCAGTGGCAGCGGTCTGCAGCATCCAGGATGGGCCACGTTCGCTTCCCACCTGGCATACCGCGTTCCAGGCGAGGCGTACGCTATGGGAGGCGCTGCAGCACTGGAGCAGCGCCAGAGACAGCAGCGGGGTCGCCATCCAGTAAGCACCACTAGCAGCAAGTTGTGGCACATTGTCCAGGAGGGCGCGAGTTTAAGTCTGGTCCTGTCCTGTCAGCAGCAGCGGCCAAGGGCTATGAGTGACCAGTACATCCACCTTTGTCCCATGGTCGGACAGACCAGGCCAAACGGGGCAAAGGGCAGCGAGGACCAGGGACTATACCATTCTCCGAAATAGTGGGCAGCGACACTACGCCAACCGCTACGCCGCAGTAGGCAAGGCTGACCGGGCTAGCACAGCTGAGTTCCAGCTGAGTGGCCTTGCACACGGCAGCAGCGGTGTTGGCATATCAGGAGTTGCTGATCCGGCTGAACTCGCAGCACAGTGCGCAGGCGGCCACCGAGACTACGCTGCACTCATTGAAGTGCTGTAAATTATGAGAATAAAGTTGTGGTGTCACTGCCAGACACCACACTTGCTAGGTGGTAGCTTAAATCGGCCGCGGTCCATTAGTACACGTCGGACCCGCGTGTCGCCACTGTGTGATCGCAGACCGAGCGCCACCACACGGCAGGTCTCGAGAGACATACGAGAACTCGCCCAGTTGTACGACGACGTTGCTAGCGACTATACGGACGAAGCCTTTGCTCTCATTTGCCGAGAGACAGAATAGCCTTCAGCTAAGTTCATGTCCACGACCTAGCAAGGCGCCATTAGCCTTAGATAGCTTGTATCAAAAGAGTCTCACTTGTATCGCCACAATCTCCAGATGTCTCATCAAGAATGATGTATACAAAGGAAGGATTAAAAGTTAAGTAGTCCAGAAGTTACGTATTTTCTTTATAGCATTCATTGAGTCTCCTGTTTCAGACCTCACTCCATCCTTCGTGAGTTGGCGCGTGCATCTTGGCCGCCTCTTTCAATTAGTGTGCGTAGTGTTGGCAAGTCTGCCGACACTACAAAAGTAATGCCAGCAAATACCACTGTATCACTCTGCACTGCCCCTTGATGCTCTTGAACTTGCTCAGCCTCCTGACGAAAGACGGCAGTGGGTCCCGGCTTCAGCTCGCCCATCTGGAGTCCCGGGCTCAATGATCCCGACAGCCCGCAACAGTGTTGCTAGGATTGGTGACGGTTACAATGCTGGTACCGGATTTCCGCTCTCACATTTTATGTCGAGCAAATAACGTTGAGGTGCGCCTGTGTAGAGGGGTAGTTGACGTGTTTGGTTGCGTTTGTGACAGGTGGTCGCACACTTCTTGTTACATCTTGTCGTTCGGGAAGTGTTCGTCCACACCATGATAGGGAGGAAAGCAGGACTGTCACCTGGACACGGGCACAATGGGGATGGGTGAGTGACGTTTGATCTAATGTTTGTGTGTCTTTTTTGTGTTTTAAGGGGTTAAGTGACCATTCCAAATGACTTTTTGAAGATCTTTTTTGTAAGATCAGAATAGCCTTTAGATTTATCTGGATTCCAAGCGATGTAATTTTTGTAACCTGTCAGGGCACGGATAACCGTGTACAAACTGGCTGCCAAGGCACTGTTTTATTTATGAGAGATTTGGTCATTTGGTGCGTAATTGTTCAGAATGTAGATGGGCGATGATTCGCCGCAAGGACTATGTTTGAAGAGTGTCAGAGTGAAATTAATGGCAACAGTGGATCTGTAAGCAAGAATAATGGAAACATGGTCAGCAGCGGCAGTGACTACAGCAGAAGCTGTAGCCGCTCTAACAGAGAAAATTTGGGTGTTGTCAGAGGTGAGGATACATGACGCGGAAAGATATTAAGAATTAGCAGGCAGATTTGAGGCATTGCAAGTAGGGGAAGGGACGTCGGGTGAAAGTAAATTGCAGGTCGGGGAGTGTCATAGACAGTTTGACCCAGCAATCGCGGCATCAATTAACCCCTTTTCGGGTAAAACAATGGAGGATGTGTCAGTATTCCTTAATGACATCACAACAGCTGAGGCCAATGGGTGGTCGGATGTTGTAATGTTGAGAGTGGCGAAGTTACACTTGATAGGGGATGCCAAGTTGTATTTACTGTACCATGACTTTTTGAACAATGTGGGGAAGTTTGCAGAGCTTGAGTCTGGTTTACACCAGAGGTACCAAAAACAGAATAGTACCAGGTTTTTTCTAGAAAAATTAAGTGCGTTAGTTATGAGAAGAAATGAGACTGTGGAGGTTTTCTCAGACAGGATTCGAAAGCTGAATGCACAAACGTACGAACTGTCACAGAATGGGGACACTAATAAAGTGCTGTTACAAGAGGCCGAGAACAGGGCATTAGATGTGTTTTTGCGGGGAGTACTGCCGGAGATGTCACATTGGGTGAGAATGGAGAATCCCAGTGATCTTGCAGCGGCTCTAAGTATTGCTACATACTTAGAGGAGGTAGATTATGCAGCGAAGCAAAGGGTGGAGCATAAAGTTCTGGCAGCAGAAATTAAGTGTTTTGGTTGTGGCCAGGTAGGACACATTAGGAGGCAATGTCAGCGTCAGTTGAGGTGTTACTCATGTGGGAAAATGGGTCACCGGGCAGTGAATTGCAGGAGTAAAAGTAGGGCGGAACCTCGGTGACAGCAGCCATTAAACGAGAATGGGACTGCTTCAACTGTCGGAGGGTGGTCCCAGTGAAATTAGGTAATGCGCTTGTAGATGCAAAGACAGAATGCTGCTAATTAGGCTTGGTGAACAGAAGGGGACAGAGGTTTCTGGTTGACACGGGGGCACACGTGTCTCTTATTAGTCTAGACGTGGTTAGCAGGAGAAGGCTTGAGCCACCACGTTATAGGTTACGTATGTTGGGGGGATAATAAAGCGGAGTCATTGGGTACGACGGTACTTCAATTTGTGATCGCAGGAACTAAGTTTAGTGAGCAGGTAGAAGTGTTACCATGTGTGGGTGAGGGGTATTCGGTGATTCTCGGACTGGGCTTCCTTGAAAAACATCGTGCGAAGATAGATCTTTGGCAACAAATAGTGGAATTCAGTGGAACAATTTTTGCATGGGAGAAACGGTTGCAAATGGACAAACGTTGCAATGCGTACTTAACACGAAGGTGACGCCAGCTAAAATGCGAACGGATTCATTAACACTTTCGCTGCGGCTGACAGTTACAAGCGTCACAACAACCCACAAGCCAGTGCGGCTGACTCTTATAAGCGACCGCACTAACTGTCGGATTACTCAGTCTAGTTGCAGCGTGGAGATATGGGGGAAAATGTCATGCTGAAAAGGTCGTTTTGCATTTGATGGTAGAAAATCTGCATGTTGGTCACCGCATTTACTTGGACAATTATATTAACAGTTTTCATTTAGCTGCAACTCTGTTGAACCTAAAAACACTTTCCACAGGTACTCTGAAATTAAATAGGGAATATACCCCCTAAAACGTTGTATCGGCAAAACTTGGGAGAGGAGTGGTATTATAATGGAGTTATGATTGGAAAATGGAAGGATCGACGAGAGGTTTCCTACATTTCCAAAGAACATCTAAATGTTATGGAGCAAGTGGCGAATGCGCGCCAGCAAATAGTCACGAAACCTTTGCCTATTATTAGGTACAATGCCTGTATGTCTGGGACTGATAAACAAGATCAGATGTTATCATATTATTTATGTGAACGAAAGACTATCCGCTGGCCGAAAAAACTACACTTTCATGTCACTGACATGCTAGTTTTCAATTCTCTCTATCTGTACAACAAATACTCACGAAATAAAATGACGTTGTACGATTACAGAATGAACATTATAAAGGGCTTCCTTCCACCAATGGACTTTCCACGAAATGTGAGCAAGAAACATCACAAACACACGATGTGCAAAAGCGGGAAGCTACTGCACGGAAGAAGCAAGTTATAAGGAAACGGTGTAAGAAGTGCGCGGAACAAGGCAAGTGAACTGATACACGATACGGGTGTACAACCTGCCCAGACAAACCTGGATACTGCTTAACTGCTGTAATATCCCATAAGTAGCAAAAACGCGATAATATCGGGGAAATTATCAAAGACAACTTTTATTTCTTTTGACATTGCATGGTTTCTTTTCATGACATAAAAGGTTAGGACTTTTTTCAGGAGTACTCAGAAAATGAGGTTTTCTTTTGTGTTAAGTCGAATTATTTCTTATTGCGTTGTAAAGCATTCACTTCGGTTTTCTGCGAAAGAATCTGTTGAGCTAAATTTGTTTTAATAGCACCGTAATTGAAGTAATGGGGGACACGAGAGAAGCCTCCACGTAGGGTGTGTTTCGCTTACTAATTTCTACACATCCGAGCGTCCCCTGGGCGTCTATGATAAATGTAGGCGGCTAATTCTCTCATACCAGGACCAAACATGCTACTAAATTGACGGCGTCTATCAGAGTTAATCTTAAAAATGCGCATTTGAAGTAAATATAATTTCAAGTGAATCCAGTTTCCTTTTTCCGTTTTTTCCATCTTAAGAATTTACCTTTCGGAATCCAAATTTTTCGTGAATGCAGTGGATTTATTGCTTATTTGAATTGTATTTTTTGTTACATTATCAACAAATCACGAACATTTGAATGACGCCTGTGACCCCTATAGGTCTCAGACAGCAAACAGACTTTGAAACATGACCACAATACAGTCGAAGCTTATTTGAAGTAATGCATCTAAGGTGTCATCATTAAGTCAGTATATAACTTGATCCTACAGATCTTACAAGGTCTTGACGTCAGCCTGCAGCTCAGGTGTGCTTAGGAGCGTCGGCTCCGACGGTACCTGCCGTTTCAGAGTGTCACCGGCCCGCACTCGCACGTTGCCGGGCCGCACCGATGCCGCAGCGAAAGTGTTAAAGGTCGATCAGCAGGTACAGGGAAGATAGTCTGGGTTTCGATAATACAGACTTACCAAGGGAAACTTTGTACATGGTGGAGCCACTCTCGAGTAATGAGGAGCTGGATAATGCGCGCTGTTTTGTGCGGAGTTTAGCTCACGCAAGTTATGTGGAAGGAGATTATAGGATTCCTGTAAATACAGATAACTTCGGCAGAGCGGATTTTAGTTTGTCGAAAGGGTTGTTATTGGCCACATTGGGGTTTTTTGATGAAGATGACAACGATAGGGAGGATTCGGAGGCGAGCCATAAGCAAAACGTCGATGCAGCGCAACTGAGGGAAAAATTAAAGCATTTGCAGGGAGACGACAGGATCGCATTGGAGGAATTGTTATTGACATTTAGCGAGTTGTTCGAAACACAGGGTAGGTTACGGGCAACACCGATTACCAAGCATCACATACCAAAGGAGGATAATACACCAGTGTTTAGGAAATCATATAGGGTAGCACGTCATATGCAACCGCTACTGGAGGAGTTTATAGAACGACTACTACGGGATGGAATCAAAGAACATAGCGATAGTCCGTATTCAAGCAATGTAGTTCTCGTACCTAAGAAGTCGGTGGATGGTACGAGGAAATATGTTTTGTTGTGAATATAGGTTTCTGAATGCGAAAACCATTTCGGACGCATATCCGATTCCAAATATCACCGACACATGGGATAATCTGGGTCAATGTAAGTATTTTACGACAATGGATTTACGGAGTGGATACCATCAGTTGGAAGTAGCGCCTGAGGATAGGGCAAAGACAGCTTTTACTGTTTCCGGGAGACACTATCTTTTCAGCGATTATTAGATGGGATTTTCAGGGGATTGAAACCAAAGACATGTATGGTTTACCTAGAAGACATAGTATTTTCAAAGGATATACCAGAACACGTATCACGGTTAAGAGATGTCTTTAGAAGAATGCGGTCGGCACGGTTAACATTAAGTTTAGAAAAATGTAATTTTGCGCAGACGCAGGTCAGATATTTAGGTCACGTAATTAGTGAACAAGGGGTTCAAACCGATCCTTGGTTAACAAAGGCAGTTCAAAATTTCCCAACACCACGTACCACGAAGCAGTTACAATCGTATATTGGTTTATGTTCATTTATCGTAAATTTGTAAAAGATTTTGCTAAAATAGCCGAGCCGTTAACAAAGCTTAAGGTGTTAAATGTCAATGGACGGAGGAATGCCAGAAGGCTTTCGATTAATTAAAAATGAGATTAGTTTCTGGTCCGGTCTTGGTGATTCCGAATTTTGAAGAAGACTTCATCTTATCATGTGATGCTTCAAATGGCGCAGTAGGATGTGTTATGGGACAAATGGTGAATGGACAGGAAAATCCGGTGGCGTATGATTCCAGACAGTTAAATAGGGCAGAGCGGAATTATTCCACAACGGAAAAGGAGATTTTGGCTGTAATATATGGAGTAACGTATTTTTGTTGTTACCTTTATGGTAGGAAGTTTAAGGTCGTGACAGATCATGCAGCGTTGAGATGGTTACTGGGACTCAAGGATCCTTCTAGTCGGTTAACACGATGGGCCCTAAAATTAAGTGAGTTTGACTTTGAAGTAATCATAAGCCAGGGAAGAAACACAGGAATGCAGATGCATTAAGTCAGCAAGTTAGACGCATTAGAAAGAGTGGGTAAGAGTGTCGCGGAAAGGCAAACAGCACAAGCAGAGGATGAGGAGTGCCAGGGTTTTAGAACTCAACCACATTTCATTGTGGAGGGAAATTTGTTGTGTAGAGTTACCAGGTGTGGACCACGGGTAGTGGTACCAAAGAGTTTGAGAGAGGAAGTCTTAAAGCAGCCCCATGATCATGTGCTTTCAGGGCATGGGGGTCGTCGAGCAACGGAAAGACGATTAGAACGATTTTGGTTGTGCACTCGGAGAAAAGATGTGGAACAATACGTAGCAAATCGTGTACCGTGTGCGCAACAATTGGATGTGACGCGCGCAAGAATTCCATTGCAACAGTTACCAGAGGCTTCGAAACCTTCAGAGTTCATCGGACTTGATATCTGCGGGCCATATAACAAACCACCGACAGGGAATCGTTACGTTTTAATTATAATTGACCACTTTTCGCGGTTTCTAGCCATGGTCGCAATACCAGACCAACAGGCAAGTACGGTAGCATAATGTTTAGTGAATAGCTGGTCATTGAAGTTTGGGGTGCCTGATACCATAATTACGTATCAGGGAACGAACTTCATGTCCGAATTAATGTCACAGTTGTATCGGTTATTGAGAATTAAAAAATTATGGACCAGACCATTTCATCCGCAGGCGAATGGGAGAACGGAGCGAGTACATACGACAATTTCAAAAATGCTAAGTTATTATATGAATGGAAACCATGATAACTGGGACGTTTACCTTCCGTACGTGGTATCAAGTTATAACACCAAAATACATTCGGGGGTCGGAATGTCACCATTCGAGACGGTCTATGGAAGAAAGATGCCATCACCATTTGACTTTCTATGTCCAAAATCGGGAGCTAAAGGGACACAGTGAGGATATTTGCACGGACAATACGGGAAGTCTGGAAGAGGGTACAGAAGGCCAATACCAAGGCATTGGAAAGGCAGGAAGAACCGAATAAGCGGTTGGGACCTTTACCACAGTACAGGGTAGGTCAATGGATATTGATCACGAATCCATATACACCTAAGGGAGAGACGAAAAAATTCTTGACGAAGTACCACGGACCATACCAGGTCGTGGAGATGACTTCGCCTGTAAATGTTAAAGTGCTGCTGCCAACAAAAACATCCATTATCCACGTGAGTAGCGTAAAGCCTTTTAAAGGAATGGTGGACGGATTACCTCAATTACAAGGAAGTGACCCAACTGCAGAGGCTAGGCAAAGCAAACGGAAGGAGGAGGCTGCGGTGGAGGGACAACAGCAGACACACAACGTTCCGTATGCTTTACGGTCACGGAGGGAGTAAAATATTGTATGTGTAATACTGTAAGCATTGTTTACATTTTGTGTTTTGCATCAAGGGATAATATGCGTTTTTTTGTGTTTTGGTGGATCAGATAATAGTTGCGGTTTTTTTTTTAGTGTACTAACGGGAATTTTTCGAGGATGTCGTACGATGTTGTAGTAACTTGTAGTGGAAAAGAGGTGGTACAAACATGTTCGTTCCTTTTCTTCGCAGGGTCTACGTATGTGGACGTGCTGGATGATAGCCATGGGTAGGGGTTCTGGAGATATTACCAATGCAGAATCTGACATTTGAACTCCACATTAAATCCAGAGTTTTTGGAAACTTTGCATTGCACATGCACAAGAAGGATCTATCACGGTTAATAAAGTATTAGAACAGCATTGGAGCAACAGGATGATGACAGTGAGCATTTCAGCAACAGGGTGTGCTGTTTTTCTATTTTATCTTGAGTATAGCTTTGTGGAGAGAGTGGAGACGTGCACCAGTAGAGGAGATGCCAACATCAGTTGCCTACGGCATGGGTAATCAGTGTGAACAGTGTATAATTAATGTTTTGATGTTCTCGTTAGCTTTAGTCCGTAGAACGTAAGTTTTGTGAACAAGGTGTGTTACGCAACCACAGGCCACGTCTGTTATATTTCGATTTGGGACGAATCTTGTTGAAAGGAGGGAAGTGTGATGCGCTAGTATTAGTCTGACCCTCAGGAAAGAGCAAATTTTATTAAAAGTCAGTGAACGTTGGACGATGGAATCTGGGGCCACTGGCAGTGAACAGTGAACAGCTAGTAGGGCAGGAAATGCAAAAATGGCACTCACGAGCGCAGTGCTGCGACGGCACTATCGTGCGCGCGAATTGCTTTGTGTGAAGCATCAATGTGGCAGAAAACTGCAGTGTTGCTTGAAGTTATTGCGATATGAGGTGAGGAACTAGGCCAGAGCCAAGTCGAGACTTGTAGATGGCTGACGTTCGGGAATTTGTATCTGCCATAGTTTCCGTCTCTCTCTGACACTACGTCAGGGGCGAGGGGAAAGGCAGTTTAAATGGTGAGGTACTTTTACCTTGGGACAGAGTGTGCTGGTCCACGCTTATAGGGGCTAGTCTGGCAGCAATGTTGTAAATATTCTATGTGAACCTTACTTTATTGCTATGTACTTGTTCGGGCTGTATTCTGCCTCCGGGGACACAACACCGGGGCACAACGGAACGGCAGCCAGGTACTTCGAGATTGCACAGTCAGCCTGAAGGAGGGCTGTGGCAGCGGTCTGCAGCATCCAGGACAGGCCACGTCCACTTCCGACCTGGCATTCCGGGGTCCGGACGAGGCCTACACTATGGGAGACGCGGCAGTGTTGGAGCAGCGCCAGAGACAGTAGCGGGGGTTGCCATCCGTCAAGCACCACTAGTGGCCAGTTGCGGCACAGTGTCCAGGAGGGTGCAGGTTCCAGTACAGTCCTGCGTGTGAGCAGCAGTGGCCAAGGGCTACGGGTGACCAGTACATCCACCTTTGTCCCATGTTCGGACAGAGCAGGTCAAACGGGGCGGAGGGCAGCGAGGACCAGGGACTATAGCAGTCTCCGAAACAGTGGGCAGCGGCGCTACGCCGCGGTAGGCAAGGCCGACCGGGCAAACGTGGCTGAGTTACGGCCTTGCACACGGCAGCAGCGGTGTCGGCATACCAGGAGTTGCTGAGCCATCTGGACTCGCGGCACAGTGCATGGGCGGCCGCCGACACTATGCTGCACTTATTGGAGCACTGTAAATTATGAGAATAAAGTAACTGCTGTATCACTCTGCACTGCCCCTTGACGCTCTTGAACTTGCTCGGTCTCCTGACGAAAAACGGTGGTGGGTCCCAGCTTCAGTTCGGCCATCTGGAGTCCCGGGTTTGACAATCCCGACACCCCGCAACAGCAACTGCCAAGTGACAGCTGGTGAAGAGTTGCTACTGCAGGGCCCAGGAGCAGGAGGATCCCGCTCCATGGGGTCCACAGAAGCACCGGCTTGGTTGTTCAGTCGGTCTCTTGAAAAACAGTTGGTGGTGGGTGCTGACGACACAGAGGCCAGCCAGGCTAAGGTATCGCATTGTGACGCTCTCAAAGAGGATCTCCGAGTTGGCGAAGGAGAAGCCATTTGGGTCTGGTGGACTACTTCGAGCCTTTCCGTTTAGAGGAAGACTCGCGTGTTGGTTGGCTGGAGGGATGGAGGAAGTCTTCACAGGAGTACTCCTTCTGTTCTTTCCGGCCTACCGCTTGTGTAGCTGGTGACTTCGCCCCTTGACGCGAGAGTTTGACGGCTTGTTGCACAGCTACGATGTTGCCTTGTCGCTGGGTGATTTCACAACTTCAGAGCTGAATTGAATTCTGTATGGCCGTGTCCTTCATGGAGCGAGGGATAACAAGAACAGAACTGTATGTGCCAGACAGGAGAATGAAGGGTTTGCGACTAGCCAGTAACTTCCAAGCTACTGAGTAATACATTTTTTCCTTTACCCAGATCTCTTAGACAGCCCACTCGTCAAGATATGCAGGACAATCCCGAGAGGCAGCGGCATGGCCACCATCGCAGTTGGTACAGTGGGGAGGAGGTGGATAATCGCACTCGTGCGTGTTCCTACCACAGGTGACACATTTGGCTGGGTGTCAACAAGGCGTTCCAGTGAGGTTGAAACGATGACACATCGGGTTTACGATATACAGCCTGACACTGATAATTTTATAGCCTGCTTTGATCTTGGACGGAAGCAACAATCTATCAAAGGTGAGTAAAGGATTGCAGGTGGGTACTAAGGAGGAATCTACCTTTTACATTACACAATGGACAGTGATGACACCCTGATCAGAAAGGTAAGACTGGATTTCCGCCTCGTTAGACCATTGAGCAGTCTGGTGTAAATTACACCACGGGAAGAATTCAAAGTTCTATGGGCCTCAACACGAACAGGGTATCCGTGAAGAAGTGTGACAGCAAGCAGTAGTTGTGCTTGAGGGTCAGAAAAAGGAAGCGAAGTGCCATCTCGTAAATGAGAGCAGGATTTCACTGGGCCAGCAATTGCATTAACGCCTTTCTGAATAACAAACGGATTTACCCTGGTGAAGGATTGACTGTCTTCAGAATGTGAGACCACAAGGAACTGAGATGCAGCAGGGTGGGTCTTTGAATCATTAGCCTCTTTATGTTTATGTTATGTAGACATAGATTGGGAAGATATTTGACTCACTGCGAGAAAATATCCCATGACTGCCAGTATCTCTGAAGGCACGCTCCTTCCACCTGGGAGCCCCTTCACAATGGGGTGCACATACCTTAGGTGATTGTTCACACCTCAGGTAACACCACCTGAACAACTGACACAGGGACCAATTGGCAATTTGGGAAGGTTGCAGCTCAGGCAATCATCCCTCCCTGGGCCTGGCCTGTACCACGGGGTAAGTGCGAACCTTACCTGTCAACCTGGGGCTGGAAATTACACGTTACCCAGACACCTGTTATGCGTCGGACACGTGGGCCGGCCTTCAGGAACGCACAGGGAGGAAGAAGAAAAAGTGGATCCCCAAACACCGAAGCAGAGGAGCAAGAGGAGAAGAGAAACAGAGAAAGGAAAAGGGAGCAAAAAACAAAAGTGAGACTGTTCTTAAATCAGCAACAGACAATGCAGAACACTCCCAATAACATCCCAGGCATGTTCCCGAAGTGGGGAAAAAAGAATAGCAAGAGGATAGACATGCAGCACAGAAGGGAAACAATGCTGCAAAGACTGGGGCACCGTGGTAGCCAAGCACAAACCCACCACAGAGTGGTGGCCCCTTGGGGGAGAAAATCAAGTATTTCCAATTGAAAACTCGTAAGTTTCTCTCACATAATTAATGCTTTATTTAAAATAAATAATGTACTGATAGAGCTCTAAAACGTGGTGTTTGACTCACATTTTAAAAATGTATAAGGAAAGATCCTACAACTGAGCTCTTTCTTACCGATATTTCAGGAAGTTTATAAAAGCAAATATAATTCAATATATTGTGCCAACTTGATATTATCAAATGGTTTGGATTTCAGAAGTTATGCTTAACTGCGATAGTGTTAAATGTATTCCGCAAATATTACTTTCAGTTCGTATGTTATGTCTTTTCCAGGATATCAAAGTGTAAACAGAAAACAAATGAATTTTTATAATTTTATAGTTAAGAAAACGATTGATTTACCTTAGTTTTCTGGGTTTTATTTCGGTTGACCATTTTTGTTCTTATATTGCTATAACAATAAAAAAACATGTGTCTAGATCATCTGCCAGGGCCCATCAACACAATTGTGACCTCAACCACTACATTATCCCTATCTTCCTCCACACATTCTTCCTCTCTTTCCATCCACGTCAACTGATTTAACATGTGTAAGGTTTGACTAATTGTTGATAGAGAGTAAGTGTAAGATGTAACTAATTTCTGATATAGAGTAAAAACAGAAAATAATGAGGCAACAACTGCCTATACCCTTTAAACAGTATGGTCACCTAAGTAAGTGGCATAGAATGAATTTTCACTCTGCAATGAGTGTTTACCAATTTGGAACTTCCTGCCAGATTAAAGCAGTGTGCAGGACCAAAACTTCAATTGGGACCTTTTGCCTTTCATGGACAAGAGCACTTTGTCCATGTCTCGGGTTTGAGTTCTGCTCTGGCACACAGTTTTCCAAAGTTTCAACATATGGTATAGCTCACAATACAACTGGAGTACCTCATAAATTCAAGAACAGAAACGAACCACAGGACGTATATGAACTAACTTTATTTTCTCAATAGTGTTACAAAGAAATTTACAATATTTTTACAATCAATAACTTTAAACAGAACACAGAGTAACAATGTTTTTTTCAGAACTGAAAATTAAATGTGAATAACAAATACTGAGAGTGCCAAAGAAGGCAAAGTGCCACAGTCTGCACTCAGGTTTGATACAATTTGACATCTGCAGTACCATTCAATAAGATATATTAATCCTACGTGCATTTCTGGATGTCACTTCTATAGAAATTGTTGTAACAAATAGTGGTCCAAAGTTAATGCAAGTAGTAGATGAACATTCCTCAAATCTTTCACAAAAATAGTTTCAAAAGTCAGATATTTACACAAATTCTCAGAAAGAAATTTTCTGAAACAATATTTTTGCACATGCATGCCATTTTATTTACAATTATGTATGCAGTCCCAGACCTACTTCTGTAATTGTCACTAAATAGTAAACATATGAATGTACTCTGTATTTGGATACTACATAGAATATTTTGCTTTAGCAACATAAAATATCTCATGCAATTAGCGCTTTATGGAAACAAAGTAACTCTTATTTGCCACTGAAGTTACAATGTCGAAACATTAAACCTTTCATTCAATTCAAAGAACATCCATTACATCATTTCTTCTAGCAAATTTCATCCTTGGGTTAGGCATATTAATGACCCAATTTTCATCAACAGCCACACATTCTTCAAGGAATTATATTATGAAAGTGCTGATGAAAGTGTACCAAACAATGAAGTCATAAAACATGTCCTATACTTTAAAGTAGATCAACATAATATAAAAACAATGACTAATAATGACAGTTTTGTCATGCAATATACTCTTGTGTAACTGTAACGTGGAGTATGAGAAAGAGAAAGGTGTGCCATAATGACACTAAAGTGGTGAACAGTAACACTGTTCCACAAAATATTTAGTTAGCACTTGAAGAAATAATCAGCATTTCATTATTATTGACCCTGGCAACATATAAACCACACAGAAAAGATCATTCTGACATAAGATGTGTTAAATTGCCACTTTTTTTTAGCAACAATTGTTGATTATTTATCCCTTTGTAGATGAATGAATAATGTCTTTTAAGACCATTTTACTGAGAGAGTCCACGGCATGTAGTCATTCTCTAGAACGTCTCCTTTGACATTCCACAGACGAGTAGTAAAAGAATGCTATGTCAATACACCATTCTAAGCAGATAACTTTTGCTTGCAATGAACAGTGTCACTGAAACAGTTGCAAAATCTGAGCCAAAGCTACTTGGTCATGGATACACATATCACTTTAACTAGACTGATGATCAATGTGTGCCACATAACACAATGGTTGTGGGGTATTTATTTTGGGGTAAATTGGTAGTGAGTGCAAACACAACAAGAGTGTGCCTTAGAGACATGTCAGAGAGCTGCTATTGTATACAATACACATAAAAGACTCAATTGATAAAATCAGTAGCTCTAGAAGATTGGTGGATGATACACCAAATACAGGTATGGTTAACATCCGTAGTCCGTATTCTGACATACAAAAACATTTGCAGCACAACCACGCTTGATATACAGTTCCACCAGTTTCCTTTTAATTAATCAAATACAAAGTAATTAGCACACATGGACAAAAGTCCTCTGTATTGCTTGAATATTATGTCTGCAAAATATAAAATACTTTGACGTTACAATGCAGAATGTTATAAATCAGAACGTCCACGTGAACCTTATATTATGAATGGAACACCATGGCTGCAATTCACTTGCAGGATCAGATTAAGGCACTGAACACCTTTATGAAGATATTTAGAATGACCATTGGCAGCTTAAAATAAATATAACACAAGACAAAGCAATTTTTAAAAAAGTACTTGCAAGACACCCTTAAGTATTGTGTTTTTTCCTTTAACTGATATCAAGATGTACAGTTTATGGACCTTGAAAGTTCAAGGAAGACCTGCACAGTTTGTGACAGATTTATCTGTCAGTCAAGTCACAGAAATTCTCAGTACACACTAATGACATTGTCTGGACTCTACGGAAAAGTGGTACTTGAACAACTGTTCTTAAAATTCCAAAAATCTGTGCAGACTTAAAACCATTATTTCCTCATATACACATACCTCCACAACAAAACACTTTCTACACAGCACATTTGAATCACCATGCCAGGAGGGGGGCAGGGACGGGCAATTATCGCTGATCCATCATCTATGCTGCCATGCACCATATAGCAACTTGGGGAAGTGTCATGGAACTGTATTGAGATAGTAACTCAAAACATAGTTAATGTAAGCATATCAGATTTTCATCTGTGATTTCTCTAAAGATGAGCAACATTTCAAAATAATACAAGTCTCCTCCTCCTCCTCCTCATCATCATCATCATCATCATCATCATCATCATCAGAGTGTGCCGACATAAATAAACATGAAATTTTCTCAAGAATCGCACAGATATTCTCAAGGTTTAGTTAGGTGCCATAAAACATTAATTTCCCCACATATAGTAAGGCAATCACAATTTTTAGCACTCAGATGTTCCTTAAACAGTAATGTTGAGGAAGTGGACAGTGTACAACTTGTCTGCCCATATGCCACACTTCAAATATTAATAGTTTTACAACAGCTTAACTTTTGATCAGTATCAAAGAATATTTAAGGCAATATATGTAATAAAATGTGACTGTTACTGTTTAATCATTTGTTATGTGCTCTGAAACTTTCAGAGACTCCGCTAGATACAAGTTTTATTTTATTTTTAGTTTTTTAATGCATAAAGCAAGTCATACCTATCAATGTTCTGGGCAATAGTATTTACATAATTATTTAAGCTAGATCGAAGTGAAGGTAGGATCTGGCCAAACAGTAGTGCTCTTCAGCATGTGGTAGATACAATAGCAATTACATCCTCCATTTAGTTTGGTTGTGCCAGTATATGTACTTATTGTATCACAATTTGTATTCTGAAAGCATATTTCATGACAAGTGCCATCCATATTCAATTTTTCCTGTTGGCACCTTTTCTTTCCGAACTACATCACTGTACTTGTCCTAATGTCTGTGTAATAGCAAAATCCTACCAAGAAAACACAATAAATTATGAGACAGAATTTCTGTTCAGTACTTATTTACCTCAGGAAGGAGAGATGAGGGGAACAGAGTGGCAAAGTTAAAAAGGGAGGGCACGCCACTCAGACCCCAAGACAATAGGGACCTACCTGTAGTGAGGACAAGGAAGAAGCTGACACTTTTGAAAGTTAGGATGGCATCATCCCTCTCTCTCTTCTACACACATCTATCAGCAGGACAAAACATTTCACCTCCAGAAGGTAATTACTGACCAGGAATTCTGTCTCATAATTTATTACACGTGTCAAAAAGGCAATCTCTCATGGAAATGTTCCAACATTTCTCAATATTAAATGTAGCAAGCAGTCATTGGACATCAAAGAATGCTTCATCAAACTTCAGGAACTGGCAACTGATGATAAGCTTACCACTAACCATTTCTTCGAAGTTTCCGAAGGACAGCTGGTTATAGCTTGACATATTAAATCGAGTGACTCAGCAATAAAAACAAATCAGGTTTATAGTGTAAATCAAGGTTCAGCCACCTTTGTCTATGCCTTTCATGGTATCTTTTAAAGCACTACAGGCAGTTTGGTGGTAGGACACAAGGAGGAGGTGGGGGGGGGGGGGGGGGGGGGGGCAAACAATGCGGTAGACATTGTATTTTGTACATACAGAACAACTAGGTGCAATAAACTCCAACAACATAGCTCAGCATGATTTAAGCTCAATCATGTGAAAATGTCTGGTTTAATTTTGTAATTAAGCATACTTATTGCAAATAAGAAATTTGATGAAGTACAAATTCTGAAAGAAAAGGAATCTGCTCATCAAATGTCTAGTTTTGTGTGTTTCCGTGCATTCAATGGGCAAAGATTAGAACAGACAATATCTTCCACATGTGTATTGCTCAGTTTCAATCATAAGCTCAATATGGCTGCAGGGTGTAAGAGAAGCATAATGAACAGAACAGCCTGTCAGGCAATGTATAGGGATGAAACACGTAAGTGAAAACTGGGAATTACATTTATGAATTAGTGTAGTATTTATATTATTTCAATAAAAAAAATTATTAGCATGTACATTAACGTTGCAGATATGGTAAAGGAAAATCTACTGACATAAAAGTTTCCGATTTTCTCCTGTGTCTATATCATCCTTGTTCATTAATAAAGGCAGTACATATATTCTTATAAATAATTTTCAATGTGCTGATAAGATGCTCTATCTTATGTAAGACTTTTACATCAAACTTCATCTGAATGCTGACATGGAACCACAGTTTCTCAACACAAATACGCCTTTTTTATATTACATTACCAGAAGATAAGAATTGCAAAGGCATCTCTATTCCGTGAAGTCAATGAAGTTAATGGTCATTAGATGCATAAAGACATCTAGAAGCTTTAAATTTGAGAATTTAATAGTCTTCACAAGTTTCACATTCCTTTCAATGTGTCTTATGTTTTCATTAACTCCCTACAGACAATGTCCGACTTTTGTGGTGCCCCTACATAGTAAATGCTATGGTACAAGAATATATAATTCTGGAAACATGAATCAAAAGAGAAGCTCTGCTCCTTACTGCCGGTATCATGATTTATCTTTACCAGACAACGAAATGTTTTTCTTAATAAGGAACCTGTAAGTCCAAAATTCACACTGCTGCTCTTCTTCTTCTTCTTCTTCTTCTTGTGTTTATATCAGCTGCATTGTCGGTTTTATTAACTGTCTTTCATCATACATTTTGCCCGCCATCAACCTGGAAACACTTTAGCCTCTTTATACAGCACTGGCTGCTGCGTCTATCCACCACAATTTAACAAGGCCTTTGTCAATTGGACAAACTGTGTATAGGAGAAAACACGGCTGACAAAGCAAATCCTGTGACTGTCACCACAGTTCAGATCACAAACCACTACAAGATTGATGTGCTTCACAGAGCGAAATGTTTCAGATAAAATGATAGGAGGCAGACGATGAGGCTATCCAATCCACTATCATCTACACAGCAACCACACATCACCTTCAAATTGAAAGTTCACGTAAGTGGAAGAAGGAAGATCAACTCCAAACCACAAAGATCACTGATGTTACACAACATACAGAAAAAAAGAATAAGCCTGTACAAACAGGACATCGTGTTATTCAAACACAAAGTGCTATACAAGAAACCAGGCAACAGGAAAATTTCTCATGACAGCAGCCTGAACTTGGCATAAATCACCATAGAGAATCATCAGATTAGAGTACATCCACATGATTGAATTACTAAACAATCTGTATTACTTATGACGGTTTTACCAACCTTAGATCTCTGACTACCTCATCACTGGGCCCTTGAATAAACTGATGGGAATGCACAGGCAATTAAAATGGCATTACATGTCAACAATTTTTATTTAGCCTCACAATCCTATTACTTGTTAACTTTCTCCTGTCCTTGCTTAATAAGGTTTCTAAATGAATGATTTAACACAGTATTGTAAGTTACTAAAACCAGTATTCTATTTATTAAAAGCCTTCTTACAAACTTGTCTTCTCTTCAGTTTACCATCTTCGCAAGGCATCAATTCACTGAACAGTTTGTCATTCAGAGTTTTCAGCATGTGTGACATTGCACGTTGACTGCTATAGTGCAAATGAAAGCATTCCCTGTGCACTAATTAACTGGCACAATCAAGTCTTAATGAAATAAATTGTCTACTTTTTATTGCAAAATAATGCAAACACATCTATTTTCTGAGTCTGAGCATTGTGACAACCACTATCAGAAGCACTATTATTAAATGTCAAAACAATGAACATACATAAACTTCTTACATATTTCAGTCTTGTATCCTTATTTCTCAGATCACACAGCAAATCCGAGCATAAAAAAAATCACATGATTACACTTATTAGAAATACTATACAACAATTCTTGGGTAAAAATATAAGACACTCATTGATGTGATGCTGTGTACCTCTCTGCTGAAACAAAAACGAAGTTTACATTATGTAACAAGTAAAGACGACGTAACAGGTAGGTAACAGTCTAACATAGCTACATAAATATTCTCTAAACCACTGTGTGTGTGTGTGTGTGTGTGTGTGTGTGTGTGTGTGTGTGTGTGTGTGTGTGGTTCAAGAAACTTTGTAAGCAGGATTTCGTGGGGGCAATCAGTGTCCATACACAAGCGGCTATCAATTCAGTATCTTCAATATTACAATTCAGTATCTTCAATATTACAATTCAGTATCTTCAATATTACTATAACTATCTCCCGCGAGTCAAACAAAACTGTAACCATTTGTATCACCATTCTTTGTATGTGTTCAATATCTCCTGTTAATACTAAATAGAATGCGTTCCATACACTTAAGTAACGTTCCAAGATGATACCCGAACAATGATATTAAGTCTACACACGCTTTCCCTACAATTTAGCCTATGTGATCATTTCATGCCATTTCCTAGGAACTATTAAAACTGGGTATTCCCAAGAGTCCACAGAATCCCACTGTGCGCAACTGATGATACAGTCACAGGATAGTTCTTTTCTGCATTTTGCGAAATGCACTATTTAATATTTCTGAATGATAAAACAAGTTGCCAATTGTTGCAACACTTTGAACTCTTATCAATATCTGACTGCATATTTGTGCAGCTTTTTACAGGTATTACTTCTTTATAGAAAACTGCAGAATCTTCAAGAAGTCTAAGATTATTATCGATGTTGTCTGGTAGGTCATTAAAATACAACATGAACAAAGTAAATCCTGATACAATTCTGTCAATGGCTCACCATGCAAGCAAACACGCTGTGTCTTCCCTACCAAGAAATTTTCAGGTCACGAACTTACTTTGATATTTCATATAATACCACTTCTGTTAAGAATCGTTGGATTGGTACAGAGTCAAATGCTGCCTGTCAGTCAATTAATATTGCATCCACCTTACTGCTTGCATCCCAGGCTTTAAGGTTTTCATGTGAGGAATAGGAAGAAGAAAGAAACAGAGTAGTTGTTATTTACGTTATTACTTAGAATACAGAACTGATTTACTATTCCCCAAGTGTAGTACAAAAACCAGAATGAAAGACAGAATCATATAATAAATTCTGAGTATTCCAAGAGCACATAAAAGTACTGCCAAAAAAAGTGAAGACTAAGTTAACTGTAAATGGAGATAGTAAACAGTTGGTAAAATCATTTTCATTATTACCATTAATTGATCATGATGATTAAAATTCATCTGACTATCAATGAAATATTTCTGAGTTAGTTTCTCACTGGTTTTTATTGTTCCAAATGAAAAGACATAGGATGGCTTTCGTTACTAATACAGTTTTGTTCCACATGACTACAGTGAAGTATGAGGGAATCTAAAAAGAAATCGCCCTTGCAAAAATAGATTCAACATACAGAAATAATGCTATTTTGTCGAAAGACGACATGTTGAGAAACGTGGCTGTTGTACTTAAGGTTTATAATTTATATAAAAAACAGCTACCAGCCACATGTATGGTTTAAAAAGGTTTATTATCTTCAGACCATGACCGGTTTCGGATTATCCTTTACAAATCCATCTTCAGATGGCAGATTACACGCATTCTTAGTTGGACCTAGTTTTGTTTGTGTTATTCGTTTGCTGCACTGGGAAAGAAAAGAAATATTTTGTTGTCATATCGGTAATGGTATTTTTACGAAAGATTTACTTCTTTTACAAGATCTAATTGCTCATGAGATGGTTTTATAAACATTAGTAAACTTGCAGGTTAGTGTACTTACGAGCTGTGTAGTTCTGCCTGACGAAATATTCGTGCGTTTATGTTTTCGAACGCAAGCTTCATACACTTTTCAATATGCACTATGTGAGTGCTATTCCAGTCAATGGGCGTCACTTTTAACCTCATCATTTTAATTACACACGCAGCACACACGAATAACGTTTACAAAACGTGGCCCAGCTTCACATTACAACCAAGAAACAACGTTGGCAAAGAGCTTACAGTATAACAATGTTAACTTACAGATGCTGTATGGTCGATATGGGTACAGTAAAATATCTCTTTGCTATTGTATGAAATTAATCTAAAATGGAATAAATAAAATTATATAGAAATAAGATTACAAACATTATTATTACAGAATTACTGTGTGTTACTAATTAGTTGTTACAATAGTAGGAGATAAATTCAATATATGACATAATATGCAATGCACATGTTTTCATTATGCAATTTTTTCAATGACATATAAGCAGTTTTTGGGGCCTGTATACTGAATGTTTTTGATGGAATATTAGGCTTAAGTTATTTTTAAAAAAGTGAAAGCTTCTTCAAAGTTATTTAGGAAGGGGGTGTTAACAGACTCTGTTTGTTCATTCAAAATGAGATCAGGGAACCTGTTTTTATGTGTATGAATCTCAATCTCCTCTAGGAGATTCAATGTGAATCCTTTGTCTTTGAGGTGTAATATCTGCAGATTGTTTTCTATATTCTCAACTGTATGATTGTTTTCTGCAAGATGGGTGGCAAATGCAGATTTGCTTAGGTTTTTCAGACGTAGGGCATCAAGGTGTTCCTTGAATCTTGTTTCAAAAGCTCTACCTGTTTGGCCAGTGTAGAATTTAGGACAGTTGTTACACTTGAGTTTATAAATTCCAGATCTTTTATGGGGTATGCTATTGTGTGGGAGTGAGTGTATGACTCTTTGTTGGAGTTTGTTATTGGTAGAGAAACTGATTTTGACATTCTTTTTCTTGAATAAGTTGGAAATTTTATATGAAAGTGGGCCTATATATGGTAGGGCTACATATTTTACTGATTTTTTGTCTTTCATAGTTATTGTGGCTGTTGATTGTTGCAAAGACTTATTGCTAGCAATTTTTACTTTTGTTTTTTGAGAGAGTGTGTCTATGATTGAAGCATCATAGCCATTATTTTGGGCAATTGATTTGATTATGCTGATTTCTTTGTGCTGTTCAGTGGGGGTGAGGGGGACTTTATGCATACGATGTAGCATTGACCGGAAGTTAGCCATCTTATGTTGGTTCGGGTGGCAGGATGTGTTACTGATGGTAACATCTGTGGTTGTTGGTTTTCGAAAGATACCAAAATGGTGTTTGTTATGTATGCTTGATATTTTGAGATCCAGAAAATTGATGCTATTATTTATTTCATGCTCCACTGTAAATTTGATGTTGTTGTGTAATTTGCTCAGATCTTCAGCTAAGGCATCAATTTCGCTGCTGTTACCATCAAAAAGTAATAGAGTGTCATCTACGTATCTCTTGTAGTAAATTATTTTACTGTTCATTTGGTTATTAGATGAGAAAAACTTTTGCTCAAGATGGTTAATGTAAATATCGGCTAATAATCCAGCAAGACTGCTACCCATTGCAAGGCCATCATTTTGTTTATAGACTTTATTATTGAAGGTGAAGTAATTATTAGACAAAATGAGTGTGAGGATCTCTATTAACTCATATATTTCTGGTAGATTCATCTTTTTGTGTTTTAAAAGGTTACTTTTTATTATGTTAATTGTTTCATCTACTGGGATGTTAGTGTATAGGTTTACAATATCTAGTGAGGCAAATCTAGCTGTTTGTGGTATGTGGATGTCTTTGATATGTTCTATAAGGTCCATTGTGTTTTTAACTGTATAACTATGTTCGAACATGTAGTAAGTGGTAAGGAGATCCTTCAATTTTCTGCTTATGTAGTATGCTGGGCTGTTTCTTGAGTTCACCACAGGGCGTATGGGGGAATTTTCTTTGTGGATCTTAGGCTGTGACCGAAGTTTCGGTGCAGTTGGATTCATGGTAATGCAGTCCCGAATTTCATATTTATTTAAAAGGGATTCAAAGCTGTTGAGTAATTTACGAAGTTTAGCTTGAAATCTTGTTGTGGTGTCGGATTCTAGTTCTGTGAAGTTATTGGACTGAAAAAATTCAAGAGTTTTATCAATGTATTCAAACTCATCACTAAACACATGCTTTCAAAAAATAATAGAATTAATAATGAACAAAAAACTCTTAAAGATATCAATGCTAAACTTACTGCTAACAAAGCTCACATGGTGAAGGCTGATAAAGGAAATTCAGTAGTTGTTTTGTATGAATCAGAATACATTGATAAAACTCTTGAATTTTTTCAGTCCAATAACTTCACAGAACTAGAATCCGACACCACAACAAGATTTCAAGCTAAACTTCGTAAATTACTCAACAGCTTTGAATCCCTTTTAAATAAATATGAAATTCGGGACTGCATTACCATGAATCCAACTGCACCGAAACTTCGGTCACAGCCTAAGATCCACAAAGAAAATTCCCCCATACGCCCTGTGGTGAACTCAAGAAACAGCCCAGCATACTACATAAGCAGAAAATTGAAGGATCTCCTTACCACTTACTACATGTTCGAACATAGTTATACAGTTAAAAACACAATGGACCTTATAGAACATATCAAAGACATCCACATACCACAAACAGCTAGATTTGCCTCACTAGATATTGTAAACCTATACACTAACATCCCAGTAGATGAAACAATTAACATAATAAAAAGTAACCTTTTAAAACACAAAAAGATGAATCTACCAGAAATATATGAGTTAATAGAGATCCTCACACTCATTTTGTCTAATAATTACTTCACCTTCAATAATAAAGTCTATAAACAAAATGATGGCCTTGCAATGGGTAGCAGTCTTGCTGGATTATTAGCCGATATTTACATTAACCATCTTGAGCAAAAGTTTTTCTCATCTAATAACCAAATGAACAGTAAAATAATTTACTACAAGAGATACGTAGATGACACTCTATTACTTTTTGATGGTAACAGCAGCGAAATTGATGCCTTAGCTGAAGATCTGAGCAAATTACACAACAACATCAAATTTACAGTGGAGCATGAAATAAATAATAGCATCAATTTTCTGGATCTCAAAATATCAAGCATACATAACAAACACCATTTTGGTATCTTTCGAAAACCAACAACCACAGATGTTACCATCAGTAACACATCCTGCCACCCGAACCAACATAAGATGGCTAACTTCCGGTCAATGCTACATCGTATGCATAAAGTCCCCCTCACCCCCACTGAACAGCACAAAGAAATCAGCATAATCAAATCAATTGCCCAAAATAATGGCTATGATGCTTCAATCATAGACACACTCTCTCAAAAAACAAAAGTAAAAATTGCTAGCAATAAGTCTTTGCAACAATCAACAGCCACAATAACTATGAAAGACAAAAAATCAGTAAAATATGTAGCCCTACCATATATAGGCCCACTTTCATATAAAATTTCCAACTTATTCAAGAAAAAGAATGTCAAAATCAGTTTCTCTACCAATAACAAACTCCAACAAAGAGTCATACACTCACTCCCACACAATAGCATACCCCATAAAAGATCTGGAATTTATAAACTCAAGTGTAACAACTGTCCTAAATTCTACACTGGCCAAACAGGTAGAGCTTTTGAAACAAGATTCAAGGAACACCTTGATGCCCTACGTCTGAAAAACCTAAGCAAATCTGCATTTGCCACCCATCTTGCAGAAAACAATCATACAGTTGAGAATATAGAAAACAATCTGCAGATATTACACCTCAAAGACAAAGGATTCACATTGAATCTCCTAGAGGAGATTGAGATTCATACACATAAAAACAGGTTCCCTGATCTCATTTTGAATGAACAAACAGAGTCTGTTAACACCCCCTTCCTAAATAACTTTGAAGAAGCTTTCACTTTTTTAAAAATAACTTAAGCCTAATATTCCATCAAAAACATTCAGTATACAGGCCCCAAAAACTGCTTATATGTCATTGAAAAAATTGCATAATGAAAACATGTGCATTGCATATTATGTCATATATTGAATTTATCTCCTACTATTGTAACAACTAATTAGTAACACACAGTAATTCTGTAATAATAATGTTTGTAATCTTATTTCTATATAATTTTATTTATTCCATTTTAGATTAATTTCATACAATAGCAAAGAGATATTTTACTGTACCCATATCGACCATACAGCATCTGTAAGTTAACATTGTTATACTGTAAGCTCTTTGCCAACGTTGTTTCTTGGTTGTAATGTGAAGCTGGGCCACGTTTTGTAAACGTTATTCGTGTGTGCTGCGTGTGTAATTAAAATGATGAGGTTAAAAGTGACGCCCATTGACTGGAATAGCACTCACATAGTGCATATTGAAAAGTGTATGAAGCTTGCGTTCGAAAACATAAACGCACGAATATTTCGTCAGGCAGAACTACACAGCTCGTAAGTACACTAACCTGCAAGTTTACTAATGTTTATAAAACCATCTCATGAGCAATTAGATCTTGTAAAAGAAGTAAATCTTTCGTAAAAATACCATTACCGATATGACAACAAAATACACTCCTGGAAATTGAAATAAGAACACCGTGAATTCATTGTCCCAGGAAGGGGAAACTTTATTGACACATTCCTGGGGTCAGATACATCACATGATCACACTGACAGAACCACAGGCACATAGACACAGGCAACAGAGCATGCACAATGTCGGCACTAGTACAGTGTATATCCACCTTTCGCAGCAATGCAGGCTGCTATTCTCCCATGGAGACGATCGTAGAGATGCTGGATGTAGTCCTGTGGAACGGCTTGCCATGCCATTTCCACCTGGCGCCTCAGTTGGACCAGCGTTCGTGCTGGACGTGCAGACCGCGTGAGACGACGCTTCATCCAGTCCCAAACATACTCAATGGGGGACAGATCCGGAGATCTTGCTGGCCAGGGTAGTTGACTTACACCTTCTATAGCACGTTGGGTGGCACGGGATACATGCGGACGTGCATTGTCCTGTTGGAACAGCAAGTTCCCTTGCCGGTCTAGGAATGGTAGAACGATGGGTTCGATGACGGTTTGGATGTACCGTGCACTATTCAGTGTCCCCTCGACGATCACCAGTGGTGTACGGCCAGTGTAGGAGATCGCTCCCCACACCATGATGCCGGGTGTTGGCCCTGTGTGCCTCGGTCGTATGCAGTCCTGATTGTGGCGCTCACCTGCACGGCGCCAAACACGCATACGACCATCATTGGCACCAAGGCAGAAGCGAATCTCATCGCTGAAGACGACACGTCTCCATTCGTCCCTCCATTCACGCCTGTCGCGACACCACTGGAGGCGGGCTGCACGATGTTGGGGCGTGAGCGGAAGACGGCCTAACGGTGTGCGGGACCGTAGCCCAGCTTCATGGAGACGGTTGCGAATGGTCCTCGCCGATACCCCAGGAGCAACAGTGTCCCTAATTTGCTGGGAAGTGGCGGTGCGGTCCCCTACGGCACTGCGTAGGATCCTACGGTCTTGGCGTGCATCCGTGCGTCGCTGCGGTCCGGTCCCAGGTCGACGGGCACGTGCACCTTCCGCCGACCACTGGCGACAACATCGATGTACTGTGGAGACCTCACGCCCCACGTGTTGAGCAATTCGGCGGTACGTCCACCCGGCCTCCCGCATGCCCACTATACGCCCTCGCTCAAAGTCCGTCAACTGCACATACGGTTCACGTCCACGCTGTCGCGGCATGCTACCAGTGTTAAAGACTGCGATGGAGCTCCGTATGCCACGGCAAACTGGCTGACACTGACGGCGGCGGTGCACAAATGCTGCGCAGCTAGCGCCATTCGACGGCCAAAACCGCGGTTCCTGGCGTGTCCGCTGTGCCGTGCGTGTGATCATTGCTTGTACAGCCCTCTCGCAGTGTCCGGAGCAAGTATGGTGGGTCTGACACACCGGTGTCAATGTGTTCTTTTTTCCATTTCCAGGAGTGTATTTCTTTTCTTTCCCAGTGCAGCAAACGAATAACACAAACAAAACTAGGTCCAACTAAGAATGCGTGTAATCTGCCATCTGAAGATGGATTTGTAAAGGATAATCCGAAACCGGTCATGGTCTGAAGATAATAAACCTTTTTAAACCATACATGTGGCTGGTAGCTGTTTTTTATATGAATTATAAACCTACAGAAATAATATTTGGACTTACGAAAGAGTTGCAAGTGTTCCCAAGTGTGTGTAATGCAAGTAAACCATCCATAACACATTATAGCTTGAATAAAATAACTTTCTAACTGACATTTTACGACAACAAGGGTTAATGCTGCTGACATGCAGCCATCCTAACTCAACAAGACCTACCTACTTATGAAATAGGCTAAACAGTGAGCACTATAAAAAGATTTAGGGTTGGCTGACAGCTGGTATTTACCAGTCCACCAACTGAAATGTCACAGAGTTATTTAAATCTAAGTACAGTGACATTTCATACACCAGAAGTGTGATGATCTGACAGATCCAGGCCCTATCTCGGGTTGCTTTTAATTCTATTACATTGTTAATAATCTAGAGATACTAGGCAACTTATGCACAACTTACATATAGGTCTAACAATGTTTTTCCTATTCCATTAATGAAAAAGTCACTTAAGTGACTGCACTTCTCTCATCACAGAAGGTAATCCCATGCATACTAAGAAGGAAGTAATATCAAAGCAGCTGGTTAGATTAGTTCAAAGAAAGGCAACAGCAAATCACTATAATAAGACCATTCCTAATAAAGCACCGTGGTGTTCAAACCATTTCATGTTAATGACAACTTTACTTTTAAATACGGTGCGGAAAGTTCTGACAGAATGTAAACAATTTAAGAGTACAGATAACAACTCACCAAACGATAAGGGTGTGGAGTCATCAAGCGACATATAAGACTGAAAACTTTGCTAGCTCCCCCTCCCCACACACATGTACATTGTAATTGTGTGTGTGCGAGTGGAAGGGGAGACTGCTCATTCCAGCTTTAGCTTGAAAACGGTATGTTCAAAAGGTAGGTCCTGACTATGTAGCTGTTAACACCTCAATGCCTCTACTATTTGGCCAGTTGTTATGTTTCTTCCTAAATTATTTGCTCTACTTGTACTAAATAGAGCAGCACCATGTTTACTAGGTCATCAGAAGTAGATCAGAAACTCATATTGTGCAAAGATGGAGAAGAAAATTAAACATTTTTTTTCAAGCGTACTATTCCAGTTGCCATAACTGATTTAGTGAAACCAATGAAAACCAGAAAAAAAGAACATTAAAGCTCACTACTTAACGAAAGTATGGAATTAAATACTCTGATTACAAATTGAACACCACCTTTGTTTTGCACATGTTATTTATAATACAAGATATGATGAATAACTAGTGGACAGATACAGCGTACACACAGCTAACTCTCAAGAATACTCACCACAATAAGTCGTCAAATTTACTGAATTATTTGAACTTCACAATGTCCTTGCTTTGCCATGCTCAGAATTTTCACCTTTATCACCTTATTCACAAGTTCTTGTAACCTAAGTTCTGTTTTGGCGCCATTCTTTGAAAAATCTGCAAGGAAATTTAGTGTAAGTAATTCTGTTGCTACCCTTAAATACAGATACAAATATTAAATCAGCAAAAGTCATGAGCAGACCAATTACTAATGATATACTGATAGATAATGAAATTATATCATCAGCTTTAGCCATCAAACCACAAACAGCCCAACTCTGCATCATAGTCTAGGAAGCATTTGACAATTCTGAAAGCAACTGATATCATCAATTCAAAATTCACACATCTGACTCCCTTTTGAATCGAAAGCTATACAATGGTATCTGCTAAAGCCCTGCAGGCATGTGGCTCATTCAAGTTGTCAGCATGTGTCTTCAGTGTGCAAGATAGAGTGCAAGAACACTTCGCATAGTCTGGCACAAGTTGTTGTAGATAGCTGGTTTGCAGTGAAAGGGATTAAACTGCATGCTCATCCATTAAGTGGCAAATCAGGAGTGGTTGTCAAAGGAAGGAGGCGAAAGGTAAATCCTTGAAAGCTCAGAAAAAAGACAGTACACACAAGTCAAAGGAAATATAAAGGTGGGATGAGCGGGGGCCGGGCTGGGCCACCAAGCAGAACCAGGACGGAGGGTGTCACCAACCTATTGGGTGGTCAATGAGGCAAAAAAGCCCTACTTACAAGGATGACTAAAAACTACCTGCTGCGTTGGCGTTGTCTGCTAGCACCAGAGGTAGTGTGTCAGGAAGATTAAGATGTCACTTCACAGTTAAAAATTGGGGAAGTCTATGAGTAAGTGGGCCACCATCAGGCAGGCTCTGCATTGACAGAGAGGGGGATCCTTGCATTGGAGAATGTGGCCAGGAGTCAGCCAAGTAACATGCAGGGAAGATTGCCACATGTTCGTGGTCTCCTTAATTGTTTGCAGTTTGTTTGTTTGTATGGGGAGTTGATCAGGGCAAACCACTCCAAGTTCAGGTCCACTTTCGGATTCCCAGAATTGGCATCCTGGTGACCAGCTTGGCCCACCGGTCAGGTCGTTAATTTCCCAAAATCCCAATATGAGCGGGATGGGGAGGAGGCGGCGGTGGGGAAGAGGCGGCGGTGGGGAAGAGGCGGCGGTGGGGAAGAGGCGGCGGTGGGGAAGAGGCGGCGGTGGGGAAGAGGCGGCGGTGGGGAAGAGGCGGCGGTGGGGAAGAGGCGGCGGTGGGGAAGAGGCGGCGGTGGGGAAGAGGCGGCGGTGGGGAAGAGGCGGCGGTGGGGAAGAGGCGGCGGTGGGGAAGAGGCGGCGGTGGGGAAGAGGCGGCGGTGGGGAAGAGGCGGCGGTGGGCAAGAGGCGGCGGTGGGGAAGAGGCGGCGGTGGGGAAGAGGCGGCGGTGGGGAAGAGGCGGCGGTGGGCAAGAGGCGGCGGTGGGCAAGAGGCGGAGGTGAGGCGGCGGTGGGCAAGAGGCGGCGGTGGGCAAGAGGCGGCGGTGGGCAAGAGGCGGAGGTGAGGCGGCGGTGGGCAAGAGGCGGAGGTGAGGCGGCGGTGGGCAAGAGGCGGAGGTGAGGCGGCGGTGGGCAAGAGGCGGAGGTGAGGCGGCGGTGGGCAAGAGGCGGAGGTGAGGCGGCGGTGGGCAAGAGGCGGAGGTGAGGCGGCGGTGGGGAAGAGGCGGCGGTGGGCAAGAGGCGGAGGTGAGGCGGCGGTGGGCAAGAGGCGGAGGTGAGGCGGCGGTGGGCAAGAGGCGGAGGTGAGGCAGAGGTGGGCAAGAGGCGGAGGTGAGGCGGCGGTGGGGAAGAGGCGGCGGTGGGGAAGAGGCGGCGGTGGGGAAGAGGCGGCGGTGGGGAAGAGGCGGCGGTGGGGAAGAGGCGGCGGTGGGGAAGAGGCGGCGGTGGGGAAGAGGCGGCGGTGGGGAAGAGGCGGCGGTGGGGAAGAGGCGGCGGTGGGGAAGAGGCGGCGGTGGGGAAGAGGCGGCGGTGGGGAAGAGGCGGCGGTGGGGAAGAGGCGGCGGTGGGGAAGAGGCGGCGGTGGGGAAGAGGCGGCGGTGGGGAAGAGGCGGCGGTGGGGAAGAGGCGGCGGTGGGGAAGAGGCGGCGGTGGGGAAGAGGCGGCGGTGGGGAAGAGGCGGCGGTGGGGAAGAGGCGGCGGTGGGGAAGAGGCGGCGGTGGGGAAGAGGCGGCGGTGGGGAAGAGGCGGCGGTGGGGAAGAGGCGGCGGTGGGGAAGAGGCGGCGGTGGGGAAGAGGCGGCGGTGGGGAAGAGGCGGCGGTGGGGAAGAGGCGGCGGTGGGGAAGAGGCGGCGGTGGGGAAGAGGCGGCGGTGGGGAAGAGGCGGCGGTGGGGAAGAGGCGGCGGTGGGGAAGAGGCGGCGGTGGGGAAGAGGCGGCGGTGGGGAAGAGGCGGCGGTGGGGAAGAGGCGGCGGTGGGGAAGAGGCGGCGGTGGGGAAGAGGCGGCGGTGGGGAAGAGGCGGCGGTGGGGAAGAGGCGGAGGTGAGGCGGCGGTGGGCAAGAGGCGGAGGTGAGGCGGCGGTGGGCAAGAGGCGGAGGTGAGGCGGCGGTGGGGAAGAGGCGGAGGTGAGGCGGCGGTGGGGAAGAGGCGGAGGTGAGGCGGCGGTGGGCAAGAGGCGGAGGTGAGGCGGCGGTGGGGAAGAGGCGGAGGTGAGGCGGCGGTGGGGAAGAGGCGGAGGTGAGGCGGCGGTGGGGAAGAGGCGGAGGTGAGGCGGCGGTGGGGAAGAGGCGGAGGTGAGGCGGCGGTGGGGAAGAGGCGGAGGTGAGGCGGCGGTGGGGAAGAGGCGGAGGTGAGGCGGCGGTGGGGAAGAGGCGGAGGTGAGGCGGCGGTGGGGAAGAGGCGGAGGTGAGGCGGCGGTGGGGAAGAGGCGGAGGTGAGGCGGCGGTGGGGAAGAGGCGGAGGTGAGGCGGCGGTGGGGAAGAGGCGGAGGTGAGGCGGCGGTGGGGAAGAGGCGGAGGTGAGGCGGCGGTGGGGAAGAGGCGGAGGTGAGGCGGCGGTGGGGAAGAGGCGGAGGTGAGGCGGCGGTGGGGAAGAGGCGGAGGTGAGGCGGCGGTGGGGAAGAGGCGGAGGTGAGGCGGCGGTGGGGAAGAGGCGGAGGTGAGGCGGCGGTGGGGAAGAGGCGGAGGTGAGGCGGCGGTGGGGAAGAGGCGGAGGTGAGGCGGCGGTGGGGAAGAGGCGGAGGTGAGGCGGCGGTGGGGAAGAGGCGGAGGTGAGGCGGCGGTGGGGAAGAGGCGGAGGTGAGGCGGCGGTGGGGAAGAGGCGGAGGTGAGGCGGCGGTGGGGAAGAGGCGGAGGTGAGGCGGCGGTGGGGAAGAGGCGGAGGTGAGGCGGCGGTGGGGAAGAGGCGGAGGTGAGGCGGCGGTGGGGAAGAGGCGGAGGTGAGGCGGCGGTGGGGAAGAGGCGGAGGTGAGGCGGCGGTGGGGAAGAGGCGGAGGTGAGGCGGCGGTGGGGAAGAGGCGGAGGTGAGGCGGCGGTGGGGAAGAGGCGGAGGTGAGGCGGCGGTGGGGAAGAGGCGGAGGTGAGGCGGCGGTGGGGAAGAGGCGGAGGTGAGGCGGCGGTGGGGAAGAGGCGGAGGTGAGGCGGCGGTGGGGAAGAGGCGGAGGTGAGGCGGCGGTGGGGAAGAGGCGGTGAGGCGGCGGTGGGGAAGAGGCGGAGGTGAGGCGGCGGTGGGGAAGAGGCGGAGGTGAGGCGGCGGGGGGGAAGAGGCGGAGGTGAGGCGGCGGGGGGGAAGAGGCGGAGGTGAGGCGGCGGGGGGGAAGAGGCGGAGGTGAGGCGGCGGGGGGGAAGAGGCGGAGGTGAGGCGGCGGTGGGTAAGAGGCGGAGGTGAGGCGGCGGTGGGGATGAGGCGGAGGTGAGGCGGCGGTGGGGAAGAGGCGGAGGTGAGGCGGCGGTGGGGAAGAGGCGGTGGTGAGGCGGCGGGGGGGAAGAGGCGGAGGTGAGGCGGCGGGGGGGAAGAGGCGGAGGTGAGGCGGCGGGGGGGGAAGAGGCGGAGGTGAGGCGGCGGGGGGGAAGAGGCGGAGGTGAGGCGGCGGGGGGGAAGAGGCGGAGGTGAGGCGGCGGGGGGGGAAGAGGCGGAGGTGAGGCGGCGGGGGGGAAGAGGCGGAGGTGAGGCGGCGGGGGGGAAGAGGCGGAGGTGAGGCGGCGGGGGGGAAGAGGCGGAGGTGAGGCGGCGGGGGGGAAGAGGCGGAGGTGAGGCGGCGGGGGGGGAGAGGCGGAGGTGAGGCGGCGGGGGGGGAGAGGCGGAGGTGAGGCGGCGGGGGGGGGAGAGGCGGAGGTGAGGCGGCGGGGGGGGAAGAGGCGGAGGTGAGGCGGCGGGGGGGAAGAGGCGGAGGTGAGGCGGCGGGGGGGAAGAGGCGGAGGTGAGGCGGCGGGGGGGAAGAGGCGGAGGTGAGGCGGCGGGGGGAAGAGGCGGAGGTGAGGCGGCGGGGGGGAAGAGGCGGAGGTGAGGCGGCGGGGGGGAAGAGGCGGAGGTGAGGCGGCGGGGGGGGAAGAGGCGGAGGTGAGGCGGCGGGGGGGAAGAGGCGGAGGTGAGGCGGCGGGGGGGAAGAGGCGGAGGTGAGGCGGCGGGGGGGAAGAGGCGGAGGTGAGGCGGCGGGGGGGAAGAGGCGGAGGTGAGGCGGCGGGGGGGAAGAGGCGGAGGTGAGGCGGCGGGGGGGAAGAGGCGGAGGTGAGGCGGCGGGGGGGAAGAGGCGGAGGTGAGGCGGCGGGGGGGAAGAGGCGGAGGTGAGGCGGCGGGGGGGAAGAGGCGGAGGTGAGGCGGCGGGGGGGAAGAGGCGGAGGTGAGGCGGCGGGGGGGAAGAGGCGGAGGTGAGGCGGCGGGGGGGAAGAGGCGGAGGTGAGGCGGCGGGGGGGAAGAGGCGGAGGTGAGGCGGCGGGGGGGAAGAGGCGGAGGTGAGGCGGCGGGGGGGAAGAGGCGGAGGTGAGGCGGCGGGGGGGAAGAGGCGGAGGTGAGGCGGCGGGGGGGAAGAGGCGGAGGTGAGGCGGCGGGGGGGGAAGAGGCGGAGGTGAGGCGGCGGGGGGGGAAGAGGCGGAGGTGAGGCGGCGGGGGGGAAGAGGCGGAGGTGAGGCGGCGGGGGGGAAGAGGCGGAGGTGAGGCGGCGGGGGGGAAGAGGCGGAGGTGAGGCGGCGGGGGGGAAGAGGCGGAGGTGAGGCGGCGGGGGGGGGGGAGAGGCGGAGGTGAGGCGGCGGGGGGGAAGAGGCGGAGGTGAGGCGGCGGGGGGGAAGAGGCGGAGGTGAGGCGGCGGGGGGGAAGAGGCGGAGGTGAGGCGGCGGGGGGGAAGAGGCGGAGGTGAGGCGGCGGGGGGGGAAGAGGCGGAGGTGAGGCGGCGGGGGGGGAAGAGGCGGCGGTGAGGTGGCGGGGGGGGAAGAGGCGGCGGTGAGGTGGCGGGGGGGAAGAGGCGGCGGTGAGGTGGCGGGGGGGAAGAGGCGGCGGTGAGGTGGCGGGGGGGAAGAGGCGGCGGTGAGGTGGCGGGGGGGAAGAGGCGGCGGTGAGGTGGCGGGGGGGAAGAGGGCGGCGGTGAGGTGGCGGGGGGGAAGAGGCGGGGGGGAAGAGGCGGGGGGGAAGAGGCGGGGGGAAGAGGCGGGGGGGAAGTGGCGGCGGTGAGGTGGCGGGGGGGAAGAGGCGGCGGTGAGGTGGCGGGGGGGGAAGAGGCGGCGGTGAGGTGGTGGGGGGGGGGGAAGAGGCGGCGGTGAGGTGGCGGGGGGGAAGAGGCGGCGGTGAGGTGGCGGGGGGGGGGGGGGAAGAGGCGGCGGTGAGGTGTCGGCGGTGAGGTGGCGGGGGGGAAGAGGCGGCGGTGAGGTGGCGGGGGGGGGGGGGGAAGAGGCAGCGGTGAGGTGGCGGGGGGAAGAGGCAGCGGTGAGGTGGCGGGGGGAAGAGGCAGCGGTGAGGTGGCGGGGGGAAGAGGCAGCGGTGAGGTGGCGGGGGGAAGAGGCGGCGGTGAGGTGGCGGGGGGGAAGAGGCGGCGGTGAGGTGGCGGGGGGGAAGAGGCGGCGGTGAGGTGACGGGGGGCAAGAGGCAGAGGTGATGTGGGGGAGAGGAAGATGGGGGATGGAGAAGGATGTGGAAGAAGAAGTTATGCAGCCCAGAAAGGAAAGAGGACCACACTAGTTCTGGGTCCCTAGCTAGCTACACACATATCCACAAAAGAATTGTGGACCCCTGCGGGGTCAGCATTTGGTTGTGGGTGTGGTCTGGCCCTCGGGCCGTAACAGGGCAATGGGGAAGGGCACTGGAGAGCTCCCACTCACTTAATGGAGAATTATATGACTGCAGGTGGCACATAGTAAAGGGAAAGACATTTACTCCTCCCGCTGTTTTATGAGCCAAAAGGCAGGGTGCTAGTTCACAGATGCAGATGCCTGAGCATAATTCTCAGGGGTGGGGGATGATGGGTGGGGTTTGTGGTGAGGGGTGTGGGGTGAGGGGTGGTGGGTTGTCATGTTACGAACCAGAGTCATCTGCTTCCACCAGTTGAGACGTCATGGGATCCACTGAAATAGATTCTGCGGCACATTGCCTGGCGAGGTATGGTGCCTAAGACACCACAGGAATCTCCACCTCGGGTACAGAATGACTATATGCAAATTCCTTTTGTCTTGCTTGTCCTCCTCCTCCTCCTCCTCCTCCTCCTCCTCAGACAATGAGGACTGGGAAGGTTTCCCTGAACCGGTTTGAGAGACAGAGGAAGAACGGTAAGTCCAACGGCCAGCAGCCTGTGGTTCCTCGAGCCACCGTCTGCCGCCTGGCTGTGGACCAGCAAAAACCGTGGAGGAGACAGTCATTAGCAGACGACTCTGATAGCCCACTACATGAAGCACAACAGAGGAAAGCACTATCGACAGAGAAGACGTGTCGCGGCTGTAGCTTAAGATTCTGTCATTTGTAAGGGATTAAGATTTTTTTTTAAAAGCTATCCATGGTCTAGGGATAGCGCCTTTGATTAGTACGCAGAAAGTCCTCGGTCCCGGGTTTGAAACCCACCCCACTGCTTAAATTTTGAATAATAATCAGCATCGGGGGCCGAAGGCTTCTAGCACAACAAGTTACCCTCATTCTGCCAACAGCCTTGTCAAGGAGAGTGGAGGAGTTGGCGAAGGTTCAGGGCAGTCTCTTGTCATTTGGTGGGAAACTGCCTAACGGCGGATGAATCAGCAATAGTCAACAGCATGATGATGCAGAAGGCAATGGAAATCACTGCATTAAAGACACACAACATGTATCCACAGGACATGTGGCCTGTAGCTGAAGAATTTTTCTTTGTGGTTTTAGGGCGCACAACTTCAATGGTCATCAGCACCCAGACTACGTTAGGAATGCACCCTGAGGCACAAGTTTAAAACAGCAACTAATAGGGAAAACACGATAAAAGACAGATTGACAGGCATAGGATTAAAAAAACAGCATAATCAAATGTCCTTAGACAGGTTTCTCAAGTTGATAAAACGAAGAACGCGAGCAGCTGCTCCTGGGTCTTCCGCTAAAATGGCATCTAGAGTACATGGCAGGCCAAGATCAAGACTCAGTGTAGTAAAATCCTGACAGGACGTTAAAATGTGGCGGACCGTCAGCAATTGCCCACATGGGCAGAACGGCGCCGGTGCAGCCGTTAGCAGATGGCGATGGCTGAACCGGCAATGTCCAATTCGTAACCGGGCCAAAACTACCTCCTCCCGCCGAGAAGGGCATGAGGAGGACGTCCAAGCTGCGAGAAGAGGTTTCAAGGCCCGAAGCTTGTTGTCCGTAAGTGCAGCCCAATCGGCATGCCACAGCGAGAAAATGCGCCGACAAATGACCCTGCTACAATCTGATGAAGGGACACAACAAGAAGCTGTCCGAGGCTGGAGGACCGCAGCCTTGGCCGCAGCATCTGCAGCTTCGTTCCTAGGGATACCGACATGGCCAGGAACCCACATAAAGCTAACCTGAGAACCGTCGTCCACCAGCTGCTGAAGAGAGTGTTGGATCCGGTGCACGAAAGGGTGAACCGGATACGGATCACGGAGGCTCTGGATGGCGCTCAGGGAATCGGAGCAGATGACATAAGCAGAATGTCGGAGGCAGCAGATGTAAAGAACAGCCTGGTAGAGGGCGAAGAGCTCAGCTGTGAAGACCGAACAATGGCCAGGAGCCGGTATTTGAAACTTCGTGCCCCGACAATAAAAGAACACCCGACCCCGTCATTGGTCTTAGAGCCATCTGTATAAATGAAGGTCATATTAATGAGCTTCGAACGAAGTTCGACAAAAAGGGAGTGGTATACCGAACCAGGGGTAACCTCCTTTGGGAGGTCAAGGTGAACGCGAACCTGAGCCTGGAGCCAAGGTGGCGTGTGGCTCTCGCCCACTCTAAAGGTTGCAGGGAGTGAAAAGCCAAGGTGTTGAAGGAGTCGACGAAAGCGAACTCCAGGGGGTAGCGGGGCAGAGACATACAACCCGTATTGACGGTCGAGAGAGTCATCAAAAAAGGAACGATAAGACGGGTGGTCGGGCACTGACAGTAGCCCACAGGCATACCGACAAAGCAGTAGGTGAGTGGCAATTCACCGGCTTCAGCATGAAGACTCTCGACGGGACTAGTATAAAACGCTCCGATCGCAAGACGTAAACCCCGATGTTGTATGGAGTTGAGGCGGCGTAAGATGGATGGCCGTGCAGAGGAGTATACGAAGCTCCCATAATCCAGCTTGGAGCAGACGATCGACCGATATAGGCGAAGGAGGACGGTTCGATCCGCTCCCCACGACATACCACTGAGAACATGGAGGACATTGAGAGAACGGGTACAACGGGCAGCCAAATATGACCCATGTGGAGACCAGCTAAGTTTCCTGTAAAATGTAAGACCTAAAAATTTTGTTGTCTCCAAAAATGGGAGAGCAATGGGACCGAGTCGTAAGGACGGTGGGAGAAACTCTTTGTAGCGCCAGAAGTTAATACAGACCATCTTCTCGGCAGAAAAACGGAAGCCAGTGGCGACACTCCAGGAGTAAAGACGGTCAAGAGAACACTGAAGACAGCGCTCCAGGAAACATGTACGCTGCGCGCTGCAATAGATGGTAAAATCATCCACGAAAACGGATCCTGATACATCAGCTGGGAGGCAATCCATTATTTGATTGACCGCTATGGCGAAGAGAGCGAAACTCAAAACTGAGCCCTGTGGCACCCCATTCTCCTGGCGAAAGGTGTCTGACAGGACAGAACCCACACGTACCCTGAACTGTCGATCCATTAAAAAGGAACGAATAACAAGAGGGAGGCGACCACGAAGGCCCCATGTATGCATGGTGCGGAGAATGCCCGCCCTCCAACAGGTGTCATAAGCCTTCTCCAAATCAAAGAACACAGCCACGGTCGGGCACTTCCGCAAGAAGTTATTCATAATGTAGGTCGACAAGGTAACCAGATGGTCAACAGCAGAGCGGTGCCTACGAAATCCGCATTGTACATTGGTAAGTAGATGTCGAGATTCGAGCAGCCAAACCAAACGAGAGTTAACCATTCGCTCCATCACCTTACAGACACAGCTGGTAAGCGAGATGGGTCGATAACTGGTAGGCAAGTGCTTGTCCTTCCCCGGCTTAGGAACCGGTACAACAATAGACTCGTGCCAGCATGCGGGAACATGTCCCTCAATCCAGATGCGATTATAAGTACGAAGGAGGAAACCTTTACCCGCATGAGGAAGGTTCTTCAGCATCTGAATATGAATAGAATCAGGCCCTGGAATGGAGGACCGTGACCGGGCAAGTGCATTTTCGAGTTCCCGCATGGTGAATGGGGCATTATAACTTTCACGATTCGAGGAGCGGAAGTTAGGTGGCCTAGCCTCCTCTGCCTGTTTTCGGGGGAGGAAGGCAGGGTGGTAATGAGTGGAGCTCGAAACCTCTGTGAAAAAGTGGCCGAAGGCATTGGAGACATCCTCAGGGGCCACAAGGACGTCATTCGCGGTCGTCAAGCCAGAAACTGGTGAGTGGACCTTAGTACCAGATAGCCGGCGCAGGCTACCCCAGACAACAGAAGGAGGAGTAAAACTGTTGAAGGTGCTTGTGAAAGCAGCCCAGCTAGCTTTCTTGCTTTCTTTAACAACACGACGACACTGCGCACGTAATCGTTTATAATTGATACAATTCGGAACTGTAGGGTGGCGTTTGAATTTGCATAAAGCACGTCGACGAGCACGTAAAGCGTCTCTACATGCTGCGGTCCACCAGGGGACCGGTATGCGGCGTGGAGAGGAAGTAGTGTGAGGGATGGAATATTCAGCAGCAGTGAGAATGACTTCCGTGAGATGTGCGACCTGACTATCGCAGCTTGTGAAGGTTTGATCCTGAAAGGTCGCCCTGGAAGAGAAGAGCCCCCAGTCTGCTTTGGAGATGTTCCAACTAGTTGAGCACGGAGAGGGGGTATGATGCAGGAGATGGATAACACACGGGAAGTGGTCGCTCGAATATGTATCAGAAAGTGCATACCACTCAAACCAGCGTGCAAGTTGGATAGTACATATAGAGAGGTCTAAATGGGAATAGGTGTGAGATGTGTCCGAAAGAAAAGTAGGGGCGCCAGTATTGAGGCAGACAAGATTGAGCTGGTTGATAAGGTCTGCTAACAGGGAGCCCCTTGGGCAGGATGCTGGAGAGCCCCAAAGGGGATGGGGGGCATTGAAGTCTCCAGTTAACAAAAATGGTGCAGGTAGCTGAGCAATAATTTGCATCATGTCTGCCCTGGTAATGGCAGACGACGATGGAGTGTAAACGGTATAAATGGAAAATTTAAAAGTGGGGAGAGTAATTCGGACGGCAACTGCCTGCAGGCCGGTGTGCAATGTGATGGGATCGTAGTAAATATCATCCCGGACCAGCAACATAACCCCTCCATGAGCCGGAATACCTGCCACAGGGGGTAGGTCAAAACGCACAGAGGTGTAGTGTGCCAAGGCAATTTGATCGCATGGGCGTAGCTTCCTTTCCTGGAGGGCTACGACGAGCGGACGGTGCAAGCGGAGCAGCAACTTCAAGTCCTCTCGGTTGGAGCGAATGCTGCGAATATTCCAGTGAATAAGTGCCGTCGTGAGAAGAAAAGGAAGATGAAAGAAGGGGTCACCTCGAAGGCCGCTGAGGGCCTGGCTTCGAGCGAGCACTGCCGCCGCTATCAGTAGGCGGACAGTCATCGTCCATTGGTTCTATAGGTTCATCGGCCATCTTGTTAAGATGACCAGGAGGGGGAGCTTCCTCTGCAGGTGAACGGCCAGATGTTCGGCTACCAGCGGTGCGGCCAGGCGAAATGGATGACGGCCTGGGGCGGCAAACGCTGGGTGGCGCAGGAGAAGAAATGCGCCGTGGCGGAGGAGAAGGAGAACTGTGCTTCCTATGAGCCTTCTTGGAAGGTCGTTTAGTGGAAGTACTGGTCGATGGCTGGGAGTTCGAGGTACGTAGGAAGTCTGCACGGGACGGTTCCTTCTTGAAGGCCCGTGCATCTGACTTCTGAGTCTTCGTCTTGGCAGAAGCTGATGAACGTCCTTGTGTCTGAGGGGTGACAGGAGGAAGAGCAGACGTCGACCGCGCGATCTTAGCACTGGCCGAACGAACGACTGTAGTGCTGAAGGTCAGATCGCATGTCTGCGTCGCCACCTCCCTGGTAGTCCGAGGAGAGGCGAGGACAGTACTGTATTTCCCCGCTGGGAGCAGCGTGGGCTTCTTACTAGCAAATAGCTTGCGAGCAGCCAAGGTGGACACTTTCTCTTTGACCCGAATTTCTTGGATACAGCGTTCTTCCTTGTAGATGGGACAGTCGCGGGAGGACGCTGCATGGTCACCATGACAGTTCACACAACGAGGAGACGGAGGTGGACAGTCACCCTCATGGGCATCCCTGCCACAAGTGACACATTTAGCCGCACTGGAACAAGACTGGCGAGTGTGATTAAAACGCTGACACTGGTAGCAGCGCGTAGGTGTCGGGACATAGGGGCGAACAGAAATAACCTCATAGCCCGCTTTGATGCGCGACAGCAGCTGAACACTATCAAAGGTCAAGAAAAGTGTCCGGGTCGGTACAAGGTCATTGTTGACCTTTTTCATGACCCTATGGACAGCCGTCACGCCCTGCTCAGCGAGGAAAGACTGAATCTCCTCGTCAGTCAATCCGTCGAGTGATGTAGTATATACCACACCACGAGACGAATTCAAAGTACGGTGAGCCTCCACCCGGACAGGGAACGTGTGTAGGAGTGTGGCCCGAAGCAGTTTTTGTGCCTGAAAGGCGCTCTCAGTTTCTAGTAACAAGGCACCATTACGCAACCTGGTACAAGACTTGACAGATCCGGCTATGGCATCTACGCCCTTCTGGATAACGAAAGGGTTGACAGAGGAAAAATCCTTTCTGTCCTCAGATCGAGAAACTACGAGGAACTGTGGGGGCAGGCGGTAGTACTTTTGTCACTGGTGGCTGGTCAAGTTTCTGTTTGTGGGCAGAAGTCGAGAGAGAAGAAGAAGAGAAATCCATTGCGGAGGAATCCCCCGTGATTGCCAACGTCTCCGATGGCGCGCTCCTTCCTTGTGGGGACCCTCTCAGAGGGCACTCCCGCCTTAGGTGAATGTTTACACCTCAGGTCACACCATCCGAGAAACAGACGGAGGGACCAATCGGCATGGTCAGAAGGTATCAGCTCAGGCAATCTCCCCTCCCTGGGCCTGGCCTTTACCAGGGGGGTACGTGCGTGCCTTACTTGTCTACCCAGGGCGGGGAATTACGCGTTACCCCGTCACCGGCTACACGTGCGAATGCGTCTGTCGGCCTTCAGGCACACACAGGGAGGAAGGAAGAAGAGGAAAAAGAAGAGAGAGAGGACAGACTGTCTCAAACGCCGAGGCGGAGACCAGAGAAGGCAAGGAGGAGGAGGAGAAGAAGAAGGCAAGAAGAAGAAGAAGGCAAGGAGGAGAAGGAGGAGAAGAAGAAGGCAAGAAGAAGAAGAAGGCAAGGAGGAGAAGGAGAAGAAGGCAAGGAGGAGGAGAAGGAGAAGGAGAAGAAGAAGAAGAAGGCAAGGAGGAGGAGGAGGCAAGGAGGAGGAGGAGGAGGAGGAGAAGAAGAAGAAGAAGGCAAGGAGGAGGAGGAGGAGAAGGCAAGGAAGAGGAGGAGGAGAAGAAGAAGAAGGCAAGGAGAAGTAGAAGAAGAAGAAGAAGAAGGCAAGGAGAAGTAGAAGAAGAAGAAGGCAAGGAAGAGGAGGAGGAGAAGAAGAAGGCAAGGAGAAGAAGGAGGAGGAGGAGGAGGCAAGAAGAAGAAGAAGAAGAAGAAGAAGAAGAAGAAGAAGAAGGCAAGGAGGAGAGGGCAAGGAGGAGAAGGCAAGGAGGAGAAGGCAAGGAGGAGGAGAAGAAGAAGAAGAAGAAGGCAAGGAGGAGGAGGAGGAGGAGGAGGAGGAGGAGAAGAAGAAGAAGGCAAGGAGGAGGAGAAGAAGAAGAAGGCAAGGAGGAGGAGAAGAAGAAGGCAAGGAGGAGGAGAAGAAGAAGGCAAGGAGGAGAAGAAGAAGAAGGCAAGGAGGAGGAGAAGAAGAAGGCAAGGAGGAGGAGGAGAAGAAGAAGGCAAGGAGGAGGAGAAGAAAAAGAAGAAGGCAAGGAGAAGAAGAAGAAGAAGAAGGCAAGGAGAAGAAGAAGAAGAAGGCAAGGAGGAGAAGAAGAAGAAGGCAAGGAGAAGAAGAAGAAGAAGGCAAGGAGAAGAAGAAGAAGAAGAAGGCAAGGAGAAGAAGAAGAAGAAGAAGAAGGCAAGGAGAAGAAGAAGAAGAAGAAGAAGAAGAAGACAAGGAGAAGAAGAAGGCAAGGAGAAGAAGAAGAAGAAGAAGGCAAGGAGGAGGAGAAGGCAAGGAGGAGGAGAAGGCAAGGAGAAGAAGGAGGCAAGGAGAAGAAGGAGGCAAGGAGAAGAAGGAGGCAAGGAGAAGAAGGAGGCAAGGAGAAGAAGAAGGCAAGGAGAAGAAGAAGGCAAGGAGAAGAAGAAGGCAAGGAGAAGAAGAAGGCAAGGAGAAGAAGAAGGCAAGGAGAAGAAGAAGGCAAGGAGAAGAAGAAGGCAAGGAGAAGAAGAAGGCAAGGAGAAGAAGAAGGCAAGGAGAAGAAGAAGGCAAGGAGAAGAAGAAGGCAAGGAGAAGAAGAAGGCAAGGAGAAGAAGAAGGCAAGGAGAAGAAGAAGGCAAGGAGAAGAAGAAGGCAAGGAGAAGAAGAAGGCAAGGAAAAGAGTAAGTAAGACAGTGAGATGGAGAAGAACAAAGAAAGGAACCAACCGAAGGAAGGAAGAAACGAGAAGAAGTGTAAAACCAAAATGACCGCAAATATAGGTCGTGGAACTGTCCGTCTCCAGACGCAGGCGCTAACTACCCCCTTGAGGGGGAGGGACTCCTTTTAGTAGCCTCTTACGACAGGCAGGAATACCTCGGGCCTATTCTAACCCCCGGACCCGCAGGGGGGTGTAACTGAAGAAGAGCCATGATCATCTCTCCATCGGTGAAAGATTCCAGAATAGCCTCCCATTCAGATCTCCAGGGGGTGACTGCAAGAGGGAGGAAAAAGACTGAATAGTCAACGAAAGGAGTAAGGGTCAGTGAAATGAAATGGAAAGAACACAAGGATTTCTGGTCAGATGAATACAGGGTAATATCAACAGCAGCAGAAAATGGTGTAATGGCAGTAAGATTCATTATGAATAGAATGGCAGGACAAGGAGTGTGTCAAAGTGAACAGCTAAGCGATAGGATTTTTTTGATCAGAATCGACAGCAAACCAACACCGAAAATGATAGTTCAGATATACATGCCGACGTCACAAGCTGAAGAGGAGGAGCTAGAGAAAGTATACGAGGGTATTAAATGGATAATACAGTAAATAAAGGGAGATGAAAATCTAATAGTCATGGGGGACTGGAATGCAGTTGTAGGGGGAGGAGTAAAAGAAAAGGTTACAGGAGAATATGGACTTGGACAAGGAATGAGAGAGGAGAAAGACTAATTGAGTACTGTAATAAATTTCAACTAATGACACCGAATACTCTGTTCAAGAATCACAAGAGGAAGAAGTATACTTAGTAAAGGCTGGTTAATACAGGAATATTTCAAAGATTACATCATGGCTAGACAGAGATTCCAAAATCAGACACCGGATTGTCAAACATACCCAGAGGCAGATAAAGACTCAGAACAAAATGTAGTAGTAATGAAGATTAGGCTGAAGTTTAAGAGATTAGGCTGCAAAAAATCTATGTGCAAAAAAATGGGATACAGAAGTACTAAGGAATGACGAGATCTGCTGGAAGTTCTCTAAGGCTATATACAGCAATAAGGAATAGCTCAGTACAGTTGATGAATGGACATCTCTAAAAATGGCCATCACAGAACTTGGGAAGAAAAAACATAGGTACAAAAGAGGTAACTGCAAAGAAACCATGGGTAACAGGAAATACATCAGTTGATCAATGAAAGAAGGTAGTACAAAAATGTTCAGGGGAATTCAGAATTACAGAGACACAAATCACAGAAATGAAGTAAACAGAAAGTGCAGGGAAGCTAAGACAAAATGGCTGCATGAAAATGTGAAGAAATCCAAAAATGATTGTCGGAAGGACTGACTCACCATACAGGAAAGTCAAAACAATCTTCAGTGACATTAAGAGTGCAAGAAACTCAATTGTTAAATGCAGAGGAGAGAGCAGATAGGTAGAAAGAGTACATGAAAGGCCTCTACGAAGGGGAAAATTTATCTGATGTGATAGAACAAGACACAGGAGTTGATTCAGAAGAGACAGGGGATAGAGTATTAGAATCAGAATTAACGAGAGCTTTGGAGGACTTAAGACCAAATACGGTAGAAGGGATAGATGAAACTCCATCAGAATTTCTAAAATCATTGGGGAAAATGGCAACAGAACAACTATTCACATTCATGTGTAGAATGTACAAGTCTGCCAACATACCATCTGACTTTCGGAAAAATATCACCCACACAATTCTGAAAACTGCAAGAGATAAGAAGTGCAAGAATTATCACACAATCAGCTTAACAGCTCATGCATCCATGTTGCTGACAAGAGTAATATACAGAAGAATGGAAAAGAAAATTGACTATGCGCTAGATGGCAATCAGTTTGGCTTTAGAAAAGGTAAAGGCACCAGAGAGGCAGTTCTAATGTTGTAGTTAATGGAAGTGCGACTAAAGAAAAATCACGACACATTCTTAGGCAGAAGTGTTTAACAATGTAAAATTGTGCAAGATGTTTGAAATTCTGAGAAAAAATAGGGGTATACTGTAGGGAGTGACGTACAAAAGCCATGAGGGAATAGTAAGAGTGGACGACCAAGAATGAATGGCTCGGATTGAAAAGTTGTAAGGTGTAGCCTATGGACACAACGGATGAAGTGCACATCCCATCACTCTAACTCTTGTGGGGAGTGGCAGTCAAGAGAATGTCATCCAACTTTTCACAAGACAGCGGCTTCTGTGACTAGACAGGTGATGTTTTAATCTGATCATCTTAGGGATGACTGCAGCTTCCTTGGTCTTGACTTCAATATGTTCAACAGAAAATAACGGCTTTGTGGCCAAAAAGGTGTCCCTGTCGGTCCTGGACCAGGTATTGGGGGGAGTCTCTTTCTACTTGTAGTCTGGTCCTATACCCCTCCCACACCATGGCCAGGGAACGCGTTGGGATGATATTTTGTTGTACCATAAAGGGCCTTCCCATTCGAAGATACTGCTGTGACAATGTGGTCACCTGTGGGAGAAAGTTTAAGTCGCTTCATGTGTGAACTATCTGCCATGGTGCCACCCGCTCCAAATGGGGGCTCTCCCCACGCCCGCCACCTAGCCTCAGCAACAGCTACCTTGCCGGTAATCTACTGCTGGGAGTCCCCTTGCCCCAGTCATGATGGGCTCATTCTCCATGGCACACAGAGGGAATGTGCAGCGCAGGCACCAACAGTGCGATCCCTGCATGGTCAGAGGGTTACCACTAAGCAGGTACTTAACGACCCCAACCCTGCACCCCCCCCCCCCCCCCAATGGGACGGCTACTAACTTGGGTGTACTACGACAACAGGTAGGAAGGGTGCCAGGGTGGAAGTGCACAGAGGCGGAGCGTAAACCACAGTGTAAGACCTTCTCTGCAAGACACATACTTCTATAAAATTTGGAAAAGATGGCAGGTCAAACTCAACAATAGGGACTAGATAATCATTAATGGAACATGGAGATAGCACAGGGAGTGAAACTGGAAATTGAGACCAAAATCATGAAACAAGTCTAAGTAGCATCTACAAGGAAAGGACAATCAAGGACAGTCAGAGGAGGTAAGAAGAATCTTGAGCCCCCTAGGGTAAGGCCGGTATTACACTATCAAATTTCTTTGTCCAATATCTTTGTCAAAGATATTTGATAGTGTAATAGGGACTTTGTCAAATGTCGTCCAATATTTGATCAAATCTAGGGCCTCGCTGTATATTTGATCAAAGAAACCGCTTGTCTTCTGTTCACTGCAATGTGACATGTTACCACATGGAGCGCTAGCATCGCTGCAGCGTTCTGTCGTCTGTAGTGTTTTTACAACCATTGCCGGTAAATACAATTGGTGTGTGCTGACAACTACAAAATTAATAGAGATGTCTGAAGCTGATGAGGCGCTTTACAACGTGAGGCACCCTGAATACAAAAATAGATTAAGAAGATTGGAGACCTAACCTAACCTAACATACCCCTCTCCTGTAGCAAGGAATCGGAGTGTTATAGTGAGCCTGTCTTCTGAAGATGTAGCAGTTCTTAAGTGAATATTGTGCTTTGTGATATGAGGATACACTTCATTGAGCACATACAGAAATGTATGCTCATCCATTCTTAAGTAATTGATGTACGACTTGACGTCTTGCACTGTAAGCTCACGTAACAAGTTTTGTTGAATGCTTTTATCGTGTCATCGTAAAACTCACGGCTTCACCCAGATTAGATTAGTTTTCGTTCCATAGATCCGTGCTGAGGAGATCCTCGTGGATGTGGAACATGTCGATTTTTTTTAAGCTGAAATAACAATACTAATAGTATGAATAAATACGTCATTTGTTTCTATTAAAAATTTCGCCAATGGAGTAGAAGGAGTTGGCCAGTAGTAAGTCTTTCAGGCTCCTTTTAAACTGATCTTTATTTCTAACTAAATTTTTTATGTTTCCTGGCAAATTATTGAAGATGAGTGTTCCTGAGTAGTGGACCCCTTTTTGAACTTAAGTAAGTGCTTTTAAGTCCTTGTGCAGATCATTTTTGTTCCTGGTATTGTATGTATAAACCGAGTTGTTTGTTGGAAAAAGAGATGTATTATTTACAACAAATTTCATTAAGAAGTAAATATACTGAGAGGCAGTAGTTAGTATATCCAGTTCTTTGAAGAGGTTTCTGTAGGACGTCCGTGAATTTACTCCACAAATAATACATATTACACGCTTTTGGACTCTGAAAACTTTTGTTTGAGTTCAAGATTTACCCCAAAATATTATCCCATACGACATTATGGAATGAAAGTAGGCAAAGTATGCAAGCTTTTGCATTTTTATGTTGCCTATGTCTGCTAACACTCGAATTGCAAATACAGATTTGTTAAGGCCTTTCTGCAGTTCTGTGGTGTGCTCCTCCCAACTGAATTTATTATCAAGTTGTAATCCCAGGACTTTTAAGACTGTCAACCTCGTATGTATGGTTCCATTTTTCCCCCACTTCTTTTCCGCATGTGCACACAATGCAATTGGGGTACGTACAACTGCTGCGGTTAATAACAAGTTGTTGTCAGCCATCTTGAACTTTGACGAAAAATCTGATGACAGTGTAATACCCCTTCTAGCGCTACGTCAAAGATCTTTGTCAAATATATTGGACGGAATATTGGATCACATCTTTGATCAAATCTTTGACAAAGAAATTTGATAGTGTAATACCGGCCTAAGGGCCGTAGATGACTCGGGTACCTCTCGAAGTGAAACTGCTGAGTGAACATTGTCCACAGCCATGAGGATGTCATGTACTCACGTTCACTTGCACACACGCTGGAACTGGTAGTGTGCAGATTCACAGTGTGCTTCCCTTACCATTACCCCTTCCACTTCCTCTTTACAGTCAGTGCAAATATTATCAACTTGTAACAAGTCCTATTAGTTCAGTTGTTCAATTTACTCAAAAGAGCCTACTGTACAGCTGGACTGAAGTTTTTTTGTTAATCATAAACAAAATTTATAATAGTAATCAGTTGTTGTGTACCTCAATGTAAACCTTCATTTGATCTGTCCACAGTATGTCTCATTGTCAGTGTGATTTTAGTTCCAGACTAAATGCGAGCATTGTTTCATCTGTTATTCATTCACACAAAATTTACAGTTCCACACATAAATTGATGACCTTCACTAACATTCAATAACTTCATTTTTTGTTATAAATGATCATACTCAGTCGCTGTGGTACTACTTGGTGAATCTCAGGTATACAGCACACACTTATTCCCATAAAAACACAAAATTGACAGACAAAGGGATTTCTAATACTAATTTCTTTCCAAAATTGTAATGCCAGTTCTATTTCTGGCACTACATAGTGAAAACGCTGTATGGTGTCCTTGTTCCACTAGCCATGTTGCGGGGCCACTCACCTATTGTCAGCAAGGGTATCGCTGCATGAACCCAAGTGAGTAAACTACCGCCCACATGCTTCCACCCCATGTGCAAAGTCAGTCAGTGGGAACGAATGCCGCTCAGGCAGGTTCATCACACGGATGTAGTACTCTAATACCTGTCTCAACGTGGTCCCATCATTGAGACACACAGAATTTGAGCAATGTTAGCAGTCTAAACTGTCACGGACATGTTAAAGTTATCTGTAACACTGAATGGACAGGTAGAGTTGGTACAAAAAATGACTTATCCTATTCCAGAATATTCTCTCTCATATATATATATATATATATATATATATATATATATATATATATATATATATATAAGATGATGTGACTTACCAAATGAAAGTGCTGGCAGGTCGACAGACACACAAACAAACACACAAAATTCAAGCTTTCGCAACAAACTGTTGCCTCATCAGGAAAGAGGGAAGGAGAGGTAAAGACAAAAGGATGTGGGTTTTTGTAAGGAGTCATTCCAATCCCGGGAGCGGAAAGACTTACCTTAGGGGGAAAAAAGGACGGGTATACACTCGCAAACACACACATATCCATCCACACATATACAGACACAAGCAGACATATTTAAAAACAAAAACAAAACAAAAAAACAAAACCCACATCCTTTCGTCTTTCCCTCTCCTTCCCTCTTTCCTGATGAGGCAACAGTTTGTTGCAAAAGCTTGAATTTTGTGTGTATGTTTGTGTGTCTGTCGACCTGCCAGCACTTTCATTTGGTAAGTCACATCATCTTTGTTTTTAGATATATTTTTCCTACGTGGAATGTTTCCCTCTATTATATATATTGTGTGTGTGTGTGTGTGTGTGTGTGTGTGTGTGTGTGTGTGTGAGAGAGAGAGAGAGAGAGAGAGAGAGAGAGAGAGGTGGTGGGTGGAGGGAATTCCCTCTCCTAAGTCTATTATTCCATAACTAAGTTTTATGATTTTGATCTAAAATGCTACTCACATTTAATCTACGCCCTCTATTACAAAAATAATGTAGAATTTTAAGAGAATAAACTGAAAATTTCCATGATATTAATTATAATCTCACCTTTAATTGTACAGGCAATAACAGCTACTGGGGTATCCATGAAATCTGGAGGCATTTTCCTGATGTTTTTGAAGGACACTTCCTCTGTGTTGCCATAATCAATGAAAATAACTGTTACCAGATTTCTTTCTACATCTAAACAAGCTGCTCTGTACCATGCACCTAGAATTTGATGGAAGTTTTACTATTAGATTGATGGCAACTTTCACTTGAAAGTAATAATAAATTTATAACCCTAACATAAGCTCAAAGTAAGCCACTTTCATGAAGTTTTGCCTCTTCTTACATTATACTTGTGTGTATCAAAATCTTGTTTACTATGTTCTAACATTATATGAGTAAATGCCAAAAAGTTACTTTTTACTCAATAATAATTACATACAGAGTACGAAGATTTTTTGGGTCAAATGGTTCAAATGGCTCTGAGCACTATGGGACTTAACAGCTGAGGTCATCAGTCCCCTAAAACTTATAACTACTTAAACCTAACTTAAGGACATCACACACATCCATGCCTTGGGCAGGATTCGAACCTACGACTGTAGAAGTCGCGCAGTTCCAGGCTGAAGTGCCTAGAACCGCTCGGCCACTCCGGCCAGCTTTTTGGGTCAAATAATAATTACTAGTCATAATTGTGAAGTAACAAGTATCTAAGACAAAAATTTCAGAAATAATAAGAAACTTGTAATGGAGTGCAATACTTTCAAAACTGTAAGTGTATGTGTGCCCTATAAATTAAGCAGACACTTTATATGACAAAAAATGTAGCAAGGTGCTTCACAACAACAGATAAAGCATTCATATATTTCTTTACAGTTTTGAATATTATGTAAACTTTTCTTGGATCTGCCAAGCTACCCGTTCGTTGTATTTCATAGTTTGTTTTTTTACGTAATCCTACTCGCAGCCAACACTGTTCCCTTACACTTCCATTTCTTCTCTGGATTCACTTTCTTCTTCTTCTTCTTCTTCTTCTTCTTCTTCTTCTTCGTCGTCGTCTTCGTCTTCATTTCCCTCGTTGTCTCTTCAACATAAAAGTTTAATAGCACTGGTGTTCAGTTGCAGCTGTACCTCCTCCCTTTTTAAACACAATTTTGACTTCTTTTCATTATCCCATACACGGCTACCTACTGAGAGCATTCTTGCTAGTCATTCTTGCTCTTCTCCAAATCAGGAATTATTTTTCCAATTTACACTCCATAATACTTTCCACTATAAAGATACCCCATAAGGTTTTTGCTATTTTGTAATTTGTCTTGCAGAACTGCTTCCCACATGCCTTTACATTTTCTGAAACTGATCACGCACGTCTTCCACAAACTAATGTGTATATTATTTTGGCCATGCTTGATCTTGTGAATTCTGGAGAAGTTAAGGATTGCTGGCACTCAATCAGTCACAAATACTTTTAAAAATTCTTTAATGACATAACCAGATTCAGGGTATCATGCCCAACTTCATATGGCTAATGTTTTTGATTACATTAATGTTTTCGTCAGCAGCATATTTTGCACTCTTACACTGCACATGAAGATTTGAATAGATACAAGGTGAAACAGTTGTATACACTTACAATGATACAGTGTATGGCACTTTGTCTCATTCAGTCTTTATGCACTTTTTAGACAATGCACAAACTGTTGCAGGGAAAACAGCACACACATTACAAATATGGTACTGTGACACACACACTCACACACACACTATTCTTCATCAGTTTCAGCCTCAGGTGTGCTTTACATCCTATCATTGTTTACAATCCAAAGAGAATCCATTAAGCAAAGAAACCCAATCCAAGATAAGACGCCATCTGTACCAAGGGATGCATGGCACATGGGAAAGTGTGTCTTTAACAGAGTCTCCGGGAATTGGCAGCACACCCGTCACTTGGATAGAGACCATGCTGGACATGCCCCATCACATCAGAACTGGAAATAACTGGACACCTCTTAGATATCCATAATCTCACACCAATACAGAGAGCACAATAAATATAGGAATGGTCAGGAAAATGCCAGCTGACAATACAGTAACTTCCAGGTGCTTCAATAAACCTTTCAAAGTAAAAACTGCAAGAAGGGAGCAGTGGGAGAATGAATCATGACACCGTTCAGGAGACATACTCTACTTTCCTGACAGGTTGAAAATATGGGGGCCATGTTATACATGGAACAGTCTACACTAGAGACTGGAGGAGGAGGAGGAGGAGGAGGAGGAGGAGGGGGATTTTTTAACGTCATTACAGCTAAAGTATGTTGAAGAAAACACATAATTAAAAAGGTGGGGCAGGGAGGAGGAAACTTCTATCTATTAAGAGTTTGGATTTAGTTAACTTCAAACTGATAATTGTACAGCGTAGTTTATAAAATGTTAAAAATATTTGTCATTAGGCTACACTGTGTGTATCTAGTGTGTTGAGTTTGGTATCTGTTTCCTTTCTTCTATTGTCATTGATAGGGTCTTAAGTAGTTTATGTGTTTTTCTGTTGCAGTGTGGATATTCTAGTTCAGATTTCTGACTGGTGTGTGTCCTCATTCCATGTTGTGTGTAACTTATGTGAAGATCCCAAAAAATATATGTAGAAATCGTTTGTTAGCTAATTCCAGTTGCTCATTTAGAATATAACTGGGGTGAACTGAGGGTGACAATGTATATTTATAGTCATCCTAGAGGTCCATTTTCTTACCTTTGGTCTATTTTCTTACCTTTATTAGTGGTATGTAGTAACTAAGTTATCTTCCATATCAGAACCAGTGTGTTCATGTTTATCCATCTGTGTGGCAATTGCAAATTTACTTAAATTTTTTTGTCTAATGGCATCTCTGTTCACACTACATTATAGCGAAGCTTGTTATGGTCTAGCATGCAAATGTGTGTGTGGAATTTATAGTACGCAATAAAACACCACCTGAAAACAACTTGTCCTATAGTTCTTAAATATTAAATTTAGATTGTAAACAAAACCAAAAAATGCAAAGCCTAGATCTGAGGCTGGAACTAACATGAAAAACATTACAAAGTGTTTGTGCACTATAGTGATTTATTCAAAATGTGTGTGCTGTTTGCACTGCACTTGTCTGTGAATTGATTAGAAAGAGCACAAGGACCAAACAATATAAAGTGCCATCCACTGAACACATTTAAATGTAAAGAAGTGTTTGGCCTTATATCTAACCAAATGCAAGCACATTAGCATGTTTATACTATCAAAACAACATACAAACCGATGCTAAATATTCAAATATTCTTGAGCAATGCAGGAGTGAACAAAATGCCACTGACAAAAACATTAATGTAATGAGGCCATTACAGTGCAAAACTAGTTACTGTGCAGGAATAAAGCATTTTAAAAAGTATTTGTTGCTGGTGGCATTTTGCACCAGCAGTCTGTATTTTACTAAAATAATTCAAATCTACACTTCGGTCGAATCAAACACCAATCTTTCCATAAAACATTTCTCACATTTTTTTGCTGATACATTTGCATATTTGCGCATTACTTTACAATAAATCTACTTGTACAGCTTCAGTGTTACAGGTAATAGACACCAGATATTGTTGCAGTCAAGTTCTGTGATTAAGCAATTTTGTTCCATAATCACTATCTCTTCTGCTATCATACTACTCCCTAACCAAGGCAACACACTACTCCTTGCTGGTGTTCTTTCACATCATTTCTTCCTTCTTTCACTGACAATCCTCATATACATATAACGAACATTAATAAATGACAAACTATTCCTGACTGGAAATGGACGAAAAAAGATCCTACAAACATGTGTCCAGAAATACATTGTTGCCACAGTAGATGGTGCCGACGAATGCATGTTTCTCTGACCATGAGCCATGTGTTCCTTGTGTACTGCAAGATGTGTGATTGTTGCACCTTGCTGTAAGCAGCAGTATCACCCAGTGTTCATATCGGGAACAAGTCAAGGTAGCATTTGTGTACAGGCAAGCAGATGGAACCGGTTGAGGTGCAGTACAGCTATACCAAAAAAAGCACCCTCACAGACACCAACCACATCAGACATAATTTAAAGCCCTTTTTGGGCTTTTGTGTGGTCCTTTCAGACAGACAAATGTGCCTGTAAGTGGCAGACTGTGTTTACACCAATTTGGAGGACGGGGTCCTACAGGACATTGAGACAAATCTAGTACTAGTTCCATTCAAGTAGCCCACCAACGTGGTGTACCCAAAGTACAATTTTGTGTACCCTGTATGACAACCATACAAGGATTATTAGCAGCAATTTCATTCTACAGGTAGGATTTAATCAATAGTTTTTGCACCAGACCATCACAATTACGGGATTCCTGTCATCAGTCCTCTTCACCGATAAAGCAACCTGTATCAGAACTGGCATTATTAATCTAAAGAATTATCATCTGTAGGCTACAGACAATCCTTGGAGAATGATTGAGGCATTTCATCAGCATCGGTTCAGCATCAATGAGATTCTTGAGAACCACATAAATGAACCAGTTATTATTCCACAAAGCATTGATGGAGGAATGTACCTGGACCTCCTGTGGAATGCTCTCCCTGAGCTACTTAAGTATCTGCCTTTGACAGTAAGACAGGTTATGGTTTCTGCATGATGGAGCACCACCCCCTTTCTGCATTAAAGTTTGCCAACAGATCATCATCATCATCATCGTCATCATCCCTGGACATTTGATAGGACCAGGAGGCACTGTAGCATGGCTTGCTAGATCGCCAGACTTGAACCCCTTGGATTTTTATCTCTGGGAGCATCTGAACGGTGTTTTATATCCTGAACCAGTTCCTCATCTGCAGACCCTTCATCAGCAAGTTCACAACACCTGTGACGCTATTCGGAGAGAGGCCGGAATGTGCAAAAGAGTGCAGCAATCTATGATGAGATGTGTGAATGCATACGCTGCATCCATGAAGGCCACTTTGAACATTTGTTGTGACGTGGATGTGACACAGCTCTGTACTGTGTTCCAGGGTAATATTTTGTTCTTGCATTCACACCGTCCAACTCCAGACATGTTCATAGGGCCTTTTTTCCTGTAATTTGATGTGTATATGAAAATCAAATTTTTGTTGCCTGTCTGTTTTCTGCTGCCATAGCCCTTTAACACCAAATTTCGCTGCACTGTCCTAACGGATATGTTTGCTGTATGTCCCCCATCGATTTTTGGCATTATTTTATGTAGTGTTGCTTGTCTGTTAGCATTGACAACCCTTCGCAAATGCCAGTGTTCTTTGTTGTTAAGTGAAGGCCATCACCCACTGCATTGTCAATGGTGAGAGGTAATGAGTAAATTCTGGTATCCTCGGCACACACTTGATACTGTGAATCTCTGAATACTGGATTTCCTAACAATTTCCAAAACAACATATCCCATGCATCTAGCTCCAACTAGCATTCCATGTTCAAAGTTTGTTAATTCCTGTTGTGCGGCCATTATCACTTCAGAAACCTATTCACGTGAATCACCTGGGTACAAAATTACAACTCCGCTAATGCACCACCCTTTTATATCACGCACATGCGATGCCACCGCTATCTGTACATGTGCTTATTGCAATCCTATGATCTGTGTCACCTCAGTGTAGATATGGTGAATGTAGGTAAGTCTTTTTGCAAGTAAAAGGAATATGTCGATTTTCGATAACCTTCTAAGAATCTTTCTGAAAGATAGCACCATTTTTACAAGACAATTTTGTATACAAATACTTTTTCCTCTTACCTTCGTACTGTGCCAAGCACATTTCATATTTCCTGGGTAGGAAACTTTCTTTGTCTACTTGGTTGCAATACTCATCCACCTTTTCTTGCATAACTGTCATGATATACTGCATAACAGAACTGCCTTCCTTAAAACCAAAAATTATGTCAGGAGCTTGCACATGACAAATTGCCATACTTATTTCTTCCCCAACATTCAGGTCAACAAATTTCAAGTTTTCATAGAAGTATAGAGCTGGAAAAATAAAAAAAAAAAACCTAATGTACACAATGATTGCAACAGATACCAAAACAAGTCATGTGGCATAGATGGATTGATAATGAGTAAGATTAAACATGTCAAAAATTGCTGTTGTAATTAAAACACAAATAGAACACAACAAGTATGGATTCAACTCACCTGCAAAATGAGCTGTATAGTTTTCAAGGTGTAAAAGCTACAAAGATATTAACACTGCAAGTAGTTATCAAGCTACAAAAGATATATTAACACTGCAAGTAGTTATCAATCTGGATAGTCATTTGAATGACGCATAGCTTTATTAGGTATGTTCCTATTTCAAGTATTGTTTCCTTGCCTTCATCAGACCCAAGATTTATTTTACATTTGTTCTCAGTGAAGGAACATTCCTTAAATCCACATGATCAAAGAAGCGATTATCTTCCACTGTTCATCTTCTTTGAGATGCAGCAAACAGGAGACTGCTATGTAACTTTATGAGGATCCAGATCACTATCTTACGCTTCTATACATGTGAATGCATTTAAAATGGTCATGGGCCTTGCCTGGATGTACGAGACAATTTCCCTTTTTTTTTCCTCCTCCTCAGAACATCTTTATTCTGATAGTTACAATTTGCTGACAATATTAACCAACATTTCTCTTACATGTACTATTTTCCAACAGTCTCCATCACATTCTATGACCTTATGCCAGAGTTGTATAAGAGTATGTATTCCCTGTTGGTAAAAGGTCTCGTCCAGTGCTCATCGCCACATTTTCACAGCATGAATTACGCTTCACAATCTTCAAAGTTTGTTCCGTGCAGAGAATCCTTTAAGTGGCAGAACCAGACTGAAGGGCACCAGGTCTTGGCAACAGGGTGGATGATGCAATGATGTGCAGCCCAATGTCATGACCGAGTGCCCGGGTTCTGAGACTTCTGCATATGCACGCATTGTCATGTTGGAACAAGATTTCTTTTGTATTCTTGTCAGACCAAACACACTGGAAAAGGTTCTTGAGTTTGTTTAACCCAAAAGGACTGTCACAATGACCTTTTATCGAAGACAGCTGCCTTGAATGTCTTTTTTTTTTTTTTTTTTGTTGATTGAAGATGGCCCTACTCTAGTGACTACCTTTTTTTTTCCAGCTCGAAGTGATTCAATCGAACAAGTTCTCATTTCCTTATTACTATTCATTAAAATACGACAGGCTGCAAATACGTATGTCAGAGTGGTTGGCACACGTACCAGGTTGGTACCTGATGACAAGAACAGCTGTTCTCATACAATGAATGAACTTAATGAAATGGAGCACTAAATGCTCAGTTTTGCATATTATACAACTACAAGAGCACTGATGGTTAGTACTTACCGTCTAGAGGCGAAAGTTTTGATACTAGTGACAAACATATACAATAGTACATTAAATTATCTTAGTTTCAGAATTGTCAGTTCCTTCCTCATTGAGGAAAAATGGATATGCTAACGAGAAAGGGCGTGTCAGCCAGGATGAGAGAGACAGCCCTCCTGTAAGGGCGAGGAGGGACAATGATGAAAGGGCAGGCATTTGGGGGTGGGGGGTCAATGATAATACATTCATTGGTACACATTGTGTCAACCTCTCTGTGCATGAGGACAGAGAGAGAGAAATGAAGATGGATTAAGAGGAAGAGAAATGAAAATAATAATGCAATTAAAAGTAGGAGGAAAAGGAGATGGACAAGAAGAGAGAAAAGGGGAGATTGTAAGTTAATAAATATTAAGTCCCAGAGTGTCAGGATACAACTGTATGTTGAAGAGCAAGTTTCCTTTTCCAGAGTTTATGGGAACTAGATTCAAATAGCCCCTGTGAGGTAGCAGACACTCTAATCACCTGAGTCATGCTACAGAACATATTGAACAACTGTGTACTTTGTGTCAAGATGGACAGTTAATTATATGCTGTGTATGCAGCAAGCTAATGTAGTGATAATCATTCCTACGTAGAAGACTGTGTGATTGATGCAAATTAGTAGGTAAACAACGTGTGGTTTCTCAAGAATTGAACGGTTTACTTGTGAAGGGGATGGAGCAAATGGATGTGTGATGCAGGTTTTACAGTGAAAATAATTGCAGGGGTAGGATCTTTGGGTTAGGGATAATAAAACTGGAATGTCAAGTATCTTGACTAGGAGGTTAAGATGGCAACAGTAGGTGGCATGTGGAGGGCATCTGGGAAAAGATCTCATTTTGGGACTTCACCTGACAAAGTCATATCGTTTATTAGACAGTTGAAGAGAGGAATAGTGCATGGGAGATATGTTTAAGAATAATATCCTTATGGCAGTTACAGAAGAGGAAAGCTTGGAAAATAGTATTGAGCAATTTGGTGGTGGAATAGATACAGTTGGCATAAACTCCTAGGCTGTAGCGATGGGTGTGTTTGATGTGGAAGTAGTGGCAACTGTCAAATTGTAGGTAATGTTTCTCAATGGTTGGCTTTATGTGAACGCACATTTGGATGTCATCCTCAGTGGGGTGAAGGTCAATGTTGAGGAAGGTGGCTCTGGATTTGAAAAAAGGTGTAGGAAAAAGGAGTTAAGCTGTTGGATAACTAGAAAAGCCCCCCCCACCCCCCACCCTTTACACTGCTGAGTCCAGACTATGGATACATCATATATAAATCTGTTCTAAGCCAAGGGCCTGTTTCTGAATCTTGAGGAATGTCTCTTCCATGCAATCGATGAAAATGTTAAGTGCAGGACAGGGCCATACTGGTTTCCGTAGAAGCCCTCAATTTGTTTGTAGGTTTGGGCCCTCAATGGTGAAGTAGTTATTGGTCAGAATGGAGTTAAATAGGTTGATAAATGTGGTTTTAGGAAAACTTTCAGGTTGGATAGATGGTATTCTAGGGTTGAGATGCTGCGCATATACAGGATGTTTGCGTAGAGTGAGGCTGTATCAACAGTAACAAGTAGAGTTGCATGTCGGAAAGGGATGGAAATCGATTTGAGACATTCCGAGGCTGTATGTGATGGACTTCAAGTGCTGGTCAACCAGCAGTGGCAGCCTGGGAGCCAGATAATATAGGATGCACAAGATGGTTTGTATTTTGGGAAGTAGATAAAAGGTGGCACTGCATTTATTAGGAGATGTAAGGAATTCTATAGTCAGTTATGGGTCCTTATGAGGAACCTAAAGCTTTACGGATGTTATGCCAGCTCAGTGTACATGAAACGAGTGGGTCAGTAGGAATATTATCTGTATCATGGTGTCCAAGGGCTAATGATACCCCTCTGCCATACATTCCACATGTTTAAGTACCCTCGTCATGAAAACTTGTTCACATTAAGGATGGCAGTAAAGTTGAGTATCTAACTAATCGTGACCTCAAGGCAGACTATTCTAAGGTTTGGGGTTTCAGGAATATTTTTCAGAAATGAATGTGCAGTGCACACTGCCTAGAGAGAATGGTTTTGGGAAAGATGAGGAGGATTCCTCTGGGATCTGGACTGGAAATGTTTTAGGCAGGGTTTGATACGAACATTGTTGATTTAGGGTGGGGAGTGGGCGGTGAAATGGTATTTCCATTTGGTGAGAGACTGAATGTTAGCCCTCGGAAAGAATTTATGTCCGAGGATCAGAGAGAGATCTAGATGGAAGATTTAGGACTGAATGTTGGTCAAGATTGTGAAGTGTTAGAGTGAGTTGGGTAAGGTTGTGCTTGGATGGGAGGTGTGCTGGTATTGGGAGGATAAGTAAGAATGGCAAGGCTGGGTTTGTGGAGTTTCAATGAGTCCACCAGTAGAACTAAAAATTTTGCCTCCTAAAATGAAGCAATGTCCAGCAATTCTGTCTCCATATTTTCTCATGTGAATTTCTCTTCTGATAGAGTTATATGCTACTCTTCAATTAAATATCAAAATAACACAACACACATTTACTCTATACCTAGCCAATCTGAACAGCTGCTGAAATTAGTCTCAATACTTCTCACTGAAATTTTACAATATTAATATAAATGGAACAGTACTGACAATACACTACCTGCCATGTGCTAATGTTTACTAATATCTCATCTCCCTGTGGTGGATATTTTATAGAGAAAAATAAACTGTGGTGTCAAAAAAACACTAACTATCAACAGAATATTACAGTATACAAAAAGATTTATGAAACAAGACTAATCCCATAGTGAAGTCTCAACTTACCTGGCACATCTGTCTTATTAAGTTGCTGCCAAGATGGGTCTAACAAGGATTTTATTTTTGCATTTATGTGTGTTCCATCCATGAACAAATCCACCCCCTCTTTTATGTCACCAAATTTCTGCAACAGAATCAAAGATATGCTCCATTACCAGTAATTCCAAAAACCATAAAAACTCTCACTGGCTTCGTGATAACACAGCTATTGTGTACGCGTGGGCATGGGCATGGGCGGGTCACAATTTATCAGCATATTAACGTTTTTAATGACGTATAAATAATTGTTTAATTTTAATCAGTGTCACCAGAAATTACCATTCTTGATGAGAAAAAATTCAGTGCAAGACGTGAAACATACATAGACCTCCACACGGCTTCATAACTGAAACCTTGGCTATATCACATGCAGAACTATCATGAGCACATCCGAATAAACTGTAAACTGAACAGCTATTCTTATAGCAAGAAATCATATTAATTGACTTTGTTACCTTGTGATCATATGGTTTCTTAGCACTGCAGCTTGATGCTAAAGACGGGGACACTAGAAGGGTGGAGTAATGCCAGCAATTCAAATATCATCATACACATCAATTATGATCAGTACATCAAATGGCTACAGTGCCATGGAATAGTTTAGGTGGTTGGGAGTTAGTGGCGGGTAAAAAGGAAGGGGGCTAGTGCGTACTCAGATCTGGTAAATTATCACAACCTGCGTCAACAAAACTCATTGGCAATATGCAAAATGGATAATCGCTGAACTATCAGGGTGTATACGGGGACAAGGAAAAAAAATTCCCGGATTATTCCCGGATTTCTCCCGGATATCCCGTTTAAAAAATATGCTTTTTCCCGGGCTAAAATAGACTTTTTCTGTGCTAAATGACAGTAGGTTTTCCCTCGGAACTGTAAAACTTATCAATCCTTTGAATGGTTAACATTTTATACAATCGCGTAGAACTTCCCGGAAAAAAAAGAAAAGACGGGGCAGAGAAGTTTTGGAGAGACTTCTAATAAAAAAGGAGAGAAGTTTTGGAAAGTCCTTTGATTTGCAGCAACATATACGCTGCATATTTTCGTATTACGAAAGTATAAATTCGAATTGCACCAAAAACAGCGCGTTAGTCTCTGGAACGTTGAAACCGAGGTTGCGATGTCCTTTTGTATGCGAGTCATATCTCAAGCCACGAGATCTCGCCAGCCGATGACAGCAGCTATTCAGAGCATAGGACACGCGTTATAGTCAGCCAATAGCAAGATCACTGGTTACATGCGAACACACAAGAGGAAAAGTTGACGGTTTACATTAATATACACAGTACCGTATATCTACAAGAAAAACTAAGCTTTCATGTATAATATTAGTCTCTAAGATTAACACTCAACAACAGAAGCTAAGCTTTCACATCTAATATGATCTTTTTTGCGTGTGTTATACTTTAAGATACATCACACAAATGTGCCAGTAAATTTAAAATTGTGACATAAATGTCTCAGCTCAAAATTCTTGTAAGTGACTGGTCCTCAAAAAGTTCAGTTTCGAACGCTGTGTGATTTAGAAATCCATCCCACTTTCGCACACGTAACATAATTCATCTTGCGTAAAAAGAAATTTACTTTTAAAGTAACACTTTTCTAACCACCGTTCGCAATACTATCTGGAGACTGTTAGGTTCGATTTACCAGTTGCCAGAGAGCGCCAGGAAACAGGCATTATTGTGCGTGTGCAACTACAGTGGTGTAGGAAGCCCGCATGTTTGTGTGTATAAAGCACTAAGGGAGCTCGCATTACACAATAAAAGAAACAGGGCATCAGAGGATATTCCAAAGAGCATCGGAATTTCGTAAACCATACTAAAATGCATAATTCGGCTTGAAGTGCAAATTGGCTTTTTCCAGATTCACAATGAAGTACGTCCCATCAGCTTTTCAGGGTGGTTTTTGGGATGTAAATTGTCTTGGAGTACCAGAACTCTACGATCTCATTTTTGGTTCTTTATAATGCCATACACGGCAGACGATGATAATGTGCACTCGAAATTCAGCGAACAGTTGGAACTAGCCAATACTGTAGAATGAGACACTTTGTCTCAGCAGAAAGATTAATAAAGCCAAATTTCTTTAGCAAACTTGCAAAAATAATTTTATTGCTCTGCAAGGCAATTAATGCTTGACTGCTACTAACGTCGAAATAAAATAAAATTGGAAAACTGAAATTAATAATATATTTTTGTCCTCCATAATTATGTGAATGTATTTTAATTCACTCGATAGCTCCCGGCCACAGAAATCCATTTTGTTTTCATTTGACGTTGGAGCTGCACACGAAGAGAAGCAGCGAAATTACTTCACATAAACACAGGTCATGTGGAGACTAGCCCCCTCCCCATTACAACTCAGACAACTCCGTGCAAGCGCGAATCTGGCAGCTAGGGCGCGCGAGAAAAATTTTTCTCGTTTGCATCTGGCTGACTGCTGCTACTACCGATACAGGTAATAGCCAAACTTCAAGTAGCGGGAAGCGGGATAAGGTACTGCTTATATGCGAGTCAAATGCGCATGCACAACAGATCGCTGGCAACTGGTCAAACGAACCTAATGTGAACAGTTGTGACGTCATGCTCATAGCAAGCAGTTTATTGTTACTAAGAATTACAGTCTGCACCCTACGGCCTTTGACATATTTTTGCTATTTGCAGACACTTTTGCGTGCACGGTGTTTTGTTGTTGTAAATTGTTCATTTCCTTTGCCAGTAAAGTTTTATTTTTTTCCCTCTCGTTTATATTTTATTGCTGCAGTATCATCCTCCAGTAGCAGGATACAATAACATTCTTTGCTAGAGAATCAATTCTGCAATCAAAACTACGAAAATTTAACTGAAAGCTAAAACAATGAAAAATTCCCGGAATTCCGAAAAATTCCCGGAATTCCGAAAAATTCCCGGAATTCCGAAAAATTCCCGGTTGAAAAAATTCCCGGGTCGTATACACCCTGACTATACAATACAAATAAAAGCTGTAAACTTGTTGTCTTAATCACTGGTCAACCATGCCTTGTTTATTAAATCTACTGCACTCTTTTAATGTTTCTTGACTTGGTCTCCAGGGCACACTGATTTTGGCCATCTTTATCCTCATATTTTGCAAGAGTCTTCACTCTTCTGTCCATGACGATTTTGCTGCCCTTGAAACCTGTGAGAACCTGAATACTGGATTTGAAATTCGGCATGTTGTAAATCTCTGTGTTCCTGTATTCCCATTTCTTCCCGATCCCTTTTGACTCTCTTGGATCCAATGTACTTTGGTTCTCTTACTCACAAGCAACTGTTTAATTTGGCGAGTTAATGTCCTGTGTCCCATTCTAAACGAGTTTCTTAAGAACATGCTGCTCCTTTTGCTGATACTGTCCAATACTCTCCCTAACTGGGTGTACTGTTCTTGGTTCACTCACCTTCTATATTAACTATCTCTTGTTTTTCGAGAACCCAATATCCTCTCGGGAATTCTTTGTTCCACAAGTTCTAGTCTTAACACTTTCACCGAAGACGTAAATATGAGCCATTAATCACAAAATGGTAACTTAATTGTGCTTGTGCTGCTAGCTGAAATCGTACTCTAGCAAAACCCTGAAGTTCGTGTTCTTTACATGTAACACTGACAGCTAAATTAACACACATAAGCATCTTTTGCACTTGTTTGCAAACATTACTAACTTTACTTTAAACAACCTTTCTAGAGTCTCCTATTTATTACCAGTGCAAAGAAACTATAGTTTAAATAATGAACAAATGCAGGTCTTTGGTGAAGAAGAAAAAACTTGGCTTTGAAAACACTGAAACAATTATAAAACATTAAACAAAAAACATCCAAGAATTTTATATTTTGGGGGGCGGAGGAGGGGGGGGGGGGGGACGGATCCTTTCAAATTATTAAGAATACATGTTATAAAACAAAACGGTCCCTAATCATGTTTAATCACACAGCTGCCCAACAAATTACAGGATTGTTCACCAGTCTCTGCACTCATTTGTTGTGACTGTATGCTTGCCCAGTTCAATGCACTTTTTACACTTCATGACTTGCTTTTTCCTTAATTTGGTTTGCACTTCCAAACACTGTATATTTCATTGAGTTCCCCCCCCCCCTCTCTCTCTCTCTCTCTCTCTCTGTATCTTTCTTGGAATTTCCATATAAGCAGCAGTCACTTTATTATTTTATTTTAGTTTACACAGTGTCATTTTACTGCAGGTACTGGTACTGCAAACTGAAAAATAGCATGTCAATTTTGTTCTTAGGCCAGCACACTGTCTTTAGTTCACATATATAATATGATAGAATCTGCCCAAGGCCATGTCCTACACAAGCGTCAGAAGCGACTGACAGGGAGCAACATCTGGATATGTGACACTCCAGCAACAATCAGCAGCATCAGGCAAAAAGCCCAGGTGTCCTGCGTGCAAGCAGCCATCTCACACTACAAGATGGCTGCTTTGAGCCGACTAGCTATTTCTATAAAATGGCACCCCCGAACTGTAAAATATTGTAGCTGGAGAGTAAGGCTACAAAAATTAGCTTTGCTTAACAAAATAAAGCAAAAAAGGAATGCTATGCATGAAATTTACAAAGGGAGGAATCTTCATGGAGAATTTCATAATTTATATCATCAACTACGAAGATTAGCAGACAAATTCTTCGAATACACGTGAATGAGCAGGGGAGCATTTGAGTATCTCATCAATAAATTAAGGACAAATGTTTTTTTACATGATCAAGAACTATTAACAGCCAATAAATTAGGAAGAATGACTGACTACCCTAAATACAAAGAACGAGTGCAGCTAACAAAAGCTAGCTGTGTAACAGTAGCGTTCCAGGTTATAGATTACAGCTATGAAATGGTCCTGGTTCGATCCCTTCTCCTTCCTATTTTTTAACTGATTCAGCTACAATTCAGTACACTAAGTTTTATGTACACCGTTTACACTGCATCACTAAATATTTTTTTAAGGTCTTGCCTAAGTATTTGATTTTTAAGTGTATACACAGCTAACCCAGTATATCACACACAAATTCCTAATGAGTTACAATGAACAACCACAAAATTTTACAGATATTTGATGTTGCGAACTTAATTCATCAACAGTCAGTGTTACGGCCAAGTGTTACAGTTGATCTGAATAGTCTGTAAAAGTCAAAGCACACAAAATTTTTGAAAATGAAGTCAAATGCTTAGTGAAACGATTTGTGTAAAAGAATGAAATAAAAAATATTAGGGTAACGTTTGATGCATATCATTTTATGTTCATGATTTTGAGCACCATTGAAAGGCACATAGAACATTCCTCTGATCTATTTATTTCTTTTTCACAAATCATTTCACAAAATATTTGACCGATTTCTTTCATTTTTTATTTTCAAGTTTTATTCAGAATGCATGATCTTACTGACTCTTCGTTTGCCTTCCTATGATCATCTTGTCTCGAAAATCCTAACTTTGGTACCTGATTCGAAGGAATCCTTTTTGACATTTAAATATCACACCAATGTCTTTTTTATGTGCAAAATAGCTAGGCCTTGAACAGATGAACCTTTTTACAATTTACACAGCTTGGCAGCAACTATTTGTGAAATATTTCAATATTTCCTCAACTCATTAAGTTTTCCTTAATTATCCTGGTTACTTTCAGGCAGTTAAATATTTTCATGCAAAACTAGACCTCACGCTGGTCACTTTGATACCCCATTTGCCTGTTTCTCTCTCTTTGTTTGCTATGAAAATTTGGACAAAACCTTATGGTGTAACTTACAGAGAGTCTTGTTTACACTCTGCTCACATGTTTACAAAAACATATCAAGTGTTAATCATACAATAAAATAGTCCTTTCCAAAAAAACGTCATTTCGATATCTTGACCCATTTACGAGATTCAACGATTTTTACAACCACTTGATTCCTGAAGAGCACGAAAGGATTCGGATGCACTGTTTGCGACCTGTCCGCAGATATAACTGCCAATACCTAAAGAATGAAGAGAGGTTATTCCGGTCTCAACTTTAAATACAGTTTAGACATATCTGTTATATTTCATATGCAATAATGTATGGTCTAAATGAACTATACGGAAAGTCTATGCAATGTGATTTTAGCTCTGCACATTCCTAAAAATTGCGTGCAGGCATGTACTCAGTTTTGTGCAGTACAGTAACTACAATGAATAACGAAAATAAATTCAGACCTTTAACAAGCAAAGATATCAAGCTATAAGATGTGGAAGAATCAAATTTTTTCAACGAATAGTTTTCTTAAAACTGGATGATAAGTATTTCGCAGCTGCCATCACGTCCACTCTCCACTGCTTTGCCGAAACGACACATGGCTGTTGCTCTCAATGTCACACGTGCTGCAGCAACAAGATTCAAACACGTTTGAATTCAAACGTCGCTAGTTGTAGCAGAGGACAGGCAGCGCCAAGAACGTCACCCACATAGGACACTTCCGTAAACATTCCTGCGGTGGTGTCTCATCATCTGAAGCTGTCGTGTGCTGTCTGCCTCTTCTGTCGCTTATGTAGGATGTGGCCTAACAATCCCAGACATATTCATATTGCAATTGACAAATAGCAGTGGTTTTGGAAGTATATGCTGGCATCAATTCTTCATTTTTAGCATTCTAATGTGAAATTCTGTGAAAGTGTGGCCAACCTCTCCTCCATTCTTCTACTTTCCGATCATCATGCTTTGCATATAGAGAGCAACTGTAATTCCTGCATGAAACCAGCTTGTCCACTGCGAAATCTAGTTCCTTTATGCAACTTTAAAGATTCAATTTCTTTGCAGGTGTTCCTCAAATATAACCTTAGTCTCCAATTGCAATGCATTTTCAGATACAATAAGGTTTTAGCTAATGCAAAACTGTTGTAATAACTGCCCATATGAATATGGTGTCCAACATGTATTTCTATAAAAAATAAAAACAAACTGTAGAACAGCCTTTTCAGCATGAGAGTTTCAAACACATCATAAGCATTCCAATGTACATGGCACACTTATTTATAAAACCATTGTAATGCCATATTTGTGCCTTTAGTTTCACGTATGTAGCCAAAAGGACAAACACCCCCTCAAAATAATCATTAATTCATCTAATGATAGGTCTCTTCTTGGGTAATACAAATGACATTCTATTATTAATATAATTTATTTTAGGTCATATTTTATATACTCTCATCATCTCGTTTTGTGCATCCTTGCTGAGGATTTTTAACAAAATGTAATGAGCTTAAAATGACTGCTCAAACGCATTGTTGTTCCTCTATTTTGAAGCAGAGGATTTTTGCACTTGCACACATTTCACATTGCCCATATGAAATTAAATACCCAAGAAGACAAGTATTCCACTTTTACAAGCATGTTTCCAGCTACAAATCGTATACTTGGTCTTTGTATTACTGCTTAAAAATAAATTTACAGCCTAGTCATTCATTTCTTCAACTATCCTCTCACGTCATCTGTATTTAATAGCAAAACAAAATCCATTCATGTATTCTGGTGAGATGAATAAACAGACATTCTTGTTTTGTGGACGGGTGATACTGCAAATCATGTGTTTCATCATGCCACATTTCTCCGAGTTACTAACTTCTGCCAGTGGGGGTTATCCACCATCAATGATTCCATCATCTTCAAGGTCCATATGTTCCAATTCTACACTGTCACAAAACTACTTGAAAAGTCTGCTTTCACACAATCGTGACTACACAAGAGTTCATGCATTCTCAAGATTCCAGGTGTCTTCCTCTGATTCTTGAACATCGAATACAAAATCACTTTTCTAATACAGTCAGTAACTGATCAGTAGCAAATTTTTTTTCTTCCTACTCTGTTTAGTGCTAGAAGATCCTGGTGCTCATTAATTAGCTGTGATTTTGTACCCTGTATGTCACAGGCAACTAAGCACAAGAAAACAAAACTGTAGGCACAAAAGATTGTTCCTGGAGACTTTGTTCCTTGTGCAAGCACGTGTTCACAGCTGCAGAACTACACTGAATAATCCACCATGCTTATAAGCATCTGCAACAATGTCTTCTTGTTCGTAGAAACTGTTTTACGTGTTAGTAGCACTTATAATTGTCAGTTACAGTGAACGTGTTTAAGAACTATGTTCATACTTCCTGCTAAATCTAAAGCTTGAGGCCGGATCTCTGTCTGGTAATGTAATGTTCACAATGTTTCTTTTCCTGTCGTCAGACCAGTTCCTAATGCTCTCCCACCAGGTATTTAAACATCTCCATCTTCTGGATATTTCTCTCCTGCTGTTATCCATTTAGAAGCTGACTTGAAGTTTGTCATGTACTGTGTCTTCTCAATAGAGACCTGTAAACCTGCTTTAGCCAATATTGGCTAAAGCATGTCTACGACAATATCACATCATCTGCTAATGTCAGACAATCTACCCAAATTCTTGGTTTCTTACACCGTTAGTTTGTAGAGAACCAGCATGAGGCCAACTACAGGCTCTTTTCCATGCCTCACAATTTCATTTGGCACATATTGCTGTACGGCATATAGTACAATGCTTGTGAACTTTAACCATTTGGTCTCCACAATTTTATCCTCTGATGTTGACCACTCAGGTACTCTGCAATATGTTTTCTGTCACTCTTACAAACCAAAACTATTTTGCTAACTTGCTTTGCATTCCTTGTAACTCCTGCAGTCGCTGATGTGGTAACAACCTGTTGATAACTGATGTTCTAATCTGTTAGTTGAATCTGAAAGCACAGGTCTGTTAGTAGAAGGTCTAATACATTGCCCTCCCAACTCTGTTCTGTAACTACTCTCTATTTCCCATGCATACATTCAGGAAAGTCTCACCACAGGTACCAGTCTCTGGCAACAGTTTTCATCACATGGCTCTCACACTCTGTATCTGACAAACTGGAGTCTTACCCCTATTACAACAACTGCATCAGGAAATTTAGATGGGTATTCTGTACAGCAGAGGCATTCTAGTTTGTTTTTTTTTTTTTTTTTCTTCCTGACCAGCACTCAATACATGTGAACAAAACAGACAGAATGAAAGATTCAGTTCACAGTTTCTCTGTGGCCCTTTTATAGTAGTATCGCAGCAGTTTCCTCATTGTCCGACAATCTATTTCCTTCTTTTGGTAGGAAATAAGTTTCCCCTTAAGACAACTATACATTTCATGTTCATTTTCTATGCATTGTAACTTCTGTGGAACTATTAATTGGATTTTAAAGAGCTGACTGCTTTTGAATTTGTTTCCTTTAGAACTATGATACTAGCAGCAGGCATTACCATAGTTCCATATACAAAAGCAAATGTTTTTACTGATACCTCTGTAACTAATAACCGTGAAAGAGAGACCATACGTTGTTTAGTGATGACTTTCCACAATTTACCTGGGAGAAAACAGAATTACAATATTTTAAGTGGCTCCAGAAACATTTCATGTGAACAGCGTATCTTGAACACCATGTATACTGCCAAAAATTGTCTGCTACTAAGATGGTGGTGGTGGTGTTGGTTAGTGTTTAACGTCCCGTCGACAACGAGGTCATTAGAGATGGAGCGCAAGCTCGGGTTAGGGAAGGATTGGGAAGGAAATCGGCCGTGCCCTTTCAAAGGAACCATCCCGGCATTAGCCTGAAACGATTTAGGGAAATCACGGAAAACCTAAATCAGGATGGCCGGAGACGGGATTGAACCGTCGACCTCCCGAATGCGAGTCCAGTGTGCTAACCACTGCGCCACCTCGCTCGGTCTGCTACTAAGAGTCCTGAAAGGAAGTTACCAGCATATTGATGGAGAGAGACAAGATAGAGGAACAAGGACAACATCTAGTCATTACCACCTTAAGAACTATGCTAAAGGACAAAAAGAATTTACTACCTCCTTATTCTTCCCTGCCTTGCATGGTTTCATTCATTATTTCCACCTACAGCTTACAAATATCTTCTAAGTTTTTAGTTGTTTTGTTTTGAAATGTCAAGAGCAATATGCCACATTATTAGTGTTCCAGACTTTTATTTCTGTTGCACTAAAGGAATCTGACATGAATATGAATTGTATTCATCTTGTCTTACCACTTTGAGATCTGTTTCCTTCAAAGTAATTTCACTAAGAAATTCCACAATCTGTGTGTTAAGTGGAAGCTCCGGTACATCCTTCAAGTGTACCTTGACAGCACATGCAGGAACCTAGAGGAAAAGTAAAGTATTTTTTAAATTGTTATTGAAATAATTAAGCTGAAATAAAGACATATTTAAACAAGGTACATACATTTTTCAATTCTTCACTTAGTTCTTTGACATCACTGAGGTCTTCCAGCTCAGTGTTTCCGAAGTCTAAATAAGTAACAGCCACTTTATCTTTTTCAAAACCAGTCACTTTTGCTCTGTAATAGTTGTTATCCTTGTTGTATTTGCAAGCAATGACTTCACCTTTAATTGGCAACCTATCCATAGGTGGTGCTGCAAATTGATAAAATAAATTTCAAGTAACGTACAACTTGTCTGCATAACAATACATGACCTCACACATTTTCCTACAGACCTTTGAAAGCATGACCAGCAACATCCTGCAGGATCCTATTAAATTTTTCTTGCATGCTCTTTGAGGTTGGTCTTACAAACATTGCCCTTGGACTGTTAAACGTGGACAATACGACGAAGCTGTTATTCTCCAACTCTGCAACTTTAATGCCTTTGTCTTCTGCAATAGCATCCCATTTCTTCACTTCAACTGTACAGATAACAACATTATCTACAACATCCGCAATAACTTTTGTGGGATAAGCACCCACAATAGTCATTTTCAGGTTCCCACCAATCTGAGGAAAAAGAAAACTTTCAATGGAAACAATAGCCAACCAGCTACCTAAATTTAGAAATATACATTTTAAATACTTAGTTTCTATATTCAACCATGTCATGCAAATTGAAGCTTAAAGCAATGCAGTATCACAAGGTCAGACATTAGCTGGTATTCTCTCGACAAGTTTTTGCAAAAGAAAGGAAAACTGTTTAACATACTGTTTAACAACTACAGTCAATGGCAAAGTTCTTAGAAATGGATCTAGAGCCTTTGGCTATTTACAGAAACCGCAGGAAGCATAAAGCTGGGTGGTCGGACAGGGCCTGAACGGTCATCCTCTCAAATGAGAATTTCTGCAACAACTTCGTAATTTGTAAGTTATGTGATACGCAGAAATATTCAATGAAGTCAACACAATGTGACAACATATAGATGAGAGATGGAGGGGATGGAAGGGGGGGGGGAGGGAGGGAGGGAGGGAGGGAGGGAGGGAGGGAGAGAGAGAGAGAGAGAGAGAGAGAGAGAGAGAATATGCATAACTCTAGCAGTAATTACGGTGACCTGGCCACGTGAGACAATAAAAGAAATCACTCAAATTTCTTAGAAGTAACACATCATGTCAATTCTTAAACAATGTCTCTACACATAACCAGCTATTTCATCTGGCTTACCTCCATCCAGCAAATCCTAACAACCATACTGCAAGTTTTATCCTGTTGCTTTCCTCTCTCTTCCACTTATTTCACAGCTTCCTAAGGATAATCTGTTTCCTATTTTCCCCTCATTTTGCCGCATCCTTCCCTTTTGTCATCATTTATCCCCTCCCTCCCTCCTCCCCCCCCCCTTCCCACTGGTTTTTCCTTTTCCTCCTCCACTACATTGCGATTTTGAAGCACAATTTTCAGTGGTTATACAATAGCCAAAATTATATACAACATTTTATTTGTTTCAAGCATATCTTAAGAAGAAGTAATTCAAAACAAACTCGATACTGCATAAAATAGGTCAAATATTTTTATAAATTAACTATTATTTGATCACAAAACGACCAAACAGCAAAATGTTAAAATATACACTGAAATGTTTTTAAGGAGAATGCAGTAATAATTGTACAAAAAGCTCCATGCTATAAAGTTCTAAAAAAATTTTCAAAAAGGTAATGCAGAAAACAGGAAATGACATGACTGTGGTGACATGAGCAGTCATTAAAACAAAACAAAAGAAAGGTAAAAACATGTGAAGTATCAAGAAAACACCAAAAACAAAGGGAAAAAACAACAGATAAGCAAAGAAAATAACTTTTGGCAAAATATTGAATCATGTACATTTGTTGAAAGTAGAAGATGTGGATTTGATCACACTGCAAAGGCACTGTATCACCAAATCACTGTATCACCAAAAATAAATATAAATTCATACTCAGAGTGCCGTAGTAGTAGTAGTAGTAGTAGTAGTAGTAGTAGTAGTAGTAGTGAATCAGTAAAACACAAATATTTGTTCACATTAGTAGATACGTACTTACAGAGCATTTCAAAAGAATGGAGTGGTAACCAACTAATTTAACAGATCAGTAAATGAAATTTACTTCAAAATATGCAACAAGCTATTATGTTAAACCAAGAAGCCATATTTACAGCACAATACTGTGCCTTTTACTGTTATCTGAACTTTTTTTTTTTCAGTATTTCTAGGTACTATAATTTTACAATGAATGGGACCTAACTTATATTTGGATCTGTATAGACATCATTTCAAAAAACACTTGCAGTTAAGATAATGGTAGTATCAACAACATTTTGACTAACCTTTATATAGTTTTCCCACACCTCACTCTCAGTCATGAAATACTTAACAATTTCACACCTTACAGACATCTGTTGTAAGTTTACAAATCCCTCAGGGATTCTTCTCACATTCTCTACTTTCTGTGAAATGCCAATATCGCAGAAAGCAACACGGTAACCATTCTGCAGTACTGACAATATTTTAGCTCTGTACCATAACGGATCTGTGGGAAGCTGAGCTACTACCATTTCACCAACTGCTGGTCTGTGGAAGCATGAAGGACTGTCATTAGCCATTTAGTATTAATGTCATGCATAACTACAAACTTCCTACACAAGGGGATGTAAATGGAACTATTTTCTACTTAAAGCCATTTTCTAAAGATTAATTTTTGAGAAGTAAGTGAACACGTAGACAATGACTTATTTTTTCCTTCTGAAACAATCGTGATGCATTGAGTAACAGGACCATATACATTCAAGGAGGAAATAAGTACTCCGATTACCAACACAACAAAGTTATCTACCAGTAAGGCACCAACCATAAGAGGTAAAAATCCACAAACAAACTTTTTACAGCAATTATTACCAGCTTTCTAACAATTTTCAATATTCCTGTTATGCCTCCACCTCTCCCATTTCATTACACCACCATTAGCCCAGCAAAGTTCATTGTCTGCTTACTGTATACAGTAAGAAAGTAATATGAACACTCCCAAGAGCTGTCATTTCTAAAACAAAAAAACTACGAAGATTCCACAACTTCAAAACTGGTGAATTGAGTGAGTACATTTATGAGTGAGTACATTTAATACTCCTAAAGTAAAGGTGGACTTTTTCAGCTGCTGTATCTAAAGAGCTTTTATTGTTACAACAGAATACATATACTGTAGACATACATGACCAAATAAGATACCGTATTTACTCGAATCTAAGCCGCACTTTTTTTCCGGTTTTTGTAATCCAAAAAACCACCTGCGGCTTAGAATCGAGTGCAAAGTAAGCGGACGTTCTGAAAAATGTTAGTAGGTGTCGCCACAACTAATTTCTGCCGTCAAATATATGTAGCGCAACACAGGTATGCTTTGCAGGCACAAAGATAAATACTGGCGCCAAAACCTCTGCGTCAGTAAATAAATTAAAAGAACAGGTATAAGAATGTAAACATTATGCCAGGTATTCTTTCGTGTTTGCTGCTATCTCATTTAAATCCTGTCTGCCTAATAAACTACGAAACTAGACCGAGAAGACGCGGAAGAATATACATACCATGTCATGTTTATATTCATATTATTCTTATGCTGTATAGTGATACAGTCAGAAATGAAGCACGGCAACTGCCTAAATTTTTAAATCTAAGATATGACTAATTTCTGTGCAGACTGTAATGTACTAAAGAGGCGTCTGCAAAGATTTTCTAACGGAGAAAATTTTTCGCTAAACTCAGAACATCTTCTATTATACGCAGCTATTATTTGGTTCTTGTTGATCATTATCAAAGAAAGTGGCAGTGTAAGTAACAACAAAAAGCAGTCTCTTGCCATTGTTTCGCTAATGAGATTATTTCTCTCTTTTTTTTTTTATTGTAAGCGGCGGTGGTGCGCACTAAGCAAGCCACGCCGCGAGCGACGACAGGCCGTAAACACTCGTCATCAGAATGCGACAAACAATGCATGACACAGTACAATAATGCATTTTCAGCTTAGAGTGATGTAAACAACTATAACAAAGAGAACGGCACTTATCAGATCAAAGCAAAATAAGCAATCGATTCAAACCAGACGAAGCACGTGAAAAAGGAAGGGTACCCATATAAATACGGACGGAGCGCCTGACACACAGCAATGGCTACTTGGTAAAGCTTAACTGTTGAGCTTACGACTCGAACCAAACAACTGTAGCTGTATCTTCATCCATTCGACCTCAATTGTGTTTCACGTTACAATGGACCAACTTTGTTTCGATTTGGAGGGGCGGTCTAAAACTTCTCTCTCACCTTGAATTTCGAGTCTCAAATTTCAGGAGCGGCTTAGATTCGGGTAAATTTTTTTTTCCTTGACTTCGAGTCTTATTTTTTAGGTGCGGCTTAGATTCGAGTGTGGCTTACATTCGAGTAAATACGGTAAACAGATGCTAGGAATCAATGCTAAGCAATGGAGGATGGCTGGATATTGTTTCTTAAAGCAGAGCATTGGCACAGAGAAAGAAATACTAAAATTCATTAGCCTAGAACAACATTCCAGTTCCACAAGAAGAGTTCAATGACAGTTTTAACAAACCACTGCCAACATGACTCTTGCTGCAACACACCAGTGAGGAAAAAGTTTTGCAGTTATCAAAAGTATTAGACAACCACTAAGTTGGATAACAGTCTGATATTCTTACTGCTACAGAAAACAAAACAAATCTTCTATTAGTCTTGACTCATGCTAAGCATGTTAAAACAAATCTGGAATAGTGTGAGCAAAAGTGATATGGTGTATTATCCTCAAAAGGTGAATAACTATCACATACAACAAGAGTTTCCTTAAGTTAAAAAGTACATGCTGTGGATCAAATAATATTTCCATGACCTGTGACAATATTTCAATGAAAGACACTGCTATCAGATGGAGTAGAGACAAATGGAATACAGAAAGGAACAAATAATGAGGGAGGCAACCTGTGGTAAAGAGATGGCTAAAATTAAAAATTCTTCAAAACTTTTGGACCAAATTGATAAAAATCATTATGTACTGCTTACCAGTATATTAATAATACCTCTGTCAATCTGTCATGTCTGTCCATCTTTGAACACGCTAATCTCCAAACGCAGCAGACTAGTGTTCATGAGGTTTTCAAAACCTTTAACATAACTTGGGGCACCTTGTATATTTACGTTCATCAAAATCTGATCACAGAAAAAAAGATATGTATAAACATAATAAATATGAATGCATGAATTTATGTATCCGTATAGTCCATATCTCCTCCAAAACTAATGGACCAGTTTCAACCAAACCTGGTACACATGTCACTTACTGTTTGGAAAGAATCACTGCAGGTTAGAATCACCTACCTATCAAAGGGGTAAGGGTGAGGGTGAAGTAGTAGTGTAGGCCACAATGTGTGAATAGCCTGATTTTATTCATCCAGTATTTGAGAAGAGAGCACTTAGCGACTTTCAACAAACTTTAAGCATAATTTCAAACTTTCCTGAAACTTTTACTCAGTGTCACTTCCCCCCCTACAAAATGATGAAAGGAAAAGAAGTTTATCGTTAACTATGTTTTCATTGTTCGTGCAATAAAACTGTCACATCAGGCTGATGTTTCAATTTGTCACTTCTTTACTACAAACAGTATTCACGACACACTGTGTTCAAATGTAGCACTGAATGTACATGCAAGGTTATATCACTGTACGGCACAGTTCAGGAGTATGACATCATAAACATTAAGCTGCATGAAAAACTGCCACATAAAGCAGTATGTTTTAATTTATTATTTCTTTGATACTAACTATTTGCAACATGTTAAGCAGACAGTATGCATGTATGGCATTAAATATATCTAAAAAATCGCATTATACAGCACAGAGGAAGGGGCAGGAGGAGTCTGGCTAATAGAATTGAAATAAACAATAATATAATGAAAAGGATAGCTTGCTACTTACCATAAAGATGACACATTGAGTTGCACGTAGGCAAAAACATGTGATCTTTAGGTGAGTAGCAATCTATTCTCGTCCTTACACTGTTGAAATGCCAAACTGGAGTTTCAATTGTTAGAACTGAAACAAATGCATATCTGGGCAACACTGGCAACTCAACTAGCAGAGAATATGAACATAAGAGTGGACCATGTGACAATTTACGTGGTTCGGAATAACAAAACATACAATTGCAAAAATTAAGACTGAGGCGATTTACAGTATTTAACCTATTAACAAAACCAACAATTTTTTTAAAATAAAAGTTAAGTAGTTCACCTGTGCCACGAAATGGTGAAGATAAACGATTACATAATCGATCATACACAAGAAAATTTCTTCAGAGTCAATAAAGAAAGAGGATGTGATGTATGATGGACCATTATTTAGTAATGTTCACTATTAAGATTTCAGCAGCATGTGGGAAAATACGTAAACAGCTCATGAAAACTGAAAAGGTCTTTGAAGTACACCTCTTAGATGATCAATGCATGATAAATCCTTACCAATATAAGATGACCATCAAGACAGAAGAAACAGATGTAAGTGGAGATATAGAGGAACATACATGAAGCAGCGGAAATAGAAGCACTCGGACTAAAGAACAAACTTGGAAAAGAAGAAAATGTACTAAAATGTAGAAAAAATATAATTTATACTCTGTAAGGTTTGGGATGCTTACAGGAAAAGTCAAAAACCAACCACAACCTGCAATAAGAAAACCACATCAAAGATCACAGAAATATTATTTCAAATACAGAAAACAAAATTTACATTGTCAGCAAACATTGTTATATACAATAATCAACAGTGTCATTTCATCCGTAACTATTTTATACTTTTGCAACATATGACTGAAGAATCAAAGTCCATTAAGAACAGTGCCAAGCAAATATAATCTGTTTTTAAGAAAGGAGGCAAATCAGAGATCTTTCACAGACTCAGTTAAGGATCCTCTACAAGCCATAAAATTTTTACCTTAAAAGCTGTGTGACACCCTATATACATGGATGGGATGTTTACGAAGATCAAAGACACACTTACGGATTTGTATAGGGAAAGTGTTTCACTAAATGCAATGCTCAATGGTAATGATCTACATAGAATAGTGAAAACAAAATGTAACACACAGTTTACATTAGAAACAAGACAGCAACAACACAATCTGGAAATTTCTGCAATGAAATTAACACAATGCCATTCAATGAAAAGTGACCACCCAGAACAAATAGTTACTGAAGACAACAAAATAAGTTACAACAAAATAACAGAACAAGTAAAATACTTCTCCAATATTCATGGTGTTATATTTCACATGACAGTGATATACATCTGGATGACAGTCTGAACAAATTTAGAAGTATATGGAAAAAGGACATGCGTGTGAATTTTTTGTAAATGTTGCAATGCCAATATTTAGTATGGGAGTGAATGTAGCATAAAAAGTTAACAAGCCAAGACCCGAAAATCAGGTAGCAGAAATTAAATAAAACATGACTCCTCATGTTATTAAGGACCTACTTCCAAATCTAAAAGGTGAAGAAGCATTAAGTCTAACACCCCAATTTTGACTTAACCCTATATTTATAATATCAACACACTGCTTCATTTGTGCTCTTTTACCACTGCCAAAATGAGGCTCAAACCACTCTGTCAAACTTCTCCTGCAAATCAAGCAGTGTGGGAGCATTACAACTAATGTCTTAAGTCAAAATTGCAGAAATCAGACTTATGCCCTTTTAACTCTTAGGTATGGTTTATTAGAGTGGGATTCATTCTTCTCCGTGCACTTATAGTATGACAAGATCCCAAAAAAGCATTTTGATGAACAATTTATTACACACGTGTTTTTAACTCCATGGTTGGCTGTAACAGTAGACAGAAAAGCCCCTGGCAATCTCACGGGAAATGATAAGCTGAAACATTTTGAGTAGTGGAAAGAAAAAATATAGATGTGTGGAAAGTTGGACCTAGTTATTGCAAACACTTTCACATACTTGGGAAATATACTGTACACAACATTTTCTGGCACAGCAGAGGAACACACGTGCTGCAACTGCGACTATTTTGAAGTAATGTGTCACAGTGTGAGTTGATCAATTTTGATGCAATGTGTGTCAGTGTAAGGACACTGTTCACAACCAAAAAATAATTGTGCACTAATACAATACAAACCATTTTTCCTTAATCATGTGAATAGTGTTGTAACTTCAACTGTCGTCTCTGCCGCAGCCCCATCTATACAGCGAGATGGCTCAGTCATCTCCTCCAAAGGAAAGGGGAATGTGGCATATGGCTGGTCCCTTATGATCCAGCCATACGCCACAAAATAGAGGGTTTCGGATTTTAGTCCTATCAAAGGACCTGCGACACAGCCACAGGCCATGCTACCTCAACAGCCACTGCAGTATTAGTGATGTCACATCCACCAGTTATAGCAAGCACTAGCTCGCGTCTGCAAACCATGTGACATTACACAACTTCCCTGCATTCCTCTGCCAGGTATCCTTTATAGGACACTGAACAGCAGGTCACCAGCCAGTGCAAATCCCACTGCCCGTCTTGACTCTACATCGAAAGTGCCATCACTCTAATCATCAGAGTGCAGCACTTGCCGGTAAAACCAGAGGCATTGCCTGCACCACATATACTGACTCTGCCTATGACAATGCTTCTCTACAATGATTGACAGTGTCCTCTGCTTGTAAGTTTCCTTTAATTTAAGTCTATGGTCACAATCTTTTTTGTTTAACAGATTACTGGTTTCAGTCTTTAATGACCATCATCAGATCTGTTTCATAAAAGCAAAGTCCTAATGTACTGCAGCCATAGCAGCATCGTCAAATGTTAAATGCAGAAATCCTCTGCTTGTACATACAAGAACTGTTATCATGTTGTGAGAAACCATTACATCAGGACAATCTTTACATAGCTTTACCTCAGGAGTAATAAAGTTCTTGTTCTTGGCTACCAGAACATGATACTATAAACAGTCTTATTATTATTATTATTATTATTATTATTATTATTATTAGAAAAAAAGGAGGTTGGAAATCAGTAGAGACTGTTATGGAAAATCAGAGTGGGTGAGTGTAAATAGAAACTGAGACAAAAGGCCTTCTGGAAGAAACATCATGTTAAAGTAGATTAAATTTAATTTCAAGAAAACACAGCACAAAAACAACAGAATAGTCTCATCTTCAACTTGTATGTTAAGTGCAAAAGAAAGGACAAATAGACTGTGAGAGTCTGCGTGAAGGATAGCTTGCATACAGTGTGCCAGAAGACAGGTAAGATACAGATATGGAAGAAATTGTGATCAGTACTGCAGCCAGAGCATGACAGAACAACCAATGATTTAAGCTCAAACAACCAAGCAGGATTATATAGCATGCATTCAGGACTATTAAAAACCATTGCCGGGTACAGGGCATAGTGTCGTTTGGTCTGGTACCCAAATTCTACAAACAAGAGATGTATCAATACAATTTCACATTATCAGTATCAACAACAACAACGCAGTACCATAATGGGAAGTGCAGAAAAATGTGAGACTCACCATTCACCCAATTAATGTCCCTTGAAGCTTCTGAAATTATGTCAACAGTAACATCCTAAAGAAATTAAGGTAATACTGACAAGGTGCTACAAGACGAAGATTTTGGCATCAGAAAATAGAGAGGTACCAGAAACAACTCCAATCTCACATTAACAACAGAAGGATGAATAAAGAAAATCCAGCACACAGTCATGGTATTTGAGAACTAAGATAATTGTCAGATTATGAAAGAGTTTTGAAATTCTGGAAGAAATCTGGATGAAGAACTGAGAGAGAAGTGTAATCTGCAATATCTACAAAATTCAAGAGGGAATAACATAAAATCAAGAACAAAGAACAGGGAAAGACAAGATTTCAAGTTATCATACTGCCATAGCAGCTATCTAAAAAAATGTAATAAAATTTCGTAAGAGTAATGCAAAGTTGTCAAATACCAACAAAGGTTTACAGACAATAAAGCCATCCTGCCAAATGTAAGGAAGACATAAAATTCACTTTGAATGAAACTGAGAAGCACTTAGGATGGAAGAGTTACAGGTCAATATAGGGCAGATGACAAATGACTGTACAAATGGAAGAAGTAGACTAACAAGCTAAATCATGGTTCCCTGGTTCTTAGTTGAATGAAGTTTTTGTGACAAACTGGGCTGCGGCTTTGTGCCATAGGTTTGGGAGTTTTAGCATCCCCCCTAAATAGGCCAGGTGTGCACTACACATCAGAGGAAACTAGAGAAGTAGCCGACTGTGTGTGGGATGCATCAAGAGTACTCAACAAGGCCATATGATGCTGTTCTGCACCTGTGCTGTGGGAGGCAATGTATGATATTGGCTTTGTGTTTTTTCCTGGTAAGTAAAGTGAGTGACAAAGAAGTTTTTTACACTGTACAGTGTAGGTGAACTGAAGCAGATATTTTACCAGTCCAGTATATCTGAAGTGGGGTGTATGAAGGTGAGGACTTTGAACAGAATTTTCTGTGGGATTGAGGTTTTAAAACGCTAAGTTGAAGATATGCTTAGGTCGAGAGTACTGTAAAGCATGTGGAAATAACTCTCTGGAGTAAAGCCATGTCAAGTAGGTCATCCAGGCAAATTACTGAATCTGTGAATGGCTCTTTACTACTAGTTGTGTGATTCTGGTTCGTAATAACATTCTAAAACAGAATAGGAGGCCAAAATGTTAAATAGTTTTTCAGGTGGACTTTTTAGTATTGCAACAGTAGGGTTTTGATCTGGATAATAGAGCATTATAATTTTTTATTACAGAATAAAGATGTCTTGTGGAAACATCTCAGGGATTATTGAGTCATGGTAATATGTAGAACTGCATTGTTGCTTAATAGGGACTGACTGGATCTATATACAGGTAGGCCTCTGTACAACAGGTTGCACCCCAATATCAAATTTATTTCAATGTCACTAGAGTTGATTCTGTAGATTGGACAGTACTTAATGAGCAAGTGGGATAGGATTCCATGAAGGGCAGCAATATTTTCTCTATTGGCACAGAAGGACAGAGAAAGGGCTCAAAGGTTCTGAAGGCAACAAGCAGAACCTTATATCAAAATAAAAGTTGGTGGAGAACAAGTCTGAGTGAGTAAGGGAGGCTGGAATTAGAATACATTGGTCATCTTAAAAAAATTAATGCTGATTACCACAGAGAGAGAACATACACAATATTAAATGGAAAGCAAATTAAATAAGAGTTTTATTCTTCAGCTCTTACAGCCTGATTTGACCACTTCAGTAAATCATTTTCTGGTCACCATTTTCAATAAGTTTTCTTTCCGAATTGCCCAGTACATTTCATTCATTCTAATCTTTGTTGTCATTTCTCATCTGTGAATACCTCTTTTATCATACGTCATTTGTCGATTTATATAAATAACCAGTTACTTCAAATTACAACTTGTTTGCCTATTAAAAATTGAGTCTCATTGCCATCCTATCAGTGCATGTGTTTATGACTCCACACAGTGGCAAATAGATAAGCTGATAGATGTCATATAGGTTTGCTCGCAACTGCTACAAGCATTTGGCCAAAATAGTTGGATGAACGATAGTCACCTTTCTACTGAATTCTTGTAGCAAACCACAAAAGAAATAATAAAATGTTTCACAACACACAGGCTGAGAATTGAAGTTTGTCAGCAATTCAATAAATCTAAGATAAATGTTGTGCTTACAAATAATGTGTAACAACCTACACTGACGTGGCTTTGTGAAACAGAAGTGACTTAACTGAGGTATGTTAATATAAAATAGTTTCATTCTACATGTGTGAAATTACTTATCAATATGGAAAGGATGAATTCCGAGGTGCCAAGATAAAGGGGTATCTCAGGAAATGGCCAAAATCGACTGAAGCGATCTACTGCCTGCAGAAACCAGTCGCTTTTCGGTAATAAAAGAAGACTAGGTTGTATCTTCACTGTAAGTATGATAATTCAAGTGTGTAAAAGGATATACATCACAATGTGGCAACCAGTGTTGGTTAATGCATATTATGTAACTTACATCTATAACATCTACATCTACATCCATACTCCGCAAGCCACCTGACGGTGTGTGGTGGAGGGAACCCTGAGTACCTCTATCGGTTCTCCCTTCTATTCCAGTCTCGTATTGTACGTGGAAAGAAGGATTGTCGATATGCTTCTGTGTGGGCTCTAATCTCTCTGATTTTATCCTCATGGTCTCTTCGCGAGATATACGTAGGAGGGAGCAACATACTGCTTAGCTCTTCGGTGAAGGTATGTTCTCGAAACTTTAACAAAAGCCCGTACCAAGCTACTGAGCGTCTCTCCTGCAGAGTCTCCCACTGGAGTTTATCTATCATCTCCGTAACGGTTTCGCGATTACTAAATGATCCTGTAACGAAGCGCGCTGCTCTCTGTTGGATCTTCTCTATCTCTTCTATCAACCCTATCTGGTACGGACCCCACACTGCTGAGCAGTATTCAAGCAGTGGGCGAACAAGCGTACTGTAACCTACTTCCTTTGTTTTTGGATTGCATCTCCTTAGGATTCTTCCAATGAATCTCAGTCTGGCATCTGCTTTACCGACGATCAACTTTATATGATCATCCCATTTTAAATCACTCTTAATGCGTACTCCCAGATAATTTATGGAATTAACTGCTTCCAGTTGCTGACCTGCTATTTTGTACTAAATGATAAGGGATCTATCTTTCTATGTATTTGCAGCACATTACACTTGTCTACATTGAGATTCAATTGCCATTCCCTGCACCATGCGTCCATTCGCTGCAGATCCTCCTGCATTTCAGAACAATTTTCCATTGTTACAACCTCTCGATACACCACAGCATCAACTGCAAAAAACCTCAGTGAACTTCCGATGTCATCCACCAGGCCATTTATGTATATTGTGAATAGCAACGGTCCTATGACACTCCCCTGCGGCACACCTGAAATCACTCTTACTTCGGAAGACTTCTCTCTATTGAGAATGACATGCTGCGTTCTGTTATCTAGGAACTCCTCAACCCAATCACACAATTGGTCTGATAGTCCATATGCTCTTACTTTGTTCATTAAACGACTATGGGGAACTGTATCGAACGCCTTGCGGAAGTCAAGAAACACGGCATCTACCTGTGAACCCGTGTCTATGGCCCTCTGAGTCTCGTGGACGAATAGCACGAGCTGGGTTTCACACGACCGTCTTTTTCGAAACCCATGCTGATTCCTACAGAGTAGATTTCTAGTCTCCCGAAAAGTCATTATACTCTAACATAATATGTGTTCCAAAATTCTACAACTGATCGATCCTAATTAATGACAATATTATGAGGACTGATTGCTACTCAATATATGGAGGAGATGCTGAGTCATAGCCAGGCATAACAAGAAGACTGCTTACAAAGTTTTGCTACAGCTACATAAATATTTATTACTCAAAAGGATAGCCAACAGTTGCAGAGACATAAGTCTTCGCAAAATGAATGTGAGTATGAATCCTTTGAAGCTGTAGGGCTATTACAACAAGTAATAGTATAACAAATTATGAAGCTGAAGGAATATGCATAAACTTAGGATTTAATTGTAATATCTGAGGTGGAATGTGAATGTTCAAGTTTGATGGGTAGATGGCAACTGAAGGAAAAGAATTATAGAATTACAGGTTCTCCATACAAGGAAAAAAGCTGCACTTCCACAGAAACCACCAGATGAGATGAATTCTATCACTCATTTTTCACACAGATATATTTGTATTTCTTGGTGTTGAAACAGAAACGTCCTGAAGAAGCCATCCAGCTTTTAACCAGACTAATGTTACAACAGTTTAATGCAATATAGCTAAATATAAAGAACTAACAGAAAATTCCCCCTAGGACTTTCTAAGGCTAGGTCAGTAGCTGGCTAAACTTAGGAAGTTTTTGTTATTTTATGTATACAAAATACTTACTTGTGACAGTTTAATATTTTCGGTCACAAACTGCCAGAGAACTGGAAACTGATACACATCAGTATTACATAGCTCAAAAGAAGGAAACCAGGACATCCATGCATATGTTTCATACCAAAACAGGAGATTCAATAGAGAAGCAAGAGTTCCTCAAAATTTCCATTCTACATAAAGCTCATCTCTATGAAGGAAACATTTATTTGATGTCCTCATATTAGAAAACAAACTTACTTGAAACCACCATCATATGAACCTTCTGCATAACCCAAATCTTCAAAAAGTTTTTTATATATATCTACACATGTTTCTGCCAAAAGTGTTCCAGTAAACTGGTTTGTGTTTTCAATTCCTCTCACACACATGACTGCCTCTGCACCAGTCGGAAGTAAGGTGATGATAGAATCCTCCGAACACCTGAGAAGAAGCATTATTCCTTTAATTATGTACGATAACACACAAAAATAAGTTCACACATTTGAGTAAAATGTACAAAACAAAGCTGATTAAGTATCTCTAAGAATAAATGTGAACATTTAATCTACAACAGCAATAATACATACATTGTCCTTGAAGTATTGTCTTTGTTGGCAGCTGGACTCTGTTTTGATTGCTTTGAATTTTTAACTTCTAGCTGAGAATAATTTTCTCCCTCGACCATGACAATTGTAACACCACAGTCGTCCTATTAAAAAAAATACAAAATTTCAAAAAACAATAAGTCTCTTGTGAAATAGTTTAACGTAAGTTATTAAGTTAAAATATGAAGAAAGGCTGTAATTAAAACAAGGGCAAGGTTGTATATGAAGCACTGCAGCTTGTTTCAAATCTGTGAACTATCTCAACTGTACAAACTGTCAGTATTTCTTGGCAGATGATGATGTTGCTGTTTTGCATCAAAAGACTGGTTTGATGCAGCTATACACAGTAGTCTATCCAGTACAGGCCTCTTTATCTCTGCATAACTATTGCAACCTACATCAATCCTTGGTCTCGCACTTTACAATCCCCCTCGCTGCAACCAAACTGACTATTCCTCGATGACCCAGGATGTGTCTTCTCAACCAATCCCTTCTTTTATCAAAGTTGTGCCATGAATTTCTTCCCTCCTCGAATCTATTCTGTACATTTCATTAGTTATATGCCTTACCCACCCTATCTTCAGTTTTCTTACAAGGCACCACATTCCATAAGCCTCTATCTCCATACATGTACTGTTTATTGTCAAAGTTTCACCCCTGTACAAGCTACACTCTAGTCCATTGCTCTTGGGGGGAGGGGGGGGAAGGGGGAGGAGCTTTCAAACACTTCAACTTACACAAATTCTTCTGCATACCTTGCGGGACAAGCACTACCACAAGAATGGATACTGTGGAGAAATGACTTAGTCAGAACACAGAGGATTGTTTCCAGAGCTAATTTCCATCCTGCAAAGGAATATGCGCTGATTAGAAACTTCCTGGCTGGTTAAAACTGATTATTTCATTCGGAACTTTGATCAACTTTGAGTGTCAAAATTTCGCAGATCAGTAAAAATCAATGGTAATCATCAATTCACAACCTAGTGAAGGTACAAACAAGAAGACCTGATTTTGCACAAATACAAGCTGGAAAATAAATAACAATGAAGAAGAAGTTGTTAACACTCCCACACTGCCAACATTCGAAATAATTTTTTCGTTCTGTAAGATTAGAGTAATGAGAATATTGGCAATGCAAGTAATGAATGCAGGGAATAATTACTCCCATAAGAATTCTCAGAGACAACTCAATGTTGAAAAGAGTAAAGTCACTTTGTACACACTGGCAGAGTAAGAAATGGAAATTCAAACTTCTTGCAGTTAACAATAGGTAACAGAATATAACAACAGGAGGGATTGACTAGCTTTCACTACACAATTATCACTCAATTCTAGCAAGTCAGTGGTCACAGGATGACCATAATTTAACTACCGAATAACCCTATGTGCTTAAAATGCTATGAAAACTGGGTGAACATTGTGATATCATATGTATAAGCCAAAATCAATATGAAAGTGTGTCTCACTACTTCAGAGGTTGTTTCTGGACAGTGGATTTAAAGAGCTACGGTTCGACACTCATGTAATTGTTTTGTTTTAGGGCGCAAAAACAACTAGGGTCTTACATGCCCACCTCAGAACTGTACAACACAAAGACAAAGAGAGGAGTTCAATATGACTACACATTAACCTCAACTGACAGAAGAGAAGACAGCTAAAACCAGGGACATGGAGAAAGGTCTACCAAGCCTTCCCCAAATTGCTATCCCCAGGGGTCGTAACCCCTGCAACCGATCGATAAAATTATGATAAATAAACAATTAAATAATAGATGTAAAAGATAAGAATTTTAAGTGAAACTAGAGGTAGTCTTTTTTAAAAAAAAAAATCTCACGAGATAGATAAGAATGGTTCGCAACTTTAAACTGATCAATAAAATAAACAATAAATTTTTAATTATAAAAAGAATTGTAAGCATGAATATATTAAACAGAAATAATAAGACAGTGCCCCAGGGAGAATCCCAGAGTGCCCCAGGGAGAATCCCAGAGTGCCCCAGGGAGAATCCCAGAGTGCCCCAGGGAGAATCCCAGAGAGCATCCCAGAGTGCCCCAGAGAGCATCCCAGAGTGCCCCAGAGAGCATCCCAGAGTGCCCCAGAGAGCATCCCAGAGTGCCCCAGAGAGCATCCCAGAGTGCCCCAGAGAGCATCCCAGAGTGCCCCAGAGAGCATCCCAGAGTGCCCCAGAGAGCATCCCAGAGTGCCCCAGAGAGCATCCCAGAGTGCCCCAGAGAGCATCCCAGAGTGCCCCAGAGAGCATCCCAGAGTGCCCCAGAGAGCATCCCAGAGTGCCCCAGAGAGCATCCCAGAGTGCCCCAGAGAGCATCCCAGAGTGCCCCAGAGAGCATCCCAGAGTGCCCCAGAGAGCATCCCAGAGTGCCCCAGAGAGCATCCCAGAGTGCCCCAGAGAGCATCCCAGAGTGCCCCAGAGAGCATCCCAGAGTGCCCCAGAGAGCATCCCAGAGTGCCCCAGAGAGCATCCCAGAGTGCCCCAGAGAGCATCCCAGAGTGCCCCAGAGTGCCCCAGAGTGCCCCAGAGAGCATCCCAGAGTGCCCCAGAGAGCATCCCAGAGTGCCCCAGAGAGCATCCCAGAGTGCCCCAGAGAGCATCCCAGAGTGCCCCAGAGAGCATCCCAGAGTGCCCCAGAGAGCATCCCAGAGTGCCCCAGAGAGCATCCCAGAGTGCCCCAGAGAGCTAAAACACCAAGAAGAATCGCTTCTCGGCTTTTGGCAAGATCAATGTGTAGAAGTCTGTATAATATAACAAAGTAATAAACTATAATATAATGGATATCCAGAGAGCATCCCAGAGTCACCCAGAGAGCTAAAACATCAAGAAGAATCGCTTCTCGGCTTTTGGCAAGATCAATGTGTAGAAGTCTGTATAATACAACAAAGCAATAAACAAATATAACCCACCCACCTCCCCAGGAGTCGTAACTCCTGCAGAAACAGTGATAGATATGTTTTTAATAATTAGTAATTTATGCATGGCTGTGTTGACTTAGCAGCTGCAGCTATGTAATGACGTAGGGGAGGTACACGAGGCGCTGGAGGGGAAGTTGGTGGGGGGACCGTGCTATAGTTCTAACTAAGCACGGTCCGCTGAAAAAGTCTGCATCCGGCCGCCATGTTGGATTTCTGGCACGCTACTTCCTGCCGCGCCCAGCAAGATTCTAATTATCTGCAGGAAGTGTGACGTATGGTGCTGCTCTTATCAGTACTTGCAGGCAGCTACGACATGTTACGATTTCTAGTTGCTTTATATTATGAAGCAGCTGCATTTCATTTAACACGAGGCAACTGCATGTTTTACACAGCCATGGAGCGTTCTTATTGATTACTAATTATTAAAAACATATCTATCACTGTTTCTGCAGGAGTTACGACTCCTGGGGAGGTGGGTGGGTTATATTTGTTTATTACTTTGTTATATTATACAGACTTCTACACATTGATCTTGCCAAAAACCGAGAAGTGATTCTTCTTGGTGTTTTAGCTCTCTGGGGCACTCTGGGATGCTCTCTGGGGCACTCTGGGATGCTCTCTGGGGCACTCTGGGATGCTCTCTGGGGCACTCTGGGATGCTCTCTGGGGCACTCTGGGATTCTCCCTGGGGCACTGTCTTATTATTTCTGTTTAATATATTCATGCTTACAATTCTTTTTATAATTAAAAATTTATTGTTTATTTTATTGATCAGTTTAAAGTTGCGAACCATTCTTATCTATCTCGTGAGATTTTTTTTTTAAAAAGACTACCTCTAGTTTCACTTAAAATTCTTATCTTTTACATCTATTATTTAATTGTTTATTTATCATAATTTTATCAATGGGTTGCAGGGGTTACGACCCCTTGGGAGGTGGGTGGGTGTTTATGCATGGCTGTGTTGACTTAGCAGCTGCAGCTACGTAAAGGATAAAAAGTAAAATGCAGTCGACAGCCTGCGCAGTGTTCACCGAAACGGCCGATAACTCAGACGGGAAACACATACGAGAACGTAAGTGGTTAAACAAATGGCATTCCATCAGAAAATAGCAGCAGGGTTTTTGGGCGCACAACAGCAAGGTGTTCAGCGCTCCATCAGAAAATGGCGGACAATCAAAGGTTAAGTGCAATGAGTACAAAAATGTGGGGGAGCACCACTTAACATATGGCGATGGCTAAAAAGACAAGTGCCCGATATGCGACCTAGCTAAAATGATCTCCTCATGGTGAGAGGGCCGAGAGGAGGTTGTCCAAACTGCTGGGAGGGGCTTAATAAACCTGAGTGTTTCCATGAAGGAAGGATCAGGTGTTGACGCCAATGTGACACCAGCTGTCGACAAACAGCAACACAGAGATTATCAGGGGGAATGTGAGAACTTGCGTGCTGAGGTCCAAGGACTGTGGCCTCGGTAGCACCGTCAGCGGCTTCGTTTCCTGTCAGACCGACGTGACCAGGAACCCGCATAAAAAATCACAGTGGCTCGCTCCATCAAGAGTGAGCAAGTGACAGCTTTCCTGGACCCGTTGCACTCAGGCAAGGATGGTGTACAGTACACAGAGGCTTTGCCACACAGAGAGTCGGAGCAGATGACGCAATAGTAAAGCCTGTGTGGCCGGATGTACTGTGTGGCCTGATACAGGGCGAAGAACTCTTGCTATAAATACTGGAGCAGTGTTCCAAAAGCTGATACAGAAAAACATTGGTGCCAATGATGAAGGCACACCCAACGCCATGGTCAGTCTGAGACACACCAGTGTACTCAAAGGTACTACCGCAAAGTTCTGTGCGAAGGTCATGAAACTGAGGGTGATAGAGCAAGGCTGGAGTAGTGTCTTTAGGAAGCGAATGAAGGCCAAGGTGAATATCGGCCACCACACAAAGCCAAGGTAGTGAAGGGTTTATACCCACTGGAAAAGTTGCAGGTAGCATGAAGTTAAGCTGCTGGAGCAAGAGCCAAAAGCAACCTCCATGAGGTAACAGAGAAGCGAGGAAGCGCCCATACTGGTGATCAAAGGAGTCATCGAAGAAGGAGGCATAGGATGGGTGGCCACACATCGCAAATGGCATGTGTATCTGCTAAGGAGAAAGTCACAGAAGCAGGACAGCGGTAGTTTGGCAGCTTCTGCATACGGACTCTCAACCGGGCTAATGTAAAAGGCGTCACTAGCCAAAGAGGTGCCACGATGGTGGATAGTACTGAGACTGTATAAGAGGGAAGAATGTGCATATGCATAAATGAAACACCCTTAGTCTAGTTTTCGAAGGACAAGGGACCAGTACAAACAGAGGAGGGTGGTTGGATCTGCTCCCAGGAATTTCAATGAATGGAAGAGCAACAGGCTCAAGATGTAAAGACAGTGGAAGAAATGAATTGTGCTGCCAGAAATTCATACAAACGGGTTTTATCAACGGGAAAACCACAGCCATTGTCTATGCGCCATCAGTAAAGACTGTCGAGACATCGCTGGAGGTGCCACTCAATGAGACAGGTCCGTGGAGAACTGCAATAGATAGTAAAATCGTCAATGAAAAGGGAGCCAAAGATGCCTGTGAGGAGACAGGCCATAGAAGATGACGCTCAGAACGGAACCCTGAGGCACACATTTTCCCTGGATAAAGGTGTCCGACAAGGCATAACCCACAACTACCTTGAAAACTCAGTCTTTTAAAAATTCCTGAAGGAAATGGAGCAGGCGACCACAATAGCCCCACATGTAAAGAGTACGGAGGATACCAGTCCTCCAGCAGGTGTCGTAGGCTTTCTCCAGATCAAAAAATACGGCCAGTCTGGGATTTCTGCACAAAATCATTCACGGCACGGGTGGACAAAGTGACGAGATGGCCAACTGCAGAACATCATGCTCTAAATCCAAACACTAGTGGTTAGTAGTTTGCAAGACTCTAGCCACAACACCAGCTGGGCATGAATCATATGTTCCATCACCTTGCAAGCACAGCTGGTGAGAGAAATGGAGCCGTAGCTAGAAGGGTGGGTTGGTCTTTCCTGCACTTAAATATGGGTATGACAGTGGCTTCACACCAGCAACTGGGAAATGGGCCCTCTCCCCATATGCAGTTGTACATATGAAGCAGAAAGTGCTTGCCCACAAGAGAAAAGTGCTGCAACCTATGAATGTGAACATCATCTGGCCCTGGTGTGGAAGATTGGGATGAAGTGAGAGCATGATCTAGCTCCCTCACAGTAAAGGCAGCTTTGCAGCACTCACGATTCTCAGACTCCTCTGCTTGTTTCTGATGGAGGAAGGCATGGTGATAGTTGGAGGAGCCCAAAATCTCCACAAAATGACGGCCCAAGGTGTTGAAGACAGCAATAGGGTCCACAATGAATCATCTGCTACTGTCAGGCCAGAAATTGGAGAATGGATCTTAGTCCCAGAGAGCACCCAAGTTGCACCACATTACAGAAGAGGGAGTGGAACTGTTAAAAGAACTAGTGAATGAAATCCAGCTAGCTTTCTTGCTATCTCAAAGAATGTGATGACACTGTGCACACAACTGTTTATAATGTATGCAGTTTGTCATCGTACGATGATGGTTAAAAGTGCCCAGATCCCATCTCCACACATGAATTGCATCACAGCACACCTCAGTCCACCAGGGGACCAGGACACGGCGTTGTAAAGAGGAACTTTCTGCAGCAGTAAGGATAATGTTTGCAAGATATTCCAACTGGTCATCACAAGTGGGGAAATGATGTTCGTCAAAGGTCAACAGGGAGAGGTAAAGCTTCCATTCAGCCTTAGTAAGCCGCCATTTGGATGTGCACGCAGGTGGGGTAGGAGTCAGCAAATGGATAGCACACAGGAAATGGTTGCTCAAGTATATGTCAGAGGGAACGGACCACTCTAGACGATGGGCAAGCTGGGCAGTGCAGAAGGATAGGTCCAAATGGGAACAGGTGTGCGTAGAGTCTGAAAGGAACTTGGGTGCTCTTGCATTAAGGCAGAAGAGGTTGAGTTGATTGAGAAGGCAACCAAGAAGGCACCTCTTGGACAGGTTCTGGGAGAACCGCGAAGGAGATGATGCACATTGAAGTCACTGAGCAGCAGAAAGGAATGAGTTAGCTGCACAATAAGCTGGAGGAAGTCTGCCCCAATGACATCAAATGACGGAAGGATGTAAACAATAAAAAGGGAAAAGTGAGGAAGGAAAAGGTGAACCACACCAGCCTGAAAGCAGGTAGTCAGGGAGATGGGTGGAATATGAATCCCATCCTGCAAGAGCAGCACGATTCCCCCATGAAATGGAATGCCATCCTCGCAGGGGGGGTGGGTGGTGGGGGTGGGGCAGGGGGGGTCAAAATGGACTGGGAAGAAATTTGAGAGCCCAAAGCGGTCGTGAGCATGCAATTTAGTTTCCTGAAGGCATAGAACATGTGGGCACTGCGTTTCTAAGAACAGCCGTAAACAAAGAGGTCTGTTGGATCAAAGACCGTCAACGTTCCATGGGTGCAGTGTCATGACGAGGAAGAAAGGAAGGAGTGGCTGCCGAGAGCCAGCCTTCGAAGACTTTCTGCTACAGGGCACAGAGGCAGGACATCTTTTCCACGAGGTCTACAGAAGCATCAGCAAGGGCAGAAAAATAGTTGGTAGTGCACACCGGTGACGTGAAGGTTGGCCACATGAGGGTATCACGTGGCAACACCGTTGGAGAGGATTGTCAAGTCAGTGAAGGAGAAGACCATTTGCCTTTGTTTACCTTCCTGGAGCCTTTCCTGCTGGCAGAGGAAGATTCGGACATCGGTTGGTTGGAGGGACGTAGGAAGTCTTCATGGAAGTATTCCTTCTGTCCTTTCCAGCCTGCCAGTTGTGTAGCTGACGACTTCACCCCATCAGGCGAAAGTTTGGTGGCGTGTTGCACAGCTGGATGTGGGGATGGGGACACTACCATGACACTGGACGAGTTCACAACCACAGTGCTAAATTAGAGGTCGCATGTCTGTGTGGCCGTGTCTTTTGTGGAGTGAGATGTAGCATGAACAGTACTGTACATGCCAGATGACAGATCACAGATCACAGGGTTTCCAGCTAGCCAACAACTTGCGAGCGCCTGGGTAAGGCACTTTTTCCTTCATCCAGATCTCCTGGACAGCTCATTCATCGAGAAACACTGACAATACAGGAGGAGGCTGCATGGTCACCATTGCAGTTGATGCAGCAGGGAAGAGGAGGCGGACAGGTGCCCTCGTGAGCATTCCAACCATATGTTACACATATGGCTGGGTGTAGACAGGACTCTCTAGTGTGATTGTAACAGTGACACTAGTAGTAGTGCATCGGGTTCAGAATATACGGCCTGACTGTGATAACTTCATAACCTGCTTTGACCTTTGACGGAAGAACCACTATCAAAAGTAAGAAAGAGAGTGCACGCGGGCACTAAGAAGTTATCTACTTTTTTCATCAACCAATGGACTGCAATGACACCCTGATCAGCAAGGTACATTTGAATTTCTGCCTCGGTCAGACCATCGAGCAGCCAAGAGTAAATAACACCACAGGAAGAATTCAGCATTCGATGGGCCTCGACACAAACAAAATAGCCATGGAGGAGCAAAGCTGCAAGCAGTTGTTGGGCTTGAGAATCTGAAGTAGTATCTAAAAGCAAAGTGCCACTGCATAAATAAGAGCATGATATCACAGGGCCAGCAATTGCATCAACACCTTTCTGAATAATTAACAGATTTACTGTAGTGAAGGACTGAGCATCTTCTGTAAGTGAAACCACGAGGAACTGTGGTGTAGCTGAGAGGATCTTTCAATCGTTAGCCTCATTGCATTTGCGTTTCATAGCTGCTGACTGCGAAGAGGATTGGCTTGTAATGGTACTTTGACTTCCGCAAAGTTATAATTTACGATCGCGCACGCAAAAGAGCGCTGCGCCAGCGACCGATTTTATAAATAATTTTCTTCTTTTTTTTTTACTTTTGCGTAGGTTTCTTGTTTTTAAGAACTAATGGAGGACTCTCTCTCTCTCTCTCTCTCTCTCTCTCTCTCTCTCTCTCTCTCTCTCTCTCTCTCTCTCTTGTCTTGATACGAAAGACATGTATTTTTCGGCGATGTGTTGAATGTGCCTTTGGGTGAAAATTAAAATTACATTACAAAGCGAGGTTGTTTCAATAGCTAATGAGGAGAAGATAATAAAAGGTAACACCACAATTGGCGTCCTGGTGACAGGACTTGCAATCTTCGGATTTGATACAAGTGCAGTTCGGATTTGATACAAGTGTAGTTATTATAAATTTTGGTCATTTTATCTAATTTTAACCACTTAATAGCATCAGAAAATGAATTTGGACTAAGTCTCATTCATTTCAATTGTAATGTTACGTGCATGAAATTTACAACAATATTGTTTTCCCTGTTATCAATTCGTGTTAATTTTCATTTTCATGTTGAGGAAATTAATTTGGTTAAAAAAAAAAGGGGGGGGGGGGGGGAAGGATAACGTTCCATAAAATAATTTGCACGGGTGCGAAAGAAAAATTTTGGATTGAAAACTGTATATTTGACGCTACATTTGCAACATAAGACTGAAAAAAAAAAAATGGTGAGTACAGAAATTTACATTTTTTCCAGTTTCAAGCAGCCATCTGTACTTCCTTTATTCCGATCCATTTATTTCGAAATTATTTTTTCAAATTGTAGTTAAAATTGATTTACTACTATTATTACAAATGATAAGTGAAGAGCATATTCACAGTCATTTATTTATGAGAGGGAAATTTCAGTACCAGTTTAATAATTCAATTTCTAATTAGAAATCATATAGAAATATTCATTTCCATAAGAGAAATTTCAGATTTCAACATATCATATTTAAAAACAATTTTTTTTACCATTGGAAAATTTTATTTGCAATTAATTACGAAAATCGCAAGATGGACGCTAGACGCGTAGAAATTGTTTCCGCGGACGAGCTTAGTGAAAGTGACACATTGCAAAACATGTCCGACAGTCAAATGAATATTGAACTTAATAGTGAGGATGTTCAAGACATAATTTTACCGGATCGATTAAGACAACAGCCCCTATATTTAAACAGAGATACAGGCGAATGGAGAGTGAGTACTACACGACAAAACGTGACATTGACAACGTCAACTTCAGAACCAGACATCAATCAGACACGAAAAAATGACGAAACTAAGACACAGGACTCTGACATGCTCAACCAGATTCTAAAGTTACTTGATGACCAAAACAGAAAATTTGACACTTTAGACAAAAGATTTGATGCTTTACACGACAATTTAAAACGTGACATTGGGAAATTTGACACTAAATTCGATGAACTGACACGGAACATAAAACAAAATTTTGAAAAACAATCGAGACAAATTGCCGACTTGACAGAAACCACCAGTAGTCTTGGAAGGAAATTTACTGACTTATCAGACAAGGTTACGAGACAAGAAAAGGTATTTGTAGAATTCAGTGACGAGACAAAAACTGACTTACAACGATGTAATGAGAAATTGTTAACAGTAGTTTTTGATCAACAGAAAACCAGTACCCAAGTTGACGAATTACGACAGTCACACAATTCCGTAAAAACAAACCAAGAACACTTAGACCTGACGATTACAGACCTTTCAGACAGATTAAATGATGTAACATTGGAGCAGAAATCCTTACAGGAAAAGTTAGAAAAGCTTGAAGACAGAGCAGATGTAGCATCTTTAAAGAATGACACAACTCTAGCAGAAAAACTTGTGCATGAATGCAAATTATGTGATGATTATTTAGATGAGAAGTTTGAGACAATGACACAGATCATTTTAGATAAGACAAAGGAACAAGTAAAGGGAGAAACAGATAATATTCAGAAAGAGGTACGTAAACTTAAAGAAAATGTAATACCAAGTTCGTCAGTGATACCAAAACCCATAACAGGCAACCAAAACATAAATGAGAATCATAATAATGCTAGACCCAGCACACAGCCAAAAATAGAATTATCAATGAGTGATACAAATCCCAATGAACCATTTTCAATGCTACCGCAAGATCAAAACTACTATCAGACATCACCACATACTATGCACAGTTTGACACAAAATGCAGGACCCATAATACCATCGGGAGTAGCTGATGAAACATTAGTACAACATGGATACTTTCAGACATTTTCATGTGATGAGAAAGACAAAGTGCATCCGATTGTTTTCATCTGCTCTTTTGATGGTATTTTCCCCGAGACATTGGTTAGAAGCCGACAAAATTCGATATGTTACAAATTTGTTACGTGGAAGAGCAGCTAAGTGGGGAGCAGCAATTAAAAGACGATGTTTAACATTTGAACAGTTTGAACAAGCATTTCTTGAGGAATTCTGGTCGATCACAGAACAGCAAAGTTTAAAACGAGAGGTATACAATCCAGAAATTTACAACCCGAAGAAAGAGACTTTACGACAATACTTTGAACGCTACCTAGACAAAACATTATATTGGACAAAACCAGCAGATTTACCAGACGTAATTAGAACACTTAAAAGCCACTTACCATTTCCTTACCGTGATAAATTAATAGGAGTGTCCGAGGACAAAAAGAATTTTTTTAGTTATGTTGATGAGATAGATGTTTACAGAGATGAGATCAGGAATTTCAATCAATTGTATCCGATCCATCCAAGCAATTCACGTACGCACAACAGAAATGACAGAGGCTATTGGAATCCGCCTCCGACACCACAACAAAACACTCAAAGAAACAATTCGCACTACACTGGGACAAATCCATTCAATATTAGGAGAAACAACTCGCAGCATTGGCAAGGAAACAGTAATTATTACTATAATGGTTATCCGAACAGTAATTACAATCAGAACAATAACAGTTATATTCAAAATAACAACAACAGAAGAAGGAACCGAAATCAGAGAGATCAAAGAAGAGAGGATAACAGGTACCACCCAGGATATTTTCAGAGAAACAACATCCAACAACATCCAAACATGTCTTGCAGGAATAACAGTAATGACAATACCAGTTACAGTCATGGGCGAAATAATGTATGGGGAAATCACAATGGACCACCGCCACGACACATGCAATACAGCAACCCTCGATTTGTACCTAACGGAACTCCCAATGCGACGCGAGGTAATGTCAACAACCAAACAGCTGATACTTGGGTGACGCGCGACAGAAATGTAAATATTATTGAGTTGGGCAATGAACCCAACCCGCAGCAACAACCGAATTTGCCGGAAAACGAACGACGACCGAGCTAAGCGCTCGAGTTACGGTCAATAGGGAGCAGAGCGCAACGGAACCAACGATTTGTTTTCTCCGATATGATGACAGTAAGAAAATAGAAAAAGAATTATATCAGGATGTAGATTTTAATAGTACCAGTAAAACAAAGAAGATTATTCAGGCTATAACACGAGTTATGATTGGTAGTTATGAAGTGGAAGTAATGTTAGATACAGGAGCAGCAGCAAGTGTCATTTCAATGTCCTTATATAATGAACTCAAACAAATAATGAACATACAAACATTGCCAGTACAGAATTGTCACATTATAAGTGCCACCGGTAACAAATCAAAGAATGTGAAATTTCAAGTGCTAATTAACTTCACCTTTTCAAATATACCACTCAATTACAGTTTTCTCGTAGTAGACAAATTAGTTATGCATTGCATATTAGGAATTGACTTTTTGAATGAATATCAAGCAATCATAGATTTAGGAAAAGGGAAATGTCATTTAACCGTAAACCAACAACAACTGACAATAGAGTTAACACAGGGTAAAAACTTAAACAGCAAACAAGGTAAATTTGAACAGTTACATTTTGTGTATTCCACCAGCAACAAACATATGTGATTTAACTTTTAATGAAGCTGTATCTCAGGGAATTAAACCTAATGATTTATATGAGAAATGCACAGAATCTGAATACCTGACGAAGGAACAACAACTTGAATTACTTGAAGTAATTTAGAGGGGCACCGCTCTTAGAAACGGTAATAGAGGGGTACCACTCTTAGAAACAGCAATAGTGGGGACACCACACTTAGAAACGGTATTAGGTATAGGAACTTTTACATTATAATAAGTTAACATGTATTTTATTTATCATATTTTATTTTGTGTAGTCCACTGTAGGAGATGACTTTACTAGTATTTATGAAGTAGTTAGCAACCATCCCATGAACCTATCCTCCTACAGAGGGCTGTCTGGAAGCTTGAAATATGTGTAAATTTTATTCCAGGAGGCAAGATGAATTTTAAGTTGAATATTCTAGCGAGTTGCCCCAATTATCTTCCAATGTTGCAAGTGTAACGAAAAAAAAAAAAAAATGTAATGTAATTCACATGTCAGCACAATGATATTGAATGTAACGTAAAAAATTTACTATATTTTTCATTTAATTCTGTATATGTACTATATGACAACAATGTAACTATCTCGTGTAATGATTAATTGTAAATATTTGTATATTTATGTACTTACTATATCAAGAAATGTATTTTAAGGAGATGTTAATGAGCTGCAAAGGACTTGTGCATGAAGCACATGATTCATATAAATGGAACTGATAATGCAAAGAAGAAACCAACGTGATGGAACACTGGTCAAGCAATATTTACGTAGTGTCAATATGCTTTGAAGTGTATGGTGTTGTGGAAGCCGGCAGGTCTTCAGGTTGGTGTAAAAGACAAGCTCATCACCTGTCGTAGGCAGTGAGGTGTTTCCTGTGCCCTCATTGACCATTTATACCCCGGTAGACGCCACCAAAATTCGACTGCTGGAGATCACAATTTCGTGTTGACACATTGAACAAACTTTGGATTTTCTTCAAGTCACACGCAAGAGATCCAGGCAGTACACACACACACACACACACACACACACACACTCAGAATCCGATACTACGTTTAAAGACATTGGAGCAATATAATAGAAACATTTATTGTTCGAATTAATTCCATTGTAAACACGAATCATGTGAACTGAATTCAAACGCTGTGCTAAGCAACGATAATACGCTGCAATTCAAAGACATTAATGTTACGACTCCTAAAGAAGATACACACCAAAAAGACTGTATACAAAGACTGATATGCAAAGAGCATTGTGCTCAGAAATAGTTTTTGTAATATGTAAATTTCTTATTTTCTCATATATATATGTATCTATGTAAATTTTCTATACTGCCACGCTCGCTTGCGGAGCGTGTCAGTAGAGGAGGCATTGTAATGGTACTTTGACTTCCGCAAAGTTATAATTTACGATCGCGCATGCAGAAGAGCGCTGCGCCAACGACCGATTTTATAAATAATTTTCTTCTTTTTTTTTTACTTTTGCGTAGGTTTTTTGTTTTTAAGAACTAATGGAGGACTCTCTCTCTCTCTTGTCTTGATACGAAAGACGTGTATTTTTCAGCGATGTGTTGAATGTGCCTTTGGGTGAAAATTAAAATTACATTACAAAGCGAGGTTGTTTCAATAGCTAATGAGGAGAATATAATAAAAGGTAACACCACAGGCTCATTGCGGGAAAATCTCCACGACTGCCTACATCTCCAACGGTATGCTCCTTCCAACTGGGGGCCACCTTCCGAAGGAGGGCACAACCATCATAGGTGATTGTTCACTCCTCAGGTCACACCTCCCGAACACCACACAGAGGGACCAATCGGCAATGTGGGAAGGTAGCAGCTCACGCAGTCACCCCTCCCTGAGCCTGGCCTGTACCAGGAGGTACATGCGAACCCTACCTGTCGACCCAGGGCTGGGAATTAAGCATTACTCAATCACCTGTTACGCGACAGACATGTAGGCTGGCCTTCAAGCAGCACACAGGGAGGCAGAAGAAAAAGAGGAACCGCAAACACTGAAGAAAGAAAAGAGGAATGAAAAACAGTGGAGAGCACTCTGATACTGACTACTGAAAATGCAGAATACGTTTCCAAAAACAGCCCAGACATGTTCCCCAAGGAAGGAGGAAAAATAACAGCAAGAGAATAGACACGCGGCATAGAAGGGAAAAGATGCTGCATAGGCTGGGGGCCCGTGGTAGCCAAGCATAAACCCGCCAAATAGCGGTGAGCCCGGAGGGGGGGGGGGGAGGGGGGGGGGTTGGTCTCGTACTGTACGTTAATGAGCCAAATACAGCACTGCACCATAGTTTGGAACCTGTATTAAACTGTAGGTCCTCCTCCATCTGATTTGTTCATTCCGTTCAATGTTATACGGGAGGCAAGGGTATGTCCACTGCAAAGAGACCATGCTTACTAAATTACTATCACGCTCAAACCAACTTTTGCATTGATGACATCTCTATCAAGGTTGACAATGCAAATACACTGAGGTGACAGAAGTCATGGTATTACTTCCTAATATCATGTCAGACTTCCTTTTGCAAGACGTAGTGAAGCAGCTCGACGCATCATGGATTCCACAAGTCATCGGAAGTTCTCAAGAGAAATGCCATGCTGCCTTTACAACTATCCGTAACTGCAGAAGTGTTGCTATTGCTCTACTTTGTGCATGAATTGACTTCTTGATTATGCCCCATAGGTGTTCGATGGGATTCATGTCAGGCATTCTGGATGACCAAATCATTCGCTTGAACTGTCCAGAACAATTCTGGCCCGATGGCATGGCACACTGTCAAGCAAAAAATCCCATCATTGTCTGGAATCGTGAAGTCCATGAATGGCTACAAATGGTCTCCAAGTAGCGGAACATAACCATTTCTAGTCAATGATCTGTTCCGTTTGACCAGAAGAACCAATTCATTCCATGTACACACAGCCTACACCATTATACAGCCACCACCAGCTTGCACACTGCCTTTGTGGGGTGCGTGTCCCAAACCCTTCCAACAGCTCTTACCACCTGAAATCAGGATTCATCTGACCAGGCCACAGTTTTCCATCTAGGATTCAACCAAAATGGTCAAAAGCCCAGGAGAGGCAGGCAATGATGTGCTGTTACCATTGCACTTGAGTCAGTTGTCTGTTGCTATAGCCCATTAACACCAAATTTCACTGCACTGTTGTAATGGATATGTTCATTGTATGTCCCACAATCATTTCTGCTGTTATTTCAAGCAGTGTTGCTTATCTGTTACCACTGACAACTCTCTACGCAAAAGCTGCTGCTCTCATTCATTCAGCAAAGGCCTTCGGCAACTGCATTGTCTGGTATCTGTGGATGTAGGAATATTGAATTTCCTAAAGATTTCCAAAATGGTACATCCCACATGTCGAGCTCTAACTACCATACTGCGTTTGAATTCTGTTGATTCCCATCGGGGGGCCGTAATCATGTCGGAAACCTTTCTGCATGAATCAGCTGAATACAAATGAGAACTGGGCCAATGCACTGCCTTTTTATACCTCGTGTATGCAACACTACCATCATCAGTATATGTATATATCACCATCCCATGACTTCTGTCACCTCCATGTATATACCTCTACTGCTCTCTAGGCTCTGTTCCTTTAGCATCAAATAACAGTGACTTTAAAATCTGAACTACTGAAACTTTTGCTCTCACAGGAAGCCTTTGAGATTCATGGTCAACGTTCATGTTTGCTGATTTAACACAAAACCACAGCTGCCCACCTACAATTTGCGTTCGAAGTCAAATAGGCCACACCACCAGACAGTCGGCCCTAGGTGGCAGTGTATTCTCAGCAGCTGAATGATGTACCCTCTACAGTATTGATTGTAAAGATAATTGTGACTACACTGTTTTGAAAGTGTACCACCTAAATATGCCACCTGCTGTTTGCCTGGCATTCTGGCCTCTGTGATGGGCAGCATTCTGTGTTCAAGTGCTGCACCTTGAGAAGTGCATTGTTTCTTTCTGTTAACATCACAGATACGTAATTATTTCAATGTTTCTTAGCTATGGATCAGTCTTGACTACTCTTTACCTTTCATATCCTTCATCTCTTAACTGCAGTCTCATTTCCATACAAGTTCTAGGTAACCTCTCGCACCCTATAATTTATGCCTGCTACCTGCAGAATTTAAAATAATGTATTCCAGTCAGTACTGTGAACCGCTTTATCCAAATGTACAAATGTAGGTTCCCTTTTAAGCTTTATACGATGTTTCAAGTTAAGCAAATTTCATTTTATTACGACTACCCCACTTGAATTCATTTCTATTCTGAAATTAAGGCTCCATTCAACGAGCTACCCTTGTAGTATCGGAGCACCAGTGCAATACACCTCCCTAATTTGCTCCTGGAAAAAAAAATTCCATCAAATGCTACCTGCCATTACCTTACTTTCAATTAGTTCCACACTAGTATTATCTATAAATAAAATAAAAAGATGAGCAATAATACTGATGTATTCATTAAATACTGGCTTTAGCAGAACAAGGCATGTATTACAGCAGTAACATCACTTTTGTGACAAGTTAAATTCTGTTCAAGCAACTAGCCTCCAGTAACTTGATCATATACTTGGGGTTCCCACGCTGATAAGGAAACGTCATGCTAGTCTTGAATAGTGTTAGGATGTGCAATACCTAGGAGGAAATACTGTTACAAACGTAATGTTGACTGATGTGTTCAAGTAGTTGTATTCTTCATTCGTGTGATCATATTGTCTATAGTTGCTTCATAATTATTGAAGGTATTTTAAATATGTCTGTATAATTTTAAGTAAGTGTGTATCTGTGTTTATTAATACAAAAACATCAGTGATCTGCAATGATATATATTTACAATCTGGTTTGCTTTTTAGATCTAAAAACAGTTTGATACAAAAGATGCACATTTTACTTAAGGTATTTTATGTTCAATTCTCACCCCATCAGGAAACGGCATTGCTTGTGCAGTCTTTAGGTATTCCCTCACTTGGCTTTTTATTTATTTATTTATTTATTTGCCTAATCCCAGATTGTTTTGCAGCACTATACATTCCTTTATGTGGAACATTAAACAATGCAGCACCCCTACTGTTTATTTGCATATTCTGGCTACAAGTGTGTATATGTGTTCTGTGAGAAGTGTTGCCATCTTAACTGCCAGTTTTGGTTATCCCTTGATCTCAAAATGTTCTCTTCCTCTGTGGTTCATCATGTGTGTATTTTACGATGTACTTACATTGCTATGTATTTATTTAATGTGTAAGTGAAATGAAGGGGGTAGTGATGAGTTGAAGGAGTGGAGGTAAGGACCTGGGCAAAGATAAGTGAACAATAAGGGATGGTACAATAGGAGAGAAAGAAAGGGCTGGCAGAGTAAGTTTTTAACCACCTCTATCTCAATGATTTTGTACAGTGTCTGGTTTCCACTACTTAAATGATCATTAAGTATCTGTTTATTTATTGTGTTCTGGTACCTTGTGTACGTGGTGGTTTTCATGAAAGTTTGTGTGTGTGTGTGTGTGTGTGTGTGTGTGTGTATGTGTGTTTTTACAGATTTTTATGGTGCTCATTTCTTCTACAGTGCTCAGGCTACGGTATTCCCATTTAAGGTAGGCTGCAAATGTTGAGTGGTTTGTATTTTATTTCCATGCCTTATGTGCCCTTCATATCTTGTTCACATGTCCTGCTGTTCATCCCAATGTAGGTTTTATAACAATTCCTGCAATTGAGCTGACAGATACAAGATAGTTGGCATTTGTGGTTTTAGTTGTGAGACATGTTTTTGTACTGAATCATCCATTTTGTAGATAATGTTTATGCTTTTTTTTTTTTTAATATGCCCGATCAGTCCAAAAACTTGCGAGACTGAATTAATAAAAGAATAGAAAAAAATTAAGATGGTTCCATTTTGGAAACATCCCCCACGCTGGGGCTAAGCCATGTCTCCGCAACATCCTTTCTTTCAGGAATACGAGTTCTGCAAGGTTCGCAGGAGAGCTTCTGTAAAGTTTGGAAGGTAGGAGACAAGGTACTGGCAGAAGTAAAGCTGTGAGGACGGGGCACGAGTGATGCTTGGGTAGCTCAGGTGGTAGAGCATTTGCCCGCGAAAGGTAAAGGTCCCAAGTTCGAGTCTTGGTCCGGCACACAGTTTTAATCTGCCAGGAAGTTTCATTAACATGGTTGTTTTAATGCTCCAGATGTTCTACATAGTGTCTCCCCACTTGAGAAGAACACACAGAACATTCATACAATCTTGTGAAACTGTCAAAAAAGTCCTTATTTAGCATGCTGTGCAAATCACACACACACTGGCTTGAATTTGTTTGTCAGCAAAGTGTAGACTCTTCATATGAGTTTCTGTGCTCTCATTCTGGGGTAGGCCCACGTTAATAACACAAATTCTCATCACCAATGATGGTTTTTTCCACAAGAGAACTGTCTGCATTTTTCATTTGAATCGAGTCATAGCATATGTCCACTGTCATCATCTGTTTGGGAGGCACACACATTTTTCTTCTTCACAACATTCTGGAGAACATCTTGAAAACATGAGTTAGAGATGTTCAGCTTGCTACTCCATTACGATTCGTATCAACGACGACACACTAATGCCGCACATCCACTACTTCACACTGCCTTTCTGGTCAAATGCATATACAGTGCTCACAGTTGTTAGTTCAAGCTGTACCACAGTTACAGCAGTGATATCACTTACATGCCAGAAATTAAATCAGTCTCTGAACTTTTCAAACGTGTGTTACGTTACCTATTTTGAATAAGAGTTTATTGTTTTAGGTCGCTGTAAGCCATTTTCTTGTGATTTTACAGCTTGTATGTGTTGGTGTGGTCTGGTCTGTCTCAACTTTTGTGTCTATTTTTATATGAAGTTTATTTAATAGTGTTTCTTTGTATCAAACAATGGAAACTCCACGTTGGAATAACAACAATATATGGAAAAACAAAATGTTGAGCTGCAGGCAGACACCTGCACAACACCTTTCAGCCAAAGCCTTCTTGGAGGAATCTTGCTGTCTGTTTAGCATTTATATGACTGCAGCTTGTCTGTAATTCTCTTGGTTGTTTGAGATTGCATTTGTTATTACATCTGTTGTGCATTTTCTGTATATGCCTAAGGTGTGGTTGTGATTTTCTTTTCTTATGGTTGTATGTAGAAAGTTCAGTGTTTTCTTGTTCATTTTCTATTGTAAAATTTGTATTCTTTGCTTAATTATTGTGTTTTTATCTGATTTCATCTACCATGCATGTAATGTCATACACATAGCTGTGCCAGTAGATGTTGTAGACCTTTTTTATTAAAACTTCAAACATTATTTTTTCCTGTATGATACATGGAGATGTTGGCTATAGTTTCTGAAAAGGTAATCTACAGTTCACAAAACTTCGTGAAAGCATGATGTCATTCTGACAGCACATGGTGTATCAAAGACAAAAGGGGATGTCTGTCTACTGTCATAATCATTAAGTTCACAACATGTCAACACTGAACGTGGCGCTCAAAACAATAACATTCACTTCAATTAGAGAGAGCTGTAAGTTAAGCTGTTTTGTTATTGCAGGGTATGCTAACCTCGAAGTTACATTTTTTATGAACTTGTGAAATTTTGAGATATACCGTCATTTGACTGTCACACATATGCTCGCAGGGGGTGACATAGAAACAGGCATCCCTGACATTCAAATGCAACTGAAAGAGTAGAAAACATAAGTTGTCAGGGCCAGACTGAATCCCACATCAGTTTTATAGTGGCACTGCCCCTTACTTAGCTTTCATTTATTGCAAATCTCTCAGCCAGCACAAAGTCCCTAGCAGGTGACTCCCATATAGAAGAGAGGTAAAAATGGATCCACATAATTACAGACGAATATTCTCACTGTTGGTTTGCTGCAGAATTCTTTAACGCATTCTGAATTCGAATATAATAAATGTCCTTGAGACAGAAAAGCTTCTGTCTACAAATCAGCATGGATTTAGAATGCACTGTTAAGGAAAAACACAGCTTGCTCTTTACTCACATGGTAACATACAAACCATGGATGGAGGGCATCAGGTAGATTCCATATTCCTAGATTTCTGGGAAGCATTTGACATGGTGCCTCACTGAAGACTGTTGAAGGTCCAAGATATGGATTATGTTTTCAGATATGTGAATGGCTCTGAGACTTTCTAAGTAAACTACTTTCAATTTTATTCTTGTTGAAATCACCCCATGGCCCAATAACTTTTCTCTCTTTTACTGCCACACGTATCCTTGCGTTCCTTGGTAGAACACAAGTGGCAACACTGAAGGTTGCATTTTCATGTGTTTCGTTTTCTGTACTTTTTCTGCCATTCGGCTCTTGTATGGAGTTTTCGCTCCAGTCATTTCTGTAACACTAGGTGTGTACTGCTGTGTTGAAAAAGTTGTTAGCTACATGACCTGAGCTCAACCAACAGTTGTTCACCCACCTCCAATGCCCCATCTTGGCACACATTGAGTATCAGCTTGTAAGTTGTGACAAACACCAGATTCCTCTTCTCAGTTAATTCATGGCCAACACAGTTTACAAGTCATTGTCCACTTTGTCATGTGCTTTGTGGTTAGCAATGTGAGTACTGAAAATCTATCAGGGTTAGATGACTGTTACTTTTCATTTTTCTGTTGCAGATGCCATGCAGCTGGTGTCGGACCAAGTGCCTTACAATTTGGAGTCCTTATGATTTCAGTTTTTTGATCCATTTGCCCTGGGGTAAGTTTATGCAGACTATTTCGTGGGCATACATATCCTCAAACCCTGAACTATCCTTAACCATTCACTATCTTTGATATCGACATGACAGGTGCTCCCATGGAAGATCACCTGTGAAACCTCAGTTCTTTGTTTATTGTTCTACAGGCAATGGGCCTCAAATGTAATCTCCTGAAATCTCACATTTCCCCACCTTCTATTGTTTATCTGGGATACAAAATATCCCAACTGGGTGTGCGACCCATGGAATAACATGCTGTTGCCATTACAGCTTTGCCCCCCCCCCCCCCTGCCCACGTCTCATCCATACGAGAACTTCAGGCATTCCTTGGCAAAGTGGCATGCTATCATAAGATTACTCACTGAGATGCTATCATCATTCACTCCTTGCATCTGTTGCTCAGAAAAGGACTCCTTTTGTTTGGTCTACAGTCCGTGAGAGCGTTTCTGCGCAGCTTAAGGGCAGTCTTCACTCTGCATTGTCTCTTGCAACATTTCAACCTGCCAAGCACCAGTTCTGGGCACATGTGTCCCACAATCACGGGCTGGGGGCGATCCTAGCCTGTAGCCATTCATATGACTCCGAACACCCTATCAGCTTTGCATTAAAAACACTCAACTCACCTCAGCAACATTATTCTCTGGTTGTGAAAGAAGCTCTTCCTATTGTCTATGCCTTAAAAGAGCTTCAAGTGTTCTTGTGTGGTGCAAACTTTCATTTACTTACTGACCATAAGCCCTTGGTTTTCCTGTAGAGCCCATCGGTGTCCTTATTGGAAAATGCTGTTCATCATCCTCAATATTGGGTTCTCTTTGTGTTCTGATACATTTACCGGACCCATTTTCATCCTACAGCGCAACACGCAAACACAGAGGGAGCCAGGGTAGAGCATCTTGGTTGGTTGGTTGGTTAGTTTGTTTAAAAGGGGGGGAGGGGAAGGACCAAACAATGAGGTCATCGGTCCCTTGTTCGTAATAAAACAATGCCACAAAGTGTGAGAATAAAACAGACGAGACATATAACACAAAACGCAAAGAAAGGAAAAAAACGCAAAGAAAGGAAAAAACGCAAAGAAAGGAAAAAAACGCAAAGAAAGGAAAAAAAACGCAAAGAAAGGAAAAAAAACGCAAAGAAAGGAAAAAAAACGCAAAGAAAGGAAAAAAAACGCAAAGAAAGGAAAACAAACGCAAAGAAAGGGAAACAAACGCAAAGAAAGGGAAAAAAACGCAAAGAAAGGGAAAAAAACGCAAAGAAAGGGAAAAAAACGCAAAGAAAGGGAAAAAAACGCAAAGAAAGGGAAAAAAACGCAAAGAAAGGGAAAAAAACGCAAAGAAAGGGAAAAAAACGCAAAGAAAGGGAAAAAAACGCAAAGAAAGGAAAAAAACTGAAAGAAAGGAAAAAAACTGAAAGAAAGGAAAAAAACTGAAAGAAAGGAAAAAAACTGAAAGAAAGGAAAAAAACTGAAAGAAAGGAAAAAAACTGAAAGAAAGGAAAAAAACTGAAAGAAAGGAAAAAACTGAAAGAAAGGAAAAAACTGAAAGAAAGGAAAAAACTGAAAGAAAGGAAAAAACTGAAAGAAAGGAAAAAGCGGAAAGAAAGGAAAAAGCGGAAAGAAAGGAAAAAGCGGAAAGAAAGGAAAAAGCGGAAAGAAAGGAAAAAGCGGAAAGAAAGGAAAAAGCGGAAAGAAAGGAAAAAGCGGAAAGAAAGGAAAAAGCGGAAAGAAAGGAAAAAGCGGAAAGAAAGGAAAAAGCGGAAAGAAAGGAAAAAGCGGAAAGAAAGGAAAAAGCGGAAAGAAAGGAAAAAGCGGAAAGAAAGGAAAAAGCGGAAAGAAAGGAAAAAGCGGAAAGAAAGGAAAAAGCGGAAAGAAAGGAAAAAACGGAAAGAAAGGAAAAAGCGGAAAGAAAGGAAAAAACGGAAAGAAAGGAAAAAACGGAAAGAAAGGAAAAAACGGAAAGAAAGGAAAAAACCACAAGAACGAAGGAAGGGCAACGAACACTAAAAGGAACAAAAGAGGACAAGAAAACAACAGAGACTAGAAACAGATGAGAGTAAAACAAGAAAGCATATTACAGTGGCTGGCCGACCACATGAGAATGAAAAGGAAATGCCAGCCACTCTAACACATTTAAAAAAAAAAAAAAAAAAAAGTGTTCAAATGGCTCTAAGCACTATGGGACTTAACATCTGAGGTCATCAGTCCCCTGGACTTAGAACTACTTAAACCTAACTAACCTAAAGACATCACACACATCCATGCTTGAGGCAGGATTCGAACCTGCAACCTTAGCAGCAGTGCGGTTCCGGACTGAAGCACCTAGAACCGCTCGGCCACAGTGGTCGGCCTAACGCATTGAAACCTCCACCCTGGAAGCACTAGGGTGGAGGAAACAGAGGAACAAAGGACATGAGCTAAAACTTAGATCAAATGATAAAACCCACCTTCACAAATAAAACATAAAACTAAATCAGCCAATGAGGCGTTGTCAGATATGAGTGGCAACGAGTCTGGTAACCCAAGATTTCATTGCTGGGCAGTCAAAGTGGGACAGTGTACAAGAATATGGGCCAATATCAACCGGGTGCGGCACCGACCCTAAGGTGGGTCTTCATGGTGCAAGAGGTAATCGTGGGTCGCCCAAGCGTGGCCAATGCGGAGCCGGCAGAGGACGACTGATTCCCTTCGAGAGGCCCGCATGGAAGACTTTCAGATATTCGTAGTCTCCTTAATGACAAGCAGTTTGTTGTGCGTACTGTAATGCCATTCCATCTCCCAAAGCCGAAAAACCCTGTGTCATACATCAGAATGCAGGTCAGGTTTCCGCATAACCTGTTTGGCCAGCCTGTCGGCAAGTTCGTTGCCTGGGATGCCGACATGTCCTGGGGTCCACACAAACACCACTGAATGACAGGACTAGGCCAGGGCATGGATGGACTCCATTGAAGGATGGCGAGGGTAGCACTGATCGAAAGCTTGTAGGCTGCTCAAGGAGTCAGTACACAGAAGAAACGATTCCTTGGGGCCTGAACAGATATACTGAAATGCACAAGATGTGGCCAGCAGCTCTGCAGTGAATGCACTGCAGGCATCGGGCAAGGAATGCTGTTCAATATGGCCTCTGTGGATAAAGGCAAAGCCAACATTACTATCAGCTATCGAGCCGTCGCTGTAAACAACTTCAGAGCCCCAGAACACTTCAAAAATCAAGAGGAAGTGACAGCGGAGAGCGATAGGAGTAACAGAGTCCTTAGAATCATGTGAAAGGTCCAGACCAATCTGTGGCCTAGGTGTACACCGTGGATGTGTATGCAGACAGACCTGGATGGGAGGTGGTAAAGGGAAGGACTCCTGTTCAGACAGAAAGGATCGCACACGAACTGCAATCATTAGCCCTGACCTGGACCACCAATGCAGGAAATGGACAGCCGTGGGTGGAAAAAGGAGACAGTAATTTGGATGCTCAGGAGAACTACGAATATGTGCAATGTAACTGGTGAGCAGTTGTGCACATCGGATTTGCAATAGAAGGACTCCGGCCTCCACCAGGACACTGGTCACCGGACTCGTCCTAAAAGTTCCCATCACTAGGCGAACACCACAGTGATGCACTGGGTCGAGTACACGCAACGCTGAGGGCGCCGCCGAACCATACACCAGACTCCCATAGTCAAGGCAGGATTGAACAAGGGCTCTGTAGAGCTGCAGCAGTGTGGAGCGATCTGAACCCCAGTTGGTGTTGCTCATGCAGCGGAGCTGCTGCCAACGCTTCCCTTTAAGCTGTCGAAGATGAGGAAGCCAAGTCAAAAGAGCATTGAAAACCAGACCTAAGAACTGATATGTCTTCACTACAGTGAGTGGATCATCATTAAGGTAAAGAGCTGGTTCCAGATGAACAGTACGATGCCGACAGATATGCATGACACATCTTCATAGCGGAAAACTGGAGGCCATGCGCTAGAGCCCATGACTGCGCCTTGTGGATGGCTCCCTGTAGGCAACGCTCAGCAACACCAGTACTGGAGCAGCAGTACAAAATGCAGAAGTCGTCTGAATACAGAGAAGGTGAGACGGAGGGCCCGACAGCTGCTGCTAGACCGTTAATGCCCACTAAAAATAGAGACACACTAATTACTGAGTCCTGTGGGACTCCATTCTCCTGGATGTAGATGGAACTATGGGAGGCACCAACTTCAACACAGAAAGTACGGAGCGACAGGAAGTTTTAGAGAAAAATCAGGAGCTGGCCCCCGAGACCCCACTAATAGAATGTGGCAAGGATATGATGTCGCCAGGTCGTGTCGTATACTTTACATAAGTAAAAAAAGATGGAAACCAAGTGTTGGCATTTGGAAAACGCTGTTCGCATTGCAGACTCTAGCGACACAAGATTATCAGTTGTAGAGTGACCTTGACGGAAGCGACCCTGACATGGAGCCAGTACGCCACATGACTCCAGGACCCAACTCAACCGCCGACACACCATACATTCCAGCAGCTTACAAAGAACGTTGGTGAGGCTGATAGGCTGATCCACATCAAGCGGGGTTTTACCGGGTTTGAGCACCGGAATGATGGTCCTCTGCTGCCATTGCGATGGAAAGAAGCCATCGCACCAGATGTGGTTGAAGATGACGAGGATATGTCGCTCCTAGTCTGAAGAGAGATGTTTAATCATCTGGCTTGGATCCCATCAGGCCCAGGAGCTGTGTCGGGGCAATGTGCAAAGGCACTGAGGAGCTCCCACTCTGTAAATGGGGCGTTATAGGATTCACTGTGGCTTGTATTGAATGAGAGGACTTTCCCTTCCATCCACTGTTTGAGAGTGCGAAAGGCTGGTGGGTAATTCTCCAACGCAGAGGCTCGAACAAAGTGCTCATCAAAATGCTCAGCAATTGCGTTTGCGTTGGTAGAAACACACCTTTTATGGAGACATCTCTCTCCCAACACTCCTGATTATGTTGTTTGATAAGTTGACAAAGGTGGGCAGGGAAGGGTGTTACTTATGCTGCTGTAAATCTGCCCACACTCCTTCATTGCTTCAGCGACTTCCGGCGACCACCAAGGGATTGCCTTACACCTCAGGCATACTAAAGATCGAGGGATCAAGTTTTCTGCTGCAGAAACAATTGTGCTAGTCACCTGCTCAACTATCACATCAATGTTACCGTGTGGCCGAGATTCAAAGGTGTCAGCGGAAGTGAAAGATTCCTAGTCCACCTTGTTTAAAGCCCATCTGGGCAGGCGTCTGTGTGCATGATGCCGGGGCAGTGACAGGAAGACGGGGAAGTGGTCACTACCACACAGGTCGTTATGTGCTCTCCAGTGGACAGATGGAAGATGTCCTGGGCTGCAAACTGACATATCAATATCTGAGTAACTACCATGAGCCACACTGAAATGTGTGGTGGCCCCAGTATTTAAGAGGCAGAGGTCAAACTGAGACAGTAAAGTTTCGACATCTCTGCCTCGGCCAGTAAGCACAGTGCCACCTCACAAGGGGTTACAGGCGTTAAAATCTCGCGAAGTATGAAACGTTTAGGGAGTTGATCAATCAGTGCAGCTAATACATTTAGTGGTACTGCACCATCTGCAGGAAGATATATATTGCAGACAGTTATTTCCTGTGTCATCCGTATTCTGACAGCCACAGCTTCAAGAGCAATTTGTAGGGGCACATTGCATTTATGTCCTAAACTCAGTCTGTAGTGACAAACTCCACCTGACACTCAATTATAGTCGCCACGGTTCCTGTAATATCCCTTATAGCTGCGGAGGGCAAAGGGTCCGCATTGCCGGGAACCAGGTTTCCTGGAGAGCAATGCAGGTAGCAGGTGTAAAGCTTAACAGTTGCCGTAGCTCAGCCCGGCGGTGGAATTGCGGCAGTTTTTTCCACAGGAGGATAACGTCATTGTGAGACTGTTAAGGCATGAAACATTCAATGAGGCAGTTTACACCTCGAACGTCACCTGCTGCCGCAGACTTATTGCTTGAGCGGTCTATATCCATTGTCTCTGAGGGTCTGGCGAGATGTAGGTCCTCAGTGGACACCAGAATCCCCACCCCATCCTCAGGCGCAGAGCTGATGGGTAGCGGTGGTGTGGGTGCCAATGCAATTTCCTTGGTCTTAGGGGGTATTCTTTTTGGACTTCCCTCAATGCTCCTTGGGTTTCCCTGGCTGGGAGTACTTTACTGGCTCAGTCTCCAGGACTGAGAACGAGTTTCAAGCCCAGCTGCTTTTGAGCTCTTCAGCCACTGGCAGGTGTCATCTTTCCCACTAGCAGAAATCTGGGACGGGAGTGAGCCATGGATTCCCTAGTGAGACAAGCTGAAGACGACTTACGCTTCTACAGCTTAGAAGTGGGGACGGATGTCCCCGATGGTTGGGGGCGTTGCTCCCAAAGTAGGTGGTGCGGGAGCAACAGAGGGGGAAATGCTCCCTACCAAGTCTAGGGGACTGATGACCTCAGATGTTTAGTTCCATAGTGCTTAGAGCCATTTGAACCATTTTTTTTAATGTGTTGCAGAGTGACTGGCTTTTCCTTTGCGTTCTTGTGGCCTGCCAGCCACTGTAATATGCTTTCTTGTTTTTCTCTCATCTGTTTCTAGCGTCTCTCTTGTTTTCTTGTCCTCTTTTGTTCCTTTTAGTGTTCATTGCCTTTCCTTCGTTCTTGTGGTTTTTCCTTTCTTCCAGTTTTGTGTTATATGTCTTGTCTGTTTTATTCTCACACTTGTGGCATTGCTTTATTAGGAACAAGGGACCGATTATCCCTCGGACCCCGGTGGACACACCGGACGAAACGTACACCTTGCCGCTCTAAATTGGCACGCAGCTCATCGTCAGAATGCAAAAGAAGGTCCCTGTGAAATATAATACCCTGGATCATATTTAAGCTCTTATGGGGCATAATGGTTACAGAAACATCCCCCAGCTTGTCACAAATGAGTAACATCCGTGACTGGGCAGAGGATGCTGTTTTGATCAAGACTGACCCAGATCTCATTTTGGACAAGCCCTCCACCTCCCCAAACGGAGGCTTCATCATCATGAAAGATTCCCCATCAGATCTCTAACATACAAGGTCCGGGGCAAATAAGATCCGCTGCAATCCTTAGCCTGACGTTCCTCCCATGGTGTGGCCAGGAAGGGGAACAATTTGGAGTCTTGCTTCTGTGCGTTGAATTGAGCTCCTGAATGCTTAGAGACTGCTGGTGTTTCACCACCAGCAAGAGATGATGGACTACACTTTATCACATGTCATCCGCCCTTGATGCCACCCATTCCAACCAGGGGCCTCCCCATGGGTGCCACACAGCCGTAGCAAAGGACACCTGGCAGGATTGCCATTGCCAGGAGTCCCGATGGGCATCTACCCCTTGGCATACGTGGGGAGTTAACGGCACAGGCATCAGCAGAGCGGTCCCTGTGTGGTCAGGGGGCTACAGCCAACAGGGTACATGGCAGCCCTACCACAACAGACTGGCTACCATGCTGGATATGAGATGCTAAGAAGTTCATGGTCATTATCAACATAGAAGGTGACACTGCATAGTGCATGGTGGAAAACACACCCACAAAAATGTCCTCGTCCAAGAGAGAGACAACGAGCAGGATTGAAATGCGACGACAAGAAAGCAGGCTAAAGATCTCAATGCACGATGTACATGATGCACCATGTAAGGCACCCTTCCCCACCCTGGCTTGTCTTCAGGAAAATTTTGAAGAATGGAGGTCAAACCGTACAGAGGACCATCACATAAAGGCCTATTCTTACCCCTGGACCTGCAGGAGGTGGTCCCCATGGAGTCTGACTCTCGTTCGACCAGAAGAAACTGCTTTGTATTCAACTGGATATTGAGGTGGGGTACATAGTGGACGATTTCTCCATCGTGAGTTCCCGTATTACCTCTTTTGTGGCGGCAGATCCAGTGATCCAGCACATCGTGCACTTGATACAACTTGGGTGGCCCAATCGTTTGCAGGGCCGAACATCAGCCCCACTTCAGAATATGTGTGTGTTGCTCCTCCCTGTTGTATGGCATTATTCTCCTGATAGCAAAAGGATTTACTCCCCTTGTTGTGGTTCCAGTGGCTCCAAGGCAGGATGTCCTGAGCTTATTACATCAGAGTCTATGCGGACCTCTCACATGAAACTGTTGGAATGGCACCATGTGGTTTTGTCAGACATCAATAGGGATGTGGAGCACCTTGCTGTCATCAGAAGGCAGTGCTGCACACAGCTTTTTGCAGTGGCTGGCCCCGACACACCCTTGGTGGAGAGTCCACATTGATTTTGCTGTTTTCTTTTTTAGGGACTTTCTGGTTATTAGCAATTGATGCTTTTTGTCATTTACCTTATGTTGTTTGTTGTTTACCTGTGACAGCAAGACATGACTAGCAAGGACTTCTTGTAGGTAACCTCCATGGAAGTTTGCCTTGCACCCTGGTTTTGAAGAATGATCATCAGTTTGTGGTGCTATCTTTCAAGGATTTTAGTACCCAAAATGGTATTCACCGAATCACAATGCCTCCCTTCCACCAGCAGTATGATGGTGAGGTGGAATGCCTTGTCCAAAAGTTTAAGATGTAGATGCTCAAGTATGCAGAAGATTTCCTGGCTGAGGAATTTATGCTCTTACAGAATGACATCAATCGGGGACAAAAATTCCACCAAACTCCTGCATGACCGTCAGCTGTGGATGCTGCTCAATCTCTTGTTGTCAGGAAGAGACTCCCAGCAGCAATGGTTCTGGTGACGTTCACACCTGGCTCATCAGTCTGAGCCAGGGCATTTGGACAGCACCCTCATTAAATTCCCGCCATCATCAACACCCAGTGCAGTCCTCATACCTTTAGGGTTCATAACAATAACTCGTGGTATGCCACCATTACCAGTTGCAGCTCACGATGGGTAAAGGGGCTCCTCTTTGGGCAGTGGGCATGACACCTTGTTCTTCATTGGCCCTAGTTATTTTGGGGTCAAGCAGGTATGATCATGCATGCCTACCCCAGCAGTCGGGGTTTCATCAGCACCAACTGTGGGTTTGCTTCCTGCAGCTGGTACTGCTGTCTCCCACTGTGCTGAGAAGACACCGCCGTCCGTGGTGACAGAAGCCAGGTCTCCATCACGATTCTACTGCGGCCAACGTATATTTCTCTTAGGGACCACGGAAATAAGGTGTGAGAAATTAGGACTGATTTGGAGCCTTATTAACAATTGCTTTCCCCCTGCCGTATTTGCGAGTGGATCAGGAAAGGAAATGAGTAGTTGTGGTATGTTTGCTACCCTGTGTCACACACCAAACGGTGGCTTGTAGAGTATGGATGAAGATGCAGATTCACATCGACAACGCTGCGGATAAGGGAGAGACTAAATTATTTACTAGAATTAAGTCCAAAACTTACTGAAAATGTTGAGCCACATGTGTGTGTTCCATGCTTAATTTGTTAATTACTGACAATGACAACAAATTCCCGTGTGTGTGTGGGTGAGAGAGAGAAGAGAGAGAGAGAGAGAGAGAGAGACCCTCATATGTGCACATCACTGGATATTATAGTACACACTTCTCTTAAATTGAATTAAACAGGAAGTTGAAGAATCTTTCAGAAATGCAAAAGTGAAAAAAAAATTTTTTTGGATACAACAATATGCGAACCAGCTACTTAGTTACTTCACACATTGTAAATTCATGCTTGAAACACCTTGATGATGATAGGAAATTCTGGCCTTTGTACAGTAACACAGGTCTCTCAAAGGCTTTAACAAGCGAGATGTCATTACATGACATTATAATTAAAACACACAGAATCAATAATGATCTGTTTTTATAAACTGTCAATGTGCCATTGCCTTGCAACAGCATACTTTCATAATACAGAAGTAACAATACAAAGACTACCAACTACCGAATCTAATATGGCATCTCTGAAACAACCAGCAGAGCGTAGGGGAGAGGGGCGCGCGCGTAGGGGAGAGGTGCGTGTGGGGGAGAGGGGGTAGGGTAAGTAGATCTGAATTTCCTGTCTCTATGTCAATAATCCTCCCCATGAACCATGGACCTTGCCGTTGGTGGGGAGGCTTGCATGCCTCAGCGATACAGATAGCCGTTCTGTAGGTGCAACCACAACGGAGGCGTATCTGTTGAGAGGCCAGACAAATGTGTGGTTCCTGAAGAGGGGCAGCAGCCTTTTCAGTAGTTGCAGGAGCAACAGTCTGGATGATTTGACTGATCTGGCCTTGTAACACTAACCAAAACGGCCTTGCTGTTCTGGTACTGCGAATAGCTGAAAGCAAGGGGAAACTACTGCCGTAATTTTTACCAACGGCATGCAGCTTTACTGTATGGTTTAATGATGGGTAAAATATTCTGGAGGTAAAATAGTCCCCCATCAGGATCTACGGGCGGGGACTACTCAGGAGGACGTCGTAATCAGGAGAAAGAAAACTGGCGTTCTACGGATCGGAGCGTGGAATATCAGATCCCCTACTCGGGCAGGTCAGTTAGAAAATTTTAAAAGGGAAATGGGTTGGTTAACGTTAGATATAGTGGGAATTAGTGAAGTTTGGTGGCAGGAAGGACGAGACTTCTGGTCAGGTGAATACAGGGTTATAAATACAAAATCAAATAGGTGTAATGCAGGAGTAGGTTTAATAATTAATTAAAAAAAAATAGGAGTGCAGGTAAGCTACTACAATCAGCACAGTGAACGCATTATTGTGGCCAAGATAGACACGAAGCCCACACCCATTGCAGTAGTACAAGTTTATATGCCAACTAGCTCTGCAGATGATGAAGAAATTGATGAAATGTATGATGAGATAAAAGAAATTATTCAGGTAGTGAAGGTAGATGAAAATTTAATAGTCATCGGTGACTGGAATTCGACAGTAGGAAAAGGAAGAGAAGGAAACTTAGTACGTGAATATGGAATGGGGCTAAGAAATGAAAGAGGAAACGCCTAGTAGAGTTTTACACAGAGTGTAACTTAATCATAGCTAACACATGGTTCAAGAATCATAAAAGAAGGTTGTATACATGGAAGCGGCCTGGAGATACTAGAAGGTTTCGGATATAATGGTAAGACATTTAGGAACCAGGTTTTAAATTTTAAGACATTTCCAGGGCAGATGTGGACTCTGACTACGATCTTTTGGCAATGAACTGTAGATTAAAAATGAAGATACTACCAAAGGGTGGGAATTTAAGGAGATGGTACCTGGATAAACTGACTAAACCAGAGGTTATAAAGAGTTTCTGGGAGAGTATAAGGGAGCGACTGACAGGAATGGGGAGAAAGAAATACAGTAGAAACAGAATGGGTAGCTTTGAGGGACGAAATAGTGAAGGCAGCAGAGGATCAAGTAGGTAAAAAGACAAGGGCTAATAGAAATCCTTGGGTAAAAGAAGAAATATTTAATTTAACTGATGAAAGTATAAAATATAAAAATGCAGTAAATGAAGCAGGCAAAAAGGAATACAAACGTCTCAAAAATGAGATCGACAGGAAGTGCAAAATGGCTAAGCAAGGATGGCTAGAGGACAAATGTAAGGATGTGGAGGCATATCTCACTAGGGGTAAGATAGATACCTAGAAAATTAAAGATACCTTTGGAGAAAAGAGAACAACTTGCATGAATATCAAGAGCTCAGATGGAAACCCAGTTCTAAGCAAAGAAGGGAAAGCAGAAAGGCGGAAGGAGTATATTAAGGGTCTATACAAGGGCGATGTACTTGAGGCCAATATTATGGAAATGGAAGAGGATGTAGATGAAGATGAAATGGGAGATATGATACTGCGTGAAGAATTTGACAGAGCACTGAAAGACCTAAGTCGAAACAAGGCCCCGGGAGTAGACAACATTCCATTAGAACTACTGACAGCCTTGGGAGAGCCAGTCCTGACAAAACTCTACCATCTGGTGAGCAAGATGTATGAGACAGGCGAAATACTCTCAGACTTCACGAAAAATATAATAATTCCAATCCCAAAGAAAGCAGGTGTTGACAGATGTGAAAATTACCGAACTATTAGTTTAGTAAGTCACAGATGCAAAATACTAATGCGAATTCTTTACAGACGAATGGAAAAACTGGTAGACCGTGGGGAAGATCAATTTGGATTCCGTAGGAATGTTGGAACACGTGAGGCAATACTAACCCTACGACTTATCTTAGAAAATAGATTAAGGAAAGGTAAACCTATGTTTCTAGCATTTGTAGACTTAGAGAAAGCTTTTGATAAATTCTGAAGGTGGCAGGGGTAAAACACAGGGAGAGAAAGGCTATTTACAATTTGTACAGAAACCAGATGGCAGTTACAAGAGTTATGGGGCATGAAAGGGAAGCAGTGGTTGGGAAGGGAGTGAGACAGGGTTGTAGTCTATCTCCGATGTTATTCAATCTGTATATTGAGCAAGCAGTAAAGGAAACAGAAGAAAAATTCGGGGTAGGTATTAAAATCCACAGAGAAGAAATAATTTCGAGGTTCGCCGATGACATTGTAATTCTGTCAGAGACAGCAAAGGACTTGGAAGAGTAGCTGAACAAAATGGACAGTGTCTTGAAAGGAGGATATAAGGTGAATATCAACAAAAGCAAAACGAGGATAATGGAATGTAGTCGAATTAAGTCAGGTGATGCTGAGGGAATTAGATTAGGAAATGACACACTTAAAGTAGTAAAGGAGTTTTGCTTTTTGGGGAGCAAAATAACTGATGACGGTCGAAGTAGAGAGGATATAAAATGTAGACGCAATGACAAGGAAAGCGTTTATGAAGAAAAGCAATTTGTTAACATCATGAAGTATAGATTTAAGTGTCAGGAAGTCGTTTCTGAAAGTATTTGCATGGAGTGTAGTCATGTATGGAAGTGAAACATGGACGATAAATAGTTTAGACAAGAAGAGAATAGAAGCTTTCGAAATGTGGTGCTACAAAAGAATGCTGAAGATTAAATTGGGCAGATGACGTAACTAATGAGGAGGTATTGAATAGGATTGGGGAAAAGTGGAGTTCGTGGCACAACTTGACTAGAAGAAGGGATCAGTTGGTAGGACATGTTCCGAGGCATCAAGGGATCACCAACTTGGTACTGGAGGTCAGCATGGAGGGTAAAAATCTAAGAGGGAGACCAAGAGATGAATACACTAAGCAAATTCATTAGGATGTAGGTTGCAGTAGGTACTGGGAGATGATGAAGCTTGCACAGGATATTGTAGCATGGAGAGCTGCATCAAACCAGTCTCTGGACTGAAGACCACAACAACAACAACAACAACAACAACAACAACAACATGTCAATAATCAATAGGACTGTCTGCACCAGTGAAACAGAGTACCTGTGGCATGATGCATTCAAGTGAGATTAATAATGAGTTCTTTTCAGAGTCTGCCACACCTCAATGAAAAATCTTTGACAGTGGAAAATGAACAGTAGTATTACATATTATTGTAGACACAATTTGACTTCTCTGTGATTTCAGATACTCTCTTGGATCGAAGTCTGGATACTACCTCTGCCTGAAGGCTCTGATATCAGTGTCTCCTTGTTAGCTGGATACCTGCAACAACATGTGTGCAAACCTGTTACTATCTCAACGACTACCGCAGACAAGTCTCGCTGATAATGTGTGTCCTTTTGCTGTTTATGAGCCTCACTCTGCTTTAAAAATTTGTGGTAATTTGCTGCCTATTCTGGCACACTGTGAGCAATTAATAACAGTTGGCTCTACCCAGTTTAGCTCACTCTGTCTGTCTACAAGATCCATTACACAGTAGATAGCGACACACAAGTTGATTGTCTGTTCCTTAATGTCCAGAAAGCATTTGACACAGTTCCACAGTGCAGTCCAGTGAACTAAATCTAAATTACAGACTAATGGGCCATGTCTGTAACTGGGTTAAAGACTTGCTAGTAAATTTAAACAAAACAGGGCAATTCACATTTTACAATGAGAAATGCTCAGGAGTGAAAGTAGCTTTAAGCCTAACCGATGGAGACTTACTGTGCTGTTACTATTTACAACGCACATGTATATGGGCTACTGGTGTATTTCAGAGGATCCAGAAGGCTTCTTGTGGATGATACTGTTGTTCATGGGCAAGTAATAACAGAAAATTATTGCAAAATGGAGCTGACCTTCAACATAAAGATACGTAAAATATTGCATATGAATATGCCGATAGGCACGTTGTTGTTTGAGTCCATGATCGGTGATAAATCAATGGAAACAGTAAGAGCAGTATACTTCTTAATGGGTTCATTTTGCAAGTGGCAGAGCATGAGAAATTCCTTCTCAGCTTCAACTGCAGGCCATTGCCTGGCTGCGGCCATCACAGAAAGGTTTGCTGTTAAAAATTCACGTAATTGTGAAAGTATTACTACATTCCAGGTGTCTCACGAAATAACAATTACAGGAAAAGCAGAGAAATTTAAGACTATACAGAGGTTTCAGCTTATTGATCTTCAAACGCATCATTAGTTAATGGAATGGGAAAGTAAGGAATGATATGACTTCCTAAAGTATCCTCAGTCACATGCTGAAGTGGCTTGCAGAGTGCAGTTGCAGATGTTGAGTGTGGCTGTGCTTGTCCCAATCTTCTTTATATACCTCACATTATTTGAAGCAGACTCCATAGTAAAGGCAAGTACTCTGAAATATGATTTCAGGACTGTCTCACACAGAGTGAGGAGCTTTTATGACACCAATGATTTATCATACCACAGATCTTTGTGTAACATGTTACTGAGAAATTTGCACCACCTTCTATAATACCGAAGTGAAAACTAAGAATTTCATCAGTAATCCATGGGACACAAATGCTTCAGCAAATTGGACCATTTCCATACTTACACTTACCAACATGTAAAAAATGCATTACAGACGTAGATACAAATCTATACACACCTAACAGAATATGTAGGATAGTTCTGATACATTGCAGTTTTGAGATGGACCTTGACGAATACACAACAGCACTGCAGCAAATGGAGAGAGAGAGAGAGAGAGAGAGAGAGAGAGAGAGAGAGAGAGAGAGAGAGAGAGAGTTGATCACCTAACTAGTCCATAAGGAAGTTTCATTAAAGAATAAAACTGTTGCAGAGTAAAATATATATTACAGCATTTTTTCACGTTGCATATTAGTACTGACAATTTTTCCAAGCAGTTCAAAGCTACTTTCAACCCATGATTTACAAAATATGTTGACTGGTTCTTTGTTTTACCAATGAATGTGCCCACTAGTTAGAACACGGAAGATTAAACTCAAATGTCCCATCGGAGAAGACCACCGGTTGGGAAACTGAAGTATTACACAATATTAAGATTTTCAATTTTTCTCTATTTGTAGAGATATACAATTGTACAGGAAAGATTAGCATGCTGGCTCAAAATTTCATTAAAGTACCCAGTTTCCAGTTCACTAATTCTTTCTACCAGAATATGAATTAAAATCATGGCAATTTTTTTTTAAATTTGTGTTTAACTTTTATTGTTATGGAATACAATCTACTCAAACATAGACAGAACTATCTCCAACAAAACGATATGTCTCGTATGCTAGAAGTCAGCGACTACCTGAATGATCCATTTCAAACTTACTGCAGTACAATCAATACAATGGTGATACAACCGTGTGTGCATACTGACAAATTCACTTCACACAGTAGCTGCAAAATGTTACTCACCTTTCTGAACGACTTCACCATAATCTCATTATCTTCAGACAGGTCCTCAAACTTTTTAGACGTCCCTTCTGCCAGTTTGATTTTTATGGCCTGTCAACAGAAATTACTATTAATCTAATAATAAGTAGCAGATGGACGCTTCAATGATTTTATGAACATTGTGGTGAACATCAACATCATCATCATCATCTGGAAACCCAATCAGTTCTTATTTTGAATCATAAAAGAATAAAATTATAGTTCCTTTTGATTAGTAATAACATGCTATTATTCTCTTAATGACCAAACACAAATTAAATAATAGGAAGTCCAGGTTGGAGATCAACACTATCATGGAAAGGATAGATTGCTACTTACCATAAGGAAGACAGGTTGAGTTGCAGACAGGTAAAATGAAAAGATTGTTATGCATTGAGCTCTCAGCCAATGCCTTCTCCAGAGGGGAAAACAAACACACACACACACACACACACACACACACACACACACACACACACACACACACACAATTTCCAGCTGTTGCGGCAAGAATGCAAGAATGCAACTCTCCCACTTAACAAAAGCACAATCCAGAGTGAGGCAAAGGGGAAAGGATAACAGGCAGTCTGAATAAAAAAATTTACAACATTTCTCCAGAAGAAAATACACATTTTCCATGTTAACTGGCAGTATGCTTTCCCTTGTAACTGAGAAACTAACCAACCCCTTGAATGGTAATGGTTTCCTACAGTGGCATAGAGCTTCCTGGCACTTTAGGAAATGAAACAAGGCAAAAGGGGAGGGGGGAGGGAACCTAATCACCTTTCGGAAAGATTTTTGATCGCAGCAACATGTAGGCTCCATATTTTCGTGCGTATTATGAAACTATAAATACGAATTTCAAATAACTTCCGGGAATTCAGCCAGGTAACACTTTCAGCGACCGCCGATATTTCGGCGGGAGAACACCCCGCCATTTTCAAGGCAAACTGCAACGGACAGGCGGCGTGCATGCAAATTTAATACCTCGGTTCTGCGACAGAAGCAGGAAAGATAACACACACACTGAACACTAGTGCCACCAAAGATGACCAAAGTCAGAGCTATCGATTGTGAGACTATAAATTCACAGGTGAGGCAGCATTGACTCTGTTCCTCTGTTTTTTGACAAGGGAGAGAGCCGGATTCCAAACAGAGTTTAAACAGAAACCTCCATCCCTGTTAACGAGGTTGCTCGCTAGTTTAATCTCAACTGCCTCCTTAATGACACTGTCCCAATAGCTGGACGTGCATGCCAATATCTCGGTGTTATTATATAACATGGGGTGACCAGTATCCAAGCAATGTTCGGCAATAGCAGATCTATTTGGCTGCTGTAATCGTGTGTGCCGTTTATGCTCAGTACATCTGTCCTCCACGGTCCTGATAGTTTGACCAATATATGCCATACCGCAGCTACAGGGAATACGATACACACCTGCCTTACGCAATCCAAGATCATCCTTAACGGAACTCAAAAGTGCTCTAATTTTAGATGGAGGTCGGAAAACACATTTCACATCGTATTTCCGTAAAATACGACCGATCTTATTGGACGTGTTTCCTACGTAAGGCAAAAAGGCAGTAGACTTAGGTGTTGACTCAGAATTATCATCAATCACCCGATGTACAGTTGGTCGATAGCGCAACGCACGTTCAATCTGTCTATCACTATAGCCATTTTGACGAAATGTAACTTCAAGATGGGACAGCTCAGCTGGCAAAGTCTCAGCGTCAGAAACGACATGTGCCCTGTGTACCAAGGTACGAAGTACCCCTTCACGCTGAGCCGAATGGTGACAACTATTAGCTTGTAAGTACAAATCGGTGTGAGTACGTTTCCTGTAGACTGCATGTCCCAATGATCCATCATCCTTCCTCCTAACCAACACGTCGAGAAAGGGAAGGCAACCATCCTCTTCCACCTCCATCGTAAAACGAATGTTCGGGTGGATCGAGTTCAGATGTTCTAGAAAGACATTCAAATTTTCCCTACCGTGAGGCCAAACAACGAAGGTATCGTCAACGTATCTAAAGAAACAGGCGGGTTTTAAAGGCGCCGACTCCAATGCACGTTCCTCGAAGTCTTCCATAAATAAATTTGCGATCACAGGAGACAACGGACTACCCATCGCAACTCCATCTGTCTGCTCGTAATACTGGTCATTAAATAAAAAGTAAGTGGATGTCAACACATGCCTAAAGAGATTAGTTAAATCAGCACCAAACCTGGCTTCAATTAACCGCAACGAATCAGACAGAGGAACACGAGTGAAGAGAGAGACCACATCGAAACTCACTAAAATATCAGAGTCATTCAGCCTCAGTCCCTCCAAACGACGTAAAAAATCAGCTGAGTTCCTGATATGATGTTCACACTGTCCTACTTGTGGACTCAACAGAGAAGCAAGATGCTTGGATACACGATATGTCGGAGCGCCGATGTTACTCACTATAGGACGGAAAGGAACCCCTTCCTTATGAACCTTTGGAAGGCCATATAACCTAGGGGGAACGGCACTATAGGTGTTAAGCCTCTTGATTGTGTCCTGCGAAAAACCACTTTTCTTCAGGAGGCTGTTGGTCTTTCTCTCAACACTTTTCGTGGGGTCAGCATCGATTCTGCGATACGCTGAATCAGATAGTAAACGTTGCATCTTTTGTACATAATCAGGTTTATTTAAAACAACGGTGGCATTGCCCTTGTCAGCAGGTAAAATAACAATACTGGGATCAACTTTGAGAGAGCGTAAAGCAGCCCTCTCTGCTGCTGTTACATTACTCTTGGGTGGACGAGCCCTAGTCAAAACACGGCATGCCTCCCTCCTAACTTCCTCTGCAGCGTCAGGAGGTAGTTTGCAAACTGCCTGTTCAATTGAACTAATAAAATCAACTACCGGCAAATTCTTCGGAGTGGGTGCAAAATTTAAACCCTTCCCTAGCACGGATAAGGTTGCGTCGTCAAAAGATTTCTCTGTGAGATTTATCACAGAACGTCGAGATATAACATCCGACTCCGCGCGATGAAAACGTTCAAACTTTGCCAAATGCCGGGCAGTAACGGAGTTGTACTCCCAGTCAGCTTGGGTCCATGAGGCACCGTCCAACCAATCCCAAGTGAAATCAGACACTTCAGATGCAACCATTAAATGAAAACGATACAATTCTTTGGAAACAGAATCCAAACGTCGACGAGTAAAACGAATCCTTTCGCGAACAAGAGCCAAGCCAGCACGTTGCTTGATACGATTGGCGGCAGGTGAATTAATATGGTGCACAACCTTAGCAAATGTTGGGACATGATTTTCATCACGACACCTCAATAAAAACGACAAAGCACATTGCAGTCTAACTCGACAGCTACGAAGTTTATCCAACTTACGTAAACACCGATACATTTCCTCCCCGTAGAGGTAAACAATGTGAGACCTGAGTTTCTCCTGGCGTATACAACTTTCAAATAACTTCCGGGAATTCAGCCAGGTAACACTTTCAGCGACCGCCGATATTTCGGCGGGAGAACACCCCGCCATTTTCAAGGCAAACTGCAACGGACAGGCGGCGTGCATGCAAATTTAATACCTCGGTTCTGCGACAGAAGCAGGAAAGATAACACACACACTGACCACTAGTGCCACCAAAGATGACCAAAGTCAGAGCTATCGATAGTGAGACTATGAATTCACAGGTGAGGCAGCATTGACTCTGTTCCTCTGTTTTTTGACAAGGGAGAGAGCCGGATTCCAAACAGAGTTTAAACAGAAACCTCCATCCCTGTTAACGAGGTTGCTCGCTAGTTTAATCTCAACTGCCTCCTTAATGACACTGTCCCAATAGCTGGACGTGCATGCCAATATCTCGGTGTTATTATATAACATGGGGTGACCAGTATCCAAGCAATGTTCGGCAATAGCAGATCTATTTGGCTGCTGTAATCGTGTGTGCCGTTTATGCTCAGTACATCTGTCCTCCACGGTCCTGATAGTTTGACCAATATATGCCATACCGCAGCTACAGGGAATACGATACACACCTGCCTTACGCAATCCAAGATCATCCTTAACGGATTGCGTAAGGCAGGTGTGTATCGTATTCCCTGTAGCTGCGGTATGGCATATATTGGTCAAACTATCAGGATCGTGGAGGACAGATGTACTGAGCATAAACGGCACACACGATTACAGCAGCCAAATAGATCTGCTATTGCCGAACATTGCTTGGATACTGGTCACCCCATGTTATATAATAACACCGAGATATTGGCATGCACGTCCAGCTATTGGGACAGTGTCATTAAGGAGGCAGTTGAGATTAAACTAGCGAGCAACCTCGTTAACAGGGATGGAGGTTTCTGTTTAAACTCTGTTTGGAATCCGGCTCTCTCCCTTGTCAAAAAACAGAGGAACAGAGTCAATGCTGCCTCACCTGTGAATTCATAGTCTCACTATCGATAGCTCTGACTTTGGTCATCTTTGGTGGCACTAGTGTTCAGTGTGTGTGTTATCTTTCCTGCTTCTGTCGCAGAACCGAGGTATTAAATTTGCATGCACGCCGCCTGTCCGTTGCAGTTTGCCTTAAAAATGGCGGGGTGTTCTCCCGCCGAAATATCGGCGGTCGCTGAAAGTGTTACCTGGCTGAATTCCCGGAAGTTATTTGAAAGTTGTATGATGGATCATTGGGACAAGCTAATAGTTGTCACCATTCGGCTCAGCGTGAAGGGGTACTTCGTACCTTGGTACACAGGGCACATGTCGTTTCTGACGCTGAGACTTTGCCAGCTGAGCTGTCCCATCTTGAAGTTACATTTCGTCAAAATGGCTATAGTGATAGACAGATTGAACGTGCGTTGCGCTATCGACCAACTGTACATCGGGTGATTGATGATAATTCTGAGTCAACACCTAAGTCTACTGCCTTTTTGCCTTACGTAGGAAACACGTCCAATAAGATCGGTCGTATTTTACGGAAATACGATGTGAAATGTGTTTTCCGACCTCCATCTAAAATTAGAGCACTTTTGAGTTCCGTTAAGGATGATCTTGGATTGCGTAAGGCAGGTGTGTATCGTATTCCCTGTAGCTGCGGTATGGCATATATTGGTCAAACTATCAGGACCGTGGAGGACAGATGTACTGAGCATAAACGGCACACACGATTACAGCAGCCAAATAGATCTGCTATTGCCGAACATTGCTTGGATACTGGTCACCCCATGTTATATAATAACACCGAGATATTGGCATGCACGTCCAGCTATTGGGACAGTGTCATTAAGGAGGCAGTTGAGATTAAACTAGCGAGCAACCTCGTTAACAGGGATGGAGGTTTCTGTTTAAACTCTGTTTGGAATCCGGCTCTCTCCCTTGTCAAAAAACAGAGGAACAGAGTCAATGCTGCCTCACCTGTGAATTCATAGTCTCACTATCGATAGCTCTGACTTTGGTCATCTTTGGTGGCACTAGTGGTCAGTGTGTGTGTTATCTTTCCTACTTCTGTCGCAGAACCGAGGTATTAAATTTGCATGCACGCCGCCTGTCCGTTGCAGTTTGCCTTGAAAATGGCGGGGTGTTCTCCCGCCGAAATATCGGCGGTCGCTGAAAGTGTTACCTGGCTGAATTCCCGGAAGTTATTTGAAAGTTGTATACGCCAGGAGAAACTCAGGTCTCACATTGTTTACCTCTACGGGGAGGAAATGTATCGGTGTTTACGTAAGTTGGATAAACTTCGTAGCTGTCGAGTTAGACTGCAATGTGCTTTGTCGTTTTTATTGAGGTGTCGTGATGAAAATCATGTCCCAACATTTGCTAAGGTTGTGCACCATATTAATTCACCTGCCGCCAATCGTATCAAGCAACGTGCTGGCTTGGCTCTTGTTCGCGAAAGGATTCGTTTTACTCGTCGACGTTTGGATTCTGTTTCCAAAGAATTGTATCGTTTTCATTTAATGGTTGCATCTGAAGTGTCTGATTTCACTTGGGATTGGTTGGACGGTGCCTCATGGACCCAAGCTGACTGGGAGTACAACTCCGTTACTGCCCGGCATTTGGCAAAGTTTGAACGTTTTCATCGCGCGGAGTCGGATGTTATATCTCGACGTTCTGTGATAAATCTCACAGAGAAATCTTTTGACGACGCAACCTTATCCGTGCTAGGGAAGGGTTTAAATTTTGCACCCACTCCGAAGAATTTGCCGGTAGTTGATTTTATTAGTTCAATTGAACAGGCAGTTTGCAAACTACCTCCTGACGCTGCAGAGGAAGTTAGGAGGGAGGCATGCCGTGTTTTGACTAGGGCTCGTCCACCCAAGAGTAATGTAACAGCAGCAGAGAGGGCTGCTTTACGCTCTCTCAAAGTTGATCCCAGTATTGTTATTTTACCTGCTGACAAGGGCAATGCCACCGTTGTTTTAAATAAACCTGATTATGTACAAAAGATGCAACGTTTACTATCTGATTCAGCGTATCGCAGAATCGATGCTGACCCCACGAAAAGTGTTGAGAGAAAGACCAACAGCCTCCTGAAGAAAAGTGGTTTTTCGCAGGACACAATCAAGAGGCTTAACACCTATAGTGCCGTTCCCCCTAGGTTATATGGCCTTCCAAAGGTTCATAAGGAAGGGGTTCCTTTCCGTCCTATAGTGAGTAACATCGGCGCTCCGACATATCGTGTATCCAAGCATCTTGCTTCTCTGTTGAGTCCACAAGTAGGACAGTGTGAACATCATATCAGGAACTCAGCTGATTTTTTACGTCGTTTGGAGGGACTGAGGCTGAATGACTCTGATATTTTAGTGAGTTTCGATGTGGTCTCTCTCTTCACTCGTGTTCCTCTGTCTGATTCGTTGCGGTTAATTGAAGCCAGGTTTGGTGCTGATTTAACTAATCTCTTTAGGCATGTGTTGACATCCACTTACTTTTTATTTAATGACCAGTATTACGAGCAGACAGATGGAGTTGCGATGGGTAGTCCGTTGTCTCCTGTGATCGCAAATTTATTTATGGAAGACTTCGAGGAACGTGCATTGGAGTCGGCGCCTTTAAAACCCGCCTGTTTCTTTAGATACGTTGACGATACCTTCGTTGTTTGGCCTCACGGTAGGGAAAATTTGAATGTCTTTCTAGAACATCTGAACTCGATCCACCCGAACATTCGTTTTACGATGGAGGTGGAAGAGGATGGTTGCCTTCCCTTTCTCGACGTGTTGGTTAGGAGGAAGGATGATGGATCATTGGGACATGCAGTCTACAGGAAACGTACTCACACCGATTTGTACTTACAAGCTAATAGTTGTCACCATTCGGCTCAGCGTGAAGGGGTACTTCGTACCTTGGTACACAGGGCACATGTCGTTTCTGACGCTGAGACTTTGCCAGCTGAGCTGTCCCATCTTGAAGTTACATTTCGTCAAAATGGCTATAGTGATAGACAGATTGAACGTGCGTTGCGCTATCGACCAACTGTACATCGGGTGATTGATGATAATTCTGAGTCAACACCTAAGTCTACTGCCTTTTTGCCTTACATAGGAAACACGTCCAATAAGATCGGTCGTATTTTACGGAAATACGATGTGAAATGTGTTTTCCGACCTCCATCTAAAATTAGAGCACTTTTGAGTTCCGTTAAGGATGATCTTGGATTGCGTAAGGCAGGTGTGTATCGTATTCCCTGTAGCTGCGGTATGGCATATATTGGTCAAACTATCAGGATCGTGGAGGACAGATGTACTGAGCATAAACGGCACACACGATTACACCAGCCAAATAGATCTGCTATTGCCGAACATTGCTTGGATACTGGTCACCCCATGTTATATAATAACACCGAGATATTGGCATGCACGTCCAGCTATTGGGACAGTGTCATTAAGGAGGCAGTTGAGATTAAACTAGCGAGCAACCTCGTTAACAGGGATGGAGGTTTCTGTTTAAACTCTGTTTGGAATCCGGCTCTCTCCCTTGTCAAAAAACAGAGGAACAGAGTCAATGCTGCCTCACCTGTGAATTCATAGTCTCACAATCGATAGCTCTGACTTTGGTCATCTTTGGTGGCACTAGATTTCAGTGTGTGTGTTATCTTTCCTGCTTCTGTCGCAGAACCGAGGTATTAAATTTGCATGCACGCCGCCTGTCCGTTGCAGTTTGCCTTGAAAATGGTGGGGTGTTCTCCCGCCGAAATATCGGCGGTCGCTGAAAGTGTTACCTGGCTGAATTCCCGGAAGTTATTTGAAAGTTGTATACGCCAGGAGATACTCAGGTCTCATATAAATACGAATTCTACCAAACACAGCACATTAGTTTCTGAGGCACTGAAACAGAGATTGTGATGTGCTTTTGTCAGCCAATCAATCACATCTTCCCCCATGAACCATGGACCTTGCCGTTGGTGGGGAGGCTTGCGTGCCTCAGCGATACAGATGGCCGTACCGTAGGTGCAACCACAACGGAGGGGTATCTGTTGAGAGGCCAGACAAACATGTGGTCCCTGAAGAGGGGCAGCAGCCTTTCAGTAGTTGCAGGGGCAACAGTCTGGATGATTGACTGATCTGGCCTTGTAACATTAACCAAAACGGCCTTGCTGTGCTGGTACTGCTAACGGCTGAAAGCAAGGGGAAACTACAGCCATAATTTTTCCCGAGGACATGCAGCTTTACTGTATGATTAAATGATGATGGCGTCCTCTTGGGTAAAATATTCCGGAGGTAAAATAGTCCGCCATTCGGATCTCCGGGCGGGGACTACTCAAGAGGACGTCGTTATCAGGAGAAAGAAAACTGGCATTCTACGGATCGGAGCATGGAATGTCAGATCCCTTAATCGGGCAGGTAGGTTAGAAAATTTAAAAAGGGAAATGGATAGGTTAAAGTTAGATATAGTGGGAATTAGTGAAGTTCGGTGGCAGGAGGAACAAGACTTTTGGTCAGGTGATTACAGGGTTATAAATACAAAATCAAATAGGGGTAATGCAGGAGTAGGTTTAATAATGAATAAAAAAATAGGAGTGCGGGTTAGCTACTACAAACAGCATAGTGAACGCATTATTGTGGCCAAGATAGACACAAAGCCCATGCCTACTACAGTGGTACAAGTTTATATGCCAACTAGCTCTGCAGATGATGAAGAAATTGATGAAATGTATGACAAGATAAAATAAATTATTCAGGTAGTGAAGGGAGATGAAAATTTAATAGTCATGGGTGACTGGAATTCGTCAGTAGGAAAAGGGAGAGAAGGAAACATAGTAGGTGAATATGGATTGGGGGGAAGAAATGAAAGAGGAAGCCGCCTTGTAGAATTTTGCACAGAGCATAACTTAATCATAGCTAACACTTGGTTCAAGAATCATAAAAGAAGGTTGTATACCTGGAAGAATCCTGGAGATACTAAAAGGTATCAGATAGATTATATAACGGTAAGACAGAGATTTAGGAACCAGGTTTTAAATTGTAAGACATTTCCAGGGGCAGATGTGGATTCTGACCACAATCTATTGGTTATGAACTGCAGATTGAAACTGAAGAAACTGCAAAAAGGTGGGAATTTAAGGAGATGGGACCTGGATAAACTGACTAAACCAGAGGTTGTACAGAGTTTCAGGGAGAGCATAAGGGAACAATTGACAGGAATGGGGGAAAGAAATACAGTAGAAGAAGAATGGGTAGCTCTGAGGGATGAAGTAGTGAAGGCAGCAGAGGATCAAGTAGGTAAAAAGACGAGGGCTAATAGAAATCCTTGGGTAACAGAAGAAATATTGAATTTAATTGATGAAAGGAGAAAATACAAAAATGCAGTAAATGAAGCAGCCAAAAAGGAATACAAACGTCTCAAAAATGAGATCGACAGGAAGTGCAAAATGGCTAAGCAGGGATGGCTAGAGGACAAATGTAAGGATGTAGAGGTTTGTCTCACTAGGGGGTAAGATAGATACTGCCTACAGGAAAATTAAAGAGACCTTTGGAGGGAAGAGAACCACTTGTATGAATATCAAGAGCTCAGATGGCAACCCAGTTCTAAGCAAAGAAGGGAAGGCAGAAAGGTGGAAGGAGTATATAGAGGGTTTATACAAGGGCGATGTACTTGAGGACAATATTATGGAAATGGAAGAGGATGTAGATGAAGATGAAATGGGAGATAAGATACTGCATGAAGAGTTTGACAGAGCACTGAAAGACCTGAGTCGAAACAAGGCCCCGGGAGTAGACAACATTCCATTAGAACTACTGATGGCCTTGGGAGAGCCAGTCATGACAAAACTCTACCATCTGGTGAGCAAGATGTATGAGACAGGCGAAATACCCACAGACTTCAAGAAGAATATAATAATTCCAATCCCAAAGAAAGCAGGTGTTGACAGATGTGAAAATTACCGAACTATCAGTTTAATAAGTCACAGCTGCAAAATACTAACGCGAATTCTTTACAGACGAATGGAAAAACTGGTAGAAGCGGACCTCGGGGAAGATCAGTTTGGATTCCGTAGAAATGTTGGAACATGTGAGGCAATACTAACCTTACGACTTATCTTAGAAGAAAGATTAAGAAAAGGCAAACCTACGTTTCTAGCATTTGTAGACTTAGAGAAAGCTTTTGACAACGTTAACTGGAATACTCTCTTTCAAATTCTGAAGGTGGCAGGGGTAAAATACAAGGAGCGAAAGGCTATTTACAATTTGTACAGAAACCAGATGGCAGTTATAAGAGTCGAGGGGCATGAAAGGGAAGCAGTGGTTGGGAAAGGAGTGAGACAGGGTTGTAGCCTCTCCCCGATGTTATTCAATCTGTATATTGAGCAAGCAGTAAAGGAAACAAAAGAATAATTCGGAGTAGGTATTAAAATTCATGGAGAAGATGTAAAAACTTTGAGGTTCGCCGATGACATTGTAATTCTGTCAGAGACAGCAAAGGACTTTGAAGAGCAGCTGAACAAAATGGACAGTGTCTTGAAAGGAGGATATAAGATGAACATCAACAAAAGCGAAACGAGGATAATGGAATGTAGTCAAATTAAATCGGGTGATGCTGAGGGGATTAGATTAGGAAATGAGACACTTAAAGTACTAAAAGAGTTTTGCTATTTAGGGAGTAAAATAACTGATGATGGTCGAAGTAGAGAGGATATAAAATGTGGACTGGCAATGGCAAGGAAATCGTTTCTGAAGAAGAGAAATTTGTTAACATCGAGTATAGATTTAAGTGTCAGGAAGTCGTTTCTGAAAGTATTTGTATGGAGTGTAGCCATGTATGGAAGTGAAACATGGATGATAACCAGTTTGGACAAGAAGAGAATAGAAGCTTTTGAAATGTGGTGCTACAGAAGAATGCTGAAGATAAGGTGGGTAGATCACGTAACTAATGAGGAGGTATTGAATAGGATTGGGGAGAAGAGAAGTTTGTGACACAACTTGACTAGAAGAATTGATCGGTTGGTAGGACATGTTTTGAGGCATCAAGGGATCACAAATTTAGCATTGGAGGGCAGCGTGGAGGGTAAAAATCGTAGAGGGAGACCAAGAGATGAATACACTAAGCAGATTTGGAAGGATGTAGGTTGCAGTAGGTACTGGGAGATGATGAAGCTTGCACAGGATATTGTAGCATGGAGAGCTGCATCAAACCAGTCTCAGGACTGAGGACCACAACAACAACAACAACATCTATCACATCACATGATCCCACCAGCAAACTACAGCACATATTCAGAGCATACAACATCTGATGTAGTCAGCCAACAGCATACATCACTGCTAAGTAGTGGGAACACACAAATCAGAGAAGTTAATAGTTTAAATTAATAAACGCGTGGTATAGCTGCAAGAAAATCTCAGCTTTCACATACAATATTGGTCTTTTTTGTGTGTGTTATCCTTGAAGATACCGAAACACAAATGTGCAGAGGAAACTTTTAAATAATGACATAAATGTCTGGTCATCTGGGCCCAAAATTTTTCTAAGTGGCTGGTCCTCAAAGTGTTCAGTTTTTATTGGAAATCAAAATGTTCTGTGATTTAATAAATTAATATTGCGTAAAACGAAATTTGCTTTGAAAGAAATGCTTCTCAAACCACTATTTGCAATATTTTCCTGTGACCTGTTCGAAATAGTTTTGTTTCAACGGTTGCCAGAGTGCGCCAGAGAACAGATGTTACTGCACAAGCACAGCTACAATGACATAGGAAGCCCATGCTTAGTGTTTGCTCCACTCATATGCCTTTTGTTGGATTTCTGTTTGGGCAGGACTGTCTTTTTTTTCTTTTTTTCAGTTATTGTATGTGGGGCAATTGTTTTATCATACCCTATCCAGATAAGGAACGCAAAATAAGAAAGCAGTCCTTGGCTTAATATTCATTTCATAACTAGATTCTACGACTCCAAGTACCCTAACATTTTGCTGTGTAGTGATTTTAACAAAGCTTTTTTTTTTTTTATTCGTACTCTGCAGTACTATTATGTAGCATTTCCAATCAGGTTTACATCCCACCAGAACTTAACTTTTTCAAATTGTGTAAAAAATTAACAAGGTTAACTGTAGGGCCAAGAAACTATATAACTCGCAGTTTATATTGTGCTCCAGGAACACACATAAAACCTTGCGGTGAGTTACAATGATAAAACACAGAGTGCTGGCTATCTGTAATTCACTGAAGACTGGCATTCTGTAAATTTAAGATGTAAACAACATAAATTAAGAAATAATCTCCCATCTAGAGGAGGTACCAGACAAATGCTGAAACACGTCTCATGATCGAAAGACACTGTTTCAAGGAAAACGTGTAAAATTCTGCTAAGCCTGTCAATATATTCAAAACAAAGCATTTTATTCAATACTAATAACCAAATTTGCCCACTTTTTCAGTTTCAAGTGAACACTTACATATGTCTGTACATATATAGCATTGAGAGATATTACATTACGTCATAAAAGAAACTAGACATCAGAGAATACTTCAAGCGCACTGGAATTTTGTAAACCATACTAAAATGCATGATTCAATTTAAAGTGCACATTTGTATGTCCAGAGTCATGCCTGATATTAAGCTCTTCAGTGTGGTTTCTTGGACACCAATTTTCTTAGAGTACCAGTACTGTATTACCTTATATTTGAGTCTTTATTATGGCATAATGCCACAGATGCCGGAAAATGAAAACATGCACTGAAATCCAGCGAACAGTTGGAACTAGCCAATGGCGTCAAATGGAACACTTTCAGGGCTACCCCAAGTTAAATTTCCTGATTTCCAGGTAAGTTTTACCATTTTTCCCTGACAAATTTTGAGACCTCAAAAGTAAGTAAAGACATAACTTGACAAAAAATTTAAGGACTTCTGTATTTCTCCCCCGTGTGACCAAAAACCTTAAGTACTAACAACATCTTTTGTAATGAACTGTTTTTAGACGGAGAAAGCAAGCCAAATGGTGTTTCGTTAAGACTACTGCTACTATTTTATATCAATAAAACAAAACACATCTAGTGACAAACATTTCCTTGGAGACGCAAGGCAGATTTAAAATTTCTTCACTGAGAAGTGTACAAAATGGGGAACAGTTGTGTATACCAACACTAAAGATGACCGCCAATAAAATGTTGGTTTTACTATGTTCGTTACTGTCTGTTATTATCCACTGTGTTACGTCTATTATATTCCAGGTACTGTGTCATTTTCTTTCGAGGAATATGTGAGTACATAGCGTACAAACTGCCAGCAATTGCCACAATTTTCTTCTTCTCATGGACCATACTTCGTAACATATAAACTACTTTCAAAGTGCCAAAATATACTACTATAAATATAATGTCTACAAAATTGGACACTGTACAATGTACTTGCAGTGAGACAGTCGTTATTCCTGAAATCCAATTCCCATGGCCTCTGGCCTGCCGAGCAGCACCTTGGTCCTGGTTGAAGAGAATGTCAATTTCTCTTTCTGGTCTTATACTTTGGAAAATCCAGGATGGAATGTAACAATATTATGAGCAGGAAAGTTGCTATTCGTCATATAGCAGAGACACTGAGTTGCATATAGGCACATCAAGAAGACTTTCACAATTAAAGCTTTCAGCCATTGGCCTTCGTCAACAATAGACACACATACGCACACACCCACACTCACTCACGCAAAAGCAACTCTCACAAACGACTGCAGTCTCAGGCAACTGAATCCACTTTCTGAGACTGCAGTCATGTGTGAGAGTTGCATTTGAGAGAGTGTGTGTGTGTGTGTGTGTGTGTGTGTGTGTGTGTGTGTGTGTGTACTGTTGACGAAGGCCAATGACCAAAGCTTTAATTGTGAAAGTCTTTCAGCATCTCCGCTATATGGCAAGTGCCAGGTGACAACGTGCATGTTTTGGAAGGTGATCAAGTGGGCAGGCCGCACAAATGGGAGGGGAGGGATAAACATTTATCCTTTTCAATATTTTTGTGTAGAAAGTAAAATGTCAGATTCACAATCACAATTCAGCATTGTGCTCACAAAGTCACTCCTGGACAAAGCGAGCTGTATGAACAAGGGCCATGTCATGTTGGAACACGGCATCATCACATGGGAACAAACACTGTACTATGTGATGGACCATATCATTCAAAATGATTGCATAATTCTTGAGAGTAATGCAGCCTTGCAGAATACCTATGGGGACCATGGAATACCACGATACAGCTGCACAAATCACCACCAAACCCCTCTTACATCTCACTCTTGGGACATAAACTCTGCCAGTAGTTGGGAACAGTGTGAAGTAATTTAATTCTTCAGGCTTTTCCAGCAAGGCACTGTCATGAACAATCTGGATTAAGCTGGTTACTTGCAATTTCATGCATAATATTTCAACTTCATGACTTGCAGTCTTCTTCAGGTGCTGGCTGATACTGATCCTAGTGTGGAACGAATCTGGTATTTATGCCTATGTTGTGATAGGCACTCTGCAGTCTATGCCATGTCAGATAGTCTGTCCACAGTATGTGCTGACCAATAGCATTGACTGTAGTGTTTTTCCAGCAGTGACTATAGTGTTTTTCTAGCTGCGACTGTTCTAAACGCTGTGCACATACTTTGTGGTTATTACCCATTGTCAATCCTGCTGTATGGAGTTCTGAATGACATTCAAGTTGTGCTAGATATTTTATCTTCTGTCAGTTATCATTTAAGACCTCCTGTGATCTTGGAAGCTCTATTACCATGGCATGCAGTGTTGGGTATTTCGTCTGAGGTCCATGCTCACTAGGAGTAGCTGTAATGCTATTTTTAGGCTGTTTGTGACTCTGTAGAATGTCCTCAAGAACTGGATCTGTTGGGTAAGGTACTATTTCATGTGTGCCCTTTGTTACTTCAGACAATGGACCCAGTAAGTGAGGACATTCTTGCTGAGTCTAAAGCAGCGATTTGAACACCAGATGCCTGAAAATAACACTGCAGCCCATCCTGATGTACATGTACCTCAGACGGAATGCCTGACATGGCAGGCCAGAATAACAGGACGTCTTGGATATATATATATATATATATATATATATATATATATATATATATATATATAAAAACACCCGAACAGGCCTTGAAGGCCCAATGATACCGATCAGTTGCCGTGTCATCCTCAGCCCTTAACTATGGATATGGAGGGGTAGTAGTCAGCACACCACTCTCCTGGCTGTTTGACCCATCCAAGTGCTAGCCAAGCCTGACAGTGCTTCACTTCAGTGATGTAATGGGAACCAGTGTTACCACTACTGCGGAAAGGCCGTTGGTGTCCTAGATGGCAGGAGTACTTAAATAATAAAATCTGAAGATAAAATGTGTACCACGACTTTGGCATCATTCAAAACTTTATACAGCAAGATTGGCAATTGATAATAACCACAAAGTATGCACACAGCATTCAGAACAGCTGCAGCTAGATCAAAACACTACAGTTACTGCTATTGATTGGTGCCTATCACGGACAGAGCACCTGATGTGGTGCAGACTGTAGACGAAGCACCTAGCACAACATAGGCATTAATACCATGCTTGTTCCACACTGTTTAACGTGACTGTGTGAAACCAGATTCATCTGATCAAATGAGTTTCTTCCATTGCTCCGTAATCTTGGGTATATAGCTTCAGCACCATGCTTTCCTGTTACAAGCATTAGCATCAGTGTTGAGTGGTTTTTGAATTCCAGCTCGCCCTGCGATTCCCTGTTATGGAGCTCCCTCCGTGTTGCTTTGTTACTGAAAGGGTCCACGAGTGTAACACTCAGTTGTACAGTGACTTTTGCAGCTGTTGTTCACTTATTATTCATCACCATCCTCTTCAATGACTATCACAATCATTCAACACACACTTTCATCCATATTGTGACTTAAGGAGGAGAATGATATTTCACTTTCTCTGTATGTGGTATAGATCTAAAAGCACCGAACACCTCAGCTACCTTGGTTATGGAAGCACCCACCAAATGAGTTCCAACAATTTCCCAACATTTGAACTCACTTAGCTCCAGTATAATGCACTCACAACTACACAAAACACTGTTCTGACCAGATTAACACATGCAATATATTGTCGACACTGCACAGGTGCCATTCATGGTCAGATAAACAGTGCAACCTCCAAGCTTGGCTAGCATCTGCATTTGTGTCAAGCATGGATTTCTCATGTTGTTTCTGCATTTTTCTCCAACCCCCATATGTTATCAGAAATGGAAAGATTGGCAGAAGGTGCTACAAACCAAACTTCGGCACCCAACTAGCATCATATTGTAAGATACACGAAGGAAGTAATATTGAAAGCATGCGACAGTTCATGTGCAATGGAATTTGACACTGAACAACTTATTTCATTAAATTCTGACAGCAATTATAATGACCATATTGATATTAGTGGAAGTGTTTTAGTTTTAAGTGATGTGCAGGAATTAGTGACATAGTGTGTTACGAAAAATTCAGTTGTGTTCACCCCATACATTTTTCTCCATTTACTTAAATAATTTGTTACTTTGAAACTTGTATGTGACTGACTGCCTATTTAATGAGCCTGTTATTCACCTGTAACATGTGATTAAGGCTGAGACTTTGCCATCCCTCTTGCAGCAGCAGCCCCCACCACTGACATACCCGCTACCTACAACAGGGTGTATACGTGGACAAGGGGAAAAAAAATTCCCAGATTTCTCCTGGATCTCCCGGTTAAAAATACACTTTCTCCTGGGTGAAAATACACTTTCTCTGTGTTAAGTGACAGTAATCGTTCCCTCAGAACTGTACAATTTGTCAATCATTTGAATGGTTATGGTTTTATACAGCGGCTTATAATTTCCCGGCACTTTAGAAAACGCAACACAGGGGAAAAAACATGCTTTGCAACGTTCTTTGACGTGCAGCAACATGTACGCTGCATATTTTCATATTATTGAAGTATAAATTCGCATTCCACCAAACACCGCATGTTCTTTCCGAAGCTCTGAAATCTAGATTGCGATGTGCTTTTATAAGCCAGTCATAGCTCATGTCACGTGATCTCGCCAGCCAGTAACAGCAGATATTCATAGAATAGGACACGTGATATAGTCAGTCAACAGCACCATCACTGTTAAGTAGCACAAACACACGAACAGGAAAAGTTAATGGTTCAAATTAATATACATAGTGTTGCTACAAGAAAAGCAAAGCTTCGTATATAATATTTGTCTCTAAGATTAATAAGCTACAAGAAAAGCCAAGCTTTCACATATGATGATGATGATGATGATGATGATCTTTTTTGCGCGTGTTACACTTAAAGATACATCACACAAATGTGCCAGTAAAATATTTAATACCGAAATAAATCTCTGATGTACTGGGCTCGAAATTGTTCTGAATGGCTTGTCATCAAAGAGTTCACTTTTTAATGAGAATCAAACGGTCTGTGATTTAAGAAATTCATCGTATATTCTCGCACATAGTTCATCACAGAAATTTAGTTCGAAAATAACACTTTTCAAACCACAATTCGCAATATTTTCCCGCGATCTGTTAGAAATAGATTTGTTCCAGTAGTTGCCAGAGAGCGCGAGATTAGAGGCATCACCGTGCCTGCGCAGCTACGATGCCATAAGCAGTCCAATGTTCCTATGTGTAAAACATTAAAAGATCTAAAATTATGTCATAAAAGAAACAAGACATCAGAGGATACTCCAATAGCGTCAGAATTTTATGAACCATGCTGAAATGAATAATTCACCTTGAAGTGCACATTTGTATATCCAGATTCCAAAGTAAGTAGGCTTCAACCTGATATTAAGCTTCTCAGTGTGGTTTTCGGGATGTAAATTTTCTTGGTGTTTTTCTGTCTAATCTTGCTACAGCTTTACATGGCGTGCTTTCCTTTCTGCTATCTATTACTTCATCAAAATTCGTCAAACATTTTGCTACATGAAAAAGCTGTTAATACAAATAGTGCCCAAGACTAGTGTGTTTTCTCAATCTGATTACATCTATTTTGCCACTGTCTACTAGATAAAAGAAAATAGGCCTTTCTAATATTGCAGCAATTGTAACACACATCAAATAAGTGAGACTGTTTTGGTAATAATAGTCATTATTTATAATATGATGGAATATAATTCGCGAAGTACCAATATGAAATGCCTATTTAGCCTGCTACAAGCAAAAAGGTTTATGTTTTAAATAGTTTTACATTTCATTACTATACTCCAGTTTCACAAGCATGAGATCAAAAAGTAGTAGTACGAAATTTTTGTGTAAATTTGGAATCGTCATATTCTTCCAGAATTTGTGTGATATCCCTGTTTCTTATCCTTCCTCGTTCTACCAAACAATCTTCTCATCACCAATTCTGTAAATATTCCTTCCACTGACAAAACTCATTCTCCAGTTAACTCTACTAACCGTGACAGAATCACCAATTTAGTTATCCAGCGATTATTCTCCGGTTAGGCGTTATTACGTGTTTGTACAACAAGTTTTCCACGCTACTCCCAAATAGAACTTAAATGGCTGCTAGCTGGGGACTGTACAACTTGCCCTTTCTAGGTAACGATCTGGCCAAAAATTTTCTGGCAAAACTTCATTAACTTGGATACACTGAGAAGATAATACGTAATCTTTCTTACCTGTTGTTCCTGTTAGTCGTTTATTTCCCCTCTGGTAGTCTGAATCTATTGATTACACTAGTTATTATAACAACGCTGATATTCGCATACCTCATCAATCACATAAACAAACAGCAGTTGGCATTCAACCATTCGGCTTTATTCCGCTCAGCTAGTATAGCCCTGCCCCCTTTTGTCTGCAGTAAAGTTTATTTGTAGATGAATTCCCCTGGCACAGACATCACGTACACTACACACTCATTCAGAAATCAACTTGGAATGTGTTCAAAAACCAATAGGGATGCATTTCAAAATAATCTAAATAATCGATAGACTAACGTGCACTAGATGCTAGGCGCTTTGTGAAACAAGGTATTTTCCCCCTCTAGAATATGAAATGCTTGCAAAAGTCAGTCAGCAGATCACTAGTTTCTTTTTTTGTATACACACAACTATAGATATGAACAAGTAATACGTTGTATATGGCTCAGCAACTCCATTCCCCACCACTGCAACCTGTCAGCCACAAAGCAATTTTAATGTGAGAATATGTTGATTTTAGGCACCATTCTTATGACCAGTGTGCTAAGAGAATCTGGTGAGATCATCAATTTGTCCATGTGGCCTTATAAACAGGATTCTTTTTTAAATCTTGCAAGCAATCTCACTGTCTTCCTAGTTATCTTTAATTTGTATGGAGTTTATTTTCTTGCATGCTCTCTCGTATTGTTCATGTCAGCACAGCACTGTCAATCATGGGTTTAAACTGGGCCTCACAAAGAAATCATACAGCATTTCATACTTCCAGAATGACAAAAGTTATCTGTTAAAATGTAGTCAATGTGTGACGATTTTTCCCAGCTACATTCCCATGTGCTATTGGTGTATTGCAACAACAATTATTTTACATACCACCACCAATTTAAATGTACTGCTTGATAAATGACGCCTCTAAGATTTTTTGGGGTATAATCTTCAACTGTATGCACCCATTGTGCTCCTGTATGTCTTCTAATGTCACCTACATACTTGCCATTAAGTCTCCATCTATACCTTTTCTTCTCTCTGAATCTAGCAGGTTACCACCTGGTCCACCTACCAACCATTAGCATAGTGACATGTTCTGTGCACCTCAATTTTACTTTCATCGTGATCATAGATACATCTTCTGTTTCACTCCATTACCTAATCAATTTTTTTGATTTCTTGTTATTTCTAAAATGCACCCCCATGTTGCTCACTGAGTAACCCTCAGTTTTGAACAGCTTTTGCATTTAAATTCCATTTATGTATCAATGAAGTAGTACGAAGAGACCACAGATCACTAATTTACTAAGGAAAAAAAGTGCTACTAATAAGAAATCAATTCTATACCTGTGCAGGCAGCTCTGATGCTTCTTTTGGTAAGCTTCTCAGTTCATCAGCAGTACAAGCCTCCTCATTTCCATAATCCACATAAAACACCCTTATCTCTGGAACTACTTGAATTATTTCTGCTCGGTACCTATAGGTCACAAACAAAACATAAGTATCACAAAATGTCAACATGTGAAATATAATAAATAATGGAAAATCCAGGATGGAATGTAACGATATTATGAGAAGGAAAGTTGCTGCTCACCATATAGTGGAGATGCTGAGTCGCAGATAGGCCTTGGGTTGGGGGGGGGAGATTGGGTTGGGGGGGGGGGATTGGGTTGGGGGGGGATTGGGTTGGGGGGGGGGATTGGGTTGGGGGGGGGATTGGGTTGGGGGGCACATTGGGTTGGGGGGGCACATTGGGTTGGGGGGGCACATTGGGTTGGGGGGGCACATTGGGTTGGGGGGGGCACATTGGGTTGGGGGGGGCACATTGGGTTGGGGGGGGCACATTGGGTTGGGGGGGGCACATTGGGTTGGGGGGGGCACATTGGGTTGGGGGGGGCACATTGGGTTGGGGGGGCACATTGGGTTGGGGGGGGGCACATTGGGTTGGGGGGGGGCACATTGGGTTGGGGGGGGGCACATTGGGTTGGGGGGGCACATTGGGTTGGGGGGGGCACATTGGGTTGGGGGGGGCACATTGGGTTGGGGGGGCACATTGGGTTGGGGGGGCACATTGGGTTGGGGGGGCACATTGGGTTGGGGGGGCACATTGGGTTGGGGGGGCACATTGGGTTGGGGGGGCACATTGGGTTGGGGGGGCACATTGGGTTGGGGGGGCACATTGGGTTGGGGGGGGCATTGGGTTGGGGGGGGCATTGGGTTGGGGGGGGGCATTGGGTTGGGGGGGGGCATTGGGTTGGGGGGGGGCATTGGGTTGGGGGGGGGCATTGGGTTGGAGGGGGGCATTGGGTTGGAGGGGGGGCATTGGGTTGGAGGGGGGGCATTGGGTTGGAGGGGGGGCATTGGGTTGGAGGGGGGGCATTGGGTTGGGGGGGGCATTGGGTTGGGGGGGGCATTGGGTTGGGGGGGGGCATTGGGTTGGGGGGGGGCATTGGGTTGGGTGGGGGCATTGGGTTGGGTGGGGGCATTGGGTTGGGTGGGGGCATTGGGTTGGGTGGGGGCATTGGGTTGGGTGGGGGCATTGGGTTGGGTGGGGGCATTGGGTTGGGTGGGGGGATTGGGTTGGGTGGGGGATTGGGTTGGGTGGGGGATTGGGTTGGGTGGGGGATTGGGTTGGGTGGGGGATTGGGTTGGGTGGGGGATTGGGTTGGGTGGGGGATTGGGTTGGGTGGGGGATTGGGTTGGGTGGGGGATTGGGTTGGGTGGGGGATTGGGTTGGGTGGGGGATTGGGTTGGGTGGGGGATTGGGTTGGGTGGGGGATTGGGTTGGGTGGGGGATTGGGTTGGGTGGGGGATTGGGTTGGGTGGGGGATTGGGTTGGGTGGGGGATTGGGTTGGGTGGGGGATTGGGTTGGGTGGGGGATTGGGTTGGGTGGGGGATTGGGTTGGGTGGGGGATTGGGTTGGGTGGGGGATTGGGTTGGGTGGGGGATTGGGTTGGGTGGGGGATTGGGTTGGGTGGGGGATTGGGTTGGGGGGGGGATTGGGTTGGGGGGGGGATTGGGTTGGGGGGGGATTGGGTTGGGGGGGATTGGGTTGGGGGGGATTGCATTGGGGGGGGGACATGTTTTGGAAAGATCTTTTATGTGCGGCAGCAACATGTACGCTGCATATTTTCGTGTTACGAAGATATAAATTTGAACTCCACCAAACACCGCATGTTACTTTCCAAGGCATTGAAATCGAGATTGTGAAGCGCTTTTGTCAGCCAGTCATAGCTCATGTCATGTGATCTCGCCAGCTTTTGACAGCATAGGACACGTGATGTAGTCAGCCAATAGCAAGATCACTCTTAAGTAACCCAAACACACAAATAAGAAAAGTTGATGTTTTAAATTAATATACATAGTGTTGCTACAAGAAAAGCAGAGGTTTCACATATAATCGTAGTCTCTAAGATTAATAAGCTGCAAGAGAAGCTAAGCTTCCACATATAATCTTGATCTTTTTTGCGCGTGTTATACTTTAAGATATATCACACAAATGTGCCAGTGAAATTTATAATAACGACGTTAATGTCTGATCTTCTGGGCTCGAAATTCTTGTCCACGAAGAGTTGATTTTTAATTGTGAGTCTAACGCTCTGTGATTTAAGAAATTCATTGTACATTCTCGCATGTAGTTCATCTTGTGTAAAAGGAAATTTACTTTGAAAGTAACGCTTTTCAAATCACCATCCGCAATGTTTTCCCGTGACCTGTTAGAAACTGATTCGTTTCAGCAGTTACCAGAGAACGGCAGATAACAGGTGCCACCGCTCTTTCGCAGCTACGATGACACAGGAAGCCTGTATGTTCGTATGTGTAAAACATTAAAAGATGTTGCACTATATCACAAAAGAAACAAGACATCAGAGGATACTTCAAGTTCATCGGAATTTTGTGAACCATACTAAAATGCATAACTGGGCTTAAGTGCACATTCTTATGTCGAGATTCGGATGTAAATTTTCTTGAGTACCAGTACTGTATTTTCTCATGTTTTCTTCTCCATGGATTTTAATTAATACTCCGAATTTTTATTTTGTTTCCTTTACTGCTTGCTCAATATACAGATTGAATAACAACGGGGAGAGGCTACAACCCTGTCTCACTCCCTTCCCAACCACTGCTTCCCTTTCATGACCCTCGACTCTTGTAACTGCCATCTGGTTCCTGTTCAAATTGTAAATAGAATTTCCCTCCCTGTATTTTACCCCTGCCACCTTTAGAATTTGAAAGAGAGTATTCCAGTTAACAATGTCAAAAGATTTCTCTAAGTCTACAAATGCTAGAAACATAGGTTTGCCTTTCCTTAATCTTTCTTCTAAGATAAGTCGTAGGGTCAATACTGCCTCAAGTGTTCCAACATTTCTACGGAATCCGCTTCTACCAGTTTTTCCATTCGTCTGTAAAGAATTCGTGTTAGTATTTTGCAGCCGTGACTTATTCAACTGATAGTTCGGTAATTTTCACATCTGTCAACACCTGCTTTCTTTGGAATTGGAATTATTATATTCTCCTTGAAGTCTGAGGGAATTTCGCCTGCCTCATACATCTTGCTCACCAGATGGTAGAATTTTGTCAGGACTGGCTCTCCCAAGGCTGTCAGACCTTCTAATGGAATGTTGTCTACTCCCGGGGCCTTGTTTCGACTTAGGTCTTTCAGTGCTCTGTCAAACTCTTCATGCAGTATCTTATCTCCCATTTCATCTTCATCTACATCCTCTTCCATTTACATAATATTGTCCTCAAGTACAACGCCCTTGTATAAACCCTCTATATAATCCTTCCACCTTTCTGCCTTCCCTTCTTTGCTTAGAACTGGGTTGCCATCTGAGCTCTTGATATTCATGCAATTGGTTCTCTTTTTTCCAAAGGTCTCTTTAATTTTCCTGTAGGCAGTATCTATCTTACCCCTCATGAGATAAGCCTCTACACCCTTACATTTGTCCTCTAGCCATCACTGCATAGCCATTTTGCACTCCCTGTTGATCTCGTTTTTGAGACGTTTGTATTCCTTTTTGCCTACTTCATTTACTGCATTTTTATATTTTCTCCTTTCATCAATTAAATTCAATATTTCTTCTGTTACCCAAGGATTTCTACTAGCCCTTTTCTTTTTACCTACTTGATGCTCTGCTGCCTTCACTATTTCGTCCCTCAAAGCTACCCATTCTTTTTCTACTGTACTTCTTTCCCCCATTCCTGTCAATTGTTCCCTTATGCTCTCCCTGAAACTCCCTACAACCTCTGGTTCTTTCAGTTTATCAAGGTCCCATCTCCTTAAATTTCCACTTTTTTGCAGTTTCTTCAGTTTTAATCTACAGTTTATAACCAATAGATTGTGTTCCGAGTCCACATCTGCCCCTGGAAATATCTTACAAATTAAAATCTGGTTCCTAAATATCTGCCTTACCATTATATAATCTATCTGAAACCTTCTAGTATCACCAGGGTTCTTCCATGTATACAACCTTCTTTCATGATTCTTGAACCAAGTGTTAGCTATGATTAAGTTATGCTCTGTGCAAAGTTCTACCAGGTGGCTTCCTCTTTCATTTCTTAGCCCCAATCCATATTCACCTACTACATTTCCTTCTCTTCCTTTTCCTACTGTCTAATTCCAGTCACCCATGACTATTAAATTTTCTTCTCCCTTCACTACCTGAATAATTTATTTTATCTCATCATACATTTCATCAATTTCTTCATCATCTGCAGAGCTAGTTGGCATATAAACTTGTACTACTGTAGTAGGTGTGGGCTACATGTCTATCTTGTCCACAATAATGCGTTCACTATGCTGTTTGTAGTAACTTACCCCCACTCCTATTTTTGTTTTATTCATTATTAAACCTACACCTGCATTACACCTATTTGCTTTTGTATTTATAACCCTGTATTCACCTGACCAAAAGTCTTGTTCCTCCTGCCACCGAACTTCACTAATTTCCACTATATCTAACTTTAACCTATCCATTTCCCTTTTTAAAATTTCTAACCTACCTGCCCGATTAAGGGACCTGACATTCCACGCTCCGATCCGTAGAACGCCAGTTCTCTTTCTCCTGATACCGATGTCCTCTTGAGTAGTCACCACCCGGAGATACGAATGGGGGACTATTTTATCTCCGGAATATTTTACCCAAGAGGATGCCATCATCATTTACACATACAGTAAAGCTGCATGCCCTCGGGAAAAATGGCGGCTGTTGTTTCCCCTTGGTTTCGGCCGTTCCGGCAGTACCGCAACAGCAAGGCCGTTTTGGTTAGTGTTACAGGGCCAGATCAGTCAATCATCCAGACTGTTGCCCCTGCAACTACTGAAAAGGTTGCTGCCCCTCTTCAGGAAGCACACGTTTGTCTGGCCTCTCAACAGATACCCCTCTGTTGTGGTTGCACCTACGGTATGGATATCTGTATCGTTCAGGCATGCAAGCCTCCCCACCAACGGCAAGGTCCATGGTTCATGGGGGGGTGTTCCTGGGTACACCTTACAATTACATCATGGTCGGGCAGAGATTCCGAAATCATATATTTAATTGTTCCTGGGTACACCTTATAATTTAATATCTGATTTCGGAATCTCTGCCTGACCATGATGTAATCTAACTGAAATCTTCCCCTATCTCCCAGCCTTCTCCAAGTATACCACCACCTCTTGTGATTCTTGAACAGACTATTCGCAGTTACTTGTCAAAATTTACTGAAGAACTCGATCTTTCTGCTATAATTCTGTGTACCAAGCTCATATCCTCCTGTAGCCCTTTCTTCTACTCCTTCCCCTACAACCACCTTCCAGTCCACCATGACTATTAGATTTTCATCTCCCTTTGCATACTGAATTACCCATTCAATATCTTCAGGTATTTGATCTCTCAATCTTCCGTTGCAACGTAGGTATGTATAACTGAACTAAAGTTGTCAGTGTTTGCTGTTGATTCAGATGAGAACCGCCCTGTCACTGACCTGTTCACAGCAACACACACTGTACTCTACCTTCCTTCTCATAATGAATGCTAATCCTATTATAATGTTTTCTGCTGCCATTGATATTACCCTATACTCATCCGAACAGAAATCCTTGTCTTCTTTCTATTTCACTTATATCAGATTGAGGCTCTGCATTTCCCTTTTCAGATTTTCTAGCTTCCCTGCCACGTTCAAGCTTCTGACATTCCACACCCTGAGTCATAGAACGTTATCCTTCCGTTGGTGATTTTATCTTTTTCTCATTGTCACCTTCTTCTTGGCAGTCCCCTCCCAGAGATCTGAATGGGGGACTGTTCAGAAATCTTTTGCCAATGGCGAGATCATCATGACACATTTTCGATTATAGGCCACACGTCTTGTGAAAACACATTATTTGTCTTTAATGTAGTGGTTTCCATTGCCTTCTGCATCCCCATTCCATTAATCATTGCCAATTCTTCCACTTTTAGGGTCAGTGTCCTACACCAAAGTAAGAGAATGCCCTGACCCTCTGTCCCCTCCTCTGCCCTCTTTGACATGGTCATTGGCTGAATAAAGGATGACTTCTTATGCCGGAAGTCTTTGGCCGTCACTGCTAATCATTTCTATTCAAAATTTAAGTGGTGGCAAGGTTCGAACCTTCGATCAAGACGCTAACCCTAAACCTAAACTTCTTGATGATTGAATATTTTTATTACAACTGGACACAGAATGCTGGCTTCTCTACTGGACATCACTTGAAATAAGTTATGAGTAACTCCAGGCTCATGTCCCGATCTAGTAAAAATTTTCGAATGTCACTGCAGATAATAGATCTATTGCATTTGAGCTGGATTTCAAGAATAGATGGCGTGGAACTAGTTGGTTCATAAATAAATATTTATTATACAGCTGAAATGGTCTTTTTCATCATGATACAATTCTACATCTGTGGATGACCACAATACAAAATTTTCTGTGACTAAGTGCAATGCAGGGGAAAAAAAATTATCACCTTTTGCTGGGTAATATATCAGTCAAATGATGTATCGAGCACCGAATCCATATCTGCCGTCAGTTTCTCTCTATCAGAAACAATTTTGTCACAAGGTGACTTCGTCATAAACTTCAAGATTGGCAAAATCATGGAATTGGAACATTGTTTATTTTAATTTCAGCAGATATTTTATTGAATTATAAACATGGAAACATCAGACAGGAAGTGCACAGCTATTGGCTTATATTTTCTTTCTGTCTTCTTCTGAAAACATAATATTTACCTTTTTCTCCTATGAATGTCTTACAGAAGTGATCAACCGTAGTCTCCCACCATCAACCCTGCAACAACCCTGATCTTGTATTTTCGATCACTTTCTTGTCTTGATAGAAGCATTAACCTGGTACTTCACAGGTATCACACATATTCTCAGGCGAGGAAATCTAATTATAGTTCAGAGTGACTCCTGAGGCTCATTAAACAGCCTGACTTCATGAACTTTCCCACTGTTTCATTACAATCGGAACATACTAGGTGCACCTTTTACCACTTTTTACTGTCTAAGAGTATACCAAAAACATCTTTTAATGACATCCAAGACTATCTCAGTCAATTTAATTGGAAATTTTTCTAATGTCAGATTCAATGAACAAGCATCTTAGCTTCTGATAGATGATGAAACTTTTTGGAGAAATACTTTAAACATTATCCATGTTTGGGTAAAATTTTCACGAACAGTTTCATTTCACCAAACTTAATGTCTAGAAGTTGTAACAAGTTTTCCTCTCCACAGATACACATGGCTCTTTGCTCAAAAAGAAGAACCAATGAGTTTATCATAGTGCTTATGTTATTATGTAACACCTGAAACAACACTGAAAATTTTACACTAAAAAAAAAATATATTTTAAATATTGAGTTCAAATTACGAGGATGAATCAAATGAAAACCTTAAATATTTTTTTAAATATTATTTATTGTGCAGATGAGGTACAAAGCTGTATCACTTAACATAATCGCCCTCACACTCAATGCAAGTCCTCCAGCACTTATTAAGTGCACAAATTCCTTTAGAAAAAAATTATTTTGGTAGTCCGCACAACCACTCATGCACCGCATGGCGTACCTCTTCGTCAGAATGGAACTTCTTTCCTCCCATTGCATCTGAGTGGTCCAAACATATGGAAATCACTTGGGGCCAAGGTCTGGTAGGTATGGTGGATTAGGTAGACACTCAAAATGCAAGTCTGTGATTGTTGCAACTGTTGTATGGCCAGTGTGGGGCCTTGCGTTGTCATGTTGCAAAAGGGCACCTACGACAGCAATCCACGTCGCTTTGATTTGATTGCAGGCTGCAGATGATTTTTTAGGAGATCTGTGTATGATGCACTGGTAACAGTGATCCCTCTAGGCATGTAATGCTTGAAAATGACACTTTTTTCGTCCCAAAAGAGTGTCAGCACAACCTTCCCTGCTGATGGTTCTGCTCAGAACTTCTTTCATTTTGGTGATGAGGAATGGCACCATTCCTTGCTTGCTCTCTGTTTCCGGTTGATGGAAGAGAACCCAGGTTTCATCCCCAGTAACAATTCTTGCAAGGAAGCCATCACCTTCTCGTTCAAAGCGCCGAAGAAGCTCTTCACAAGCATCGACATGTCGTTCTCTCATTTCAGGAGTCAGCTGCCATGGCACCCATCTTGCAGACACTTTGTGAAATTGCAGCACATCATGCACAATGTGGTGTGCTGACCCATGACTAATCTGTAAACATGCTGCAATATCATTCAGTGTCACTCAGCGGTTTTCCTTCACTATGGCTTCAACTGCTGCAATGTTCCGTGCAGTCAACTCGTTGTGCCTGACCTGGACGAGGAACATCTTCCACTGAAGTCACACCATTTGCGAACTTCCTACTCCATTCGTAGACTTGCTGCTGTGACAAACATTCATCACCATACTGAACCTTCATTCGCCGATGAATTTCAATAGGTTTCTCACCTTCACTACGCAAAAACCAAATAACAGAACACTCATTCCATGTATGCTTTCACGGCCTGCGTCTTTATCAGTAAACTCTTCCGGGCTAAGTTGGCGTGGTCGATCTGTAGAACTTCTTCTCCCTGACGTTTCATTCTCAACTACGGAGAACATCTTCCGAGGTGAGTCGACGACTGGCTGCTAGGAGCTGGGGCCGCCGCTTATATAGAGATCGTAGGGGGCGCCACCACACGTCACGTGGCGTCAATGTGCAGCTATCTCTGGCTATCGTCTGTTCTCTCGATTGCAGGTAATCGATTGTCACGTGATTGATGCAACGTCGACCGCCATATCTTATCCAATTTTAATCCTTCTTCTTTACGATTAAAATTGTATTGATGTTTGTGGATTTCAATTGCCTCTCTATACATACGTGTATAATAGTGCGACGTCCTCGCTAGCACGCTTGTTTCACCAAATTTTATTTTGTGATCTCCATCCTTAAAAACATGTTCCGCTACTGCCGATTTGTCGATATGTCCCAAGCGACAGTTTCTTTTGTGCTCCGTCAACCGTGTATTGATGCTCCTTTTTGTAGTTCCTATGTAGACCCTGCCGCAACTACACGGAATTTTATATACCCCTGGGGTGGCTAGGGGGTGACGAGCATCTTTTGTTGATCTTAGGCATTCACTAATTTTCTTAGTAGGGCTAAAAATGGTCTCTACCTGAAACTTGGCTAGTACTTTTCCAATGCGATCCGTGATATTATGGATGAACGGAAGAAATACTTTTCCAGCTGATGGTTGTTGCTGTCTCCTATTTTTAGGCATTTTTCTATTTGGCTGAAGTGCTCGGTTAATCTCGTTTTTCTTATAACCATTTTTCGCAAAGGCCATTCGTAAATGATTTAGTTCTTCTTGTAAGTAGCCTCGTTCACAAATATTATTGGCCCTATCCACTAGTGTTTTTATGACCCCCCTCTTTTGCCTAGGGTGGTGGTTTGAGTTCTTATGGAGGTAGCGATCAGTATGTGTACCTTTCCTGTAGACCTTATGGCCTAAGGTCCCATCCGCCCGTTTGATAACTGATACATCCAAGTTAAGTTGTCCATTCTTCTCCTTCTCCATAGTAAATTTAATCTTTGGGTTGACGCTATTTAAGTGTACCAGAAAATCATTCAAGTCTTCTTCCTCATGATTCCATATTACAAAGGTATCATCCACATACCGATACCACTTCGAGGGGCTTTTTTTGGCCGACTGCAGTGCTTGATGTTCAAAATATTCCATGAATAAATTCGCAATTGCGGGACTTAGGGGGCTTCCCATGGCTACCCCATCGATCTGTTCATAAAATTCACCATTGTACTGAAAATAGGTTGAGGATAGACAGTGTTGGAACAAGGCTACTATATCAACAGGGGACATATTGGCTATATGGGAGAGAGCTTCATCAACTGGAACCATCGTGAACAAAGACACTATATCAAAACTGACAAGTATGTCATTAGGACCGACAGTAATTTCCCTCTGTTCTTCCCTGGTGCAAGTCGCAAGTGGGGCAGCCATCTTTATATTGATACTGCGATGGTAGGTGTGCATCCGCACTGTACTGCCACCTACGGGCCTTTCTGCATGCTGTTTGTAGCACGCTCACCAATTACAAGATAACAGCATGAAATTTTTATTTGTTATTACAGGGTGTATACGTGGACAACGAAAAAAAATTCCCGGATTATTCCCGGATTTCCCGGTTAAAAATACACTTTCTCCCGCATGAAAACACACTTTTTCCGTTTTATTAAGTGACAGTATATTTTCCCCCGGAACTGTAAAACATATCAATTCTTTGAATGGTTATGTTTTATATATGGGCATAGAATTTCCCGGCACTTTAAAAAACGAAACTCAGAAAAGAAAACTCCCTTTTTTTTTTTTTTGCAGCAATATGTACGCTGTATATTTTCATATCACGAAAGTATAAATTCGAATCCCACCAAACACCGCATGTTACTTTCCGAACCATGTAATTGAGATTGCGATACGCTTTTGTAAGCGAGTCATTGCTCATGTCACGTGATCCCGCCAGCCGATGACAGCGGATACTCAGAGCGTAGGACACGCGATGTAGTCCGCTAATAGCAACATCACTGTTAAGTAGCGCGGATAACACAAACAGGAAAAGTTAATGTTTTAAATTAATGTACATAGTGTTCCTACAAGAAAAGCAAAGCTTTCACATACAACATTGGTCTCTAACGTTAATAAGCTGCAACAGAAGCTAAGTTTTCACATATAATGTTGATTTTTCTTGCCCGTGTTACACTTTAAGATACATCACAGAAATGTGCCAGTAAAATTTTTAGCAGAGTCCAGTGACTTGTTCTCAAAGTTTTCCACAAATAAATTAGCTACTGCAGAGGAGCGAGAGCTTCCCGTAGCACTACATCAATTTGCTCATAATAACGACACGATTGTCTGATCTGGGCTCTAAATACTTCTAATGGCTCGTCATCAAACACTCTGTGATTTAAGGAATTCATCGTACATTCTCACACAAAGTTCCACTTGCGAAAGAGGAAATTTGCTCTGAAAGTAACGATTTTCAAACCACCATTCGCAATATTTTCCGGCGACCTGTTAGAAACAGGTTCCTTTCAGCAGTCGTCAGAGAGCGCCAGAAAACAGGTGCCACCGCACTTTGGCAGCTATGATGATGTAGGAAGCCTGTATGTTCGTATGTGTAAAACATTAAAAGATCTTACATTATGTCATAAAAGAAGAGGCCGAAATATGGTTGTCTAATACTGCGTAAGCTGTTAATACAAATACTACCCATGACTGGTGCGGTTTCTCGATCTGATTATGTTTATTTTGTCACTGTCTGCTAGATAAAACAAAATAGGTCTTTCTAACACTGCAGAAATTGTAACACACACAAAATAAACGAGACTGTTTTTGCATAAATGGTCATTTTTATATCACGACAGAATATAATTCACAAAGACCAACATAAAATGCCTATTAGGCCTACTACAAGCAAATAGTTGAATATTAGAAAATAGTTTCACATTTCATTCATACGCCCCAGTTTCTCGAGCATGAGATCAAAAAGTAGTAGTACGAGATTTTTACTTAAGTTTGGAATAGTCATATTCTTCCCCAATTGGTGTGATGTCCCCGTTTCTTCTCCTTCCTCGTTCTAACAAACAATCTTGTCATGACTAATTCTGGAACTATTCCTGCCTTTGTCAAAATTTAGTCACTGGTTAACTTCACTAACCCTGCCAGAATCACCAGTTTAGTTATCCCTGATTATTCTCCGGTTGGGCATTGTTATGTTCGTACAAACCACTTTCCACGCTACTTCCAGAATAGAAGTTAAGCAGCTGCTAGACGGGGACTGTACAACTGGCCCTTACTAGTGTAGCGATCTGGCTAAAAATTGACAAAATTTCGTTTTCTTGGATACACTGAGAAGATAATACGTAATCTTTCTTCCTTGTTATTCCTGTTAGTCATTTATTTCCACTCTGGTAGTCTGACTCTATGGATTTCGCTAGTAATTGTAACAAAGCTGATCATTCCAAACCCAATCAACCACATAATTAGACAGCGGTTGGTGTTCACTCGTTCGGCTTTACTCCGCTCCGCTCGTATAACCCGGTCCCCTTTTGCTTGCAGGAAAGGTTATTTCTAGATGCGATGAGGATTTCCTGACAGACATCACGTACACTAGGCATGCATTCAAAAATTAACTTATGATTCATTCAGAAATCAACTTGCAGAGTGTGTTCAAAAACCAACAGGGATGCGTTTCAAAATCATGAGTAATCGGTAGACCAACGTGCGCTGGATGCTAGGCTCTTTGTGAAATATTATTTTTTTCTTCTCAAGAATATGAATTTGCCGCCCCCTCCTTACCCCGCAATTGTCATTCGGGTCAAATACACCGGTTTGCCCCGCCGCTCAACTGCGCATGCGCATGAGCCCGCTCGTAACTGCTATAACGAATCTAGTTAAACAGTTGTGACGTCTTGCTCATCGGAGATATTTTGTTGTTATGAAGCATTGCATAGTCTTCCTAACGCCTTTGACACATTTTGCTGTTGGCAAACGTTTGTATGAGCACTGTGTTTTGTTGTTGTATATGGCACATTTCCTTTGCAATTTATGTTTTACTTTCATATTTTTTTCTCATTCACGTTTTATTGTTGTAGTATTATTCTGCAGTAGTGAGATAGAGTAATATCCTTTGTTAGAGTATCGATTCTTACAAGTCAAGATTACAAAAATTTAACTGAAACCTAAAAAAACGAAAAATTCCCAGAATTCTAAAAAATTCCCGGAATTCTAAAAAATTCCCGGAATTCTAAAAAATTCCCGGAATTCTAAAAAATTCCCGGAATTCTAAAAAATTCCCGGAATTCTAAAAAATTCCCGGAATTCTAAAAAATTCCCGGAATTCTAAAAAATTCCCGGAATTCTAAAAAATTCCCGGAATTCTAAAAAATTCCCGGGTTTTTCCCGGTTTTCTGCCGGTTGTCCCGTGTTGTATACACCCTGTATTAGGGTCATTTCATGTCAGTTCAACCAGGGGCTCCAGCTCATAGTCTCAGATTTGACTGAAATTCAGTACACTAATTCTACCATATGTGGAACACTCATGTACAAAGTATTAGTTTCCCCTGTCAGTTAGTTCCAGAATTATGACTTGTGAAAGAAGGTGGCATGACCCAGAAATTGCAACCCGCATCTGGCAATCTATCTTCAGACCCAACTTCAGGTCTTAATAACTTTGGAACTATTCCACACAGTCCAGAGAAATTTTTACAACCCAGTAACATCCATTTAGAGAACACACTCCACGAATCAAAACAATAACAACATATTACTGAGGGAAAATAAAAAATTCCAAAATGTGATTAAAAAATATAATACGTTAAAAGGTACATATCGTAGGTGCCCTCTATGCCAAACATAATTCACTCAAAAAGGGTATAAATTTTTTGTGGTAAGCTTAATGTGGCTTAAACACACACAGAACTCATCATGCCCATATCAGTCACACAAACTGAGTTACATGCACACGAAAATACAAAAATTACCTGAAAAACATGGATTTTCAAAGTGTGGTAGCACAAAAGGGACAAGTGGTATCCAAGCCAAATTTCACACACTGCGTAAGTAGACCATAATGACATATATCTCAAAATTTCAGCATGTTATTGCAAGACATTTGTGTACAATGGAAGTTGACAGATGTATTTGGTGATGTGGCCGTTGTTCCAGAATACAATTTTGTAAAAACATATCGTAAACTGTTCTGCCTCCTCTTATCCTCTTCCACAACTGTTTAATCACTAAGCAACAACATATAGACAGATTAACACAACCTATCATTAATGTTTACTGCACCTTAACTGCTAAAAACCAGTCGATTTTGCTTTGAACAGAAGTTCTCCCACACTTTAGCTACTGTACTCTGTACATTGAGTGGCAAATTGTACTGTCTTCCTGACACTGTGGTAGGGACTGGAACTGTCATAAGAATATGTTCACAAGGAATCCAACACCTGTCTGCCAAATGCGGCCAATGAAATGATCTTGCTGGTCCTGCTGGTGCCATTAAGTTCACAAATACATCACCTTCTGCTTCACAGCACTCTGCAACACATCCTAAGTACCATTTGTCATCATAAACAGCAATAACATAGCAACCTGGTTGTATGTTGCTGCTTTTGCTTCTGAATCCTGAGTCAGACACACTGTGAAGACACATGTTGTGCATGAACCTATGGTTATAACTGGACAGTCTGCTCATCTGCACATTGTCAGAGTCCGCTGGAGAGAAGTGATGATGGCTCCTTGTGCCTGCAACAGTTTTAACATGTTCTAGTCTGCTTTTTAGCAACTGACTGATTTCACCTCATCTTTCAAAGCATAGAATGACTGTATGCCAGAGATATTTTTCTGTACCCAGGTAAATAATTGAAGAGATGTTAGAATGTGACCTTCTGTAGGGTGCTGCAGTCGAGCTCGTGACGCCATGTGCTTAATGGTAGCACCAATACCATCACACACATTTTTACCATGACTTTTTGCAAAAAAATTCCATTCTGCGTGAATCTGAAAATCGTGGTAATGCATGCATAAATTTGAGATTTTTACAGTTTTTGTACTCACTAGCTGCCCCATCACTGAAGTATTACGCACACTGTATGTGAGGCAGCTTGTTTTTCACACATGCCACGACAGTGCGAATGTGGGCATGAATTAAAGTCACTAAAAACGCACAGGTTCATGACAGACACATCACCTGATTCACTTCTATAGTAAATCACAAATGGCTGGAGAGTTGCTTGACTGTTGTCCCAATGATATCCTTGGAGGGCATCTTGAACTACAAATGCATAATTTTCAGAATGCATAATTTTCAGAAAAGTCTAGTATTACTATAATTTCATCATGTTTCAAATTATCCTTACAAAATTGGAGATAAGCCGAATGTGCTGTTGCTGTGAAGCAGTGTGTGGTCAGTTTGTTTTTTTGACAACACATTTCAACAAAATCTTCCACTGTACTTTGCTTTGTTTCAAGACTTGTGTGATCCATGTGTGTCCATTGTTTATAAGAAACAAGTTCATCGTCATCCATAAGGAGTTCACCATACAGTTTGTTATTCATATGTTCTGCAAGATTTGCCTTACCATGACAACTTTTCACACCTGTGTATCATGCACCGGTAGGAACTGAAGTCACACACTAGCAGCTTCATTGCACCTTTGTAATCCAGACCAGAATCCTTTATAGCAGCAAACATCAGCTTAGCATTTTGATGGGTCTCACATACAAACATTGTGTGTGCCCCTTGCACTTACAGGCACAACCCATTTTGGCTGAAGATTGAAAAAAGATGATAAACCTACTTTGGTATTGGGATACTTTTCCTTGAATTCTACATATAGTTCTGATATGTTGCATAGCAACAGTCTTTTTTGCATCTGTACATGTACATTTCCCATTTTCACCATTACATAGTCTTTTTTTCCAGGTATTATTTGGCTGTAGTCATTATTTTCATAAAACTCCAACACTAGCACCTTTATTTCTGAACTCAATTGCTTACCCTGAGCCTGCTGAAGTTGTGAAAGCACTCCTTGGGTTGGTTTTATTTTCCTAGCTTGCTTTACCATATATGTAGAAACATTGAATTCCTTTGCAGTGTAGTCAATAGACCATCTGGAAGGTGCAAGGGTAAGAATGGCTACTTTTTTCTGGCGTGTGGATATGGCACATTTTTCTTTCAAATCATGCACAATTTTGTCCAAATCAACACATTTCTGGCGCGATTTCTGTTCCTTTGGAGCAGATAGTTCTTCCTCTTCCAACATTAGTGTGTCAGCTATTTTGTGTTTTAATTCCATTTGAGCGTCTTTTAGTTTTCTTCTACCATAGCTGGGCCTTTTTCTTTTCCAACTTTGTGTGTCTTCATGGGAGACAAACCAAGAGCAGTCACTGAAGTATTTAACTGCTCATCCGCTGTGGTTGTAGGTGACAGATACTTTTCATCACTGTCATGTAAATTATCAGAATATTCTTCATTTTTTAGCAGTGTAACACACCTGGAACATAACTTCTGTCCTGGTTTCATGTTAAGTCCCATGCACCGATTCACTTTAAATACTGATTTTATATCAATTTCTCTGAGGCTACACTTCACTGTCTTCTTATGAATCCGAAATGGATCAAAACAACTTCTTTGTAGAAAAGAATACTTATCCAGAAACACTTTCATATGATGATAACAAACACTAAAGTATCCTGGAAGTGTACTTCTTTTGCCCACAGGGTGTATCCCGGATCTCCATAGCAACAAATCTTGGTCCGATTCATCCAGATCATACAGTACGAAGTGAATGCCACATTTTGTTCCATATGTTGTTTTATGACATTCATCAATACTGCAACTTGTTTGAACAAAAGCACCACTAGTACACTCTTCTGCATCCATACTGACTTTCCACAACAGTAGTGATCAGTCTGAACTAGAATCTTAGAAACATGAGTAACTTGTAATTGTTGCTTGTTTCCTTTGTTGTTCCTGCTTAACAATGACTCATTCTGTCCCTGAAAACTACCATTGTTTAAGTTTCTGTTGCCTAATGGTTCCCAACAATTGCTGCAGCTTTATCTGAAACAAGCTGTCTGCATCATCACTATTACTTCCTAAATCGTGTTAAAAGAAACGTAACCAAATACATCTACATCTACATTTACATTTATACTCCGCCAGCCACCCAACGGTGTGTGGCGGAGGGCACTTTATGTGCCACTGCATTACCTGCCATTCCTGTTCCTGTCACGTGTGGTTCGCGGGAAGAACGACTCCCGGAAAGCCTCCGTGCACGCTCGAATCTCTTTAATTTTACTTTCGTGATCTCGGGAGGTATAAGTAGGGGGAAGCAATATATTCGATACCTCATCCAGAAACTAACCCTCTCGAAACCTGGGCAGCAAGCTACACCGCGATGCAGACCGCCTCTCTTGCAAAGTCTGCCACTTAAGAGTTTGCTAAACATCTCCGTAACGCTATCACGCTTACCAAATAACCCTGTGACAAAACGCGCCGCTCTTCTTTGGATCTGCTCTCTCCCCTCTGTCAACCCGACCTGGTACGGATCCCACACTGATGAGCAATACTCAAGTATAGGTCAAACGAGTGTATTGTAAGCCAGCTCCTTTGTTGATGGATTACATGTTCTAAGGACTCTCCCAATGAATCTCAAAAAATGGTTCAAATGGCTCTGAGCACTATGGGACTTGACTTATGAGGTCATCAGTCCCCTAGAAATTAGAACTACTTAAACCTAACTAACCTAAGGACGTCACACACATCCATGCCCGCAGCAGGATTCGAACCTGCGACCGTAGCGCTCGCGCGGTTCCAGACTGTAGCTCCTAGAACCGCTCGGCCAAATTAATCTCAACCTGGCACCCGCCTTACCAACAATTAATTTTATATGATCATTCTACTTCAAATCGTTCCGTACGCATACTCCCAGATATTTTACAGAAGTAACCGCTACCAGTGTTTGTTCCGCTATCATATAACCATACAATAAAGGATCCTACTTTCTATGTATTCGCAATACATTACATTTGTCCCTGCATGAAGTGCCAATCTGTTGCAGATCTTCCTGCATTTCGCATGCAATTTTCTAATGCTACAACTTCTCTGTATACTACAGCATCATCCGCAAAAAGCCGCATGGAACTTCCAACACTATTTACTAGGTCATTTATATATATTGTGAAAAGCAATGGTTCCATAACACTCCCCTGTGGCACTCCACAGGTTACTTTGTTAGTCAGTAGACGTCTCTCCATTGAGAACATGCTGTGTTCTGTTTGCTAAAACTCTCCAATCCAGCCACACAGGTGGTCTGACATTCCGTAGGCTCTTATTTTGTTTCTCAGGTGACAGTGCGGAACTGTATCTAACGCCTTCCGGAAGTCAAGGGAAATGCCATCTACCTGGGAGCCTGTATCTAATATTTTCTGGGTCTCATGAACAAATAAACCGAGTTGGGTCTCACATGATCGCTGTTTCCGGAATCCATGTTGATTCCTACAGGGTAGATTCTGGGTTTCCAGAAATGACATGATACGCGAGCAAAAAACATGTTCTAAAATTCTACAACAGATCGATGTCAAGGATAGGCCTGTAGTTTTGCGCTTCTGCTCGACAACCCTTCTTGAAAACTGGAATTACCTGTGCTCTTTTCCAATCATTTGGAACCTTCCATTCCTCTAGACTTGGGGTACACAGCTGTTAGAAGGGGGCAAGTTCTTTCGCGTACTCTGTGTAGAACCGAGTTGGTATCCCGTCAAGTCCAGTGGACTTTCCTCTGTTGAGTGATTTCAGTTGCTTTTGTATTCCTTGGACACTTATTTCGATGTCAGACATTTATTCGTTTTTGCGAGGGTTTAGATAAGAAACTGCAGTGCGGTCTTACTCTGTGAAACAGCTTTGGAAAAAGGTGTTTAGTATTTCAGCTTTACACGTATCCTCCTCTGAGTTCCATTATCATCCCAGAGTGTCTGGATATGCTATTTCAATCCACTTACTGATTTAACGTAAGACCAGAGCTTCCTAGGATTTTCTGTTAAGTCGGTACATATAATTTTACTTTCGAATTCACTGAACACTTCATGCATAGCCCTCCGTATGATAACTTTGACATCGTTTACATCTCTGTCAACTTTTATTGTACACAAATACCTTGCAATAACAAGCTGAAATTTTGTCACATATTATATTATGGTCTACTTATGCAGTGTTTGAAATTTGGCTTGGATATCACTTGTCCCTTTTGTGCTACCACACTTTGAAAATCCTTGTTTTTCTGGTAATTTTTCAAATTTTTGTATTTTCGTGTGCATGTAACTCTGTTTGTGTGACTGATATGGGCAAGATGAGTTCTGTGTGTGTTTAGGCCACATTAAGCTTACCACAAAAAAAATTATACCCTTTTTGAGTGAATTGTATTTGGCATAGGGGGCACCTACAATATGTAACTTTTAACGTATTACATTTTTTAATCACATTTGGGAATTTTTTATTTTCCCTCAGAAATATGTTGTTGGTGTTTTGATTCATAGAGTGTGTTCTCTAAGTGGATGTTACTGGGTTGTAGAAATTTCTCTGGACTGTGCGGAATAGTTCCAAAGTTATTAAGACCTGAAGTTGGGTCTGAAAATAGATTGCCAGATGCGTGTTGCAATTTCCGGGTCACGTCACCTTCTTTCACAAGTCATAATTCTGGAACTAATTGGCAGGGGAACTTAAAATTTTGTACATGAGTGTTCCAAACTTGGTAGCATTGGTGCACTAAATTTCAGCCAAATCTGAGACTATCAGCTGGAACATTTTCTCAAATTGGTTGCATTGACATGGAATGACCCATTACAAATTTAAGGTTTTCATATGATCACCCTCGTATAAAAATATGATGGGTGATACGGCTTTTTGTTGATTCAGCACATTAAAAGCCATGAGAGTATGGCATGGCACTTTAATGAAATATACGATATGTACTCTAAGACAAGGTTTTTTTCCCAAATTTGTCATTCAGAAAATATGGGATAGTCTTCTATTCGCAGATTAAAATAATTGCTACTGAGGTCAACATTTTTACATTGTCTAATAGATTAATAGACGGACTGTCTTACATTTACAGATGAAGCTTTGGCTATTGAAGTTTTGTACCAATTTATCTTGAAGTGTTCTGAAGGGCAGGGTTTAGCAAACAATGCTTTCATTTGAAGGGTCTTGAGATTTCCTTGATATGCCGAGGCAGTCAATACAGTATCAATCTTTCTCGGACAATCATATAACATTTAACTGGCCATGTCAATGCATGGGATATGCAAGAAACCGAACTAGCCACTACAACAGTCTAATGCCCTGCTTAAACACTGACAAGGAAATAGCATTTATTCTGTCAACTTATAAACTTTTGTTGTGTTTGAACAGATTTGCAATAAAAATTTCTCATAAATTTAGATGTAGATGTATGGATACCATATGCACACATTTATGCAGCTTTTAAGTAAAGGTAACATTCATCATCTTTTTCAAAAAACTTTACTTGATTCTGAACCCAATTCAGTACTCTGCTTGTTTATGAGAAACTGTAGTGATTTGCGAAGTGGTATGTAAGTGAGAAATTCAATCACTGTTTACGTATTAGACTACTGGGGAAAAACATCACCAGCTTTTAATCATATTTAGAACAATATGGTGACTTCAAGATGAAACAAGGAAGAAAATTAATCCAGAACCAAATTCTAACAGGTGAAATGAATTACATTACACAGACTGCAACTGTTATTGCAAGAATAAATTACAGCGGAAAGACCTATTGTGGAGATAGTACCAACAGACGTCCCTACACCGCAGGATGAGCACCAGTTCGAGAATGGCACTGAATCTTGATTGCCATCTTTTACTTGTATATTAGTTTCTATTGTTACACATGACCTTGCACCCTAGAAGATATTGCTGTCCACATCACACTATTGCTCAAGCACAGCAGTATGGTAGGGTTGGAGGAGGAACTGCTATGACTGCAGTGAGGGGAGTGGTTAGCGGGCAGCGAATTTCATTATGCCATAAACCATATGAATCTGTACCGTGTGCTTTGGCTTTTTATGAACATCTGCCATTTTTGAACTGCAGTTTGCCTGAATCCTTTTGTATTCGGAATCAAACTGACTTTCAAATTGGACAACTACTCAACAATAGCATACATTTCAGCAGGAATGGCTAAAAGTCTAGATTGGGGCCAGTAGTGTGTTCGCGTATTTCGTGTAGCCATGTTGTCGACACACGATAGGGGGTTTGTCAGCTGCCAGTGCTACAAAGCAAATGAGAGAGCACCGAGCAGAAAATATAGCCAGAAGCAAGAGACACTAACATTATCACACTTGTGTACACAAGAAATCAGCTGTGTGTTCAGAAAAAAAACAGTTGTGTTCTCTGGCTCAGCATAACCACAACCTCCGAAATCGCAACATATTCAGAGGAAATAGCAAAATATTTGTGACAACAAAGATGTAAGTTCTTAGCGGGCCTGTTAGGATGATGGTGGTGGTGGTGATGATTCAAAATAGTGAGACACAAGATGAAACTAAGTAAACAAAAAAGCAGTGAAGATAAAAATTAATGTAAGCAATATCATTTTGTTTATTTTATTTCTTTTTGTAAGATCAAAATAATGTAGACAATTGCATAAGTTTAGAATAGGTGTAACATTAACTTTTTAGACAGATGCCTTACTGCACTAATTCTGATTAGAAAGCACGCACACACACACACACACACACACACACACACAGCCTGTGCTCCTGTATGTGTATGTGTGTGCGCGCGCCCACACACGCACGTTCTATCAATGACTCGACACTCCTGCTATTCATAAGGAGTCTCCTTTACTGCTAAACAACTTTAAAGATTTTCTGTCGGTGGCTTCTGTAATCTCTGCATACAAACAGCGACCTTGAATCCTTTCTCACAATATCGATGGAGAAACACGACTGCTCAGCTAAAAATAATGGTTCATGGTTCATATGAAATGGTAGAAAAACTTACCAAATGCCTTCATATGATGCAACACAAAGTTTCCCTACTTCTGGAGTACAGGGATCCGTGTTGCCCTCATTCTGTAGAAACTGAAGTAGTTGTATAATTTTTTCCTCATTTTCAGCTTTGTGTACCATATATTGCCTACTATCAATTTTCAGAACAATCCTGACCTGTAAGAAACCAAACAAAAGCAATGAACTATTCCAACCTGCAAAATAAGACAGCACGGAACACTTAAATGAGCTGAATTGATCAATCCTGTGTAAGACAAAAATATTTGTAAAGACCTTTAAGAGCTGGCAAAAGCACACACCAATCTTTTTTGGTTCCTTCCACAGGCAAACTGACTTATAATTTTATACTTCAATGCTTTTTTTTTTTAACCTAAAATATCAACCCTCAACTTATTGAAACAATTGATTGCAATATCTACATCACAAGGCAAATATAATGGAACTGAAGCAACAGTGTAGTAGAACTGCTACTTTAATTTACATCACAGAAAGCATGGAGATGAAATAGAAGCAACCTACCAAAGTAATAACGGAACCTCTATGGAAGAACACCAATAAATTCTCTATCTTCCTCTTGGTCATGTTATCTGAGTAAGTGTTAGACAGGAAGGTTGAAAAAAAGATTATGGATTAACATCTTGTTGACAATAAGGTCATTGAAGATTCAGACAGTGTCCAATCAATCCATCAGACATCACATATAGATCCCATCAAGGAGAACCTTGAAGGATGTGGGTTGAGTCACGGTATGCATCAACAAAAGACAAGTAAATTGTACAAATTTAATATTTGTGCTTGGCATTCTGCTCAACAATTTATGGAAATCACAGAAAATGAAAACCTAGATAACTGGACAGGGACTTGAACCCCACTCCTCCCAAATGCAAGACCAGTATTACCTCTGCACCATCTCACTCTGTAGAAAACAGGCACTAATATATCAACAAAAATAATCAATTTTTGACATGAAAGTAACTAGACAGATAAAAAAATCTACTCACCAAGTGGCAACAGGAGCAAATAGTAGCCTACTGTATGCAAAGCATTTTGCAAGTAGTTTTTTTCCTAGATCAGAAATGTTCTTTCTGAAGTATTGACATAAGTACACTGATTTGTGTGTTTTTCCACCCTATTTCAGAACGACATGTCTTACTTCTACACTACTCTGTGGCCCATAAGTAAATTTAAATGTGGAAAAGCTAATGAACTGTCTTCAAAATTTCCAGAATTGCATAAATGTGTGCACAAAGGAAAAACAAACATATTGGCACAAACAAAGAGTAAGTTTTGTTTGTCTCTCAACTTGTGGTTGTTGGCTCTCATTTTGAAAATACACATTAACTTCTCCTGATTTCAATATGACTTACAATTCACAATAGCTGCCACTGCAGCGAACAGATAACACAGAAGAAAGATAAATGGACACTGCTCACACAAGCTCTCTCTAAACTAATGTTAGCTACAAAAAAAAAAAAAAAAAGTAATAAGGCTGATAAAATCATTTCAACATATTATTCTGCCTGTAGCAGAATTGCTTGTGAGATTGTACAACAAAATGAATTGTATGCTAGGGTCATTTCCTTTACTTTTCCAAGTGTTTCACATTTGATAGAATAGGAAATAAAAAAAAGGTTAACTGATACAGTTTGTGAGACAGGCTTACCTTTGTGTAACAATCTGACTTAATCTCTTCTTTTCCCAAACCATGACCTGTTTTACTATCTGGGCTACCTTCACCTGATACAGCACAACTGTCAGGAAACCTACTAGTACATCCAATGTTGAGCTGCTCGCTAACAGATTTAGCAAGATTTTCGTCTGTAAATTTAGACTGCTGTTCTTCTGTCGATTTCAGTTGCTGCTCATCCGAGGATTTATGCTGCTGATGAACTAATGGCTTCTTTTCAATGGGTTTTGCTGGTGGTTTCTGCAAATAAAATTTGACCTTACAAACATTACACTAACACACTGCATTATTTCGCAACTCTCACACTTCAGCACCAACCATCAATTTTTCAGTTCAAATTGAGTGATCCTGCATACAAATCAGAACAGTATATCAAATTTTGGCACTAGTCTAGTCTGGCCACAGTGTGGACCGAGCACAGACACAGGTTTCGACCTATCTCACTCTCCCATATTTAAGTGCTCTGATTGGACAGGAAGCATGGGAAGTTCAAGTAGGTGGATTGAGCTGACTGCCTTCGGTTTTCCCCTGAATTTTGATGCACATAGATTACCAGAAATTATTCATTTTTGTGTGTAAGGACTAGAAGTGCAAGGAAGAAACATTTAACATCTACTGCTATTTTTTTAATGTATGGGAATAAAACATGAAAATTTATAACTGTGACTTACGTATAAAACTGGCTTTTTGTTTAGTAGGCTATAAGCAGATTTTGTTTTCTAACACATAAACTGGTAAGGAAAAGTTTGAATGTCATGATATAATTTAAGTAACAGGAATATTTAGTTCTGAAAGAATGCAGTAAATATAAATTAAGAACAAATTAAATATTTTTCTATAAAATGAGGGAAAATTACTCTCCACTAATAATTACGGACAACTTTGGCCAATAATATTACAGACTACAGCCAATAGTATTACAGACTGTATTTTATTCACATTAAACTTACAGTGACAAATCATCATCATTTCAACACAGAGAAAAGCACTTTTGGCTTCTCTGCTTTTTAAAACACCTGCTACACACCTGACCATTTTGACATAAAAATGTAAACCTGTCCTCATCCTGAAGGCACGGTCCTATTGCCTCTGTAACTGACTTAATCAGTTTAATGTGGACTCTGCACCACACTGCAACTCGACATTTTCACATTTATGTACCAAGGCAAGAGGTGACAGAAGCAATTTTAGTCACAGAAAGGAAGACCCACCCCCCCCCCCCCATGACAATTTGGGAATCTAACACCAGATCTTATGGATCTGAGTCCGACACTTGAGCACTGAGCCACACCTACCTCAATATATTATGTTGTTACAAAAAACAACAGTATTCTCAGAGAATGTGGCACAAGTGTACCATGACACACACTTTGAAAGTCTTCATTCTTTTTCATCTAAGGAGGGCGATCATTTTTATTTATTGATAAACATACATGGCACACCAATTGGCAACTCCGCAGGTGCTGGCAAACCATGCTCTGGTCAAATGACTACTCCAGCTTGTCTCCTACAGAAGCACCAGTGGTAACCAAGCGAGTGCACTACTCTAACTCCAACTTACTCACTGGTTAACTGAATTTGCTTGCCAGTTCTACAATAGATACGTTTTACAGTCACTAAATCCCTTGCTTTACAGCCTTTATCAGGATGGAATCTGTGCAAACGAGGTACCTGAAGGATCATGGACAAAACATTTTGATTTAAGAATTCTGTAACTACAAATCACTTACAGCACTACAGCTACGCATGACTCATTATTTATGAACAGGTTGTAGTAAGTAAGAAGGAAGAGATGACTGCCACGTAAGAATTCTGGAGTTTCTCTCAGAGAAAAGGTTTCCACCATTTCCATCCAGCACTTGTGTTTCAGAAGTTAACACACTTTGGTGATATTTTTCTATAAACCAAGATACATAAATCCCATTGGGAGATATAGCGGCAGTGCGGAGGACGTTTCAGGAGTTCTTGGCTCTGTGCAGTTTGGTCTTGGATGGAGTATGCCATCCCTTTCAAGGATTTACCCATTGGCATCCACAAGTGAGTGATGGCAGGGCAGTAGCAAGAGGGAGTACATGCCCCCTCCTGGAATCTATAAGGCTCATTACAAAATTCTCACATATTTATAACAATAACTGACTGCGACACTACTAAACTGCAAATCTAACATTACGAAGTGTGACAGAAAATACTCTGACTTTAGTAATCACTAAATTGTACCAATTCCTTGACACAGCACAGAATTCTGTGTTATTCTACAGTCAATGTCCATAACAGAACAATGCCGAAATACTTTCTGATCATTTTTGTATCACTTCCTTGGAAAGTGCTCACCGAGCAACATAAGGGAACCATTCCAACAACCTGGTGCGCAGATTCACTACCACAATGTGAACATGGCAGCAGTATACATGTCCGTCATCTATCCTAGTTCCAACATGGATGGCCCCACATTTTGCTGTGCAATAGAATCACAGCAGTAGACCAACGTGTGTTGGTGAAAGAAGAACATTCATGAGGATTTGCTGATTATTAAAGCACAGATTTCTAAGCAAAACGCATAATTTTTTCTACATTTTTAGGGATGAGTAGGAAGGTTATACTTCCTAAGACAGACCTAGACAAGCAGTTTTAACTGTTTGTTTGTGCTAATTTTTGATTATTCTCCAAGGAAATGTTTTGCTTGCTTACTTATTTTATCATTTTTTAATGAAAACAACGTATTTACTGAAAACTTTGATTTTGAGAGCCCATATTTCACTCCTAGCTCTCATTTGTCAGTAAGTGGTTCTCTTTTTTATCAGCTTATAAAAATTAACTTCAGTCAAATGCATAAGAAAGCAATGCTAAGATACATCCAGGATATTGTGAAATAATACTGCAAGGAGAAAAACTTGCTGTGAATGGTCAGGTAAGTCATCACTTCATCAGTCCATTATTGCATCATAATAATGTCACTGGCATGAGCAGTAAATCCCCGAGTTCCTAGCTACAGTGCATTGTGCAACTCTCAATGATTTAAATGTGCACAATTTCTTGCTGTTATAATTATATAATGTCACCCACAAAAACCTCAAGCAGCATTCTTAAGCAAATGCTTAAATAAGTCTGCAAGAAATATTTTCAGTGAAGATGGCAATATCTTATTTTGTTTGGTGTTTGAAAAGAGTGATTCTCCATAGAAAAAATATGACATTGTGCACTGCATTAAAATCACATGGCATAACATGAGGTTTCATTAAAAATATAAGTTAAAAAACATCTGATTGAAAATAATATTGGCAAACAATTGAGTTTTAGTGATACATTTTTCAAATGTGCTTAGCATTATTGGGTTCCAACACACTGTTGTGGAGATTGAATAATGTACAGCTTTGTATAATTTTAGAAAAACAAAAGGATACCGGACAATCTACATTGTGCAAAATCTATATGCCACAGTGTTTTCAAGAAATAATTTGTAATATTCAGAATATAATGAAGCACAAAAACATTTTATGGACTATAGGACACACTTTTTCTTCGAAAAACTGCCTCCAAAATTCAGGTGTGTCTTAAACTCTAAATTAATATAACAATTTCCAGTGTTTGATTTAAAATTCCCACCTGTCTTAAAAATGTCCATATATTCGATGCTGCGAGAAACCTGTCTGTCTCTGGCAACATTCAACTCAGCTGGCGGCAGCAGCAGTGCACCAATGAAACGAACACGAGTTGCGGGAATTCACAAGCTTGCTAATCTCCCTCCCCCCCACCCCCCCCAATCAGAAACTTAGAACACTGTCTAGCCCATGATGCATCACTGCAGCCTACAGTGACAGTGAACTTACACTGAAAGCGATTTGTATTATAGGTAATAGTACAATATTTTTGTTAGTAGCTACTTTTGTAATGGAAAAAAATAAAAGGTATTCATATGATGTAGGCTATAAATTTAAAGTAATAGCATATGCGGAAAAACATTGAAACAGAGCAGCTGAGTGGCATTTTGGCCCTCCACCAGCAGAAAAAACCCTATACGATTCGTGGGCTAGTAAAAAGGAACTGGAAAAAAAATAAGGAAGACTAAATGTCAAATAGAGGACTGAATGCAAAGTAGCTGAAACTAGTAGACGATGTGCTGAAATGGATTCAAGGAGACTGTCAAAAGACATTGGAACTAATACAAAAATGATTGAAATACACACATGTAAGCTAGTGCTACAGTGGAAATTAACAGACTTTAAGGATGGAGTTGGTTGGTGCTACGGGCTACTTAAGCGTCATGCACTTAGCATGTGAACCAAAACATCTCAGAAAATGCCACAAGAGTATGAAGAGAAAATATTATCTTCCGGTCACTTTATTATCCAACATCAAAAGAAAACCAGTGTGGAACTAAGCCAAACAATGAATATGGATAAAACTCCTCTGACATTTGAATAACAGAACTGTTGCCATGAAAGACACTTAACGTAACTATAAAAATAAGTGGACGAGAAAAAATGCACTACACTGTTGCCTTTTCATGCTTTGCTGATGGTGCTACACTTAATCCAATGATCATTTTCAAGCACAAAACAATGCCAAAACCTGAAATACTGCTAGGTGGTGGTGTTCACGTACATAACAGGGGATTAATGGACGAGGCTGGTGTAAAATAATGGATTAACAGAGTGTGGAAGAGAAGGAAAGGTACTTTATTGAAGAAGATTTCTCATCTTGTGCTAGATCAGTTTAGAAGTCATCTGAAAAATTCTGTGAAAGAGAAATTGATACATGGAAATACAGAGCTTGCTGTTATGTGTTTGAAGCTTGTCATCAACGGAAAGGTGACAAGCGGTCAGTGACAAGCTAAGTAATCTGACTTAGCGCTGCCGGCGCCAAGCGAATAAATTTGTACGAGACATGCGGATGGCAAAGTGATAACAGAGCTCACATTGTGTGTTGTAATTGCTAAGTTACTACCTGTTAGTACCAACTCTTTTTTTACTTTTATTAAAAAGCAAGTGTTAATAAATAAATATTGATTTATTTAATTACGAATCAATTGGAAATTCAAGTAATCACAAAAATGTAAAACATCAAATACAAAACACAGTAGAACTTCGATTTTACGTTGTCCGATTTTACATTTTTTGTGATTCTAGATCATAAATTTGTAGCCTCTGTGAAAAACCCACAAGATAAATGCTAAAAATTCCCCGATTTTACGTTTCTTCCTAGTAAGATATATGTCGATTCTACATTCTTACTCAACATGTCGCTTGACTTCATCAGTTTTCTTCCTACCGACATATAATGTGACTGAACGAGTTATTAAGTGGCACAAGAAACAGAGGCTTCACGCCACGGGTGGTGGTGGAGTTAACGGAAATTTTAGGCCATTACAGTGCAGACAGGGAAGTGCTGACATAATGGATGATCGGCATTTCCCAACCAACTTACAATGTTTAGTTTCATCTTGCAATCACTGCTATCATGCGGTAGTAATGGAAAAATAGGACAGTAGACCCCAAGTGTTCCAGACCGAGCCACTACATGATGAAGGGGCCCAGCCTCCACCTTTCCTCGTTTTAACATAGGATTAAACAGCCAACAGGTTGCACATAAATGGTAGGGACATTGATCTAGGTTTTGACACATACTAGTGGTAGCTTCAGCAGAATAAATCTCGCTAAATCTTGCAAGCTAAACATAACAAATGAGAAATGACCAAAAACACGTTAACAAAGATTACAATTTTTATGATGCACAATCATTGCTAAAAAGCAGTAATCAGAATTTCGAGCAGCTATTCTCCTGTCAAAAGTAAAATATAATATTCTAGCCTTTGCTACAAGTGCCCAACTGGGATCAACATAAGACTGATCGGCACAGTGGCTTACAATGCTGCCATGAATACAATACGAGTTGCACCACCTAACAAGCGCGGACAGTAACGTGTGCCAATTTGAAACATTATAACACAAATACTTGAAGAAAAAAAGAAAAAAAAATTAATTTAAAAAAAATATAGAGAGCTTAATGTCTTTCTGAAAATACAGAGTAGTCAAATTAAGTGTAACAGAGCCATCTGTTAGGTTTTACAGAAATTACTATTAAGTAAAGGACAGAAGGACATAGAAATAATCTTACGAACAGCTGTACAATGCAGAAAATATTTGCACGAAGTTAACATCAGCAGCCCGTATCTAAGAGATTAGAGTAAAATATATCTAAAAACAAAGATGATGTGACTTACCAAACGAAAGCACTGGCAGGTCGATAGACACACAAACAAACACAAACATACACACAAAATTCAAGCTTTCGCAACCAACGGTTGCTTCATCAGGAAAGAGGGAAGGAGAGGGAAAGACGAAAGGATGTGGGTTTTAAGAGAGAGGGTAAGGATATGGGAACAGGTATACACTCGCACACACACCCATATCATATGGGTGTGTGTGCGAGTGTATACCTGTCCTTTTTTCCCCCTAAGGTAAGTCTTTCCGTTCCCGGGATTGGAATGACTCCTTACCCTCTCCCTTAAAATCCACATCCTTTCGTCTTTCCCTCTCCTTCCCTCTTTCCTGATGAAGCAACTGTTGGTTGCGAAAGCTTGAATTTTGTGTGTATGTTTGTGTTTGTTTGTGTGTCTATCGACCTGCCAGCGCTTTCATTTGGTAAGTCACATCATCTTTGTTTTTAGATATATTTTTCCCACGTGGAATGTTTCCCTCTATTATATCCATATCATAGATTACAGTAAAATAATGTTTTGAATCCAGAAGCTCGCGAAGTATAGTAAAAATAGAGGAATCAAAATTCTGCGAGCAGTGGAGTGCAACTGCTGAAAAAATTTATGTTATGTAGTTGTAACTGTTCAATGAGGATGAGGCCATCGTTATTAGAAATACACTAAGTCCTCCCGCTCTTCAAGTTCATCGAGCCTATGATCCTTCTTTTCTCTACATAAAATAGAAATTTGTTTAACGTGTTTTGGTTTGTGTTCGGAAATTAGCAGACAATCAGCAAAAGTGGAACTGTGTACATTAGAGCCTCTTTTTCCCAACAAATGTTCCTTGTACCTGACACTGAAAGACATTCCAGTTTATCCTATATAATAAATGGGACACACATAACAAGTGGTTTTACACACTCCTGAGCACACATTGGAGCAACTGTGGACTTGAGACTGCTGATGAGACTTTTTGCAAGTTATTGTTCATGGAAAAGGGAACTCTGAATTCATATTTTTTTAATCAGAAGATGAGGAATTTTATGCTAAATAGAGCCTAGAAATGGTATCAAGAAAGCATTTTTATACTCATTACTGTCAGGAATAGCACTGCTGCGTAAAGTGGCCACTTTAGCATCAGTTTTAACTTAGAAGATCTTGTCAACTAATGTGGGATCACAGTCCTTATTAACTACAATAGTTTTTATGTTCACCTCTTCATTAAGCTTGTCAGGTGAAAAAGGCACAGATATTCCACAATGAATGGCTGAATGGAAAAATGCTTCCTTTTGGAAATGAGGCTGCACTGAACTAGTGGGTAGAATTTGATTTGTATTAGTGGCTTTTCGAAAAATACTGAAAGAAAGCGCCGTCATCAATAGCACTACTGCGGTCCAATTAGCTAAGCTGACGATCATTATTTTCTGACTCACAAGTAAAGCTAATTTTTTCGTGAAACTATCACAAATTTCAAACAAATGCAGAATTCCTTCCCAGGAACTACTGTGTATTATCAAAATGTCATCTATGTACTGAGCATAAGACAAAATACCAAGATGAGCAACTGAAAAATTCTTGAAGAATCTCTCTTCCAGTGAATCAATGAAAGAAAATACTGAACAAGATGCCTGCCAGTGGCTTACCCATTGCCCGGCTATCAGGCTGATGCTATAATTTATCATTGAAAACAAATAGTTGTATTTTACTACTACTCCTAGTAAACAAACCAGGTCAGTGATTTGCTCCTAAAAATATCTTTTCTATCAGTGATTTGCTCCTAAAAATATCTTTTTTAAAAGTACTGAAAGTTTTTCTCAACAATGTCAATGGTTGTTTGAACAGGTACATTAGTACACAGGTTCGTAATATCTAATGAAAATAATTTATTATCTTGGTCGCACTGCAGGTCTTTGACTTTACTGACTTCATTTTGACTATTGACGACAGAATATTATTTTTAAAAACAAAGGATTTCTCATTTTTTCGTGAAGAAACCTTGCTCATATGGACTGTTCATGCTGTTCACAATCGAACATATCGGATGGTGACTTATGTACTTTAAACTGGGAATACAATTTTGGGGCCTGTGGATTCATATTAATAAGCTGTTTTTTTTATGAAATGGTTTGATCAAGTGCATAGCGCTGTTAACGCTACCCTAATTTCTTTTTGTATCATAGGGTTTGGACACTCAACTCGCTCCGAAACATTACTCTCCTCAAAAAATGTTAAGTTTTACACACACATTCGTTCTGAGTAGCAATGATTACAGCAGCATTCCCTTGTCACACTTCATTACAAAAGGCATTGATTTCTTTTAGTTTGACATTAACATTTTTAATCAATTATGAAATGGTAGCTACATTGACATAGGTTTGCACGTTTATGTGCATCCTATTGGCTGTTTAATCCTATGTTGAAACTAGCATACGGTTGCTGAATAACAGCCATGTTCAAAACTGTAAGATTTCTACCAGCCCAGGTGTCTAAGGTTGTATCAAAATACAAAGACATAAGAAGAAAACTGCAGGGCTATTAATTTTAGTAAGCATTGTGAAGAAAATGGACTTTTGCCAAGTTACATTAACTCCCATTTTAACATCAGACAGTGCATGAAGGATCCAAAAACTTTTCAGTGCCTAGTTAAGAAAATTATTTCTGACAAACTCCGTGCTTTATACAGAAAAGGACCAATTAAAAGAAGAGACCTATGTTTCATAACTTGAGCTCACTAAATTTTTTCACTTACATTTTAATTTTCAAATACACCCATTTTGGGATTTTATTAAGGATGGTTATGTACCTGTAAGAATTGTATTGCAAAAAGACATGAGAAGAAACTGGCTAACCTTAAGAGCTTTTTACCTGCAGAAAAGCCTGTTAGTAGTTTTCAAAGGTCTGAGCATAAATTTTTCAACAGAATTCTGAATAAGACTGAAATAGATTTTACACCTGAAGAAACTATCTTGTTGGAAAAAGAACTTAAATATAACGTAATGCCTAACCTGTCACATAAAAATGCCGTAGAAACTATGATTGTAGATCTTAAAACAGGCCTTGATAGAGTCAAAGTGGATGCTTCTCGACAAACGAGAGTAGCTCATGATGTATGTAGTATTCTTGAGAAACATGCAGTTAAAAACTCCTGTCAATGTGATTGTGATAAGAAACTGATTAAAAATATTTATGTCAAACTAAAAGCAAACAATGCCCTTATAATGAAGTGTGACAAAGGGAATGCTGTAATCACTGCTACTCAGAAAGAATATGTGCCTAAAACTTTACAATTTTTTGAGGAGAACAATGTTTCGGAGCTAGGTTGGTTGGTTGGTTTGGGGAAGGAGACCAGACAGCGTGGTCATCGGTCTCATCGGATTAGGGAAGGATTGGGAAGGAAGTCGGCCGTGCCCTTTCAGAGGAACCATCCCGGCATTTGCCTGGAGTGATCGGAGCTAGGTGAGGGCCCAAACCCCATGATACAAAAAGAAATTAGGCTAGCCGTGAACAGCACTATGCATTTGCTCAAACCATTTCATAAAAAACAGCTCATTAAAATGAATCTACAGGCCCCAAAATTGTATTCCCAGTTGAAAGTACGTAACAATCACCATCCGATTTGTTCGATTGTGAACAGCATGAACAGTGCATATAATATGTTAGCAAGGTTTCTTCACAAAAAAATAAAAAGTCCTTTGTTTTTCAAAATAATTATTCTGTCGTCAACAGTCAAAATCTTATCAGTAAAATCAAAGACCTGCAGTGCAACAAAGATACTAAATTTTTTTCATTAGATATTACGAACCTATATACTAACATACCTGTTCAACCAACCATTGACATCATTGAGAAAAACTTTAGTACTTTTGAAAAGTAATATTATGGTTGTCACTCACCACATAGCAGAGACATTGAGGGGCAGATAGGCACAACAAAAACAACTCAATTACAGCTTTCGGCTGTCAAGGCCTTTGTGTCAACAATAGACAGACATACGCACACAGGCATGCGCACACTCGCGCAAATCACAGTTTCAGTTGCCTGAGACTGTAGGGGTGTGTGGGGGTGTGTGTGTGTGTGGGGGGGGGGGGGGGGTTCAAAACTGTAACCTTTCCTTGTGCCACTTATAACTCAGTCTTGTCTTTTTGCATCTATTTCCAAAGAACTGTATTTAGCAAAAAAATCAGTCATTAATCTTTTAAATTTAAACACTGACTCTAAAAGAATATGCTTGGTCAACATCAAAGAAACGTTGGCTATTCCAGCTAGTGAGGTCTAATTGACTGGTGACCTGATACATCACCCAACAGCCAGAGCAATCACTTCACACACACACACACACACACACACACACACACACACACACACACACACACGTATATAGACAGCCTACTAAACATTCGAAATTCTTGTAGTATTGGATTATGAAGTAGTGGGCACAGAAGCTGTAAATCAAAGTCTGTGCGAAAATTTCGTTCTCCTCCTCCTACATAGCAATTTTACCAACAGTTGTAACCTCAACTGACAATCACAAATCCATAAACAAAGAAATTTCAAAATTATGTCATATAATAGGCCTATTACGAAAAGTGGGTTTTGCCATAGGTAATACTGTAGGGTACTAACTGAAAAGACTATCACCTTTGCTAATGATGTATGGGGTAACTGAGCCATTTCCCAACACACTAATGCCAAAAAATTATACCTTGCACACACAGTTTTGAGGGTTCTTTCATTTCTAGTTCACCTCAAAAATAACAATAATTTTACTTATAGTAGTTCTGCCTGAAGCGTGTCAACAGAGCCAGAACGTATCGTGCCTCTATCAACTGCAGTCAACATAGGCTACTCCATTTGCTATGTGGGGCACCACAGTTAACAGGACATGTTCAGTGAACAGTTGTGTGATGGCTTGTTCGTCTTTGTTGCAGTCCTCAATGGTGTTTAATGCACTATGATGGCAGAGAGAACTGTTAAAATTTAACGGATTGCTGTAACAGAGAAACACTAAAATCACAGCAGGCTTAACCTTATTTCATGTTCACTGGTATAAATAAGTATCAAGGGTGAAGGGAAACATGCTTTCTCGAAACCTGCTGCATTTACAATACAAAAAGAGATGAGTTTGAAATACAAACGGCACATACTGGCAATACCGCAGAACACTCCACTACAACTACTCAACACAATGAACATGGAAAAGTTTGCACGTAATACACTACAGGTCACTGCGCTCATGTTAGCGGAGTATGTTGCACTGTCATAGGCTACAGAAGGAAGAGACATACCTCCACATGTTAGATTCTGACACCTTTCACCGTATCACACACTTTTTGGGTTAATTTGCCGTGCTCATTAATTTCTGCTTTTTTTCTGGTTGAGCAAATAAGAAAGATGTCCCACAGATGCGTATTTCGACATGTAACTTGTTGTCGTAGCACATCAGAAAATAGCTCGATTGTCTTGTACCTGGATACCAATTTCAAATTTTTTATGACTTTTTACTTGCTGTTACACATCTGTGGTTTATTTAACAGCAGATGAAAATAATTACCACAGATTATTGTATAAAACATTGCATATACATTTAATTTCCTTTCACACAATGTATTTGGGCGGTTACAATTTTTAATCCTGTATACCAATTACATTCTGCTTTTACCTCAATCTTGCATTTAACTCTGGACTGCATAAAAATGTAGAATAGGGACTTAACAGTAATTTTTTTTTATTTTTTAGAGACTGAATAGCATTACTGAAAAATGTAAATTTTTATTTAAAATAAGGCATTTTGATTTCTGTATCAAATATTAATTTATTTTCATGTAATAAAAGATTTTATCTTTATTTAAAAATTTTGATTCAATATTTGTTGATAAACATTTGCATCTGATAATAAAAAGTCAAAAAAATGTTTAGGATTACAAACCTTCTACATTAAAGACTATTTTTAAATACTGGCTGCACTACCAGTCACTATGTTAAAATACTCCACGCAAATATTTTTTAGTTAACAGCACTAACAAATCTTCAAAACGTCAAAGGCAATTTTTTCTTTTAGGAAGTACATCTCACCACTTTGGAAAATTAGTGCTCATGCACTGACCTTCAAATCTAAGTATGAGGAAAACCTAAGCCCATAATATCCTCCTGTTAGTACAGATACGCTTTACAAACCGCCATTTAAAAAGTACAATAATTGTAGCATTCACTAAGGAAATATCTGTAAATCCATTGTTTACTCAATTAACTCCAAAGACTTCAGCCCTTCTCAAACCAGTTTAATTATGCTAATTTAGTACATTATTTATAAGTCTACAAAAAAAAATCACTTCTCTTGTTGCTTCGTAAAGGAGATTGAGAGTTTATGTTGAATCTTGAGGATGGGGTTCATAGGCATGAAGCATAATTTAAGGTGAACAGAGATAAGCCATTTGAGCATTTAAGTGATTAAGGAAACTGCATAAAATTTAATTCTGTATGACTGGACTGGGATTTTTAACCTCACTATTCCCAAATACATGTCTAGCCCCTTCACCACTATGCAACTTCACTTCGTGTTATTCAGGCCTCACACAGCCACCAAAACCCTCTTCCAGGCACTTAAGTGAGGTTTGTAGATGCAGAATGTCATAGCAGCCCGAAAGTCTGCACTTCAATACTGTGTTCTTCACAATAACCCATATATTTATAAATTACAAGTGGAGGATGATCTCAATTTGTAGCTACTATTATTAGCAAATTTCACATTATATTGCCTGTTTCTACAGGGTGTATACGTGGACAAGGAAAAAAATTCCCAGATTTCCCGGTTACAAATGTACTTTTCCCACATTAAGTGACAGTATATTTTCCCTTGAAACTGTAAAACTTATCAATCCATTGAACCAATAATCAAACAATGGAAAATCCAGGATGGAATGCAACAATACAAGAGAAGGAAAGTTGCTACTCACCATATAGCGGAGGTGCTGAGTCGTGATAAGACACAATAAAAAGATTCACACCATCATAGCTTTCGGCCATTAAGGCCTTTGTCAGCAGTAGACACACACACACACACACACACACACACACACACACACACACTGGGGTGGGGAGGGGGGAGGGATAGTATGGTGGGTGTGGCGGACAGTGAAGTGTTGCAGTTTAGACGGAGGGCAGGAGAGAAGGTGCAGAGGGGGGAGGCGGTAAGTAGCGGAACCAATAATGTTTATAAGGCTTAATATACAACATATACACCGCATATTTTCGTTTTTCAAATGTACCTGTACTCGAATTCCACCCAACACAGCACATTGAAAACAAGACTACAAAGCATTTTTGTAGGCCAATCATAGCTCATGTCATGTGATCTTGTCATGCGATGGTAGCAGATATTCAGAGCATATGACACTTGATGCAGTCAGCCAATAGCAACATCACTGTGAAGTAACGCGAACACACAAATAAGAAAAGTTGATACTTTAAATTAATATAGGAGTACACAGAGTAGCTACAAGGAAAGCTAAGTTTTCATATGTAATATTGGTTTTTTTGTGTGTGTTTCACATTAAGATACATCACACAAACGTGCCACTAAAATTTTACATAACAACATAAATATCTGGCCTTATGGGTTCTAAATTCTTTTCAGTGGCTTGTTCTCAAAGTGTAAAGCTTTAAATGAGAGTCAAACACTCTGTGGTGTAAGAAATTCAAAGCATATTCTAACAAGTAACGTAATTCACCTTGCGAACCACCATTCGCAATATTTTCCGTAACTTCTTATAATTCATTTCAGCAGGTGCAGAGAGCGCCAGAAAACAGGTGTTACTGCAGATGCGCTGCTACGATGAAGTAGGAAGCCCTCATGCTCATATGTATGAAGCATTAAATCTTACATAATGTCACAAGGAGACAGGACATCACAGGATACTCCAAGAGCATTGGAATTTCGTAAACCATTTTAAAATACGTAAATCTGTTTAAAATACAAATTTCTATGTCCAGATTAGCGAAGAACTAGGCCCCAACCTGATATTAAGCTTTTCAGTGTGGTTTTCGGGATGGACATTTTCTTGCATTATCTCATGGTTGGTAATAATGTCATACGTGCCAGAAGATGAAAACATGCACCTGAAATTCAAAAAACACTTGAAACTAGTCAATAGTGTAGAATGAAACACTTTGTTTCAAATAAACAGACTGTCTCTGCAGAAGAGAGTATTAAAAGGCAAATTTCTGTAGCAAAGCAACAAAAATAGCTTCATTGTTCTGCAAGGAGATCAATGTTTGACTGCCAAAAAATGTGGAAATAAAATAAAATCAGGAAACAAACTAGTAACATATTTTAGCTTACTGTAATTATATGAATGTATTTTAATTACCTTGGTATCTCCCCGGCCACAGAAATACGTTTTGTTTCCATCTGACATGAGAGCTATACACGAAGAGGAAGCACTAAAATCATATAAACGTAAACACGGGTCACGTAGACACTACCCCCCTCCCAACTCAGACTGTTCTGCACATTCGCAGATGTGGCAACTTGGACGTGGCAGCAAAACTTTTTCTGGGTAGCATCTGGCTGCACATTGCTACTGCTGATACAGCTAACAGCCACACTTCAAGTAGCCAGAAGCGGAGAAGGTATACCCATACCCGACTGAACTGCGTATGGGCATGAACCTGATGGCAACTGCTCCAACAAACCTAATTAAACATTTGTGATGTCACACTCATTGGGATCAGTTTTTTGTTATGGAGTATTGCATAGTCCTCGTCTTTGACTCATTCTGCTGCTGACAGATGCTTATGTGTACACTGTGTTGTGTTGTAATGGCGAATTTCCTTTTCAACTTAAGTTTTATTATTACTATTATTATTTTTCTCTTGTTAATGTTTTATTGCTACAGTATTATTCTACAGTAGCGGCATACAGTAAAATTCTTTGTTACAGTATCAGATCTTAACAGTCAAAATTACAAAAATAAAACTCAAAACTAAAACAATGGAAGATTCCTAGGTTTTTCCCAGTTCTTTTGTGGATGAAAAAATTTCCGGGTTTTTTCCAGATTTCATGGATCTTGGGGTGTATACACCATGTTCTGGCTACACAGAGGAGGACTGTATTAACAGTACCACACCAGATAGCAACAGTCAACAGTTTGTTATCAGTTGCAAATAACAAGCATGATTTTGAAGAGAGAGAGAGAGAGAGAGAGAGAGAGAGAGAGAGAGAGAGAGAGAGAGAGAGAGAGTGTGTGTGTGTGTGTGTGTGTGTGTGTGTGTGTGTGTGTGTGTGTGTGTGTGTGTGTGCGTGCAAAATTTATCAATTTTTCTTTACACACATGGAGTGGTCCTAGTAATGATTTCATCCAGCCCTTACAAAGAAAGAGTACTGAATTATTCAACTGATATACAATCCAATCAGATTCCGACAGAAGGGGAAAAACTAACTGTACAAATTTCCCCTTATAAACTCACATTCTGCTACAGATTCTTGACCCACCAATGTGTCACTGAAGCATATGACCATCAGATAATAAGGTCAAATAATTTTAATATCTGATAAGCATATACTGAGAATGTCCTAAGATGTGTGGGCTCTCAAAGGAAAAAGAGCCATTTGGCTAAGATTTGGTTTGTATGTAGCCACATGGTGTGGAGGAAGTCCTCGAGTGGCACCACTTTAGAATAACCAAGCTAAGAGCCTTTATGTCACCCCTGTCCCACAACATAAAAAGCAGTATGAGAGATCAGCAGAGCCACCCCTGTGTGGACTACGATTTACTGACCAAGACACACCACCTAGGAAATAAAACTAAGAGAGACATTCGCAAGACCACTTCTTAGGCAATCTCACCCCTTGTCTGTTTGGCTTTGGATCTGTCATAAAGATTGGCAGAGAAGTTTGCCACCACCTTAGCTGGTAGCATGTTCTGACTTTCATTGTCCTGGACTCAGATGCGCACAGAACAATTACTGCACGGAAGAACAAGGTCGCATCATGAAACAATGTAGTCATCTACGCCAAAAATCGTGTGCACCAAAACTGGACTAAATCACCAAAATTTTGCGAGCACACAGTCTGCTCTGTGAGCACTTTTTACCTATCGGGACTCTCTGCGAGCTGGACAAACTTTTTATTCATTTTTTTGTATTATTATTTTATAAACTCAAAACCCTATGAAGGATAGGCGATTACTAATGGGCAATCCAGCATTGTGGATGGGCTGTTTTCAGACACTGAAGGCTACCTCAACCTTCTTTTGTATCTATGATTCAATAAACACAAAAATTGAATTTCTACCTTTCCGTTACTGATCTGTGGCCTTCCCCTTGTTCCACATTCTACAAAAACTTAAGGCTGAAACATCTAGGTAGGTTATGTTCACCATCAAAAGTACAACATTTCATCTTGCTATCTCTTTAACGTGATTATATTAAGACGTATATACCTAACCTTCATTTAATATGTGCCTCTTGATCCGTCAACTCTGTGGCAAATTACTTGCAAAGTACCCTAGTTCGTATAGGACAGCCACCACAAAATGAAGAGAGAAAAAGCAGGGTATATATGTGGACAAGGAAAAAAAATCGCTGATTTCCCGATTAAAAATATGCTTTTCCCTGGTGAAAATACATCTTTTCCATGTTAAGTTACAGTATACATTCCCTTGGAACTATAAAACTTAATACTTCAAATGGTAGAACTTCCCGGCACTTTAGAAAATGAAATCAGAAAAAAATTGTGTTTCAGAAAGATCTTTGATGTGCAGCAACATGTATTCTGCATATTTTCATATTATGAAAGTGAATTCCAAACAACACAGCAAATTAGTTTCCGAAGCATTAAAATCGAGATTGCGATGCACTTTTGTATGCCAATCACAGCTCATGTCACATGATCTTGCCAGCTGATGACAACAGATATTCAGAGCACAAGACACGTGATGTAGTCAACCGATAGCAACATCATTGTTAAGTAGCGCGAACACACAAATAGGAAAAGTTAACGGTTTAAATTAATACACACAGTACAGCTGCATGAAAAGCTATCATTTCACATATAATGTTAAGTCTTGAAGATTAAAAATTGACAGGAAAAGCTAAGCTTTCATACATAATATTGGTTCTTTTTTTGGGTGTGTTGCATTTTAAGATGCACCACACAATGTGGCAGTAAACTTTTAAATAATGACATAAATGAAACTTCCTGGCAGATTAAAACTGTGTGCCCGACCGAGACTCGAACTCGGGACCTTTGCCTTTCGCGGGCAAGTGCTCTACCAACTGAGCTACCGAAGCACGACTCACGCCCGGTACTCACAGCCTTACTTCTGCCAGTACCTCGTCTCCTACCTTCCAAACTGGTAGAGCACTTGCCCGCGAAAGGCAAAGGTCCCGAGTTCGAGTCTCGGTCGGGCACACAGTTTTAATCTGCCAGGAAGTTTCATATCAGCGCACACTCCGCTGCAGAGTGAAAATCTCATTCTGGAATGACATAAATGTCTGTTCTTCTGGGCTTCAAATTGTTCTAAATGGCTGAACCCCAAAGTGTTAAGTTTTAAATTAGAGAAGCACTTTGTGAATTAAGCAATTCATCACACATTTTGACACTTAACGTAATACATCTCGCATATAAGGAAATTTATTTTGAAAGTAACACTCTTCAAACCACCGTTTGCCATATTTTCCCCATGACTTGTAAAAGTAAGTTCAGTTCAGCAATTGCCAGAGCGCGCCAGAAAACAGGCATTATTGAACATGTGCAGCTTTAGTGATATAAGAAATGCATACGTTTGTACGTATATAGCATTAAGAGGTATTACATCACGTCATAAAAGAAACAGGGCATCAAAGGATACTCCGCGAGCATCAGAATGCCATAAACCATACTAAAATGCATAATGCAGCTTGAAGTGTGTATTCGTATGTCCACATTCACAACAAAACAGACCTCAACCTGATATTAAGCTCCTCAGTGTGGTTTACAGGATGCAAATTTTCTTGGAGTACCAGTACTGTATTCTCTCATGTTCGGTTCTTTATGATGGCATAATGTCGTATGTGCCAGAAAATGGAAACATGCACTTGAAATTCAGCAAACAATGAAACTAGTCAACAGTGCAGAATGAAACACTTTGCTTCAAATAAACTGGCAGACTCCGCGGAAAAGAGAAAGCCAAATTTCTTTAACAAACCAACAAAAATAAATTCATTGTTCTGCAAGGCGATTAATGCTCGATTGCCAAAAATGAGGAAATGGAATAAAAATCGGGAAACAAACTAATAACATATTTTAGCCTTCTGTAATTATGTGAATATATTTTAATTTACTTGATAGCTCCCGGCCACAGAAATCCATTTTGTTTTCATCTGATGTGAGAACTATAAACAAAGAGGAAACAGCAAAAGCACTGAACGTAAACATGGGTCTCATGGAGACTAACCCCTCCCCACTACAACTCAGACAGCCCAGCACATGAGCGAATCTGGTAGCCTGGGAGTGGCAGAAAAAATTTTCTGGGTATCATCTAGATGCTTGTTGCTACTGCTGAAGCAGCTAACAGCCAGAAGCGGAAAAAGGTACTGCTCATACATGACTCAACTGCGTATGTGCTTCAGCCCACTGGCAACTGCTCAAGCGAACCTAATGTGAATAGTTGTGACAACAAGGTATTCGGAAGCAGTTTGTTATTACGTATTGCATAGTCTCTGTCCTAAAGCATTTGACACATTTTGCTGCTGGCAGACACTTGTGTGTGGACTGTATTTTGGTTTTTTCTCCCATTATGTTTTACTTCTGCAGTAGAAGGATACAGTAAAATTCTTCGTTAGAGTGTCAGTTCTTACCAACCAAAATTAGAAAAATTTAATTCAAAATTAAAATGAAAAATTCCCAAAATTCTAAAAAATTCCTGTGTTTTTCCCAGTTTTCTCCCAAATGAAAGAATTCCTGGGGTTTTCCCAGTGCGTATACACCCTGATAAAGGGAAAGCACATCAAATGCAAGTAAATTATATCTGTAGCAAAAGAAACTTGTAACCTTGCTATATTTAGTCAACAGTGACCACATTTTCCATTATGACTATGGAAGTAGCAGCTTCTCCCCCATTCATAATGTCAAGATCATGCTGCATGTTTTATCAATGACTCATATTTCGATAATAAATGACACAAAATATTGTATGTTTGTGTTTGTTTGTGTGTCTGTCGACCTGCCAGCACTTTCATTGGTAAGTCACATCATCTTTGTTTTTAGATATATTTTTCCTACGTGGAATGTTTCCCTCTATTATAACCATAACACAAAATAGAAGTTTGTACTTTTCAGTCCATTAATATGGATTTGAATCCTGATTGTCCAGAGTCTTACCCACATGCCCTCTCAGATTTGGATTTGGATTTGAATACCACTCTAGCACAAATTTCTAAGATTTGAAAATAGTTCAAAATGTATAAGTGGCACTGGACAGTGAAAACTTTCTGCAATTAATGGGTCAGAAGAGTAAATGCAGGAAAGGATTCAGACACTGGTTTCAGGATAGTGATTATGGGAAGTGGCTGGAAATGAATAAAAAAAATGCTAAGAGGGAAAATGAGTACTGCAGGTGAAAGTAAGAAAAATGAAAAATTGAGAAAGAGAGATGCCAGCAGATACACAGATATAATCATAATCCATATAAAACAGAGGCGGACCCCATCTTGGCGGCTGGTATGTAGACCACAGTTTGTCTCACTGACAAAAATTTCTTTCTGACCTATTATTTAATGAACTATTTGTGGGAGAGTCGGAGAAGAGCAAATGTTTAGTCTAATAAAACATACCTCTACATCCTTTTTCTGCCTTCCTAGGTCTTGTTCGGAATGATTAGGTCTGTGCTGACTGTGTGACTTAATATTCTTCTGATGGATGTTTCTGTTTTGCATTTTATTTCTATCACCATTTTTATCACCACCATGTTTTCGATTTCCTTGACTGTGTTCATTCCTTTTACTGGCTTCATTCTGCCCATAGCTGTTACGACCCTTGCCAGGTTCATTATGTCCATAACTGTTACGATTCCCTTGATTATGATCATTACTCTTCCAACCAGCTTCATTTTGGCCATAACTGTTATGAGGTCTATTCTGGTTTTCACTACTGTGTGTTCTATTAACATCGCCAAAGCCAGGAGACGTGCTTGTTTTGTTACCTCGAGCATTACGTTTCTGACTGCCAGATTGCTTCGCTGTCTCATTCTGCATGTAATTATTTTGAATTTGATCATGTAAAGTATTTTGCTTTCCTGTATTATTGATTCCTAACAGTGGTGAAGGCAAGTTCCCAGACACTTCTGCATCTGCCAAAATCCTCCCTTTCACATTTTCACTAGCCAACACATTTTCTCCGTGTTGCAATGAAGGTTTGATATCCGATCTTTTGCCATAATCTCTCTTTTCATTATTTCTTAGTAAAGGCTGTGGTGTCTGCAACACTTCTGCATTTGCTGCAATTCTTTCTTCACCTTGGTGAATTATGTCACGTTGAGCATCACTCTTCTGAGTGAAATCTCTCTCAATGCTATTACTATCCTGACCATTTCTTGGAGTACTGGTACGATAGCTGTTATTGACTGGAAGTACTGGACACTCTGCAACTTCATTCTTATCCATTATATTTTTCCTGTGTTCAAAAACAGAGTGACTGTCTTTGTTTTCAGCGATAGTCAGTGGTGAATGAAGAGATAATGTTTTATTGGGTGATACTCCAGTGGCAGTGTTTACAATTCCCCTGAAAAAGACAAAAAGAATTGCTGCAAATGTCACAGGAAAAACATTTCAAACAAAAACTAAAGTACATCAATTTTTGAAAATATAAGTAAACTAAAATTAGTTATATGAGAAATCCTACAACAATTCCAGTTTATTACATACTTGATAATATGAACAGAAAGAGAAAGTAAGCATAAGATGTAGTAATGAGAGGAGATGGGTATTACTCAAATGGATTGCTATATATCCATTGTGGATGACTAACTGTGGCTATGATTTAAACTGGTGATTTATCTTGTAATAAATCTGCAACCAGTAGCTTTTTTTACTGTTTGTTGAAACATGAACATGTTTTCAAGCCACTGCAGGCTCATAAGCAGATGGAGGTGTTACAAGAACATTTCTATCTGGATAATTATTCAAATAAATAGATAACTAAAATTTTTTCATTAATAAATTACATGAAAATTAAATAAGTGACAAATAATGCCACCACATTTTCTTTGGTTATTTCTTGTACAGAATCAGTTTTGGTTCCCTTGGCTCAGTGCAGCTTCTGTTTAATAAATAACTTATTAGTGGTTTGTTCAGAAATGTGCCTTTGTGGCTCAGTGGTTTCCAAGCAACCAAACTTAGGCTTAGGGCGCAATCTCGGTTGGTCTTACTATTTTCTCTGTTACATATCACTCTTTTACTTTTAACAATAACATTAATTCTAAGTCAAGTTGCACCATATTTCCAACTACATGCTGAAATGTAGATCCCACTGTAACTGGCTGTATAAGTCTCTTCAGAGGAGTACACCACAATGCCTAGTAAAGCACTGCAATGCTGAAACCTACCTTCGAGTCCACCAAGCTTTACCTGATTTACAGCGTAACAAATGAAACAAAAATGCTTCTAGGCAAACAGCCTCAGCAGTATGGGCTGTAACGCACTACGCAGCTGCAACGTTGAGCAGCCAGCTGATGGTCAGTACCAACAGATCAGTCAAGAGAAATTGATGTGGAATGTGTTATAATTTTTTTCTGATAACAAATGTACTTTACTATAATTATAAAAAATGGTTTTTCTGTCTTCTTACTTTGTTTATTCACTCCATATAATAAATTCACATACACAGATACTGATCAATTTTGCATAGAAATCTTTATAATAAAAAAATTATGAAAGTCGGTGGAAAACCTGTAGTGCTTCGAGGATTTTGGCATAAATTCTAGAACCATTCGGCCTTTCACCATCTCTGACACATGATATTTTAGATGTGAGTGGGAGAAATAAACCCTATCTACTGCGTGTCACCCGTCTGTGTGAGCAGGTTTGAAGTTTGTCATACAAAGACGGTAGACACAGCGATCAAACGGCACCGAAAAGTCAGTTGGTCCATGGAAGTCGTAATGAAAGCACACAGCAGCACCAAGGAACTTCTGTGTTATTCTGTGCTGTTTTGTAACTGTGACTATTGTTAGTGACAAAAGAACGTTTGAGTTGAGAAGACATAAGTTACTTTTAACTTGAACCCCTTAAAGGCAAGACGTGTATGATTCCTGTGTAATACAGTCGTGGTTATCAAGACAACTCTGTTGTAATTGTAACTTAACTGTTTCTAATGTGAGGCGACAAGTGACTTACAAGAAGTCAATTGTTTATGTGAGAAGTGTGAATTTTGTTCTTTGTGGAAATTCAAGTACCGATAGTTGTTGAAAAGTATTCGTCGAGTACCTCATTATTTCACAAAGAGAGAGAGAGAGAGAGAGAGAGAGAGAGAGAGAGAGAGAGAAGGGTTACTGTGACTAGCATCATTCTTCGGAGAAGAAGTTTATAGAGATTCCAGAAGCTGGCTATCCAGAGAAGATCAGCTGCGCATTCCCAAGTAAGTCAACCTGTGTAAGAGAAGTGGCGAGTTTGCACATACACTTCACACCCTCTTAAGTCATCAAGGCGTTAGACGCCCCATACCAAAGAAGGGAGCATCGTTGCCATGCGCCACTGTCGCAGATGAGCATTTGGTACATCTGATGATTCAATTCTTCCTTATGGAGGATGGAGTTAACAAACAATACAAGAACCTCTACCTACCAACTGTCTCTGACTAGATGGTTTATATAATGCACTTTTGGCACTCGCAAATAAATGGACAATATTTCATCGCTCAAGGGATTTTCAAGGACAATCTGCAATTGCCATAACAAATGCATGCTACGTTTTATGAAATAATGTCCAAAAAGGAGATGGAAGCCACATACGTTCTACAAGAGATAACCTGCTCAAAACTGGCAGTCCACAGCCATGAAATCACAGTGACCCAGGTGATGGGGTTGGGTTGTTTGCGGGAGAAGACCAAACAGCGAAGTCATCGATCTCATCTGAGTAGGGAAGGATCGGAAAGGAAATCGGCCGTGCCCTTTCAAAGGAACCATCCCGGCATTTGCCTGGAGGGATTTAGGACAATCACGGAAAACCTAAATCAGGATGGCCAGACGCGGGATTGAACCGTCATCCTCCCGAATGCTAGTCCAGTGTGCTAACCACTGCGCCACCTTGCTCGGTCACAGTGACCCACAGCATGGGCTACAATCCATGTCATTTTCTTACTGGCTGCCACAGCCTGGCTCCTGTCTGCACCTCCCACCACTAACACGCACAAGAACTCTACGTAAGCAACCTACGATAAGAATGCAACCGGCAAAAACCCTCGATCTTCAACATTTTTCTTAGATTGTTAACACTATCGGATATGCGTGTCACCTTGATATAACTATGCAATTTGTGTTTGTAATGCTACATAATAAGTGAACCAAGCAAGAACTCAGTTGTTCCTATTGATTAACATCACCAGACTTTGAATCTAAAGTCTCCGAAAACATTTATGGAATTCAGCTGGACATCCAAAGTCATCTGAAATGTTTTAGGATTAGCTGAGTGAGCTTGCCGTTAGCATGTGGAATAGTTTTTCAATCAGACAGCACCCACCTATGGAATTACATAGAGCCTTGAGATTCAAAAATTTCTGAAGATACACTAGGTTCAAGTGAATAAAGTTAATAATACTGGAACACACTTCAAACTTTTGTATCGTGAAAGTGTCAAGAGAATTTGAAGGCCTTTTCACCTTTCTAACCAATGGCAAATATTGCAGCTAAGTCTTATCCACGATTTAAAAATAAGTATTTCACTTCTATTGCTGCCTGTGACCAAGGTAGTCTCACAAACAATGTATGTTACAATGATAAATCTCTGTAAATCAAATGAGGTTTCTAAGCATTTACTTTCTTCATCTGGTGAAGGACTTTGCCTAGTTGCTAAAAAAAAAAAAAAAAATAGCCAATAGCCTATTTTTAAATGTGGCTGTCTGCTGTTCAACACCTCCTCTATATGGTGATTAACAATCTGTTATAATTCATGTTAAGTCACAAGATGAGTTAGAGTGAACAGAAGCACAGCTACTCGTGTTATCTATCTTAATCCATACCTTTCTACTTTAAGAATAGCATGGTATTTTAGGGTGGCGAAAGTACAACTTTGAGATATCTACACAATAGCTCCTTAAATCAGTATACCAACCACATTTGACAGGCAGTAAGCAAAAACAGTTTTTAAATCAAAAACTTAAAATTTTATGACAGGAGTACCAGTGGATCCAGTTCACAGCAGAGAGAACAGTCTCCTGCAGATAGCGAACTGCATCTTAGATCAAATAATGGTGCAAGACATGTTCATAATTATGACCTTTATTTAACCAGTCAATATCAGTGCCCACTAAACAAGCAATAACGAACTATTCCAAGTCCACTAGACTGTAGCATGGTGGATTCCAACAAGAGGACTGAAACAGCAGTTACTTCGCTACTACACTAACTGAATCAGGTATCAGTCAATAAAAAAATCAGGATGAGGAAAGCATGAGCAAATTAAGGTAGAGCAATTAAACAGAGTTCTGAAAAGTGATTGAATATGTGTTGTATTACTTTAGCGAACAATCTCAGAATACTTCCAACAGGTGACAATTAGCATGAGCTGGAAAGGAGGTAAGGGGCAGGAAACCATTTAAATAAGTGTTCCACTTAATGGAACATACAGATACTTAGTTGGAAAAAGAACACTTCTCTGAGAAGTTTCATTTCAAGTATTCTACATACTTACGGTGGAGCTATACAGTTGGGTTTGTGGTTTGGCCAGTCATTCCTTTGGCATTCTTCTGAACAATAAAAATCCCCACATCGTGCACATACAGAAGTCGTTAATCTTCCACATGCCAAACAAGCTCGGCAAGCTCTTGCTCTTAAATGTACAGGATCACCATAAACATATTTACCCTGTAATAAAAAGTAAAAATTTAAAACTTTCATAAAAATGAATGAGGAGAAGTTTGTGAGGAATTTGGTCATTCTTTCATCCATAAATTACCACATTCCATACATCTCATCAGGAAGGAGTCTTCAGGTATGTGTGTAGAATTTAATTACACTCTACCTGACAAAAGCAGCCACTACACTTTTGAACATGTTTTGCGAAAACTGCCTTGAATAATTAGACAACCCATGCTTGAAGAAAATATTTTAGATCTTGTAATTACAAACAGGCCTGATCTTATTGACGATTTCAGTATGGGAACAGTATCATCACAGTGACGACTGTTACTGAAGTTAATAAATCTGTTGAGAAGGCCAGAAGAGAGTATATGCTAGAAAAAGCAGATAAGCAGTTGTTAGCATTCCACTTAGATAATGAATGGAAATCATTTAGCTTAATTAGGATGGATATAGAGGGATTACGGGCAAAGTTTAAACTGATTGTAAATCCCACTGCAGAGACATATGTGCCAAGTACGTGAATGTATGAAAAGGACCCTCTATGGTTTAATAACCAATTTCAAAAATGCTGAGGAAACAGACTGTTTCACTCTTTGTTCAAAAAACAGTCCACAAATGTTGACAGGTAAAAGTAAGTAGAACTGCATGCATCTGTAGAAGATAAGTGCATGAAGCTATAACAACTTCCTCCACCATACAATAGTGAAAGAGCCAGCCAAGAACCCAAGAAAATTCTGGTCAAACGTAAAATCGCTAAGCATGTTGAAGGCTTCTTTCCAGTTACTCATTGACCAGTCTGGAGTGGCAATAGAGGAAAGTTGAAGTTCTAAATTTCACATTTAAGAAATCATTCACACCAGAGGATCGTACAAACACATCGTTTGACCACTGTACAGATTCCAGCATGGAGGACATAGAAATTGCATTTGTGGCGTAGAGAAGCAACTGAAAGAATCGAAAACAAATAGGTCACCAGATCCACATAGTACCCCTATTTGTTATTTTGTCAAAAACTGACATTTTGACCTGTGGCTGTGAACAAAACATAACATGAGGATACCAGCAACCAGCCACTTTTTACAATGCTATCTATTTATTTACAGTGCCGTTACTGGTTTCGAAGCAACAGGTTCACATTCAGACGACTAGTTCACATTTTTCCATTAGCTTTCGTCTTTTGTTTCCCCAATTGACAAAATTTTCTTGGGGTGGTGGTGCCCTACAACCAAAACAAGATGTGAAACAAAAGGCAAAAGCTAACGTAAAATGTGAACTAGCCATCTGAAGATGAACTTGTTGGTTCAAAACTGGCAAAAGCACTGTCTAAATAAATAGATTGCATTGTGAAGAGTGGCTGGTTGCTGGTATCTTCTATGTAAGAGTCAACCTATAGTCCCTTTTGATTGTACAGAGAGTACTCTGCAGCACTGGCCCCGTAGCTTGCTTGTCTCCCCCAGCAAATAGTCTCAAGTGAATGGAAAAAACCAAAGGTAACTCCTGTATATTGTTGTTATTGTTGTTGTCGTCTTCAGTACTGAGACTGGTTTGATGCAGCTCTCCATGCTACTCTATCCTGTGCAAGCTTCATCATCTCCCAGTACCTCCTGCAACCTATACCCTTCTGAATCTGCATAGTGTATTCATCTCTTTGTCTTCCTCTATGATTTTTATCCTCCACGCTGCGCTCCAATAATAAATTGGTGATCCCTTGATGCCTCAGAACATATCCTACCAACCGATCCTTCTTCTAGTCATGTTGTGCCACAAACTCCTCTTCTCCCCAATTCTACTCAATACCTCCTCCCATCTAATCTTCAGCATTCTTCGCCAATTTTCGAAAGCTTCTATTCTCTTCTTATCCAAACTATTTATCGTCCATTTTTCACTTCCATACATGGCTACACTCCATTCAAATAGTTTCAGAAACGACTTCCTGACACTTAAATCTATACTCCATGTTAACAAATTTCTCTTCTTCAGAAACGCTTCCTTGCCATTGCCAGTCTACATTTTATATCCTCTCTACTTCGACCATCATCAGTTATTTTACTCCCCAAATAGCAAAACTCCTTTACTACGTGAAGTGTCTCATTTCCTACTCTAATTCCCTCAGCATCATCCGACTTAATTTGACTACATTCCATTATCCTAGTTTTGCTTTTGTTGGTGTTCATCTTATATCCCCCTTTCAAGACATCGTCCATTCCGTTCAACTGCTCTTCTAAGTCCTTTGCTGTCTCTGACATAATTACAATGTCATCGGCGAACCTCAATGTTTTTATTTCTTCTCCATGGATTTTAATACCTACTCCAAATTTTTCTTTTGTTTCCTTTACTGCTTGCTCAATATACAGATTGAATAACATCGGTGAGAGGCTACAACCCCAACTGCCATCTGGTTTCTGTACAAATTGTAAATAGACTTTCACTCCCTGCATTTTACCCCTGCCACCTTCAGAATTTGAAAGACAGTATTCCAGTTAACATTGTCAAAGGCTTTGTCAAAGTCTACAAATGCTAGAAACATAGCTTTGCCTTTCCTTAATCATTCTTCTAACAAGGGAACCTCCCTATCGCACCCCCCTCAGATGTAGTTATAAGTTGGCACAGTGGATAGGCTTTGAAAAACTGAACACAGATCAATCGAGAAAACAGGAAGAAGTTGTGTGGAACTATGAAAAAATAAGCAAAATATACAAATTGAGTAGTCCATGTGTAAGATAAGCAACATCAAGGAGAGTGTGAGCTCAAGAGAGCCGTGGTCCCGTGGTTAGCGTGAGCACCTGCGGAACGAGAGGTCCTTGGCTCAAGTCTTCCCTCGAGTGAAAAGTTTAATTTTTTTTATTTTCAGGCAATTATTATCTGTCCGTCCATCCATCCGATGCTAGGTAACTGCGCCGTAGTATGGGGACGCTACACCTAAACAAACATCGAAACACACGGCGTCAGTCGACTACAGCGCACGGAAGAGAGAGTATTCCTGCTAACGAGGATCCCTGATTGGCAGTTGACTGTTCGCTACTTTGGACGAGAGTGCATTAAATACGTAATATGTATTCCGTGGGCAATATGAATACACCAAATATAGCTTGCGACTTCAATAACAAGGTCAATGAATATTTTCCAAACTGTAAGGAATCTGAAAGGTCCTTAAGGGATCGAACGATTGTCGAACATTGGTATGATTATGTGAACAGAGACGTCAATGAATGAACGGACAGATCATAACTTTGCGAAAATAAAGGAAGTAAACTTTTCACTCAAGGGAAGACTTGAACCAAGGACTTCTCGTTCCACAGCTACTCACGCTAACCACGGGACCACGGCGCTCCTGAGCTCATACTGTCCTTGATGTTGCCTATCTTGCACATGGACTACTCAGTTCGTATATTTTGATTATTTTTTTCATAGTTCCACATAACTTCTTCCTGTTTTCTCGATTGATCTGTGTTCAGGTTTTCAAGGGCTATCCACTGTGCCAACTTATAACTAAATCTGAGGGGGGTGCGATGGGGAAGTTCCCTTCTAAGATAAGTCGTAGGGTCAGTATTGCCTCACACGTTCCAATATTTCTATGGAATCCAAATTTATCTTCCTCGAGGTCGGCTCCTACCAGTTTTTCCATTCGTCTGTAAAGAATTCGCGTTATTATTTTGCAGCCATGACTTATTAAACTAATAGTTCGGTAATTTTCACATCTGTCAACACCTGCTTTCTTTGGGATTGAAATTATTATATTCTTCTTGAGGTCTGAGGGTATTTCACCTGTCTCATACATCTTGCTCACCAGATGATAGAGTTTTGTCAGGGCTGGCTCTCGCAAGGCTGTCAGTAGTTCTATTGGAATGCTGTGTACTCTCAGGGCCTTGTTTCGACTCACGTCGTTCAGTGCTCTGTCAAACTCTTCACGCAGTATCATATCTCCCATTTCATCTTCAACTACATCCTCTTCCATTTCCATAATATTGGCTCAAGTAAATCACCCTTGTGTAGACCCTCTATGTACACCTTCCACCTTTCTGCTTTCCCTTCTTTGCTTAGAACTGGGTTTCCATCTTAGCTCTTGATATTCATGCAAGTGGTTCCATTTTCTCCAAAGGTCTCTAATTTTCCTGTAGGCAGTATCTATCTTGCCCCTAGTGATATGCGCCTCTACATCCTTACATTTGTCCTCTAGCCATCCCTGCATAGCCATTTTGCACTTCTTATCGATCTCATTTTTGTGAATCTTGTATTCCTTTTTGGCTGCTTCATTTACTGCATTTTTGTATTTTCTCCTTTCATCAATTAAATTCAATATTTCTTCTGTTACCCAAGGATTTTTATTAGCCCTCGTCTTTTTACCTATTTGATCCTCTGCTGCCTTCACTACTTCATCCCTCAGAGCTACCCATTCTTCTTCTACTGTATTTCTTTCCCCCATTCCTGTCAATTGTTCCCTTATGCTCTCCCTGAAACTCTCTACAACCTCTGGTTCTTTCAGTTTATCCAGGTCCCATCTCCTTAAATTCCCACCTTTTTGCAGTTTCTTCAGTTTCAATCTGCAGTTCATAACCAATAGATTGTGGTCAGAATCCACATCTGCCCCTGGAAATGTCTTACAATTTAAAACCTGGTTCCTAAATCTCTGTCTTACCATTATATAATCTATCTGATACCTTTTAGTATCTCCAGGATTCTTCCAGGTATACAACCTTCTTTTATGATTCTTGAACCAAGTGTTAGCTATGATTAAGTTATGCTCTGTGCAAAATTCTACAAGGCGGCTTCCTCTTTCATTTCTTCCCCCCAATCCATATTCACCTACTACATTTCCTTCTCTCCGTTTTCCTACTATCGAATTCCAGTAACCCATGACTTAAATTTTCATCTCCCTTCACTACCTGAATAATTTCTTTTATCTCATCATACATTCCATCAATTTCTTCGTTACCTGCAGAGCTAGTTGGCATATAAACTTGTACTACTGCAGTAGGTGTGGGCTTCATGTGTATCTTGGCCACAATAATGCGTTCACTACGCTGTTTGTAGTAGCTTACCAGCACTCCTATTTTTTTTATTCATTATTAAACCTACTCCTGCATTACTCCTATTTGATTTTGTATTTATAAACCTTTATTCACCTGACCATAAGTCCTGTTCCTCCTGCCACTGAACTTCGCTAATTCCCACTATATCTAACTTTAACCTATCCATTTCCCTTTTTAAATTTTCTAACCTACCTGCCTAATTAAGGGATCTGACATTCCACACTCCGATCCGTAGAAAACCAGTTTTCTTTCTCCTGATAACGACGTCCTCTTGAGTAGTCCCCACCCGGAGATCCGAATGGGGGACTATTTTACCTCCGGAATATTTTACCCAATAGGACGCTGTCGTCATTTAACCATACAGTAAAGCAGCATGCCCTCGGGAAAAATTACGGCGGTAGTTTCCCCTTGCTTTCAGCCGTTCACAGTACCAGCACAGCAAGGCCGTTTTGGTTAATGTTACAAGGCCAGATCAGTCAATCATCCAGACTGTTGCCCCTGCAACTACTGAAAAGGCTGCTGCCCCTCTTCAGGAACCCGTTTGTCTGGCCTGTCAACAGATACCCCTCCCTTGTGGTTGCACCTACGGTACGGCTATCTGTATCACTGAGGCACGCAAGCCTCCCCACCAACGGCAAGGTCCATGGTTCATGGTTCCTGTATGTAAAAAGGGTAAAAGAATGGCCTTCATAATTACAGTCTTTTATCCTTAACATCAGTTTGCTGTAGAATTCTTGAAGACAGTAAGAGTTCAAATATAATAAACTTCCTTGAAACAGAAAAGCTTCTGTATACTAATTAGTACAGATGTAGAAAATATCACTTGTGCAAAACTCAGCTTGCCTTCTTCTCACGTGATATCTCATTAACCATAGATGGGGGGTAGCAGCAGATTCTATGATCCTAGATTTGCAGAAAACATTTGTCACAATGCCCCAAAGCAATCTGTTGACCAGGTCTAAGCATAAGGTTTAGGTTCCCAGATATGTGAGTGGCTCTATGACTTCTTAAGTAATAGAAACCAGTATTTGGTCCTTGACAAAGTGTTTTTCACAGACAAGGATATGAGGAGTCCCCCAGTGAAGTGTGACAGGACAACTCTTATTCCTTCTATACATAAATGATGTGACGGACAAGATGACCATCAAGTTCCAGCTTCTCTGCTGACAACATTGCGGTGTACCAGCAGGTGTCATTGAGTGACTGTAGGAATGTGCAAGATGACTTACACAAAATTTCTATTTGATATGATGGTTGGCAGCTTGCTCTAAATGTAGAAAAATGTTAAGTTGATGTGGATGACTAGGTAAAACAGTCTTGTAATGCTCGAACACAGCATTACTAGTATGCAGCTTGACACAGCCACTTTGATTAAATATGTAGGCGTAACACTGCAAAGTTACATGAGATGGAACAAGCGCATCAGGTTGGTAGTAGGGAAGGTGAATGCTCAACTGTTTTATTGAGATAATTTTGGGAAAGTGTAGCACAGCCATTAAGGAGACTGTGTATAGAATGCAAGTGTGTCCCATTCTTGAGTTATGTTCAAGTGTTTAGGATCCCTACCAGGTCAAATTAAAGGATGACATTGAAGCAATTCAGAGGCATGCTGCTAGATTTGTTAACGGTAAGTTCGATCAGTATTTAAGTATTACAGAGGTGCTACATGAACTCAAATGGGAACCCCTGGACAAGATGATGATCTTTCCACAAGGAACTATTGAGCAACTTTAGAGAGCCAGCATTTGATGGTGCTGAATGATTCGACTGCCACCAGCGTACATCGCACAAGACCATGAAGGTAAGAAACTAAAAATTAGGGCTCATGCGGAGGCTTTTAGACAATCTTTTTCCCTCACTATTTGCGACTAGTAATAGTACAAGGTACCCTCCACCATGCACCACACGGCGATTTGTGGAATGTGTGTGTAAGTGTAGATGCAGGTCACTTCCGTAATCTGGAGGGAGCGACGAGAGGGAGGGGATTGGGGGGCGGGGGGGATGGATGTGTGCTTAAATTAAGAATTAGTAGGACTAATACATTCAAATGGGAAAGATGATGAAGGCCTCTTTACTCATATGATTATAAATAAAAACAACATCCATCAATGATGGATCAGGTTTTGGGGCAGTTAGAAGTGGAAAAGGAAGAAATTACAAGTGAACAGAAAGTAGGTGAAAACACAACAAAAATGTGACAGTCTCTACATATTGAAAATTTTTAACAAGGGAAAGGAATATAAAGGCAAAATTAATTATGAATGTGGGACTGGCAGAAAGAAACTAAAGAAGAGATACGCTTCTGCACCACAAAGAGCATTCACACTGCACAGTTGCCTGCACTGAGAATTACTTGTGTCTCTTATACACATCCACACATTAGAAAACTAATGCATTAAATAAACAAATTGGACTAATGAATGACATAATCTGTGAACTTATGGATTTCTTGGTTATGAAAGTGACTTAATCTTCTGGCCAATACTGTCCATTCGCAGTCAACTTCAATCTTCAACCAACAAAGTATGCAGAGGCACTGTAGTAGCCAATGCCGTATGTGATGTTTCATTTCAGTGTCATATTCAAACTGTTTATTCTAATCTAGAGAGAGAGTGACGGAACAGTTTCTGACCTATCACTCAAATGATATACAATTCTTTTTGTCAGCAGATGGTTTATGTACTGCGTGAGGCAGATGGGGCTACTCTCCTACAGCATTCCTCCCACCCAATGATCAATATGTTGTTCACTCTCTTGATACATCTATTCATCACCTCCCCTTTTAAAGAACTTAGGCTAAGATAACCTGACATTTATGCCATTACTTAAAATGTTACCAACACATCGTCGCTGGAGACAAAGTTCCAAGGTTTATTATTCTTTACCTTTATTGTAGTTCTATGATAGATTACAAATTTTACTATAATGAGAAAGTATAACTAACCTTCCAAAAAAGATGTGATACAAGTTCTTGGACAATTTCACATGTTGATGGCTTTTGTAAGGAAAAGTTTTTAACATTTAGACATGCGGAGAGGTATGTTGCACCAGGGAAATACGAACTTCACTGCCGCTCCCCCCCCCCCCTCCCCATTTTTACAGCAGACTGTCTCGTCTTCTCCAAACAAATCATGCAAACCTGTGTTGGATGCTGCTCAGTCACAAAACTTTTACCCAGAAAGTGTCACCCTGCAGGTCAATTGCTGATAATTGCCCTTTTCTTCAGATTATTTTCACTCAGCTGTTTCTCCCACCAATCCAGAATCATTCAATTCATCATATAAAGTTCCCAAAATTCCTTATTCACTCAATAAATACAGCATGCTTGCAGCAGACTTACAGAAAACATCAAAACCTAAGGAGTACACACATGAATCTTAGAACAATGCAGTCCATCACAACAGGAGCTGTTACATTCATTACTAATTTTCTTTAAGCAATTCTATAAACTGACAATGAGAGCAGTACCTGTCAAAGGACAGGTCGTGAGATGTCTATACACTGTCTTCATACAAAATCTGTCCAGTTACTGAACAATAGGTGACATGTATCTTGAAATATCACAGCCCAAGGTATACTACGGCACAGTCTTTTAAATGCAGTGTCATGGCTCAAGTTACTCTCAGGCCTGGTCACCAAAATCTCAACAGTATGCCTGATAGGCAGCAAATGTAATTTTTCAAAACCAATTATAAGCATGTTTCAATCAGTTATAGTTCCCTAAAGACATTTTTATTTATAAACTTTTAATATAGTTACACAAGTCCAGAAGGTAACACTATTTCTCTCTTTTTTTTTACACATTTGTCTGCAATTGAGTAGTATGCAACCCTGTAAAAAAAATTGTGCACATTTATATACCGTTTTTGCTATCATCAAAGGGACATGTTACCATACAACTCAGTTATCAAGTAAGAATACTAAGCACACCATTTTAAGATTACCAGATTCTAGACTGCAGAGCACAGCTTCATTTAAGACTTAATTTCTGTATTTTTAATTGTAAGTTATGGACACAAAGAGTTTCTTCATAATGACCCATTGAAGCCATCCTTTAAAAACAACAACAATAATAATAATAATAATAATAAAAACATACGTACACTTTGTCTTCTGATTGTATTTTCAAGCTCATCAGAACTGTTGACCACAGGCTCCGGAGAGTGAAACAGTGATTGTCTCTTTACACCTGGTCTGTCCGCACTGTAATTTAATACAATCAATATATTACATATATGCAATCATCATTTTGCCACAATTAATAACCTGCTCAAATTTCCTCTAAAGGTGCATAGTAAATGTATCTATAAATGCAGTCAACTATTACGATTTTTTTAAGCTCACTAATAAATGTACATAATTCATGTATCCTTGGTCCCTTACATCAGATCACCACAGAATTCTAAGTAACAGCCTTCTTCCATAACTGATTTGTGTTTAAGCACACACACTAATGCTGAGTCAAAACTACCTGAATGTTAAGCCCCCTCTACTGGTAAAAAATACTTGTAAACTTTCTTATGAGGAAACAAAGTGACTGGACAGTTCTTGCCTTCTGGGGATGAAATTTGAAGACTACCAGCATGCATTTAAAAAATCATGCCAAACTTTCAGACCTACTCTTTCTTACCTCATGGAGGAGACCTGGGAGATTTGGGAAGGACAGTAAAGAATAACAGGCCACACAGACTTCATATTGAGAGAGGTCCACCCGCTGTGAAGACAAAAGCCTTTGCATAGATCTTTTTCCTCTCTCCTTTTCCTGAACATGTGGGTTCCTCTCAATAGGGGATCTGAGTTACCTGCTCATTTTCAAACCTTCCCCAAACCACTCATTTCCTTCTCTGAGAAAGAAAAATGCAAGCTAGAAGATGGAAAACGTGCACTTGAAATGAAGTGAACAGTTGAAACTAGCCAATTAACAAACCGGCAAAAATTAATGCTTGACTGTCAAAGGTGGAAATAAAATCTGGAACTATTAACATATTTTAGCCTGCTGTAATTATGCGAACTAATTCATTTGACAACTCCCGGCCACAAAAATCCGTTTTGTTATCATTTAACGTGAGAGCAATAAACGAAGAGTAAAAAACAAAATCACTGAACGTAAACACAGGTCACATGGAGACGACCCACCTCACAACTCGGACTGCTCTGTGCATCAACCTGGGATCCATGATATTTCCGAACAGTGGCAATATTAAGTAGTGGCGCCCAGTCACACTTCCGTAACCAGAAGCGGGAGAAGGTACTACTCATACGCAACTCAACTGCACATGTACAAGAGCCCGCCCGCAACTGCTCAAACGAATCTAATTTAAACAGTTGTCACGTCACGCTCATCGGAAGCAATTTGTTATAAAGCTTGCATAGTGTTCCTAAAGCCTTTGACACACTTTGCTGTTGGCAGACGCTTGTATGAGCACTGTTTTGTTGTTGTATACGGCGCATTTCCTTGCAACTTAAGTTTTATTTTGGGTTTTTTTTTTTCCTCTCTCTCCAGTTCATGTTTTGTTGCTGCAGTATTATTCTGCAGTAGCAGGATACAATAATATCCTTTGTTGGAGTATTGGTTCTTACCAGTAAAAATCTCAAAAATTTAACTGAAAACTAAAGCAATGAAAAATTCCCGGAATTCTAAACAATTCCCGGGTTTTTCCCTGTTTTCTCCCAGATGAAACAATTCCCGGGTTTTCCCGGATCTCCCGGGTCGTATACACCCTGTCTGAAGTCTGTATAAAAAAAAAAGAAGAAAAGTGGGAAAGCTACCAGGCAAGCAGATTTTGATAAATTCCTAAAAAACTCACTGGAGTATGGTACTACTGTGCACCATTAATCAAAATTAGCCCCAAATATAAATAGAAAAAGAAACAGCTAAAATACTATACAGATGAGGTGGCTCTCATTAGGGAAGAGATACTCCGACTGTATAGAAAATATAATAATTCTTGTAGAGAAGGGCCTGAGCTGAATTACACTTCTTACTGAGCTTATTTACAATGTAAAAAGAACTACAAGACAAACTGATTCTGGTCAAAAAACTTTCATGTTAACATTACACAAAAGGTGCTCCCAACAAATGCAAAGCTGTGTAGGACACAATTATTCAAGTAAAGTCTGAAACTCACACACAAGATGCAGTGCTGGTCCACAAAGAACTTTCTACCATCAATGAACGAGCTGAAAGACTATCAACCAAACTGGTGCTTGTGCTTTAGATCATCTTGGTTGTGAGTCTCATAATAAGTATGCCATCTACTGGAATTTTGTCACCCCCAAGGATATTATAAAACCTGTGTCAAGATTCTCAAACTGCAGAAATATGGACTGTTATTGCTTCCCTATACAGAATTAAAACAATAACACATTTTTATCTGTCAACATTTTTCTTTCATTTTTAATGTGTGTTTAGAACCTAGAGTTTTACCTGATGCACTCAAAGCTGCTTAAGAGATACCAGTCTTTAGAAAGGGAGATCAGCATCTGCCCCCAAAATGTAGACCTATTTTTACTGTCCCAAATATCTTCACAGTTTTTGGGACTCTAATGAACAACAAGCTACATAACTACTTCAGAAAGCACAACACACAATTTGGATTCCAACATAGCAAAAATACCACTACAGCTGACGCTGAAGTTTATAACCAAGTTTTAACTGCATTTGAAAGTAAGAATCCAGTGTCAATTGTACTTTGTGATCTCTGCAAAGGCTTCAACTCTGCTTAAAAAACTGGCATATTATGGCATTCCACCTTTAGCTTCAATCAACTCATCTAAGCAACATGAGGTAGTTTCAATTGGGTAAAAACAGATACTCCTCACTGAAGGAAGTTTGGACTGGAGACCCATTGGGCTTGGTGTCCACTTTTTTCTTGGCCACAGTTTGTTGGTGGCTATTCATCATATGGACAGACAGCTTGATGGTTGTCATGCTTACATAGAATGCAGCACAGTGGTTGCAGTTTAGCTTGTAGACCACAAGACTGGATTCACAGTTAGCCCTACCTTTGATGGGATAGATGATAATAGTGACCGGACTGGAGTAGGTGATTGTGGGAGGATGTATGGGACAGGTCTTGCATCCAAGTCTATTACAGCGATATGAGCCATGACGTAAGGGGTTGGGAGTAGGGGTTGTGTAGGGATGGACAAGTACATTATGTAAGTTTGGTGGATGGCAGAATGCCACTGTGGGAAGGGTGGGAAGGATAGTGGGCAGAACATTTCTCATTTCAGGGCACGACGAGGGGTAGTCTAATCCCTGGAAGACAATATAATTCAGTTGCTCCAGTCCTGGGTGGTAACGAGTTACGAAGGGAATGCACCTCTGCAGCCGGAGTATGAGACGTTAGGGGATGGTGGGAGACTGGACAGATAAGCCATGGGAGATTTGTTTTTCTACAAGGTTGGGAGGATAATGACAGTCTGAAGACTTCAGTACGACCCTCAGTATATTTTGAGAGGGACCACTCGTCACTGCAGATGTGACAATCACAGATGGCTAGTCTGTATGGAACGGACTCCTTAGTATGGAATGAGTGGCAACTGTCGAAGTGGAGATATTGCTGATGGTTAATAGGTTTGATATGGACAGACGTACTGACGTAGCACTCTTTGAGGTGGTGGTTAACATCTAGGAAGATGGCTTATTGGGTTGAGTAGGACCAGGTGAAGCAAATGGGGGAGAAGTAGTTGAGGTTCTGGAGGAATTTGTATAGGGTGTCCTCACCTTCAATCCAGATAGCAAAGATGTCATCAATGAATCTGAACCAGGAAAGGGATTTAGGAATCTCTGTTTTTTAGGAGGATTCCTCTAGGTGGCCCATGAATGGGTTGGCATAAAATGGTGTCATGCGGGTGCCCATAGCCGTACCCAGATTTGTTTGTATGTAATGCCTTCAAAGGAGAAGTAATTGTGGGTGAAGATATAGTTGGTCATGGAGACTAGGAAGGACGTTGTTGGTTTGGAATCTGTTGGGTGTTGGAAAAGATAGAGCTCAATAGTGTTCATATGCATTAGGGATTTTGTGTAAAGGGAGGTGGCATCAATAGTGATTAGCAGAGCAGGAACTGTGAGAGTCTGTGGAAGAAATGGTTGGTATATTTTATATAGGAGGGTAGGTTCCATGTAATAGGTTGAAGGTGGTGTTCTGTGAGACCAGAGATTCTCTCAGTGGGGGCACAGTACCCCGCCACAATGGGATGTCCTGTGTGGTTGGGTTTAAGGACTTTAGGAAGTATGTAGAAGATAGCAGTGTGGAGAGTGGTAGAGGTGAGCAGAGAGATGGACTCCTGGGAGAGGTTCTGGGATGGGTTTAAGGATTTGAGGAGTGAATAGAGATTCTGCTGGGTTTCTGGAATGGAATCATTGTGGCAAAGTTTGTAGATGGATGTATCTGACAGCTGGCAGAATCCATTCACCAGGTGATCCTTGCAGTTCAAAACAAAAGTGGCAGAGCCTTTGTCCGCAGGTAGGATTATAAGGTCGGGGTCAGTTTTTAGATGGTGGACTGCGGTTCTTTCTGCAGATGTAAATTTAGTTTGCACGTTGAGGGATTTGGGGAAAGATGGTGAGGCAAGGTTCAAGGTTAAGAAGTTCTGAAAAGTTAAGAGGGGGTGATTTGTGGGCACTGGGGGTGGATCACAGCTGGATGCAGGAGTGAACTGAGTCCAGCAGGGTTCAACATTGGCCTCTGGTTGAGTCCGATTTGTAGGGTTGGTGGTGAAAACGTTTTTCCACTGTAGGGACTGGGTGTAGGAGAGAAGGTCTGTTAACTAGTCCTGCATGACTGAATCTGGGAGTGGGGTGAAAGGAAGGCATTTGGAAAGGACTGATCTTTCTTTGGGGGTAGGGCTTCTGGGGTAAATGTTCACGGCTGTGTTTCAGGTCTGTTTAGGTTCTGCAATCTGTTTGGTAGTGGAAGGGAGTTTTGGAGGGTGGAGTAAATGTTTTACGTCTAAGAGACAGGGTTCATCAGCTATGAGGGGATGTGGGAGAGACTTGGAGGTTGTGAAGGTGGTGAACAGTGGTACTCCAAGGAGGGAGTAGGAAGTGAGCAGGTTGGAGAGTTTTTTGAGGTGGTATTGTGCATGTTGTTCTAGTTCCTGGAGGGCAAGTGTTTCAATGTGTTATCTGTTCCACAGCAGGAGACTTTTGCGGATGGCGAGAAGGTACTGCAAAACGTTTGGGCTTGGTTGATATGGTTCTGCAGGCCTATGCTGGTGAGGGTTAAGAATTGGCAGAATCTAAACACAAAGAGGTCATTTTGGAAAGAGGGGTGGCAGCTGGAGATGAATAATTTGCTGGTAAGGCCATCTGGGGGGATTCCATGAGCCAACAACAACACAAGAAGAGTATGTGGCACTGGGTTCTGTCTAGAGATAAGGAAACTTTTCTGTACTGACGCAGATGGAAGGAGAAAGGATCAATGGTGGTGGAAAAAGTGGAAAAATTACATAACGTAGAATTACATCCAAAAAATTGGCAAAAATACACCCAAATACATGAGGGATGAAATGGATGCAAAAGGGAGAAACACTGAAATCTGAATGAGCTGACAATGGCGAAAGGTGAAAACTCACTAAAATTGGCTTGAAGTCACAGTGATATCAAAGAACATGCGTATTACTGTGGGTAGCAGATCTGAGGGTGGGTAAGTGTGAAAAAGGGGAACAGCAGATGTGACTGGATGAGGTAGAATTAATGGGTGTGAACAGGGATAGAACGGAGAAAGAGTGGGGATGGAGAGGGGTTTGTAGGATGAGATACAAAATAGTGTGGCACTGGAAAAGTGTTGGAAATAACATGTGAAAATACGGGAGTGTGACACAGGGACAGTGATCAATTTGAAGGTATATGATTAATGATATCAGCAGGAATAATGTGGGACTTAAAGATACTGAACCAACAATCAGCGTGGTCTTGTAGCCATCTGTTGTGCGCAACTGCGATGGTTGATAGAGTGTGGTTCGAAAATAGAGCGTGCAGTGCAGTTTGTAAGGCAACAAAAGAAACACAGGAAAGGAGAGAAAGAAGGACGGATATTGAGTATAGTAATGCATGAGCCGTGCGTGGCTCGTGTTCCCGCCTTCATGTATTTTACACACTGATTTTGACGTACTTCCACCTCACTACGTTCATTTAAATTACTACTGTCACTGAGTTGCTGCTTTGCCTGACCGTGGGCGGCACTAGCAGTGTGTATCGATATATCCCCTCTCGTAGTATCTTTGCTCGACTGCTATTTACTTTCCAGTTGTTGTCTGTCATAAGGAGTTCAGGTCGCGAGTTCGGGTGGCCAGTCAGTTGGAACACGTCTCGAGCGCAGTCCGGACCTGCCAGTCAGGGAGTTGCAATGCGGCAATAGTGCAGTCAGGCTGGAGCAGCAGTGAGGTCTGCATCAACATGGCTCACCCAACCATTGCCGCCACACATCACTTGAGCCAGGCCACGGTTTTGGTGGGTCATCGGTCGGTCATGCTACCAGACGACGCGTTATGGCTCGCCAATCGTTCATGAGTCAGGGGTGTGTGTGTGTGTGTGTGTGTGTGTGTGTGTGTGTGTGTGTGTGTGTGCGCGCGCGCGCGTGCACGCGCATAGACTCCCGATTTGTCTTCGTGCGTCCTTAGTTACTGTTGGGGGTCTTCGTGCAAATGTTTGTCAGGTTGTGTGTGTAGTTGGCGTTATTTCCACTAACTACTATTTTAGATGTTGTTGGCATTCTGAGGTAGTCAGTCGGTTGCTGCGGACCAGGGAAGATATCTCCGCACGGTTGCAGTTGGCTGGGTCCGCTGGCGGTCCCTGCGCAGTGTCTGAGCATGTGTGGAGCTGTCTGATCACTACAAGCTTCGTAGCTCACCGACCCAGGACGTCAAAGTTGATAACCATATTGGTTGACTACAATTCAAGTGCACCAGCAGAATTTTCTGCCTTGTGGCCGTTAGTGCATTGGTTACCTGCCCTGGCCACTAACGTAATTTCAGGCAGTGTCCTTTTCTCACCTGTTTTCACTATCCAACATGATGTGTAGTTTTGACAGCTTAATACATATTTCTTGTGGATAATCATGCCCTAACATTTTGTGTTTGAATTCTCATGTACCGATTGGTGGCAAGAAAGTCGTTTGTCGGTCGGTCCGTGGCTGTCCCTAGTTTGGGTTCCGAAGGATCAAGTGAGGTTGGGCTCACCACCTGTCTCACCTAAGTGAACAAGGGCAGAAATACCCCCTGGAGGCTCCTGAGTGCGGTTGTCTACTGTCTTTCTAACCAGTGTTTAAATGTCTGTTTATAACCTATCATAGTCAATGATAAAAAAATTATTGGTTTTACTGTCTTTTATAGAAGTAAGTTTGAATTCTGGCAAGTGGATATTTGCTGAAAGATTATTGCTATTATGTTGTCTTTTCTTTAGTCCGGTTTCAGCTAATTAAGATTTGAGGCTTATGGTTTTTTTTTTAATTTTCGAAAATTAATTGTGGGGCTTCAGCATTGGAACCTTATTCTTAAAATTACCTTTCAAGCTTAAACATTGCAGCCTACTGCCTTTGAAAGGTTATGGTAATTTATTGTATTGCATTTGATTTACGTATATCTTTTTTACTGTTGCCTTGAGGCTTTCTTTCAGCCTAGCTGTAGTTATTTTGACTGCATTTGCATCTTGATTGTCAAGACTTCTTGTTTGGAGGCCTTCAGCTGTGAAATATTCGGAGTTTGAAATTCGTAGCTGTAAAGGTTCGGCTATATGCTGCTTTGGGCGAGAGGGAGAGGGAGAGGGAGAGGGAGAGGGAGAGGGAGAGGGAGAGGGAGAGGGAGAGGGAGAGGGAGAGGGAGAGGGAGAGGGAGAGGGAGAGGGAGAGGGAGAGGGAGAGGGAGAGGGAGAGGGAGAGGGAGAGGGAGAGGGAGAGGGAGAGGGAGAGGGAGAGGAGAGGGAGAGGGAGAGGGAGAGGGAGAGGGAGAGGGAGAGGATAATTGTTGTCTTAAGTAATTCAGATGATCGAAAATTCAGATAAGTGTATGAAAAAAAACATTTTTATTATTAACTCTAGAAAGTATTATAATCTTTTAAGTAAGTTGTCATATGGTTATCTTTCTACAGTTAATACATAATGTTAGGTGATTGATTTTGTAAAAATGAGCAATGTAAGGCTCTTCCAAAAGTTCATTAATCAGTTTCTTCATCACTTTCCTATGTTTACTCCCAACTTCACTGTCAAGTTTGCAGGTGTACTTCAAAACTGAATCAGTACTCTTTTTAATAGTGCTTATCACAGAGATACCCTCAACTCTCACCATTCTTAATGGCCGACTTACAAGCAGTTTCTCCTTTTTTAAAAGAGCAATAAAATTTATCTTTAAGCAATAATACCACACTCTTGCACTTTGACAGACGCAGTACAGCATAGCAACTGCTAGCTGTCTAACTCAAACAATAATGGAACTTGCATGTCAGAGAGCAGGTGGGCAGTGCCAGCATGACGTGTATGTGCCCACACTGACTAGACTACAAATAAATTTGCTCATGGTTCACAATCTAGATAAACATGAATCCACATAACTGAGATCTGGATAATCAAGTCTTCACTGTACATCGTCTGCAGAAGAATCGAAGAGCTTGATTATTTTTTTTTTTTTTTTTTTTTTTTTTATACTTGCAGTTTTATGTTGTGCATAGAATATTGAATTACTTCTTAACATCTTTCGGTGTAATGTGTAGCTGGGGAAATACAGCACCTCTACCGTTTTGGTAATTGCCAGGGTTACTTTGTTTTTATCCATGGTGACCGCTTCTAGAGCACTGGAAACTCCCAGGACAGTGACATACATTTTAACAAAACTTCTTCAGTAAATGTGCAATGAAACCAACATGAACAACGTCCTCCATCTTCTCAAATCTACATTCGATCCAGGTTTCTCTGAGACGTGAAGACTGCTGTACACAGTCACATATTTGAGAAATCTAGTAAAGTTTGACTAATTGTTTGGTCATGTACAGAGTACTTAAAGGTGCATATGTACATGACAGTAAAAATGGGAATAACAGTGTGGGAAAAATGAAGGTTTAAAAATGGATGGATGAGAAGAAGAATAATCTATAGAAAATTGTGGCTGTCACCTTAAGTTAACAGTATGAGACTGTCTCCTCAGAATTCTCTCTTTATAAATGTTTATCCAGTGCACAAGATTAAGCCATAAAGCATTTAGCGGTAGTAGTTCTCATACGCATTTCTTAAGTCACATTTAATTTGGAGAAGAGAATGAAAACCTTAAAAATATTTGCAATACTTCCAACATTCAGAATAGGAACAGTCAGCATTTTGTCTAGGAACTTTGTGCGCAACTACAAAATGTCTTGCCTCAATATATAATTCTTGGCATCTGTAACATTCATTCAGGTCCTTCAAATAACATTTCTTATACTTATGCTCTTACCACTAAAAGAAGAGTAGTTGAGTTGCAAAGCAAAAGATAAGAACAACCATTGAACACACACAAGATATGCAGTATTTTAAATAAACAAACCTATTGGAAATCTATTGCAAATCTCTTGGCTGAATGAGAACACTCAGTGTGTTAAGTGTAGGTGAATAACTTCTAAATGGCTCACCTTACATTGTAGAAACCTCTCCCTTTAGAAACAGTTCTGCTGCTGCCTCCCGACTGAAGGCTACAATGAATTCCTTTCAACATAACTCCATTAACTTCATCATAGCCCAAACATTCATCATCAGAATAATCATCAATAAAACTGCCTCTGCCCACAGTAGGTACCCTATGTTCCTGGAGGTACACCTGTCTGAAACTGCCTCTTCCAAGCCCGATGCCACTCTTTCTGCAATGAGAAACACTTCATCATCTAAGGTAGCAAAACCATTATAAAAATTACTGAAACAAGATGGTACAGCACAAAAAGGTATTTACAAATCATACTGTTTTGTACACACAGACTAGTTGGCGATCAAGCAGGAAGTCACTTTCAGCAATGAGATTAAAGCACAAGAGAATAAAATAAAACTACTATACTTACAAGACATGAACAGAGTGCCTCAAACTCATCTGTACATTTTTTACTATGCTATGAATGCCACTGGAATTTAAAAACAATAACTTTGTCACAATATTATGGGATTCGCAGTTTATACGAAAACCTCTTGTAAAGTGAGTGATGTGGCAAACTGCAAGATGGGACCCCACGTGCAGCAAAAACACAAATTATACTGAAAAACGCTACGTAGTAAGCTAAATACTGAATTTTAAAGTAAGACATCCACATTAATGTCAAATAGTGCAACTTCACCCAGTCACAATACATGTATCACCATGTTTTAAGACAAATGGCCACAGTTTTCATCACAGGTAGTATTTTCTTTCATAAGACATTAAGTAAAACAAATGACATTATGATTTAACCATGTAGCACATGTCCAGGAACTGTTTCTGAAGAGTCAGCCCCTGGTTCTGAATCATTTGTATGTAAGTTCCAACAGGGTTGTGTTTTTGACATGTCACATTTACCACAGAAGTTATGAGCTTGCGAAATGCATATCACTGGGCATAAGAAAATCCTGGTTAAAGAAAAAACAGGATCGAATGGGAGGTCACCTCGGGACATGGCAGGCGGCAAGAGACTTCCCAGGGGACCGCATGTAAGGCCTCCTCAGTCTGACAAACAGGTCACAGGTGCTGTCTGTGGTATACACTGTCCCTCAGCCAGATGCAGTTGCTTGTTGTGTTTCAGAGGAAATCTCTCAGTCTGCAAGATTCGAGCAATATGGGATTATTGGTAATTTGGAGCTCCAATGTTAGTCGCATTATGGGGCCCCTTCGGGACGTGGCTACCAAGGGGGGGAAGAAAGCCAAAGTGCACTCCATGTGCACACCGGGTGGTGTCATTTCTGATATGAAATGGGTCCTTCCGGATGCAATGAAGAGCACAGTGTCCAGTGAATTGCAGGTGGTGGCTCACATTGGTACCAATGATGTGTGTCACTTTAGATCGAAAGAGATCCTCTCAGGTTTCGAGTAGCTAAAAAAGTGGTAAAGGTTGCCAGTCTTGCTTGCGAGATGAAACCAGCGCTCAACATTTGCAGCATAGGCAGCAGCACCAATTGCAGACCTCTGGTAGAGCTGAATAGGTCTGAATCACATGCTCAGGTGGTTCTGCAATCACGTATGTTGCAGATTACTCGACTTGCGCCGTAGAGTGGTTGGATTTCCGGTTCCGCTGAATAGGTTAGGAGTCCACTACATGCAGGAGGCAGCTACACTGGTAGCAGGGACTGTGTAGTAAGGACTGGACTTTTTTTTAAGTTAGAGGGTCTAGGGAAAACACAAAAAGGGCTTCAGTCTCAAAGGATGCTGGTTGAACACAGGAAGAACATAGATCCAGGAACCATCAGTATAACAGTTCTGAATTGTCGCAGCTGTGTTGGCTTAGTACCAGAGCTCCTAGCACTAATAGAAAGCACTGATGCTCAAATCGTTACAGGCACTAAATGCCATACATAAGTCCAGCTAAAATTTTCGTGAAAAACCAAACAGTGTTCTGGTGGCGTGTTTGTTGCTGTTGCTTATAGAAAAATTGAAGGACATAGTTCCTGTGGGTTAGTATGGTCAGAGGTCATTCTTGCCAACCAGAATAAAATAATATGAATATAATAGAAAGAAACATTCCACATGGGAAAAATATATTAAAAAACAAAGATGCTGTGACTTACCAAACGAGAAAGCGCTGGTAGATAAGACACAATAAAAAACACACAAACACACACACAAATTTCAAGCTTCGCAACCCACGGTTGCTTCATCAGGAAAGAGGGAAGGAGAGGGAAAGACGAAAGGATATGGGTTTTAAAGGAGAGGGTGCAAATTTCTCGACCTCCGCTATCGGGTGGAGAAATGTAGGGTCCCCCTGAATAGGTCAGGCGAGCACTACACGCCGGAAGCAGCTACAAGGGTAGCGGAGTACGTGTGGAGTGCACATGGGGGTTTTTTAGGTTAGAGAATTCCCTCCCTAGGCCCGACAAGATGCCTCCTGAGACACAAGGTAGGAGTAGAAAAAAATGCAACAGGGAATAACAATATTAATGTGCTAATAGTAAACTGCAGGAGCGTCTATAGAAAGGTCCCAGAACTGCTCTCATTAATAAACGGTCACAACGCCCATATAGTACTAGGGACAGAAAGTTGGCTGAAACCAGACGTAAACAGTAATGAAATCCTAAACTCAGATTGGAATGTATACCGCAGAGACAGGCTGGACAGTGAAGGGGGAGGCGTGTTTATAGCGATAAGAAGTGCAATAGTATCGAAGGAAATTGACGGAGATCCGATATGTGAAATGATTTGGGTGAAGGTCACGGTTAAAGCAGGCTCAGACATGGTAATTGGATGTCTCTATAGGCCCCCTGGCTCAGCAGCTGTTGGGGCTGAGCACCTGAAGGATAATTTGGAAAATATTTCGAGTAGATTTCCCCACCATGTTATAGTTCTGGGTGGAGATTTTAATTTGCCGGATATAGACTGGGAGACTCAAACGTTCATAACGGGTGGCAGGGACAAAGAATCCAGTGAAATTTTTTTAAGTGCTTTATCTGAAAACTACCTTGAGCAGTTAAACAGAGAACCTACTCGTGGCGGTAACATATTAGACCTTCTGGTTACAAACAGACCCGAACTATTTGAAACAGTTAACGCAGAACAGGGAATCAGCGATCATAAAGCGGTTACTGCACTGATGATTTCAGCCGTAGATAGAAATATTAAAAAATGTAGGAAGATTTTTCTGTTTAGCAAAAAGTGACAAAAAGCAGATTACAGAGTACCTGACGGCTCAACACAAAAGTTTTGTCTCAAGTACAGATAGTGTTGAGGATCAGTGGACAAAGTTCAAAACTATTGTACAATATGCATGAGTATGTGCCAAGCAAGATCGTAAGAGGTGGAAAAGAGCCACCGTGGTACAACAACCGAGTTAGAAAACTGCTGCAAAAGCAAAGGGAACTTCACAGCAAACATAAACATAGCCAAAGCCTTGCAGACAAACAAAAATTACGTGAAGCGAATTGTAGTGTGAGGAGGGCTATGCGAGAGGCGTTCAATGAATTCGAAAGTAAAGTTCTATGTACTGACTTGGCAGAAAATCCTAAGAAATTTTGGTCTTATGTCAAAGCGGTAGGTGGATCAAAACAAAATGTCCAGACACACTGTGACCAAAATGGTACTGAAACAGAGGATGACAGACTAAAGGCCGAAATACTAAATGTCTTTTTCCAAAGCTGTTTCACAGATGAAGACTGCACTGTAGTTCCTTCTCTACATTGTCGCACAGATGACAAAATGGTAGATATCGAAATAGACGGCAGAGGGATATAGAAACAATTAAAATCGCTCAAAGGAGGAAAGGCCGCTGGACCTGATGGGATACCAGTTCGATTTTACACAGAGTACGCGAAGGAACTTGCCCCCCTTCTTGCAGCGGTGTACCGTAGGTCTCTAGAAGAGCGTAGCGTTCCAAAGGATTGGAAAAGGGCACAGGTCATCCCAGTTGTAGAATTTTGGAACACGTATTATGTTCGAGTATAATGACTTTTCTGGAGACTAGAAATCTACTCTGTAGGAATCAGCATGGGTTTCGAAAAAGACGGTCGTGTGAAACCCAGCTCGGGCTATTCGTACACGAGACTCAGAGGGCCATACACACAGGTTCACAGGTAGATGCCGTGTTTCTTGACTTCCGCAAGGCGTTCGATACAGTTCCCCACAGTCGTTTAATGAACGAAGTACGAGCATATGGACTATCAGACCAACTGTGTGATTGGATTGAGGAGTTCCTAGATAACAGAACACAGCATGTCATTCTCAATGGAGAGAAGTCTTCCGAAGTAATAGTGATTTCAGGTGTGCCGCAGGGGAGTGTCATAGGACCGTTGCTATTCACAATATACATAAATGACCTGGTGGATGACATCGGAAGTTCACTGAGGCTTTTTGCAGATGATGCTGTGGTGTATCGAGAGGTTGTAACAATGGAAAATTGTACTGAAATGCAGGAGGGTCTGCAGCGAATTGACGTATGGTGCAGAGAATGGCAACTGAATGTCAATGTAGACAAGTGTAATGTGCTGCGAATACATAGAAAGATAGATCCCTTATCATTTAGCTACAAAACAGCAGGTCTGGAATGATCACATAAAGTTGATCGTCGGTAAAGCAGATGCCAGACAGATTCATTGGAAGAATCCTAAGGAAATGCAATCCGAAAACAAAGGAAGTAGGTTACAGTACGCTTGTTCGCCCACTGCTTGAATACTGCTCAGCAGTGTGGGATCCGTACCAGATAGGGTTGATAGAAGAGATAGAGAAGATACAACGGACAGCAGCTCGCTTCGTTACAGGATCATTTAGTAATCGCGAAAGCGTTACGGAGATGATAGATAAACTCCAGTGGAAGACTCTGCAGGAGAGACGCTCAGTAGCTCGGTACGGGCTTTTGTTAAAGTTTCGAGAACATACCTTCACCTTAGAGTCAAGCAGTATATTGCTCCCTCCTACGTATATCTCGCGAAGAGATCATGAGGATAAAATCAGAGACATTAGAGCCCACACAGAAGCATACCGACAATCCTCCTTTCCACGAACAATACGAGACTGGAATAGAAGGGAGAACCGATAGAGGTACTCAGGGTACCCTCCGCCACACACCGTCAGGTGGCTTGCGGAGTATGGATGTAGATGTAGATGTAAGGAGTCATTCCAATCCCAGGAGCGGAAAGACTTACCTTAGGGGAAAAAAGGGACAGGTATACACTCGCACGCACGCACGCACACACGCATATATACAGACACAAGCAGACATATGATCCATTTACTGACCTCCCAACTCAAGACGAAAAAATTGCTGAAAGGTTCAAAGAAAACTTGAGTTTAATTTCAAACATGAACAGCACTCACACAATTATAGTCGATGATTACTTCAATTTAGCTACAATATGTTGGTGAAAACACATGTTTAAATTCAGAGGTAAGCAGTATCACCACCAGAATTTGTGCTGAACGCATACTCTGAACATTATTTTGAGCAGTTAGTTCATGAATCCATGTGACTAGTAAAAAGTTGTGAGAACACACTTGATCTCTTCGCAACAAATTATCCTGAGCTAATAACAAGCATCAAACCACATACAGGGATTAGTGAACACAGGGTTGGGAATACTGTAACCTTCAAATCCTCCAATAACAAACAAAAAATACACACACCATATGTGGCTCGCGTTCAAAGAAAGTTTCGACAGCAACTGAGAGATTTACACGAAATAAGAGCTGATGCCCCTTGGTACAAAAAACAGATCACAACACTGTTGCAGAAACAATGAAAAATGCATGAGAAACTTAAACATATGGAAAATCTCCAAAACAAGCGATCTTTTACAGAAGCTCAAATTGTAGCGCGGACTTCAATGTGAGATGCTTATAATAGTTTCCACAACGAAACTGTCTCGAAACCTAGCAGAAAATCCGAAGAGATTCTGGCCATATGTAAAGTATGCTAGTGCAAGACACAATCAATGCACTTCTCTGTATGGTAGCAATGGAAATACTATCAACAACAGTGCTGCCAAAGCAGAGTTGCTAAACACAGCCCTCCGAAATTCCTTCAGCATAGAAGAAGAAAATATTGCAGAATTTGAATCAAGAACAGTTGCCAACATCAGTAACTTGGAAGCAGATGGCCTCAGAGTAGTGAAGCAACTTAATTCAGTTAATGAAAGCAAGTCTTCCGTTCCAGACACTCTAACAATTAGGTTCCCTTCAGAGTATGGTGATGCAATAGCTCCATACTTAACAATCTTATACAATCATTTGCTTGATGAAAGATCTGTACCCAAATACCGGAAAGTTGCACACGTCACAGTAATATTTAAGAAAGGTAGTAGGAGTAATCCACTAAATTACAAGCCCATATCATTAACTTCGATATGCAGCAGGATTTTGGAATATGTATGGTCTTCGAACATAATGAAATACCTCTAAGAGAACTGTCTACTGACACACAGTCAACACAGATTTAGAAAACATTGTTCTTGTGAAACAAAACTCACTCTCTACTCACACAAAGTGTTGGGTGCTACTAACAAGAGACTTTGAATTCATTCCATATTTCTAAATTTCTAGAAGACTTTTGATGCTGTACCACAGAAGTGGCTTATAGTCAAATTGCATTATGGAATATCATCTCAGTTATGTGACCGGATTTGTGATTGTCAGAGGTCACAGTTCATACTAATTGACGGAAAGTTGTAGTGTAAAACTGAAGTGATTTCTGGCATTCCTCAAAGTAGTATTATATCCCCTCTGCTGTTCTTTATCTATATAAAGAATTTAGGAGACAATCTGAGCAGCTGTCTTGGGTTGTTTGCAGTTGATTCTGTCATTTATAGTCTAGTAAATTCATCAGGAGATCAATCAAAAATTCCAAAACGATCTGGAAGATATATCCAATATGAAAATTGGCAATTGACCCTAAATAATGTGAAGTGTGATGTCACCCAGATGAGTGCTAAAAGGAATCCGTTAAATTTCGGTTAGACAACAAATCAGTCAAATCTAAAGGCTGTGAATTCAACTAAATACCTAGGAATTACAATTAAGAACAATTTAAATTGGAAAGAACACACAGAAAATATTGTCAGGTTGACAAACCAAAGACTGCATTTTATTGGCAGAACACTTAGAATATTTAACAGATCTACTAAAGACAGAGTCAGTCTGTGTCTTGTTTTGGAGTACTGCTACGCAGTCTGGGATTCTTACCAGACAGAATTAACGGAGTACATCGGCAAAGTTCAAAGAAGACCAACAGGCTTTGTATCATCACAAAATAAGGTGGAGAGTGTCACTGAACTGATACAGGATTTGGGATTTATATCATTCAAAAAAATGGTGTTTTTCACTGCGGCTGAATCTTCTCATGAAATTTCAATCAATCTTTCTCCTCAGAATACGAAAATATTTTGTTGATGCCAACCTACATAGGGAGAAACAATCGTCATAATAAAATAAGGGAAATCAGAACTTGCACAGAAAAGTGCAAGTGTTCATTTCCCCACACACTGTTCAAGATTGGAATAATCCTATATTATTGTGAAGGTGGTTCTATGAACCCTCTGCCAGACACTTAATTATGACCTGCATAGTATCCAAGTAGATGTAAATATGCAAAGAAAAACTGAAAATCAAACAGGGTATTATTGTTTCGGCTGGAATTTTGATTGGCTTTTGAGTGGCTCCTGATTGACTATCTTTCAATTCAATGTTTTCCTCTACGATTTTCTTTCCATTTCTGCTAAATGTATCTATGCAAGCTAGTTATGGAATGACACGTCCAAATGGATGTCTTGCTGCTGCATCACGATGCTGCTGTGCAACATAATCTAAATGAGAAATAGAAGATTTGTGTATTGTGTGTGATGGCCCCATTTGCTGGTAAGCGATATCTCCTCATTTGAATCCAACAGAAATGTCTGTGTACAACAGGATCTAACCAGATACCATTTTTGAGCTGATAGCATTCCCTCATGCAACAATGACAACCGTTTGAACTAACATGCAGCAGAATATTCATGAATAAATTATTCACTCAGTGTTGCCAATTACATGCAAATTTCAAATTAATGCCAATACTTTCAACGAATTTCAGTGCTATGAACTTCACTTTTTGTTTTGATACTAATTTAACTAGAAGTCATTGTATCACATACATAAAATCAAAGCAATGGATAGTACACAAATAAAAAGTGACTGACAGTAAGTTCAAGTTTAACAGCAAAATCAATTCATATGTAACAATAAATCTGTAGCGGAAACAAAAAAAAAAACACACACACAATGGAACCGTCAGGGTTAAAACAAATAACTTCTGGCAGTTTTTGCACCAACATTACTATTCAGGTATGAAAGCAGATTATACATAATGAATCAGTCATGAGAAGATTAAACCACTCTCCAAATCCACTGTGTTAGCATATACAGTATAACCCCGCTTTTACATTCCTGAAATTAACATTTTCTCACCGTTTACAGCATTTTTATCACTCCCGTCAAATTTCCTATGACCACAATGTTAATTCACACCAGATTTTGCATCAACGTATTTATATTTTTCCCTTGATTCACCCTTTATGAAAAAATGTTTGTGGAAAAAAAAGCTGACGTAAAATGATGCTGGCACGATGTTGGCCATCAAGTAGTGTTTACAAACATCATGTGCTTATGTTTCTTGACACCAGGTTGCTCTACTGAGCAGATTAAAAACTGTAAACATGTAAAAGTCTGAACAATTTGTGCTGTATCTCTACTATGCGTGGTGACTGATACGAATAACTAGGTTCGTACAAATAAATATATCATTACCAACCACAACCATTTCCAAACTGTCTCTACAGCGCATGCGCAGTTCTGTGTTTGTTGCAATCGTCTTCACACCTCTGTCAAACCATATTTAGTGTGTTTCGCCTTTTGGCCGCTTGTAGCGCAAGTTGACACCTTTATTCAGTTTGTGTTATTCAAATGTTTTTGTGTCATACAGAAAAACCATGTAAGTGATAGTTTGCGAGTGTTTGGTTTTCTACATAACTGAGGAAGCACAGTACCGGATAATCTCAAAAAGACGGCTATAGTTCGAGAGCATGGGTTGTGTAAGGATGGACGAGTATATTGTGTTGGTTCGTTGGACGGTGGAATACCACAATATGAGGGGTGGGAAGGATAGTGGGTAGGACATTTCTCATTTCAGGGAAATGGCGGAGAATGTAATTCAGTTGCTCTGGTCCCGGATGGTACTGAGTTACAAGGGTAATGCTCCTCTGTGGCCAGACTGTGGGATTTTGGGAGGTGGTGGGAGACTGGAAAGATAGGCATGGGAGAGTTATTTTTGTACAAGGATGGGAGGATAATTATGGTCAGTGAATGCTTCAGTGAGACCCTCGTTATATTTAGAGAGGGACTGCTCGTCACTGCAGATGGGACGACCACAGGTGGCTAGGCTGTATGGTAGGGACTTCTTGGTATGAGAGGTGGCAGCTGTCGACGTGGAGGTATTGCTGGTGGTTAGTATGTTTGATATGGACAAAGGTACTGATGTAGCCATCTCTGAGGTGGAGGTCAACATCTAGGAAAGTGGCTTGTTGAGTTGAGTAGGACCAGGTGAAGCAAATGGGGGAGAAGTTGTTGAGGTTCTGCAGGAATGTGAATAAGGTGTCCTCACCTTCAATCCAGGTAGCAAAGATGTCATCAATGAATGTGAACCAAGTGAGGGGCTTAGGATTCTGGGTTTGTAGGAAGGATTCCTCTAGATGGCCCATGAATAGGTTAGCACAGGATGGTGCGTCACGGGTGCCCATAGCCTTACCACGGATTTGTTCGTAGGTAATGCCTTCAAAGGAGAAGTAATTGTGGGTGAGTACATAGTTGATCATGGCGACTAGGAAGGAGGTTGTTGGTTTGGAATCCATAGGGCGTCAAAGGTAGTGTTCGATAGCAGTACGGCCATGGGCATTAGGAATGTTAGTGTACAGGGAGGTGGCATCAATAGTGACTAGCAGGGTACTATGTGGTAAAGGGAATGCAACTGTGGAGAGTCGGTCGAGGAAATGGTTGGCATCTTTTATATAGGAGGATAGGTTCTGGGTAATAGGCTGAAGGTGTTGGTCTACAAGAGCAGAGATTCTCTCAGTGGGGGCACAGTAACCGGCCACAATGGGGCATCCTGGGTGGTTGGGTTTATGGACTTTAGGAAGCATGTAGAAGGTGGGAGTGCGGGGAGTGGTAGGGGAGAGGTTCTGGGATGGGCCTAAGGATTTGAGTAGTGATTGGAGATCCTGCTGGATTGGTGGAATGGGAATGGAGTCCTTCCGCCACGTAATCCTTGCGGTTCAAAACTACAGTGGTGGAGCCTTTGTCTGCAGGTAGGATTATAAGGTTGGGATCAGTTTTTAGATGGTGGACTGCGGTTCTTTCTGCAGATGTAAGGTTAGTATGCATGTTGAGGGATTTCGGGAATGATGGTGGGGCAAGGTTCAAGGATAAGAAATTCTGGAAAGCTAACATGGGGTGGTCTGGAGGTAGTGGAGGTGGATCAAGGTTGGATGGAGGAGTGAACTGAGTTAGCCAAGGTTCAATATTGGTCTGTGGTTGAGTCTTATTGGTCGGGTTGGTGGTGAAAAAGCGTTTCCACTGTATGGACTGGGAGAAGGAGAGAAGGTCTTGAACTAGTCCTGCATGGTTGAATTTGGGAGTGGGGCAAAAGGTGAGGCCTTGGGAAAGGACTGATATTTCTGTGGGACTAAGGCTTCTGGAAGAAATGTAAATGACTGAGTTGCAGGTCTGTTAGGTTTTGAGTTCTGTGTGGTGGTGAAAGGGAGTTTTGGAGGATGGGGTAAGTGAAGTAGGTCTGCGAGACAGGGTTGGTCAGCTATGAGGGGGCGTGGGGGAGGTTTGGAGGTGGTTGTAGAAGTGGTGGACAGTGGTACTCCGAGGCGGGAGTAGGAAGGGAGCAGGATGGAGAGCTTTTTGAGGTGGCGTTGTGCATGTTACTCAAGTTCCTGCACGGCAAGAGTGTCAATGTGTGTTATGGGTTCCAGGAATTTGGGATTACATAGCAGGAGAATTTTGCGGATGGAGAGAAGGTACTGCAAGGAGGATTGGGCTTAGTTGATATGGTTTTGCAGGATTATGTTGGTGAGGGCTAAGATTTGGCGGAATCTGAACAGGTGGAGGTCATTGTGGAAAGAGGGGTGGCAACCAGAGATGGGTAATTTGATGGTAAGGCCATTAGGGGGGATTTCATGAGACAAGCAACAATGCAGGAACAGTACGTGGGACTGGGATCTGGCTAGGGATAAGGAAAATTTTCTGTATTGACGCAGACAGAAGGAGCAAAATGCGAAAAAATAAGTAAGAAAGTAGAATTATGTCCGAAAAACTATGTAAAAACAAATCCAAAGTATGGCTATTGGCACCCACATGGCACCATCCTATTCATGGGCCATCTAGAGGAATCCTTCCTAAAAACCCAGAATCCTAAACCCCTCACCAGGTCCACATTCATTGATAACATCTTTCCTATCTGGATTGGAGGTGAGGACACCTTATTCACATTCCTCCAGAACCTCAACAACTGCTCCCCCATTTGCTTCACCTGGTCCTACTCAACTCAACAAGCCACCTTCATAGATGTTGACTGCCACATCAGAGATGGCTACATCAGTACCTCAGTCCATATCAAACATACTAAACACCAGCAATACCTCCACTTCGACAGCTGCCACCCGTTTCATACCAAGAAGTCCCTTCCGTACAGCCTAGCCACCCGTGGTCGTCCCATCTGCAGTGACGAGCAGTCCCTCTCTCAATATACTGCGGGTCTCACTGAAGCCTTCACTGACCATAATTATCCTCCCATCCTAGTACAATAATAACTCTCCCGTGCCTATCTTTCCAGTCTCCCACCACCTCCCAAAATGCCACAGTCCGGCCACAGAGGAGCATTACCCTCATAACTCAGTACCATCCGGGACTGGAGCAACTGAATTACATTCTCCTCCAGGGTTTCCATTACTTCTCGTCGTGCCCTGAAATGAGAAATGTCCTACCCACTATCCTTCCCACCCCTCCTACCGTTGTATTCCACAGTACACCAAACCTACACAATATACTCGTCCATCCTTACACAACTCCTGCTCCCAATCCCTTACCTCATGGCTCATACCCCTGTAATAGACCTAGATGCAAGACCTGTCCCATACATCCTTCTACCACCACCTACTCCAGTCCGATCACTAACATCACCTACCCCGTCAAAGGCAGGGCTACCTGTGAAACCAGTCATGTGATTTACAAGCTAAGCTGCAACCACTGTGCTGCATTCTATGTAGGCATGACAAGCAACAAGCTGTCTGTCCGCACGAACAGCCACCAACAAGCTGTGGCCAAAAAAAATAAGTGGACCACCCTGTAGCTGTACACGCTGTCAAACACGATACCCCTCATCTCAATGACTGCTTCACAGCCTGTGCCATGTGGATCCTTCCCACCAACACCAGCTTTACTGAATTGCGCAGGTGGGAACTTTCCCTGCAATACATCCTACATTCCCGTAACCCTCATGGCCTCAACCTTTGTTAATCACTGTCCTCACCCATCCAACCCCCTCCCTGTTCCCATTCCAGCACTACACAGCCATCATTTCACTTCCACACCCAGTCTTTTAATTTATTTTTATTTCTCTCCTTTCCGCTACCTACCCCCTCCCCCTCCGCACCATCTCTCCTGTCCATCTAAACTGTAACCCTTCACTGTCTTCCAGTCTCACCATACTATTCCTCCCCCTCCCCGCCCCAGCCTCCTCCTTACCCCCACCCAGTCGTCACTCCCATCATGCGCTGGTGCTGCTGCTCGCAGTGTAGTTTCAGCTCTCAGACTACAGACGTGTGCAAGTTGCGCTTGCTTGAGTGTGTGCGTGTGTGTGCATGTCTACTGCTGACAGAGGCCTTAATGGCCCAAAGCTATGATTGTGTGAATCTTTTTATTGTGCGTATCGCGACTCAGCATCTCCGCTATATGGTGAGTAGCAACTTTCCTTCTCTCGTATTGTTTCATTTTATTTATTTTATAATCTGTTTCAAAGTAATTATTTTAATTGCTGGCAAAATAAAAAAACATCGAATAGCATATAGGTTGGCTGTTGTACTTTCCTGGTAATGACGCAAGAGTACTTTGGTCCTCTTCAGGCATATTGGAAATATTGTAGGTCATAACATGCAATTTAGAATGTGCACTAGATTACCACCATTCTGAAGACATTCTGGATACTTGTAACTATACAGTTCTGTGGGGCAATGAAGGTAATTGAAACCTATTGTGGTATCAGAGGTCACTGATTAAAAAATTAGAGCTTAATAATTTACTACGTTTCCAAGTTACATCACACATCTCAAATTCACTCCGATATCCTATACCCTAAGAATTTACATACAATTTATACTTTATTTGCCAAAATTTGTAGTTGTGTTGTGGTACTGCGTACTTATTGTGTTGATTGCTGCAAAACTTTATTTCATGCTATAGCATCAGTTCTACTATTATTGATTATTTTTGCAATTTTTTTTTAGGCCAAGTTTTAAGAAGAATTAGCCTCCTATGCTCAGCCTTCAAAACATTTTCAAAAATAATCAATTGTTTAAAAATCGTAACAGAGACTCTCCTATCAGAAGAACGTGAATTCCAGGAAGGCCATTCATGCAGTCATAACGTATTTACCACAACAAGAATTTTAGAGAAACGACAAGAATTAAACTTGGAGAGACATACAGTTTTTATTGACTTTGAAAAGGCTTTTAACAGTGTGAACAGAAAGAAACTATGGCAGATAGTGATTGAAGGTGGATATCCTAGACATCTTACTGAAGTTATAAATAGCTTATACATGACCACAAAAAAAAACCGATGTTGGTAATTACAAAACTGAAGAAATCACAACCAATAAATGATACAAACAAAGCTGCAGCATGTCACCTGGTTATGCATAAATGATTTTATTAAAAACTGGAAACAGGGAGTAAATATGGGTATACGGATTAATAGAAATAAATAAGTTAATATCCTTTTGTAGGCAGATGATACAATTTTGGAAGAAAATGAACATGAGCTATAAAAATCAAGACATGAATTAACGTTACATGTGTCAGGGATAATGTATTTTGTAGGAAATCTGGCTTTGCAATATAGTATAACTATCATACTGTCATACTTTAGTTGTCCTTTTCAATGGGAGTGTATATTGTCTGCATGTATCAAAAATATCTTGAGTTTTTGAGTGTGTGTGTGTGTGTGTGTGTGTGTGTGTGTGTGTCGCGCGCGCGCGCGCGCGCGCGCTTGCGTGCGTGAGCATAGCCTTGGCAAAATGTTCCAGACAGCTTCAAGGAATCAGAAAACTTTATCACTAGTTTGTCTCTAGTCATAACAAGGCTCTGTTGAATTTGCAACCTCTGTGGCTTACCAATTTCAGACATTAAGAGAGGATCAGCAAGTGCAGATGAAAGTTATTTGCTTACAGTTTCATAAAACAATGCATCAGCCACAATGATGCTCCACTGTGAATGCTGTTATCAATTACAGGACGAGCTGGAAGTCGCCAATACACTACTGCAAGTCTTCGCCACATATCGCACAATGGAAGCTGCTGTGAATGGATGTGTTGGGAGGGCTAACGAGCAGACATCAAAGGTACCTCAAGTAATGTCCTATCCTGCAGATACTGTCTTCTCTACCAGAAGTGGACGACATATCACCACTCATCCACTTAACTGTGAGAGGCATACGTAAGAGGCGAAATCAGGAAGAAGCGAGGGTGTATATCCATCCCTAAACAAGAAGTTTGAGGCATTATCTTTCACTGAAACTGAGATACACTTTGACTGTTGGGAGACCTGCTGACATGTCATGGGGAAGCAAATGCAAAAGTGGAAGGTTCTATTGAATATTGGCAGTTCGAACAAATAGCAAGTAATAGCACCCTTTGCAGAAATGGCACCAAGGGATGAGGAGGATCTGTTTGTGCATTGAGTTCATAGTTGTAGGCCACATTCAACAACTTTAAGATGCGCTACTGCGGGAACATAGTGCAACTGACTGCAGATTGTGGCATGCAATGAAACACATGAGGCCTGTCATCTGGGCTACAAGCTCAAACTTCGTCCACAAAATTTCAACAAAAATTAATACTTGCAGCACTGACCCCATAACTGATGGTGGTACTCTGGTTCTGCATTAAGTCGAAGGCTTGTACTGGAGACTTTGAAGATTCTCTGGCAAACTAGGCTGCACCTCCTAGACTTCCACAATGGGTTGACAACTGGGTCCAGATGATGATAACTTTATGAGACTGTGATGTATTACTTTATGATACAAAGAAAAGATACAAAAGACTATTAAAATCTTGGTGCTCAAGTGCCAAAGCATTAGCAGCAAAGTGCATTGAAGCTCAGATAATACCATGTACATAAAGCTGGTTGAAACCAAATATCATTAGCAGTGAAATTTGAATCAAACTGTATGTCAAAAGGCTAAACTAAAGGGAAATAAATATGATGCATCTGTCTAACTAGATGCGCAACTGAAAGACAGACAGAGACAGAAATTAAAGTTCAATGTGAGATTGTTTGGGCACGATTTCACATCAAGGTTGGGCATAAAACTGGATCCTTCTACCGACCATCACATTCTTCTCCACAAGTAACCAAAACCTTTACAAAAAAAAGCTAAGTTCACTAATACCATAATTTCACCACTGGAGGAGACTTTAATAATAGTACAATAAATAGTGGTAACTACACTTCTGTACGTGGCGTGCATAACAATACACACAGCAAAACAATACTAAATGCTGTGGAAACTACATAGAACAGATACTTCTGAAGCCCATTCATGGCAGAAATATATTGGATTTAATGACAACAAATGCACATAGCTCTTTTCAGAATGCCCACATAAATTGGTATTAGTGGCCATTATGCATTGTAGCTACAATGATTAACAGGGCACAAAGATCAACGGAAATAATTGGAAATATAACAATGAAAACAATTATTGATAAAATTATTGAGTTAGATAGATAAAAAGTCTACTCACCAAGTGGTGGCAGAACACACACATAGAAGACTGTTGGGATTGGCAAGCTTTTGGAGCCAGCGGCTCCTTCAGGCAGAAGGGTTGAAGGGGAAGACAGAAGGGTGAAACAAAAGGACTGGAGAGGTATAGGAGAAGGGGTAGATTTTGGGAAGGTGACCCAGAACTGCAGGTCAAGGCAGACTTACCATATTGGATGAGAAGGAAAGATTTACATGTTCCACATAAAGAGGCAATTGTGTCATACCTCAATAAGAAGCCTTTGAACACACATCTGTGGGCAGGAGCATACCCAGGAACTGTGGCTGAAGTTTAGAAGAGTAGTTGACCAAGTGCTGGATACATTTGCATCTAATATAAAAGTTCATGACAAGAAGGACCCACCATGGCATAAAGTCTCTACAAAGAAACCTCCAAGAAATTGTGAATTGCATTTCATTCATCTCATGACGTACATTTGCACTCCATTTGGTTTGCGTACAGGGGTCAGGTCAAAAATCTACAACACAGTTACAATGATTCTTACATTAATAAATAATAGCACTACAATAAATAACAACACTATTACGATATTTCTTGGAATATGTAACACATTGTATCCAGCTCAAATTTCCAAGTTTGTCCTGCATGACTTCATCCACTGAGTAATAACACTTCAGTGTCAGCAACAACTGTATAATGGGAGCAAAACCAAGCATTTGAATAAAGGTAGAAAATGGCTAAAATGAAACCTGTCTAATTGTCAAAAATGCAACATCTTATTGAAAGAGCTCTCACAAAACCAATAAAATATTTTGTCATAAATAAAAGCTGTCAATAACACTGAAGTTAGTGCCCAGGCACTCATGTAGGAGACAAACTAAAAATTGGAAAGAGACGGCATGACATCCTCAAAGAAGAATTATTGACAAATGTTGTTTCTAACTTCAGGTGTCCCCTAGGGAAGTGTGTTGGGACTCAAAGCTGTTTATGTCGTATATTAATGATCAGATAGATAATATTAGTAGTAACCCCATTTAAAGCAGTTACTTGTAATGATATAGAAAAGGCTGCACAAATATTCAGCCAGATAAGACAAGACTTCAACGTGATGTAAAGATTGCATTTAACTATTTAGAAATGTGAGACTGTGCACACCACAAAACAAAAAACACTGTACAGGGTTTCTTGTCTGAACAGACAAGAAACCCTGTACAGCGATGTCTGTGAATTCTCTCCAGTGCCATCAGAATACCATTTAATTCCACAGCCAAATGCTGCGGAAAACACACTTTAAAAACTGTATCAGGGAAACAGCAGAACAACTGAGGACATTCTCTTGGTGAGATCCATCTGTGCAAACAATAATAAAACAGTACATATTTAAAATGGAAAAAAAGTTGTAAAAACATATGGAGTAAAGTTTTCTTGTACCATGTGAAGCTTATAATCACTTTGGGCCTCTGAAGACACCAAGGTGGCAAGGCGTTCCATCCCTGGCTGTGTATTTGGAGGTCTGACAGATCCAGATCCTTGAGACATATCTCACATGGCTGGGTCACATGGGGCCAATTTCTGAACAGCCATTCAAAGGTCAGTTGGACCACTGCACTAAATGCCAATGACTGAGGTGATACTGAGATTTTCAGTGCCTATCAAACCAGAAGGATCCATCACCGAATCCAGAGTGGTGGTTCAGCAGCCTCTGCACGCAGACTCCGTACAGGGCTGCTCCGAAAGGCTTCAGTTGATATCATAATACCCTCATGGTGGACAGTGTCTAACATCACGAGGTAGGAAGTACGGGCAGATCCATAGACCATGCTGCCATAGTCTAAACGTTATCGAACGAACGCCCTATAAAACTGCAAGAAGTGGGACCTGTCAGTTCCTCATCTTTTCACTATGGCATTTCAAAATATTCAATGACTGGAAATCCTTTGTTCATAGATGTGGGAGCCAAGTTAATTCTGAGTCAAATAATAAACCCAAAAACCATATAGTTTTTTGAAAACAGAAAATATTGGCCCCCATTGTCGGCACTGGTTGGTTAAAACTTTGACGAGCTTAGTTAAAATTGACACAGTTTTCTCTGGTGAGAACCGAAAACCAGTTGTTCTGGCCCAACTCTGCAGCCTCTTAATGGCCAGCTGTAGCTGCCCCATCATCATAAGATCAGAGGAAGAGAAGATTACAAACAAAGAGAAGAAGATCGCATCTGACAGGGCTCTTAACTGCACAGGAATTGCCATTGGTAACAACGGCAAACAATGTGGCACTGAAGACACTGCCTTGGGGGACCCTATTTCTTGAAAATAGCAGTCAGACAAGGCTGGTTCTCAAGAAAGGACTGGATAAGAAGTGGCAGGGGTGCACATAGTCCCCGTTCATGAAGTTGGCAAAGAGTGTACCTCGAAGTAGTGTCACTTGCTTTTTCAATGTCAAAAACACACGAACCAAATGGTTTCAGCATAAGGAGGACTCCTGTATTGCCGTCTCCATTAGAATTAAGTTGTCAAGGGTGGAACGGTAACACCTGAAACTGCACTGGGAGCGGCTCAGGTGACATCAGGATTTGAGCAGTCAGACGAGGTAGTGGTTGCCCATGCGTTCAAGAGCCTTACCCATACAACTGGTAAGGGCTACGCTCTGGTAACTGTTAGAGGCACTAGGGTCCTTGCCTGGTTTCCAGAATTGAATTAATATTGCCTCCTTCCAAGTCATGGAGCACTGTCCAGCAAATCAGATCTGAATGAAACAAGAAAGGAGCTGTCCTTTCACTTTAGGGCACAGATGGCTAAGCATTAACGGATCTCAACCGGTCCTGAAGCAGTGTCTCTGGCTGCATACAAAGCTGATTCCAATTCCCAGATGAAGAATGAAACATTGTAGACTTCCTCATTATGTGATAAGAAATTGAGCTTCCTCGTATTTGCTGTCCTACAGAACACCTGAAAAGCAGGAGCCTGTCTGCATGAAGTAATGACAGTTAAAAAGTGTTCAGCTAAAATCTGAGCCATGTCTTCTGATGTGTCCACCAAGACCCCATTATTTGACAAAGCCATAAGGGGACGTGTACTGCCCTTGCCTGAAATCCGCCTTATTTAGTCCAAAACTTACACAGTGGAAGTGGTCCAATTAATGGAGGTCTTTAATTCCTTCCAGGAAGCCCTTTTCCGTTCTTTTTTCACCTTGCATGTGCTCTCGCAGATCTGAAGCCATGAAGGTTTTCTGTATTTGGATGGTGTTTGAAGTTCCACAGAGCTGTTCATCTGGCCCTGAATGCCAGACTACAGTCATAATTCCACCATTATATAGGCCGTCGTCTGAGGTGGTTACTAGACCAGGGGATGAACTCTGTGGCAACCTGTGGGATCTCACAAGTGATGTGAGCCACTGTCTCCTGTCCACAATTCTTTTGTTCAAAAACAGCCTCTCTACTGTACTGCAACCAATTTGCCCTTTGTATCCTCCACCTTTGTGGTGTCCTGTCAAGGCACCGTCCTAGGTGGCACAGGGATCCACACTGTGAAGTGGTCACTAGAACGTAAATCTGTAGCCACTTCCCACTGAACTCAGTCTGCAATAGCTGGGGAACAAAAACAAAAGTCAATGGCTGAAAAAACCCTGTAGCTGTGGAAGAGTGTGGTATCTGACCCACATTCAGAAGGCCGATATTCTCAGAATGGACAAGTCGCTCTGAACAGTTTCTCCTGGACCAGGAGCTAATTCTTCCAAATGTGAGTGATACCCATTTAAATTCCACTGCAACACAGAAGTCCCTGTGGAAGCCATTGTTTAGTGATGGTTGTTCTTTTCTTTCTCCCTCAGAGACGGTGATTTACAGGAGAGGTCAGGGGGAACGTTAGCCAGTTCCCGGCTCTCCAGTTCCACCAATTTTGAAGTCCATATCCTCAAGAGCATAGTCCCCATCATAGAGGGAGAGAGCTTGCCAATCCGAAAGTTTAACTACCACTTTCTTCGACTTGGAACTACTTTTCAAAGGACATTTTTATTTACTAATGGTAGGAGTTGGTTGCTTGGATTAACGGGATGGCTTAGTAGGCTTCTGATGGTGGGCAGTGGTATGTTGCTTTGGTGGTAAGCCCATTGCCGACAGCTTCCGAATGGCTTCTGTTTCAAGTGTAGTGTTCCCCCTCAGATACACCAACAAGTGCACGTGCTCTTACTTTAATCTGTGATCTGAGTTAATGTGGAAGCATCACACTGGGTGATTGGCATCTTAAGGGCTGATGCAAAAGAAACAGCAAAAATCGGAGGTTACATAGCTTTGAAAGCTTTTTTTTTTAGCTTCACCATAGGTTGTGTGTGTCTTGACTTCCTACTCCTGAATTTTCCTTTCCTCACGAACCTCACACTTTCTGCTACACACTGGGTTATCCCCAGAACAGTTTACACGTTTCAGAGGACGTGTACAAGAATTGCCCGATTCGTAAGCTGAGCCTCTGCAATGGCCACACGTAATCCTCCCATAAAGTTTGGCCAAATCTTTGACTTATGAAGCATTGCACTGGATGAGGAACAAACAAGTAAACCTTAAGATGTAATTCTGGAGTTGCGGATTTTTACAATTTGCCGTTGACTCTCCTTGGTTAGCTCTGCACTTCTGTGACACTGATATTTTCCATTCCTCACGTAACTCCGCCATGTCCACCTCCACTACATAAGCAGGGAACCACTCCCTTGCTAAAATTAAGAGTGTTATGAAGTTCAGTCTCAACTGGGTAGTTACCTAAGGCCTTACATCCTAGAAGCTTCAATACTTGGCCTGAATTAGCAGTTTCAACTAGAAGTGTTCCATTAGGAAGTCGTTTGACACTTTAGGGACCCAACAATACCTTCAATCCCTTTTGCATATAGTTAAGTGGAGACGACCTCAAAGGTGCCCCAAAGGTTGCTGGCTACAGACTGTTTTATTTCAACAGCCATTCACCTCATCAGCACATAGCACAGCTTGAGGTTGATGGGCTTTTTATAGAGGTGTACCTCCCCACAGTTCAGGTGGTGAAGCCAAAACACACAACATTTCACCGCTGCACCACAGGGCGAAGGCCGGTGCTTACGGTAACAGAGGACTGATGGTGCCCTGCCCCAAGCTCAGGAACCTGGAGTCGGTAAGCCCACACCCTGCAACCAAATGCTGAGCCTCTGGGGGCAAATTTCCTTGAGACAGAATAGCTTCTGTCAACAAATCAGTACAATTTTAGAAATCATCGCTTGTGCCAAACTATGCTTGCCCTTTTTTTACATGACATCCTGCAAACAATGGGTGAAGGGCAAGCGGCAGATTCCATATTTCTAGATTTCTGAAAAACATTTGAGATAGTGCCCCAAAGCAGACAAAAGTACAAGCATACAGAATACATTCCCACTTACATTAGTGGCTCAAAGACTTCAAATAAAGGAATCTAGTACATTGTCCTCAATGGTGAGTGTTCATCATAGACAAGGGTCTCATCAGAAGTGCCTTAGGAAAAGCGTGATAGGACCACTTATTTTCTATATACACATTTGGTCTGGTGGACTGGGTCAGCAGCAGACTGTAGTTGTTTGCTGATGATGCTGTGGTGTTTGGGAAGGTGTCATCATCTAGTGACATATGAGGATACAAGATGACAGACAATTTCTAGTGGGTGTGAAAAAAATTTCAAGGTAATGCATACAAGTGGAAAAACAATCTCGTAACTTTCGAATAAAGCATTAGTAGTGTGCTGATCAACACACACATGCTGATTAAATATTAGGACATAACGTTGCAAAGTAATACGAAATGGAATGAGCATTTAAGGATTCTAGTAAGGAAGGTGGTCAAATTCAGTTTATTTGGAGGATTTTAGCAGTGTGATTTGTCTGTAAAGGAGACTGCATATACGACACCAGTGACACCCATTTTTGAGTACCGTATTTACTTGAATCTAAGCCGCACTTTTTTTTCGGTTTTTGTAATCCAAAAAACCGCCTGCGACTTATAATCGAGTGCAAAGTAATCGAAAGTTCTGAAAAATGTTGGTAGGTGCCGCCACAACTAACTTCTGCCGTCGAATATATGTAGCGCTACACAGGCATGCTTTGCAGGCACAAAGATAAATACTGGCGCCAAAACCTCTGCGTCAGTAAATAAATTAAAAAAAAAAAAAGGTGAAAGGCGAGCTTTTTTCCTCCGCCCCGAGTTTCGACCACTGCATTTTCATACGTTATCCTTCGAAGTAGATACAAATTCCATATTGTTCATCTTCAAATGTTGCAGCGTTTCCATGTACTAAGAAAGTCCGACTGGCAATATGGCCAACTCTACGTTCTGAATTTTTTCCTACCTGTGAGAAGAGATGGTTGCTAATAGGAACTTTTATGAATTGTGAATCACATGCAATATTCTCTTCACCACAAGAATAATACGAATATAAACATTTTGCCATGTATTCTTTCGTGTTTGCCGCTATCTCATTTAAATTCTGTCAGCCTAATAAACTACGAAACTAGAGTGAGACAACAGCAAACGCGGAAGAATATACATATCATGTCATGTTTATATTCGTATTATTGTTATGCGTAATAGTGATACAGTCAGAAATGAAGCTTGGCAATTGACTACATTTTTAAATCTAAGATGACTAATTTTTGTGCAGAATGTAATGTACTAAATAGGCGTCTGCAAAGATTTTCAAACGGAGAAAAATTTTCGCTAAACTCTCGTTCAGAACATCTTCAATCATATGCAGTCTATTATTTGGTTCTTGTTGATCATTATCAAAGAAAGCAGCAGTGTAAGTAACAACAAATAGCAGTCTCTTGCCATTGTTTCGCTTATGAGACAATCCCTATCTTTTTAAATTGTAAGCGGCAGTAGCGCGAACAAAAGCAAGCCATGCCGCGAGCAGCGACAGGTCATAAACACACATCATCAGAATGCGACAAACAATGCATGACAGTACAATAATGCATTTTCAGCTTGGAGTGACGTAAACACCTAAGAGAACGGCACTTATCAAATCAAAGAAAATTAAGCAATCAATTCAAACCAGACGAAGCACATGGAAAAGGAAGGGTACCCGTATAAATACGGATGGAGCGCCTGAAACATAGCAATGGCTACCTGGTAAAGCTTAACTGCTAAGCTTACGACTCAAACCAAACTACTGTAGCTGTATTGTCATTCATTCGACCTAAATTGTGTCTCATATTACAATGGACCAACTTTGCTCCCCTTGAATTTCGAGTCTCAAATTTCAGGTGCAGCTTAGAATCGAGTGTGGCTTAGATTCGAGTAAATACGGTACTGTTCGAGTGTTTGGGATCCACACCAGGTTGGATTAAAGTAAGACCAAACAATTCACAGGTAAGCTGCTAGATTTATTACCAGCTAGTTCAAACAACACACAAATAATACGAATGGATCGAGAACTCAAATTTTGGAAACCCCTAACAGAAGGCAACATTCTTTTTGATGAATACCACTGAGAAAATTTAGAGAAGCAGCATTTGTAGCTCACTGCAGAACAATTGTACTGCCACCACAACACATTTCATGTAAGGACCAAACAGATATGAGAAATTAGGGCTCATAAGGAGACACAAACAGTCACTTTTCCCTGGTTCTCCTTGCACATGGAACAGGAAAGAAAGTGACTACTAGTGGTACAGGGTACCCTCTGGCACCCAACTTAAGCTGGCTTGATGAGTATGTAGATGTAGAGACAGTATTGTAGTCAGTGTTTGACAGAACCTTGGCAGGCTTGCAGTCAAATGACATTCAGTATTTCTATCATCATCATGGGTACTTGCCATCAAATGACTTTACAAGTTGGTGTGGTGTTCTCATACTTTCAGAAAAGTATCATCCCCACAATTCCTATAATATTAATATCAGATAAATGCGAGAATTATTGCACAACCAGCCTAAAATCTCATGCATCCATGTTGCTGACAAGGATAATACACTGAAGAATGGAAAAGAAAACAAGAGAGTAGAGTTATTTTCAGTTCTAAGTCTACTCCAAGTACCTTGACAGTTCTATCTGTAGCACTGGGAAGTACGGGTCAAATGGCTATGAATACCCCACAAAAGGACGAAATTAATATTCTGTATATTTTGTAATTATTGACTTGGGCAGGAAAAGAAAATGTTGAGAAACTTTTTAGATCAGTTCAACAGTGATAAAATGTTGCTGCTTCTTAGCAGAACAATCATTTGTTTAAAGTATAAAAACAGCTAAAAGAAGAAAATAAGTGTCATATTGGAAAAAACTGTTGAAGTTTCTGCAGCAACCATTCCAAGGCGTTGTCTTCACATATGTAGAACGACAACCCTTTAAGTTTGTGTATCTAATCATTTAAAAATGAAACAAAAAGTAATATGCACTCTGCCAAAAATAGATGCCACATTTTCCGGTCCATCACATATCACAGAGTTTAAAATAAAAACAATCTAAAATATCATGAAAAGGATAGATTACTGCTCACTATATAGTGGAGATGTTGAGATGCAGAGAGGCACAATGAACAGACTGAAGAGTGTGGGGGGGGGGGGGGGGGGGGCGCGCACGCACACACTGATGCAAGTACAACTTGCACACACGTGACAACATTCTCTGCCTGCTAAGGCTCAAGTCTGGCCTCAGGGGCAAGAGACACTGTGTGTTCTAGAACAAAGCTTTTGGCCAAAAGCTCAGTTGTTTAGCAGTCTTTTTGTAGTACTGTCTGCGATTCAACATCTCCACTTCTATTTCTGCCAGCTTTGATATTTCTGTTATTGCCACACATTTACACTTTTTATATCAAAATGGTTATTAATGAATCTGTGTGAGAAAAGAAATATTTGATGCAGTGATGGGATGATACAAATTAAGCAGTATAAAATGTGGAATACTGGTGCTGATGCAAGATTCATATGAATTACTTGTGTGAACAGTCCCCCCCCCCCCCCCCCCCCCCACACACACACACAGGCTATTTTCCTACTGATACATGATACACGTAGGACCGTAGAACTTTCATGGTATGTTGATAACAATTTTGTCTGAAATGTTAATCTTGATAATAGTGACAGACTGATATGAATTACTCACTTTGGGTGGACTGACCTGCTTTCACTTTCTGCTTCATTACCACAAATGCATGCATGTGACAAAAGTAGGCCAAGAGGAAGGGTAATCCACACAATGCGAGTTATTTATATGCTAACAGCATAGAAAGGTAACTTGTTAACAGTTGCGTATGGCTAAAACATACTATTCTTCAACTGGGTGGCTCCAACTAACATTGAGACGCATTACAGACATCTACTCGATACCACATTTGTTATTTACCTCAAATTAGCATAGCGCACAGGTGATCCTTTGTGAAGTTTAGCCTTGAATTCTTGTAACAATAATTTTCCTAACCAGAAATGTGGGATCTTTTCTTCTCAGAATACAAGAATGAATTTGAGAAGGCCGACCACATAAATTTAAAGTTTTAAAAAATATCTCTCATAAACTTATAACAACTGAAAGTGAGACATCACACAAAAACCACAACATGGCTACTTGTCTGGAATGCCTGGAAAAGACTGCTCTGGCTTCAGAAATAGCTATGGAATTCATTTTATGGCCCATCTACTGCTCTGTAGTACTTATAACCTAAAATCAGTCACTAAGAAAGAAATAATGTAATATGTTTTGTATCCACTTTGAAGTACAAATTGCAGAAATTTTATCTATCATGTTGAAGTCTGGCTGCTTTATAATAGCAGTTTTGACCTGACAAATTTTATTTACAATCTCAAAGCCTTACAATAGCACATTCTTTATTGACCAGCAGACAATATTCAAGAATTACAGGTAACTAATTTACCAGTATATAAGTATTACCAATGCCTGAAGTTTCTATTCCTGATTACAAAATTAACACTGCTGTGATATGCGTATTCTTCTGTACTTACTTTTAGACTGATTTTAAAATGCCCATATGATAAAATAACGCAGACTGTATATCTAGTCTTAGGTTTTCTCAGTGTAAATGAAGTTTTATAAGCCTTCCAAATTTGTAATTTTCACACCTAGCTGAACTTTGCATGATCATTAATAAGTGATTCATTTAAAGTAAAACTTGCTCTCACGCAATAAAAATTGGTTCAGAGAAATTCATAATTTCAACTTTGGAAACACTTCTAAATTCCTGGGAGATATTTGGATGAAAAAGAGTCGTCAACTTAAATTAATTTAAAATACATACCTTCTACATGGCAATTCCATTCCAAAATCATCTGATTCTGCCAAAGATTCTGACACCGTTCCCCAAATAGCAGCCTTTTCCGTTGCTGAACGGATTCGTTGCTTTTCACCATCCGACAGTGCAAACTGCACTTTTAAATTCAATGGTTTTTTATTGTTCAGTTCTCTGATGGCTCTTTCAGCTTGGCTAGAGAACACGGCATGAAATTTAGTTTCTAAACAGTCACAATGTTACGTTGATCATGGTTGTATTCTTTACATTGCCAAGAACAATGTGTTCTTCAAATTCAAATTAATTGTAAAAAATTAAATCAACAAAAGAAATTAGTTCCTATAAAAACCACAGCTAAATATATATTCTCAACCAACAGATCACCACATTTACAAGGCAAAACTACAAGACATATTTTGGCCTGGTGTAACACATGTTAAGGAACTACAGAGATGTGAAACATACCTGTGTTTAGGGAAAACTATAAACGCCCAAGTCACATGCTGACCAGGGAGTGGTTCATGAATGTACACACTCTGTACATCTCCGTAATTGGAGAATATATTTGTTAGCCCCTCCTGAAAAAATGAACTGCACTTGTACATGGACTTATCTACAAATTCAAATGGAGTAAGTTTTATATATAGTCTTGCCAAAACGGCAGTGGAAGTATATTTTTGACATATCTAGCAAAATAATCGTCTATCACAATCAATCCTGCTTCAAGCACAACTTAAACATATCACTTTCTTCCATTTAACAGGAACAATATCTGGAACTACTATAATAAGTTTATCATAAGAATAAACCTGATGTAAACATTACACCACGTATTCTTCAGCATTTGCTTGAATCTCATTGGATTTCGTTTCACGTGGAGCGATAGCCGAGCTGTGTCCAGTACAGTCAACTACAATCATAAGGATATATTTTATGCTGTGTTGCATACACACAGTCAGTGATAATACAGGCCAACAGCTATACCAGCGCATTTAACTTTGACGGCACTGGCCAGCCAGCTGGACACACTAACCTGCAATGATGTGAGCACGTGGGGGAGTTCAGGCGTAAAAAAGATGAGCAGAGCAACAATACAGCTTCGAATATCATTTCACTTTTAAAACAAATGAAATAATATTCATCAAAATACCACTATTGCACGCTTCTTAGGTTGCCAGACAAAAAGCATAAAATGCTCTTGTTCTCACCTCACATTGTAGTCTCATTGCAAACAAGAGTGATGAGAATTCCCTACTTAAACACAGTGTAATTTTTCTGAGTGAGCTATGCAGGATGCAAAAGTATACCACAGGCATTTCCCCATATTAGTGAATACTGACGTCACAGGAGGTATTAGTTACAGGAAGTTGCCTGGTAATCTCTTAGCTCATTCCTTATCTGAATCCAAGAAATACACTTCAGTTCTGGAACTGTTATCTGCTGCATCAATAATGAGTCGATCAACAACAGAATCCAGGAAGCCACCCAAGTGCCACATTTTATCCTCTTGTTTTATGACATGTTATTCTATATTCCACCAGCATTAGGCAGCGACAAGTGAAAAAACTACATGTATTAGTTCTAATGTCTGGCAGATTAACAGTCTTGTTATTTCTCTCGACAAATCCCTTAACTTGGTTCCAGATCAGTTCCATTGGATTCATATTATAATGGTACAGTGGCAAATGTAAAAATGCAGCATTTGTTTGATATGCTTGATGCTGTGAAAATGACTGTTTTTCATGTTTATACGAAATCACACTGGTTCAAGAGGGACTACATCTGTTGTATAGAATAATGGACATAGTCCAAAGAAAGAGTATATGGTTTTTCACTTTTGTTCTAAAAATGAAATTCTTGGAAAAATTGGTAGAAGCTGACCTCGGGGAAGATCAGTTTGGATTCTGTAGAAATGTTGGAACACGTGAGGCAATACGGACCCTATGACTTATCATAGAAAATAGATTAAGGAAAGGCAAACCTATGTTTCTAGCATTTGTAGACTTAGAGAAAGCTTTTAATAATCTTGACTGGAATACTCTCTTTCAAATTCTGAATGTGGCAGGGGTAAAATACAGGGAGCGAAAGGCCATTTACAATTTGTACAGAAACCAGATGGCAGTTGTAAAGAGCCAAGGGACATGAAAGGGAAGCAATGGTTGGGAAGGGAGTGAGACAGGGTTGTAGCCTCACCCTGATGTTATTCAATCTGTATATTGAGCAAGCAGTAAAGGAAACAAAAGAAATATCTGGAGTAGGAATTAAAATCCATGGAGAAGAAATAAAAACTTTGAGGTTCGTCGATGACATTGTCAGAGACAGCAAAGGACGTGGAAGAGCAATTGAACGGAATGGAAAGTGTCTTGAAACGAGGATATAAGATGAACAACAACAACAGCAAAATGAGGATAATGGAATGTAGTCAAATTAAATCGGGTGATGCTGAGGGTATTAGATTAGAAAATGAGATGCTTGAAGTAGTAAATGAATTTTGCTATTTGGGGAGCAAAATAACTAATGATGGTCTAGGTAGAGAGGATATAAAATGTAGACCGGCAATGGCAAGGAAAGCGTTTCTAAAGAAGAGAAATTTGTTAACATCGAGTATAGATTTGGGTGTCAGGAAGTCGTTTCTGAAAGTATTTGTATGGAGTGTAGCCATGTATGGAAGTGAAACATGGACGATAAATAGTTTAGACAAAAAGAGAATAGAAGCTTTCCAAATGTGATGCTACAGAAGGATGTTGAAGATTAGATGGGTAGAGCCCATAACTAATGAGGTGGTACTGAATAGAATTGGGGAGAAGAGAAATTTGTGGCACAACTTGACAAGAAGAAGGGATCGGTTGGTAGGACATATTCTGAGGCATCAAGGGATCACCAATTTAGTACTGGCGGGCAGCGCAGAGGGTAAAAATCATAAGAGGGAGACCAAGAGATGAATACACTAAACAGATTCAGAAGGATGTAGGTTGCAGTAGGTTCTGGGAGATGAAGCTTGCACAGGATAGAGTAGCACGGAGAGCTGTATCAAACCAGCCTCTGGACTGAAGACCACAAGAACAACAACAAAAAAAGGGTTCAAATGGCTCTGAGCATTATGGGACCTTTACTGCTGAGGTCATCAATCCTCTAGAACTTAGAACTACTTAAGCCAAACTAATCGAAGGACATCACACACATCCATGCCCGAGGCAGGATTCAAACCAGCGACCGTAGCGGTCGCGCGGTTCCAGACTGTAGCGCCTAGAACTGCTCGGCCACTCTGCCTAGCTTACAACAACAAGAACATTTTCTTAATTTAAGCAGCCATTATTAACAATCTTTCATTAAATATCGATAATGAAGAAATTATATTTGAAATGAAAACAGGAATTCTGTGTGCCTATGGAACTAGAAACAAGAAGACAATGACCAAGGTGAGACTTTAAGCAGTGAGCCATGAACTGCACCAGATTATCAATCTACTATGCTACCAATTCCGTTAAACATCCATGTGTATTTGAATCTGAACACAGTCCCTCGAAAAACTTCAAACCCAATTTTTTCAGTTATTTTATGAAAACATTAAAAACAACCTACTTCTTGGAACTTTTTAACCGTGTTCTACACACGTGTTTCACCGCAGAGCAGGAAGCAGCCTCAGCCATTTTCACACCACATATTAACAGTGCAACAATCTGAGCACAACAGTGAAGAGACAGTGACTACAATACTTTGAAGTTTAATATTTTCAACATTTCGCGGCTCTGTCAGCAACTCTCTCCAACAACAACTGAGGCAGTTGTTAATTTAAAATTAACCTTTAAGTTTCATTTACCGTAACTTTGTAATGAGGTATCTAATACATAAGTAGGACCTACTTCCTAGAAGATAACACCAGCAGATGTGTACTACGGCTTCTGACCAATCATTGCATTTGTGTTTGTTCAGATGAGGTTTATTCTTATGATGAACAGATTATATACATTATGAGTGTGGAACACTGCCTGATGGGTACAGGGACTGCGAGCAGTCGTCTTTTATGCTGGTTCAAAATTTTTATTATACTAGGACCTGTTTCAAATCATCTAGTGACTCATTTTAAGATGGTACACAGTTTTGTTGGTTGATTGTAGCATTACAGAGGTTATGTAAAGTTAATGGCATCCATGAATTTAATCCTAATTCACTTATGTTTTCCAGCCACATCACGACACTACACAAAATGCCACAAGCAACAATTCCTGCTTGCTAGCAAGTTAGTTAATGCTGTGACATGACTAGAAAACAAGTTACGTTTCCCACAGTATTATGTGACTCTGAATTAAACTTATGGGTACCAGTGACTTTAAATGGCCTCCACAATGCTGCTGTTGTCGTCTTCAGTCCTGAGACTGGTTTGATGCAGCTCTCCATGCTACTCTATCCTGTGCAAGCTTCTTCATCGCCCAGTACTTACTGCAACCTACATCCTTCTGAATCTGCTTAGTGTATTCATCTCTTGGTCTCCCTCTACGATTTTTACCCTCCAATGCTAAGTTTGTGATCCCTTGATGCCTCAGAACATGTCCTACCAACCGGTCCCTTCTTGTCCAGTTGTGCCACAAACTCCTCTTCTCCCCAATTCTATTCAATACCTCCTCATTAGTTATGTGATCTACCCATCTAATCTTCAGTGCTACAATCAATTAATGTAAATTTTTATTATTTGAAAACAAGTCACTAGGCAATTTGAAATCGGTCATGTTATTATAAGAATTGAATCTTAACAAAAGGTGACTGGTTGCAGTTCTTATTGTAAAACTGCAAGTATTTATAAGTTACCAATTTTAGCAGCAATGAGACACTTGTCAATAAAAGACTTATAACTAATGTTTGTGAAACTACAACAAATGAAAGTTCACATGTCAACAACAAAAATTAATACCTTATTTATTCCCACCGGTACACTGCCAACATAGACCTTGAACGGTCCTTTACTGCGGGTACTTCTGAAACAGTAAAACAACTATGAACAGATTAACTACATTATTTTTAATTCTATCAGTAGTATATTTTGGAAATTACAATATTAATCTCTTCCTCCATCATTCAAATGCCACAAATTCAACTAATAGGTCTAGTGTGCAAAATGAACTACAGAGATCTACATATATAAAGCCAAGGATTAAATGAAGCATTCAATAGTTTTGCTACATCACAACCAAACAACTTCCAACATAACCAAGGCCTTGGGCTATACTACAAGTCAGGCGGTCACAACAACACAGTCGTAGTAAACTAGCATCTAAATGTATTGTGAAAAGTACTACTTATAACTCGTAATAGTTATAACTTACGTTAACCCTGCCCCTCATATCTTTCTCTATTGTCATTGCCACAATGGGTGAAGAAACAAACTAATTGCGAAGTGGCCAAAATCTCTCTTACTATTAGCCAACCTCAAGCGGGAGTGCTCAAAAGCGACCGTAACAGTAACTGGACTTTCTTCACACGTTGTACAGGGCATAAATCTAAATATTGAGTTTTTCACCTTGCCCACGGTTGCTGGCTATGGTCCATCCTCGCCCCCGGTCCATCGACGTATGTATTGAAAGAGCCATCAGTGAAGTCATGAGACATTGGGTCCCAGTCGTCCATGTCTTCTAGATACGAGAGGGGCAATATTAAAACACTGTATATTAAATTACACAATCTTACTTATGCAGTAAACACACCTGCCTTCGCCACAAAAACAACGTGCAACGAAAAAATAATATTTTACAGGGCCTCCACCACGCCTTACAGCTCACAATTTCTGTTACACATCACCTCAATCTCTATAACACATGTATTTACCACACTTCATGCCGTCAATCTTCCCCGTTTTTCAAACAAGGCAACAACCACTGTCCCCCCCACTCGTTTCGTTGTTCAGGAGGTATACCACAGATTCACCTGCTCTGTGGCACGACCAAAGACATTGAGGCGGTCAGTTCAAATAGTCCGGTTACGCAGCCAACGCGCTTTCAATATTTATTGACAATATTAGTTTGACAGACCTTCAACATATTTAAGCAAGCCACATACCATCAATATTATTGTCAATATGGTCAGCTGGCAAAGCGACTTTACAACGCTAAGGTGCTGAACACCCAAAAGAAAGCGTGTGCCAAAATTATATTGCTGCAAGAACAGAAAATATCGAAAATGAGGTAATTGGTCAGATAATGACGGACAAAGAGGAGCAACTTGTCACGTGTTAACTTACTGACTGAAATCAGAATCACGTTCTGAAAAATTTCATAAACTATTTTTGGACCAGTCCTGGATCGCTGTCGACGAGAATTTAGGAGCAACTTCGAGATTTTTGGTGACATGGAGGTCAATTGAATCCTTAAAGTTTACTTCTGTAATATCAACAAACACATTAAATAAAATTGTATGGAAAGCGGAGAAACAATTATATTTGTCTGACAGGGATATGCTCATGTAACTAATGTAAAAGATTTTTTACGCTTTGTGATAATTTGATAAAACTGTTTTGCATTTTGCAGACCTCTTACTACTCATTGCAGATATACGAGGCATTTTTAGAAGTGGAAGACTTTTTCCAAACAGCTATGTAATCAACCAACCTATAGGCCTACTACATTTTCAAATTCATAAAGTCAGTAGTTTCACAGAGAATCCTCTGATGACTACAATAAATTGGAATATCCTATGATTACCCTTGCATAAGCTTATTAATATTTTTTGTGTTAAAAGACCACTTAAAAATTCAATATGGGGTAGGATACGGTCAAACAATGTATACTAAAACCATGTGGATGGTTCGTGAAGCCAAATCATCAATATTTGACCTCACATGATCAGCAAGTACTGGCAATACTGAGAATATTTTGAGGGCCATTAGTGCTGCTCATCAATATTTTTGGTACTGACAACACGTCAATATACGCCATGGTCAGCAGATATATCGACTGTTTGACACTATTATAGTTAGTTGGTTGCGTGTTCCATTGACCAATCACACGGTACGGTTCCCATTGTGATCTGGAACTTGCTAAGTGCACAAGAAATGCACATGTGAAACAAGATTTTTAAAATATATATATATATATATATATATATATATATATATATATATATATATATATATATATTGACTATATATATTAAAAATCTTGTTTCACATGTGCATTTCTTGTGCACTTAGCATACAGAGTTAAAGATTAATATTTCTATTATTTATCCCAGTCCCTTAATTGGCACAAAATCCATATACTATATTTATAGATTTATTTATTCCTATTCAAGAATTCATCTATGGTATAGAAGGAGGTATGATTTCAATTTATTTTTTAAGCTATTACTGCTGTCTGTCAGACATTTTATTTCATCTGGTAATTTGTCGAAAATTTTTATAGCAGCATATTTCTCCCCTTTCTGTGCCAAAGATAGGCTCAGTAAAGGATAGTGTAAGAGTTTCTTTTTTCTGATATTATACTCATGAATGTCACTGTTGTTTTTAAACTGGTCCAAGTTGTTGAGAACAAATTTCATTAGTGAGTAAATGTACTGTGAGGTTGTTGTAAGAATTCCCAATCTTTTAAAAAGATGCCTACAAGATGTGCGACTATGAACCCCACACATTATTCTAACCACTTTCTTTTGAGCAGTGAATATTTTTTGTCTAAATGTTGAGTTACCCCAAAATATTATTCTGTATGACATCAGATAGTGAAGAGATGCAAAGTATGTTAGCTTACTAATTTCTATATCCTCAAAACTGACAACTATTCTGATTGCAAAATTTGCTGAATCTAGTCGCTTTAGAAAAACCAATATATAAATTTTCCAATTAAAATTCTCGTCTATATGTACACCCAAAAACTTAGTATGCTCTACCCTGTCTACTGACTTCTGTTGATCTTTGATATTTATTGAAGGAACTGTAGTTTTTGCAGCAGAAAATTGGATGTACAGTGTTTTTTTTAAAGTTTAGTAATTGAACCTCTGAGTGCTGCTAGAAATTAAGGCAGGTTTCCACATCCGTGACTCACTCATATGCACTTTCCCCCACGACCATTAGAGTAAGCCAACATACTTGTGGAAACACATTTGATGTGTAATAAAGGGAGCTGGCTGGATTAAAAAATATTGAAACTCAGAGTGTGAACTTGCTGAGGCTGTATTGCTGCAGAATAGTAAATAATGATAAGGTATTTTTTTATTTCAGTATGGGAATAATAATTGTTTGCTTCTGTCTTTGAGAGTAAATATTTCTGCGAATTGGATATTTATCCCTGACACAGAGACAAAATACTCCTTTCCTTCATTAAAATCATATGTAAATATAACACTGTTCGCATTGACGCTATCATTGAGTAATGCACAATAGTACAATGTTTGGTTACGAAATTAAATACAGTACCAGTAAAACAAACGAATATCTACAGCATCTGTGACCTATCACAACAATGGCTAGCTTCTGATGCACCTTCAGTGTCATTGGCTAGCTCTGAAAATAAAAACAAAGCAGAACTGTTGCGACAAAAACCTTGTCTTCTGATGCACCTTCAGTGTGTTGTAGATAATAGAAAAATTTAGAAATATTGCTTTTCAGAATGCAATACATATACTAGAGTGACTTCAGTTGCCAGACTTTGCAATGTTACTTGTAATTTAATGCGAGTTGGCGCGACATCTTGCACAAGTGTATTAGACTTTTTGCAGAGCCAGAAATGAGCCTCAAAAAGACTTCAAAATTAATTTTACTAATTTGAAAATGATTTTCGAACGAAACATCATCCAAGATAGATAACTCCTTTACTAGCATGTTGGATATTCCTAAACGATGCCTTCGAGGTGTTCAGTTCTGCACTCAATGATTTTGTGTTGTTTTTTCATTAATGTCACTATAAACTCTTCAGCTGAAAGCAGCTAACTCCAGTACCAATAATTTCATCTGTCGCCATTTTGAAAGTCGCGTAAATAGTGTTTCCAGCTTCAAGGTGTGGAAACACTAAATGCATGTAAATGTCGTGGTGATGGGATGCACATGTAAGAAATTCATTCCTGTGGAAATTCGGTTTATTGGATGCTCCAAAACCATTCCTAAGAGATTCCATTGTCCGTACGCAACATTTGTGTGTCCCACTTTTGTAGGTGAACATCACTATAAGCTCTTCAGCCAATGGTTGCTTAACTTCTGTAAATTAACTTCGCTTGTTGCCTTCTTGATAGTCGCGTAAGTGCTGTTTCCTACTTCTTCTTGTGGAAACGCTAAGGTGCATGTAAGTGTAATGGTGGGAGAATGCACATGTAAGAAATTCACGTCTGCGTAAACCCTGCTTCATTCTCTATATTAGTTTGAGGCTGACACCGCCATGTTAGAAGGCCCTAAACAGTAGCAGACTGTGGCTTACAATTTCTTCTTGTTTTTAATTTCCATCATGCATCAGTCGTTTTAAACTGCAGAAGTTAAAGAGCTTTCGTGAATAACACTGGCATTTTAAGACTTTTTCTGGTTTTAAAGGCATATTTGGTCCAGTAATGCAATGCATTTAGCCTCTTTAATGTAAGTTTCTTTTTGTTACACCTTTCAAGCCAAGGTGTGAAGTGTGTGATATGAAGAGACTGCTTCGTGGTTCAGCATTTTCCTTAACGTGGAATCACGAATCTAATTTTCCATCCATGCCCTATTCTTGAAAATGCTGAAAACATATATTGCCATGCCTGATCGGTTTGCAACATTTCCTTCTCGTAACTTTCACCAGAGTGCTCTTGAGCTGCATTGATAGGAAATCTATGGTCAAATTACAGAAACAAAACCAAATAAAAAATAAAAGCATTACAGCAAAAAACTAAAATTCACGCATTTATAAGGAAAGATCACTTGAAAGAGTCATGTAAGAATTAAATATGATATTTTTTAGCTTTAGGTTACAATCAGAACAACTAATAACACCTGTAAGTGATGCAAGCTAGCATTTTTTATCAAGACACTTCCAACAGAAGCTCACTCACTCATTTCTCTCACTCATTCACCAACTCACAAAACTTTCCTAGATCCTATAGAATGTAGTTACTATATTCCATTTTTTTAGGTTTGACTCACTTATTTTCATTAAAAACATATTTTTTAATAAATTACATAGAAGATTAATACAAATTAATATTTTGTCTTGTCACTTTCACTTATTATAAAAAATAATTTTTTCATGCAAAAGGTGTACAAAAGGAAATAAATTTAATATTTTTTATGAAATATGAATATAAGAAGAAAAATTAATACATTCTCACAAAGAATAATTCATATCAAAATTTTATGGCTCAAGAGTTCACTGTATTTTTTTTTTATAAAAGGTGAATGTAAGGAAATAAATAAAAACACAATACAATTTCGAGTTGAAATTTTGCACTCAAAGCACAATTCTTTTCAGCAAAACTCCCTGTCTTGTATGGAGAAGCTGTGAGCGACACTACCCAGGATTTTTTAAATGAACTCAGTATTCTGCAAGACTCGAACCATTTAATGTCACTAGTAAATATTACATGGTTTGAATCACATTCGCCTAACCTGATGAGCTACCAACCTTAGGCAATTTACAAAGCTTTAATTTGTTATCACATTCACAGCGGGTCGCTGTTAATGTGGCTGCACACTGCCAGCATCGGTGCTATGGTTATCTCATTTCCTCTCTCGCTCACAATGAGGACATCACTGTCCTCGCTTTACTAGCACTGACTGATTCACAAGTGCATAGTATCCTAATGGATCGATATATGTTAATTCCTTAACCAAATATTAAACGATTTTAAAAACTGAAGATGTTAACACAATTTATACAAAAAGGATTATTAAAATTTTAACTTTATATTCTGTGCTGTGTCCCATATGTCAGATTCTTTTCACCAAATATATGCAAGTCTGTCATTCAGAATTTTATCATTGAAAGTTGCACAAAGTTTCATAATTGTCTTTTGACTTGCAACAATATTTTTTCTACATGTAATGTTAATCACACAGATAGGATAGATCGATATGAAATTATATGGAGTTATGTCAGTGTCTGATTTGAGTAGTGTAACTCGTCAAATAATAAGAAATGCATCATATACTTTGACAGAATTAGTGGGAGGATTACTATCCCACATCTCCTGTGGGAAAAATTCGTTTCTTCGATTTTTCAAGTATGTATTCTGTAGGTTATCGTGGTAGAATAATGAAGAGTCAAGTAACTGATTATTTTTACGATTTATCTGAAATGTAACAGATACAAAATATAGCATATCAGAATCTGCAGAGGTATAATAATTTGTGATATCTAAGTCAAAATTCTTCTTTCCACTTAATCGTGCAAATCCGACAGTTCGTAGTTCATAAAAAGATTTGGGAATATTTGGATTTTTCAGAATATTTTCTCTTTGTTCTAGCTCGTAACTTGGGTTATATTTAACAACTGGTACACGAATTTCCATCGATTCTACTATAACATTTCATTTCTTAGAAAGGGTATCTTTAATTTCAAATCCAGCATCATTTTTATCTGGTCATCTTAGAACTGCATCTCCAGAATTAGAAGATCTTGTAAAAATTGCTGCGAAATCTCCTTCACACATAATATCTTCATAATCTTTAAAAAATCCACCAAGCAGTCCAAGTGTATAAATTACCTCAATCTTCTTACTCCTTATTTTTCCATTATTAAGAATATGTCCTTCCAAGTTTATTTTATCAGGAAGAGAAGACAAATTAAACAAAACTGATGAAGAACTAATTCTTTTCTAGATAAAATATTATTTCCCTTCTGTATGGTTATAAAATCAGTTTTGCCACATAATTATCGATTAATTTATTTATTGGATTTTCCATCATATGTTTGATACTCTGATTCTGATCCATCAAGATTAGCTACAACAGTTCTGAGGTTCATGTATAACTGTGCAAGACTAGGATGAAGCCAATGATCACCAATATTTGTTTCAAACTCTGTATCCTTGTTGGGTGTAGTAAAAATTGTTTTTGGTTTTCTCATTCACAGGAAATGAGTAAAACTGATAACTCTCGATTTTGTTCATTATTTATAAGGATAAATTTTACTAGGACATTTCTAAAACAGCTGTTACACAAGCATCATTAAAGTCAATCAAATTGTAATTTTTGTCAGTTATAGTTATTTCCAAATCTTGACTAGGATCAAAAATAGGAATATTTACAGGATAATGGCGTTCATGAATTGTTGGTGCACCAAATTCTGCATTAGGCTTGAATGAAGCAATAATATTAGTTTCTCTATGAAAACGACCCATATGCTTTACAAACATTCCATCAACTAGGTGAAAATTTATATTAATTAATTCCAACAGAAAATTTTAGGAACACTGTTATCATCAGTCATTTTGTTGGCTTCAACAGTTTGTCCACTAATCCAAGCGCACTTCCAATACTATCTTTTATATCTATATGCAATTTAACTTCACTTTCAGTAGTAATTCTATTTAAAATTTCATCTGCTTTTAAGTACAAATAAATTATTCTAATTTTTTAAACCATACTGACCAACAGGAATTTCTATCATTTCTCCATCGCAATATAGGTTACTATTTTCCGATGTAATATTAGGATGTAAAAAAGTAGTATAAGTGCTACATTTTTATAAATTTCTCATATAGGTACATTCGAACTTCTTTTGTGAACAGATGACTTACCACTAAGTGAAATAATCTACTGTGACAACTCAAGCAGTCTTGATTGCATTCCATATACTACAAAAAAATTATTAATAAATGAATACTGACTGAAAACCAAATATAAGAATTCCAGAAAAGAAATCAAAAAATAAACATGGTAAACGTTTGCCCTGTTCCATTTGGTGTGTAATAATAGGACCAAGTGGCTGTGGGAAAATACATTAGTGATTGACAGTTATGTTCTAGCTCCAGGCTGGTTGAATTAGAATAAAATTAATAATTTGTATGTTTACTCCAAAAGTTTAGATCAACCAAAACAATCAGAATTTATAAAATGTGTAAAAAAAGAAGACAAACACAATTAGAAGATAACTAATTTTATCGAAAATAATGATGATATTATACCACTAAACCAATGCCAAGAAAATTCCCTAGTAGTTTTTGATGATTTCATTCTTGAAAATCGAGATTTAGATTAGAATATTTTACTAGAGATAGTCATAAAGGAATAATTGCTTTTACTTGGCACAATCTTACTTGAAGTTATCAAAACCATCAGAGATAACCTAAATTTTTAAAATATTTTCAGACAAGATGACACAAATTTAGGTCACATTTATCAAGAGTGAATTAAATTTTGATGGTTTTCAAGAAACATGTATTAAATTGAAACGTCCCCTTTGTACAATTATACAGGACTGTGCTTAACCTGACACACAATATTTTTAGCGCAACGCAATCTGACTTTCAAAAATCGCTACAAAAGAATGGCCCTGACTAACATTAAACTATACCTTTCACAAATCACTTACCTCACAAAAATCTTCGTTGCTCGAACTACTGCAATACAGCAAGCGCCACTATTGCCAGCTAAATAAAAGATTCAAACTACTGAAGGCACTAACTACTGATAGGCATAGTTAGCAAATGAAAGATTTTGATAGAGAACAAACAATATATTTACCTTAATAGTGTTGAAAAATCATAATATATATAGGAGTTCATGATATCCAGTATTACAAATTTCAAAACTCCGCCATCTCTCTCCCCACATCCACCACTGCTGGCGGCTCACCTCCAACCGTGCCACGCTACGCACTGTTAACATCCAGCTGCCCAACACTACAATGGCAGACAACGATGCAAACTAGCCACAGACTGCACACAGCACAGCCAGTGATTTTCATACAGAGCGCTACGTAACGTTGTCAATGAGAAAACATAAACAGCCTACTTACATAGCCCCCATGCTCCCCACAAAAAATTTTACAAATTGTTTTGGGCACTGGCAAATACAGATTTGAAAAATTTTTTCATTATTACAGTAAGAAAGATATCAAATGCACACACTTCGTGATACAATGTTGGTCAAAAGCTAAAATTTTTTTACTGTCCATAAAGACAGTCCTGATCGTTCATCACAGTAAAATAGCAGTGTTTTTTTCAAAGTCTGAGCAGCAAAAGAAAATGCACACGGAAGTAGTGGATTTCCATGCAATCTTGAAGAAGTAGTGTTGTCCATCCAACGGAAAGACAGTGCTGACTCTTGACATGCAGACAGGTATTGGTCCACAACAGAGCAAATCCACAGCAGAGTCAGTCGAAATTTTGAAGAATATTGGTAGGTAGGTCATCACAGAGTAGACCCACTGTAGTCCTGGTAGAGATTGCGGTATTGGTGGGCCACCAGAGGTGTAGACCCACTGTAGTCCTTGTAGAAATAATGGTTCTGGTGAGTCAGCAAAGATGCAGACCCACTGTAGTCCTTGTAGAGATGGCCAGCAGCCATCTGTTGTGACTGTGCAGGTGTCCCCTTTGTACAATTATACAGGACTGTGCTTAACCTGACACACAATATTTTTAGCGCAACGCAATCTGACTTTCAAAAATCCCTACAAAAGAATGGCCCTGACTAACATTAAACTATACCTTTCACAAATCACTTACCTCACAAAAATCTTCGTTGCTCGAACTACTGCAATACAGCGAGCGCCATTACTGCCAGCTAAATAAAAGATTCAAACTACTGAAGGCACTAAGTACTGATAGGCATAGATAGCAAATGAAAGATTTTGATAAAGAACAATCAATGTATTTACCTTAATAGTGTTGAAAAATCATAATATACATAGCAGTTCATGATATCCAGTATTACAAATTTCAAAACTCCGCCATCTCTCTCCCCACATCCACCACCGCTGGCGGCTCACCTACAACCGTGCCACGCTACGCGCTGTTAACATCCAGCTGCCCAACACTACAATGGCAGACAACGATGCAAACTAGCCACAGACTGCACACAGCACAGCCAGTGATTTTCATACAGAGCGCTACGTAACATTGCCAATAAGAAAACATAAACAGCCTACTTACAAAATGTTGGAAAGACCAGTTTGGATTTGTTACAATAGACATGACTAGAAAACAAATGAAGCTGAGTTCAGAAGTAAAATATAGAGTTTCATAACAAAACAAGGGTAACAAAAACATTAAAAGTTAAAAATAGTTGCTTAATTTAAAAATAATTGATTAATGATTTTTTATCTCCAATAAATTTTTGCAAAATACGACCGAAAACTTGTTAAAAAAGGAAAATGAAATAAAAAGAAAGCTGAAGAATTTAAAGAACCAAGAACAGAATATGAAAAATATAAAAACGAAGATCAACCTGTTATAGTAGCAATCGAACAAGTTAAACAAGGAGTCGAAGGTTTAGGTGATAATTTACTGAAAGATACTGAAGAAAACAGGGAGATTGAAAAACAAATGGTTCCTTATCACCATAAAGAAATTTCTGATATGTTTCATATTTCCAACCTGTTATGGTAGCAATCGAACAAGTTAAACAAGGAGTCAAAGGTTTAGGTGATAATGTACTGAAAGTTACTGAAGAAAACAGAGAGACTGAAAAACAAATGGTTCCTTATCACCATAAAGAAAATTCTGATATGTTTCATATTTCGTCAACACAATGAGAATCTTCATTGGAGAAAATATTTATTTCATACTGAAAGTCCATCACCACAAGTAGGAAAACATCTTGAAGAAGTGCTGAAAAAGGTAGAATAAATGGAGAAAGAAAAACGAATGTTACCTAAAACTACCTATATTGCTCCAATAACATTTAAATGTATTGCTTCTTTCAATGATAAAGTTTTTGGTTTGCTTTTTGGTAATGGTAAACATTATATTGGGGATTCTCAAGTTACATTTAACAATGATTACATTTTAACCAAAGGTAAAAATTACAAAACAACTGAGGATTTAATGAAACTCTTGACTAAAAATAATGTTGAAGAATAATATGATGAGGATGCTTTAAATAACTATAAACATGTTAATGTCACCAAATACTATTTTTCAAACTGAAGTCCATAGTACTATTTTCCTAAATCAAGTAGGAGTGAGAAATGTAATTCATTAATCACTCTAATATGATCAAACATAAGAAAATCAACAAGGCCAAAATGAAACTGGACGAAGTTTTTAACAAGACATATTCAGAAAAAGAAATCGAATATGTTTGGATGAATTATGTTAGAGATTTAAGGGACTGATTATTAGTAATTCATGGAGAAGCAGCAGCCGAAAATAAAAACTACCATAATGAAAAGTTGCAATAATAAAAAATGTTAACAGATGAATTTTTTGACTTCATTACTAAAACCCAAAAGGTATATTGTATTTAATGAGATTTATGTATAATTTACGATATACCTTTTCGAAAAGTGAAAAATATGGGAACAGTTTAGTAAATTCGGCTTTAAATAATTTGCCTGTGCCCGAGGTGTAACTACCAGGATATTCATACTGTAGACCTTCCACTAAGCTAGAAGAAAGACTAGCTCTTGGTGATCTAGAAATAAATACTTTAGATGAAGCATGCAAACAACATGGGATATTGCATACTGAGATCATAAAAATTTAGAATCTAGACATAGAGCTGATAAAGAATTTCAAAACAGAAAGTATGCTAGGGATGCTTAGTCTGTAGAAAAAGTAGAAGCAACAGCAATTACAAGAATAATCTATGGAAAACGAAATTAAGGTATGGGTATTGAACTAGACGAAACTGGATGGGGTCTGTAAAAATTATTAATCCTTATAAAATTTTTATCAACAGAAATTAATAATTTTGGCATTGATTATACTTTGCTACCAAGTGGCAACACTAAAGTAAAATAAATTAATGTAAAAGCTAGTATTATACCAGTAAGTATCGGTCAATTTTTAACTGATGCACAACCGAGAAAAACATAAGTTAATAACAGTTAATTCATAACATTAAGAAAATCTGTTTTGGAAAAAAAGACAGAATGTCTATCAAAAAAGAAAGAAGGTTCAGATGTATTTCTTCCATTACTATTAGCTGCATTACCAGTCTAACAACTGTTGGTTCATTAGCTGTTGGGCAGCTGTTGTTGCAAATCCAGTCGAAATAAAAAGCGAGTCGATAAAGAATTAGAAGAACAAAAATACCATAATTCAGCAATGGAAACGAAAGGAAGTGGAACAAATAAAATTGCAAAAATGTCATCCAGATGTAAACTAATTCATTACGTAATTTTGATCATGAAAAACTTGCTAAAGAATTGAAAATTCAGATTTCATGGAGTATACATGATTGGTCTAGATAAACTTGCTAAGGAAAAAATTTTTCATTGAGTATATATGATTGATGAATTACATGTTGTTGTTGTTGTTGTTGTGGTCTTCAGTCCTGAGACTGGTTTGATGCAGCTCTCCATGCTACTCTATCCTGTGCAAGCTTCTTCATCTCCCAGTACCTACTGCAACCTACATCCTTCTGAATCTGCTTAGTGTATTCATCTCTTGGTCTCCCTCTACGATTTTTACCCTCCACGCTGCCCTCCAATGCTAAATTTGTGATCCCATGATGCCTCAAAACATGTCCTACCAACCGATCCCTTCTTCTAGTCAAGTTGTGCCACAAACTTCTCTTCTCCCCAATCCTATTCAATACCTCCTCATTAGTTACGTGATCTACCCACCTTATCTTCAGCATTCTTCTGTAGCACCACATTTCGAAAGCTTCTATTCTCTTCTTGTCCAAACTAGTTATCGTCCACGTCTCACTTCCATACATGGCTACACTCCATACAAATACTTTCAGAAACGACTTCCTGACACCTAAATCTATACTCGATGTTAACAAATTTCTCTTCTTGAGAAACGCTCTCCTTGCCATTGCCAGTCTACATTTTATATCCTCTCTACTTCGACCATCATCGGTTATTTTACTCCCTAAATAGCAAAACTCCTTTACTACTTTAAGTGTCTCATTTCCTAATCTAATTCCCTCAGCATCACCCGACTTAATTCGACCACATTCCATTATCCTTGTTTTGCTTTTGTTGATGTTCATCTTATATCCTCCTTTCAAGACACTGTCCATTCCGTTCAACTGCTCTTCCAAGTCCTTTGCTGTCTCTGACAGAATTACAATGTCATCGGCGAACCTCAAAGTTTTTACTTCTACTCCATGAATTTTAATACCTACTCCGAATTTTTCTTTTGTTTCCTTTACTGCTTGCTCAATATACAGATTGAATAACATCGGGGAGAGGCTACAACCCTGTCTCACTCCTTTCCCAACCACTGCTTCCCTTTCATGCCCCTCGACTCTTATAACTGCCATCTGGTTTCTGTACAAATTGTAAATAGCCTTTCGCTCCCTGTATTTTACCCCTGCCACCTTCAGAATTTGAAAGAGAGTATTCCAGTCAACATTGTCAAAAGCTTTCTCTAAGTCTACAAATGCTAGAAACGTAGGTTTGCCTTTTCTTAATCTTTCTTCCAAGATAAGTCGTAAGGTCAGTATTGCCTCACGTGTTCCAACATTTCTACGGAATCCAAACTGATCTTCCCCGAGGTCAGCTTCTACCAGTTTTTCCATTTGTCTGTAAAGAATTCGCGTTAGTATTTTGCAGCTGTGACTTATTAAACTGATAGTTCGGTAATTTTCACATCTGTCAACACCTGCTTTCTTTGGGATTGCAATTATTATATTCTTCTTGAAGTCTGAGGGTATTTCGCCTGTCTCATACATCGTGCTCACCAGATGGTAGAGTTTTGTCATGACTGGCTCTCCCGAGGCTATCAGTAGTTCTAATGGAATGTTGTCTACTCCCGGGGCCTTGTTTTGACTCAGGTCTTTCAGTGCTCTGTCAAACTCTTCACGCAGTATCTTATCTCCCATTTCGTCTTCATCTACATCCTCTTCCATTTCCATAATATTGTCCTCAAGTACATCGCCCTTGTATAAAGCCTCTATATACTCCTTCCACCTTTCTGCCTTCCCTTCTTTGCTTAGAACTTGGTTGCCATCTGAGCTCTTGATATTCATACAAGTGGTTCTCTTCTCTCCAAAGGTCTCTTTAATTTTCCTGTAGGCAGTATCTATCTTACCCCTAGTGAGACAAGCCTCTACATCCTTACATTTGTCCTCTAGCCATCTGTGCTTAGCCATTTTGCACTTCCTGTCGATTTCATTTTTGAGACGTTTGTATACCTTTTTGCCTGCTTCATTTACTGCATTTTTATATTTTCTCCTTTCATCAATTAAATTCAATATTTCTTCTGTTACCCAAGGATTTCTATTAGCCCTCGTCTTTTTACCTACTTGATCGTCTGCTGCCTTCACCACTTCATCCCTCAGAGCTACCCATTCTTCTTCTACTGTATTTCTTTCCCCCATTCCTGTCAATTGTTCCCTTATGCTCTCCCTGAAACTCTCTACAACCTCTGGTTCTTTCAGTTTATCCAGGTCCCATCTCCTTAAATTCCCACCTTTTTGCAGTTTCTTCAGTTTCAATCTGCAGTTCATAACCAATAGATTGTGGTCAGAATCCACATCTGTCCCAGGAAATGTCTTACAATTTAAAACCTGGTTCCTAAATCTCTGTCTTACCATTATATAATCTATCTGAAACCTGTCAGTATCTCCAGGCTTCTTCCATGTATACAGCCTCCTTTCATGATTCTTGAACCAAGTGTTAGCTATGATTAAGCTATGCTCTGTGCAAAATTCTACAAGGCGGCTTCCTCTTTCATTCCTTCCCCCCAATCCATATTCACCTACTATGTTTCCTTCTCTCCCTTTTCCTACTGATGAATTCCAGTCACCCATGACTATTAAATTTTCGTCTCCCTTCACTACCTGAATAATTTCTTTTATCTCGTCATACATTTCATCTATTTCTTCATCATCTGCAGAGCTAGTTGGCATATAAACTTGTACTACTGTAGTAGGCATGGGCTTTGTGTCTATCTTGGCCACAATTATGCGTTCACTATGCTGTTTGTAGTAGCTAACCCGCACTCCTATTTTTTTATTCATTATTAAACCTACTCCTGCATTACCCCTATTTGATTTTGTATTTATAACCCTGTAATCACCTGACCAAAAGTCTTGTTCCTCCTGCCACCGAACTTCACTAATTCCCACTATATCTAACTTTAACCTATCCATTTCCCTTTTCAAATTTTCTAACCTACCTGCCCGATTAAGTGATCTGACATTCCACGCTCCGATCCGTAGAACGCCAGTTTTCTTTCTCCTGATAACGACGTCCTCTTGAGTAGTCCCCGCCCGGAGATCCGAATGGGGGACTATTTTACCTCCGGAATATTTTACCCAAGAGGACGCCATCATCATTTAATCATACAGTAGAGCTGGATGTCCTCGGGAAAAATTACGGCTGTAGTTTCCCCTTGCTTTCAGCCGTTCGCAGTACCAGCACAGCAAGGCCGTTTTGGTTAATGTTACAAGGCCAGATCAGTCAATCATCCAGACTGTTGCCCCTGCAACTACTGAAAAGGCTGCTGCCCCTCTTCAGGAACCACATGTTTGTCTGGCCTCTCAATAGATACCCCTCCATTGTGGTTGCACCTACGGTACGGCCATCTGTATCGCTGAGGCACGCAAGCCTCCCCACCAACAGCAAGGTCCATGGTTCATGGGGGGAATGAATTACATAGTGAATCAAAACATTTGAATCTGGAATACTAATTTAGATATGTCTGATCATGTTGGTACTCACTGGGCTTGTTATTATCAATGGAAAAATGTGAAATTTGTTTTTGATTCATGTGGAAGAATTATAGCGAAACATCTAGTTAACTATTGGCAAAAAGTTATCTATAATACAATATTGAGAGAATACAAAACTTTGATGAAGTAATTTGTAGTCATTCGTGTCCATTTTTTTAAACTGTGTTCAATTAACTATGAATTTAATGATATATTGAATCTAATAAAGGAACATTTTCGGGAAAATTTAATTTTACAGATCATACTCTTTCTGTAGATATTTAACTGTCGCAACAATGAAATTATAATACTGAATTAAGTATAAAAATCAAATTTAACCAGTCAGCTTATTAATGAGTTAGGTAATATTTTAAAACAGTTACAGAACCAAAATCATCAGCAGTTGCAAAAATAAATTATATAATCAAGCAAGTTTGTATTGATGTGAAAGTAATTATTGATGTTAGTAAGAGTAGAGCTACTTTTAGTGGTTAAAGTATAGTATGCTTGAGTAATCGAATCGATAAAAAAGATGTTGTGAATAAACAGTATCTAGTAATGGAATTTAAAAATCTTGTTATGAACGCTGATCACACAAATATTGTAAAACAATAAAAAAGATTTTAAAGACAAGATTGATATACTTAAAGAAATTAATTTAACTAATTACTTTACAAAATATAAAATTAGAAATGCTTTTTCACATTCTATCTCAAAAAGAGATTTTATTCCTAGGTTAAACAAGATAAATAACCTTAAATAAACCCCATGAGCCATAGACATTGCCGTTGATGGGGAGGCTAGCGTGCCTCAGCAATACAGATAGCTGTACCATAGGTGCAACAGCAACGGAGGAGTATCCCTTGAGAGGTCAGACAAATGTGCGGTTCCTGAAGAGGGGCAGCAGCCTTTGCAGTAGTTGCAGGGGCAACAATCTGGATGATTGATTGATCTGACCTTGTAAAACTAACCAAAACGGCCATGCTGTGCTGGTACTGCGAATGCCTGAAAGCAGGAAGAAACTACAGCCATAATTTTTCCCGAGGACATGCAGCTTTACTGTATGGTTAAATGATGATGGCGTCCTATTGGGTAAAATATTCCGGAAGTAAAATATTCCCTCATTCAGATCTCCAGGTGGACATCATTATCAGGAGAAAGAAATCTGGCATTCTATGGATCGGAGTGTGGAATGTCAGATCCCTTAATCGGCAGGTAGGTTTGAAAATTTAAAAAGGGAAATGGATAGGTTAAAGTTAGATATAGTGGGAATTAGCGAATTTCGGTGGCAGGAGGAACAAGACCTTTGGTCAGATGAATACAGGGTTATAAATACAAAATAAAATAGGGGTAATGCAGGTAAGCTACTACAAACAGCATAGTGAACGCATCATTGTGGCTAAGATAGACACGAAGCCCATGCTTACTACAGTAGTACAAGTTTATATGCCAACTAGCTCTGCAGATGACGAAGAAATTGAAGAAACATATGATGAGATAAAAGAAATTATTCAGATAGTGAAGGGGGACATAAATTTAATAGTCATGGGTGACTGCAATTCGATAGTAGGAAAACTAAGACAAGAAAATGTAAAGATGAATATGGATTGGGGGGAAGAACTGAAAGAGGAAACCGCTTGGTAGAATTTAGCACAGAGCATAACTTAATCATAGCTAACACTTGGTTCAAGAATCATAAAAGAAGATTGTATACATGGAAGAAGCCTGGAGATACTGACAGGTTTCAGATAGATTATATAATGGTAAGACAGAGATTTAGGAAACAGGTTTTAAATTGTAAGACATTTCCAGGGCCAGATGTGGACACTGGCCACAATCTACTGGTTATGAACTGTAGATTAAAACTGAAGAAACTGCAAAAAGGTGGGAATTAAAGGAGATGAGACCTGGATAAGCTGACTAAACCAGAGGTTGTACAGAGTTTCAGGGAGAGCATAAGGGAACAATCGACAGGAATGGGGGAAAGAAATCCAGTATAAGAAGAATTGGTAGCTTTGAGGGAAGAAGTAGTGAAAGCAGCAGAGGAACAAGTAGGTACAAAGACGAGGGATAGTAGAAATCCTTGGGTGACAGAAGAAATATTTAATTTAATTGATGAAAGGAGAAAATATAAAAAAGCAGTAAATGAAGCAGAATACAAATGTCTCAAAAATGAGATCGACAGGAAGCGCAAAATGGCTAAGCAGGGATGGCTAGAGGACAAATGTAAGGATGTAGAGGCTTATCTCACTAGGGTAACGCAGACACTGCCTACTGCAAAATTAAAGAGACCTTTGGAGAAAAGAGAACCACTTGCATGAATATCAAGAGCTCAGATGGAAACCTAGGAATTAGATTAGGAAATGAGACACTTAAAGTAGTAAGGGAGTTTTGCTATTTGGGGAGTAAAATAACTGATGACGGTCTAAGTAGGGAGGATATAAAATGTAGACTGTCAATCTCAAGGAAAGCGTTTCTGAAGAAGAGAAATGTGTTAACATCGAGTATAGATTTAAGTGTCAGGAAGTCGTTTCTGAAAGTATTTGTATGGAGTGTAGCCATGTATGGAAGTGAAGCATCCCCCTTGTATAGACACTCTATAAACTCCTTCCGTATTTCTGCTTTCCCTTCTTTGCTTAGAAGTGGGATTAGGTGTTCAGTAAATTTTTTACACTTCAAGCAGTAAATAGGATTCTCCATTTAAGATTTAAATTATTCCACCAAATATAATTTTATTATATCCTTTAATGTTACTGTTATAAATCTTTATTTTCTAAAATTGTTATTTATTCCTTAGCATTAGTTATTTCTTACTAATTATCAAACATACATAACGAAATATCTAAATCATTAAAACATACATCTTTTTCTATGGTTTTGCCAATGACAATAACTTTTTAAAGGTAAATATATCCCAAAAAATAAATTTTTGTCATAAAAGTAAATTCATTAATTTGTTTATCAGATACTTTTTGTTGTTGTTGTGGTCTTCAATCCTGAGACTGGTTTGATGGAGCTCTCCAGGCTACTCTATCATGTGCAAGCTGCTTCATCTCCCAGTATGTACTGCAGCCTACATCCTTCTGAATCTGCTTAGTGTATTCATCTCTAGGTCTCCCTCTACGATTTTTGCCCTCCACACTGCCCTCCAATACTAAATTGGTGATCCCTTGATGCCTCAGAACATGTCCTATCAACCGATCCCTCCTTCTAGTCAAGTTGTGCCACAATCTCCTCTTCACCCCAATTCTGTTCAATACCTCCTCATTAGTTGGGTTATCTACCCATCTAATCTTCAGCATTCTTCTGTAGCACCACATTTCGAAAGCTTCTATTCTCTTCTTCTCCAAACTATTTATCGTCCAAGAGAACCATTTGCATGAATATCAAGAGCTCAGATGGAAACCCAGGTCTAAGCAAAGAAGTGTAAAAAATTTACTGAACACATAATCCTCGCAGAGTAACAACTAAAAATGGATAACAATGAATCAAAGGTACAGTATGTTTAACTAAAAGGAGTAAATTCGTTAAAACAATTTTAAGTGAAGGGTGGGCAAACCGCTAGCCTCTCCCAATATTCGTGAAGAAATTATTAATGAAATATGTAAATCAAGGACCAAAAAAATTTTAAAGAAGAAATGAAATTTCTCTTGTTACTGATGATTTGTGGCAAGCAAATCAATTAGAAATGGATTCAGGTAATTTGAAAGGAATTTCAAAAGCAATACAGGGTATAAATATTTATTAACTGTTGTAGATATTTTTCAAAATTTGCTTGAACTATTTCAGCTAAAGATATAACAGGTAAGAATGTAAATGCTGTTTTTGAAAAAAACATTTATGTTGAGTACTCCGAGAAATGTACATACATATAATGTTAAAGAATTACATAATAAAGATTTTCAAAAATTAATGAACAAATACAACCTTAATCACTACTCAATTTTTACTGAAGTGGAAGCATTTGTGGTTGAAAGATTTAACAGAATAGTTAAAGAAAAGATATGGACAAAATTTGACTTACAAATTAAAATTGGACTGATCTACTCTCGAAATTTATTGATGAATACAACAATATAAGACATTCAAGTATAAGAATGAAACCAATAGAAATTAATGAAAAGAATTATAAACTAACTTCTGTTGTATCTAACAGTATGTCGAAATTTTTGAAATCGAATCTGTTATTCGTTATAATCCAATAACATACAAATTAAGAGATTTAAATGGCAAAGAAGTAAAGGAGAGCTTCTGTGATGTTTGGAAGGTAGGAGGCTAGTTACTGGAGGAATTAAAGCTGTGAGGACGAGATGTGAGTCGTGCTTTTGTAGCTCAGTTGGCAGAGCACTTGCACACAAAAGGCAAAGGTCCCAAGTTCGAGTCTTGGTCTGTCAGGAAGTTTCATATCAGCACACACTCTGCTGCAGAGCGAAAATTTCATTCTGGAAGTAAAAGCAAATTTTGGTGTGTATGAATTACAAAAGACAAATATTCTGATGTCTATCTAATTGAAAAAGTTTTAAAAAACGAAGATAATAAATTACATGTTAAATGGTTAGGATTTGATAATTCACATAATAGTTGCATAAATAAAAATAATGTAATTTTATAAATCTTCAGTCTGATGAAGATTTATTATATGAGTGATCAATTGTACTTGTGTATAGTTATCCAAAATGTTAAAATACTTTAGTTGACAGACAATCCTCAAATTTTCTTTCATTCTTTGGTATAAATTTGTTCAGTTAAAATTCTACTCAAATCTTAACAGTTCTTCACGATTTGGATGTCTATCTACAATTCCATATAGCTGTCTTCGTAAAAATTCTTCTTTGTATGCTAATGATGTAATAATTATATTCACAATCACCATAAGATAATTTTAGATTAAAAACATGTCTCAAATCAGTATTCTCAGTTGTAACAGTGTCAGTATTCTCAGGTGCAACAACATTTGGTTTTATTACTCTAATTATCTCATCTTTGTTATTAATTTGTTCTCTTAAGTTGTAAATTTTGTCTCTTCTTTTCTTCAGAACACACATAATTATTTCTTTATCAATTTTTTAATCTTCAATTTCTTCTTGTAAAGTTTCAATTCCTGATTGTACTTTGTAGACACCATGTTTTCTGATTGATGGTAAAACTTCATCACAAACTCAATCTTGGAACTGTTCAGCTTGTTCCTTTTTGAGTTCATGATTAATGAATAGAATGCAGGTTCACTTATAAAATTAGTATCTGTATGTAAGTCTAGCTGCTTGCTATACTTCAGTTCTTTATAGTTTGTACTTATATTTTATTTTTATTATTCTTCAAGGCATCTCTAAAGTTAACATATTCCAATATATCACACACATCTTTTGCTTTAAACCATGGATTAGTCTCTTCATCAATTATCACAAGAACTTCTTTATTGTTATATACAGTTAAGTTGTTATTCTGAAATATGTTCATTAATGATGTGACAACTGAAGCTGTTTCTATTTATTAAAAATAATTTTTATTGGATTTTTAGTTTTACATTAAAGAATATAGTCTAATTACATTGATAAAAGTTGTTGTATATTAAAGCCAATGTATTATCATATTTAATTTCTGTATATATTGTGTATTGTTATCTTTCAGAAATTTACCATAATGTTTTTTAACTTGCTCAACATATTCAGGGATCAAATAATTGACCCAGTAATTCCATGCAGAAAAGGTAAAATATAATTTGTAACCAAAATATTCTCTTTCTCAAACAATGGAAGCCACATATCTTTAAAAATCCTTCCTAAATCTAGTTGATATTCCTTTATCTCAATAAATTCTAAATTATTTACCATAGATGATTCTGAATTAGAAGTAATTACAGTATTCGCCATCATTAAAATTATTTTTAATACAATTTTTTATTAAAGACTATAATCTAGATTCATTGATAAATATAGTTTTACTCTAGAGCTAATGGATTAATATAACTTATTTCTGTATATTCAAGATTATAATTATTTTAAGATAGCACCAAATTTCTTGCAATAATCGAATAATTTTCAACCAATGGAGCCACATTGGCTAACATTTCATGATGAATATAGTTTAAAATATCATCTGTAATAAGCACATTTGTTTGTTCAGAGAATGGAGTAAATTTGTGAAAGGAAAATTACTTTTTTAAAAATTTTGTTAAATGTAATAAAAATTATCTGTAATATATAGCGAGTCTAAACTGTCTCAAAATAAATGAATTAAAAAGTAGAAGGATAGAATTAGGATTTAAAGGTTATTCTAAACTGAAAAAACACATTATTGATGTTATTAACACTAACAGAAATAATTTACTAATAACAATAATAATAACAATGAGTTGACTGAACTAAAAGCTAGAGAAGAACAACTTATTCAGATAATTCATCTTATGGGTAAAAATTTAAATTTTAATGAATTACACAACTTGTATTTAATAAATGTGATGTTCAGAAATATAGTTGATAACTATATGAAAAATGAAAATCCGTTTTCTTAATGTGAATGGAAACATAAGATTTCAATATATTATAATATAACAGAAAATTTTATAAAAGAATTTCTAGATAAAGTAAACTGGAATCACTCGCCTGTGATCCAAAAAAATAATATGACAATTTTATAAGAGAATTTCAAGATTAAGTAAATTGGGACTATGTATCATCACTTCAAAAATTATCTGAAGATTTTGTGCCAGAACTGCAAGATAAATTAAATTGGAATGATATATCACAGAAAAAAAATATTGTCTGAAAAATGTATTAAAGAACTTCAAAATAAAGTTAACTGTAAAAGTATTTCAATGGCTCAAGAATTACCTAAAGATTTTATTACAAAATATGAAGATAAGATTAATTAGGAACAAGTGAAAGGGTCCTGTAGCCACCTTTCATTAGTCCAGGACCCATTTTCACTAGCTTTTCTCTTTCTTTACCTCGTTTCTCTTTTCTCATAACTCTCATAGTGGTGTGATTGAATAATGTGGTTGTGTGCCACGTTGCTAGACGGTGGTGTAGTCTTCTGCAAAAAGTCTGCAATAGTCATACATATTCAGCAGCAGTTGTACAGAATAGCCAACTGTCGTAGTGGTCAAGTAGGCAAAGAGGTTTGCACTACTTGTGAGAAATCCACCTGTTTTAGGTTGGTGGCGGAAATAGCATCTTTGGGTTTTCCGTACCATGCAGAGCTTTGAAGAGGCTGGATAAGAAAAAAGGAGCAGTCTGCCGCCAGTATGGGAAGCGTCCACAGCTGTGCTCCAGTCGAAGAAGGGTGAGTTAGACTGACCGCATGGCGCGTTGTTACTTGGCGAGAGGAGAGATGTTAGCTTTTGGTCTCACTTTTCAACTCTGAAAGAGTGATTTACCTTGTCGCAGTAAGGAATACTAAACTTTGGCAGATTTTTCCTTTAGTAAATTTCTATAGCAGACTTGGATCCGCCAGAAGAGCGCCACACAAAGGTATGGATAAGAAGTGAGCACTAGCTTCTGTATGAATGTCTGTTTGCCTTCAGCTGTGCCTGTATAAGCTTTTATTTTTCTAAATATTAATAGCTTTGCCTTCTCATAAATTTTCCTTCTTTTATGTATCTTTTGTCTGTGGGGAACCAATCACGTGGTTGAAAAGTAGAGTTTGTTGGGCTACCGTCATCACTAACTGTCCGATCTCATGTTTGTTTTAAGAAATGTTAACTGTTCATGATTGTTTGATGTGATTATGTTGCAACTTGCTCACGATACCTAGAAATTGCGTCTCCACAAACCACATGATCACGCGGGTGTACTGCGAAACGTGTACCGCTTCACGAGTTATTGCGATCATTCATCAGGCAACAGCAGTTTTTATTAATGATTCACACCAATGATTTTAGGTGTAGATTATAACGGTGAATGTATTGATGCTTTTCTTTAATGTTTTAGATATTAATGTTATTGCCACACGGCATAAGCCGAGCAGTCTAGGGCGCTGCAGTCGTGGACTGTGCGGCTGGTCCCAAGCGGAGGTTCGATCCTCCCTCGGGTATTGGTGTGTGTGTGTTTGTCCTTAGGATAATTTATGTTTAGTAGCGTGTAAGCTTAGGGACTGATGACCTTAGCAGTTAAGTCCCATAAGATTTCACACACATTTGAACTTTTTTTTTTGTTATCAGGTATTGTGTACATGCCTGACATCCATATCTTAGGCATAAATGATTTTATCCACAACTTTCTCTTGTGTTCCGAGGTTATGTTTTTGCACCTAAGCCACTCACCTCATTGCTTTCCCATTAGCACATCCAACGCATTTCCTTATACACAGGTCCAGTGATTAGTTTCCCCTTTTATTTTAAAACAAATGCTTTAGATTAAGTCTTATTTTCAGGTGTGTTGCTGGGAGCTGATCTTATGCACAGCATTTTCAATTTTATTTTAAATGTTTGATTCTCGTGAAGAGTGCACAGGCAGTACTATTAATTACATTGCATCCCCTATGAGCGACATCACAACGTATGTATTTTTATGAGTTTTTGGTCTGTGATCAAATTAATTTATTTTCCGACTCGGCCAAACCTTTGATTAGTTGTATGGCTAGAGTCAGTGGCGACCCTAATCTTAACGTAATAACCAGTAGAAACAGGTTAGTTACACCTGGCTTACCCTGCTCATGGATGTTGGTAAACCACAGATCTGATGCGCAGTGAGGATTAGTTATATTTCGTTGGATGTGCTAATTGGTATATTGTCTTTCTGCAACACAGAATTTACGTGAATTTATGATATAGGTGTGCATTTTCTTCCATGTTTCATCTTGTTTATGTATTACTGTATAGACATTGTGATTTAGTATTCCATTGTGTTACAAGTGTGGGTTGATTCTTGTCCTGTGGCGTGTATCGGTGTAATATAGTAAATCTTTGGTACTTTGTGGGGACTGTGAAGTCATTGAGACTTTGGCAGTATTCTTATATTTTGGAGGATGGAATAACTACCCTTATGATGGAGATGCGTAGCTGTTCAGGGAGCCGCAATCGGAAAAACCAGCCAGACAATAACCCTGAACAAGGACGAGACCAAAACGTCGAGTCCGACCAGGAACGAAACGCGGAAGATGCAAGTACAAGTGTTGTCCATCACAAGCCCGCTGTAGTGATTTTGAATCAGTCGATAGATGCAAATTCATTACAATGCTTAGACAATTTCTAGACAGTAATAAGAGGGATATCGAGGAAGCAAATAAAAGATTGAGTAGTGAAATAGTACAGGGTGTTGGGGAGAAACTGGCGATTATTGACCAACGCATCTCCGCTTTAGAAGAGGAGCAGCTAGTCATTAGTAAGCGGGTGATGGAGCAAGAAGTAAGTTTCGCTGGGAATCTACGTATGCTAGTAGAACAATAGCAGAGTGAACACGTGGCTCTTGAGTCCCGAGTAGTACAAAGTTCTGCCGGGGATCTCTGCGCGTTAGCAGAACAATGCCAGAGTGACCACGCGGCTCTTGTGTCCCGAATAGAGGACACTGCGTCTAAGTGCCCGGTCCACCTTAGTGCGCAGGTAGAAACCCTCGGCGAGGCGATAATAGCCCTCGAGCGAGAGCAAGGGCATATGCAGACACAACAAGACACGGCCCACCGAGAGATGCGAGAAGAAATATCCAGGATCTCAGACGCAGTAGCGCGTAAGTCTGACAATAATAGGGAAACGATTACCTCGTCATCAGCGAATGCGGACGAAGTACAGTCGATAACGAAATGTCCGCGCGGACAGTGTGAAATAAATATACAACAAAGAGGGGTTACCGAGGGACTTTGTGAACGCATGGCCTGTTTAGAACTTCACCTAAAAGGGTTAACGGGCCATGAAGTTGAAAGAAATGAACGAAAGTGCCATTATTCCGACGACGATTCCGGGAACGATGGCGAAGCTGATCATCATCACGATCACGGATCTCGTACGGATCTCGTACCAGGTGGGAACGGCGCGCATACCCTCAGGAACGTTCGCCAAGGGAAACTCACAAATTTTACTTTAAACATTTTCTGACAGTGAGGAAGGTTGAAGTTTTCCGTAACTCGGCTACTGGGATTCACCCGCAGGCCTGGTTACAGCAGTTCGAGTTCTCCCTTCCTCCTACGTGGCCCAGTGTGCACATGTGCGGCTACCTCGAAGGTGAGCCAGCGGCGCAGATGAGGTCAATTGCACGCAATTGCTACACTGTCGGGGAGTTTCGACAACACTTTCTGTCGATCTATTGGTCAGTGGCAGTGCAGAATCGTGTAAACCACGGACTCATTATGCTACCAGAGTTAAACCGGTCGAAAGTCTTCAGCCCTGTGCAGATGTTCGAGCACATGCTGCAGGCGAATGAATATCTTGACGAACCTTATGGGCCTGCGGAAATTATTCTTACTTGCCTGGGAAAGTTTCCAATGCAGTTGTGGCACGTTATACTTGCAGGATGGTGTAAGGATGACGCAGAGGGGTTTCGCAATCTCCTTTTAGAGCTTGAGTGCGATGCGCAGACTACGGTCAGAACGCCTACGAGCAGCGGCCGCGCGAGCGAAGCCGCAGCCGTAGAGACAGGTGCCAATCCAGACGTATCGGGTTGCCTGTGAGTTACAGAGGGCGCGAGCGTTGGCAGCGTCGCGACTCCTCACGGAACGCTGGCAGAACAAACGATGCCAATGGTCATCATTCGCCGAGAGGAAATCAAAGACACTCCGGGGAGTTTAGAAGATATGGTAATGAGCAGAGATTTAGGCGCAATTATAGCTGACCTAGGAATGGTAGTCGTGGCCGACCACAGAATAATTATCGAACAAGCAGCAACAATGGTGCCGTAAGCAGTACGGGTGGTTCGCCAGTGGGTGTTGAAATTCGTCCCGCAAACCCGCGGCACAATCCGCCAAACGCCCCTAATCAAATGGATCAGTGACTAGTGGCTGACTCAGTTGACGTCAACTTAATGAGAACCGGTGCTATTGATGATATTGATGTACATTTGATAGAGAAGATTTGTTGAGGGAGAGCCATAGTATTGGTGTGCCCGCAGTAAACCTACTCGTGTCTGTTGACATTCGGGGAGTCAGTCTTAGATGTTTACTCGATACAGGCAGCCCCTTTTCGCTTATTAGTGAGGCAGCGTTTCGGAAGTCTGAGGAAACGGAGAGTTGGCCGACTTTCCAGGTGAGAGGAACCACAGTCAAGGGCGCAATATATTGAAAAAGCGTTAAAATTAAAGTACAGACTCGAGTAAACTTCGTCTGTCAAGTTCATGAGTTTGAATTCAATTTTTTTGTGATGCCGCTAATGACAAGAGATGAATACACTAAGCAGATTCAGAGGGATGTAGGCTGCAGAAGGTACTGGGAGATGAAGAAACTTGCACAGGATAGAGTAGCATGGAGAGCTGCATCAAACCAGTCTCAGGACTAAAGACCACAACAACAACAACAGCCGCTAATGAGCGTGGCGATGATATTGGGTACTGACTTTATGAATGCCAACCACGCCGTAATCGACCTGTCTGGCTGTGTTATGACTATCGTTGCAGGGGAGCAACCCTGTCAGTCTAATTTTCGAGGAATGTGTTTTGCGCAAGGAGTCTGAGGTGAGCTGTCTGAAATTTCACTTTAGGACTGAGTCGTGACGTGGGCAGGAGATTTTGCTCAATCTGATTAGTGACCTAGATTCACAAACTAATAAGCATGGTAGGAACGATATTTTCACGAGCTCTGTGAAAATGTGTATTGCTGGTGTGGGAGCCACGGAAGCGAATCATATGGAACTGTGTCGCGTTCTGAGAAGCACTGCCCGAGTATTTTCGGATTCACTGGGGGCAATTGATGGATTTCCGTACCGCTTTACGGTGCGCGAGCACCTTCCGTTCCTTGTTAAGCCTTACCCCATCCCACTGGTGCACAAGAGCAGTGTGGAAGCCGAAATAAGTAGGATTCTGGAGCATGGTATAATAGAGCGAGCTAGGAGTTCCTATAACTCGCCATATCTCGTTGTGCCAATGCGGGACAAGTCTGTGCGTTTGGTGTTGGACTCGCAGCAAATAAATATGGTCATCATGTCCGAGACAGGCCAGAAGGGGTGGAGGAACTGCTGCGAAGGTTTCTTGGCGTGAAAGTTTTGTCATCCATGGACCTCAAAATCAGCTATTGGCAAATTATGCTCAATTCGTCTTGCAGGCAATATACTGCGTTCCTCTCCTATGGGAGTTGCTACCAGTTTAAACGCCTCCCTTTCAGGTTCAATGTTTCTTCAGCAGCCTTCATAAGTGGCCTGAATACCATACTACCTGACGACCTAAAAACGCGCGTAACTATGTATGTGGACGACATTATCATTGCAGAAAAGTCCTGGGTGGAACACAACCGGGTTCTAAATCGATTGCTCGAAGTATTCGAGAAAGCAGGGCTGACCGTGAATCTGAACAAATCCGAGTTCGGGCGTGAAAGCATAAAATTGCTGGGTCATATTGTGTCGGCGGATGGGATTCATCCGGAACCCCGAAAAATTTTCAGCGATTGCGGAGTGCGCGACGCCCACATCCAAGCGTCAGCTCAGGGGTAATTTGTGGCTTTGCAATTTCTACAAGAGATTTATAAATCTCAATGTTTTGTACACCCCTCGTTTATGTGCACTGACGGATAAGAACACCGTTTGGATGTGGGACAAACAAGCACAGAGCGAACTAGACGAATTAAAGAATGCATTGGTTAACGCTCCATTGCTCACACATCCGGATTTGAATCTGGAGTTTTGCCTGATGGCAGATAGTTCACTGACAGGGATGGGAGTGGTGTTGTTCCAGACAGATGGTGGAAAGGATCCGTCCACCTGGAAAACTATCTCGTGAACGGAACTACTCTGTCACGGAGCTTGAAGCCCTGGCGATTGTCTGGGCGTTCAAGAAATTCCGCTACTATTTGTTCGGGCGCACGACTAGGGTGTACAACGACCACGGAGCACTTCAATTCCTAATGAGCGCCAAAATCAATCACAGTAGACTCGGGCAGTGGACGGTGCTCCTCCAGGAATACCACTTCACGATAGAGTACATTCCGGGGCACAAGAACATCGTTGCTGATGCTCTATCTCGGATGCCTATCGGGCTCACCCATGCTGAGAATAACACTATGGATGATAACAAATTTAGTGTGTTATACCTTCAAAATGTGGCATTCGAGAATTATGTCACTACGTCACTAGGCAATATCGGGGTGGAGCAAGACAAGGACGAAAGTCTTGCGTGATATCAAAGATAAATGGCATGATAAATCCCACGCGGCCATCAGGCAGTATTATATTATACGAAATGGCATTCTATTTAAGAGCCGAGCTCTGGATGACTCCAGGCGGCTGTTAGCGATTCCGGAGGAACTGGTGAACAAGCTTGTGTGGTACATGCATCTGTGCTACAGTCACTTTGGTGCGCGGAAATGCTTGGAGAAACTGCAGGAATCCTGTTACTTTAATAATATGCTTCGACGTATACGTAAAGTAATTAGGGTATGCATGCCCTGTCCGCAAGCCAAGCCGCCCACTGTGTCGTTTGCCGCACCGATACACCCGATCGCGCCCAGTAAACTCAGGGATCTCGCTGCAGTAGATCTATTCGGTCCGCTAGTGCATTCTAGGAACGTATTTGCGTACATTTTTGTGGCAGTAGAGCTGACGTCAAAATTCGTCTGCCTCACCCCGCTGCATAGGGCCACCGGGAAGGCAGTAGCTGCCGCGTTCGCAAATCACTTCTTATGGGAGGTTGGCACTGTGAAGCGTGTGATTTCGGACAACCGGCCACAATTCAGGTCACATCACACGAATTATCTGAAGATTTCATTAGAGAACCTCAATATAAAGTTGATTGTGTTAAATTTTCTATTATCAAAAATTGTCAGCAGATTTTATTGGACAATTTCAGGATAAACTTGACTGAGATTGTGTATCAAGTGCTCAAGTATTATCTGAAGATTTTATAGTATAATTTAAAGTTAAAGTTAATTGGGAATATATCTGAATCTTTTCATGCCAAAAATATTTAAACCTTATGAAATATTGGAAAAGAAGATTGCGAATGTTCTATAAACTTCAATAATGAAAATTATTAATTTATAAAAACAGCCTGTAATTAATTTTTTCATTAAGAGTGTGTTGATAAATATTTAGCAGATCAAGAAACTTGTCTTATTGTAGAAAAATTATTAGAAAGTATAAAATGTTTGGACCAAGTGCATTGATTTCATCAATCAATTGTTCTTGAGTGTAATCATTTAAAATATTGAAATAATTGTGCCAACAAATGATTCTTAATGTTTCTTTCATTCATTGCTATAAATTTATTGAATTAGGATTATACTTCAATCTTATCATCCCTTCAATTTGGATGTCTATCTTCAGTTCTATAGTTGCAAATTTTTTCATTGTGTTCTAATGACACAGTAAATATGTTCATAGTTTTCATTAAAGAATTTTAAAAGAATAACGTTTGGTCCTAAATTTTCATTTACTGTATGAGGAACAACATGAAGTAATAAACTATTTATTTCTTCATTTCTTTCATATAAAGGTTTTATAGCTCTGTCAGCTATTCTATTAAATTTTGAATGTGATCTCGAGTTCTATTTAAATTAACTAAGTGATTTATTTGACCTTTATACATCTCTTTTATTTTTTTATTTTATATCCTGGACATTTTCTCACTGAAGGTAAACTTCATAAGTAACACATTTTTGAACTGCTTTGCAACTGATAGCTTTGAACTCATAATTAAATCATAAAGGCCATATTGTGGATTCTCAATATTATGGACATCACTTTCAACAACATCTAAGTAATCTTTAGCATTTCGCATATCTTCCATATCAACACTTCAAATAATTGCACCGCTAGAATTAGAATATTCTAAAACATCACAAATATTTTTAGCTTATTATTTTCATCAATAATCATAAACAATTGCTTGTTATTATATGTAAGCTTATTGTTGAATAGACCTATTATCTACTCTGTTTAACAGAAATCATTTTTATTGAATTTTTTATGTAAATGGAGCAGGTTCAACAACAACAAAAGAAGTGTTGTGTCAAATCCAAATTCTGTAAATATTGTAACAAGGCAATGTCAATCGATAATTTTACCTAGCAAAAATACACAAGAGATTGTTGTAGGACAATGTGTAGACAATGGGTAAATGAATATTTTGCCAAACCCTCGTCGCCAGTTTTGTAAATGTCTCATCACTACTGCTGTGTAGACCGAGTTTGTGAGGTTGTGGAATGGCTTCTGGTGCCGTACCGTATAGCTTGTCAAGAGATTAAAAATTTAAATTGTTTCTATGTTAACCCGTTACGTAAAGATAATTTTCATAACGAATGTAAAACTGTAATTTAGAATATATGATAAATGAGAAAGAACAATCATATCACACTTAATTTTGAAATATCTATTAAATAAGAAACCTCTGAATTGCTAAATTATGAAATTTTATTTTTACAAACGTAGAGAATTTTATTTTATATAAAACAGGAAGGCCAAATTGACGCATTCACATTTGTTCAACTTCATGATTATTGTAAAAAATGAATTAAAAAAATTATCGTAAATTAAATAAAGCTGATATAATTATATTTAATAATAGACATAATTGAACACAAGGCTGAAGTGTTAGGACAATTGTTTTATTGTGAAATTGGAAATGATCATTAAATTTTTCAAAATAATTAAACTTTTCCATTAAAAGAAATATTTCTGTTTTCTACAGATGTGTTTGCAAAACAAAAACTAGAAATAACGATAAAAAATTATTTCCTGTTTATACTAATTTATTTGAGAAACCAAGAGACAGAAGAACATTTTATGATTATCTAGTTGGATTTCCAAACAGATTACAAACTATAAATTTTGAAAATAATATAAACTCAACTGAACTTAATTATTTCTTGCCTGCAGTAAAACCGATAATAATAAAAACGGTAAAAGATATCTAAGAATAAATCGAGGATTGAAAGTAACTTTTAAACAGTTTTGTGAATACCAAATGTAGACAAATATAAATATTAAGGAATTTCACTTTCAAACAGAAAACTATAGAATCACAAATGAAAGGGAGTTAATTAAAAAATTTGAGAATGGTAAATAAAATTTTTTTTCAGTTATGTCCAATTTTCAAGCACAATGATCAGGATGGTCATTAAATAGAATTATTGGTTTACAAGTAATTATTATTATACATATTCCATTGAGTGGATCATCTTACATCGAATTACCAGATAAAGTAAATAAGGATCTATTAATGTACGAAATAATCATCACGAAAGTTTTCTCTGGGCTATAAAATTAGCATTATATCCTGTAGATAAAAATTCAGATCAAGTTACAAAATATAAACATGTTGGTCTTGATCTTGATCAGAAATATGAAAATTTTGAATTTCCTGCAGTGCCGATAATATTCCGAAAATGTGAGTAGAATTAATAATTATATCTATTAATGTTCATCCATTTGATGAAAAATATCAAATTTATCCATCAAAAGCTACGAAAAGTAAGAAAGAGAAACATGTATATCACGTTTATTTCAAGAACGAAAACAATTCACACTAATGTTATCCAAAAATTCATCTTGACTTGTTTAGAGTCAAATAGTAAACATGGAAAAGTAAAATTTATTTCTGATATGTGTTTACTCCATTTCACTAGTAAAGAAAAATTACATGATAACACAAAAAATTGTTTAATTAACAAACCATTAAAGGAAGGAATGCTAGAGAAAGGATCACATATAGATTTTACAAGTTATCAACAGACTCAAAATGTCGCATTTGTTATTTATGCTAATTTTGAAGGTTTACTATTGAAGATGGACAACTGTCAACAAAATACAGAAAATTCATACAGAATGAAATATAAAAACATGAACTGAGTGGATTTTGTTGGCATATAAAATACTTTAATGGCCATTATACAGAGGACCAAATTGTCATAAAAATTTATTGAAGTTATAGAACGAGAAGTAGACGAAATTGGAAGAATTTATTCTAAAACTGAAGAAATGAGACCAGTAACAGCCACAGAACAATCAAGACATAATGAATCTAAAATTTGTGCTTTGTGTGGATGTCATTATACAAGAAATAATAAAAAGAGTTAGTCCTTATGATCATTTGACTGGAAGCTACTACACTCCATTATGTGTTATTTGTAATTTCCAGTTGAAACATCCTAGTTTTGTAGCAGTTTATTTACATAATTTAGCAGGAGATGATTCAAATCTGTTTGTGAAAGAACTTGGTTATGATAAAAAATAGATTTAATACCAAATAATGAAGACAGATATATTAGTTTTGGTAAGAGGATAGAAAGTTTGAAAATGAGATTTATTGATACAGTTAAATGTATGGCTTGTATCAAATTTAGAAAAGGATCAAATAAAAAACATTTGAAAATTTTTCTCAGAAGAATTATTCGGTCTAGTGATCAGAAAAGATGTATATCCATATGATTATATGGATGCTTGGAATAAGTTCGAAGAAACACCTAACGAAACATTTTACATATGAACTGAATGACTGTGAAATAGGAGATGAAGATTATAAACATGAAAAATTAGTTTGAGAAAATTTGAAAAATCTTGGTGAATATCATGACCTGTATCTTAAAACTAATGCATTGTTATTAGATGAAATGGTTTAAATTTTTAGAAAAACTTGTATTAAAGCATACGATTTAGACCGCTCTTGGTATTTTACTGCACCTGGTTTGTCTTGGGATGCAATGTCGAAAATGAGTAAACAACAACTACAATTATAACACAATTATGATATGATTTTAATGGTAGAAAAAGGAATAAGAGGCGTTATATCTCAGTGTTGTAAGAGATATGTCAAATACTAAATATATGAAAAATAAATATGTGAAGCATTTCGATAAAAATATGATATCGAATTAACCTACTTATTTAGATACAAATAATTTATATGGTTATTCTTTGAGTCACTATTTACTATATTCTGGATTTGAATGGGATGAGCCAAATAACTCTAATTGTGCAAAAATAATTGAAATTTCAGATACTGCTTAAATTGGATATCTATTTGAAGTAGATCTAGAATATCCAGGAGTATTATGTAATTTGCATAAAGATTCACTATTAGTTCCTGAAAATAAAACAGTACCAGGAACTAAAGAAAGCAAGTTGTTGACTACTCTGAAAGACAAACATACTTATGTAGTTCACTATAGAAATCTTAAACAGTATCTGTCTCTTGGAATGAAACAAATAAAAAAACATAGACTCTTAAAATGCAGTCAGTAAGTTTGATTGAAGAAATATATAGACTTAAATACATATGAGAACTAAAGCCAAAAATTATTTTGAAAAAATCTATTAATTGAGGAATAATTCAGTATTCGGAAAAACGATGGAAAACGTCAGAAATAGACTGGTTATAAAATTAGTTTTAGATGGAAAAAGTGCAAGAAATGTATAGCTAAATCAAACTTTAAAGGAAGAACTATATGAAATGAAAATCTTGTTGCTATACATATAAAGAAACAAAAATTGTGTTCAATAAACCCATCGACGTTGGTATGAGTATACTTGATTTATTTCAAGAACTGATGTATGATTTTCTCTGTAAAATAATGAAACTGGAATATGAAGGAAACAATAAGCTGCATTATCAAGATACAGGCTGTTACATTTACAATATAAAAACCCCACATTTTTATAAAGATACGAAATCGACGATTGATTCCTTTAATACAAGTAATTATTCAACAGATAACATTTATGGATTTCCACAAGTAAAAAAGAAAGTTTTGTGAAAAATGAAACATGAATGAACAGAAAAATTATGTGGTTTCAGATTAAAAATGTATGCTTATCAAGTTGGTGGCAAAACAGAGATAAAATTCTACTGGAGTTATTTTCTTACATTAACATTTTATAATAAAATACACTGAACTAGTGTGGCAGGAAAATTTTAATATGAATTATTCTTTGTAAGAATGAATTAAATTTTTTTCCTATGTACACCTTTTATAAAAAAAATATTAAATTTTTGTCTTATATTAATCTTTTGTGAGAAAAAATGTTTTTTTGTAATGAATGAGCATGATAAGGATAAATATTTATTTTTCTTAATTTTATAAGTAATTTATTATGAAACAAACGTTTTTTAATGAAAATAGGTGAGTTACACCTAAAAACGTGGACTATTATAGCAATATTCAGCAGGTTGTAGGTACATTTCTGTGAGTTATTGAATGAGTGAGTGAAATGATAGAGTGAGCTAGCTCACAAAAACTGAGCTAGAACCTCCTGATTCTTGCTACTCATGTAGGATGTCCGGTTCAAGTTCATGACATCATGACAACTGCTATTGTCATACCTCCACAGAAAACACTCTAGTTGCACACTGTCATAACAACTTATGCATAAGTTAAAAAATTTAAAAGTCGCTTAATTTTCTTGTACACTCTTGCTTCCCTCACCATCGCCGACGAACTTCAGCAACTACCAATAGATGGATCTGATCTCATTCTACTCTGGTTCATTCACCAGCACACATCTAGAATTGCTTGTTTATTTGCGAGGAAAGGTAGCCTCATAACAGAATAATGTGTTTAATCTTGAACTAAGTAAATAAATATTTTCTAAAGTGATACAAAATGTTCTTAAACAGTGCAATTGGAATGTCATTCTAGCACTCAGCAACTTCTTATAATATCTTATTTGTAGTGGAGGAACAAAGCATCGTTTGAAGTGATGAAATGGATTAAAAAATATTGTAACTGAGAGTGTGAACTTGTTGAGGTTCATATAAATTACTGACCAATCAGTACTGTGAAGGTTTCGTAATTACATCTCGTTAATGCAGTGGCCATCATTTGGATTCAGCGCCATTTCCAGTGTACTCGGAAATCAAAGGGATTTCTAGCTTAGGTTTCTCTTTTCTCTATGCGGTCTTTGGGCTAGCTGTGGAATTCTTGCCAAAACCATCTCTGTGTATGTCCTATAATGTGATGGTAGTGCTGTTCTGTACAGTGTATGAGTGTCTTTATCTGGAATACATTTAGAAACAGTGATGATGTCTAAGTTGTAATTCAACTACCTATCCTCGTCTACTTTTCAATAACGTTGCACACTTTAAAATTAAAAGCAGGTTATGGGCTCAGAGTATAAGTGAAGTTAGTGTGTGTGTGTGTGTGTGTGTGTGTGTGTGTGTGTGTGTGTGTGTGAGTTTGACAAGAACAAAGAACACAAGGTTCAAGAACTGATGAAGACGACGTATCTGATGTTCTAAAGTAGTCGACATCGAAGAAAACAATTCAGAATGTTGGAACCACCTGTTCAGCAATAATTATTTCGCCTGGTCTATTCATGTTCATTCACTGATTAAGCATCACGAGGTATGATATGCCATAGAAACCTGCTTTGGAACACATTCTGATGATTTGGAATTGGAGAAAAAGAAGAAAAATGAGAGGGTATTTCCATCATTCTAATATTTGTCGATGACCACCACCTAGAGATGATTGGTAATCTTAAACTAGAAAAAGAGGTGTGTTAGAAGCTCGAGGAAATACACTAATTAACACCATATCTAAGATGAGAGAGAGACTTGGTCAATATCAAAAGAGAAGACGTTATGTCTACATATGACGAAGATACTGGCTCATAATAGATTAGTGAAGCAATGAGACTTCACCTTTGATGACAAAACATTTGCAGGCTTCATGCTTCTTGGGATGCCTGTGGAGAAGTATGAAAGCCTCATTAGAAGTCTAGAAAGAGATGAAGACAGATTGACCACAGCCATTGTCTTCAACAGATTAGAACTAGGTTCCATGTCCATCAAGAGTCGAGAAGAAGCCAAAGCATATGCAGCACAAGGCAGAGGTCAAAAAAAGAACAAGTTCGCCCAGAGCCACTACAAACATCATCAACAAAACCAAGATACTGGAAAACGCATTCAGCTGAAACAGACTGTTTCTTCTGTGATGAAGTAGGATACATCACCAGGGAATGCCCACATTCACATTGCCATGAAAAGCCAGCAGGTGGTGCACCGAGCAAGCAAAATATTCCCAAGAAATCAGCATACAAATGCGATTGGGTGTGTGCTTAACAGTGCTAAAGGTTACACAAAGAGCAAAGACGCAAAAACTGCAAATACAAAGAAGGATGATGAAATAGAGGCTACAACAGTGACCAAAGGTGGAGGAGGTGCTGATGGAAAGCTGTGACTTCTGGATTCAAGAGCATCACATCATATGACTAGACACCAAGACATACTACAGGACTTACAGATAAGTATTTTTGCAGAAGGGGCATTGGCTGATAGGTAAGTTACTAAAGCATTATCATGAAAGCAATAATATCATGCTGTGGAAAGTCAATCCAGTTAACAGAGGTGCTTCTAGGGAAAGAACTGTGGGGAACTTGTTGTCTATTAAAAAAATAGACAAGAAAGGAATCTGCATCAGAGCTAAAAATAATGATGTTATTCCGTCTGTCGGTGAGAGGGAAGTGCTTAGAGGAAGACCACCAAGAAGTGATGTCTTTTGCAAAGTGTATGATAGTATAGTGATGCCCCACAACAACAAAACACATCAACGAGTGGAAAATGAAGCAACAGCCAGACAGGCCGAACTTTTGTCTTGGACACGGAATTAAGCATTTGAGCTTTTACTTTGTTATCCTCAATTTTAGTTCCTGTCTTATTCACTAGGAACCGGACAATAACTTTGGTGCCACTAACAGCCTTTACATATGACCAGAATTTCTTTGGGTTTTGTGGCATGTCGATTGACAGTCCCCTGGTACAGTAGACACTGAAGGCATCATGTTTTATTCGCTTGGTAGCCAAATATGTTTCATTCAGCATCCACAGCCCTACGTTTTTTTACACCTGACATGCAGTAATCTATGTTTCTTGAGAAGTTTCCTTAGAGTGACTGTATTCTGTGGAGGTTCCCTACCATTATGAACTGCTCTATTGGGTACATATCTGCTCAGTGCGTGGTTAACTACTCTTTTAAACTTCAGCCATAGTTCCACTATATGCTCCTGCACTGTGATGAAGGTTTCAAGTTCCTCACTGAAGTGTGACACTACTGCTTTTTTATCTAGTTTACTCAACATGCATATCTTTCTGCTTGTTTCAGTTGTCCTTTGCACTTTGGTAATCATTGTTATCACAACCACATCATGGTCACTGATTCCATTTTCTGTATGGATGCTCTCAAAGAGATCACGTCTATTTGTTAGCATTAGATCCAATACAATTCCGCCATGAGTGGGGTTCCTAACTATCTGTTCTAGGTAGTTTTCAAAGAAGGTAATTAGCAATGTTTCACAGGTTGTCTTATCACAGTCACCATTAACAAAACTGTAACTTTCACAGGAAGTTTTGTTGGTAAAGTACAGTACTGTAAAAATTGTGCACAGATTTAGTCTATTTTAAACATTTATATCTACATTTCACAAAAGGAAATAAAGTATCTATTACAAATACCAAGGGAACTTCGAAACACCAATCACTGTAGCGTTCATTCTGAGTGGAAACAATCACAAAATTGAGTACTTGGGTGCAACACGAGCGTTAGTGGAAAAAAGCCATATTGAGATAAATGGCCTCGAAGTTTTGAAAGTGTAGGAATCATTTAATATGACACTAATTCACTGAGAGACAGTTTTATTATAAAGAATATGCAAATGTCTAATGTTATGGCATAACATACAATAATATATGCTACAGATATAAATATTGACATTTACAGGAACTCAACGCTTTTATTGCATAGAATGTATACTGTTCAGCTTCTTCGTTTTAAAAATGTTCTACCTCTAATATTTTTAGGGTTACTTCACAATCTTTAATCCTCAGATTCTGATTCAACATATAACATGTTATTTGTGGCATCATTAATCACACATTCCATGTTTAGGACACAAGTAAGCCACTCAGCATTTTGTGGTTTCAAAACTTTACATAATGACAATACATCTATTTTTTCATAACATTTACCCCTGGTTTACGCTCATTTCTCAAATTAAGTTCAGTGGAAATTAGGAAATGGTAACTATGATCGAAAATAGTAAATGGTCGATATCCTGATACCACACCCTTTGGAGAGTAGTGTAGATGACAATATTTCTGAATCTGTAACTGTTGGCACATAGTATCTTAAAAAACATTGGAGCAGGAGCCTTTGACCAGCCTTTTATCAGGGAAGCAACATTAATGACATGGTTTGGGGTACACTAAATTCTTCCATCATTTTCGCATTTTCAATAGGAACTTCAATATCTTCAACCCTCTTTACCAGCATAACAAATTTTCCAAAACTGTGGTCACATTTGTTGTAAGAATGACCCCTAACAGGGAAGATATGTTCAGTTTCAATCTTAAGATGGTGGGCCAACCATGATAAAAACATAAGAATAATAATATTTTTGTTCTGTCCACCATACGAATCATAAAAACACAATTTTCTTCACATTTATATAAATGTCCAACATTTTCTGAATAAAATCATTCAAACATGAACAGACAGACTGTGGGTTTTTTCTTGCTTCTGTTTCCAAGAAATACTAGAAAGAGTGGGTACCATCATCATGGCAATCAATATTAAAATTATACAACCAAAGAAGTCATTCATAAAACTCTGATGTTACATTTAATTTAGATATAGGCAAGTTCTGGGCATAATCAAATTGTAGAAATCGAATCCTACTGTCAGAGATAGATGTAATTTCTTTCATTAAATTTGCCTTCAAAGATTGATGTGCTTTGGCACGTGCCTTATATGAGTTATAGTTAACTTTACATTGGTCATCAGGATTTTTTGCCAAAAGAACATCACACTCAGCACAAAAATCACGCCTATCCGATCTTGGTTGCCTAAAGGAATATTGATTTTGTTCCTTCCAATATCTGTGGTAAGTACTCTACTTGATTTTAAGGGGTTGCCCATGTAACTAATACAAATATTGCCTAAAGCCATTATAAAGTTTGGTTCTGGCATTGCCTTATGATACAACTATGCCGTGTAATGCTCAGAGTAGATAATTACTGTGAGGCAACAGTTGCACACAACAACGTAGTGATATCAATAAAAGTTTATTTTATTACTGTTTAACTAAAATCGACTTAGCTCATACAACATGAATTAATTTGATTGATGTTTAGTTAAAATGAGATTAAACAGTGATTTTACTCATACATACTTACCTCTGTAACATAAACACAGCTGTTCTTTACATGTGTACAAAGTACGCATCATGCCCTTTCGTGTTAACGAAAATAGGCGAGCCCACTCGAGGGTTAAAGGTACCCATGAGGGTACTGAACTAAAAACGCCTTTTGTATACGTTACGCTAAAACTAATTACTTTTATAGTTCGATCTAAATACAGCCCTTACAAGCACAGTAGTTTCGTAGACATGTGGCCTGACAAATGCTATGGTTAAATTGTTATTTTTTGCTGTTAGAATTGACAACATTGTTAGTTGAAATTCATACAGTGTTACAAGTTGTAAGTGCTCGACTAAGCTGATGGCGAAATAAGACCAGTCAATAAGGACTACATACTATAAATCCTGACCAGTGCTAGATGAGTGTGGCAGTAGGGGTAAATTTGAATGTCACTTTTGTGCGTTTTTCTTGATTACCTTGAAAACTGCGACCTCTAGCAAAAACATATCCCAGTACAAATTTAACTATAACCAGTTTCCAACAAAAAGGTCCTGCTCATTTTTTCTGTAGGACTAATAGTTTGCACGTAGCAAGCAAGAAAATATGAAATTCCCACACATGGTTTATGAAGCGAAGTTATAACATTGCAGGTTTCATAAAGTGACAGCAGTAGGGACAGCTGAATCATCCTATATGACTGATATCACTTGGTAAGAACTTTTGTATGTATATATGTAGGCCTATATTTTCCTGGAATCAAATATAGAAGGAAAGCTATAAGTAATTTAGAATGATCACTCTAATGGAATACAAATGTGAATAAAATAGATACACCTGGACTACCAGCAAGTTCAGACTAATTTGAAAAAATGGAGATACAGTGAGAAGCCATAGTTTTGCTGTATATTTTAGTTTATTGGCTTGATCCATCCTTTTACTGTAGTATTAATGTGTTTCACTTCACTTGTAAAATTTACTCTATGTAAATCCTTTTAGTCGAGTAGGTATAACTGTAGCCTGACCCCTACATGCGTTTAGTTTCCTTCTCTCAAGTCTGTTTGATGAAGTTGCAGACTGATCGGATCACAAACTTGTTTCAGGAGTGCATCATGTTGTGTGCAAAGTGACTGGCAGCATGAATCGCGATTCCTCCCGGCCGAAACAGAGAGCACAATTTCAGTACTTTAACTCACTTAGTAAGTAGTCTTTTGTGGGATATATTAATGGGTTACACGTTACAGAATAAGTTAAATATGAGCTGAGCCGATTCCTCTACCCCAAGGCAAACTCTATTGCAATACACGAATATTCAAAATGGGTAGATAGGTAGATTAAGGTGAGATAAAATGTACACTAACAAAATAACTTTGTTGAAATGTATACTTGTATATAGAGAACTCATGTTATAGAATGTATATAAAGACCTTACGAAAATGAGAGAAATTACTGTTGAGGCTCTAACATGTGTGAGATTGGTTCTGATCTACCTTCCTACCACAGTTGCACAAAGACGCTCTGTGAGTGTTTTAGGAATTTGGTGTTGAACCTACAGCCTGCAAGATAGGAAGATACCATCTCTTGCATGCAGAGTTCAGAACAGTGCAGCAGTACAAGCAATGGTGTAGTCAGACAATGATCTCAATATCAGTTCCACTACACTCTCAATAAAGGAAATGTTATTGCTAACAGAAATTAGTGTACAGTCTCAGGTGTAACATTTTTGCACCTTTTTACTGGCTTTAAATAAAAAATGCCTGCTATATAGTTGTTTTACAACTTTACCTCTCTGCTCAAAAGATTTAGATTTTTGTAATGATTTATTCAGTAGATAAAATAACGCTTGAGGAGCAGTTCTATAAGTTTCACATAATGGGTTTCTTCCCCAAATCCAGCTGTGATAAGATGGTCACAATTTATAAATAAGAACTTCTAAAAATCCATGAACTTTCGTTACTAGCTATATGCCTTAGAAGAGTAAAAGTGTAGGGTGAGAGCAAATTTCCTTATTTGCTGAGAACATTGTGACACTTTACCACTAGCTTAAATTTCCACAAGCACCTTCAATAGATACATTGCATCAGCTTATCGTAATTGGAAGACAATAAATGAGATCATCATAAAGATATACTAGGTACTGTAAGAATGTACATCCATATCTACATACATACTCTGCAAGCCAACATACAGTGCATGGTGGAGGGTACCGTATGCCACTACTAGTCATTTCCTTTCCTATTCCACTCCCAAATAGAGCAACAGAAAAACGACTGTCTATATGCCTTCATACGAGCCCTGATTTCTCTTGTCCTATCTTCGTGGTCCTTATGTGAAACGTACGTTGCCGACAGTAGAACTGTTCTGCAGTCAGCTACAAATGGTGGTTATCTAAATTTTCTCAGTAGTGTTACTAGGAAAGAACGTTGCATCTCTTCCAGGGATTCCTATTTGAACTCCTGAAGCGTCTCCCTAATACTTTCGTACTGTTCGAACCTACCGGTAATAAATCTAGCTGCCCAACTCTGAGCCGGTTCGATGTCTTCCTTCAATCCGACCAGATGTGGATCCCAAACACTCGAAAGTATTCAAGAATGGGTCGCATTAGTGGTCTATATGCGGCCACCTTTATAGAAGAACCACACTTTCCTAAAATGTCCGAATAAACCGAAGTCGACCATTCACCTTCCCCACAACAGTCCTGACACGCACGTTCCAGTTCATATCGCTTTCATTATGCTTAGATATTTAATCGACGACTCTGTGTCAAGCAACACAATAAGGACTAAAAAAGATCGAATGTGGGAAATAATTCATGCAGTCACAAATATTTGTACAGTGGTAGGAGGAACTGCCATGAACTACATACTATAAATCCTGACCAGTGGTGGATGAGTGTGGCAGTAGGGGTAAATTTGAATGTCACTTTTGTACGTTTTTCTTGATTACCTTGAAAACTGCGACCTCTAGCAAAAACATATCCCAGTACAAATTTAACTATAACCAGTTTCCAACAAAAAGGTCCTGCTCATTTTTTCAAAAAAAAAATGGCTCTGAGCACTATGGGACTTAACATCTATGGTCATCAGTCCCCTAGAACTGAGAACTACTTAAACCTAACTAACCTAAGGACATCACACAACACCCAGTCATCACGAGGCAGAGAAAATCCCTGACCCCGCCGGGAATCGAACCCGGGAACCCGGGTGCGGGAAGCGAGAACGCTACCGCACGACCACGAGCTGCGGACCATTTTTTCTGTAGGACTATTAGTTTGCACGTAGCAAGCAAGAAAATATGAAATTCCCACACATGGTTTATGAAGCGAAGTTATAACATTGCAGGTTGCATAAAGTGACAGCAGTAGGGACAGCTGAATCATCCTGTATGACTGATATCACTTGGTAAGAACTTTTGTATGTATATATGAAGGCCTATATATTCCTGGAATCAAATATAGAAGGAAAGCTATAAGTAATTTAGAATGATCACTCTAATGGAATACAAATGTGAATAAAATAGATACACCTGGACTACCAGCAAGTTCAGACTAATTTGAAAAAATGGAGATACAGTGAGAAGCCATAGTTTTGCTGTATATTTTAGTTTATTGGCTTGATCCATCCTTTTACTGTAGTATTAATGTGTTTCACTTCACTTGTAAAATTTACTCTATGTAAATCCTTTTAGTCGAGTAGCTATAACTGTAGCCTGACCCCTACATGTGTTTAGTTTCCTTCTCTCAAGTCTGTTTGATGAAGTTGCAGATTGATCGGATCACAAACTTGTTTCAGGAGTGCATCATGTTGTGTGCAAAGTGACTGGCAGCATGAATCGCGATTCCTCCCGGCCGAAACAGAGAGCACAATTTCAGTACTTTAACTCACTTAGTAAGTAGTCTTTTGTGGGATATATTAATGGGTTACACGTTACAGAATAAGTTAAATATGAGCTGAACCGATTCCTCTACCCCAAGGCAAACTCTATTGCAATACACGAATAATCAAAATGGGTAGATAGGTAGATTATGGTGAGATAAAATGTACACTAACAAAATAACTTTGTTGAAATGTATACTTGTATATAGAGAACTCATGTTATAGAATGTATATAAAGACCTTACGAAAATGAGAGAAATTACTGTTGAGGCTCTAACATGTGTGAGATTGGTTCTGATCTACCTTCCTACCACAGTTGCACAAAGACGCTCTGTGAGTGTTTTAGGAATTTGGTGTTGAACCTACAGCCTGCAAGATAGGAAGATACCATCTCTTGCATGCAGAGTTCAGAACAGTGCAGCAGTACAGGCAATGATGTAGTCAGACAATGATCTCAATATCAGTTCCACTACACTCTCAATAAAGGAAATGTTATTGCTAACAGAAATTAGTGTACAGTCTCAGGTGTAACATTTTTGCACCTTTTTACTGGCTTTAAATAAAAAATGCCTGCTATATAGTTGTTTTACAACTCTACCTCTCTGCTCAAAAGATTTAGATTTTTGTAATGATTTATTCAGTAGATAAAATAACGCTTGAGGAGCAGTTCTATAAGTTTCACATAATGGGTTTCTTCCCCAAATCCAGCTGTGAAAAGATGGTGACAGTTTATAAATAAGAACTTCTAAAAATTCATGAACTTTCTTTAGTAGCTATATGCCTTAGCAGAGTAAAAGTGTAGGGTGAGAGCAAATTTCCTTATTTGCTGAGAACATTGTGACACTTTACCACTAGCTTAAATTTCCACAAGCACCTTCAATAGATACATTGCATCAGCTTATCGTAATTGGAAGACAATAAATGAGATCATCATAAAGATGTACTAGGTACTGTAAGAATGTACATCCATATCTACATACATACTCTGCAGGCCAACATACAGTGCATGGTGGAGGGTACCGTATGCCACTACTAGTCATTTCCTTTCCTATTCCACTCGCAAATAGAGCAACAGAAAAACGACTGTCTATATGCCTTCATACGAGCCCTGATTTCTCTTGTCCTATCTTCGTGGTCCTTATGTGAAACGTACGTTGCCGACAGTAGAATTGTTCTGCAGTCAGCTACAAATGGTGGTTATCTAAATTTTCTCAGTAGTGTTACTAGGAAAGAACGTTGCATCTCTTCCAGGGATTCCTATTTGAACTCCTGAAGCGTCTCCCTAATACTTTCGTACTGTTCGAACCTACCGGTAATAAATCTAGCTGCCCAACTCTGAGCCGGTTCGATGTCTTCCTTCAATCCGACCTGATGTGGATCCCAAACACTCGAAAGTATTCAAGAATGGGTCGCATTAGTGTCCTATATGCGGCCACCTTTATAGAAGAACCACACTTTCCTAAAATGTCCGAATAAACCGAAGTCGACCATTCACCTTCCCCACAACAGTCCTGACATGCACGCTCCATTTCATATCGCTTTCATTATGCTTAGATATTTAATCGACGACTCTGTGTCAAGCAACCCTCTACTAATGTGCATTCGAATATTCTTTTTCTTACTCATGTGAATTAATTTATATTTTTCTATATTTAGAGTTAGCTGACGTTCATCATACCAATTAGAAATTTTGTCTATGTCATATTGTATTCTCCTTCAGTCACACAACGACGACACTTTCCAATACACCACAGCATCATCAGCAAACAGCTGCAGATTGCTGCTCACACGGACCACCAGTTCATTTATGAATACAGAAAATAACAGCGCTCTTATCAGACTTTCAAGGGGCACTCGTAACGATTATCCTTTCTCTGACGAACACTCACCGTTCTGGGTTCCTTTACTTAAGAAGTCTCTGAGACACTCACATATCTGAGGATCTATCCCATATAATCGTACCTTCACTAACAGTCTGCAGTGGCACACCATGTCAAACGCTTTTCGCAAGTATGCCTGTTGCTCTTCATCCATGGTTCTCAGAATATTATGTGAGAAAGGGCAAGCCGAGTTTCTCACAAGATTCTTCCAAAACTTTGATAATTCGTGGGCATAAGCTGTACGGTATCAACGAAATTTCTTATATTCAGACTGAGAATATGTTCAAGAATTCTGCAGCAAACCGATATTAAGGATATTGGTCTGTAATTATGCTGGTCCATTCTTTTACTCTTCTTATGTAAAGGAGTCACCTGCGCTTTTTTTTCAGTTGCGTGGGACTTTGGTCTGGCGAGAGATTCGTGATAGATGCAAAAACCGAACTGTGATTCCATACGGAGCTGCCGACTTATTTGCTTTCAACTCTTTCAGTGTTTTGTTTACGTCAGGGATGCTTATTACATGTCTGCACGATGATCAGATGCTTATTACATGTTTGCACGATGATCAAACGATGATATGTTTGTGCGATCTCCTTCACGAACGATTTCGTAAATGCTAAATTTAGATTTTTCGCTTTTCTTTTGCTGTCATTCACACCACACCAGGCTGGTCAACGAGTGACTTGACAGAAGCCTTAGACCCACTTAATGATTTTATGTAGAACCAGAATTTTCTCGGGTTCTCAGCAATATCTTTTGCTAAGGTATGATGATGGTAGTTGTTACATGCTTAGCGCATCGACCTTTGTATAGACTCACGAATTTCTACTAACAATAAGTTTTGCTTGTCGTCATTTTCGCGTTCCCTTTTGAACTGAGAGTGCAACAGCCTTTACTTCCTTATGGTTTTCCGAATTTCGTTTTTAAACCACGGTAGGTTTTTTCCGTCCTGAACACTCTTACTCAGCACATACTTCTCCACAGCATGATTTACAATCCGTTTAAGCTTTGCCTGTAATTCGTCTAGAGCCATCATACAGGAAATAAACTGTGTATAATTATTGTATAAGTGGGATGCTAACAAATGCTTATCGGCTTTTTCTAGCAGAAAAACTCATCTAGTTACTTGATTGATTTGAACACTTTAGTAACCATAATCACTGTGGTAACATCATGGTTACTAATCCCTGCCTCTTTCTTGTCACCGTCAATAAGGTCAGATCTGTTTGTAGCTACAAGGTCTAAAATATTTCCATTGGGAGTGGGTAATCTAACTTCTCAAGACCGATTTCAGAAACTTTACTGAAAAGTACATCGCAAGACTGTCTGTCTGTACCTCCTGAAATGAATCCCTAGAGGTTCCAGTCCAGGGCTGTATTGGAGGGGGAACGCGGCTGGACGACGTCTCCCCATTTTTATTTATTGTTTTTTTTTTTTTCGAGTGATACACCTTCCCCTTACTGTTTTACATCGAGAATATTTTCTTATTGCAGTAGTTCTCTTTCATCGTCTCTATGAATTAAAGTCGTCAATGCTGGGTTATAACTCATAGAATCTTCGACTCCTCTGTGCCGGCCTGAGCAGCGATGCGCAGAGTTGCACATCTGATGTCGACTCACCTTTAACGGCTTACAACGCGTGACGTGTAATAATGTTCTAAAACACTAAGTCCCTTCTTCGGCAAGCTGATGCTGTGGTCTTTAATCTTTGGGCGCTCGCGTGGGCGGCATTTACACCGCCTGTTGAACATATAACTATTTACGTGCTTGATTCTCAGGTAATCCGCTCGCCTTATGGCGCGTGACCTTGACACTGATTGATTTGAAACTATAGCCCGATGAAATACTGAATGGGCATTCGAAACCGAAAACCAATTCGTGGCCGTGTAAATACCTCCGTGCGAGCGCCTGAAGGTTAATAATGGAACAAAACTTGGAACAAAACCTGAAACCTAATCTGTAAGATAAGATATAAGTAAAATAAAAACATTTCCCGCTTCCCTGTGTTAATGTTGCAATCGTCAGTTATCCAATGACAATATCAAATGTCGGCTCTGGACTTGACCCTTTGCTATGATGTTATTACAGTAGACCTATTTATTATTTCGAGTCATTGCCGTGCCTTTCGTTTCTGCGTCTACAGTCCGACTGTTAACAGCATTAATCGATAACCACTACACGACCGTCACGGGTATTGTCGTTCAACTTTCTTTTCAGTGAAGTTATAGGCATTGTGGTGGATAGCTCCATTGACTCCTTCGGTCCTATGTATTACTTTGCCGTTTTTAAGGCTGGCATATTACAGTTTCAAGTGAAAAGTGTATAAACTGTGCTAGTAACTGAAAGGTGTAATTTTTCAGTATGAAACGCTGTACAATAGATTATTCAGTTCTGGGGTTTCAACTGAAGAAGATGCTCCATTTGGTTCGAGAAAGCGTGAAGATGATAATGGCCCATCTACTTCATATACGAACAGTTGCACTGGAACAGACTTTGTTGAAGATAATAGCCAATCATGTGGAGTAATTCCTTGTTATTTGGAATCCAAAAACATATCTAATTATTATGTTTGTAGGAACGACAGTAGATGGAGAGGTTTTAAGACGAAATGTGAGTGGTTTTTGTGTAGGAAAGACAAGTTGTTCACGGTGTAAAGATGTGCAGAATACTGGAGTGAGTAAATCACAGGGAGGCATATTTCTAAAGTATGGTGTAGTATTTCGGAGGGTCCATATTGTGAAATTAAACAAGCTCAGTTATCATTATTGAGGAAAAAAAGTCATAAACATAGGAATTTCGAATCTGATTTAACTGTATGCAGACAACGAAAAGAAAGGCAAGACAATGTTCTAGAAGATCTTATACAGTAGTTGAATAGCAGAAAGACATTTTTGATAGCACAAGGAAAGTGTTTCACACAGCATATACGAGGGCTATCCACAAAGTACATTACGTTTTCGTTTGTGTCCGTTAGGGGCGGGGCTAGCGCGGCCATCTTGGTGTCATGGCATTCCGCCACTCAGTCGGCATCCTGCCGTGCTAATGAGAGGTTCGTGCTGTACTCCGTTGAGTTACTGTGACAGTTTGAAATGTCAGCGTTAATTGAAAGTGCTGCGAAGTGTGAAGTGCGTGCTGTAATAAGGTTTCTGCCTGCAAAAAACTGTACACCGATAGAAATCTATCGGCAGCTTTGTGAAGTGTATGGGGACAACATAATCACTGAAGGTGGAGTGCATCAATGGGTCATAAAATTTAAAAATGGCCGAACTAACGTTCACGATGAAGATTGAAGTGGAAGACCCAGCATAGTGACTGCCGAACTTGTCGGAAAAGTCGATGCCGTAGTCCGTGAAAACCATAATTTCACAATAACGGAACTCTCTATGAGTTTTCTACAAATTTCACGAAGTTTGTTGCACGAAATCATTACCGAAGAGCTTGGTTACCACAAGTTTTGTGTAAGATGGATACCAAAAATCTTGACAGAGATTCACAAAAATCAGCGAATGGCTGCAGCGTTAACGTTTTTGGACGCCTAAGAGAAAGATGGCGACCCATTACTCGATCGCATCGTTACTGGTGACGAACCATGGGTTAAGCATGTGAACTGCGAGACAAAATTGCAGTCAATGCAGTGGGGGCACACAAATTCCCCCCAAAAACCCAAGAAATGCGTGCAGACAATGTCGGCAAAGCAGGTGATGGCGACTGTCTTTTGGGACAGAAAAGATGTGATTTTTGTGGATTTCCTGGAAAGAGGCACTACAATAAACTCTCAAAGGTATTGCCAAACTCTGCACAACCTCAGAAGAGCAATACAAAGCAAGTGCAGGGGAAAGTTGGGCTCAAAGATCTTGCTGATTCACGACAATGCCCGGGTCCACACGGCAAATGCCACTCGTGAAGTTCTCGAATCTTTTAAGTGGGAGTTGTTTCCTCATCCGCCGTACAGTCCCGACCTGGCACCGAGCGACTTCCACTTATTCCCAGAAATGAAGAAGTGATCGGCTATGCGGCGTTTTGATGACGACGCACAGCTTGAAGAAGAGGTAGCCACGTGGTTGAAGGCGCAGGCGGCCGAATTTTACGATGAAGGAATTTCCAAACTCGTCCATCGCTACGATAAGTGCCTTAATTTAAATGGCAACTATGTAGAAAAGTAGTATTTAAGTGTGTCTTTCATCTGGATATAATAAAAAAAATTCCGATAATTTATTTAATTTTAATTCCAAAACGTAATGTACTTTGTAGATAGCTCTCGTATTGTAGCAAAGAATAGCAAACCATTTTTAGACTTTCACAAGTTTATGGATTTACAAATTTCAAATGGTCTCCAAAATGGCAAAACACTGCATAGTAAACTCAGCTGTGCAACATCGTAGACTGAATTGTGGACACTATGAGGAAGAAGCTCTGTTCATCCATAAAAAAACCAATAAACAGGCCGTGAAGGTCCAACGGTACCCAGATGATGATGACCCATGCAAGTGCTAGCCAAGCCCGACCGCCCTAAACTTCAGTGATCTGACGGGAACCAGTGTTACCACTGGGGCAAGGCTATTGGCTCTATTCATCCATAATGTCGAAGAATTCCAAGGTCTCTGTACTCATTGATGAGTCTACATCTGCTGCTTCACAATCAGTTTTAATAGTGTATTTAAGGTCTGAAATAAGTGATTTTTTTGTAAATATCTTCTTCGTGGATATTATTGAACTTAAAATAACAGATGCAGAAACCATAGAAGCAGAAGTTCTAAAACATCTCTCGCAGCATGACTTTTCTTCGTGTTATTTGAATGACAATTTGATATGAGCATGCAGTGATGGTGCTAGTGTAATGCTAGGTAGGAATTCAGGTATTTTAGAACGACCTGAGAACAAGTACAACAAACTATTCAAAAAGCATTGCTCGTGCTTCCGTGGTTGCTAATGCAATCGAAGAGATTCCTGGCGTGAATCCTATTATCATTCTTTTTAACAAGTTGTATGCTTTATATCATCAATCTCCAAAGAATCTGCATAAAGTGTCAGCTGTTGCACACGAGTTAGTTGCAGAAATTAAGAAGATATCTGAAGTATTCTCAGTGTGATAAGTGGTGTCAAGCTTTACAGCAGTGCAAGCAGTATGGAAGTCCTAACAGGCTCTGAATCCTCATTTCAAAGTGTGTTCGAATGACATGACCAGAAAATCAATAATTGAAAGGGAAGAGTTCGAGAGACTACAGAAAACATTAACAAACCCTGAGTTTGTGAGCAACATTGCACTGTTTTCTGATGTTCTTGAACCATCTCACAGCACCTCCAAACGGACAGTGTTCCTATTCCCTCATCACATATAGCAATTAGGAGGTCAATAAGAGCCGTTGAACAACTGAAGGAAATGCCAGCTGCTTGCATGAATAAAGCAGAGAAAGCTATTTCTAAAGGTTACTTCAAAGACGTTTCGCTCGTTCCCAGATGAGAATCAAGCAGAATGACTACCCAAAATAATAAGAAACAGTTCTGTCAGAGCCTTAGCGAAATTTGAGACAAAGGCTAATTTCGAATGACATTGAAGAATTCAATTCCTTCCTGAAAGAGATCGATATTTTGGTCAGTAAAAAATGGCCCTATGCCTTTGTGAGCCCATGGTTAGAAGCGAAAGACAATCAAGAAAAATGTTGACAGTGCCCTTCCTTGCTATCCAAATGTAAGAGAAGGTTTCAGAGACTGTATAGACACGAGTGGAGGGAACAGCTGCCCCCCCCCCCCCGCCTTCCTAGAAGATATTCGCAGTTTTTCACTAGTTTACTGTTTTATTAATAAGAAATGCTGCATGTTTTCTCGGATTGTACAAGTGCATTCTCGTATTTAAAATGTTTATTAAAAGCAGTTTTTCGCTAGTTTACTGTTTTATTTAATAAGAAGTGCTGTATGTTGTCTCGAGTCCTTGTTTCCTTAGACTAGTATGACCTGCCCCCCCCCCTCCCCTAGTTCAGATCCTGGGTACGCCCTTGAATATATCTAAACATAAGTAAGACCTACTTTCAAGAGTGTAACAACACCAGCGTACATGTGCTACGACTTCTGACCAATCATCGCGTTTGTGTTTGTTTACATCAGGTTTATTTTTAAGATGAACGGAGTATACAGGTGCAGCAGTCTGACCGGTTCTCCACCATATGAGATCTTATTTAGATGAGTCCACCAACTATTTTTGTTAGGAATACAGCACTCTTGTTAAAATCGCCTCCAACTAACACTGCATGATCTGGGTATTTACACTCTACCGACGATAGTCTTTCTTGGAATGACTCTACAACTGACGCAGTGGAATCATTTCACCTAGATGTGTTATTCTTGACGAGATATTTCAGTGTCACACTCAAATTCGATCTCAGCAGAGACAATATTTTTGTCAGTTGCAATGAGCACTCCCTCTCCTATGGCATCTAATCTGCTTTTTCGGTATGCTCTCCATGAATCACTAAATATTCCAGAGTTTTCTGCTTCGGGTTTCAGCCAGGTCTCTATCCTCAATAATTTCACCATGAGAAATTACCTGGAGAACAGTAAATTCAGGAACTCTGTTATGAACTCTTCGATAATTTACTGATAAAATTTTGGCAGTCGAAGTGTCGTTACTCCGAACACGGTCTGGTTTCGCTATCTGTGTGTCGGTCTGGCGCTTTTTCGTCTGAGTACCCCAAGCTTCTGCCTATCCAATAAAAAAACCTCATGTGCACTCCACAGCTACTCTGCTACCTGAGTAGCTGTTTCCTAAGCGTAGTGTACAGTTGAGCTATCAAGGGGAACCCTGCAATGCACCTCCCCCCCCCCCCCCTAAAATGCACGTCCAGAAATCTGCAGACAAGACGCTCACACAATCGACGAAACCTTTGGTAGAGACCTCCACTCAGCTCCACACCAAAGGACGTGATCAACTCTGATAACAATGCTGCAAATTGCGAACTTTTGTCTCCACTCCACATGCATGGCCAGCAGTGTTAACCACTTCCGCCAGCTGCCTGTGTGAACTGAGGTTGGCCTATCAACCACAACTTGCAAAGCACTGCATCCAGCTCACACGGTAGCCTCCTCGACATCTCATATGATGACACCGGCAGACGTAATGAATGTACATTGGCTTTCTTTCTGGCCTGAATTCTATTTCTCTAAGGGACTCCATAAAGTGCATAACATTGGAGCTACCAATAACTAGCAAACTCCTGCTCCGGTACTCCTGCTCGGACCCTGTTGAAGGAACGACGATCTGTCCACTGACAGGGATAATAGACAGGCAGTCTTCACATTGACCCTCCGCTTCGAGGGACGCAAACACGTTACCACTTGCCACTTTTACTGCCGTGAGAGCACATTCGCCACGTTATATACACTAGGAGATGCCTTCGATCAGAGCCCATAGGAGAAATAAGCGATATCTGAGGTGCCCCATGTGTCGCACCAGATTCTCTGTCACCGCAATACCCTGAGGCAGCAGCCTGAGGACGACTGACCACAAAAAGAAGCACATTCAGCTGTTCGAGAACTGCGGCTAGCTCCTCCTCCTGTGTCCGCGCACACAGTATGCACACATCCTATTCCCCAATTATTACTAACTAAATAATTGACAATAAAAGCTCAAACAGGAACCAAGACATGCAACTTGTTACCCTCCTGCTGTGTCACCAATGGAGGCTGACGCCTTATGAGCCGTGTGGCTAGCTGTTCGGAAAAAATCACAACTGTGCTACAGGCTGCCTAACTCTACACTTGACCTTTACAAAAATAAAAGATTACACCTCTTAGTTGGGTCCTGACTGACTGACTTTCTATGCTGAAACGAACGGCCCCTGGCTCTTCAAAACAAAAAAATGAATAACTAATGCACTACAGACTGAATTTATACTTACAGTTACAAAAACGCGAGATTACACATCTTAAACAGAAAAACACGCTCTAAGAAAACAAAGAATAGTTAAATACGTAACTCAACGCTCTGCGGGTGTGTGCCAGGCGACAGCTTGGGCCTGACGCTCCATCAAATGATTAGAATAGTAATTTTAGAGCATAAAAAATTGTATTTATTGATATCATTATGGGTAGAACAGGGAGTTACTACGTGCAACGTCGGTAGCACATACATTGTTGTCCAAAATTAAAGCAACAAAAGGAAATTTTGCAAGGCTGCGTTTATTTTGCCACAAAACAGTATAAACAGGCGATATAGTAAAATAGAAACAATCTAAAGTATACAGCGCGCTTAGTTAACGGGTTTGCACACACATTTTTACAACTGGTTAATGTGCTCAGTATGGGGTGTGACCACCTCTGGCAACAATACAGGCCTGACAACGACGGGGCATTCTGTGAATGGTGTCATCAGTCTCATGTTGAAGCAGTAACCCCCATTCTTCCTGCAGAGTTGCTCGCAGTCTTGGATAGTGGTTTGTGGATGCTGACATGAAGCAATCCGTCTCCCTTGTGCATCTCAGACATGCTCTACGGGATTCAAATCGGGAGAACGAGCGGGTCAGCCATTGTGTGCAATATCTTCCATGTCCAAGAAAACATCAACCACTTGTGCTCTATAAGGTCGAGCATTATCGTCGATCAGTACGACGTCTGGTCCACAGCATCTCGCTACAGCCGCAAATGAGGTTTCAAGATCTCGTCACGATACCTGACAGCAGTTAAACCTTGCCAATTCACCTGTAGAATATCATGAAGAAGAGATCGAGTGGCAAACATAATCCCTGCCCACACCATTAGGGATCATCCTCGATCTCGATCTCTTTCCACAATGATTGGGTCCCGAAATCGTTTTCCACGTTCCGTACTGACGCGAATCCATCGAGAATCACTCTATGGACTAAATCGGGACTCATATGTGAAAACAACATTGGCCCACCGTTCCGCCATCCACGTGGCATGTTGCTGACTCCACTCAGACGTTCCCTTCTGTGAAGAGGTATACACACAGCACATCTCCAACAATAAAGGCCACTCTGCTGAAACCTTCTGCACACCGTTTGCCTTGATACAACACGTGCAGTAGATGCTGCGAACTCACATGTCAGTTGCCGTGCAGTACTAAGACCGTAATATGTGCATTTACAGCCAAGTAACGGTCCTCTCTTCTGAAGTCACACGTGGTCGGCCCTGCCCTGATCTTCTGGATACAGTTTCGGTCTCTGTAAACAGTCGCTACATCCGAGAAACAACACACCGATTCACATTAAGCCACTGGGCCAAATCAATTTGCGACTGTCCTGCTTTCTTTCTACGGCCTTCCACCCCAGAGAGTCTGGCAGGCATCTTCTCTGTGCCATACTGCACCGTCTGTGACTGTGTACACAGCGATTGTGAACGTGAGGCTACCTGGCAAACATTATCTCGTCTCATAGGTACCCTGACGTCATCCTTGGCATGGTCGTCCGTTGACTGGAATGCCATCTTCAGTGCAGAACACGATCGTACAGACATATGATTGACAGTTCGTATGATTACATCGTGAATCAGACAGAGGACGGAGAAATAGTGATTTGTTGCTTTAATTTTGGATACAAATGTTTTTTTTTTTTTTTTTTTTTTTTTTTTCCAGCAGTCTACTGACTGGTTTAAAGCGGCCCGCCACGAATTCCTTTCCTGTGCTAACCTCTTCATCTCAGAGTAGCACTTGCAACCTACGTCCTCAATTATTTGCTTGACATATTCCAATCTCTGTCTTCCTCTACAGTTTTTGCCCTCTACAGCTCCCTCTAGTACCATGGAAGTCATTCCCTCATGTCTTAGCAGGTGTCCTATCATCCTGTCCCTTCTCCTTATCAGTGTTTTCCACATATTCCTTTCCTCTCCGATTCTGCGTAGAACCTCCTCATTCCTTACCTTATCAGTCCACCTAATTTTCAACATTCGTCTATAGCACCACATCTCAAATGCTTCGATTCTCTTCTGTTCCGGTTTTCCCACAATCCATGTTTCACTACCATACAATGCTGTTCTCCAGACGTATATCCTCAGAAATTTCTTCCTCAAATTAAGGACGATATTTGATATTAGTAGACTTCTCTTGGACAGAAATGCCTTTTTTGCCACAGCGAGTCTGCTTTTGATGTCCTCCTTGTTCCGTCCGTCATTGGTTATTTTACTGCCTAGGTAGCAGAATTCCTTAACTTCATGACCTCGTGACCATCAATCCTGATGTTAAGTTTCTCGCTGTTCTCATTTCTACTACTCCTCATTACCTTCGTCTTTCTCCGATTTACTCTCAAACCATACTGTGTATTCATTAGACTGTTCATGCCATTCAGCAGATCATTTAATTCTTCACTTTCACTCAGGATAGCAATGTCATCAGCGAATCGTATCATTGATATCCTTTCACCTTGTATTCTAATTCCACTAATGTAGTAAATCTACACTCCTGGAAATTGAAATAAGAACACCATGAATTCATTGTCCCAGGAAGGCGAAACTTTATTGACACATTCCTGGGGTCAGATACATCACATGATCACACTGACAGAACCACAGGCACATAGGCACAGGCAACAGAGCATGCACAATGTCGGCACTAGTACAGTGTATATCCACCTTTCGCAGCAATGCAGGCTGCTATTCTCCCATGGAGACGATCGTAGAGATGCTGGATGTAGTCCTGTGGAACGGCTTGCCATGCCATTTCCACCTGGCGCCTCAGTTGGACCAGCGTTCGTGCTGGACGTGCAGACCGCGTGAGACGACGCTTCATCCAGTCCCAAACATGCTCAATGGGGGACAGATCCGGAGATCTTGCTGGCCAGGGTAGTTGACTTACACCTTCTACAGCACGTTGGGTGGCACGGGATACATGCGGACGTGCATTGTCCTGTTGGAACAGAAAGTTCCCTTGCCGGTCTAGGAATGGTAGAACGATGGGTTCGATGACGGTTTGGATGTACCGTGCACTATTCAGTGTCCCCTCGACGATCACCAGTGGTGTACGGCCAGTGTAGGAGATCGCTCCCCACACCATGATGCCGGGTGTTGGCCCTGTGTGCCTCGGTCGTATGCAGTCCTGATTGTGGCGCTCACCTGCACGGCGCCAAACACGCATACGACCATCATTGGCACCAAGGCAGAAGCGACTCTCATCGCTGAAGACGACACGTCTCCATTCGTCCCTCCATTCACGCCTGTCGCGACACCACTGGAGGCGGGCTGCACGATGTTGGGGCGTGAGCGGAAGACGGCCTAACGGTGTGCGGGACCGTAGCCCAGCTTCATGGAGACGGTTGCGAATGGTCCTCGCCGATACCCCAGGAGCAACAGTGTCCCTAATTTGCTGGGAAGTGGCGGTGCGGTCCCCTACGGCACTGCGTAGGATCCTACGGTCTTGGCGTGTATCCGTGCGTCGCTGTGGTCCGGTCCCAGGTCGACGGGCACGTGCACCTTCCGCCGACCACTGGCGACAACGTCGATGTACTGTGGAGACCTCACGCCCCACGTGTTGAGCAATTCGGCGGTACGTCCACCCGGCCTCCCGCATGCCCACTATACGCCCTCGCTCAAAGTCCGTCAACTGCACATACGGTTCACGTCCACGCTGTCGCGGTATGCTACCAGTGTTAAAGACTGCGATGGAGCTCCGTATCCCACGGCAAACTGGCTGACACTGACGGCGGCGGTGCACAAATGCTGCGCAGCTAGCGCCATTCGACGGCCAACACCGCGGTTCCTGGTGTGTCCGCTGTGCCGTGCGTGTGATCATTGCTTGTACACCCCTCTCGCAGTGTCCGGAGCAAGTATGGTGGGTCTGACACACCGGTGTCAACGTGTTCTTTTTTCCATTTCCAGGAGTGTATAACTGAAAAGAAATAATTAATAACATTGTCTTGAAAACTAGCGAAAGCTCACTAAAGGCGTCTCAGGTCGTTTGTTTGATACATATATTTCTCTTCAGAATGATTGAGTGGAGATAACTGTCTGTAGTCAGAAAACAGTTATCTCGTTTCGTATTTACATCCCGTCATTTTGTTGGATGTCTTTTTACGGAAACCAGTAATTATTGTAAACCTAGTTGCTTTCCTACATAATTGCAGTACAGTCATTGACTCTTTAATAAACATTAGTTAGATTAATACACTTACTAGTAATGTGAAATATATGTTGTTTTATAGTTTCGATTCGTGCAGTTGAATGCTGATCACACTGAAGACATGTTCCACTTATATTTTGTTACCCTAATCTCATAGAAAAACAGAACAGCTGACATTTCGAATACAAACAGCAGACCGGATCTTGGCAATGTCTTCACTACGAGAAACATAGCGTCCAAGTTGGTACTGGTTGCGGCAAGGAGTGCTGTAACTAGTGTCTTAGCTACTCTGTGAAATTTTGCTTCGTTACTCAATTCCGATGTTGTACTACGACTTCTTGTATCATACATTGTATCTCAGATGTCACTTTATTTATTGATATACTCACTACATCAGTATTGGACATGTTAGATACAATACAGAAATAATATATACTCATATAAAACATTAACAGAGTAGGTTAGGATTAGACAAGGGCAGGACAGGAAATCGGCCATGACCTAGTCAAAGGAACCATCCCAACATTAACGTTAGCAGCTTCCGAAAACCATAGAAAATCCAAGTCAGGATACCCATATGGTTTGTAGGCTCCGTTCCTCCTGAACGTCACTCCCGCGCATCAAGGCTGGCATAGCTACCTGACTCGTTACATGATGGGAAATAGAATCACAAATATGTAGTCTACGTCTATATCCACACACATACAAACATCTTCTGCAAGCCGCTGTATAGAGCGTATCAGAGGGTACTCTGTACTACTACTACTAGGCATATCCTTTGCTGCTCCACTCTGACACGTCAGATATAGCGAGGGGAAACGAATGTCTTTATGCCTCTGTACTAGCCCTAATTTCTCTAATCATATCTTCGTGGTCCTTACGGGAAATGTACATTGGCTGCAACAGAACTGTTACGCAGTCAGCTTCAGTTGCCGGTTCTCCAAATTTTCTCAGCAGCGTTCTCCTAAAAGAACGCCGTCTACCATTCAGGGATTCCCATTTGAGCTCAGGAAGCATGTTCGCATCTACCAGTGATAAATCTTTCAGCACACATTTGAACTGCTTCGATGTCTTCCTTTAATCCGACCTGTTCAATATCCCACACACTCAAGCAGTGCTCAAGAATGTGTCACATTAGTGTTTCTGTATGCTGTCTCCTGTATAGATGAGCTACACTTTCCTAAAATTCTCCCAATAAACCAGATCGACAATGCACTTTCCATACTATCACCCTTTCATATTAGCTCTGCAACCTTGCACGTAGAAGTGACTGTACCATGCAGCACACTACTAATGCTATATTTGAACATTATGGGATTGTTTTTCATAATCATCTGCATTAGCTTTTATTTTTCTACCTTGAGAGCAAGCTAAAGATACTGCATCCTCCTAAAGTCACACGATGACTATACCTTCCTGTATAACAACAGCATCGTCAGGAAACAGCCACAGTCTGCTGCTCACCCTGTCAGGCAGATCGTACACAAGGGCGTTCAACAAGTAATGCAACACTTTTAACCTGAGAGCAGGTTCGTTTTATTCAAGATTCCAATGCGCCACATTATTCCTTACTCTTTTGGCTACAAATCCAATTTTCCAACGTAATCTCTGCTCAATGGGAGAGCCTTATGCTACCTTACTGGGAAGGCCTGTATGGCTGCTTAGCTCTACTCTAATGGTCGATGTCGGAGCCAACAATAACCACCCCATCATCCACTTGCTGATTCCCACGCAGTGCATCCTTCATTAGGCCAAACAGACGGAAGACGGAAGGTGCGAGATCTGAGCTGTAGCGTGAATGAGGAAGAACTGTCTAATAAAGTTTCGTGAGCTCCTCTAGGTAGAGCAGGCATGTGTGAGGTCTTGAATCTACATCTACATCATACTCCGTAAGGCACCTATTGGTGAGTGGCGGGGGGTACTTTTGGTATCACTATCTGATCCCTCCAACCCTGTTCCACTCGTGAATAGTGCGTGGGAAGAATGATTGTCGGTAAGCCTCTGTATTGGCTCTAATTTCTCGAATTTTCTCCTCGGGATCAATACGCGAGATGTATCTGTGGGTTGTAATATGTTGTCTGACTCCTCCTGAAAAGTCCTGTCCTCAAATTTCAGTAGTAAATCTCTCTGTGATGCACAACGTCTCTCTTGTAACGCCCTCTTGCCATCTAAACGATCCCGTTTTGGGGAAGGAGGAGTTCGTTTGCATTTTTGTGACGACGCACTGGCTGAAGTCGTTTCTTCAATTTCCTGAGGGCCAGCTAGCATTCAAGAGATCGGACAGATTTTCGCGCTCTTATTACTATGATGACAAGACGCCTCGCCTGTGCTTTTGTTCACTGCCAGGTCTCAGTAGACTTTTGTGCAAGGGTCTTAGAGTATCTGTGATGCGTTGGTTTGCCGCTAAAAGAAACTCAGTGGCAGCACTTTGCTTGGAACGCACTTCCATTACAGATGCCATTTCAAAGGCTATTATAGCGCCGCCACCTAATTGGAACTTCATGAAACTATAGGGGCTGAAGCAGAATAATCCACGATGTCCCACAACAAATACCTCATTTTTTCATCCGCAATTTCCCGAAAATAAAATGTGTTGCATTTCTCATTGAACGAATAAGAGTAATCCTGTCATACTTACTTGTGGTACTCCTGATGACACCCTCGTCTCTGATAAGCACTCACTACCGAGGACAACTTAATGGATCCTATCACCTAAGGAGCCTTCGAGCAACTCATATATCTGGGAACCTCTCCATATGCTCGCACCTTCGTTAATAGACTTCATTGGAGGACTGCGTCAAACACTTTCCGGAAATCTAGGAATACGTAATCTGGCTGTTGTCCTTGATCCATGTTCTCAAGGTCTCAGAGAAAAGAGTAAGCTGAGTTTCTGCCGAGCAGTGCCTTCTAAATTTGTGCTGCTTTTTGGACAAAAGAGTCTCTATCTCAAGGAAATTTATTATATTCTAACTCAGAATATGTTCAAGAATACTGCAGTAGTATGGTATTAAGGATATCGGTCTGTAATTATGCAGGCCGATTCCTTTACTCTTCTTATATATGGGTATCACCTGCTCTTTTTTCCAGTCGGTTGGGAGTGTGGACTGGGCAAGAAAAAGTGATATATGAAGCAAGGTACTCGTAAATAAGGGGCCAATGCCACAGTGTACTCAGTAAAACCGAACTGCTATTCCATCTATATCCGGCCACGCCTATTGCAATGTCCTCCATAGGGGAGTCTGTACGACAGTCAAACGATGATATGCTTCTGCGATCCTCCTGCATGAATGATTTTGAAATGGGAAATTTAAAACTTCAGCTTTCCTTTTGCAGTATTCTTTTGCCACACAAATCTGATCATGGAGTGACTGGGTGGAGCTTTCGATCCTCTTAGCGAATTCTCATGAGACCAGAATTTTCCCAGGTTCTCAGCAAGATCTTTGGCTAAGGAACGATAGTGGAAGTTATTGTATGCTTCGTGGATTGGCCTTGGCACAGATGCACAAATTTCTACTAACGTTTGCCTGTCAACTAGTAGCGGGACAAGGATGGCATCACCATACATCGCAGGTTGCCTACACTAGACGCAAGTATACATTCCGGGGCAAACCTATTGTAATCTTTTGACTGACGAGGGTAGGGCAGAGAGTGGGTTCTGTGAACAGTTCAGTGACAGGGTCGTTCTAACCAACAACGTTAATTCAGGTATACATGACAATGTCGCAAACTGAAGATGAAGAGGTAGAGAAAGTGTATGAGGATATTGAAAGGATGATATAGTATGTTGTAACCTCCCCACACGAAAATATTAATTAAATGATGCTAAGAGGATTATGACTCTCTGGAGATCAACTGTCCTTTTGATTGACAGCTCCTTACGTTATTGTCCAGTTAAGTGGTTTTCTGGTCAGATTAGTATAGGGTAATATCAACAGCAGCAGAAAATGGCGTAACAGGATTAGGATTCGCTATGAATACGAAGGTAGGGCAGAGAGTGGGTTCTGTGAACAGTTCAGTGACAGGGTCGTTCTAATTACAGTCGACAGCAAACCAACACCGACAACGTTAATTCAGGTATACATGACAATGTCGCAAACTGAAGATGAAGAGGTAGAGAAAGTGTATGAGGATATTGAAAGGATGATATAGTATGTTGTAACCTCCCCACACGAAAATATTAATTAAATGATGAACCATGAACCAAGCGTAAACTCCTCACAAAAATATTTTATATGGAAACTACGAACCAAGTATAATGTCCCCACAAAAATAATAATTAAATGAATTTGTTATTAATATTGTAACCTCTGAACAAAATTAGTTCCCATTTATAGTTTCCGTGCAGAAATGCATTCACATTTAATGTTCCCACAAAATTCTTTTCTCATTTAATGTTAAGTCCGAAACAGAAAAATTCCTAAACACCAAAATAATAAAAAAAATCAATAACCTGGCAAATTTTATGAGGACAGCAGCGCTGCCCTTCGGCCCTGTATTCTGAATAAAAAAGCAAAAATTCTTACCTCAATAAAAACTGCAAAGATATCTGCTCTTACATAATAATTTTCGACACAGCTTCGTGCAATGCTGGCGTATATTTTTTTGATTCTTGGAAGGAATGATCACGCATTTGAAATATTCTTTAAATTGAAATGAATGCTTTTCTTTAAAAAAGTTACTTTATATTATAAAAATTATTATTGGGGCATTTTTTTTAAAGAAATTAAATGACAATTAATATACATTACTAGATATGCGCAAGGCTGCTTCTTTACCTTCTACAACAATACTCATCGTCCAGAGTCCTGACCAGAGTCCCGAGCAGACTGCCGACACGCGCACGCACGCGCCGACTACTGCCGACTCAAGACTACTGCTTACTAGCATGGACAGAAGACTAAAGCCGACTGACAACTAAAGCCGACTGACGCCGACTCACGACAAGCAACAACTAACTACATACTACTCTCTGGTCAGAGACTCTGCCATGCCACACCCATCGCTGGCAATGCATACGTCTTACATAACCCTCCACTGGGGTGGCAAAAATTTGGCAGCGATGGTGAGTCAATTGGACTTGCCATGAGCAGCAAATTTTTCCTAATTAACTAAGTTTACAACCAGAATATATATATATATATATATATATATATATATATATATATATATATATATATAAAAGTGCAGAACATGAAATAAAATATAGTGCACATGCACTGAGTACAGAACATATCAGGCAATGACAAAATGTATACACAATGAGTACAAATCATATTAACAAATGACATAAAGTGCACACGCACTGTAGTTCAGAACATATCAGCAAATCACAAAATGTATACGGAATGAGTAGAAATCATATTAACAAATGACATAAAGTGCACACGCACTGTAGTTCAGAACATATCAGCAAATCACAAAATGTATACGGAATGAGTACAAATCATATTAACAAATGACATAAAGTGCACACGCACTGTAAAACTCTTTAGCATTTTTACAACAAATAAACATATCATGGAGTGAAATAAAGTGCACACGCACTGTAGAAGTCTTCAGCATTTTTACATAACATATCATGGAGTGAAATAAAGTGCACATGCACTGTATAAGTCTTTAGCATATTTAGGACAACTGATCTTGTTAACAAATGAAATGAAGTGCACACACACTGTATATGTCTTTATCATTTTACAAGAATTTAAACGCATTGTATGTTTGCCATTTTACAAGAACCAGGAAAGGAATGGGAAGGATTGCATCATGGTTGTAGCACATTAGGTTGCACACAGCTGCACTGAAAGTCCATATCTTTCTACAGAAGCACAACACCAAGTGAGACAATCTGAAGTTCTTTTCCTTGAAGTATTAATCAGTGTAGCCAAGACACTGAAATGTTGTAGTAATATTCCATGTTATCATTTTGGTAGTACATTAGGTACACCAAACAGTGGGACCATAATAACATCTCCATCGCTCAAGGTGGTGGACAGCATGTTGTGTCAACACCACGTTCTTGTAAAGTACACCAATGTAGAATTAGTGCAAAAACCAAATATAGTGCTCCATGATCATGAGGATAGACAGGACAAACGGATATTGCAGTAATTTCTGGTAATTAGGTCAGAAGGTGAAGGACATTAAGTCACATACTAGTCTTCATTGAGAATTACACTAGTCTAACAATTGATTTGAGTAATTGGTGGCACTCATCGCCCAGTTACTGAACATTTCTGTACCATGTATGAAGTATTACAGAATAATGTTCATAAATTATCTGTTTACAGAGAACATTGGCACTCATTGGCCAGTTACAAACCATCAGAAGTCATCATTCAAAGCAGGAGCTAATGAATGGCATAGTATTAACATAATTCACTTAGTTATAGTAATCATTGGCACTCATTGGCCAGTTCAAGACATTTTTCATCATTCAAGTGACATACGACATATTTAAAATAATTATTGGCACTCATTGACCAGTTACAAACCATATAGCAAGTATTGAATAGTACAAAACATTTTTCATCATTCAAGTGACATACGACAGATTTAAAATAATTATTGGCACTCATTGACCAGTTACAAAGTATCCTTATATTTTTATAAAACCTTATTCAGTATTATTCAGAAGTTATCATTCAAAATGAGAGTCAATTATTGGCATAGCATTTATAGAGTATAACAAAATATTATTTACAGAAATTATGGGCATAGTATTTATGCATTATTACAAAGCATCATTCAGTATTACTCAGAACTGATCACTCCAGTGACATAGGACATATTGAAAATGTAACATACTGTAACTATTATTCAAGGTCTGTGACTAGAAAACATTATTCAGTATTACTCAGAATTCATCATTCAAATGACATATTACTCAGAACTGATCATTCCAGTGACATAGAACATATTTAAAATGTAACATACTGTAATTATTATTCAAGGTCTGTGACTAGAAAACATTATTCAGTATTACTCAGAATTCATCATTTAAATGACATATTACTCAGAACTGATCACTCCAGTGACATAGAACATATTGAAAATGTAACATACTGTAACTATTATTCAAGGTCTGTGACTAGAAAACATTATTCAGTATTACTCAGAATTCATCATTCAAATGACATATTACTCAGAACTGATCATTCCAGTGACATAGGACATATTGAAAATGTAACATACTGTAACTATTATTCAAGGTCTGTGACTAGTAAACATTATTCAGTATTACGCAGAACTCTCTTTTTTGTGCTAGCAATGCATTGAGATCGATAATTAATTACTGGAGCATAACAATATTTGCTTTTGAGTTATTGCTGCAGATGGAGATGTGTAACGTCATTCGTCATGAGTCAGCTGTAGCAAGGTTATGAAACAAATAGAGTATATGTGATCATATTCATAAATGACACAGGTTTAATGGCCAACTGTTTATAGCACATTAATTTCATGAATAATTTCTCCTGCAAAAAATACAAAATGGATTATTAAACTGAAAGAAGAAACGCATATTATGCTCAAAAGTAGTGAACTTTGAATTAACAGGTAGTGAAATGTGTATAAAATATATATGTTCTCTAGCTGTCCTTTCCAAAACCTTCAGTCATCATACCATGCGACATAAGACATACTGTCAAAACGAACTGCAGCAAATACTTAAATAACTACATAGCAAAAATACATAAACTTCAACATTATCCTCATCTGCAAAGAAAAACTTCATAATTCATATCACTATAACTCCATTATTATCATCACCTGTAAAGAAAAACTTCATTATCCATATTAGCATACTGTTCATCACTATTCATCATCATTCATTATCATCTGCAAAAAAGTCACTTCATTATTCATTATACAACTATTCCTTATTTCTAGCATATTTCATCACTAAAACTAAGAAGTGTAGTTCTGTCTGACAGCCTGCATCAATCGCCTCGTATTCTGAAAGAAAAAATTATTTAAGACTGCTATTCTACGATGTGTATAGTATATTCTTGTTAATCCTTGTTAATTCCGATCCATTTACTCTTCGTGCATCTTCTTTCGTTCATTCCGAAGGTGAAATTTCCATTTCTGTTTAATTTATTTCTTTTACACGTTATTTCTTTCTGAAAATGATGAACGAAGATTAATGTCTTGCATTTAAATCATATACCCACTAAATAAAAACTGGTTTATAGTAACATAATTGAGCATACAGCATAGCATGACAGAAAACGTAATATGTCAAAAACATAGACAGTGTGCAGGTTCAAAAATGTGCACAGAGTATCACAATGTAGCAGCAAAAAAAAAGTGTAAAATAGTCACGATGTTGAGATATCATAAGGCAAAAATGTCAAAGTCAACTGGTGTTTGTTATATCTTAAATATTTCATAGTGCATACAAACAAAACAGGAAAACAATCATACATACATCAAAAATGGAAAATAGGCGCGGTCTGATATATAACGACAAGAAATGACTTTCTTTGTGTTCAGCTTGTATGTTGTGTAGTTAATAGAGGCGAGAATTGAAGACTTTAATGGAGAGAGAATTTAATAAAATTAATATGTCACTAGATAGAATTGCATAATTATTCACAAGATACGTAAGTTTATCTGGAAAAATGTGCACGGTCTGATGTGTAACGACAAGAAGAGCGACCTGCTAACCTTACCTTGCCAGGCACTTGCCAAGAAAAAATACGATAATCATCAGGAAGTAGTCATGTGAATATAATTGCATAAGTGGTCATAAAAAAATTAGGAAATGGCATTACAGTGTGATAAATCATAAAGTATGTTCATTCAATAAAGGGTTTGATGTTGGAGATGTGGTGGTTCCCTTGCTTTTTCTGGTTCTCAAAGCTTCGACGTGTACTACATTGGGGTGAGGAATGCTGCGAATTCGATATGGACCTGCGTATAGAAGCTCAAATTTACTGCATCTACTCTTTCCTCTGTTGGATAAATAGTGTGTACGTACTAATATCTTCTGTCCAATGTGAAAGTAACGGCGTGTACAAACCTGTTTTTGCTGTCTTCTCCGGCGCTCTGCGGCACGTTTGATGTTGTTCAGCACAATGTCAATTATTTCATGGTGTCGTAGTCGACGAAACGTAGGAAAGGTTACTAATTCTTTAATTTTGTTAGGTGGTTCAACATTTTTCAGTATAACAGACGGAGATAGCATAGTAGATTCATTTGGTGTGGAATTAATTACATACTGGAATGAGAGTATGTATGTGTCCCAATCAATATGTTTTTTATGGCAGTATATTCTACACAGTTTACCAATTTCTTTCATTAATCGTTCACAAGGGTTCGAAGAAGCATGGTACCTGGATATATAGATCGGAGAAATGTTTCTAGCTCGCAAAATACGTGTCCATATAGCAGATCGAAACTGTGATCCATTGTCGGAAATTACTTTCAACACATGCCCTACATGAAATAGAAAATGTTTTACAAATGCTTTCGAAACAGTTTTAGCAGTAGCTTTGCGTAACGGAGTGAAGGTAACAAATTTTGAAGTGAGTTCAACAGCGACAAAGATGTAGCAAAAACCTCTATTAGTTGTGGGAATCGGACCAAAACTGTCTACAGCGGCCATGTGTCTCAATTTAACAGGTACAATGGGATGTAATGCAGGAATATGTGAAGTTGTGTCTGATTTAGCTTTCTGGCAGATTTTTACATGACGCTAAAACTCGTCGAATTCGTTTCTCCATGTTAGTAAAATAACAGTTCTGTCTCAGTATAAGAAAACATTTTCTGGCTCCGTCATGTGCGTAACTTAAATGAGTATACCAGATTAATTTGTTAACAAGTTCGTCAGGAATGCATAATAACCAATTGTTGCTGTCAGGGTGAGAGCGGCGAAACAGAATATTATTGCGTACAGTGTAATGGTTTCTAATGGTAACATTATTCCTATGTTGCCAAAGGTGTTTAATTTCTTTCCACACGTTGTCTTTACTCTGCTCTTGTGCTATATCTTGTAATGACGACGAAATGAAATTTTCAAATGCAACTTGTTGAATGTACATGACGCTGAAATTTGCTTTGCAGAAGTTGGTTGCGATGTCTTGCTGATTGTTGCTGAGAGAACGGGATAGTGCGTCTGCTACAATATTTTGTGTACCGGGAATGTGAACAATTGTAAAATTAAATTCTTGTAAATAAAGTTTCCGGCAACGGCCTTGCCGCAGTGGCTACACCGGTTCCCGTGAGATCACCGAAGTTAAGCGCTGTCGGGCGTGGCCGGCGCTTGGATGGGTCACCATCCCGCCGCCACGTGCTGTTGCCATTTTTCGGGGTGCACTCAGCCTCGTGATGCCAATTGAGGAGCTACTCGACCGATTAGTAGCGGCTTCGGTCAAAGAATACCGTCCTAACGGTCGGGAGTGCGGTGTGCTGACCACACGCCCCTCCTTATCCGCATCCTCCTCGGAAGATGACACGGCGGCCGGACGGTCCCGGAAGGGCCACTTGTGGCCTAAAGACGGAGCTAAAAAAAAAAAAAAAAATAAAGTTTCCATCTACTTAATCTGTCGTGTGTAAATTTAGCCGAAAGTAAAAACTGTATCGCTCTATGATCTGTGTAAACGGTAGTATGTCTTCCATAAAGGAAATGCCGAAATCTCGTAAAAGCCCATGCAACACATAATGTTTCAAGTTCAGTAACAGAATAATTGCGTTCAGCAGGTGACAGAATGCGACTCGCAAAGGCTATGTTTTTAATTACTGTACAACCATCTTCTTCAATTTCCTGAAAAATGTGTACGCCTGTCGGTGGCAATGGAAAAATTTCTAGTAAGATCTGGGTGCGATAAAAGTGGTGCATTCAACAAAGCATGTTTCAAATAACATTTTCGTGAACAAGATTCTGCGTGTCAAAAGTATTGCTTGCGTTACTGGAAGATGCAACCTGTACTGTATTTAATCAAATTCTATCTGACGTGCTATTATTTTCGGGAGGATGCTGTGGCATTTCCACTATTTGTACTGTTCTGTTATTTTTTCCTGACGTATTACGTCCGGGATGAAATCTACTGTCTTGTTCATTCACGATAATATGTTGTTGCTGATGTTCTTGCTGTTGGTTAGACCGACTGTTATTAAATGTACGCTGAAAATTGTGCTCATTATTTTTACGTCTGTCATGATAGTCATTTCTATACGGTGCGTTCCGATAGGAATTGAAATAGTGTGTTTTCTGTACGTACTGATTTCCTTGTTGCTGTGCATTACTCTTTGTTGGGGCCGATGCTATACGTGCACGCGGCGAAACATTAAAGCTTGGTTGACCTTGTGCATTACATTGTTGGTTAGGTATGCTAACCGGTTGGTTTTGTTGCTGTTGCGGAGAAAAACCTCTATTGTTACCGAAATGTGTTTGCGATTGCTGAAAATTTGTACATACTGATGATTAAAATTTTTTGTCTGTTATTAAAGTTCTCGTGGTTGTCATTTCTGGAGCGTCTAATGAAAAACGTCACTTTCGGTAAAACTTGTCTTATCGGGTTTTCTTTATTCATTCTTAATCCTAGATAGATCGATAGTTGAAGAGCTGTTTTAATAGATATAAAGGATAGTAGAAGAGAAGGCAGCAGTGCAGAAAACTAAAGATTAAATAGCACTACTACGGCTCGGGGCCCTGTGCACGCTACGGCACATATTCATTAAAGCGTAATGAATCCCCTGAGGTCTATTACGCGCTGCAAATAAATTTTAGTTTCTGCGTTACAGGCAATGCCGGTGAAAATTCAAAAGCAAATTGTTGTATCCAGTCGAAAGCGTGTACTGTGCTCTGTCATTTTTAAATACCTTAGAATTTTTTACAGATACACTCCTGTAAATTGAAATAAGAACACCGTGAATTCATTGTCCCAGGAAGGGGAAACTTTATTGACACATTCCTGGGGTCAGATACATCACATGATCACACTGACAGAACCACAGGCACATAGACACAGGCAACAGAGCATGCACAATGTCGGCACTAGTACAGTGTATATCCACCTTTCGCAGCAATGCAGGCTGCTATTCTCCCATGGAGACGATCGTAGAGATGCTGGATGTAGTCCTGTGCAACGGCTTGCCATGCCATTTCCACCTGGCGCCTCAGTTGGACCAGCGTTCGTGCTGGACGTGCAGACCGCGTGAGACGACGCTTCATCCAGTCCCAAACATGCTCCATGGGGGACAGATCAGGAGATCTTGCTGGCCAGGGTAGTTGACTTACACCTTCTAGAGCACGTTGGGTGGCACGGGATACATGCGGACGTGCATTGTCCTGTTGGAACAGCAAGTTCCCTTGCCGGTCTAGGAATGGTAGAACGATGGGTTCGATGACGGTTTGGATGTACCGTGCACTATTCAGTGTCCCCTCGACGATCACCAGTGGTGTACGGCCAGTGTAGGAGATCGCTCCCCACACAATGATGCCGGGTGTTGGCCCTGTGTGCCTCGGTCGTATGCAGTCCTGATTGTGGCGCTCACCTGCAAGGCGCCAAACACGCATACGACCATCATTGGCACCAAGGCAGAAGCGACTCTCATCGCTGAAGACGACACGTCTCCATTCGTCCCTCCATTCACGCCTGTCGCGACACCACTGGAGGCGGGCTGCACGATGTTGGGGCGTGAGAGGAAGACGGCCTAACGGTGTGCGGGACCGTAGCCCAGCTTCATGGAGACGGTTGCGAATGGTCCTCGCCGATACCCCAGGAGCAACAGTGTCCCTAATTTGCTGGGAAGTGGCGGTGCGGTCCCCTACGGCACTGCGTAGGATCCTACGGTCTTGGCGTGCATCCGTGCGTCGCTGCGGTCCGGTCCCAGGTCGACGGGCACGTGCACCTTCCGCCGACCACTGGCGACAACATCGATGTACTGTGGAGACCTCACGCCCCACGTGTTGAGCAATTCGGCGGTACGTCCACCCGGCCTCCCGCATGCCCACTATACGCCCTCGCTCAAAGTCCGTCAACTGCACATACGGTTCACGTCCACGCTGTCGCGGCATGCTACCAGTGTTAAAGACTGCGATGGAGCTCCGTATGCCACGGCAAACTGGCTGACACTGACGGCGGCGGTGCACAAATGCTGCACAGATAGCGCCATTCGACGGCCAACACCGCGGTTCCTGGTGTGTCCGCTGTGCCGTGCGTGTGATCATTGCTTGTACAGCCCTCTCGCAGTGTCCGGAGCAAGTATGGTGGGTCTGACACACCGGTGTCAATGTGTTCTTTTTTCCATTTCCAGGAGTGTACAAATTGCTTATAATCAACGTTATCGTTACTGAATGTGTGAACAGGTTCACGTTTGCATAAGAATCTGATTGTCTGTGTCACTTCGTATTTTAAGTCGTGTAGTCTCTGTAAATTATCTAAGTTATACTGGCTGTGTGAGTGTGAGAAATGTTCGGAATGTGCCGTATGCTGTTAGTTCGTCAATTTGGCTGTTCTGTTGCTCACATTTCTTATCGACTTCCGTATCCAGAGTGTGTGAAAGTTCCGGTGATTTTAAATTAAACTCGTCGCGTATCTGTGTTGCGTTTTCTGAACATTGTTCAGTGACTGCATTACTTTCATCTCTATGTGATTCTGTTGTGGCTACATGTGTATTACTTAATTCTTGTGCAACAGATCTAATTGCTTCACTACTGTTCGTAGTACAAGTCTTAGTATCCTCACGTAATTGTTCTTCAGTATCATCACGTTGCACGGTAATGGCTGTAATCTGTTCACTAAGTTGTTAGTTCTGTTTGTTAAGGTTGTCGTGTTTTTCATTCGACAGTTTGAAACTTTCATTAAGTTGTTTGATTGACCTGTCATATTTTTCATTAAGTTGTTTGCACGATTCATTAAGTTTGTCGTATTTTTCATTAACTTGTTTGAAACTGTTGTTTAGTTCTTCACTGAATTGTTTGAAATTTTCATTACGTTGTTTGTACGATTCATTAATTTGTAGCAATAATGCCATAATTTGATCCAAGCTAATATCACCTACTCCACTCTCTGTGCTGTTTGATGGCATACCTGCAATTGTCACGTTTTGTGTAACCATTTGGTTATTCTGTAATTCTTGAAAAGGTTTGCCAATCGAATGTGCACTGTTGGTCACTAAATCGGAATCAAATAAATCTGTCGTACTTTGAGTACACCGTTCATTTTTGTTAGAAAAATTTATCTGTTCACAATTCAAATTTTGCAAACCGGGTGTGTTAAGCTGGGCAGCGTTCATTGTAACAAAACATGCCGCGTCATCCATTATCGTTAAATTAACAGACGACACAATTGAATTTATTTGCTCATCACTAGGATCAAAATCAATATTAGTGGTCGGTGCACACTGATTGTCTACAATTATAGGATTATCATCATTACACTGAGTGTCGCAAGTATTATCGGTCAAATTATTTGAGTCGGCTATTTCACTCATTACACATCGCGATGTACTGTTAACAGTTTTTCGCGGCATTTTCACTAATCAAAATTAAGCACAAATGAAACAAGGAAATCAGATGCTGGATTGTAAGGCATACCCAGGAGCAGATATAGACTCGGATCACAATATAGTAGTGATGAAGAATAGGCTGAAGTTTACGACAAGAAGTGGGATACAGAAGTACTAAGGAATGACGAGATACTCTTGAAGTTCTCTAAGGCTATTGATACAGCATTAAGGAATAGCTCAGTAGGCAGTACAGTTGAAGAATGGACATCTCTAAAAAGGACCATCACATAAGTTGGGAAGGTAAACATAGGTACAAAGGAGGTAACTGCGAAGAAACCATGGGTAACAGAAGAAATACTTAAGTTGATTGATGAAAGGAGGAAGTACAAACATGTTCCGGGAAACTCAGGAATACAGGAATACAATTCGCTGAGGAATGAAATAAATAGGAAGTGTGGGGAAGCTAAGATGAAATGGCTGCAGGAAAAATGTGAAGACATCGAAAGAGAAATGATTGTCGGATGGCCAGACTCAGCATACAGGAAAGTCAATAGAACCTTCGGTGAGATTTGTCTCATGTGATAGAAGAAGAAACAGGGGTCGATTTAGAAGAGACAGGGGATCCAGTATTAGAATTAGAATTTAAAAGAGCCTTGGAAGACTTAAGGTCAAATAAGGCAGAAGGTATCGATAACATTCCATCATAATTTCTAAAATCATTGGGGGAAGTGGCAACAAAACGACTATTCACGTTGGTTTGTAGAATGTACGAGTCTGGCAACATAACATCTGACTTTCGGAAAAATATCATCTACACAATTCCGAAGACGGCAAGAGCTGACAAGTGCCAGAATTAACGCACAATCAGCTTAACAGCTCATGCATTCAAGTTGCTTACAAGAATAATATACAGAAGAATGGAAAAGAAAACTGAGGATGCGTTAGATAACGATCAGTTTGGCTCTAGGAGAAGTAAAGGCATGAGAGAGGCAATTCTTACGTTGCGGTTAATAATGGGAGCAAGACTAAAGAAACACTAAGACACGTTCATAGGATTTGACGATCTGGAAAAAGCGTTCGACAAAGAAAATGGTTCGAAATTCTGAAAAAAAGTAGGGGTAAGTTATAGGGAGATAATAGGGAGAGACGGGTCATATACAATATGTACAACAGCCAAGAGGGAATAATAACAGTGGACGACCAAGAACGAAGTGCTCGTATTAAAAAGGGTATAAGACACGGATGTAGCCTTTCGCCCCTGCTGCTCAATCTGTACAACGAGGAAGCAGTGATGGAAATAAAAGAAAGTTTCAGGAGTGAAATTAAAATTCAAGGTGGAAGTGATACGATTCGCTGGTGACATTGCTATCCTGAGTGGAAGTGAAGAAGAATTACATGATCTGCTGAATGGAATGAACAGTCTAATGAGTACAAAGTATGGGCTGAGAGTAAATCAAAGCAAGACGAAGGTAATGAGAAGTAGTAGAAATGAGAACAGCGAGAAACTTAACATGAGGATTGATGGTCACGAAGTAGATGAAGTTAAGGAATTCTGCTACCTAGGCAGTAAAATAACGAATGACGGACGGAGCAAGGAGGACATCAAAAGCAGACTAGCTATGGCAAAAAAAGTATTCAAGGCCAAGAGAAGTCTACTTATATCAAATATCGTCCTTAATTTGAGGAAGAAATTTCTGAGAATGTACGTCTGAAGTACAGCATTGTATGGTAGTGAAACATGGACTGTGGGAAAACCGGACCAGAAGAGAATCGAAGCATTTGAGATGTGGTGCTACAGACGAATGTTGAAAATTAGGTGGACTGATAAGGTAAGGAATGAGGAGGTTCTATGCAGAATCGGAGAGGAAAGGAATATGTGGAAAACACTTATAAGGAGAAGGGACAGGATGACAGGACATCTGTTACGACATGAGGGAGCCGTAGAGGACAAAAACTGTAGAAGAGGACAGAGATTGGAATACATCCAGCAAATAATTGAGGACATAGGTTGCAAGTGCTACTCTGAGATGAAGAGGTTAGCACAGGAGAGGAATTCGTGGTGGGCGCATCAAACCAGTCAGAAGACTGATGACAAAAAAAAGTGGTTTTCCAAGGAACTCCCTCTCCTCTCCCTCCCCCTCCTCCTCCCCCTCCTCCCCTATCCCTTTGGGAACTGCCCTTGCTGATACAAGCATATTTTTGATATCAATTTGATTGGCTAATTAATTAAATCGATCAATTAATTAACCCTTCCCCCTCTGGAGAAACCCCCAGCCATACCCCTCCCCTCCCCACTGGAATTTGGCGGGAAAAAGACTCAGCTGACTGGTCATTTGGCGCGAAATCGATTGCAATGTATGGAATATTTTTTAAACAATTTAGACACTGTACGGACTATTGTTTGTTTAAACAATATAAGGGATACAAGGCAATGTATGAAATATAGTTTATTTATTTATTTACAGAATTTGGGGGGGGGGGAAATAGATTACAGTGTATGGAATTTTGTTTAAACAATCTCTGGTATACAAGGCACTGCACGGAACGTTGTTTATTTTACTAGTTGATGGGAAAAAAGCAGTATTTGGGATATAGTTTATTTATTTAGTTAACGAATTTGTCGGGAAAATTACTGCAGTGTATGGAATAGTGTTTATTTAAACAATTTGTGAGTGACAATTCAGTATGGAATATTTAAACAATTGGGGCGCTTTTCTATTCTGATCGCGCATGGAATTGCTGAGTGGGCTTAGTTTATATCTGCTGCCGTAGTCAGGGACGTTAAGGCTCTTATTTTTTTCCTCACTTTTTGAGGCACACTGGTGTCGAAGGACAGATGGGAAAATCAGAACAATTACGAATCTAAAAGTTCATGACGTATTTCGAAACCCACCGCCACTTTCTGCAAACGATCAAACTACTTGGATCTCAGTGGCAAATTATTTGGTCCAGATAGAGTAACATACAGCAGTCATATTGCACCGACAGTTTAACTCTGCAAAAGTGGTCTACATATCATGAATGGAATGCAGTGCCGTACAGTAGCCATCTTTGAGGTCTATCGTCAGGGCGCCGCCACGAATCAAAACGGCATAGAGTCCTAGTTACAGATCACAGTATTAAATACCACCGACTACGGACCGCATATCAGCCTCCTTTGATCTCGTAGCCTCCAAATAAGCATCAAGTGGTGGCATTTTGTTGATCGGGAAATTCCAGATTCGCTTCCTTTCTCTGTCTTTCTTAACAGGCCACTCACTCTTTGTCTGTGTGAGCCCACGTCTCGAAACATGTAGACGGAGTTTTTCATCTCTTCTCAGATTACAGTGTTCCTATTGGCTAATGCTGGAGACAAAGAACGAACTGACGCAACTTCGATATCAGAAATAGAGTGAAGTAATCCATTTGCACTACCTTATCAAATTAATTGTTTAACAGATTACAGCAGTCAAATAGATCGCTTGGAACACTCACTCCACCTTTCGATTATCCTTCTTTGTAATAAAACATATTTTCAATGTTTGAGTATCACACGCAAACATTATGCAAATAAAGTAATGAAATTCCCACAACAAATAGGTCGTAGTGCTAAATATATCTAAGGTCTTGTATGCACTGGGATTTGAGAGTACAAACAGCCTCCTCTACTACAACATTTCCACTAAACATATATGGTGAAAAAAGAAATCCTACCGATCACACAAACTAGCGATCACAGGGCGTGTGCTGTCTGCTGAGTACAGGGTAGCCCTACCTGTGCAAGCCAGGAGAAAGACCCACACCCACGCAGGCCATGCCTGCCCGTACCGAACGCATGCGTGCTCGCAATACAACTATCGGAAACAATAAATTGATCAGTCGCTTATTTGACGTTGCAGTTGGGTTTTTAAAGCATTTTAGAATTCCTATGTTGGTCCTCTCTGCTACACTCGGTAGGAGGAGGAAGGGTCTTCCACATGATGGGATGGTAACAACAACAAATACTTCTACAAGACAGAGTCCACTGCCATGTGTCGAGAAGCACTAAACACGACACACTTAAGCCGCAAGCCAGTCCGCAGTAGTACGTTTTCATGGCTATATGCCAGAGATCGCTATCAATCTGAATTTGAAGCCGCGACTGGGTTTTTAAAGCATTATGTGATTTCTAAACTGGTTCTCCCCATTACTTTCAGAAGGAGGGAGAGTCTACTGCAATGTATTGAGAAGCACTAAATGTGAGACACTTAAACCACTATCCAGCTTGTGGCAGTAGTTGTCGTGGCTAAATGTCGGAGATTGCTGAAACATTCACACATCCCACACACTCACGTCCTGATGTCCACACACAATGTTCCCCCGGTGCCAACACTCAGAGGGCGGCGAACACTGCCACCTTTAGAGTAATAAATTTATATACGTCGTCTCACAAGTCCTGGTGTGACCCCAAAGTTATCGGCAACCGCCTTACAATTTTTTATAAAGTGTCCTTAGCTAAAGAGCGTTGTATTACCAGCTGGGTATACTGAAATATAAAACTATGGAATGGATCGTGTGTTTGAACCTGTGCAGGACTTTTTAAGTGTTTTAAACGTTAAAAATCAGTATTTACAATGTACTTCTCTCTACTCTGCACCAGTCACAATCATGACGTGTCAGCTAACAAACACATTACAAACAGTTGTAATTTTTTGTAACAATGTGCTACTGTATGCCTACCGAGGTAATAGTGATACACGCAAGTTGACTGCTGTCTTTGATGTTTCCTGAAAAGTGAGCCATCAGCCTCTAAATTGACATACAGGTAGATCTGTACTAAAGGACGAGAGAAAGTGGTTGGAGTGATCGGTTGAGAGGGGTTGGAACGATATATAATTTAATGGTAGACTGATGATGCATTCTGGAGAAAGAGAGATGTTGCAGGTCTTTCATCACGTATTTATCATTTTTTTTCCGTTGTTCTGTCAGGATGTATCAGTTGTGTAGTATTACCTGCGATCGACTCGTATAAAATTGCGTATTCTGTGTGTGACATGGAGCACCATGTACTTCGTTAACAGCAAACCTCTCCATACCACAGTCATCAGAGGACTTCCTACTCATGTGTGATAACGAAACATGTTCATCGATGGAAAACCTGTTTCGGTACCCTCCTCTAAAACGAATGAAGATGCATGCAAAGTACTCCATTTCTCTGTCACACCTTGGACATAAATTGAGACTTAAGTTTCATATAGGTATGGAGCGACTGTTACTATACTTTTCATGTTCATCCTATCCAAAATGCACGGATGTGGATCATTGGGGAGAGAGCGAGTCTTTGGATTTATTAGTAGGTTGATGTATAAGATGCGGAAATATTCTCGTAGAAAATCAAACAGCACATGGGTATGTCACCAATTTCCCCATACACATATGGAAAACTGTGGAAAAAATGTTGTTGTTGTGGTCTTCAGTCCTGAGACTGGTTTGATGCAGCTCTCCATGCTACTCTATCCTGTGCAAGCTTCTTCATCTCCCAGTACTTACTGCAACCTACATCCTTCTGAATCTGCTTAGTGTGTTCATCTCTTGGTCTCCCTCTACAATTTTTATCCTCCATGCTGCCCTCCAATGCTAAACGTGTGATCCCTTGATGCCTCAGAGCATGTTGTAAGTAGGCTGTTTGTTTTCTTGTTGGCAACGTTACGTAGCGCTCTGTATGAAAATCACTAGCTGTGCTGTGTGCAGTCTGTGGCTAGTTTGCATTGTTGTCTGCCATTGTAGTGTTGGGCAGCGGCAGCTGGCTGTTAACAGCGCGTAGCGTTGCGCAGTTGGAGGTGAGCCGCCAGCAGTGGTGGATGTGGGGAGAGAGATGGCGGAGTTTTGAAATTTGTAAGACTGGATGTCATGAACTGCTATGTATATTATGATTTCTCAACACTATTAAGGTAAATACATTGTTTGTTCTCTGTTGAAATCTTTCATTTGCTGACTATGCTTATCAGTAGTTAGTGCCTTCCGTAGTTTGATTCTTTTATTTAGCTGGCAGTAGTGGCGCTCGCTGTATTGCAGTAGTTCGAGTAACGAAGATTTTTGTGAGGTAAGTGATTTGTGAAAGGTATAGGTTAATGTTAGTCAGGGCCATTCATTTGTAGGGATTTTTGAAAGTCAGATTGCGTTGCGCTAAAAATATTGTTGTCAGTTTAAGCACAGTCATGTAGAATTTTTCTAAGGGGACGTTTCATATGTCGACCCTTAGCCGAGGATACCTCACTGGAATCTTCTGATTTTTTCTTGTAGTTTGTGTAATTAGCGTAGCTTTAGTTTATTGCTAGCGCGTAATTGTAGAGAGAATCTCCTTTGTAGTTGCAGTCTTTCATTGTTGTACAGTAAAACAGTTGTGGCGTGCATGTAAATTTGCACCAAGTATTTCGCAGCTGCGCTTGCAATTAACGAGATATCATTTTCAATGCTATGTTAATGTGTTTTCTTATTGAGCTCTTCAAATTGTGCTTTTCTGTGTTGTCTTGTGAAATATTGTGACAATAATGGCGTGTGAAAAACCTAATACTCGGCTCTAAAGTAAACTGAGAAATGACAGTGAAGACGAAAGCACTGCGTTAGCGCCACCGTGTAATGAATTAACTAATGTTCAAAGTAGTAAATTGGTAATTGTGCATAGGGAAATGGAGCGGACGGCAAACAATGGTGTAGACAGTGAAACAATTAGTGAACAGGGAAACATTATCGATCGATCGGTCGGCAACAGCCCGCCTCAGGAATCGGGAATGACAGGACAACTTTGCAACTACTGCAGATTCAGGTTTTGGGTCCTCACCGTTTTCTCAAATAAGTCAAGACAAATTTTCTGCTTGTCAAAATGTGAATGTTGCCGGTGCAACTTCACTGCCGAAAAGCACTGAGGAACATGTTTCAGACAGCAGTGCATTGTTATTACAGTTAATGCAACAAATGGGACAAAGGCTACAAAAGTTAGCCACAATGGAACAAAATCTTCAAAAGTTAGACACACTGGAACAAAATCTTCAAAAGTTAGACACAACACTTGAACAAAATCAGAAACAAATGGGACAAAATCTTCAAAAGTTAGACACAATGGAACAAAATCTTCAAAAGATAGACACCACACTTGAACAAACACGTGAAGATTTAACTACTGAGTTACATAAAATCGAATCGAAATGTCAAAAAGTCTGTAATGAAGTAAAAACACAAATTTGTAAGCATTTCCAACCTATTTTTTCGCGTCATGAAAATGCATTACAGAATCACGAAGCAGCCATAAAGGAACTGCAAACTGTAGTTCATGAAAATCACGACACCTTGCAAGCTAAAATTGACTCAGTTGCATCTACCGATTCGGTTACGCGACTTGCAAAAACTCAGGATACCTTAAAGGACACAGTAGATACTCTGAAAATTGGTTCAGAAAGACATGGAGGAAATTAGTTCATTATCAGAGAAAGTATTTGAATTTTCGGATCAGCTAAATAATTTATCTACGAAGGTAGATGATAATCTGAATTACACAAAACCGGTAGTCTTTAATGACACAGACGAGTGTGAACAAATTAGGAAATTCAAACAAAATCAGAATCAAATTAATACGCAACACCAAAGAGAAATCCGGGAAGTACAAGATCAGTTGACACAGGTAATACAGGAATTACATATTTTAGAGGACACTCGCGCTCCAATACGGGAAGAGGGACATAGAAATACGGAACAGCCACAAAATAATAATTCAGGGCACTTCGGAAATTATGAAAGAAATTGGCAAGGTACACCGAATTTTGAGATGGAACCGCCGAAACGACGTAACAATGACCGACATGCGACTCGCCGACATGATGATTTTGAATATAAGCTGTTCATTACTAAATGTAAATTCAAAACATTTAAGAATTCTGGCAACGACATTCATCCACAAGCATGGCTCCATCAATTCTCTCATTGTTTTCCTCCCAACTGGTCATTAGAGCCCAGATTAGAATTTATGTGTGGCTATTTGGAGAATGAACCAGCTGTAAGAATGCGATCGGTCATTCACGATTGCCACAGTGAAGGAGAATTTTATCATGCCTTCCTCTCAGCATACTGGTCTCAAGCTACGCAACACCGAATAAAACATAGCATCATAATGATGAAACATTTCGAACAATCTGAATTTTCCAGTCTTGTGAAATATTTTGAAGACATGTTGCACAAGAATCAGTACCTGTCAAACCCATATAGCCCCTCAGAACTCATCCGCATTTGCTTCATGAAATTGCCTGAACATTTAAGACACATTATTTTGGCAGGACGTTGCAAAGACGACATTGAAGGTTTTCAGGGACTCTTACAAGAATTGGAAATTGACACTGACAATCGCGGAACGCGGAAACAACAACACAACAATTACAGGTCACAACCGTCGCAATTCTGCGGTGAAAGAAATAATAACTGGACACGACAAGGCTATTCTCACAACACAAATCGTGACCAAAACAGACACCACCCATATGACAACCGTTGGCAGAGTAGTAATAATTACAGGGAAAGATCACCTCTCCACGGTAGTGACTATCACAGAGACAATCACAGAAACAGACAATTTGGGAACCAAAATAATTATTATCAAGGTCGACACAATAACTTTAGACGCAACGGTCCAGCGCGCAGTTACGATTCAGGGAGAAATTCTCCACCACGTGACCGACAAGAAAGAAACTGTGGAATCTACCGACATGTCGACAGACGATATGATCGTAATGACAGAGCTGAACTGCATCAGAACTGGTGGGATTCAAACAGAGCAGGGCCCTCTCGACAAGGTGAATTTGTAAAAGTTAGGTCTCCAAATCCCAACAACGACGCGCGCCAACAAAGAGACAATAGGAAATGACTCATACCGCTGGCAGCCACAAAACGTACTTATGAAACTGACGACGCAGCTGCCGTAGCTAGTAATTACGTAAAAATGGAAGACATTAGGGACATCTTACTCCAGGAACACGACGTAAAACATAACAACATTGCGTATCCTGTGATTCACATTACAGTAAATGACGTAAAATTTACGGCAGTACTTGACTCTGGCAGTCCCATTTCAGTAATTAGTGAAACAGTCTTTAGCAAATGCAACAAATCGAACGATTGCCCCACACTTCCGTTACGTAAGATTAAATTACAAGGTGCAATCTTTGGAAAAAGTGTAGATGTACGCCAACAAACCAACTTAGAATTCTTTTGTCAAAGCCACAGCTTCTCTATGAACTTTCTTATTGTTCCATTATTGTCGACGGAAATTATATTGGGAGTAGACTTTTTTAATGAATACAAAGCAATCTTAAACTTACACGATGCTGAAATAAGTTTAGAGAAAGAAGGTAAGTCAATAGCTTTGAAACTTGAAGATTGGCTCTCAAACCATGACGAAGAAATTAATCGGCTTTACCTCCTGTTAGACAACAGTATGGAATTTTCGACGGAATTTGACACTAACAATCACTCTGCAAGTACTGACAGGGATGATATCGATCGCGCATTTGATACTAATGAGTTAATTCAGAATAAAATTCAAACAATTGAGAATTGTAATGACACTGATAGGCAAGACCTTTTTGAGATTTTACAAGCACATTCCACAGTTTTTACTCACAAAACAGGAAGAATCAAGGGATTTCAATACCAATTTCGTGTTCGTGAGCATACTAAATTTTGTGTTGGACCATACGTAATTCCGGATCATTATAGGGACTGTGTTAGAACAGAAATACAATCTATGCTTGACGAAGGCATTATTGAGCCTGCAGTAAGCTCATACAACAATCCATTACATGTTGTTGAGAAGAAAAATGGATCGATCAGACTTGTCTTAGATTCGAGACAAATCAATACTATCATCATTCCTGAAACAGACAGGCCGCAAACGTTGGAAGAACTTCTTCAAAATTTTAATGGCGTAAAAGTGTTGTCTTCCATTGATCTCAGATCCAGCTTTTATCAGATCGAACTTCATCCAGAATGTAGAAAATACACAGCTTTCCTTTGTTTCGGCGTTTGTTATCAGTTTCGGAAACTTCCTTTTGGTTTGAACATTTCTTCGGCAGCATTCATTCACGGGCTAAATTCCATATTACCTGAGTTCACATCACCTTATATGTTGACGATATTCTGATAGCAGAAGCCTGATGGGAACAACATAATCGCATCCTCAACAGTTTGTTACGTATTTTCGCAGAATCTGGAATTACAGTTAACTTGGAAAAGTCTGAATTCGGTAGGACAAAGGTGAAGTTTTTGGGACATATTATTTCTTCTGAAGGCATTCAGCTGGATCCTGAAAAGTTAGAAGCAATCAGAGCCATTCCAGTTCCATCCACAAAAAAACAAGTCCGCAGTTTTCTAGGTCTCGTAAATTTTTACTGTCGTTTTCTGAATATGCAAATTCTAGTTACACCAAAACTTTGTTCTCTCACTGGAAAAAATACTATTTGGAACTGGGACGAACAAGCACAGTTGGAATTCAATTCTTTGAAGGAAGCGTTACTTAACGCGACAATACTAGCTCATCCAGATCTGTCACAAGATTTCTGCCTTAGCACGGATTCTTCTAAAGTCGGTCTTGGTGCCCATTTATTTCAAGAAGCCACAGAAAATTACACTATTGTTCAGAAAACCATTGCTTTTGCTAGCCGAGTGCTAACAAAATCCGAAAAAAATTATTCCGTTACAGAATTAGAAGCTTTAGCTATCGTTTGGGCATTTAACAAATTCCGTTTCTTTCTTTCTGGTAAACACGTAAAAGTATACAGTGATCATCATGCATTACAATTTCTTATGTCTTCAAAATTAAATCATGACAGGTTAAAACGTTGGGCATTGTTTCTGCAAGAATTCCACTTCACAATAGTCCACATTCCCGGCAAGGAGAACATTGTTGCGGACGCACTGTCACGCGCACCGGCTTGGCTTGAGAAAAGTAACGCGGAAGGCAACCTCGAGAAAAATTTCAGTATTCTTTACATTCAGAAAGTCGCCTTTGAAAACTTCATCTCCACATCTTTAAAGAACATTGCTCACGAACAAGATAAAGATCCGATTTGGAAAGACATCAAAAGCAAATGGCATGAAAAGACACACACACAGATTCGGCATTATTATCTGGTTAGAAACAACATACTGTTCAAACGCTGCACTGTTGATGACAAGCTGTGGGTACTTTGCATTCCTGACGATTTTGTTAATAAGCTCATTTGGTACATTCATTTCAGCTATGCACATTTTGGCCCACGAAAATGTTATCATATTCTTCGGACGACTTGTTATTTTAACAATATGGAAAAGAGAATTCGAAGAGTCTTGTCTATTTGTAAACTTTGTCAAAAACATCTACTATCTCACATCGTGCTCTGTTGTTTCCTATCATTCCTTCTAAATTAAAAGAATTTGCTGCTGTTGATCTCTTGGGACACCTTGTCAGAACATCGAATGGATTTTCGTACGTTCTAGTCGCTGTTGAACTTACTTCAAAATTTGTTTCTTTCACTCCGTTACGTAAAGCCACTGGACGGTCTGTATCCAACGCCTTGGTTAAAAATTTCTTACATGAAGTTGGCCACGTTGCTAAAGTCATTTCAGATAATGGACCGCAATTCAGATCTGCTGTTTGGTCACGCATGCTTCGGAACCATAAAATCAAACCTGTTTTTATTTCATTGTACTCACAAGATTGTAACCCGTCTGAACGGATTATGAAAGAAATCAATAAGCTTTGCAGACTTTATTGTCACAGAAAGCATCAGCATTGGGACAGATATTTACACTTATTTCAAAATGTGCTGAATGAAATGCCTCATGACTCCACTGCTTTACCACCTACTCTTGTACTGAAGAATGAAGAACCACCGAACAGAATCAGAGAGCTTGTACCTTTCCCGAATACACGTAAACTTCGACACAGAGACATAATTAATTTGGCTATTAAAAATATAAAATTTGCAGCAGACAAAAGGAGAAAACTATACGGTAAAGCAAATGCAAAGAAATTATATATTGGTCAGAAAGTTCTCATTAAAGCTCATTCATTGTCACATAAGAAGAAACACTTGAGTCACAAATTATTTCTAGTTTACAGTGGACCTTACAGAATCCGACGTATACCACTTGATAATTGCGTTGAACTTGAAACTCTGCATACTAGGAAGAGTAAAGGTTTACACCACATTTCACATGTAAAACCGTTTATTGAAAGATAATCTGCTTTTTAACTTTGTCTTTGCCATAAAACTTTTCACTTCACATTTCTAGTATGCTTTGTCAGACTTAAGAAACTGTTACCATGCAACAATGTTTGAAGTTAAATATCCAGTCAAGAACCTGGGCAACTTATTTAAACAGTAATTACGAATGCATTGTTATAGTGAACAGACGACACAGTGTTGTACATTCTTGCAACAAGTTGCACGATTACGTAGCGACTATCAGGCTTACATACTTAGAACTTGTACTGCTAATGAGATTTTAATGCAACATTTTGGTTTACTTGGCCGGCCGCGGTGGTCGTGCGGTTCTAGGCGCTCCAGTCTGGAGCCGCGCTGCTGCTACGGTCGCAGGTTCGAATCCTGCCACGGGCATGGATGTGTGTGATGTCCTTAGGTTAGTTAGGTTTAAGTAGTTCTAAGTTCTAGGGGACTGATGACCACAGCAGTTGAGACCCATAGTGCTCAGAGCCATTTGAACCATTTTTTTTGGTTTACTTGAAAAGACATTCTTTATTTGAAGTACTTTCTGTGGGATTAAAGATGACTTAGCATTTGGGTTCTTTGACAGCTACACAATTATATCACGACACTACTAATGTGTGACACAATTTACAGTGTTGCTTTTGTGCTGTATCTGCTTTATATCTACACAGTTTTTCTGAATTCTTCTGGAAAGTAAAACATGTTTTAGTAGTAACTTCTGTGGTATAACTACAATGAGACAGCCTTTTTCGTATCACAACAATACGTTACATTATAGTACTTTCTTGATCACGGCAAGGTACGTAATAACTAAGACATCTATACGCAAAGCATTTCACTTTCGTTTATGATGAGGTAAGTACATTGACTTCAGCAGAACTTTGCTTACAGAGGACGATAACTACGACAGTTCCACAGAATTATCTTACAGCAAGACGCACATTCAGCGCTACAGGAGATGCATTTGAGTGATTAATTTTGTACTTAAACCATTTATTTTTCAAGATTTTTGAATTACAATAAAAGTTTTCTGTGATACATTTCATTCCATTTTTGTAATCTGTAACACCTGAGGGTATAATTACATTAATCCTCAGGGGAGTACACGCTAACTTTGTGTACCATGTGTTTGGCAAGCACAAGGAGCCCTAGCTAATGTGGTATTTGCTTATACAACTTTACACATCGGTACCATATTTCTCTAAGACAGAATTACACAGCTATCTGATCATTTAACTGATAGATAAACATTTTTTTTACTACATCAGTGACACATGTTTACGCAATTACACAGTTGGGTAACTTCACATTTATGAAATTGTATTTTGTATGTACTTTGTGAACTCTTCATATTTTTTCAGAATCATTGTGATACTATGAGAGCTTTGAATGATGTATTTGGTATGGGTCATGATATTTAAAGTACGTTTGAGTTGGATGACACTATTTAAATGAGCAGAGAATTTTTTTTAGGTTTTGAAATTATTGCAGAAAGCTATGACGTTTTTGGGATTTGACTGAAGTTTTATGATATTATTACGATGACGATGTGTATTATGTTGTTGAGGTATGTTTATTATCAATGAGATGATGCTATATGAGGAATCTGATTATGCTATTTATTTATTATGATAAAATATTGAAGACGTGTTGATGAATATGTGTATGTGTAATAAGGTAAGGAATAATGAGTAGTGGTTAGGGACTCTGACTTGTGAAAAAGGATGTTGGAAACCAAGAGTCGTACTTTAAGAGTTGTGCAATGTGTGTAAATGCGTGAATGTATCACAATGCCGCCGAAAATTTTTTGGACACTGTTATATTTATAGGATTTTGTTTCTACAGATTTGGAACGCAAATATTTCGACCTGTGAAATCTTATTTCTGTCAAACTGTCACTATAGCGGAAACTGATGTCGTAAATATTTCAGTAAGGAAGGTAGGTCACTGTAAGCACCCAGCCACATGACAGTTGCCTGGAAAAAAAAGCCATTAGTGTGTGCCTTTCAGAGGCACAGGTGGAGAAAAAAGGAGGCCATTAACCTCGCTATTGACATTCCTTTGTAGAAAGCACCGCAAATACGACACGCTCATAACTTGGAAACATTCTTACATCTGCACACCTGATTAGGACAAGTGTCTATCTACGAGAATTGAGAGAATTTCTACTAACTTATGAAATGCCTCATGACTACTGAATGATTATTTTATGCTTTAATTTGTACATAGTTGCTTATTTCATTTGATATCTGGTTTCCAGCTGCCTTGCAGCATTGGCTTCATAAAATAAAATTAAATGCATTTGCTAATGTGAAGACTTTCTGTCAACAGATCTATTAAATAATTACTTTATGATCCACATTCTTCGAAAAAGGAGCTCTTGGAATGGAAAGAACAAGAAGAAGGGACTAATAACAGTAACTGCATATATAATTTTCTTTTCAAGTACTTGGTAATTTTTTGTAGAATTATTTTTTGTGGTGCACCACTTTAATTACATAGACATTAAGATATGAATAGACATATCCCTTATCTGCATTGTTATCTTTAGTGTAATATTTTTCTGCTTGAGCTTTGTCATGTTTAGATATAAGTTATTGCATTTGCTGCTGCTGTTTGCCAGGCATAATGTTACTGAATTTGACTTTGTATTACTCTGTTAAGCCAGTTTTACTACGGATTTATTTTTATTATTTGCTGCACATTGCCTTATATTAGTCGTAATATTGCAATTGCTCTGCTAATTTATTTTAGTGCTGCTTGCTTTGCCTTTTGTATTTTTTATCATTGCTGTTTGTGTTAATTGTTTTGTGCTGCTGCATTGCCTCATTCCTTAGTATATATATCTGCGCTCAGTAGATTTAAGTTAGCTTAAAATGGGGTAGGCTATATGAGAGAAAGAGTTGTGATGAATTGGAAGAAATGCATTGAGAAGCTATAAGAATATGGTTTGGCCAAAAAAAGGATTTTGAAAAATAATGAACAAAAAATTAGTGTTTAGAGACAACAAGTTTAGGTAGGATTTTCTTGGAAATAAATGATGTAAGATAACGGAAAATAAATAATGAGATAAGAAATATGTGAACATATAAATACAGAAAGCATGCTTGGATAGGATGTTTTGCTGAAAACAAATGTTGAAATAAGACGAAAGATCAATGGAATGAAGTTTTGGGTTGGACTGCAGTACCAAATGTTGCACTGAAAACGAACCCTGCCCTTTCCATTGCGTTATCCCCCTATGTGTTTGTGTACTCTTGTATATTTGCGTTTTTCCTGTCTTTATGTGTTTAGCTAATAAGAGTTATGTTGTAGAATTTTTCTAATAATATGTTATTTGCTTTGTAAAGATGTTTAGACATTATTTATTCTCTTTTGTTTTAATGCTCATGTGTGAAGTTGATGTTTCAAAAGTTATTCTGATCTTTTATGAATTTACTTATGTCATAATTCCTGTAACACTGTTGTATATGTTATTTCGATTCTTCTGTAAAGCCTGTATTACTACAAATCTTATCTGTATTGTTATGTTCTTTAATGATGTATTTTGTACCTTTATAATTGTATTCTTATGTTATAAAATTGTAATTGACACCAGTTCATCAAATTAAGTAACTTGTAAGTTACATTTCACTGCACACGTTTCTGTTGGTCATAGTATACGGACAATAGGTGAGAAGTAGGGACTGTTAGTGTTTGCACGTGTGTTAATAATTCAGCAAGGGACTGGATAACAGCTTGCTGGTTCTAAGGACATTTCAAAAAAAAATTTTCTGTGCGTGCACAAGTGGTGGTTTATGGACTTGCTATATTCTCCACAAGACTCTTCGATGGTGATTGTGCACCTGCACAGTCGCAACAGATGGCTGTTGGCCGTCTCTACAAGGACTGCAGTGGGTCTGCAACTCTGATGGCCCACCAATACCGTAATCTGTACCAGGACTACAGTGGGTCTGCTCTATGATGACCTACCTACCAATATTCTTCAAAACGTCGAATGACTCTGCTGTGGGTTTGCTCTGTTGTGGCCCATTACCTGTCAGCATGTCAAGAGTCAGCACTGTCTTTCCGTTGAAAGGACGACACTACTTCTTCAAGACTGCATGGAAATCCACTACTTCCATGTGCATTGTCTTTTACTGCTCAGACTTTGAGAAAAGAAACGGCAGTTTTACTGTGATGAATGATCAGGACTGTCTTTATGGACTGTGAGAAAATTTTAGCTTTTGACCAACATCGTATTAATAAGTGTGTGCATTTGATATCTTTCTTACTGTAATTATGAAAAATTTTTTCAAATCTGTATTGGCCAGTGCCCAAAACAATTTGTAAAATTTTTTGTGGGGAGCATGAGGGCTATGTAAGTAAGCTGTTTGTTTTCTTATTGGCAACGTTACGTAGCGCTCTGTATGAAAATCACTGGCTGTGCTGTGTGCAGTCTGCGGCTAGTTTGCATTGTTGTCTGCCATTGTACTGTTGGGCAGCGGCAGCTGGCTGTTAACAGCGCGTAGCGTTGCGCAGTTGGAGGTGAGCCGCCAGCAGTGGTGGATGTGGGGAGAGAGATGGCGGAGTTTTGAAATTTGTAAGACTGGATGTCATGAACTGTTATGTATATTATGATTTCTCAACACTATTAAAGTAAATACATTGTTTGTTCTCTGTTAAAATCTTTCATTTGCTAAGTATGCCTATCAGTAGTTAGTGCCTTCCATAGTTTGAATCTTTTATTTAGCTGGCAGTAGTGGCGCTCGCTGTGTTGCAGTAGTTCGAATAACGAAGATTTTTGTGAGGTAAGTGATTTGTGAAAGGTATAGGTTAATGTTAGTCAGGGCCATTCTTTTGTAGGGATTTTTGAAAGTCAGATTGCGTTGCGCTAAAAATATTGTGTGTCAGTTTAATGTAGAATTTTTCTAAGGGCACGTTCCAATGTCCTACCAACGGGTCCCTTCTTCTAGTCAAGTTGTGCCACAAACTACTCTTCTCCCCAATTTTTTTCAGTACCTCCTCATTACTTATGTGATCTACCCATCTAATCTTCAGCATTCTTCTGTAGCAGCACATTTCGAAAGCTTCTATTCTCTTCTTGTCCAAACTATTTATCGTCCATGGTTCACTTCCATACATGGCTACACTCCATACAAATATTTTCAGAAACGACTTCCTGACACTTAAATCTATACTCGATGTTAACAAATTTCTCTTCTTCATAAATGCTTTCCTTGTCATTGCCAGTCTACATTTTATATCCTCTCTACTTCGACCATCATCAGTTATTTTGCTTCCCAAATAGCAAAACTCCTTTACTACTTTAAGTGTCTCATTTCCTAATCTTATTCCCTCAGCCTCACCCGACTTAATTCGACTACATTCCATTATCCTCGTTTAGCTTTTGTTGATGTTCATCTTATATAAAAATATGATAAATGATATAAAGTACGTAAAATTCGAGGAAAACCTGGTATAATCACGAAAAATTGATGTGAGGTACCTAAAACTTGAGGGAAATACGATGAAATATGTAAAATCGCGAAAACCCAGTAAAACTGCGGAAATTGACTGAGAAATACATAAAATTAGACAAAATACCATGAAATGAGTACTGAGCAAAATCAATAAAATTGCGTGGTCTGGAGTCGGAGCGGAGACTAATGCTACCATACATATGCACACCTTAATAGTGGTGAGAGCAGGCATTCTTGACTTGGCGTCAAGGCGGAACGTCAGTATTATCTCGCACATGAGCAGGACAACCTAACATCGGACCAAGACTTTCGTGTGCAAGAGGAAGGTTACTTCAGGTGATGGTAAACTGCGAAAAGACTGTTACAGCTCCTCTGGCTGCTGATCGTCGTGTTTGTTTCCTCGCAAGATATCAGTGTTTCTCCAAATGCATTTTCGGCTGTCGACGATCATAGGACTGTTGAGGACAATTCATAATTTCCGAACTGTAGCCGGACTTGTACTCCTCATGAAACCTGTGTAGTGCTTGTGTTAAAAAGCACCAGTGTTTTGTTTGGTGTGCAAGGTAGTTGTTTTATCGTTTTGCACTTTGTCACCATAGTTTATAGTACACAAACTTGCAGGGAGAATGTATGTCGTGTGCTGGAAAAATATTTCTTATATTGGGATATTAACGCTATGGCATTCCACGTAACTAATAGGGTGGACCTACCCCCATGAACCATGGACCTTGCCGTTAGTGGGGAGGCTTGCATGCCTCAGCGATACAGATGGCCGTACCGCAGGTGCAATCACAACGGAGGGGTATCTGTTGAGAGGCCAAACAAACGTGTGGTTCCTGAAGAGGGGCAGCAGCCTTTTCAGTAGTTGCAGGGGCAACAGTCTGGACGATTGAGTGATCTGGCCTTGCAACACTAACCAAAACGGCCTTGCTGTGCTGGTACTGCAAACGGCTGAAAGCAAGGGGAAACTACAGCCGTAATTTTTCCTGAGGGCATGCAGCTATACTGTATGGTTAAATGATGATGGCGTCCTCTTGGGTAAAATATTCCGGAGGTAAAATAGACCCACATTTGGTTCTCCGGGCGGGGACTACTCAAGAGGACGTCGTTATCAGGGGAAAGAAAACTGGCATTCTACGCATCGGAGCGTGGAATGTCAGATCCCTTAATCGGGCAGGTAGGTTAGAAAATTTAAAATGGGAAATGAATAGGTTGAAGTTAGATATAGTGGGAATTAGTGAAGTCCGGTGCCAGGAGGAACAAGACTTTTTGTCAGGTGAATACAGGGTTATAAATACAAAATAAAATAGGGGTAATGCAGGAGTAGGTTTAATAATGAATAGAAAAATAGGAGTGCAGGTAAGCTACTATCAACAGCATAGTGAACGCATCACTGTTGCCAAGATAGACACGAAGCCAATGCCTACTACAGTAGTACAAGTTTATATGCCAATTAGTTCTGCAGATGATGAAGAAATTGATGAAATGTATGATGAAATAAAAGAAATTATTCAGGTAGTGAAGGGAGACGAAAATTTAATAGTCATGGGTGACTGGAATTCGATAGTAGGAAAAGGGAGAGAAGGAAACATAGTGGGTGAATATGGATTGGAGGAGATAAATGAAAGAGGAAGCCGTCTGGTAGAATTTTGCACAGAGCATAACTTAATCATAGCTGACACTTGGTTCAAGAATCATAAAAGAAGGTTGTATACGTGGAAGAGTCCTGGAGGTACTAGAAGGTATCAGATAGATTATATAATGGTAAGACAGAGATTTAGGAACCAGGTTTTAAATTGTAAGACGTTTCCGGGGGCAAATGTGGACTCTGACCATAATCTATTGGTCATGAAGTGTAGATTGAAACTGAAGAAACTGCAAAAAGGTGGGAATTTAAGGAGATGGGACCTGGATAAACTGAAAGAACCAGAGGTTGTACAAAGATTCAGGGAGAGCATAAGGAAACAACTGACAGGAATGGGGGAAAGAAATACAGTAGAAGAAGAATGGGTAGCTCTGAGGGATGAAGTAGTGAAGGCAGCAGATGATCAAGTAGGTTAAAAGACGAGGGCTAGTAGAAATCCTTGGGTAACAGAAGAAATATTGAATTTAATTGATGAAAGGAGAAAATATAAAAATGCAGTAAATGAAGCAGGCAAAAGGGAATACAAACGTCTCAAAAATGAGATCGACAGGAAGTGCAAAATGGCTAGAGGACAAATGTAAGGATGTAGAGGCTTATCCCACTAGGGGTAAGGTAGATACTGCTTACAGGAAAATTAAAGAGACCTTTGGAGAAAAGAGAGCCACTTGTATGAATATCAAGAGCTCAGATGGAAACCCAGTTCTAAGCAAAGAAGGGAAAGCAGAAAGGTGGAAGGAGTATATAGAGGGTCTATACAAGGGCGATGTACTTGAGAACAATATTATGGAAATGGAAGAGGATGTAGATGAAGATGACATGGGAGATACGATACTGCATGAAGAGTTTGACAGAGCACTGAAAGACCTGAGTCGAAACAAGGCCCCGGGAGTAGACAACATTCCATTGGTCCTGACAAAATTCTACCATCTGGTGAGCAAGATGTATGAGACAGGGGAAATTCCCTCAGACTTCAAGAAGAATATAATAATTCCAATCCCAAAGAAAGCAGGTGTTGACAGATGTGAAAATTACCGCACTATCAGTTTAATAAGTCACAGCTGCAAAATACTAACGCGAATTCTTTACAGACGAATGGAAAAACTGGTAGTAGCCAACCTCGGGGAAGATCAGTTTGAATTCCGTAGAAATATTGGAACACGTGAGGCAATACTGACCCTACGACTTATCTTAGAAGCTAGATTAACGAAAGGCAAACCTACGTTTCTAGCATTTGTAGACTTAGAGAAAGCTTTTGACAATGTTGACTGGAATACTCTCTTTCAAATTCTAAAGGTGGCAGGGGTAAAATACAGGGAGCGAAAGGCTATTTACAATTTGTACAGAATCCAGATGGCAGTTATAAGAGTCGAGGGGCATGAAAGGGAAGCAGCGGTTGGGAAGGGAGTGAGACAGGGTTGTAGCCTCACCCTGATGTTATTCAATCTGTATATTGAACAAGCAGTAAAGGAAACAAAAGAAAAATTCGGAGTAGGTATTAAAATTCATGGAGAAGAAGTAAAAACTTTGAGGTTCGCCGATGACATTGTAATTCTGTCAGAGACAGCAAAGGACTTGGAAGAGCAGTTGAACGGAATGGACAGTGTCTTGAAAGGAGGATATAAGATGAACATCAACAAAAGCAAAACGAGGATAATGGAATGTAGTCAAATTAAATAGGGTGATGCTGAGGGAATTAGATTAGGAAATGAGACACTTTAAGTAGTAAAGGAGTTTTGCTATTTGGGGAGCAAAATAACTGTTGATGGTCGAAGAAGAGAGGATATAAAATGTAGACTGGCTATGGCAAGGAAAGCGTTTCTGAAGAAGAGAAATTTGTTAACATCGAGTATAGATTTAAGTGTCAGGAAGTAGTTTCTGAAAGTATTTGTATGGAATGTAGCCATGTATGGAAGTGAAACATGGACGATAAATAGTTTGGACAAGAAGAGAATAGAAGCTTTCGAAATGTGGTGCTACAGAAGATGGGTAGATCACATAACTAATGAGGAGGTATTGAATAGAATTGGGGAGAAGAGGAGTTTGTGGCACAACTTGACTAGAAGAAGGGATCGGTTGGTAGGACATGTTCTGAGGCATCAAGGGATCACCAATTTAGTATTGGAGGGCAGGGTGGAGGGTAAAAATCGTAGAGGGAGACCAAGAGATGAATACACTAAGCAGATTCAGAAGGATGTAGGTTGCAGTAAGTACTGGGAGATGAAGAAGCTTGCACAGTATAGAGTAGCATGGAGAGCTGCATCAAACCAGTCCTGGACTGAAGACAACAACAACAACAATAGGTCGGAAACCTCACCGCTCTAGCATTATAATGTGCTTTAAGTGCAAAACCATCTAGCCTTGGGATAGCATGTGTTTATGTTCCACGATCATTTCTCTCCCACCAATACCTTCTATGTACAGACCCCAGACACTAGAACAATACTTCAGAATTGACAGTACAGTTCACTTACATAAAACGTTTCGAACTACGTCCATCTGGAGCTCCATCATGCATAAACCACATGTTCTTTCTTAGTAACCGTCTGTTATATCGCCACAACACTCTCGTATCTACTGTACATCGATAAGTGGTGCTAACTCCTCGACATGTGCGCATCTGGAGGGATCTCGCACACTTGGACGGGCGCCGTGAGTAAGACTGGTGTGGATATAGTACTTTCCTAATTTACATCAGCTGCAAATTCAATCGGTGACAGTGTTGCAGGGAGGGTGGTCAAAGAGAATGGAGAGAGATCTTTCAATCTCCAAATTTATCCTAAGAGTGTAGGAATGCTCTGTGACTCTCATCCGCATAGGGGAGGAGGGGCAGTAGTAATGGTAATTTACGATATATATATATATATATATATATATATATATATATATATATATATATATATATATATATCGATGATACAGAAACTGGGAAGCATGCTGCGGTGTCATTGCTCGCCATTGAAATTACGGAAAAACTGGTAAAAATTTGCTAAAATTGATTTCACTTTCAATTGTGCTGCTTATTATAGTACATCACTCCATATTGATGGCGTCTTTTCCATCCCATCCATCGACTGGTATGCTGTTGATCACCATATAATGATTGACCGACATCACTTGTTCGAGACGGAAAGAGAGTCTCGATGGGAGTAGCACCAAAACAGTTATCGCGTACATGATGGAAATATGAGGAATCAATCGAAACAGAACACAGAGACTTCTGCTACCCCATCACTGAGTTTGTAGCTACAAACACGTGACATCATCAGAATGATAGTGGTTGCTAAAGTTAATAAATTCATCAAGAAGGCTAGGGGACATTTATGTCAGAAAGAGCAAATAAGCAGTTATTAGCATCCCATTTAGACAATGAATGGGAAAGCACAACCCTCCCCCTCCCCACCTGTAAATTGGTGGGAGAAAGACTCAGCTGATATGCCGTTTGGTGGGAAATCGCTTGTATGCAATATTATTTAAACAGTTTAGACACTGTATGGACTATTGTTTATTAATACAATTTATGGGATGCTAGGTAGTGTATGGAATATAGCTCATTTATTTATTTAAATTAAGGCTGTTGTAATACTACACTAGAAGAAAAATGACATTAAAAATATTTAGTAAACAGTTGTGATCATGTCTTACATCGCATAAAGCCTTTGAATATCGTTGCAATTACTGTTATTAACCATTAATTATTTGTTTATGTAGACAAAACAACTACACTTCATCAGGCAATTACAATGTCTTAGCTTTGGAACTGCTGAGGATGGCAGCAATCTGAAACGAAGAACAGTTGATATGAAGTGTTCAGAATGGTGCCGATTTTTAGCTATCAGTACTTGGGGTCCAGCCACCAAACTATTGTGATTTTGCTATAGCTAAGCTATTGGGACTCAAAACACACTAATTTAAGTGTTTACGAATTAATAATAAGATCGTTATGTATGCAGCTCCAGGTGCCACCCACAGTGTCAGTACTGGCTCTCGAGCAAAAACGTTTGCCAACCACTATTTTAGAGAATACTGAGAGGAGTGGAATAGCTTGATAATTTTCAACTTTATCATTATTACCACTCTTGAATAAAAGTACCACTCTCATATTTTTAATCTATGGGTGAATATTCCCGCAGGTTTGATAAACTAACAATGTGAGGAAAGTACTTTGCAAGTTGTGAAGGAGTAAGGATTATAAGTGACAGTGGCACTTCATCTACAACTGCTGACATTTTTCATTTGAGCCTTTTAATCATCCTTACTACTTTATGTTTACTAGTTTCACCATCTGGTACTGAGCTTAGCTAATTGACGTGACGTTCAATCGAGTGTTAATACACTATGATGTTGGCGTGACATGATTTGACGTCCCATTCCGTTGACGTCTAGTGCGAATCGGCCATTATGTTATTTGGTAGGTCTCCAACAAACATTAATTGGACCCAATACGCTACCATGAGGAACATATAGGTTACATGTTTCCTGTCTGACAACTGCTTTACTAAAAATTTGTCATTATCTGAAGTGGGAACTATCTCTGCTTTCTGATTCCTGTTTATCAGGTAAGACTAAAGTCACTCGTTTGCTGTTCCTCTTACGCCTAGTGCTTCCAGCGTGTTTAGTGGTATTTCATGGTCAAAACTCATCATTGTCAAAAACCCTACACCAGTCTACCTGGACACAGTCATCCTTGTCAAAAGTTTCAAGTAGCGCTTTTATGAACATTGTCATAGTCTGTGACTCTGTATGGCCGATATTGTGCTTCTACCTATATGTGCCCTAAAAAGTATCTACGATGGTGGTCAAATATTATTTTCATGTATTTGTAAAATCTTCTAATTTGTGATGACTGAGAATAAATTATTAAATAAATAAATAAGTAAATGTCTCTCACGAGACAGTCGGAGGTGGTTCGAGTCTTCGAAATCACTTAGTCCATTTGATACTGTTGATTAGGAATATCTTTAAATTGTAATGTTAGATGTTCCGGAATCGGACATGTTTATACAGTTGTTTTGACTGAGAAGATTTGGTTAGGTATTTTTGTTTGGAAATGGGCGATAGAGCGAGACGTGACAACCCAAAAGTCGTAAATAACCCTTTGTTATTTGCTGCTGGGAGTGGCTTTCCATTCGAAAACTTTTCGGAAAATCCTCTTCTAGTGCCTGTCTCTCAAGCGGATCCTGTATTGCCAGATGGTATGTTAAGTTTTTTAAAACTGATTCTTTTACTTCACAGGTGGTAGCTGTAGCGAAACTAGTTTGTGTGGGTAGATGAAATTGCTAGAATTACTTTCCGGTTTTTTGAAAGTATGTTAACAATTGAAGCAAGAAGTTAGTAAACAAAAGCTTTTCTACTTTCAATCTACTTCGTATTTATCCTTTTACACTCGTATGTGCGACGATTTTTTATAAATTGATCATTACAGGAATGTCAACTTTGAGGTCTGCCATGTCCTTGAAATTTATTACAATATTACCGGTTGTCAACACATAATCACCATAAATAATAACCAAAATCTAAATGATGTTTTACTTTAGTCTCATTTGTACATCTCAAAGATCCTTCAAATGATGCTATTATAGTGTGCGTCATACATGCTGTAACTACATCTTCATCCACACTCTGCAAACCACTGTGAGGTGCATGGCAGAGGGTACGTCCCACTTACCATTTCATAGGGTTTCTGTCCACTCTATTCACTTATGGAGTGCGGTAAGAATGATTCTTTGAATGCCTCTGTGCATGCAGTAATTGTTCTAATCTTGTTCTCATGGTCCCTATGTGAGCGATATGTAGGTGATTGTAGTATATTCGTAGAACCATCATGCAAAGCCAGTTCTTGAAACACTGTTGATAGACTTTCGTGGGCTAGTTTACATCTGTCTTCTAGAGTCTGCCAGTTCAGTTCCTTCAGTATCTCTGTGACACTCTCCTATGGATCAGACAAACCTGTGACCATTCATACTGCCACTCTCTGTATACATTCAGCATCCCCAGTTGGTCCTATTTTGTATGTGCCCCACACACTTCAGCACTATTCTAGAACAGGACACATGAGTGATTTGTAAACAGTCTCCTTTGTAGATGATACCACTTCCCTAGTATTCAACCAATAAACTAATGTCTACCACATGTTTTACCCACAACTGAGCATATGTGGTTTTCCATTTCATAACCTTACAAGGCATCCTGGTATTTGTATGAGTTGGCTGTTTCCAACAATGGATCATTATTGCAGTCATAGGACACTACATTTTTGTGAAATACAAAATTTTACATTTTTGAACATTTAAAGTAAGTTCCCAATCTTTGCACCACTTTGAAATCTTGTCAAGATATGATTGAATGTTTATGGCAGCTTCTTTCAGATAGTACTTCATTATGGATAACTTTATCATCTGCAAAATATCTTAGGTTACTGTTAACATTGTCTTCAAGGTCATTAATAAACAACATGAACAGCAACGGTCCAAGCACACTTCCCTGACACACACACCTAAAGTTACTTCTACATCTGACAATGACTTTCCATCCAAGATAACATGTATCCTCTGTACCAAAAAGTCCTCAGTCTAGTCACAAATTTCAGTTGATAGCCTGTATGATTGTACTTTTGACAACAAGCATAGATCATTTTATGGAAGAGGCCAGAAATGCTTAACTATGGGGTCTTATCTCTTATGTTTAGTAGGAATTCTAATTAAGCCAAACCCTGAAGGTTCATATCACTTATGACTGATACAAAATCAGATGAAACCAAACAGTTATTTCAGTTGTAGCAACACTTATTTCACAAGTCATTTCTCATATTTGTTTGCAGTCCTCATTGTGGGTCAATGGAAGCCCCGATTTCACCCATCTGCTTTGACCTGTGACATAAGGGTGTTGTGGTGTATGATGTCATTAAGGTGCAGTGTTTATGAGTTGGTTGTGTTTGTTGGTGTCATCTTGATGTGTTTCATGGTGCCCTCTGGTGGTGCGTGATGTGTGTGGCCACTCTTCTACTTATCAATTGCAACAAGGACACATGACTTGTACGTTTGAGAACCTTGTGGATGAAATGAGTTTCTTTGGCCTTGTGGGAATTCTCTGTAGGTTTCATGTGATTTATTCTTTTCTTCAGTTGAGTTATGAAACTTGGGAGATCAATGTCCATTGCAATATGAAGTTCCCAGAAGAATTCTCCTTGTCATTTCAGTGTACTACTTTACAACATTTCTGCCACTGCAGAATTGCTTGCATTCCAGAATGTGTAACCTTAGCCCAGTAATATTGTTGGTAACATATTACAGCATTTAGTTGTGGACTCTTCTGTGTACAGCAAAGCCTTTTAATTTTTCCATTAGCTTGTGAGTAGTAGGCAGCCATTCTGGTCATTTTACTGCCACAGGTATTTGCTAAGGCTCAGAATGTGTTAGATTGAAACTGTGTTCCTTGATCTGTAATTATCTGTTGTGGTATTCCCATGAAGTTGTAATCCAGGATTTAAAAATGCTGTTGCTGCTGTCTCTGTTTCAATGTTTCAAAAGGGTACAACTTCTATCCAGTTGATAAATGTACCAATATGTGTTAAGCAGTAAGTAAATCTATGGAGAATGGTAGAGGATCCACCAGGTCAGTATGTACACCCCTAAAAATGTGTATTAACTATGGGGAATTTTCCAATAGGCAATTTAGAATGCCTTGTAATTTTGCCCTTTTGCCAGTCTGTTCATGCATTACCGTATTATTACACACCCCTCCTCATGTCTAGCCAGAACAAACTTGGATAATATGAGCTTTACTGAAGATCTAACACTTGTATGAACCATGTTGTAATGCTTAAAAACTGTAATGCTAAATTGTTTGACAATATAGGAACAAATGGTTTCAGCTGATATGTCACACCATAGTCATAGACCAACAGTAATGGAGAACTACTTCAGTTTTGGTGAAGTGCTGCCACTTGACTTGAATGAAATTGTACAGCAGGATCCAAGTGTTTCAACATATTTTAAAATTTTTGTGAGAAAATTAACAGTTTCAGATTGGCACTTCTCCTCAGGGTTGAAAGGAGATAGAATCACCAGTTAGTCTGTAAGCATTAACAATTCCATTTAATGTGGATTGCTATCTCCAGAATCCAGTACTCTTATTTCCATTTTATCAATAAGAACTCAAAATATAAAATTTGTTTTAAGTAATTCATTAATCCTGTAAACCTGAATCACCACTTATTTTATTTAACTATTTCTAAAGATTTCGAGATTAAAATGTGACTGTCAGGATTGTTTGACTAGAAAAAACTTCTTTACACGAGGCCCGGGCTGTGCCTCTCAACATCACCTGCATCTATGCTCCGTAACCCATTCTACCACATTTTAAATTTTCTTCCTATTCCAGTCATATATGTAGCAAAGGAAGAAAGATTTCTTATATGACTCTGCGCAAGCTGTAATTAGTATTTGTTTGTCTTTACTGTCCATGCAAACCAAGTTGACACTCGGTGCAGTTGCTGATAGAAGTAACTCTAAAGGCAATTCATGTTTAAGGTTGCTCCCATCAGCCACTGTGCTGAGTATAAACTATATTTGTACAGATAGTACCAATCCTGCAGAAAAAATACATTGGGGGCTGTAGTATTTTCATAGATCCAATACTTAACATTGTTTCTCAAAGACTTGTTAGTAGGTTTTTGCAGTTAGGTGGCATTATTCTGCCCTTTTTTATATAGGCCTACATGCAGTATCCCTGTTTAGTTCTATCCTTCAGTGTTCTAGGGTGGGATATATAAGTGATTTGTAAGCACAACTGTAGAATCGAAGTCTGCCACCTACTTAACCTCCAATTAAGTCGATGTGATCATTCCGTTTCGTATCTCCACAAATTGTTATATCCAGATACTAGTAGGATTTGCGTAATTCCAATTGTTGGTCATTAATATTGTAGGGGAAAAGTTACTAGACTTTGCGACTTTGAAAACATACCAGGTTCTTCCTGGATACTTGTAGAATGTTATTCAGATATGAGTAGATATCTACATCATCAAGAAAATCAGTTTGAGGTTACATTAATATTGTCTACCAAGTCATTAATATACAGCTTGAACAACAAGAGTTCCAACACATCTCCGAGGCATGCTTGAGGTTATTCGAGCTTGAGTGTGATAGTGACCAGCACCTGAAATATTGATGTTGATGACAGAATGATCTGTAGGGATCCTGATATCTATGTTCACACTATATTTAGTCAACTGCTCTTTGCTGTATATAACCCACTTTTAGTCACAAAACTAAAACTGCAAGCTACATTCAGAAAATTTGTATTAGGTAATAGACAAGTATCCAGTGAGTACTGTGGTTGATGCTGCATACATATAGGTCCCATCACACATAAACTGTGAAAAATTCAGAGATTTGGGGCACTATGTAACTACTACTGTTGTTCTGTACCCCTATTTAGTTCTCTATTCAAGAAAACATTTTACATCTTGCCTTGCAGGAATTCTCAGTATGATCATGCCCTGATGGGCAGAGTGAGCAATAGTCTCTGGCTGTTTGCTGATGATGTTGTACTGTACAAGAATGTATTGTTGTTGAATGATTGTAGTAGGATCCAAGATGACTTGACAAAATTTCTAGTTGGCGCGAATAATGGCAGCTTGCTCTAAATGCAGAAAAATGGAAGTTAATGCAGATGAGTGGGGGAAAAAATCCTTTTGTTCTAATACAGCACAGTTGTGTGCTGATGGACCCAGTTGTATTGATTAAATGTCTAAGTGTAACATTGCAAAGTGACATGAATGGGACAAGCATGTAGTACGGTAGTATACAAGATGAATGTTTGATTTCAGTTTATTGCGAGAATTTCAGGGAAGTGTAGTTCATTTATAGAGGAGAAACCATGTAGCACACTAGTGCGATCCGTTCTTGAATATTGCTTGAGGGTCTGAAATCCCCACCAACTTGGATTACAGGAAGACATCGAAGTGATTCAGAGGCATGCATGCTGCTAGATTTGTTACTGGTTCATTTGATCAGCATGCAAGTATTACAGAGATGCTTTATGAATATAATAGAGGGAAACATTCCACGTGGGAGAAATATATCTAAAAACAAACATGATGAGACTTACCAAACAAAAGCGCTGGCAGGTCAATAGACACACAAACAAACACAAACATACACACAAAATTCAAGCTTTCGCAACAAACGGTTGTTGTTCCTTTCACGTATTAAACAACCATTTCGACTAGTTCTAATAACTTTTGCTTTATTTCCATTTCCGTTTTTCTCACATCACTGATCATTTTTAGCTGCTTCCCACAGGTTTTAACGTCATTATTTCTTCGTCAGACAATTGTTAGCCTCATTTTCATAATCTGCCACCACAAAACCACTTCTTTCAATACATTTACACGTAGTTTTTCGAAATTTTCCCGAATTTCTCCACCCTTTAACGTGTTTTGGCGGCAACACAACCACCTAACCTTTGTGCACATCGTTGTCTACCAACCCAAGTTCACCACAGGATCAACATAGCCCAGCCCTAACCAACACTTTTTCGCCTTTTTAAAACCTCTTTCCCGATGAAGCAACCGTTTGTTGTGAAAGCTTGAATTTTGTGTGTGTGTTTGTGTTTGTTTGTGTGTCTATCGACCTGCCAGCGCTTTTGTTTGGTAAGTCTCATCATCTTTGTTTTTAGAGATGCTATATGAACGGAATGGTAATCTCTGTAGGCAAGATGTTCTTTCTGTGAGGCTCTATTAAGGGGGGGGGGGGGGACAGCATTTGAGGCTGCTTGCAGAACAGTTCTGCTGCCACTGGTGTACGTTTCACACAAGAACCAGAAAGATAAGATAAGAGAAATTAGTGCTCTTACGGAGGCATATAGATGGTAGTTTTTCCCTCGCTCCATTTATGAGTGGAACAGGTAAGGAAATAGCGAGTGGTGGTATAAGGTACCCTCTGCCATGCACCGTACAGTGGCTTGTTGAATATGTTTGTAGATACTTTTCAGAAGTCTGCCACTGAAGCCAAGTGGTCAACATGACGTACCCCCATGCGGCTGACCTGGGTTTGATTTTCGGTACTGCCAGGGATTTGTCCATGGTGGGAGGATGGACTGGGTTGCATTCAGCCCCTTGGTGCCAATTTTGTCCACCTCCATAGCTGACAGATCAACGCAACTGACTGCCATATGGAGACTGCGAGTTTGATTCCCTCTGTAGCAAAGGATTTTTTTCTAGGTGGGAGGAGTGGTGCAGGGTGCATTCAGCCTAGAGGCCAACTGAGGAGCTACTTGACTGATTAATAGCAGTACCAAGGTCAAGAAACCCAATGGCAACTGGGAGAGCAGTGTGCTGACCACATGCCCCTCCCTACTGCATCCAGAGATGCCACTGGCCGACAATGACATGGTGGTTGGTCGGGTCTAATTGGCCCTTCTAGGGACAGAATGCAGAACTTTACTGTCTTACTTACTTTTCAGAACCTTTTTACTTACATTTCCGCCTGAATTTCACATTACTGATGTTTTTGCAATCTGTGCTGGATGGTATTGAGGAGATAATGCTTTTCAATATACTTCATTATGTTTGAGCTCAGAATGCATTCTAAGGATCTACAACACATAGCTATCAGTTATAGTGAACAATAATTTTGTGTATCATTTCTGGTGTGCATCTCATAGACACACACAAGTGACCTGCACAATTTTGCAAGCACTGTGCATAGGTTTTGTTCAAGAGATCTATGGTGTATTATGGTTAAGATACTGGTTAATTTTGCATTGTGTGTAGAATGGTGACAGGGGTTATATTGGTCCCAAGGTCCTTTCTTGATTTTAGCAATTTTATTTGTTTCTCAATGTCTCTGTAGTGTCAGTCACCATTGATATCCTTTATGTAATATGAAGGGCAGCACAATGTCCATTGTTTTACATTCACGTTTTTCTGAAGTAGGCCTACGCAGAAAATGAAAATGATCAAATTCTCTAAATTATGATTTAAAGTTAAGGCCATAGCAGCTGGAGATAGTGGTCATGTGTGCATGCGGTGTGCTTGCTTGTGTGAATGCGTGTGTGTTTCCTTTCTGAACAAGACTTTGGCCAAAGGCTTATGTGTAACAGTGTTTTTGTTGTGTCTGTCTGCAACTCAGTGTGTCATCTGTACAGTGAGAAGCAGTCTATCTGTTTCATTATATTGTCAGTATTTCAACTGGATTTTCCAATCTAAAGTATTTGTTACACAGAAAAATGCATACATTTGTCAGCCAGGTGAAGCAGGATAAAGTGGTGTGGAGCAGACTGAATTCTTGAAATTCATTTGTTGGGTGGAAGACAGAAGTTCTTGTGAATATTGTAGCTTCTTTGACTAGTTTGTTTGTTCCATGTTCCATAGATAATTTTCGCAATAAACATGAACATGTAAATTGAACAAAGGCTGCAGAGACAATTAAACATACTGGCTTACCTTCAGGAGATGAAATATTTAGTACTGCTGATATGCACATATAAAAATACACAACAGTATCCTAGCTTTCAGAACTACTGATTCTTTCCTTGAGGAGGAGAGAGAGGAATTGGTTGTAAGGTTTAAAGGTAGAGCAGGTGACTTGGCCTACGGGATGAGAGGAACACATCAATCTGCACCTGGGATGAGGTGGATACACCTGTTTTGAAAACAAGGGAAGGCAAAAATCTGCAATTATAACCCGAGGGAGTGATCTAAGACTATACCTGTTCATAATGTACATAAATGATCTGACATTGAAAGTTCGATTGGACTACTCCAGTTGGTGGTGTTTTTTTTTTTTTTTTTTTTTTTTTTCACTCATGGAAGTAGAGGTGAAGAATATTATAACAGGAAGACCTGCAGAGAAGTGAAACTTGCTGCTAGTACTAGCAATTTACCCTTGAAATACCAGGTGTACTGGTATGAAATGAGCGTTAAGATACAAATATGTTGATAGGGATCATTTGTTGTGAACGAGCCTTAATTTATTTTTGTTTGGTTGGTATGACATCTGTCAAAGATATTTAGTATACATCAAGTCATGGAACAAACATCATCATATGTTTTCATTGTGTTAACAATGTCGAATTTTGTACCAGAAAGTGATGATTTGCGGAAAGCATTAATTTTTTGTTTTCATTTGAAGAAAAAAAAAAAAGTGCTGCAGAGTCGCATCGAATGCTTGTCAAGGCATATGGTGATCATGCTCTATCAGAAGCAACATGCAAAAGATGGTTTCAACAGTCCAGAAATTAATGATTTTGATGTTAGAAATGAAGAACGTGGAAGACCACCAAAAAAGTTCGAAGATGCCGAATTGCAAGCAATATTGGATGAAGATGATACTTTGAGTCAGAAGCAAATGGCAGCAATGCTAAATGTTAGACAACAAACAGTTTCTGACCATTTGAAAGCTATGGGAAAGATCCAAAAGTGTGGAAAATGGGTGCCACATGAATTGAATGAAAGACAGATGGAAAACTGAAAAACCATTTGTCAAATTTAGCTTCAAAGACATGAAAGAAAATCAATTTTGCATCAAACTGTTACTGGCGATGAAAAATGGATTTATTTTCAGAATCCTAAATGGGAAAAATAGTGGATTAATCCAGGACAACCATCAACATCGACTGCAAAACCAGATCGATTCGGCAAGAAGACAATGCTCTGGATTTGGTGGGATTAGAAAGTGTGGTGTATCATGAGCTTCTAAAACCTGGTGAAACTGTGAATACCAATCGCTACAGACAACAAATGATCAATTTGAACTATGCATTGATCGAAAAGAGACCTGAATGGGCCGGAAGACATGGCAAAGTAAGTTTTTTATACGACAATTCACCTGCACACAAAGCAAAACTGGTTCATGATACAATCAAATCACTTGGCTGGGAGCTGCTACCCCACCACCTGTATTCACCAGACTTGGCCCCTTCCGACTACCATTTGTTTTCATCAATGGGACACTCGTTGGCTGAGGAACACTTTGATTCCTATGAAGAAGTCAGAAATTGGGTGTCTGATTGGTTTGCTTCAAAAGGCGAACATTTCTATTGGCATGGGGTCCACAAATTGCCAGAAAGGTGGTCAAAGTGTATAGAAAGCAATGGTCAGTACTTTGAATAAAATGTTTTTACTTTTCAATTCAAAATTAGTGTTTCATTTTCACAAAAAAATGCTCATTTCATACCGGTACACCTGGTAAGCAAATGTACAGTTATATGATTGGTGACCAATGATTGGAAACAGGTCCAACAGTGGAAAGGCCAGGAATACATTGATCAGCTAGAACATTATGACCACTGACCTACTATCCGTATAAACCTGTCGAGGCAATAGCAGCGTTACCTGGCAAGGAATGACTGCTAGTCAGACACAAGCACAGTGCATATAGTATCAGCGACCATGCTGTCCACGTGTAGAATGGGGAAGGTGCACTGTCTGTCTCAGTTTGGCTGAGGGCAGATTGTGATGGCCCGGAGTCTTGGCACGAGTATTTTGGAAACTGCATGACTTGTCGGGTGTTGAGGAGTGCTGAGGTGAGTGTCTTCAGTATGTGGCAAGACCACGTCCAGACGTCATGGGATTGGGCTACCAACCCTGGTAACACATGTTGGATGTCATAGGCTGCGCAGACTGGTAAAAAAAGACAGGCAGTGAACTGTGGTGGAACTAATATCACTTTAAAGCTAGGCAGAATACAAGTGTGTCAGAACATGCAGTTCACTGATCTCTCCTAAAGATGGGCAGACGATGACCCACGCACGTGTTAATGTTAATACCATGACATCGACAACTATAATTGAAGTGGGCATGTGACCATCGACACTGGACATTGGCACAGTGGCAGAGCATTGCGTAGTCTGTTGAATCCCGATACCTTCTTCATGATGACGAGGGGAGGATGGGAATCCGTTGTCTTCCAGGGGAACAGCTCCTTGATGCCTGTACTACGGGACGGAGACAAGCTGGTGGCGGTTCCATTATGCTCTGGGGAGCAGTCACCCCCACTGATTCAGTGGAGCTCATGCGAGGTGCCATAACAGTCAAGGAGCATTGTACAGTGGCTGCAAAACACATACACCCCTTCATGACAATCATGTTTCCGATGGCAGTGGCATGTTTCCACAAGGTAGTGAACCATGTCACAAGGCCAGAAGTGTGAGGAGTGTGATGGGGTGGTTCAAGGAATACAGTGGCGAGTTCCAATTAATGTTCTGCTGCCCCCCCCCCCCCCCGCCCCTCCTGCCCCCCCCCCCTCACCCAACTCACCAGATCTGAACCTGATCAAACACTTTTGGGATGAGATTGAATGTGGTTTCAGAGCTTATTGCCCCCTCCCCAGAATTTATGGGAATTAGGTGACTTGTGTGTGCTCATGTGGTGCCAGCTCACTACAGTGACCTATCAAGGCCTCAGGGCTTCCATGCCATGATGCATCACCACTGTTATCCGTCCCAAACTTGGACATACAGCTATTAGGTAGGTGGTCATAATGTTCTGGCCGATCAGTGTAAGTGTCTGGGGCAGTTTAAAGTGGAGTGACAATTTGAAACTAATAGGATGAGCATGTGCCAGACTGAGATTCAGTGGAAGAATTGTGAGGATGTGTGAGAGGCACCTTAAAAGAACCTGATTCAGCTGATACTCGAATGTTGTTGTTCAATCTGGGACCTCTTCTTGTTTGTATTATATTAGGGGAATAACAGTAAAATTGTGTTTTGAATGTTTCTTTTATCAAGACATAGACATACATTTGTGAAAAAACATGACATTAAAATCAAATATATTTGGACTGATATGGAGGTTTATGTATAGTTGTTCTTTGTGCACACTATTCCTGATAGGCTAGTATTATGTCCCAAAGCTGGTAGCTAGTAGGGGGGGGGGGGGGGACAACTACAACAACAACAACACTGCAACTATAGACTAAGACATATTATATGTCTATAGAAAAGAGAGGTTTGAATGTGGTATATGAAGTATCCTGCCACACACCATTAAAGTAGGTAGCAGAAAATATGTGTAGATGTGTATGAAGCTGCACATAGAAAGCAAAAACCATACCACACTGACAATCAGTTGCAAACATATGAGAATATGGAATATCTTTGCAGATGCAGACTGCCTTAATGGGTTTGTGGTGAGCTGCACACACAACTCTGACTGATTTTAACCAAGTATTTTATTTTGGGTTGTGAATGTGCATCAGAAGCAATAGCAATATAAGAAAAGTATGGGAAGATTCCTGTATGTACATCTTCTTTGAGTCACTGTGAGCTTCATGGCGTAGGATATTTTCTATCATTTTATTTCTTTGTGTTTTGTTTTATTTATTCACCTAGGGATCATGTGACAATGATACAGGATTCGTCACTGCAATAAAATAAAAATAAATATTTCAGTAACATGCATACATATAGAATACACAAGTATGCTTTTGTGAGGATAGAATGGTCAGCTGAAGACTTGATGAAGGAAGTATCTTGGCATTTGCTTGAAATGATTTAGGAAACATGGAAAATCTAAATCAGAATGGCTGAACAGAGAAAACTTGTGATCGAACGGAGTAAACTCCATTCTCCTGATATGAGGTCAGTGTCTTAGCAACTGCAGTGCATCCTTTGGGTAGTCCTTTTTGTATGGCGTTCTTTGATTTATACACAGGTTGATTCAGATAATTTATAATAACAATAATAGTAATAATAATAATAATATTATATAATATAGTTTTGCTCTTCGTTGCCGTACACTCTTGAAAACACATTGCTAACTCCTGAACCAAGAAAATGTGCTATGCCCCTTGCAATAACTCCAGTCTCCTTGGAAAACTGCCTCCAGACTGGTAAAGATGTTGAACTTGGGGAAATGACAGCACATTACTATCATTCACTATAGGTCTTGGTAAATGATTCGTTTGCATTCCATTCAAGACTGGAGCCTGGGAGAAGTGACTGCTTGTATGCCTCGGTGTGAACTGTTACTTGTCTGAATGTGTTGGCTTGATATCTACAAGTTAGATGTTTAGGAATATTCATAGTTTCTGCTGTTAAAATTGTGAAATGTGTAGTATCACTCAGGGTGTTAAGGTGTTAAACTTTCTTGCCAATCGAAAAGGTCTGTGACCAACTATGCCACTATTCTTTGTATATGCTTCATATCTTCTGCTAGTCCTCTGATGTCTTTATACATTCTGCAAGACACTTATGGTGTGTGGCAGAAAGTACTTGTCCCTTTTCCTGTTCCAGTTGCAAATGGTTTGTGGGAAGAATGATTGCTGGTGTGAGCCCCTAAGTGGGTTCAGATTTCTCTGATTTTATCTACATGGTCTTTTTGTTAAATATAGAGTGGGAAACTACACATTGGTTGACTCTTCAGAAAAGTATGCGATTTGGTAGTGAACAGTAAACCACACCAGGATGCAGAATGCCTATCTTGCAGCTTCGCCCACTTTAGTCGGCTGAGAATCTCAGAGACCTGTAACAAAACATGATGCTATCATTTGGACGACTCTATTTGCTCTATTAATCCTATCTTGTGTGGATCCCAGACTGATGAGCAATTATCAAATATTGATGGAATGAGAGTTTGTTAAGATACCTCCTTCATTAATGGACTACATCTCCTGAATATTCTTCTGTTCTGGGTCTCATATGCTTGAGCAGTATCCAGTATGGGTCATAGCATTTTGAATGCGATCTTTTGTAGATAGACTGCCTTTACCTGTGATGTGATTGTTTCCTTCATATCTAAGCATGGTTATGCCCAAATGTGTGTGATATGGCTTAATAGTTGCCCTCAGTAATCCTATAGTCATAGGAAACTACACTTTTGTGTCCTGGAGGTGCACTATAAGCTTTTTTGTGCCCTGCCTGCCCTGAAGTGATGTCTTCTGCTTCTTCTACCATTGGAATGCTATGTAACATCCTCTTCCACCATTTGAAGCATTGACATCTTCTCTAGCAGATAAGACACTTGGGCCTTGCAACCTGATGCTGTTGGGGTCAAAAAAAGCAAGAGTAGGCTGTAGAGAAAGGAAAAAAAAATACAGATGATGTCTGATACAAGTAAGTGGTACTAACATCAGACAATGCAAAAGAAGAAGAATCAGTGCACTATAGTGGCCGGAATTAAAGGCAACTGGAAACAACTTAAGAGCCTGCAGTGAGGGGCCAACTGGCCATGGGTGTCAACGGCGAGCTGCCAGAGAATAGACAGATGGACAACAATAAGGAAAGACAGACACTGGAGATGACATGACAGAATAACAAGTCCTGTGAGTTAACCAAGATTGAAACCTAAGACGTAGCGAATTTAGAACCAAGACAACGATACATTGTGAGATCAATATAATATTGCAGAGAAGTTACAACTGACTGATTGAGTGGCTGCACTGCGTGCTTTAAAGATTGGCCATGAGTACTGACAAGTCAGCAGGATGGGCGTGTCTTCATAGACAGCACTGCAGTTTTGACAGAAGTGCTGTTGGATTAATGTAGTGTGGTCTAGTAGCCATCATCAAGGTCCACACCTTACAGCAGGCTTTCAGACTCTCTGGGCTGGGATATCTGATCCTTCCTACCTTAGAACTGGAAGAGCCCAGGACAATGCTTGGAAGGCGAACTGGCCATTGACTGGTTGGAAGCAGTGAGGACTCCACCTTCATGCCCGCATCCAGTGGATCTGCCTCTGGTGACCTGGGCAGCAAGTTGTACTCATGCGGTGGGGGGTTGGCAAGGGTGGGCATTCCATGTCTGTCTGAGCCACCGACAGCGGTGCAGTCGGTAGATGTGGACAGAGTTGGTTGGTATAACTGCATAGGAACTGCGACTCTTGAGTGGGAATTTTCAGCCGCAGCGGATGTTGCCAGCACTGACCCAAATGCCATTATTCTTTTGAGGTTGGATGCCATTACATTACGAAATTCAGATTTGATTTATTTTATTTTTTGAAGAAAATACATAAAGTGTGGAATGTAGAAAGATATCCTTGTTAAATAGGTATGTTACATAGATGTAACTCCATTATGGCAAAATATTAGCAAAGTGACAATTGCACTCTTGAAAAACATAATGTACTTCAAGACTACACTCACAAGGAAATGTCCTTTTGAGATGCCCTTTGCTTAGTAATATTGGTTAGTCCTCTTGATGAATGTTTGCTGGGCAGAAAGTATCTATGTATTTTTAAGCCCAGTGGACTATTAGTGCTGGGGCAATGTAGTCAGGACAATATAGTAGACGTGCAGGTAAATGTGTTTTTGTAAGGGGCAATCAAATGAAAATGAAGCAAGTGGAGAAAAATCAGTAATCTGTTGATTATTTCAAATGTAATTGCCATAAATGTTAATACATTTATCCCACTGTGAGACAAGACAGTCAATTCCTTCATGGAAAAATGTTTGTGGTCGGATACAGGGCCATGATTGTACCCAGGCAAACACGTCTTTGTCTGAAGCAAATATATGGCCACAAATGCCCTTCTTCAGGGCTCCAGAAATATGGAAATCACATGGGGAGCGATTGGGACTATTTGGAGGATGTATAAGGACTTCCCAGCAAAAATCATGCCGCATAGTCAAAACAAAATTGACAACATGTGAACCTGCTGCAGAATTTTTGCTGGGAAGCCCTTAAAAATTCTGCGTAGTGCCCTGATCTTCCCCAATACAATTTTGGAGCCCTGAAGAAAGACATCCATGCCCGTTGATTTGCTTCGGGTGAAGAGCTGCACACTTGGGGACAGTTGTGCGTATGTTTCTGTTTTCTATTTGGTTTAAGGCCTGAGGGAGCCATTCAGTTTCAGTCTCTATTGAACCAGATATCAACGGTCCAAATGGTGGAAGAGGATGGTAATAGCATCCCAATGGTAGAAGAGGTAGGCAGAGGTTGAAGCCTGTAGTGCACCTCTAATCTTCTTATCTCACATTGGAATAAATGTATTAACTGTTATATAGGTTAATTTTGAAGCAATAAACAGTTTACTTACATTTTGTCCATCTATCTCATTTTCATTTGACATAAGGGTACTCTACAGCTCTGAAGAGGGATTCTTGTGAAAGCTAGCTGCATTCTCAGTCTTGTTTATGTGCCACTGATTACTCAGTGCTTCAACTATTCATGAGTTGTTACATTTACTCCTTAAATTATTTATATTCTACCAATGTCTTTCCATTATCAATTTATACTTCAAAGATAACACTTTATGGAAGCTAGCAAGTTTTTTTTTCATATTTGTAGTAGCAGTGCTACTTATATTTTGGCACAGTCATATTTTGCAAATGTAATGGTGGAAGTTACTGTAATGGAAGAAAGGAAAAGCTTCTCCATACACCAGAACAAGTTACAGAGAGGAGGAGTTAATAGTGAACCGTAACAGCTAGGTTTCAAACTTGAGACCAACAACTCCAAGGTACAGGATGTTTTTGGATCTGTAATGATAAAATGTAGAAGAAACATCAGAGTGAAGCTAGCAATAAAAAACAAAGAAAACTATAAATGGCTGGGGGAGCAGAAGATAGAAGGAACTAATAGGGAAAGTATGACGACACAGTTACTGATTACTGACATAATATAAGAGAAACTATACAAAAGATAGAACATGATGATTCAAAAAGTATGACAGATGCCATCGGAGGTGGGTGAAAGACAGAGAACAGCTAAAGAAAGTGAATGAAAGTTTGATAATTTCAGGAGAATCACGTGGATGGCAAGAGTCAAACAAGTACCATGGGCCAATTTTCATTTCTAGAACACAACAGCACTGCTGTTCGGAGGAGATGCAAATGGTCTTTGTATGAAACAAGTTTCACAAGTTGTTAAACATGCTTAGTACTGTATAACTGCTTGTCGTCAGTGTAGACAGTTTTCTGTACCTGTTTATTCTGAATTATAAGTTGGTGTACCAGAACAGAATGAGGAATAAATTTGCAGGTCACTTTTTTCATAGTATTGTCTGCACTTACTACTTCACAGAATATTTAGTGCCAGAAGGAGGGGGCGAAAAATATTAATGTGAAGTCATGCTAGGGTATGGGAGGAATAAATATTCAGATCAGAGATGGGTAAGAGGGGGAGATGATTAATTGAACAAAAACACCTCAGAAATCCACTTTTACAGAATTATGGTCACAGTAGAAGAGCTTTATTGTATGCTTAGATGATGTTGGCATCGTCTTGGGTAAAATATTCCGGAGGTAAAATAGCCCCCATTCGTACCTCCGGGTGGCGACTACTAAGGAAGACATCATTAACAAGAGAAACAATACTGGCGTTCTGAAAGAACCAGAGGTTGTAGAGACCTTCAGAGAGAGCATTAGGTAATGATTGACAAGAAAGGGGAAAGAAATACAGTAAAGGAAGGGTGGGTAGCTTTGAGAGATGAAATAGTGAAGGATCAAGTAGGTAAAAAGTCAAGGGCTAGTAAAAATCCTTGGGTAACGGAAGAGATATTGAATTTAATTGATGAAAGGAGAAAATATAAAAATGTAGTGAATGAACCAGATGAAAAGGAATACAAATGTCTCAAAAATGAGATTGACAAGAAGTGCAAAATGGTCGAGCAGAGAGGGCTAGAGAACAATGTAAGGATGTAGCAGCGTATGTAAATAGGGGTAAGATGGATACTGTCTACAGGAAAATTAGAGAGATCTTTGGAGAACATCAAGAGTTCAGATGGAACACCAGCCCTAAGCAAAGAAGGGAAAGCAGGAAGATGGAAGGAGTATATAGAGGGTCTATACAAAGGCAAAGTACTTGAGGGCAATAGTATAGAAATGGAAGAGGACGTAGATGAAAATGAAATGGGAGATATGATACTGTGTGAAGAATTTGACAGAGCACTGAAAGACCTAAGTTGAAACAAGGCTCTGGGAGTTGGCAACATTCTATAAGAACTACTGATAGCCGTGGGAGAGCCTCTCGTGACAAAACTCTTCCATCTGGTGAGCAGGATGTATGAGACAGGCTCCAATCCCAAAGAAATCAAGTGTTGACAGGTGTGAAAAAGTACCGAACTATCACTTTCATAAGTCAAAGTTGCAAAGTACTAATATGAATTCTTTATGGACGAATGGAAAATCGGTAGAAGCCGACCCCGGACAAGATCAGTTTGGATTCCGTAGAAATATTGGAGCAAGTGAGGCAATACTGATCCTACGGCTTATCATAGAACATGGGTTAAGGAAAGGCAAACCTACATTTCTAGCATTTGTGGACTTAGAGAAAGCTTTTGACAACGTTGATTGGAATACTCTTTCAAATCCTGAAGGTGGCAGGGGTAAAATATAGGGAGCAGATGGCTATTAACGATTTGTACAGAAACCAGATGGCAGCTGTAAGGGTTGAGGGGCACAAAAGGGAAGCAATGGTTGAGAAGGGAATGAGCAGAGTTGTAGCGTGTCCCTCTTGTTATTCAATCTGTATATTGAACAAGCAGTAAAGGAAACAAAAGAAAACTTTGGAGTAGGAATTAAAATCCATAGAGAAGCAATAAAAACTAGAAGCAATAAAAACTGTGAGGTTTGCTGACAACATTGTATTCTGTCAGTGACAGCAAAGCTCGTGGAAGAGCAGTTGAATGGAGTGAACAGTATCTTGAAAGGAGGAGGTAAGATGAACACCAACAAAAGCAAAATGAGGATAATGAAATGTAATTGAATTAAACCAGGTGATGATGAGGGGATTAGATTAGGAAATGAGACACTTAAAGTAGTAGATGAGTTTTGCTATTTGGGGAGCAAAATAAGTGATGATGGTTGAAGTAGAGATGATGTAAAATGGAGACTGGCTATGGCAAGGAAAGTATTTCTGAAGAAGAGAAATTTGTTGACATTGAGTGTAGATTATGTGTCAGGAAGTCTTTTCTGACAGTATTTGTATGGCGTGTAGCCATTTATGGAAGTGAAACATGGATATTAAATAGTTCAGACATGAAGAGAATAAAAGCTTTCAAAATGTGGTGTTACAGAATAACGCTGAAGATTAAATGGGTAGATCATGGAACTAATGAGGAGATACTGAGTAGAATACGGAGAAGAGGGAATTTGTGGCACAACTTGACTAGAAGAAGGGATCAGTTGGTAGGATACTTTCTGAGGCATCAAGAGGTTGCCAATTTATTTTTGGAGGGAAAGTGTGGAAGGTAAAATTTAGAGGGAGATCAAGAGATGAATACACTAAGCAGAGTTGAAAGGATGTAGGTTGCAGCAGTTACTCGGAGATGAAGAGGGTTGCAAAGGATAGAGTAGCATGGAGAGCTGCATCAAACCAGTCTCTGGACTGAAGACCGAAACAACAACAGGACGACCAATCTGTGGCAAGCATGTAGATGTGTACTTTTATCCCAAATTTCCCTGGTTAGTACCTGTTCAGTGCAGACACATATTGAACTATCACATGTTAACTCCTTAAGTTGATAAGTGAGAGCTGCGAGCTGTTCTAAATTCATATACAGGCTCTGTTACAATATGTGAGATGTTTTTTGACTCTGGCATTACACAGCACATGATGCCAAGAGTCTTGTCATACAGCACAGCACAACACAACAGTAGCTTTACCTGACAGCATAACACTACTGAAAACACTCAAGCTGTTCTGCTTACTGTACAAAGTTCTTCATTCTCATCACCAGCTGCCAGGCACTCTGTGGCCATAGTTCCAAAAACAGTGCTTTCCCAACCTACGGTTGCTTGACAATATTTGTGCAATTCTAGGTGCTCATCAAAACTATTTCAAATGTGCATACTTCTGTTCAAGTGAACAGATTTTATGGAAACAAGTGAAGGGTCAAAAGGCTTAATGTAATATTGCAGCCACTTATGAGAACCAAACTTGGCAGTGTTTACACTACAATAATTGGACAGTGTTTACACTGCAATAACAGGTTTTGGCTGTCTTGCCTTTCAATTTTAACATATTTATTGGATAATTTTGTGCAAAATCGTTGTAATCAGTTATATAAGAGTTTTCAGATCCTCTTATAAAATGTGTATCATTTCATTAAAAATATATTAGCTTTAGTATATCAGCTAGTACAAGAGCTAAGAATAGCAACCAGACAACAAAATTACATGCTGTTCTGAAAATAGTGCTACTATCATTTGCCAAATCACTGTTTCGACATCTTGAGTTGTTAAAGTCTTCTGAATCTTGTGCTGTATATAATGACCTGTCTCACAGGTGGTTCTTTCATCCATGAATTTTGAATTGTGAATTTTGAAGTGTGGATAGCAGTAATACACTCATTGCAATTATTCAGATATTTATAACTTATATAAAATACTGTGAAAATGCATATATTAAAGAGAGTGGGACCAGCATAAAATCTGCGCACAAGGACAAGAAAGGGAAAGTTCATCTTTAAACATCCCTGAAGGGAAAGTTTATTTTCAGATGCATGTTAATCAAAATAAATTCTAATTTTATAGGTCCTAGACAGATTTTTAGGTATCTGTAAGCAAGTTTACACATAGCTTATTCAGTCATCTCTCACCCATCTTCTTTTCTTAACCCATCATTCACACCATTTCTTTTCCTGCATCTTAGTTCTACCCATGCTCTTAATGACTTCTGCTGATCTTCTTTTCCTTTTGCAATGTTAGATTTCATATCAATTCTTCTTTCATTATTGACTGTCTTCATGTCAGTTCACATGATAAAATGATGTAAGTCATTTCCTTTACAACTGTTTGCTTCACGCACACGCTTCATAATGCACATTATCGTTGCTAGTATTTTCTGTGTAAATGTCTCAGGTTGCCAAAATGTGTGTGTGTGTGTTGTTGTTGTTGTTGTTGTTGTTGTTATCATCATCATAATTTTTCCTCAGGATAGGGGGGGGGGGGTGGATACTGGAATAAGGAGGTTTTGCGACGGTGGATTTTTAAAGGAAATGAGAAATGTTGATACGAGTCATATGTTAGGGGATGTTAGGGATGAGTGAACGGGGGATTAGCAGTGCATTTTCTCTTTATTTATTTATTTCATCTTCAAAAATTTTGCACACTATTGATGTTAATACTTCATACAAATTGAATAATATCTAATGGTACATATAATAATAATAATAATAATAATAATAATAATAATAATAATGATGAAGAAAGCAGCTAAATCATGTTACAATTAGTATAAGTTAATTTTTTTTATCTTCTTGTGCACAATCAAAAAAGTCCTGCCCATTGTTGTAGGTGTAGAGCACCATGTACAAATCAGCAAACTGAAATTAAATGAAAAATGTTTACAGAAAATTAGTCTGTCAAAAATACATTAATGTATGCAATAGACAGCTGCTGCACTGTGAAGATTCTAGAAATTTTTTGAGTCTCATATGTGTAAAAAGTTCACATAATCCTGTTTAAGTTTCTTTCTTAGAAAAGTCTTTGTGATTCTGTTCAGTCTCTTGACATGGGAAAACTATGAGATTTCTTCTTTTGATGTACACAAACAATTATTAAAACGATTAACAATATAATAATTATAATAGCCAACACAATAGCTATAATTTCACCAGTTCCAAGAGTAAATCCTGTAATAAAACCGAGAAAAAAATGTGAGAAGATAAAAATGCATAATATAGTATTGTATAACTTCAACCAATTGTCTTACCTGAAACATTTATTTTGTATCTCACAAAATTTCCAGCTACGTCAGTGACTAATATCTCGACTTCATTAATGCAGCAACTAACACTATATTGGTATGTTATTGTGCCTCTGATGCCCATCACTAAGTGGTCTGATGTTTGTAGTTGAACAGGCTGTGTTGTTATTTTGCGTATTCCTGGTTAAAAAAAAAAATATCAAATATTCATTGAACACACACACACAAAATAATAACAAAATAATATCACAAATAAAGTAAAGATAACATTTGTGTCTTAAAATTGTCATCTGTGTCACACGTAATCACTGATTTTGTAAATTATTTTGATAAGTAACTGAGATCAGCAGTGAAATGATAGATTTTCATTTCAAGTGTCTATTGGTTGATGGGCAAAAATATGTTTAGTTGTGTAGCCAGATTTCTGCAGAAAGTCCCTTATCCCTCTTGTGTGTCAGGAATATAGTGGATTAGTGACAGCTGTAAAAGTGAACACAAGGTATCAAGCAGTGGGAAGTAATCCGTAAGAGACCCAACATTTACAGATGTGCAGAGTTTCTGTTGGATGATGAAGCTGTGAACATAGATGTTGATGCCAACCTGGGGTGACAAACTAGTTGTTGATTTCCTTGTAGTATGTAAGATATCAATGGAATGAGTGTGTGAGATGATAGATTATCTACTATAGGCAACTTGCACTAGTATTGCTGAGCCGACATGAGAAGTATGCAGGGCTACCAGCGCTGGAGTGAAATTAGTTAAGGACGATAGCTCAAAAGAAGCCACCACTAATATAAATGCCAAGCCTCAGCATTAGAGCACAGAGTGGGTGTAGTTGTGAAGTGTACAGTGCCTCAAATGTCAACTAATAATTGTGTACAGAAGACATATTAAAGGGATAGAAATCCTGGGAAATTGGAGATAATTGCAAACATAATTTACTGTGAAACATTTAGCACATGTTATATGTGAGAAACTACTCTTATGTCAAAAAATTCTCTGTCTCGCATATGTCACCACTCATACCTCCACTCACCAGCTCCACATGTGCTCTGTTTATGCCTCCTAGACAGGACTTTAGAAAACACAACTTTTAGAAAAAAAACCGTCTGCTTGTCCTGAAGATGTCATACTGTGTTGAAGGTGCCTTAATAGACATGTTGGTAGATTGTAGGATGGGCATGATTACCAGGGAAATCAAATTGTAGGTGGTGAAATGGCTGTGCTATAAGAATCCTTGTGCTTGTATCAAGAAGCATACCAGCCTCCTCATCAGCTGCAGCAGCTGTGGAAATACCAGTGAGATAGGTTTTCCTAGCATACTTTATGGGAAACAGAAGTAAGCAATACAGTGGTATCAGAGGCCCAGAGAAAATCAAATAGTGACAACTAAGAGATGAGGGAACAGCATTTTAGTGTAAAATAACACTTCATATATCTGTACTACCCCAATTAATCTACCTGATTAGCATTTGGGTACAGCTTTACCACCACAGACAGGGAAACTCTTGTTGTCATAAAACCTGGACTGTGACATGTTGACAAGGACATAAGACTGTGGACAAGAACGATGATAGCACAAGAGAAGGATACAGCCCTCAAGAAATGGGAAGCCGTTGTGTTAGAAAAAAAATTGTGAGACGTGTGACAGTCAAAAGGAAAGCTAATAGAACTGTTGGAGGCCCAAAGAGAGAACCTTATCAGGAATTATATGATCCACTTGAAATGCCAGATGGGTATACGGAAACAAATTGGTTGGTCAGTGCATAGATAAGAACTGCCTAAAACACTAAACATTACAGGAGCATAAAATAAAAGGATGGCAAAATACTACAGGGCAAATGCCAAATCCAGGAAATTTCGGAAGCTTATTTTAATCAGCTCTTCAACACTGAATTCCTTCATGTCCCAATCTCAGGAAGCACAGAAATTAACGGGTGGAAGTAACTGGAGAAGTAGACAATTTGAAGAATTTTGTTTAAGTTGACATAGCCTCAGATTTTTCAAAATTAGCTGCTCTGTAGGAACTTTTTAGTACAAGTTACCATTTCTCTTTTGATACAAAATGTATGCTCCTGGGTAGTAAATGCTACTTAACAATAATAGTTCCTTATTACCCATTCATCAGAGAAATTAACTGTTCCAATTTCATCAGTATCAGAAGTGCAGTAACAGAAGTTGGACAGACAAATATAGACACCAAGAAGATAACTACAAATAAACCTATTTTACAGAAGTAATACTTTAGTTTGTCTAAGAAAGAAGGAAATAGTAAAATATTCAGGGGAAGAAAGGAAGGTTGGGGAAGGAGAAACATGGATGATGAAAATTGTTACCCTTTTGTAAAATGAGTAAGCTAGCAGTAGGCAATACCTGGCTTACAAAGAAGGAAGGTCATAAGGTAACATGGTACAGCCATGATTTATTGAGCAAATATGTAGTGAACTACATAATATGTGACTGTGTCACAATGGTAACAGTCACAGATATCAAATTAATACCGCCCAAAGCCCTAGATAATAATCATTGTCTTTAGGCAGTGACAATTAGAGGGATTAAAGAGGCAAAGGAGCCAGAAAGACTGGAAAGAAGGACAAGAGTGTGAAAGTTATAAGAAGAGAAATGTAAAGAATTATTTCATAAAATAGTAAATGGCAATCTACTGAGTTACGAAATGCAGTCGGCAGAGGAGGAATGGGGAAGTTCAAAACAAAACTACTATTGTGGAAGCAGCAGGAAAAGTGCACGGAAGAATCAGTGATAAGAAAAAGTGGATCGAAACACTCTTGTGGAATAATAGACTAAGGGAGGATGTTGCTAAGAAAAACAAAACATTTTGTACTGTCTATGCAAAATAAGCTGACACTTGGCGTGGGGGCTGATGGGAGTGACTGTAAATGGGAGATGTCTTACAGTCACTCCCATCAGCCACCGCTTCACGTATCAACTTAGTTTGTGCGTGTAGTGTATGGCATCGGGAGAGAACAGAGGAAGCAAGAAATGAATACATTGAGAAGAAAGGGGCTAAGAGAACAGTCACAGGAGAGAAGAGGAAATGGATGGAAAAGTGGACAAAAATGATTAAAGAGGACAGTGAGGGAAGTAAGAACATCCACTATGGAATGGTTAAGGCTAAGAAGAGAAGCTAGATGGAAAATGTCAGGATGATCAGTAAAGAAGATCAAGAAGTTGGGAATGTATACATTGTTAAGGAGATGTGGAGTGAATAAGTTGAAGAGTTACTGAGCCCCAGTGGAAATATGGAAGAGGAAAATGAGGAGCGAGGGAATGTAGTGGATGGTGAGATGTACGTAACCGGGATAGTTGTAAAGGAAGTGATAAAACCATGAAAGGAGGAAAAGCACATGGACTACATGAAATAAGTGTGAAGATGATGAGAGTAGTTGGCATTGTTGAAGAGCAGTGGCTCTGTCGGGGTATGGGAACAGTATCGAAAGAAAGAAGATACCTGAAGACTGAAAAAAGAGAACCATAGTGAAAATTTCTAAGACGGGTTGCAGTAAACTGTTAAAATTATTGTGGAATTTTTTTTCTGTCATGCTGTCAAAGTATTTGAGAAGATCCAGGAAAAGAAAATGTAGAATATAGTGTTGGGGGGGGGGGGGGGGGATCACCGAGAAAGGAACAATGTTGTTTTTTGACCAGGAAAGTTGACATTTTTAGGGTAAGGCTGCTCTAAGAGAGAAACTATGAATATTGTAAGAATGTAGTAATGGTATTACTGGATGCTGAGAAGGCGTGTGATAGTGTAAATAGAAGCAAGGACTTGGAGACTCTTCAGAATAGAGAAATTTTAAGGTTGGTGATGAGAAGAATAAAGGAAATTTATCAAGTAAGTGTGAATTGTGTAAAAGTAGGAGAAGATAAGACAATGGTTTCAACATAAAGATGGACTAAAGCAAGGACATGCAGAATCCCCTATACTTTTCATCACTATTATGGATGAGGTAATGACAGGAGTGGAATCATGAATAGGAGATGAAAATATGATGTTTGTAGATGATTTAGTGGTCTGAGAAAATGGAAGAGGAGGGGTGGAAGAAAGGCTAAATTAGTACATAGGAGAAAAATGTGGGACAGTGTGAATTGAAAATTTAATCCAAAGAAATGTGAAGTGATGGCAACAACGAGGAATAAGAGGAGAGTAGCAGTGGAGATAAGTATTGGAGCAAAAGTACTGAAGAAAGCAGAAAGCTTCAAGTAAGTGTGGAGCATAATAAAAAGACAACGGGAGGAATAGTAGCAAGGTTAATGTAAGGGAAAGGCAAGCCAAGGTTACTTGCATCAGAAATGTGGATAATAAAGAAGAGACAGGCGAGCAGGATACATGTTTGTGAGATGAAATTTCAAACATAGGACTTAAGGGCTTAGAATACTGGATACAGTAGGAAATGAGACAGTGAGAGAAATAGTGAAAGAGAAGCTCATGCAAGAGGTCGTAGAAAAGACAAGCTTAAGACAGTATGAGAATGTTAAAAGAATGGGAGTTGGCAGGACACTACGATGTGCCCACGAAATGATGATAGGAGGCTAGAGACCTAGGGGAAGACCAAGAGACAGATGGATTGTTGGAGTGAAGGAATGTTTGATGAAGAGAGGGGAGAAGATTGGGATGGAGTGGAGAGATAAACATGGTGGGAGGACAGGGAAAGAATTGGGAAGCTTATTTTCTAAATAGTCTGAACCAGGGGCTGGAAACTGTAGAAGATGATGGTAAATTTAAATGTCCCATTGCATAAACAGGACGTTTTATTTAGTGAAAGAAATAATAAATTACATTGTTCATCCTTACCAGAACTGTCATCCTTCACTGTAGCTTCAAAAGTCCAATTTCTGTAAGAGCATGTAGTAGGTTCTAGAGCTCCATCACAGTTTTTGGTGATTCTGTGACTTACGGATGGCTGAGTTGTGTCTACAACCTGCAAACCATAAACTTTGATACAACTTTTATATTATATAGTATATATAAGGACCTTGCTGTTGGTGGGGAGGCTTGCATCCCTCAGCGATACAGATAGCTAATAATACAGTAGGTGCAACAATGATGGAGGGGTATCTGTTGAGAGGCCTGACAAGTGTGTGGTTCCCGAAGAGGAGCAGCAGCATTTCAGTAGTTTCAGGGGCAACAGTCTGGATGATTGACTGATTTAGCCTTGTAACATCAACCAAAACTGCTTTGCTGTGCTGGTACTGTAAACGGCTGAAAGTGAGGGGAAACTACAGCTGTAATTTTTCCGGAGGGCATGCAGCTTTACTGTATGGTTAAGTGATGATGACATCCTCGTGGGTAAAATATTCCATAGGTAAAATAGTCCCCCATATGGATCTGTGGGCAAGGACTACTCAGGAGGACTTTGTTATCAGGAGAAACGAAATTGGCATTCTACAGATTGGAGTGTGGAATGTCAGATCCCTTAATCGGGCAGGTAGGTTAGAAAATTTAAAAATGGAAATGGATAGGTTAAAGTTAGATATGGTGGGAATTAGCGAAGTTCAGTGGCAAGAGGAACAGCACATCTGGTCAGGTGAATACAGGATTATAAATACAAAATCAACTAGGGGTAATTCAGGAGAAGGTGTAATAATGAGCAAAACAATGGGAACACCGATAAGCTACTACAAACAGCATAGTGGACACATTATTGTAGCAAAGACAGGCATGAAGCCCACACCCACCACAATAGCACAAGTTTATGTATCAACTAGCTCTGCAGGTGAGGAGGAGATTGAGAAAATGTATGATGAGAACAAAGAAATTATTCAGATAGTTAAGGGAGCTGAAAATGTAATGGTCATGGAGGACTGGAATTCAATAGTAGGAAAAGGAAAAGAAGGAAAAGTAATAGGTGAATATGGACAGGGGGAAAGGAGTGAAAGAAGGGCAGATGTGGACTCTGACCACAATTTATTGGTTATGAACTGTAGATTTAAACTGAAGAAACTGCAAAAAGGCAGGAATTTAAGGAGATGGGACATGGATAAACTTAAAGAACCAGAGGTTGTAGAAGGTTTCAGAGGAAGCATTAGAGAATGCTTGACAAGAATGGGGGAAAGGAATAGAGTAGAAGAAGAATGGGCAGCTTTGAGAGATGAAATAGTGAAGGCAGCAGAGGATAAAGTAGGTAAAAAGACGAAGGCTAGTAAAAATCCTTGGGTAACACAAGAGATATTAAGTTTAATTGATGAAAGGAGAAAATATAAAAATGCAGTAAATGAAGCAGGCAAAAGGGAATACAAATTTCTAAAAATGCTAGGGGTAATAGAGATACTGCCTACAAAAAATTAAAGAGATCACCTGTATGAATATCAAGAACTTAGATGGAAAACCAGTCCTAAGCAAAGACGGGAAAGCAGAAAGATCGAAGGTGTATACAGAGGATTGATACAAGGGAGATGTTAATGAGGGCAATATTACGGAAATGGAAGAGGGCATAGATGAAGATGAGATGGGAGATATGATACTGCATGAAGAATTTGACTAAGCGCTGAAAGACTTAAGTTGAAACAAGGCCCCAGGAGTACACAACATTCCATTAGAGCTACTAATAGCCTTTGGGAGAGCCAGCCATGACAAAACTCTTCCATCTGTTGAGCAAGATGTATGAGACACATGAAATACCCTCATATTTCAAGAAGACTGTAATAATCCCAGTTCCAAAGAAAGCAGGTGCTGGCAGGTGTGAATATTACCGAGCTATAAGTTTAATAAGTCACGGCTCGAAAATACTAACATCAGTCCTTTACAGAAGAATGGAAAGACTGGTAAAAGCCGACCTCAGGGAAGATCAGTATGGATTCCGGAGAAATGTATGAACATACAAGACGATACTGACCTTATGACTTCACATAGAAGATAGGTTAAGGAAAGACAAACCTATGTTTCCAGCATTTGTAGACTTAGAAAAAGCTTTTGATAATGTTGACTGGTATATTTTCTTTCAAATTTTAAAGGTGGAAAGGATAAAATATAGTGAGTGAATGGCTATTTACAATTTGTACAGAAACTAGATGGCAGTTATAAGAGTCGAGGGGCACAAAAGGGAAGCAGTGGTTGAGAAGAGAGTGAGACAGAGTTGTAGCCTGTCCCTGATGTTATTCAATCTGTATATTGACCAAGCAATTAAGGAAACAAAAGAAAAATTTGGAGTAGGAGTTAAAGTACAGGGAGAAGAAACAAAAACTTTGAGGTTTGCCTATGACATTGTAATTCTGTCAGAGACAGCAGAGGACTTAGAAGAGCAGTTGAACGGAATGGACAGTATCTTGAAAGGAGGATATAAACTGAACATCAGCAAAGGCAAAACAAGGCTAATGGAATGTAGTCACATTAAATCAGGCGATGCTGAGGGAATTAGATTAGGAAGTGAGACACTTAAAGTAGTAAATGAGTTGTGCTGTTTGGGAAGCAAAGAAACTGATGATGGTCAAAGTAGGGAGGATATAAAATGTAGCCTGGCAATGGCAAGAAAAGCTTTTCTGAAGAAGAGAAATTTGTTAACATCGAGTGTAGATTTAAGTGTCAGGAAGCCCTTTCTGAAAGTTTTTGTATGGAGTGTAGCCATATATAGCAGTGAAACATGGACGATAAACAGTTTAGACAAGTAGAAACGTTGTACTACAAAAAATGCTGAAGATTAGATGGGTAGATCATGTAATGAATGAGGAGGTGCTGAATAGAATTGGGGAGAAGAGAAATTTGTGGTATAACTTGACAAAAGGAAGGGATTGGTTGATAGGTCACCTTTTCATGCATTAAGGGGTCCCCAGTTTAAGTACTGGAGGGAAGGGGGCAGTAAAAATCTTAGAAAATTTTAGAGGGAAACCAAGAGGTGAACACAATAAGCAGATTCAGGGGGATGAAGGTTGCAGTAGTTAACTTGGAGATGAAGAGACTTGCACAGGATAGAGTAGCAAGGAGAGCTGCATCAAACCAGTCATTGGAATGAACACCACAACAACGAGAGTGTACTATAGGGTTGTGCACAGCAGTCATTACACTGTCATATCAGTGAAAGATAATAAAGTCATTTTTCCTAAATGAAAAATACAATTGCATTGCTTGAAAAATGCTCAAAATGTTTAATGGCACTGTAAATGAAAATATTCATAATCCCAAATATACATAATACAAGTGTGGTAGGATTTTGAAACCAGTTGCAACTGTAGTTACTCACTCACTGATGCCCACATTCACTCTTCATTGGATTAGAAATGCTTTCCTTCTAATGCATCTTTCAACAGTCCAAAGATGTAAATGACATTGGAGACAGTTAAGGTGTCATGCAGTATCTTTGATGGTACAGCAGTAACTGAATGAACAGTAAGACTGTGGACATTGTTGGCTAATAGAAATACTTGTGAATTAAGAAATTAGCGTCATTGGCTACAATAATGCATTCACTATGTTGTTCATAGTAGCTTAACCACTTTCTATGTTTTTATACGTTATTAAACCTACTTCTGCATTACCCCTATTAGATTTTGTATTTATAATCATTTATATAACTGACCAGAAGTCCTATTCCTCCTGCTACCGAACTTCACTAATTCCCACTATATCTAACTTTAACCTATTCTTTTTTCATTTTTAATTTTTCTAACCTACCTGCCTGATTAAGGGATCTGACATTCCACATGTGGATCAGTAGTATATTAGTTTTGTCTCTCCTGATAACGACGTCCTCCTGAGTAGTCCGTGCATGGAGATCCAAATGGAGGACTGTTTTACCGCTGGAATATTTTGCCTAAGAGGATGCCATCATCATTTAACCATACAGTAGAGCTTCATGCCCTCGGGGGAAAAAATGGTGGCTGTAGTTTTCCATTTGCTTTCAGGCATTTGCAGTACCAGCACAGTAAGGCAGTTTTGGCTGATGTTTCAAGGCCAGATCAGTCAATCATCCAGTCTATTGCTGCAATTGCTGAAAAGGCTGCTGCCCCTCTTCAGAAACCACACTTTTGTCTGCTTCTCAATTGGTACCCCTCTCTTGTGGTTGCCCCTACTGTATGGCTATCTGTATCGCTGAAGCACATCAAGCCTCCCCACTAAAGGAAAGGATCATGGTTCATGGGAAAATGGGGTGGGGGAATTGTAAGACTAATAGTTTCTGAAAAGTTACAGTTCTCAAAAGTAACTTGTAACTGAGGAGAAAACAGGCTACTTTAAATTCTCTAATTCAGATTGTTTCTACGTAAGTTATTTATCTCGCAAAAAGCATATGTGAAAGAAAGAGAAGTGGGATATTTTATTGCATTTATGGTTAAACAGAAATATTTAATGGCAATTTTACAGTGCAGAACTGATACAAAAATCAAGTTTATGCGAGCTTCTTTCAATGTGCATGCAACCAAAGGATCAAGAGTATGCTATGAAGTTATGTAATTTAGACATATTAGTCTATAGCATAAATATCGTGTAGATCCATGACACCATCACAGTACAAAACTAATGCATACCAATATGTAGCAGTTTGTGCAGGCTAACATATTCAATGAAATAAGAGATTGTGAAAAGAGTATGTATGAGAGCATAAATCACTACTTGTCAAATAGGGGAGGCAGTAAGGAGTGAACAGATATGAAAAAACTGGATAAGGACAAGTAGGACTTGCACTCAGAGGGTTCCGTACAAACTTAATTATGTATGTAGTTAATAATAATAATAATTTAGTGTGGCTCAGATTGCCTGGTTCATGTCTTTCTGATGGACACAACTTTGGTGACCTGTGTTTTCCCAACTAATGATGCCAGTTATCCAACGGAGGAAATTGGACGCACAGTTTAACATGGAGTCTGAACTGCATGTGGTTTCTAATGACTCTTCATATTGCTGAGAGGCGAAGGCTAGGTTTAAACAAACAGGAAAAAACCCATCAGCCAACGGAAATTTGATCCCATGACCTTGTTGTTTACAAGAACACACTTTATCACTACACCTTCAGGATCGACATGTATATCGATATTTCATCTATAGGTTTTGATGAGTGAGTTTGTGAGGATCAAACTATGTGAAATATACGGCCATGTCTTTTGATTGCGTTAACTTAGAAGCTTAAATTATTTACACAGCCAAGGGACCATAGAGCTTAGCATTTGACATAAATTTCAACTTGATATCTCTACCCCATTCCTGAGAAGAAGTGGTCTTGACAGTCCGACAGGTAGATAAACAGGCAGATTGACAGACAGACTGACTGACTGACCGACCGAGCAACTGACTGTTTGTCTGTCTGTCTGTCAGTCAGTCAGTCAGTCAGAGGATGGACGGACAACAAATTAAAAAAAAAAAAAAAGATATACTCACAAGTTAACCATTTTCAATTTTTTTTCCTTTACATGTACTGTGAAACGTTGCTTCTTGCCAAATTTTATGATTCTAGGTAAACGAGGAGTATCCTATAGGTTTTGATGGGTGAGTTTGCAAGTATCAAAATATCTGAGAAAAATGACGATTTCTTTTGATTTCGTTGACTTACAAGCTTAAACTGTTTACACTGCCAAGCGACCCTACACCTTAGTGTGTCACATTACTTTCAACTTGATACCTCTATCCATTTATGAGAAAAAGGGGTCATTACAGTTAGACAGACAACAAAGTGACCATATAAGGGTTCCATTTTCACAGATTAAGGTACAGAACACTAAAAAAGGGGAAAAGTGTTTTTGGACAAGTCTTTCCTCAGAGCTAGAAATGTTGAAGGGGAATGCAATTCCCCGCTGGGAATCGAACCCGGGAACACGGGCGCTGGAAGCGAGAACGCTACCGCACGACCACGAGCTGCGGACACATGTGCTCTCTCTCTCTCTCTCTCTCTCTCTCTCTCTCCACTCTATCACACACACACACACACACACACACACACACACACACACACACACACACACACGAGAGAGAGAGAGAGTGGGGGGGGGGCAGGAGGGTTGCAGAATAGTGAAAACATGTAGGGGAAGGTTTCAAGAAAGATTTGGGATGAAATAGAGGGAAAAAAATAATTGGGGGAGGGGTTGGTAAGAGTATGATGAGACCATAGGGGAATCGGGCTGCTGACAGGAACTGAGGTCCAAGCATACATTGCAGGATGCATTCCTACTTGTGCAGCTGAGAACTCTTGTGGTGATGAGGAGAATCCAAATGACTTTTGTTCTGAAAGAGCTGTTGAAGTCAATCTTCTTGCGTTGTGCAGCATGCTAAGTAGTATGGTAGGCCTCTGGCTACAGTTAACTGGTCACCTTTCATGCGGGCGACTAGAGGTCATACTCCTTTAGAATGCTGTGGCAGTGGTTCAAACGCATTTCATGTATAATATAGCTATACATGGTCATATGTATTACCTCTTCCGTGACGTAAAAATAGACGGTTGCATTTATTGCTTTGAAGTTTTGTGTTTCTGCTGAGCTGATGGTTATTAAGTCTAGTGTTCTCAGAGGCGTGTCTCCTGGTATAGTAACAGTAATTGATAACGTTTCAACGTCTTGTTGGCCAACATAAACTCTGGAAACAGAAAAGTTGATTGTCAGATTTCTCACAGAATAAAGTTTGCTTTATATTACTAACGTGTTAATGTGATACTTGACATTATGATAGAAAAGCGGGTTATGGTCATACCCTTCAATTATAGAGAGCTATAATGATGATTCATTCATTTTCAAAGCTCTATGTTTTCCAAAGTATTACATGTAAAAATATGACTGATGCAAGAAAAGAACCGTAACTCACGGACTTGAAATTGTGCCCTTCAATTGGCGTTATGAGAGCAGTGCTTGGATGAAATGGCGACAAAGGGAGAAAGGAGATTTTGTGTGCTGGAATACGCGACATGTTTATCTGTTAAAACAGTGCAGCATGCATTCAGAAGGAATTATGGAAAAGAACCCCCACGTAAACAGAAAAATACATGTTGATGTCGACAGTTTAGGAATACTGGTTGCCTTTGTAAATAGAAAAGTACGGGGCGACCATGTGTGTCATGCTATCGTGGAGAAGGTGAGGGAAAGTTTCGTCATCAGACCAAAATAATGAACGGTCCGCGCAACCCGGGTTCGATTCCCGGCGGGGTCAGGGATTTTCTCTGCCTCGTGATGACTGGGTGTTGTGTGATGTCCTTAGGTTAGTTGGGTTTAAGTAGTTCTAAGTTCTAGGAGACTGATGACCATAGCTGCTAAGTCCCATAGTGCTCAGAGCCATTTGAACCATTTTTGGTCCGCGCAAGCCACGAACTTGGAATTCCGCAGCCAACTGTGTGGAAAATTTTGCGACGGCAGTTACATTTCAGATCGTATTATCTGCAGCTCGTGCCATAATTAAAACCGGAAAAATATGGCGTGCGCTTTCAGTTTTGCATCGCAATGCAGGACTCACTTCAGGATGAACATTTCGACCCCAAGCTGATATTCAGTGAAAAAGCAACCTTCTATTTGCCTGGAAGGGTTAACCGCCGCAATGTGAGAGGTGGGGCACGGAAAATCCTCATGAACTTGTGGCGCATGGATGAGATTCGCCGATGGTTATTATTTTTTGAGCAATGTCACAGACGAAGCTGTACGGGCCGAGAAGACTGTGACGGGTATCTCTTACTGTGGGAAGTTGCAGCTTTGTTTCCACAACTGGCTGCTGATACCGAGAATTTCATCTTCCAATAAGACGGGGCACCCACTCATTGGAACATCGATGTTTGTCGCTATCCTAATGACGAATTTCAGCATTGCTCGATTGAGCGTAGTGGTGAAGACGACGTGGCTCAGTTCCTTTGCCTCTCCCCTCCCCAAAAGGTCGCCTGACCTAACGCCTTCTGTCTCCTTTGGTGGTACATTAAGAACCGTGTTTACGTACTCCCACTGCCAAGAACACAGGAACAGTTCAGAGAACGCGCCAGTGCTGCTGTGATGACCATTGACAGGATGTTGCTACATAAGGTATGGAATGAACTTGACTACCGATTGAACGTGTGTATTACGACCAGAGGGGCACTTATAAAAAAATGAAGAGTGCAAAATGCAAACTTGGTGAGTTTATGATTCTATTAAAGCATCAGTCATGCTTCTACATGTAATATTTTGGAAAATATTGAGCTTAGAAAGTGAGTGAATCATTTATTTAACCCTGTATATAGTACAAAAATTGCTACATTGAGGTGACAAAAGTCATGGGATAGCCATATGCACATATACAGATGGCGGTAGTATCGCGCACATGAAGTGCAAGAGGGAGTGCATTGACGGAGTTATCATTTGTACTCAGGTGATTCTTGTGAAAAGAATTCCGGCGTGGTTATGGCCGCACGACGGGAATTAACAGACTTTGAATGCGGAATGATAGTTGGAGCTAGACTCATCGGGCATTCCGTTTCGGGAAACATTAGGGAATTCAATATTCCGAGATCCACATTGTCATGAGTGTGCCGAGAATACCATATTTCAGGTATCATCTCTCACCAGGGACAACGTAGTGAGAGGACGGCCTTCAGTTAACGACCGAGAGCAGCAGCGTTTGCGAGGCTTTGTCAGTGCTAACAGACAAGCAACACTACGCGAAATAACCGCAGAGATCAGTGTTGGACGTACGACGTACGTATCCGTTAGAACAATGCGGCGAATGTTGGCGTTAGTGGACTATGGCTGCAGACGACCGACATAAGTGCTTTTGCTAACAGCACTACTCGTCCGCAGCCTCTCTCCTGGGCTCGTCAGCATATAGGTTGGAGCCTAGACGATTGGAAAACCGTGGTATGGTTGTCCCGATTTCAGTTGGTAAGAACTGATGGAAGGGTTAGTATATGGCGCAGACCCCACGAAGCCATGGACCCAAGTTGTGAACAAGGCACTGTTCAAGCTGATGGTGGCTCAGTAATTGTGTGGACTGTGTTTACAAGCAGTGGACTGGGTCCTCTGTACAATGAGCCGATCATTGATTGAAAATGGTCATGTTCGGTCATTTGGAGACCACTTGCAGCCATTCATGGATTTCGTTTCCAAACAACGATATACTTTTTGTGCGCGACAATGCGCCATGTCACTGGGCCACAATTGTTCGCTATTGATTTGAAGAACAAGCTGGACGATTCGAGCGAATGTTTGGTCACCCAAATCGCCGACATGAATGCCATCGAACATTTATGGGACATCATCGAGAGGTCAGTTCGTGCACAGAATCTTGCACCGGCAACAGTTTCTCAATTACGGACGGCTGTTGAGGCAGCACGGCTCAGTATTTCTGCAGGGGACTTCCAACGACTTGTTGACTCCATGCCAAGTGGAGTTGCTGCACTGCGCCGGCCAAAAGGAGGCATCCCATGACTTTTGTCACCTCAAGAGCTAAAACTGATACTGCAGGATAGGTTTTTCTTGCTTACCGTCTCACACCGGCTGTAATGAAGTTGTGCGTATCCGCGATTGTGAGGTAGAGCGCGACGGCGACGCTCCTCTGGTTGATGAAGCGCAGCCGGACCTGGGCCGTCTCTCCAGGCAGAGCTCTCAGTGAGGACGTGTCGTCCAGTTCGACAGTGACAAGCTCCTCCTGCCACTGCTGGCGTTGCTCTCTCTTCGGTCGTGACTCTGTGACAAGAACAGGAACTGTTAAGATTCACCAAGCGAAGTGTCGGGCGGTTCTTGGCATGTTGCTGTTACCGTAAGTCACAATACCAGGCTCCAACCGGCAAAGGAGCTACGCACCTTTCCTTAACACATTGCGGACGGATCCCGAGTTTACTGTTGTTTCGTGCGCAACTACGGACGGACCTCAAAATAGCTCGTGTCTTCTACACGCTGTCTGTAGATGCCATCTGGTGTGATTTACGAGACGTGTCTGAAAAGTGAGTAGCGTTTCGGTCTACCGCCACCGCTGCACTAGAGTCGCAGTTCCGCACGTTCGCAATCTTCTCTCTGGTTCGTCGTCTTTCCACTGACGCCATTACAGCCCGATTGTGTTGTGATTATATTTGTTAGTGATCGTTCAAAAAGTTTAAGACAGTCTCCGAGCCCACCGGCTGTGAAGTGCATTGTGTAATAAATTTTTTGAACGCAAAGAATTTTAAGCTAGCTGAAATTGATCGTCAACTTGTAGAGATTTATGGTGAAAAGGTGATGACTGATGGAATGGTGAGAAAGTGGATGAGACAATTCAGTGATGGACGAACCAGTGTTCACGGAGAAGTACGGAATGGGTGGCCTTCTCTTGTCAATGATTGTCTGGTTCAGAAAGTGAATGAGAAAATTCGTGAAGTCAGACGGTTCACAATAAGAATACTATGTGATGAGCTTCCAAAATTTCAAAAACTGTTTTGCGTGAGATTGTCACAAGTCGCTCAAATTTTCGCAAATTGTGTTCTCTACATCTACATCCATACCCCGCAAGCCACCTGACGGTGTGTGGCGGTGGGTACTTTGAGTACCTATATCATTTCTCCCTTCTATTCCAGTCGCCGGCCGGAGTGGCCAAGCGGTTCTAGGCGCTACAGTCTGGAACCGCGTGACCGCTACGGTCGCAGGTTCGAATCCTGCCTCGGGCATGGATGTGTGTGATGTCCTTAGGTTAGTTAGATTTAAGTAGTTCTAAGTTCTAGAGGACTGATGACCTCAGAAGTTAAGTCCCATAGTGCTCAGAGCCATTTGAACCCATCTATTCCAGTCCCGTTGGGTTCCCAAATCGCTTACGGGTGTCCACAAAACGAAGCGACTGTGGAGTACTTTGACATTGCTTTCCCGATCCCGATACAGTGGTGAGGGAGATGAATTCTTAAACAGAATTGTGACCGGTGATGAAACTTGGGTTCGTCATGTCACTCCAGAGTCAAAACAACAGTCGACGGAGTGGAGGCACTCACGGCCCCCCACCCACCCCCTAAAGAATAAAAATCGAAACATCGCTATCAGCATAAAAAAACCGTATGCACTGTGTTGTGGGCCAGACAGGACATTCTGCTTGTTGAGTTGCTTCGCAGAGACGAAATCTTCAGTGCCGTTCGTTATTGTGAAATAGTGAGAAAACTTCGGTGCGCAGTTCAAAACAAGGCTTGGAATATTTAGTCGACATTCTGTTGCTTCATGACAACCACGTCTCCATTCTGCTGGTTTCAGTTTAAACCTTATTCAACAATTCGGCCGGGAGCAGTTCGATCATCCGTCCCGTACAGCACCGATCTCGCACGCTGAACTTGAAGCGTGATTTTTCAGGAAGGCGCTTTGACTGCGAAGATGACGCAAAAAACAGCGGTTAGCAGTGACTGTCTTCACTGATCGCCTTTTCAGTGAAGAGGGCATAGAAAATTTGTTTTGATGGCATACAAAAGGAGTTGTTTTCCCGCTATTACAAATGTCTGAGCAGTGATGGTAACTGCGTAGCAAACCAGCTTAAGAAGTGCTCTTTCTTGTAAGAGTAAATTTTGGTGCGAAAAAGATGTTTTTATGAGTTTCTTACCAAAACGTTACTTATTCTTGGACATGCTTGATATTTTAACTGCTTCGGTGTTTACGCCATCGGTCAATGTATCAAATTTGATTCTCTTCGTGTGCATTTCACATATTTAGTATTTTGATTGTATTTTGATATTTAAAACTTAATGTTTTCGTCTTGAAGTTCTTCCTTCTTTTAGAGACTGTCCTGTTCAGAAAAATGAAGAATCTGAAATAGTTTCGTAGGTTCTTGCTGATTATTCAGATTTTGCTTGTGAGAATGAACATCCGGCTGACTGTGCGAATGAATGTCTTTATGCTTCTGAGGACTATTCAAGTGTCAGTAACATCATTAGATCTGTAAATAAGAGCAAGATGACAGTATTTCCCAAGTGATTCCGCCAGTAACGATGAAGGTTATTCTGCTTCTGTGAATGAATTGTTTTGTCATGGTGTTAATATTTCATTAGTGGGGATGTGAACTGTATCCCCTGACTTGGCAACAGTTAAATTTTTCATGTTAAAAAAATATATATTTGTAGCTCAGGCATAACTTCTTTACACAAGTTTCTTCTTGTAGTGCTTGGGGATATCAGGGCATGTTCCAGAAAATTTTTCTACAGTGAAATGCCCGTATGGCATTATTGGCCGGGAAACCCCCGTCTGGGTGGCTAGCCCGCCGATGGAGATGGGATGGAATGAAGAGGACAACACAATCACCCAGTCCCCGAGTAGAGGAATTTCCGATTCGGCCGGGAATCGAGAAGCAGCAGCGCTAAGCACTAGGCGACGAACTGTATTGTGCCACCCAAGTCACATACCATTTGGCCCCTCCTCCTCACAATCGTCTTACCTTGTGCTCTTGGTAAGACCTTTAAAAGTAAACAAAATCTTAGAAATGTTGTTGTCAGGGACCGTACCACAAACGGGAAAATGTAACCCTTGTAGGATCACTGTGTTGTTGGAGAACTACACATTAAAAAACTTTGTGCAAGACGGATGCCACGTCTGCTCACAATGCATCAAATCCAATTCGATTTCGATTTGTCACTCCTTCCTACGAACCGTTACCACGGCTACGTGCAGATAAGATGCAAGTTGGAGAGCTTATGGTAGAAACGCAGCCGTTTTTATACCTAATATCCCAACAAACTTAAAGGTAGTTTTCGGACATTGTGTTCTTGCTGTAGAAACATATGGCTGTGAACCTAGATTTTAAACGAGTTTTTCAAAAGAAAACTTCTAACAGCTCAGGGAGGTACGCAAAGGTGACTCCTAACTCCCACGAAAAAAAATCGGAAAAGAATCGAAGACATGAAAGCAGTAACAATAGTTCAGGATGTCGTAGAAAGGGCAGAGTCTCTAAAATAGAACTTGGCGGAGCGTACCGCACCAAAAATTGACGGTGTATAGACAAAGGGAGTACTAGTGTGAGTCCTAGAGAAAGGTAAAGACCATAAGGAAGCCACCCGACTGCTGAGACAACAACATAAAAAAGTCGCAGGCTTCAACTGCCAGAAGACAGAGAGGCGTATTCCTTACCTTAAGATGAGAGAGGCTACAGCTTGTAGAGGCTTAATTAGCTGAACCATAAATAAATAAAGGTGGAGCTCGATTCCGTTACAGATGTCTTCAAACTTGTACGGCAGTTGAATAATATACGGAAGAAATTTTTGAAAACCGTATACACGTCAATTAATGGGTGCAAAAGTGTTTTACTACACTCAGCTAGAACTCGCACGTGCTTGGAAAGTGCGAAAAAAATCACCGATGGAATGTTATTCTGATCTAGCATTTGGGAGACTCAAAATGACTTGAAGCCTGCTGGATGAGAAAAGATATGTACCAATTCCTATGCAGTATGCACAGAATCAGTGAATGTCTTGTTACCAGCTTGTGTGCTTTAAATAATTTAGCAATTATATCAGTATTTTTCTATCTCTTTCCATCGAGTAAATACGAGGGATATTCGGAAACTAAGTTCTGATCGGTCAAGAAATGGAAACTATTGCGAAAATTTAATAAAGCTTGGCGCATGTGTGTTTGACAGTGTCTCTAGTATCCCTGTCAGTTGCATCACTTGGCTCTTTTCGGTTCTGGGCGCATGGTGAGCACATAAAATGCGTATAGAATAGTGTGTCCGCCGACTATGAGGACCTGGTAAGAGATTTCGCCTGATGTTGTGCAACTGTCATACGGTTCCTCCTCCGTGACAATTCTCGGTCGCAATATGCAGGGGCAATGAATATTCTCCTGCAGCCTTTTCGATGAGAAGTGTTTCATCACCCGCACTACTGCGGTAATTGGCTCCCTCTGTGTTTCATCTCTGCTCACATTAACTACTGGCTATGAAGGCAACATTTTCGCACAGACAACGAGCTATAGATGAGCGCAGAGAATTGGCGGGAAGCAGAGGCGGCTGCCTTCTATGACGAGGGTATGGGAAAGTTGGTATAACGATGCGACAGGTGTCGTAGCTGGAACGGCGACTATGTAGAGAAGTAGCTGGAAGGTGGAGCCAACTGTCCCAAATGAAACGTTTCTGATTTTCAATGTACTTTCCATTTCGCGACTGATCGGAACTTACTTTCTGAACAAGTCTCGTATAAATATGCCCTCCTCCTTATATCATTTACATAAATGAAAAGTTTCCTGGTAATTAGCAGTATTACCATTCCTGTTCCTCCACTCCACTGAGATCATTTCGTCCACATTCACAGACATTCTAAAAAGCAAGCGGGAACCTGCCAAATCAGTCACGAATCAAAAGCGATACCGAGCTAGTTGGCGCACGTGTAAGACACTGGATTTGTGATCGGGAAGTTGGCAGTTCAAATCGGAGTGCGGCATGAATTCGCTTATGTGGAATGTGGGGAAGGTTTCTTTACATGGTCAACATCCGACGTTCCTTGCCCATTTATTCTCCAATCCGTACTTGTGATACGTCACTAATGATCTCATCATCGCCGGGACGTTAAGCTCTAATTTTTCTTCCTTTTTTCAAACACTGTAATCCGTTGTGTTTGTTCTGTGGTTTGACGGGGCGCGCCACGACTTTCTCCCCTATGGTGACCATTTCAGAGTAGCACTTACTCCCAACGCTCTCAACTATTTTTTGGATGTATTCCAATCTCGGTCCTTCCCTATAGTCTTTACCTTCTGAAGCTCCCTCTGAAACCATGGAAGTTATTTGCTGATGTCTTAACACGTCATGTCATCGTGCCCCACCTTCGTGCCAATGTTTTCCTCATATCTCTGTCCTCGCCGATTCTGCTGAGCACCGCCTCATTTCTTACCTTACAAGTCCGTCTAATTTTCAGCGTCCTTCTGGCGCACATCATCTCAAATGCGTCGATTCTCATCTTCTCCGTTTCCCCCACAGTCCGCGATTCACTTCCATATAGTACTTTGCCCCAGACTTATATTCTCACAGTTTTATCCCTCAATTTGAGGCCAGTGTTTTTCGCCAGGGATGCCCTCTTTGCCATTGTTAAGTCTGTTTTTTATGCCTCCCTTGCTTCGTCCGTCATACACTAGTTTGCTGCGTAGGTAGCAGAATCCCTTAACTTTAAGTTGATCGCTAATCTCATTTCTGCTAAACATTGGAATTCATATGTTGTGCTCATTAGACTTAATTCCATTCAACACGCCCTGTAATTCTTCTTGACTTCGGCATAGCATGATCATCAGCGAATCTTATCAATGGTATCCTTTCACGCTGAATTTTAATCCCACTCCTGAACCTTTCCTTTATTTCCTTCATTGCTTCTTCGATATATAGATTCAACATTAAGGGCGAAATACAGCGTCCGTGCCTTACACCATTTGTAATCCGAGCACTTCAGTCTTAGTCTTCCGTACGTATTGTCCTCTCTTGGTTCTTGTACATGTCATTTTTCCGTCTCTCCCTAAAGCTTACTGCTATTTTTCCCAGAACTTTGAACATCTTGCACCATAAACATCGTCGAACGCTTTTCCAGACTAAAGTCTACGGTAATATTTCCGGATCACGTCACTTCATTTTTTTGGTACATTCTCTATCGTTGAAGTGCGTTTCTCTTAATGTTTCTCCCGCGTTAATACACTCCTGGAAATTGAAATAAGAACACCGTGAATTCATTGTCCCAGGAAGGCGAACTTTATTGACACATTCCTGGGGTCAGATACATCACATAATCACACTGACAGAACCACAGGCACATAGACACAGGCAACAGAGCATGCACAATGTCGGCACTAGGACAGTGTATATCCACCTTTCGCAGCAATGCAGGCTGCTATTCTCCCATGGAGACGATCGTAGAGATGCTGGATGTAGTCCTGTGGAACGGCTTGCCATGCCATTTCCACCTGGCGCCTCAGTTGGACCAGCGTTCGTGCTGGACGTGCAGACCGCGTGAGACGACGCTTCATCCAGTCCCAAACATGCTCCATGGGGGACAGATCAGGAGATCTTGCTGGCCAGGGTAGTTGACTTACACCTTCTAGAGCACGTTGGGTGGCACGGGATACATGCGGACGTGCATTGTCCTGTTGGAACAGCAAGTTCCCTTGCCGGTCTAGGAATGGTAGAACGATGGGTTCGATGACTGTTTGGATGTACCGTGCACTATTCAGTGTCCCCTCGACGATCACCAGTGGTGTACGGCCAGTGTAGGAGATCGCTCCCCACACCATGATGCCGGGTGTTGGCCCTGTGTGCCTCGGTCGTATGCAATCCTGATTGTGGCGCTCACCTGCACGGCGCCAAACACGCATACGACCATCATTGGCACCAAGGCAGAAGCGACTCTCATCGCTGAAGACGACACGTCTCCATTCGTCCCTCCATTCACGCCTGTCGCGACACCACTGGAGGCGGGCTGCACGATGTTGGGGCGTGAGCGGAAGACGGCCTAACGGTGTGCGGGGCCGTAGCCCAGCTTCATGGAGACGGTTGCGAATGGTCCTCGCCGATACCCCAGGAGCAACAGTGTCCCTAATTTGCTGGGAAGTGGCGGTGCGGTCCCCTACGGCACTGCGTAGGATCCTACGGTCTTGGCGTGCATCCGTGCGTCGCTGCGGTCCGGTCCCAGGTCGACGGGCACGTGCACCTTCCGCCGACCACTGGCGACGACATCGATGTACTGTGGAGACCTCACGCCCCACGTGTTGAGCAATTCGGCGGTACGTCCACCCGGCCTCCCGCATGCCCACTATACGCCCTCGCTCAAAGTCCGTCAACTGCACATACGGTTCACGTCCACGCTGTCGCGGCATGCTACCAGTGTTAAAGACTGCGATGGAGCTCCGTATGCCACGGCAAACTGGCTGACACTGACGGCGGCGGTGCACAAATGCTGCGCAGCTAGCGCTATTCGACGGCCAACACCGCGGTTCCTGGTGTGTCCGCTGTGCCGTGCGTGTGATCATTGCTTGTACAGCCCTCTCGCAGTGTCCGGAGCAAGTATGGTGGGTCTGACACACCGGTGTCAATGTGTTCTTTTTTCCATTTCCAGGAGTGTAGTTTCTTAAATAAATACCAGATGGGTAGAGGCAGAGGCTGAGCTGGTCGTGATTGCGTTTGGACAGCTCAGTCGGTAAGAATATTACCTACGAGAGGCAAGCATCGAGTCGCGATCCGGCACGCAGTTTTATCCTGCCGGGAAGTTTAAACTAATAATTACAGGGTGACAGTTGTCGAACCATATGAAATAAAATAGTCATAACTTCTGAACGGTTTGCATTAGGGCGTTCAAACTGCATGGTTGGCCGCGGGACAGGATGGGAATTAGTATCCGCATGAATGGTTTAGTTTAGCGACGAATGACACTTTCATTTGAATGGGTTCGTCAACAAGCAAAATTGGCTTATTTGAGGGACTGAGACTCTGCATTTCGCGATCGCAAAATCTCTTAACCCTACCGGGAAAATGTGTGGTGTGCAATGTCCAGTCGCGGAATAATTGATGCGATATTCCTTGATAGCACGTTGACTACCGAACGGTCCGTGAAGGTTTTGGAAGATGGTTTTATCCTCATTATCCAAAGACACCCTGATTTCCACAAGATGTGGTACATGCAAGATGGAGCTCGACCCCATCGAAGCAGGAGAGTGTTTGATGTCCTGTAGGAACACTTGGGGGATCGCATTCTGGGTCTGACGTATACAGAGGCCACTGGCATGGGCCGCCATATTCTCAGGATCTGAACACGTGCGACTCCTTTTTTGCGGGGCTATATTAAAGATATAATGTATACAGCAATAACCCCAAAACCATTGGAGATGAATACAGCCTTTCAGAAGGTCATCACAGTATCGATGTTCCGACACTTCAGCTGGTCAAGTAAAATTGCGCTATTCGTCTGCGCCACATTATCGCCAATAATGGAAGACATATCGAACATGTCATAACCTAAATCCGAATATCTGTAATGACGTTTACTTGTTGAATAAAGTTCGTGCACGCCGTAGTTGGTAACTACTTTACGTTTTTTTCATATAGTTCAATGATTGTCACGCAGCACTTTTTTATAATTTAACCAGAAATCACGAAAGCAGCGATTACTTCTCAAAACAACGTATTAACGTTGCACAAAACCATCACGTAGGTAGCTGCTAACGCAGCAATCCGCTTGCGACATGGGAACGAAGAAGACAACTGAATTTTTAATAATTGGGTGGCATTTGGTGTCGTTACGGTTAGGGAAAGTGGCTGGGATGCCCACCATTGTATGATGGCGTCGATGGAAGATTCAACCAAGGACCGACATAGGTCACAACATTCACAGGTACAGTGTCCGTCAAAAAAGTTCCGAGACTAATTTCATACCTGGCACCTGCTGCGACTTGATTGAAATACAAAACGCGGGCAATTCTTTTCCGTAAAAAAAAATGTGTTCAGATTTTTCACCAGTTTGTGGTCACTATGTTCAAGATGCCTTATTTCTTTCTTTCGACCTTGGATTGATCAGCAGAAATGGAACAACATTCATCAACTGGCAATGCCTGGAAGTTGCAATGAACGATTGAACCTGAGTAAGCCAGCGATTTTCGCCAGAGGATTTGTCATCAAGGAAACGTATTTATGTTATTCGTTTTTTAATTACTCATTCTGACACGTGGGTCCATGAAGTTTCTGCGTACTAGTCCAAATACTGTCATAAATTCTGAGCCGTTAGATTCTTTCCGCCTTAACATTAGGCAACGATGATAGCATCTACGCGTAGATAGCCTATGGCCATGTAACGTCAAAATATTAATTGAAAGTAGCCTACGCGCGCACATCTAGTCATATCTGTCGTATGTCGTTGCATCCGAGCAGAGATAGTGATACTGAAAAGCGCCTAGTAGCTGTCTGGTTTGCGTCATCGCGGAACTTGCTTCATCTGTTAACCAGCCAACACTACGAACATTGACCGCAGAATACGAGCTTTCGTAGCCGGGATTTATATCCTTGGTGACTACTGTTTTGAGCAACAGGCCGTGGGCTAAGGCGTGTTTCAGTGCCAACGTTTCTCCGCGTGCACCAGGAAATAGCGAAGTTGGTGAAGGACGTGGATACTTTATTCATTGTTCAGTGTCATTAATATTGACATAGATCAATAGAACCTCTCCATAACATTTAAAAATGAGAGTAATAGCTAATTTGAATAACTAATGTCAGAAACTTTTTTGCAAGACTTCATTCGTTGACTGATTCACATAAGTTTTTACTTTTGAACGTGTAGTATGAACCATTTACATAATGGAGATAGGAATGTGGTGTTTGGTTTCTGTGACCGCACGGTGCCAGCTAAGTTTGAGACCTCAGACTTTTGTAAGAGATTTTCCAAGAAGTGACTGTTGAAAGAGTCATTCTAGTGTATGCAGAGGGTGCTAAAATGGCGTACACGCTTCAGTAGAGAATGACAGTATGCAGTATATTGTTTCTCAAATAAACATCCTTTTTTTTCTCAACACATACTATAGTACAGGGATAAATAAAGTGTCGTTAGAGACGTTTTTTAAACGACTTCTTAGCTTGCTTACCGATTTAGCACTACAACTTACTATTTGTGGAAAATTTTAACATAGTGATCGTACTGAGTTAATCGTCGCCGACCGATGTGTCGTCTAGTCTGAGGTGCGTTAAACCGAATATTCGCAGTTGTAAACTGTCTTATCGTTATGTTCTGTACGGACTGGAATGCCTTGTCGAAAAATGTAGTAAATAGCTTGGTGAAACACAATTTACTCAAAAGACAAAACATATCTTTCAGCTCTAAACTATTTAATGGTAGAAAAGAATACACAAGAGAATAAATATATCAATATAAAAACTTCGTTAAGGATCGGAGTAATCCGTTGTCGATGCCAGCACCCCTGGCGGCTGGCGCGGAAAGCGGTGTGACAACTGCATCGTAACGTTAATAAACACACGATCGCGCACAACATAACTGACACTACACTTATAGAGAAGTGTGGCTCGGTCGCTACAACATAAGACTGACTTTCAACTGTCATAGGCAAAAGGGCATCATCGGTACCCAGCTTTATACGTATATTTTACGTAGATAACTTATTAATCACGAATAAGAGACTCCCTTTTCATATTATTACAAATACCATTTTATTTGTTTTAAAGGGTACTTATTAACTTAATAATTTGTATACAGCATTGCCATAGATAATAACCGTGACCACTGCGTTGCTTCATAATCTCTACCCGCTGTCCAAGTTGACTTTTCTAAACGAATTTATTTTCCGAAACGACAAACATATTTGTCATTGTCGCCTCGATTGTGATTTACATATTGCTACTACGGCCTAACGTGCTTCCTCAAAGTACGAAGTGCAATTAAAATACAAAAAAAAGTTGGAGGTTTTAGTGGCCTTGGTGATATACTAGGTAACTATCATAAATTCTTGATTATTATTTCACTTCGTTCGGTTCATTAGATTAGAACCAGCTTTCGTTCCATAGACCCAGAAATGAGATGATTTTCGTGGGTGTGGAACATGAAAGTATGACATTTGAATGTAATACTCACTTCTTTGATTATTTGTCAGGAGATTGTCAAGATATGTGGGTGCACTACAGTAAACTGGAAATGCTAATATCCACAGAATTAATATATTGTCAGAATGAACCTAGTATGCATTTATAATAAATTTATCATACACAAAATACCTAATCTTGACTGTTGTGATCAAGTGCAGTCAAAACTGAAATCTAACATACATTTTTTACTTAAGCTGGCCTAAACTTCCAGTTAAGATATTCACTTATAGAGTAGAATGAGTTGCCTACCAAAAAGTCTTTCATACTCTATTTAAACTTTGCTTTATCTGAAACCAAGTTTTTAATGGTTGCTGGCAGTTTGTTGAAAATGTGTGTTCCTGAGTATTGGACCCCATTTTGGACCAAGGTAAGTGATTTTAGGTCTTTATGTAGATTGTTCTTACCCCTGCCATTGACACTGTGTATTGAGTTATTAGTTGGAAACAGAGACGTACTATTTACAACAAATTTCTTTAAGAAATTAATATACTGAGAAGTAGTGGTTAGAATACCCAGTTCCTTGAAAAGTTTTCTGTATGATGATCTTGAATTTACACCACAAATGAGTCTTATTACACGCTTTTGGACTATAGAAACTTTTGCTCAGTTTGACAAGGTACCCTGAAGTATGAGCCCATATTACGTAATAGAATGAAAGTATGTAAGGTTTTTAATACTTATATCTCCTACATTTGCTGTCATTCACATTGCAAGTACAGACTTGTTTAGCCGCTTCAGGATTTCTGTGGCATGCAGTTCCCAACTGAATTTATTATCGAGTTGTAACCCCAGAACTGTAACACTGTCAATCTCTTGTATCTCCTTGTTTTCATATGTTATACACATGCTGGAAGGAAATCTTGAACAGGTTCCGAACATCATGTAATGGGTCTTTTCAAAGATTAATGACAATGAATTAGCTTTAAACCGTTATTAATGTCAGTGAAATTTGATCAGCAGCCAATTCTAAATCTTGATTTGCTATTTATTGCAATGTTTGTATTATCTGCACACAAATCAAATTTAACATCTGGCAATGCATCAGACCAGAGGTCATTAATCTAAACAAGAAAAAGCAGTGAACCCAAGATGTAACCTTGAAGAAAATCATATGTAATTAATTCCCAATCAGATGAAGACTGATTACTTACTCCATGGGTATTTCGAAAGGCACTCTTTGTTTCCTGTTAGTTAGGTGAGACTTGAAGCATTTTGGAGCACTGCCAGTGACACCATAATATTCCAATTTACTTTAGAGAAAGCTGTGATCACTTAAGAGAAAGCTGTGATCACACGGAGAAAGGCGTTTGATACATCACGGAAAATGCCACTAGCCTCCAATTTGTTATTTAATGAATTAAATACATTCTCAATGTATGTGCAAATAGCTTTCTCTCTGTCAGAACCTTTAAGAAACCTAAACTGCGGCTTGGACAATAAATTGGCTCAAATGGCTCTGAGCACTATGGGACTTAACTTCTGAGGTCATCAGCCCCCTAGAACTTAGAACTACTTAAACCTAACTAACTAAAGGACATCACACACATTCATGCCCGAGGCAGGATCCGAACCTGCGGCCGTAGCGGTCGCGTAGTTCCAGACTGAAGCGCCTAGAACCGCTCGGCCAACAGGCCGGCGGACGATAAATTATTTGCAGTCAGATGCTTAAGAAGATGCTTGACCACAACCTTTTCAAATATTTTGGGAAATCTGGGAAAAGTGAAACTGGTCAATAGCTTGACGGTATATCTTTATCCCTCCACCCCCTTCTTGTAAAGAGCCTTAGATTCGGCATGTTTTAGTCAGTCTGGAAATGTTCCACTGATAAGAGATTGATTACACAAATAACTTAAGATAGAATTCAACTCAGTCTTTGCTTAACTTCGTTGATATGTTATCATAATCTCTGGAGTACTCTGATCTTTAAGTATTTTATGATGGATGCTACTTGCCTGGAAGGAATGAGTGTCATTTACATTTTATTGAAGTTATGTGTAAAGACTGGTCTCAGATACTCCCGAACCTGATAGCCCCAAGCTGTCAGTGACAGAAACAAAGTACTTGTTTAAGAGGTTTGCAACACTACATGCACTTGTTATCAATGTCGAATTTATTTTTATAGCTAGCCGTTCCTCTATCTTTTTCTCATAATGAAGCTACGTAGATTTCTGATTACTTGCTTTAATATTTTACAGTATTCTTTGTTATATATTACAATGCTAACATCAGAGCTGTTCATAGGTAATAGATACACTTTCCTTTTTATCCCATATGATACCTTTAGTCCTTGTGTAATCCACGGTTTATTTTTCGACTTCTGTTTACTTTAGGTTACCTTTAGGGGAAAACGATTTTCAAATGAGGCAGTAACTTTATTAAACAGTTGCTTTGTATTTTCCTTTTGAAACAGAAGTATTGTAAACATCTGTCCAGTCCATGTCCTTGAGCACTCTCCTAAAGTTCTCAACTTTTGACTGATTTATTACCACCCTCTGATCAGTAATAGATTTTATATCCTGACAAGTTTCAACATTTAAGATGCTGCACGTCATTGCTGGAAGCCCGTATTGGTTTTGTTATATGACTTTTCCCCCTAGATGTTTCTACAAAGATATTGTCAACAGCAGTCTCAGAGCATTTACATACCCTAGTTGCAAAGTTCACAGTCGGAATTAAATTGAATGACAGTGTTGCTGGTTGCGAATTGTTCTCTGACAGAGTTTTTGAAGAAATCCACATTAAAGTCACCAGCAACCACTATTTCCTTGTTCTATAGTTTGAGATGGGCTAAAAGAACTTCCAGATTGTTTTTGAAGAGGTTAAAGTTTCCTAAAGGTGCTCTGTATACACTTCAGTATAAAGAATTTATTATGAAATTTCACTTCTGTTGTACAAGCTTCTAAGTGCTGTTCTGAGCAAAAATTATTGACATCAATATTCTTGAAATGAAAACCATTTCTGACAAATCTGGTAACTCCTCTCCCTATATTTTCTTCATTTCCACAACTACCCATATACCAACGACTACACTTATTCCAAATAGTGTCATTATTTAAAATTATAAAAGTACGAAAGTTTCTCAAGGGTCCCCTGGTACTTTATAAACATGATGCTAAATTGATAAGTAAGACAAAGTTACCGTCCTTCCCCAAAATGGCTGTGGAAAACGTGCAGGTAGACCTTCTTGTGACGAATTGTTGCCTGAGTGACATTCGTGAAAGTGTGACTGCATTTGCTGTTTATCCCCAGAGCCCTACCAGTGTAACACGTTTATCGTTTGTGCTTTAGCGTTACAGTGTTACAGAGGTAGTAGTGTAGAGGTAGCATAGAGTAGTGCTGAATCCGGAGAATGCGGGAGACATTCAGATCCTTTTCTTGTGTCCCTTGTTGCGGAAGAACGATGTTGAGGTAAGCATTTCCGCGTCGGTAAAAGTGTGGGCAGTTTTATGTTGTTAAATGTCAAATGCCCCACTATGTTAGAGCTGCTAATCGCAGGTAATGTCTAAGGAGGTTGGCGGTGCAGGGGCGTAGCACGTTCGAATACGCTTCGCGTTTACTATGGCGTCATAAGAGCCTAATCATGATACTCCCGGTGAACTGCCTTCCTTTGTCACGTAAATACGTGGATAAACATGTGGATTATTTACTCATCAATACACTTGATTACGTCGTATTTATGATCCAATTCGAATTATACTGTGCTTTGTTGGACCAACTTGTTTTTCGCGCTTATTCTTCCTCTTGGACGATGTTCGAAAGCAATCCCATTACTCTCCAAGCAAGGACCTCCTCGGTTAATGAAAACAAAGATTTCAGTATGTTCACTGTAGACACTGAGGGGAAAAAAGTCCCAACACAAGATAAACGAAAGTTTGTAGTGTGTTTTTACATCTGAATGATGTCGTCTATTCAAATTTCGTACCAGTCGCATAATAGCGGCGCTAGTAGCGCCACTGTGACGATGTTTACTTTAACTACGCGCTGTAACGGTCGTGAGCATTAGTTACGTTTGAGATTGGACGTAGTGAGCTGATGTCAGTAAAGACGGCGACGCCATTAACACCACCTCATTGAGTTTGGACGAGGTCGTGTAATAGGGCTATGAGTAACTGGAAGTTTCTTCTGCGATACTGCAGGAAGACTGCAGAAATGTAGCCACTGTACTCGATTGCTGGCAGCGGTGGTCGCCAGAAGGTGCGGTTGCAAGAAGATCGGGCTCCGAACCGCCACGTGGCACTACCGAGAGGGAAGACCATCGTGTTCGGCATATGACTCTGGCGCATCGCACCGCATCTGCAGCAGCAATTTGAGCAGCAGTTGGCACCACAGTGGCACAACGAACTGTTACAAGTAGGGTGCATTCCACTGCCCGCAAACCACCGCCATTTGCGACTTCGGTGGTGTCAAGCGAGAGCTCAGTGGGAGGCCAGAGCGGAAGTCCGTTGCGTTTTCTGATGAAAACCGGTTTTGCCTTGGTACCTAGCATGGTACTGTGGGGTTAGGTATAAAACCGGTGAGCACCTGCAACCTACCTGTCTGGGGCCAAGACACACTGGACATACACCTAGAGTTATGGTCTGGGATTACGATTTCCTATGACAGCAGGAGCACTCTTGTTGTTATCCACGCACCCAGACTGCAACTTTGTTCGTCACTCTGGTGATTCGACGTGTGTTGCTGTTCATGAACAACGTCTAGTGGGTGTTTCTCGACCTGTTGTGCTGCGATTCGTGAAGGGCATTCCAGTGAGTGTTTTCCAACAGGACAACGCTCGCCCCCATACCGCTGTTGTAACCCGGCATGCTCTACAAAGTGTCGATATATTACCTTGGCCTACTCGGTGAACAGATCTGTCTCCAATCGATCATGCATGGGGCATCATCGGACGACAACTCTAGCTTCATCCGCAACCAGCATTAACCGTCCCTGTATTGACCTACCAAGAGCAACAGGCATGGAACTCCGTCGCACAAGCTGACACCGACACCGGTATACCACAATGCATGCACGTTCGCGTGCTTGCATTCAACATTCTGGCGGTCACACCTGTTATTAGTGTACCAGCATTCCACATCTGCAAAGACTTTTCTCTCGATTACATTACCCTCTGAACTTGCAACGTTAATCACTTAAATATGTTACCGAGATAAGTGTATTCCAGAAATTTTATTACTCTCTGTTGATTATTTCGTGGTTCTGTGATTTTTCCCCGTTAGTGTATACTTACCTCTGTAGCCCTGATCGGTAGTGCACACTTGCGCCGTGACGCTCGACTCTTCAAGTACTCGGTTCGTATCCCGATGGTGGAAGAAATATTCGCCGATAGTACTTCGCCGGCAAGAGGAGGGAAAATAGTGGCGTAAAGTTTTTGATCACAAACCTTTGCACAAATATACGCTTTGTCACGTGTATTTAAGAGCAGGTGACACTGTTGCTGATTAGAGAAAATGAATCGTTCAATATGTAGTGAAGCGTGCGCTTTTAGGAACCTTCCTGGCAGATTAAAATCAATACAGTGTGGGGGAAACATCTGTCAAATTTGGGGAGAGGCTTTGGCAGAAATTAATTTGCGAGGACGTGTGGGACGTGCCTTCATAGCTCAGCGGTTGAGAGAAATGTTCGCGAAAGGTAAGTTTCTGTGTACTATTCCCAGGTGTGTGTATAGTTTCAATCCGGCAAGAAAGTTAAGAGTTGCTTATTATCCGTCCCTCCGTTCGGGGACGGTAAGCTCTTGGCGCTGTTCGAGAAGCGTAATCTATGTCCTAGAATATCGCCGTCGAATGCAAGACTCAGTTTGCTTATTTAACTTAATATTCATTAAATTATTCCAGAATGAGATTTTCACTCTGCAGCGGAGTGTGCGCTGATATGAAACTTCCTGGCAGATTAAAACTGTGTGCCCGACCGAGACTCGAACTCGGGACCTTTGCCCGCGAAAGGCAAAGGTCCCGAGTTCGAGTCTCGGTCGGGCACACAGTTTTAATCTGCCAGGAAGTTTCATATCAGCGCACACTCCGCTGCAGAGTGAAAATCTCATTCTGGAAACATCCCCCAGGCTGTGGCTAAGCCATGTCTCCGCAATATCCTTTCTGTCAGGAGTGCTAGTTCTGCAAGGTTCGCAGGAGAGCTTCTGTAAAGTTTGGAAGGTAGGAGACGAGGTACTGGCAGAAGTAAAGCTGTGGGTACCGGGCGTGAGTCGTGCTTCGGTAGCTCAGATGGTAGAGCAGTTGCCCGCGAAAGGCAAAGGTCCCGAGTTCGAGTCTCGGTCGGGCACACAGTTTTAATCTGCCAGGAAGTTTCATTAAATTATTGTTAGTGATTTGCTTAAAGAAGTAAACTATGCCTTGCATAAGGCGGAAATTCTCTTCAGTTTTTCTGCACAAGCACAGAAAACACGAAGAGCTGCAATATCGTAAAGATGACCGTAGTAGACACCCGGTTTCCATCTCTCCCTGACTTATCACAGTCATGCACACGACTTAGATACACATTTTACACTTCAGGAAAAGTCGGAAGGAGACAGTGGGAAATCATATTTGCTGTACATGCGCCAGAATACTCGGCTAGGTAGCTGACGCAAGTAATTGAATCGATAGAGATCGAAGGCATTTGGCCGGTATTGATTCTTTCTCGGTCGCCACAGACTCCAACTAGTAGACGACATTGCGTTTAATGTGGGTCTAACATGTCAAAAAATAAAATTACATCAAACTCGGACGCATCGAATAATTCATCGACCGTTTACTCCTTGTACTTCTGCTTTTGTAGAGACAGACGCGTTAAGCATAGCGTTATCTCTCATAAGCAACCTCATCGTCTCTTCCTAGAGCACGGCGGCCATTTCCTGCGCGGTGAACTAACTTACAGACTTGATAAGACTCGTAATGAGAATGCGACGTATGGTTTTTCGGTTAACTTGTGTTAAAGGTTTAACACAATAAGTAGGACTATATTCCCCCAGTATTTGACATTCACAAAATAATAAAAGGAAAAAGTTCATAGCTTACTGCATTTTAGCTGTTCATGCAATAAGACTTCAGCTCATGCGTGACGCTTTAATTCATTACCTCTTGCGCAACACATTTTGCACACTGTATCCACATATACGACCGAGTGCACCGGTACCTGTAAAACTATCTATATATATATATATATATATATATATATATATATATATATATATATATATATATATATATATATATATATATATATATATATATATATATATATAAAGAGAATTGTCATGTAAAGAAATCTTTTGTTAATCTAACACGTTCCACATCATAACTGAGTATCGTATTCATGATGCATTGAACAAGTAGTTGATCTAATCTAGAGTTCAAGACATACGCAGTCATAAATATTGAGCCGGCCGCGGTGGTCATGCGGTTCTAGGCGCTGTAGTCCGGAACCGCGGGACTGCTACGGTCGCAGGTTCTAATCCTGCCTCGGGCATGGATGTGTGTGATGTCCTTAGATTAGTTAGGTTTAAGTAGTTCTAAGTTCTAGGAGACTGATGACCTAAGATGTTAAGTCCCATAGTGCTCAGAGCCATAAATATTGAGATACGTTTTTCTTAAAACTGAGCGCAAATTACCCAGACTATACTAATCTCGTGTTTTTTAACGAGAACACTTATTTCAAAGCTTTGTAAACATTTTCTCGCTTACGTGCTTAATGTCAAATATTTAACTAATTAATTCGTTTGTAATCAGGCGTTTGGAGCTGTTTTATACATGGTAGATCGATTTTTTCAAGAATTGGGGAGGGAATTTATTGTTACGAAATGAAGCTAGGTTGCTCATTGTTAAGACACTGGACTCTTAGTACTGATAGAGTGCAGATCCCCATTTTGTTAAAATACACTCTGAGACAAAAAAAGATAGAACATCTGAATGGAATGGAAATCGGTAGATGTAGTGTACATGTACACACACATATTATTACAATTTCAGAAAAAACTGGATGATTTATTCAACAGAAAGAGCCTTAGAATTGAGAAAGTCTGTAACGCGTTAGTCCACCTCTGGCCCTTATCCAACCAGTTACTCGGCTCGAAATTGATTGATAGAGTTGGCGGATGCCCTCCTAAGGGATATCGTGCAAAAATTCTGTCTAATTGGCGCGTTAGATCGTCAAGAATCCAAGCTGCGTGGAGGGCTCAGCCCACAGTGCTCCAGACGTTCTCAATTGGGGAGACATCGGGCAACCTTGCTGACCGAAGTAGGATTAGGTACCGTAAGTACGAAGACAAGTAGTAGATACTCTCGCCGTGTGTGGGCGGCATTTATCTTGCAGAAACGTAAAATAGGGACATCTCCAGACACGTCTTCGCTAGTCATCAGGGATCAGTTCGAAGTGGGATTCGTCGCTGAAGACTACTCCAGTCAGTGAGTTTCCAGGCTGAAGACGTGTCTTGAGACGCCCTGGGCAGCGATGGAATACCAACGTGACTGTCGTCCGCCACACGACCCGACAACCAGCAACCAGGAGTGATGGTCTGGGGTGCCATTTCTTTTCATAGCAGGACCCCTTTGGGTGTCATTCGCTTTTGTTTTTTATTTTATTTATTTATTGCCCTTAATGGCAAGCCATCCTGCCCTTACATTTCAGTAAGATAATGCTCGCCTGCACACGGTGAGAGTCTCTGCTGCTTGTCTTCGTGCTTGCCAAATCCTATCTTGGCGAACGAGGTCGCCGCATCGGGCCATCCAACCAGCTCGGGATTCTGACCATCTAACGCGCCAGTTGGACAGAATTTGACACGATATCCCTCAGGATGACATCCAACATCTCAGTCAGTCAATGCCAAACCGAATAACTGCTTGCGTAAGAGCCAGAGGTGGACCAACGAATTATTGACCTGCTCAGTTTGCGAAGCCCTTTCTTCTGAATCATCCATTTTTTTCTGGAATTGTAATAATTCATTTATCTGCACATGTACGTCACACTACCGATTTCCTCCCTATTCGGACAATTCCTTCATGGTGCATCATTTTTATTGAGTGTGTACTTTTCATTTCCTGCCCCAAAAGGTGGAATTGGCTGTTCGAGTAACAACCCATCGGATAGTGGAGGACTTAAGTAGTGAAGGAGAGAGAACTAGTTGGAAATATTTGGGACCGAATTTCCATTCGCTGCATTTGCATTGCTAACAAGGAAAACCTCGAAAACTGTGGTGAGAACCGGGCGTGGACACTGTTTAGTTAAATTCTGGCACAATATGACCCAAACAATGAATTGAAAGCCTCTTCGATGTAAAGTTTTGTTTGTGCGTACATAAAATATAGTTGCTGACGTGCTCGAAGTGTGCAGTGTACCTGTGTGGCTACTGACCGCGTAATCTCCGGCCCCCTCCAGTGATTCACCTAAGTTGGTGCAGATGAATTCCTTCAGTGAAGAAACGATCGATTCCTAACGCCATCCTCGTCCAGTCCCGTTTCTGTTCGCCGTTGTCACCTTCGACGAAGATGTGATGTTGAACACACTAACATTCTTGCTGTAAACGAGGGCGTGCTGGAAAGTAATGCATCCGAGTTTTTTATGTGACAACTCTCAAATATTTTGAAATAATACAAACTTTATTAACAATTATACATCTTTATTGTTAGTTGTGTTGTTGCGGTCTTCAGTCCAGAGACTGGTTTGATGCAGCTCTCCATGCTACTCTATCCTGTGCAAGTTTCTTCATCTCCCAATACTTACTGTAACATACATCCTTCTGAATCTGTTCAGTGTATTCATCTCTTGGTCTCCCTCTACGATTTTTTACCCTCCACGACGCCCTGCAATACTAAATTTGGTGATCCCTTGATGCCTCAGAATATGCCCTACCAACCGATCCCTTCTTCTAGTCAAGTTGTGCCACAAATTTCTCATCTCTCCAATTCTGTTCAATACCTCCTCATTAGTTATGTGATCTACCCATCTAATCTTCAGCATTCTTCTGTAGCACCGCATTTCGAAAGCTTCTATTCTTTTCTTGTCTAAACTATTTATCGTCCACGTTTCACTTCCATACATGGCTACACTCCATACAAATACTTTCAGAAACGACTTCCTGACACATCTATACCCAATGTTACCAAATTTCTCTTCTTCAGAAACGCTTTCCTTGCCATTGCCAGTCTACATTTTATATCCTCTCTACTTCGACCATCATCAGTTACTTTGCTCCCCAAATAGCAAAACTTATTTACTACTTTAAGTGTCTCACTTCCTAATATAATTCCCGCAGCATCACCCGATTTAATTCGACTACATTCCATTATCCTCGTTTTGCTTGTGTTGACGTTCATCTTATATCCTCCTTTCAAGACACTGTCCATTCAATTCAACTGCTCTTCCAAGTCCTTTGCTGTCTCTAACAGAATAACAGTGTCATCGGCGAACCTCAAAGTTTTTATTTCTTCTCCGTGGATTTTAATACCTAATCCGAATTTTTCTTTTGTTTCCTTTACTGCTTGCTCAATATACAGATTGAATAACATCGGGGAGAGGCTACAACCCTGTCTCACTCCTTTCCCAACCACTGCTTCCCTTTCATGCCCCTCGACTCTTATAACTGCCATCTGGTTTCTGTACAAATTGTAAATAGCCTTTCGCTCCCTGTATTTTACCCCTACCACCTTCAGAATTTGAAAGAGAGTATTCTAGTCAACATTGTCAAAAGCTTTCTCTTAAGTCTACAAATGCTAGAAACGTAGGTTTGCCTTTCCTTAATCTATTCTAAGATAAGTCGTAGGGTCCGTATTGCCTCGCGTGTTCCAACCTTTATACGGAATCCAAACTGATCTTGTCCGAGGTCGGCTTCTACCAGTTTTTCCATTCGTCTGTAAAGCGTCTTAGTATTTTGCAGCCGTGACTTATTAAACTGATAGTTCGATAATTTTCACACCTGTCAATGCCTTCTTTCTTTGATATTGGAATTATTATATTCTTCTTGAAGTCTGAGGGTATTCCGCTTGTCTCACACATCTTGCTCACCAGACGGTAGAGTTTTGTTAGGCCTGGCTCTCCCGAGGCTGTCATTAGTTCTAATGGGATGTTGTCTACTCCTGGGGCCTTGTTTCGACTTAGGTCTTTCAGTGCTCTGTCGAACTCTTCGCGCAGTATCATATCTCCCATTTCATCTTCAACTACATTCTCTTCCATTTCTGTAATAATGTGCTCAAGAACATCGCCCTTGTATAGACCCTCTATCTACTCCTTCCGCTACGGTCGCAGGTTCGAATCCTGCCTCGGGCATGGATGTGTGTGATGTCCTTAGGTTAGTTAGGTTTAAGTAGTTCTAAGTTCTAGGGGACTGATGACCTCCGATGTTAAGTCCCATAGTGCTCAGAGCCATTTGAACCATTTTTTTTTTTATTCCTTCCGCCTTTCTGCTTTCCCTTCTTTGCCCAGTACTGTGTTTCCATCTGTGCTCTTGATATTCATGCAAGTCGTCCTCTTTTCTCCAAAGGTCTCTGTAATTTTCCTATAGGCAGTATCTATCTTACCCTTAGTGGTATGTGCCGCTACATGCTTACATTTGTCCTCTAGCCATCCCTGCTTAGCCATTTTGCACTTCCTGTCGATCTCATTTTTGAGAATTTTGTAATCCTTTTTGCCTGCTTCATTTACTGCATTTTTTTATTTTCTCCTTTCATCAATTAAATTCAGTATATCTTCAGTTACCCAAGTATTTCTATGAGCCATCGTCCTTTTACGTACTTGATCCTTTGCTACCTTCACTATTTCATCTCTCAAAGCTACCCATTCTTATAATGTATTTCTTTCCACCATTCTTGTCAATCCTTCCCTAATGCTCTCCCAGAAACTCTCTAAAACCTCTGGCTCTTTCAGTTTATCTAGTCCCATCTCCTCAAATTCCCACTTTTTTGTAGTTTCTTCAGTTTTAATCTACATTTCATAACCAATAGATTGTGGCCAGAGTCCACATATGCTCCTGGAAATGTCTTACAATTTAAAACCTGGTTCCTGAATCTCTGTCTTATCGTTACGTAATCTATCTGAGACCTTCCAGTATCTCCAGGCTTCTTCCATGTATACAACCTTCTTTCATGATTTTTGAACCAAGTGTTAGCTATGATGAAGTTATGCTCTGTGCAAAACTTCTACCAGGCGGCTTCCTCTTTCATTCCTTACTCCCATTCCATATTCACCTACTACGTTTCCTTCTCTTCCTTTTCGTATTATCGAGTTCCAGTCACCCATGACTATTAAATTTTCGTCTCCCTTCACTATCTGAATAATTTCTTTTATATCATACATTTCATCAATCTCTTCGTCATCTGCGGAGCTAGTTGGCATATAAACATGTGCTACTGTGGTAGGCATGGGGCCACAATAATGCGTTCACTATGCCGTTTGTAGCTTTCCCGCGTTCCTATTTTCCTATTCATTATTAAACCTACTCCTGCATTACTCCTATTTGATTTTGTATTTATAACCCTGTATTCACCTGACCATAAGTCCTGTACCTCCTGCCACCGAACTTCGATAATTCCAACTAAATCTAACTTTAACCTATCCATTTCCCTTTTTAAATTTTGTAACCGACCTGCCCGATTAAGGGATCTGACATTCCACGCTCCGATCCATAGAACGCCAGTTTTCTTTCTCCTGATAACAACGTAGTCCTGAGTAGTCCCCGCCCAGAGATTCGGAATATTTTACCCAAGAGGACGCCATCATCACTAAACCGTACAGTAAAGCTGCATGTAAAAAATTACGGCTCTAGTTACCCCTTGCTTTCAGCCTTTCGCAGTACCAGCACAGCAAGGCCGTTTTGGTTAGTGTTACAAGGCCAGATCCGTCAATCATACAGACTGTTGCCCCTGCAACTACTGAAAAGGTTGTTGCCCTGTTCAGGGACCACACGTTTGTCTGGCCTCTCAACAGACACCCCTCCGTTGTGGTTGCACCTACGGTACGGCTATCTGTAAGGCTGAGGCACGCAAGCCTCCCCACCAACGGCAAGGTCCATGGTTCATGGGGGGGGGGGCTTTATTCTTTGTATCTACCTATTTATCTCTCAACATAGTCACCCTGGCAACGAACACATTTTTCCCAACGAAAGACAAGTTTGTTGATATTGTCACAGTAGAATGTTAGACTTTGTTGATGGAGCCACAACCTCGCCTCTGCTTGCACCACGTCATAACTATCAAAGTGAAGACCTCGAAGGTATCTTCAAGATTTGGAAATAGATGAAAATCAGATGGAGGATTATAGATGTCAGTGAACCCAGTGCGTCGGATTGTTGCTGAAGTCGTAGTCTTCTATTGTCATGCCCAAGGAGATGGATTTCAATTGGAAACACGTTTTGAGCATTTAGAAACTCGATTACTGCACGCTGTTTCTCACGCACCGACATAGTTACACACATCCCGCCATGTTACACGCAACAGTTCTGAACTCCCTAATTGCAGAGGGTTGCAACTTTCTCCATCGAAGTGGGAAAGTCGACTGATTAATATGTTTGACACGTAATACCTCAACCGATATTGAGAACTGAATAAAAAAATGAGAATCATTGCTTTTCAGCACGGCCCCTTAGCTTTTATGCACGCGCGAAATTTAAATTCGCGTTTGCGATTCTATTCCATACTCACGTCTCCTCTTGGCGTCGCTGAAACCAGGATACATCCTGCTACGAATTGATGTTAAAACTTGCAGATATATTACAGAAAAATCACCTATTATTAAAATATGTATATTTGGCACCCTCATGGAATATGTTCATCTCTGTGCTATTGATTTTGATAAAAGCCGATACACTTTTCCTAAAGTTCGAGGCGAAGAAATTAAAATCTTAAGGTCGCAGATGACACTGTAATTGTGTCAGAGACGGTAATTCACTTAGAAGATCTGTTGAACGGAATGCGTGTTGTCTTGAAGAGAGGTTATGAGACGAACATGAATAAAAGTCAATCAACAATAGCGGTGTGTAGTGGAATAAAACGAGGCGGTGTTGAGGGAATGAAATTAGGAAAGGAGACACTAAAAGTAGTAGACGAATTTTGTTATTTGAGCAGCAAGAGAACTGGCCACAACATAAGTGAAGAGGATATAAAATGTAGTCTGTCAATAACACGAAAAACTGTAATGAAAAAGAGAATGTAAATCTAAGTGGTACAAAGTCATTTCTGGAAGTACCTGTTTAGAGTGTAAGCTTTATGGTAGTGAAACGTAGACGGTAAATAGTAGACAAGATAAGAATATGAGATGTGGTGCTATAAACAAGAATGCTAAGTATTAGATGAGTGGATCGAGTAACTAATGAACAGGTACCGGATTGGATAGTTGATTGGTTGATTCGGGGGGGGGGGGGGGAGGAGATCAAGCAGCTTGGTCATCGGTCCCATCGTAATGCCAGAAGCGATTTAGAGAAATCACGGAAAACCTAAATCATGATGGCCAGATGCGGGTTTGAACCGTCGACCTCCCGATTGCGAGTCCAATGTGCTAACCACTGCGCCACCTCGCTCGGTATCGCGAATGGAATTGGAGAGAAAATATCTTTATGACTAAACGTGACGAAAAGTTGGGATCACTTGGTCCTGAGGCATAAAGGAATAGTTAATTTGATAAAACAACCGCAACTATTTCTAAACTGAGGAACATTTAATATTTGTTGTTATACGAGTGGCATTGTTCTTTTTTTATTTGAGTATTATCGCATAATTTTTTTCCTTGGTGTGCAGGATTTTTATTCAGGTCCATGAGACCCAGTTTCGATTCGACTATTCTCGAATGAGAAATTACAATTTACTAATGAACTATGGGGCCAACGCTGGAGTGCTGTGTTGATTTTGTAAAAAAATATTTTTGATGTGATAGTGTAAGATTGTCATCTTCTCACTTAACACGTTATACGCGAAGAACCGAAATGAATCTTTGTGCGTCGCACCGTCGCATTTGTGTTGTGGACTCGTATGTAACAAAAGTAGAGGAGAGGTAACTTTTTGTCTAGGAGGGGAGGGAGCGGGTGAAATCAGACTCTATTAAGGCCGTCTCTCTTTTCTTGTGAAAATATGTAGAATTTGAGTCAGGACACAAACGCAGAAACGGTATACTTCAAAACCCCCTCGTTCTCGCTTGCCTGTCGGATTGCATCCAACAACTGCGACTAAAGAATGGTGGTGTTGCGCCGATAAATGGATAAAACCCTTCTTTTCTTCTAACAAAAAACCAATCTGATGTACTTCTTTGTGATGCAAGTTGGTCAGCGCGACTAATGTTGTCACGAGTTGTGAAACAAGTTCAAAGTAAATTTCTGTTTTATTTTTTAATATACAGGAAGCTGAATAAACACCAGTATTTTGATAGACTATTATCGTTCTTGGGTGACCTTAGACTGCATTTTTGTTTTCGGCGGTGTGCGTGCGTCATCTCGAGTACGGATAGCATGCCGTTGCAATTACGTCAGTGACGTTCCGTGTGCGCAATTCTTACTCGCATCCTGCACAACGAAACCATAACATTGGTCAGTTTTCAAGACTAGTTTCAATGCCAGTTTCATTCACGTTTCTTGCAGTCTCTCAGCAGCAACGTGTGGAAGGGTTGTGTATGTTCGTTCTGTAGTGTATATCGCACTACTGTCATTTATCACGAGCAGTGGCTCTGAATTGTGCCGACCTACACTCTGTCCTCGAAAAAAACACGAACAAGTAAGGGCAGCAGAAGTGTGAAAGTGTCGTTAAGTTAGTCCTCAGCGCTTGTTGATTCTTAAGCTACATTTTCACGGTGTTTACTCGCGAATGTGCTGCAGATCGACATTAACGAAAAAGTTGGTGGTACCGCAGGGCTGGTCACTTAATTAGGTACAGGGTGCAGTCATGCTGAACATTTTTTTGTATAATCATGGTTGGTTGTAAGCACGTGGTGAAAATGTACGGTCCTGTAGTTTCCAGATGAGAAGCCAATCACAAGCTGATGGGTCGCCTCAGACTGAGTATAGAGGAATTTTAAGTTGTCTTCATGTTATAGGGTATCATTTTACTAACGAGAGCATATCAGTGAAAGACGTAGTACCATCGGGCAAAAAACTTTTAAGAGAATACATTTTTCCATAAAGCGTCTGTCATGTTAAACATGGTCGTCTTTGGATGAGAATTACGAGCAACACCCACAACGCTTCTTATTGACCGTTCTTTTCCGATAAATCCGGTCTATAGACATTTCCTAATATCTATTGCGAGGCATTGACCCTAGCCGTGGAAGATGATGTTTTCCAACAACATAGTCCTTTGTTTGGTTATATCACAGTCAGAAATATTGTTGTTCGAATTATATTTCCGTGTATTCAGACGCAGTCATACTGCTCACACACGTCGAGAATTTTCACAACTTGCTCGGATTCAAATCTGATGAGATCGCCTTGCTGTTCTTGATGGTTATGCTTTTCCACGTGGAAACAATGAGTTGCAGTTTGGTGGCCGACGTGCACACTACATACTAATCTGGCCTTGAACTGTAATGATCATTGCTTTATTAAGCTGAAAGCTCACTTCTCGTAAATTAGTGTGCTGTTTGACTATTAATTACAGTTTGTTCGCTAAAGCAGATAGCAGCCACTGACGGACAAATAAGGAAAAAAGCGTGGCTCGCTCGCTAGACTACGAAATCTGATTTCAGCCGCATTTGAGTAACATTTTCCTGTCTGAGCGCCCGCATTTGACTTCGAACAAACCCACACGTTTCTTTGTTGTGGAAGATACAGTATTATTTTATTCATGGCTATAATTTTCAGGAATTGTTTAATATATTTCTCAGAATAAAATTCAGTCGTCAGATGCAGATATATTTTTAATTCGCTTTACCGTTTTCGACAAATTAAATAGTCGTCTTCAGAAGCGTTCAGAATTAGGGATATTATAAATTTAAGTGTGTGTGTGTGTGTGTGTGTGTAAGAAGTATATCACATAAATTCACAAATTCACTTGGTATTACTGTAGCAGATGTCAATATCTTCTTCATGGAAGCATAATCCCATCACATGTTCAGAAATGTACGTATTGTATGTGATTATTGTAAAACACAGATTGACAGTTTACAGTAATTGAATACATCTATGGATACGTTAAGCTGCTGTGCTAGCAGCAAGGAAATATATAAACGCATATAAAAAAACCAAGGCATATAAAGAAGTTATATAATACATTTGATAGAACATGGCCCCATTCCATTTACGTAATACCCTGTGCCATGTTGTTTCAAATGTATTATGCATAACTTCTTTATATACCTTGGTTATATTTTTATATGCTTTTTATATAGTCCCTGCTGCTAGCACAAAAGCTTGACATACACATAGATGTAATTCAGTTACTGTAAATAGTCGATTTGTGTTTACAATAATCTCATACAATATGTACATTTCTGGACATATTATGGCATTATGCTTCTATGAAGAAGATATTGACATCTGCTAAACCAATACTAAGTAAGTTCCTGTAATATACTTTTTATACTTCGCATATATGTATAGTCAAGATCTAAAGATTTATAAAATTTTGTAGACTTCTGAATACGACAAATTAATTTGTCAAAACTGTTAAGGCGTGTTAAAAATACATTTGCAACTGACAACTGAAAAAGTTTTGTCAGAGAAATATTATTTACATGGACTACTACCACATATTCTCGGGTGTGTCTCAGGACTAGTCTTGGAATATTAAGCATACAAAGGGCGAAAGTAAGATGTTTGAAGAAGAAATCTAGCAGCATTACATCTGTTGGGCGGTTCTGGAGTGCCATGCCACTAAGCTCGATGGCATGAATTTGTAACGTGAGAAGTGTCACAAATGTTTCGTGTTACAGTGTAGCCAACACTGAAAGTATAAAGGTTCGAAAGATATTGGTGTCTGCTTTGAAAATGCATAAATTTTTAATGGTAGTTATTTTAACATTACTGATACAAACTAAATACCGACATACGCATTGCTTGTCACCGGACGTTTTACTTATTCACATCAACAGCAGCAGGATGGGGGAAATATAATTGTGGCAAGCCTGTTTGTAGATCCACTTGCGTCTGTTTTCAGATTGTAAATAGTAGTACACATGTGAAACATGCAGTTCGAACAGTGCTGGATGTGTAGAAGTAGTTTTGCTTGTGCGGTGTGTACGAAGCGGGAGGATTTTGTTTCTCGACCGTCTTGAAGATGGGCCTCGGGTCATTTGGCTGGGTTGTCGGGGGAAGCGCGTAGCAGTTGGCAGCGCTTGGCTTGGAAGGCCGAGCTGTGGGTATTGAGCCGCGCTATGCTCGCCGTGTGTACGCGGCTACAGCCCGATGTTTGGTACTCACGACTCCGTGTAGTTCAGCCAGTTTTTCGTGACGTGTGTGTTTCTAAGTGGCGTGCGTTAACACGACTTGGTGGTTACGTCGCTGAATTTACGTCATTATTCCAATTAACTGAGTAAGTACTTCGAAGTCTTATTCATTTATGTCGTGATAGACAACATAATCGTTGTTTAACGCATTTTGTAAATTTATTATCTATACGGAGAGCATGGAGGACGACGACGAAAAACCGCGCGTTTGAAATTGACCGTATCGGCAAGTAGCTTGCCTTAACAGAGTCTGTTGTGTAGTTGTTCCATATTGGTTGTCACACACAGATTTGGATCTCTTGTTGCAGGCGAATATTTAGGGACACAAAAAGCGGGAGCTGGATGAATTACGCATAGAACGAAGTATTGGCTTCCAAACTACGTCCATTTACAAAAGAATATCAGACCGCGCTTGATTTTGTGAACATAGTGTGGGTTTCCCCAGATGATCAGAGGCGAGATTGGTGGAATGATGCTTTCTGCCTCTGCTGTGTGACTTCTACAGTGTAGATTCCCTTGTCAGTAACCGCAAGTTTCGAGTGACGACACATTGGTTAAGAGTCTTTCCATAGCTTGCCTAAATAGTGCCAGTAGTCATTAAACTAACACTACTTTTCCTACCCCACCATTGGATTGTTGTTGTCATGTTGCCACTAGTTTTGTTTGTATATCTGTACCCCGTGCTCCGTCTGACGAAATAGTGCTTGTGGAAGGGGTCAGGGTTGTTGTATCTACGTGTTCTATTTTAGTATCAGCCGTAGGGTTGCATGTACTCCAGTTTTACGCTGTTAGTGAAACTGTCAAATATTCAAGAATTGTGTTTTCGAGTGTGCAGAGAGATTCGAGGCTTCTTTTCCAGCAGTAGCGCTCTAATTTCGGTTGTGAACTAAGACGCGGATGACTGCACTGCATGTTGCGCCACGATACTTTATTGGCTCACATATCTTCCGTATGGACAAGAGCCCTTTTTTACCGTCTGCGTAATAGCAGACCTGCGGAAGCAGTGAATTTTCTGTATTATCAGAGGGACTATATACTGTTCGACTAACCCGTCTCGTCTAGTTACGTAATGTGAAATGTTACATCAAAAGGATTTACTTGACGGAGCGGAACATTTTTTCCGCTAGAGGCTTTCTTCTGACTAATAATGCGATGTTCAGCGGTGGCATGCTATTGACATGTTCCTGCGAGAATTTGCATTTAATCGCTGGCGCAAATGCAGGTGACACCTGCGTTTCACGAAAAAATTCTTAGATTATTTCGTATCAGAAAGTTAGAAATGTTGCTGATTACTGTTGCACATTGACATACTGAGAGTACCGAAGCTGGAATTTTAATGTGGCTCGATATATTTTGTATTTTCATGTTTTTGGATGAAACTGCCAACGGAACGATGAGTTTCCAGCTACTGTACAACACGCCAAAAGCTGTTTGAATTTCACAATTGCTTTCCGTATTTTGCGTGCAAAGGTGGTTTTTTGTCAGCTGTATATGCGTCTGATTCACGCATAAAATTTGTTAATGGCCTTAGCTGTTAATAATTCCAAATAGCTCTATTTTAATAAATGTTCATACTTTAAATTTCGAAAGACTTCATAAATTTCGAAAGCCGTTCGAGCGTGAGTCTATTGTTAGACACACATGCCATACTGAAACAGTTTATTAAATTGCGGTTGATAATTTTCAAATAGCAGAGCGAAATAGATTGTTCTCTGATGAGTCGAAGGCGCAGATTATGCCTGTTGTCCTTACATTGATTGTAATAAGCATTTTATTCTTCATATGAATGAGCAGTAAGATACTGTTAATATTGTAACCATTTGTAGCCTAAGTTTGATGATGTGCTGTTGACATCAATGCATTTAAGCTTTGGGGAAGGAATCGATATTAGCGAAATAAAAACCCACGTTCAGTTAATGGGCCTGAAAGCCTAAAGATATAGTTACGTATTGTAATACCGGCATCTGTCTCTAAGCAAGTAGTTCTGTCAAGGAGCTGTGCGCTGGAAATTAAAGATTATCAGTTGAACACCGCCCCCCCCTCCCCCCCCCCCTCCCACCCGTCCACCCAGCTTTCCCGGTTTAGGCTGCAGGCGTAACTCGTTAACAGTAGCTTCATGACAGTTATTCGGAAAAAAAATGAAGAATGCTGTTAATTTATATGACCAGGTAAACCCCGCTGTGAACTCGTGTTACATAAAAGCTACCCGAAGCAACGCCAGAAAAAGTGACTATCGCCCTCGTTTGCTGCTTCTGTCGCAGTAATATGTGTCGTATCGGTAAAGAAAGCTTTTTACAACAAAATTGTATCACAAAGAGCAAGTCACGATGATGGGATTAACGACCACTGGGCCAGTAAGGGTTTGTTCGTGTGACGTATCACCCTTCCGCAAACTCGTTAACCAGTTTGGATCACGCAAGCTGTGAAACTTTATCTGCCAGAGGTTTGCGGATAGAAAATGACGAGCGTCCGAGGAAACTTTTGGCTAAGCTACTTGGGGCTAAAGTGACACTGAACGAGGAACAATGGACAAGTTTTTCTATTTTTTTTGTTTTGTTATCGCTTTGATAGTCTTTTGTGCTTTTCTCATACAGCACGTTATCAGCAATGTTAACTGTATTAATTAATGAACGTTGTTCTTGTCCTTACAGAATGTCTGTATTCAGAAACTATGAAGCCGTGTTTATACAAGAGCATCCGTTCTATAAGAACATCAATATTAAATCGGTACTGTTTCAGCAGAGTGAACTTGAACTTCGCACCGATACTTTTGCACAACTGTGAAGGGGCACACGCGTGTTGATAGAGCCGCCCGGTAGGGTCGGGAAAATATTAAGTAAAGGGTCACCGATAGCTCCAACTCAAGTCTTCTGCTTCAGCTCTATAACGCGAGTGTGCTCATGACTTTATTTGAACATTCACTGTGATTTTTAGTCTAATTATCTGCGATGAAATGCCACTCTCCGTTGGCACATACAGTGATACAGCGAAGACCGCTTTTATTACTATCCGAATAACAGTATAAGCGTAGATAGTGTAGAAGACATTGGCTACTTACATGCATACACGCTAATACACCTAATCATTGAAATAATTCCACAACTGGTTTTACCTGGGTTGGAGTCGCCCGTCCAGAATTTTATTAATTGTATTTCGTTTGCTGCTAAAGAAAGTAAGTTCCAGAATGCAAAGAATACCTCCTCCTGTGACTGCGCCATTGTCCACAATGCACAAGTTCAGCATGAGAGCCTGTTTGGAATTTGTGAAGTAACTGATCGACCATTTGAAACTTTGTCTAGTTGTGATATTCGCTTCGGCTGTAGATATACTGAAACTGGAACGATACAGAGAACATTAGCATGGTTCTATGCTCAGAGATGACACGCAAAATCGTGAGGATTCCACATTTGTACTCCTTTAGCGGCAGACGTTTTTGAAATTTGGCACGCGACTAAAGTACCAAGATTTATAACTGAACGCCTCTGACGTACACTACTGCAATGAAAACAATTACGTCCAGTCACCAAAGGTGGGTCAGTCACTACACAACTCTAGATTCATTATGGCATTATGTCACGGAGCAGAAATTTGGTATTGGAACATGTGAATTACAACGTGCAACAGCAAACGTTTCTTGTTGTATCGATAAACTCAGATTTAACAGTGTCTGACGTATCAGCAACTGTAAAGCTGAAGCGGTACCCAAGCGCCACATTTTTCAGAAAAGTGCGCCAGAGAACATGAATGGCGATGAATCCAACGAGATTTGTGTCAATCGTTTGGATACTATCTTGATGGGTTGAAAATGAGTAAACAGACTCGCAGTTAGAGCAGTGATAAGGAAATTATATGATAAGATGCGGTATAATTGGTTGTGAATCTTCCAGCTGGAATGACTTCCATTTTCCACAGTTTCATTAGCTTTGTAAGATCTTTTCACTTTTTTGTAATTGGGACCTGTACTTCTAAAAACCGCCGAAGCATGAGCAGTTCTATCTTATTCCAGTTTTTTGCGTACAAACACTAGGACGTGAATGAACATTGCCCGTACAAAAAGGTGGCAAATTTAAATATCTGTGCACTTGACTGGAAGTCTGACAAGAAATAAAATAACGCATTGAACAATCAGGCATTCTTAAAATTTCGATAAGGCTTATACGTTTCTTTGGAGTTTGAATTTGTGAGACGTTGCGTTTGGTTGGTACTTTATTTTGTTGAAGGCTTGTCAAGCCACCCCATATGACAGAAATGCTGTGCTTGGAAGTGCTTAGTGCAGTCAATTACACTACTTCTAACCGTTAACTTTTTTTCTGCCGTATTAATTCCTTGCGTCAATACTGTCAAACTCTTAGGTTGCTCATTTTCTAGTCCGCCTTTTTCCGAGCAGCTCCAGCGACGCAGCGTTGCATGCTGTCGAGCAATCTACCTCTTGAAATAATTGATAGTAGAGCACCTTTCCTAGCTCGCTAAAGTCCGTGAGCAGCCTCTTTCCAGTCGCTGTCATCATAGTTCAATTATTTTAAGTGACATGTAAGTATATAAGGGAGAAAAATGTTTCATGGGTTTGTTTATATCGGCTGTTAGTTTCGTAACCGGCAGTTGTGGCAGAGCGGTTCTAGGTGCTACAGTCTGGAACCGCGTGACCGCTACAGTCGCAGGTTCGAATCCTGCCTCGGGCATGGATGTGTGTGTTGTTCTTATGTTAGTTAGATGTAAGTAGTTCTAAGTTCGAGGGAACTGAGGACCTCAGATGTTAAGTCCCGTAGTGCTCAGAGCCATTTGAACCGTTTTTTAGTTTTGTCGCCAGCTTCGAAATTTCCACGTAACCCATGCAAATGCAAAAGGATTGGCATGTAGTCGCGGCATTTCCGAAGAAAACTGTAAGCAGAAGTAAAATATATATATATATATATATATATATATATATATATATATATATATAGAAATGATAATTAAATGAACACCCTAGCTGCAAGCAGGCGTTGATACACTTCGTTGGGGACATGTTGAAAATGTGTGCCCCGACCGGGACTCGAACCCGGGATCTCCTGCTTACATGGCAGACGCTCTATCCATCTGAGCCACCGCGGGCACGGAGGATAGTGCGTCTGCAGGGACTTATCCCTTGCACGCTCCCCGTGAGATCCACATTCCCAACATGTCCACAACACTACATTCGTAGTGCGCCTATTAGATGTTTGCCCATCATACTCATTACTCGTGGCAGATTAATCTACCAAGTCCCGTACGAGTTCGGGCATAGCGTGTGCGTTCGCACACAAGAAGGTCAAAGGCCGGGAACCCATATTTTAATTTAACTATATATGACCATGCAGCTTTGCTAGAATAAAAATGATAATTAAATGAACACCCTAGCTGCAAGCAGGCGTTGATACACTTCGTTGGGGACATGTTGAAAATGTGTGCCCCGACCGGGACTCGAACCCGGGATCTCCTGCTTACATGGCAGACGCTCTATCCATCTGAGCCACCGCGGGCACGGAGGATAGTGCGTCTGCAGGGACTTATCCCTTGCACGCTCCCCGTGAGATCCACATTCCCAACATGTCCACAACACTACATTCGTAGTGCGCCTATTAGATGTTTGCCCATCATACTCATTACTCGTGGCAGATTAATCTACCAAGTCCCGTACGAGTTCGGGCATAGCGTGTGCGTTCGCACACAAGAAGGTCAAAGGCCGGGAACCCATATTTTAATTTAACTATATATGACCATGCAGCTTTGCTAGAATAGAAATGATAATTAAATGAACACCCTAGCTGCAAGCAGGCGTTGATACACTTCGTTGGGGACATGTTGAAAATGTGTGCCCCGACCGGGACTCGAACCCGGGATCTCCTGCTTACATGGCAGACGCTCTATCCATCTGAGCCACCGCGGGCACGGAGGATAGTGCGTCTGCAGGGACTTATCCCTTGCACGCTCCCCGTGAGATCCACATTCCCAACATGTCCACAACACTACATTCGTAGTGCGCCTATTAGATGTTTGCCCATCATACTCATTACTCGTGGCAGATTAATCTACCAAGTCCCGTACGAGTTCGGGCATAGCGTGTGCGTTCGCACACAAGAAGGTCAAAGGCCGGGAACCCATATTTTAATTTAACTATATATGACCATGCAGCTTTGCTAGAATAGAAATGATAATTAAATGAACACCCTAGCTGCAAGCAGGCGTTGATACACTTCGTTGGGGACATGTTGAAAATGTGTGCCCCGACCGGGACTCGAACCCGGGATCTCCTGCTTACATGGCAGACGCTCTATCCATCTGAGCCACCGCGGGCACAGAGGATAGTGCGTCTGCAGGGACTTATCCCTTGCACGCTCCCCGTGAGATCCACATTCCCAACATGTCCACAACACTACATTCGTAGTGCGCCTATTAGATGTTTGCCCATCATACTCATTACTCGTGGCAGATTAATCTACCAAGTCCCGTACGAGTTCGGGCATAGCGTGTGCGTTCGCACACAAGAAGGTCAAAGGCCGGGAACCCATATTTTAATTTAACTATATATGACCGGTGGCTCAGATGGATAGAGCGTCTGCCATGTAAGCAGGAGATCCCGGGTTCGAGTCCCGGTCGGGGCACACATTTTCAACATGTCCCCAACGAAGTGTATCAACGCCTGCTTGCAGCTAGGGTGTTCATTTAATTATCATTTCTATTCTAGCAAAGCTGCATGGTCATATATAGTTAAATTAAAATATGGGTTCCCGGCCTTTGACCTTCTTGTGTGCGAACGCACACGCTATGCCCGAACTCGTACGGGACTTGGTAGATTAATCTGCCACGAGTAATGAGTATGATGGGCAAACATCTAATAGGCGCACTACGAATGTAGTGTTGTGGACATGTTGGGAATGTGGATCTCACGGGGAGCGTGCAAGGGATAAGTCCCTGCAGACGCACTATCCTCCGTGCCCGCGGTGGCTCAGATGGATAGAGCGTCTGCCATGTAAGCAGGAGATCCCGGGTTCGAGTCCCGGTCGGGGCACACATTTTCAACATGTCCCCAACGAAGTGTATCAACGCCTGCTTGCAGCTAGGGTGTTCATTTAATTATCATTTCTATTCTAGCAAAGCTGCATGGTCATATATAGTTAAATTAAAATATGGGTTCCCGGCCTTTGACCTTCTTGTGTGCGAACGCACACGCTATGCCCGAACTCGTACGGGACTTGGTAGATTAATCTGCCACGAGTAATGAGTATGATGGGCAAACATCTAATAGGCGCACTACGAATGTAGTGTTGTGGACATGTTGGGAATGTGGATCTCACGGGGAGCGTGCAAGGGATAAGTCCCTGCAGACGCACTATCCTCCGTGCCCGCGGTGGCTCAGATGGATAGAGCGTCTGCCATGTAAGCAGGAGATCCCGGGTTCGAGTCCCGGTCGGGGCACACATTTTCAACATGTCCCCAACGAAGTGTATCAACGCCTGCTTGCAGCTAGGGTGTTCATTTAATTATCATTTCTATTCTAGCAAAGCTGCATGGTCATATATAGTTAAATTAAAATATGGGTTCCCGGCCTTTGACCTTCTTGTGTGCGAACGCACACGCTATGCCCGAACTCGTACGGGACTTGGTAGATTAATCTGCCACGAGTAATGAGTATGATGGGCAAACATCTAATAGGCGCACTACGAATGTAGTGTTGTGGACATGTTGGGAATGTGGATCTCACGGGGAGCGTGCAAGGGATAAGTCCCTGCAGACGCACTATCCTCCGTGCCCGCGGTGGCTCAGATGGATAGAGCGTCTGCCATGTAAGCAGGAGATCCCGGGTTCGAGTCCCGGTCGGGGCACACATTTTCAACATGTCCCCAACGAAGTGTATCAACGCCTGCTTGCAGCTAGGGTGTTCATTTAATTATCATTTCTATTCTAGCAAAGCTGCATGGTCATATATAGTTAAATTATATATATATATATATATACACTCCTGGAAATGGAAAAAGAACACATTGACACCGGTGTGTCAGACCCACCATACTTGCTCCGGACACTGCGAGAGGGCTGTACAAGCAATGATCACACGCACGGCACAGCGGACACACCAGGAACCGCGGTGTTGGCCGTCGAATGGCGCTAGCTGCGCAGCATTTGTGCACCGCCGCCGTCAGTGTCAGCCAGTTTGCCGTGGCATACGGAGCTCCATCGCAGTCTTTAACACTGGTAGCATGCCGCGACAGCGTGGACGTGAACCGTATGTGCAGTTGACGGACTTTGAGCGAGGGCGTATAGTGGGCATGCGGGAGGCCGGGTGGACGTACCGCCGAATTGCTCAACGCGTGGGGCGTGAGGTCTCCACAGTACATCGATGTTGTCGCCAGTGGTCGGCGGAAGGTGCACGTGCCCGTCGACCTGGGACCGGACCGCAGCGACGCACGGATGCACGCCAAGACCGTAGGATCCTACGCAGTGCCGTAGGGGACCGCACCGCCACTTCCCAGCAAATTAGGGACACTGTTGCTCCTGGGGTATCGGCGAGGACCATTCGCAGCCGTCTCCATGAAGCTGGGCTACGGTCCCGCACACCGTTAGGCCGTCTTCCGCTCACGCCCCAACATCGTGCAGCCCGCCTCCAGTGGTGTCGCGACAGGCGTGAATGGAGGGACGAATGGAGACGTGTCGTCTTCAGCGATGAGAGTCGCTTCTGCCTTGGTGCCAATGATGGTCGTATGCGTGTTTGGCGCCGTGCAGGTGAGCGCCACAATCAGGACTGCATACAACCGAGGCACACAGGGCCAACACCAGGCATCATGGTGTGGGGAGCGATCTCCTACACTGGCCGTACACCACTGGTGATCGTCGAGGGGACACTGAATAGTGCACGGTACATCCAAACCGTCATCGAACCCATCGTTCTACCATTCCTAGACCGGCAAGGGAACTTGCTGTTCCAACAGGACAATGCACGTCCGCATGTATCCCGTGCCACCCAACGTGCTCTAGAAGGTGTAAGTCAACTACCCTGGCCAGCAAGATCTCCCATTGAGCATGTTTGGGACTGGATGAAGCGTCGTCTCACGCGGTCTGCACGTCCAGCACGAACGCTGGTCCAACTGAGGCGCCAGGTGGAAATGGCATGGCAAGCCGTTCCACAGGACTACATCCAGCATCTATACGATCGTCTCCATGGGAGAATAGCAGCCTGCATTGCTGCGAAAGGTGGATATACACTGTCCTAGTGCCGACATTGTGCATGCTCTGTTGCCTGTGTCTATGTGCCTGTGGTTCTGTCAGTGTGATCATGTGATGTATCTGACCCCAGGAATGTGTCAATAAAGTTTCCCCTTCCTGGGACGATGAATTCACGGTGTTCTTATTTCAATTTCCAGGAGTATATATATATATATATATATATATATATATATATATATATATATATATATATATCTGACTCACATTATGCAGAGTACGAAGGAGAACGCGGGTCCTCTGTAAAGAACTTGTATTTAAATTGTTTTAAGATTACTTGCTGAATCATTGGGTACGTTACGACAAAGGGGTTAAATATATGTTAGGTAAATAAGGAGCACAAGACATGAAAATCCAGGAAGAACAAACAGATTGCTGTATTAGGGAGTGATAGGCATGTCTTTAGGTCTACAGAATTTGTCATTTAGATGCTCCGTAAGAAAAGAGAACCTGGCGCAGTTACTGGCCAATACAGCAAGAGATTGGTCGTATTTACTGTGAACGAGTCAACGACTGAAGCGGCGGAGTGGGAAGACTTCGGACTTTTATTCGGGCGTACGGCGGTTCAAATCCCTGTCTGTCAATCCACGTTTAGGTTTTCCCTGATTTCCAAAAATTCGCTTAAGGCGAATGCCTGGATGGTTCCTCTGAAAGGTCACCGCCGATTCCCTTCCCCAATTCGAGCTCTGATGACCTCGTCGTCGATGGAACTTCAGACCGTAATCTTCAATCCTTCCTTTTTGTTAACAAGTCGGTTAGAGAACCTAAAGAGCTGGAAAAAAACATACATGTATGCTTCTCGGGAACTGAAACTGCTCCTACACTGTACATTTATTCGGCGATGCTTTTCTAACTTCTTAATTTTTTATTTTCTCCTTAGCTTGATCCTAAAGTAAAGACACTTATTCGGTTTAATAGTAGCTCTCCTTGTTGTATACCCAAAATCCAACCTCTGATATTCATTCCAGCAGACGATCACCTCTATCCCGAAGATACAGACTCTCACGAAGGGCGTGACGTCTTTCATTTTCACTGGATATAATTAGTAGTATCTTTCTGATAGTGTATGGGGCATTACATAAAAAGACACTTTAGCGTTTTACGAAAGTCAGTAATTGTAACTCGCGACGTTTTCTGTTTAAGGAGCAACCATTTAAGATGATGTAATTCGGCGTTCTGTACAAGGTTAGAGGCACCGCGTGAAAATGCAGCGAGAGTGTAAGTGTGGCGTCGGAGGAAAATTTGAGGCCTCATCGGTTTTTCATTTGAAACGCCGTAACAAATTTATCTGAATTTCTATCAGTACTTTGCAAGCTACATTCCATTTCATTTCTTACGAGATGTCGTGGATATGGGTGCAGTGCACCAGTTCCTGTTACTGCAGAGTACCGGTAACAGTACCTAGCTCTATGTCAGTCAGGTGTTGGCCAAACTCACACGTATGGGCATCTTGTTGTAGAACATTTCAGTTACAAAACAATGTTTCCATAAGGAAGAAATACTAAGTACAGAAAAGAAAGAATTAGTGCATCGAACAAGTTGTCCTCGACTAAGTTTTGGAGATTCGCAATGCGTTCACGAGACGTTGCGTCCAGATACTGAGAAATTTTTCAGTTTGTCATATATCTGTGACTTCCTCTGTACGATATTGAAACTGTTCTTTCAGCCGGTGAATGCAAGCGTGTGAAAACATGGAAATATATATGAGGGAGAAAGGAAGAGAGACTGTGACTCTGGAGTGCGTGGAGTGAGTACAAAATAAATTTGTTTGTCGCAAAAACATGGAACATGTTTGAATTATGTCATTATACGGGAGGGGGTCAGCGGCAGAATAATAAAGGCCAGGAAAATAAGGCTGATGCAGAAGTGGTCCTTCTTAATGAGTAGGTTAACTGTCGATTACAGAAAATGCTGGAAACAGTGAAAACCTATCAGTTGCTGTCATATTTTTGCGCACGCGCATCTCGCATGCGTTCTATCGCAGCACTTCGCTGCTGTGTTGTCGCGTTTGAGCGGAGCGGTGGGGAGGGGGGACAGGTGTCATTAATTACCAATTGAATTCAACACAAAATGATCTAACTCTAAAAATCGCATGTCCATTGTCGAATGTTACGTGAAGCACAATCCGTGGAAAACATGTGCGTAACTATTTCCGCATTTTTTGAAACTGAAAGTGTTTTGGCAAAACTACCCGCAGTGCAAAACTTAGAGGTCAAGTGGTGCGAAACGGGCTTCGTAGAGAAAAAAAAACCGTAACTATGCGAAAAGAGGCCGAGCATCAGAAAACATAGCTCGAATGAATGGAAGCCTGGAACAAAGTCCGACGAAGTCTCAGTGCCATTTGTATATACCAGTGGGTATTGCGAAATCGTCGTGTGGAAACTTTATTAAATAGGACCTGCATCTGCATCGTTACAAATTTGTTGTGCGTCTATTAAAGCATTCAGATGAACTTTGACGTGTAGTGTTCTGCCGGTGGTTTCTGAGTGAAGTGAGGGGCTTTCGGATCCTCAGGTTTTCATTTCTTCTGATGAGGCCTGGATTAGTCCGTCAGCGTGTATGAACACACAATCATGCGTCAGAAAATCCCTGCCAGTACTTTGAAGAACCGTTGTATAATCTCAAGATTGGTGTTTGGTGCGAAAATTTCTGATGTCCTCATTGTAACAGGTTTATTTCACCAAAGTGTTGAGGTTAACCCATATGTTCATCAACTGTTTACTCCATAAGTGGATCAACTCGCAGAAGATGAATTACAGTACTGATGTTCTCAGCAAGACGGGGCAACAGCACACGCCTCCCTGGAAACTTTGTCCCTAGTGCAGAGATTTTCGGTGAAGGGAGGACTGTCAGCAGAGGCAATGCAATCTCGTGGCCGCTCTGATCCCTCCTCCTTGCATATTTATCTGTGGGACAAATTGAAGGATCACTTATATTCAGATAATACTCACAAAGTGGAGTATCTACAGCAGTTCGACAAATCTAGCGCAGCGCTTCATCGCTGCAATGGCGGTCATGGCCAGTTTTATGTAGCCCACTCTGTGAATACAAATATGTCGATTGTGTTCACAAAACTTTTGTGGCTATCGAAGTATTGTATCAGCAACATGGGAAAATAATTTTTTTCAACGGCAGTGAACTGATGAGTTGTAGGATTTCTGGAGTGGCTTGAGAGGAAAATTGAAGTGCTGTTTCCCATGTCAGAGGGCGAAAGGGGAGGAATCGGATGACTTTGTTCTTCTGTGATTTTGTTCTACTGTGGAGACAAAGCGTTAAAAACCTTTGTTATATAGTCTTCTTATGTTATGCCAAGCTTCGATTATTTGAGTCGGCTGGTCTGGAACAGCCTCCCCTCCCCATTACTGGCATCCTCTACACTTTCACAATGAGACTCACTACATAGAATACAGTCGCCGATTTCACTGTGTCAGACAAGCGAAAAAGACCTTTATTATACGATATATAACTGATCAGTAGTGATCAAAAACAAGTTGTTTTTTTGGCAGTGTGTGCTGAAACCGCATACTAATGCCGATTAGCAGCGAGGCACTCGACGAACGGCAAGTGGCACACTGCAGCGGCGATTCACTATTTAGTAGCCTACCCTATACGACTACTACAATGAGCCGAAGGCAGAGCTATACACGTCTTCCGTGTGAAAGGGCGCGTAAGGTTCAGTGTAAAGCGAATTGCTTCAGTTCTGTCTATTTGGATGCACGCTGCCTCCCCCACCCCACCACTCTCCATACTGAACGTTGTGTTGCAAAAGACACATCGCACTGATTTGCCATTATCCTCCCTCCTAAGGCCCCTGTAAACGATCAGAATAGTTTCTCAGATTCGTTGTTTGCTATCCACGGATTTCTCAAACAATTAACGAAGTTTCTCAAACTCAACCGCTCTACTGAAGAAGCTATTACGCAGTGGGTATCGTGTCGCTAAGTATTTTGACACTTGTGGGCAACGTACGAGGTGCAGTGCAGTATATAAACTTTACATCTTCGAAATCTGCTCCAGTTGCAGACATTTCAGTTATAGATAATAGACCAGCAAGCAACTGCTAACTGTTTGGCAAACGCATGCGTAAACCGTCAAAGTTGTTCGGCAAATCAGCTGCTAGGCGATACGTTCGTCATATAGAGTCCGAGAAACATGTCAAACGAATCGGTTTACTGCCAGGTAATTTGAAAACCAAGCGAAGTTTCAAAAATTGTCTTGACAGTCTTCTGTGACTTTACGTAACTCGCACAAAAATGCGAGAGGCGTACTACTTCTGTACGGACCCGAATTCTTATTTATTTTGTCTTTCACGATACACCACATCTTCGTTGTGACTCCCACTGCAGCAAATACAAAAATAGAATCTGATCAATGGCAGTGTCGCTCTGATTAAACAATGTGCGCAGCTCGTCTCCGAACATTCGTTTGTAAGGATGCAAGAAAGGGAAAGAATACTCCAAAATTGATTAAATTTGCTAGTATTTCATGTAGTTACGCTCCATTGGCCATTTGTTTTCTTGGCGAGTTGACTTACGTGCTCATTCAGTCTCTGCTGACGTTACACTTAAATATTCTATGCGAATGAGTTGACATGCGTTATTTGCCTGATCTTTAATCGCAGTATAACACTCTTCAACCTCATCTGCAGAAGTTTTTATGCCAAGATACTTGACCAAGATTGTAAATATATTACACTAACATCCTTTTGAGACCTAGACGGTAGAACGGAATCATCAACACTTTCCACACAGTGTATTGAAATAGTTCGATGTAGCAGCATTTGTTGTAAACAGTATGACGCATTTTCTGCAACGTCTTACGATGGACTTCGCCAGTGATGGCTTGTTGTTGTATTCTTGAGTCCAAAGCTTGGTTTGTTGAAGCTACCCATGTTAGGATATCCTGTGCAGGCTTGTTCATCTCTGCATAACTACCTCAACGTACATCCATTTGAAGCTGCTTACTGTAGACAGACTTAGACCTCCATATACAATTTTTATTCTCCACACTTCCTTTCATTATCAAATTGACAATTTCTTGATGTTTCGTGATATGTCCCTTCAATCAATCCCTTCGTTTAGTCAAGTTCTGCCATAAATTTCTGTTTTTACCAGTTCGATTCAGTACTACCTCATTTGTTATTTGGCCTACCTATCTAATCTTCAGCATTCTTGTGTAGCACCATATTTCAAAAGCTTTTATTCTGTTCATGTCTGTGCTCCGTACGTCCACGTTTCATTTACGTACAAGGCTACTCTCCAAAATACGTTTAGAAAAGAATATAGCTCTTAAGTTGATGTTAGTTGTAAATAAATTCCTCGTTTTCAGAAACGCTTGTCTCGTTGTAGCCAGTCTACATTTTATAACCTTTTATTTCGTCCATCGTCAGTAATTATACTGTCCACATAGTAAAACTGATCTACTACTTTCACTTTATTTCCTAATTTAATTCTTTCGGTATTACCTATTTTAATTCGATTACACTCTATTAGCCTGTTACACTGTTCGTTGATGTTCATCTTATAAGCTCATTTCAAGGCTATCCATTCCGTTCAGCTGTTTTTCTGTATCCTTTGTCGTCTGACAGAATTACAATGTCATAGGCAAACTTCGAAGTTTTTATTTATTTTCCATGAATTTTAATTCCCCTTCAAAATTACTTCTTGGCTCCTCACACTACTTGCTCATTGTACACATTGAATAACATCGAGGGGGGGGGGGGGGTTATGCTACACTTCGGTCTCACTCGTTTCTCGACTGCTGCTTCTCTTTCATGTCCTACCACACTCGAAACTGCAGCCTGGTTCTCGGGGACAGCTTCTACCTGTTTTTCCATTCTTCAGTAAATAACTCTTGTCAATATTTTGCAACCATGACTGATGGTTGTGTAGTATTAACACTTTTCTGCAGCTGCCTTCTTTAGAATTGACTTTTGTATTCCCTTACGCCTTCTTCATTTGTCGCATTTTCTTCTTTTCTCCCTTTCGTCAGTTTAATTATCTCTTTATTATCCAAAGATTTCCTTTTTACCTATTTGATCCTCTGTTGCCTTTCCTATTTCATCTCTCAAAGCTATCCATTCGTCATCTATCATATTCCCCCCGTTTCAGTCCAACGCTGCTTAATGCTCCCTCTGAAACTCGAACTGTTTAAAATGCGGTTCCGAAATTCCTTCTTGCCATTATATACCCACCTTCCAGTGTCTCAACGTCTCTTCCACATGTGCATCATTCTTACTTGGTTCTTAACCAAGTGGAGCAATGACTGAGTTATGCTCCGTGCAAAGTTCTACCAGGCGGGTTCCCCTTTCATTCATTTCCCCTAATCCATATTGTACTGTTTATCCTCCTCTTCCTTTTTCTATTACCCAATGCTAGTTACCAGTCACAATTAAGTTTTCGTTTCCCTTAACTATCTGAATAATTTCCTTTGTCTCATCGTTCTTCCAATCTCATCATCTGCAGAGCGAATTGGTGTACCAGCTTACACTGCTGTGGTAGTTGTTACCTTCGTATACATCTTGGCTACGGTAACTCCTTCAGTATAATGTTCATAGTAACTTACCTGTGTGCAATAGTAGTATTGCATTTACCGTATTTTGTTTTGTGTTGATAACTCTGTATTAAGCTGATCAGCTATCGTGTTCCTTCCTGCCGTTGCACTTCACTATTTCCCATTGTGTCTCTAACTGAAAAGTATCCGTTTCCCTTTTTAAATTCTGGAACTTAGCTATCCGATTAAGAGATCACACATTCCACACTTGGCACGCAGAATGCCTGTTTGCTTCTCTTGACGAGATGCTTCTGAGTAGTCACCGACCGGTGTTCCAAAAGGGGGACTGTTTTACCTCTGGAATATTTTACCCAAGAGGATGCCAGAAGAGCTGCTTGCCGTCGAAAAAAAGGGGGGAGTGAGGGAGAGGGGGAGAGAGAGAGAGAGAGAGAGAGAGAGAGAGAGAGAGAGAGAGAGAAGCGTGATAGCGGGGAAGTTACCATTTGCTTTCAGTCGTTCGCAGTACCAGCACTGCAAGATCATCTTGGATAATTTTACAAGATCCGATCAGACTGATGCCGCTGCAACTACTGCCGTATGACTACTTTTAGCAACAAAAGGTTAGCTTGGCCTTTCCACAGATACCACTCCTTTACGGTTGCACCTACAGTACGGCTATTCGTATCTCTGAAGCACGCATGCCTCCTCACGTCGGCAAAGTCCGTGATATACTTCAAGAAGAAGAAAAAAAGGTGTGTGTGTTTGGGGGGGGGGGGGGGGAGGAGGGAGGGAGGGAGGAAGGAAGAGAGAGGGCGGGGGCGGGTTCGGGCTTTCCATCGATTATCGCGCATTCACAGGCGTTTGGTGAACTAGTGTCTCTCATCGCCCTTCGCTTTGCAACCAAAAAATTCCTCCCTTTACTAATTCGTGAGAGTTGTTTGCTTGTAAGTATTTCATTTAATATTTGTGATCTGTGCACCCGTAGCGCTTACGATAACCTAAATTGTCTAATAGTTTCATGGAGAACAATCGTTGAAATTTCTGAGCATTTTCAAGTAAGTTCGTTGCTAATTCAATTGATTTATTCTCCAATATTTTCAGCTCTGAATAAGGATATCTTCCCACCTATTTTCCCCTTACAAACCATCACGGCTTACCTCTTCAAGCTATCGACACTATTCGCCACTTTTTCGTCGGTCAACATTTTTACGATATCAGAAGAGTGTTGCCGTTATTTTTCGTTTTGTGCCTGAAATTGGGGATCGAAAAGACCGTTTGGATCTCACTTTTCGAGTTTAGCTCCACTGCAACTTACAGATGGACTACAGCGGCAAATCAGTTAGGCAATAGAGGTAACAGAATCGCCACGAACAGTGAAAAAAACGAAATTCGCAATTTTATTACACCGTTGCTTCATTCATAACCATCGTATGAAAATGCTGCCCTCGTACCATTTGCGAGCTTAGGATAGTAGTAGTAACGGCGCTATCATACAGACCTTTCTTAAAAATGGGGACGACCTGCGGCCTATTGCTGTCACACTGAACGCTATTAATAGCACGTTATGTGAAAATTATTATATGAATGATAATGGGTTGCATTGGAACAGCGCTGAATGGCATCAGTGCTGAGAGGTAATGTTGTGCCTCAGTCTGAACTCATAAGGGCGTCAGAGCGTGGACAAAGTCAGATTTGCAGTTAGCATGTGCTGATTCTCAATACGAGGAGTCGCATCTGAAGATCCCCTTCCACGCCCCCCCCCCCTCTCTCTCTCTCTCTCTCTCTCTCTCTCTCTCTCTCTCTCTCTCTCTCCGCTCCAGGTTAGTGCCGCGATGTAATCCATGGAGCGAAGACTCTTGCCCCAATTCTTGTGCTGTTGAGCATGAGTCGCATCTCAGATGACTTAAACGTCGACGGGACGTTAAATTGTTAAGTTTCTTCCTTGTGCATTAAAACTGTATGTCAGGGTAGAAACAAATAAGACGTTGATTGAAAAGACATGACGGCACACTTATCTGATCCACGTATTTGAAAAGCGGCGAGACTGGCGCTCTAATTATCCGAAAGGAAACGAATATTTTATTTGGCGTGGAGTGCGGTCGTTAATAAAGTCCTATTTTGCTTGTCCGTAATTAATACGTATCAGCGCTTCAGAAGGACTGAAGCACATTTGGTTTGGGTTCCACGAAGGACACTGAAATAACGGCACACCAGCGGAAACACTGAACGAGTGAAATCAGACGTGTATCGGTGGAGCCGGAAGCTAAACACGCAACGCCCTTTCGCCATAGATATTTCATGTTTGGCCAAGATTGTGAGGTTTCAGAAGTATCCACAGTTTTCGTACGCCCGTGGCTGATCAAACATTTTGATAGGGCGTCGTCCGTTTTCTTTCCTCCGACGTAAACGCAGCGCACATTTATTTGTTAGTGACGTCAGGCGGTCGATCGGTATTGCGTAATTCACTAGAAAGAGAACTGTTACTGCCAGTTTGTCTCAAAACAATGCGGTCTCAAAACACTGCGGCTGATTGTATTGGGAACGATTCTCATACTAGGTAGCAAACTTTACTTGTTTGCTTCTGCTGTTCATTGTCAGCTCGTCTCGCCGACTAGTTATTACACGCTGAGTCACCAGCTAGCTGCCAAGGCCGCTTAGAGCTTTTTTGGCCCGCTGAACTTCGTTGCGGCGTGACTTGCACTGCGCACATGGTTGAAGCAACCAGTTGGAAGCCATAGCGGAAAGAAGGTCAATGGCAACGCTGACGTTTGGTTTCATGAGCAATAATTTGCGTCTACTTTCGTACTCTGCAAACCATTGTGAAGCGCGTGGCAGATGGTACTTCCCATTATACCAATTATTAATTTCTTCCCGTTCCATTGACATATGGAAAGCGGGAAAAAATGATTGCTTAAACGCCTCTGTGCACGGTGGACCGTGTATAGCTGGTTATTGAAACTTTGTAAGTAGACTTTCAAAGTGTCTGCCAGTTACGTTTGGCCGCCAATTGCTTTTGTCATCAACACTAAAACTAATTTGATGCTGTTCTCCAATCTCATTTTATTCCAGCATAACTAAAGTATCCCTCTACCTCCACGATCTACCATATGCACTCACACCTATGCTAGGCTTGGCTTAGCCCTGTGATTCTTTCTTCAGATACATTTTTTTTTCAGAATCGTCTCTTGTCCTAATATGTGCCCATCCAGTCCCTCTCTTCAATTCTTTGTTATTTGTTAGCAATTTTTCCCGTTGACTCGTTGCTGGCCTGCGTTTCTTACTCGATCAATCCATCTCAACAGTCTTGCAACATCATAGCTCAAAGGCTTATAGTTGTGTCATTTCCGTCTTCTTCAGTGCCCAAGTTTCACACCCACACAGACCTCGGCTACAGCGTTTCGCATGAATGTTTATTTGGTCTCAGGGTTGTTTGTATGTTACCCATAAAGAAATTTGTTATTGCCTCTCATTTTACGTCACGTCCTTGTGTAAGCGACTATGTGATCGTGTGTGTGTGTGTGTGTGTGTGTGTGTGTGTGTGTGAGGGGACAGCATGAGCGTGAAACACGTCGCGCTCTCATCTAGGTCGAATGGTGTAACCACATTCTTGAAGTGAGTTTTTGCCCAACTTTCGCCGAAACTTCCAAACTCATTCCTCCTTACCGCCTAAAATTGTGCTCTTCTTAAAGCATTGCTTCCATAGATGACATCAGCGTCTGATTCTCAGGCTCTGAGGGAAAAAGCGCTTGTGTTTCTACGACTCGGAATTAACGAAGGGACAAGCTGAAAACGAGCCTAAAGAGTAGTTAATTGGTGATCATGAATTTCTCCGTATTATTCCATAATGGTAGTTGATAATTTTATTAAACATATTAATTTTGTGATTAGTCAACGATTAAAAAACTAGAACATTTCGTATCTTCGTTATCTGTAATCGCTTCGGATTACATGAGTGAAAACTTTGTCAAATTTTGAGAGATCCTTGATGAGAAGTGTGTCCTTCGCTAGTAGGAACACCTGCACAGTCATGGCGAAACTCGACTTGCGTCAGCGAAGAATCTCTTCGCGTCGGAGCAGGTTCGAATTTAGCAAATCAGCTGATAGTTTGGCTTCGTCTTGGAGACTAAATTTAGCCCACGCAGAGAAAGAGGGAGGTAGAGGGGGGGGGGGTCTAGAGGTGGAGGGGCTAAAGGTATCGTAATTTATCACGTCGCATCTTCTGCACGATTTTCAAATGAACGTGGATCAACAGCGCCGTATAATACTTTTCATGTTAGTAGGAGGTTAGCACGGTACGAGTTCGTGCAAATTTGTCGTCGACGTTAGTGAAGATGTAAAATCGATCATTAATTGGACCCCAATGTATGTGGCCTATTAACTGGAAATAAAGGAGGAAAAGTTGGTTTATGGTCATTAGAGACCGGCAACAGCTCGGATTTGACAAGAACACAGCGTGAAATCTGACAGCTTTACACAGAAACCATCCAGGCATTCTCTTTCACTGATTTAAGTGAACCATGAATAACCTAACTCTGTATGGGTGTACGGGGATTTGAGTACCTTTCATGCAGAATGAGCATTACATGCACATGCATACTCCACAAGCCACCATACGGTCATGGTGGAGGGTACCTGGTACCACTGCCAGTCACTCTCCTTTTCCACTCACAAAGGTGCGAGGAACGAACTGCTGTCGATATACTTCCGTAGGAGCCCTGGATTTTTTTGTCTTGCCTTCGCGATCGTTAAGCGACGTGTGTGTAGGTGGCTGCAGGATCGTTTTGCAGTTTGTATTTCAGTGTTTCGCGAAAAACAGTTGCCTTCTCTTCAGGGTTTCGCATTTTAGTTTCTGTAATACTAGCTCGTTGCTTGAACCTAACAGTGTCAAACCCAGCAGCACGCCCCTGAATTATTTCGATGCCTTCGTTTAATCCGACCAGGTGGGGATCCCAGATACTCGAGCAGAACACTGTGTGAGCCAAGTTGTTGTTAATTAACGAGAAGTACATAAGTTCGTTACTACTCTTACTTACTGCTACTACTACTACTACTACTACTGCTGCTGCTACCACTACTTAGAAAACAATTATTGGCATACTTTTTGTAATTATTAATATAAACGCTGTTTTAATTAAGACACCACCTGGGCTGTAGGATCTAAAGAACGTAAGTTCCCTTTTTGTATCTACTTGCTGGCTGTTGCATGTTGTGAAATCTTTTCTGTCTAGTGCCTTATCGGCCTTTGCTTGTGTTAATTTTTCGCTGATGGAAGCATTCCGAGATTATTACTTATTTTCAGCCTTTTGCGTCGCTATTACAACTTAATATGCTGGGAAACGCTGATGAATTATCTTTAAACAAGAACCATTAAAGCGATCGATGGATTATTAAAATAAATCTAAAATCGTATCTTTGTGGCCACATTCACTGAGCGCGCTGTCTTTGTGGTTAGGAAATGGATTCGCATTTGGGAAGACGACGATTCAAATGCCCGTTCAGCCATCCAGATTTTGGTTTTCCGTAATGCTGTGATGGTTCCCTTGAAAAGGCTATAGCCAAATTCCTGACTCATCCTTAACCTACCCAAACATGTGCTCCGTCTCTTAATGACCTCTCTTGACGAAGAGACCTTAAGCCATAATCTACTTCGATTCGTTATAAAAGCTTATATCATGTAGTAACACTAAATAGGCTGTAATATATTGAATTCTGCGCTATCTTGAAACAGTAGTGTAGTTAAGTGCGTGAAATAAGGCTGTAGACAACAGCAAAACAGTTTGATACACATAAGATAACTATCAAGCAGAGATATTGAAAAATACTTGCACGAGGAACCTTTTTGAACTGTAACGTTGATGGATTCGAAGAGGGTAGAAATTGATTTAACTCAAAAAGACAAAGGCGTGAATTTATTCGAAGGCCCCACGTTCACGACAAAAGTCATGATTTTATTTTCATCTGCCGAGTGAAAATGCGCTACGCGTAGTTAAAGTACACAAGCAGTAAAACTGGCGGTCTGATACTCTTGAATATTCAGTTGTATCATCCTACATGATTGTTCATACTTCCATAAAAGTGACTTTTAGTTCCGCTGCCATTTTTATTTGGAAATACGTAGCTCGCTCTCTGTTGCCCAGACGCATTTGATTGACAACGAGGCGCGTTAGTTTGTGAACAGACTGATGGGTTAAAGTGTGAACCAGAGAGAAAACACGCTGTGAATATCTTTTCCCAGAGAGAAATTTTCGTAAGAGAAACGGCCTATAGTAATCGTTTACTATGTTACGTGTTTAGAGCAAGAGTGTTAGTACAATATGCACGTGGAATAATGGACGATAAATGGTGGGTTTTCGTCAGACTTTTGGGTGATAGGACAACTTCACGAATGCTAGGTTAATGACTTGAGTCTAGTGCGTGCCATTACGATTATAAATGTGGCCTAACAGTCAGAACTAAGACATACCCGACTCATTCAGAAGCAATACGAAGTGAAGATTCTGCGAAAACTGGCAGTATAAATTCACTTAGCCAAATAAGATAGCCCGGTGTATTAATGCACTATGTGTAATTTAAGTAAACTATCAATGAAGTTGATCTGACACTCCTTGATATTCAGGTGCTCCATCTCTCACGACTGGTCTTTCCTCCGCCAGCATAATTAGCACTTCACACTTTCAATTCTGCTCTCATTTTTTATACGAAAACACTTGCACACTCAGTTCGTTGACGACGAATTCGTTTGTTCGTGACCCACGTGTTAAAGCGTGACCAACGAAGAAACACAGTGCACCCTGTGTCTCTGCAGAGGGAATCCATCGCTACATCCGGCAGCCAGAATGGTTGTGCCATGTGAATAATGCTCCTGCCAACCTCATAAATCTGCCGGAACGACAGAGGACAAAAATTTTTGTCGTGGGCGAGGGTGCCGCGTTATTGACCGAAGTGAAAGATGTAACACAAATGTCCGGTATATAACTTATTCGCTAATACCTAACATCAAAGTAAACTTACGAGAAAATTAAAATACACGAACAGAAAGTATTTGTAGCCCTACCTGGGATCATCTCTGCCGTCAGGTGCCCAGTCAGATCTTCGTCGATGCCTTGCAGTTCCTCAGACATTACGGAAGGTAAATTGATTCTTCTCCATGCTGCATCAGCAATGTTTTCATCGGTAGCTATGGCAATTGCCCCACGAGATGCCCATACAAGAGCGCCGAGAATGAACGTTAGGGTGTTCATACAGCATAACGTCATTTCTCGCGTTGCTTGGAGTCTCACAAACGGAACTACAGATCTCTTGTCTCTTCCTCCACAGACGAACGAGCGACTGCCATTTAATGAGACACTTGCAGCCTTTCTTATCGGCACCGAAAAGGGCGGTGAACGTCTTGGTAATCAGGTCATTCCGGGGAAGAGGTTCCCGTGTTTAGTTTAGAGGGTGTGTGTCAAGACACGTCATCACCTCCTTTACGTGGCCTCCTTTCAGCAGGAAACATTCTCGCGAGATGATTGGAGCCTCATCCCGACAATAGTACGTAACCGTCCGATGTGACTCATTTTGAGCACCTGGCTTTGCTGATTGGGATATACGAGTAACTTGGCTACTACATGTCCGGGATTATCCCGGACAGTTCTGGTTTTTTAGTGCTGTCCTGTGTAATCTCCTGGGTTTGCAAAATATGCCAGAGGTTTGAGAATTTTAAGACTGGGCAAGATTTTTTAAAATTTTAGACGTATGTTAGGGACGTTAGCTGATCGTAGATCAAGCGCTGACGACGATAGGGAGGCGTGGCTACTGGTTCCGTCACAGTTTTTCACTCTCTGTTAGCCTTTTGACAACACAACAGGGACAGTGCGGTTATGTTGTTTTCGTGTGCTAAGTAACTCGTCGACACTTTTGGATCATTTTACCTCTTTTCGTTTCTTGTCTCATTGCTCAACGTTGACCAAAAGCAAGTCTGTGTTACCCTGCAAAAGGAATACCAATTTTTTAAATTGTCTAATGACAGTAGCAGTGAAAGTGTTAATTGCACACTACGAATTGTAGAACTCTGTTGTACATGAAGCAAAGGACGACATTACAGACCACGTGAAAACAGTTGAACATAGGAGCTGTATTAATCCAGTGGTGTTTGTGATTCAGATTCTGAAAAAATATCACACACTATTGAAGACAAGGGTTTCAGCAGCTTTTTGAGGTTCTGCAGAAGGCTGGTATTTCATGTTGCAATATTTCTAAAATGGTTGAGTTTGCAGTGTCTGTGCCTGGGACAATTGCTCCAGTTATGAAACGTTAAAATCAATTCAGAACCTTTTCGCTGTGAATTATATGATTCAAAATAAAGTTTAAGACTTTTAAGTAATTTCAAAAATATGCCCTTGAATCGAACACAGAAATGTAAGCTGCGACTTGAAGCCTCCCCCCCCCCCCCTGCACCCGCAACCCTCAACACCCCTCTCTCGTCCCCTATCAACATCCCTATCTCTCGCTGTTCTTTACGGTTTTGTTTGGTGTAAAATGTGTCATATCGTTTAATTCTGCCACAAACTTCTGGACTAATTTTGTGGAGTAGGCAAATATAAGTTCGTAAGTTAAATAGATATAAAGGTTCAACACCTTAGTGTATTGGAACAGTCTCCATAAGATTATTTGAGCCACGCGGACTTACAGTACCAAGTTTAAATCGATGTATCAGCACCTTTTATGTATTCCATTATCAAACTTTATTTACTTAAATCGAATCTGTTGGGTAAGGAGGTAACGCTTGTAGGTAGGGGAAAACTCCTTTCACAAAGCTTCCTGTGCAGTACTTCTCGTGGTTCCTTGTACTTCGTACGTGCCAGTATTACATGATCCAGATCGTTCACGTCAGTTCGGTCCTGATCATAACTTTCAGAAACTAGAATTGTTATTCGACATATATTTGGGTGGTGGTGGTGACGGAGGAATATCCGGGTCCCAGCCTCGTACGAATTGTGGATGTCGCATAGATGAAACACGGTCGAGGAGAGATGTCCAGTTGTATGGTACCTAAGATGTCTGCCCTTATATTGCTGAGTCACATGACATTCGCGGCTCCGATCATGGTAAGCAGCTTTACTGATCGTTGTTCGAAATCAGTATGAAGGATTGGTTTTAGACGGAACTTTCCTTCATTAATGCTCCTCTTTACTAGGTGGTAGACTCTTTCGTTGTAAAAAATTCCATCACATCCTCTTACCCATTGCAAATGGAAGTCTATGTCATTTTTCCGTGCTTCTGTGTTACCCCAATATATCCGAAAATATATCTGTTAGTCTGCTCGTCAGATTTTGGATTTTGTGATTTCTGCGTAACGCTTTGGGAGAGATAAGTAACAATATGAGCATAAATGAATTGGTTCCATAACAAAATTGCCTCTCATTTGGCCAATAGCTCCGCAGTACAGATAGGAGTTTCAGGTAGGTGGAAGTGCAATCACTTGATAGTTTTTACTGGGTGGACTGAACACGCAGACGGCTTTATGGTCACTTACGAAGAATGAATGACTCCAGATGGCTGAAACGGACCTTCAACAGATTCGAAACAGGATAATATCCTGGTTCGTGGAAACCGAAAAAGATGTAGAGAAAATGGACGCAAGACACACAAATCGGAAACATTTTCAGAACAGTGATATCTGGGACTTTTCGTCTTGAGAAACAGACAACTGATGCCAAATCGTCATACGATCGCTGTTCTAGACGCAGCTAATTGATTAAAAAACAATACCGTAAATGAAAACCAATTTCGTAGTGGTTATAAGCTTATAGTGGTCCTTACTGGCGAGATAAGTATGGCGGCGTAGACCAGCATATAAAGTAGGAAATACAACCATGTGATACGTAGCGACGACCCAATGCTTAAAACGCCGTTTCCTTCGTGTCATCTCATTCGTTACACTTGGTAGGCCGACTTATTCGGTTTTATTCCGAACATTCTTTGCACTGTACAGTCACACCTTTTTCTTTCGCCTCTATCCTTCGTGTGTTTTAACGCAACATTTTGCGGAAGAGATTTGCATGTTGTATTAGAACAGCGATGCGCGGGGTACGGCTCGCTATTAATCTGATACCGATCCACCACTAGCCTTTAGTTGTTCTTTTACTCGTCTTTGGTTCCCTGCGAAAGCAAAGAGCGGCCCTTGTAGAACATCGTACTTTTACAAAACATCGTTTTGTCTATATTTGTTAAATAATGAGAACGTTCGTGAAATAAGTGATGTGAACAAATTAGGGCGTTTTTTCGCGAATCTGCAATTTTGTACACCCCTAATTTAGAGGACGCCATAGATGTCAATTTCTTCGACATACTATTATTCAAATACTCTTCTTCCACTTGAGAATTGTGGAATGATGAGAATAAATATTCCTCTCGCTGTCCTTTATTCAAAGTCAAGCTATCGGATTATCGGGTTTCATGTAACAATTCCGTAAAATTTTCAGGAATTTCGAAATATGGGAAATATGGCGCACATGGTGTGACGTTAACGTGCAGAGATTTCGCGCTGTGAACATCTCGGATTTCATTGCTCTTAGAATAACTGCCTTCTTCTTTATCCGTATCACGGCAGACATGCTTCTATTACAGTCATGATTCCAAGGAATACTGGACTGCTGGTCAGTTTGAGATTAGTGCTTATTTGTTTTTATTGGGCAGAAAACCGTAGCAACAATTTTATGAAAATTTTGTTTATGATGTTTTCTGTTTTCTTACAAATCTACGCTTTTCTTAATCTACAGTAAATATTTATTTCAGACAAACTCGTTATGCTATATTTCAAAGTGTCGCCATCAACTTGATTGTAGTTTCCTTACTGCAGTCAAGTGTGTTCCCTCAGATACAGTCTTAGAGAGCAGACATGAATCGACAAATTGATCAATGATTGTGCTTGGAAACAGAGCAGTAGGCACTTACTGTACTGTATTTGCGAAATACATCATGATGAAGAAACTCGTTTGGAGCAGTTCGTCTGTGACAGCATTAGCGAATGCAGTTTTTGACACTTTCTATCATAAACATATTCCTCCAGAAGTGTGGGGGAGACTACAAAGACTTGCAGTCCTTGAGATATAATACATGTAAGATAGAGTAGCATGAATTTTCTCAGACACCCTTCATGCTACGCATCTCTCTTCTGTATGAGTGGCATCTTCACAAATTCTGGCTATGAATACATGAACCGCTTAAGGTCTGCAAAAGTGTTGAATGGTGTTCGTCAGCTACCTTGGTTGTATGAATATGCTGAGGAATTTCATGTGAATGAATATTACGGTACTAAAACTTACACTTTACCAACAGTTTCATTGTCTTAACTGAGATTTCACCACAAGTCTCTCAGCTGTGTAATATAGCCTGAATTTTTGCCTCCTACTACATTTAACACTCAGGGAGAATGGCTTGAATGAATGCAAACTTGGAGAACGTGTAGAATAGTAGGGAGCGATTAAGATAGCAGAGAAATTTCATGCAAATAGATACAACAGCATTCTATCTTGTGTAAATGGAAATGTCAAAGTTACAAAAAGATCAGTCATCTAATAGCCACTAAACAAAGTGGATAGGTGATAGCAAGTGTCAATATTCCTAGTGAACATCAAAGGGCAAAGTTTCAGTACAGAAATTAATTCATACATTACTGAATAACTAGTCTTCAGAGAATGAGTTCGTTATACCATTTCATGTTAGCTATAGTGCCACATTTTTTAAAAATTTTTTTATGATAATGATGCTTTCGATCACCAGTGGTAAATAGGGTTGTACACACCAGGAAGTGATTACTGCATTATGCAATGTGATGACGACGTAGGGTGCTGCCATCTTATCCTTGTGCATGTAATATGCTCTTCATGTTTGTCCCAAGTCTTGTTTCAGTGCTGGAGTGTTAAACCAGTTGTTGGTCTCTCTGTGCCAGTTATTTTACACCTTTTACTGAGGGCTGGAGTGGTGGCATGTGTGGTGTTGCATCAGCTTCCATTTCTGACAAACCATAAATACTTCACAGAATTGGCCTTATGAAATTTATTGGTGACAGGCTGAGTGGCTAAACGTACTGTCTTTGGATGAGCTGTCTTAAACATATGCTACAGTAATGACTGCATGTATTTTAGATGCCAAGACGCTGATAACAAGTGAGTAGCCTGCGTTGTTGATTAGCGAAGTGGACAGTCACCAAGTTTGGCAGTCCCATGTGTCATGGGATACAAGTAATACCAGTCCTTACATAATGAGAAGAATGTGAACAGCAACTGCTGCATCAGGGACATTTTAAGTCCAGGGTACCCTTCTTCAGGCAACTCCACTCACAGTATTTAGCAGAACATTCCCCAGCCAAAAATTACAGGGAATGAGGAAGCATTCTTTGAAGAAGTACCCTTGCTTTAATAGTCTGCGATTTGTCTGATGTGTGTTCCTTCAAGCATGTCTGGGATGTGGTTGGTTGGCAAGTATTGTTACTGTGCTCCAGCAACCAGTATTGATGCTTCTTGAATTTGTGTGCAAACAGAGTGAAGAGAGATTCTCCTCGGACATATCTATGCCATATTTTTGTTTGTTTGTTCGTTCATTCACTATGTTCCGTGGATCCCATCAAGAAGGAGAATCTTCAGTGATGCGGAGAGAGTCGAGATGTTCGTTAACATAAGACAACGATATTAAAACTTGATCTGTTCACTGTTATCACTATACTGCTTAATGCTGTTAACACTTCTGCCATTTAAATTTAATTGAGTAAATTATTAAGAAAGCTGGTGTATTAGGGAAAAAAAAAGCTGCTACCTCCTCAGTTTTACTCTGTATCTGCTGTTTAAGCTCTGTGTCCTATTCACAGCACATTACTATTAGTCATACAGTTTAATAACAAACCCTACTACATGACATGTAATAACAGAACTTTTTAATAAATGAATCTAGGTATTCAGATAATTTGTAGAAAGAGTGGTTAATGTGGTATTGGTAGGGACTCAGTTTCTCACTTGATGTTAGATGACAGCTTGTTGAATATCTCATCACCAGAGTACATAACTACATTCTGAGCCATGCACATAAAGGGAAAATTCACATGAAAATTATTTTTGCATCTGTTATTGTGATTCTAAGCTACAGTGTTAAGTGGATTTGCCGGGTATGGGTGTTTCATACTATACAGCATTCTCAAAGCCAGAGATTATGTACAAATCTGTAATCCTGATTGTTTGCTTGTTGTCATGTGCTTTATTTGTAGTATAAAGTTAATTTTAGTATGTGGAACCTACTTGATATGACAATTTACACCAATAGTTGTATGTTTAACAGGACTGGTTGTTCTTCACACCTTTTAGCATTTAGATGTGGTGTCCTTGGAATATCCTATGTCTAAAATTATAACAAAATATATTTCCTTTTTTTAAGAGCTGGTAAAAATCACAGAAGAATAGCAGGGTCTAACCACAAGTGCACTAGCATTCATATGGTGACTTAAATAGTGTTATATTAATGATGAAGTCAACAACTAAACTGAAATCACTCTAGCATTTTTTTAAACATTTGATACAACAACAAAAAAATCTGTAATGTACTTAATTGGTTTTGTATCAGAGTAAGAATGTTGCAAACAATATGTTTCATGTTTAGGCATGTGTACACACACACACCACCACACACACACCACCACACACACACCACACACCACACACCACACACCACACACCACACACCACACACACACATTACTCGCCAGTTGTAAGGGCCTCTGAAGTAAACATTTGCCAGAGGTGAAATAAGTAATAGAAAAGGGAAAAGATCTCACACTGAGTATTGAACCTTAAGCTTTTGGATTTGTAGTCTCACAGTGATCTGCCTAGCTACAGAACCACTGTTTAACTACTAACAGAATAATTATTAAAGAATACAAAACTATTGTTGCAAATAACAAACCATTTTTTCTTCATAATAGTATTCTTCAATCTATACAAAAGAGGTTAATGCAAGTGTTGAATGAATCACATTCTGCTGAGGAAATTAAAATGATCACTCGTAACAGCAGTAGAACTCTCTCCTAACTATGGTGCATACTGTCAGTAAGGATGTGGACAAGCTTAGTTGATATCAGTGTGTGTCTATTCCCTTTAGAGATAACTGTGTAATTTCACATTTCAAATATAATGGTTGAATGTGTTTATCAGCAGATCTATGTAACAGGTCAGCAGTTGTTAATAAATAGCTTTTTTCCACTTTTGAGTTGATCATTATTGTAATTATTAGCAGATAGACTGGTGACAGCAAAATATTATTGAAAACTTCACTTAAGGCACTGAGAATATCTGTAGCAATGTTTTGTAGGTTGTTAGTTATATTTGTTTACATTACTTTCTGTTAATGATCCAGTCTTCCAGTATCTTGCAATGCCAGGTCTTGGGGTGATTTCTAGTAACTACACACACCAGTATTTTAAGGCTGTGACTTTTCTTGAGTAAATCTCTCCACTATACTCCCAGCAGCATGATTTTAGAACTTTGAGTAGCAACAGCTAATCTTGTGTGATTCATGCTTACGTAATTGTCCACATTTATTTTTGGATGGGGGTAACTACATATTTGTTATGTTTGTTCGGTGGTATTCAAAATGCTGCTTAATATAATAGCGTTGTACAAGCTACTACAATGTATTTCAGTTATTGAGCTTGTAACATATAAATGCAGACAGTAGGTCACAACAGCTTTATGGTGAACAGTGTCTGGGGACAATGAAGATTTCTCTCTTCTGTGAGTGTCAAAGATTGAATGACATTGCAAGAGTTCGAGTAAGTGGAAGCTATATTGTCCATTAATCACCCATGATTGTTTCAAAAATATGAAAAGGTTTTCAGATAACAACACTACTCATGACATTTGTTGACTAGTAAATTATTTATTTAGCTACATGTTTTGAGGTGATACCTCATTATCAGGCTATAGTGGCATTACAAAAACATTCAGCATAAATGTATAAAGACATTAAAGTTTCTTTACATCCTGAGGAGAGGGGGAAGGATAACCTAGTAAGAGGCAATGTCACTTTGTATATTGGTCTGCTGTTCACTTGAAAATTTTTATTAAACTGTCAAGTAAGTAACAGTTTTATAAAAATTTTTGTGTGAAGTGCAGATCAATATACAAAGTGTCATTGCTAGGTTACTCACACTCACTCACTCACTCACTCTCTCTCTCTCTCTCTCTCTCTCTCTCTCTCTCTCTCTCTCTCTCTCTCTCTCTCTTTCGCAAGACGATCACAGCAGTCATGTAAAGAACCTCGAATATCTGTATACAATTATGTTAAATGTTTCTGTAATGCCATTATTGCCTCATGAGAAGGTATCACCTTGGAACATGTCACTAAATAAATAATTTAGTATCAGCAAATTTTGTGACTGGTAGCAGTATTCGCAAACCTTTTCATATTCAAGAGTTAGAATAAACTAACTGTACATAACGAAGAGGGGGAATTATTTGAAATAATGTATCTTTCTTTGTGAATGTAACATGAGAGTAGGAATTCGGGGAACAGATCAACCATTCTTCAATATAACAGAAAATATGTTGTTGTTGTTGTTGTTGTTGTTGTTGTGGTCTTCAGTCCTGAGACTGGTTTGATGCAGCTCTCCATGCTAATCTATCCTGTGCAAGCTCCTTCATCTCCCAGTACCTACTGCAACTCCTTCTGAATCTGCTTAGTGTATTCATCTCTTGGTCTCCCTCTAAGATTTTTACCCTCCACGCTGCCCTCCAATGCCAAATTTGTGATTCCTTGATGCCTCAGGACATGTCCTACCAACCGATCCCTTCTTCTAGTCAAGTTGTGCCACAAACTTCTCTTCTCCCCAATCCTATTCAATACCTCCTCATTACTTACGTGATCTACCCACCTAATCTTAAACATTCTTCTGTAGCACCACATTTCGAAAGCTTCTATTCTCTTCTTGTCCAAACTATTTATTGTCCATGTTTCACTTCCATACATGGCTACACTCCATACAAATACTTTCAGAAACGACTTCCTGTCACTTAATTCTATACCCGATGTTAACAAATTTCTCTTCTTCAGAAATGCTTTCCTTGCCATTGCCAGTCTACATTTTATATCCTCTCTACTTCGACCATCATCAGTTATTTTGCTCCCCAAATAGCAAAACTCCTTTACTACTTTAAGTGTCTCATTTCCTACTCTAATTCCCTCAGCATCATCCGACTTAATTTGACTACATTCTATTATCCTTGTTTTGCTTTTGTTGATGTTCATCTTATATCCTCCTTTCAAGACACTGTCCATTCAATTCAACTGCTCTTCCAAGTCCTTTGCTGTCTCTGACAGAATTACAATATCATCGGCGAACCTCAAGGTTTTTATTTCTTCTCCCTGGGTTTTAATACCTACTCCAAATTTTTCTTTTCTTTCCTTTAATTCTTGCTCAATATACAGATTGAATAACATCGGGGAGAGGCTACAACCCTGTCTCACTCCCTTCCCAACCACTGCTTCCCTTTCATGTCCCTCGGCTCCTATAACTGCCATCTGGTTTCTGTACAAATTGTAAATGGCCTTTCGCTCCCTGTATTTTACCCCTGCCACCTTTAGAATTTGAAAGAGAATATTCCAGTCAACATTGTCAAAAGCTTTCTCTAAGTCTACAAATGCTAGAAACGTAGATTTGCCTTTCCTTAATCTTTCTTCTAAGATAAGTCGTAAGGTCAGTATTGCCTCACATGTTCCAAAATTTCTACTGAATCCAAACTGAGCTTCCCCGAGGTCTGCATCTACCAGTTTTTCCATTCGTCTGTAAATAATTCGTGTTAGTATTATGCAGCTGTGACTTATTAAACTGATAGTTCGGTACTTTTCACATCTGTCAACACCTGCTTTCTTTGGGATTGGAATTATTATATTATTCTTGAAGTCTGAGTGTATTTCGCCTGTCTCGTACATCTGGCTCACCAGTTGGTAGAGTTTTGTCAGGACTGGCTCTCCCAAGCTCAGTCAGTAGTTCTAATGGAATGTTGTCTACTCCCGGTGCCTTGTTTCGACTCAGGTCTTTCAGTGCTCTGTCAAACTCTTCACGCAGTATCGTATCTCCCATTTCATCTTCATCTACATCCTCTTCAATTTCCATATATTGTCCTCAAGTACATCGCCCTTGTATAGACCCTCTATATACTCCTTCCACCTTTCTGCTTTCCCTTCTTTGCTTAAAACTGGGTTTCCATCTGAGCTCTTGATATTTATGCAAGTGGCTCTCTTTCCTCCAAAGGTCTCTTTAATTTTCCTGTAGGCTGTATCTATCTTACCCCTAGTGAGATAAGCCTCCACACCCTTAAATTTGTCCTCTAGCCATGCCTGCTTAGCCATTTTGCACTTCCTGTCGATCTCATTTTTGAGACATTTGTATTCCTTTTTGCCTGCTTCATTTACTGCATTTTTGTATTTTCTCCTTTCATCAATTAAATTCAATATTTCTTCTGTTACCCAAGGATTTCTACTAGCCCTCGTCTTTTAACCTACTTGATCCTCTGCTGCCTTCACTACTTCATCCCTCAGAGCTACCCATTCTTCTTCTACTGTATTTTTTTCCCCCATTCCTGTCAGTTGTTCCCTTATGCTCTCCCTGAAACTCTGTACAACCTCTGGTTTAGTCAGTTTATCCAGGTCCCATCTCCTTGAATTCCCACCTTTTTGTAATTTCTTCAGTTTTAATCTACAGTTCATAACCAATAGATTGTGGTCAGAGTCCACATCTGCAACTGGAAGTGTCCTACAATTTAAAACCTGGTTCCTAAATCTCTGTCTTACCATTATATAATCTATCTGATACCTTTTAGTATCTCCAGGATTCTTCCATGTATACAACCTTCTTTTATGATTCTTGAACCAAGTGTTAGCTATGATTAAGTTATGCTCTGTGCAAAATTCTAATAGACGGCTTCCTCTTTCATTTCTTAGCCCCAATCCATATTTACCTACTATGTTTCCTTCTCTCCCTTTTCCTACTGTCGAATTCGTCACCCATGACTATTAAATTTTCGTCTCCCTTCACTACCTGAATAATTTCTTTTATCTCATCATACATTTCTTCAATTTCTTCGTCATCTGCAGAGCTAGTTGGCATATAAACTTCTACTACTGTAGTAGGCATGGGCTTTGTTTCTGTCTTGGCCACAATAATACATTCACTATGGTGTTTGTAGTAGCTTACCTGCACTCCTATTTTCCTATTCATTATTAAGCCTACTCCTGCATTACCCCTATTTGATTTTGTATTTATAACCCTGTATTCACCTGACCAGAAGTCTTGTTCCTCCTGCCACCGAACTTCACTAATTCCCACTATATCTAACTTTAACCTATCCATTTCCGTTTTTAAATTTTCTAACCTACCTGCCCGATTAAGGGATCTGACATTCCACGCTCCGATCCGTAGAATGCCAGTTTTCTTTCTCCTGATAACGACGTCCTCCTGAGTAGTCCCTGCCCGGAGATCCGAATAGGGGACTATTTTACCTCCGGAATATTTTACCCAAGAGGATGCCATCATCATTTAACCATACAGTAAAGCTGCATGCCCTCGGGAAAAATTACGGCGGTAGTTTCACCTTGCTTTCAGCTATTCACAGTACCAGAACAGCAAGGCCGTTTTGGTTAGTGTTACAAGGCCAGATCAGTCAATCATCCAGACTGTTGCCCCTGCAACTACTGAAAAGGCTGCTGCCCCTCTTCAGGAACCACACGTTTGTCTGGCCTCTCAGCAGATACCCCTTCGTTGTGGTTGCACCTACGGAACGGCTATCTGTATCGTTGAGGCACGCAAGCCTCCCCACCAACGGCAAGGTCCATGGTTCATGGGGGGGAAAATATGTTAAGATCAGGAATATTTTAGGCAAGTGCAGAAGAGGGGGAGGAGGGGGGGAGGAGAGAGAGAAGAGCTGGTTTAGAACCACATTACATCAGCAATACTGTGCATGCCACATTGTTCCCTATAAAATTCTTAAAACCTTTAAGCTTAAATACCGAAAGAAAGGAAGAACAAATAGTCTCTATAGAACGCCATTAAAGGCGGAGTAAATGTTTCTTCCACCTGTAGGAGAATCAAATTTTATCGTCTAGAATTGCTCTGCCAACATTCCAATGGCTACATTTCCCGGCAACATTTGACACAAATAAGAACAATTCTCAGTGTTATTTCTGGTTCGCTGAAGACATAATGAAATTTACTTCTGGCCCAAACTGTAAGCACACAGACATGTACAAACAGCTTCTCTGTTTTTCTTGTAACTCAGGTTGCCAGATAAATGTGGCATACTTAGGTTCATTGTGGAGGGGGGGGGGGGAGAAACCACTTTGATACATACAGTGATCAAAACACTGTTACCGTTTTTGAAGTCCCATTAGGGAGATTTGGAACGCGTCCTGAGGAAAATTTCCTAGAATTCCAGGGAAGTTTGACATAAAATAACTTGTCTTTTAAATGAGATGCATAAATTGCAGATCATTCAGCTCCATCTGCAAATGCACAGGGGTGCCTTCAAATGAGACGGCAAAGGGTCAAATACAAATGTGAGACTGGTAGTATCATGAAAATGTTTAGAGAACTGTCATTGTAATTCTTTCAACATTGCAATGAACTAGTCAAAATTCACATTTTCCCTATCACCAGGTAGACTAGAGAAATAGGCATTGTTCTTTGTCAGAAGTTGTCCCTGCCACAATGCAATTTTCTTATAAAGTGCTTACATTTTCCCCATCAAATAATAAGTAAGTTGATTTTCATGTTTCAATGGGCATTCAAGTGTGCAGTTTAAGTCCACTAAAAATGTGAGGTTTTGGGTCTTCAGATTATTGTTCCTGCTATCCTTTCCCCATCAGAATTCAACATTATCAGTCTTAAATAAAAAAAAAAAAAAATCATTTTAGACCTGCCCCTTGACTTAACCAATGTACTTTGCAGTGATATATAACATCTGATGATTTAACTTACTTGTACATTAAGAGACAATAAAATTCTGATTCTGTTTTAAATGTTGCAGATATTGAAGCTGATAGTTTCATTGGGCAAGAACCACAGACATCTGCAACTGGGCTGCCACGAGTACCTAACATCAGTGTCCCAAAACTATTCTCACCACTGAACAATCAGCAACAAAATGCTCCCTCGAGTAGTTTTCACCTGATAGGTACAACAAGCATAGACAGTAGCAGAACATCCCCTGGAGTGCAAAACATACCTCTGAAGCCTCCTTCACCTCCAGCACAGCAAACTGACGGAAGTATAACTGTCGTGAAGGATCTGCCTCCAGCAATACCTGCACCACAGCCTCTGGAAACAGTTGGTCTTCCTTCTGGAGGTCCACCAGCACATTCTCTTGCGCAGCCTGCTACTCAGACATCGTTTCCTGCACCTGTGGCATCATTTCAGTTGACCAGCCCACCTCAGCAAGAAGTACATATTCCTGATCGTCCACCTCAGAGTACACCACTTTACAGTAAGTATTTATGTTTTGCCACTTTATGTGCCAATACATATAAGGCTATTGCCCTAGTTACTCTAGTTATTTATGAAGACACCTTCATGTTTTGTTACCCTCTCTCTATACTCACAATTCATGTAAAAGAGCTTAATGAAGTACGTGACCAATTTTGAAGTTTATTGACTACATGAGGGTCTAGGGGATGACCTCGCACTCGTTGCAGTTTCCAGTAACTGTTCTAGTAAAGTCATGGTAATTGACTAAATTTCAGGCAGGATATTGGTAATGAATTAAATGTGCCCTTAACACAGCAGTCTTGTTTAGTAAACAAAAAAAAATGTTTATTTCACCCTTGCTTAATGCCATGAGTGCTGATACAGATTGGCCCACTAGCGTGGTAATGAATTTATTAAATCCTGAAACTCAAGGTGCTGTTCAGACTTGAAGCCTACGAAATCAACTGTGGAAAACTTTACTAAACCCATAAACCTGTAGAGAAATTTTGTAAGCTTATATTCCTGTTACATGAAAATTTCAAACAATGTTGGCCACAATTGACGTGCCACACATCCGCATACGTCCTTCCTCAATGAGCTTGTACAACCAACAGCCCCAGGCCAAAAAGCTACCATCTGACATTTCAAAATTCACAAAAATGCATATTCATGTTATAACTAAAACTGCATGTCCAAACATTTTATGTTTTTAGTGCTGCATAGTGGACAGTGATATGGGACTTACTTCGCTGTAGAAATGCCAGACTCTCAGATCTGTGTGTAACTTCAGAGTGGAGAGGAAAAAATGTACCTATTTACTGCCGTGAACGTGTTGTGTTTTTTACCTACTAAACAGGATGTGTGGGAGGCATTATTCTTCCTCTTTCATCTAAAAAAATCTGCTGCAGAAAGCCACCTTTTGCTAGAGGAAGCACATGGATAAGATACTGTTAGAAACTACATGCAGGTATTGGTCTTGATGTATCAAAGAATGATTTAGAGGTGAGTGGCAGAATGTGTCCTAGTCGGTGTGACGTACCATGAAATTTGGCATAATTTACACAGGAAGAACAATGGGTATGTTCTATCACATAAGGAACACAATTGCTCACGAAGTTAACATTTATTAACAGCACTGTTGGTACAAGAAACTAATCACAGAAATGGTTACAATGTCACGCAGCACCCATTGCTGGGGCAACTGCTTAAAAACGCAGTAAACAATCCACCTCTGACCCGACCACTACATTCACTATGCCCATGTCCTATGTGAGTCACAGAAGCAACTTCAGATAAAATTTTGATATGTTGAGTGCATTCCATAAGCAGAAATTTATGACCTGAAATGAACCGTATGCAAAACCTACGTTACGTGTTTTTACCTCTGCAAACTCTTAAAAATTTCATGCTGTCTTATACGTAGTTTCATGTAACACAGTAACTATCATGAATAACAAGAGGAAATACAGTCCTTAATCAAGCAGTGTATCAGTTTCTTAGAGGCGAAAGAATCAAGTCTGTCCTGCACTGTTAGTCACTTCTGTTGCTTATGTAGGACGTAGTGTTGACAGCACACAACAGCTTCAGAAGAGAGAACGCTACCACAGGTACAGCTAAGGAAGTGGCCTAGGTTGACAACGTCCGTGCCACTGCTGATTATCCATTCTAACTGGCGACATTTGAATTCAAAGTGTTTGAATCTCATTGCTGCAGCACACGCGACGGATGGCGACAGTTATGTCTTCTCAGTGAAGTGCTGGATCTGATGTGCTGGCTGCGATGAAGAACTTAACATCTAGTTTCAAGAAAACTATTTGGCGAAAAAATTTGATTCTTTCGCATCTTTTCAGCTTGATACCTTTGCTCGATAAGGGACTGAATTTCTTTTTGTTGTTAGTCATAGTTGCTGTGGTGCATGAAAGTAAGTAAATGGCTGCACAAAATTTTTGTTTTCAGAGGTAAAAATGCATTGTGTAGAAGGTGTTTATAGTTGATTTTAGGCCATACATTAATGCATATAAAATGTAGCAAACATATCGAAATTGTATTTAAAGTTGAGAGCAGAATGATATGTCATTTCTTTCTCTGGATGTTGGTTTTTATACCCAGCATACTGGTTGTGTGTGGCATGCCCAATTCCTTCTATGCACATAGAGAAGCAGGTGGTTGTAAAAATTGTCATACTTTAGAAACGGCTCAAGATATCGAAACTAGGTTTTTTGCAAATGACAGCATGCAAATACTTCATCATATGATTAATACTTAAAAGGTTTTGGTCAAATGTTTGAGCTGGTTGAAAACAAGACTCCCCATAAATTACACAATGGGTTTTTATCCGAATTTTCATAGCCAAATGAAGAGTGAGAAGTAGACTAATGCTATACAAATCAAGCTCCGTGAAGTCTAGCTTTGCAAACAAATATTTAATTATTTGAATGTAATTGGGCAATCAAGGAAAATATGTGAGTTGAGGGAAAACAAATATTTTGTGAACAGTTGCTGATAGTTTATTGTAAGTGAAGTTTCAAAAAGTTCATCTCTTCAAGGCATAGCTATTTTATGCATAAAAAGATATATTGGTGTGATATTTGTCAAAAAGGCTTCCTTCGAATCAAGTACTCAATTTGGGACATTTCGAGAACATTACGCGCTAGGAAGACCTTGAGGTGTCGGTAAGATCACGCTTTCTGAGTAAAGCTCGAAAATAAGAAAAAAAAATTAAAAAAATGGTCAAATGTTTTGTGAAATGATTTGCCTAAAAGAAGTAAAATAGATTAGAGAAATGTTTGACGGGGCTTTGAATATTTATTATGTTTAGGCAAATCATTTCACAAAACATTTTACTTTCTTTTAAAAAAATTATGCTCTGTTTATGCTAACTATTTAGCTTAACTGAAACAGTTGGCATTAACATTGACTGCTGAGGAATTATGTTCCCAATCCAACAATCAAATATTAGTAAAATTTTGTGGGTATTCAATGTGTTTTATTAGGAATTTAATATGTGATATACTGGGACAGGTATCTGAAGGGGCTGATATTAGACCAGCTCAGCTGCTGAGGCATTGAGGTCCATCTTGAAACTGGTGTGGAGACTGAGGAGGATGATGGGGATTGAGTAGTCCATGTTGCGTTGTGGCAAAGTAGAGCTGCTTTCAGAGTGCAATGCTATCACTTGATCATACCATTGCTGACAGTCTGGCGTGTGGTGGTGTAGTGACAGAGTGCCACAGAATTGGGCTAGCTCATTGAATAGCTGGGACTCAAATTGCAATCTGCGATCCATGATGCTGTGGAGTGGAAGTCCAGAACGAACAATCCATTTACTCACAAATGCTTGTGCCACAGTTTCAGCTGATATGTCAGGAATAGGTGTCACCTCTGACTAGCAAGTGAAAATACTGATAATATTTAAAAGATACTGCTGCTGTCAGAGATAGGAAGGGACTGACAGTACGGTGTAAGAAAACAGTTGGCATTCAGAACATTTCCAGTCATCTCAGAATGTTATCTTTGAACATGGCATGTCCGTTGGGGAAGAAACATTTTACTGTCAGGTGTACATGATCAGCCAAAAGAGCCACATAATGCGTGGCAGTAATGTGACCTTGGAGAGTAACCATCTGGTTCATGGAGTACCTCAGTATGGGTACCAAAACCACCATCGAACCCCTGCTATGTTTCATTATTGGGGCATAAACTCGGCCAGAAGTTGGAAACAAGATTCAGCTGACCAAATGACATTCTTCTGTCATTCCATAGTCCAGGTTTTCCTGTTATGGTAATTTGCATCACTTATGCATGGTTCTGGCCTCCAGAGTAATGGATCGCCTCATAGATGGCAAGCAGCCTCCTGTCAAAGCACTCCATTGGCATTGTGTAGGTGTAAGTCTCCTTGAATAGGAGGTCAAGGTTGCCGGGAACTGAAGTGTTGCTGCAAGGCTGCACCTCAAGTATGCTGGTTGGAATTGAACACCGGTACCAAGTGGGCATCATGTGCTGGGTGAGACAGAAATGCAGCATCAGCAAAACTGTTGGCAGCAGTGAAGGTGGCATCCATTTGGTTTGTCCAAGGAACCAAATTGTTGCCCTTAGTCTTAGGATCAGCAAGAGCACCTGTTAGTGGCTCTTGAATGGAGGCTCTACTGGGGAGATGACAACGGTATAAGTTCATTATTCTGAGTTTCAGAAAGTTCATGGACATTGAATTTCCTGAATAGCCTGAAAGTTTCCATTGAGGGATGCCCTCTGTACAAATGTGGTGGCCCTGGAAGGTCTTGTGGGAGGCAACAAGATGCATTTGGAGTGGTTAATGACGGATCCAAAATCGTTTAGCTGTTGAAACGCTTCTGACATGTTCATGCTGTTGCTGCAGTGAAGAGAGAAAAACCAGTATGTTATCAAGATAGGCGAAGCAAAAGGGTAGGTCATGTAATTCACTCTCGATGAATTGCTGCCTTGTCTGTGCAACATTTCGGAGACCAGATGTCGTGTCAAGTGATCCAAGAATCCAAAGGGCATGGTGATGGTTGCGTTCGGGTAGTCTTCCATGCCAATGGTATCTGCTTACATGCCTTCATGCAGTCAAGGATGGTGAATACTAAAATGCTTCTGAGGACATGGTTGATGTTGTGAAGGTTTGGAACCTGATATCTGTCCAGAATGGTGCATGCATTAAGAGCACAATAGTCACCTCATGGTCACCAGGTGGCACCCTTCTCTGATACAAGCTGGAGAGGAGAGGACCAGGGGCTGTCCAAATGGCAAATGGTGCCAACCTGAAGCATGACCCAAAGTTCAGCTTTAGCAGCAGGTCGCTCCATTGCGAGGAGTCATGGTTTTCTGAAAGCTGGAGGACAAGGCATGGTGCAGATGTGATGGACTGTGCTGTGCTGCACTTCCTAGGTCCCAGGTGTGTTTGTGAGATGGCTACGAAATACGTGAGAAGTTCCTGGTACTGCCATGTGTCAACGGCATGGGTGAGCTTCAGCACAAAGTTTTGCGCAACATGACGGAATTCAACATGACCCAAAGTTCAGCTTTAGCAGCAGGTCGCTCCATTGCGAGGAGTCATGGTTTTCTGAAAGCTGGAGGACAAGGCATGGTGCAGATGTGATGGACTGTGCTGTGCTGCACTTCCTAGGTCCCAGGTGTGTTTGTGAGATGGCTACGAAATACGTGAGAAGTTCCTGGTACTGCCATGTGTCAACGGCATGGGTGAGCTTCAGCACAAAGTTTTGCGCAACATGACGGAATTCAACAGCTGAACAACAGAAAACTTTGTTGATGAGATGAGAACTGGCACTGTCATGGAGAAGGCAGAAATGTGCTAAGACATTGCAGAAATGTGCTAAGAAATTGGCACCGAAGATAGGTTCTGTGATGTCTGTGGTGGTGAAGATGTGGTGCAGACCTAGGTCCAGTTGTATTGGGTAGACACCATAGATGGTGATGGAGAAGTTGTTGGCAGCTGATAGCCGAAATGGTGTTGCTGGTTGACACTGTACTGGTTGTTATCTATCTCATTTCTTAGATAACTGAAATATTGTGGAATCTTAAGTGGGATATTGTGGTAGGACCACACTCTCACCACGTGTTTTTGAATGAGAATAATACGACTAGTTCCAGCATAATTTCAGCAAGCCTTATTTTTTAGTAGCTGCTGAAAGATTACACACAGCAGATCTCGTTTGTCTAGGAGGTTCTCGAAGTTTTGTCTGCAAAATAATCATTCCGACAAGTGTGGCCTGGGTTTTTCTTCTTGTTTGAAATAAACACCACCGGATCTGAAATACTTTCAGCTAAAAATTTTATTTATTGGTACTTTTTGTTAGTAACTACACCGTTTTGACTATGAACATTGATACTCTAAATCCATTATACTGCACTTGTCACATAAACATGTCCATCTCCCTCCAATACAAAGAAGTGGCAGGCAAGCCAACATGTGCCGGAAGTTGCAGACTTTCAGGCATTCTAGATTCTTTGGTCTACTGACCTTAATGAACTACACACACACACACACACACACACACACACACACACACACACATATATATATATATATATATATATATATATATATATATATATATATATATATATAGAAAGATGATGAGACTTACCAAACAAAAGCGCTGGCAGGTCGATAGACACACAAACAAACAAACACAAATATACACACAAAATTCAAGCTTTCGCAACAAACTGTTGCCTCATCAGGAAAGAGGGAAGGAGAGGGAAAGACGAAAGGATGTGGGTTTTAAGGGAGAGGGTAAGGAGTCATTCCAATCCCGGGAGCGGAAAGACTTACCTTAGGGGGAAAAAAGGTAAGTCTTTCCGCTCCCGGGATTGGAATGACTCCTTACCCTCTCCCTTAAAACCCACATCCTTTCGTCTTTCCCTCTCCTTCCCTCTTTCCTGATGAGGCAACAGTTTGTTGCGAAAGCTTGAATTTTGTGTGTATATTTGTGTTTGTTTGTGTGTCTATCGACCTGCCAGCGCTTTTGTTTGGTAAGTCTCATCATCTTTCTTTCTTTTTAGATATATTTTTTCCACGTGGAATGTTTCCCTCTGTTATATATATATATATATATATATATATATATACAAAGATGATATGACTTACCGAACGAAAGCGCTGGCAGGTCGACACACACACACACACACACACACACACAATTCAAGCTTTCGCAACAAACTGTTGCCTCATCAGGAAAGAGGGAAGGAGTGGGAAAGACGAAAGGATGTGGGTTTTAAGGGAGAGGGTAAGGAGTCATTCCAATCCCGGGAGCGGAAAGACTTACCTTAGGGGGAAAAAAGGACAGGTATACACTCGCACACACGCACATATCCATCCACACGTATTAAGACACAAGCAGACATATTTCCCTCTCCTTCCCCTCTTTCCTGATGAGGCAACAGTTTGTTGCGAAAGCCTGAATTTTGTGTGTGTGTTTGTTTGTGTGTCTATCGACCTGCCAACGCTTTCGTTCGGTAAGTCACATCATCTTTGTTTTTAGATATATTTTTCCCACGTGGAATGTTTCCCTCTATTTTTTATATATATATCTAAAAAGAAAGATGATGAGACTTACCAAACAAAAGCGCTGGCAGGTCGATAGACACACAAACAAACACAAATATACACACAAAATTCAAGCTTTCGCAACAAACTGCCGCCTCATCAGGAAAGAGGGAAGGAGAGGGAAAGACGAAAGGATGATATGTCTACTTGTGTCTGTATGTGTGGATGGATATGTGTGTGTGTGCGAGTGTATACCTGTCCTTTTTTCCCCCTAAGGTAAGTCTTTCCGCTCCCGGGATTGGAATGACTCCTTACCCCTCCCTTAAAACCCACATCCTTTCGTCTTTCCCTCTCCTTCCCTCTTTCCTGATGAGGCGGCAGTTTGTTGCGAAAGCTTGAATTTTGTGTGTATATTTGTGTTTGTTTGTGTGTCTATCGACCTGCCAGCGCTTTTGTTTGGTAAGTCTCATCATCTTTCTTTTTAGATATATTTTTTCCACGTGGAATGTTTCCCTCTATATATATATATATATATATATATATATATATATATATATAAACATCTTAAACGAGTCCATTATTTATCATAAAAGAAAATATTCATAATTAAATAAATTAAACACATTTTCTGGCATCATAATGAAGTTACCTTAACTCTTTACTGTGGGCATAGTACTTTTCGCATGAGATAAACTTTATCTCCGACAGTTCATTACATTACAACACCCAGGGATCTGTGCACCAGGGTAGACATCCAGATTAGACATACAGATTAGAGGGTGTCAATAAGGAAATGCTGGCCAGACCATCTACATGAGATCGGCAGGCATGTAGATGCACCATGACAACCATGTTTGCTCACTGGAATATGCCATCGGCATTTGATTGGTTGCATGTTGGGTGACAGTGGGAAGCATGATCTCCAAATGTGAAGTGATTCCAGCACATAGCGGACTTGACTTCTTGGTGCAGCATCATTCAAGAAGTCTGCTGGTAAGGGTGTGTGGCGGTGTGGAAATAGCAGGTGGCTGGGCACAAAGTGGGTGCCAGTGTGTTGCATTCCACTGTGTGCTGAATGGTGTAGCTATTGTGTCAGAGGCAGAGTTGGTTAGGCTGGTAGCAGCAACATGGGCTGGGCCAGAACACGGGGCTGCAGTGAGTGTTTAGACCACGGTGTCAGCGAGGGGCACTAGTTACTGCAGTGAAAGTGTCTGCTGCATTGCGAGGATGGTGCCTGGTCAGGCAGTCGGTTCAGGAAAAGCACACACAGCAGCTTGTCTATAACTTTGCCGATCTCGGCTGTGCTGCGAAGGTGGCACAGGAACTGTGACAGAATACTGATGTCAGTGTCATTGCCAGTAATCAGCTAATGTACTCTGATAGCTGGGGCCACAGAGAGGCAGCATACAAGCTCCCTCTTGAGGTGCTGTAAAGCCTCATGGTTGGTGACACATCGATGTCAAGTGCAATGGAAGCTGGCCTCGACCTACTTGAACTAGTGGGCTGGTCCTTTAGGCGAGAAAGGTAGTACTGAGATGGCAATGTGGGAGACCATGGGTGGCAGCTCGCTGGACATTGACGAGGCAACAATGTCAGCAGTGGTGGTGCAGTAAGTGGGAAGCACTTAGTTGGAGGTAATTATGATGTACGTCAACAAGTGTTCCAGTTGGTCTTTGCCAGTCATGTGTCACCACTTCAGGATAATTTATAGAGGAAGTGAAACAGAGATGTTCTAGCACAAAAGATAAAATTGCTTACTAAGTTTACAAATACTGGTACAAGTAACTGGAAACACCTATGACAGGGGCGACCACTTAGCCACTGTAAAGGGCCCTTCGCAGGAGAGTACACTGAAGAATACTGTGGACAACCCATTGCTCAGGTGATGGCTGCTCTCCTGATGTATCCTGTCAAACAAGTGACCACTAATGCAAAACACAACCTGTTGCTCAGAGAACCACTGAAACCACAGCATGTACTGTTGCATAATAAAACAATGTAACACTACACAATCTGTCACTCAGGTGGCCACTGAAATTGCAACAAACCCTGTCCCACAAGTGACCAGTGAAATCACTACACCATCACAGCACACGCAACAAACCACTACTCTCTGTCTTGGGTCCATGTTAGTACACATTATATGCAGGTCTAATAAAGCTGCAGCAGTGGAGACACATCTGAAACCTCTGGTCTGCAATCCTGCTGGACCCCTTTAAAATGGGCACACAGTGGGATAAAAATACTGTTGAAATAAATTGGACATCAAATTTGCAGCCTCTGTCATTGGGGTCCCATTATGTCTTTATGTGGGCTGGCATGTCCACATACTTGCAACACCACACGGTGACCGATGCTAAAAGCTCTCAGTTGGACTTTTCTGGCAGTGACATCTTTTGGCCTACACTATAAGTTTGCAACTTTTCCAGCAGAGTGTAGTACTGTGCTGACTGAACTGTGCAGTAATGGTTGCTGTCGCTACAAGCTGCTGCTGCAACCTGGTCAGATGGTGAATACTGAATGCTGTTGTGTTCTTCTGACCTTCAATCTGATGACTGGTTTGATGCATCTCTCCATGCTGCTCTATCCTGTGCAAGCCACTTCATCTCCAAATAATTGCAACCTACATCTTTTTGAATCTGCTTACTGTTTTTCTCTCTTGATCTCCCTCTATGGTTTTTACCACTCATACGTACCTCCAACACTAAATTTGTGATCCCTTTATGTCTCAGAATGTGTTCTATAAGACACCTTCTTTTGATAAAGTTGTGCCACTAGTTTCCTGTCTCCCCAGTTTTCTTCAGTACTTCCTCATTAGTTACATTATCTACCCATCTAATATTCTGTAGCACTACATTTGAAAAGCTTCTTTTCTCTTCTTGTCTAATAGCATTCATGTTTCACTTCTGTACATGGCTGCACTTCAGACAAATGCCTTCAGAAAAGAGCTCCTAACACTTAAATTTATATTTGACGTTAAAAAATTTCTTTACTTCAGAAACTCTCTGCTTGCCATTGCCAGTCTATATTTTACATCCTGTCGACTTTGGCCATCAGCCATTATTTTTCTGCCCAAACAACAAAACTCAACTACTACTTTAAATGTCTCATTACCTGATGTAATTCTCTCAGCATCACCTGATTGAATTCAACTGCATTCCATTATCCTTGTTTTGCTTTTGTTGAGGTTCATCTTATAGCCTCCTTTCAATACACTGTCCATTCTGTTCAACTGCTCCTGCAGACATTTCGCTTTCTGTGACAGAATTACAGTGTCATCAGCAAACCTCAAAGTTTTAGTTTCTTCTCTCTAAGCTTTAATTCCAACTCCAAATTTTTCTGTAGTTTCACTTACTGCTTGCTGCTCAGTATACAGATTGGAGAACATTGGGGTTGTGTTACAACTCTGTCTCAATCCCTTCTCAACCACTGCTACGCTTTAATGGCCTTTGACTTTTATAACTGTCATCTAGTTTCTGTATAAATTGTAAATAGCGTTTTGATCCATGTGTTTTACTCCTGCTACCTTCAGAATTTCAACGAGAGTATTCCAGTCAACGTTGTCAAAATATTTCTTTACCTATAAACATATGTTTTCCATTCTTTAACCTATCTTCTAAGAGAAGTTGTAGGTTGCATGTTCCTACTTTTTTCCAGAATCCAAACTGATCTTCCCTGGGGTTGGCTTCTATCAGTTTCTCCAATCTTCTGTAAAGAATTCATGTTACCATTTTGCAACCGTGACTCATTAAACTGATAGTTTTGTAATATCCACACCTGTCAGCAGCTGCTTTCTTCGCAGTTGGAAATACTACATTCTTCGTGAAGTCTGGAGATATTTCGCCTGTCTCATACATCTTGTGCACCAGATGGAATAGTTTTGTCTTGCCTGTCTCTCCCTAAATTATGAGTAGTTATGATGGAATGTCTCCTACTCCAGGGGTCTTGTTTTGAGTTATGTCATTGATTGCTCTGTCAAATTATTTTTGCTGTATCTCATATCTCCCGTCTCATCTTCATTTACATTCTCTACCCTTTCTATAATATTGCTTTAAGTTCATGGCCCCTGTATAGACATTCTGTATAATCCTTCCACCTTTCAGCTTTGCCTTATTTGCTTAGTACTTTTCTATCTGAGCTCTAGATATTCATGCAGCTGCTTCTCTGTTCTCCAAAGGCTTTTTTTTTCCCTCTAGTTTTTTCATGTATATCTTTCCCATAGTGAAGTGTGCTTTTAAATCCTTACATAGTCCTCGAGCCATTCCTGCTTAGTAATTTTATGCTTCATATTAATCTCATTTTTTAGATGTTTGTTTTCCCTTTCATCTTCTTTTGCTGTATTTTTATATTTTATCATTCCATCATTTAAATTCAGTATCTCCTGTGGTATCCAAGGATTTCTACGAGGCCTTGTCTTTTTATGTATTTGATCATCTGCTGCCTTCACTAATTCATCTCTCAAAGCTACCCATACTGTGTTTCTTTCCCCTGTGATAGTCAATCATTGCCTAATGGTCTTTCTGAAACACTCAACAACCTGTCGCTCTTTCAACATATCTAGGCTCCATCTACTTAATTTCCTAACCTTTTGCAATTACTTCAGCTTTAATTCACACTTCAGAACCAATAAATTGTGGTTAAAGTCCGCACCTGCCCCTGTAAATGTCTTTCAATTTAAAATCTGGGTCCAAAACATGTACGAGGGGGTTTGAAAAGTTCTCGGAATCATCACGAGAGGTCATCGCTAGCACGACGAGTTGTTCAAGTGATATTCATTGGACTCTTACCTGTAAACATGTGCCACATCAGAGAGCTGTGGTGGTGACGTGGTTCTGTTGTTGTTCCCATGTAGCGATTTGCGAAGATGGAAAAAATCGAGATGCGAGCAGTGATTAAGTACTTCTTAAAGAAAGGTATGAAAGCAAAGGACATTCCTTCTGATTTCCAGAATAGACTGGGGGACTCTGTTCCTTCATATTCAGCTGCTGCCAAATGGATAAATGAATTTAAATTTGGTCAGGAGAGCTTAGATGATGATGCGCGCAGTGGTCACCCAAGATGTGTCACTACTCTAGAAATCATTGCAAAAGTGCACAAAATAGTCATGGAGGATCACCGATAGCAAGTGCGTGAAATTGCTCACACTTGCTAGATGTCATCTGAAAGTGTATATTACATTTTAACTGAAGAATTAGAAGTGAAAAAGTTATCTCCAAGATGGGGTGCCACGACTCTTGACGCTGGATCAAAAACGCGTGAGAATGGGAACAATGTTTGGTCCATTTTAGGAGAAACGAACAAGATTATTTTGCACCCATTTGTGGCCACAGACGAAACTTGGATGCACTACTATACCTCAGAAACAAAACAGTCAAAGCAGTGGAAACATGCTGATTATCTGCCACCAAAGAAAGCAAAGACAATTCCTTTGGCGGGAAAGGTCATGGCATCAGTGTTCTGGGATGTGAAGGGCATTCTGTTTATAGATCTCCCCACTGGGCAAACAATTACTGGAGAATACTATGCTAACCTCCTGGACTAATTGCAACAAAAGATAAGCGAAGAAAGGCCAGACAGTGCGCACCTGCACTCATGTGCCATTGTCATGGCAAAATTAAACCAACTAAGGTATGAATTGTTGCCACACCCGCCTTCTTCACCTGATAGGCTCTGTCAGGCTTTCATCTCTTTCCAAATCTGAAAGTTTTTCTTTGTGGACTAAGATCGCTTCAAACATTCAAACAAAGAATTGATAGCCGGAGTTGACAACTATTTTGCAGGCCTGGAGGAAACTCATTTTTGAGATGGGATCAAGGCACTGGAACATCGTTGGACCAAGTGCATTAATCTACAAGGAGACTACATTGAAAAATAAAAATAGTTTCAGTGACGGAAGTACTTTTTTCTGTTTTGTTCAGAGAACTTTTCAAACCACCCTTGTATCTTACTATTTTGTAATCAATGTGAAACCTTCTGGTGTTTCCAGGTCTCCTCTATGTATTCAGCCTCCTTTCATGATTATTAAACCTAATGTCAGTGATGATCAAATTATACACTCTGTGTGAAATAGTAACAGGTGGATTCTACTTTTGCTCGTTCCCCCAGTCCAAATTCATCTATTATTTTTCCTTCTCTTCCTTTTCCTGCTATCGAATTCCAGTCTTCCATTACAATTAAATTTTTGTCAACCTTACCTATCTGATAAATTTCTTTTCCTTCATTGAACATTTTTTTCAGTCTCTTCATCATCTACAGAGCTAGTTGGCATATGAACTTGTACTACTGTGATGGATTTTCGGCTTAAGATCTGACTTCGTTACAATAATGGGTTCACTATGTTGTTCATAGAAGCTTACCAGTATTCCTATTTTCTTACTCATTATTAAACCCTTACACTATTTTGCGTTTACAACCCTGTATTCACTTCAGCGGAAGTCCTATTTGTCCTGCCACTGAACTTCACCAGTTCCCACTATATTAAGCTTCAGCCTACCCATTTCCCTTTTTAAATTTTCTAACTACCTGCCAGATCAAGGGATTTAACATTCCACACTCTGAGAATCCCAGTTTCGTTTCTCCCTATGAAGTAGTCCCCGCACAGAGATCGAAATGGGGACTATTTTACCCTGGAACATTTTACCCAAGAGAATGCCATCATTTATCCATACAGTAGAGCTGCATGCCCTCGAGAAAAAGTACAGCAGTAGTTTCCCTTTGCTTTAAACTGTTTGTGTACCATGTGCTACTTTGTCTAAAACTGACATGGTGAGACCGATTTCGAACTGGCAGGTTCATCATCAGACGGCTGTTCACATGATTTGCAAGATACAATTTACATTATTGTCAGTTTGTGATTTTTATTCTTCCACTGTGGCAAAATATTTTTGGTGTGTTGGTGCTGTCAAAAATTCTGCGTTATTTTGTTGCGAAGTTGCAGGACACACACACACACACACACACACACACACACACACACACACACACACCAAAAAGAATTTGCCACCAAAAATATTTCGCCACCATAGAAAAATAAAAATCGAAAACTGATGATAATGTAAATTGTATCTTGCAAATCATGTGAACAGCTGTCTGATGATGAACGTGCCAGTTCAAAACCAGTAACGACACTATTTACCTAAATAAATAGCAGTATTAATAGTGGCTGGTTGCTGTCTTCTTCTTTGTAAGAATTAACCTACATTAATTGTTTGTGTACCAGCAAAGCAAGGTCATTTTGGTTGATGTTAGCAGTCCAGATCAGTCAATGACCCAAACTGTTGCCCTTGCAACTACTGAAAATCGAGCTGCATCCTCTTCAGGAATGCGTTGAAGCACAATTACCCAGTTTGAATCATGCACTTAAAGACTAACTCTCACATGGCTCCTTGTGATTACTGTTCATTTTGGTCCTTTTTGAACTAGACTTGAATACTCTTTTAGCTAGCTAACCTGCATTTTTGATTACAGTTTCCATTTGTTTTCTGAAAAGTGAAAAGATTGTAGCTGTCAAAGGACACTACTTACAATAGATGATATTAAACCATTCTATTAAAATAAACATATGTCTTGTCCAGTGAATGGAAGAATTAATTCAAGTACCCAATAACCAGTGCTTACATGCTGATACCTGTGGCATATTGAAATGTAAGTTTTTAGAGGTGTGTGAATGTGAACATGCCCCACGATGAGAAACAGAAGGTAAGCACGAATATGCATGCTGCCCGACACCGAGAAACACAATCTCAGTGCCAGCGTGAATTTTAAAATGCTTCTTCACCTCATTTTTAATTTTCACATGATTCTGTGACCTACTGTGTAGCTTTCTTGGTATTGGTTTTATTGTGACCTTTGAGTATCCATCATGGCAATGTTCTTTCACTTTGGGGTAACAACATACAGTTGCAGCCTTTCATATTATTCGCTGACCTTCTGACACCAGCAGTTTACTTCATAGTTGGTCCATCCTGCCAATTGCTCCAGTGTAAAATTTCAATCACTCTACGTTATAGCAAATGTGCCCATCTGTGTCTGGACTTGGGCTGCACTGTCCAGCCTGCCAAACCCAAGGATGTTAGCCATGCCATTCACAATCCTTCCTCTCACTTTCATTTTGTCCTCTTCTCCATATCATTATGTCACTAGTCACTGTCTGATTTATGAATCAGTCATAGATAAATGCTCACGACATTTTCATGGAGAGTCTCAGGAAAATAGCTTGTATGGAGAAAAGTAGTATGCAACTTGGTGTCATCATCTTCAGTCTGTCAGTACACACACTCACACTCACACTCTCTCACACTCACTCTTAGTCATTTAGTCAAATTATGCCATAAATTTTATTCTTCCTTGATTTCATTCAGTGCATCTTCATTATTTACCTTATCTTCCTGTCCAACCTTCAGCATTTTTCTGTGGAATCACATTTCATAAGCTTCAGTTTTCAGTTCTCTTTTTGTCTGTACTGTTTATCATCCATGTTTCACTTCTGTACAAGGCTACGCTCAAGGCAAATACCTGCAGAAAAGTCTTTATACCATTTAGATTTATATTCTATGTTAGCAAATTTCCCTTCTTCTTTTGGCAACTAAATATCAAAACCCATCTGTTTTTGTTATCTCATTTCCTAATCGAATTCCCACAGAGTCACAATTTAATTAGAATTACCATTGTTTTACTTTTGTTGATATTCATCCTATAACCTCTTTTCAAGATGCTACCCATTTCACTTCCACATTCTTTGCTCTCTCTGACAGATTACAGTGGCATTGGCAAACCTGCAAGGTTTAATTCTTCTGTGTGAACTTTAATTCCCCCCCCCCCCACCCCCCCCACCCCCCCACCGGGACTTTCATTGGTGCTTGTGCATTGTACAGATTGAATAACATTGGAGATAGGCAGCAACCCAGTTTCACTCCCTTCTCAACTGTGCCTCTCTTTCATGTCTTTGACTCTTATAACTGCAGTAAGATTGATGTAAAAGTTCTAAATTACTTTTCACTCCCAATATTTTATACTTGGTAAATTTTCAAAAGCTTTCTCCCAATTTGCAAATGCTGTAAATGTAGGTTCGCCTTTCTTTAATAAGGTAAGTGGGGGTCATTATTATAGATTATGTTCACATATAATGTACTTGATTTTCACATAATCTTAGCTGTAAAGGTTGTACTTTTGTAGCAGTGCCATCACATTTCTGAAAACTGATCTGACAGGCCATACTCTGAAATTTCCAACATTAGTTGAAGCTGCACCTCTGAAATAAATTGCCATCCACAAATATAACATTTTGTGAGTGATTTGGAATGTTTTTGCTTTTACATCCAATGAGCCAATGACACTCACCAGAACTCTAGACCACACAAGTGTGTTACTTTTTCTCTGGAAGAAAAACATCCTCATTTCTGCAGAGTATACTTTCAGATTATGGGGAAATTGTTATATGAGGCTCTGTTATGGAGAGAGATTTCATTTGGGCAGTGTAAAATAATTTTGATTATTAAAAGTAATAATACATGTAGTTATGTAGAAAAATTTGAAGCATTCGTTGTTTCTGAACCGCAGTCCCTATAAACTGCAGGGGGAGGGATTAGAGGACACTTGGTTTCTAAACATTAGAGCATGTGCACACACATGCACATCCCCCCTGCGGGTCCGGGGTAAGAATAGGCCCGAGGTATTCCTGCCTGTCGTAAGAGGCGACTAAAAGGAGTCCCTCCCCCTCAAGGGGGTAGTTAGCGCCTGCGTCCGGAGACGGACGGTTCCACGACCCCTATTTGCGGTCATTTTGCTTTTTCACTTCTCGTTTCTTCCTTTCTTTGGTTGGTTCCTTTCTTTGCTCTTCTCCACCTCACTGTCTTCCTTACTCTTTCCCCTGCATAATCTCCTTGCCTTCTCATTGCCTTCTTCTCCTTGCCTTCTTCTCCTTGCCTTCTCATTGCCTTCTTCTCCTTGCCTTCTCTGGTCTCCGCCTCGGCGTTTGAGACACTGTCCTCTCTCTCTCTCTCTCTCTCTCTCTCTCTCTCTCTCTCTCTCTCTCTCTCTTTCCTTTTTCCTCTTCTTCCTTCCTCCCTGTGCGTGCCTGAAGGCTGACCCACGCGTTCGCACGCGTAGCCGGTGACGGGGTAACGCGTAATTCCCCGCCCTGGGTAGACATGCAAGGCACGCGCGTACCCCCTGGTAAAGGCCAGGCCCGGGGAGGGGTGATTGCCTGAGCTGATACCTTCTGACCATGCCGATTGGTCCCTCCGTCTGTTTCTCGGGAGGTGTGACCTGAGGTGTAAACATTCACCTAAGGCGGGGAGTGCCCTCTGAGAGGGTCCCCACAAGGAAGGAGCGCGCCATCGGAGACGCTGGCAATCATGGGGGATTTCTCCGCAATGGATTTCACTCCATCTCTCTCGACTTCTGCCCAAAAACGGAAACGTGACCAGCTACCAGTGACAAAAGTACTACCGCCTGCCCCACAGTTCCTCGTCGTTTCTCGATCTGAGGACGGAAAGGATTTTTCCTCTGTCAACCCTTTCGTTATCCAGAAGGGCGTCGATGCCATAGCCGGATCTGTCAAATCCTGTACCAGGTTGCGTAACGGTACCTTATTACTCGAAACTGAGAGCGCCTTTCAGGCACAAAAACTGCTTCGGGCCACACTCCTGTACACATTCCCTGTCCGGGTGGAGGCGCACCGAACTTTGAATTCGTCTCGTGGTGTGGTCTACACTAGATCCCTCGACGGTTTGACTGACGAGGAGATTCAATCTTTCCTCGCTGAGCAGGGCGTGACGGCTGTCCATAGGGTCATGAAAAAGGTCAACAATGACCTTGTACCGACCCGGACACTTTTCTTGACCTTCGATAGTGTTCAGCTGCCATCGCGCATCAAAGCGGGCTACGAGGTTATTTCTGTTCGCCCCTATGTCCCGACACCTACGCGCTGCTACCAGTGTCAGCGTTTCAATCACACTCGCCAATCTTGTTCCAATGCGGCTAAATGTGTCACTTGTGGCAGGGATGCCCATGAGGGTGACTGTCCACCTCCGTCTCCTCGTTGTGTGAACTGTCAGGGTGACCATGCTGCATCCTCCCGCGACTGTCCTGTCTATAAGGAAGAACGCTGTATCCAGGAAATTCGGGTCAAAGAGAAAGTGTCCACCTCGGCTGCTCGCAAGCTATTGGCTAGTAGGAAGCCCACGTTGCTCCCAGCGGGGAAATACAGTACTGTCCTCGCCTCTCTTCGGACTACCAGGGAGGTGGCAACCCAGACCTGCGATCTGACCTTCAGCACCACGGTCGTCCGTTCGGCCAGTGCTAAGATCGCGCGGTCGACGTCTCCTCTTCGTCCCATCACCCCACAGACACCAGCCCCTTCATCAGCTTCTGTTAAGACGAAGACCCAGAAGTCAGATGCACGGGCCTTCAAGAAGGAACCGTCCCGTGCAGACTTCCTACGTACCTCGACCTCCCAGCCTTCGTCCGGTACTTCCACCAAACGACCATCCAAGAAGGCTAATAGGAAGCACAGTTCTCCTTCTCCGCCACGGCGCATTTCTTCTCCTGCGCCACCCAGCGGTTGCCGCCCCAGGCCGTCATCCCTTTCGCCTGGCCGCACCGCTGGTAGCCGAACATCTGGCCGTTCACCGGCGGAGGAAGCTCCCCCTCCCGGCCATCTTCCCAAGATGGTCGATGAACCTATAGACCCAATGGACGATGACTGTCCGCCTACTGATAGCGGCGGCAGTGCTCGCTCGAAGCCAGGCCCTCAGCGGCCTTCGAGGTGACCCCTTCTTTCATCTTCCTTTTTTCTTACGATGGCACTTATTCACTGCAATATTCGCGGCATTCGCTCCAACCGAGAGGACTTGAAGTTGCTGCTTCGCTTGCACCGTCCGCTCGTCGTAGCCCTCCAGGAAACGAAGCTACGCCCATGTGATCAAATTGCCTTGGCACACTACACCTCTGTGCGTTTTGACCTACCCCCTGTGGTAGGTATCCCAGCTCATGGAGGGGTTATGTTGCTGGTCCGGGATGATATTTACTACGATCCCATCACGTTGCACACCGGCCTGCAGGCAGTTGCCATCCGCATTACTCTCCCCACTTTTACATTTTCCATTTGTACCGTTTACACTCCATCGTCGTCTGCCGTTACCAGGGCAGACATGATGCAACTTATTGCTCAGCTACCTGCACCATTTTTGTTAACTGGAGACTTCAATGCCCACCATCCCCTTTGGGGCTCTCCAGCATCCTGCCCGAGGGGCTCCCTGTTAGCAGACCTTATCAACCAGCTCAATCTCGTCTGCCTCAATACTGGCGCCCCTACTTTTCTTTCGGATACATCTCACACCTATTCCCATTTAGATCTCTCTATATGTACTCCCCAACTTGCACGCTGGTTCGAGTGGTATGCTCTTTCTGACACATATTCGAGCGACCACTTCCCGTGTGTTATCCATCTCCTGCAGCATACCCCCTCTCCGTGCTCATCTAGTTGGAACATCTCCAAAGCAGACTGGGGGCTCTTCTCTTCAAGGGCGACCTTTCAGGATCAAACATTCCCAAGCTGCGATAGTCAGGTCGCACACCTCCTGGAAGTCATTCTCTCTGCTGCTGAATATTCCATCCCTCACCCTACTTCTTCTCCACGTCGCGTACCGGTCCCCTGGTGGACCGCAGCATGTAGAGACGCTCTACGTGCTCGTCGACGTGCTTTACGCGCCTTTAACCGCCACCCTACAGTGGCGAATTGTGTCAATTATAAACGATTACGTGCACAGTGTCGTCGTATTATTAAAGAAAGCAAGAAAGCCAGCTGGGCTGCTTTCACAAGCACCTTCAACAGTTTTACTCCTTCTTCTGTTGTCTGGGGTAGCCTGCGCCGGCTGTCTGGCACTAAGGTCCACTCACCAGTTTCTGGCTTGACGGTCGCGAATGACGTCCTTGTGGCCCCTGAGGCTGTCTCCAATGCCTTTGGCCGCTTTTGCGCAGAGGTTTCGAGCTCCGCTCATTACCATCCTGCCTTCCTCCCCCGCAAACAGGCAGAGGAGGCTAGGCCACCTAACTTCCGCTCCTCGAATCGTGAAAGTTATAATGCCCCATTCACCATGCGGGAACTCGAAACCGCACTTGGCCGATCACGGTCCTCCGCTCCAGGGCCTGATTCTATTCATATTCAGATGCTGAAGAACCTTTCTCCTGCGGGTAAAGGTTTTCTTCTTCGTACTTACAATCGCATCTGGATTGAGGGACATGTTCCCGCATGCTGGCGCGAGTCTATTGTTGTCCCGATTCCTAAGCCGGGGAAGGACAAGCACTTGCCCTCCAGTTATCGACCCATCTCGCTTACCAGCTGTGTCTGTAAAGTGATGGAGCGAATGGTTAACTCTCGATTGGTTTGGCTGCTCGAGTCTCGACGCCTACTTACCAATGTACAATGTGGATTTCGTAGGCGCCGGTCTGCTGTTGACCATCTGGTTACCTTGTCGACCTTCATTATGAATAACTTCTTGCGGAAGCGCCCGACCGCGGCTGTGTTCTTTGATTTGGAGAAGGCTTACGACACCTGTTGGAGGGCGGGCATTCTCCGCACCATGCATACATGGGGTCTTCGCGGTCGCCTCCCTCTTTTTATTCGTTCCTTTTTAATGGATCGACAGTTCAGGGTACGTGTGGGTTCTGTCCTGTCAGACACCTTTCGCCAGGAGAATGGGGTACCACAGGGCTCAGTTTTGAGCGTCGCTCTCTTCGCCATAGCGATCAATCCAATAATGGATTGCCTCCCAGCTGATGTATCAGGCTCCCTTTTCGTGGACGATTTTACCATCTATTGCAGCACGCAGCGTACGTGTTTCCTGGAGCGCTGTCTTCAGCGTTCTCTTGACCGTCTTTACTCGTGGAGTGTCGCCAATGGCTTCCGTTTTTCTGCCGAGAAGACGGTCTGTATTAACTTCTGGCGCTACAAAGAATTTCTCCCACCGTCTTTACGACTTGGTCCCGTTGCTCTCCCATTCGTGGAGACAACAAAATTTTTAGGTCTTACATTTGACAGGAAACTTAGTTGGTCTCCACATGTGTCTTATTTGGCTGCCCGTTGTACCCGTTCTCTCAATGTCCTCCATGTTCTCAGTGGTATGTCGTGGGGAGCGGATCGAACCGTCCTCCTTCGCCTATATCGGTCGATCGTCTGCTCCAAGCTGGATTATGGGAGCTTCGTATACTCCTCTGCACGGCCATCCATCTTACGCCGCCTCAACTCCATACAACATCGGGGTTTACGACTTGCGATCGGAGCGTTTTATACTAGTCCCGTCGAGAGTCTTCATGCTGACGCTGGTGAGTTGCCACTCACCTACCGGCGCGATATACTGCTTTGTCGGTATGCCTGTCGGCTACTGGCAATGCCTGACCACCCGTCTTATCGTTCCTTTTTTGATGACTCTCTCGACAGTCAATACGGGTTGTATGTCTCCGCCCTGCTACCCCCTGGAGTTCGCTTTCGTCGCCTCCTTCAACACCTTCATTTTTCACTCCCTGCCACCTTTCGAGTGGGCGAGAGCCACACGCCACCTTGGCTCCAGGCTCAGGTTCGCGTCCACCTTGACCTCTGCTCACTCCCGAAGGAGGTTACCCCCGATTCAGTCTACCACTCCCGTTTTGTCGAACTTCGTTCGAAGTTCATTAATACGACCTTCATTTATACAGATGGCTCTAAGACCAATGACGGGGTCGGGTGTTCTTTTATTGTCGGGGCACAAAGTTTCCAATGTCGGCTCCATGGCCATTGTTCGGTCTTCACAGCTGAGCTCTTTGCCCTCTACCAGGCTGTCCTTTACATCTGCCGCCACCAACATTCTGCATATGTCATCTGCTCCGATTCCCTGAGCGCTATCCAGAGCCTCGGTGATCCGTACCCGGTTCACCCTTTCGTGCACCGGATCCAACGCTCTCTTGAGCAGCTGGTGGACGTCGGTTCTCCGGTTAGCTTTATGTGGATTCCTGGCCATGTCGGTATCCCTGGGAACGAAGCTGCAGATGCCGCGGCCAAGGCTGCGGTCCTCCAGCCTCGGACAGCTTCTTGTGGTGTCCCTTCGTCAGATTGTAGCAGGGTAATTTGTCGGCGCATTGTCTCGCTGTGGCATGCCGATTGGGCTGCACTTTCAGACAACAAGCTTCGGGCCTTGATAGCTCTACCCGTGGCTTGGACGTCCTCCTCACGCCCTTCTCGGCGGGAGGAGGTAGTTTTGGCCCGGTTGCGAATTGGCCACTGCCGGTTCAGCCATCGCCATCTGCTGACGGCTGCGCCGGCGCCGTTCTGCCCATGTGGGCAATTGCTGACGGTCCGCCACATTTTAACGTCGTGTCCGAATTTTAACACCCTACGTCTCGATATTGGCCTGCCATGTACTGTAGAAGCCATTTTAGCGGATGACCCACGAGCAGCTGCTCGCGTTCTTCATTTTATCAATTTGACAACCCTCTCAAAGGACATTTGACTATGCTGTTTTCTTTTTTAATCCTATGCCTGTCAGTATGTCTTTCATCGTGTTCTCCGTTTTGTTGCTGTTTTAAACTTGTGACTCGCGGTGCATTCCTAAAGTAGTCTGGGCGCTAATGACCGTTGACGTTGTGCGCCCTAAAACCACAAAAAACACATGTCCATGAAGAGGTTCTCCTCACAAAGAAACTAAAAGGCAAATGAGACATTTTAAATTGGTCAAGAGTGGAAGTAGAAAGTTAATTTTAATGAGAGGTACATGGGGAAAGGCTGAAGGTGTTGCACTGATGGGTAAATGGTGCACTAATGAGTGTCTCCACAACATTATCAGACATTCATTATTGAAAGCATTTGTGTACTTTGTTACTAAGCTAAGTAATTTATTTTTTTGCTTGTCTATCACTAGTGTGTATTTTGTTTCTGAAACGAAATATTAGACTCCATCTGAAAAACCAGAGGAGTTTTTTTTTATATTTGTCACTCAGCTTTGTCAATTCTTTGCCAGAGGTTTTCGAAACAATAATAATGTAGTCACTCTTTAAACATTCATATGTTTTCTTGTATTCTCATGAATGAACTTACTTGTATTTGCTTCTAAATTACTGAATCAGCCTTGAGATTTATTAGTACTGAGTAATTATAGACACCCCTCCCCCCGCAACTGTTAAATGTGTCATTTATGCATTGAACTTCTCATATCCCTACATAACACACAACAGGCTTAGTTCTTTACATATTATTATGCATACATTTTATGTTCTGTGTAAAATGGACTAAGAAAAATAATTTTCATTCCATCTCACTTTGTTCCCAGTAAGGTGAGTGGTAATCAGATGCTTTACGTTTCGTGAATTGTGTCTGGATTACTTGCTTTAAAGTTTCTGGCCTGGAACAGATAATTTTAATGTTACTAAGATTTTTGGTGTGCATATCTTTTTATTGTTAGTTTCTCCTGTACTGCTAAAGTTGCATGTAATCACAGTAAGAGGCTATTATTTTAATTTCACTGCATTAATTTCTTTTCCTTTTTAAGAAAATTATGATGTTGATATGAGGGCAGTATTGAGCAACATTCTGTCCTCTTCTTCCTCCACTTATGCCCATTGATATATATAGTGTGTCAATAATACTAGTAATAATGAACTGGTCTTGCTTGGGGATTTTTAACTGTGAATTCTTAGCTTTGGCATATTTCTGTTGTTTCAGCTGGGACAAATACTTTTCGCCTAGGTCATCAGAAGAGACCAGTGTATGCTCAACCACCCGGACTTTCATGGTCTCCGGTTTCTGCACCTCCTTTGACTGCAAATACTTCAACATTACCGCCACTTACACAGTCAGTCACAAATTCAGCTCAAATATTTCAGCCTATTCATATACATGAGAAAATGGCTTCTCCAAATGAACCTCAGCCGGTTGCAGCCTCTGTTGGATCCGTTCAGTATCAGTCTCCAATTACTAACGGTTCTGGAGCACCTACTGTTTCACCACAGTCATTTACTGGACAAGTATGTAACTTGAATATAGTTATTTTGTTTATCTTTCTACTGATACTTCTTCGTCAATACTTTGTGCCTTAAACAACTATGGGAACAACAATAGACTGTGAAAGTAAATTTACAGTGAGAAATGAACCAAAACTGTTGCTTCACCTGTAAACAGGAAGTAATACATTTTGTCCATTGTCATACAATGTTCTTTTTCAGTGACAGTAATAAATCATGTTTGATAAAATGGTCAAGCAAGTAGCTAATTTTAAAATGAAGCAGCAAGTAAGAAATGTCACTGTACCAAATCAAAGTTTTCATTAATGTTTCATGCAGTCTTGACGTGGATTAATACAGTTTACGAGATGCTTTTTCATTACAATGAAACTCACTGCAAATTGGGTAGATTTGTTAATTTAATTCATGGTGCAATAAATGCTTTCAATTATTATTTCATTTAATGATCTGCAGTCACTTATCCACATTGATGGCACATTTTTTTACAAAAACATTTTATCCATGTTTAGATGAATGCAGGTTCAGTCTATAGACAAGTTTATCATCACTGGTTTTTCAAAAAGGAAGTTGAGACAAAAGTTGTATGGAAACCTTTCAGCATGTCAGATTCTCTTGCATTGGAGGAAGCTTTTACTTCATGTAAGTACTGCATCATGGACAACTTTACCTTAGTAAAACAGGAAAAGCTTTTACCCTGCTGTTGCTAAGTGTTTGCTTAATTTGTAGTAAGATGATGACTACAAGGAGTTCCTTATTTGTAGGAGAGGAGAAGCCTTATGAACAAGAATAAAGCAGGTGTTATACAGGGTTTAAAGTCTCAAATTATTTAATTAAAAAGTAGCTACCAGTAATTATGAAGAAAATAAAAAAAAACTATATATAGAATAAAATAATTATTTAAAATAACTGTCTTCAAACATGAGCCCACAGGTAGTGAACAGAAGGTTTGAATATATCAAACAGTGGAAAACCTGGGATGGAATAACTAAGTGGCAGACAGGCACATTGAGTAGAGAGTTAGTCCATAGCACCCAGAGACTATAGATCCTGCATGTGTATCCCCCCCCCCCCCCCTGTGTGTGTGTGTGTGTGTGTGTGTGTGTGTGTGTGTAGGGAGGGGGGGGGGAGAGAGTGTTTTGTCAAAATGGTGGGGGGCTCCCACTCTGGACATAGTGTTAGATGGGTCGGCAAAAACTGTGGTAGCCTACTCTGACAAGAAGATCCCTGCAGGAAGAAGCAAGACAGATGCTTGCTATAAACTCTTTATTGCTTCAACAAGCTACAGCAGTTACAGGTGCATTCTCTCATCCACTGGTGCAGCCTGGCATCATCCCATGCCCCTCTGCTTGCCTGTCACAGTCGGGCATCGATCTTGCAGTCCATAGTGGCAGCAAGTGGTGTCATGAGGATGGCAGTAGCTGCTGCCCCAATAGTGCCGAGGCCTTGCGAATGGGCATAACTAGGTAGTGCTGCATCAGGTGAGGCGACCTGGAGGTGTTACGCTGCTGGCAGGCAGTTGTGTTGCACTCTGTGGAGGTGAGTGTCAGGCACTGACAGATGGTCAGTGACTAGGAGGACACCAGTTCATCCCTTGGCCCATCCGATAGTGGCAGGACCCCCAGCAGGCCTTCCTTGCGGGTTTGCGGAAGAATGTTGATGGCCTTCTGCCTGACTCGAAGCCCAGCTGTTGCAACATAACTAGCCTGGCCGGACTGACAGCTTTTATACGTGACAAAGCAGGTCTCGTAGCTGAGGTCATGCACATGACCTGGCGAGCACTGCCGAAATGTCCCAGAATGCCGGTTATTGCTGCAGTGCCCTTGTCGTAGTTGCAGAATAGCAGGCATGGTGTGAGTTGCCTGAATTTCAGAATGGAGTCCTGGCTCAATCCCACTCCACTACACTCGTCCCCTCTTGGAATAACTCGGCCCATGGAATTCCTGCTTAAAGTCTGGCTGAAATGGAGGGGCTATTATGTGTACAATTTACACTTTTCAATCTCTACATCCAAATACAAGTCAAGAGAACAAATTCTAGATTAGCCGCTGTATGCCTTTACTTTTCATTCCCCTCTTTATATTTACACTGTTCACAACATTCCACTTACCTGGGCTCAGCAACTGTGTCTTTGCTTCTTGATTTATGTGCATCTCATTTCCATTATTCACACTTAAATCCCTTTCTGTGGTCCTCTTGCTGAATCTGCAGCACTCATCAAGCTGCCTCACTGAGGAGTCAGTAAACCTCTTTCAATCTTCAGCTGTGACTTGTCCATTTTTGCAGCAGTGCAAAACTGTCTCATAGGAATAAGGGTGTAGGAATCTAGGAGGAATTGTATTGCTAGTCTTTCCCAGGTAATAGTACTCATATGCTAATGCTACTAACTTTCCATAAATGCACGGCAAATGCATTCACCTAATATATAAGAAAAATGTGAATAAGTTCTCATGTGTACTGTTGGGTCATGCCCTGCATTATCCTACACAAACAGCATTACATGCTCAAAATCAAAATCGGGTGCTTCTAGACCTGTACGAACTTACAGATCTGTATGCATACTAACTGTTGCCTTATCACTCTGAAATAAGGAAAACTGTTTGCAAAAGATGAGAGTCTGTAGTAGCATGGCTGTGACTGCATTTTCAGACATAATGACTAGAGTACTATCACAATTCCATGTACTAACTTCATCAGACTCAGAATACTTCAGTAATATGCACAATACCTCATAATCTACCATAATACAACATAATCATGACCCTAACACATTGTTTTCACATCAAATCCTCAACATTTCATAATAAACCTCAATATCTCGCCACACTCACTGTATCCTGAAGGACCTTGAGTGGTTTAGTGATGATGTAATGTCTAACAATCATCTCAAATGCATGTAGAATCTGTCTATTGCTGTTTAGAGTCAGTGTCGCAAAGACTGGAAACCCTAACCATTCAATATTCTGGCATCACAGTTAGTCATTCAGACAGTGTTCGTTTGTTTGTAGGTACAACTAGAAGCATGCAAAAATGCAAAGAATTCTTGGCTGATGTGAGACTTATCTGTTTTACATGCATTGTGGGAGGGAAAGTCAGAGTCTGCCATTGGTAGAGACTTTGGCTTATCACGACTACTATAAGTGTGTGTGTGTGTGTGTGTGTGTGTGTGTGTGTGTGTGTGTGTGTGTGTGTGTGCCAATGGCAAAAACAGGAAACCAGGTGAGCTGGCGCAGTGGTTAGCACACTGGAGTTGCATTCGGGAGGATGACAATTCAAACCGATGTCCAGCCATCCAGATTTAGGTTTTCTGTGACTCCCCTAAATTGCTTCAGGCAATTGGTGGGATGGTTCTTTTGAAAGGGCACAGCTGATTTCCTTCCCTATCCTTCCCTCATCTGAGCTTGTGCTCCATCTCTAATGAACTCGTCAACGGTACAATAAACTCTGCGAATGTCAGGTCGTCCTTAAAAAAAAGACGACGAGGGAGAACAGAATGAGTTGTAAGCAGTAGGCTGCTGATCCAAGAGAATCGTCTCAACAAGTTAGGGATGTTTCGAATAGCATCATGGACTGGACCTACATGTGTCTTAATGAAAAATGTTGCCTAGTAGCAGGTGATTTAAATGGTAGACAACCATTACGTAAACCACTCGTAAATTCAAAAAATAACAACCAGGATAGAGTTCGCAAAGAAACATCAAACTTGGAATGCTACAGATTTTATGGAGTAACAAAAGTGAAATTAGTGTACTTTCTTCTGATTGTGTACAGTGTATACTGTTGTAATTTGGACATATAACATGACCAAGAATGTTAGTACAACTTTATTAGACTGTGGCATGTACATCAATCACCATAAAATACACTGAACACAATAAGATAAGGCAAATGTTTACAAGCTGTAATAACATAACTGAGCTCATGCATAATGCGGCAGGGTTTAAATAGGTACTTGCCCGTGGCGGGCTCTATCGGAAGTTCATGGTATTGCTCTTTTGCGGCACACTCTTGCAGAAAACAACACACTGCTAATGTGTGAGACTTTCAAGTGTGTGCTCATTACTTCATATATGTTGACCAAAAACCCAAAGGTACAACAAAAAGTATCGGGTACTGACCCCTAAGCATGCTGGTGGCAGCATCATGCTGTGGGGCCGTCTTACTTGGGCTTATTTTCATCTTATAGTCCAAATAGAAGGAAAAATGGATTGTTTCCTGTACAATGTCACTTCAGAAAAGAATATGGTACATATGGGAGAAAGCACATGCCAGATAATTCAATATTTCAGTAGTATGCTAATTCAAAATACACTTTTGGCTATTTAAAAAAATTCTTTTCAGATAAAAAAAATCAAACATTTGGTGTGGGCAAGCCAGAGCCTGGGTGTAAATCCAATTAAATACCTTTGGGATGCATTGGATTGACATCATTGACATAGAAGCTTCACAAAACAGGATCAGTTTCCTGCTGCCCTATTTGATGAATGTCAAAATTCCCACTTAATCTATTACAGAATCTTGTGAATTCAGTGTCAGATACATGTGCAGCTGTGAGCAATGTCAGTGGGTATACAATGAAATACTGATACGTTCCTCGTATTCCAAATAGTTTTGTTTGATTCTTATGTCCTTAGACCTACAAATTACTTTTGAGCCAGAAGAATTGTCATTTTTTGTTTTGATGTCAAATAACTGTTTAAACTGAATGTAGTTGTGCATTAAATGGATTACAATTACATACTTCTCATTTATCTGCTGGTAGTTTTTCTATTAACACTTACTTTTAGTAATTGTATATAATGCTTTCTTCGAAATACTTTTGGGCGCTTCTGTACCTCAACTAATAGCTATTCTATTTCCTCGTACACTCTTTGCTATTTACAACACTCACTCACAACCTACTTCTGTTGCAAGTTTGCACCACTATTTCTACGCAAATCACTGTTTGCATGAGAGGTACACACTTCACAAAATTATTAACATATTGCAGTACTCAACAATGCGAACAGAAAATTTTGTCTCACAGTTCCTTTAAACTTTTGCCTCATCTCTTTTACAGTTACTTGTAGTCCTTTCTTATAAATGCAACACAAACTTAAACATAACTGTACTGTACATGTACATCTATCCTCAGTAACTAACAAGAAAAAACACAAGTTCATTTACGTTTTGCACTCCACTACATATGGACATATCACACACACTTCTACAGACTACTAAATTCCTGCTTCTCTACTTACAGCAAACTATGCCTAAGGTCACGTACTACCTACCTGACTTACACTTCCCAGGCACCTATGGCCTTCCTCATCTCAACCACGCGCTTTCTCCGTGTTGCCTGCTAAAATACCTTTTCCTTCAACATATTCAGCACACCACACTGTGTGATTTAGTGCATGAGGTCTTATGAGCTGGTAGGTTACGTTGCGTATGTACAACCAGTCTCATTGGCTCATTCCTTGGGCCCCTCCCAGGTACTAGCACTGAGTCTATACCAAACATATTGTAAAACAGAATAGTGGGAAGAGTATAAATCCAGGAACAATAGATTCAATGATCCACATTTGGTTATAAAATGCACATGCTGCTGCTCACTTGCGTTGCTGACGACCATAGCACCTTTGTCAGTTCTGCTTCTTACTCCAAATGTAGTAGGTTGGGCATGCAATTACTGCTACGTGGAGAGGGAAGGGGTGTGGAAAAGCCATTCTTTTGGTTGTGTAGATGATGGGATTCTTCCGCTCTGAGTGTTGGGGTGTTGATGGCTTGGCAAGGGCTGTGGGAACCGAGCATGAGGAGAAGGTGGCTGTACCAAGACAGTCAGGTTTCACAGAAATTGTTTACTACGAGCTACAGTCTGCAGCAGCTATCACAGGTGCTCATTCTCATCTGGTTGTGTGGCCTTCAGTTGTCTCGTGTGTCCCTGGTTCCCTGACTTGGTCATGCATTTGCAGTAGTGGCAAGAGGACAACAGTAGCTGCTGTCCTCGCAGTTCCAAAGCCGTGCAAGGTAGATATACCTATACAGTGCTTCGTCACATAGGGCAGCCTGGTGTTGGTGGGCGGCTGTGCCACACCCAGGTGAGGCAAGTGCCAGGTGCTGGCAGGTGCCCAGTGGCTTGGTGCCTAGGGGGGGGGGGGGTAATGATTTGTCCCTTGGCCAGTCTGGCAGTGGCAGGATCCCTGGGTGGTGGTCCTCGTGGGAAGGGGGAAGAACATGGTGGTCTCACAGCAGAAACCAACACACAGTAGACACCAATTTGAAGCCTGCCTTGTGGCCGAGCAGTTCTAGGCGCTTCAGTCTGGAACTGCACGACCGCTACGGTCGCAGTTTCGAATCCTGCCTCGGGCATGGGTGTGTGTGATGTCCTTAGGTTAGTTAGGTTTAAGTAATTCTAGGGGACTGATGACCTCAGATGTTAAGTCCCATAATGTTCAGAGCCATTTGGACCATTTTGAAGCCCGCCTTCTCAACTTGTCCATTAGGCTTCATGTCTAGCTTTTATACACAATAAGGTAGGCCTTTTTGTGGCTGAGGTCGTGTATATGGCACTTAGTGCTGCAAAAATATTTTGAAATGTTAGTTATTGCTACAGCATCTGAGTTTTAGTTGTAGGGCTGCCAACATGCCAACTGAACCAGCAGACGTCCCAAGCACATAGATTTCAGCATCGGGCCCCGTGCCACTACTCGTATGTGAATGTGTGTTTGTTTTGTCTACATCTGATGAAGGACTTATTCCAATAGTTAAATAATATCTAGCGGTCTTTAGTCAGTGTGCTTGTCTGCCACTCGGTGCCTCCTCTATGTGGTGAGTAACCATATGCCCTTTTCACTGAGTTATGTGGAAATAAGTGTAAATTTAACCATAACTAATGGTGATAGCTGACAATTTTAACTGTGTAAACTGTGCTTTAGACATGGATTTGCAGACAATGAAAAGGCCACGGACGGTTCCACATTCATAATTTACATCGGAAAATTTTTACAGTTACACTGAGAATAAACGGAGAAGTTTACAGTTGTAACTGGTTATAGTGTCATTTCAGTAATGATGTACAGTTGGTTTTATGGATAGGTAAGTGAAACGATGAATAAGTAAGGTCATGGAAATACAGTGAAAAATCTTTCTAGCTGTCACCTTACTTTCAGCTTTTGTTTAATGAATTACGGGTTTCAAGGTGTGTTGTATTTGATAATGGGATCATGCACTTCACTCCAGCCATTTAAATAAAGTGTTAGAGCAAAGTTGCTGCTGGAAATGTTTGTCATCATGTTCCACAATAATTCAGCTGCAGTCCCAAATATAGTGTGTTTATAAATGAAATGTGCAGTTTAAAAAATTAACAGTAAATACATTTATTCATTTATGTGGGCAAACCTTGCAGCATGAGCAGTGGTAACTTTCAAAGTTTTTGATGTGCTACGGACTGTTCGCTTGTCATGCTTACTGTACAGGCGTAGCATCTATTTCCAAGACAGCATCATAAAAGCAAAAGGCTTTCTGTGTACTCCATTTTGAGGTGTCCAGATCTGTGGTTACAATGTAGTGTGAGTTTCATGCATGGGTTAAGAAAGACCCACCACACAAGAATAACTTAGGTAGGTGGATCCAACAGTTTGTGGCAGCTTGATGTCTTTGTAAGGGGAAAAGTCCTGGTCAACACTGTGTGTCTGATGCAGATGTAGAAAAAGTGCATGGGGTGTTTCACTAAAATACCTCACGTGTCACTTAGTAAAGCAAGCAGGGAATTGATCATGCCAAATAATATTGTGTGGGAGGTTTTGCGAAAGTCACTATGTTTTAAAGTGGGATTAGTGCAGGCCATTACACCAGCAGATAAAGTGAAAAGGTATGACTTTTGTGAAGAGCTGCAGTTAAAAATTGAGAATGGCAGTTTTGTAGAAAGGCTCATCTTCTGTGATAGAGCCACTTTCCATGTAAGTGGGAAGGTGAACACACGTAGTGCCCATATCTGACGAAGCGATAAACCGTATGCACTGATAGAGCATCAACATGACTCTCAAAAAGTGAGTTTTCTGTGCAGTGTCCTGTGATGGAGTGCATGGCCCATTCTTCTTCAAACATCAAACGGTGAAGAGCAACTGATTTTACGATGTGTCGGAAGCCCGGTTGTTGGTCCAGCTGAACACTAGTTGTGACAATTACAATTTGCAACTTTACGGTGCTCCATCCCATTTTCACAGGAATATACAAGAACTTGTCAGTCATTTTCTTCAGCAATGCAGATTGGGCATGCTGCAACAGACAACCAGTTTCTACCCTGACCACTCTGTTTGCTGGATTTAAAACCCTGCGTTTTCTTTCTTTGGGGCTTTGTGGAAGACTGCATTTATGTACTGTAGTGTTTGTGTCCCTTGAGGGAGTGTGTGATCGGATAAAGCATGCATTGCAGACCATCATGCAGGATATGCTACACTTAGTACAGAAAGAATTTGGTTTCCATGTAGATGTGTGTCATGTGACCAATGGGGCACATATTGAAGGGGAGTGATTAATGTATCAAAAACTTGGACAGTTGCCACTTCCAATGCTGTAAGATTTGCCCCTATAAATTAATAAATATATTTATTATTAATTTTAAAAGCACACCATTTATTTATGAACACACTGTGTACACAAAGTATATTATAAAAAAGATGTCTTAAAAAGCTGCTGTAATTGAATTCTCCATTGTTTTTTTGCCCAAATCTGATAAGACTAAAAAGGAATATTTGTTGATGCTCTGCAAACTGAGGATATTATTGCAGAAATCAGGAAAGTGTTTTGTTCACCCCCTTTACCCTTTTTTCATTAAATGCAAAGAATAAGGACATAGCAATCACAGTAATAACAACAACTTTTTTTCAGCTGATCTTTCACCAGAGACAGTGGTATCAACAGATGGAGGCCGATATGATGTCAACATTTTGAGGCGGCAGAAAATGGCTGTTTACTGGGAAGAAAACCCCACAGAAGTACGTCGTTGTTCATGGTTTTCAAAGGGCTCTCTTGATAGTAGATATATACCATACGATGAAAATGTTTCTGCGAGGTTGGAAGAAGAGTATAAAGTAGCCACAGTGACAAACAGCTGGCATCATCGTGTGGAATTATCGAATGGGGAGCATATTATTTTTCATGGGCCTAATGTAATGGTTCAGTTTCCTCAAGCTACATCACCTGATGCTTGGGGCCACACACCTGTTAGTATAAAATTTCTGTGTTTTGTGCTGTTTCTGGAACCTCCTTTCATTTGTACTGATGATGAACTCTTAACAAAGATAAAAATTTTCACTCCAGCAAATACCAACAAAACCTCGCATAGTGAAACGAGGAGTTGATGAATTCGAAATTGATGAAGGAGAACCTGACAGAATAGACCATCTTCTGTTTCTTGTTCACGGAATAGGATCAGTGTGCGATTTGAGATTCCGACCTGTGGTAGAAGTTGGTGAGTAAATATGTATTGTTTTGTCTTTTTCTGTGCTTAAGTTTGCATAGCCAATTACAATCTGTAATATAACTTTTTCTTTTTTTTTATTACAGTTGATGATTTTCGGTGTATTGCTCTGCAACTGCTCCAGTCTCATTTTAAATCGTCTTCTGAACAAGGGATTGTCAACCGCATAGAAATAATCCCTGTTTCCTGGCATTCAAGTCTGCATAGTGAAGATACTGGTATTGACAGAAAGTTGAAGAGTATCACTCTACCAAGTATTCCAAAACTGCGGAATTTTACAAATGATACAATATTGGATGTGTTATTCTACACAAGTCCTGTTTACTGCCAGGTAGTTTTACAGTATAGAACTGTTAACTCGTATGAACATATTTGAAGGGTTTGCTGATAACCGAAAATAACTGTAAGATGGGGGAAGGCCTGTGAAAAGCCCAGTTGCAAGCCCTGCCCAATCCAGTCACCAACCTGTTACTACTCCAATCCTATCATTGGCTCACCCTATCCCATCAGAGGCAGAACCACCTGTGAAAGTAGATTATACCAACTCTGCTGCAGTTGCTTCTTGGCGTATTATGCTTCTTGGCGTATTATGCTTCTTGGCGTATTATGCTTCTTGGCGTATTATGCTTCTTGGCGTATTATGCTTCTTGGCGTATTATGCTTCTTGGCGTATTATGCTTCTTGGCGTATTATGCTTCTTGGCGTATTATGCTTCTTGGCGTATTATGCTTCTTGGCGTATTATGCTTCTTGGCGTATTATGCTTCTTGGCGTATTATGCTTCTTGGCGTATTATGCTTCTTGGCGTATTATGCTTCTTGGCGTATTATGCTTCTTGGCTTATTATGCTTCTTGGCTTATTATGCTTATTGGCTTATTATGCTTATTGGCTTATTATGCTTATTGGCTTATTATGCTTATTGGCTTATTATGCTTCTTGGCTTATTATGCTTCTTGGCTTATTATGTTGGTATGACCGCTAACCATCTGTCCACCACAACGAATGGTCGCTGCCAAACGTCGGCCAAGAAAAAAGTTTACTACTCAGTGGCACAACCTGAAGTCAATTGCATCATGCTTGAATTCAACGCTGCCTCACAACCTGGGCCATCTGGACCCATCAGCTTTCCTGAACTGAACTACTCAGATGGGAGTTACCCTTTCAACACATCCTTCACTCGTGTAACTCTTCAGGCTGAATCTCCATTAACCCATTGTCCCCACACACTCTACCCAACTTCTTCCTCTGTACTGTCACAATCACCCAATGTGTGTCTGCGTATGACCTCCGTCGTGCACCACACCCCATCAGCTCTGGTACTCGCGTGTCACATGCCTAGCCAGTGCGCCTGCCACCCCTCCCTCCCCACAGTCCTAGCCAGCAAGGAAATAAACCTGCTGTCTTCCCCCAAGCCACTAAGAACCCACCTGCAACACCCTTCCTATCTCCCCCCAACCATCTCACTTAACAATGCTCCCATTCCACCCTAGTGTTCCTGCCACACTGCAGTCCCAGCTTTGTGTGTCCTTCTGGGAAAATAAAAGAACTCAAAATCTCAGAACTCATGCTGGTAATCAGAATGTTACATAATAGTGAAAAGGAAAGAGAAAGTTCAGCATTTCTATATTCAATAAGGCTTAGAGGGTATTGCTGGCAATTTAAAATCAGTCAAGTGATTGCATAATGGGACACTGTTGGTAGAAACTTCTAGTTATCAACAAGTTAACAACCTCCAGAAAGCTCAGTACTTCGTGGAACATGCCATCGAAAAACTGAGCTACACACTACCTTGAATTACAACAAAGGTGTTGTGACACGCAGGGCTTTGGTGGAAATCTTATAAAATCTGTCTCCTTTGTCCTGTCAGTAGCACAAAACTTCCTGAGCATGTTAAGGCAAGTCCTTTGCGTAAGCATGTTGCCTTATGTTCCCAACCCAATGCATTGTTTTGGTTATATGACGGAGAAGTCACTTGCAGCAAATGTGGTAAGGCCATCCACGAAGGAGTTGCTTGTTAATCCCCCTTTGAATTGTGTGAATTTCTCTGGGGGCTCACCCTGTCTGGAGTTGGGACTGCAGTGTATATCTTGATGAACGAAGATATGTGAGCTTAAGACTATGAAGCACAACCCGTATGGTGAGACCAAAAATATTTATAAGGTCATGCTATTCACAATGTTTGCTACCTCCTTTGCTTCTGTTCTTAAACATCCAGTGCAGAAAGCAGACGCTGCTACACAAACAGAGGTTGCTAATGTCAGCACTAGTCAGTGTGTGTGTGTGTGTGTGTGCTGCTGCAGTTGTTTCGAAGCTTGCCCCTCCCCCGAGAACTTCAGAAAAGGCCGTGGTTGCCAACATTGCTGGATTTCCCCTCCGCCTCCGAAGATTCATTCTGGTCCACTGTCCAGGACTGCCACTACCACTTCTGTGGTTGTAGCGCCAATGCCTCCTCAGGCCAAAAAATCAAAACCGAAGGTGAAGCCTCAACCACTGACAGAGATGGGAAGTACATACTCTGACAATATTGATGTCATGCTCTCTGACATGTGTCTAGACTCTACTTCAGAGTTAATGGACATTGTCGTCATACTGGGGCGATTACCTCACCCCAAGACTGAACCTCCATCCATCCTGGCAGAAAGTCAGCATGAAAGTGCTACCCCTGTAATAGATGCATCCCGTCCAACAGTGGAACGTTAATGGGTTTGGGACACGTGGAGGAACCGAAACTCCTAGCTCAAGAACACCCCCTGTGTTTGTGTTTGCAGGAAACATTTGAAAGTGTTGATGTCCCTGTACTACACAGCTATACATTCTGTCATAAGGGTGTCCTGAATGGGGAAATGTCCAAGGGAAGGGTTTCTGTGTTCGTCAATAATGCGCACTACTCCTCTGCTCTCCCACTGGCTACTGACTTGCTGCAAGCAGTTGCAGTTAAAATTCATGTGTGTTAGAGGATCACTGTACTTACTTCTGCAAGATGCAATATACTCTGAGGCTTCATCTTCCAGAGCAACTCTCCCAACCAATTCTCTTACTGGGAGACTTCGGTGCCCATCATGTCTCGTGGAACTTGATCTCTGCTTGCCCTCAGGGGTCTGGTTCTGGAGAGCCTCATGACATCTCACAAGCTGTGTATCTTCAAACACAAGTACTTCTACTCTTTTCTATGCTTCTGCTGCTGGGTCATTCTCAGCCATAAACCTCTCTTTCTGCTTTTCAGCCATCGTGGACTCGAATTAGCTGAACTGAAGTCACTAAAATAGATGGCCAGCAGGGCTAATTGGATGCTGTTCATTTGGCTGGCTGTGTTTGAACACTGCAATAGTGTCGAGGAATGGGGGGACCATATTACATGAGTGATCAATCATGCTGTTGACTTATGATATGCATCCCAATGTCCTAAGGTCATCTGGGAGGCAGTCTGTACCTTGGTGGACCAGTGAGTGCCACTCAGCAGTCTGGGACAGGCAATCGGCTCTTCGATGGTTTAAGTACTGCCCAGCACCTCACCCACAGCCTCTTGGGTTGCAAGAGCCAAGACTTGACACGTAATTAAGGAGAGTAGGAAAAGGTCATGGCAAGCATTCCTGGACTCCATCAACCACTCCACTTGTTTTGTAAAAGTATAGGAAGCCACCTGGAGGATTTATGGTAAACACAGTGATTTGCTACAAATAGCAGCAGTGCTGAAGCAGGGGTGACTTCAAACAAAGGGTATATACGTGGGAAAAGAAAAAAAAATTCCCGGATTTCCTGGTTAAAAATACACTTTCTCCCGGGTGAAAACACACTTTTTCCGTGTTAATTGACAGTGTATTTTCCCTTGGAACTGTGAAACTTACCAATCCTTTGAATGGTTATGGTTTTATACATGGGCATACAATTTCCCGGCACTTCAGACAGTGTAACTCAGGGAAAAAGACATGTTTTGGAAATATCTTTGATGCGCAGCAACATGTATGCTGCATATTTTCGTGTTATGAAAGTATACAGTGGAATTCCATCAAACACCGCATGTTACTTTCTGAATCATTGAATTCGAGATTACGATGCGCTTCTGTAAGCAAGTCATAGCTCATGTCACATGATCTCGCCAACCGATGAGAGCGGATATTCAGAGCATAGAACACATAATGTAGTCAGCCAGCAGCAACATCACTGTTAAGTAGCATGAATACACAAACAGTGAAAGTTAATAGTTCAAATTAGTATACATAGTGTTACTACAAGAAAAGCAAAGCTTTCATATATAATATTGGTCTCTAAGGTTAATAAGCTGCGAGAGAAGCTAAGCTTTCACATATAATGTTGATCTTTCTTGCGCGTGTTACACTTTAAGATCTATCACACAAATGTGCCAGTAAAATTTTTGTTAATGACATAAATGTCTGATCTGGGTTCGAAATTCTTCTAAATCGCTAGTCATCAAAGAGTTGTTTTTTAAATGAAAGTCGAACACTCTGTGATTTAAGAAATTCATGGTACATTCTCGCACATAGTTCAACTTACGTAAAAGGCTATTTACTTTGAAAGTAACACTTTTCAAACTGCAATTCGCAATATTTCCCCACGACCTGTTAGAAATAGGTTCGTTTCAGCAGTTGCCAGAGATGGCAGATAACAGGCGACACCACGCTTGCGCAGCGACCAAGATGTAGGATGCCCGTATGTACGTACGTGTAAAACATTGAAAGATCATACATTGTGTCATAAAAGAAACAAGACATCTGAGGATGCTCACAGAGCATTGGAATTTCGTGAACCATACTAAACTGTGCACATTTAAAATGCATTCTTAAAGTGCACATTTGTATGTCCGTATTCCCAATGAAGTAGACCTCGACCTGATATGCTTTTCAGTGTGGTTTTTGGGATGTAAATTTTCTTGGAGCACCAGTACTGTATTATATCATGTTTGGTTCTTTATTATGGCATAATGCCACACGTGCTAGAAGATGAAAATGTGCACTTGAAATGCAGCGAACAGTTTTAAATACATTGACTGCCTCTGTGGAAAAGGTTAATAAAAGTCAAATTTCTTTAGCAAACAGACAAAAATAACTTGATTGTTCTGCAAGGCTATAAGGTGGAAATCAAATCAAATCTGAAACTAATAACATATTTTAGCTTTCCGTAATTATGTGAATGTATTTTAATTCACTTGAAAACTCCCAGCCACAGATATCCGTTTTGTTTTCGTTTGACGTGTGAGTAAACGAAGGGGAAACAGCAAAATCACTAAATGTAAACACGGTTCACGTAGAGACTACCCACTATTGCTCTGAGCGTCAGGCCCGGATCTATGATATTTGCTAACGGGGTCAATACTAAAAAAAAAAATCAAATTTTCAAAATATGTTCATCTTGTAGCACACATCTTTCTGGAAAATCTGAAACAGAAAAACATATGTGTTCGAGGAAATGTAAGACATGTTATTTGGTCTTACGTGTGCCAAAGTGCAGTGCCACGCCTCTTCATACAGTATTCTTCTATCGCACGTCACTGTATTTCGCTCTATGGAATTGAAACGTGTGTATTTTGTAAAGGATGCCATCAAACTATATTCAGGACAGTGGAAATTGAAATATGCTGCGGTGCCCCTCCTGCTCCCAGTTGGCCGGTTTGACAACCTGCCCTTCTTAAAAAAAAATTAAAAAAAAAAATCTCGCAATTAATAGCGGATGGGATTATTTGTAATCGGGAGAACAAGAACTCTTCAGAGAATTTGCACTCTTTATTACCTATTAGCTAATAACTTGCTGTTTTGTGTGACATAAAATTAAATGTAGGATCCATAAAACTGATAAAGACAAGAGACAACCAAGAAAGTACACATTTCTTCAATCCTGAGGTCCTAGCATTTTTTCTCTGTAATCTTGCTACAGCTTTACATGGCATGCTTTCCTTTCTGCGAAAGAATCTATTACCTCATTGACGTTCGTCAAACATTTTGCTACATGAAAAATCGAATGTCGCTCTGTAAATCTTAAAAAGCTGTTAATCCAAATAATACCCAAGACCGGTGTGGTTTCTCGATCTGATTACAATTATTTTGTCACTGTCTGCTAGATAAAACAACATAGGCCTTTTTAATATTGCAGCAATTTTGTAACACACGCCAAATAAACTAGATTGTTTTGGCACAAATGATCATTTTTATAACGCAACAGAATATAATTCACTAAGTACCAATATCAAATGCCTATTAGGCCTACTACAAGCAAAAAGCTTTATGTTAGGAAATAGTTTCACATTTCATTAATACACACCAGTTTCTCAAGCATGAGATTGAAAAGTAGTATTACGAAATTTTTATATAAATTTGGAATTGTCTTACTCTTCCATAATTTGTGTGATGTCCCCTTTTCTTCTCCTTCCTCGTTCTAACAAACAATCTTGTCATCACCAATTCTGTAGCTATTCCTGCCATTGTCAAAATTTGTTCGCCATTTAACCTCACTAACCCTGCCAGAATCTCAGGTTTAGTTATCCCGCGATTATTCTCCTGTTAGGCGTAGTTACTTGTTCATAAAACATGTTTTCCGCGTTACTTCCAGAATAGAACTTAAGCGGCTGCTAGCCAGGCACTGTACAACTGGTCCTCACTAGTGTAGCGATCTGGCCTAAAATTTTGTGTAAAAATTTCATTTTCTTGGATACACCGAGAAGATAATACGTAATCTTTGTCACCTGTTATTCCTGTTAGTCATCTATTTCCATTCTGGTAGTCTGAATCTATGGATTTCGCTGGTAATTATAACAACGCTGATCATTTGCAAACCCAATCAACCACATAATCAGATGGCGATTGGCATTCACCCGTTTGGCTTTACTCCGCTCAGCTAGTAGAGCCCTGTCCCCTTTTGTCTGCGGAAAGTTTATTTCTAGATGTGACGAGGATTCTCCTGAGAGACACATCATGTAAACTATGCACACATTCAAAAATCAACTTAGGATTCATTCAGAAATCAACTTAAAATGTGTTCATGTTCAAAAACCAACAGGTATGCGTTTCAAAATCATATGAACAATCGATAGACCAATGTGTGCTGGATGCTAGGCACTTTGTGAAACAAGTTTTTTTTCTTCAAGGATAAGAATTTGGCGCCCCCTTTGCCCCGCAGCATCTAGCTGTTTGCTGCGACTGCTTGCACAGCCAACAGCCACATTCCCGCATCCAGAAGCGGGAGAATCTACTACTCAAATGAGACGCAACTGCGCATGCACATGAGCCCACTCGAAGCTGCTAAAGTAAATCTAATGAAAACAGTTGACTTCACGCTCATTGGAGGAAATTTGTTGTTATGAAATGTTGCATAGTCTTCCTAAAGCCTTTGACACATTTTGCTGTTGGCAGATGCTTGCGTAAGCACTGTGTGTCGTTGTTGTTTACGGCGCATTTCCTTTGAAATTCAAGGTCTCTTTGTTTTTTTCTCTCGTTTATGTTTCATTGTTTAAGTATTATTCTGCAGTAGCGGGATACAGTAATATCCTTTGTTAGAGTATCGGTTCTTGCCAGTCAAAATTACAAAAATTTAACAGAAAACTAAAACAATGAAAAATTTCCCAAAGTCTAAAGATTTCCCGGGTTTTTCCCAGTTTTCTCCTAGATGAAAAACATCCCGGGTTTTTCCCGGATCTCCCGGTTGTCCCAGGTCGTATATACCCTGAAAGAATGCCTGGAGACATCGCTCGTATGATGGCAGAACATTTTACTGTGATTAATGCCTTGCGACTGCAGAAAGGGGCAAGTTGGACTTCATATCCCACAATCTGAGCCCACAATACGGAGTCTTACACCTGTCATTTCTCCATGTGGGAGCTAGAATCAGCACTGTCTGAAATTCCTGATACATCACGCAGTCACAACCAAATCCAACACTGCATGCTTCGACATTTGTCAGCAGCGTCAAAGGAAATCATCCTCAAATGTTTTAATTTGATATGGCAAACAGGTTATTTTCCCAACTTGTGAAGAGAGGCAATTTTGGTATCTCTCATCAAACCAGGAAAGGGCTGCACATATCCCAGTAGTTAGTGGAGTGTTACCTATACGAGGTGTGTATGAAAGACCCTGGAACAAGTGGTTAACCGTCATCTGGTCTGGTCATTTGAGATCAAGCAACTTCTTAGTCTCTCTGTGTGGATTCTGAAGATTTTGATCCACTGTCAACAACCTAATCCTATTATAGGCAGCTATTCAGCAGGCTTTCCTGTGTAAATATCACTGTGTTGGTATATTCTTTGATATCAGTGAAGTTTATGACACTGCTTGCAGACATAGTATCCTCGCTTAACTCCATCAGTGGGGCTTTCGTTGCCACCTCCCCATCCTCAAACAGATTGTTCTAGGTGTAAGTGCTTTATTAGGTCCCGAGTTGTTGACATGCAGTCAGATCGTTTTGAGCAGGAGAATGGTGTTTCTCAGGTCAGTATTTTAATTTTTACTCTCTTTGCCATAGCCGTAAACGGTATCACATTTGCGGTAAGGAGTCACGTGCATTGCTCCTTATTTGCGGACGATTTTGCTGTTTTCTGTTCCTCCAACCAGTGTTGCAGAGTCGACCTGTCAGTTGCAACATACACTGCAGTCATTAGAGAAGTAGTGTGTGTGTGTGTGTGTGTGTGTGTGTGTGTGTGTGTGTGTGTGTGTGTGTGTGTCCGACTTGCATGTGTAGGGACACCATGCTACATTTTAAAAAAAAACTCAGTGAGGTTTATGGGTCTCATGTTTAACTCCAAATTGTCATGGTTACTACGTCTGAGCCCAGAAAGCACTAAATATCATAAAGTGTCGTAGTCACAGGTCTTGGGGAGTAGAAGGGTGTGTCTGCTCCAGTTTTATAGCTGTTTTGTTTGTTCACGGCTAGACTATGGATGCACAGTCTACTGGTCATTGAGGACTTTTTTCCTTAAGATTGTTGACACTATCCACACACATTGTTAGCTGCAACAGGCAGAAAACATGCTTTGTTGGTGCTGCACACTTCAGTGGTTTTGACCAATACAAACTCAAACTGTGGTGATGTTCTTTGGCACAGCAGTATAGAAACTGGCACAGAAACAGCTAAATGAAAAAAATCCATGTAGTTTGCACATTTATTTGTAAATAATAGCCAACTTGGGTTTTGTGGGAGACCAGATGTACAAGACCCGTGTGCTGATTTGCAATTCTAGATTTGCATGTTTCACTGTTCACCACTTCTGCATAAGCTTTCATTGATTGTGATATAGTGTGAAGTTTTGAACATTACTCTCATCATCAGTTGTGGCCTTCAACTTATTTGTGCTCTTTTAAAATTTTTGAGAACAGTAGGCCTATCCTCATTCAAAACAATCTTCTCTAATTTCATTGTGTAATAACACGTCTTCCCCCCTTTTCTTTTCTTTCTTTCCTCCCTCTCTCTCTCTCTCTCTCTCTCTCTTTTTTTTTTTTTTTTTTTTTTTTTTTTTTTTTTTTTTTAAGATGATTATAAACCTATATTTTTGTAATTTACTGGTATGAGTACTTTGGATACATAATGTATTTCGTAGTGAATCATCATTTGTGGTCACGGTACCTGCCGAAGAATAGAACACCTCTAAATTTCATTGTATATCAGTGCAGATAAACATGCATTTTTGAGAATTTTTGGAAGCTGCTATTGTCCTGTGACTTACTGTAGCAGAAGTGCTGAGTGACATGTTGTGTTACATCCAGATTTCCCCTAAAGAGGAGTAGCCCTACATATTATCATTTACCATAAATTAACTTTGTTTTCGAGTTTGCTAACAATTTTGCTTAACCTCAAAGGTTTTTAGCAAACTAGAATTTTTACCACAGGTTTTTCTGTTTCCGTAATAGAAATCTTGTTTTGTGTATTTGCTTCATTTCTTATAGCAAATTATCAACTTCCTAGCTCAAGAGATTAAAAGATAATCAGTAGACTTAATTTAAAGTTATTTGCTCACTGTCCTGTAATAAATTGCACCAATTAAAATGCAGCCCCACTGTGAATCTATTCTTGAACACAGAATGAGTTGGTTAACAGTCATAAGCAGCGAGTTGGTTAAGTCATAAACAGCTGGAAATTTCCCTGACCACTATCAAATGATTGGTATCTGGTGCATGTCATTGTGTTGGAAGAGCTTCTGAGACTCGTGTACTTGTGGTACCAGTACCAAAAGTACCTCAAGTATTATCTACTCCTGTGGCTCCTGTCTGCTCTGCAGAAAGTAAGAGATCTGTCATTATTCATTCACTTGACTGCGAGTGGCGTTTCAGAGTTAGAGCTAGGTGTCCTGAACAGCGTGGATGGGGACCAGGGAGGACTCAGGGTGTTGTACCAATTCCCCTAACCAACAAGTTTGAGGTATTTTCTTTAACTGAAACTGATCTGGTGGGATTCACTTCACCTTTTGGGGGGAAAACTGTTTTGTCTGGTGCCAGGAGGCAGCAAACGCAAATGGATAGGGATCTGTTAATTTTCAGCAATTCAAACATATGGTGAATGATGCTACCCCTTGGGGAAATGGCAGCAAGAACAGAAAAGGACACCAGGTGCACTCATTGTGTATGCCTTGGGTCTCATTCAACATGTTTAAGAGGCTATTCCAACAGCCAGCGAGGGAACAGGGTTCAACCTAAAGCAGATTGTGATGCATGTTTGAACAAATGATGCCTGTCTTCTGGGCTCTGAGGCCATATTTGAGTCATTCCATGACTGGCAGAGAAGATTGAGAAGACCAGCTTGTGCATGGAGTTTCAATGAAGCTCACAATTTGGAGCATTGTCCCAAAATTGACCATGGCCCTTTGGTTCCGTGTTGAGCAGGAGGACTGAACCAAAAACTTCAACGATCCTGTAACAAGCTAGACTGTGACTTCTGGATTTTTGCCATAGGGATGAGAACTGTAGGGTCCCCCTAAGCGGGTCGGGTGTGCAGTACGCAACAGAGGATGCTACTCAGATAGATGACCGTGTGTGGTGTACACATGAGGTGATTTTAGATTAGGCGACCCTCCATTCAATCCAGATAACGATAGCTGTAGTAAACCCAGAAATATCAGTGTAAGATCAAAAGAAATTCCTCACACAGATGAGAGTATTAAAATCCTAATTTTTAGCTGCCAAAGCATTCACAACGAAGTGCCAGAGCTTTAAGCACTCCTGAAAAGCAGTGAAGCTCACATAATACTAGGTACAAAAATCTGGTTCAAACCTGAAATTTGATAGCAGTGAGATTTTTGGAGAAAATTTGAATCCCTATCGAAAGGACAGGCAAATGGGAAGTGAAAGTGGTGTGGTTGTCACAGTAGACAAGAAACTCAAATCCACTGATATAGAAATTGAAACTGCATGCGAGATTGTTTGGGCAAGACCAGTATGAGGGGTCATCATAAAATGATAATGGATCCTTCTATCACCCACCAGACTCGTCTCCTGACCTAACTGCACACTTCAGCAAAAACCTCAATTCACATTAAAATAAGTTCCTCATTCACACTGTAATCGTCTGTGGATGCTTTAATTATCCAACAATTAATTGGGAAGATTACAGTTTTGTTAGTGGTGGGCATGATAAGACATCCTATAAAAATTTACTAAATGCCTTCTTTGAAAACTACCTACAACAAGTAATTTGGAATCCCACTCATGATGGAAATATAATGAATCTAATGTCAATAAATAGTCCTGACCTCTTTGAGGATGTCTACATCGAAACTGGTATCAGTGATCATGACACAGTTGTGACAACAATGATCACCAAAGTACTAGGAACAACTAAGACAAGCAGATGTGTTCAGTAAACCAAATCAAAAAAATCTGTAGTGTCCTATCTCAATGAGAAACATAAAACTGTCAGCACAGGGCAGGAGCATATAAGGGAAGTATGACTCAAGTTTAAAAGAGTAATTGATTATGCACTGGATAGATGTGTACGTAGTAAAACCGTTCATAATGGGATGGATTGTCCGTGGTATACAGTCACTGTACAGAAATTTTTAAAGAAACAGAGATTACTACGTGATGACTGTAAAACAAAGCATAGATGGCATAGATGGAGAGATGCTGAATGAGACATGTTTTGCTGTGAGGAGAGGAATGCATGAAGGCTTCAGTGACTACTGTGGCAGAATGTTGTCAAATGATCTTTCACAAAACCCAAAAAATTCTGGGTATTTGTAAAGGCTGTTAGTGGCACATTAGTCAATGTCCAACCCCTTTTGAATGAGATAGGAACTGAGATTGAGGGTACAAAGCAAAAGCTGAAATGGTGAACTGTTTTCAAATGTTCCTCTGTAAAGGAAGACCTAGGAGACTCATCCCAGTTTAATCCTCATACCACTAAAAAGATGAGTGAAGTAAGTGTTAGTGTCAGTGGTGTTAAGAAACAGCTGAAATCATTAACATTGAACAAAGCTTCAGTATGCAGTGGAATCCGTATCACATTCTGTACTGAATTTGTGAGTGATTTATTCCCTCTTCTAACTATAATCTATCATAGATCTGCCGAACAAACAAACAAACAAACAAACAAACCAACCATACCCACTTCTTTGAAAAAAGCACAGGGCCCACTGTCTACAGGAAGGGTAGTAGAAGTGATCCACTAAACTACCGTCCAGTGTCCATGACATTGATTTGTTGTGGAAGCTTAGAACATACTCTGAGCTCAAACAGCTTCAGCAGAATGACCTCCTCCATGCCAACCAGCATGGATTTCCAAAACATTGATCACGTGAAACCCAACTTGCATTTTTCTCACATGACAGACTGAAAGCTTTGTTGAAGGCAATCAGGTAGATGCAGTATTTCTTCATTCCTGAAAAACATTTGACAGAGTACAACACCTACGCTTATTTTCAAAAGTACTATCATACAGGGTGTTGATTGAAATTTGGGACTGACTGGATGAAGGACATTATGGTAGGGAGGACACAGCATGTTATCTTGAATGGAGAGTCATCGTTATTTGTAGAAGTGACTTTGGTTGTGCCGCTGGGAAGTGCGTTGAGATCCTTGCTGTTCATGTTGTATATTAATGATGTTGCATACAGTTTTAAATATAATCTCAGACTTTATACAAATGATGCGGTTATCTGTAATGAAGTACAGTTAGAAAGAAGGTGCATAAGTATTTATCCAGATCTTGATCAGATTTCAAAGTGGTGCAAAGGCTGGCAACTTGCTTGAAATATTTAGAAATGTAAAGCTGTGCACTTCACAAAATAAGAAAATGTAGTATCCTATGACTATAATATCAATGAGTCACAGTTGGAATCGGCCAACTTGTACAAATACCTAGGTGTAACACTTGTAGGGATATGGAATGGAATTATCACATAGGCTCAGTCGTGGGTAAAGCAGGTTGTAGACATTGGTTTATTGGTAGAATACTAGGGAAGTGTAGTCAGTCTGCAGAGGAGATTCCTTACGAATCACTCATGTGATTCTAGAATATTGCTTAAGTGTGTGGGATCCATACCATATAGGACTTAAAAAGGGGTATTGAGCATATACAGAGAAGGGCAGCACAAATGGCCACAGGTTTGTTTGATCTGTGGGAGAGTGTCACAGGTATACTAAAGAAACTGAACTGCTAGACTCTAGAAGATAGACATAAACTATCCCAAGAATGTCCTCTAACAAGGTTTCAAGAACTGACTTTAAATGATGGCACTCTAGGTACATACTACAAGCACCTACATGTTGCTCACATAGGGACTGAGAATATAAGATTAAAATAATTTCATCACACACAGATGCATTCAAATGAGCATTATTCGCGCACTCCATATGTGAATGGAATGGGAAGAAACCCTAATAACTGGTACAATGTCACATACTCTCTGCCATGCACTTCACAGTGATTTGCAGAGTGTAGATGTAGATGTGATCAGGCTGGCCACAGGTGCTTACAGGACCAGCCCCATACTCAGTATCTCTGCTGAGATGCTGGGGAACCACCACTCACCATCCGGTGGCAGCTCCTCGTTGTGTGTTATGCGTGTAAGTTCCTCTAGTTTTGACTTTACCTGAATATACTGTTGCCCGTCCACCTCTGGAACACCTTTTCTCCAATCATCCACGAGTGACAATACTATTTGGGATCTGTATGCAGCCTGTCCTGGAGTCACTTGGTATGGAGCACGTGCAACCACAAATACAAGGTTTTCACTGCCTGCCACCATGGTTATTGCAGGGGCCCAGAGTAGTTTTGGATCTGGTGCAGTACAAGAGAGATTGAATTCCAGCATATGTTATTACAGTATTCTATGATGCCTTTACGGATATGTCGAAACGGGGGCTCCATTGGTTGCTCTGTTGTTTTTCCTGATTATGTGCTTACGGTGTGACTGCCGTGAGACTTCACTGTCTTCGATATGGAATTATATGCAATCTTGTGGGCACTGGAGCAGATGAGATGTGCTTAAAGTGCAAAATTCCTTGTCTGTTCCAATTCTCTGAGTGCCCTTCACTCTTGCAATGCTTGTACCCAGCAGGTAGAATAGTCCAGAATATCCTCTTGCAACTACAACAGCTGAGGAAGTAGGTGTCTTTCTGCTGGGTATCAGTGCACATGGATATTGCAGGGAATGAAAGGGCAAACATGGCAGCCAAGGCAGTGTGCCAAGCTAATGACAGTGTGCCATTCTGCAGAATATTGCCTTGCTGTTGAGGTACAGTGTGTTGGGTCAGTGGGAAGTCAAGTGGCTGGAAGTGACAGATAATAAACTGCATCTAGTAAAGCCCACTACACAGCTGTGGCGTACCACCTTCCAGCTACATAGTTTGGATAAGGTCTCTCTTATTCGTCTTTGGAGTGGGTTTACATTGTTCGTCCAAGCCTCACGCCTCAGTGGTGTGTTTACATTTTGCAGCGTGCAGTTGCAGCTGTAATGGTTATAAAGCTAAGTACTGACAAAGTTATTTGTGCGCTGTTATATAGTTATTAAATTTAATAGTTTTCAGCAATGTTTCATGCTGTTTGTGGCAATTCAACAATTTAATAAACTTTTGGAAACTTCCCCTCGCTGTGTTTTTTTAGAGGTATCTGTGTGGTGAAGTTGTTGCTATTTTTTTCTTCAGTAACTGTAAAGTTTTACCATGAGTGGGAAGTGTGGGCTCTGTTGTATGTTTGTGAGTAGTGGGTTACAGTGAGGGGATTTGTTCAAAGTATTTTCATTGGGGGGGGGGGGGGGGAAATGCATTGGGGAAGCCAGTGGGCATTCTAGCGAGATCTTCTCCTGGGAATGCAGAATCTGTAGTAGAATTAAGTTGATAGAGGAGCAGGCGCGTAAGATCTGTGTCCTTCAGGTGCAGTTACAATGTGCAAAGGAGGAACTAGATAGGTTGAGGAGCGTGAAGGGCGGTGGAGAATGGGAACTGGCAGTTGGCGAGAAGACAGTTAGGGGGAGGTGGTATTCAGACAGTTATACTTTGCGTATATGCAATGGATTTGGCCAGATGTTAGAGTTGAGTGGAGAGGAGCCTCTTGTAGCTGTAGATGTAGGGAACATGTAGCAGTCCTCAGCAGTTAGGAGACCAAGGTCAGTTGCAAAGTCTAACAGAAAGGAGCTGGTTCTGCCGTCAATGTGTGGCGCATGTGTGTGCTGAACCAGAGGGCAGTGGCAGATCTGCCCTATGTTTTAAGTGATGTTCAAACAAATGTGGTGAGACTTTTAAGGTTCTGTGATTTATCCAACTTGTTTCTAAAAATTATGGGGAGATGCTCTTAATGTGTTAACAGGGTGAGTGGCTCACCCATGATTTTTTGTAAGTGGTCAGCCAGTGAAATTTTCCTGTGCCTTTCTTTTAACTCCTTTATCGTTTTTCATTCTTTTTTCATCCCAGGTGTTGCACCTTACACTATTTCTCCTTTGTTTTACAGCATGTGATACGGAGTGATTTTTGTGGGTCAACGTGCGTGCTTGCACCAATGTGTTTTTAGCCCTTTCATCCATATTCATTTCTTTTAATATTTGTAAGGGCATGGATAACATCACTGTAGAGTGCCCTTACACTCAAAAGGCAACACAACAACAAAAAATTACAAATCTCTTCGTCAAAAAAGTGAATCATAGCAAAAGGACTTTATTGTATGTACTGCTGTTAAAGATGGGAATTGACAGTTGACATCTATGATAAAGTGTGTTAGCAAGGATTGTCATTCCAGTGCCAAAAGTTTCTTGACAGCAAATGTCATTGCCCGGCATGGTAAATCTTTTGGCGCCGGGGAACTTTTAAAACAAATCTGGTTAGCATGTGCCCCATGACTTTTGGAAGATTTTGGAAATAGAAGTGAGATATCTGAGTGTATTGAAGACATTCCTTTATTTATAAACAAATTAAAAGACAGACTCCCAAAAGCAATGGAAAAAGTAAAGGAACAATAAAAATGACTTCCAGTTCTCTCCTTATATTTCACTGTGTCTTGATGAAAGTACAGTTATAACAAAATATAGCTGTTTAGCTGCTTTTGCTTGATATTGTGCTGTAAATAACCTTAAAGAAGAATTGATTGTGATAATATTGTGGCCAGCAATCGGTGAAGATAAATTCTGACATGGTTCCTTTGGCGGGGGGGGGGGGGGGGGGGGGGGGAACAAGAGAGAGACCTTGTCAATTCTCATCTTCCTGCATTTTGAGCTACTGCTTCATTTGTAATTACACTGTCATTGATGGTATGCTAAACCCTATTTTTTCTTCTTCCCTCCTATCATTTGCTGTCATTCTGGTTAATTTTTCTCTATGTAACCCTTCTGAAACTGAATGTGGCCTAAAGAAAAATTATTTTTAAATTCAAGTGTGGTTATTTGAATACAGTTTTTTTATATTTTTTACTGGATATTAGTGAGACTTTTTCTGTATTCAGCATATGGTAAATTAATTTTCAAGAAAATTTGTTTTGGTATTTCTGAAATTGCGTGTTGTTTTTACACTGACAGAAATGTCTACAAGATTGCAGATATCAGTGATATAAGGGGTGATTAAAAAGGTTAAATGTAAATTGAAGGAGCTGATAGAGGAATCAAAACACAATGACTTAGCAATAAGAGTTAATTGTGTTGGAATAAATTCTGAACCGGGGAAGGCTTTGGAATGCCAGGAGCAACAACAACAATCAGTGCACATGCACCATAAGTTCAGCAAAGATAATGTACTGTTCCTATTTTCATACAATTGCTTGTCATTCAAACCTTGTGTGCATGACACCAGTTTCTGACCAACACTTTTTCCAGTGTACTTGTAGTGTCTTAGGAGATTCTTGTGATGCCTGATATACTTGGTAGTGTGTGCAAGAATGTTCTACAAAGATTTTATGTCTGTATTGAATGTGGTGGTCGCCATTTTTAGAGTTCAGTACCTCCATCAGTAAAAATGGAGCCCTCATAGGATCATTTGTTTTTCGTATGTGTGTCAGTCTGTCAGAGTGTTAAAAACCCTTCTTCTTAGGAACAGGTACACGTATCAAGTTGAAATTAATGTTGCATACTAATATCTATGGTCCCTTGGCATTGTAAACATTGAAGCTTCTCACTCAGTGCAACCAAAAGATACAGTCATTTATGTCACAAATTTTGATACTTACAAACTAGCTCATCAAAAACTATAAGATACTTCTATTGAAATAGGATAATGAAATTTGTCAAGAAGTAAGGATTAAAAGTACAGCCAAAGGAAACAATCAAAAAAATTGTGAATTTGTAATTACATCACACAAACAAGGTCATTTGTTATCCGAATGCCCATCTGTCTATTAAGACTTTTTTTTTTTTTTTAAGGAATAGATAGACGTATCAAGTTGAAAAGGATGTCGCATACTAAGGTCCTTAGTCTCATGGCGGCATAATAAATGTACGCTTCTAAGTTGTTGCAACCAATAAATACGGCCATTTATATCACATAATTTGAGACTTGCAAACTCACACGTTGAAACCTATAGGGTACTTCCTAATTATCTAAAACAGTGAAATAGTGAGAAGCAGGGTTTTGCAGTAGAATCAATGGAAAAGAAATCTGAAAAGTGTTAATTTGTAATTATATCATACACAAGAAATATTTCTTGTGTCATTAGTTATCCAACTTCAAACTTGAAATTAAAACATTCTTGAAAGTCTTGGAATCCCCGGAATGATACCTTGCATAACAGGCAAAAATTGTTGAGATTCTTGATTACTGGAATGGATGAACTGTCATATATGTAATTAAGTCTGTTTGTAATCCTCAGGACCTGAGTCCTACCCCTACCTGGCTGAATACCATCTGTAATATACAACATTGTTGAGCAAACAGTGTATTATCTTTGCTGAGCTTAAAATGTGTGTTCATTCATTTCCCTCGTAATTCCCGACATTCCAAAGCTTTCACTGGCTCAGGATTACTTCCAAGATAAGTTCCTATTCCAAAGTTGTTGACTTTTGACTCATCAGCCAGCTCCTTCAATTTGTGTGCTATATATTTGGATCGGCCTGTATAAATGTGCTGTAGTATGTCAAAGCACTAAAAATGCCTTGATGGTAAAATGAATGCATTAAATATAGGTTAAACAACATGTTTGCTGTTAATTTGATCGTAGAAGGGTAATTACACTATCTCAAATGATTAAATAAATTAGGTTAAACACTCCTTTCTCTAAGGAATACAAGTAAAATAGAATTACATTCTTGATTTCAGACTATTATGGATACTGTAGGAAAAGAGCTGAACCGTTTGTATGATTTATTTCAAGAAAGAAATCCTAACTTCAAGGGTGGAGTTTCAGTTGGAGGCCACAGTCTTGGCACTGTAATATTGTTTGATCTTCTTTGCAACCAAAAGGATCATTCAGGCAAAAACACAGAAGAACCCAACTCTGAATCAAGGGAAGGATCAGAAGGCAGAAACTGTGTAAGTTAATTCTGCAGTATTTGCGCATTGTGATTTACATGGAAAAGTACTTTGAGGGACATATTTAAATCATCATGGATGTCTATTTATTTATTTATTTATTTATTTACTTGCTTGTTTGTATAACAGTCAATTTTTAGACATTGTCATCTATTTAGTTCACATATACATAGAGGTACAACTCATTGAGATAGAAGGTTGTACTAATTGAACTTCTCTTACCAGTGACAGATAAATGCCTACAGTGATATTAAAAAGTGAAGATCAGAATTTATCAGTGTTTTGTTGCAAAAACAAGCCAGTGGCTATATATGCTAACACTTTTACAAGGAGACCTTACAATTTGCAATTGTCTATTGAATAACAGTATCACTGTATTAATAAATACTTAGGTTTATTCTTTAAGGCATTTAGATCATTTATCTTAAGGTCTGTTGTAAAAAGTTGGTTCTGTCATATGCAAACTGTGATCTGCGGTCTGTTTGGTACTTGTAATTCTGTGGCATTTTTCCCTTCCTCATATATTACAGTTATGTACATTACTGTCCATTAAATTATGTTCTGAACTTACTTTCATAAACATGATTGCCTGCAAGTTGTATGTAGAGTAGATGGTAACTATTTTATATTTTCTGAAAATTTCTCTACAATGCTCTTTCTTTTTGATGTCAGCTATCATTATTAGTGCGTCCCCTCCTACCCCATACCCTCCTCACTCGTCATACCCCTTGACCTCCTTCCACCCCCTGTCCCCACCCCCACTCCCAAGCCCTACCCCTCGCCTGATCCTTGCCTGCTCCTCGCCATCCTCGCCCTCTCTTCACCATCCTCTCTCCTCTTCCCCCTCCCTGTCCTGCCCCATCATACCACGTCCTACCTCATCATACCGTGTCCTACCCCTCCTCTTTCATTCCCCCCATCCCCCCTCTCCATCTCCTCCCCCTCCCCCCCCATATCTCTCTCTCTCTCTCTCTCTCTCTCTCTCTCTCTCTCTCTCTCTCTCGTTTTTGTGATACAAAAAGGCTACCTGTATAGAGTGCTGGTGCCCCACCCCAGATCTCAGTATCATACCAAAGATGTGGATGATCAAACTGAAATATATTGACTTTCTTATAAGTATGATTTATGTACTATTTTGATGACAGATGTTCATCCACATTAATCTCCAAAAGTTTGTGTATAGCTAAGTACCAGTGTAACTGTAATAACATTTGTATCTCGAGTGTAGCTATTTTGATTATAGTTATTGTGTGTTTAGAAGGAGCTTATTTGCATTAATATAAGTTAACAGAGTGTTGTAATTGATTTCACTGCTCTTAGCAGCAGTTTGCGTATCAGTGCCCCAACTGACAAAGGATAAGCCATCTCCATAGCTTATGACCATGAAGTCTTAAAGGTTCAGTTAAAGCATTAGCATACACGAGGAACAGAAAAGGCCCCACTGTACTTCCTTCAGGCACATTCTTTTTATAAGTTAGCTTAACACACTATTTCCTGTCTTTTAAATAGGAGTAAGTAGTTTTAAGGTGACTCCTCATATCCCATATTCGTTTAATTTTTGCAGTGAAATGGTATGATTCACAGTAGAAAATCATTTATCATCACTAACAAAGACAAGTATGAAAAAATTACATACATTCTATCAGTTTATAGTATTTAAAGTGTAGATGAATATAATTTTACAACATAAAATTATTGAATTTACAGGATACTGAAGGACAAGGTAATTCAACTCCTGTCGCAGAACCAAACCACTCGCTCCTGCAGAGGAGGTTGAGTAGACGAATAAGCTATGTTATGGGAAATGCTGGTACAGGGCAACCATACATCTCATATCCCCATTTACAGTTTACCCCAACGGCATTTTTTGCACTTGGATCTCCAATTGGTAAGTGTTTATGAAATGAAATGAAGACTTTATAGTGAAAAGTATTCAAGCATGTAACACAGTCTCCTTTCTTTTTTCTTATAGGAATGTTTGTAACAGTGAGAGGCATAGATGCACTGGGAGAAGATTTTCATTTTCCAACTTGCCCAGCATTTTTCAATATATTCCATCCATTTGATCCAGTTGCATATCGTATAGAGACATTAATCAATCCAGAATTTGAAAATCAGAAACCTGTGCTGGTTCCTCATCACAAAGGAAGGAAGAGAATGCACTTAGGTAAGAAAAGTGAGTTGGAGGAAGAGAGAGAGAGAGAGAGAGAGAGAGAGAGAGAGAGGGGGGGGGGGGGAATCAGGTAGATATGTTGGAATCTGAAATCAACATATTAGTGAAATTATCAGTATGATAGCAATGACTTATGACAAAGTAAACATGCTTACCAATAACATTACATTTTAGTTCATTAGTTTCATTTAAGCTACATAAAATGTGTAATAAGGGGCATTTGTTTAAAAATATAAGGCTGGGCATGATGAGATAGCTAGTTGTGAGAATAACATGAAGAGGTTTGATATACACTGAGGTAATAAAATTCATGGTCATGAATGATGGTCTGTAACAGCTGTTAATGGCCTTCCATAGAGAGACTGTCAAAATTTGCATTGACCCAGATCACAGCAAGACATTCTCTTTCTGTAGTTTAGTCGTTTCTATCGGCTTTTGCAAATATCTTAGAAGCGTAGGCTATAACCTTATCTTTTCCATCCGAAATTTGCACCAGAACAGCACCGCTCCCATACCCCCTGGCATCTGTGTGTAGTTCGGTAGGTGCTCTCTCATCATACAGACCACGTACAGGGTCAGTCGTCAGAGCTTTTCACAGCACATTGAAAGAATCTTGTTGGGCACCACCCCAGATAAATTTAGCATCAGATTTTAACCACTCCTGGAGTGGCCTGGCTTTGATAAAACGATGGTAATAAGAACATAATCTGAGGAAGTTTCTCACATCTCTAATACTTTTAGGAATAGGAAACACCGTTATATCTCATCTTTTCTGGGTCTGGCCACATTTTTATTTCTTTTGCTCCAAAGAGACACTTTTTTGGGTTAAGTTTCAGTCCGCCTTGTTGGAGACACTTAAGAGCGGCCCTCAGTCTTTTCGTGTGTTCATCAGATGTCTCTGAGAACACTACAATGTCAACTAAATAACAAAGACACATCGTCCACTTCAGGTGACTTAGCAGATTATCCACCATCTGTTCAAAACTTGCTGGTGCATTACGCAAATCAAGTGGAATTACCTTAAACTCATACAGGCCCTCAGGGGTGATGACTGCATCCCGAGTACATGTCCATGGTTGAGAAAAACTTAGCCCCCTTCAGATAATCTAGTGTATCATCAATTTGTGGAAGATGGTAAATGTCCTTTTCAGATATCTTATTAAGCTTCCTATAATAAACACAAAAGCACCAACTGCCATCCTTCTTCCTGACAAGGACCACTGGTGATGACCATGGGCTCTGCGAAGGCTGAATGATGTCATTCTTCATCATTTTCTCTACTTCATCCCCAATTATTCGGCATTGTATTGCTGGCACACGATATGCTCTTTGGCTTATTGGTTAATGGTCTCCAGTGCTAATCTGGTGCTTCACCATCATTTTGTCTAATTTGCTCTTCACCAGTGGATTGAAACATTCAGAACTCTTGAAGAATGGCAAGTAGCTTCTTCTGTTGTTTCTTAGTGAGATCTGGTGATAGTAGAGCTAGAAAATCTTTTCTCTTAGTGGTAGCGCTAATTTCGCACACAGACTCGGCATGGGAGGTTCCTATGACACTCAGCTGTTCTGCAATTAACAGTTCAGCGTTTGCCACACACATGTATCTTGAAAGGATCTGCGGTTCTCGTCAACAGTTAACTATCTACAATTCACCGAATCCATTCTTAAATGAGACGACAGAGGCTGGGATGACCAAGTTATTCTTCAGTAGTATGCTTCTCTCACAATCCACTAAAAGATCCATGGGTTGATGAATGACATGACACGTGACAGTTACCTTTCTAGTGCTGACTGCAGGAATGGTCATTTCATCCAGCACACAGTCTCCACACACTCGGATGCACATCTTCCTGTCCACAGTATCACATCTCGTCTAGCATAATCTTAGAGTGACTACAATCTATAATTGCCTGAGAAGCTTTCAAAAAGTCCCATCCGAGACTACACTCTTGTAAGATGATGACTTCTAACAGCTGTGTATGGCCACTTACACCCACATGAATGGTACATCTTCCCATAGGTTTTACATATTTCCCATTAGCCACCTTCAGCAGAGATGTTTTGTTGTCAACGAATACGGTTTTCTGCAACTCTTGATGGCACTTCCCCAAAATGACTGAATATGATGCTCCAGAGTCCGCAAGAGCTTGGGCTGGTCAGCCATCCATGAGGATATCGAAGAAGTTTCCTGTCCTTTTTATTGTGATCAACGGCAGAGGATTTTTCTCTTCAGTGACTTCACCTCCAAGGAAGGTCGCACCCTTTAGTTTTCCAGGTTGCGGTGGTTATGTGATTCGCTGGAGCTTCTAAATGGTGATGCGAGACCTTGATCGGCGTGTTGGAGAGCATCCTCTCCAGCGGCTAGCTTGTGGCGAAGGTGACCTACATCGTCCTGCACACACATTTTCTTGGTCATCTTCGTCATCCCATAGTTGGTCTCGCCTGAGATCAGTCTGCTGTCTTCTGGCGCAGGCGTCAAAAAATATCCTCTGCCTCGACAATAGCGCACCACATGTCCCGGTCGTCTGCAGTGGGAACATAGTGGTTGGTTATCCTGGGTCCTCCAGATGTCAGATCTGGTGACCAAACCGGTTCCTCATGCAGCATTGTAGGAACGTAATTCCTCGTGGGCCTCGACTTTTTCACCATTCTTAAGGGAAATGAAGGACAAGAGATTGGGTTCAATGTCTGTTCCACTTCCTCCCATATGACCTCTTGAAGCGCCTTGGTTTTTCGATCGCTGTGCAATGCAAGTGCCTTCTGAACTTCCTCTCTCACTATCTGATGAAGAAAACTTGTGAAATCAGTTGCTTCCACCATCACAGACATCGATACGATGTTTAGAAGCCGATCAAACTGCTTGCATGTAATTCTTTTTGATGCACTGGCACCATTTTATGAAGTCATCTGCTGTCGAAACCTCCTTCAGGAGTAGGGCTTGATACATGTCCTCAGCAACACCATTCATGAGATGTGCAACCTTATCTTCCTCCTTCATTCTAGGATCCACTATTTTACACAGCTCCAAGACGTCTTGAATGTAGGATGCTGTCGTTTCTCCTGGACACTGTGCCCCTGCACTTTAATTTATCTTCAGCTCTGCACTTCTGTCATCGTGTGTCGCTGAAATTCTAGCGCAGTTCCGCCTGGAATACTTCCCAGCTTGTGAACTTCTCGTTGTTCTCATACCATTGCTTGGCAGTGCCCTTCAAGTAGAAAAATGTGTTAGCCAAACACACAGTGGCATCCCATTTGTTAAATTTGGCTATACGCTTACATACCTTCAGCCACTTTTTTGGATCTTGGCCATCATCACCAGAGAACCCGGAAGGATTTCTCGTGTGGTGGCACACAGTTGGTGTATTGTAATGTCCTCCTCTTCTTCTGTCTCTGATAGATAGCGATCTGTTGAATATGGCTCGAATTCGGGTTTCTCGCCACGTAAACAGCGGCTCTGTCGTGGCCTGATGGGAGCCACTGTGTCGTCAGTAATGTGTGCTATCACAGGTTCCAATATCCAGTGCCTTCACCAGAATAATGTCACGTGGAAGAATGTGTAATTAGACGAATGATGATCACTAACTTCACTTAACAAAGGTTTATTCAAGACTTGCACATACAAGAGCACGGAGTGGACTGCCTGTGGCCAGAACACATACAATATATGTACAGCTACAGAACATTCCAGTGCAATGATTCTTGACATTTGTGGATACTTCTAGAATGTACTCGAACTGAATATAGAAATTAAAATTTTACGGTTCAGGTGAGTTTTGAGCTCATGACCCTCCATGCAACAGTTTAGCATCATAACCACAACACCACGGTGCTACTACTCAGCTTCTTCTGCGACAACATGAAAGATAAAAATTTATTCTTTCAGAAACAAAACAATTGTTTTTTAAGTTGCCACGCATCTATCGGTAAAAACAGACTCCTTATAGGATTGCTTTGTCGTCTGTCTGTCTATCTTTCCAACTGTTAAAAGCCCTGTTTCTCAGGAATAGGTGGATGTATCCAATTGAAATTTCTCACATACTAAGGTCTGTGGTCTTTTGGTGATAAAGTGAACAGTAGCTTCTAAGTCAGTGCAATCAACTGGTATGGCCATTTATGATAGTCTTGAACTCGCTCGTTGAGACTTAAAGGGTACTTCCTGTTGACTTACAATCATAGAATTTGGCAAGAAGTAGGGTTTCATGGTACAAGTAAAGGAAGAAATCTGAAAATTTTTAATCCGTAGTTATATCAAACACAAAAAGTATTTCATTTGTCATTTGTCATCTTGACTTCAAACATGAACTTAAAAAATCAGTAACTCCACATTCAGGCAGACTTGGTCACAGTGTTAAAAGTCAAACATCAGGTGAGCCGATTAGCTTCAGTTCTGGAATGATGTCTTCTTTATGCCATTTTTGGACAGGCACTGTACACCGCATGACCATAGCAATATGCCACATGCATCTTATTGTTGTCACTTGGAAATAATGTGATAGTTTTAACCTTCTGAAGAAGGGCACTAATTGCCCAAAGCAGTTAAGAAATAAAATTTCTTTTACGCAGGTGGTTGCTGATTGTTTCAAAATATAGCTATGTTCAGTTGCAGTAGTAAACCTTAAAACTCTTCCATAGGATGAACTTGCCAAAAAACAGTAGGAGATGGAAATATTGCAGTATTTGTATAAGCACATATGATACAATACATATGACATTCAAACCCCAAAAAAGTCACAGCAGTAGAATGTAATTCATGTGGATGTACCCTAAAATCAGTACAATGAAAAACCTGCCAAAGCTGGAAATTTCGCTTTTTTTATTTACTTGATGACTAGTTTCATGCTGAGAACCATTTTCAGATCATCATGCCAGACAGTCGAAATGATATTTCCAAAAATACTAAAACCGTGTCATAAACATATACTTATTATGAAGTGCAAATGAATAGTTACATCATCATATAAATAGACGTATGCACTGTAACTGTTGATTTGCACTTCATAACATGTATATATTTTTGACATGGGTTTTGTGTTTTTGGAAATACTATTTTGACTATCTGATATCAGTGAGTTGAAAAAGGGTCCTGGCCCAAAACTAGTCATTGAGTGAATAAAAAAAAATGAAATTTGCATTAGCTGGTTTTTTGTTAAACTGGTTGACAGAAGTTGCTGATCTGCAATTATTCCAGCATGCTGGAAGTTCATACACTGAAATGACAGGGGGACATTTGCCTCAACGAGGATACTATTCTCCCACTACCCTAGGTCCGCAACCTGCCGAAGACCAACAAAGGGGTAGTGTCCCACATGATCACTGATCTGTGTTCTTCCTTACACAGAGTAGGTCCTCCTTTTTAGCACTTACCATGTTCTGGAAGATTCCCTCTGACATACATAGCAGTCACTTGCGTGAACCTTACATATTTTGTGCAGATTAGGAGGCACATCTTCCACTGTCTCTGTTATGGGACTGGAGTCGTGCACTTTTGTACGCTGCCCCCCTCATGTGTGTATAGCCTGTGGATTGTTCGGCACCAGACTGACACTGTTTGAGTAAATGATTGTGCAGATGCATTGCCTTCTTAAGACAGCTCCTAGCTACAAAGGGAATTTAATGCCATTTTCATCTCCCATCATCTAGGCAAAATTTCACGAACTCTTCCCTCAGAGAATACGAAATTTTCTCATCCTATCAATAGATATTGGTGCCTTTGGAACATTATTCCTGTTTATTACATTCATTTTACACTGTTACATCTTACGGTACTTCACAAAATTGTGACTAGCATAATTCTTTATTTCCATCAGAATTATATTAATTTTACATTACATTTGGTCTCCAATATGACTTCATTAGTATTTTAATACTCTGATACTTTTCGATCTAAGAGCCATATGTATATTTACAAAAATATCACCAGTTTAACAGTGTCCCTAGTTCTCCTGGGTAAAGGTCTCTCAGTCCTCCGCAGTCTCCGGACATCAATAGGGGAATGCTTTATTGATCTTAATTAATACATGGCACAGCTCTTTCTCACCATAGTCTGTATCAGTTTGGTGAGCTGGGGTTTATCTAACAAGTGCACTTGGGGCACGTTCATTCACAACATTATTTGTCACACAAATTCTGGCACAACGGTCTGAACTCACTATGTGACACATTCTGTGACCACAATTTCGTCAACATTTACAGTATATACATAGGCAACAAGATCATTAGTAGACATAAAATAGCGGATCCTGAGTATCCCCTTGTGAAATACTTGCATAGTGACCATCCCTTGACCTTTTGTAGTTTCAGTCTTATGCCCTGTGGCTTTTAAGTTGTCCAACAGGTGAACTGCATGCTTTAAAGCTAAAATTACAGGTATTTCTGAAATTTTCTGCTTCTCATCCCCTATGATACAACAGTTTATTTCTATATTTAAAACTGGTACTACATCCGCATTACTTACATTGGTACATATAACATGTTTAAATTGTAGCCTGATCTGGGCTCCATAGTCCTTGCATTTTCCCCAAAAATGTCAACTTGCTGGTACTACATACTATTATATCAGTTGGATATAACTCATTACACAGGACTGTTAATCCCCCATACTTTGGAGCTAAATAACCATTGATTGTCCCATATCTGCATCCAGATACCTTCATGTAACACAATGTATTTTACATTGCAGTCTGTAGCATTCATGCTCCACATCTGTCATTGTCAAAGGTAGACATGAGCACTAAATTGTGTGTACATATCTGATGCTTGATCTTAATATTATTATAATTAAACTGTTCAAGGGACAGTTGCATATACTACCCTTTGGTCTCATCATTTAGTAAGAGTTCTTTCTGGAGCAATAAAGGTAAACATTCTTCTAGTTTTGTTAACTTCCGTTGGTAATGGCCATATCTTATATATAAGGTCATTCTACGTCAAATACACTAATACAATATTAAAAAGTGTCCCCACTCAACCATCTCCAAATCTAATTAAATTTGGTGTGAAGGTTCTATATGGTCTTCGAAAGCTATATTCCGAATTTCTGTCCAGTATCTGCAGTGGTTGAATTTTTAGGGTCTTTTAAAGAGAGGCTACTCACCTTTGCATCATGTATGAAGATGCAGATATGCCAAATTTGCTAGGCTCTTTTTAAAAGTTCCAGCACACATTTGGTCATTTTCTTTAACATGCGTTGACAACTTTTTATGCTGAATTGCATCATTACAAAAATTTGAGATTTAACCACACCTAAATATAGATACAAGCATGTAAAGTGGGTATAAAATCTGCCATGCTATTCTGAGAGCCAAGATTTGACCGGCCACTGCTACTTTTCATATGCACCAATCACACCAAAACTTCATAGGGTTATTCCTACCTATGATGTCTATACATGAATCAAATTTAACAATCATTGGATGCCTAAAAGAAAAGATATGCATCTGCAAAGTTGGCCAAAGTTTTCTACATGCAAATTTTAGGGTATTTTTGTGGGACAATATCTCAACTGTCTTGCTCAATCCTCTTTTACTTACCAAAGCTGCAAAGAGCATGCTTTAAGCTTTCAAAGCTATGTTGTTTAATTTCCGGACCTTGCATATTGATGAGTAAGACTACCTATTCAAAATTAGGGAAGATGTATTATCGGTAAATACAAAAAAATAATACAATTTGAAGTTGTAAATCAAAAAATGTGTAATTGTAGTGTCTCTTAATGGTATAAGATTTGCTGGCAGGTCAGGGAATCCAACTGTGCTAGTAAGTGTTTTTACATTATTTTACAGTGTAGAATATAAATGTAATAAAACCACGGAAATGCTTTTAAGATCATAAGATCTAGATGATCATAATGGAATGGAATGTTATGTTGTTTGGAATGTTTTAACCCTACAATGCATGATGTTGCATGTATACATTGTCACTCAGTTTCCATCTACATTATAAAGCAGCAGTAGTTTTTTAAGGCTCTCTCCTCACAGCAATGATACATTGCTGAAATACCACTTTCAACTTTGGCTTTCATTATTGGCAATTTTCTGTGTGTCAGTCTTCTGTGAGGTGTTACCTTTGTTGTTGACATTGTGCAGTCTTAATGTAGCTGAAGGTAAGCACTAAAACAATATATTTTGATGGCCTAATCTGTATATTTTATATATAAACAAGACTGAATCGTCTATGCGTCAAACATGGATATTCATAAGCTTTCAAAATTGCTTGTTATAGGTTAATAAACTACTGTATAAAATGAACCAAGAGACCCTGTCACCCACCTACTTTGGTGGATCAGATGGAGCTGACTGTCATAGGTCATCACCATTCTGTTATGACATAAGTCAATTACAATCAGTTAAGGAAATGTCACCAATGGACAAGGAGCTTCTACGATGTAGGTCTGGGCTTGATTTTACGCAAGATGCCCAAATTTGTCCATACCATAATGCCTAGTTGATGACAATATTTTAGTTCCTACAAAAGACATGCTGCAACCTATTTGGCAAAGAAAAACACATAACCAAGAAGACTTTAAGAGCAGTGACCATTGCAATGTAGGTTGAAGTTATTGACTAATGTTTTTCAACCTGGTCAGAAAATCTGTTCCAAATTTAGACAAGAGTGGCCCAAAAAGAATCATCCCACCAGGATAAGCGAGAATCGCCATCCACTGAAGACATGGATGTCGTTGATGCTTGCTTTACTGCTAATATTTCATTATCATTACTTGGAGAGTTACCATTAAAGATTCAGTGGATCAGCAAAAGGGATTCAATGGGATACATAAAGCACAAAGTTCTGAAGGTCCAAGGTAGCATTACTAAGGTAATTGCCACAGCTGCTGGTGTGAGCCAAGTAAATAATGCTCAAATACAAATGGAAGAGTGCCAAAAATTTGAAGATATGGTTATCTTAATTGAAGAACTTAAGCTTCAGGCTTCAAGAAATTGCAGTAAAGTTCAAATTTTGACCCTGGCCCCAAATAGCTGGACGATTGAAAAAAGAAAACTGCTAAAGAATTTGTTGTTTCGACTCAAAGGAATAGTAGTCTAGGAAACTAAAGATAGAAGATGGGATTTTGGCAATATATGCAAACTGAAAAGGGAAAAAGCTCAACAATGAAGTAAAACAAAATATCCTCACTTTTTTTGGAGCTGATGAGTTTTCTTGTTTCTGCGTAAGCTAAAAGGATTGTGTTGCAGTAAAAATAAATGGGAAAAAGATTCACAAGCAGAAATATCGGCTCCTTTGAAACCAGAAAGAAATGTTTATTGCTTATTGTAAGCTATATGGAAATCAACTGAGCTTCTCAAAAGTTTGTGAGCTCACACTGAAATGGTTTACTACAGTTGGTGCTTCTGGATCACAGTCAGTATGCGTATGTGCAATTCATCAAAATATCAAATTAATGTTGGCTTCAGAAACATCCATCCAAGATGACTACAAGGTTTCTGATGAGAAAGCAGTATGGAATTTGGAATCAAAATATTGTATGCTGCATTGTTATGAGGAATGTCCAGGAAAAATACAACTAGAGGCTTTTCTCAAAGACGCTTTTAAAGACTATGAAACAGTGTAAAACCAACAAAGGTCCATACTGACAGATACATATTGGAGACATTTCAGAACTGTTGAAGATTTCATGGAGACAATGATTTTGAAATTAGCGTTTTAAGAAAGCATCACTTTGTGACAAATCACTAAAGTTTATATCTTGAACAACTAAAAAGAAATCATGCAGAAAATAAATGAATTATATTGATATATTTACTCCTTAATGAAATTTGTCCTAAATAATATATCTCTTTTTTCCAACAAACAGCTCAGTTCATACATACGATACCAGGAACAAAAATGATCTGCACAAGGACTTAAAAGCACTTACTTTAGTTCAAAAAGGGGTCCACTACTCAGGAACACTTATCTTCAATAATTTGCCAGCGCACACAAAAAATTTAGTTACAAATAAAGATCAGTCTAAAAAGAGTCTGAAAGACTTACTAGTGGCCAACTCCTTCTACTCCAATAATGAATTTTTTAATAGAAACAAATGATGTATTGTATATACTCATACCATTAGTATTGTTATTTCAGCTAAAAAAAAAAAAAATTGACATGTTCTTCACAAGGATCTCCTCAGCACGAATCTATGGAAAAAAACTAATCTAATCTAATCTAGTCATGTATGTTGCTGAGAATTATTCATTTGTTGTTGAAGATGCTGTGCAAGGATTTCATTGGGAGAACAGTCAGGCCACATTACAGCCATTTGTTATCTATTTTGATGGCGAAGAATGTCAGAGTATTAGCATTTGTATGACCAGTGACTGTCACAATCATTATACCATTGCTGTCCATGCCTTTCAAATAAGGTTAATAGCATATTTCACATGAACAAGATGATGTGCTCATCAGCTTTATGCACCCACATGGTTCTGCTCATTCCTTCCACTGGCCAGCAGCTAAAGACACCTGTTGAATTTCTAGCAACATATTTTCGTGACTTTAGAAGCACCAACACCATCATCATCAGGAAGACAATACAGTTTTCCTCAATCTGTCCTTGACAAAATTGTAGAACTATTTAACCAGAAATGGATCTTAATATTTAGTGTTATTGTTTTGCAAATTTGCACTGTTGTGTATTATACTTGTTTTATGGCATATCTTAAATTAACATTTGAAACTCACTCATACACTAAAAAAATTGAGATTTTATGAACAAAAATTTCACTTTCGAATCTTCTCGAAGTGATAAATAATAAATATAACAGTTGCTGAGTGCAACCGTTTTCCGAATGGAAGTTAACCCGATGAACTTTTGAAATGTATTCTTACTCATCAGTATGCTGGATCAAGAAATTAAAAAAAATAGCTTTGAAAGCTTAAAGCCTGCTCTTTGAAGCTGTGGCAAGAAAAGGAGGATTGAACAAGACACAGTTGAGATATTTCCCCCAAAACTACCCTAAAATTTGCACGTAGAAAATTTTGACCAACTTTGCAGATGCAGATCTTTCCTTCTAGGCATCCAATGTTAGTTAAATTTGATCCATATATAGACCTCATACATAGGAATAACCTTCTTATGTTTTGGTGTGATTGGTTCATGTGAAAAGTGGCAGTGGTCGATCAAATCTTGGCTCTCAGAGTAACATGACGAATTTTTTAGCCAGTTTAGAGGCTTGTAACTATATTTAGGTGTGACTAAATCCCAAAATTTTGCCATGGTGTGATTCAGCATAAAAAGTTGTCTATGTACGAGGGTCACTCCAAAAGAAATGCACACTATTTCTGTAAAAATACAGTTTTCATTCTGCATGTGTGAAAGTTTTACAGTGTGTAGATGCATCCTTCCCGCTTGTTTTCAAACTTAGTTCAACCTGTTCCCGTGAGTGGTGCCGTCACAACATGTCTTCAAGATGGCTGCTACACTTGACGTTCGTCAGAAGCAACGTGCTGTCATAGAATTCCTGTGCTGTGAAAACGTGACAGTGGGAAACATCCACAAGAGGTTGAAAAAGGTGTATGGAGATACTGCTGTCGATCGCAGTACAGTTAGTCGGTGGGCAAGCAGGTTACGTGATGAAAGCAGGCACAGCAATATTGAGGATTGTCCTCGCAGTGGCAGGCCTCGTACTGCACACACTCCAGACAATGTGCAGAGAGTTAACGAATTGGTGGCTGCTGACAGACGCATCACAGTGAATGAATTGTCACGCTATGTTGAGATAGGGGAAGGAAGTGTTCGCAGAATACTGAAAATGTTAGCATTAAAAAAGGTTTGTGCCGGCTCACAAAGAAACAAGAAAAACGGTATGCAGCGAACTTTTGGAACAGTACGAGAATGGTGGAGATGAATTTCTTGGAAGAATTGTGACAGGCGATGAAACGTGGCTCCATCATTTTTCACCAGAGGCGAAAAGGCAATCAATGGAGTGGCATCATGCAAATTCATCCAAGAAAAAAATTCAAAACCACACCTTCTGCTGGAAAAGTTATGGCTACAGTGTTTTTCGATTCCGAAGGACTCTTGCTTGTGGACATCATGCCAAGTGGAACCACCATAAATTCTGATGCATATGTGACGACACTGAAGAAACTTCAAGCTCGAATGAGTCGTGTTCGACCACATCGGCAAAAGCAGGATGTTTTGCTGTTGCACGACAATGCACGGCCACATGTCAGTCAAAAAACCATGGAAGCAATCACAAAACTTGGATGGACAACATTGAAACACCCGCCTTACAGTCCTGACCTGGCTCCATGTGACTATCATCTCTTTGGGAAACTGAAAGACTCTCTTCATGGAACAAGGTTTGAAGATGATGACTCCCTTGTGCACGCTGCCAAGCAGTGGCTCCAACACGTTGGTCCAGAATTTTACCGCGCGGGTATACAGGGGTTGGTTCCAAGATGGTGTAAGGTAGTTGAGAGGGATGGAAATTATGTGGAGAAATGAAAATATTGTTCCTAAAGGATGTATCTACACACTGTAAAACTTTCAAACATGTAGAATAAAATATGTATTTAAAAAAAAGTGTGCATTTCTTTTGGAGTGACCCTCGTATATTAAAGCAAATGACCAAATGTGTGCTACAACTTTAAAAAAAAGTGTAGCAAACTTGGCACATTTGCACCTTTGTATGTGATGCAAAGATGAGTTGCCTCCCTTTAAAAGCCCAAAAAAATTCAACTAATGAAGATACTTAACTGAAGTGTGGTATATAAGCATCAAAGACCATGTAGAACCTTCACACCAAATTTCATTAGATTTGGAGATGGTAGAGTGGGGACCCCTGGTCCCCATGACATGGAATGACCCCTATAGTACTTTCATTGCTGTCCACTAGTGGTACATTCAAAACATAACTTAAAATAATACTGGCAAAGAAGACATCTAAATCTATAATACAGTGTGGTTGGTATCCCTTGTTCTTGGTGAATTCAATTGGAAACCTTTTGTCCTTCGTATCATCTTTAAACAACCACAATCAAACAATTGTTGAACAACTGCAAGTATCATGTCACCTGTACTGGGTTTATTAAGTGAGGCACCAACAAGCCTTCCTGTGTATTCACTGTGCCCATGATTAGCAAATCATACTTTCTGTTTATATCATTGAAAATTGCTGTCAACTGCACCAGCTGTTCTGTTACCCTTACCAGAATCTGTGCTTAATGTAGCTTATTGATCGTACTATTTTCATACTCTTTGACATGTCTACTTAACTTCCAGGTACTGTCAGCGATTATCTTTCCATTCTTCATAACAGCATTAATCGTCTGATTGAAATTCATTAGCGAGGCCTTCACTATCATCCCTTGTTCCCTCTATAGCCTTAATAATTCTCATTGTTCCTCCTCCAGAACATCGATCTTAGTTTTGAAAAATGACACATCATCCTCATCTAGTGTGTCAAACAGAATTTTACTCGGACCTTAAAATTCAAAATTCCTCGTTTTGGTCCAATGGATTCATGCCTAGCTAACTGCCCTATCCGTTCTTTAGCCCAACATATCTTTTCTGCATGCCATGTTATGTCTTGCTGTGCATGCTTGCTGTCAACTGTGACCAACTTAATGAATCCAATCTCACTATGCAGTGCAACACAGCTTGATTCTTGGGTTAGTGGGTTTTGTCAGTGTTACCTTGCAATTCCTTCACATTAAAGTAAATTATAATACAGCAAGTAATACTATACAGACTAACCATTCCTTGATTTTCGTGATAAATCCCTGGTGCAGATTGGAATCATTGTATGTCTCTTGTTGTGTATGTATGTATGTATGTCTGTCTGTCTGGTTGTGCTGGTTACCATAGTACTGCTGATTAGCAATCCCGTACTCTTGCCATCTGCAATTAAGAGAATTTTTTCAGACTGTTTGCATGTACCTTGGTACATTTCTCTCCTTTTATCCTAATTACTACACTGGGTCTATCCACTTCGACTGTGTGGCAGGGTCCTTTCCACTGACTATCTAATTACTTCTGTCTGCCCCTTCTTATGCTCTCATCATTCTTTTATAGTGAATTTTATTCCTTTCCTTGCTCTCCTGCATGTTCACACTGGTCTCTTGATGTAACAGTTTCATCATCTGGTGTATCTCTGTGTCATAACCATGTTAGTTATAAATAACCGTTTCAGGCTTTCTTTGCAGAAGTCCCAGCAGGTTGCATTTTTTGCCAAAGAATAACCTGAACTGTGTATACCTTCTTGTGCTATTGGGGGTTGTTGTGTTTATGAAGATTGCAAAAAGCACCCACCTGTCCCAATCTGTTTGTTCTCAATTTACGTTACGGTGCAGCATTTCCTTTAACATTCTGCAAGTTTGCTCCAGTGCGCCTTTTTTTTTTTTAAAAAAAAGGATGGTAACTGGCAGTTTCCAGCTTCTCAATCCTCAATAGTCTGTAACTTCTCAGTCCTTAATAGTCTGCACATGTTTCATCTTACACACACACACACACACACACACACACACACACACACAAATTTACTACTCCCATCGCTTAGCAGTGACATAAATAAACCAAATTTCAGTATAATGTTCTCTACCAACTTCCGTACAGTGTTATCCATTTCATGCCTGTCTAGCGGTTCTGCCACTGCAAATTTCGTCAGCGAATCTTGCAAAGTCAAAATGTATTTGTTACCTGAGTGGATTTGTGATAAGAGACTGACATTATACTCTCGAATATAAATTCTGGGGTGTGTGTGAGCTCTGTGTTATGTTAGCTCTCTGGGGTGTGTGTTGCCCGGTTTTAGTTCAGGTAATCTTATTTTTCTGACAACTTTCACACAGATAAACTTCTCTGTCTGTCTTCATCTTCAGCCAGCTACAAAATTGTTTTACTCTCCCATATGTTCTACCCACACCCTGATGTCCTCCAATCGGAGGAATGCTGTGGCTTCAGAATTGCTAACTTCTCTTTGTTGTTTAATTTGACATTGTCCATTTCCTTCGATGGACTTCCCAATGGCTCTTCTGGCATTAGGAGGTCCTTGTTGTCCCTTAGTGTTATCTGTGGTTCATCTCGAGCACCCTTGGTTACTGCTTGTGTCTACTCCGTAATCTTCAGCACACACTGCGGTTCCTGTTGCGCTAGTTGTTGGATGACGTTACCTCACATGCCTTCATAAGCGTGATAATGCATCTTCTGCCTGATTCTGTTTGCCTTCCTTGTATAAAATCTGCTACTCATATTCCTCTAATTTTAATTTCATTGGACGAGAAGACAAATCCGAAATATTGCATAACCATGTGAGTGGCTTGTGATCTGCCAGTATCTTTAAGTGTCTGCTGTACAGGTAAGCTCTGAAGTACTTCACGCCCACATTATGACAGGTATTTCCTGCTCCACTGTGCTGTAATTTTGTTCTGTTCTGTTGAAAGTGGGAGATAAAGGCCACCAGCATTTCCTTGGCCACCATTCAAACCAATGGCATACTGGCCACCATCCATGGTCACTATGCACTGTTGTTCAAAGTTGGGATATTGTAGTATTGGCAGGCTGATAACTTTCTCTTTTAGTTGTTGGAAGGCTTCTTCCTTTTGAGCTCCCACTTGTAAGGAACTCCCTTTTTCAGTAATTCATACAAGGATTTGCAGGGTTGTCTCAAGTTCTGGAATAAGGGAAATTTGAAAAGGAAAAAACAATGGAAAAATCTCGTTTTTTTTGTCCCAGTAGATGAAGTGGTTTGTTTACTGAGATGTCGTGCGTCGTCGCTTGCTGGGTGCAGCTGAGTATGTGCACTGCTTCCCAACTCCCTCATTCTTATTGCTTCTCTCCTTCGTGCCATTCCCCTCTGCTTGCAGTCAGTGCTGCCACCACTTCTTGCTGCTAGCCTAGCAGCTGCTGATGAGAGGCAGGGAGATGTGAGGAGTGGTTTGTGTGGATCTGATTCTGAGAGATTAATGACACAGTGACTGGAGACAGCGGTCGTGTATGCATGAGTTGTCAGAGTTATTATGTGAAAGTGTGTGTGCTCTCGTTTTCTGACAAAGGCTATGGCCGAAAATTTAGTTGTAAGAGTGTGATTGTCTTCTCTACATGCCTGTCAGCAGATCAGTGATCATTAGTATTGATTCTCAGAGTATTTGCTCAAGTTATCTGTTGCTTGGATTGGTCACTGCAGTCTCATTTCATCAGCATGGTGTTTGTGACTCATGAACAGCTGGCCACATGAGTGTACTTCAATGACGGGCCATTTCAGCAGGTGTGTCTAATGGAAGAGGCCTGCTGATCTGAAGCCCATCATTTCCCAGTAATGTGCAGGTCCTGCCTGTAGGATCTAGTCTCACCAATCTGCCTGCAGGCCGGGTCTGTTTGTGTGTGGCGTAATGCGGCAGATTTTCATCATGGACCCAGGAATGCGGTGCTCCTCAGCAGGCCAGAGCCCACAGTCAATGGATTTCAGGAATTGCAACTGTCTCGCCACAAGTACATTGTACAGTGTTGCGTTTCATAGACATTTTATTATTCTAGCACATTTTGGCACTTTGAAAGTAGTTCATATATTAGAAAGTATGGACAATAAAAAGAAGAAAATTGTGGCAGTCGCTGGCAGTTTGTGCACTATGTACTCATATATTTGCTGAAAGAAAAAGCACACAGTACCTGTAAAATGAAATGATTGTGTGGCATGGATGGCCATGAGGCCCCATCCAGGGAAGTTTGACTGCCGGGTTGCAATTCTTCGTTCAGGTGATGCCACATTGGCCTTCTTGTGTGTCAGTGATCATGAAATGATGATGAGGATAACACAACATCCAGTCCACGAGTTGAGAAAATCCCCAATCTGGCCGGGGATCGAACCCAGGCCCGCTGCATGTTAGTCAAACGCATTACCACTCAGCTAAGCAGGTGATTACACAATACCTCTAAAATAATGGGCATAACACAGTGGGTAATAACTGACAAAATGAACATAGTAGAACCAATATTCTATTGGTGGTCACCTATAGTGTTGGTTTACACAACTCTTCCCTGCCTTATACACTTCTTTCAAGAAGTCTACTTTTTTCTGAGGTTTTCTGAAATCAGTAAAGGTATTTTAAATCTGTCTTGCGACTCCAAGGAAATGTGTATTTTTGTTGAAATAAAACATCAGCGGTCTTCATGAAACACACATACCATTTGGCTTACTTTCTCAATCTATAAACAGTTCATTACAAAAGATGTTGATGTTAGTTCTTAAGGTTGTTGCTCACACATTTAGAAATACAGAAGTCCCTACATTTTCTTGTCAGCTTGTGTCTCTACTCACTCTTGAAATCTCAAAATTTGTCAGGGAAAAATGCTAAAACTTGTCAGGAAATCAGGGAAATACCAGAGAATTTCACTTGGGGAAACTCGTGACAACTCTGGTTTGCCAACCTTACTGAAGTTGCTCAAAAATCACATGTAGTATCCGATGAGGCCTAAACACACTTTTACTTGTGTCATTGTATGCGGTTGATGATATCACCTGATGGCTTCAACTTCGGACATATGTGGCTGAAGTCCCTTAGCTGTCAACACATGATCCAAAGAGGTGACTTCCTTTCTCAAAAACTCACCCTTGTCCTTCATTACATTGTTTTGTCTTAATGTTCTAACACTGCTTTGAGTCAGGTATTATGCTCCTTGAGTAAAGCTCCCAAAACAGTGACATTGTCTAAATATGTAAAAACTAGGTTACCCTGTATTCCAGTCAACACTGTCGATCTTTCGAATGTGGATGGAGCTGCCATTAACTCCATGGCCATGTTATTGTATTCAGAATGCCCCATGGGAATGCTGAATGCCGTTTTCACCTGATTTTGTCATCTGTCAGTACTTGTAGTATCCCTTATCTAGGTCCAACTTCGAAAAGTATTTTGCTTTACCTAAGCTGTCTAGTATTTCATCTATGTGGGGAAGAGAGGGTACACTATAGAGAGAGATATCTCATTTAACTTTCTATAATCTGCTACCATTCTTCGCTTACGTTGTCCACTAGCATCTGATTTTTTGGCAGCATTGTTAAAGGAAAGCTCCAAGCTCTCTTGTTGGCCGATATTATTCTATCAGGTAGCATACTGTCGACATCTTTCTTTGGTGCATTGTGCTGGGCATGTGGGATCGTGTATGGTCGTTGACTGATGATTGTATCTTCTGTCTCGGTATTAATGGTATCTGATGCTCCACTATCATCGTGTGAGTCAGTCGATCACCTGGTAACTGGAACATGTTGTTATAGGTGATGCACAATTCTTCAATAGATTGTTTCTCTTCTTTGCTCAAATGGTCTACTCACAAGTTATCTAGCAAAAGGCTCTTTCTAGATTTAACTACAGCATTTGGTTCTCTTCTTACATAAATGATTTTACATATGTCTGGTGGAAGCACAGGCTGTGCAAGTACCTTGGGTGTCGGTATTTGCAATTCTTCCTCATGAGTATTTATCATGCTGGTAATACATGTTCCACCAACCGCTGTGACTATTGCATCTGGGATGAATACACCTTGTCAGATTTCTTGTCTAGGAATTACAGTTTGTCCCGTTAACTCTTGTTAGTCATACTTTCACAAAAAATTCTTCTTGCAGTCCTATCAAAGTTTTTGTTTTAACCACTTGTTGCCTATGTGGCTGGAATCTTGCCTATCAACTACTGTTTGTCCTCTACATTCTGTCGATGCTTTGTTCTGGGAAAATTCTTTCCCACAATTCTCTTTCCTTTGCTGCGCTGATTGCACCTCACAGGTAAAATGCAGCTTTTGATAATACCTGGGGTGGTTGCCTTGGTCTGGGACCCTTATGCATAGCTCTGCTTGAGTTTACTTGGCTTGGTCGACACACCCGGGATAACAAGGCCATGCAGCAGTGTTAGTGACGTCACACTAAGCGGCCCATAGCTGACGCAGCAGTCCACGGACACCTCCGTACAGACGCGCCTGATGCTAACGATCTTCTGTCCGTCAGACAGAAAGGAGCGAACTATAATTCGAACCAAAGACCAAATTATATATATTCTTGTAAACAGCATAAAGGTTCATAACGAAATACCGATTACATATACTGTGTTATGATTCAACACACTGAAAACACCAAGAGAAACCATTTCTGTTACAAAAGATTTTTTCATAATTGGCATGTGTTACCAGTACATTAACTTTCCATAAATTCAGGATACATTCTTTTTGCAAAACGTTTTTACAAAATGAAAGCGCAATTTTCTATTTTCCTCTAATTCACTTCATTTTGTGTGTGTGTGTGTGTGTGTGTGTGTGTGTGTGTGTGTGTGTGTGTGTGTGTGTGTGAGTGAGAGAGTGAGTATATTGTAACTAACATTTATATGTGCTTATTTTCTTTAGAGCTGAAGGAGACTGTGAGCCGCATGGGAGCCGACTTAAAACAAATGTTGCTAGACTCTGTTCGCAGTACATGGAATACTGTCTACCAACTGGCAATGTTTCACAAAAATGATGACAAAGCCTTGGAGCAGGAGATGAATAAAGTAATTTTCAGTTTTTTTTTTGTAGTGGTAGGAAAATTATTTGTTAGATATAGTGTTTCTCAATAAAATGATAATATCTTGTTTTATTATACAGGGCAATGATAACTTTCTGTTGTTCTTGATTGTCTTTAGCTTCCTTGAATCAATCTTTCAACGTTGCTAATCTTGTTTCCCTATGTTTCTCATTTTTGAAACACCGGCATACTGTTTTATACATATGTTTTCATATTTCTTCCGTTTCTCCCTTTATTTCACTCTTTTTGTTGCATCAAAAATGGTATGATTCAGAACAAATCCATCACTTAGCAGCAGTGCATGCACTGTTATGAAACCTGTCGGCAGATAAAAACTGTGTACTGGACTGGATCTCAAACTAGGAATCTCGCCTTCACAGCCAGCACTCTTCTAATGAGTTATCCATACCTAAGTCTGTTCTTTCATCTTAACTGTGAGCTATGAGTTGCTAGCTTAATAGTTATGAGCACTATCTACATGTGTCAGGATTATGAGTTTGAATCATGGTCCGCTACACAGTTTAAATGTACCAGGAAGTTTCCAACAGTTATCTTTCTTGTATGACTGCCTTTTTAGGTTTATAACCTGCCTGCAATTGTACTCCAATTGTTCACTGTTCAGTACACAGAGGTGACAAAAGTCATGGGATACCTCTTAATATTGTATTGGACCTCCTTTTGCCCAGTGTAGTGCAGCAACTTGATGTGGCCTGGACCCAACAAGTCGTTGGAAGTCCCTTGCAGAAACATTGAGCCATGCTGCCTCTGTACCTGTCGATAATTGCAAAAATGTTACTGGTCCAGAATTTTGTGCACAAACTGTCATTTTGATTATCTCATAAATGTTTGATAGGATCAATGTCCAGTTGTCTTCACTCGAATTGTCCAGAATGTTCGTTAAACCAATCGCAAACAGTTGTGGGCCAGTGATGTGGCGCATTGTCATTTGTAAAAATTCAGTCATTGTTTGGGAACATGATGGCTGGTGTGATACTGATGATGAAACTCAGTGTGTGAATGCTCTTCAACGCCAAAAGGTTATGACAGTGTGACTCTTGTGTGTGACGTTTCAAAAACAGACTTTAGAATGAGTGTTTGTCTGATACCTCAGATTCTGAATATACCCAAAACCATTGTCCACTAAATCGTGACTGAACAATTGCAGACAAAGAAAGTGTGCACAAAATTCGTTCCAGAATCACCTTCTCTGTGCTCATTTGTGAAAAACTTGGGGAATTGGATAGAAAATACAGTACATTTTTGACCGATGTTGATAACAGCAGATGATTCATGGTTTTGAAATATTACTGTGACTCAGAGGCACAGTTCTGTGTGTCCTTTGGCACAGTTCCCATGCCTAAAAAGGCAACAACGAGCAGATCTAAAGTGAAGAAAATACTCATTGTTATTTCCAGTTGCCTGACAGCTTTGTGGTGAATGTGGAAAATAGATTTGACCTGTTGCTTCAGTTAGAAGCTGGTGAGCCTCAAGCAGTTGCAGGTGTTGATAGGTTACAAGAAACTTTCAGCAGCAAATTGAAAACTAAGAATGTAGGGAAATCAGTAAAGAGTAAGAAAGTGTTGTTAGGTAGTTCCCTTGGAAGAGGTGTTGACCAACTTTTGCAGGATGAACTTAGGATCAGAATACCAGGTCACCAATTTTTTTAAATTTAATGCTGGTCTAGAGCAGATGACATAGGATTTAGGATCATTTTGCAGAGATTTCACTAAGGAAGACACTGTGATTATAGTGGGTGGGCCAGGTAATAGTATTGACAGAGATCCTGGGTACAGTAGTGTGTGTGACCTGGCAAAGATTGCATCAGTATCGAAGCATACTAGTGTTGAGTTTGTATCTGTTCTTGGGCATCATGACCGACCTCATTTGAACCTCTTTTGTCAAGAGAGTTAATTTGGAGTTGGAACGGCCTGCTATGTCAGGTGCAGGTTCACACATTGGTGTGGTTCCTGTTGACTCTCTCAATAGGTGGGATTATACTAGGCATGGCCTTCACCTCAACAGGAAAGGGAAGGGTAAACTGGCTGGGAAAATAGCGGGAAAGTTAAATGGGGGAGACACTGTCACGAGTGATAAACTACCAGTGGTTATAGGGTTCAGAAAAGACCCTTTTTTAGGGTAGGGAGGACAGAAAGAAACCAAGTCTTAAGAGAGGTTAGGATTGAGACAAACCTTCAGTTTGAGAAACAAACCAAAAAACATGATTTTGGACATCAGCATAAACAGCTGCTGCTTAAGAATTTTTAACAATCAGCAGAAATTTCAAATCCATCCAATTGTAACTCAGTCAGTGTGAAATGTCAGCTATCTTTGAGGACTGAGAAATAAAATTAATGAATTAATTATCTGCATAAATGAATTAGAGTCCTCAAACCCAGCTGACATAATCTGCCTCTCTGAACATCATGTGACCACCGGTATAGAACTTTTAAGTGTTACAGGATTTAGGTTAGCATCTCACTTTTGTAGAGCAGATATGGAGAAAGGAGAAGTTGACACATATATCAGGAACTGTCATAAATTTAAGAACATAGACATTCATAAATTTTGCCTAGAACAGCATATGGAAGCATGTACAAAAGAAGTAGACTTTCACAAAAAATCCTTCATAATATTAAGAGTGTACTGAGCATTAGAGGCCGTCAACTGTCGCCGTATTCCCACTTGTTCTCGTAAGCGAGACTGAGCAGCGAGAATGCTGCCTTCGAGATTATCGTGTTCCAAGAGCGCGGTCTCAATAACGAGGTGACCCGACACTCTCGGCTGGCCACCTGCAGCGCCGCCGGTCCCATGGGGCCATTCCGAATGCGGATCGTACTCTGTGCGACTATCCGAGTTACAAGTATACTAGTAAGGAACATGCATGTGTGACGTAACATGTCACAGTTGGGCTGGTATGTATGAATGCATTTTGGGAGATTTAAGACACATTTCTGTCGAACAAATCAAAACTGAGACATTCGAACAAATCCAGTCCACATAATTATAAAAGTAAAGCTGCCAAAGATTCCTCTAAAAGTGCTATTAGTGGTGGCATTCAGTTTACTCAGAAACTGTCATGTAACGGTGACAAGGGAAATCGTGAAACCTTATGATAAAGCAAAAGATAACGACTGTAAATTATTTTCTACATGAAGATGCGCTTATCGTTGGATCCAAGCTAAGCATCAACATGAAGTCATTTCTTGCAGTAGCAAGGAAAACTAGCCAACCACTTTCCTGCCTACCATAGATTTTAATATTGAATTTTGTGTGTGTGCATTTTGTAAATGGTTCAAATGGCTCTGAGCAGTATGGGACTTAACTTCTGAGGTCATCAGTTCCCTAGAACTTAGAAGTACTTAAACCTAACTAACCTAAGGACATCACACACATCCATTCCCGAGGTAGGATTCGAACCTGCAACCATAGTGGTCACTCGGTTCCAGACTGAAGCGTCTAGAACCGCATGGCCACTCCGGCCGGCGGCTCAGAAAGGAGTTCAATATGCAGCAACAAATATCTCTGATTACTTGCCCAATAACATAAAATGACTGGCAGGTAGCAAAGTAAGTTCAAATCGAACTTAAAAATTAAAATGTCTGGCAGGTAGCAAAGTGAGTTTAAATCGAACTTAAAAACCACTTATCATGGACAACTCCTTCTGTTCCATTGAAGAATGTCTATTGAAAAGGTGGTAGCCAGAGAAAAAAGACGCTCTTTCCACATCATTTCCATGAAACAATCATTCAAATGATCTATCGAACATTTAACTAACTAACTGACCAACCAAAGACTGTTGTACCGGCAGTCGTACAATAGCACCCAAAAGAAAAACGATTTGTTTGAATCATGCAAAACGGTCTCTATTTGGTCTTTCTGTGAATGGAATGAGTCTAACATCATGTACACATTGTTCCGGGGTTTCTACATTATGGTGTAAGGTTTTATCTAATCTCGCAACTAAGCCAGATCGCTTCATAAAGCCTACTAGTTTACGTTCAGTCAGGATGGAGTCATACACTGCAGGAATCTCATCCATTAAAAAACCTTCATTGAATGTGTGCCTCAGTGCTGTATTAATACAGTGCATCACACATGGGAGTCAAAATGGCTCAAATGGCTCTGAGCACTATGCGACTTAACTTCTGAGGTCATCAGTTGCCTAGAACTTAGAACTAATTAAACCTAACTAACCTAAGGACATCACACACATCCATGTCTGAGGCAGGATTCGAACCTGCGACCGTAGCGGTCAGTCAGTTCCAGACTGTAGCGGCTAGAACCGCACGGCCACTCTGGCCGGCACATGGGAGTCGTTTGTGTGCTTCTAGTGCTTTCTTGATGTTAGCTCCCTGATGTGTAACGAAAGTAACCTGTCTTAGTTCCAAGGACGTTATCTGCAACTCTGCCATTTGTTCATATATTTCCGTAACGATATGTTCACCAGTCTTGGCAACATCAGGAAACCTCGTAGTTAAGAGTACACTGTTTTCTAGTTTCCATTTGTCCGTCGACTCACCAATATAGCTGGATGTGACAGTCCGGTAATGGGTCTTACTATAACTGTCTCTCCACAGATCGCACGTCATTGAACACTGGTTTTTACCAATTGCGTCTTTCACTTCTGGAATAAGTTCACTCCTGACTTGATCAGCCAATTCCTTAATATGTCGTGCTACAGTCCTTGGGGGAGGTAGCACGTCTTGGGTGGTGATTTGTCCATATTTTGCTCCTGTATTTATCAGTTCTTGAGCTAAGTTTATGAATCCTGCACCACTTACCATATTAAATGGTCGGAGGTCTGTTGCACACATTGAAACACATTTGTCCCTAATAGATATTTTATCACCACTGGCAGCTGCAACGCTTGACAAGTGTCGATTATCCTTACATTTATGTCTGTTCATTCCAGTTGTGCTTCCTTTGTAAGCAGGCAATGCTCCACAATTTCCATTTTGGCACTGAACGTAACCAACTGGAAGATGTGTATCTCTTTCAACAACCACCTGAAACAGTCGTAATAAATACCTTCATGTATGTTTCACGAAGACTATTTTTCTTTTCGTTTACGGACACAAACGTATTAATTCAGTAAAAAATTCTACACAAAAGAAGCGATTCAATTAATCAAATACTATCACGTCTCGAATTCAGAAGCTCTGTTCTGTAATTATATAGTAATAATTGAAGGGCTTACCTTAAAACACAACATCTTTTGTGATGGTAGTCATCGCACTGGTCCCGGTTCCGGAACCACTCGTGCTGAGTTTAGTTCCGTGACAGTTTACTGCCTACCGCTACGTTATGATAATGCGATTCTCTCGGCGAGCTCGCAGTCTCGGGCCGGCACGTGTTCTATTCGACAATCCTCGTCGCGGCTCAGTCTCATAGCGTGACATCAGTCATCCCCACCTCACGCGCATCTGCGAGCGATAATGAGCCGCGTACTCAGCGAGAAGCGAGCGAGACTGAGCAGCGTTTTGTCATGCTCTACTGAGCACCTGCAGGTAACTTTAATCTGTTCATAAACCACCTTGAAGCTGTACTGGCCCATTTAACAACCAAAAACAAAGAAATAGTGGTTGCTGGTGACTTCAGTGTAGATTTCCTTAAAGGCTCTCCCAATAAGAACTTATTTGAGTTAGTAACACTATCATTCAACTTAATTCCCACTGTAAAGTTCCCTATTAGGGTAGCCAATTGCTCACAAACAGCATTTGATAATATCTTTATAGAAAAGCCCAATGAACGAAATTATATTACAAAACCAATAGTCAATGGCCTAGACCATGTCATGCAGTTCCTTCTGATAAATGTTAATACTGAACAGGATAAAAAATCTGTCAAATTTGAGCTCAAGAGGGTAATCAATAAGCCAAATATTGATTATTTTAGGACACTCCTCGGAGACATTCACTGGACTAATGTTTACAGTGCTCGTGGCATGAATGAAAAATATAACTCTTTTGCTAATAAAGTGCTTACCTTATTTGAACACTGTTTTCCCCCAAAACTGAGGTTAGAGCAAAGTCTACAAAGAAGCCATGGATTACTCAAGGAATAGAGGTGTCTTGTAAAACAAAAAGAAAACTGTCTGTTAATCTGAAACAGGTCTGATGTTAGACATGAAGAGGGACAAATAGCTTTAAGAGTAAATGATACATTGGTGACAAACGTGTATAGTCTTGCAGAACTTTTTAACAAACATTTTATAACTGTTCCTGAAAAGATGGGGGTTGTCAGGTTCCGTAGATGCTGCTATGGAATACCTCATACCAGACATTTCAAGTAACTTCCGTAATATGAATTTGACCCTCACTACCCCAGCAGAAGTAATGTCCATCATACAACCTTTAAAATCAAAAACATCTAGTGGGTATGATGAAATATCAACAAAGTTAGTTAAAGACAGTCATTCTGAATTAGATAACATATTAAGCTATCTGTGTAACCAGTCATTTATCAGTGGAATACTTCCTGACTGGTTGCAATATGCTGAAGTTAAGCCACTGTTTAAGAAGGGAGATAAAGAAATAGCATCAAATTTCCATTCAATTTCTCTTTTGCCAGCATTCTCAAAAATTTTAGAAAAGGTAATGTACAGTCATCTTTATAACCATCTTATCACAAATAACATACTGCCACAGTTGCGGGTCAGATTTCTAAAGGGTTCTGATATTGAGAAGGCTATCTACACTTACAGTGAAAATGTACTTAATTCATTGGACGAAAAATTGGAGGCAACTGGTATTTTTTGTGATCTGTCAAGGGCATTTGACTGTGTATATCACAATATCCTTTTAAGTAAATTAGAATATGATGGTGTAATAGGAAATGCTGCAAAATGGTTCAGATCTTATATCTCTGGCAGGAAACAAAGGATGTTATTAGGAAAGAGATACGTATTAAGAGATCAGGCATCATCCAGCTGGGAACTAATTACATGTGAGGTCCCACAAGGTTCGATCTTAGGGCCCTTACTATTTCTTGTGTATATCAGTGACCTATCATCAGTAACATTACCAGGTGCCAAGTTTGTTTTGTTGATGATACAAAACATTGCAATAAATAGCAAATCAAGTGTAGTCTTAGAAAGATCGGCTAATAAAATAATTGTGGGCATTAATCACTGGTTCCTAGCCAATTCTTTGTCACTAAACTTTGAAAAAACACACTACATGCAGTTCAGAACTTGTAAGGGGTGTCCCACGAGTATATGCCTAACATACGATGACAGGCCAATAGAAGAAGTGGACAGTGTTAAATTCTTGGGATTACAGCTTGATGATAAATTCAACTGGGAGGAGCACACCACAGAACTGCTGAAACGTCTTAACAAATCTCTGTTTCAATGTGAATTGTGTCAGACATAGGGGATGTAAAAATGATAGGGGATGTAAAAATGAAAAAGCTGGCATACTATACTTACTTTCATTCCGTAATGACTTATTTTTTGGGGTAATTCATCAAGACAAGCTAAAGTTTTCCAGGCACAAAAATGTGCAATGAGAGTTATACGTGGTGTGAACTCAAGAACATCCTGCAGAAGACTGTTTACGGAACTAGAGATACTAACTGCTGCTTCCCAATACATTTATTCCTTAATGAAATTTGTCATTAAAAATGTATCACTTTTTCAAACCAACAGCTCAATTCATGAAATCAATACTAGAAATAAGAATAATCTTCACAAGGATTTAAAGTCACTTACTCTTGTACAAAAAGGTGTGCATTATTCGGGAACACACATTTTCAATAACTTGTCAGCAGCCATAAAAAGCTTAACAACCAATGAAATTCAGTTTAAGAGAAGCCTAAAAGATTTGTTGGTGGCCAACTCCTCCTACTCCATGCATTAATGCGATCCTAGTAAACGAGTGTTTGTAAAATGCTTCTTTCATATAGTGTTCATTAAAAAAATGATGATCATTCCACTAGGGACTTGTGGAAGGTACATCAGCTTATTTGTTTCAGTTGTAAATATTTGTCACATATTATTGTTTTTCTGACATGCTCTTCATCCTGTAGGACCTCCTCACTACAGATCAATTGGAATGAAAGCAAATCTAATCTAATACTGCTGCTATCATCCACCACATGTTTGTATCTGCTGGACACACACACACACACACACACACACACACACACACACACAGAGAGAGAGAGAGAGAGAGAGAGAGAGAGAGAGAGAGAGAGAGAGAGAGAGAGAGTACTGCCTTTTATATGGAAATGCTCAAAGGCCTAAAAGAAGAAAACTGAGAGTCACAAGTGTGAGACTGTACATTGCCGATTCTTGGAAGCTTTACTGAAACAGTGCGCTCAACTACAGTACCTTCTTGGTGAGCGGTTACCTGGTCAAGAATGGTATGACAACACTTAACCCCGCTCCCTCCTGCCATACACTCATAACCAGACTTTGGCAGACTTTTTTGTGTCTCCAGCTTAAGGCACCACAGAAAGCACATAGATTTGATACTATTGGCAATGTGTATGCTGCTGTTACATGTGCCCTAAAGAATGTTGCAACCAGGCTCTCCAAGATGCCTACATATTTTGATAAATTTTGATGCATTATCCCATTGTGATAAAGTAGTATACATGGACTTAGTAACACCACTTTCCAGACAGACGTTGTTTTATCCACTGTTGAGCCACATGATATTTCATTATCTGAAATCTGTTTGACTGTAGAGAAAAAGTTCTTCGTTGGATGTTGAACAGTTGCAAATGTAATATCCAATACTGGAGATGGACGCTGGGTTGAATTTGCAGGATTGTTACCAAGTTCACTGTGCGCATCATTGTGAGGCACATTTTCACTTGAATGAAGCATAAAATTGAATACGCAATCTACAAACTGAAGTAGTATTTATGTAAAAAGTTGATGTAAGAATCAGCTGCACTGGAATTATTTGGTGAAGCTTGCATATTTTAATTAATTATTATTTTTTATTTTTTTTGCAAATGTGAAGAAAATGTATTCCAAAAACATGCTCTTCATAATATTAAGATCTGAAAAGATTGAAAGAACTGGTAGATAATTGCACAAAGAAATTTTCATGTTGAATGAATGGTTTTTTCTCCCCACACACATAAAGAACTTCTGTTATAACAAAAAGTGTTCACTAGTTGACCCTAATGATACAGCAGTTAAAACATTATCCAATTATTTGAACAATATCTGCACTCATATGTTGTCAGTAGATCAGAAATGTAACATTCCTTCCTCATGACTGACTTTTCCCAATTGATTAGTTCCCACTTTTGTACTATGGATGTCTTAATGGGTTCTCTTCCTTATACCTCTTTGGGTCTCCACTGTGGAAGGCATGTTTTCTGAGTATTTATTGTGCAGATATTTAATTAGCATATTGATTATGTGAAAATACTAGTTAATCCACAATGCTTCACAACTGCTAAATATGTATGACAATAGGATATACATTCTAATCTTCTTCTCCCCCTTTTGTCTATCAATCTCCCCCTCCCCCCTCTCTTCATCCATCTCCCCCTCCCCCCTCTCTTCATCCGTCTCCCCCTCCTCGCTCTCTTCATCCGTCTCCCCCTCCTCGCTCTCTTCATCCGTCTCCCCCTCCTCGCTCTCTTCATCCGTCTCCCCCTCCTCGCTCTCTTCATCCGTCTCCCCCTCCTCGCTCTCTTCATCCGTCTCCCCCTCCTCGCTCTCTTCATCCGTCTCCCCCTCCTCGCTCTCTTCATCCGTCTCCCCCTCCTCGCTCTCTTCATCCGTCTCCCCCTCCTCGCTCTCTTCATCCGTCTCCCCCTCCTCGCTCTCTTCATCCGTCTCCCCCTCCTCGCTCTCTTCATCCGTCTCCCCCTCCTCGCTCTCTTCATCCGTCTCCCCCTCCTCGCTCTCTTCACCCGTCTCCCCCTCCTCGCTCTCTTCACCCGTCTCCCCCTCCTCGCTCTCTTCACCCGTCTCCATCTCATCCCTCTCTTCACCCATCTCCATCTCATCCCTCTCACTCCATTCCCCTCTCACCCTCCTTTTCTGTCCATCTCATCCCTCTACATCCATTTCCTTCTTCCCTGCCTATATACCCATAACCTCTTCCACCTGGCCAGCCTTGTTTAGTGTTGTTGCAAATTCACATTTCTTAGTAGTATTCCATTCATAGGCTGATAAGCCATAAATACATCTTTCTATGGGAACTGCGAGGAAGAAAACAAAACAGCACATTATTGTGTTTACATTTTTTTATTAAAATTATATATAACAAGAAACAATAGGGCCTATATGTGAGAGAAACAATTTGTCTAAAGGGTTAAGTGACCTGATACTGTAGTTAAAACTGAAGTTACGAGAAAGAAAACAAAACTGCACATTTTTGTAGCAGAGTGCAATACAGCATTTTCTTCCTTGTGGTTGGTTTTAGCAGAAAGCCTGTATGTAGTTGTTTAAGAAACTATATTCATTTAAGTATCATAGAAAAATTTAAATAAATTGGTCAAGTACTTTTCGAGATTTTTGTTAACATTATTCTTCCTTTCTGTATTAAATATATATGTACATATATTAAAAAAATATATAACCTATGTCGCTCTGACTGTTAGAACATCATGTAAAAATAATTAGAGTAAATTGATCAAGAACTTTTCGAAATTTTTGGCAACAATGTTTCCCCTTTATACGTGAGTGTATGTAGGCTGTGTCAATCTGAATGTTTGTTAGAGTATTGTGTAAAAATTTGATGTAAATCAGTCAGGTGCTATTTGAGATTTTTGGTAACAATGTTAAATGGTGAATTGTCTTTATATAGTAGCATAGATAGTTTTTTAGGTCAGTAGGTGATCCACAGTTCTGATGTCATGTATTCAACACTTCTACCATTGTGTTCACAAACTGAGTAGAAATGAACAAAACTCTTGTCTGCCCTTCCATCGAAAGGTCACCATGTATTGTGAATACCAAACAATAGTTTTTAATTTAGGAGTAAAGGAAACAATTCATAAGTAATAGAAGCAGTGACTTGTTGATTATCAAACACATGTTTCGCCAGCTGAATACACAATACTGTGATGCAGTTGGGCAGATTGACTGGGGGTGAGATGTTGTGCATAGCGCTGAGGGATGTTGGTTCTACTTCAGATTTGTGTTGCAGGATAGTGCATTGCCTTTCCAGACTCAAAAGAGCTTCAGCCAGCAGACTAATACAGTGCATCCAAAATCTCTCCGCAGCAGCAAGCTCCGTGTGTCTTGGCTTGCGGGGCATGTAAGGTTGGCAGCACATTCATGTCACTGTATAAGCTATATGGCGGGATTCACTACTAATGGCTGCACTCACTTTGGGAGATTATTACAGTTAAAACAATGAAAATATTTAAATAAATTACAACTAAATACACTGTACTTACCAATATGACAGTAGTTGCTGGCAATGTTTCCTCTTTCTTGAAGCCATAGTTCAACACATTTACATTTATTTGTCAACTCCTTTACCAATGTTTTATGTGTAATCAAATTCAGATAATCAATTATTGCTATCTTCAGTTCATGTATTGGCATTGAGTTATTTACACATGCAAATGGTTTTAGCCATACCCCAACAGAAAGATTTAACCTAAAAGCCAAAGGGACTGATGTGCTGTATGAGCAGAGTAGCATTGACTTGTTGGAAAAAAATGAATGATTTCATTTTATTTCAGCAGCGCAATAAATGGATAAATTATATGGGCACAATAGACATAGAAAATAATGGTAGTCCTGGAAAAGATCGGCCCTATAAATCCCGCTCATGTTATGGCAACCCACACTGCACTTTCCTCTTTATGCAAATGGTGTTCCTTTTAAGGCATGCGGATTTTCTATCTAAAACACCAACTCCCATGTCAGTTAACAGATCACTGAAACCATTCACAACATGCTTTTCACTTCATATGGTCCATACAATGCAGTTGTTGTACAGCATTAATTTTGTGTGGGTACATCCCCAGTTCTTCGGTTATGGCCTTCTGTGTTGTCATACGAGAGATGTTTGCCTCTTGCTATAATCTCCTGACTGATTTTGTTGGACTCCACAACATGATGTCCAAAATGTCGTCAAGCTTCCGTTCTGTTAAAATTGTGGGCCTACCACTTCGTGGTGCATCTTGAACAGAACCTGTCCTCTGAAGTTTGCAAATTGAATCACGTACAGAGTCATGATGTGGACACCTCAAAGCAGGAAAAGGCAATCCAAATTGCCGTCTCATGTGCTCCATAAAATTTGTTCGTGCACAGAAAACCTCTTCCACTAAAAACTCTCTCTCTGCAACAGGAAGCATTCTCACTAGGAGTCATCTTATACAAGAACTAGGCAATAACACAACTAACAACTACAGCACACACACGCCACTCCCACCCTACCACAGCAGGTCCTCGGAACTTGTGCAAGTGAGACTTGAATGTGCTGCCAACCTTATGTGCCCCGCAAGGCGAGACATGCGAGGCTTGCCCCTATGGAGAGTCTTTGCGGATGCATGGTACAACTGATCAAATCAGTAAGTTAAAACTATGTACTCAACAGAGGTAAAATGTGATCGAATGTATAACATGCAGTTCTCTTCTGACCGAATTCTGTTACAAGATCGCCGGCTGATTTGTGTCTCCATTAACAGAATATTTCAAGTTGTCCTGCAATATCTGTGCAGTATGTACTCCCCACTAAATAATAAGAAACTGCATACTGAAATAGGTATTTACTGTGTTTTCAGTCACTATATTTGTGTAATACGTTTATACACTAAGTTTACTTGGTGCTGAAATTTTTGCTGACACTTTTTATAGGTCTTGGAAGAGGAGATGAAGAAAAAGGAGACTGAAACTTCACAGGCAGCTGATGCGGAGGCAGCAAATTTATGCATTGGCCGGCTGAATGGTGGGAGAAGAGTTGACTATGTACTGCAGGAGGCACCTTTTGAGAGTATCAATGAATATATTTTTGCTATGGGCAGCCATGTTTGCTATTGGTAAGCTCTCTTTATATCTTTCGTCCTAAATTATTTTGTTGTATTCCATGTTATATTGACAAAAAGAGCCTATAAAAGCCAGTCCACAAATTTTGCACTAATCATGTTTTACAAAATAAAATATTACATCTTACAGTTTTTTCCACATAATCTCCCAATAAATTGACACATTTCACCCACCTCACTTACTTACTTAATACATGAGCATTCAAAGGTATTTCTCATTTTTCCCTGGTTGTTTGTGTCAATTTGAAGACAAAATTCGTTTATGGGAATGTATTGGCCATCTAAGCACACTGAACAAAAAATTAGCCGCCCTCAGTTTACACCACACTAATACTGTAAAACACCACCACTAGCCTTCATAATAGTCTCAGTTTGATGAGGAAGAGCATCCACAAGCATCTTCAGGTGTACCATATCCAGCTAAAGTGAGTCATTGATGATTAGATTCTGTGAAGTACCAAATTGCGGGTATGTTGTTTACTACTCTTCACCTGCTGTTCCAAATAGCCCCAGACATTTTCTGTGGTGTCACAACTGGGTCATTAAGTGGGCAGACAGTGTGACAGGGTGCTTGGATGGTCATCAGACAAGGAGTGCATGAATGCAACTTCGTGAATGCTGCTGTTGTCATGTTGGAAGAGAAGTGTGTCCCAGCATACTCATCATGAGTATGTCAAACAATGAAAAATCCAGGATGGAATGTAACAATATTAAAGCAGGAAAGTTACTACTCAACATATAGTGGAGATGCTGAGTAGTGATAGGCACAACAAAAAGATTCACACAAATATAGCTTTCGGCCATTAAGGCCTTTGTCAGCAGTAGACACACATAGCCCCCCCCCCCCCACACACACACACACACACGAGCGCGTGTGCGCAATGGCAAATGCAAACTCAAACACAACTTGCACACATGTCTGCAGTCTCAGACATCTGAAACCACACTGCGAGCAGCAGCACCAGTGCATGATGGGAGTGGCGACTGGGTGGGGGTAAGGAGGAGGCTGGGGAGGGGAGAGGGAGGGATAGTATGGTGGGGGTGGTGGACAGTGAAGTGCTGCAGTTTAGACGGAGGGCAGGAGAGAAGGTGGGGAGAGGGGGGGGGAGGGGCGTTTAAGTAGCGGAAAGGAGAGAAATAAAAAGAAATTAGAAGACTGGGTATCGTGGTGAAATGACGGCTGTGTAGTCCTGGAATGGGAACAGGCAGGTGACTGTATGGGTGGGGACAGTGACTAACGAAGGTTGAGGCCGAGAGGATTACGGGAACATAGGATGTACTGCAGGGAAAGGGAAAGATCCCACCTGCGCAATTAAGAAAAGTTGGTGTTGTTGGGAAGGATCCATATGGCACAGGCTGTGAAGCAGTCATTGAGATGAGGGATATCATGTTTGGCAGTGTGTTAAGCAACAGGGTGGCCACAGTTTGTCGGTAGCCATTCATGTGGACAGCTAGCTTGCTGGTTGTCATGCCTACATAGAATGCAGCACAGTGGTTGCAGCTTAGCTTGTAAATAACATGACTGGTTTCACAGATAGCCCTTCCTTTGATGGGATAGGTGACGTTAGTGACTGGACTGGAGTAGGTGGTAGGAGGATGTATGGGACAGGTCTTGCATCTAGGTCTATTGCAGGGGTATGATACATGAGGTAAGGGACTGGGAGCAGGGGTTGTGTAAGGGTGGACAAATATATTGTGTAGGTTTGGTGGACGGCTTAATGCAACTGTAGGAGAGGTGGGAAGGATAGTGGGCTGGACATTTCTCGTTTCAGGGCATGAGGAGAGGTAATTGAAACCCCAAGCGGAGAAAGTAATTCAGTTACTCCAGTCCTGGACGGTACTGAATTATGAGAGGAATGCTCCTCCGTGGCTGGACTGTTGGACTTTGGGAGGTGGTGGGAGACTGGAAAGATAGGCATGGGAGATTTGTTTTTGTACAAGGTTAGGAGGATAATTACAGTCATTGAAGGCTTCAGTGAGACCCTCGGTATATTTTGAGAGGGACTGCTCATCACTGCAGATGTGACGACCGTGGGTGGTTAGGCTGTACGGAAGGGACTTCTTGGTATGGAATGGGTGGCAGGTGTCGAAGTGGAGGTATTGCTGGTGGTTAGTAGGTTTGCTATGGACGGAGGTACTGATAAAGCCATGTCTGAGGTGGAGGTCAACATGTAGGAAGGTGGCTTGTAGGGTTGAGTAGGACCAGGTGAAACAAATGAGAGAGAAGTTGTTGAGATTCTGGAAGAATGTGAATAGGGTGTCCTCACCTTCAATCCAGATAGCAAAGATGTCATCAGTGAATCTGAACCAGGTGAGGAGTTTAGAATTATGGGTTTTTAGGAAGGATTCCTCTAGATGGCCCATGAATAGTTTGGCATAGGATGGTGCCATGCAGGTGCCCAGAGCTGTACCCTAGATTTGTTTGGAGGTAATGCCTTCAAAGGAGAAATAATTGTGGGTGAGGATATAGTTGGTCACGGCAACTAGGAAGGAGGTTGTTGGTTCGGAATCCATAGGGTGTCTGGAAAGGTAGTGTTAGACAGCAGGAAGGCCATGGGCATTAGGAATGTTAGTGTACAGGGAGGTGGCATCAGTAGTGACAAGCAGGGCACTGTGGGGTAAAGGGACAGGAACTGTGGAGAGTCAGTGGAGGAAATGGTTGGTATCTTTTATATAGGAGGATAGTTTCCAGGTAATAGGTTGAAGGTGTTGGTCTATGAGAGCAGAGATTCTCTCAGTGGGGGCACAGTAACCAACCAAAATGGGGCATCCTGGGTGGTTGCGTTTATGGACTTTAGGAACCATGTAGAAGTTGGGAGTGTGGGGAGTGGTAAGGGTAAGGAGGGAGATGGACGATGGGGTGAGGTTCTGGAATGGACCTAAGGATTTGAGTAGTAACTGGAGATCCTGCTGGATTTATGGAATGGGGTCACTGTGGTAGGGTTTGTAGGTGGAAGTATCCGTCAGCTGACAAAGTCCTTCTGCCACATAATCCATGCGGTTCAAAACAACGGTGGGGATTATAAGGCTGGGATCAGTTTTTACATGGTGGGCCACAGTTCTTTCTGCATATGTAAGGTTAGTTCGCATGTTTAGGGATTTGGGGAATGATGGTGAGGCAAGGTTATAGGTTAATAAATTCTGGAAAGTTAACAGGGAATGGTTTGAAGGCAGTGGGGGTGGATCACGGTTGGATAGTGGAGTGAACTGAGTTAGGCAAGGTTCAATATTGTTCTTTGGTTGAGTCAGATTAGTTGGGTTGGTGGCAAAAAAATGTTTCCACTGTAGGGACTGCGAGGAGGAGAGAAGGTCTTTAACTAGTCCTGCATTATTAAATATGGGAGTGGGGTAAAAGGTGAGACCTTTGGAAAGGACTGATATTTCTGTGGGACTAAGGCTTCTGTATGAAAGGTTCATGACTGTGTTGCGGGTCTTGTTTAGATTCTGGGTTCTGTGTGATGGTGGGAGGGAGTTTCAGAGGGTGGGGTAAGTGTAGTAGGTCTGCAAGACAGGGTTCGTCAGCTGTGAGGGGACATGGGCGGTGGTTTGGAGGTTGTTGTAGAGGTGGTGGACAGTGGTACTCAGAGGTGTGAATAGGAAGTGAGCAGGATGGAGAACTTTTTGAGGTGGCATTGTGCATGTTGCTCAAGTTCCTGCAGGGCAAGAGTTTTAATGTGTGTGTATGGGTTCCAGGAATTTAAGATTACATAGCTAGAGAATTTTGGGGATGGAGAGAAGTACTGCAAGGAGGACTGAGTTTGGTTGATATGGTTTTGCAGGACTATGTTGGTGAGGGCTAAGGATTGGCGGAATCTGAACAGGTGCAGATCATTGTGGAAGGAAGGGTGACAACCAGAGATGGGTAATTTGATGGTAAGGCCATTAGGGGGGATTTCATGAGCCAAGCAGCAATGCAGGAACAGTATTTGGGACTGGGATCTGGCTAGGGATAAGGAATCTTTTCTGTATTGACGTAGATGGAAGGAGCAAGAGCTGTGGTGGTGCAAAAAATGCCAAAAATTACGTAAAAAAGTAAAATCACATCTAAAAAATGATGCAAAAATACACCCAAATATGTGTGAAAAATACGAAAAGGGCAAAATGGATGCACAAGGGGAAAAAACAAGATGAAATCTGAGGAAGACGACAATAGCGGAAGGCGAAAACTCACTAAAATTGGCGAAGTCACAAGGCTCAAAGTAGAGAATAACTAATAATTAATACATGTATGTATATTACTGTGGGTAGCAAGTTGGAGGTCGGATAAGCATGAGGAAGGGGGACGGCAGATATGACAGGATGAGGTGGATTTAGTGGGTGCGAACAGAGATAGAACGGAGAAATTGTGTGGGCGGTGGGGGTTCGTAATATGAGATTGTGTGGCACCGGAAAGGTGTGGGAGATAACATGCAAAAATAGGGGAACTGATGCATTAAAGTGATCAGTTTCAGAGTGTAGGATTAATTATATCGGCGGGAGTAATGTTGCACATAAGATGTTGCACCAACAATCAGTGTGGTACTGAGGCCGTCTTTTGCACGCGACAGAGATGGTTGATACAGTGTGGCTCGTAAGTAGATAGTGCAGTGCGGTTCGTAAGGCAACAAGAGAAAAACGGAAAAGAAGGAAGGATGCACATTGAGTATAGCGATGCAAAAGAAAGTAGTAGCAAAGGAAAACAGCATAGGATTAGGATTGAAGAAAAGCCGTCAGGCAAAAATTAAACAAAGGAAAATCAAGAATGGAATGCAACAATATTAAAGGAGGACAGTTGCTACTCACCATGTAGTGGAAATGCTGAGTCGCAATAGGAACAACAAAGATATTCACACAGTTGCAGCTTCCAGCCATTAAGGCCTTTGTCAGCAATAAACACACACGCGCACACTCACTCACACAAATGCAACTTGCACACACGTCTGCAGTCTTACAGCTGAAACGATACTACTAGCAGCAGCACCAGTGCATGATGGGAGTGGCGACTGGGTGGTGGTGGTGGTGGTGGTGGTGGTGGTGGTGGTGGTGGGGGGGGGGGTGTAAGTAGGAGCTGGGGCAGGGAGGGCGAGGGATAGTAGGATGGGGGTGGTGGGCAGTGAAGTTCTGCAGTTTAGATGGAGGGCAGGAGAGAAGGTGGGGAGGAACACTAACCAAAATGGCCTTGCTGTGCTGGTACTGCGAACGGCATGGGGAAACTATGGCCGTACAGCTTTACTGTATGGATAAATGATGATGGTGTCCTCTTGGGTAAAATATTCTGGAGGTAAAATAGTCCCCCATTCAGATCTCCTGGCGGGGACTACTCAGGAGAACGTAGTTATCAGGAAAAAGAAAACTGGCGTTCTATGGATCAGAGCATGGAATGTCAGATCCCTTAATCGGGCAGGTAGGTTAGAAAATTTAAAAATGGAAGTGTATAGGTTAAAGTTAGATATAGTGGAAATTGGTGAAGTTTGGTGGCAGGAGGAACAAGACTTCTGGTCAGGTGAATACAGGGTTATAAATACAAAATCAAATAGGGGTAATGCAGGAGTAGGTTTAATAATGAATAGGAAAATAGGAATGCGGGTAAGCTACTACAAACAGCACAGTGAACGCATTAATCTGGCCAAGATAGATACAAAGCCCACGCCTACCACAATAATACAAGTTTATATGCCAACTAGGTCCACAGATGATGAAGAGATTGATGAAATGTATGATGAGATGAAAGAAATTATGCAGATAGTGAAGAGATACGAAAATTTAATAGTCATGGGTGACTGGAACTCAATAGTAGGAAAAGGACGGGAAGGAAACGTAGTAAGTGAATATGGAATGGGAGTAAGGAATGAAAGAGGAAGCCGCCTGGCAGAATTTTGCACAGAGCATAACTTAATCATAGCTAACACTTGGTTCAAGAATCATAAAAGAAGGTTGTATACATGGAAGAGACCTGGAGATGCTAGAACGTTTCAGATATAATGGTAAGACAGAGATTTAGGAACCAGGTTTTAAATTGTAAGACATTTCCAGGGGCAGATGTGGACTCTGACCACAATCCATTGGTTATGAACTGTAGATTAAAACTGAAGAAATTTCAAGAAGATGGAAAATTGAGGAGATTGGACCTAGATAAACTGAAAGAAACCAGAGGTTGTAGAGAGCTTCAGGGAAAGCATTAGGGAACGATTGACAAGAATGGGGGAAAGAAATACAGTAGAAGAAGAATGGGTAGCTTTGAGAGATGAAATAGTGAAGGCAGCAGAGGATCAAGTAGGTAAAAAGAAGGCTAATAGAAATCCTTAGGTAACGGAAGAGATATTGAATTTCATTGATGAAAGAGAAAATACAAAAATGCAGTAAATGAAGCAGGCAAAAAGGAATACAAATGTCTCAAAAATGAGATCGACAGGAAGTGCAAGAAGGCTAAGCAGGGATGGCTAGAGGACAAATGTAAGGATGTAGAGGCACATATCACTAAGGGTAAGATAGATACTGCCTACAGGAAAATTACAGAGACCTTTGGAGAAAAAGAGGACGACTTGCATGAATATCAAGTGCACAGATGGAAACACAGTACTGAGAAAAGAAGGGAAAGCAGAAAGGTGGAAAAAGTAGATAGAGGGTCTATACAAGGGCGATGTTCTTGAGGACATTATTATAGAAATGGAAGAGAATGTAGATGAAGATGAAATGGGAGATATGATACTGCGTGAAGAGTTTGACAGAGCACTGAAAGACCTGAGTCGAAACAAGGCCCCAGGAGTAGACAACATCCCATTAGAACTAATGATAGCCTTGGGAGAGCCAGGCCCAACAAAACTCTACCATTTAGTGAACAAGATGTATGAGACAGGCGAAATACCCTCAGACTTCAAGAAGAATATAATAATTCCAATCCCAAAGAAAGCAGGTGTTGACAGATGTGAAAATTACCGAACTATCAGTTTAATAAGCCACGGCTGCAAAATACTAACACGAATTCTTCAGACGAATGGAAAAACTGTTAGAAGCCGACCTCGGGGAAGATCTGTTTGGATTCCGCAGAAATTTTGGAACATGTGAGGCAGTACTGACCCTACGACTTATCTAAGAAAATAGATTAAGGAAAGGCAAACCTATGTTTCTAGCATTTGTAGACTTAGAGAAAGCTTTTGACAATGTTGAGTGGAATACTCTCTTTCAAATTCTGAAGGTGGCAGGGGTAAAATACAGGGAGCGAAAGGCTATTTACAATTTGTACAGAAACCAGATGGCAGTTATAAGAGTCGAGGGGCATGAAAGGGAAGCAGTGGTTGGGAAGGGAGTGAGACAGGGTTGTAGCCTATCCCCGATGTTATTCAATCTGTATATTGAGCAAGCAGTAAAGGAAACAAAAGAAAAATTTGGAGTAGGTATTAAAATCCATGGAGAAGGAATAAAAACTCTGAGGTTTGCCAATGACATTGTAATTCTGTCAGAGACAGCAAAGGACTTGGAAGAGCAGTTGAACGGAATGGACAATGTGTTGAAAGGAGGATATAAGATGAACATCAACAAAAGCAAAACGAGGATAATGGAATGTATTCGAATTAAGTCGGGTGATGCTGAGGCAATTAGATTAGGAAATGAGACACTTAAAGTAGTAAAGGAGTTTTGCTATTTGGTGAGCAAAATAACTGATGATGGTCGAAGTAGAGAGGATATAAAATGTAGACTGGCAATGGCAAGGAAAGTGTTTCTGAAGAAGAGAAATTTGGTAACATTGGGTATAGACGTAAGTGTCAGGAAGTCGTTTCTGAAAGTATTTGTATGGAGTGTAGCCATGTATGGAAGTGAAACATGGACAATAAATAGTTTGGACAAGAAGAGAATAGAAGCTTTCGAAATGTGGTGCTACAGAAGAATGTTTAAGATTAGGTGGGTAGATCACGTAAGTAATGAGGAGGTATTGAATAGAATTGGAAAGAAGAGAAGTTTGTGGCACAACATGATTAGAAGAAGGGATCGGCTGGTAGGGCATATTCTGAGGCATCAAGAGATCACAAATTTAGTGTTCTAGGGCAGCGTGGAGGGTAAAAATCGTAGAGGGAGACCAAGAGATGAATACACTAAACAGATTCAGAAGGATGTAGGTTGCAGTAGGTACTGGGAGATGAAGAAGCTTGCACAGGATAGAGTAGCATGGAGAGCTGCATCAAACCACTCTCTGGACTGAAGACCACCACAACAATAACAACAACAACAACAACGCCAACAACAACAACAAAAGACTGGGTGTGGCGGTGAAATGACGGCTGTGTACAAGTTAGCCACCTGTGGTCATCGCATATGCAGTGATGAGCAGTCCCTCTCAAAATATACCGAGGGTCTCACTGAAGCCTTCACTGACTGTAATTATCCTCCCAACCTTTAACAAAAACAAATCTCCTGCGCCTTATCTTTCCAATCTCCCAAAACCTCCCAAAGTACCACAGTCCGGCCACAGAGGAGCATTCCCCTCATAACTCAGTATCATCCGGGACTGGAGCAACTGAATTACATTCTCTGCCAGGGTTTCAATTACCCTCCTTGTGCCCTGAAATGAGAAATGTGCTGTCCACTATCCCTCGTACAGTAGTATTCTGCCGCCAACCAAAGCTACACGATATACTCGTCCATCCTTATATAACCCCTGATCTCAATCCATTACCTCATAGCCCATACGCCTGTATTAGACCTAGATGCAAGACCTGTCCCATACATCCTCCTACCACCACCCACTCCAGTCCAGTCACTATCACCACCTATCCCATCAAAGGCAGGGCTACCTGTGAAACCAGTCATTTGATTTAGAAGCCAAGTTGCAACCACTGTGCTGCATTCTATGTAGGAATGACAACCAACAAGCTATCTGTCTACATGAATGGCCACCGACAAATTGTGGCCAAAAAACAAGTGGACCACCCTGTTGCTGAACACGCTGCCAAACATGATATCCCTCATCTCAATGGGTGCTTCACAGCCTGTGCCATAGGGATCCTTTCCACCATCATCAGCTTTTCTGAATTACACAGGTGGGTACTTTCTCTACAATACATCCTACGTTCCAATACCCTCCTGGCATCAACCTTTGTTACTGACTGTCCTCACCCATCCAGCCACCTGCCTATTCCCATTCCAGCACTACACAGCCGTCATTTCACTGCCACACCCAGTCTTTTAATTTGTTTTTATTTCTATTCTTTCCACTACTTACCCCCCCCCCCTTCCCGCTCCCTCCCCCCTTCTCTCGTGCCCTCCGTGTAAACTGCAGCACTTCACTGTCTGCCACTCCCACCATACTATCCCTCCCCCTCCCCACCCCAGCCTGCTCCTTACCTCCACCCAGTCGCCACTCCCATCATGCACTGGTGCTGCTGCTCGCAGTGTGGTTTCAGTTGTCTGACACTGCAGTCGTGAGTCGTGTATTCAAGTTGCGTTTACATGTGTGTGTGTTTGTGTGTGGTGGGGGGGGGGGGGGGGCGTGCGGTATCAGTTAATGGTACCAGTAGCACCCTCTTCTACACATTCTTTGGTGGCTTGTAGACTATCATATAGATGTTAATATAGAATGTTGGAATAAGCATTCTGGTTGATGTTAATGGTAACGTAAATGAGTGTGTCCAACTCATGCAAAACTCAGCGTGCCCTTTTCACACAATGTCCTGTGAACTATGGGTGAAGGGCAATAAGCAGAGTCCATATTCCTAGATTTGCAGAAAGTATTCAACACTGTGCCCCACTGCAGACTGTTAACAATAGTATGAGTGTACAGAATAAGTATCCAGATATGTGAGTGGCTCAAAGGCTTCTTAAATAATAGAACACAATACGTTGTCCTTGATGGCTAGTTTTCATCAGAGATGAGGATATCATCAGGAGTGCCCTATAGAAGTGTGACAGGACCACTCTTACTTTGCATATGACAATCATCTGACAGACAGAGTGAGCAGCACTCTGCTGCTGTTTGCTGACGACGCAGTAGTGTACATGAAGGTGTCATCTTTGAGTGACTGTAGGAGGATATAAGATGACTTAGATGGAATTTCTAGTTGGCGTGACGAATGGCAGATTGGTGTAAATGTAGAAAAATGTAATGTAATGTGAATGACTAGGAAAAACAAACCTGTAATGTTTGGATACAGCACTAGTAGTGATCTGCATGGCACAGTCGTATCAGTTAAATATCTAGGCGTAATGTTGCAAAATGATACAAAATGGAATGAGCATATAAGGATGTTAATAGGGGAGAAGAATGGTTAAGTATGGTTCATCTGTAAAGGAGACCACATATAGAACACCAGTGTGACACATTCTTAAGTACTTCTAGTGTGTTCAGGATCCCCACCAGGTTGCGTTAAAGGAAGACATCGAAACAATTCAGAAGCATGCTGCTACATTTGTTACTGGAAGATTCGATCATCATGCTTGTGTTACAGACATGCTTCGTGAACTCTGAATGGGAATTCCTGGATGGAAGACAACATTCTTTATGCAGAACACTGTTGAGAAAATTTAAAGAACCAGCATTTGAAGCTGACTGCAGAATGAGTCTACAGTTGTCAATTCACGTTTCCCATTAAAGAAATGAGAAACATTGACCTGTAACCAATAGCATCACAAGGAAATAGAATTTATAAGGGAGTACCAGGAAAAAGAATAATGAAGCAATGTCCACAATTAGGAATGGGATTTGTGGTAAATCTCAAAATACTTGAATTTGTAATAGAATTTAATTCACCATTTCACTGGCTATCAACAATGACTATAAAAGTTACAAATAAAATATATACAATAATACTTGCGTGTGGTTCAACTAATAAGAAAGAACACACACGAGATATGAACAGATCTTGGGAGCTTTTAGATCAGGCAACACACGTACATAAAAATCACACCAAAATTTTAACTGCAAATTTGAACACCAAGTTGCAAAGAGAAAAGAAAGACAGAAATGTAGTAGGGGGAAAAAGAGGAATAGATGAGACTGGTGGAATTCTCCGGAAACCATGACATGGTCTCATAGTCCACATACTTCAAGAGAAGACCAAATAAGCTCAAAACTTGAGAACATCCAGACTGGGGAACAGGAGAAAGGCAACTGGATCATGTCTGTAAGGATAAAAATCTATAGTGTGAAAGTTCTGAAAGGGACAGATACTGGATCAGTTCACTGCATGATAAAAAAATAAAAATATTAAATTCATCCCATTGAGAAAGAACAGAATCCCACACCAAAAAGAAGAGAACCTGTGACCTTCATAAACTGAAAAGCAACAAATAACACAAAGAATAAATAAGAAATATAAAGATAACAGATGATCTAGAGGAAATAGTAACCTAGCTGAACAGGTAGGCCCAATAAATCCAAGGAAAAAACCACCAATGGTGGAATGATGAGCATGATAAAACAGTGGTAAATAGACACCAAGCCTGGTTAGGGTATCAGTCATAAAACAGAAGACTCAAATTTGGAACTCACAGAACAACGAAAAAAGAAAAGGAAAAAGGGTTGAACACCAGTTTCAAAAAGATGTACTACTAATGATAGAATCAAATAACAATGGGATTACTACAAAGTACACTGATAGGAAAAAAAAATCACAACATCAAAAAATAATATAGAGTAATGAAATTCCAGGAATACATTTATCTAGGTAAAATATTGAAATGATTAACATTGCAAGATAGCACAGTAAAGTAAGCATGAGATAAGTTATTGCAAATGTGAAATGCTGTTACATTAATAACCAGAGTAATCACCAGAATGTTGAATGCAAACATGTAAATGTGCATGCAGGTTGCTGGATGTCAGTTTGTGGGATGGAGTTTTCGGAAAGCAAAGACTCGTGTCGTGCACTTCTGTCGATTTCATATCATTCAGCCACAACCAGAACTTTATGTTGATGACCAACTGTTCAATGTGGTGGAGACTTACTGCTTTTTGGGACTGGTCTTTGATTCTCAGTTGAAGTGGATTACCCATTTTCACCAGCCTAAGCAAAAGTGTTGGTTGCACCTTAATACACTTTGCTGCCTGAGTAACACCAACTGGGCTGCAGATTGCACTACCCTTCTGCAGCTTTACAAAGCTCTGACACAAATCCACTTGGATTATGGGAGTCTGGCATATGTTTCGGCATTGCCCTCAGCATTGGGAATACTGGATCTCGTACACCACTGTGGGGTTAGGCTTGCGATATAAGTCTTTTGAGCTAGCCCAGTGAACAGCTAATTCCTGGAGGCTAGGGCTTCTCCATTGTCAATCAGGTGCCAACCGCAGCTTGTCAATTGTGCTACCCACATTAGCAGCTCCCTGAAGCATCCAAACTAGTTTTCTCTTTCCAAACATTGCTAATCCTGCAATGATGGCCCCGAACAGGGATTACGATTTCAAACCGCATGCAGTCTATTCTTTCTGAACTTCAGTTATTTTCTCTTCTACCATCTCCTCTGGAACCACTCACATACGTCTGTGATGCATCCCTTGGTCACAGCTTCATCTTGACATTTAACAAGGTCCAAAAGACTTGGTTCCCCCGAGGCCAGCCGATGCTGGTTTTTCTCCATCCTTGTCACATCCCAGGATTCAGTAGTAGTCTACACTGGTGGCACAATGGTTGCTGGTCATGTAGGCTTTGCTTATACCCATGCAGTACATATTGAACTGCTCTCCTTGCCGGATGGCTATAGTGTTTGCACTGTGGAGTTGGTAGCCATCTCTTGTGCTCTTGAGCGTATCCATTCCTGTACTTGTGGGGTCCTTTCTCATCTGTAGCAACTCCTCGAGCCATTTGCAAGCTCTCGACCGGCCATCCCTTGGTTGTTAATATCCAGGATTCCCTGTATGCCTTTGAACAGTGTGGATGCTCAGTGACATATGTCGGGATCCTGGAGAATGAATTCACTGATAGCCTGGCCAAATTGGCTGCAAGTAAACTGGCTCCTGGGATTGGTATTCCAGAAACAGACCTCCAATCAGTATTACGCTGTCGAGTTTTAGGTGCATGGAATATCGGATGGCTCACTCTTTCACCAAACTAACTGCTGGTGATAAAGGAGACTACGAATCTGTGAAGATCCTCCATGCAGGCCTCTTGCAAGGTCTCTACAATCCTTTGCGACCCCGCTTTGGCCTTTCTTGGCTGACTTACGATCTCCTCTGTAGCGAGGACCCACCCCATTGTCGTGGCTCCCATTTGATGGTGGCCACATTTTACTGGACTGCCCCAACCTAGCTGTGGTGGACTCTTAATCTCCCTGATGTTAGGAGAATATGCCCCAGCAGCTGATTTAGTTTTATTTGTGATGTGGGCTCTTACCACTCTCTTTAAGGGAGGGCCACTTAACTGAGGGATTGGCAGAACTCTTTGTTGCCTCCTCTGCCTAGACTGGGCTGCATCTCCCATGGCTGGGCTGTCCAGCTTGGTCCTCAACCTACCTGCTTTTTTACTCTTCTTGCCCTGTCCCCCTCTGGTGTGGTCTGTTATACTTGTTCATCTTCTGTCTCGGCTTTTCTTGCCCTCAGATTCGGAGTAGAGTGCCTCTGGGAAGTGGCAGGGGATGGGGGATTGTATGTTCCCTCTTTGCACTCTGCTTTTAGGGGCTTCCAGCTGCTTCCTAAATGGGGCACCTTGGTTGCCTTTCTCCCTCTGTCTCCAAGTCTTCTGTTTGTCGTTTACCTCGGCTTTGCTGACATTGGTAGGCCTTGGGGTTTTCTTCGCCTGGGTTTTGTACAGTAGGCTATCTCTGATCTACATCATAGACGTGTCTGTTCAGAGGAAAAAGGGACTAATGGCCTTGTTTTGGTCTCTTTAACCAACCAACCATCCAGAGCCTGGTCGTCTTGCCACTGTACATTCTTGTGACCACTGCTGCCAGTAATTGTGTACAGTGGCCACATTCCTGCCAAGTGTTTCTGCAATATTTCAGGAGAAACATCCAGCTTTTTGTAATCCTGTTACATGACCACGTTCAAACTCGATGAGGTTTTGATAGTGGTATCTTTGTCACTCTTGACTAACATCAACTCACCACGTCCAATCTGAAAGGTAATGCTCATAACCACTACAGCATGTATTTAAACCAAAGCTGATTTGCATCCTCAAAGTGGCACTAATAGCACCATTTTTATGCAACTGGTGCAGAATTTGAATAGGCATCTTTCAGATGTAGAAACACACATACCAACTTATGTTTACATCACACAACTCTTTCTTGGTGTTGGGATTTTTTCCCTCCCAGTATATTTAGCAGACAGCTACAAAGATGTGTCCCTTCAACATTAATGTTAAAGGATGAAAATAATACGATGGCCTGTAGCAGTAGAAAAAAAAAACGCAAATTTCAGCAGAAACATTTAACAAATTACTAAACTGTGAAGATCCCCAAAGCTACTTCAACTAAACAAATTACTAAATTGTGAAGATCCACAAAGCTACTTCAAATAAAGAGAGGTACTTATATTAAGACACCAGCAGATGCAGTCCAGGAAGTCTACAAAGCTTTGAAAGAGCTCAAAAACTCTAAAGCTAGTGGAGAAGTTCAAACATACTGAAAACCTGGAACAAAGAGCTACTACCAAAACATTGGACTACCATTATAATCCATCCACAAAAAGAGACAAGTCAAATCCGGGCAACTATAGAGGAATTTCTCTTTTAGATATCACATATAAAGTCAAGATTTGTATACAGTCATTGTAAAGTTCAACTTGAACTGGAACTAACCCTCTGAGAATATCACGGATTTAGGCCCTGGAGAAGCTGCCCAGAACAACTAATCGCTTTGAAATTAGTAATGGGTTACCACAGAAGGAGAAAAGAACAAAAAATCATAACTTTTGTTGATTACAAAAAAGAGCTTATGGTTGTATCCACAGCTCTTCAGTGATGGAGAGACTAAGGAATTTCAGTCTGTAACCAAAATCAATAAAAATGATAATTCCAACAAATACCAGATGTAAAGTTCAGAGGAGAAATATCTGAGGCATTTAAGGTTAAAACAGGATTAAGACAGGAAGATGATTTACTGTCATTACTTTTCAACTGTGGTACAAGAAAAATCCTAAAAAAATAACAACTGGACCAATTAACATCAAATGAACTTGAATTGCTTGGGATTCACAGATGACTTAGCATTATTTACTGATAACATTCATGAAGCTAGAAATCAAATAACAAGCCTACAAGCACAAAAAATGGGACTCCAGATATGATTTGAAAAGACTGAGATGATGGTAGCAGATCCACTTGTAATCGACCACATCACAGTAAATAACTGGAAAGTAAAATTAGTGAAATAGTTTATATACCTAGGAGAAATTACAACATACATCTTGGATGAGAAATCTGCATGGCAAGAAAGAATTACCAAAATGATAAAAGCTCAAAAATTAACTTAGTCTTTGTCCAATAAAAATATCTATTAATCAAAACTAAATTAAAAAGATAGATTACTACTCACCATATAGTGGAGATGTTTAGTTGCAGACAGGTACAACAAAAAGATGACGAAACATGTAAGCTTTCGACTATAAGGCCTTCTTCCAAAATAGACAACATATACACGCAAATTCATGCAAACGCAGCTCACACACGTAACCACTGTTGGTGGCGTCCAGGGTCAGACCCAATTGCCCTGACAGCCAGAGACAGTAGTCATATATATATGTGAACTGCATTTGCATGAATGGCTTATATATATTATCTGTTTCAAAAGAAGGACTTACCACCGAAAGCTGACTTGTTTAGTAGTCTTTTTGTTGTGCTTTTCTGTGACTCGTCATCTCTGCTGCATGGTGAATAGCAGCCTGTCCTTTTGGTAATACTGTCACTATTCCATCCTGGACTTCTCGTTGTTCGAAAACTAAACTAAAACATTACAAGACGGCTGTTCAACCAGAGGGGGCGTACAGAAGTGAAACTCTTTTCAAAGTCACTCAGAGAAATAGAATCGACAAAATCCTGAAAATGGAGAGATGTTTAAAATTATGTAGAAAGAAAACGAATATATATGGGAGAAACAATTTGTCGAATGGTTTAAATGCCTTGCTGTTATACATAAAAAGGTCACTCCATACCAACTAAACCACAGCATGCAACCCACTAACTCGGATTTTCATGAAATTTAGTACACATGGTTCATTTGCATTTGTAATGACTGGTTTAAAATTTTGGAACTCTATCTTAAGCCATTTCAAAACTAGAGAAACTAGAGCAGCCTGATTTTCAGCATAAAATACTAAAAAAATTCATCCATGGCTGTCGCGACTTCAATAAGTAATTTTAAATTTGAAATTTTCCATACTTTCCTGTGGAATTCTAATATTGTATCAGATTTGTTGTAATCACATTATGAAGGTTCATTTGGGCCTTTCAAATAGAACTATTACTTTCCTTTTAAATGTACACAATGTACAATACAAATTCCTGTGTACAGGCTGTAGTTAGTGTCGCAAAACTATGGTTGATATCATTGGAAAGAGGAGAAAATTACCTTTAAAACAGACTGAAAAAAATCTTTGGGGACACGACAACTAAAACAGTGATACAAACAAATAGGATAAGTGTAAAAAAATGACATCATCGTAGAATACTTTTCAATTTTCCAGACCACAGCAAGTGTCACTACTGATGACACATCATCCGAAATGTCTGTCATGGGAAATTGCAGTTGGTGGTGTTAGTGCACAATTATAGTGTTATGTTTTCATTAATATTGGTAAGTTGCAATTGAATACTTCAAGCAGCAGCATTAATTTGCTGCTGTTCATTTTATAAGAGAAGTAAACCTCTCCTATTTTTAAAAAAAACCTGTTGTGTTGGTTAACAGGAATTAAGCAACATAGTGATTTAAATTATAATCCTCTTGTGGTGTTGCAGTTGTTCTTATGTCTGTGGTTGCTACGAAATGGGAAGATGAATTCCGCCTTATGCAACAACATGTAATGATGGCGAAAACTCTCCCTGCATTTTGGAAAATCGGAGAAAGTGCAGTCTCAAGTGACCATAGGTCACAAAATCTGCCTATTCTATTTGCCAACAACATAAGAGAAAGTGTCACAATATCAAAATCATTTTGTAACAGAATAGCTACCAAAATAATATCCAATAGTATCATGTAAGTTAGAAAATAAAAAATAACCCGCTGAAGATAGCACAAAATGTGCTGAAACATGTCTGGGTGAAGCAAAACAGAAAAAAGGTGTCTTGCATAAGGCAGAATTCCTCATCCCGATTTAAATTATGTTTGCAAGCACCATAAAATTGAGTACCTGACTCAGTATGAAAATTACGCGTATGTGCATTGTTGTGATCAATTTAAAAGACGTACAAAAGCAATAAACAATGGAAAATCCAGGATGGAATATAACAATATTGTGAAAAGGAAAGTTGCTACTCGCCATATAGCGGAGATGCTGAGTCGCAGATAGGCACAACAAAAAGACTGTCACAAATGTAGCTTTCGACCAATAAGGCCTTCATCAAAATTAGACAGCACACACACACACACACACACACACACACACACACACACACACACACACACACTATGGACGACTTCTTTATCAGGCACATGTGAATTACTATGTAAAAAATTTATAAATCCTGCCAAGATAACAGGTCTCCAATGCGACTACACACTGTGTTCCTTGATCTGATTGGTACACTTCAGTTTTGCAATGGTATTTGCAGCGTACCTGTTTGCTTCTTGTTTCACAAGCTTCACCATATTCCTGTTGAAATTGTTTTCAAAAAAGTCAAATTTAGTTGATGTGGCAAGTGGAACTGTAATTCTCGGAACTTCTCCGTAAACAATGTCCCTTACAGGAGGTGCAGACTCAGGAATGTCGTCCCATCCCAAGTCAGCATTGCTGTCTGCCCTGGGTCTTCTTACTAGACGTACACGACATGCAGGTTGAGATTTCAGTTGATGAACTAAAATGACAATGTGAAAGAATATTTGTAAAATTAGGTATCATAATTTTGCTCTAAGTCAATGGTATTCATATTGATAATAAGAAAGATGAAGTTGAGAATAATTACCATTTTTCAACTTCATGATCAAAAGCAGCGTGGTCTACATGTTTTGTATTATTTACAGTCTGGTACATCATCCGTGACAAGTGAACGAATTATTTGTTTGAATTAGGTATTGGCAATTTCTAATTATTTTTGCAAGTAGCAAATAATGAAAATGAAATTCACGCTTTACTTCAATACATAAACAAGTTATTAGATAACACTGGCCAAAATTGTTTATGGTCTATACATTATCTGTAATCGTAGAGAGGGTGTTGAGAGTAATTACCATTCCGAAATTCGCAATCTATTGGACGCATTTCCTGTTGAGACATCATGTCAATATCATTCTGAAGCTCTTCTTCTGTAAATAAATAAGTCATACGTTCAACTGGATAAACTGTATTATCGTTAGAAGACTAAAATATATTACACAGAATATACATAGCAAACATGTCCAAGCAGCCTACTATTTCTTACATGTTTCAACATACCAGGAAGTCTAAATTCCAGTAAATGTGTTGTAATTACCTGCAATATCTCTGTCATCTTCAGAATCAGCACAAAATTGTGCTTCAGACCCCAAATCATTGAATAGAACATCCAAAATTTCTTGATCTGTAAGCTATTGTCTGTACTGTGACATCTTGCTGGCACTGCTTAAGCATGGCTGTGTCAGAATCTGAAGACACGAACATTTCTCTTGTTGGTGTTGCTATCTAGTGGATTTTTCACATAACTAAACCATCAAGCTGGACAACGAAACGTGCGAATGGCGAGTATAGCCCGTAGTTCGCTTTGTGTGCACTTTGTTAAGTCACTGTGAGCATAGCTTGTCACTAGTCGGCAATGCTTAGTGCAGGGACTGCGAGCATAACTCTCAGACCACAAAGTGTAAATGGATTTTGCTTAAAATTATGGTTTTGTGATACAAGATGCAGCACAAAGCTACCATTGGACTCACATGTCATGTACTAGATTATGCTGTTATATACTACAGAAACCCTGATACTGAAGATCTGTTCCATTTATCATTATATTTCTGATGATTTAAGTCATGACGTTGCTTTTGTCTATAAAACTCAGTAAAAACCTAGAGAATTGGTTAAGAATCACTGTCTTGCTGTTAATAGAGTAATTTACAGTTACATGCAGTGCTTAATGCAAAAATTGCAATTTTTTAAAATTTGTGCCATGAGGAGGATGATTTAGGAATCACAGCCACATGGTCTTCTTTGCAACAAGCCATGGAAAAACGTCCTGCGATGGTGTTGGGGCAGTGTGAAATGGATTGTAACATAGGCCAATTTACAGAGGCCATACAAAGAGTATATTTCTGATCCTAAGAAAATGTTGGGAGTTTTGCAGAGAGAAAGTTTCATAAATCCCATTTTTATATAGAACAAAAAGAAGAGAGTTCTGTGGGGGGTAATAGGCAGCAGTGATATACAAAATCAAAAACTGTGGCTGGTACCAGAAGTTTCCAGAAATTAATACCTTTATCAGCTAATACACTGGCTGCAAAAAGAGGTAGCAGTACAAAAACTGTGCCTTACAGTTCAAATTTTCTCACATGGAGATACCTATTGCTATACATTCTCACTAGGGGAATGCAATTTATGCATCCAGCAGGTCCATCGGTGTGTTTTTTGTTGGTCAGAAAGGGTTGATATTTGTTGGGTTCCATTTGAAAACATATTTTTACTATAAAACAATCAACAATAATGACAGGTATACAATACCAAATTTCTGTAGAGTGCCAAAAATTGATAAATGAGGAATGGAATAATTTGTAACTGATTTATATTTTTAGAATCCTCTGTAGCCTAAACTGCATTTTTAGATAATCAGTAGAATAAATTTTTGTTTCTGTGTGTAAATGTGGATTAATTTGTTAATATGCCCTAAATGCTGTTCTTCGTGACTGCTAGTGTAGTTGTCATTTCCCTAAAGATTTTCAGTCTGTTTTAAAGGAAAATTTCTTCTCTTTCCAATGATATCAGCAATAATATTGGGACTGTATAACTACAGTCTGTCCACAGGAATTTGCAAATTAAGTTGCGGACATTTAAAAGAAAGTAAGATATCTATTTGGAACGCAAATGATCCTTCATAATTTGATTACAACAAATCTGATAGAGCATTTGAATTCTGCAGAAAAGTATGGAAAATTTCAAATCATTCTACTTCAATTTTAGGAGAGGTTAAATAAATTTAAAAGTACTTGTCACACTCACAGCAGCCATGGATGAAATTTATTATTTTAGGTTGAAAAATCAGGCTGCTCTGGCTCTGAAATAGCTTAAGATGGAGATCACAAATATTAAACCAGTCATTATGTGTATGTAAACAATTCAAATGTACCAAATTTCATGAAAATCTGAGTTGATGGGTTGCATTTTGTCATTTTTCTGGTTCCTTTGTAATGGAATGACCCAAAACTGACTGCAAGAAAGAAAATGAAACCCCACAGTTTCACAGCACAGCATTTTGTTTCTTGCAGTTAGTTTCAATGGAAAACTTTGTACATTGATGTTTAAAAATATATATAGCTTATTTCTGTTGTTTGAATATTTATTAGATAGACACAAAAAAGACTGTCACAAAGAAATAAAGCTTTGGGCCAGTAAGGCCTTCATCAAAAATAGACGACAGAGACACACATGGGCACCTCACACAAATGCCAACTGCAGTGTGGTTTCAGTTGCCTGAGACTGCAGTCGTGGGTGCGAGTTGGATTTTCATGAGTGGTGTGTGTGTGTGTGTGTGTGTGTGTGTGTGTGTGTGTGTGTGATTTGTTTTTGATGAAGGCCTTACTGGCTGAAAGATTTATTAATTTGTGACACTTTTTGTTGTGCCTATCTGCGCCTCAGTATCTCCACTATATGGTGAGCGGCATCTTTCCTTTTCATAATATTGTTAAATTCATAACTATACTACAAACATGTGCAACTGTTCAAATACAAGTTGTAAGCAGTTAAGAAAACCTTTGAACTAAATTGACAGGTGATTACTTCAACTTCAGAGTTTTTGTCCTTTCTGAAAGAGAGCAGTAGACTATTTAATGTTTATTGGTTATTTTATGTAGCTTCTCCTTTGGGAAAATGAGCAGAAGTGAAATTCTTCAGTGCTAACCCCACAATACCATTTCCAAAATAATACCTTTAATGTAAATTTTGGAGAATAATTTTCTGAAATCTTTGATATTGTAATATCAACTGTTTCAATGTTTTCTTACTTGTTTCAGGGAATCTGAAGACACAATACTTATGGTTTTGAAAGAGATCTATGCTACAATGGGAGTACCACCTGACAGCCATTCAATACAGCAAAACATACCGATTGACAGGGAGCCAAAAACTAACACAGATCCAGATATTTATAATGAACTATCATATTTTGATGGCTCAGAACCACCAACAGGATCTGCTTCATCTGCCAGTGGTACCTCAACTTCGTTCAGTACCCCAAATCCTTCACATCCAGGTGGACTTCAGCCGAAAGTGTCTAGCCACTCTCTGTATCCATCCACCCAACAAAATGAGCCTGAGAGAACTGTAGGTATGGACCCAACAGCCCCACTGACAGAAAATAAGAATTTAGGGCCACCACCAATTTCAGGTTTTGTGAGAAAATAAACGTACAAGCTTTTATTGCAGACTGCTGAAATATTTGCCAATGAACAAGTATGTTGCACATAACACAAGTATATATTGCACAAAATGGTGATGTCGTCTTGTATACATAATTAAATGCTGTGTTAAGCTATTTTCATCTCTCTATGGGATTTCAAATTTTAATATTTATTTTTCATGTAAAATATTGTACAGTTTGTTGTTGAGTTGCTAGACTTACAGTATTTATGTGCAGTATTTATTGTGTTTCAATGCAGTTGAACAGTCATTTTGAAAGGTATTTTGTTTGGTGTCAGAGTGAATGTACTGAAGGGAATATGTGCAATGTTGTCTCTGTAGTTCTGGTGTATTGTTTTTAATTCAGAGAAAGGGATTTGATTTCTTGGTAATGCTTACATAATGCAACACAGCCGTAACACAAGTTTTCCTGGTCATTAAGCAAAAAAAGTATTTATCTCTATGGTCCCACTGGTAACTTTGTTTCCAACCAATGCAGATTATGTAACGTAACATTACTGAAAGTGACAGTGTGGTGCAGAAGTTGTGATTTTAAATTGGTTGCATCTAATACATACTTCTGTGAAAACTCGAGCCTTTTTATGAGAGTGGAATCACAGTAAAATAATTGTGGAGGTATGCCGAGAATCATCATACTTCATGTCAAAATGGATAGCTTTAACATTTGTAACTATTGTACATATTTTTTTGTAATACTTCGATACATTATGTAATGTATGTGTGTGATATAAATATCAACGTTATTTTTGTTATAAAAATTTAGTCGCATATGGTGACATTATGAAATAACTCTAAATAAAATGATCTTGTTGTTATACTCTTATGTGTGTGTGACCTTGTGACTCCTACATTTCTTAATTGTTTGTTGGCCTTTCTATAAGGGGAGTCAGATGAAAACTATACACTTCCCGCAAAGGGACCATGGAATGATTCCATTCAGAAGTAATCATCACATGCATTAAGACATTTATCCCACTGGTAGAAGGGATCATCAGTTCCTGCTGTTTAGAATGTAGTCAGCCAGTGATGGGTCAACAACTGCACCATTCCTGCACTTTCTTGTTTGACTGAAACTGACATACATGCATGTCTTTCTACAGGTCACGAAAGATATGAAAATCGTGCAGTGTATGATCTAGGCTGTTCAGAGGATGTTGCAGTGTTTTCCAAGCAAATCACTGAAGTATATAGCCTTTGTGTGACTGGCAGTGTTGGAGTGCACATTATTGTGCCACAGGATGATTCCACCCAACAGTGTTCTTGGGCGTTTTGGTTTTGTCACATAGCAGTTTCTGCAAAGTGTATTCATAGCACTGCACATTGGTTGTGATTCCACACCCGAGGAACTCGATGAGCAGTGTTCCTGCAGTTGAAGAAAGACCTCATTATGATCTTTTGTGATCCCACCATTTCTAGTCTGAGGGCAAACACTGTAGCCAGCATGAGAAACTTCCCACATCTCACTGCCAAAGAAATTCAAAGCTGTTCTCACAAGTTCCGGTAGGACCATGATGACCTCCTTCGACTGCAGGGGCCCTCTGCCTATAGAATTCCTTAATCATGGGACCACAATACATGTGCTGCAATATGGAGACACTTTGCAGAAACTGAGATGTACCATAAAGTCAAAACAACCAGAAATGCTGTTGGACAGATCATCCTGTTGCAAGGTAATGCCTGCCCCCACGCTGCCAATTGGACAAAGGCTAGGTGTCAGCATTTCGGTTGGGAAACACAGCAGCATCCTCCATAAAGCCCTGGTCATTCTCTGTGTGATTTTCATGTCTTTGGCGACCTTAAGAAAGATGTATGGACATTGGTTGCAGTTGGATGAGAAAGAACGAGAGTGTGTGCAATTGTGGATCCACCAGTCATCGACTATGTTGCATGAAACAAGAATTGATTGTCTTGTCTCCCAGTGGAATGAATGTCTTCATGAGTGTGGTGATTACTTTTGAATGGAACCATTCCTTGGTCTTGTTGTGGTGGACGTTTTTCATTTGACTGCCACTCCTTTTATGCTTTCAAGCATCATGTTACAACCAAATGACATAAAGTCAGTCGTACTGATGTATATATTACAACAGAGCAGTGTTACAGTGGTTCAGACATCATTCTGGAGGACAGGGGCTCAGATTCCCTACTGGCCAACCAGATTTAGGTTTCCTGTGAATGCTTTACAGCAAATGGCAATGTAGTAGTTCCTCTGCAAAGGATATGCTAGGTTTTACCTTGTCCAGTATGAGCTTACGATATCTTGATTGAACTTATTGCTAGTAGGACATAATCTTTCTTGCTTTCTATTCATTGTATCTAGTTACAATCCAGGTAACAACTTACCTGCTGTGTCTGATGGCTAATAGTGTGCTCATTGTGTGTTTGTCAGAAAATGTTGGTGAACTAAAATCTGGTGTGCTTCAGAAGCAAGACAATATGTGAAGTAAACAAGATATGAGAAAACTGTCACAACTTGTGAGAAATATTTAACTAGATATGATGCTGTTGGTGAAAACACTTTCATCAAAATTTTTAAGTAGCCCTACCAAAGAGAAGAGGCTACAGATAATACTTAGCTTCCAAAAGTAAATTGGGTTCCGCATAGCAATTGTATGATTGTCAGGATACTGTTTCTGAGTGCGGGAGCAATGACTTGGTACATAAAATAATTTATCATGGAACAGATGAGGTCGTGTGAGGACAGTTAGAAAGATGCAAACGTATTTTTTTAAGGGCTGTTTATTCTTGCCACTTTCCTATAGTAAGGTAAACAATATTGTGGTGCTATTTCTGATCTCTAAGATGTGTTACTGGTTTTAATTGTGCATGCAAATGTGACATTTAGTTGCTTCAAGGTTGTCTGTTTTCTTATTGGTCCTCTTCACATGGGTAGAGTGTTTCAATGGTCCAAAACTACAACTCATCGATATATAGGCAACCTCTCCCCCCTTTACTCCCCATTTCCTAACCCTAACTGAAGTAAGAGAGAGAGAGAGAGAGAGAGAGAGAGAGAGAGAGAGAGAGAGAGAGAAACTGTTCCATTCAAAATGGATCTGCAGCTCTTTTTAGAAGTTAAAAACAGACATTTTATTTATAATTTAAAAAATTAATTAATGATGCTTCTGATATTCGTAACACACATTTAAACTCTGCAAACCACAGTGAAGTGCGCGGCAGAGGGTACGTCTGTTGTTGGTCTTAGGAAAGTGCATAGCTGCAGGATCGAATTGATAAAAATTTTCTCGAATGAATGGCATGTTGAAGTCTTGATATCTGGTAATTAAAATTTTCCATAAAAGTCACATAAGGTGTCGTTCATTATGTAATGAAGAAATTCAGAGATAATCACTAACTACTAAGTAGTAACTCATAATTGTCTATGGGACTCAACTTGGTTACTGAAAGTATTTAATTTTTCCACTTTTGCATAACTATCTTTCACAATTAGTTACTAATCATTAAATGTTGTATTTCTTGTAATCTGTTATTTCATAGATATTTTTAGCTCAAAAGTAATGAAATAAGTTTTTACGTAAATCAATAGTTTTACTTCCAGAAGAACAAAGATCACTTGACTGCAGTATTTCTCCATATTATTTGCATATAAGTTTAAATTCTTGTCTTATACTGCTTTCCAAAAATATTCCCTTTCTAGATAACTATTGACAACTTCAAGTAAAAGTCTTCAATAAGATTTCAACGTAGGATGGCTAAATAATGTTTAACACATCATAACTTTTAATTGCATGTTTGCACTACCGTATTTACTCGAATCTAAGCCGCACTCGAATCTAAGCCGCACCTGAAAAATGAGACTCGAAATCAAGGAAAAAAAAATTTCCCGAATCTAAGCCGCACCTGAAATTTGAGACTCGAAATTCAAGGGGAGAGAAAAGTTTTAGGTCGCACCTCCAAATCGAAACAAAGTTCGTCTAATTGTAATATGAGACACAATTTAGGTCGAATAAATGACGATACAGCTGCAGTAGTTTGGTTTGAGTCGTAAGCTTAGCAGTTACGGTTTACCAGGTAGCCATTGCTACGCATCACGCGCTCCATCCGTATTTATACGGATATCCTTCCTTTTTCACGTGCTTCGTCTGGTTTGAATTGATTGCTTATTTTTCTTTGATCTGATAAGTGCCGTTCTCTTTGTTATAGGTGTTTACGTCAGTCTAAGCTGAAAATGCATTACTATACTGTCATGCATTGTTTGTCGCATTCTGATAGGTGCGTGTTTACGGCCTGTCGCCGCTCGCGGCGTGGCTTGCTTTTGTGCGCGCTACCGCCGCTTACAAATAAAAAATAGAGAGGAATCGTTTCATTAGCGAAACATTTGTTGTTACTTACACTACTGCTTTCTTTGATAATGATCAACAAGAACCAAATAATAGACTGCGTATGATAGATGATGTTCTGAACGAGAGTTTAGCGAAAATTTTTCTCCGTTTGAAAATCTTTGCAGGTGCCTCTTTAGTTCATTACATTCTGCACAGAAATTAGAGTCATCTAAGATTTAAAAATCTAGTCAGTTGCCGTGCTGCATTTCTGACTGTATCACTTTCAGGCATAAGAATAATATGAATATAAACATGACATGATATGTATATTCTTCCGCGTTTGCTGTTGTCTCACTCTAGTTTCGTAGTTTATTAGGCAGACAGGATTTAAATGAGATAGTAGCAAACACGAAACAATACATGGCAAAATGTTTATATTCGTATTAATCTTATGGCGAAGGGAATACTACATGTGATTCACAATACATAAAAGCTCCTATTAACAACCATCTCTTCTCACAGGTAGGAAAAAAATTCAGAACGTAGAGTTGGCCATATTGACAAACATCCCAAACAGTCTTGCCAGTTGGATTTTTGTAGTACATTGAAATGCTGCTACATTCGAAGGTCAACAATACAGAATTTGTATTTACTTCGTTGGATAATGTACCAAAATTCAGTGGTCGAATCTCTGGGCGGAGGAAAAAGGCTCGTCTTCCACTTTTTTTTTTAATTTATTTACTGACGCAGAGATTTTGGTGCCAGTATTTATCTTTGTGCCTACAAAGCATGCCTGTGTGGCGCTACATATATTCGACGGCAGAAGTTAGTTGTGGCGGCACCCACCAACATTTTTCAGAACTCCCGCTTGCTTTGCACTCGATTCTAAGCCGCAGGCGGTTTTTTGGATTACAAAAACCGGAAAAAAAAGTGCGGCTTAGATTCGAGTAAATACGGTATGCACATTACTGGCCACGTAATATGTTACGTTACTTGAGACACGTGTGCAGTGAAATGTGGCTGAAGATGTAGTGAATATAATTAACAATATATGTTTGCAACGTAAAACATACTGATTTATTTCTATTCTTATGGGGAAGTACTTTCTTGTGGTGCATGGGTAGTGTGTCGGATGCAAGTTGCTCCAGCTTCTCAGTATCAGCAAATGGCATCAGAACCACGCCTCTACTGACATCAAGTCTACATGTCGTGTATGAAACTGACAGAAAAACATTTTGTAGCATTTGAGAAATGTCTAAATGTAATAAAATAAAAATGTAATAAAATTATTAATCATTTATTGAAACAAAATAGCATAACAATACTCTACCTGGTGAAACTGTTTCAAAAGTTAAGACACTACAATGTTTAAATTTAGGGCTACAAATTTATTCATGATTTAAAGTTACAGACCATATTTCTGTATGCTTTCAATCATTTAGTTCATAAGCTTGTGGACTACACACGTACTTTTGTTCATTAAACAATGGAAACATCAGGATGCAATAACAGTAGCGGCTGAAGACACTGCCCATGTGTGTATGAAAGCTGTGCTTGTATGCATTTGTTTTTTATGTTACCTATTTTGGAAGAAGGCCCTTTGGCTGAAAGATTCAACATATGGCAGTCTTCTTGTTGTGCTTGTGTGGGATTCAATGTCTTCTATAGTTTAGTTTTAATTATTGTTGTGTAAGTGAAGCTGAACATAGAAATAGACTACTGGACACACACACACACACACACACACACACACACACACACACACACAGTAGAGAACCACATATTTACCGTATTTATTTGAATCTAAACTGCACTTTTTTCTGGTTTTTGTAATCCAAAAAACCGCCTGCGGCTTAGAATAGAGTGCAAAGTAAGCGGCAGTTCTGAAAAATGTTGGTAGGTGCCGCCGCAACTAACTTCTGCCATCGAATATATGTAGCGCTACACAGGCATGCTTTGCAGGCACAAAGATAAATACTGGCACCAAAACCTCTGCGTCAGTAAATAAATTAAAAAAAAAAAAAGTGGAAGATGAGCTTTTTTCTCCGCCCCGAGTTTCGGCCACTGCATTTTCATACATTGTCCAATGAAGTAAATACAAATTCCATATTGTTCATCTTCGAATGTAGAGCATTTGAATGTACTATGAAAATCTGACTGGCAAGACTATTTGGGATGTTTGTCAATATGGCCAACTCTACGTTCTGAATTTTTTCCTACCTGTGAGAAGAGATGGTTGCTAATAGGAAATTTTATGAATTGTGAATCACATGTAGTATTCTCTTCACCATAAGAATAATACGAATATAAACATTTTGCCATGTATTTTTTCATGTTTGCTGCTATCTGATTTAAATCCTGTCTGCCTAATAAACTACGAAACTAGTGTGAGACAACAGCAAACGCGGAAGAATATACATATCATGCCATGTTTATATTTGTATTATTCTTGTGCCTAATAGTGATACAGTCAGAAATGCAGCACGGCAATTGACTAGATTTTTAAATCTAAAATAACTCTAATTTCTATGCAGAATGTAATGTACAAAAGAGGCGTCTGCAAAGATTTTCAAACGGAGAAATATTTTAGCTAAACTCTCATTCAGGACATCTTCTATCATACACAGTCTATTATTTGGTTCTTGTTGATCATTATCAAAGAAAGCAGCAGTGTAAGCAACAACAAATAGCAGTCTTTTGCCATTGTTTCGCTTATGAGACAATTCCTATCTTTTTTGATATTGTAAGCGGCGGTAGCGCGAACAAAAGCAAGCCATGCCGCGAGCAGCGACAGGTCGTAAACACACATTATCAGAATGCGACAAACAATGGATGACACAGTACCAATAATGAATTTTCAGCTTAGAGTGACGTAAACATCTACAACAAAGAGAACGGCACTTATCAGATCAAAGAAAAATAAGCAATCGATTCAAACCAGACAAAGCACGTGAAAAAGGAATGGTACCCGTATAAATACGGACGGAGCACCTGACTCATAGCAATACCTACCTAGTAAAGCGTAACTGCTAAGCTTATGACTTGAACCAAACTACTGTAGCTGTATCGTCATTCATTTGACCTAAATTGTGTCTCATATTACAATGGACCAACTTTGTTTTGATTTGGAGGTGCGGCCTAAAACTTTTCTCCCCCCTTGAATTTCGAGTCTCAAATTTCAGGTGCGGCTTAGATTCGGGAAAATTTTTTTTCCTTGGTTTCGAGTCTCATTTTTCAGGTGCGGCTTAGATTCGAGTAAATACAGGAACAACAGCACTATTTACTTTTCAGTAATTACTTAGAGAACTTTTCCTGGAATAAAAAAAATAGCATCTAGTACTATTCAAATTAATTTATAAAATAATCATTGACTTTATGATTTAAATCACTGTAGGTGCTTAAATTTTTTTCTCAGTCACCTCACTGTATCTATTGATCTTCATCTGCGCTACTCAGGGGATCTTCTACCACTTAACAATACCATACAGTAAACAATACTTTCATGTTCTGGAAATTATCACTCTGCACTTGTCAAATGTACACCACATAAGAGATTAACCATTCAGACAACGATGGGTATGGCTGAAAAAATCTCTGATTAGTTATTTAAGGCCAAATAACAAGTCCACTGTTTTTGTTCTACTGATTTTTATTTCAGACTAGCGGCTCTGTCGTTGGAGACAGTACAAAGTGACTCAGATGTCAAGCAAGGTACATAGTATGTTAATAAGCAAATGAGACTCTAGGAAAGACAGAATGCTACTTACCAAAAAGAGGGTATTAAATTGCAGACACAACCAAAGACACTTGCATAAAGCTTTCGGCCACAGCCTTCATCAGTAAAAGAGACACACACGCACACCATTCATACATGCAAGCAAGCACACCTCGTGCACACATAACTGCCAACTCCAGGTCTTGGGCCGGAATGCAGCTGTCACATGGTATGCAAGCAGCAATTTGGAGGGGATGGGGAAGGGGAAGGGATGCGGGTGGGGAGAGAGACGAACTATGTCTGGTGGAGTGTGCAGGGACTAGAATATCGATAGGTGCATCATCAGGAAGTTTGTGGGGCAGTAAGGTGTGGAGTAAAGGAACAAAAAAAGAGAGGAGCAGGGAAAGACGGCTGGGTGCATTGGCAGAGGGCGACAAATAAACAGGTTGGGAGATGAGAATGGGGAGGAGATGACTGGACAAAAGGGGGTGGGGCAGTAGTTGTAGATTGAGAACAGGATAATTATGGGAGATGAGAATGTGTTGTAAGGATAACTCCAATCTGCACAGTTGAGAAAAGCCAGTGGTGGAGGGAAGTATTCGGACGGCTTGGGTAGTGAAGTAGCCATTGAAATAATGTGTCTTACGTTCAGCTGAATGCTGTACCACAGGGTAGTCTACTTTGCTCTTGGCCACAGTTTGGCAGTGGCCATTCATTGTCTTGGACAGTTGGTTGGTATTGTCACAGAAGAAGCTGAGTAGCACAGTCAGCGTTGTGTAGTGGTTATGATACTAGACTGTTGCATGGAGGGTCGTGAGTTTGAAACTCTCCTGAACTGTAAAATTTTAATTTCTATATTCGGTTCAAGTACATTCTAGAAGTATCCACAAATGTCAAGAATCATTGTACTGGAATGTTATGTAACTGTATACACACCGTATGTGTTCTGGCCGGAGGCAGTTCACTCCACACTCTTGTATGTGCAGGTGCAGAATAAACCTTTGTTAAGTGAAGTTAGTGTTCGTCATTCGTCTAATTACACCTTCTTCTACGTGACATTATTCCGGTGGAGTTGATGGGTATTGGAACTTGTGATAGCGCACATTGACAACACAGTGGCTCCCATCAGGCCATGACGCAGCCACCGTTTACATGGCGAGAAACCAGAGTGCGAGCCATATTCAGCAGATTGCAATCTATCAGAGACAGAAGAAGAAGAGGACGTTACGATGACAGCAACTGTTTGCCACCACATGAGACATCCTTCCGGGTACTCTGGTGGTGGTTGCCAAGATGCAAACAAGTGGCTGAAGGTACATGAGCATATAGTCAGATTTAACAAATGGGATGACACTGTGAGTTTGGCTAACATATTTTTCTACTTGGAGGGCATTGCCAAGCAATGGTATGAGAACAACAAGGAGAAGTTCACAAGCTGGGAAGTATTCCAGGCGGAACTGCGCAAGTATTTCAGTGACACATGACGGCAGAAGTGCAAAGCTGAAGATAAATTAAAGTGCAGGGCACAGTGTCCAGGAGAAACGACAACATCCTACATTCAAGACATGTTGGACCTATGTAAAATAGTGGATCCTAGAATGAAGGAGGAAGATAAGGTTGCACATCTCATGAAAGATGTTGCTGAGAACATGTATCGAGCCCTACTGAAAAGGTTTCGACAGCAGACGACTTCATAAAATGGTGCCAGTATATCGAGACAATGCGTCAAAAAAGAATTACATGCAAGCAGTTTGATCGGCTTCCAAACATCGTATCGATGTCTGTGATGGAGGAAGCAACTGATTTAACAAATGTTCATCAGATAGTGAGAGAGGAAGTTCAGAAGGCAGTTGGATTACCCGGCGAGCAATAAACAGAGACGCTTCAAGAGGCCATAAGGGAGGAAGTGGAACAGACATTGAACCCAATCTCTTGTCCTTCATTTCCCTTCAAAATGGTAAAAAAGTCAAGACCCATGCGAAGCTATGTTCCTACAATGCCACATGAGGAACCTGTTTGGTCACCAAGGAAGACTGACATCTGGAGGACCCAGGATAACCAACCAGTATGTTTCCTCTGTGGACAACCGGGACATGTGGAGCGCTGTTGTCGAGAAAGGTGGCGGACATTTGATGACGTCTGCGCCAGAAGACAGCAGACTGATCTTAGCTGATGCCAACTACGGGACGACGAAGATGAACAAGAAAATGTGGGTGCAGGATGATGTAAGTCACCATCACTGCAAGCTAGCCGATCAAGATCTCCGTCGCCGTTTAGAAGCTCCAGCCGATCACCCAGCCTTCGCAACCTGGAAAACTAAACAACAAGACCTTCCTTGGAGGTGAGGCCACCGAAGAGAAAAATCCTCCGCCATTGATCACTACAAAAATGATAGGAAAATAATTCGATATCCTCATGGATGGCCAACCAGCCAAAGTTCTTGTGGACTCTGGAGCATCATATTCAGTCATTTCGGAGAAGTACCGTCGCAAGTTGCAGAAAACTGTATTCGTCAACAACAAAACATCTCTGCTGAAGGTGGCTAATGGGAAATATGTAAAACCTACGGGAAGATGTACCATTCGTGTGGGTGTAAGTGGCCATACACAGCCGTTAGAAGTAATCGTCTTACAAGAGTGTAGTCATGACATCTTTCTCGGATGGGACTTTTTGAAAGCTTCTCAGGCAATTATAGATTGTGGTCACCCTAAGATTATGCTAGATGAGATGTGATACTGTGGACAGGAAGATGTGCATCCGAGTGTGTGGAGACTGTGTGCTGGATGAAGTGATCATTCCTGCAGTCAGCGCTAGAAAGGTAACTGTCACGTGTCGTGCCATGCATCAACCCATGGATCTTGTAGTGGAATGTAAGAGAAGCATACCACTGAAGAATAACTTAGTCATCCCAGCCTCTGTCATCTCGTTTAAGAACGGATTTGGTGAATTGTGGATAGTTTGTCGCCAAGAACCGCAGATCCTTCCAAGATGCATGTGTGTAGCAAACGCTGAGCTGTAAATTGCAGAACAAATGAGCATCATAGAAACCTCCCATGCTGAGTCTGTGGGCAAAATTAGTGCTACCACTACAAGACAAGATTTTCTAGCTCGACTATCACCAGATCTCACTAAGAAACAACAGAATAAGCTACTTGTCATTCTTCAAGAGTTCTCTGAATGCTTCAATCCACAGGTGAAGAGCAAATTAGACAAATCAGTGGTGAAGCACCGGATTAGCACTGGAGACCATCAACCAATAAGCCAGAGAGCATACCGTGTGTCAGAAATGGAACGTCGAATAGTTCAGGGATGAAGTCGAGCAAATAATAAAGAATGACATCATTCAACCTTCGCAGAGCCCATGGTCATCACCAGTGGTCCTCATCAGGAAGAACGATGGCAGTTGATGCTTTTGTATTGATTACAGAAAGCTTAATAAGATAACTAAAAAGGACGTTTATCCTCTTCCATGAATTGACGATACACTAGATCAGTGGTCGTCAAACTTTTTTGCTCAAGGGCCAAAACTAACAATATGACGTGGCACCTAGGGTAGCAGAGTTCCAGGTCTTTATTAACTATGAAACAAAGTAAATGGTGTGTTATGAACCTCCAATAGACTAGCTATAGTAAAGAAGTGAGAGGTTTACCACTGACTTTGTAGCACTTTATCATTAAAGTTGATGCCATCCAGACCAATACGTGTAGAATGTTCTCTGTTTCAGATTGTTGCCACCGTCAATGACCCCTAAATTGTAACACTGTAATTGCACAACGAAATGTTGCTGCGTTGTCTTTGTGAACAGGTGGTTAATAACAGCAAATGGACTTATACTTAATGTATTATGTAACATGAGACAATATGTACCGCAAATGACCATCTATATAATGCATATTCATGAATCCAACGCACTTTCATTTAAGATTGATACAATAGCAGATAATTGGTACAAGGGAAACACACCCATTTGATGTCAGCACTGAGAAACAAACAAGAAAACATTTCCATTATTACATCCCCTCCCACTGCAACGACGTACCAAGTGGCACCTGTAAAGGTGACAGAACAACTTTATGCGCTCCTACTTACCATTCCTGGAATATTTTTCATTTGACGAAGGAGACAGGTACAGCCGACAGCTGCAAACCATTTTTTCTTTACCGGATTTGGATATATATCATTTATCGTTCTTCAAAAACTGTAAACATTAGCACCTGTTAAAATGAAATAGTTCTTTCAGAAACAAACCACTCGCAACTGTTGAATGTATGTGACTCCTTCGCCAAATAACATTGCTGTGCAGTTGCTTACAACAATAAGCCATGTTTATGACACTGAAATTCTGCAACACAGGGAAAAAGAGTTTTAAAACCCGTCCTCTGGTGACAACTATTAGATTATGAGGGATATATTCGTAGGAGACATACGAGTAGTTGTCACGTTGTCAACAATTACATTTTCAGTCGGTCTTCACAGGAGTCGAGTGTTAAGACTGACTGGAATAATGACGACATGTGCCATTCACAGACTCACACAGAATGACTGTCACCATGTTTAGGAGTGCTGAAAACTGCATAAAATGCTGCCAATCAAATTTCAATAAACTGGAAAAAAGCATACAGTGCATCTGACTAATCCCTTCCAGTTTAATTATGTCTATGAAAATAAAATTCATATGACTTGCACAATCTTGCAATATTCATGTAACTAGGCAGGAGCATATGAAGGGTGAAAGGAAGGAAGGGAATTGTTAGTAATTTTGAGCCACTAGCAAAAGCAAATCTGGGATCTGTGTATCTTGTTCCTGAAATTTATTTTAAAGTACTTTCATGCAAGATGAGATAGAAGTATTATTAAAATATTATATTACATTATTCAAATGGCCACAAAAACTTTGTTATAATTGCATTAATCTCAAACTTTCAAAAAAATGTAGAAATAAATAAGAAACTTAAAAAATAGGAAAAGGACAGATGCACTGCACATGCAACAGGCTATATAAGAAAGCTACAGGTGTCTCATTGAATCTGGTTTTTATTCATCATAATTGCAACACAAATGTAAATAAAAATATATAATTTTTCATTAATGTGACTTGTGATGTTGAACTTCTTTGACTGCCATCTATATCTGCGTCGTTTGGGCTGCATACAATCCTCATTGCATCTTCTAAATCACTGGACCACCGATTACGATATTTATTTTTCAGGTACTTCATTTTTGAAAATAAAGCTTCACAAAGATAAGTTGAAGGAAACAGTGTTAAAATGAACTGTGCACAGTCTCATAAATTTTTATAATTATTACACAGACATTTCCAAAATTCAGTGTACTGTTGTGTTTCAAAGAGCTTTAAGCTGTGTCATGCTGAAGTTCGATTATTTCATTTAGCAAATTAGTTTTAGGAAATCCAAATTGGCAGAATAATTCGAGATCATCTTGTCCAACATGCCTAGGGTTCTCTACGAGAATGAAACAGCTTCGAATGTTTCTAACATCTGCAAATCTGTTTTTTATTTCTTCCAAATAGGCTTCCAAATATTCTTTCATGTTTTGGAAAATTAGACAGATCTTTTACTTCGAGTTCATTTATATATAATTGCAGTTTGGCTTCAAATGCAAATATTTAGGCAATTTCCCAATTATCTTGTTTGGTCCTTGTCATTCCAAGTTAAGTGTGTTGAATTTTTGTGTAATATCGGTCAAAAAAGCTGTAAGTATCCACCATTCATCATTATCAAGTTCAAGATAATTTTGCCACTTTGTCATAAGAATAAAATAATTTATATCCAAAAACAAAGATGATGTGACTTACCAAACAAAAGCACTGGCAGGTCGATAGACACACAAACAAACACAAACATATATATTTCAAATTGACAAACCATTCCAGCACTTTTCCTTTGCTTAGCCATCTGACAGCAGTATGTAGGAGAAAAACACTGTAACAAGCTTGCAATTCCTGCAGTTCTTTAAATTTTCGGTGATTAAGTTCACAGGCACAAATGAAATTTATAACACTTACAACTGTTTGCATAACATTCTTCAATTTGTTATTTAAAATTTGTCATGCCAAACTTTAATGCAGTAATCAGTGAATGGAGAGTAAATTTGGCACATTCCATTCCTTCTTAATCAGTGTTATCAAACCACTGTTGATGCCCATCATTGATGGACAACCATCTGTACATACTGATATTAATTTGCTCATAGATAAGTCATGTTTTATATAAATTTCTTAATTGCATCCACAAAATCCCATCCTTTTGTGTGATCTTTCATGGCTATAATTGCTAAAAAATCTTCCTGTATTACCCCATCATTTTAGCAGTAACACAAAAATAATGAAAACTGAGCCACCGAAGGTAAATCTGTACTGGAATCACATGCAAGACTGAAGTATTTGCATAGTTTGACTTTATTAATTACTGCTTCAGACATATATTTTGAAATATCTTCTATACGATGTCAGCAGGTAGATTCTAAAAGTATGAGCTCATTTATTTCAGCTGATATTTGTTTACTGTTGGAGAAATTTTGAAACAAGGTTTCAGAAACAGTCATCATACATTCCTTCACTAATTCAGCATCAGTGAAAGCTTTCATATTTTTTACCAGAATATTACATACTTTGTATGGTGATCTTGTGACAGCCCCACTTTGCCCAACTGCTGCGAACATGAAGTTTTGTTGATGACAAATGGTAAATTTTAGATGAGCAATTTTTTCCTTTCTTTCATTTGAATTCAAAGGAAAAGCTACTGTAAATGAATTGTGCTTAATTGTGTAGTGGCAAAAAAAATTGTATCTCTTTAGTCCCACAATTGTATCCTGGCATATTCAGCAAGTGTCCACTTATAAAGCAAAACTCTTCTTCCCATATATCTTGGAAACTTCTTTTCTCTTCACTTATTTTACTCTTAGTCACTGTTCTTGAGGGGGCATCAGACATTATTTATTCCACTAATATTTATATCACCAAATATGAGCACAAATACACTCAATACGCGACGAACACTCTGGGGCACTGAAACTTAGTTCACGACTGACACGACAACGCTAACAGTGAGGCGGCTGCAGGACAAGCCCACCGCCGAAAAACAAGCGGCGGAGGGCACGCATCGCTTTTGAAGCACAGCTCATATTGTTGGCTAGCAGGCAGCTCATGCCTTTAGCGCTGCGGAGCACCGGCAAGTGGCACGTTAAATGAAAGTGGTGGATGGTTTTCAGTTACCTAATTACTTCACCAACTTTAATCAAAATTCTATGCAGTTTCCATAAACAAAACACCACTATCAGACAAGTAGATAACTAAAGCTATCCTTGCGAAGCCGAGGAGTGTCACGGGCTGCACGAAAACATGATCTGGGCTGCATGCAGGCCGCAGTTTGATGACCATTGCACTAGATTGTCTGAAGGGGGCTAAGTTTCTCTCAGCTATGAACATGTACTCGGGATACTGGCAAATCAAAGTACATAAGGCTGATCATGAGAAAGCTGCGTTCATCACCCCTGAGGGCCTATATGAGTTTAAGGTAATGCCATTTGGTTTGTGTAATGCACCAGCAACTTTTGAACGGCTGATGGATAATCTTCCAAGTCACCTGAAGTAGGCGATGTCTTTGTTATTTAGATGGCATTATAGTGTTCTCAGAGACATTTGATGAACACACAAAGAGACTGAGGGCCGCTCTTAAGTGTCTCCAACAAGGCGGACTGAAAGTTAATCCAAAAAAGTCTCTCTTTGGAGCAAAAGAAATAAAAATACCTTGTGTCAAACGAAGGTGTGCGGCCAGACCCAGAAAAGGTGAGATCTACAACGGAATTTCCTATTCCTAAAAGTATTAGAGATGTGAGAAGCTTCCTTGGATTATGTTCTTATTACCGTCATTTTATCAAAGACTTTTGTATCAAAGCCAGACCACTCAAAGAGTTGTTAAAAGCCGATGCTAAACTTATCTTTGGTGGTGCTCCTCAACAAGATTCTTTCTATGTGCTGCGAAAAACTCTGATGATTGACCCCGTACTTGGTCTGTATGATGTGAGAGCACCTACAGAACTGTACACAGATGCCAGCGGGTATGGGATCGGTAATGTTCTGGTGCAAATTTTGAATGGAAAAGAGAAGGTTATAGCCTATGCTTCTAGGACACTTAAAAAAGCTGAGAGAAACTACTCAACTACAGAAAGTGAATGTCTTGCTGTGATCTGGGCCAAATGCAAATTTCAACAGTCTCTCTATGGAAGGCCATTAACAGTTGTTACAGACCATCATCTTTGTTGGTTGACAGGTCTTAAGGATCCAACAGGACGACTCACCAGGTGGGCACTGCGTCTTCAAGAGTATGACGTTACCGTAGTGTACAAAAGTGGGAGAAAACACCAAGATGCCGACTGTCTCTCAAGAAACCCTGCGCAAGACCATCAAGACTTTGATGAAGATAAGTTACTGTGTTGCTGCTCTCCAGGATCTCTCTGCTGAGCAGGAGGAGGACGCCAAGATACCTCAAATTGTGCTTGCCTTAAGTTGGTCAGATGATGTAAAAGGACAATTTAAGGCAGTTAATGGATTACTTTGCAAGATAAACTTCGATCCGTTTGGGAAGAGGTAGCTACCAGTGATTCCTAAAACATACGCTTAGATGTTCTACTGAAATTCCATGACACACCTGAGGCTGGACAATTAGGATTTAATAAGACGCACAGTAGAATCTGCGAGAGATTTTTCTGACCAGGTTTATTTAGGAGTGTCGCACTGTCAAGAGTGTCAGAGGAGAAAGGCAGTTCCTCAGAAACCACCTGGTCGACTCGTACCAATTCCACCAGCCGAAACGCCTTTCCGGCGTGTTGGGATTGACCTCCTCGGATGACTTCCAACATCTGCTAGTGGCAATAGTTGGATTATTGTTTGCACTGATAATTGGACACACTATGCCATTAAAAAAGCCATGAAAACAGCTGAAGCATCTGAGGTAGCCAAATTGATCATGGAAGAGATTGTATTAAAACATGGTGCCCCAAGGTCGTTGATTACAGATCGAGGGAAAGTTTTTCAATCGAATCTTGTGACAGATAAACCGTGGTGCAACATTACTCATCACATGACAACTGCCTACCATCCGCAAACTAACGGGCTTCTGAACACCTTAGTAAGACTTTGGCAGACACACTATCAATGTACATCAATGTTGAGCAGAGCAACTGGGATGAAGTGCTACCTTTCGTGACGTTTGCCTACAACACTGCCAAACAAGACACCACAAGATTTGCGGCATTTTTCCTTGTGCATGGGCGTGAGGCAACTATGATGATGGACACTGTGTTTCCGTTACATCGTGATGACATGGATGATGACTACATCAACCAGGTGTTAATCAGAGGTGAGGAAGCTTGGCAGTTAGCTCGACTCCACATGCCGCGGGCTCAAGAAAACGATCACAGAGGGAATGATGCGAGCCACCACCCTGTTGTCTACCAGCCTGGTGACCTCGTCTGGATCTTCACTCCTGTTTGGAAGGTTGGTCTCTCTGAGAAGCTCCTCAGGCGCTACTTTGGACCTTATAAGATTGTAGGGCCATTATCTGATGTTATTTATGCAATTGAAGATTTGGACCCCGACACAAGATTGCGAAAGATCAGAGATACGGTCAGATCTACCGAGCAATACATTCCTCCTCGTCTAACAGTAATGTTCTTACCCCCAGACCACAAAGAAGCATCCCCCTTGACACCCAATATTATCCTGGCCTCAAATACATCAACAAATTACTCCACCAGGGATATGACTTTCTCAAGTCAAGGCCTGAAATGAGATCACCCCTTGACAATATTTTCCCCACACCACCCAAAGTTGCCTTTCGTCACCCCCCTAACCTCCGTAACATCCTTGTCAAACCCTACAATATTCCCGGACCACCTTCTCTACCCAGCGGTTCCTACCCCTGTAACTGACCCCACTGCAAAACCTGCCCCATGCATCCCCCCAAAACCACCTACTCCAGCCCTGCCACTGGTAAAACATACACAATTCAAGGCAGGGCCACATGTGAAACAACACATGTCATTTATCAGCTGACATGCCTGCACTGCACAGCCTTTTACGTTGGTATGACGACAACTAAACTGGCTTAGCGCTTGAACGGGCACAGACGAACTGTCCGCCTAGGAGATGTCCAATACCCAGTACCAGAGCATGCCCTCCAGCATAATTGTAGGGATCTAGGAGCCTGCTACACCGTACGTGCCATTTGGCTTCTCCCACCCAACACCAGTCCCTCGGAACTGCGGAGATGGGAACTTGCACTCCAACACATCCTTTCATCCCGCCATCCCCCTGGAGCCGGCTGGAGTGGCCAAGCGGTTCTAGGGGCTACAGTCTGGAACTGCATGACCGCTACGGTTGCAGGTTCGAATCCTGCCTCAGGCATGGATGTGTGTGATGTCCTTAAGTTAGTTAGGTTTAAGTAGTTCTAAGTTCTAGGGGACTAATGACCTGAGAAGTTGAGTCTCATAGTGCTCAGAGCCATTTGAACCATCCCCCTGGACTGAACCTATGTTAACCAACCTCACTCCCATTTACTCCTCAGTCTTCTCCTCTTTCCCTTTCCTCTTTAGCCATTTACACATCTTTTCATCCTACATAGTTGTGTTTATCTTTATACTATATACCTCTTTACTTCTGTATGCATCCTCTTTGGTTTGAAGCTGGTACAGTACTTACAGTAGAATATCTTTGGCTTCCCTCTGACACCCATGCCTCCATCTTTGCTACCCCCCCTTTTTACCTTTCCCCTGTTGCTTCATAACCTGGGTTGTGACTAACTGAATCCACTTTCCCTTCCTGCCCTTTTTTTTCCCCTCTCCCCTCCCTGATGAAGGAACAAAGTTCCGAAAGCTAGGATAAAAAATTTCTGTTCTGTTTTGTGTATCTATTGGCTGTACTGAGCTGAGGTACATACTGGCCAGCCCCTCTATCTCTTTGTTAGTATTTGTTTCACATCTTTATATATTTTCCATTAATCATTTAAAATAAAACACAGACAGACTTGTGCAACACAAGAAACAATGAAACACTTTCAAGAATGAAATAAGTTACTAAACCTGCCAACTGGTAAGAGCTACTTAGGTGAATCAGCACTGGCAGTGAACTAAACACTTGGGCTAAAGAATAAAAAATAAATAAATAAAAAGGGGATATAGTGGAATGAAGAGTGTAAAAAAGCAATCACAGCAAAATCAGAGAGATGTAGTTCATGGGAACGTTCTGGAACCACTGAACACTATGAGTAATTTAAACAGCAAAGAAAAGCAGCTCATAGGATAATATGGAGAATCAGAAGATCTTTGGAAAAATCACAGCTTGTTAAAATGCTAGAAAACTTGACAAAGAATCATTCCAGAGACTTTTCTCAGACATTAAATAATAAGTCAGAGAACTATCAAGCATGAAGCACATGCTTCAAGAATGAAAGAGCTTGAATTGGCTCAAATAATACGGAAAGATGTAAAGTAATTATAAATAATAGTCATGTTGAAACTACAATAAAGTCCACATCTGAAGGCAGGTTTATCTATGAAGCACAACACTTACAACTTAAAGCACATTTGTTACAGACACCAATGTACAGTCAGAACACTTAAGTCGAAGCTGGACAGTGCAGTTATTTATACAAACATCAAAATTTCCAGAAAACAGGTATTTATACAAACACTGAGTATTCTAGAATATACAAGCACTACAAACATAAGATATTTCAAGAGGTTTCTAGAAATAATAAATACTAAATAATGAATAACTGATAGTGGCTGGGAAGAAACAGTGGCTTGCAGTTTTAGAAATTCTCACTGGAGCCGGCTATCGCATTCTGGATCCAAATCTTGTCAATAATACTTTGTATGGTGGCACTGGTGGATCCCCACATTCTGGTCATGTTGTTACACCCTCTTCCCCGTGTTGGCATCAAAGGTAGCCCCTTCTGTCGAAGCTTCAGTTTCCCTGAAACTCCCATCATCTATCTGTGCCTATGGAATGTAACAGGACTTTGTATGGAGTGTAAGGGTGACCTCTCTGTGCTTTTGTCTTCTTAATGAAGTGTCATAACCTTTGATTTCATATGTAATGTCCAGCAAGTGACAAAGGATATGGTATGGCCCAAAGAACTGATTTAGTAACTTTTTTGGTAGTCCTAGTTTCTACACTCATGTGAATGTCCAAACTAAATTTCTAGGGCTATATCTCGCTGGTCAGTGCTTGGCATTGTAGCACTTTTGGTTCTTCTCTTGGGCGTCATGAGTCTGTCTGTGAACCAGCTGTCTGGCTTCTTTAGTCCTGATGATGAGGTGTTTCAAGTAGTCATCCTGAATATCATCCATTTGAAAAGGGAAAATTGTATCCATTATACACTCCTGGAAATTGAAATAAGAACACCGTGAATTCATTGTCCCAGGAAGGGGAAACTTTATTGACACATTCCTGGGGTCAGATACATCACATGATCACACTGACAGAACCACAGGCACATAGACACAGGCAACAGAGCATGCACAATGTCGGCACTAGTACAGTGTATATCCACCTTTCGCAGCAATGCAGGCTGCTATTCTCCCGTGGAGACGATCGTAGACATGCTGGATGTAGTCCTGTGGAACGGCTTGCCATGCCATTTCCACCTGGCGCCTCAGTTGGACCAGCGTTCGTGCTGGACGTGCAGATCGCGTGAGACGACGCTTCATCCAGTCCCAAACATGCTCAATGGGGGACAGATCCGGAGATGTTGCTGGCCAGGGTAGTTGACTTACACCTTCTAGAGCACGTTGGGTGGCACGGGATACATGCGGACGTGCATTGTCCTGTTGGAACAGCAAGTTCCCTTGCCGGTCTAGGAATGGTAGAACGATGGGTTCGATGAAGGTTTGGATGTACCGTGCACTATTCAGTGTCCCCTCGACGATCACCAGTGGTGTACGGCCAGTGTAGGAGATCGCTCCCCACACCATGATGCCGGGTGTTGGCCCTGTGTGCCTCGGTCGTATGCAGTCCTGATTGTGGCGCTCACCTGCACGGCGCCAAACACGCATACGACCATCATTGGCACCAAGGCAGAAGCGACTCTCATCGCTGAAGACGACACGTCTCCATTCGTCCCTCCATTCACACCTGTCGCGACACCACTGGAGGCGGGCTGCACGATGTTGGGGCGTGAGCGGAAGACGGCCTAACGGTGTGCGGGACCGTAGCCCAGCTTCATGGAGACGGTTGCGAATGGTCCTCGCCGATACCCCAGGAGTAACAGTGTCCCTAATTTGCTGGGAAGTGGCGGTGCGGTCCCCTACGGCACTGCGTAGGATCCTACGGTCTTGGCGTGCATGCGTGCGTCGCTGCGGTCCGGTCCCAGGTCGACGGGCACGTGCACCTTCCGCCGACCACTGGCGACAACATCGATGTACTGTGGAGACCTCACGCCCCACGTGTTGAGCAATTCGGCGGTACGTCCACCCGGCCTCCCGCATGCCCACTATACGCCCTCGCTCAAAGTCCGTCAACTGCACATACGGGTCACGTCCACGCTGTCGCGGCATGCTACCAGTGTTAAAGACTGCGATGGAGCTCCGTATGCCACGGCAAACTGGCTGACACTGACGGCGGCGGTGCACAAATGCCGCGCAGCTAGCGCCATTCGACGGCCAACACCGCGGTTCCTGGTGTGTCCGCTGTGCCGTGCGTGTGATCATTGCTTGTACAGCCCTCTCGCAGTGTCCGGAGCAAGTATGGTGGGTCTGACACACCGGTGTCAATGTGTTCTTTTTTCCATTTCCAGGAGTGTAGTTTCAGCCTTGTGACCATGGAGCAGAAAGAATGGTGTGAAGCATTTGATGTCTTGCTTTTCTGTGTTGTATGTGAATGCCAGAATGGGAATTATGGTATTGCAGTCTCCCTGTTCAGCACCAATGTACATTGAGCACATATCTGCCACATCTTAGAAAGGCATTCTGTGAGGCCATTTGTCTGTGGATGGTAGGCAGTTGTCATCCTGTGGGTGAGGTTGCAATGTGACATTACAGCCCACACAAGTCTTGACTGGAAAACTTTTCCACAATCAGAGATCACCTCATGGGACGCTCTGTGCATCGAAATGGTGTCTTTTTCAAGGAACTTTGGGATTTCTGCAGCTGCAACAGTCAGTACAGCTTTAGTGAGTGCTTAGCAGATGAGGTAGTCAGTAAAGACTATTATCATCGATTCCCATTTGCTGATTTTGGGAAACTCGAAGAGGGGTCAATTCCAGTTCAGTGGAATGATGCTGTTGCAGATGGAATAGGTACCAAGTGCCATGGAGATAACTACAGCATGTGATTCTGTCATTGGCATTCCTTACAATGGCTCACAATGTCTAATGGATCAGTAGAGACCTGGCCAGTGACACCTGCTTCTGATTCAGTCTAAAGTCTTCAGAAATCGATGGTGACTAGAAGTTTGAGAATTGTAGAAATACTTCAGGATAAGTAGCCATAGATGAGCCAGGATGATGAGCAACCATTTCTGCCCCATTGGATCATAGTTCCTCTTATTCAATGCTCTGTTAATTAATTGGAACTCTTCTTTGGTCAGTTCGTCTTTCTTCAAGGCTTTTATGGTTTTCAGCAGTGCTGGATCTTCCCCCTGTTCAGCAGGAATATCATTTAATGCAGTGATGACTGAGATTTCATCCATGTTGCTGTGTTCTGATAAAGCATTCCTTGAAAGACAGTCAGCTTCCTTGTGTTTACATCCACTTTTGTATACCACTGTGACGATGTACTCCTAAAGCCTTAGTATCCATCTTGTGAGACGACATGCCAGATCCTTGAGGCTAGTAAGCCAGCTGAGAGAATGATGATGATGATGATGTTTGGTTTGTGGGGTGCTCAACTGCATGGTCATCAGCACCCGTATAAATTTCCAACCTTTGCTCACTCCAGTCTTGCCACTTTGATGAATGATGATGAAATGATCCAGACTACACAAACACCCAATCATCTCGAGGCAGAGAGAATGGTGGCTTGCCATAATGGTGAATAGTTTCCAATTAAATATGACTGAAACAATGCAATGCTCCCTTTCTCAGCTGTAGGGTAGTTCATCTGAAACTTGGTGAGTACTCTGGAAGCCTAAGCTACCACCTTTTCAGCACTTTCTTCAATACTCATTGGTAGTGCACCTATTCCAAAACCACTAGCATTAGTTTGAATTTCTATCTGAGTATTCTTATCATGCAATGCTGGAACTTGGGATGATGTTAGTACCTCCTTAAGGGCAAGGAAAGATCATTAATGCACTTTGTTCCAGGAAAATTTGGCATCTCACTGCAGTAGTTCTTGCAAGGTTCATGTCTTGGTTTAGTCCTTTGCAAATCACTGGTAGTATTGAGCCCATACCAAGAAAAATTCACATCTCTAATGTGCTGAGTAGCTGGAAAATCTACATACAACTGCTCTTACTTTCTCTGGACTGGGGTGGGCTCCACTGCCATTCACTAGGTGCAACAAGATTTTTATTTCTTGGGTGATACAGAGGCTGCCAGTGCCTCCAATGGCATCAACCATCACCAAAAGTGCGCCAAGCACCCTAGCCACTGAAACCCTCTTGATGCTGTCCTACTACCCTACAACCATGGTCACCATGGGAAACCCACCATGCTATGTCAGCCTACCACACTACAACCAGAGTCAACATGGGAAACCCACCATGCTATAGCAGCATTGATCCCGACTCACTGGCCTTCGACAACAAAGGCACCAACCTACTAACATGGACGATGCCCGTGCCCCTGCTTCTGTACCACCTATGCCCGACACAGTGAATTCTCCTCCACTGCCATCAACAGCAAGCAGCTATGCCACTGACACCACATTGTAGCCCCCACCATGTCCACGACAGCGTTATTTCACACACTCCAAATGCCATTCCCCAGAGCTGCCTTCGCCCCTCCTCTCACTGGAGGCACCAGCTATTCACACTTGCAGTGCCCAGTGTGAGCACTTTCAGCAGTCAAACGTGGACACCAGGCCATCAACCTTTCCTTGCAGCTAACGACAACGATGCTGTGCCCTTGCCTCCTCATCCCCGTGCTGGCAGTAGTGAACAGCGCAATGTGGTCTGGCTCCCCCCACTCTGTGTCCTGGCAGCTTACTCATTGGTTGCTTTGGCTGCTGGTACCATGCTGCCGCTGGCTGTCATGCAGTGTACCAGCACTGCTGACAGCCAGCCATCCTGCATACTTCACATTTGGTCCCTAAAGTCATTCCAGTGTCCACCCCCTCACATGACTGGCAAATGCAGTGTCGGTGCTGCCCTGCCATTCATGTCTCCACTGTGGGTATAAGACGACCCCCCCCCCCCCCCCACCGCCCTCTCTCCAATAGGACCATCCTTTGCCATCACGATCTCTTGCACCATCTGCGCTCCACTCTTGTGGGGAGTTTGGGAGGAGTTGACCTTTCACTGCACAGCTGCCTTAGCAGTTCCATAAGTCCATAGCTTGCAACTGTCATTTGTAGGGGAGCGAGTTTTCTCTCTGCTTATTACTTTTGTTCCAAGCTATCGATTCTCCCGTGTGACCAAACACCAGCGTACTATGGCCACTGGCTATTGGTACAGAACAATAGCTCTGTCTGTGGCAAGACTTCTGCTGACCTAGCCTTGAGCAGTGTCCATCTTCTCTTTGTGGCATCTACATTGGTTTCTGCTCTGCACCTGCACTGTTCCAGACACAGCATGTGGCACCACGTCCTGTAAAGTCTTAGAGACATCAGCGCCATCTCTGCTCCTGCTCTGCTGCTAAGCGCATAAATGGTGTTCCATGCTGCATCTTCTGCCAAAGATTATTAATTCCTGTCTTGCATTGGAATATCGTTGTGCTGTGAAACTCAGGGATGCGACTGCCACCTTGCTCAGTGTCCGCCTTTTCTACCATGCTGCAGCTTTTTCCAGTACCAACCATGTCAGTGAGTGAGTTTGTTCAGAACCTAGGAGTTTCATGACTATTTTGTGTGTTTCTTTGTAGGTGCATAGTTGGTAATTAGATGTGTTCTTGGACTGCATGCACACATTGTTCTTTGTGTGCTGCTTACCATGCCTTGCTCTGCTATTTGGTAATCAACTTATAAGATATGTAAGAAAATTTTCCTACATACCACAATTTGAAATTTCATATGACTTCATGATCCATTGGTTGAATCAGTGGCATAACATTGGCAGGAAGATAGGTGCAATACATGTTATGTGACAAAATCCAGTTATGGACGGCAAGATTGGCAATATTGTTGAGGATGAGAACTGCCTAAGAATTTGTAGGTAGTCCTATGTTTTCAAATTTTCTTTCACAGCTGAAAAAAAAATGGTGAAAGAACTATGGTAGACTGTGAACAAAGTGCCTTTCATCTAGGCATCAGTCATTGCACCATTAATAACTGGTATATATGTCATATTCTTTGGAGGTCTAGGCTTTTGATATTTCCCAAACACAAAGGCATTATGTGATCACTTGAAGCATTTCCATAAGCTAAGACAGTTATTTGGTCTTAATTCCATTTGGAATACTTTCCAGTGGATTACTCAGCTCCTTTGGAGGTTGAATTTTAGCAAACATGACCATAACAGGCAGTCTCATCAAATTAATGTGAGCATTTTGCTCACTTAGATCAGTTGATGTTGTTATACCAGGCATTTAATTTTTTTTCTTTTCTACAGAAACAGCAGCAAATCAATTCTACAATGCATATAACACGAATTAAGTATATGTTCAATGAATTCACTCACTGATTCGTTTTCTGCAGATACTAAAAATTAACTGATAGCTTCAAGAACCTCTGTTACAGCATTACTAAATTCAGTAATGCTATCAAGTACTGTGCATTAATTGACTTTCAAGTGTTTGATGACAGCCTATGGAAACCTATCATTAATCTTTCAACCTGCACATAATTATGCACTGTATGTAATGATGCTACTATCAACCACAGAGAATGAAGTCAGTAAAACTTGACAAAACCTAAAAAGTGTAAGTAATTAGGCTTATATGAAGTACCAGTATGTATGCCGAAGCAATGTGTGCAGAGAATACAAGCTCTTTTAACAAATATGATAAATGAGTGTTTCACAGCTGGAAAATTTCTGGAGCATTTAAAATAGGCAAGAGTTGTGCCTTTGCTAAGGAAAGGTGATGCAAAAGACAGAGTAAACTACCAGCCCATTTCTTTGTCATCAGTTCCAGAAATAGTGGATTCAGTTATGAAAACAGATTAATGAACTACTTGAGTAAATATAACCTTCTAAGCAAATCATAGCCCGAGTCCAAAGTGGTAGAAGTACAGACTCAGTTACAGCAGAATTCACAGAAGTGGTTCTGTCCTTGGTGCTGTTGACAAGGATGAATGTGTCACAGCCATATTTTTAGGCCTTTTGAAGGCTCTTGATACTCCTGATGAGAAATAAGAGGAATAGTTAATGACTGGTTGCAGTGATATGGCTTTCTTAATGTGGGGTAACCTCGTTATTCAGCCAGCAGTATGTATTTAAGACAATGTACCTATTCTTCATCAGACAGCCAGCTACACCCACAAAGATTGCATCTCACATGCATCCAAAGAAAATTCATTGATTACAGACAGGTTCTTGACCACTCTCAAGGCCTGAATGTGGAAATTGATTCTTAAGGATACCAAGCAAATAGTTTTATGTTCAAATCCAGTTTTTTTAAAATCAGCTACAGGGGGATTCACTGATTTTTTCCACTGCTATCTCAAACTGTTGCTTAAGTGCAGTTTCTTTTATGAAATGGTTACTTGGTTAGTCGCACTATCTTTATTCTAAGTAATAATAGTGAAAGCTCACTTTGTGTCAATTTCTTTATGAACAATGAATGTTTAATTTGAAATATTGTTCTCTTATAGAAGATATATGGGCCTATAATTTCATGAAACTTCAAACACTTGCACTTTTGGTTTATAATACATGTAACTTGTTTTCACCAGAGGCTATAAATACCTCAGCGCAGTTGAATATACACTCCTGGAAATTGAAATAAGAACACCGTGAATTCATTGTCCCAGGAAGGGGAAACTTTATTGACACATTCCTGGGGTCAGATACATCACATGATCACACTGACAGAACCACAGGCACATAGACACAGGCAACAGAGCATGCACAATGTCGGCACTAGTACAGTGTATATCCACCTTTCGCAGCAATGCAGGCTGCTATTCTCCCATGGAGACGATTGTAGAGATGCTGGATGTAGTCCTGTGGAACGGCTTGCCATGCCATTTCCACCTGGCGCCTCAGTTGGACCAGCGTTCGTGCTGGACGTGCAGACCGCGTGAGACGACGCTTCATCCAGTCCCAAACATGCTCAATGGGGGACAGATCTGGAGATGTTGCTGGCCAGGGTAGTTGACTTACACCTTCTAGAGCACGTTGGGTGGCACGGGATACATGCGGACGTGCATTGTCCTGTTGGAACAGCAAGTTCCCTTGCCGGTCTAGGAATGGTAGAACGATGGGTTCGATGACGGTTTGGATGTACCGTGCACTATTCAGTGTCCCCTCGACGATCGCCACTGGTGTACGGCCAGTGTAGGAGATCGCTCCCCACACCATGATGCCGGGTGTTGGCCCTGTGTGCCTTGGTCGTATGCAGTCCTGATTGTGGCGCTCACCTGCACGGCGCCAAACACGCATACGACCATCATTGGCTCCAAGGCAGAAGCGACTCTCATCGCTGACAACGACACGTCTCCATTCGTCCCTCCATTCACGCCTGTCGCGACACCACTGGAGGCGGGCTGCACCATGTTGCGGCGTGAGCGGAAGACGGCCTAACGGTGTGCGGGACCGTAGCCCAGCTTCATGGAGACGGTTGCGAATGGTCCTCGCCGATACCCCAGGAGCAACAGTGTCCCTAATTTGCTGGGAAGTGGCGGTGCGGTCCCCTACGGCACTGCGTAGGATCCTACGGTCTTGGCGTGCATGCGTGCGTCGCTGCGGTCCGGTCCCAGATCGACGGGCACGTGCACCTTCCGCCGACCACTGGCGACAACATCGATGTACTGTGGAGACCTCACGCCCCACGTGTTGAGCAATTCGGCGGTACGTCCACCCGGCCTCCCGCATGCCCACTATACGCCCTCGCTCAAAGTCCGTCAACTGCACATACGGTTCACGTCCACGCTGTCGCGGCATGCTACCAGTGTTAAAGACTGCGATGGAGCTCCGTATGCCACGGCAAACTGGCTGACACTGACGGCGGCGGTGCACAAATGCTGCGCAGCTAGCGCCATTCGACGGCCAACACCGCGGTTCCTGGTGTGTCCGCTGTGCCGTGCGTGTGATCATTGCTTGTACAGCCCTCTCGCAGTGTCCGGAGCAAGTATGGTGAGTCTGACACACCGGTGTCAATGTGTTCTTTTTTCCATTTCCAGGAGTGTATATTAACTTTCCAAATTAACTGTAAATTGGCCTTGAAATTAAGCACTCATGTCACTGAATCTCTTATAATATTATAAAAAATGAATATTCCAGTATCAGTTACCCCTCTGACCTGATCTCCCATCACAAATCGGGTTATTAATGTGTTGCTTGAGGCTTTCCTGATGGACATGTTGTATATATGGTTCTCGGGCGAGACGTCGGATGTAATAGTGAAAACTCCACAATATTTCATCAGCGCAACTGGCCGACATCTTCAGGTGCGACGAACACACTGCTAAGGCAGGACCAGAGCCTCCTATTTATGCCAGTCTTATGCAGGAAGTGCGCATGTGTGGAGGCGCCAAATTAGATGGCAAATAGCGACAATATCAACCGATAGCTGGAAGGACAGCAACGCCACCTACAGGATGGAGAACCAAAGACTTCAGCGCATGCGTGAAATGTGCCACCGCTACTCTGCGCTGCCATCTGCCGCCCCAGCGATCTCTGTCAGAAGCCGCAAGCGTGGAGGCCGCCGCTTCTGCTCGGCGCTGCCATCGGCTGCCCCAGCGACCTCTGTCGGAAGTTGCAAGCAAAAATGTGCGTCTGCGTGGGCGCCTTGATTATCCTCCCATTGTCAACAGAATATTTATGTTGCTGGCGAATCGTCATCCGTTGTATGACCAATAGTACTCCTCTCTGCTCGAAGGCGACTTCAATATGGCCAGTGCTGGATCCCATGCTGTACTGAGCAGAAAGCCCGTGTCTCTGTTTACAAGATTCGTTGAGCTACGTATTTCCACTGCTTCCTTAATAACACTGTTCCAGAATGAACTCAACGATGTGAGAATTTTGGTATGTTGATAATTCATAGAATGGCCTGTATTGAGACAATGCTCGGCCACTGCAGACTTTTCTGGTTGCTCCAGACGAGTGTAGCGTCTGTGTTCAGTACATCTCTCTTCTACAGTGCGACAAGTTTGTCCGATGTACTACATGCCGCAGTTACAAGGAATCTCGTAAACACCAGGTCTTCTTAGGCCAAGGCTGTCCTGAGTTTTGCTGGCGGACAAAAGACACATTTAACTTTATGCCTCTTCTGTAATCTTCCTATTTTTGAAGAGACACCACCGATGTATGGCAAGATGACCATTCCCCTTTGTTCTTCGCCTTCTTCCACTTCGTCACATTGGGTAACCCGCTTTGGGTGTAAGGCACGGCGAATCTCCCGTTCGGAGTATCCATTTTGTTGGAAAGTGGTACGCAGATGGAGTAGCTCATTGGATAAGCTGTCTGAGTCTGATATGGTTCGTGCTCTGTGAACCAACGTCCTCAGTACGCCACTTCATTGCGAAGGATGGTGACAGCTGGTGGCCTGTAAGTATAAGTCCTTGTGTGTTGGTTTAAGGTACACTGCGTGACCTAATGTGCCATCTTCTTTTCTCCGTACCAACACGTCCAGGAGTGGAAGTTCGCCATTTTTCTCCATCTCCATAGTGAACTTGATGTTGGGATGAAGTGAGTTAAGATGCTCAAGATAAACATTCAGCGATACAATGCCGTGAGTCCAGATAACAAAGGTGTCGTCCACATATCGCCAAAAACACGTAGGTTTCAAATCCGACGTCTGGAGTGCTCTCTCCTCGAAGTCTTCCATGAAAAGATTAGCCACAATGGGTGACAAGGGACTACCCACTGCGACGCTGTCAGTCTGTTCAAAGTATTGTCCATTAAATAAAATGTACATCGAGGTGAGCACATGTTGGAATAAGTCTAAAAGTTCTCCATCCAGCTTCTCGCTAATGAGCAACAATGATTCCTGCAATGGTACTTGAGTAAAAAGTGAGACTACGTCAAAACTTACGAGTATATCTGATGTTACGAGTCGTAAGTTCTTGAGCCGACGAATAAAGTCTTGTGAGTTATGGATATGATGCTCACACTTTCCTACTAAAGGGGTCAGTTGCGCTGCGAGATGTTTTGCGAGATTATACGTTGGTGCCCCAATATTACTCACAATAGGTCGCAGTGGCACATTATACTTGTGAATTTTGGGCAATCTGTACAGCCTGGGAGGTACGGGCGCCTGTGTACGTAGTCTCTTAGCAACCACATCGGAAATCGTGCTCTTTTTGAGGAGCTCCAAGTTTTTTGCTGAATTTTGGCTGTGGGGTCCTTATTTAGTGTGCGATATGCAGAATTGTCCAAAAGCTGGTGCACCTTGCTCAGATACATTGACATGGGGAGGATAACAGTCACATTTCCCTTATTCGCTGGTAAAATCACAATATCAGGATCTTCTCGTAGGGATCGAACCACTGACCTCTCTGCAGCTGTTATATTGTTCTTAGGCACTTGAGCCCATGTCAGAGCACGGCAAGTCTCCCGCCGGATCTCCTCGGCAGATTCCCTGGGAAGTTTTAGGATGCCTTGTTCGACGGAGCTAATGATGTACAGAACAGGTGGTGTCCTCGGAGTGGGTGCGAAGTTCAGTCCCTTCTCCAAGACTGATACCGCCGCGTCAGACAAAGGTTTATCCGCTAGATTGTATACAGTTCGTCTACGAACTTCGTTGTTCTCTTCTTGTGGTAAACTGTCTCTGAAGTGATGAAACTTATCAATTTGACGTGCTGGCGCTTGTTGTTGTTTCCAGTCTGAGAACGCCCAAGTAGTGCTGTCAACCCATGTCCAAGAATCTGCAGACAGTCTTGACTATATCTTCAAATGAAGTGCCAAGAACTCTCTGGATACGAAGTCCAGTTCTCGCCGAGTATGGTGAATCTTTTCTCTTACCAGTGCGTGGCCTGCTCGATTTTTTATCCTTTTGGCGGCTGCAGAGATTATGAAGTGCGTCACCTTAGCGAATGTCGGAATAACTCGATGATCTCGGCATCTTAATAAAAACGTAAGGGCACATAGCAGTCTGCTCTTTTTATTCCATAGTTTAGCAAAACTATTAACTTCTTTTACCATCTCCTCCCCGTACAGGTATCGGATGTGTTGCTTGAAGCTTTCCCGATGGACATGTTGTATATATGGTTCTCGGGTGAGACGTCGGATGTCATAGTGAAAACTCCACAACATTTCATCAGCGCAACTGGCCGACATCTTCAGAGGCAACGATCACACTGCTAAGGCAGGACCAGAGCCCCCTATTTATGCCAATCTTAGGCAGGAAGTGCGCATGCGTGGAGGCGCCAAATTTGATGGCCAATAGCGATGATATTGACCGATAGCTGGAAGGACAGCAACGCCACCTACAGGATGAAGAACCAAAGACTTCGGCGCATGTGCAGAGGCTTCCACCACTACTCTGCACATGTGCCGAAGTCTTTTGAATGTTTTTCTTGAGCATATTAACTCGCTTCATCCCAACATCAAGTTCACTATGGAGATGGAGAAAAATGGCGAACTTCCATTCCTGGACGTGTTGGTATGGAGAAAAGAAGATGGCACATTAGGTCACGCAGTGTACCGTAAACCAACACACACGGACTTATACTTACAGGCCACCAGCTGTCACCATCCTTCGCAATGAAGTGGCGTACTGAGGACGTTGGTTCACAGAGCACGAACCATATCAGACTCTGACAGATTATCCAATGAGCTACTCCATCTGCGTACCACTTTCCAACAAAATGGTTACTCTGAATGGAAGATTCACCGTGCCTTACAGCCAAAGCGGGTTACCCAACTTGAGGAAGTGGAAGAAGGTGAAGAACAAAGGGGAATGGTCATCTTGCCATACATCGGTGGTGTCTCTTCAAAAATAGGAAGATTACAGAAGAGGCATAAAGTTAAATGTGTCTTTTGTACGCCAGCAAAACTCAGGACAGCCTTGGCCTAAGAAGACCTGGTGTTTACGAGATTCCTTGTAACTGCGGCATGTTGTACATCAGACAAACTTGTCGCGCTGTAGAAGAGAGATGTACTGAACACTGACGCTACACTCGTCTGGAGCAACCAAAAAAGTCTGCAGTGGCCGAGCATTGTCTCAATACAGGCCATTCTATGAATTATCAACATACCAAAATTCTCGCATCGATGATTTCATACTGGGACACTGTTATTAAGGAAGCAGTGGAAATACGTAGCTCGACGAATCTTGTAAACAGAGACACGGGCTTTCAGCTCAGTACAGCTTGAGATCCAGCACTGGCCATATTGAAATCGCTTCGAGTAGAGAGGAGTACTATTGGTCATACAACGGATGACGATTCACCAGCAACATAAATATTCTGTTGACAACAGGAGGATAATCAGGGCGCCTACGTGGACGTGCATTTTTGCTTGCAACTTCTGACAGAGGTCGCTGGGGCAGCCGATGGCAGCGCAGAGCAGCAGCGGCAGCCTCCGCGCTTGCGGCTTCCGACAGAGGTCACTGGGGTGGCCGATAGCAGTGCAGTGTAGCAGCGGCAGCCTCCGCGCGTGCGCCGAAGTCTTTGGTTCTTCATCTTGTAGGTGGCGTTGCTGTCCTTCCAGCTATCGGTTGATATCGTCGCTATTGGCCATCAAATTTGGCGCCTCCACGCATGTGCACTTCCTGCTTACGACTGGCATAAATAGGGGACTCTGGTCCTGCCTTAGCAGTGTGTTCATCGCACCTGAAGATGTCGGCCAGTTGCACTGATGAAATGTTGTGTATTTACACTATGACATCTGACGTCCCACCCGAGAACCATATACACAGGTTATTATTGTTATAGTGAGCTACTTGCATGAGTTTTTATCAATCAAAGATAATTTTCACTCTTTCATTATCATCAATATGAACTGCATCTGTAGTTATTTATTTTCTTAAAATGGTGTTAATTTACCTTCTTCGAATAAATCAGAACACCAAGATCTTAAAATTAATTTCAACACTTCATGAAAGTTTTATTGCAACAGTATAAACAGCACCTTGCCACATATTTTTTAATATATTCAATAGATTGTGGCTATTATGACATTACATAAACCAGGTTACGACTCTTGATAATATAATTGGATAGGTAAAAAAAATGCTCACCAAGTGGTGGCAGGAGAAAACTGGCGTAAAGGTTTAAGGAAATGCGAAAGCTTTCAGAGGCAGTGGCTCCTTCTTCTGGCAGAAGGGTTGAAGGGAAAGGAAGAGTGATGAAGGAAAGGGTCTGGCGAGGTTCAGGAAATTGGGAGACTTATGGAGAAGCCAGCCAGAACCCCAAGTCAGGGTGAACTTAGCAGGTGGGATGAGAAGAAAAGACCCCTGACCTTGGGTTCTGGGTGGCTTTTCTGTAAGTCTCCCCATTTCCTAAATTTCGACAGTTGTTTTCCTTTATCCCTCTTCCTTCCCCTTCAACCCTTCTACCAGAAGAAAGAGCCATTGTTTCTGAAAGCTTGCACAGTTCCTTAACTTTTTTGTGTGTTTTCTTCTGCCACCACTTGGTGAGTAACTTTTTCTTTATCCAGTTAGATTAAAAATTACATTTCTAGATCTAACTGACAGTTTTACAGTACAAATAATATCTTCTTTCTTCATTTATTGTTAAAAATAATAGATATAGTAAGAATTTGACGCTTTCGACATTTTTCTCATCTCTCTGGCTGTTAACTTGATGGGAAATATATCTGGTGGTCCATCATTGCTGTCAATTTCTTGCTGCACTGCACATGGAACAGAATAAAACATCTTTTGTTGTTCATGCAAACAGTAAAAATTATTTGATGTTGAAATCATAAGTCATAAATACACCGTAACATCAATTTGACTAGCTCCTGGAAAAATGATGGCTGAATATTTCATATCACTGCATTAGTCACCCTCAAGAGCAACAATATATGGGTGCAACAACCTTTTTTAAATCTATTGGCAACTAATAACATAGTAATGATCATTCCATCTGTGATTCTGTTATTGCCTTCCAATACCACTCTTCCCCTATAAACTATTCTAATACGAAGTCATCCTAAGTAATAATCCAGAGTAGTGTTGACTTGATTCTGTTACCTTCTTTTCCTGTTCAGAGTAATTTGTGTTTACCACACATTTAATGCTAGGAGTGAAAGGTTTGTCCTTTTGATTCACTTATTTTATGCCACATGCTTAATACCCACTGCTTCCAACCTTGCTCTTTACTGAAACTCTTTCCGATGAGATTATACTTTCACCAGAAAACTGTATGTTTATTAATATGTGTCAAATGTGCATGTGTACTCTTCTTTAGTCTTGAGGAAATGCTGTTATTTTCGTTTTTTCTCTCTTATTGTTACAACACAACACTAACACTAACACTAACAGTGAATGTTTACACTCACACTGATGATTATGTATCAATCAGCATTGCTCTACACAAGGAAATTTCTTTAACAATTTTGATTTAACTTTACCATCGACAGTATTTCAGGTAATAACTTTCTATCTGTAATTCTTCATAATTTCCCAGTGATATGTTGATATCTTGAGGTGTTGGGTATTCTGCTGGATATCAGCATCATCTTGCACAATATTTCGACAACATGACTTGTTATTTTCTTCAAGTGCTAGCTGAGACTGCTGTCAAGTGGAATGTGTCCAGTTCCTGAGCGGTCTCAAGTAGCACCTAATGAAGGTAACAAGTCATGTTGTCAAAATATTGTGCAAGACTGACACTGATATCTGGCAGCACCTCAAGATGTCAACTTTCTATTTATTTCTTTTCTTGATACCACACTATATCTAATGATAACAATAAATTAAGTATGGCATATATAAATCTCTTAGAAATCTTTATATTACACAAGTAGAAGCAGCTACATTACAACTGTGCTTTATCAAACATAAATGAGGCATCTCTTATGTCAACAAGCATTCTTAAAATGAAAATATAATTTCAATGCATTTCCAATTCATTTTCTCCCCATTCCTAACAAGATGTTGTTACCCCTTACTATTACACATTAGGAAACAATCTACTGGCATTTTCCTCTCATGTAGATAAGCTCACTGGACAAAAAATTAGTTGCCCCAGTGCACAAGCACAGGTGGTGCAGTGATCAAGTCACATGCTCAGCCACATGCACACTGCCTGTACATGAGCATATGGCAGTAGAATCAGTGATAAATTTATGTTTCAGGCAGACCTTGTACATAAACATGGGTAATATAAGGATGTGAAAGTGACAAAAAGGGGCAATCAACTTTGGCTGTGCCACAGCCATGCCATGTGTGAAGTTGCTGGATTTGTTTGCATTCATGATTGACTGTTCAACAGGTCTACAAGCAGTGGTGTAACAAGTGTGGCAATGAAACATGACACCCAAATTATGGCTTGAATAAGATCCTTACTTAGAGGGACCTGAGACATGTTTCATGGCTTGTGAGTCAAAATCACATCCAAACCCAACAGGAATTGCTGCAGACAGTGAATGAAGGTCCATCCCAATCTGTTAGTGAAAGGACACTGCAATGGGAACTAAATGCAACAATAATTTGGAGTCAGTCATCTTGCAAGAGACCCTTGCTCACACAAGCATGTAAGATCCATGCATGGATATGAGATTTTGAGTTTTCATGACTTGAAATTGCAGAGTACAGATTAATAAGGTCCAAATAACAACAATCTTCACTGTTCCAAGGAGATTTGTCAAACATTTCCAACAGAAGAGTTTACACAATGTTTCACTACTGCATAACCAAATTGTTTTCTTGTAAATATCAACATTAAATGTTCAAACAATGGAATCTCCAGTGTGGAAAATCACCAATGTAGGAAAAGAAAAGGAAAAACACACACACACATTCATTCACACAAGAAAGCACACATCATGCACACATGACTGCCATCTTTGACTGCTTGGACTGAAATGCTACTGTCACATAGAAAAGGATAGCAGGTTATGGATGGGAGGAGAGAAGAGTGCTGTCTGTCAGAGCATGCAGGGTCTAGTCTACCAACAGGTGCAGTGTTGGAAGGATGTGAGGCAAAAAAATGGGAGGGGGACAGGGGAAGGGGAGAAAAAGGAGAGAAGTGGGAAAGATGAAAGACCAGTGGGTTTGTTGGCACAGGGCAGCACATGAAGAGGATCAGGGGACAAAATCAAAGAGGAGGTGATAGGATGGAGGAGCATGGAAACTGTTGGGTGGAGGGTGTGCGGACAGTAGGTAACCTTAGATAGAAACCAGCATAATTTCAGGAGGAGAGAATGTTTTGTAAGGATAACTCCTGTGTGTGCTGGTTGAGGATGGGAGGGCTTGGATAGTGAAACAGTCACTGAAATTAAGTATGTTAATTCAGCTTTTGTGCCACATGATGATCTATTTTTCTCTTTGCCACAGTCTGGTGTTGGCCTTTCATCCTATGGGATATGATCCCTGTGATAAGAGGTCGGAGTGAGGAGTGGCATAGGACAGACTAGGATGTTGTGGACATCAGGTGGACAACAGAACAATACTTTAGGAGGGGTGGGAAGGATTGTGGTAGGATGTCCTTCATTGCAGAATATGAAGATAGGTAATCAAAGCCCTGACAAAGGATGTGGTTCAGTTGTTCCAGTCCAGAGTGGTATTGGGTAACAAAGGGGACATTCCCTTGTAGCTGGTTCTTGGGGGTGATGAGAGAATTGAGGATGTATGGAGAAATGGCACAGGAGATCTGTTTGTGGGCTATATCTGGGGGATAGTGCCTGTCTGTGAAGGCCTTGGTGAGACCCTCAGCATTCTGGGCAAGGGAGTTCTTGTCACTGCAGATATGCCATTCCCAGGTGGCCAGGCTGTATGGAAGGGGATTTTTGGTGTGCAAGGGATGACAGTTGTCAAAATGCAGGTACTGTTGTTGGTTGGTGGTTTTAATATGGACAGGAGTGTGGATGGAGCCAACAGAGGGGAGAACGTCAATGTCCAGGAAGATGGCACACTGGCTTGAGGGGGACCAGGTGAAGCAGTTAGGAGAGAAGATATTGATGTTGTGAATGAATGAGGATAGGTTGCCCTGGTCCTGCACCAAGATCATGTAGATATCATCAATGAATATGAAAGAGACTAAGGGTTTGCTATTAATAAGGTGTAAGAGGAATGAGTTAGTGAGTTTGGAATATGAAGGTTGTTCAGATAGGTAGTGTTCAATAGTAGCTAGACCATGGGTGTGAGGGATTCTGTTGTACAGGGAAGTGGCATCATCAGTGATGAGTAGGGGTCCAGGAGGTAAAGGGGTGGGGATAGCAGAGAGTCGGTGAAAGATGAGATGGTATCTTTGATGTAGGAGGCTAGGTTATGAGCAAATTGGTCAATGAGGCCTGAAATTCTTTCAATTGGGAAGGGAGGGTGGCAGAATAACCAGCTACAATGGGGCACCTAGGATTGCTGAGTTTGTGGATTTTGTGGAGTATGTAGAAGTTGTGCTGAGTGTTATATGGGTGAGGAGGGAAATGGATCCAGGGGAGAGGTTCTCAGAAGGGCCTAAAGCTTTAAGCAGGGATTGAAGGTTATGTTGGACTTCTTGGATGGGATAACTCTGGCATAGTTAAGAGGTTGAAGAGTCATATAATTGGCAGAGGTCTTTCACCAGGTAGTTTATAAGAACAGTTGTAGACCCTTTGTCTGCAGGTAGGATGACCAGGTCGCAATTTGTTTTTTGGTTGTGTATGGCTGTCATTTCTCCTACTGAAAGATTAGTGTTCTGAGGAATGGACCTGGTGTGGGATGGTGAGGCTAAGTTGGAGACATGTTATTCCTGGAAGGAAACCAGGGATTGTTAGGTGTGAGAACTGCAATTTGTTGGTGGTATGGACTGGGAGAGGCAGGGTTCAATGTTGCAATTTCATTGGCTTTGGTTGGTGGGACTGGTGTCAAATAAGTGTCACTATTGGAGGTATTAGGAGAAGGAGAGTAGGTCTTTGACAAGGCAAACATGGTTAAATTTGGGTGTAGGGCTAAAGGTGAGGCCTTTGGGTAAGACTGAAACTTCTGTGGATTCAGGATTTTGGTGGCAAGGCACTGTTACAGGAATGTTTCAGCTCTGGATTTGGTGGAGTGTTGTTAGCCAGTTTTGGGGAATGTGTTAACTTCAGAAGGTCAGCAAGGCAGAATCATGGTAATGTGAGGAGCTGATAAGGAGGAACGCTAAGGCAGGCCCGGATCTAGGAGGGGGGGGGGGGGGGGAGGCAAACCAGGGTATATGCCTTGCACAGCAAACTCAGGGGGTGCCAAATTCATATTCTTGAAGAAACAAACCTTGTTTCACAAAGTGCCTAGCATCCAGCATACGTCAGTCTGCCAATTGTTCATATGATTTTGAAATGCATCCCTGCTGGTTTCTGAACATTTTTAAACACATTCTACGCTGATTCCTGAATGAATCATAAGTTGATTTTTCGAAATGGCTCTGAGCACTATGGGACTCAACATCTTAGGTCATAAGTCCCCTAGAACTTAGAACTACTTAAACCTAACTAACCTAAGGACATCACACACACCCATGCCCGAGGCAGGATTCGAACCTGCGACCGTAGCAGTCCCGCGGTTCCGGACTGCAGTGCCAGAACCGCTAGACCACCGCGGCCGGTTTTGATTTTTCAATTTGTGTGTTGGTATGCATGGTTGATTGGGTGTGCCGGTTACAAACATTGTTATAATTATTAGTGAAATCTATAGATACAGACTACCAGAGTGGAAATAAACAACTAATAAGAATAACAGGTAAGAAAGATTACATGTTATCTTCTTGATGTGTTCAGGAAAATGAAATTTTGACAGAAAATTTATGCCAGAATGCTATACTGCTAAGGGCCAGTTGTACAGTCTCCATTTAGCAGCTGCTTATTCTTGGTGTAGTATGGAAAACACTTTGTATGAAGACATAATAACGCCTGGCCAGAGAGTAAATTCAGGATAACTGAACCAGTGATTCTGGCAGGGTTAGTGAAGTTAACTGGAGAACCAGTTTTGACAATGGCATGAATTGTTACAGAATTAGTGATGACCAGGGTGGTTGTTAGATAGAGGAAGGAGAAGAAATGGGGACATCACACAAATTTTATGAAAGAATATTACGATTCCAAATTTACATAAATATTTCGTACCACTACTTCTTTTCGATCTCATGCTTGAGAAACTGTAGCATAAAATTTTTTGCTTGTTGTAGGTCTAATAGGCATTTCATATTTGAACTTTGTGAATTATATTCCTTCATTATTTATGTAAATGAGGTCTGATAAAAACGACCATTTGTGGCAAAACAGTCTCACTTATTTGCAGTGTGTTACAATTACTGCAATATTAGACAGGTCTATGTCATTTTACCTGGCACACATCGACAAAATAGACATAATCAAATCGAAAACCACACCAGCCTTGAATACTACTAATATTAACAGCATTTTCAGTATTAGGCCAAGACATTTTGATTTTTCATGTAGCAAAACGTTTAATGAAGTTTGAGGTAATAGGCTCTTTCACAGAAAGGAAACCATACTGCAGTAGCCACCAGAAAGATCGCGGGAGGCGCACATCGGCACGGCGCGTCACGGACGGTAGTTGCCGCAAATAGAGTCCCGTCCACCAGAGGGCACGCGAGAATTCGGCCGCGACCTCTGCCAGCGGAACAACAACAACAACAACTCAGGCAGCACGGGCCGTGCCCAGTCAGTTCACATCGGGCATGCCTATGAGACAGTTCTCGGTCTACTCTGAAGTGCGACGGAAAACGTGAACCGTGTTACTACACAACTGGCGACGAGTAGGGTCGTTCTTTCGCGTGTTGCGTCGTTGTTCCGGTTTCGCGGCTTAACCGCGCCATGGAGGATTTAGTGCGGGTTTTGGTTGAGCAGCAGACGGAGCTCATGGCCACCATGAAACAAGTGCTTCCGGCGTTGCTCTCCACGCCGTCTGCTCCAGCGCCGTTCCCTCCTCCCTTTCCCCCGTATGACGAGTCGGCGGAGGATTGGGACGCGTATGAACATCGCCTTCGGCAGCATTTCCAGGCGTTTCATGTTGCCGATGCGGAGGTATGTCGTGTTCTTTTCTTGCCTTGGATATCTCCCTCGCTGTATCAAGTTTTGCGGCAGCTAGCGCCGTTGCAGGAACCCTCGTCCTTGTCTTTTGACGCGTTGTGTTCATTACTATCTTCATATTATCGCCGCCGCACGCATGTTGTGGCGGCTAGGGTCGAGTTCTATCAATGTAAGAAACAGCCCCATCAGTCTTACCGGGCGTGGGCCGCTACCCTGCACGGTCTTAGTCGTAAGTGTCATTTTGTCACGGAGCAGTCGCGAGAGTCATGCCCACGTTATGGTGCGCGACGTCATTGTTCGTTCGGCCCCTGATAGGGAGGTCCGGCAACGGGCCCTGCAGTTGGAAGACCCTTCCCTCGAGGAAGTCTTGTCCATTGCTCAATCGTATGAAGTCTCTCACGCCGCCGGTCAACAGTTGAAAGCGTGGTGCGACGTCGCAGCGGTTCAGGGCGGCGCGGCCGCGTCCACTGCGTCCGGGGTGGACGACGTGCGAGCGGTACAATCCGGCCGTTACGGCCGCTCCCGCACGGCACGTAAACAGAGTTCCGGCCGCCGGCCCCTGTTACCGTCCTGTGCGTCGTGCTATATACATCACGATCGGTCGGAGTGCCCCAAGCGTTGGGCCGTTTGTCGCAAATGTAATAAAAAAGGACACATTGCTAAAGTTTGCCGCTCAGCCTCGAAAGAATCGAAGGAAGCAGTTACAGAGGACGTGGACGTTGACATTCAGGAAGTTTCATCGGGCCAGGCTCCCGACGCATCGGCCCACAAACTCTTTATCGAGGTGTCGGTCCGGTCGCGCCGATTACAACTGCAAGTAGATACGGGCGCGGCGGTTTCTTTGTTGAATGCACAAACTTACTCCGACCTCGGGTCGCCCCCGTTGGCGCCAGTTTACCGGCGTCTACGCGGTTATGGTAAACAGTTCATTCCCCTACTGGGTCAATTCACTACCGACGTGACTTACAAATCAGTTACTCGGCCTATTACTTTTATTGTTGTCGGTGATGCGAGCTCCGCTAACCTTTTTGGCTTGGATGCTTTTCAAGCTTTCGGGTTTTCTATCACTGACACCATACAGTTGATCTCCGAAGACGTTCCCTATCAATCGTTAGAATCTTTGATCTCTGACTTTCCGGATATCTTTGAGGAGGGCCTGGGGTGTGTTTCAGACTTTGAAGCTCACTTAACGTTGAAGGCGTCGGCTCGCCCGCGTTTTCTACGCGCGAGGCAGATCCCCTCGGCTCTCCGCCCTCAGTTAAAAGAAGAGCTAGACCGGCTAACAGCCCTAGGGGTCGTTCTTCCCATTTCTTCTAGTGAGTGGGCTTCGCCCCTCGTTATTGTCAGGAAACCCTCGGGAAAATTACATCTTTGTGGCGATTTCAAGGCCACCATTAATTCCCAATTGGTGGTGGACACCTATCCTATGCCTCGTGCTGATGAATTGTTCTCCGCCATAGCGGGAGGCCAATATTTTTCGAAAATCGATCTTTCGGAGGCTTATCATCAGATACCTCTTGATGAGGACTCCAAACGGCTGGCGGTTGTCAACACCCCGTTTGGCCTTTACCAATACCAGCGGTTGGCCTTCGGAATATCCAGTGCCCCGGCGATATTCCAGCGTTATCTTGAGCACGTCACGTCGACAATCCCTCATTGTATTAATTACCTCGACGACATAATTGTCATGGGCCGCAGCACGAAGGAATACTTGCACAACCTTCGCACCCTCTTTCTCAAATTCAGGTCCGTGGGCTTGCGCTGCAACCTGCGTAAGTCAAACTTCTTCCAACCGTCCATTGAGTATGTGGGCTACACAATCTCTCGGCACGGCGTCCAGCCGCTAGGAAGTTTGGTCCAAGGTATCGTTGACCTTCCACTGCCCGCTTCACTGAAGGAGTTACAAGCTTTTTTAGGCAAGATTGCCTATTATCACCGGTTCACTCCCAGGGCTTTCACCATCGCCCGCCCCCTGTACTGCCTTCTGCGCAAGGGTGTTCCTTTTGACTGGTCGCCTGCATGCGAGCGGGCGTTCACCTCGTTGAACGGCCTCCTCACGTCAGCGCCATGTTTGGCTACTTTTGACCTCCATAAGCCGTTGGTCCTGGCTACAGATGCTTCGCAGTATGGGGTAGGGGCGGTCCTGGCCCATCGCAACTCAGATGGTTCCGAGCAGCCACTGGCGTTTGCGTCTAAAACTCTTAGTCCCACACAGGCCCATTACTCCCAGGTGGAAAAAGAGGCTTTGGCCATTGTCTACGCTGTTACCAAGTTTCACCCTTTCTTGTATGGCACGAAGTTTTAGTTAATCACTGGCCATAAGCCATTAATATCGTTATTTGGCCCCGCCTCTCAGATTCCGGATAGGGCGGCCCACAGACTACAGCGCTGGGCCTTGTTCCTCTCTAAGTACCATTATGACATTCATTTTCGCCCTGCCAGACAGAATGCCAACGCAGTCGCTCTTTCCCGTCTTCCGGTGTGTCCGGATCCTAAGTTCGATCGAGAGGAGATTATGTGTTTTCATTTGGATGTGGCGTCCCGCCAAGCGGTTGATGGCTTCCCGATCACTATTCTAGAGTCGCCAGGGAAACGGCAGCTGACCCGGTTCTCCGGCAAGTGGTTTGCCTCATTCAGCAGGGGTGGTCATCCCGACCTCCAGGCCGGGCCTCGGACTCTCTTCGTAATTATTCTGTTCTACGAGACCGCCTCTCCGTCTTGGAAGGAGTTCTCCTTCTGGCTACCAATGATACAGCTCCTCGCGTGGTTGTTCCTGCAAGTTTGCGAAGGGAAGTCCTCACGTTATTACATGAGGTGCACTGGGGTGTTGCCCGTACTAAAACCTTGGCTCGCAGACATGTGTACTGGCCTGGTATTGACAGAGAAATTGAGCACTTGGTGGCCGCCTGTTCCCAGTGTGCGAGCCAACAGGCATCTCCCAGGTCAGCGTTCTCTTCATGGCCGCCTGCAACCCAGGCATGGGAACGTGTTCACTTCGATTTTGCGGGCCCGTTTCTCAGTGGCTTTTGGCTCATTGTCATTGATGCTTATTCCCGATTTACATATGTGGTTCGCTGCTCCTCAACCACTTCAGAGGTTGTAATCCAGGCACTAACAAAAATCTTTTCTGTGGAAGGTCTGCCAGTCACCCTGGTCTCGGACAATGGACCTCAGTTTATGTCGCAGACCTTCCAGGATTTTTGTAGGCGCTTCGGTATTCGGCATGTTTGCTCTCCCCCCTTTCATCCACAATCGAATGGGGAAGCCGAGCGCATGGTGCGCACGTTTAAGACACAGATGAAAAAGTATGTGCACGAATTTCCTGCGGAGGAGGTGTTGACATTTTTCCTGACGACGTACTGGACCACACCTATGGGAGAACGCAGAGCTCCTCCACGGACGCCAACCTACGACTCTGCTGCACCTCCTTCGGCCCAGTCCTCGCCAGTCTTCGCAAAATGGGGTACCGAGCTTTCCACCGGGTATGTCAGTCTGGGCACGTGGGTTTGGTCACAATCCACGTTGGATACCGGCGGTGGTCCTGTGCCGAAATGGCCACCGGCTCTGTACCTTGCAGACGGGGGACCGGGAGGTACGTCGTCACCAAAATCGGCTTCGTCCACGTTTGGGCCCCCACCCTCCGACCCCTCGGGCACCGGCTTCCCCATTGCCAGCACCTGTGTTGGTTTCTCAGGGGATGCTACCACCCCTCCCCCCTGTGATTCCGCCGCACTGCAATGGCTCTCAGCCTTGGCAGCCTCCAGTCGCTCCAGCACCGGCATCGCCATCATTAGCAATGCTCCAGCGAGAGCTGGCCCCCCCTCGCAGGCCCGGTTTCTCAGCAGGCTGGTTCACCTGTGGTCGTTCCTTCCCCATCGTCCCTGCTACTGGGTCTTGCCCCTCCCGGGGTGGGCCAGGATCCAGAGTTCGACGGCCTGTCTCCCGTTCTGTCCCGGGTTTCGGTGGTGGGATGACGGGGGCCTCTTTGTGTGGGTCACTTCCAGCCGTATTCGAAGGTTCCGGCTCGAGGGTTGGCAGATCTCCTCGACTCCAGCCTTCCGATGGACGTGGAGGTCGTCACTCCTGCACGACGCTTCACCTTCCAACGCAGTGGATCACAGTGGCTTCACCCCCCTGAAGGAGGAGGAGTGCAGTAGCCACCAGAAAGATCGTGGGAGGCGCACATCGGCACGGCGCGTCACGGACGGTAGTTGCCGCAAATAGAGTCCCGTCCACCAGAGGGCACGTGAGAATTCGGCCGCGACCTCTGCCAGCGGAACAACAACAACAACAACTCAGGCAGCACGGGCCGTGCTCAGTCAGTTCACATCAGGCATGCCTATGAGACAGTTCTCGGTCTACTCTGAAGTGCGACGGAAAACGTGAACCGTGTTACTACACATACCATATAATGCTGTAGCAAGATTAGAGAGAAAAAAATGCTGGGACCTAAGGATTGAAGAAATGTATACTGTCTTGCTTGTCTTTACTGCTTTTGTTTCATGTATTTAATTTTATGTCACACAACAGAGAAAGTTATTAGCTAATAGACAATAAAGAGTGCAAATTTTCTGGAGAGTTCTTATTCTGCTGGTCACAAATAATCCCACCCATTATTGATTGTGAGTGTTTTTAAGGGGGTTAGGATGTCAAACCGGCTGTCTGGGTGCAGGAGAGCCATCACAGGATATTTTAATTTCCACCGTCCTGAATACAGGTTTGATGGCTTTCATTGCAAAATATATATTTTGAATTCTACAGAGCATTATACGAGGGCTATCCACAAAGTACATTACGTTTTGGAATTAAAAATAATTAAAGTATTGGAATTTTTTTATTATATATAGATGAAAGCCACACTTATATACTACTTTTCTACATAGTTGCCATTTAAATTAAGGCACTTATCTTAGCGATGGATGAGATTGGAAATTCCTTTATCGTAAAATTCGGCCACCTGCGCCTTCAACCACGCGGTTACCTCTTCTTTTGGGACAGAAAAGGTGTGATTTTTGTGGATTTCCTGGAAAGAGGCACTACAATAAACTCTCAAAGGTATTGCCAAACTCTGCACAACCTCAGAAGAGCAATACAAAATAAGCGCAGGGGAAAGTTGGGCTCAAAGATCTTGCTGATTCACTACAATGCCCGGGCCCACACGGCAAATGCCACTCGTGAAGTTCTCGAATCTTTTAAGTGGGAGTTGTTTCCTCATCCGCCGTACAGTCCCGACCTGGCACCGAGCGACTTCCACTTATTCCCAGCAACGACGAAATGATTGGCTATGCAGCGTTTTGATGATGACGCACAGCTTCAAGAAAAGGTAACCACGTGGTTGAAGGTGCAGGCGGCCGAATTTTACGACGAAAGAATTTCCAAGCTCGTCCATCGCTACGATAAGTGCCTTAATTTAAATGGCAACTATGTAGAAAAGTAGTATTTAAGTGTGGCTTTCATCTGTATATAATAAAAAAAATTTCCAATACTTTATTTATTTTTAATTCCAAAACGTAATGTACTTTGTGGATAGCCCTCGTAGAAGAATGCTGTGTGAAGACACATGGCACTGCACTTTGGCACATTTAAGACCAAATAACACCTCTTACATTTCCTCGCACATATATGTTTTATACATATCAAATTCCTCAGGAAGATGTGCACTACAAAATGAACATATTTTTGAAAAATTGATTTTTTTAGTTTTTGGCACCCCATCTCAAGTGCTCAAGGGGGAGGCAGGGGCAAGGGACATCATTATCAAATTTTTGCCGCGGTTCAGAAATATTGTAGATCCAGGGCTGTGCTACATCTACATCTACATCCATACTCCGCAAGCCACCTGATGGTGTGTGGCGGAGGGTACTTTGAGTACCTCTATTGGTTCTCCCTTATATTCCAGTCTCGTATTGTTCATGGGAAGAAAGATTGTCGGTATGCCCCTGTGTGGGCTCTAATCTCTCTGATTGTATCCTCATGGTCTCTTCGCGAGATATACTTAGGAGGGAGCAATATACTGCTCGACTCCTCAGTGAAGGTATGTTCTCGAAACTTCAACAAAAGCCCGTACCGAGCTACTGAGCGTCTCTTGCAGAGTCTTCCAATGGAGTTTATGTATCATTTCTGCTGACATGGTATATTGTAGCTAAATGATAAAGGATCTTTCTTTATATGTATTCGCAGCACATTACACTTGTCTATATTGAGATTCAATTGCCATTCCCTGCACCATGCGTCAATGCGTTGCAGATCCTCCTGCATTTCAGTACAATTTTCCATTGTTGCAACCTCTCGATATACTATAGCATCATCCGCAAAAAGCCTCAGTGAACTTCCGATGTTATCCACAAGGTCATTTATGTATATTGTGAACAGCAATGGTCCCACGACACTCCCCTGCGACACACCTAAAATCACTCTCACTTCGGAAGACTTCTCTCCATTGAGAATGACATGCTGCATGCTGTTATCTAGGAACTCTTCAATCCAATCACACAATTGGTCTGATAGTAAATATGCTCTTACTTTGTTCATTAAATGATTGTGGGGAACTGTATCAAATGCCTTGCGGAAGTCAAGAAACATGACATCTACCTGGGAACCCGTGTCTATGGCCCTCTGAGTCTTGTGGACAAATAGCACGAGCTGGGTTTCACACGATCATCTTTTTTGAAACCCATGATGATTCCTACAGAGTAGATTTCTTGTCTCCAGAAAAGTCATTACACTTGAACATAATACGTGTTCCAAAATTCTACAACTGATTGACGTTAGAGATATAGGTCTATAGTTCAGCACATCTGTTCGACATCCCTTCTTGAAAACTGGGATGACCTGTGCCCTTTTCCAATCCTTTGGAACGCTACGCTCTTCTAGAGACCTACGGTACACCGCTGCAAGAAGGGGGGCAAGTTCCTTCGCGTACTCTGTGTAAAATCAAACTGGTATCCCATCAGGTCGAGCAGCCTTTCCTCTTTTGAGCGATTTTAATTGTTTTTCTATTCCTCTGTCATCTATTTCGGTATCTACCATTTTGTCATCTGTGCGACAATCTAGAGGAGGAACTACAGTGCAGTCTTCCTCTGTGAAACAGCTTTGGAAAAAGAAATTTAGTATTTCGGCCTATAGTCAGTCATCCTCTGTTTCAGTACCATTTTGGTCACAGAGTGTCTGGACATTTTGTTTTGATCCACCTACTGCTTTGACATAAGACCAAAATTTCTTAGGATTTTCTGCCAAGTCAGTACACAGAACTTTACTTTCGAATTCATTGAACGCCTCTCGCATAGCCCTCCTCACATTACATTTTGCTTCGTGTAATTTTTGTTTTTCTGCAAGGCTTTGGCAATGTTTGTTTGCTGTGAAGTTCCCTTTGCTTCCGCAGCAGTTTTCTAACTCGGTTGTTGTACCACAGTGGCTCTTTTCCATCTCTTACGATCTTGCTTGGCACATACTCATGCATATTGTACAATAGTTTTGAAGTTTGTCCACTGATCCTCAACACTATCTGTACTTGAGACAAAAATTTAGTGTTGAGCCATCAAGTATTCTGAAATCTGCTTTTTGTCACTTTTACTAAACAGAAAAATCTTCCTACCTTTTTTAATATTTCTATTTATGGCTGAAATCATCGATGCAGTAACCGCTTTATGATCACTGATTCCCTGTTCTGTGTTAACTGTTTCAAATAGTTCGGATCTGTTTGTCACCAGAAGGTCTAATAATTTATCGCCCCGTGCTGGTTCTCTATTTAACTGCTCAAGATAGTTTTCAGATAATGCACTTAAAAAAAATTTCACTGGATTCTTTGTCCCTGCCACCTGTTATAAACGTTTGAGTCTCCCAGTCTGTATCTGGAAAATTAAAATCTCCTCCCAAAACTATAACATAGTTGGGAAATCTACTCGAAATATTTTCCAAATTTTCCTTCAGGTGCTCTGCCACAACAGCTGCTGAGCCAGGGGGCCTATAGAGACATCCAATTTCCATGTTTGAGCCTGCTTTAACCGTGACCTTCACCCAAATTATTTCACATTTCGGATCTCTGTCAATTTCCTTTGATACTATTGCACTTTTTATCACTATAAACGTGCCTCCCCCTTCACTGTCTGGCCTGTCTCTGTGGAATACATTCCAATCTGAGTTTAGAATTTCATTACTGTTTACATCTGGTTTCAGCCAACTTTCTGTCCCTAGTACTATGTGGGCATTGTGACTGTTTATTAATGAGAGCAGTTCTGGGACCTTTCTATAGACGCTCCTGCAGTTTACTATTACCACATTAATATTGTTATTCCCTGTTGCATTTTGTCTACTACTACCTTGTCGTATTTCATGAGGTGTCTTGTCGGGCCTAGGGGGGGAATTCTCTAACCTAAAAAACCCACATGTGCACTCCACAAGTACTCCGCTACCCTTATAGCCACTTCCTGCATGTAGTGCACGCCTGATCTATTCAGGGGAACCCTAAATTTCTCCACCCGATAGTGGAGGTCAAGAAATTTGCACCCCAGATCTCCACAGAATCATCTGAGCCTCTGGTTTAAGCCTTCCACTTGGCTCTTAACCAGAGGACCGCAATTGGTTCTGGGAATGACACTACAAATAGTTAGCTCAGATTCCACCCCGTCATAGAGGCTTTCCGCCTTCACCAACTCCGCCAACCACCTGTATGAACTTAAGATGACCTCTGAACCCAGATGGCAGGAGTCATTGGTGCCGACATGAGCAACAATTTGCAGTAGGGTGCACCCAGTGCTCTCTATCACCACCGGTAGTGCCTCCTCCACTTCTCAGATGAGACCCCCTGGCAAGCAGACAGAGTGAACACTGGCCTTCTTCTCCGACCTTACCGCTATTTCCCTAAGGGGCTCCATGACACGCCTCAAGTTGGAGCTCCCAATCACTAATAAACCCCTCCCCCCGTGTACCTGCTTGGACCTTGCTGAAGTAGTGGCCACATGTCCACTCACAGGCAGAGTGGGTGATGCCACACGGCCAGCCTCCACATTGACCCTCTGCCTCGTGCGATGCGAATGCCGCTGAACGCGCCACTCCCCTTGGGGAGAGGGTGGGCCAATTGTGCCCAGTACCCATGAAGATGTGTCAACAGCAGGGACCGTGGGGGAGGCATGTAACACATGGGGTGTACCATGCGATGCACCAGACTCCCTACTGCCGCTACACTCCATGGCAGCAACCTGAAGATGGCTGACTGCAGCCATCAACACGTTCAGCTGTTCGCGAACAGTGGCCAGCTCCTCCTGCGTCCATACACAGCAGTCACACATCCTGTCCATCCTAAGAAATCAACAATTTACTGTAGAGAGTTAATCAACTTTTAACTAGACTGCTAATTCACTAAAGACGGCTGATAGCTGACTAAACTGTGGTTACTAGACACTTCTTGTTGGAAACAATGAAAATGAGCACTATCTGTCTGTGGACTGTATTCAAAACAAACACAAAATCTATAGAACACTGTTATTAGTACTCGAAAATTAAAGCTTCCTAAAGGCAAATACACACGGAAAAGGAAGTGACAAGTAAGAAAAACACAGTTAATACTTAAATTTATGTAGCTTGCTGTACAGATGATGTGAAGCAAATGGCAGTTACGACAAGGGGTGTGTTGGTTGATGGTGCCCTGGGGCAACAGCAGGACATCAGCAGGTTGGATAGCTAAAGGAGCTGGTGACTTGAATTCCCGTCCAGATTCTGGAGAGAAAGGGATGTAACTTCAGAGAAGTAATGTATGTATAAGGGATTTCACAGTAGCAGTATCTTACAGTTGCAGGATTGCTGTGCCTTCAAGATGTGTTTTTGCAGTACTAGTTTTGTGAGGGCCAGAGATTGGCTGAATCTGGAAGGGTGAAGGGCACTGTGAAAGGAGGAGTGGCATCCAGAGAAATTTCACATTCAAGAAGTTGTTCATGCAGGAGAACCATAAAAACAGACCACCGTTTGACCACCAGACAGACTGCATGGACAACATAGAAATAAGCATGCCTGAAGCAGAGAAGCAACTTAAAGATTTGAAAACAAATAAATCGCCAATCCCTAGGTCTGGATGGAATCCCAGTTTGAGTTTACGAGGAGCACTCTGCGGCATTGGACCCTTACCTAACTTGCATTTATTGTAAATCTCTCGCCCAGCACAAAGTCCCAAGTGACTGGAGAAAAACACAGGTGACTCCAGTATATAAGAAAGGTAAAAGAATAGACCCGGAAAATTATGGACCAGTATCCTTAACTTCTGTCTGCTGCAGAATCCTTGAACGCATTATCAGTTCAAATACAACATACTTTCTTGAGGCTAAGCAGCATATGTCCACAAATGAGCACAGTTTTAAAAGGCATCACTCATGCAAAACTCAGTTTGCCCTTTTATCATATGTTATACTGAGAACTTTGAATGAAGGGCAACAGGCAGACTCCATATTTCTAGATTTCAGGAAAGCATTTGACATGTTGCCCTCTTGCAGGCTGTTAACGAAGGTATGAGCATATGGAATAAGTTCATGGATATGTGAGTGGCTCAAAGACTTCTTAAATAATAGTACCCAGTATGTTGTCCTTGACAGTGAGTGTTCATCAGAGACAAGGGTATTGTTAGGAGTGCCCCAGGAAAGTCTGACAGGACCGCCGTTGTTATCTGTGTACATAAATGATTTGGCGGACAGTGTGGGCAGCAGTCTGTGGTTGTTTGCTGATGATGCCATGGTGTATGGAAATGTGTCAAAGTTGAGTGACTTAGGAGGATACAAGATGACTTAGACAAAATTTCCAGTTAGTGTGATGAATGGCAGCTAGCCCTTAGTGTGGAAAAATGTAAGTTAATGCAGATGAGTTGCAAGAACAAACCTGTAATGTTCAGATACAGTATTACTAGTGTCCAGCTTGACACAGTCAAGTCATTTAAATATCTGGGCCTAACACTGCAAAGCATTATGAGGGGGAACAAAAAGGCAAATGGTTGACTTCGGTTTATTGGGAGGATTTTAGGAAAGAGTGGCTCACCTGTAAAGGAGACAGCATATAGGACGCTGGTGCATCCTGTTCTTGAGTACTGCTTGAGTGTTAGGGATCTGTACCAGATCGGATTGAAGGAAGGCATTGAAGAAATTCAGAGGAGGGCTGCTAGATTTGTCACCGGTACGTCCAAACAAAATCTAAGTGTTACAGAGATGTTTTGGGAACTAAAATGGGAATCCCTTGAGGGAAGGTGGTGTTCTTTTTGGGGAAAGGCTATTAAGAAAATTCAAAGAATAGGCATTTGAAGCTATTGCTGAGCAGTTCTACTGCCCCAACATACAACATGCACAAGGACCACAAAGATAAGATTTGAGAAATTAGGGCTTATATAAAGGCATACAGACAGTCATTTTTCCCTTGCTCTATTTGTGGGTGGCACAGGATGGGAAATGACAAGCAGTGGTACATGGTACTCTCCGCCATGCACCTTATGTTGGCTTGCGGAGTATCTATGTAATGTAGATATCAACATGAAAACAATGTGCACAGTAGCTAATTATTGGAAGTAACACTTCATAGCCTGATCCTGTTGTCACAATAAACATTTTTGAAGTTTGACACAGTCCATAGTAAGTACAAATTCACTGTCCAATTACACATTTAAACAGTCACTAGTTACAGATTTATTTCCTGCACGTAAGATGTTTCTAAATCTTGTGAATTTTGTGACTTGTAATTTATAATATCTCATCTGTGGAACATTTCCCCACATCGGTGGACATGAATCTTATACATTTCATGACCATCAGTAGATTGACTTCAATTACTTCCAACAAGCTTACCACAATTAAAACTGAAGTTACCTATTGTTGTTTTCTGGATTTTCATAAATTACAATTAAAGATTTACATTTCAGGGTAAATGAGGAGTGGTGACATATTTGTTTTAACTAATACTTTTAGATATAGATTTCTGTAGAATTATGCTGCTTAGTTTCCAAAAATATGATTCTATTTCAGTAAAAATGTTTTAACTGTTAATTCTTAACCACTCTGAAACTAAATGAGTGCATTTGTTGTTAAAATATTTTTGTCATCGGCTGTATAGGTACTTAATTTGTCTCTGTAGTTTCTCCATCTACTTTACCAGGAAATCAGTAATTGGGTATATACTTAATTATGAACAATGTCAACAAATCTGAAATTATTGGTGTTCTGTTATTAGCTTGGTTTTTAGGTACACTAATCACACTTATGGCATCTAAATATCCAAAAGAACAGATAATAAAGTTAAGTTGAAGAAGCCCTGAGTAAATACTCAAAATTTTTAGATACTGTGCACATGCCATATAAATAGCACAATCAAAGATACCACAATTAAAAGAGAAACATTGGGGGAAGAGAGACATAAAAGCTGGCAGGGGTTCACCTGCTTTGTTACAGTGTGACGTCACAAATGGCGAAATGGGAATGAAGACACCACTAGAGTCTTGTCATTAGTGTGTAACAGCCAATGTTGTTTAGTTACATACTATTCCTGTGTACATTCATTGATAATCTATGGAATTCTTCTCCGGGGAACAAATGCACAAAATGTGAACACAGTTTTCAGACTTCAGAAAAGCACCATAAGAATAATAATCAAACATGATAGTCAAGCTCATTGTTAAGACCTGTACAAAACACAGGAAATTTTAACTGCATAATGTGAGTGCATTTACCACTTACTTAACCTCATCAAAAACAACAATTATAATTGTTAATAACTGATATTAACAATTGATAGTTAATAACTTATCATTACTGCACAAAAAAATATGTCCATGGTCACTGAACAAGATCTAGACTGAACTTCCATTTACCAAGAAAGAATAAATTTAAAACTCAAAACAGCATGAATTAATCACACCAGTGTGTATACAATAAATTGGCCAATGAGAGTAAAAAGATAACTAATACAAACTTATTTAAAATGACAATTAAAAAGTGCCTGTTGACAAAACATTCTACACAATGAAGGATAACTCAGATAACATTCCTGAGCTCAACACCTCAGTCTTTATAAAGGGATGCAGACATAGTTTTTCTGGCTAACAAATGGGAAGTTGGGCTATACAAAATAGAAACTAAATCTATTGGATGCCTTTGTACTCAATGAGCATTCATTATATAAATTTAAAAAGGACTTTAATCAGTCACAAACCCATAGTCCATTTCAGCAGATCTACAGTTTGAGTGTAACATAATCCTCATTGGTGCATTACCAAGGAGTGATATGGGCTGTATGGAATCAGAGCATAAACATATGACACAGATTAGCTGAATAAATTATCAAGCTTTACAAGTGACTGCTGTCCTTTAACTTTAGAATGAAATAGTGTTGTTATGGTCCTGAACCAGCTGATAATGAATGTGGTACTGTTACAGTATGAAATAATGTGTGTATCTACATCTGTACTGTGCAAGCTACTGTGAGGTGCATTGCAGAGGATACATCCCACTGTACCATTAATCAGACTTTCTTACTGTTTCATTCACATACGAATCATGGGAAGAATGATTGTATCAATACCTTTGTGCATGCAGTAATTCTTCTAATCTTACCCTCATGATCCCTACATGAGCGATACGTAGGCGGTTATAGTATAGTCCTGGAGAAATCATTTAAAGCCCTTCTTGAAACTTTTTAATAAATTTTCTTGGGATAGTTTACGTATATCTTTAAGAGCATTTCAGTTCAACTCCTTGAGTATCTCTGTGACACTCTCTGATGGATTAAAATATGACCATTTGTGCTACCCTTCTCTGCATATGTTCAATATCCCCTGTTAGACCTATCTGGTATGTGTCCCATGCACCTGAACAATATTATAGAACTGGGTGCATGAGTGACTTGTAACCAGTCTCCTTTGTAGACTGACTTCAGTTCCCCTGAATTCTACGAATAAACCAATATCTACCACCTGCTTTACCCACCACTGGACCTATGTGGTCATTCCATTTCATATACCCACAATGTGTTACACCAAGCTATTTGTAAGAGTTGGCTGATTCCAATAGTGACTCAACGATACCTCTGCACCATTTTGAAATCCTATCAAGATTTGACTAAATATTTATGCAGCTTCTTTCAGATAGTACCTCATTATACATAACTGCATCATCTGCAAAAAGCCTGATTTTACTTTTAATATTGTTTGTAAGGTCATTAATATACAACATGAACAGCACACTTCTCTGGGGTACATCAAAAGTTTCTAATACATTTGAGGATGACTCTTGATCCAAGATAACATGCTGTGTCCTCCCCGTAAAAAGGCCTCAATCCAGTCACAAATTTCACTTGATACCCCATATGAAAATACCCTTTGACAATATGCATATGTGTGGCGTTGAATCAAATGCTCTTTGGAAATCAAAGAATATTGCATTTACCTGACTATGTTGATCCAAAGCTTTCAGTATATCATGTGAGAAAAGTGTGAGTTGTGCTTGACATGATCGATGTTTACGAAAGCCATGCTGGTTGACATGGAGGAGGGCATCCTGTTCAAGACGTTTGAGCTCAGAATATGTCCTAACCTTCTACAAAAAATCAATGTCAGGACACTAGATGGTAATTTTGTAGATCACTTCGACTACTCTTCTTGTAGAGAGATCCGACCTGTGCTTTTTTTCAGAGAAGTGGGCATGGTTTTTTTTGTCTGAGGGATATATGATAGATTATAGTGAGAAGGGGGGCTCGGCCACAAATTCAGTACAGAATCTGACAGGGATTCGTTTGGGCTGTGGAGCTTTGTTGAATTTTAATGATTTCAGCCGTTCCTTAACACCACTGACACTAATAAAAATTTCACTAATCTTTCCAGTGGTACAAGGATTAACCTGAGACACTTCTCATGGTTTTCCTTTTCAGAGGAACATTTGAAAATAGTTAAGTATTTCAATTTTTGCTTTGATACAATCAATTTCAGTTCCTGTCTCATTTGCTAGGGATTGGACATTAACTATTGTGCCACTAACATCCTATACATACAACTAAAATTTTTTGGGTTTTGTGAAAGATCTATATTGACAACATTCTGCTACAGTAGTCACTGAAGGCTTCATGCATTGCTCTCCTCACAGCCAAATGTGTCTCATTCGGCATCTCTCTATCTATTGCCCCATGCTTTGTTTTACAACTATTATACAGTAATCACTGTTTCTTCAGAAGTATCTTTGCAGTGACAGTGTATGAAGGAGTATCCATCCCATTATGATGTGTTCTACTGGTTACATATCTATCCATTGCATGGCCAATTATTCTTTTAAACTTGATTCATAGTTCCTGTACATGCTCCTGCCCTGTGCTGACAGTTCATGTTCCTCATTGAGATATGACACTACTGACTTCCTTTTATCGGGTTTACTGAACATGTATATCTTTCTGCTTGTTTTAGTTTGTCTTTGTACTTTTGTAATCATTGTTGTTACAATCACATCATGGTCACTGCTACCAGTTTCGATGTGGACACCCTCAAAGACATTAGGTCTATTTGTTGCCATTAAGGTGAATGTATTTGATTGAGGTTCTGAAGTCTCTGTTCTCAGTAGTTTTCAGAGAAGGGATTTAGTAATGTTCCACAGAATGTCTTATCATGTCCACCACTAATATAGCTGTGATTTTCGCAATTGATTGTCGGATGATTAAAGTCTTCACTGATGATTACAGTGTGACTGGGGAATTTAAATGCAAGTGAACTGAGATTTTCTCTAAAGTGTTTGATTGCATCAGGAGATGAGTCTTGTGGATGATACGAGGATCCAATCATCATTTTATGACTGTGCCTCATACTACGTATTGCCGAAACAATCTCACATGCAGCTTCAATTTCTATCTCTGTGGATTTGAGTTTCTTGTCTACTGTGACAAAGACAACACTTCTATTTTCCATTTGCCTATCCTTCTGATATTCACTTAAATTATCTTCAAAACTCTCACTGCTATCAATTTCAGCTTTGAACCTGCTTTCTGTACAGTTACACATCCTAACACAACAATGTACTGCAGTTTGGACAAAGCCAAGGACATTACAGAAAACGAATTTAGTGTCTTCAGTTTAACCTGACCTGACTCGACCCAACCTGACTCGACCCGACCTGGCTCGACCCAACCTGACCTTACCTGACCCGACCCGACCCAACCCGACTCGGCCCATCCTGGCCCGGCCTTAGCCTAACCTAACCCAAGCTAACCTAACCTAATGTAACTGAACCAAAGTGAACCTAACCAAACTTAACTGAACTGAACCGAATGGAACCTAGCCTAACGTAGCCTAATGTAATCTGATATTTTGGTGTCATTTCTGACACTGTAGAATCTTGTGCCAGTGGAAGCAAGGAGAGGATGTTGTTTGTTGGGTGGTATACTCTTTCTACATTACAAACTGCACACATGTATTTACAGGATTCTTTATTGACAAGAACAGAAAGCTACTTATATTTAAGCTACTCCATGTTTGTGGTACAAGCTCTTCCATTATAGTCCACTTTAGCCTCACAGCTGGTGAAGTACATGTCCCGCTATGCACACTACTCTGGTCACCATGTGCTGCCTGAGACTGAGACCCTGTCTGCCACTCCAAGTGACTGGGATGCAACTGAATCTGAGCTATTGACTCTGACTGGAATTGTGACTGACTGGGCCCTGCTGTCCACAGCTGTCATCTAAATACTGGCAGTCATGAGGGCGTTGGCAGCACTTTGCTCGTGATTCTGTCTTTGGCCTCTCTCCTGATAGCTGCACTTGGTTCAGCATATATTATCAATCTTTTTGCAACGTCTTTGTTGACCGGTGTGCTGGCGACAGCTTGTGTCAGAACATTCTTCCCCCCTAAGATGCCGCACTGTTCTTGTGTAGCGAGGCTGCAAATGACCATGGGGAGGGTGGCAGGACTATGGACGTAGAGATGAGACAGGGGCTATAGCTGTCGATGATGGCGTACTCCCGACCGTACCCCAACATCTGGCTTGTGAAGCAACAGGTACATCCTCAGGAAAACTGCTACCAGGGCACATTTCCAGGCCTGAGGGCATGTCCTGGAGCAATGATGGTGATAGCGATGGCGGGTGCAGGTGCATTGGGTTGGCGAATGAGGATGGCAGGGGGGAGGATGCATTATCCATCTGCTCCTGCTGGGGTGCCGTTGTGGCACCAGTGGGCAGCTGTGAAGGCCGCACATTCAGATGAGGCCGTGAATCTGGGGAAGAAAAGCAACGGAATCATGGAGCAAATAGCAGGCGTGTATTTGGTTCTGGAGGCGGCAGTGCAAACCATGGGGACCTGCAATCAAATATACGAAGAGAAAATGTGTTCCTGGATCACGTCTCTTTCCCAGCGCCCATGGTTGCCATAAACCCTGAACAGATCAAGATCACACGACGCAAAGCGATACTTGCAGACCACTGGCGGCGCCAGATGTTGCGGTGGGTTGTAGCAAGTGTGGCAGCGTCCAATGGTGGTGGCATGCAGAAGTTCCACTGGTGATGCTCTGTCCCAGGGTGGGAGCGATGGGAGGCAAGAAACAGTTGCAGCCCCTGTTCCTGTACGTGGGTGGTTTGAAGATTGGCCATCTGTTGTTTGAAAGTGCATATGAAGCGTTCTGCTTCTCCATAGGAATGGGGTGAAATGGAGTACTTGTTAGGTGGCGAATGCCATTGCGTTCACAAAACTGTTAAAAATCACGTGAAGTGAACTGTGGCCCATTGTTCAACACAAGTACCCTGGCAAACTTTCTATGCAAAATATGGAGGACAATGTCTGAATGGTTCTACGTGTTGTGACAGTAGACACAGGCACCACAAATGGGAACTTACTGAAAGAGTCTACCACTATCAATCAACGAGTGTTCCGGGATGGCCTGCAAAGTCAATGTGCACTCGTTGCCGAGGCTATTGAGCCTTAGGGCAAGCTGAAAATGTTTGTGGCAGAGAGGATCGGTTTTCCATGCATGTGCGACACTGTGACATCGCCTGTCAATGTGGGCGTCCATGCTCTGCCAAGTACGGTGTCGTCACACTAACTGTTTAGGGCGAACAATTCCCCAATGTCCTTGGTGGAGCAATCACAACACATCCTTTTGCAACACTTTGGGAATAAGCACACGTGATTGTCCACTGTCATTTTGAAATAGAAACACACCTTGTTGTACTGAAAGGTTATGCTGACGAGCAAAGTATTGGTGCACAACTGAGTTTTGGATACTGTTCAATGAGCGAGGCTACGATGTGTGAACGTAAATGCAACAAAATCTTGAGGTCTGGGTCTGCTTCTGTGGCCTTTACAATTCTTCTGTAGAGCAAGGGAAAAGATTCCTGCAATTCGGAATCCTGCGCACCGATCTGGCAACAAGTTGTGGCAGATGCATCAAAATCAGAGTCTGGACCAATCAGGGAAGGCGAAATAGGGCGTCTTCATTGCCATGCTTTGCCGTAGATCTGTACACAATTTCGTGCTGATACTGCGAAAGCAACAAAGCCCATCGTTGCAATTTTTGAGCAGTGCGTGTAGGAAACGACTTTGACAGATTAAACAGGGATGGAAAAGGCTTGTGATCTGTCACTAAATAGAACTTGTGATGATACAGATAGTGATGGAATTTGGTCACGCCATACACAATAGCGAGAGCCTCTTTTTCTATTTGAGAATAATTGCACTGAGTATGAGTTAAAAACTTTGAGGAAAAAGCAATACACCTGTCTTGTGCACTGATTATGTGCGAAAGCACAGCGCCGATTCTGTAGGAGGAAGCGTCGACTTCCAAACCTTCTGGCTTGGCAGGGTCAAAATGCACTGAACATCTATCACTAAGCAATGCCTTTTTGATTTTCTGAAATGTGTTTTGACAGTCTTCAGCCCACACAAAAGGTACATTTTTCCTGATTAGATTAGTTCCGATGCAAGCGATGCAATGGAGCCGCGATCTGAGCGGCATTCGGTATGAACCGAATGAATTATGTCATCTTGCCTAGTGCTGACAGCGGTTCAGACACATTACAAGGGACAGGCAGGTCACGGATTGCAGGCACATGAGATTGGAGGGGGTGCACACCCAGACTGTTTATCAGATGACCTAAGTACTGTAGTTCAGTTTGAAAATAGTCACACTTTTCGAGTCGACACTTGAGTCCTGCAATGCAACATACCCTACAAAGATTTTAGCTTTTCCCATTCCTTCTGAAAATAGTTCAGGAAATTCTTTAAGCAAGCTAGCGACAATGTCTTGTGGTGCAAAAGAAGCTGATATGGAAAGTACATTGACTTGGATGCTAAGGCCAAACAAAAAAAAGGCATCTAAACTGAATACGTTCTCACGGTCTCGGGATTGCAACACAGTAAAATTCACTGTCCCAGCGTGAGATTTGTAAGTGGCAGGCAAACTACATTGTTCAGCCACTGGAATTTCCTGTCCATTGCAAACAATTAGTTGCTTGCTAGATTTAGAAAGGCGTGGAAAGCCTACTGTTCGTACGTGTCACGATTAAGCAAAGTTACTGAGACACCTGTTCAAAAATGGCTCTGAGCACTATGGGACTTAACTGCTGAGGTCATCAGTCCCCTAGAACTTAGAACTACTTCAACCTAACTAAGCTAAGGACATCACACACATCCATGCCCGAGGCAGGATTCGAACCTGCGACCGTAGCGGTCGCGCGGTTCCAGACTGTAGCGCCTAGAAGCGCTTGGCCTCTCCGGCCAGCTCACTGCATGTATACGACCATGTTTTTTTCTGGGCACGGCCAAAATTGGCGTTTTTGTGCTGTTTGAAACAAACTGCTTGGATATGGCCTTTTTTCCCACACGTATAACACGTTGCATTACCTGATAATCCTGTGTTTTATGACGAGCAAAACAGCTAGGGCAAGACTTCACCAAATTCACAGGCCTGTTTACCTGTCTACTTGGCTGTTCGCACGGCTGTGTACCCGTTCATTGTGGTGGCTTGGGCAAGGAGTGATTCGACCAGACAAATTGGGGTCTGGTCAAACTTAACAGCCCCTATGGCACCTGAGTCATACTTGGGGAAGTGAAGGATCAGAGTACTTTAAGATCTGTTCCTGTATTTTACTAGTTGGGACACTGGATGTTATTGCATCCCTAATCATTAAACCTCTGCATAAGTTGTCACAACTATACTTAAACATCCCAAACATGTCCATTAATTCTGTGTACCACTGGCGGTACGTCTGTTCTGGCTTTTTCTGCAACTGAAAGAACTGATATCTGGCTGCAGCTATTTGGACTTGCTGGTCACAGTACTTGGTTAATGCAGCAATTACTTTGTCATAACTGAGATCGTTGGGAGATGCAGTTGGGAATAGCTTTCGTATTAACCTGAACACTGGGGACCTCGCAAGTAGTGGAACAAGCTATGTTCTGGTGCATTTTGTTAGTGCAAGTTGGCTACTTCAGGAGCAGGTATGCACTCAGGGGTAAACCTATTGTTCTCCTTTGATTGACAGATCATTAACCTATTGTTCTGCTAAAAGGATCCCTCCTTTTGATTTACAGGCACTTAACCTATTGCTCCCCTGCCCCCCCTCCCCCCTCGGCCCCACCCCTCTGGAATCCTCCCCACTCGCTGCTACAGGTATACACTTTCAGGTCTGAGTTATTAGAATAGCCCCTCTCACTGTTATCAATTTGTTTGACTACTTAATTAAATGGATCAATTAATTAACCTCTCCCCCCTGGTAAACCCCTTCCTCTCCCACCCTCCCTCTCGGAAACTGAGGGGAAAAAGCCTCAGTTTATCAATCATTTGGAGAGAATTCGATTGTAGTGCATGGAATATTGTTTAAACAATTTATAGAATGTATAGAATATTGTTTATTTAAAGAATTTAGTAGATTCAAGGCATGTATGGAACATAGTTTATTTATTTATTTAAAGAATTTTTCAAGAAATCGATCACCACCCCCATCACCCCATCCCCACCCCCCTCGCCACCTCACTTCTCCCCCTCCCTTCCTCTACCTGAACATTGGCGGCTCTGTGGTGGAGAGGAAGGATCTCACAAAGGGAAATTCAAGGGTATATTGTTCTTTTATAAAAAAATAAAAGAAAAAATCAGTTTGTGGGGCTTGGATTTCACTTGCTCATCATTCTCAGCTGTTTGGAAAGATGCAGGTCTTGTGAGAAGTAATTACATCGCTTGCATTTCTTTTTCCATTCAGAGAGCACAAGGAATACCATCATGAATCACACATAATAACATGCAGCTAAAAATCTTTCGATCGCAAAGCTCACACTGCCCACCATCCTCTGTCCACTGGACTGCACAGGATGCTACTGCGCATGCTCCCAGGAGTTGGGATGCACCGGCAGCCTACACAAAGTGACGACTAGGCCATCTGCTGCTGAAACATGGTAAAATTAGAACAATTATGCAAATAGTATTTGAAGCACTGTCCTACTGAAGAGAAAAATGGCTGGAATTTTTGGTGTCCTATAGCTACTGCTCTGGAGATATCCTAATGCCACAGTGGTGGATGAGGATGGCATCCCTACCAGAGATGGGTGATCTGCTTCAACTTGTCTTTGAGCACCTGCTTTCTCAGAACTTTCCGTAGATACATTGCCTCCATCTTGTTAAAATCCGTTTGGTGTATCCACAATTAAATATTAGGATTGCTGCCGCAGTCTGACATCGAGCAATGTACCGGATACATCTCATCTTTATGACAGTGGTTCTGGAACAAATCTCAGTAGCTAGAGCACACATAATTTTCCATGTAAAAAAAAAAATAATAAAAAAAAAGAATTCATTTGCCTTACCACTATCGACGTGCTGAATCTATACCTCCCTCACGATAGGACACACAGTCATTTTCTGTGGACATGCCTGAACAGAACTTTACACTGCAACATATATGAATTTCAGACAAATAATGCAGTTATCGTTTATATGTGTACAGCACCTGAAAAAAATATGGCATGCCCACATTGACACCAGCTACGAGTCTCGATTCTCTTCAGTTCTAGGAAATTATTTGACGTTTAAGTTTTCCAGTCAGTGCTTCTGGAAGCATCCTGTCAAGACTCTCTCAAACAAATGTTATAAAGCACAGGCGTCTGGCACTATGTGATAATCAACAACGCCTCTGCAGACGAAAGGTTTGGAAAGATATCACCGATACGGGTTGGTGTACTATAATCAACATCAGTGTCGATAATGCGACAAGGAAAACGCGAGGATATACTTAGGGGGTGCCGATGAGGGGAGTTTTTTTACAGCTGTATTGCCCGTCCTGTTTGTACATTACTGCACGTCCAGTTGAGCCCTTGCATTGCTACATTGTACAGCCATTTACGAAATGAATCCATCACCCCTTACGTTCGCGTATATTCCTCAATGCATTGAAATCACAATTCACCACGTCAAATGTATCCTTCCCTTACTACTAGACAGACATAATTTTCTTTTTTAAGTGGATAGTAGTTTGATTACGTCCTACAAACGTCTGGTGATATGTCGGAACATAAGCCACAGTCCCTTTATATTCAAGCAACAGCATAACAATTCTATCAACTATAGGTGCATAAAAAAATTATGATACGTCCACATTTGCACCAGCTGGGTGCCGTTTTCGCACTGCAAAAAGCCTCCTGCCATCACATACTTGTCGATGAATAAAGGATGTAATAACAATTTACAAAAAGCCGTAGAGTCTTTTCGGTTTATCGATTTCATCACTTTCACGAACGTTTTGGTATTTTCAATACTTGTAAATCCAACCAACACACAGTGGCGTCTTTTATATATTCAGACCACCAAGTCAGGGTTTGTATCAGTGCATTCCATGCATAACTTCCACCACCCAGATCACACAATTGTACCCTGCCTAAGAAATCATTGTGAGCCATTGAGTAACTAGAAACTTATCCTGTCTATGAAGGCCTTTATGTGAAAACTCGAAAGAAATAGAGGAAACTAATATTTCCACTCGCGAATATCGATGTCGGTGATGTAACAGATACCAAACCATCCTTAAAAATTTACAAAATCAACTAAAGTGTTTCTCATGTCTAGAGAACCAGTAAACGTGCCTTTTACCTGCTAGATGCACTCAACACACACTACAATCGATCTTCTCTCAACCAAATAAAGATGGGAAATGTGAAGAAGCAGTCAGTGAGACAATTTACATGGGAGGGAATAGTGGTCCAGTGCAAATATGAATCTTCTCAAATTTCCATGCGATCACGAAAGCTGTACAACACATCCTAAGTATTAGTCCGCTATTCAGCTGTCTAGAGAACGACATGGTTAAGTCAACTACATTCCTCTATCTCAATATGCCCCTCCATTCCGACAGCTCCTGCCATTAGTAGGGAACGTGAATCATTCCCCCTACAGGCGGAATGAAAAAAGAAATGCGATCAATGTACTTACTTCTCACAAGACCTGCCTCTTTCCAAACAGCTGAGAGTGTTGAACAAGTGAAGTCTAAGCTCCGCAAACTGATTTTTTTTTTTAAATAAAAGAACAATAGACCCTTGAATTTCCTTTCATGAGATCCTCCCTCTCCACTGCAGAGCCGCCAGTTTCCAGGTAGAGGAGGGGAGGGGGAGAGGGGGGGGGCAAGGGGATGGGGATGGGGTGGCGGGGGTGGAGATCGATTTCTTGAAAAGTTCTTTAAATAAATAAATAAACTATATGCCATCACTACCTAGAATCCCCTAAAATGTTTAAATAAGCAATATACCACACATTGTCTAAATTGTTTAAACAATATTCCATACACAGCAATCGATTTCTGGACAAATTCGTTGACTAAATAAACACACTATATTCCATGCACTACCATAAATAAGTAAACAATATTCTATACATTGTATAGATTGTTTAAACAATATTCCATACACTACAATCGAATTCTCACCAAATCACTGATGAACTGAGTTTTTTCCCGTCAATTTTGGAGAGGGAGGGTGGGAGGGGAGGTGGTTTACCAGGGGGTTAATTAATTGATCAATTTAATTAAGTAGTAAATCAAATTGATAAGAGTGAGAGGGACTATTCCAATAACTCAGACCTGAAAGTGTACCTGTAGCAGCGAGGGGGGAGGTTTCCTGAGGGGTGGGGGTGGGGGGGTGGGGTAGCTATAGGTTAAGTGCCTGTCAATCAAAAGGGAGGATCCTTTTAGCAGAACAATAGGTTAATGACCTATGAATCAAAGGAGAACAATAAGCTTGCCCCTGAGTGCATACCTGCCCCTGATGTAGGCAACCTGCTATAACAAAATGCACCAGAATGTAGCTTGTTCCACTACTCCCACAATCAAAAGAAAGTATTGTAGCTTTACAGTATCTTCAAAATGATGAACTTTACATTGTGCTTGGGGACTGTGTCAAGTATTCAATCCATTCCTCTTCTGTGTCGTGGAATTTGCCAGAACATTGGTACGCTGGTCAGCGACACTTGTTGGGCTGGTCAATCAGTCTGTTGTTGTTGTGCAGCTGACGCAGCTTGTGCAGGCAGTAGTTGTTGTACTGTAGTCAGTAGGGCAGCAATTTGTTGGTTCTGAACTGAAAAATTTGTTAGATCCAGCCATCTGCAGCAGAGATGTGGGGGCAGGGGGTGGTGGGGGTGGGGTAGCCATGGTTTACACAAATGTGTTATAGCAAAAAAGCAAGTAAAGCCTCTGAAAAGATGAATGTGATAAGTTCTGCAAATCCACTTCCGGAATACAAGCAAGAAAACAACAAATTAGGAAAATGATCACCCCTGCAAGCTACAGCACAAGAGAAGCAAGTTGACTAGCTTTGATCTGCACTCAATTATCCTTGTCGCCACTTTTGTGTCTTTGACACTGTAGAGTCTTGTACCAGGGGAAGGAAGCTGAGGATGTTGTTTGGTTGGCCGTTCCCTCTTTCTGCAACAGAAACTGCACACATGTATTTACAGGATTCTTTATCGACCAGTACATAAATATACTTATCTTTACGCTACTCCATGTGTTGTGGTACAAGCTCTTCAGTAATAGTCCACATTTATGCACACTACTCTGGTTGCCATGTGTTGCCTGAGACTGACACCTTGTCTGCGACTACAAGTGACTGGGCTGTGACTGAATCTGAGCTATTGATTCTGACTGGGACTGTGACAGACTGGGTCCTCCAATCTGCAGCGGAGATCTAAATACTGGTGGTGGAGAGGGCGTTGGCAGTGCTTTGCTTGCGGTTCTGGTTGGTTGGTTGGTTGTTTTGGGGAAGGAGATCAGACAGCGAGGTCATCGGTCTCATCGGATTAGGGAAGGACGTGGAAGGAAGTTGGCCATGCCCTTTGAAAGGAACCATCCCGGCATTTGCCTGGAGCGATTTAGGGAAATCACGGAAAACCTAAATCAGGATGGCCGGACGCGGGGTTGAACCGTCGTCCTCCTGAATGCGAGGCCAGTGTCTAACCACTGCACCACCTCGCTCGGTTGCGGTTCTGACTTTGGCCTCTCACTTGATAGGCACACTTTATTCAGCACCTGTTATCGATCTTCTATCAACATCTTTGCCAATCGGTGTGCTGGTGACAGCTTACGACAGTACAATTCTTACCTAAATTGGCTTGTCCTGACCTGACCCGACCCAATAAGACCTGACCTGATCCGACCTGGCCTAGCCTGGTCCAGCCCAGCCTAGTCTGACCTGGCCCAGCCCGGCATAACCCGACCTGACCCAGCCCGGCTCAGTTCGGCCTGGCCCCACCCCAGCTGCACCCACTTCCCACTTGCACTCCACCCACACCCCAGCCCCACAGCACCCCACCTTACCCGACCTGACACAACCCGACCTGACCTGACCTAGCCTAGCCTAAACTAAATCTAACCCAGCCTTACCTAGCCTAACCTAGCCTAGCCTAACCTAACCTAACCTAACCTAACCCAACCCAACCTTACCTAACCTAACCTAGCCTAGCCTAACCTAACTGAAACCTTGCATAACCTAACCTAACCTAACCTAGCCTAACCTAAGCTAGCCTAGCCTAACCTAACATAACGTTAACCTTAACCTCAACCTTTATCCAACTGTAACCCAACCATAACAAAACTCAACCCAACCCAATCCAACTCAACCTAAACCTAAACCTAAACCTTAACTTTCATCTAAATCTAAACCTAAACCTTAACGTTAAATGAAATCGATTCAACCTGACCCGATCCCATCTGAATTGACCTAATGTACCTCAACTCGACCCTACACGACCCAAGCCAACCTGACCCGACCTGATCCAGCCCTACATGACACAACCTGACCTGCTGAGACCTGACACGACCCAACCCTACACTACCCGACATGACACGAACTGACATGACAAGACCTGATGTGAAGAGACCCAACCTGACTTGAACTGACCCGACAGAACTCCACCCGAACTGACCTGACCCAACACGACACAACCCACCCCGACCTGACCAACCCAACTCAACCCGACCCAACCTGACATACCCAACCTGTACCAACCCTTCCCAGAAAAGTTTGGCCTGGCTGGGCCTGGCCTGGCGTATTGTGCTGTGATGTGACATGATGTGATGTCATGTGATGTATCCCGATCTGACCCCCTGTGACCTGACTTGATTGGCCAAATTGGCCAAAGAGATTAATAAGATTACTAATACAAACTTATTCAAAATGACAATAAAAAAGTGTCTGTTAAGCAAAACATTCTACACAGTGAAGGACTACTTAAATAATAAAGGGCAGTGAATCTTTCTTTCTTTTCCTTTTCTTTCCTTTTTTCTTTTTTTCCTGGAGAACTTTGCTCCCAAAGTTACTCAATGTATAATAATAACAGTTCATCCACTTTCTGACCTCAACACCTCAGTCATTATAAAGGGTTGCTAACAACAAATAGAAAGTTGAAGTACACAAAATGGAAACAAAACATTAATTAAATTGAAATTTATTGGATGCCTGGATGCTCAATGTGCGTTCATTATATAAATTTAAGGAAGAACTGAAATCAGTCACAAAAAATCCATAATTCATCGCAGCAGATCTAAAACATAGTCATCGCTGGTGTATTATAGGTCATATGGTTTCAGAGTGTAAACATATGATACAGAGTAACTGCAATAAATTATAAACTTATACGACTGACTGCTGTCCTTTAAATTTGGAATGCAATATTGTTGTTATGGTCCTGAACCAGCTGATAATGAGTGTGGAACTTTTACAGTATGAAATAATGTGTGTATCTACATCTACATCTACATCTGTACTCTGCAAGCCACTGTGAGGTGCATGGCAGAGGATATATCCCACAGTGCCAGTTATTAGGCTTTCATCCTGTTCCATACTATAAGGAGTGTGGGAAGAACGACTGTTTCAGTGCCTCTGTACATTAAGTAATTATTCTAAGTTTACCCTCATGATCCTTATGTGAGCGATACATAGGCAGTTATAGTATATTCCTAGAAAAATCACTTAAAGCCAGTTCTTGAAACTTTGTTCATAAACTTTCTTGGAGTAGTTACATCTGTCTTCAAGAGCCTTCCAGTTCAGTTCCTTCAGTATCTGTGTGACGCTTCCCAATGGATTAAAATATGACCATTCATGCTCCCCTTCGCTGTATACATCCCGTATCCCCTATTAGACCTATGTCATACGTGTCCCAAAGACTTGAACATAATTCTAGAACCAGGTGTATGAGTGACTCGTAAGCAGTCTCCTTTGTAGACGGACTGCAGTTCCCCTGAATTCTACCAATAAACCAATATCTGCCACCTGCTTTACCCACCACTGAACCTATGTGGTCATTCTATTTCATATCCCCATAATATGTTACACCCAGGAATTTGCATGAGTTGGCTAATTACAGTAGTGATTGAGTGATATTATATTTTTAGGGTAGTAGGTGTTTTTGTTTTGTGAAGTGCAAAATTTTACAGTTCTGAACATTTAGAGCAAGTTGCCAATATCTGCACCACATTGAAATCTTATCAAGATCTGACTGAATGTTTATGCAGCTTCTTTCAGATAGTACTTCATTATAGATAACTGCATCATCTGCTAAAAGCCTGATTTTACTACTAAAGCAGTCTGAAAGGTCATTAATATACAACATGAACAGCAAGGGTCCCAACACACTTCGCTGGGGTACATCAAAAGTTAATAATAAATGTGACGATGACTCTTGATCCAAGATAAAATGCTGCATCCTCCCTATAAAAAGACTCCAATCACAAATTTCGCTTGAGACCCCATATGAACATACCTTTGACAATATGCATAGATGTCATGCTGAATCAAACGGTCTTTGAAATCACGAAAGATTGCATCTACCTGATTACGTTGATCCAAAGCTTTCAATATGTCATGTGAGAAAAGTGCGAGTTGGGCTTGAAGTCGTTGATATTTTCGAAATCCATGCATCTACATCAAATCAATATCAGGACACTGAATGGTAGTTTTGTGGATCGCTTTTACTACTCTCCTTGTAAATGGGTCTGACATGACCTTTTTTTTTCAAAGAAGTGAGCATGGTTTTTTTGTTTGAGGGATCTACGTTAGATTATAGTGAGAAGAGGAGCTCAGCCACAAATTCAGTACTGAATTTGATATGGATTCGTTTGGGCTGTGGAGCTTTGTTGAATTTTAATGATTCCAGCCGTTTATTAACACCACTAACACTAACATATGTTTCACTCTTCTTCTCAGTGGCACAAGGATTAACCTGAGACAACTCTCATGGGTTTTCCTTTTTAGAGGAACATTTGAAAAAATTAAGCATTTCAGATTTTTGCTTTGATACAATCAATTTCAGTTCCTGTCTCATTTGCTAGGGATTGGACATTAACTATTGTGCCACTATCATCCTATACATACAACTGACATTTTTTGGATTTTGTGAAAGATCATTTGACAACATTCTGCTACAGTAGTCATTGAAGACTTCATGCATTGCTCTCCTCACAGCCAAATGTGTCTCACTTGGCATCTCTCTATCTATTGCCCCATGCTTTGTTTTACAACTATTATGCAGTAATCACTGTTTCTTCATAAGTATCTTTGCAGTGACAGTGTACGATGGAGTATCCATCCCATTATGAAGTGTTCTACTGGGTACATATCTATCCAGTGCATGGCCAATTATTCTTTTAAACTTGAGTCATAGTTCCTGTACATGCTCCTGCCCTGTGCTGACAGTTTCATGTTGCTCATTGAGATATGACACTACTGACTTCCTTTTATCGGGTTTACTGAACATGTATATCTTTCTGCTTGTTTTAGTTGTCCTTTGTACTTTTGTAATCGTTGTTGTCATAACCACTTCATGGTCACTGGTACCAGTTTCGATTTGGACATCCCCAAAGAGGTTAGGTCTATTTGTTGCCATTAAATCGAATGTTCTAAGTAGTTTTCAGAGAAGGAATTTAGTAATGTTCCACAGAGTGTCTTATCATGCCCACCACTAATATAGCTGTGATTTTCCCAATTGATTGTCGGATGATTAAAGTCTTCACTGATGATTACAGTGTGATTGGGGAATTTATATGCAAGTGAACTGAGATTTTCTCTGAAGTGTTTGGTTGTATCAGGAGATGAGTCTGCTGGATGATACAAGGATCCAATTATCATTTTATGACCGTGCCTCATACTATGTCTTGCCCAAACAATCTCACATGCAGCTTCAATTTCTATCTCTGTGGATTTGAGTTTCTTGTCTACTGTGACAAAGACAACACTTCTATATTCCATTTGCCTATCATTATGATATTCACTTAAATTATCTCCAGAAGTCTCAATGCTATCAATTTCAGCTTTCAACAGCTATTAAGTCTTGCCCAAATAATCTCACATGCAGCTTCAGTTTCTATCTCGGCGGATTTTGTTTCTTGTCTACTGTAACAAATACAGCATTTCCATTTTCCGTTTGCCTATATTTATGATATTCACTTAAGTTTTCTCCAGAAGTCTCACTAATATCAATTTCAGCTTTCAACAAATTACTGTACCTAGTATTATGTGAGCTTCACTGATTTTCGAGAGCGCTTCAAACTCTTGGCATTTCGTTGAATGATTCGGCAGTTTGCCATTAGGATCTTAATAGTCTCATCTTTGGGACGCATTTCTTTCGATCTTACACTGATACTTCTGAGTTTTTCTACAGCTATCTTTATCTTGATTGGATGGACAGTCGCCTAATCTAAGAAACCGTTGTTTGCACCCCACACACATTCAGCTATGTGAGTAGTAGCCTGTGATGTGCAATGAACAGTCTAACATACGTCACGACACTCGCCTCGATTTTGTTGCCTACTACGCCAGCAGCGGGCCAAACGGCCAGGAAGTTAAACTGTTGAGTTCGAAGCTATCGTGAAAACGAAAGCGAATAGTTGTTGTTTATTTTGATTTGTACAATGGTTTTTAGAAATGGGAGCGGAGCGTAGCGTAGCGCAATAAATTGCAGCAAAAACAAGAAGACACCACATCGGTCTTTGTTTGGGTTTCCTAAGACCCTGATGGGTATATATCACCATGTTACTATACTGTATCGTCGGGATTCACTTGCCAACTAGATGTATATTGATGAAAAATGTTTCGTTTTAGGGGCATGAAATTGCTAGGGAATAGCAGGCGAGAAGATCTTGTGAAAAAATACCCTGTTTACCTTTATAATAATGTTAAGTTTTGTCCGCTACACGTAGAACAAAACCAGTTCACGAACAGAGACAATAATAAACTTGTATGGAATGCAGTTAACCACTTTGTTTGACATTCCAAATAAGCCACCTCAGCTGACGATGAAGAGGAAACTTCTACAAAGGTTCGACAATCCCTCTAAAGTAGTAGAGCACTCCTGCGGCACAGAAGCAGCCAGATAAACTCTCCATATATCAGTACCAGATTCATCTGAATCGTCAACACAGACATGCTTTGACGATGAAGTGATAAAATTAACCCTCTAACGGTAAGGTGAAGTTTCCTGACATCGACGGTAAGGTGGGGTTGGATCAGACCCCAGCCTCCAAATATCGATTTTTCGGGATAAAATAAAAAATGAATAATGGGAAAAAGTTTCATTATCACTTAAACACACATAATATTTGTTATAACATCAAGTTTTTGTATTTTTATAGTCAATAAGTAAGAATATAAAGTACTTTGGAAAAAATAGGAACATGATTACAAAAAAATACCTTAATAGAAATATTCTCTATAAAATTATTGAAAACATAGTAAAAATCAATAGATTCAGTCATCAACTAGGAACCTGAGTGCTTTAGAAATTCTAAAGATAGGAACTACATGAGAAACATCTTTTACTAATTGTAGAAAATAATTATAGTGTCAGCAGTTTCAAAATATAAAGTTCTCAATACTAAATGTCTTTGTACACATAATGTAATAGGAACAAATAATAAATGTATAATGTTATCCTGGAAACGATCACATACGGCCCTGAAAATACATATTTGACACAATTTATCACATCTCAGTTTCTTTACAGCCAGGGTATATAATAACTTTATGCTCCCCACATATAGAACGATTACACTTACTACAAAAAGCATTCCACTTCCAACCTTTTGATCTGCCACAAAAATCACATCTTCTTTTCTTTAGTGGCTGTGCTTGGGTAGGCTTGTCTAATTCGATTGGTTCTTTTTCTAAAAGTTTTCCAATAGACGAACGGAGCTCACGGGGAAGATGTCTTTTCCATAAGAGGTTTTGTCAAAGAGAGCGCAAGATTTTTGAGAAAAGATATTCTAGCGTCATTTGAAAAGCTGTCCATTTTGCTATTGCTTTTGTCAATGATAAAACTATAGCAGCGATGTCTAAAATAGCATAAAAGTACCGCATGGGCCATCTTCTCGATTTTCTTTTTGTGGTCCTGCTGTGGCAAAGCATATCTAATACATCGACCCCTCCATTAGTTAGATTGTAGAACTCCACAATTTCAGACTTATTTCATTTATCTCTCCAGAGAAGTGCAAAGACGATATCAGTAAAACGTTTTTCTTTTTCTTTGGGGTAAATGACACCAAAGTTTTGTCATACTGATACATAAATGTTGAAGAGCGTACTAGAGCAGAAAGCAGCATTGATGGTGATATGCCGGCCGATGTGGCCGTGCGGTTCTAGGCGCTGCAGTCTGGAACCGCGAGACCGCTACGGTCGCAGGTTTGAATCCTGCTTCGGGCATGGATGTGTGTGATGTCCTTAGGTTAGTTAGGTTCAACTAGTTCTAAGTTCTAGGGGACTAATGACCTTAGAAGTTGAGTCCCATAGTACTCAGAGCCATTTGAACCATTTTTGTCGTCATCCTCTGACTCAGCCTCCTGTCGGAGAAACTCTTAGTATATCTCCTCAGGAGTTCTAAGGAGTTGATGCGCCATTTTAGTAAGATACTAGTAGAGAAAACAAAACTTAGATGTAATATAAACATCAATATGGGGTTGAATCCGTTTCGGATAGAGAGAGTAGCTGCAGGTCACTCACCAGACTGACGTGGCCTCCTCGGCGTTCTCGGGACGACTGGCTGGTAGGGTAGCTGGAACCAAAGCGCTCTCATAAAAGGGAGTGGGAAGTTATAAACAAAAGAGACTCGCTGGGGTCGGATCCAACCCCAACCTTACCGTTAGAGGGTTAAGTGCAGTTATTCATATCTAGAAAAAGCGTGCGGAGTATCAGAACGTGCAGGTCGCTAGACTTCGTGCACAATTGTTATAGGACAAGGTCAAGTACAGACAGTAACAGAAAGTATATGAGCAGGACCAAGTGAAGGACAAACATATTTTGAAGACTATAGGAGCCCGCTATTTTAAAGAAAGATGCCCTTGACTTGTTGTTAAGCCAGATTAGCATGCCATCTGCTAGATGGAAAGACGAAAATAAACTGTTTGCTCCAAATTTATTATATTACAGCACTCAGGCAAACAAGTTTTGTCAGAATGTTTTATGTAATCTCAGCCTGTACATTACAGAGGCATACAAATAAAATGTGGGGTAAGTGACAATATATTCCACCTTTTAATGCAGAAGGTACAGCAATTCTCCGATACTGATAAACTAGTGCATGTATCACTGGATATAACGTCTGTAATGGCAAATTTAACATATGACAGCGCTTTTAACAGTGTTATTGGCTTTGAGGACTTGTGGTTTACACTCACAGTATATTTCCCCCACTATTTAGCAGTTGCTTGTCCCACTTAGAATAATGTAAAGATGAAGGTCGTGCTTGTGGCAACAGGCGGCAATGACTGAAACACAGTAGGCCTACGCAAAGACAAGTGGGGTGTCGATCCCTTTTGCATGTAGAGATGTCTGTGCTTCTTACGTGTGAATCTGTGCGTTTATATTCCGTTGATATCAACGAGGTAAGCTACAGTTCTATGCAGTGTCACAAGTGTTTCTTCACAAATGTGTTGTCACTGGATTCATGATTTTTATCCTTACTTGCACTTACTTTAGAATCATCTTGATAAACATCTGTGTCTTCTGATATTACACAAACTCTTGGAGATCAAATAATAATTCAAATATTTCGTTAACCACGCAGGAAAGGGATGCAAAACAAACATTATGCTTGTGACACATCTGATGTTCTCCTTTTTCGCCGCTTGGAGGGCTAGAGTCGCTCTAGCTGTCAAACGGTAATGACTTTTACAACAGTGAGCGTCGCGACTATTATGTTAGACTGTGATAGTGAACACCTGATCTGCAGTGTGCCATATACAGTATCCACCCTATGCCAGTGGTTTTGAATGTCTGGATTGGATCTAGGTTTAGAGTAAATCCTACTGAAGGAATCAGCGTCATAACAAATACAGTTATACATCCTAGCACAACAACTGCAGCTTGGGCAAAGCTAAGGATATTAAATAATATTAAATTAGTGTCTTCAGTCTAACCTAACCTAACGTATACTAGACCAAACTAAATTGAAGCAAACTAAAGTAACCTATCCTAAAGCTAATGTAAACTAAACCAACGCAACCTAACCTAAAGGCATTGGCACACGAGTTAGCTAATTTCGACATGGCGCTCTACGAGTTTTGTGGCATCACTTCCTGCTATTTCGCATTCGTCATGTGAAACAGATACATTCGTGAAGAAACACTTGTGACACTGGATAGAACTATAGCTTACCTCGTTGATATCAACGGAATATAAACACATAGATTCACACATAAGGAGCGCAGACATCTCTACGTGCAAAAGGGATCGACACCCCACTTGTTTTTGCGTAGGCCTACTGTGTTTCAGTCATTGCCGCCTGTTGCCACAAGCACGACCTTCATCTTTACATTATTCTAAGTGGGACAACAAGCAACTGCCAAATAGTGGGGGAAATATACTGTGAGTGTAAACCACAAGTCCTCAAAGCCAATAACACTGTTAAAAGCGCTGTCATATGTTAAATTTGCCATTACAGACGTTATATCCAGTGATACATGCACTAGTTTATCAGTATCGGAGAATTGCTGTACCTTCTGCATTAAAAGGTGGAATATATTGTCACTTACCCCACATTTTATTTGTATGCCTCTGTAATGTACAGGCTGAGATTACATAAAACATTCTGACAAAACTTGTTTGCCTGAGTGCTGTAATGTAATAAATTTAGAGCAAACAGTTTATTTTCGTCTTTCCATTTAGCAGATGGCATGCTAATCTGGCTTAACAACAAGTCAAGGGCATCTTTCTTTAAAATAGCGGGCTCCTATAGTCTTCAAAATATGTTTGTCCTTCTTCACTTGGTCCTGCTCATACACTGTCTGTTGCTGCCTGCAATATTTCGACAATGAGCCTTGTAAAGTAGAACAAATATGAAGGAAGAACATTCGCTACATCACAAGCAGAAAGCAAAATGCCATACTGTATATGTTGTATTCACTGGCAGCTGTAATATAATAAAAATATATAATTAAAAAAATAATTTAAAGGAAAAGGAATGGAAGAAATTGATTGGTAATTGTCCTTTCACTTTCAATGAAGGGAGAATATTAGTACAATTGCATTATTTTGAAATGTTCTGCGTGTACACAATTGCGCTATTGTTCATTCACTTTACCTTGCGTCGTTTCTTTTTCTGCGTGCATCCCTGTACATATATCAATTATATTTCTCGTCTTATGAAAGCTTCTCCTTCTGTTAATTTTACGAAAATATGACCGTGGACTTCTTTTCCTCCGTACAGTTGTAGATGCAGGCAGCCGACTCCAGGAAACATCAGTGACTCCCAAGATGATGCAAAATATGAAGGAATTTTTCTTGACGTGTTTGTATTTCACTTTAATAAAAATGCTTAACACTGTTATTAAGTCTTCTCTTATTCAGAAACACATATGATACAAAAGACTCGTAGCCCATCATACTCCGAGCAGTACAGCGTAACAGAACTTCTACATACTAGAGAGTTTGAGTGAGACTGTCTAGAACAAAATGAAAGTCCCTTCATTTGTCTGTGCCCCACCGCACATTCACAACTGACGTCTTTGCCAATGCTTATGATCGATCGGTGTTTCAATTTTCTTTTTTACGGTATCCTGGGGGTTCTTCATCATGTACCTACACACAGCCCACATTCAGTGGTTTTTATGATATACATGTTATTCTGAACATATGATGTTTCTAAGTACTCACACATTGAATGTCTTGGGGAACGAGTCGTTATTGCTACAATTTGTTGTAATAGAATGACGGGAAACGTCATATTAGTGGTTCATGATGCTTCATACTTAGTAATTTTCGCATTATAACTTAATACATGTTGCGAGAGTAAGCTGTTATAAGGCAGTGGTCGATTGAAGATTCATGAAAACGTGTCGTTCTTATTGGGTTTCGTGTCGTTCTTATTAGGTTTCGTTATAATTAAATATAAACTAACAATATTTCGGCAACTGAATCCTTTAAAATACTATAACATAAAATACGATTTTTGTGACATTCGCGTAAATATGGGAAATATAGTGAGGGTCAGAGTAGTTTAGTTGCTTGAAGTGCCATGTTACGAAGCAGAAGTTCAGAAAGTGGCCGGCCGGAGTGGCCGAGCGGTTTTAGGCGCTACAGTCTGGAACCGCGCGACCGCTACGGTCGCAAGTTCGAATCCTGCCTCGGGCATGGATGTATGTGGATGTCCTTAGGTTAGTTAGGTTTAAGTAGTTCTAAGTTCTAGGGGACTGATGACCTCAGCAGTTAAGTCCCATAGTGCTCAGAGCCATTTGAACCATTCAGAAAGTGGTGGGTTTGGATCCTGTCATATGCTATTTTTTTTCCACCTTTGCATTTTCTAAAAGGTTGTATGACTACCTAGGAAATTAACACAAATTATTTCTGTAATACTGGACGATAGGTAAATATAAGTGCGCTCTCTGTCTCTGTCTCTGTTCGATGTGGTGAACTTTTATAACACTTTACAAGCTGAACATGTATCTTTTTTTTTCATCCTATTATACAGAGGGGTCCAAAAAAAATGTATCCACTGTTTAAAAGTCCATAACTGGCAAACTAATTGACGGAGTTGTCTCATCTTTGGTAGCGTAATAGTTTGTAGTTCCAGCAATCGCCACACAAGCGTTGTATTGCGTTGTTTTGTTTTGTCAGATGACAGTCACCAGATAGTCAGTGTTTTGTTCTTAGTTGCACCTAGTTACTCGAGTAAACATGGCTGGCGCAAGGCTTACATTCGATGAAAGGAAGTCAGTTTTGATGTGGTATTTTAAGTTCGAAAACATTAATGAGGTTCAACGGCAATGGCGAAATGAGTATCAAACAGAGCCACCGACACGTTTAACGATTCGTCGCATTCGAGACAAATTTGAAGCCGAAGGCTGTGTTAAAGATGTACACAAACAACGATCTGGACGACCTGTAACAGTAACAAGTCCAGCTAACTCCCGTCGTGTGTTACAACAGTTCACTCGCTCACCACAGAAGTCTGTGAGACAGTGCGCCCGTGAAACTGGAGTGAGTCGCTCAAGTGTTCGGCGAAATTTGAAGACAGTAAAGTGGAAGTGCTACATCCCACGATTGCTACACGTAATGAACGAGGATGACCCAGATCGTAGAATGGAGTAGGCCTACTGCGAGTGGTTTACTAACATGGTGCGCAACGATGAAGAGTTTGTAGAGATGATTGTGTGGTCTGATGAGGCACAGTTCAAACTCAATGGTACAGTAAATCGCCACAATAGCATCCACTGGGCCGCCGAAAATCCGAACGTCCATGTAAACAAAGTTGTGAATTTGCCAGGAGGAAATGTGTGGTGTGTGTTGTCTCACTGGGGCTTGATTGGGCCATTTTTCTTTGACGGCACAGTTAGCGGTGAGGTGTACCTTCAGAAGCTTCAGACATCCATTTTACCTGCCATCCGAGACTTTTCTGGAGACGGAAGAGTTTACTTTCAACAAGATGGTGCCCCAGCCCACTACCAAAATCGTGTTAGGCCGTATCTCGACGAAAATCTACCAGGAAGATGGATAGGCCGTAGAGGTGCTATGGAGTATCCACCACGGTCCCTCACCTAACTCCTCTGGACTTTTACCTGTGGGGAACACTAAAGGACGTCGTTTATCGACAAAAGCCACGCACATTGGATGAACTTCGAGAATCCATCGTACATTCATGTGCAAATATCCAACTGAACACGTTGCAGTCAGTAGTTTGTGCTGCAGTTCGGCGGCATCGTTTGTATGTGGATGTTAATGGTGACCATTTCGAACACCTGCAGTGATATCTCTAAGTTGGACTTTAAGCTACACTTTCACCAAAAATGAGACAACTCCGTCAATTAGTTTGCAAGTTACGGACTTTTAAGCAGTGGATACATTTTTTTGGACCTCTCTGTACATCCATGGATATTTTAGTTTTTATTTATGTATATCTCACTCAGAACAACACGATTAACATATGGTCATGTAAGGAAATGCGTGTTTTCACAGGAATTCGAATTCGATTCGCTTCCATTTTCATAAACAAACTGCCACCGGACATTTGAAAATCGCACCCATTGAAAATCGCATCCAGTCAGAAATCTCCGAAATTCGCACCCAGTTTTGCTGGAAGCTAGCTGCTCAAGGACAGGGCGTACCTGCGCCCCCGGGAGCCGTCATCTACTGGAAACAACCACTATGCGGCACAGCGTACCTGCACTCGGGAAGTCCTCGTCCACTCAAGTGACTGACCACTTGGCTAATGACTATCAGTGTGAGTCTAGCTTTCGGAGTGTTCAGTTCATTCTCATTGTGTCTCTGTGTGCTTAAGCGTTCGATATGGAATTGTCAACAACCACCCACGGTAAACCATGTGCCGACTATGATGGTTACTCGTTCATCGTAAAGAGAACCATAGCAGATGCGACTGAGATATGGCGCAGTTCGAAACGTAGAACTACGTATTACCGAGGAATGCTTAAGACCAAACACTGCATCGTGCTTAGTTCAAACGAGCATCAATTTGGAGCACCGGATGACGCTCGCTTAGAAGTAAAAAGGACGTTGAATCAGAAGAAGAGATCACGAGAGGAAAAGACTTCTATTTCTGAGATATATACCGAAGAGTTAGGCGACATGCACAATCGAGGGTATGATTTTGTTACCGAAATGTCAGAACAGCAAGCAATGAAGAGGATATTATATATGCACCAGGCCAAATCACATGGCAATCAGAAAGAGCCAGAAACTCTACAAGAAGCTGATTTTCAAGCAGAATTACTAACCATGAATGACGGCAGCAGTTTTCTCTTAAGTGATGACAGCTTTGGAGATAGGATCCTAGGTTTTAGGGGAAAAGCAGGAAGAGAGGCTTTAAAGACTAAACAATACTTTTTTTATGGATGGGAGTTCAAATGCTGTATCAAGCAATTTTCACAAATATATACTACTCATGCAGACTTCGGAAGTTCAAAGTAAGAAACAAACATCTATCCGGTGACTTTTGCATTCTCACCAAAGAGAAGAAAAGAAACATATATCCGTCTTTTCTGCAATGTTGTGGATAATGTACCAGAATGGAAACCTAATAATATCACCATTGATTTCGAAACATCTGCGATTTCTGCGCTAAAAATTGTGATCGCGTCGGTTTAAATGCATGGCTGCCATTTCCTTAAGAAGAAATCTCTGTGGGGGAAAGCGCAAGACTTGGGACTTACTTGCGATTACAGAGATAACGAATAAGTAAGGCTGTAAATTCTCTTGTGTGCTACTCTGGCGTTCCTTCGACCTGAGGATGTCTGCGATGGCTGGCTCGTGATACATTCACGAGCACCGGATATCGCCAAGCTTTCTCAGTTTTTCGACTATTTGGTAGATAGATTGTTGGAAAATGATGAAAACCCGATCAGTTTTTGGAACTGCTGCAGACGGCGCGATCGTACCACCAACGCTGCAGAAGGTTGGCACAACAAAATTAATAATATTCTCGGAAAATCGAATCCTAAAATTGACGATGTGTTCGAGTATACGAAGACAGAAGCAGAGAACTCGGAATGTGCATCAAAGAGGTCAGAATTAAGTGTGGAAGGCGAACGAAAAAAACAATTTATACGAAACCTGATGAAAGACTGGAAAAAATAGTAGGAAAGTGTGTAGAGGATGGTCACATCAGGGCTTGTTTGAAAGTAATCTCCTATGTCCAAAAATTTGAGTGAAGCCATGTGTTAGTGTTGGACAATATATATGAAAAGGAAGTACAAAATGTAAATACTCATACTAACTTACAAATTTAAAAATAAAATATAAAATTTAAAAAATTAAATAAAAAAAACAAAAAAACATAAATAAACTGATTTTAAACAGGCGTAAATGACAGTCTGCTCTTGCCATTTAGCCAGTCCAAAGCCTGGATAAAGTGTGATGGGAGTCTGGTTCAAAATGGCTCTGAGCACTATGGGACTTAACTGCTGCGGTCATCAGTCCCCTAGAACTTAGAACTACTTAAACCTAACTAACCTACGGACATCACACACATCCATGCCCGAGGCAGGATTCGAACCTGCGACCGTAGCGGTCACGCGTCTCCAGACTGTAGCGCCTAGAACCGCACGCCACTACGGCCGGCTGATGGGAGTCTGTTTATTATGAAAAATTCATAGACATAACATTATCACTTCCTATAATAAACAACGTTTCATGTATGGAATACTGAGATTGACTATTTGATATTTTTTTATTTTCTCTCTGACGCAATCATAACATTTTTACATATTGCCTGTATTGGGCAACGCCGTCCACAAGGTTGGCGCCGGTGGCGACACCTACAACGTGCTGACATGAGGAAAGTTTCCAACCGATTTATCATGCACAAACAGCAGTTGACCGGCGTTGCCTGGCGAAACGTTTTTGTGATGCCTCGTGTATGGAGGAGAAATGGTACCATCACGTTTCCGACTTTGATAAAGGTCGGATTGTAGCCTATCGCGATCCGGTTTATCATATCGCGACATTGCTGCTCGCGTTGGTCGAGATCCAATGACTGTTAGCAGAATATGGAATCGGTGGGTTCAGGAGGGTAATACGGAACGCCGTGCTGGATCCCAACGGCCTCGTATCACAAGCAGTCAAGATAACAGGCACCTTATCCGCATGGCTGTAACGGATCGTGCAGCCACGTCTCATCCCTGAGTCAACAGATGGGGACGTTTGCAAGACAACAACCATCTGTACGAACAGTTCGACGACGTTTGCAGTAGCATGGACTATCGGCTCGGAGACCATGGCTGCGTTACCCTTGACGCTGCATCACAGACAGGAGCGCCTGCGATGGTGTACTCAACGACGAACCTGGGTGCACGAATGGCAAAACGTCATTTTTTCGGATGAATTCAGGTTCTGTTTACAGCATCATGATGGTCGCATCCGTGTTTGGCGACATCGCGGTGAACGCACATTGGAAGTGTGTATTTGTCAACGCCATACTGGCGTATCACCCGGCGAGATGGTATGGGGTGCCATTGGTTACACGTCTCGGTCACTTCTTGTTCGCATTGACGGCACTTTGAACAGTGGACGCTACATTTAAGATGTGTTGCGACCCGTGGCTCTACCCTTCATTCGATCCCTGTAAAACCCTACATTGCAGCAGAATACTGCACGAGCGCATATTGCAGGTCCTGTACGGGCCTTTCTGGATACAGAAAATGTTCGACTGCTGCCCTGGCCAACACATTCTCCAGATCTCTCACCAATTGAAAACGTCTGGTCAATGGTGGCCGAGCAACTGGCTCGTCACAGTATGCCAGTCACTACTCTTGATGAACTGTGGTATCGTGTTGAAGCTGCATGGGCAGCTGTACCTGTACACGCCATCCAAGCTCTGTTTGACTGAATGCCCGGGCGTATCAAGACTGTTATTACGGCCAAAGGTGGTTGTTATGGGTACTGATTTCACAGGATCTATGCACCCAAATTGCGTGAAAATCTAATCACATGTCATTTCTAGTATAATATATTTATCCAATGAATACCCGACAATGTTTGCGGCAAAAGATTTCCTGCCCAAATGCGTTTACATGTGCCACGCTATGGCCGCGTAATGAACAAAAGCAAGATAGTGGATTTGAGTGGAGCTCTCCTACATTTGCATTCTACAAGGAAAACAATGAGCAAAAACAATAGAAATAGGGCACCATGGATGCGTTCTTTTTTAAAGCAGGTGAACTGCTTCCAAAACTTTAGCTTGTTAACTGATACTGGGAACATACCTTTTCCAGAATGCTGAAATCCGATTTCGAATATATCGTTTAAAAGTAATTCGTCCGAGAATTGGTAAAACCAATACCACTATTATCTACTATATATGAGTTGTAACCGTTCAGTTTTCGGCTAGTGGGGGTTGATACAGAGGTCTGATATTCCTGTTTCAAGAGTTAAAAAATACATTTTTAAAAGTTTACACCAGAGACGCTAGTTATTTGGTGTTGACTAACAAATTTCGGGCTGTACCTGTTTTTAGATGCCACCTGTTACAGAGGAAGAAATTTGTAACAAGTCTATGCGTCGAATGTGGATAATAAATGTAGCCTTTCAGTTATAGTATGGTTCATAGGTTAACTACTTACGTATTTTGTATTTAGGATGCGTTTGGTGTGGACAGTTCTATTTATGTCGTAACACTTACATGTATCTCAGATATGCGTTAAAATATGTCACACTTGTAGTTACGCCTTACTGTATTATGTTAACATATCTGCATAATATAAATTTTCCGTGATTGTTGTGCCTTCATTACCCAGCATGATGTGATGAACATGTCAACTATATGTTATATACAATCGAAAAGTTCCTCAATGAACAACACATGCGTCACGCTGGCTTATTTATCGTAAACATTTTCACAGTTTTGACAGATGCTGATGCATCGAATTTTATTATGTATTATACTGTATGACCTTTGATGTATTCACTTTACTTCGCGATTGTATTAAGATCAATGACTATATCCAGTGAAGACAATGTTCCATCACATCACAGTTGTACAATAAATATTTCATGTCCTTTCAGCACTATTTGAAAGCAAACATATTGTTTAATTTGTATTTAAGTGAAATCTACATACAATAGTACTCTGCTGTTATAATTCTCACTGTACTGATTTCGATTCATATGCTGATTAAGGTACTCTTGAAGGCTTCTATGAATCGTTTGTAGTCGCATATTTGATGATTAATGCATGTTGGAATGCCTTTTATGTGCTGATTTGATTTTTCTACTGCGCGATTCTGTTTGTTGATTTAACATTTTTTCTGGAAGCTTAGTCGTTTGAATGTAGATTTGAGATTTCTACAGGTATTTCTTCTAGCATGTCCATCAATTGGCCTTCGAAGAGATCTGTAAAGTACTAAATTTTCTCTCGATATTTTCAATGGAGTGTATATTATTCTCTGAGGTGCGTGCTGAAAATTGAAAGATTATTTTTGCTTCTGTTTATGTATCCCGTATATCTCGTTTTAAGGGGACCTGGAGTTCAACTGGCTGCATATCTACGTCTCGTTTTTATCGTGTCTTACTCTTGATTTACAATGCGAAGGAAGTTGCGGTTTTGTACCAACACTGAATGACATTAACTAAAAATGTACTAGGAAAGCAATTTAATTATCTGTCATGGTTTAAGAAATACGACAATCTGTGTAACAGATGGTTCACTTTTGGAAAAATTTGGTGAGTGTACGTCAAATCATTGTGAAGATATATGTACCTAATGTCCTGATAATGTAGTTTCGAGAAAATGAGAAAAGGTTGTTCTCAGTGTTTCTGACTCACCGTATGCCTCCTTCAGAAGATTCCATCAGCATTATTCTTGCCAGGCAGCTGCTTCCGCTGACTTTCGCAACCCTTTCAACTTCAACTACATGCTGACAACCTTTGGCATTTAACACAGCTACCATATTATTTCCTGGTTGGATGC